>NC_057857.1:7650-2407650 GCF_015237465.2 Chelonia mydas
TGTAACCCTAACCCTAACCCTAACCTAGGAAATACCCTCACTGTGAACGTCAGAGCTGGATTATTTCTAGCTCATGCACCCTGATCACTAATGAAGTGTAAGCAGTGTCAGGATGAGCTTCACCCTGACATCTGGTGGTAAGGTGTGGCAAGTTGTGGAAAAGAACTTCAGGGGCTGATCTCATTTGCATAGGCACACCCACCCTGCCTAGAATGAGGCCATAGCTGCCCAAATGGTCACTTTGGCTGCTGTGGGATCCCCAGTGTCTCTGTTATTGGGGCAGGAAGAATAAATTATTATTACCATGATTATGGGAACTGTGCTTGGAACTGTACTTGGCCTTTTGTTATGATGGACGGACTCACCATCAACTAAGTAGCACTCGCTAGGCAAGGGTCATGGGTTCCAAAACTCTGTGAATTGAGAGAGGTTGGGGACAAGTATTAATACTTGGTAGTATGGGTCCCCTCGTGAGGGCCTTACTTGCTAATTGCATTTCCTCCTCTCTCCACTCTGGAATATCAGAGCTAATTTTGATTTCATTAGGAGTCTAGTTACAGGCTCCTGAGCTCACTTTGGGCTAATGGTGTACTAGCACTGAGGCTCCCCTACTACAAGCTGAATTCACCTAAGAGCTGAAATCACTGAGTGTTGTGTTAAGTAGTGGGGGAGCCTGAAGATATATTGTGGAGCAGTTTGTGGGACAGCTGGAGTGCCTTGTGGACAGGTTGGTGGAGCAGTTAATAGGACGGTGGGAGCTGCTTGTGGGAAGCGGAGCAGAGCAGGTCGTGGGATGGTGGGAGCTGCTTGTGGGCTGCAGAGCGGAGCGGAGCCGAGCAAAGCAGTTCGTGGGGCGGCTGGTGGAGCGGAGCGAAGACCTATGGAGCTGTGGGGCGGTCAGCTTCAGATCATGCAAGGTGCCCCTTACCTCTCTTCCCCCCCCCACCCCATCTCCACCCAGGTTGGGAGGTAAAGCTCTGCAGATAAACTTTCGAACTCTGGGGCTGCCCTGACCAGGGACAGTGGGTCATTGGACTTTTGGGACTTTGGGTGATTTGGGGTTGCTGGACTCAAGAACCAAAGGGAAAGGGCATGCCCCGAATTTGCTTGGGGTGGGTTTTTGCTCATGGGTTGTGTTAGAAATCCAGTTGGTGGTGTTTCCCCAACATAATGCCACATTGTTTCTCTCTGTTATTAAAAGGCTTTTTGCTACACTCAGACTCTGTGCTTGCGAGAGGGGAAGTATTGCCTCTTGGAGGCGCCCAGCGGGGGTGATATATATTTGTCCCAGGTCACTGGGTGGGGGCTCGAGGCAGTTTGCATTGTGTTATTGGAATGGATCCCCTAGATATTGAACTCGGCCCTTGTTGCTGCCAACTCTGATGGGCAGAAGGGTTACAGAAGGAGTAAAGGAAGATACAAACCAATGAAGCCTTGAAATGTCATTTGCATCCTCAACACTTGTCCCTGTGACAGGATCTCAAGGACAGATGGAATTGTTACTCAGGGTCAGGAGAAGAGAGGAAAGCACTTTCCCGCATATTTCCCCAGTCCGTTGGGCAAGGCAGCAGAGGTGCTTTAGGGCATTTTCTGTCACTGATTTTTTTCATGTTGCTGTGGGAGAAAAGACTTAGACCTGCCAACTTTTTGAACCTGTGAATGAGAAGTGACCAAGTGATGAGTTAACAACAATGCTGTTGCACAGGGTTTGATTAGAACTAGAAAAAAAAAAGCCCCTAAAGTTGAACTCTTGGGTGAATAGAATGATCTGATTTATAGTAAACCTTGGAAGGCAATAGATTGTTACATCAGCCGGAACAGCCTAGTTTGGTTTGTTTGTTTGCTCGTTTTCCTGATAAAATGCAGAGGGTAAAGAGAAGAGCCACAGGAATGATTAAAGGCTTGAGCAGGGAGAGAAGTTTAAAAACAAATCCAGCCTTTCCTGCTCCTGCTGGCTGTGACTACTGAAGACATTTTCCTTCTCTAATCCCAGGTCTCCCTTCTGCCAGAGTCTCAGCCAGTGCGGCCGCCCTGCAGGCAATGGCAGAGCAGTTTGGTAATAGGCTGCCGGACTCACCACATAAGAGTACAGCTGCTGTCGCACCTTGACTGATCATGGGCCAGATCCTGCAGCCCTGGCAGCCCAGGAGAACCTCCCACTGATGGCCATGGGAATTTAGCCTTTGTAACAAGCTGCTGGTACCTGAGGTCTCAGATATGAAGTACACTGGTGGCAGACACAGCTTCATCCAAAGAAGTGAAGGATGTAAGTGAAAGAGCAAAGCTGGCCAATTGGGGAGCTGCTGCAGTCCTACTACCACAAATGGCAGGGAGAAGAGGAAAAACTCCCTAAAGTGCTGGGAGCAGCACTGAGAAAAGGAAGTTTGTCACTGAGATCAATAGCAGTAAATATGACATGAAGGAGTGCTTTCTCCTCTATTATGACATGTTTGAATTGTGTTACTTTACTATGAGATAAAGCTTTAAAATATCCTGCTCTAGTTTCAGGATGGGTCTGTAACCATAATTGATCTCTGTGGGAAGCTGAAGTCTCAGATTCCATCCACAAGCACATGGTTCTACCACATGAGTTCCACCAATCAGATTCTTGGGGTGGCAGCAATAGTAAGCTCTTCTTTTCTCTGTACTAGTTGCCAGAGAGGGATACTATCCATGTGGTCAAGAAACTAGAGGCAGGAAAGTCAACTTGCAGAATGGCCTTTTAGTGCTGCCCACTCATGGGGAAGCACATCAGGGATCTGTGGCCTGCCTCTAACCCTGCCTATCCTGAGGATGCAGAGAATTCAGTTGTAGATCCCAAAGCTTCCCCAGAACTTGTAGAAAGCCAGGCTGTGAATGGACTCTAACATTCCCTTCCCTAGCAGCATAGAAAAAACTCTTGTCATACATATCAAGTGTCATCTCCTGTGACAGTCACATGCACTTGGCTGCTGCATTCACAGAGTACAGGAATGTCGTGCATTCATAGGGGCCTTGGAAACCAGGAGGACTTAAGCTACAATGTTTCTCCTGTGTACATGATGAAGAGGAAATGACTTCACTCCTCTTGCTGATTTCTAGCATAGAGAGCGCAGTAGAAGTGTAGGGGCAGGAGTGATGAAGAATTAAGAGGACAACAGACAGCCATCTCATAGCAGGCCCCCTAGATTCAGTCCAACAGCTACCTGCCTTTTCCTGTGTAAAACTCACACCTGAGGTTCCTATGCGTCACCATGTTCCCCTGCCACAAAGCTGCCTCTGACTCTCTCCCTGCTGCCCTGGAATGTGGAAGAGAAAGGCTAAGGTCATACAGCCCAACAAGAATTTAGGGGTCCCTCAGGGGAATCCATTTATGGTTCTAAAAACATGCTTCAAAAGCCAGCCAGCTGTTACTGTGTAGCCTGAAAATAAGATGTCTTATCATTGAGCCTTTGAGTCTCATTGCAGTTGTGCTTCTTTAGCCTTCACTTGGGCTGAAAGCCCTGCTTTCCTTAGGGCAAAATCATGTATTTGGCTGCTGGGGCGAAGGCTCTGGCTCCAGGGGGGCTGGGTAGAGCAAAGATTAGCATGTGAGCCCTAGATAGTCCCAGTCTAGGCTCTGGCCTTCCCAGTTTGCCAAAGAAAGTGAGCAGACATCTGGGCTAGCATGTAGAGCTTCCAAATCTGTGCCTGAACCTGTGCTTGAGGGGGCTTGCTAAATAGCACCTTTGGAGCACTGGTGTTTCTCTGCTTCTTGCCAGTTGGCGAAAAGCTGCTTGCGGAAAAATTTCCTCCCTCACCTCCAAAAGCAGCACGTTGAGTGGGAACGGTAACAGGCCCCACCTGGGGGCCTGGTCCCACTTTCCTACAGAATTCTGATGCTGGCTGCAGAATGTCAGCAGCCGCTCCACATGGTGGTCTGCGGTTGGCCAGAAGTGGGTGTTTGGTGTGCTAGGAGGCAGGGAGCAGACTGACCGGGTGTCTTTGTGGCTGTCCACAGACCACAATTAGGCATGGTGCCCCTCCTCTTGCCCTGCCCTCTGGAGCTCTAGGGCTTTAAGGCTTCCCTTAGAGCCACCCCTATTCTAGATGCCCAGAGGTGTGCTGGGCTCCAGCCTGGGACTCTTGATCCTGCTTCTCTTTCCTTGACTATGAAGCCTGGTCCTGGCACTCCTTTTAAGAACAAGATGGGAAAGAAAAAAAGCAGGGAGAAAAGTGCAATGGCAAAAGTTTGTCGACATCAGTTGGTGTTGGTCCTGCTTTGAGCAGGGGGTTGGACTAGATGACTGCCTGAGATCTCTTCTAACCCTAATCTTCTATGATTCTATGATGCAGAGAGAAACACAGACATTAGGTCAACCCACAGAACTTCAGGCAGCTCTAGCCAGACTCTCAAGTTGTGGGGCCCCAAACTATTACATGGGTCCATCCTTTCAGGCCATCTAGACCAAAGACCTCCCTCAAGTGGGCATGAGTAACCCAGCTGTAGGGAAAAGACAGATTCTTGTGCAACTGCGGAGCAGAATGGAAGGGCCTCCAGGGCTTCTCAGAAAACCAATGCAGTGCCAGGAGGTCTCACCAAGATTTGAACTGGGATTGCAGGATACTGAGTCCTGAGTACCATAGGACCAGCTGGCCTTGCCTTTTATGGAGGGCACCTGTGACCACCAGCACTGAGATGGAAGGCTGGTCCACTGCATTCCTTGGTTCTCTCCAGGTTCTCCCTCTCGAGAGACCTTTTTTCTCTCCCATCTCTACTTCTCTTCTCTCCTCTCTCTCTTTCCCCGCTCCTCTTTGTTTTCTACAGGACTTGGCCCCACAGTGCTGTGTTGTCCAATATCCTGTTTAACCTTCCAAATCAGCTGGGCTCTGGAGAATATTCCCAGGTGATTGTCCCCCGTGTAGATTGCAGTGATATCTGGTGTGTCCTCACAGGGAATCAACTCACAAAAAAAGAGCCAGGAGCTGGTCCCAGCACATCCCCCGTCTGCTGTGGGGAGAGAAAACTGCCTCCAGCCCAAGGCCCAGCTGCAAACCCCTTGCTGAATTACAGGCTGTCTTGGAAGCCCACTGCACAATGCTGTGCCCACAAATCCATATCCCCAGCCACAGGTGTACTTTCATATAATCTAAATAAGAGACATGGGGAAGGAAGCAGACAGGGTTAAAACCTGTGGTGCTTATGGCCCATGACATGCATTGGTCTCCCCTCAGGCAGGGGACTTATAGGCCCTAGATGACCTGAACCCTATAGCCTGGATCTCTGACACCTCCAGGCCCAACTGGGTAGCTGTTGTTGCAGTCTTTCTATGGAAGAAGTGGCAATATTTCAGAGGTGGATACAGCCTCTATGACAGAAAGACTAGGGCTTGTCTCTGCATCTCCTCTTTCAGGAAAAACAGAGGATGAAGGGGTAGAAGAAGGACAAAAGGTGACAGGCCCAGACAGGGACAGGAGAGATTTTATTCTTGTTACAATTCATCAAAATCTCATCCCTGAAGAGATCTAGCAGTGTGGTAGCTCAGCCCACCAACCACTCAGTGAGCTACACTAGATAATTCTGCCACAGAGACTGGTGGCTACTTTGCTCCTCTCCCTCCCCAGTGGGTTCTTAAAAAGGAGGGTTTGGGAAGCAAAGATTGAAAGGGTGTCAGGGGGGTCTCAGGCTCAGGATCAAAGGATGGGCAAGACTCTAGGCTCTGCTTGAGGGATCCTGGCACAGGGGCTGGTAGGGAAGAAAGGACGGTAGATTTCTGGATGCTGACCTGCACTCTGGAGAGAAGGTAATGAGTGAAAGGGACATTTTAACTCCTCCCCTCCTCAATGTCCTCTAGGCTGGAAGTCTACATTCCACAGGGGAAAATGAATGGATAAAGCCATTTGGTTAATGAAAACCAGTGTTCCAGGTGAGGCTTCAACTCACAACTTCAGCATATCTCCTTTCAGTACCACCTTATAAGTACTACACACTAACCAATTATGCCACCGGAGCTCCTGTTCATTGCTATTCTCCCAGTCCCCTAGGTTGAGAAAAGCAAGGATTGACCCCAAAAAATTCTAAGTGGAGTTGAGAGAGGGTAGAGACAAGTGTTGGTATTTGGTGGGGTGGGTTTTTCTTAAGGGTTCCAGGCACCATTTGACCCTTTTGTTCTTCAATGTGTAACACCAGAGCTGATTAAGATTCAATTTAAAATCTTGATGCAGGCCAACAGAGCTGTAATCCCTGATAACCAGGTCTAAGCATTAGTGCTGCTTTGAGACAGTCTCTTTGATGCAAGAAACAGCCTAATCTGCCCTAGCAGTGAGGAGGCTTCCTCCGTAACAGCTGAAATCAATGAAAGCTGTGTTAAGTGAAGGGACTGAGGGGTGCTGGAATGGGGGGGAACAAGGCCCAATGACTTTTAAAGGGTGAGGGCTATGCCTTCTCACGTTTTAATGACCATAAGGGCGAGTGACAGTGGGGAGGGGAGAGGAGAGCAGCGAGTCGGAGGAGGGGTTTTGGAGGGAAGCAGCAGGGGAGGAGTGGGACCTTGGGGAGAAGGGATGGTGCAGGGGAGTGGCCTCGAGTGGAAGGGGTGGGGCAGGGCTATAGTTTCGGCACTGGTGGTCCTCCACTTTTAGGGAGCTTCCATCTGTCCTGGTCGGAACCCAAGACATCCCAGAGGAGAGAGGGTGACCAGCAGAGTGGTGACAGGGTGGAATGGCAAGTGACTGGCAATGAGGCCATACAGCAGAGGGAGAAAGGGGCTTTCCCCCATGAGGGTGAGGAGTGAACTCTGCAAATGCAATTCTGGGTTTTCATTGATGGACAACAACTGTGAGTGAGGTGCAGTGAAGGGAGGGGTACATCAAAAGAGCTTTCGGTTTCTGGATTTAAGAACCCAAGGCAAAACGACACTGCCCAGTGTACTCTGGGGTGGGTGTTTTGCTCTTAGTGTTGTGTTACGAATCCTGATTGTGGTGTTTTCCCAAGTTAATTCAAGTTATTTTCCTCTTTTTTATTAAAGTTTTCTTTTCTACACTCAGAGCTTGTGAGTGGGGAAAGTATTGCCTCTTAGAGGCGCACAGTGCCAAGGTTAATTTCCCCAGATTACGGGGGTGGGGGTGGGGGGGGGGGTGTTAAGAAGATTTTTTTTGTCTTTTTGAACAGAAACCCCAACTACTCAAACAGGGACTTGAAACCTCAACCTTCAGATTAAGAGCCAAAAGTGCAGCCGGCTGAGCTAAGCAGGCTGACTAAAAGCATTTACCCCTTCCACCACAAGAGCAGGCCCTGGGTGCTTCTGTGAGTCTCACCAGCTGGGGAAAAGCCACTTGGGAGAATATCTCCTGCCCCACTGCCAAAAGGAGCCACTTGAGTGGAAACAGTAAGAGGCCCCACCGGAGGACTGGCCCTGCTTTCCTACCACCTTGTGATCATAGAATCATAGAATATCAGGGTTGGAAGGGACCTCAGGAGGTCATCTAGTCCAACCCCCTGCTCAAAGCAGGACCAATCCCCAATTAAATCATCCCACCCAGGGCTTTGTCAAGCCTGACCTTAAAAACTTCTAAGGAAGGACATTCCACCACCTCCCTAGGTAACGCATTCCAGTATTTCACCACCCTCCTAGGGAAAAAGTTTTTCCTAATATCCAACCTAAACCTCCTCTACTGCAACTTGAGATCATTACTCCTCGTTCTGTCATCTGCTACTACTGAGATCCATCCTCTTTGGAACCCCCTTTCAGGTAGTTGAAAGCAGCTATCAAATCCCCCCTCATTCTTCTCAGACTAAATAATCCCAGTTCCCTCAGCCTCTCCTCATAAGTCATGTGTTCCAGTCCCCTAATCAATTTTGTTGCCCTCTGCTGGACATTTTCCAATTTTTCTTGCAGTGATGCTGGCCACAGAATGCATGCTCGTCTGCGGGTGGCCTTCAGTGGGGATTTGGCATGCCAGGTGGTGTGGAGAAGACCAGATGGACATCTTTGTGGAGGCCCTCAGGCCATGCATAGGAATAGTTCTCCCCTCCTCTTGCCCCGCCCTCGGTTGTTCTGTGGCTTTTAAACCTTACCTTGGAGCTGTCAGCACTAGGTGCCTAGAGGAGGAAAGGTGTGCTGGGCTCCAGCCTGGGACTCTTCCTCCCTCCTGCTTATCCCTGACTATTAAACCTGGCCCTGGTACTCCTTCCTTTAAGTGCCATGTAGGCAAGAGGAAAAGCGTGGCAGCTGCAGGGACAAGGACCAAACTTGAGGGTATAAGGTGAAGCAACGAGAAACACAACCATCAGGTCAACCCTCAAGAATCTCTAGCCAGACTGTTAAATTCTAGGGCCCCAACCTATTGCGGCCAGCCTGTTGAACCAGCCAGACCAAAGACCTAGCTCCTGTGGGTGTCAGTCACCCAGCAGGAGGAAAAAAACTCACACTGGTGCACAAGGAAGCCAACCACATTGAGCTGCAGGGCTTTACAGCAAGCCACTGAGATTTGAACTCAGATTACAGGATTCAGAATCCTGAGGGCAGACCATTACACCATGGGACCTGCTAGTAATTCTTTTAGACTCCTGTGACCCTCAGCTGGCCAGCTTGCACTCTGCACTCATTGCTTCCCTCCAGCTGCTTCCTCTCTCAGGATTCTCTCCTCCTCCATCTCTGCTGCTCTCCTGCCCCAGACATTGAACCCAGCCCTTGTTGCTGCCGACTCCAGCTGGCAGAAGGGTTACATTTCTCTGAAAACACCACAGTGAATGGACACTTTCATTTTTCTATTAAAAAACCCAGCCTAGTTAGAAATAACTGAGATGCAGAGATTATAAAGGTTGATAATGATTTTAAATGAATATTTGGCTGAGGGAGGATATAATAAAAACCCTCCCTGTGAATTCAGAGAGTAATTGATATCCACTCTATGTACACATTTATAAAAGTGTGCTGATACTATTTTGCTGAGTATGATAAATTTGATAGACTATTAAAGAGCACCTCCGTTTATCTATATAAAATAAATGATACCCAGAAACTGCTGATATCAATTGTGACAGGTGGGATCACAGAGACCCCTTTGGAACTGCCACCTGATGTGCCAAACCTACCTCTGATCTTGTTTCCCCTGCCAGCTTGGGACTTCAGAACCCTGCCTGGGTTGAGCCAGATGCATGTGCCTGCTACAAACCCAGACCCAGGTCTGAACAACGTCCCATAAAAGCTGCAGGCTAAACTGAAAACAGCTTAAGAAGTGTTCCTGTCTCCAACATTCAGATGCCCAGCTCCCAATGTTGTCCAAACCCCCAATAAATCCATTTTACCCTGTATAAAGCTTATACAAGGTAAACTCATCAATTGTTTGCCCTCTATAACACTGATAGAGAGATATGCACAGTTTGCCTCCCCCCACAGGTATTAATACACACTCTGGGTTAATTAATAAGTAAAACGTGATTTTATTAAATACAAAAAGTACGATTTAAGTAGTTCCAAATAATAACAGATAGAACAAAGTGAATTACCAAGCAAAATAAAACAAAACACGCAAGTCTAAACCTAAGACAGTAAGGAAGTGCTTAATGATGAAATCTCACCCTCAGAGATGTTCCAGTAGGTTTCTTGTACAGACTAGCCTCCTTCTAGTCTGGGTCCAGCAATCACTCACACCACTGTGTTTACTGTCCTTTGTTCAAGTTTCTTTCCGGTATCCTTTGGGGGTGGAGAGGCTCTCTCTTGAGCCAGCTGAAGACAAAATGGAGGGGTCTCCCAAGGGCTTAAATAGACTTTCTCTTGTGGGTGGAAACCCCCTCCTCTCTCCTATCCAGAATTCAGCTACAAGATGGAGTTTTGGAGTCACATGGGCAAGTCACATGTCCATGCATGACTGAGTTCTCTACCAGCCAGGACACATTCCTGCGAAAGCTCAGATGTGGATTGGCATCTCCAAGTTCATTGTTAGCTTAAGTGTTTCTTGATTGGGCACTTACTGAGAATAGTCTTTTCTAGGAAGCTGACCAACTGCTTCACTGAGGCTACTTAAAATTAAACAAGTACATTCCCAATATGCATTACCTGGAATACAAAAATGATACATGCATACAAATAGGATGAATATATTCAGTAGATCGTAACCTTTACAGAGATATGTTACATGGCATATGTAGCATAAAACATATTCCAGTTATGTCATATATACATTCATAAGCATATTCCCATAAAGCATTATGGGGTGCAACGTCACAATATCAACTGTAAATTCCCCTGTATAAGCAGTCATCCTTAAAAATATCTATATTTGGCTTTATAGGAACTATCAGGCTTCCCTCTACCACAAATAAAGGAGAAATGTTGTCATGTTTTACATAAATTTTCACCTCACAGACAATGCACATGTTTCTCACTGTCCTGAGTTCCACGGGACATGGGGAAGCTCCAGGATTCACATGAATTCAAAGGCTGGGGGAAGCTAGACCCAACCTGCTGCCAGGAATACCAGTTCCTAGAAGCTTCCTCCTATGGAGACCTCAACTGAAGGGTCATGAAGAAGTTGGATGTTAGGTTATTGTGACTGAGTGCTTCATGTGGTAGCTCAGAAATTCATTGGGGTGTCCCCACACTGGTGGAAATGCTGCTGAATATGAAACTTCCTGTCTCTTTTGTTTTTTAGTGATGTAATATTAGTAGCCCAATATGCTACTCACAAACATCCTCTCTCTCTCTCTCTCTCTCTCTCTCCCTCTCTCTCTCTCACACACACACACACCCCTACCTACCTTTCAAGAAAATCTTTGCAAGAAGTCGAAAGTCCCTGCTTGACCTCACTGCTCTGCTTAATAGAATCTGAACACAAGCGAACTTGTCAGGCGTAGATGGGGGCTGGCATGAAGTCAGGTGTGGGATGGTTTCAATTACACAGACAGGCACTAGTGATAAAGTTCCAGGATGTGTGGGAGTGGAAAGTTGGTCAGTGTTACACTCCCCTCCCAGCTGACACTGTCTATGAGAGGTGCAACTCTCATCTCAAATAAGGCACATTCTGCCGAACATGAGAGGTACCTTCATTTATGCTTTGTGAGGTTTCATCTCTGTTTTGTGTACTGTGTTTGTGAATGAAAATTATAGACTACCATATTCAAGAAAAAAATGCATCAGCACATGTGATTGCCCCGACCACCGACAGTCAGAGAAATGCCATTAAGTTGACAGTAATGACGTTCCTCTGTACTAGACAGGGACTGGTTACAGAGGGTGCTTACACACACACCAGATACATTCAACATTAGATCTCTGTTGTAGCAACCAGGCAAGGTACTAATAAACTTCAACAGGACTTTATTTTTAAAGTGGAAACCTCTTTACCAAGCTGCTGCTGCACCCTGGGTAGCTCTCACTCCACTTCCTCAACTCCCCCCACCTCCTTCCTGTTTCCTGTCCTTTCAGACTCCCAACCGCCAGTGCTCCCAGTTCTAATAATTACAAGCAGCATCTAAACACCACTTTCCCTCCTCTCTTAAGGAACTCTCCCAATTAAAATAAACATTGTTGTTCTAACCACAGGAACAAATATGAAAGAAGACCCTATACTGTTGGCAGAAATATTACACTGAAAACACTGTAGATACTACATAACATAGTCTCTAGTCCAGACAGGTGGTCGTCTGGGTCTGACAGGCCATCCCTCAAGCCCCGGTTCCAGTGCAATGTCTTGTTGTGTTGATACTACGGTGAAGTCATCCAGTGCAGACTGGGTGTTGGCATAATCTCCTCTTGGTGCATAGGCAAATGCAAGATAAGAAGCATTCCATACCCACCCATCAGAAAATCGATAGGTGTAAGGTCCCTTCTTCTCTATGATTTTAAGAGGCGCTGTGAATTTATGGTCCCCTTAGTGTAAAATTCCAGGTTTTCATATTCTAACAAAGGAACCACACTCAAACTTTGGTTCCTTAGCACCCCGCCACTTGTCTGTGAAAGCCTTTGTGATACAGCATGGCCAGAGGGCAGCAGAAGAGTGTTTTTTGTTTGTTTGTTTTTTTAAAGCAGAAAAGAATTTTATTTGTGTAACACTTACAAAGAATCACCAAAAAGGATAAAGCAAAACTATGCAACAAAACAAAAGCAAACACAAGGTATAACAAAGCAGCCTTCAGGAGGGAGAAGTGTTCAGGCTAGCCTGGGCCCAGAGCGTGGGGGCTTCCCCGACACTCATGGTCTTCCACCCTCCTGAGTTAGCTGGTGGCCTAGAGCGGGGGGGCTTCCTCGACACTCATGGTCTTCCACCCCCTCGAGTTGCCCAGTGTCACCGATTATTTATTTACTCCTGAGAGTGCCTGACAAGATGGGCACGGCTGCGGGGTGGGCGGTTTGGGGGTGGGGGGGGGAGTACACCCACGTGTGATAGGACCCCTCCTAGGTGACAGTGATGATGGTATCCACAGCAGCAACGGCTGGGGCTGGGGTCTCTCGCTCTTCCCCTCAATCAAAGGGTCAGACGGAGCAGCCAACTAATGTCCCTGATGGGCTTCGGGACCAAGGTGGAATACAGGCTGGCCCAACGGGGTTGCTCACCCTCCAAAGGTGGCAGGAGGTCCCGCCACTTTGCATCGGGGCGGGACACCAGGGTGTGGGTGTGAAGGGTGTGAAGCGTGAGTGTGTATAGATATTTCCATGGCGTGATTTGGAAACTGACCAGCTGCAGTTCATGCAGCTGGCTCGCAGTGAAAGGGTGAGGGGTTTGTTGGGATCTACGGGGTAGGGGCCCAATTGAAAGGTCCAGCGGGCCTGGGGTAGAGGGTGGGCGGGGTGCGCCCTCGTGCAGGGCTTGGTTGAGATAAGCCCGAGCAGCAGGCGTCAAGGCGGCCTTCACCTCCTGAAGTACGTGCCGGGGGGTACGAGGTCTGGGGAGCCCCATGCGCTGAGTGAGCATCAGGGGATCCAGCCAGTCTCCCTGGTCGTAGTCCAGGAGGTCTCTGACTCTCGTGGCTTTCGCCAGGACCAAACTCTGCGGCACCGAGCGGGACTCCACCGCCTGCACACGGAGCTGGGGGTTGTGTAGCAGGGGCTCCGCGAGGAGATCTGCTTCCACGGTGGCCGCCACGGACCTGGTCATTGAAAACAGTTTCCAGGTCCGGAGGAGGTCCCGGTAGAAGACCGGCAGCCTGGAGAGGTCTCGCGGAAAACCTCTCGGACAGAGATAAAAGAGCTGCCGGTCGTATCGGAGCCCTTGGAAGCGGCGCAGGAAGGCGTGCGCCAACGTACTCCACGTTGAACTACCTGCACTATAAAGGAGCCTCTGCAAGGCCTGGAGGCAGAAGACACGGACCTGAGTGTGCAGACACTTCAGGCCCTGCCCTCCTTCCTTCAGGGGGAGATGAAGAACCCCAACAGGGGCCCAGTGCATTCCTGACCAAAAGAACTCTAGAATCGATGTCCGGAAGTTGGTCAGGAAACCCGGGGCCGGGACCAGGGTGTTGAGCCGGTACCAGAGCATGGACAGGACTAGTTGGTTAAGCACCAGTGTTCTCCCTCGGAGGGAGAGACATCGGAGTAGCCTCGTCCATTTCCGGAGCCACTCTATCACCCCGCCTTCTAAATTTTGCCAGTTCTCCGGTGGAGAAGGGTGCGTGGCAGAAAGGTAAACGCCTAGGTAGAGCAGTGGACCTGCGCTCCACCGGATGGTCTGAAGCGCGCGTGGGAGGGAGCTCACCTGCCGCCAGTCCCCCACTGCCAAGCCAGAGCTCTTGACCCAGTTGACTCGGGCAGAGGAGGCTGCCAAATAGATGGCCTGGCAAGCCTCCACCCGCGCCAAGTCCCCCGGGTCCTGGACCATGAGGAGCACGTCATCGGCATACGTCGACAGGACCAGCTGCAGCTCCGGCTCCCGCAGCACCGGCTCCCGCAGCACCAACCCTGTCAACCTCCTGCGGAGGAGACAGAGGAAGGGCTCGATCGCCAGAGCGTACAGCTGGCCCGAGAGGGGGCACCCCTGCCGTACTCCTCGCCTGAAGCTGACCGGTTCAGTCAGGGTCCAGTTGAGCCTAACCAGACACTCTGCAGAAGCGTACAGCACCTGGAGAAAATTCATAAACCGAGGTCTGAATCCAAACTCCTGCAGAGTGCTCAGGAGGTACCCATGGTCCACTCTATCAAACGCCTTCTCCTGGTCAAGAGACAGGAGGGCAAACGACAGACCGTCTCTACGCCCGAGTTCCAAAAGATCTCGGACTAGAAATAGGTTGTCAAAGATGATGCGACCTGGGGCAGTATAGGTCTGGTCTGGGTGGATCACGTCTGCCACCACGGACCCTAGCAGCAGCGAGATGGCTTTCGCTACGATTTTGTAGTCCGTGCTAAGGAGCGAGATGGGATGCCAATTTCGTAAATCGCGGAGGTCCCCCTTCTTTGGTAACAAGGCGAGCACTGCTCGCCTGCACGAAAGAGGGAGGACCCCGCCCTGCAAAGATGCAGCCCAGACAGTGGCTAGGTCTAGGCCAAGGATGTCCCAGAACGCGCGGTAGAACTCCACGGTCAGCCCGTCCATGCCCAGAGATTTATTGGTGGGCATGCGACGGAGGGCTTCCGAGAACTCGGCCAGGGTGAGAGGTAGCTCTAGTCGGTCTTGGTCGCCCACGCTGACCGTGGGGAGTTCCTCCCAGAGCACCCTGCAAGCGCCAGGATCAGTCAGATCCGGGGAGAAAAGGCTTGTGTAGAAGTCACGGGCCGTCCCACACATCTCCACCGGATCCGTGAGGGGGCGCCGTCTTCTGCTAGAAGGCAGGTGACGTGTTTCTTGGCCTCCCTCATTTTCTCCAGGGCATAGAAGAAACGGGAGCTGCGATCCATCTCCCAAAGGAGGTGGATGCGGGATCGAACAAAGGCACCTCGGGCCCGATGGTCCTCGAGGGCCCGGAGCTCCTCCCGCTTCTCCCGGCACGCTCCACAGAGGAACGGGTCCTCAGGGCTGGCGGCCAGATGCCTCTCCATCTCTAAGACCTCCCGTTCCAACTGCTCTATCGCTGCATTTCTCCGTCAGCTGGTGCCCCGGGTGTAGTCACGGCAGAAGAGCTTGGCGCGCACCTTCCCTAGATCCCACCATCGCCGCGCCGAGGGAAAGGCACGCCGCTGCTCTCGCCAGGCCAGCCAAAACTCCCGGAAGGACGTCACGAAGCCCTCATCCTCCAACAGGCTGTTGTTAAAGTGCCAATAGGCCGGCCCCGGCCTCTCTGCATGGAGGGAGACCGTTATGGTGGCTAGATGATGGTCGGAGAATGGGGCCGGCCGAATGTTGGAGGAGTGGGCCTGTGAAAGATGGAAACGGGATAAATAAATATGGTCCAACCGAGAGTGGTGTGACCGATGGGCCTCCACCCGGACAAAGGTGAATGTGGAAGTGTCATCTGGGTGGTGGTCACGCCAGACGTCTACTAGGGAGTGATGTTCGACTATTTCTCGGAGAATGTTCGCAGCGGCCGGGCTCAGCTCGGCCCCTGAGCAGTCCTGTTCCTCGAGGGTGGTGTTAAAGTCCCCTTCCAGGACTAAGCACTCGTGAGAATCTAGGGTACTGAGGAAGTCGGACACCCGCTGATAGAATTGCAGCCGCTTCGGGCTCGTTGTCGGGGCATAGATGTTAACAAGGTTGACCACGAGCCCCTCCATACGGACTCGGAGATGCAGCAGGTGGCCCGGCCTGGCCTCAGTGACTCCTAGCACCTCAGGTCGTAGGTTGGGGGAGAACAGGGTTGCCACTCCAGCTTGTCAGATCGTGAAGTGGCTGAAGTAGACCCCGTCCCCCCACTCCAGCTGCCAGCTGTCCTCAGCGGTGGATCAGTATGGGTCTCCTGCAGGAAAACCACAGAGTACCCCCCTTCCCGAAGGTAAGAGAGCACCTGGGACCTGTGCAGAGCCATCCTACAGCCCCTGGTGTTCAAGGTTGCAATAATGAGGGGCGTCATGCAGAGGGCTGGGGGAGTGGGGGTTTCTTGTTGGCGGGGGTGTTCGCACCCCCCGGCGGGTCATGCAACAATCCGTGACCCATCCCATAAGTGAGTAAATCGTCACGGAAGCTGCGGGCCCGCCCGTAGGCCGCGACACCGTGCCTTCCTTTCCCTTTACCCTCCTTTATCAGGGCCCTTGTGGCCTGGAGGATTTGATCAAAGTCCCCCCATAGCTGTACCCTGTTGCGGGAGCCACGGATGTCTTCTAAAAATTCTTGCAATGCTTTTCTCAGCTCATGGGGGGGTGGGGTTGCGATTTCCGGGTTATTCCCTGGTGGGGCTCTTGGTGCAGCCTCGTGGTCCGCTGAGGCGGGCAGGCAGGGTGCAGACCACCGACGGGGCGTCTGACAGGCTAAAGTTATTAGGTCCATCTCAAGCCTTGGGGTAGAAGAGGATGGCGGAGGGAAAATTGCAGCTCCTAATGGGTCGCGGCAGGAAAATGCAAAGGCTGCCCCTTGGCGGGGATCCGCAAAAAACGGGAAAGAAATAATCCCAGGGGCGGCAACAGCATTGCAGGAGGAGGTGGATTGGGCAGGGACAGGGGTGGGGGTGGGGGCGGGGGCAGAGGTGAGGCTCTGGGCTTCGGGAGGCAAGCAGCTGAGAGGTGGTGCCTCCCGAACAGATTCAAGGGTAAAGGGTGTGGGGACAGGGCTCCCAGTGATGCTAGGCGCAGGCTCTGTGGTGGATTTGGCAGCCATGACCTCAGGTGGTGGACCACCTTCTGCAGGGTGCTCGCCCGGGAAGGCGGTTAGGCGGAGGGAGCATGGGGAGAGGGGGACTGGGGTAAGGTTGCCCAGATCGAGGCCAGCCGGCAGTAGGTCATTCTCTCCCTGGGTGACCGGGGTCAAACCTAGGGCCTCGATCTCCTCATACATGGAGGAGAGGTCGTCTTTTGCCACCCCGGGGGGCTCCCCTCTGGCGCCCGCTACGACGGTCGCTTCGGGGTTCGCGGGGGGTTTGGGTGATATTCGGGCAGAAGGGGCTTCCTCAGGGGTCTCGGAGGGGAGGGTCTCCCGTGGAGGGGAGATCCTACCTTCCAGTGCTATTTTGTCTTCCCCTCCAGACACCGGCAGATGGATCTCTCTCGTGGGCATAGCAGAAGGCTCAGTGTCAGTGCCTCCCTTCCTGGTCTTCCGGGGGGCCTCCGCATCGGATGGGTGCAGCGGAGCTCGAGCCTTCCGCTTGCCTCGCTTTCCCTGGACTAGGGTCCAGCCCTCCATAGCATTGTCTGGGGGCTGGTTAGCAGGGGTCATGTCGGGGGGCAGAGGCGATGGTTCAGGGGTTTGGGGGGGTAACAGTGAGGCAACATGAGGGGGGGGGCGGTTCTCCTTGAGGCGGGCCCTCTCCTATGCCCGGTAATATCTTTGCTGCACCCTCCTCCATACGCTCTGCTGGAGTGTTAACAGCAAGGGCGGGGCTCCCTTGCTCGTCTGGGCATTGTAGGGGAGGTGTCTCTTGGGCCCGGGCAGCAGCAGCGGTGGATCGAGGAGGAGGAGATGTGGTTTCAGATCTCGGGCGGCCAGGGGCGTCGGCAATGATGGAGCCGATGTCCTGCCGGGTCTCGGGGGTCTCAGGTGCCCCTCCCCGCCGGGCCAAGGGGCAGTCTCTTCGGACATGCAGCGCTGATCGGCAGAGGTAGCACCGGGCCTCTCCTGTGGAATAGTAGACCCGATAGCGGGCTCCCTGGTAGGGGACTAGGAAGGACCCCTCGAGCGCCTCTTCGTCACGCGCCGCCGGCAGTGGTAAAAGCTACACTTGCCGGCGGAACAAAAGGACGTGACGGAGGGTGGGGTCCTTGCAGCCCAACAGGAGAGGGCTGATGACAGAAACCGGTTTCCCCAGGGTGGAGAGAGTGGGTAACAGGGCGGCATTGGGTAGAAAAGGAAGGACGGAGGTCAGGACTAGGTGGACGCCCAGGTCTTCTAGCAGCTCCACGGGGACAAATACCCCCACCACCACCAGGCACTTCTCCACCGCCTCCTGGGCGGCAGCCTCTGATGCTAAGAAAAAGATGACCTTCCTGTATATTTTGGAGGCTGCCACAATAGCCGTGGGTCCTATCACCCTCGCCAATGCCTGCACGTATGTCTCCACGTGGGGTGAGGTGGGCACCAGGAGGCAACGGACGCCATGCTTCCTGGTCATGGTGGGAAAGGGGCCTCGGCAGCTATTGATGGTAGCGGAGGCGGTGGGTGGGCGAGATGACGAGGTGGCAGGCAGGGGGGAGGGCTGCCACCGCCCGGGCATACGCCCTGGGGGCCGGGGGAGGGACGCTCGCAGAGCTGGGGGAGGGAACAGCGGGGAGGGACGCCATGGTCGATGACGAGGCCACAGCGGTGGGGGCAGCCTCTGCCATGGAGGGCTTGGTGGTTGTGGCGGGGCCCTTCCCCTTCTTCACATCCTGGCCTTTCCAGCTAACCGGGGGGGCTTTCCTAGAATCTAGGGGGGCGGTGGGCGTAGCAGCAGCAATAGTCGCCCCGGTGCCTCCGGCTGCCGATGCCCCAGCGGGGGCGGTGGCAGGTGTTTTGGCAGCAGTGGTGGGGGGGAAAGCTTGGGGGTTGGGCAGGGGGGGTAGGTGGGGGAGGGGCAACTGAGGTTGTTAGAGGGACCTCACCCCTCTCATTCCCCGCCATCATGAGCAGGGAGAGACGGGGAGACACCAGAAGGAGGAGGGGGGAGGGGGAAGCAGATTAACCACTTCTCCCTGTTGGGCTGCAGGCAGGGGGGGGCGCCAAATGGGTTGGACTGGACAGGGGAAGGAAACAGGAGTTGGGGTCAGGTAGTAGGGGCAAACTGTGGGGCAGTCCAGGGGTTGGGGGGGAACACGGACCCACGTGCATTTATCCAAAGAGTCTCGTTTGGTCGGCTGTTGTGTCTGGTCCGGATGACGGAATTCAGGGCAAGCAGTTTAGGCTAGAGGCAGATGGCAGGTTGCCAGCAGGGACGGATGGCGGGGGGGCCGTGACGGTTGTAGTAGTGTTGGGGGGCACCGATGGATTGGGGGGCAGCTTCGTGCCACACCCCCGTGCCCCTACAAAAGCAGTTAAGACACAGTCAGACTCCCCCCACACGAGAGTACAGTTCAAAAGTTACTCAGTCTTACGGCCCCCTCCACGATGATTTGTAGCTTCCCTGGGCGATGTCTCTGTCAGCTGTCTTCTCTCCCGGTCTTTGTGGAGCATTCCAAAAATGCCAAGCAAAGATAAGAAGATGATTAATTGCGGGTCCACAAACAAACAGCAAAACGGTTGGGTCTGGGGGTGTCCACTCCCCTCCTCCGGGGAGCGGGTCAGCAGTCCTCCCTCCCTTCTCCGGGGGTTGCAGCTGAAGCAATAGCAGCATCCGAGGGCAGGCACGGGGGGGCTGGCAGGCAAGCTGGCAGCCGACCAGCACTCGAACGGCAGAAAAAAAAGAACAGCAAAAAAAAAAAAAAAACCCGAAGAAAAAGCGTCTGGCCTGGTCGCAGGAGGGGGAACTAAAGCAGGGGCAAAGAGCAAGGAAAGCCCAAGCCAGAGGGCAGCAGGAGAGTGCTAGAAGGGAGCCTTCTTCCCTGTAGAGGGAAGAAAGTTTGCTATAGATTAATTCAAGAACCTGAAGCCAATTAAAGCACCTGAACCCAGTCACCTGATATAACCCCCCTGTTTCAATCAAACGAGGGAAGGAGTTGAAGCAGAGTGGTTTGGTGTTGGAGCAGAGAGCAGTTTGGAGGAGTTGAAACAGAGTGGATTGGCATTGGAGCAAAGAGCAGTTTGGTGGATTTGAAACAGAGTGGATTGGTGTTGGAGCAGAGAGCAGTTTGGAGGGAAGCAGAGGAGAGTTTGGATAAGTGCTGCGGTGGGCAAAGAAGACCAAGACCCTGGGTAAAGGGACATCTGGCTTGTGCAGAGGGAGCGTAGGAAGCCCCACAAGCTGAAGGGCAGGAGAGGGAAGTAGCCCAGGGGAAGGAACCACTAGTTCAAGTGGTTTACTGCTATCCTTAGGGCCCCTGGGCTGGGACCCGGAGTAGAGGGTGGGCCTGGGTCCCTCCCTCTCCACTCTCCTCCTCTAGGACACTAGTGGGGCAGTTAATACCCCAGTTCAGGGGCAAGAAACAGCGCCCTGAACCCCCCCCCCCCCCCAAGAAGAGAAAGTGAGAGACCCATCATAGTAGTGCTGGCAATTTGCCACACCTTATACTTTGCTTGGTTCTGTTCAGCTGTTTTTCTCACATCATCCTTGGTTGGGGCATCAGGTCATGCTTTTAACAATCCAGCAATGTTCAGTTTAGTATTCACCTGTTTCCCATGCAGTAACTCTGTGGGTGATCTTTACATTGTGGCATGTCGGGTAGCCTGGTATGCTTGGAAGAAATCAGTAGTAAAGGTTATCCACAATCGCCCTTCCAGTTTAGCCGTTTGCAAACTCTCTTTCAAACTTCTGTTAAACTGTTTGATTTCCCCATTGGCTTGAGGGTAATATAGGGATGACCTTCTGTGTAAAATGTTCCTCTCTGCTAGAAAAGTTTCAAACTCCAGGGAAGTAAATTGACTACCATTATCTGAAACCAGTTCTTTGGGGTTACCTTCCCTGCTAAAAACTGAAGAGAGGAACTTAATTACTGTAGTAGAAGAGATTTGTGATGTAATCGCTACCTCCAGTCATTTACTGAAATAGTCTATTAAAGTGATGGCATAACGGCAGTCACTTGGAGCAGTATCAAAGGGTCCTACAATGTCAATCGTCAATTTTTCCCATGGAGATTCAGGAAGAGGAACAGGCTGTAATGGAGGGGTACATGTCACTGCTGTCATAACATGCATTTGGCAAGTGACACAGGATTTTATGAGTGCTTCAGTTTGAAAGTCCATCCCTCGCCACCAATACAGATCCCATAGTCGTCGTTTGGTTCTGACAATTCCTTGATGAGTATCGTGTGCCAGGTGTATGAGTTTTGACTGTAATTCTTCTGGCACAGGTAGCTGGTGTGTACCTCGTAGCACACAGCCATCAAGCAAAGAAAGTTCATCCCGAACTCTAAAATAAGACAGAAAAACTGGGTCATGGTTTTTAGGGTGACTGGGCCATCTCTTTGTCAGAAATTCCCGTAGTTTTTGTTGAATTGGACACGCTGAACAAGCCGCTTGGAATTGTTCTCTTGTAACTGCAGTAAGAGTGCTTGTAATAAGCACAACGACTACATCCTCATCCTCCGGTGGACCATCTGGTGAAGGCAAAGGCAGGCGAGAAAGGCCATCAGCGACCACATTTTGGTTTCCAGGCTTATATTCCAGTTCATAATTGAAAGAGAGTAGTCTTGCAGACCATCTAGCAATAAAATATCCTGCTCGTCCCAGTCCTTTCGTGGTGAGCAACGTTGTCAAAGGGCTGTGGTCTGTGCACAACTTGAACGTGTGGCCCCACAGGTAAGTTCTCCATTTTTCAGTAGCCCAGACACAAGCAAGTGCTTCTTTTTCGACTGTAGAATATTTCCTCTCAGCATTACTTAGTGTTCTTGAAGCAAATGCAACATTCTCTGTGTTGTCCTCATGAAGTTGTGTGAGGACAGCCTGAAGTCCATAATCAGAAGCATCATTAGTTACAATTGTGGGCAATGCAGGAGTGAATAGTGCAAGTACTGGACTACGTACAATCAAGTCTTTCAGCATTTCAAAACTAGCTTGTGCATCCGTTGTCCACACTAAGGTTGAACTTCTCCATAGTAATTCTTGTAATGGTTCAATGACAGAAGCATAATTGGGAATGAATTTTGAATACCAGGAGGTAAGACCCAAGAAGGAACGTAAGGTTTGTAAATCTGTTGGAGGAGGAGCATTTGAAATTGCCAGGATATGATCTGGATCAGGTTTTAGTCCAGCCTGTGAAATTGTATGCCCTAGAAAGGAGAGTTCAGTTTGTCTAAATTTGCATTTGGACCTATTGAGCTTGAGGCCTGCTTTGCTGATGCAGTTTAGTACAGACTGCAGGTTATTGTCATGCTCCTCAGAAGTATTTCCAAACATAATAGTATCATCCAGATAGCACTTAACTCCATGTTGATTCTTCAGAATCAATGACATCATCAATGTCATCAATGACAAGCAGGGCAGAAAAGGTGGAGGAGTTGCATTGTATGTAAGAGAGCAGTATGACTGCTCAGAGCACCAGTATGAAACTGCAGAAAAACCTGAGTGTCTCTGGATTAAGTTTAGAAGTGTGAGTAACAAGGGTGATGTCGTGGTGGGAGTCCCCCGGACCAGGGGGATAAGGTGGAAGAGGCTTTCTTCCGGCAACTAATGGAAGTTACTAGATCGCAGGCCCTGGTTCTCATGGGAGACTTCAATCACACTGATATCTGCTGGGAGAGCAATACAGTGGTGCACAGACAATCCAGGAAGTTTTTGGAAAGTGTAGGGGACAATTTCCTGGTGCAAGTGCTGGAGGAACCAACTAGGAGCAGAGTTCTTCTTGAGCTGCTGCTCACAAAGGGGAAGAATTAGTAGGGGAAGCAAAAGTGGATGGGAACCTGGGAGGCAGTGACCATGAGATGGTCGAGTTCAGGATCCTGACACAAGGAAGAAAGGAGAGCAGCAGAATATAGACCTTGGACTTCAGAAAAGCAGACTTTGACTCCCTCAGGGTGCCCATCTTTTAAAAAGAGAAGAAGGAGGATCCTGGGAACTACAGGCCAGTCAGCCTTACCTCAGTCCCTGGAAAAATCATGGAGCAGGTCCTCAAGGAATCAATTCTGAAGCACTTAGAGAAGAGGAAAGTGATCAGGAACAGTCAGCATGGATTCACCAAGGGCAAGTCATACCTGACTAATCTAATTGCCTTCTATGAGGAGATAACTGGCTCTGTGGATGAGGGGAAAGCAGTGGACGTGTTGTTCCTTGACTTTAGCAAAGCTTTTGACACGGTCTCCCACAGTATTCTTGCCAGTAAGTTAAAGAAGTATGGGCTGGATGAATGGAAGATAAGGTGGATAGAAAGCTGGCGGGATTGTCAGGCTCAACAGGTAGTGATCAATGGCTCCATGTCTAGTTGGCAGCTGGTATCAAGTGGAGTGCCCCAAGGGTCAGTTGGGCCCTTGTTGTCAAGAAGGCCAATGGCATTTTGGGATGTATAGGTAGGGGCATTGCCAGCAGATTGAGGGATGTGATCATTCCCCTCTATTCGACATTGGTGAAGCCTCATCTGGAGTACTGTGTCCAGTTTTGGGCCCAACACTACAAGAAGGATGTGGAAAAATTGGAAAACGTCCAGTGGAGGGCAACAAAAATGATTAGGGGACTGGAACACATGACTTCTGAGGAGAGGCTGAGGGAACTGGGATTGTTTAGTCTGCAGAAGAGAAGAATGAAGGAGAATTTTATAGCTGCTTTCAACTATCTGAAAGGCGGTTTCAAAGAGGATGGCTCTAGACTGTTCTCAGTGGTAGCAGATGACAGAATGAGGAGTAATGGTCTCAAGTTGCAGTGGGAGAGATTTAGGTTGGATATTAGGAAAAACCTTTTCACTAGGAGGGTGGTGAAGCACTGGAATGCGTTACCTAGGGAGGTGGTGGAATCTCCTTCCTTTGAGGTTTTGAAGGTCAGGCTTGACAAAGCCCTGGCTGGGATGATTTAGTTGGGGATTGGTCCTGCTTTGAGCAGGGGGTTGGACTAGATGACCTCCTGAGGTCCCTTCCAACCCTGATATTCTATGATTCTATGATTCTATGATCATTTTTGGAAGGCACTTGGGGCTGACGTGAAACAGTATGGAACATGTTTAAAATAAAATAGTCCCTGTCATAAATATAAAGGGAAGGGTAAACCCCTTTAAAATCCCTCCTGGCAAGAGGAAAAATCCTCTCACCTGTAAAGGGTTAAGAAGCTAAAGGTAACCTCGCTGGCACCTGACCAAAATGACCAATAAGGAGACAAGATACTTTCAAAAGCTGGGAGGAGGGTGAAAAACAAAGGGTCTGTGTCTGTCTGTATGATGCTTTTGCCGGGGACAGAACAGGAATGGAGTCTTAGAACTTAGTAAGTAATCTAGCTAGGTATGTGTTAGATTATGATTTCTTTAAATGGCTGAGAAAATAACTGTGCTGAATAGAATGAATATTCTTGTCTGTGTGTCTTTTTTGTAACTTAAGGTTTTGCCTAGAAGGATTCTCTATGTTTTGAATCTAATTACCATGTAAGGTATTCACCATCCTGATTTTACAGAGGTGATTCTTTTTTTACTTCTATTAAAAGTCTTCTTGTAAGGAAACTGAATGCTTTTTCATTGTTTTAAGATCCAAGGGTTTGGGTCTGTGATCACCTATGCAAATTGGTGAGGATTTTTACCAAATCTTCCCCAGAAAGTGGGGTGCAAGGGTTGGGAGGATTTTGGGGGGAAAAACATGTCCAAACTACATTTTCCCAGGAACCCAGATAAAGTTTGGTGGTGGCAGTGGAAGTCCAAGGGTAAAATAGTTTATACCTTGGGGAAGTTTTAACCTAAGCTGGTAAAAGTAAGCTGAGGAGGTTTTCATGCAGGTCCCCACATCTGTACCCTAGAGTTCAGATTGGGGAAGGAACCTTGACAGTCCCTCATGTGTAATAAATGCTGTGAGGTCTCTGCTATCTTCATGCAACATAACCTGGTGGTATGTGCACTGCAATTCAAGAGTAAAAAACATCTTTGCTCCATGGAGTTCTGCAAATACTTCTTTTATGTGAGGAAGAGGATGGCTGTCAATCACAATAGCTTTATTTCGCACCCTTAAGTTCACACAAAGGCGAATGCCTCCATCCTTCTTCTGCACCACTACTATAGGTGAAACCCATTCCGAGGACTCAATCTCTTCAATAATGTCCTTTTGAACAAGTTTACTAAGTTCCTCTGAAACAGCTTCCCTGACTGAAAATGGTAAGTGCCGTAACTTCTGTCATACAGGCAACACATTATTCCGCATTTTAACTTTATGCAGAAACCCATAAGCACAGCCGAGTTTCTCCTCAACCTGGTGTTGGGTCCCAGCTGAAACTGGTTTGTGTACCGCAAGAGTGCTTTGCTGAGGAAGAACAATTCATGCATTAACTACCCTGAGATTTAAAGCAGCCAATAAATCTCTGCCAAGGATAGGAGTGCCTTTGTGGACAATGTAGAACTCTGAAGTTAAACAGCAATCACCAAAAGTGACTATTGCTGGCAGGCAGCCATGTACTGGAATATGGTTTTTCAAATAGCACACCAACTGAAGTTTGGGTTCAGTAAGAGGCACATCTTTAAAGTAATGCAAATAGATGGAATCAGGTAGTATAGATACTGCTGAGCCAGTGTCCAACATTAGCTGAATAGAGTGTGATTTGCCTGAGGGTATGGCGGAAACATTTACAGTGCACTTTATTTGTTCTGGAATATGTGCAGTAGTGATTTTGTCCACGCTCAGCACAGCAACATCTGGTATTGTAACTGCATGCCCCTGTTGATTGAACTGGCTGCTGCGACATACTTTAGCAAAACGCCCAATCTTTTTGCAATGATTGCACTGAGCTACTTTTGCTGGACATCCTGTGTAGCTTGCAAGGTGTTGTGGGGATCCACAGTGAAAGCATGCTTTTACTGTATTTTGAATTTGCTGATTCAGTGGTTTTCCATTAGTTTCCCTCTTGTAATCATTTGTCTGCAGTGACAGTGAACTTTTCTGGAAAGGAGTCACAGCCTGGACTGTGCCTCCTGTATGCATGCTCATTATTTTGGCTTCAGCTGTAGCTGACTCAATCTGAGTAGCAATGGTTATTGCTTTTTCTAGTGTAAGTTGTGGTTCTAGAAGTAAGCGTTCTCTTACACAAAGCATGGTTATTTTCTCAATGAGCTGGTCTCTAAACATCTCATCTTCCATATTACCAAAGTCACAAGTTACAATCAGACTCCTCAGGGAAGCAATATACTGCATTATAGTCTCCCCTGTTTTCTGCTCATGCTGGTGAAATCTGTAGCAATTAGCTACAACATTCACTTTTGGCACAAGAAAGTTCTTTAATGCAGTGAGTGCAGTCTCATATTTATCATATGCAAGGGGAAAAGTGTAAAATATACACTGCCCTTCTGCTCCAAGGCAGTGGATTAGCAGAGCACGCTTTCTTACTTCAGAAATCTCTGTAGCAGTGACTGCAAGCAGATAAGTCTCAAACATATGGATCCAATTGGAGGCTCACCTGGGCTTTGCAGAAAGGGTGCAGGTGGGTTCAGAGGCAGAAATCCATCCTTGTAGCCAAAATGTTGTAGCAGCCAGGCAAGGTACTAACAAACTTCAACAGGACTTTATTTTTAAAGTGGAAACCTCTTTACCAAGCTGCTGCTCCACCCTCAGTAGCTCTCACTCCACCTCCTTAGCTTCCCCCCCAACTTCCTGTTTTCTGTCCTTTCAGACTCCCAACAGCCAGTGCTCCCAGTTCTAATAATTACAAGCAGCATCTAAACACCATGATCTCCAGTGTGAAGTGGTTTAATTTCAACTTCCAGCTATTGGATCATGTTAAACCTTTCTCTGCTAGATTGAGGAGTCCAGTGTTAAATATTTGTTCCACACTTAGGTATTTATAGATTGGAATCAAGTCACCCCTTAACCGTCTTTGTGTTAAACCAAATAGATTGAGCTCCTTTAGTCTATCCCTACAAGTTGTGTTTTCTAATCCTTTTATCATTCAGCTAGATCATAGCACTACAACTGCAACTGGTCTCCACACTTCTAATACTGAGGTCTTTTCTGACTAGATGCGTGTTAGGAACATCAAGCATTGCTACTGGCTATGCAGAGAGAGGAGAAGAGCCCCGAATGAAGAAACCAAACTCTTCAGGCTATAGAATCCATGATCTCACTGCGCTGTGAGTGGGAGTCTACAGACCAAGGGTTATGGTGGATTCTCGATCTCTGACCATTTTTAAATGGAGATTGCATGTTTTGCTAAAAGATCTGCTCAAAGAGTTATACAATGGCCCATGGTATACAGGAGGTCAGACTACATCAGTGGTCCCCAACCTTTATGTGGGAATAGCATATTGCTATTCCCAGAAGACTGCGGCGGGCGCTGAACACCCTACCACCGAAATGCCACTGCCGAGCACTGCCACTGGAGAACCGGCTGCCGAAATGCCACTGGGAAGTGGAAGAGGCAAGAAGCATCGCTGCCGAAATGCTACCAAGAAACACATTTTGGCGGGCGGTTCTTCGGCAGTGGGGTGTCCTGCAGGCACACAAAAAGGCCCCGGTGGGCGCTGCATTGGGGACCACTGGACTACATGATTATAACGGTCTCTTCTGGTCTTGGAATCTATGATGCAAACTCCTTAAGTCTCTATTGTCTCATGAGAAGAACGCTCATATCAAGACTTCAGATCAACCTTTTGGTACCAAGCTATAGACAGAAGGACTACAAAGCAGGACGTCTACATGGGAAGAGGGTAAACACGTACAGACAAAATCAGGAAAGCCAAAGCAAAGCATAAGCTACAGCTGGCAAGGAATTTTAAAGACAGCAATAAGAGGTTCTTCAAATATATCAGACAAAAAAGAAAGTTCAAACATGGTGTTGGTCTGCTGTTCAATGGAGAAGGTGAGCTGGTAACAGAAGATGTGGGCCGCCACTGGAACCTGGACCATTGCCCTGCCCCTGCTCTGCCCCAAGGCCCACCTCCACTCAGGCTCCTCCACCGAAAGGCTCTGTTCAAGCTCCACCCCAGGCCTCAGTCTGGACCCTCTCCTGAGGTTGCCCACCACCTGCACTTCTCTGCCCTCTTCCCAGATGGGCCACCCCTCCCATGGCTCATGCCACTCTGTTCCCTCCCCTGAGTGGCCTTCCCACCCACTGCCTGCACCTCTCTCCCCCTCTCCCCTGTGGGTCTCCCCCGCCCATGGCTCGTGCCTCTCTGCTTCTCAGGGGGTTAAGAGACATGAGTGGTGGGGCCAGAGGGGAAGCGGAGGAGAAGCGCAAGCTGTGGGGGCTGCAGGGAGGCTGCAGGGGAAAGGGGCAGAGAAGCCCAACCCGTGGGCGGAGGAGTCTCCAGGGGAAGAGGTGGAGTGGGAACAGGAAGAGGATCAGCGTGGGTGGTGTCACAGGCTAAGAGTGGGACACAGGACGGTGGTCACAGGGCAGAACATGGGCAGGGCCAAGGCCCGAGAGCCTTTTCAGTGGTGACAAACCAAAGGCGACAGGTTGAACAAAGAACAAAGACACTGTATGTTGCTTCTGCCCAGCTAGATGGGTTTGTTAGTATAATAGGAAAAGATAAGGGATAGAGTTACAGTGTTACTAGGTATGGTGGTGGGAGTGTAATATACGAACATACACTGGAAGGCTGCCTGGCTCCTCTCTCAAGCCAAGATCAAGGAACCAGTTGGGAGGGGCAAGGAGGGATGGAGGGAGGCATAAGACACACTAAACGCCAAAGAAAAGCCTGGCCTTGGCCAGTACACAACCTCACTTCTTACCCCTCCCATGGGATACAAAAGAGGTGGCACCAAGCCCCCAGATTCACGACCCTCCAAAACGGAACATGACCATAAATTGTAAGGCGCGGGATCAGGGGTGTGCACTTGTTAGATCATATTAAAGAAGTTCTGTATTAAAATCACAAATGAGTTTGATTCCCCATAGTTTAAATTCCAGGGTATTACTAATTAAGAGGTCTCTTGGTTTTTGGTACTGTTTCTCTTCCTCTATGTGTAAAACTTGCAAGCTGCTAATTGTGTTAGTACATTCGAAGAAAAAGTCTGTTCTCAAAGCAATTCTTTGTAACAACAACCACTCACACAGAGAGAGACTCAAAGCAATACTCTGTAACAACAGAAACAGCACCCAGAGACTCCCCGCCCTTTTGTTGTATTCATCTCGCTTTGTTAACAATTGTGATTAAAATAGAGATAGAGGATGTATGTGGATGGATGCTTGGTGTGGATAACAACTGAATGATCAGGGAGGTGCCAGCCTAAGAATCCAGTGTCCATCGGCTGAAGAAGGCGTCAAGTGGAAATAACCAGAGGACCCCCAGAGGGCAGACTGGAATCCACCCAACAGCCTCAAGAATGGGAGAACCAAAGAACAAGATAACATCTGGCAGCACGGAGCCGTCAGGAATGTGACATCTGCTGATTGATTCAGCAACAGCACGATGAAGCAATTCCCATAGACTGGCATAGAAAGAAATTCCTATAAAAATGGACTCTAGAAAGTGAGAACTTTGGGGTCTGATTCTGCAAACCAACTTCCAGGAGCATCAGATGAGCATCTGACAAGGCCCTGCTCCCTCCTCATGTCCAGGCCACCTGGCCAGTGGCTTGGCATGAGCAACTCTAAGGCTGGTAACTATGATAACAACCTTGCAGAACCTGTGTGTGTGTGTGTGTGTGTGTGTGTGTGTGTATGAATGAATGTGTGAATAAATATGAGATTGAACAGAATGTTATAGCTATAACTAACTGCTTACTATGATTCTTTCTGTATTCACAATAAATGTGGTATTTTGCCTTTTCCCCTTTAATAAGATCCTGCAGGTTTTTATTTTATTGGTATAACACACTGCAGGTATATTTCGGCCTGCTAAGAAAGGTGGGGGAACGGGGACATAGAATTATAGAATCATAGAATATCAGGGTTGGAAGGGACCCCAGAAGGTCATCTAGTCCAACCCCCTGCTCGAAGCAGGACCAAGTCCCAGTTAAATCATCCCAGCCAGGGCTTTGTCAAGCCTGACCTTAAAAACCTCTAAGGAAGGAGATTCTACCACCTCCCTAGGTAACGCATTCCAGTGTTTCACCACCCTCTTAGTGAAAAAGTTTTTCCTAATATCCAATCTAAACCTCCCCCATTGCAACTTGAGACCATTACTCCTCGTTCTGTCATCTGCTACCATTGAGAACAGTCTAGAGCCATCCTCTTTGGAACCCCCTTTCAGGTAGTTGAAAGCAGCTATCAAATCCCCCCTCATTCTTCTCTTCTGCAGACTAAACAATCCCAGCTCCCTCAGCCTCTCCTCATAAGTCATGTGCTCTAGACCCCTAATCATTTTTGTTGCCCTTCGCTGGACTCTCTCCAATTTATCCACATCCTTCTTGTAGTGTGGGGCCCAAAACTGGACACAGTACTCCAGATGAGGCCTCACCAGTGTCGAATAGAGGGGAACGATCACGTCCCTCGATCTGCTCGCTATGCCCCTACTTATACATCCCAAAATGCCATTGGCCTTCTTGGCAACAAGGGCACACTGCTGACTCATATCCAGCTTCTCGTCCACTGTCACCCCTAGGTCCTTTTCCGCAGAACTGCTGCCTAGCCATTCGGTCCCTAGTCTGTAGCGGTGCATTGGATTCTTCCATCCTAAGTGCAGGACCCTGCACTTATCCTTATTGAACCTCATCAGATTTCTTTTGGCCCAAACCTCCAATTTGTCTAGGTCCTTCTGTATCCTATCCCTCCCCTCCAGCGTATCTACCACTCCTCCCAGTTTAGTATCATCCGCAAATTTGCTGAGAGTGCAATCCACACCATCCTCCAGATCATTTATGAAGATATTGAACAAAACCGGTCCCAGGACCGACCCCTGGGGCACTCCATTTGACACCGGCTGCCAACTAGACATGGAGCCATTGATCACTACCCGTTGAGCCCGACAATCTAGCCAGCTTTCTACCCACCTTATAGTGCATTCATCCAGCCCATACTTCCTTAACTTGCTGACAAGAATACTGTGGGAGACCGTGTCAAAAGCTTTGCTAAAGTCAAGAAACAATACATCCACTGCTTTCCCTTCATCCACAGAACCAGTAATCTCATCATAAAAGGCGATTAGATTAGTCAGGCATGACCTTCCCTTGGTGAATCCATGCTGACTGTTCCTGATCACTTTCCTCTCATGTAAGTGCTTCAGGATTGATTCTTTGAGGACCTGCTCCATAATTTTTCCAGGGACTGAGGTGAGGCTGACTGGCCTGTAGTTCCCAGGATCCTCCTTCTTCCCTTTTTTAAAGATGGGCACTACATTAGCCTTTTTCCAGTCATCCGGGACTTCCCCCGTTCGCCACGAGTTTTCAAAGATAATGGCCAAGGGCTCTGCAATCACAGCAGCCAATTCCTTCAGCACTCTCGGATGCAACTCGTCCGGCCCCATGGACTTGTGCACGTCCAGCTTTTCTAAATAGTCCCTAACCACCTCTATCTCCACAGAGGGCTGGCCACCTCTTCCCCATTTTGTGATGCCCAGCGCAGCAGTCTGGGAGCTGACCTTGTTAGTGAAAACAGAGGCAAAAAAAGCATTGAGTACATTAGCTTTTTCCACATCCTCTGTCACTAGGTTGCCTCCCTCATTCAGTAAGGGGCCCACACTTTCCTTGGCTCTCTTCTTGTTGCCAACATACCTGAAGAAACCCTTCTTGTTACTCTTGACATCTCTTGCTAGCTGCAGCTCCAGGTGCGATTTGGCCCTCCTGATATCTTTCCTACATGCCCGAGCAATATTTTTATACTCTTCCCTGGTCATATGTCCAACCTTCCACTTCTTGTAAGCTTCTTTTTTATGTTTAAGATCCGCTAGGAGTTCACCATTAAGCCAAGCTGGTCGCCTGCCATATTTACTATTCTTTCGACTCATCGGGATGGTTTGTCCCTGTAACCTCAACAGGGATTCCTTGAAATACAGCCAGCTCTCCTGGACTCCCTTCCCCTTCATGTTAGTCCCCCCAGGGGATCCTGGCCATCTGTTCCCTGAGGGAGTCGAAGTCTGCTTTCCTGAAGTCCAGGGTCCGTATCCTGCTGCTTACCTTTCTTCCCTGCGTCAGGATCCTGAACTCAACCAACTCATGGTCACTGCCTCCCAGATTCCCATCCACTTTTGCTTCCCCCACTAATTCTACCCGGTTTGTGAGCAGCAGGTCAAGAAAAGCGCCCCCCCTAGTTGGCTCCCCTAGTACTTGCACCAGGAAATTGTCCCCTACGCTTTCCAAAAACTTCCTGGATTGTCTATGCACCGCTGTATTGCTCTCCCAGCAGATATCAGGGAAATTAAAGTCACCCATGAGAATCAGGGCATGCGATCTAGTAGCTTCTGCGAGTTGCCGGAAGAAAGCCTCATCCACCTCATCCCCCTGGTCCGGTGGTCTATAGCAGGCTCCCACCACTACATCACTCTTGTTGCACACACTTCTAAACTTAATCCAGAGACACTCAGGTTTTTCCACAGTTTCGTACCGGAGCTCTGAGCAGTCATACTGCTCCCTTACATACAGTGCTACTCCCCCACCTTTTCTGCCCTGCCTGTCCTTCCTGAACAGTTTATAACCATCCATGACTGTACTCCAGTCATGTGAGTTATCCCACCAAGTCTCTGTTATTCCAATCACGTCATAGTTCCTTGACATCACCAGGACCTCCAGTTCTCCCTGCTTGTTTCCAAGGCTTTGTGCATTTGTATATAAGCACTTGAGATAACCTGTTGATCGCCCCTCATTCCCAGTATGAGGCAGGAGCCCTCCCCTCACAGACATTCCTGCCTGTGCTTCCTCCCGGTATCCCGCTTTCCCACTTACCTCAGGGCTTTGGTCTCCTTCCCCCGGTGAACCTAGTTTAAAGCCCTCCTCACTAGGTTAGCCAGCCTGCTGGCAAAGATGCTCTTCCCTCTCTTCGTAAGATGGAGCCCGTCTCTGCCCAGCACTCCTCCTTCATGGAACACCATCCCATGGTCAAAGAATCCAAAGCCTTCTCTCCGACACCACCTGCGTAGCCATGGATAAAGGCTCTGTGGTTTGAGAGCTGGGAACAGAACACTGGGAAACAGACTCTCCTGGCATGTAGAGCTATGGAGATACTTGCTTGAAACTAACCACAATAAACATTGCTTTGCCTGCACTTTGGATTTCTGGTCTTCTGCTTTCTGCCTGCGTATTCTGGCTTGGCCTGCCAGTTCTTCGTTGCTGAGCCTAGCTTCTCTGTTAGGCTCCTTTTTTTGTCTCTCTTCTCATAAAAAGAAAATACTTCGCTGCACAATCCTTCTAAGCGCTTGTTCAAGACAGAGAGAGCCTTCCTTGTGGCCAAGTCTTGGAAAGTGGCAAATGATCAGTCTGTAGCTGATGGAAAGATTACCCTGACTCAGAGTTGAGCCGCAGTTGCTGTGACTGAAACTCAGAACACTAACCGCTATATGATCACAGTGGCTGGTGAGGAAAGCACATGTTAGAAGCCCTCTGTCAACTCAGCTGTGGGTTTCTGTGCACAGGGAGCCCGACAACTCAAGGTTTACTGGTCTTGAGGGAAATGGGGAACATCTGTACTTTGGAATTTGAAGGTGTTGTCTTGGACCATCAAGTGGAACAGTTGCAAATAGGCTATTGAGGAAGGCACTATGGTTTAGCTGGCTAAAGCGCCTGTCTCATAAACAGGAGATCCTGGCTTCAGCTCTCAATGGTGCCTTGTTGTATGCCTTTTCTTTTCTCTGCTCACATTTTCCTATGTCTTCCTAGGAAAAAGAAGAGACCTCCCTTGGCAATCCAGTAATTGCTTAGTAAGAAAAGGCTTCTTTGCAGAGGAGTATTGGAGAGAATCAAATCAGCAGCCTGGAGTTGATGAAAAGGCTCTTGGCATTGGCAAGGAGGTTGCTTCAGCTGCAATTGCTGTGACATGAGAGCCTGTGTTGTGTGCCCATGCGATTCGCTGGGGATGTCTATGCACAGAGACCCTTCTAGAAGGTTCTCTTGCAGGAAATGGAGAATTACTGTCCTTTCACTTTTCATTTTATTGTTGTTGATATAATATGGAGCAGTTAGGGGAGAAGTCCGAGAGAGTGGCACCGTGGCAGAGCTTGCCAAGAGACCTGCTGGATATAGAGCAGATTCAGGATCCAGTATCCAGTGGTGCCTACCTGAATGGGACTCCTCTTGTCACCTTTTGGTCAATCTTTTTTGTTAATGGAGAAGCCCGCTTCTGACTAGCCATAAAAATGCTTGCAAAAGAAACAGGTCTTTTTGCTGACAAGTATCGAAAGGAGGCAACCGATAAACGTGGAAACAAGTCAAGGTCACTGTAACTCATCTTGCATTTGCGGCTGTTGCAGCTACAAGGCAGAGTACTAAGCACAATATTACCGCTCTCTCCTGTCTTGATTATAGGTGGGATCTTGACCACCGTCTGGGGCTTGGCAGCTAAGACCTTTTGTGGGCTTTTCTCTGCCTTTTTGGTCCCCACTGCAATCACCACATTCTGATGATCAGTCCTAGACATGGGCATGGTGGCATCTTGGCAGCTTTAGCTAGCTTCTTGGTTGCTATTTTCCTGCTCAGAACCACTTCTTCTTCTCATGCATTGTCCTGGGGGCCCAGCTGCTGGTTGAATGTGAAGGAGCCAAGGTGCTGGTGACTTTAGCCTGCACCAAGTTGCCTTTGCTCATCAGACTCCTGATGAGAAAGGCCAGACTAGGGGGTGTATCTCAGGGCCACCAAGGTGCTTTGCCAGTATTTAGGGGTGGTGACAATGGACTCTGAGCTGGGGCAGTAGCAGGGGGCAGGATGGTGGGTTTATCAATTGGTAAAATTAAACTGCAAAAAGCTCTCCCTTTGCTCCAGCAAAAGACTCTACTTTATCCCTTAACCCCCCTCTATGAAAATCTCCCCCTGCCCTGGCAGTCAGAGAGCCTCATGCTGTCATGCAGATTTTCAAGTCTTCTTCCTTTTACTTGGTCTTGTACCAACATTTTTACCTTTGAAATGATTGAAGATATTTAAAAGGAGAAACACACCCCTCCACCAAACAGAGTTTGGGCTCTGAATTTTTCTGCTGGAACTTCTAGGCAGTAAGGGTATGTCCACACTACGAAATTAGGTTGAATTTATAGAAGTCGGTTTTTTAGAAATCGTTTTTATATATTCGAGTGTGTGTGTCCCACAGAAAATGCTCTAAGTGGATTAAGTGCATTAACTCGGCGGAGTGCTTCCACAGTACCGAGGCTAGCGTCGACTTCCGGAGCGTTGCACTGTGGGTAGCTAACCCACAGTTCCCGCAGTCTCCGCTGCCCATTGGAATTCTGGGTTGAGATCCCAATGCCTGATGGGGCTAAAACATTGTCGTGGGTGGCTCTGGGTACATATCGTCAGGCGTTCCCTCCCTCCCTCCATGAAAGCAGCAGCAGACAATCGTTTCGCGCCTTTTTTCTTGAGTTACCTGTGCAGACGCCATACCACGGCAAGCATGGAGCCCGCTCAGCTCACTGTCACCGTATGTCTCCTGGGTGCTGGCAGACATGGTAGTGCATTGCTACACAGCAGCAGCAACCCTTTGCCTTGTGGCAGCAGACGGTGCAATAGGACTGGTAGCCGTCATCGTCATGTCCGAGGTGCTCCTGGCCACGTTGGCCAGGAGCACCTGGGCAGACATGAGTGCAGGGACTACATTAGAAGTGACTTGATCAGGTCATTCTCTTTAGTCCTGCAGTCAGTCCTATTGAACCATCTTATGGTGAGCAGGCAGGTGATTCGGATTGCTAGCAGTCCTATTGTACCATCTTCTGCCGGGCAGGCAAGAGATGACGATGGCTAGCAATCGTATTGTACCATCTTCTGCCTGGCAGGCAAGAGATGAGGATGGCTAGCAGTCCTATTGTACCATCTTCTGCCGAGCAGCCAAGAGATGTGGATGGCATGCAGTCCTTCTGCACCGTCTGCTGCCAGCCAAAGATGTAAAAGATAGATGGAGTGGATCAAAACAAGAAATAGACCAGATTTGTTTTGTACTCATTTGCTTCCCCCCTCCCCACCCCCCCGTCTAGGGGACTCATTCCTCTAGGTCACACTGCAGTCACTCACAGAGAAGGTGCAGCGAGGTAAATCTAGCCATGTATCAATCAGAGGCCAGACCAACCTGCTTGTTCCAATAAGAACAATTACTTAGGTGCACCATTTCTTATTGGAACCCTCCCTGAAGTCCTGCCTGAAATACTCCTTGATGTAAAGCCACCCCCTTTGTTGATTTTAATTCCCTGTAAGCCAACCCTGTAAGCCATGTCGTCAGTCGCCCCTCCCTCCGTCAGAGCAATGGCAGACAATCGTTCCACACCATTTTTCTGTGCGGACGCCATACCAAGGCAAGCATGGAGGCTGATCAGCTCACTTTGGCAATTAGGAGCACATTAAACACCACACGCCTTATCCAGCAGTATATGCAGCACCAGAACTTGGCAGAGCGATACCGGGCGAGGAGGCGACGTCAGCGCGGTCTCGTGAGTGATCAAGACATGGACACAGACTTCTCTGAAAGCATGGGCCCTGCCAATGCATGCATCATGGTGCTAATCGGGCAGGTTCATGTGGTGGAACGCCGATTCTGGGCTCGGGAAACAAGCACAGACTGGTGGGACCGCATAGCGTTGCAGCTCTGGGACGATTCCCAGTGGCTAAGAAACTTTCACATGCATAAGGGCACTTTCATGGAACTTTGTGACTTGCTTTCCCCTGCCCTGAAGCGCATGAATACCAAGATGAGAGCAGCCCTCACAGTTGAGAAGCAAGTGGCGATAGCCCTGTGGAAGCTTGCAATGCCAGACAGCTACCGATCAGTTGGGAATCAATTTGGAGTGGGCAAATCTACTGTTGGGGCTGCTGTGATGCAAGTAGCCCAAGCAATCAAGGATCTGCTGATATCAAGGGTAGTGACCCTGGGAAATATGCAGGTCATAGTGGATGGCTTTGCTGCAATGGGATTCCCAAACTGTGGTGGGGCCATAGACGGAACCCATATCCCTATCTTGGCACCGGAGCACCAAGCCGCCGAGTACATAAACCGCAAGGGGTACTTTTCAATAGTGCTGCAAGCTCTGGTGGATGACAAGGGACATTTCACCAACATCAACGTGAGATGGCCGGGAAAGGTACGTGACGCTCGCATCTTCAGGAACTCTGGTCAGTTTCAAAAGCTGCAGGAAGGGACTTTATTCCCAGACCAGAAAATAACTGTTGGGGATGTTGAAATGCCTATAGTTATCCTTGGGGACCCAGCCTATCCCTTAATGCCATGGCTCATGAAGCCGTACACAGGCAGCCTGGACAGTAGTCAGGAGCTGTTCAACTACAGGCTGAGCAAGTGCAGAATGGTGGTAGAATGTGCATTTGGACGTTTAAAGGCGCGCTGGCACAGTTTACTGACTTGCTTAGATCTCAGCGAAACCAATATTCCCACTGTTATTACTGCTTGCTGTGCGCTCCACAATCTCTGTGAGAGTAAGGGGGAGACGTTTATGGTGGGGTGGGAGGTTGAGGCAAATCGCCTGGCTGCTGGTTACACTCAGCCAGACACCAGGGCTGTTAGAAGAGCACAGGAGGGCGTGGTGCGCATCAGAGAAACTTTGAAAACCAGTTTAATGACTGCCCAGGCTACGGTGTGACAGTTCTGTTTGTTTCTCCTTGATGAAACCCCCTGCCCCTTCGTTCACTCTACTTCCCTGTAAGCTAACCACCCTCCCCTCCTCCCTTCGATCACCGCTGTCAGAGGCAATAAAGTCATTATTGCTTCACATTCGTGCATTCTTTATTCATTCATCACACAAATAGGCGGATGACTACCAAGGTAGCCCAGGAGGGGTGGTGGAGGAGGGAAGGAAAATGCCACACAGCACTTTAAAAGTTTACAACTTTAAAATTTATTGAATGCCAGCCTTCTGTTTTTTGGGCAATCCTCTGGGGTGGAGTGGCTGGTTGGCCGGAGGCCCCCCCCACCGCGTTCTTGGGCGTCTGGGTGTGGAGGCTATGGAACTTGGGGAGGAGGGCGGTTGGTTACACAGGGGCTGTAGTGGCAGTCTGTGCTCCAGCTGCCTTTGCTGCAGCTCAACCATACACTGGAACATATTGGTTTGATCCTCCAGCAGCCTCAGCATTGAATCCTGCCTCCTCTCATCACGCTGCCGCCACATTTGAGCTTCAGCCCTGTCTTCAGCCCACCACTTTCTCTCTTCAGCCCGCCACTTACTCTCTTCAGCCCGCCGCCTCTCCTCCCGGTTATTTTGTGCTTTCCTGCACTCTGACATTGTGTGCCTCCACGCATTCGTTTGTGCTCTGTCAGTGTGGGAGGACAGCATGAGCTCAGAGAACATTTCATCACGAGTGCGTTTTTTTTTCTTTCTAATCTTCACTAGCCTCTGGGAAGGAGAAGATCCTGTGAGCATTGAAACACATGCAGCTGGTGGAGAAAAAAAAAGGACAGCAGTATTTAAAAAGACACATTTTATAAAACAATGGCTTTCAGGGTAAACTTTGCTGTTAACATTACATACATAGCACATGTGCTTTCATTACAAGGTCACATTTTGCCTCCCCCCCACCGCGTGACTACCCCCTCAACCCTTCCCCCTCCCCGTGGCTAACAGTGGGGAACATTTCTGTTCAACCACAGGCAAACAGCCCAGCAGGAACAGGCACCTCTGAGTGTCCCCTGAAGAAAAGCACCCTATTTCAACCAGGTGACCATGAATGATATCTCACTCTCCTGAGGATAACACAGAGCGATAAAGAACAGATGTTGTTTGAATGCCAGCAAACATACACTGCAATGCTTTGTTGTACAATGATTCCTGAGTACATGCTACCGGCCTGGAGTGGTAAAGTGTCCTACCATGGAGGACGCAATAAGGCTGCCCTCCCCAGAAACCTTTTGCAAAGGCTTTGGAAGTACATCCAGGAGAGCCGCGAATGCCAGGGCAAATTAATCCTTTCACATGCTTGCTTTTAAACCATGTGTAGTATTTTAAAAGGTACACTCACCGGAGGTCCCTTCTCTGCCTGCCGGGTCCAGGAGGCAGCCTTGGGTGGGTTCAGGGGGGACTGGCTCCAGGTCCAGGGTGAGAAACAGTTCCTGGCTCTCGGGAAAACCGGTTTCTCCGCTTGCTTGCTGTGAGCTATCATCTTCTTCGTCCTCATAACCTGCTTCCGTGTTGCCTCCATCTCCACTGAAGGAGTCAAACAACACGGCTGGGGTAGTGGTGGCTGAACCCCCTAAAATGGCATGCAGCTTATCATAGAAGCAGCATGTTTGGGGCTCTGACCCGGAGCGGCCATTCGCCTCTCTGGTTTTCTGGTAGGCTTGCCTCAGCTCCTTAAGTTTCACGCGGCACTGCTTCGGGTCCCTGTTATGGCCTCTGTCCTTCATGCCCTGGGAGATTTTGACAAAGGTTTTGGCATTTTGAAAACTGGAACGGAGTTCTGATAGCACGGATTCCTCTCCCCATACAGCGATCAGGTCCCGTACCTTCCGTTCAGTCCATGCTGGAGCTCTTTTGCGATTCTGAGACTCCATCATGGTCACCTCTGCTGATGAGCTCTGCGTGGTCACCTGCAGCTTGCCACGCTGGCCAAACAGGAAATGAGATTCAAAAGTTCGCGGTTCTTTTCCTGTCTACCTGGCCAGTGCATCTGAGTTGAGAGTGCTGTCCAGAGCGGTCACAATGGAGCACTCTGGGATAGCTCCCGGAGGCCAATACCGTCGAATTGTGTCCACAGTACCCCAAATTCGACCCGGCAAGGCCGATTTAAGCACTAATCCACTTGTCAGGGGTGGAGTAAGGAAATCGATTTTAAGAGCCCTTTAAGTCGAAAAAAAGGGCTTCATCGTGTGGACAGGTGCAGGTTTACATCGATTTAACGCTGCTAAATTCGACCTAAAGTCCTAGTGTAGACCAGGGCTAAGACTTGGCCCTACACCACTCGCATTGTCAGGATTCTTTTAATTCCTAATAGATTTTTTTAAAAACTCCTTCTTATTGTCCTTAACTCTGCTGGCCATAGATTTTCACTTCCGTGCCTTTACAAATGAAGTGCTTGAGTACTTAAGGTGCAAGCCATCTAATCCACATTGCTTCACATGCATGGGTTCAAACCAGTGGTGAGCTGGAGCCAGTTCACACCGGTTCGCTGGAACCGGTTGTTAAATTTAGAAGCCCTTTTAGAACCGGTTGTCCTGCGAGAGACAACTGGTTCTAAAAGGGCTTCTAAATTTAAGAACTGGCCAAAAGTGGCACCTTAGGCACCGATTCCGTGGGTGCTCTGGAGCTCGAGCACCCACGGGGAAAATTCGGTGGGTGCAGAGCACCCACCAGCAGCTCCCCACCCCGCCCCGTGCCCGGCTCCAGCTCACCTCCTCTCTGCCTCCGCCTCCTCCCCTGAACGCGCCGCCCCGCTCTGCTTCTCTGCCCCCCGGGCTTCCCGTGAATCAGCTGTTCATGTGGGAAGCCTGGGAGGGCTGAGAAGCAAGCGACTGCTTCACGCTCAGGCCCAGGAGGCGGCGTGGAGGCGAGCTGGGGTGGGGGGGGGGTGCGAGGAGGGCCGCCCACGCCACAGCAGGTAACCCGGGGGGGGTGCAGGAGAACCGCTCCCCACCCCAGCTCCCCTCTGCCTCCCTGGGCCTGAGTGTGAAGCCGCTGCCTGCTTCTCAGCCCTCCCAGGCTTCCCGCGCAAACAGCTGATTCGCAGGAAGCCACGGGGGGGGGGAGCGGAGAAGCAGAGCGGGGCTGCGCATTCAGGGGAGGAGGCGGAGGTGGAGCAGAGGTGAGCTGGGGCTGGGTGTGGGGAGGGGAGCTGCCGAGCACCCACCAAATTTTCCCCATGGGTGCTCCAGCTCCGGAGCACCCACGGAGTCAGTGCGTAAGGTGCCACTTTTGATGTGATCAGTGGGGGGAGCAGCCGCTCCCCCTGCTCTTCGCCTAGCTATGCTACCCTGCCCCTAGGAGCCAGAGGGACCTGCCAGATGCTTCCTGGGAGCTGCCCCAGGTAAGCACCACTGGGTCTCTCCACCTTGCCCCCCAGCAGGCCCCTTGGGCTCTTAGGGGTGGGGTGGGCACCCACTATGGTGGCCCACAAGACCCTCCTGCCCAGTTCTGGGATCAGTTGGGGACAGGGTTCTGGGGTGGGGGGCATCAAGGAACGCGGGGGGTTGGTTGGGGCAGGAGTCCCGCGGGTCAGGGGTGGGCCTTGACCCCCTTGTGGGGTGAGGAGGGAACCGGTTGTTAAGATTTTGGCAGCTCATCACTGGTTCAAACCTCATCCTCCCTGGATGTTTATATTCTTCTACCCTCCTTACCAAAAAACCCCTCCCCCTTCAGTTTAGGGACAACCTCTCATTCATTGCTTCATAGACACAAAAACCTTGCCAGAAAGACCCTCCCCAAGGAGACTGGATCCCTGCTCCTCCACTCCACAGAATTCAAACATGATTAAAGGTATCAGGCCCATTGGTGGTTGACAGGGAGGTTGGTGCTGTGACGTTTAAGTTACATTGTCTGGCACCATCTAGATACTACTGCACCCACCTTCTCTCCTACACCCCTCAAACCTACCTACACAGCAACTTCTTCACCTGCAGCATCGCTGCACATTCTCAGGGTGTGGGGCACAGGTGAAAGCACTGGTTGAGCTGCAAACAAGTAACATTTGAAGCTGCGTCTGAGAAAAGAGCCTGTACCCAAGAGTTATTCAGGGCAGGGCTTTGTTCTCACATCTTGCTGGGATTGGCAGGACTCAGCTGGGAAAGCAGCAGAACCTGCCTGGAGGGAATCAATGTCCCATTTTCCTCCCTATTCCACCAATATCTATTTGCAGCACAAGTGACTGGAGCTGAGTCAGGTCTCTGTTCAAGTTTCCCACTCCCTGAGCCTGTGCTGCCACCTTCTGGCCATTGCACAGAGAAAAACTATTTTCCTTGCACAGACCCAGAAAGAGGAAAAAAATTCAACGTTCTGTCTTATGTCAGGACCCATCTGGGCTGATCCCCAGAGGCACTAGGCACTCCCAGCTCTAAGTGCAGCCAAGGAGGGGGCTGAGCCCTCTGACAATCCAGTCCTGGGCAGGGCCATGCAGGGGGCAGACTATTTCTCGGGAGAATTGCCCCACTTGGGAAGACACAGGTGTAGTAAAGAGAGCCTGGAGCACTGGGCCTGGTGCAAGATCTAAGGCCTGAACCAGAGGCTGTGAACCAAAGTCAGGCCATATAATAAAGCAGATGCTTACGTGTTCGCTGTCTGGAACATGAATTTGGCAAAGTTGTCGCTAGTGTACTAGGCACTAGCTGTTTATGTAAATATATTGCAGCGAGGACGCATACATTGCCATATAGTACAAGAAAAGATGGTCTGACAAAATAATGAATAGGGATGTTTGGTTCAAGATCTCAGGAACAAGGGGAGATGTCATGAAATACGTATGGCGCTGTGTAAGTTGTTTGTGTTAGTTTGTCTCAGCCTATAAATGTCAGGGTACTTCGCCTTAAGCCTTTGTTCAGCCTGGGGGACAGCAGACTGAGACATTCCTTGCTAGTAGGCACTTAGATGTCAGTGTACCTGTAACCACAGAGCCAGGGTGCTGAGACTGTGTCTAGGGGGGAATAAACCTGGCTGAGTGCCTTTGTTGTCAAACTGTGCCTTTCATTCTTTTACATAGAGACTGTCCAGTTTGGCCAACGTACATGGCAGAGGGGCATTGCTGGCACATGATGGCATCTATCACATTGGTAGATGTGCAGGTGAACGAGCCTCTGATAGTGTGGCTGATGTGATTAGGCCCTGTGATGGTGTCCCCTGAATAGATATGTGGGCACAGTTGGCAACGGGCTTTGTTGCAAGGATAGGTTCCTGGGTTAGTGTTTTTGTTGTGTGGTGAGTGGTTGCTGGTAAGTATTTGCTTCAGGTTGGGGGGCTGTCTGTAAGCAAGGACTGGACTTTCTCCCAAGATCTGTGAGAGTGATAGGTCATCCTTCAGGATAGGTTGTAGATCCTTGATGATGCGTTGGAGAGGTTTTAGTTGGGGGCTGAAGGTGACAGCTAGTGGCGTTCCTGACAGCCTGTAGTCCATCTTTGTGTGGAATGTTGGTGTAGAGGGCTTCTACATCCATAGTGGACAAAAATCAGACATCAAGAATTATAACATTCAAAAACCAGTCGGAGAACATGTCAATCTCTTTGGTCACTCGATTACAGACCTAAAAGTGGCAATTCTTCAACAAAGAAAACTTCAAAAACAGACTCCAACAAGAGATTGCTGAATTGGAATTAATTTGCAAACTGGATACAATTAACTTAGGCTTGAATAAAGACTGGGAGTGGATGTGTCATTAGACAAAGTAAAATTATTTCCCCATGTTTATTCCCCCCCGCCCCCCGCCACTGTTCCTCACACGTTCTTGTCAACTGCTGGAAATGGCTCACCTTGGTTATCACTATAAAAGGTTTCCCGCCCCCCCCCCCCCACTCTCCTGCTGGTAATAGCTCACCTTACCTGATCACTCTTGTTACAGTGTGTATGGTAACACCCATTGTTTCATGTTCTCTGTGTATATAAATCTCCCCACTGTATTTTCCATTGAATGCATCCGATGAAGTGAGCTGTAGCTCAGGAAAGCTTATGCTCAAATAAATTTGTTAGTCTCTAAGGTGCCACAAGTACTCCTTTTCATTATTGTTGTGGTGGGAGGTGTAGGCCTTGTTGGAGCCCTTGACATAATTAGGAGTTAAGCTTCCTTTATATCCTCTCTCAGTTTGCTTGCTAAATTCGCAGGTGCCTATATGTGGCGGTTCAATGATGAGACAGAACACAAATTTATCCAAGCAAGCAAGCTGGTCAGCTGAAATGGGCTGCTGCCTGTCAGCTTTCCACCTTCTCTTTTATTATATTTCTCCCCCTTGAGCATTACCTACTTCCACCGCAAAAAGACACAACAAAGGAATACATGACTTTGATTAATATTCTTATTTACCAGCCTCTATCTACTACAATCCTGATTCTCAGGCCTTGAGGCCAGGCCAAGGAAGCTTCCCACGATTACTGTCCTTTAATTAACTTCCCAGGGTTCATATCTGGTCCTCGTCCTTGGACGGAGCAATGTGTTGCTCCTACACAACAGTCAGGGTGTGCCCTGGCTGTTTCCAGGTGGATGGACCAAACATGAACCCTTCATCCCCCGTTTTTTGTTTAATTATACTCGGCCATCTCATGGTAGCCGTCAATTTGCTTTTGCAAGCAATTTAACTCCCAGACAGACAAGGACATAACTCGGGGAGCTTGCCAGGGCGAATCTCTACAAAGCCTTAGCAAAGAGGGAATACATTGTACACAGCAGCAGCAAAAAATAAGCCCAATGATCACAAACACAGCATAACTGAAAAGTTGTCGCAGCCATCCTAGAGAGGGCAGCCAACCTGTAAGCCAATTCCAAAAGCCCTCAAATCCCAGATCTTGGCGTATGTGTGCCGTAAGATTGGCCAGTTCAGCCAGTCTAGTTTCTATGGAATGACTATTATCAGTTAAATTAAAACAACACATATGCCGAAACGTGGAACAGCCTAGGTGATGTTTCAAGAGAAGAAAATCAATGGCTGCTCTGTTATCTAAAATTGCATCCCTTAATTCATGTTGCTCTGCGTTAAGTAGGGCAATTGCCTTGGATGTTGTATTAATTGCCTTTGCTGCAAAGCACGCCAGGGCATTCAGGGTTCTGGCTGTGTAAGTGGCAAGCCCGGGGACCCCAACAATAGAGGCCGCTAAGGCGGTATACTCAGAGCGGCTGAGAAGACTGACATTTGCGACACAATCTTCGGAAAGGGGTGTATTTCATTTACTGCGTTTTTGGCCGGCAAAAGGCAAAATAAGTGTCATTCTACTAAGGCAGCAAAGGGTACCATCGCTTAAATTTGCGGGAAAATAACTAAAGGTGCGTGAGCCGCAGGTAAAAAACCACCCCGATGGTAGAATGATATGGCCATAATTGTATGAAACATTCACAGCGTGGGAACAATTTAAAAGGGGTTGAGAAATTTGCCGACAGCCCACGGGCACCTTTGTACTAGTGCAGTTAACCACACGCGCACAGGTGACATTGTTGGCCCCGGCCGGGTACGGTGTGTGGAGGGATATAGCCGTGTGAGGCAAAGTATAGTTGGCTGGGCCCCAATTAGCCATGCCAGAGTACTGGGAAGAGAGATTCTCGTAAGCAGCGAGCATCGTCTCATTCCCTATCTCCTCAGGGTGATGACATACTGGTATAAGGCATGTACCTAACAATTCTCTGGCTGCTACAGAATCAGACAAACAAAAGTGGGTAACATTTGCTATTGAAGCCAATCTTTCCCATATGTTATATGTCATTCGGGCCCGTAACGGGGGAAGCGCTCCCGAGCCAACCCCTACAGGAAATAGCAGGCACAAAAGGCATACAATCAGTACAGAATTAGCAGTGATTTGGGCGAGAATCGCCACAAACAAAGTCTCAGGAGTCTCTGGCTGTTGATTTGCTGCCAGTCTTCGTTGAGCCGCGGCGACCAATGCTTTTACTGCTCCCCATGTCACGGGCCGGCTTGGGACGCTACGCCTCTTCCGTTTCCGTCCCGCCGTTGTCGACCCGGGAGGCACCACGTTCTCCTCCAAGGTCAGCTGAAACTCCGGTATGGGGTTGGACAGCCCCTGGTGCCATGCCATGCTGTTTCCGTGCCGGTCTCACACACCGGGCCGGAACCCACAACGGTCCTGCAGGGAGAGACACAGCAGCATATCCCCGACCCCAAGTGATTAGAGGTACTGGGCCCAGCCACTGCGGATCAGGCAGCTGACGGTAAAAGACACGCGGTCTTTCCAGTACCTCAGATTTGTGAAAATGGCGATCCGCGGGGGTCTGCTGATCTGCGTTCAGCGTTAAATTATTTAAAGTAAACAAAAGGATATGCATTTGTTGTTGAATGTCTCCTAAGGTTCGGAGACGCAGCTCCCCTTGTTTTAATTGTTTATCAAGCAAGGTTTTGAGCGTGCGATTGGCACATTCAACAATGGCTTGGCCCGTGGAATTATAAGGGATCCCGTGTTTAAGACGGACGTCCCATCGGGCACAAAAGGTGGAGAGGGCTGTGGAGCAGTAGGCTGGGGCGTTATCCGTTTTAATCTGGCTTGGGCGACCCATAACAGAAAAACAGGCTAGCAAATGGTAAATTACTTTGGCAGTGGTTTCCCCACGCTGTGGGGTTGCCCAAAGGAATCCCGAATAAGTATCAACGGAAACATGTAAAGACGAATGGGGCGGAATTGTGGCACGTGAGTGACATCCATTTGCCATAGCTGATTTGCAGCGGTACCTCTGGGGTTAATGGCATAAGAGAAAGTAGGAGCAGCAGCGGCACAGTGGGTGCAGGAACGAACAATAGAACGGGCAGGATCAGTAGGAATGTGAAACTGCCGGGCCAAAACAGAGGCAGACTGATGAAAAAAGGCATGGCTTTCAATGGGGTCAGAAAAAAGGGAGTTTACCTGACCACGTAATGCGCGATCGGCGCGCGCATTGCCCTCAGTGAGTGACCCAGGCAGAGGGGTATGACTGAGAATATGAGCAACAAAATAAGGGAAATTATGAGTGGAGATAAGATATTGCAAAGACAAAAATAGGCGAAGGAGGTCCGCATCGACCTGAGGGGTAATGAGGGCAAGGGGTAAATGATCAATCACTTGATAAACATAATGGGTGTCCACGATTAAATTAAAGGGACAATCAGCAAAAAGTTGAAAGGCCAAAATAACAGCAGCCAGCTCTGAACGCTGTGCGGAACGCTGAGGCAGTGTAAAACGAGAATGCCAGCGAGGGGGGTCACCGGATTGATAGGTGACAACACCTCGATGTGGAGAGCCATCAGTAAAAAGAGTAACAGCAGAAACAATGGGTTGAGAGCGGCTAAGACGATGAACAATTAGAGGCACCTTTTGGGTAATTACCAACCGAGGATCTTTCGGGGGATTATAAGAAATTTCTCCCACATAATCACAAAGAGCAACCTGCCAAGCCAAAGAGGTGCGGCACAAGGAACCAAATTCACTACGGGACAAGGGGAACACAATATCAACTAAATCAGTGCCAGTGAGTTGCACTGCACGGTGGCGGGCTTTACGAACAAGATCAGACAGGGCATCTAGATATGGGTAAATATTCCGAGGAGGAGTGGAGGAGAGGTACAGCCACTCTATGATAGAGACGGCTGTATTCGTACGGGGTACAAACAGAGCCGCAGTGGGCGTATGAGGGGTGGCAAGAAGAATCAACCGTAGGGGACGGACCTCAGGGGGTCTGTCCACAAACTGCTGACTCAATGCTGCATTAATTTGTCGAAGGCAGGCAATGTGCTCTTCAGTGATGGCAATAACTGCACCCGGTGCTCGGGCTCCACGTAGGAGTTCGAACAACGGCTGCAGCGTTGAGGGGGGGAGACGAAAATAGGGCCGAATCCAATTTAAATGACCCAAAATCTGTTGTAATTTAACAAGGGTTAGGGGTTGAGGTAGAGTTAGTGCCGGACGAACCGGAGCAGCATAGGTTTGTAAAACCTTATGGCCGAGGTAGTGGTAGGGATAAGAGCGTTGGATTTTTTCTGGTGCCACCAACAGGCCATTTTGGCCGAGAATCTGAGACAAAGATTCAATCTGTTGTTCCGTGACCCGGGGACCACTAAGCAAAATGTCATCCATATAATGGTAGACCTTTAGCGTAGGGTACCGGGCACGAAAAGGGGCGAGGGCCCGATCCACAAAAAGCTGACACAAGGTTGGACTATTTTGCATGCCCTGGGGCAAGACTTTCCACTGATACCTTTGAGAGGGTTGTTGATTATTATATTGTGGCACCGTAAACGCGAATTTTTCGCGATCTTGTGGGCAAAGGGGGATAGTGAAAAAACAATCTTTTAAATCTAACACACAGAGCTGATCGGTTTGAGGAATTAAATTTGGATTTGGTAATCCATATTGCAAGGGGCCCATAGGTTGGATGCGTTTATTTATTTCCCTTAAATCATGTAACAGCCGCCACACACCAGATTTTTTCTTAATAACGAACACCGGGGTGTTCCAGGGACTAGTAGAGCTCTCCAAGCGCTGTGCCTGCAAATGCTGCTGCACAAGCGAATGAAGCGCTTTCAGTTTTTCTAGAGGGAGGGGCCACTGGTCAATCCAGACAGGCTCTAAGGATTGCCATACCAAGGGTAACGCGGAGGGCAATGTGGGTGAGGGAAGGTTTTGAGCCATCAGATATTAATATCGAGGGTGGTGTCCAGCTTTGTAAGTAAATCACGGCCCCAAATATTGAGGTGGACAGGGAGCACAAAAGGGCGAATAGTAGCAAGGGTACGGCCTCCCGGTTTAGAGACTGTGACCCAAGACAAACTCTGTCGCCCGGGTTTACTACCCCCGATCCCCCACAACTCTTTAGAAGGAACCGTAGGCCAACTAACCGGCCACTCCGGATCACGAATCACCGTAACGTCAGCTCCAGTGTCCACCAGCCCTGTGAAAGGAACATCATTTAAGAGAAGTGTTAACTGAGGTTTCGAGGGGCGGACTGACATTGTCAGAGCAACAAGTGGAGAGGACGTGCTGTGAGACGGCGAGTGAGACAACGTTGATCCAAAGCCGCCTCCGCCCCGAGTTCGAACCTCAGCAGCTGGCACCTGATAGGGGACTAAAATCAATTGTGCAATTGATCGTCCATGCGGGAGCGACTGTGGAAGATGAGTCCACACCTGAACCTTAATAATGCCGGTGTAATCGGCATCAATGACCCCGGGGATGACAAAAAAGCCCTGTTTCCCAGCATGAGAGCGAGGGAGAACGAGACCCACAAAGCCGGCAGGGAGAGGTCCCGTCACCTGGGTAGGTATGGCGCAGACCTCCCCTGGCAGCCGAAAATCAGTGTCCTCCTGCATGATCAAATCAAGCCCTGCACTTCCAGCAGTCGCTGCCCTCATAGAGTCTATGGATTTTAAGGCAGAGGAACGGTTGTCTGAGTGGGAAACACCCCTGTTTGGCCCTGGGTTCGGGGGAGACCCGTCGCGCGGTTTCCCGACCCGCTACGACACTGATTAGCCCAGTGATAGCCCTTCTGACACTTGGGGCACTTCTTTGAGGGTCGGGCGGGTGCCTTTGATGAGCGGCACTCCCGCTGAAAGTGACCCTCCTTACCACAGCGGTAACAACGCTTCCCTTCCTTCCCGGTTTTTCCCAGGGCGGCAGCCAGAACTCCTGCTTTATGGGTTTGTGTGCCGATGTTCTGGCACGCCCGTAGCATGTCTGAGAGCTCTAAAATGCCAGAGGCTTGCGCTGTCTGGAGAGCACGGCGGCAATCCTCATTTGCATTTTCAACCGCCAATTTTAACAGGATCTCCTGAGCTGCCTCAGTGTTATCCACCTGTCAGAGGATAGCCTCCTGCAATCTGTTGGTAAAATCCAGAAAGGACTCTGATGCACCCTGACGGACACTGACAAAGCTTTTAGTAGGCTTGCCTGAATCTGGGACCTTCCGGAAAGCATGCAGGGCACAGGTGGAAATAATGGGGTAGAAGTTCTGAGGGAGCTGAGACTGCAACTCAACAGTAGCAAACTGTCCCTCCCCTGCCAAGTGCTCATAAATAACACCTATCCCCCTATGAATCTGGGCTTGGCGTTCCGCCTCCTGCCGATACTCACTAATCCAAATAACATACTGACTGGGTGACAACATCATGCGCAGCAGCGCCTTCCAATCTTCAGGGATCAGGGAGTACCCACTACCTAGCCCTTCAATGAGACCACGCACAAACGTGCTAGTCAGACCGAACTCGCGAATTGCTTTCTTTACCTCTCTGATCACCGAATAGGGCAAACTGGCCCAGGTTCCAACCGGGTTGCCCTGGTCATCGTTCTGCCAGGTCACCGGACAAACTGAGACCAGCTCAGCCAGCTCCTCTGCTGTAAGATCTGAGCGAGCCTTCGCTGCGTGAACCATTTGTTGCACCAGCGAAAGCCTCTGAGCAGATGCAGATGACCCCCCTGGGGGCCCCGGAGCATGGAGTCCCGGGGGGGATGGTAACCACACACCGGCTCCGGTGGGGAAGGTAAGGGAGGCGGTGGTAATAAAGGCACTGGGGGCGAAGCAGGGAGAGGGATGGCTGCAGGAGCCGACGGGGGTGGCGAAATCGGCAGCCCCTCTGTTGGCGCGGGAGAGGGTTCTTCCGAGGCGACACACTGTGTTGCATCGGTAGGAGGGGGGGTGGCTGCAGGAGCCGACGGGCGTGGCGAGATCACCAGCCTCGTGAGGGAGGGCCTGTCCGAGGCGACACGCTGTATCGCATCGCGGCAGAGGTGCCAGGCATGGAAAGCCTGCACGGGCGCCCGAGGCTCTTCATGCAATGTCTGGCCCAACCGCTCCCAGTCCGCTAGCTTAAGGGTTCCGGCTTCAGGGTACCACGGGCACTGGGCACTCACCTCCTGTAACAGGAGAGTGAGTTCTCGAGCGGGGCAGTCATGCTGAGCCTTACGCAGCAAATACTGTAGCTCATTGCGGTGTTGCACTTGCAAAGCAGAGAGGGAGCTTCCCATACTTACCACAACGAAAAATACTCACCGGGATCCACGAAGCGGATGAGTGACGCGTCTGAAACCCTTGCCGGGCGAGGTGAGTGCTGAAGGCCCCACGTTTGGGCGCCAGTTGTGGCGGTTCAATGATGAGACAGAACACAAATTTATCCAAGCAAGCAAGCTGGTCAGCTGAAATGGGCTGCTGCCTGTCAGCTTTCCACCTTCCCTTTTATTATATTTCTCCCCCTTGCGCATTACCTACTTCCACCGCAAAAAGACACAACAAAGGAATACATGACTTTGATTAATATTCTTATTTACCAGCCTCTATCTACTACAATCCTAATTCTCAGGCCCTGAGGCCAGGCCAAGGAAGCTTCCCACGATTACTGTCCTTTAATTAACTTCCCAGGGTTCATATCTGGTCCTCGTCCTTGGACGGAGCAATGTGTTGCTCCTACACAACAGTCAGGGTGTGCCCTGACTGTTTCCAGGTGGATGGACCAAACATGAACCCTTCACCTGTATTTTAAAATGACCCCACAGAGTTAATTAATCTTTCTTGGCTCATGCCTCCCTCCCTTCCTAGGTTGTGTCCCTCACCCCCCTCAGCCCTCTCTTGGTTTTAAAAATTAAAACTTATACTTATTACAAAAAACCCCATTGCAGGAAGAAACAGAGCAATGAAAAAAATCATCCAAATGCCGCAGGTGGTAATGTTACTTTAAATAAGGCCAGTAAATGAATTATTTCAACCCTTCTGGAATGAAACAGTTGGAAATTCTCATAGCTATCATAGAATCATAGAATCATAGAATATCAGGGTTGGAAGGGACCCCAGAAGGTCATCTAGTTCAACCCCCTGCTCAAAGCAGGACCAAGTCCCAGTTAAATCATCCCAGCCAGGGCTTTGTCAAGCCTGACCTTAAAAACCTCTAAGGAAGGAGATTCTACCACCTCCCTAGGTAACGCATTCCAGTGTTTCACCACCCTCTTAGTGAAAAAGTTTTTCCTAATATCCAATCTAAACCTCCCCCATTGCAACTTGAGACCATTACTCCTCGTTCTGTCATCTGCTACCATTGAGAACAGTCTAGAGCCATCCTCTTTGGAACCCCCTTTCAGGTAGTTGAAAGCAGCTATCAAATCCCCCCTCATTCTTCTCTTCTGCAGACTAAACAATCCCAGCTCCCTCAGCCTCTCCTCATAAGTCATGTGCTCTAGACCCCTAATCATTTTTGTTGCCCTTCGCTGGACTCTTTCCAATTTATCCACATCCTTCTTGTAGTGTGGGGCCCAAAACTGGACACAGTACTCCAGATGAGGCCTCACCAGTGTCGAATAGAGGGGAACGATCACGTCCCTCGATCTGCTCGCTATGCCCCTACTTATACATCCCAGAATGCCATTGGCCTTCTTGGCAACAAGGGCACACTGCTGACTCATATCCAGCTTCTCGTCCACTGTCACCCCTAGGTCCTTTTCCGCAGAACTGCTGCCTAGCCATTCGGTCCCTAGTCTGTAGCGGTGCATTGGATTCTTCCATCCTAAGTGCAGGACCCTGCACTTATCCTTATTGAACCTCATCAGATTTCTTTTGGCCCAATCCTCCAATTTGTCTAGGTCCTTCTGTATCCTATCCCTCCCCTCCAGCGTATCTACCACTCCTCCCAGTTTAGTATCATCCGCAAATTTGCTCAGAGTGCAATCCACACCATCCTCCAGATCATTTATGAAGATATTGAACAAAACGGGCCCCAGGACCGACCCCTGGGGCACTCCACTTGACACCGGCTGCCAACTAGACATGGAGCCATTGATCACTACCCGTTGTGCCCGACAATCTAGCCAGCTTTCTACCCACCTTATAGTGCATTCATCACTATCTGAAGATAGTGTTGCCAAGCAAGAGAAATGCAGACTCTGCTTCTACTCCCAGCCATTAACTAATATTTGAAACATGGGCTGTTCTTATTTCTAGGTAGCAGTGTTGTAAAAATAAAAGTAATATGAAGTAATGGAAGTTGCTTTAAGTTTAGTAAATAAATACAAAAAAGTGGGCAAATAACTTTCTAGGAATTTTTATCAATTCTTATTAAAATTTTTAAATAAAAAGATGATAACCTACTTATTTAATGTGTCTTTTGTTTCTCTCTCTCTTTTCTCAAGTGCAATTTCCTCAATAACTTTAAGCTCTCAATTCATTATATTCTATAGTTATAAATACAGTTCTGGCATCATTTGTCTTTATTTGTAAGTTTATCCTGTATGTCATGCCTGTTGTCCTGTGTCATTGTATGTTGTGAGTGTCAAATTACTATTTTTTTTTGTTTTTGTTTAGTTGCAACAAAAGCAAATTTTTTACTTTTAAAAAAAAATTCTACCATACTATTTTAATATTATGGTTGGGTTTTAGACATAATTATACCAATTCATTTTTTTCAAAGTTCAAAAAGGCTTCAGTTGCAAATATATGTACGTATATTTCTGCATAAACAAGTAATGCTGTTGTTTTAGGATTCTCTTCTATTAATCACAGGATTTTAAAAAAAAATTCAAAGAAAAAACTATAGGGGAAAAACCTCAACATTAATGCAAAGGTAATATTATCAAAATGTCAATTTCTGCTTTGGGTTTTTTAAAAACAGTTTGATTATAACCCTATTAGATCTTAAAATATAGTTATAAATGTGCTAGCAAAACTTTCAAAAATATAATATATATATAAAATGTCTGACTATGTTGCAAAATGTTAAAAATAACCAAATAATTTCAATAGGTTTCTACCTTTGTCTCCCAAACACAACCAAGTACTGCATCATAAAAGCTTAACACCCTCAAAATGTTTGCACAGACTTGCAGTTAACTTCATTTTTATTTAATTTTATACTATTTAGCTTGATGTTAATGAGAAGTAGGGTTATTCGAGAGCTTTCATACAGTTAAAAAAAGTTGAATTGCTGTCACAAACAAATTAACTTTAAAGAGCTTGGTTAAAAATTCTGTTACTAACCCTTTTGCCAAAAACAAAGTGCTCCTCGTGGGACAGCAATACATATTCTCACAGAAGACTGGGAGCCTCTATTTTAGCAGTCAAAAAAATTTGTGATACACATGTTAAATGAAAACGAGTGTTTATGCCACAACTGCAAAGGAACCTAAAACAGTATATTTGTGCTAAAGCAAAATCAAAAAACAAAAGCATAGCTTGTGTTATAAAAGACTTGGTCTCTATTACCATGTGAACAAACTAAATTAATCTGTGTATTAAATTTGTGCTATTAAAACAAGTGAAATGTAAAATAAACTAGCAGAAACTTCATTATGTTTACCAAGTTAAGCTGTTTAAGGGTGCACCGACAGTCCGAAGACACCAAAAGATATCAGGTTTTAGAGTAGCAGCCGTGTTAGTCTGTATCCACAAAAAGAACAGGAGTACTTGTAGCACCTTAGAGACTAACAAATTTATTAGAGCACCTTCAGCCCCCAACTAAAACCTCTCCAGCGCATAATCAAAAGATTTACAACCTATCCTGAAAAATGATCCCTCACTCTCACAGATCTTGGGAGACAGACAAGTCCTCGCTTACAGACAGCCCCCCAACCTGAAGCAAATACTCTCCAGCAACCACACACCACACAACAAAACCACTAACCCAGGAACCTATCCTTGCAACAAAGCCTGGTACCAACTCTGTCCACACATTTATTCAAGTGACACCATCATAGGACCTAATCACATTAGCCACGCCATCAGGGACTCGTTCACCTGCACATCTACCAATGTGATATATGCCATCATGTGCCAGCAATGCCCCTCTGCCATGTACATTGGTCAAACTGGACAGTCTCTATGCAAAACAATAAATGGACACAAATCTGACATCAGGAATCATAACATTCAAAAACCGGTAGAACTCTTCAACCTCTCTGGCCACTCCGTAAAAGATTTAAGGGTGGCAATTTTGCAACAGAAAAGCTTCAAAAACAGACTCCAACGAGAAACTGCTGAGCTTGAATTAATATGCAAACTAGATACCATTAACTTGGATTTGAATAGTGACCTGGGAGTGGCTGGGTCATTACACATTGTGACAAAGCTCTGTCCTTGCCTCTGTGGGTCCTGTGTTTCCTGGCGGATTTCACTAGCCTCAGAGGCTCACTGTGACCCTCCACGTAACCTTTCTCTCTCTAGAGACAAGGGTCACAGTCTACTGAGCCATTTTCATCATAAGTCAGTGAGGGAGGTGAGGAGAAGTTATCCTTCCTTGCACAGTCTCTGTTGTCTCCCAGTCTCAGTGATTAATCAGGGGGCAAAGGGGTCCCACCCTCTACTCCGGACTCCAGCCCAGGGACCCTAATAGTATCAGCTATGGTAGCTGACCTTTTAGAAACATGACATGTACAATTCCCTGGGCTACTTTCCCTACAGCAGCCCTCAATTCCTCAAGCTCCACTTCACCCTTACCTCAGGGCCTCCTTCCTTGTGCCTGATATGGTGTGTACTACTCAGCCTCTCCAACAGCGCAACTTCCTCCCACAGCTCCTGACATGCTCACCCACCTGACGGACTGGGAGGCTTTTTACTAGTTTCAGCCAGCCCCTGATTGGCTTCAGGTGTCCCAATCAACCTAGCATTCTCCCTGCCTTCTGGAAAGTTCTTAATTGGCCCCAGGTGTCTTAATTGACCTGGAGCAGCTTCCATTTCACTTAACCTGGTACCAGGGATTTGTTTAGCCTGGAGCTAATATATCTATCTCCCACTACTTTTCTATAGCCATCTGGTCTTGCCCCATCACAACATATTGAATCGATTTCCCTAAGTTAAGTATCCTCACACCTTCTTGTCAACTGTCTAAATGGGCCATCTTGATTATCACTACAAAAGTTTTTTTCTCCTGCTGATAATAGCTCATCTTAATTAATTAGCCTCTTACTGTTTGTATGGCAACTTCCACCTCCTCTGTATGTGTATATACATATATCTTTTTTACTATATGTTCCATTCTATGCGTCCAATGAAGTGGGCTGTAGCCCAAGAAAGCTTATGCTCAAATATATTTGTTAGTTTCTAAGGTGCCAGAAGTCCTCCTGTTCTTTTTTCAAAAGATATCAGTACAATGAACAACCCCCTGGGCGTCTGAAGAAGGCAAGATAAAGTGCTTTATACCACATATAAAGCACTTTATCTGGTCTATAAGCATATGCTATATATATGTCTACCACATATCGACAACTGAGTATGCAACTGACTGTACAGACATTATAGAAAACTGTAGTTGGGCCAGTTCTAACTGTAAAATGTGTATTACTAAGCAAAGTGAGTTAATGTACTCGTAGCTTTAAATTTTTATAATTGAAACATGGCTGAATTTGCTTACAGTGTGAAAGCCAATGTATCATTAGTGTATGCTTCTTTGTTAATACAATATTAGCATAGAATATCAGGGTTGGAAGAGACCTCAGGAGGTCATCTAGTCCAACCCCCTGCTCAAAGCAGGACCAATCCCCAACTAAATCATCCCAGCCAGGGCTTTGTCAAGCCTGACCTTCAAAACCTCAAAGGAAGGAGATTCCACCACCTCCCTAGGTAACGCATTCCAGTGCTTCACCACCCTCCTAGTGAAAAGGTTTTTCCTAATATCCAACCTAAATCTCCCCCACTGCAACTTGAGACCATTACTCCTCATTCTGTCATCTGCTACCACTGAGAACAGTCTAGAGCCATCCTCTTTGAAACCGCCTTTCTGATAGTTGAAAGCAGCTATAAAATCCCCCTTCATTCTTCTCTTCTGCAGACTAATAATCCCAGTTCCCTCAGCCTCTCCTCATAAATCAATCGTAGTTTGCCCACCTCTGACTTAGATCCATCCCATCTCGGTAGATAATTTTCAAAGCCAATAATAACAGTTGTAGCAATTTTAAGACAACAACCAAGGATTGCTCACGAGAAAGCCAACGGGTTTTCCCAGGTTGGACTAATTTGAACTTCAGTCCCAGAGTATCTTCTATTTTTCCCAAGATGTTCAGTCCATTTGGACACTTGCTGAAAAAAAAAAAAGAGTATAATGAAGACATAACATTTATGGCTTTTTAAATGTCTTTTGAAGATTCTGCAGCTTGTACTAGCACTAACTGGAGTAGATGGCCTGTGCAGTGTGTACGCTTTTCTCTGAGCAAATCTTGTACTCTACTATGTCTACCAGAGAAGTTTGCAGCTCTACCAAATGCACAAGCAGCCATCTGTCTGGGGTTCATTTACAAGCATTTAACTCAGAGGTGGGCAAACTACAGCCCGCGGGCCACATCCGGCCCGCGGGAACGTCCTTGCCCAGCCCTTGAGCTCCTGGCCCCTCCCATGCTGTCCCCCTTCCCCTGCAGCCTAAGCTCGCCCTGCAGACAGCGCGGCTGGCTCCATCAAGGCAGCGGGGTTATGAGCTCCTGCTGCTCTGAGTGGCAAGGTAAGGGGGCGGGGGCGGCAGGGTTGGATAAGGGGTAGGGGGTCCTGGAGGCAGTCAGGGGACAGGGATCGGGGGCGGTTGGATGGGGCGGAGGTTCTGGGGGGGAGTGGTCAGGGGACGGGGAACAGGGGGGATTGGATAGGGCGTGGGAGTCCTGAAAGGGTCTGTCAGGGGGTGGAGGTGTGGCTAGGGGTCGGGGAGGGCAGTCAGGGAATAGGGAGCAGGGGGATTGGATAGCGGGTGGGGTCCCATGGATTGGGGCGGGAGGTTGGATTGGGGAGGATTGGGGCGGGAGGTCCTGGGAGCGGGCAGTCAAAGAGCAGGGGGAGTTGGATGGGTCAGAGGGTCTGAGGGGGGCAGGGGCCAGGCTGTTTGGGGGGCACAGCCTTCCCTACCTGGCCCTCCATACAGTTTTCGCACCCCGATATGGCCCTCGGGTCAAAAAGTGTGCCCACCCCTGATTTAACTCGTTCAAGCTGTGAGATGTTACAGATACAGCCAATGTGTCTTCTTTAATCTGAACATCTAGAAATGCATTTATTGGCCTACCGCTGACATGAAGATAACCACAGTGACCTAATACTTGATGCCCATTTGCATCATTGTATTCATCAGCCAGGCATGCACATTTTGGAATATGGTGAGAGAATTCTTCACTTTTTCAACTGCTGAGTCTTTCACTGTTGCACCACATGCTTCTAACTAGTCAGCTGAGTTTCTTGCAGAAAGATAGTGAGCATTTGCTTGTCTTGGTCAGAACCAGTGTCCAACTTCAGGATGAACAAATGACGATGGATTTTACTTAGGCCTCCAGTTTGTAGTGTGTGGTAGTCTTGCTTAAATAGAACGTATGATGAGACAGCCATGTTTGTTTGCATAAACTGTGTTTGTGTCTCCAGCTATCTCAACAGCCTCATTAAATACTTCTAAAATTGGCTTTTACAGTGACTGGCTTATAAGGCTTTTTGCATGTTGATGCAGTCCAGAGGATTGGTATTTTGCAGTCTTTTCACGTAGTTTGTTGGCATTGGGTTTGCTGATCAGTCTGGCAAACCAAACTCATAGATTCATAGATACTAAGGTCAGAAGGGACCATTATGATTATCTAGTCCGACCTCCTGCACAAAGCAGGCCACAGAATCTCACCCACCCACTCCTGCGAAAAACCTCTCACCTATGTCTGAGCTATTGAAGTCCTCAAATCGCGGTTTAAAGACTTCAAGGAGCAGAGAATCATCCAGCAAGTGACCCATGCTACAGAGGAAGGCGAAAAACCTCCAGGGCCTCTTCCAATCTGCCCTAGAGGAAAATTCTTTCCTGACCCCATATATGGCGATCAGTTAAACCCTGAGCATATGGGCAAGATTCACCAGCCAGATACCCGGGAAAGAATTTTCTGCAGTAACTCAGATCCCACCTCATCTAACATCCCATCACAGGCCATTGGGCCTATTTACCATTAATATTTAAAGATCAATTAATTACCAAAATCATGTTATCCCATCATACCATCTCCTCCATAAACTTATTGAGTTTAATCTTAAAGCCAGATAGGTCTTTTGCCCCCACTGCTTCCCTTGGAAGGCTATTCCAAAAGTAGCTCCTCCTCTTTTATAATATAAATCCATGGTACACCCAAATCTTGAATTCTTTGTGCAGTTCCGGTCACCCCATTGCAAAAAAAGATATATTGGAATTGGAAAAGGTACAGAGAAGAGTAACTGAAATGATTAGGTGTATGGAACAGATTCCATATGAGGAGAGATTAATAAGACTTGGACTTTTCATCTTGGAAAACAGACAACTAAGAGGGGATGTGATTGAGGTCTACAAAATCTTGACTGGTGTGGAGAAAGTGGATAAGGAAGTGCTATTTACTCCTTCACATAACACGAGAACCAGGGATCACCCAATGAAATTAATAGGCAGCAGGTTTAAAACAAACAAAAAGAAGTACTTCTTCACACAATGCACAGTCAACCTGTGGAACTCATTGTCAGGGGATGTTGTGAAGGCCAAAACTATAACAAGGTTCAGAACAGAATGAGATAAGTTAATGGAGGATAGGTCCATCAATGGCTATTAGCCAGGATGGGTAGGGATGTAACCCCATGCTCTGAGTGTCCCTCGCCTCTGTTTGCCAGAAGCTGGGAGTGGATGACAGGAGATGGATCACTTGATGATTGCCTGTTCTGTTCATTCCCTTTGAAGCACCTGGCATTGGCCACTGTTGGAAGACAGGATACTGAGCTAGATGGACCAATGGTCTGACCCAGTATGGCCGTTCTTATGTAAAAATTAATTATAATATAATAACAAACATGTTTAGTACAGAAACTCCCCAGGATGGTGACAATGTGAGATAACAACCTTAGCAAATAATGCATTTTTAAAATCTTGGCCTATTAGGAAATGTGTCTTTCTATAAGTTTCCCAGTCACAAATCTAGCATCCTGGAGCAAAGTCACTAAAATATGTAGTTCAACAAACTGATGTTCCTTTTACGTGACACTCCTTTCTTTCTCCACCGCATCCCACTCATAGTTGTTGTCCTTGGTCAGTGAAGATCCAGAGTTCAGAGGTGTTTTTGCATGAATTCACCTCCCACCCAGGGAATGGGAGGGAAGAAGGCACCTTGCTTGTTTTTTCAGCTGCTAGCCATTCACTCCAACCGCTCACTCTGGCCCCTGTTGTTCGCCGTGCCACTGTTCACTCCATCACTCCATTGCTAATTGCCCTGCACCATCAATGTTTGCTGCCACCTGCCACTATGAACTCTGTGTGTTGATCCCTTGAGGTTCCACCCAGCTCTCAACGATTTCAGCTCTCCGTGGGTGAATCTCACTGCTAGTGCAGGCTGGGCAGTCCCTTCCACAGAAACACTGTCTTATAGCAGGTCTCAGCACTTAAGACCTGATTATCAGTGAGTCAGCTCTAGTGGTCACTTAAAAACACAAAAACTCTCTATGGAGCCTAATCAGCTCTGTTTTTAAACAGGGGAGGGGGCAGGTCAAATAGTGCCTGTGACTCTTAAGCAGAGGCAAAACACCTGTCCCAGCCCTCTCTCTCCCCTGGGATCTGGCATCCAAACCGCCTGCTTAGCGAGGTCAGTTCAGTTGAGGGTGACCAGTGCTTAATTTGCAATGACAAGGATGCCAGGGCTCAAGAAAGTTTTTTATATTCATCATTGATGTAGCAAGCCAGAGGTCCTGGGGCTATGAACTGCAAAGCCTAGAGGTGCCAGCTCTCAGCCCTGGCAAGCCCTGGCACAAATTAAGCACTGAGGGTGACCCCCTCAATCAGGAAAAGCTAATCACAGTTCTGCTGCCCTTTACTCATACAACAACAGCATTTAATGACCCCCACATTCAATACTAAAGTGATTTGTAAGCCAAACCCAGCCAAAATTGATCACTTGGGCAACACAGCTCTGTCTGTTGGCTACCTAGGCAGAGTATGTGTGTTCATGTAAATACAGTCTGGTCCTGAAGCTTTTCCTCCCCACCCCCTGGCAATTCACTGTCAGAAGAGAGCTCATTCAAAGCTTGCCTAGAAATCATAATGGAAATTATAAAGTTCGCCAACATTGCTGAAACAAATGTGCCAACATTGTCATAAAAACAACAGCTGTGTGAGGAAGCTAATCTTTGTTTATACTTTTCAAACTTATGCTTTTTCAGGTACAAGTATTTTATCATATACTGTAAATGTGTATTAATGTTTTGATTTAAATTCAAATTTTTAATCAATGACAAAATTAACAACACTGCATGTAACTAGTTGACCACTGTGGGGTGTTGGGGAAATTGGGGGGGGGGGTGCACAACCCACTCAGGGGGGTGTAAGGAAATCCCTGCCTTTTGCTGCTGCATTTTGTGTCCATCAAGAAGGAATATAGAACAAACTCCTCCTGGAGCAGGGATTGTAACACTGAGGACTGTGAGATACAGACGCATGTTCTCCAAGGAGTGCTTGTGGCACCTTAGAGACTAACAAATTTATTTGAGCATAAGCTTTCGTGAGCTACAGCTCACTTCATCAGATGCATTCAGTGGAAAGAATGCATCCGATGAAGTGAGCTGTAGCTCACGAAAGCTTATGCTCAAACAAATTTGTTAGTCCCTAAGGTGCCACAAGTACTCCTTTTCTTTTTGTGGATATAGACTAACACGAGTGCTACTCTGAAACATGTTGTCCAAGGTTTGCTGTCTTTCTCAGCAGGCACAAGGATGACACTTATAGCTCCTTTTCTTGTACTCACTCCTGGCATTCCCTTGGGAGGCAGGGGGATCTGGGAGACCCTGGACACTGGGGGATATTTACCCAGTGCTCAAGAACAATCTACTCAGGGGTGATGCAGTAGAAAAGAGTTGGGCGCTGCTTCCCCCCACTTACTTCCACTTCTCCCCTTCCAGTATGTTAGGATATAGATATTCAGGCCTGTCTGTAGAGGCCTCTACTCTAAGAATTTAGGTGTATTCTTATCACTTGGCTAGTTATAGAGGTATAAAAGAAAGAATCAAAATCACTGTCTGCCAGTGTAAGGGCCTTCTCTTACTGTGACAGTCTGAGACCCTGTTCTTAGGCTAAGGCCTTTGGCTAAGCAGCAGAGGCAGCCATAAGCTGGGAAGCGAACGGTCACATCCTCACATTCCAACCTAGTCACATTGAAAGAAGGTGCTATTGGGCTGTTAGGAATACAATCCTGTCCTGATAATGCCTATCACCTCCAGAGAAAGGGAAGGGCCTAGAAGATGTAAAAGGAAACTTAGTTTGATAGCATCCTGTCTGGCAAGAACTCACTTATCAATAGCTGGGATGTGAAATCCTCATTTCTGTGTTTGTTCTATCACTATAGTCCCCATTTCCCTATTGTTTGTCTGTATAATCTCTGTCTGGTTCTGTGATTGTTCCTGTCTGCTGTACAATTAATTTTGCTGGGTGTAACTAATTAAGGTGGTGGGATATAATTGGTTAAATAATCACGTTACAATATGTTAGGATTGGTTAGTAAAATTTCAGTAAAATGATTGGTTAAGGTATAGCTAAGCAGAACTCAAGTTTTACTATATAGTCTGCAGTCAATTAGGAAGTGTGTGGGTAGGGTGGGGGAAATGGGAACAGGGAATGGGGTTGGGGAAATTGGAATCATGTTTTGCTAAGGGGGGGAATGGAACAGGGACACAGGTGTAAGGCTCTGTGGTGTCAGAGCTGGGAAGGGGGATACTAAGGAAGGAAACTGGAATCATGCTTGCTGGAAGTTCACCCCAATAAACTTTGAATTGTTTGCACCTTTGGACTTCGGGTATTGTTGCTCTTTGTTCATGCGAGAAGGACCGGGGAAGTAAGCGGGTGAAGGCATAAGCCCCCTAACACAGTACCTCTCTCCTCTTTCCCTTTCTCACCTCTTCCCTCCCCCATCTGGCAGGGAGAATTGGTCACGCTCCAGCTCCCAGGGGTGCTCACTCTTCCAAGCTGGATCGGCCCTTGGCGTGCTGACAGGAGCGTGAGTCTGGGTGTGGGTCAGACCATACAGAGGTTCAGGGACATGCCGAAGAGGGAGCAGAGATGGGGCTAGTTCCCACCTCAGAAAGTCCCTGTTCCAGTGGGTGCAGCAGGCTGCAGCCCAGGTTAGCCTGGAAGGAGCCAGGAAGGGGCCGGAGCAGTGAGGAGCGGGAGGCTGATAAGAAGGAAGCAGGAAAAAGAAGGAAAAGAGCCGTAGCGCAGCTCCTGGAGGTGGGGCTCTGAAAGGTATAAGATGCTGCTGCTGCCTCCAGTGTGAGCTGGGAGCCCGGGCTGAGCTCCGGCTGCTGCTGCAGCCCCAGCAGGGCTGAGCCAGGGACAGACTTTCACTGAAGCACTTTCTGTGCCCATCTGGTCTGGGGACTTTCTCCAGCTGGACCCAGTCCCGGGCTCTGCCGCCCCTGGCCAGAAGCCACAGGCACCAGGGGCCGGAGAGACCTGGGGCAGCGCTGGGCGAGCAGGACAGAGACTCCGCACAATGGCTCCGGGAGAAGCAGGTCTCACAGCCCCTGGGGATCTGCTCCCGGGTGGGGAATGAGCCTGGGCGGGGCCTGGTCAGTGATGGAGCCGCTGCCCTCTCGCTGCCTCAGGTGTAGTGCGAGAAACTGCTATCTGTAGGAATTTGCTACTTAGGGTGCACTAAGCACGCTCACACGATCTGAGCATGCCCATTAACATCTGCTGAAGTCACTTCCCTTCACCCTGCCTTTACTTGGCATAAGGTTCTGCCAACTGCTTTTTACAGGGCTTAAAACGGGGCAAAGGGGGCAAATCAGAGCAGGGAGGTGGCCAGGGTCTGAGCAGGGGGCAGAAATTGACTGGTCAGGGGGGTCAAGCAGCTGGAGGCAAGGTTAGGATAGGGGCTGAAGGACAAAATCAAGGAGTCTGCCTGGGATCTGCCTGAGAGGAGGTACGCTAAGGGCTGCATTAAGGAGGCTGTGTTGGTGAGTATGTGAGTGTTTGTTTGTTGTGAGTATCTGAGTGTTTGTTGTGAGGACAGTTTGAACCTGTGCTTGATTGTTGTTTGAAAAGGGTGGGAACTGGGTGTGCTTTGTTCCAGGTGAGCCTTAAGTGGGCCTGACTGTATAAAAAGCCAGTCAGCTGTGAACCAGCTGAGCAGTGAACAGCACAGCGGCTAACAGAGGGAGTTTGCCTGGGAGTTCACCTGGGGAGAGCCCGCTTAGGCTTACATCTTGCCAAAGTCTCTGAGTAATTACTACAACTCCTGAGGAAGCTCGTAGAAGGAAGGTAATTTGGATGGGGGGTGTTCAGCTGTTGTGACCTGCACTGGATGTGCCATGTTTGTCTTTCTTCCACAGGACAGAAGTGACTTTGTCTGTACAAAGTGCAAGCAGGTCGCCATATTGGAAGAGAAGGTTCAAGGTCTGGAGCAACAGGTATCGACCCTGCGTTGCATAAGAGAAACTGAAGATTTCCTGGACAGACGTCAGGACATACTTCTACGGGCACAATGTTCTGAAGAATCACTGCGCAGCGGGGACAGGAGGACAGTGAAGAAATTTGGCAGCATGTAACCTCCAGAAGAAGAAAGGGGAACGTCCATGTACCAGCAACGCAGATACAGGTAAGTAACCGTTTTTATGTTCTCTCCACAATGCGGAGAGTGGACCAGATGATACGTCTGGGGGAAGGGAGCAGAAGGAGACTCTGCTGATTGGAAGGCATGAGATGCACTGTCCTAGGGATGGGGGTTCCACGACCACCACTCCCAAGAGAAGAAGGCGGGTGGTGGTGGTCGGGGATTCTCTCCTCAGGGGGACTGAGTCATCTATCTGCCGCCCCGACCGGGAAAACTGAGAAGTCTGCTGCTTGCCAGGAGCTAAGATTCACGATGTGACGGAGAGACTGCCGAGACTCATCAAGCCCTCGGATCGCTACCCCTTCCTGCTTCTCCACGTGGGCACCAATCATACTGCCAAGAATGACCTTGAGCGGATCACTGCAGACTACGTGGCTCTGGGAAGAAGGATAAAGGAGTTTGAGGCGCAAGTGGTCTTCTCGTCCATCCTCCCCGTGGAAGGAAAAGGCCTGGGTAGAGACCGTCGAATCGTGGAAGTCAACGAATGGCTACGCAGGTGGCGTCAGAGAGACGGCTTTGGATTCTTTGACCATGGGATGGTGTTCCAAGAAGGAGGAGTGCTAGGCAGAGACGGGCTTCACCTAACAAAGAGAGGGAAGAGCAACTTCACAAGCAGGCTGGCTAACCTAGTGAGGAGGGCTTTAAACTAGGTTCACCGGGGGAAGGAGATCAAAGCCCTGAGGTAAGTGGGGAAGTGGGATACCGGGAGGAAGCACGAGCAGGAGCGTGTGAGAGGGGAGGGCTCCTGCCTCATACTGAGAAAGAGGGGCGATCAGCGGGTTATCTCAAGTGCCTATACACAAATGCACGAAGCCTGGGAAACAAGCAGGGAGAACTGGAAGTCCTGGCACAGTCAAGGAATTATGACGTGATTGGAATAACAGAGACTTGGTGGGATAACTCACATGACTGGAGTGCTGTCATGGATGGATATAAGCTGTTCAGGAAGGACAGGCAGGGCAGAAAAGGTGGGGGAGTTGCACTGTATGTAAGAGAGCAGAATGACTGCTCAGAGCTCAAGTATGAAACTGCAGCAAAACCTGAGAGTCTCTGGATTAAGTTTAGAAGTGTGAGCAACAAGGGTGATGTCGTGGTGGGAGTCTACTATAGACCACCGGACCAGGGGGATGAGGTGGACGAGGCTTTCTTCCGGCAACTCGCAGAAGTTACTAGATCGCACGTCCTGGTTCTCATGGGAGACTTCAATCACCCTGATATCTGCTGGGAGAGCAATACAGCAGTGCACAGACAATCCAGGAAGTTTTTGGAAAATGTAGGGGACAATTTCCTGGTGCAAGTGCTGGAGGAACCAACTAGGGGCAGAGCTCTTCTTGACCTGCTGCTCACAAACAGGGAAGAATTAGTAGGGGAAGCAAAAGTGGATGGGAACCTGGGAGGCAGTGACCATGAGATGGCCGAGTTCAGGATCCTGACACAAGGAAGAAAGGAAAACAGCAGAATACAGACCCTGGACTTCAGAAAAGCAGACTTTGACTCCCTCGGGGAACTGATGGGCAAGATCCCCTGGGAGAATAACATGAGGGGGAAAGGCGTCCAGGAGAGCTGGCTGTATTTTAAAGAATCCTTATTGAGGTTACAGGGAGAAACCATCCCAATGTGTAGAAAGAATAGTAAATATGGCAGGCGACCAGCTTGGATTAACAGTGAAATCCTTGCTGATCTTAAATACAAAAAAGAAGCTTACAAGAAGTGGAAGATTGGACAAATGACCAGGGATGAGTATAAAAATATTGCTCGGGCATGCAGGAGTGATATCAGGAAGGCCAAATCACACCTGGAGTTGCAGCTAGCAACAGATGTTAAGAGTAACAAGAAGGGTTTCTTCAGGTATGTTAGCAACAAGAAGAAAGTCAAGGAAAGTGTGGGCCCCTTACTGAATGAGGGAGGCAACCTAGTGACAGAGGATGTGGAAAAAGCTAATGTACTCAATGCTTTTTTTTTGCCTCTGTTTTCATGAACAAGGTCAGCTCCCAGACTACTGCCCTGGGCAGCACCGTATGGGGAGGAGGTGACCAGCCCTCTGTGGAGAAAGAAGTGGTTCGGGACTATTTAGAAAAGCTGGAGGTGCACAAGTCCATGGGGCTGGATGCGTTGCATCCGAGAGTGCTAAAGGAGTTGGCGGATGTGATTGCAAACCCATTGGCCATTATCTTTGAAAACTCATGGCGATCCGGGGAAGTCCCAGACGACTGGAAAAAGGCTACTGTAGTACCCATCTTTAAAAAAGGGAAAAAGGAGGATCCTGGGAACTACAGGCCAGTCAGCCTCACCTCAGTCCCTGCAAAAATCATGGAGCAGGTCCTCAAAGAATCAATTCTGAAGCACTTAGAGGAGAGGAAAAGATCAGGAACAGGATCAGGAACAGTCAGCATGGATTCACCAAGGGCAAGTCATGCCTGACTAATCTAATTGCCTTCTATGACGAGATAACTGGTTCTGTGGATGAAGGGAAAGCAGTGGACATGTTGTTCCTTGACTTTAGCAAAGCTTTTGACACTGTCTCCCACAGTATTCTTGTCAGCAAGTTAAAGAAGTATGGGCTGGATGAATGGACTATAAGGTGGATAGAAAGCTGGCTAGATTGTTGGGCTCAACGGGTAGTGATCAATGGCTCCATGTCTAGTTGGCAGCCGATATCAAGTGGAGTGCCCCAAGGGTCGGTTTTGTTCAATATCTTCATAAATGATCTGGAGAATGGTGTGGATTGCACCCTCAGCAAGTTTGCAGATGACACTAAACTGGGAGGAGAGATAGATATGCTGGAGGGTAGGGATAGGATACAGAGGGCTCTAGACAAATTGGAGGATTGGGCCAAAAGAAATCTGATGAGGTTCAACAAGGACAAGTGCAGAGTCCTGCACTAGGACAGAAGAATCCCATGCACCGCTACACATTAGGGACCGAATGGCTCGGCAGCAGTTCTGCAGAAAAGGACCTAAGGGTTACAGTGGATGAGAAGCTGGATATGAGTCAACAATGTGCCCTTGTTGCCAAGAAGGCCAATGGAATTTTGGGATGTATACATAGGGGCACTGCCAGCAGATCGAGAGACGTGATCATTCCCCTCTATTCGACATTGGTGAGGCCTCATCTGGAGTACTGTGTCCAGTTTTGGGCCCCACACTACAAGAAGGATGTGGAAAAATTGGAAAACGTCCAGCGGAGGGCAACAAAAATGATTAGGGGACTGGAACACATGACTTATGAGGAGAGGCTGAGGGAACTGGGGATGTTTAGTCTGCGGAAGAGAAGAATGAGGGGGGATTGGATAGCTGCTTTCAACTACCTGAAAGGGGGCTCCAAAGAGGATGGCTCTAGACTGTTCTCAGTGGTAGCAGATGACAGAACAAGGAGTAATGTCAAGTTGCAGTGGGGGAGGTTTAGGTTTGATATTAGGAAAAATTTTTTCACTAGGAGGGTGGTGAAACACTGGAATGTGTTACCTAGGGAGGTGGTGGAATCTCCTTCCTTAGAAGTTTTTAAGGTCAGGCTTGACAAAGCCCTGGCTGGGATGATTTAATTGGGGATCGGTCCTGCTTTGAGCAGGGGGTTGGACTAGATGACCTCCTGAGGTCCCTTCCAACCCTGATATTCATATCCAGCTTCTCATCCACTGTAACCCTTAGGTCCTTTTCTGCAGAACTGTTGCCGAGCCATTCGGTCCCTAGTCTGTAGCGGTGCATGGGATTCTTCTGTCCTAAGTGCAGAACTCGGCATTTGTCCTTGTTGAACCTCATCAGATTTCTTTTGGCCCAATCATCTAATTTGTCTAGGGCCCTCTGTATCCTACCCCTACCCTCCAGCGTATCTACCTCTCCTCCAGTTTAGTGTCATCTGCAAACTTGCTGAGGGTGCAATCCACACCGTCCTCCAGATCATTTATGAAGATATTGCACAAAACCGGCCAGAGGACCGACCCTTGGGGCACTCCACCTGATACCGGCTGCCAATTAGACATGGAGCCATTGATCACTACCCGTTGAGCCCAACAATCTAGCCAACTTTCTATCCACCTTATAGTCCATTCATCCAGCCCATACTTCTTTAACTTGCTGGCAAGAATACTGTGGAAGACAGTGTCAAAAGCTTTGCTAAAGTCAAGGAATAACATGTCCACTGCTTTCCCCTCATCCACAGAGCCAGTTATCTCGTCATAGAAGGCAATTAGATTAGTCAGGCATGACTTGCCCTTGGTGAATCCATGCTGACTGTTCCTGATCACTTTTCTCTCCTCTAAGTGCTTCAGAATTGATTCCTTGAGGACCTGCTCCATGATTTTTCCAGGGACTGAGGTGAGGCTGACTGGCCTGTAGCTCCCAGGATCCTTCTTCTTCCTTTTTTAAAAAATGGGTACTACAGTAGCCTTTTTCCAGTCGTCCGGGACTTCCTCGGATCGCCATGAGTTTTCAAAGATAATGGCCAATGGGTCTGCAATCACATCCGCCAACTCCTTTAGCACTCTCGGATGCAACGCATCCGGCCCCATGGGCTTGTGCTCGTCCAGCTTTTCTAAATAGTCCCGATCCACTTCTTTCTCCACAGAGGGCTGGTCACCTCCTCCCCGTACTTTGCTGCCCAGGGCAGTAGTCTGGGAGCTAACCTTGTTCGTGAAGAGAGCTTTTCTAAATAGTCCTGAACCTGTTCTTTCACCACTGAGGGGTGAGATGCTGATGTGGCCAACATTAGAAGATGGTAGGAAAGCAGGGCCAGCCCCTCTGGTGGGGCCTCTCACCGTTCCCACTCAAGGTGCTCACTTTTGCAGTGGGGCAGGAGATTTTTCCCCAAGAGGCTTTTCCCCAGCTGGCAAGAAGCAGAGAAACACCGAGGCTCCAAAAGTGCTACTTAGCCCCCTCAAGCACAGGGATAGGTGCACATTTGGAAGAAGGAAACTGCTCTACACGCTAGCCTGGGCAGCTGCCCATTTTCTTTGGCAAGTCAGGAATGGAAAAGGCTAGACTGGAAACACCTGGGACTCACGCCCTAGCCTTTGTGACGCCTAAACCCAACTCCTTCCCGGGCTCTAGCTGAAGCCACAGCATTGGCCTGAGCGGCCAAGAAGGGGTTCCAGCCCTAAAGGGAGCAGGACTTTCAGTACAAAGGGAAAACTGCACAAGCACAACCACAAAGAGACTCGACCCCTCAATCGCCTGATCCAAAGTCAGACGCTGTATCCGTTAGGCCACGTGGTTACAGGAGAAAAGCCTCTCCAAGCACTTCTTTAGGAAAGGCAGACAGTGTGTTTCTCAGGTCATCTACTGAGGGGGCAGAGACCCTCTGGGCACACGAAGTAGAGTTCCCAGCGAGATATGAGACTTAATTCTATGGAGCCAGGTGCAGGACTTTTGCAGGGAGGGTTAAGCATGGGGGATTGGGGTGCAGTGGACGGACCGGTTGTCTAGGAGTGGAGATTTAGTTGCACTGAGGCACAGGAGGGAGGAGGAGGAGAAGGAATCCTGCTGATAGGCAGTAGCTGTGGAGAAAAAGAGGAGGGGTTCCTGGGACTTTTTTTGCCTCGCTTTTGCATGCCTGCCTGCTTGTGTTTGTGGTGGAAGGGGTAGATGTTTTCAGCAAGCCTGGCTAGTTCAATCTGTAGAGCAGGGGTGGCCAACCTGGGGCTCCGGAGCCACATGTGGCTCTTCAGACGTTAATATGCGGCTCCTTGTCTAGGCACCTACTCCGGGGCTGGAGCTACAGGCGCCAACTTTCCAGTGTGCCGGGGGGTGCTCACTCCTCAACCCCGGCTCTGCCACAGGCCCTGCTCCCACTCCACCCCTGAGCCTGCTGTGCCCTCGCTTCTTCCCCCTCCCCCCCCAGAGCCTCTTGCATGCCACGCCATAGCTGATCGGGAGGTGCAGGGAGGGAGGGAGAGGTGCTTATCGGTGGGGCTGCCAGTGGGTGGGAGGCGCTAGGAGCAGCGGGGAGCTGATGGGGGGCTGCTGACGTATTACGGTGGCTGTTTGGCAGTGAACACTGGTAAATTCTGGCTCCTTCTCAGGCTCAGGTTGGCCACCCATGCTGTAGAGCATCAGGCGCTTAATCTGAGGGTACAGGGTTCAAGCCCCTGCCCAGCCACTCAGCTTGTACATTGCCTTGTGGGCCAGGAGCTAAATGATTCCTGGTCGTGTCCAGAGCCACACACGGATTCCCAGAAACCGTGGCAATTTTCTGGAAAGGCCCCTTTCTCCTGCTGAGTCCTTAGGAATCAGGAGAGGCCCAAATCCACAGGAGCAGGCCTAGAAAGCACAGTCTCAGGCTGGCAGGAAGTGCTGTGGGGCCAGGTGCTGAGAAAGCCCAGAGGGAGAGCAGCAGAGATGGGGGAGGAGAGAGAGGGAGCAGCTGCAGAGAAGCAATGAGTACAGAGTGCAAGTGTAAAGGGGGGGTCTGGTCCTGATGATGTGGCAAATTTTCCTGGCTTATACACGACCCGTGTGGAATTGGCTAGTGAAAGGATCCGAGTCTTCACTCCCACTCCCTTACCCAGAGGCCTGCCTGACCTCGAGGACTCTCCTTCTAGTCTCGTGTGTGGCAGAGTCCTCGTAACCCCGATAAGGCTGGGCCCAGGATTCCTGGGAGGCTCGATCCCCAGTCTTGTCATGGTCACTTAGAACAGGGGTAGGGTGTCCCCGCTCTTGACACTTCCCTGACCCACTCATCATTGCATGCGCTTCAAGCAAATACAATTTATTAACCAGCAATCAATTTAAAACATAAGGAAAGATGGAAAAGGTTAAAAGAAAACATGTCACCCCACTCTGTGGCACAGGGAGATCACCAACAGTGTCTCTGGAACGTAAGGGAAGTTCACAGTCTCTCCCTCATATGTCCAAGGCGTCCTTCCCAGGCCCTGGCTGTGCTGCAGGGATGCCACGGGCTGGACGCTTGCTCTGGCCGTGGTCACATGCCCTCAGGCTCTAGGTGGCAGGACCCTTCTTCCAAGCGTCAGCCCCCATGTTGGGGTTATGATCCCCCCACAAGTCTGGCCTGCAAGGCCTCTTGACTTGTGGCATCTCGCTGCACTGGGCCTTCTACCCAGGGTCCCCCTTGCCCTTCCCAGCTGCTCACCACACCCACCTCCAGCCCCAGTGCCGCTGCTGCTGCTCTGCCTCCATCTCCCTAGGCCATTCCTCTGGCCTCTCTGGCTCTGCTTGCTGCAGCTCTGCTCCCAGCACAGATCTGCTCCCTGGACTGCTTCTATGGCTCCTGCTGCTGCAGCTCGTCTCCCAGCACAGATCTGCTCCGGTTCTCTCTGGCTGGCGCAGCTCTGCTCCCCGGCTCCTGCTCTCTCCTTAGCTCGGCCCCACTCTGGCCCACGTAATTCCAGCTCATATGGAGGATGGGACCCCTTGGCCTGGTGACTCCCTCATTAGATTGCCTGCCCTGTCAGTCAAGCTAACTTGGAGCTTTGGCCTCTCCCCATTGCCCCTAGAACTGAAAGCCAAGGAAGCAGACACACACAAACTAGCCATGGAGGACAAAGAAAGAAAGAGAGAAAAAAACGCTAATTGGATTGCTAGAAAAGCAGAACCAGAACCTTCCCACATCACTGATTCCCACCTTCCAAAAATCCACAAATGGGAACAATTGTGTCCTGCATGCAAAGTGACAGACGATATTACAGAATATTTCAGATTCCTGAGGACAAGAAAATTCCCACTTTGGTTGCAAAGTTAACTAGTAAAGTTCTGAATACATTCAAAGAAGTGCCAATTCAGGATGGTTTAGATTGTTATAAACTCAAAAAAAATGATTTTGAAATGATTTCAGATCTCCCCAGAAACATATCGGGTGAAATTTAGGAACCTTAAAAGAAATGCTGGTATGAATAATGGGGAATATGTAAACAAGATGAAAGATCTGATGGGAAAATGATGAGTGGAAGGGGAACTGCAAGCTTTGAAGAAATGTTTGAATTTGTTGTTCAGGAGCATTTCTTAAGCATCTGTAAAGATGACGTGAAGCAGTGTCTATGGGACAAAAATGTGAAAACTGTGGATGAGGTGGCGTCTCTAGCTGATGCCTTTGAACAGACCCAGATATCTACTGAGTATAAACCACAGAAAGGGAGTTTAAACCTGGTGGCAAGCAGGGTTCCCGTTTTACCCCTGGGAAAAAGGAGGGTGGCTGGGAGGCTGGGCACTCATCCCCAAAACCATTCCTCTAATCCCCATCCCAAACCTCCTGTGAAAACAAGAGCCAAAAAGGTGCTGTCACTGTAATTCCACTGATAACCTGAGGAATAAATGCCCTGTTCTGAGAGGAAGCAGGCAACAAATAGCCCATGTTAATTCTGCTGACCTCAACACAGAAACCTTGCATGTGCCAGACACTTATTGTATTGGTTTTGTGGGATTACCATCTGCAGAACCAGACATGGAGCACATAAAGGTTGTCAAGATTAATGGCGAGGTTTGCCTATGATGGGAGGCTACAGGTGCAGAAATTTCTGTGGTTAAGCAGAGTGTAATTCAAGAAGGTAAGACTGCCAGGAGAAAGGGCAGAACTTTTATTAGTAGGAGGTTACAGGATTCTTGTGCCTTTGACGAAAATGCACATAGAAACTGATGGTTTTAAAAACTATTCCCATTGACATGCTTATTGAAAATGATTTTTTTTAGCGTAGCTCAGACTGTTATGGTGCATAGTCGCAGCAAGAAGAAATATGATGCTGGGACCCCATAGGGAAAGAGTAAAGTTCCATGAACTGCTGAATGAATGGGAGAAAGTCTCTTTAACTGCTCTGCAGGAGGGGGAAGCAGCATTATTTCAGGTGTAGGGGAGGTTGAGACCAGTTCCTGCACTGCTGCTGAAGACACCACCACCTCAGGAAGGGAAGGGGATAAAGTGCCTGTCAGTGAGAAAACTGTCCAGGCTGTTAGCTGTGAACCCTTTGCAGCTGAACAGGGGTCATATCCTGCTGTAGAGAGCACAGAGAGGTATGGTCATAGAGGGGGGCCCAGAGAAGAAAACTGGGGAAATAATAGTGGAAGTACATGAAAGTCTCCTCACTGGTCACTTGGGAGAGGATGCCAAGGATAGAGTGGCTGATTCAGCATCTGTGCACCCAGGCACTCAGCCTGACTCAGGTTCAGAGAGGACTGACTGTGAAACTGACCTCCCAAAGGGGAGCAGTCACACAGCTCACTTCTCGGGGATAGAGAAAGGGGCGATGGAGGGTACCCCAATCCAGGTCCCAGTTTTTCAGGACACCGGTCCTGATATGCTTCTGGAAATAAACTGTCTCTCTTTAAGACAGATGCAAATTCTACTGAAGAAATGCTTGTCTGTGAGAATGCAAATGACCCAGTTGGCAGAGGGGAGTAGGGCTTCCCCTGGGGTTGGTAAGACACAGAAAGCAGCTGAGTGAGAGCCCCTGGGAAAAGGTTCGTCAGACCAAAGAGCAAACACTCTTAACCCAGACAGCTCATATCACAACCCTCTAGGAAAAGGGGGAAGGTCCCAGTACTGGGAGTGGGGATACATTGTAACCCCAAGAGGGGAGATGGATTTTTTGCATGTGCATAACCCCAGGGTTGGGAGACAGCTCCACAAAAGGCCAGCCAGTATGCAGAATCCCCCTACATCCTTATCTCACCACACCATGGAGTACCAAAGCCCAAAATATATGATTGTACTGAGGACCCACACTGAAGGGGACACTGAAAGGAACATTGGAGGGAAATTAAAACCAGTAACTGAACATGTGCTAAGGTTCAGGAAGGAGTTGGAAGACACAATGTGGATATTGAACAAACCAGACTGTCTAAATAGAAGATAAAGATACTTGGAAATGCCTACCTGTGATGAAGGATATGGTGTTACTATTAAATCTCATGATAAAAGGTTTGATACTAATGGTAAACCTTATGACAAAGAATTTGATATTGATGGTAAATCCTATAAAAAGGTGCAATACACACAATTTTTGGGAAAAGCTTTTGGGACATGCTAGGAGTGGTAAATAAGAGCACAGCCTTTGTTAGGAAGCTTTATGGTAATGCTGCTTCTCAGCTAATACCTGTAAATAGGCTTGAAGCTTGTCACAGCAGAGAAACCATAATAAACTTGGTCTGCTGAGCAAAAAGGGAAACTAAGGCACTCCACCTCATTGCATCGATGGCTAAATGCCAAGATACACGCTAGAAAACATTAATATCTGTATTGAGCTAATACCAGTTGGAAAAGCAGAAGGGTTAACAATGCTGCACAAAGAGGTACTTTCTAGCAACCCAGAGAAGGCATACTGGCTACCTTTTGAGATCATCAGACTGATCCAGAAAGTGTTAAAAGGTACACAGAACTTTGCAAGAGCACATGTGGGAACGCTACCATGTTTAGCAACACTTGGGAGTTATATGGTCAAAACCTAAGATGGACGTTGGGCACGCTGCCTCCGCATTAGACTGGCTAACACTCCTGTAGTAAACTAAGTAGGGAGGTGTGACACTCTGGGCCCAAAAGCAACACCCTGGCACCCCCGTATTTACTAGGGTGATATGATTATGATATGCTTTGTACAAAGTATGCCTTGGGAGGTTCATTTTGAATGTCTTAATCTGTTGAACATTAATATCCTGTTGGATTGTATGAAGTATTGCGAAATGAGTTACTAAAAACTGTTATGATGTTGGGAACACCCACATTACAGTTACAATAAAGAAGTAGCCATCTACAGCCAGAGAGCATTAATGGCTCATCAACCCACAATCCACTATCCCAGAGAATACTTGGAGAAGGCAAGCAGGCCATGGGGGTGGACTACCACATGTCACAGTAAAGATCTTTCTAGCAAGCTGGAAGAAAGTATAAAGAGAGAGACAGTGACATCATCACTTAGCCTCTTGCCTCTACCCCATCTCAACATCTGGAGGAAGGCCTGGAAGACAGAGACTTTGAACTGGGGAGTTTGGTTCCAGGCTGGAAAAGGGGCCAGTCTGTGCACTGAGGAACTGTAACCTGCTCGCACCAGCTGTCAGGGTGAGAAAAGCTGTTGGAACCAACTTTTGCTTAGAATAAAAGTTTAGGATTTACAATGGGTGTTTCTATTTTTATTTCTTAAGATAAGTAACTTTGACCTTTATGCTTACCACTTATAATCACTTAAAATCTATCTTTCTATAGTTAATAAACTTATTTTAATGTTTTAGCCTTACCAGTGAATCTGTTTAAAGTGCTTGAGAAATCAGCGCAGGTCTGCATGTCCACTTTCCTTTGACAAAGTGGCAAACTAGGTAATGAACTTACACTGGCCAGGCTTCTGACCAGCGCAAAATGGGACTGTTCTGGGGTGCAAGGCTGGAGAGCTGGGGGGAATTGGCTGGAGCCTATTGATCATTCATGAGTGGCTGGGAGATCATTTGTGTAACACAGTTGGGTATGTCCCTGCCTGCGGATGGCTGTGTAAGTGCAGTGCCTATCAGAGGCTTGGAGCTTGACATCAGCATCACAGTGTGAGAGGCAGCCCAGGCAGTGCAATCCACACTAAGGCAGTTGAATATTTAAACATCAAAACCAAAACATTGTTCATGGTTAAGCTACAACCCCAAAGCCAATTAAATCTTCCTCCTCAGATTTCACGATTGGCTAAATCCTTCCCTTTCCCCCTCCAACACAGATCAAAACCTTACTGGGGCTTTAATAAGCAGAAGTTTAACAGCTTGTCACTGAATAGTTTACAGCTAACAGTTTAGTTTCTTCAGACTTCACAGAATGGGGAGTACATATTCGAGCATTTCAGAGGGCAGAGTTTAAGGGATATTTAGATTTGGAGAACTATTCTATCTGGTGCGTTCCCTGTCTGCATTCCACTGGCGATCACTGGTGCACACACTGACACACTACTATGATAGGAAAGCCAGGACATCTACCAGTCAATAAAAATGAAAGAAAAAAACAGGACAAGGAACGCTAAAATGACAAGGGGTTGGAACTTGCCAGCTCTCGTAGTGTTCCGACTCACATACAGTAGGAGCAGTAGCTGTAGTCAAGAAACAAAGTGATTGGGCAGCTGTCCCAGCACTCCACACTGCTGGGTTTTCTCAAGTATAGGGAGATGGAAAAGGCTGCCAGAGCCTGTCATTGATGACATGACTTCCTTCCCTAGAGGGGATCAATCTTTCTTAGAGAGCTTGTTGACTGGAAAGGTAGAAGATTTCAGCCTTTACCTTAGTCTTTATGGTTGACAATTCAAGCTTACTTCACTTTAGGGTGTGTCCCCTGAGATCTCTGGGCAAATCAGGGTGAAGTATGCCTTGGACACCGACAACATGACCCAATGCAGTTGGAATGAGGCAAACTTTGGGTTAACATCATTTTGGAAAATTCTTCCCTAATCCAGCAGTTTTCTTAAAGTACCTGTTCATGAAAACCACATTCAGTGTAGATGTGTGAACCCCAAAGATAAAAACGAAAGAAAAAGCAAGGCCAGTTTTGAGGATGGCTCCATAGCCTGGCCTAAACGGTTCAATAGCTATGCTTTAATATCTAGTGTTAGGATATAGATATTCAGGCCTGTCTGCAAAGGCCTGTACTTCAAGAATTTAGGTGTATTCTTATCACTTGGCTAGTTATAGAGGTATAAAAGAAAGAATCAAAATCACTGTCTGCCAGTGTAAGGGCCTTCTCTTACTGTGACAGTCTGAGGCGCTGTTCTTAGGCTAAGGCCTTTGGCTAAGCAACAGGCAGCCATAAACTGGGAAGCGACCAGTCACATCCTCACATTCCAAACTAGTCACATTGAAAGAAGGTGCTATTGGGCTGTTAGGAATACAATCCTGTCCTGATAGTGCCTATCACCTCCAGAGAAAGGAAAGTGCCTAGAAAATGTAAAAGGAAACTTAGTTTGATAGCATCCTGTCTGGCAAGAACTCACTTATCAATAGCTAGGATGTGAAATCCTCACTTCTGTATTGTTTTGTCATTATAGTTCCCACTTTGCTATTGTTTGTCTGTATAATCTCGGTCTGGTTCTGTGATTGTTCCTGTCTGCTGTATAATTAATTTTGCTGGGTGTAAACTATTTAAGGTGGTGGGATATAATTGGTTACATAATCATGTTACAATATGTTAGGATTGGTTAGTTAAATTTCAGTAAAATGATTGGTTAAGGTATAGCTAAGCAGAACTCAAGTTTTACTATATAGTCTGCAGTCAATCAGGAAGTGAGGGGGTGGGTGTGTGGGTGGGGAAATGGGAACAGGGAATGGGGGTAAGGAAATTGGAATCATGTTCTGCTAAAGGGGGAAATGGGAACAGGGAATGGGAGTGGGGAAATTGGAATCATGTTTTGCTAAGGGCAGGAATGGGAACAGGGACACAGGTGTAAGGCTCTGTGGTGTCAGAGCTGGGAAGGAGGATACTAAGGAAGGAAACTGGAATCATGCTTGCTGGAAGTTCACCCCAATAAACATTGAATTGTTTGCACCTTTGGACTTCGGGTATTGTTGCTCTCTGTTCATGTGAGAAGGACCAGGGAAGTAAGTGGGTGAAGGAATAAGCCCCCTAACATCTAGCTTTTTCAAAAGGAAAGGAAAGGGGTCTGACTACCTATAAAAATAACTGGTTGCAGACATTTTTAACAAAAAGAACAAACCAAAAAACTAGTAATGGTCTCATGCTTTTTCCATCATCTTTCTTATAAATATATATCGACATCTCATCACAGAAGTCGTCTTTCCTTTGCTAACGAGAACTAGAGAAACTAGGTAACCCTAACAGTCTAACTGGGTAAAAGGTTACATAACTGTCTCCTTGAGTAGTTGTGCTCCTAACAGAAATTGACTTTAAAGCTTGTCAGAATAAATTCAGTTTGAAATAGAAATAATTAAAGTCTATACAGATCTGCACATTATTACTCTCTCATATTCCATCACCACAACCTTTGGAGTATGGTTTTATTTCAGAATTCCTTAGTAAGAAGGGGTAAAATACCTCAAATAAGCTTTTAAGGATTAGCTACTGTTTGCTATATTAATAATGAAAAGAGAAATGTAATCAGAAATATATTGGAAAGATGAAAGTTATCACATAATTAGTCTCTTGTTCGTTAACAAATAATGAACTTCATGTTTAATTTCATTCTCACTGGTAATAATAACATAATCAAAGATTACAAAATCTTATAATATATGGTACTTTCCTTTAATTCCATTTAACACCCATTTCCACCAAATGAACCCTTCTGTAAACTTGTGGTTTACACCCATATAGGTGCCTTCCATTTCTGGAAGTTAATTTATCTGTGGCTTTTCTGCCATAAGTGTTGGTGGAAAGGGTCTCACACTACGGGTGGGAAGGCTTGCAACATGAGTAAAACCATCTCTATTCTATTTTCACACTTTCTATCTTTCAAAGTAGCTGGAGATGGAGACATGATGCAAAGGCATAAAACACAAGACCAAAACTAAGAGACTAAAGCATAGAATCAGGACTCAACATTCATGTATCTTGCAGTCTGAACCTGGAGCTTGACACAGTATTTCCCTAATGGGTTACCATCACTTGCACAGAAGAAAAGTCCTTATTGTCCAACAGTGCAGCCAGATTGGGATCCATGAGGAAGGAATGTCCTCAGAAAAAGAGTTGATCCTCCACTCTGCCTCGTGAAACTTTGGATTCAAATGGTAAAGGGCAATTTCAATCTAACCATTGCATCCTTTGGGACTCTAATCAATGCCACTGAACTAGGGAGTTGTGTTCTAAACACAGTTTTACTTGGACCATAGCTGTCAAGGTTCCTCCCCCACTCTGAACTCTAGGGTACAGATGTGGGGACCTGCATGAAAACCTCCTAAGCTTACTTTTACCAGCTTAGGTTAAAACTTCCCCAAGGTACAAATTAATTTTATCCTTTGCCCTTGGAATATCCACTGCCACCACCAAACTCTAACTGGGTTTACTGGGAAACGTAGTTTGGACACGTCTTTCCCCCCAAAATCCTCCCAACCCTTGCACCCCACTTCCTGGGAAAGGTTTGGTAAAAAGCCTCACCAATTTGCATAGGTGACCACAGACCCAAACCCTTGGATCTGAGAACAATGAAAAAGCATTCAGTTTTCTTACAAGAAGACTTTTAATAGAAATAGAAGTAAATAGAAGTAAAGGAATCACCTCTGTAAAATCAGGATGGTAGATACCTTACAGGGTAATTAGATTCAAAACATAGAGAATCCCTTTAGGCAAAACCTTAAGTTACAAAAAAGACACCCAGACAGGAATAGTCATTCTATTCAGCACAGTTCTTTTCTCAGCCATTTAAAGAAATCATAATCTAACACATACCTAGCTAGATTACTTACTAAAAATTCTAAGACTCCATTCCTGTTCTATCCCCGGCAAAAGCAGCATACCGACAGACACAGACCCTTTGTTTCTCTCCCTCCTCCCAGCTTTTGAAAGTATCTTGTCTCCTCATTGGTCATTTTGGTCAGGTGCCAGCAAGGTTACCTTTAGCTTCTTAACCCTTTATAGGTGAGAGGATTTTTCCTCTGGCCAGGAGGGATTTTAAAGGGGTTTACCCTTCCCTTTATATTTATGACAATAGCTCACAACAGCTTTCATCTCTATGGTGAAAACCAACTACTGGGTGCCTGCTGTTTTTACCTGAGTTCTTGCCAAATCCTTGGTCTTGATGAGGGCAAATTTACATTTCTCTGGAGAAGAATCCTTTACCAAACCATCCAAAATCTCAGAAGTGCTAGTGAAGAATGACTTCCCCAAACATGACCAGTTTATTTCTTTAATCTGATGGAACAAGTCTAAATTAGAAACTAAATAAACGTCTGGATGAGAATCACTATACGGAGACGTGGGGGTTTTATTCAAAAAGAATAAACTTTCTGCAGCTGTCCCACATTAAACACTCATTTCATTTGATACACATTGGAAGCATTACAGAGGGTGAGTTCAACAACAACAACAAAACACTTCTATTTTCTCCACATCTGCATTGCTAGAGACAGCACTTCTCTCTGTTACGATTAGCTAGGAGATATCTTCAGGAGTAACCACCTCTAGAGCCTGGGTAACAACTAGCGTTGCCATCCTTCCCAGATTGGCCGGGAGTCTCCCAGAACTGGCCTCAATCTCCCGGTGGCTATTACAAGCCATTCGTGAAATTTTAATAGGTCGCTAAAAGTCCAGTGGGCAGTGCAGCAGGGCTAAGGCAGGCTCTCTGCCTGCCCTGGCTATGAGTGACTCCTGTAAGTGACTGGCAAGTCCCTCTGTCTCTTAGGCGCAGGGACGGCCAGGGATCTCTGCGCACTGCTCCCGTCCAGAGTGCTGACTACACAGGTCCCATTGGCCCGAAACTATGGCCAATGGGAGCTGTGGGGTGGTGCCTGCAGGCAGGGGCAGTGCGCAGAGCCACCTGTCACCGTGCCTCAGTCATAACTGAGAATACCAAATTCAGGACAAACTCAGAAATAGGCCAGACACACCCCAAAACTGGTGGTTATTCTCCCATAAGATATACCAGACCAGCAACAAACGTAAACTTCTGTTTCACCACTCTGCCTAACAAAAAGTCAGAAAAGCAATTTCCTTAGGTATTCCAGTCCTTGTATCACCACCAAAAACACTAAACTTAATGATGAGTAGTTATTTAAAACCAATTTCATCAACCAAAGGGTTCTTCTGATCTCAGAGGACCAGCCACACACTCAGGTCAATACAGAACTCAGATCTTACCCAATAAACATGCCGTTGCCAATCCTTTAGCATCTAAAATCTAAAGGTTTATTTATAAAATGAAAGAAAGAGGTGAGAGTTAAAATTGGTTAAAAGAATGAAATACATACAGTAACTGCAAAGTTACTGGATCAGGCTTCTAGCAGTGATGGAATAAACTGATGGCTTGTTAAGTCTCTGGTTGCTGCCAAATCATTGGAAGGTCCTCAATCCATTGGTTAGAATGCTCCCATTAGTGTAAGTCCATATTCCAGTGGAGATGTTCCCAGGGCTTTTACAGCTTCTGCGAAATGAAGGGAAACCCATTGTTCTAGTTTGTGGAAAATTACAGGTAACAAGATGGGGTTTGGAGTCACATGGGCAAGTCACATGTCAGTGCCTGCTTCGCTTAGTTATAGCAGAGGCCATTACCCATACTTTCTTTAGTTAGAACGTTCACAGGAAAATCCATCAGGCATGGACAGAAGGCTTCCACGGTCCACTGTGAGTTCAGTGTTCTTTGATGGGCCATTCAACTTGAATAGTTCCTTCACAGTGTGCTGGCTAAATATCTTGTGGGTGTTACCACAGGAGCAAACGTAGTAATACAGGTACATAGTTAATATTCATAACTTCAGGTACCAAGACGATACATGCATAGAAATAGCATAAGCATATTCAGAAAATCATAACTTTTCCATTGACCCCTAACTTGACACACTTTGTACAAGATTTGTTGCAATTATATAACAGTACAATCATCTATATGATCATATTTTAATTATATAATGTCACAGCCTGGCCGCCCCTGAGCCTAAGAGCCGGACACGTCAGCCGCTTCTGGGAGCTACCTAAGGTAAGCACCGCCCAGCCGGAGCCCGCTCCCCACACCCCCTCCCGCCCCCAAACTCCCTTCCAGAGCCCTCACCCCACGCCTAAGCCCACTCCTGCACCCAAACTCCCTCCAAGAGCCCCCTCCCCCTGCCCCAGTGCTGAGTCCCCTCCCTCACTCCGAACCCCTAGGCCCCAACTCCCAGGCCAGAGCCCACACCCTCTCCCCCTTCCCCAGCTCAGTGAGAGTGAGTGAGGGTGGTGGACAGTGAGCGACGGAGGGAGGAGGATGTAGTGAGCGTGGGACGGGGACTCAGAGAAGGGGTGTGGCAGGAGCATGGCCTCGGGGAAGGGGCAGGGCAAGGATGCTTGGCTTTCTGCGATTAAATGTCAGCCTAGCAGTATTCAAGGTTATGTGAATATTTCCATTGGTGTAACTATTATCAGGAGGTTGCACCAATGTAATTAGATTGATTTTTAGTTGCCAAGGTGCAGGTTGTCTTCTAGATAAGCCTTCGTCAGATGAATCTTGCAGGAGGATATCTTAAAACCACTAAAAACCTTAGCAAAACCTTGATTTAAAACGTCAAGGAGAAGAGTCCTTGCAAGATTCATGTGACTAATAATTTCCTCGATAGCATATCCCATAACTGTGAATATTCTCTCCAGTTGACTGAACTGCATTTGAACTTTCCCATTTCTTCACGGAGCGGAGAGGAAAAACAAAAAATAAGGGAAGAAATTACCATTGAAGCAAATGGGAATTTGTCTCAAAGTCCCCAATAAATCTGCCAGAGAAAACGAATATCTAGTTGTGTGACCAAACAGCCTTTAAGAAAGAGAAAAATCTACCAGAGATATAAGACATTTTTCGTTTCCGACAGAATGAGATTCTAGAGCAGGTTTCATCTGATGACTCAGAATAAGGGCCACAGATTTTCCCATTGCATTGTCCTCTGATCCACTGAAACCTGCTTCACTCACTGCTGTCTCATTATTATTGAGTTGCATTATTTGCAAAAGTTTTAGCATCATGATAATGGTTTGTCTAGACTAGGAAATGTGGAGAACATTAGGACAGGTCAAGGGGAAACATACTGGCTAACCCACAATAGTATACTTGGGCCATGTCAGTATAGAAAACAGCTGTGATTTTACATCTGGGTAGCTCACTGGAGCTAGCTAACTACAAAAACATACTAATGGAGAAAAGGCTCAGGTAGATTTTACCACAATCTAACTGACATCATTTGTATTTCACCAACCTGGGGCTGATGTGCATTCCTAATAAGAGGGATTCATACTGCCATGACCCACAGAACAAAGAAGATGATAGAAAGGGTCTTTGGGGATTCACCCAAAGAAGGGCAACCTGCAAAAAGCAAAACTGGACAACCCACCGGGGGGAGCAGAGGGACCACAATGAAGTAAATGGCAATAAGAGCCTAAATACCAAAAATATTACAGAAAAAAAAAACACATTTTATTGTTAGCCCTAGACAAGGTATTTATGGTGTTTATCTCCTTTGTGGCTTCACTGAAGATAAATAATGTGTGACTTCTGATAGAAGCTTTTTTCCCACTCTCAGAACATGTACAAGGTGTCAATCCTGTGTGGACCATTAATTATCTCCTGAGGTCTGAGTGGTAAATGAAAGTTTTCCCGCACTCACAACATTCACAGGGTCTCTGTCCTTTCCAGAATCTCTGATGATTAATAATGGCTGATCGAACAGAAAAGTTTTTTCTATACTCACAGCATTCCTAGGTCCTCTCACAAGCATGGATTCTCTGATGTCTACTCAGGGTTGAGCTCTGAGAGAAGGTTTTCCCGCACTCACAGCATTGAAAGGGTCGCTCTTGGGTGTGGGTTCTCTGATGTCTGATAAGATGTGAGCGCCGAGTGAAGGTTTTCCCGCACTCACAGCATTCATAGGGCCTCTCTCCTGTGTGGATTCTTTGATGTACAATAAGCTGTGAGTGCCAAGGGAAGATTTTCCCACACTGGCAGCATTCATAGGGGCTAGTGCCTGTGTGGGTTCTCTGATGTCTGATAAGGTCTGAGCGCCGAGTGAAGGTTTTGCCACACTCACAGCATTCATAGGCTGTCTCTCTTGTGTGGACTTTCTGATGTAGAATAAGGTGTGAGCATCGAGGGAAGGTTTTACCATACTCAGGGCATATACTTTTTCTCTCTCCCATAAGGATTCTCTGCTGGGCTGTGGTTTCCTTGAGGTCCTTGTGATTTTCCTCACAACTGATGGATTTACTCACTTTCTCCCCTAGTGGGGATACGTTTCGTTTAATTCCTTGTGATAATCCCCCACACAGTTCCACATGCTCATCATCTTCCAGCTGTGGATTCTGCTCCTTGTTCTCACTCACCATCCCATCACCTGCAAGAACAGAGAGAAACCTCAGAAGAAGAGATGGAAAAGGGGAGAGGAAACCAAAGGAAGTGCTGGAGAGATAGGGGAAAAATCAGGAAATTACTTCCTCCAAACTCGTTCCCAGAGGGGAAAGAGGAGGGGATCAACTGTTGTCTGAGATCCAATTCCAACGCTCAGGATGAAGGCAGGTTAGGAATTGAACTATTGCCATGTGTCAGCCAGGATGGGTAGGAAGCCATGAGCGATATCTGCTCTGAGGATATGACACCTGCTCGGGGACAATCCCGAACTCAAAGAGCTCTCAAGGTCCTGGTAGGGAACCCCAGCTGTGTCCTTCAGGCCCAGATGGTATTTGAGTTGGTCTAATGATTCCTCACCTGTGCAGGTTTCTGTCAAGATCTCTTTTTCCTCTGAGCCCTGGAGATCTGAGACCCATAGCTCTTCCCCTGGTTCCAGCTGAGACATCACCTCAGGTTTGGAGACTGGAAACCCTGCTGAGATGAAAGAAAATAAGTGAGATCAGGTGAATTCATGGGACCTTAGTCACAAAGAATATGGCCTTTTTTTTAAACCCCTGCTCATTTTAAAGCACTGAAAATCTCGAGCCAGCTCTCCAGGTGTTCAAAGGCACCAGACACTCTGCTTATAAGGGGATTTACTACTCACCTCTGCTGGTGCACACACAGCCAGACACTCCTCATCAAAGGGGCTCCTGAAACCTAGAGAAAGTAACTCCAAATTACAGAAAGCCAAGGGGAAGTCACCTTGGAACTGCTTCTTACTGACAGAGAGACCCCAAGGGAATGAGAAAGTGATAGGGAAACTGGGACTGGTGAGCATGGGCTTGTGGGGCTCAGCATAGTAAGGAATGGGAAGGAGTGGAGAGATCACTGAATGAAGCATGTCAGGGGTGTTAGGGATCAGGAAAGCACATTTTGAGAAGTTAGGGAATATAGCGAGTCAGGTGAAATAGAAAGGAGCATGATAATCTTATAATGTATGGGCAAGGTTATAGAATGACAGAATCATAGAAATGTGGGGCTAGAAGGGATTCCAAGAGGTCATTTAATCCAGCCCATGCACTGAGGCAGGAACAAAGAAACCTAGACCATCCTTGAGAGGTATTTGTCTAAGCTGTTCTTAAAAGCTTCCAAGATGGGGATTTCACAACTTCCTCTGGAATCTGATTCCAGAGCTTAATTACCCTTGTAGTCACAATTATCTTCCTAATATCTAACCTAAATCACCCTTGCTGCATATTAAGATACCAGCAGCAACGCAGAAGAAAGGGTGGCAAAGGGGCACTAAGTCTACTGTGAAAAGTGATATCGACAAAGTTTCTCCCCCACAACCCTATTATTGAACAGTAACTATTTAAAAGAATAACTTTTGGACTTACAACAATAATTCTATATAAATGTGTTTTAGTCTTTAATTAATTAAGACAATTAATTAATTTAAATTAATTTAAAACAATATGGTAATAAATTTAGCATTTAAAATAGTGTTAAATATAAAAAAATGTGTTTTAAATTTATAAGGGGGGAGGTCGCACTAAGAGGCTTGCTGTCTGAAAGGGGTCACCAATACAAAAAGTTTGGAAACCACTGCTCTATGGGCATGCAGGGTATGGTTAGTGGTTTACATTTGAGATTATTTGAGCAAGCAGTTCCTGAGATTCACCCCCCAGAACTCCCCCTCTCAGGATCTTTTTACACAACCCTCTTGCTCTTACAACATTTTGCACACACCTAGGCAGAAACCGTGCTTCTAATGGTTCCCAGACTGATCTCATTTACTTGGCATTTATCTCAGCTAGTACAAGGTAACCTCCTGTAGGGCGTGGCTTACAACTGTTCTGGGAACCAAATACATGGACATTTTGCCTAGTTCCAAGTAACTTACTGTGGAACTCTCTCTCCAGATATGAGATAATACTGACCTACATAACTGAACAACACCGTGATTATACCCAGTTACGTAGATTAGTTGCTCAGATTGGGGTGTGCTGTTGTTTACCATTTCAGACTGGAGAGTTCAAACCACTCCTGTTTCCTTGGTAGCATATCCCATAACTAGGAGGATTCTCTCCAGTTGACTGAATTGCATTTGAACCTTCCCATTTCTTCACGGAGCAGTGGGGAAAAACAAAAAATAAGGGAAGAAATTACCATTGAAGCAAATGGGAATTTGTCTCAAAGTCCCCAATAAATCTGCCAGAGAAAACGAATATCCAGTTGTGTGACCAAACAGCCTTTAGGAAAGAGAAAAATCTACCAGAGATATAAGGCATTTTCCGTTTCAGACAGATTGAGATTCTAGAGCAGGTTTCATCTGATGACTCAGAATCAGGACCACAGATTTTCCCATTGCATTGTCCTCTGATCCACTGACACCTGCTTCACTCACTGCTGCCTCATTATTATTGAGTTGCATTATTTGCAAAAGTTTTAGCATCATGATAATGGTTTGTCTAGACTAGGAAATGTGGAATACATTAGGACAGGTCAAGGGAAAATATACTGGCTAATGCAGACTAATATACTTGGGCCATGTCAGTATAGCAAACATAGTGATTTTCCATCTGGATAGCTCACTGAAGCTAGCTCACTACAAAAACATGCTAATGGAGACAAGGCCCAGATAGATTTTACCACAGTGAAGCTAACTGACGTCATTTCTGTTTCCCCCACCTGGGCTGACGTGCATTCCTAGTAACAGGGACTCATATGCCTCTGACTCAGAGCAAAGCAGTTGATAGAAAGGACCTTTGGGGATTCACCCCAAAGAAGGGCAAGCTACAAAAAGCAAAACTGGACCATTCACCTGGGGGAGCTGAGATAACAATGAAGTAAATGGCTCTAACGGCCTCAAGGGCCACATGTGCGAATTAGCAAAAATATTAAAGAACAAAACCTATTTTCTGTCAGCCCTAGCGAAGGTTTTTATGGTGTTCATCTCCCTTTGGCCTTCTCTGATGCTAAATAAGGTGTGACTTCTCATGGAAGCTTTTCCCACACTCAGAGACTCTCTGGGGAGTCTATGCTGTCTGAATCATCTAATGTCTCCTAAGGTCTGAGTGGTAAATGAAAGTTTTCCCACACTCACATGCATAGGGTCTCTGCCCTTTGTGGATTCTCTACTGATTAATAAAGGCTTCTCTATCAGACATGTTTTCTCTATACTCACAGAATTCACTGGGGTTCGCACCTGTGTGGATTCTCCGATGTCTAATGAGGTTTGGGCGTCGAGTGAAGGCTTTCCCGCATTCACAGCATTCATAGGGTCTCTCTCCTGTGTGGATTCTCTCATGCAAAATAAGATTTAAGCGCCGATGGAAGGTTTTCCCACATTCAGAGCATATGTTTTCTCTCTCTCCCTTGAAAAGTCTCTGCGGGGCAGTCGTTTCCTTGAGGTCCATGTGATTTTCCTCACAACTAATGGATTTGCCCACTTTCTCCCCTGGGTGGTTTCCCTGCTGCCTCTCTTCACAACTCCTGGACATGTTCCCTTTAGTTCCTTGTGATAATCCCCTGCGCAGTCGCATGTGCTCAGCATCTTCCTTCTGTGGATTCTGCTCCATGTTTCCACTCACAATCCCATCACCTGCTAGGACAGAGAGGAAACTCAGAAGCAGGGACGGAAAGGGGGAGAGAAAGCCAAAGGAAGTGCTGGAGAAATGGGGGGAAAGATCAGGAAATGAATTCCCACAAATTCTTCCCCAGAGGGGGTGGGGAGGGGGAGGGGATCAACTTTTGTCTGAGATCCAAATCCAATGATCAGGATGAAGGTAGGTTAGGAACTGAGTTATTGGCAGATGTCAGCCAGGATGGGTAGGAAGCCATGAACAATAACTGCTCTGAGGATATGACACCTGCTAGGGGACAATCCAGAACTCAAAGAGCTCTCAAGGTCTTGGTAGGGAATCCCAGCTGTGTCCTCTAGGCACAGACAGTATTTGAGTTGGTCTAATGATTCCTCACCTGGGCAGGTTCCTCTCGGGATCTCTCTTTTCTCTGAGCCTTGGAGATCTGAGACCCACAGTTCTTCCCCTCCTTCCAGCATCACCTCAGGTCTGGAGACTGGAGATGAAAGAAAACAAGTGAGATCAGGTGAATTCGTGGCCTTTTAAAAGCCCCTGCTCATTTTAAAGCACTGAAAATCTCGAGCCAGCTCTCCAGGTGTTCAAAGATATCAGACACTCTGCTTATAAGGGGATTTACTACCCACCACTCTGCTGGCGCACACACAGCCAGACACTCCTCATCAAAGGGGCTCCTAAAACCCAGAGAAGTAACTCAGAAGTATCACAGAAAGCCAAGGGGAAGTCACCTTGGAACTGCTTCTTACCAACAGAGACCCCCCAAGAGAATGAGATGGTCATAGGGGAACTGGGACTGGTGAGCATGGGGTTGCGGGGCTCGGCATAGTAATGAATAGGGAGGAGTGGGGAGATCACTGAGTTCAACGGGGCTCAGGATAGTAAAGAACAGGAAGGAGTGAGAAGATACCTGAGTGCAGCCGGGCTCAGCATAGTGAGGAATGGGAAGGAGTGGGGAGATCACTGAGTGCAGCATGTGTGGGAGGGGGAAGGATAGTTCAGTGGTTTGAGCATTGGCCTGCTAAACCCAGAGTTGTGAGTTCAATCCTTGAGGTGGGCCATTTAGGGATCTGGGACAAAAATTGGGGATTGGTCCTGCTTTGATCAGGGCGGTGGACTAGATGACCTCCTGAGGTCCCTTCCAACTCTGATATTCTAGGGGGGGTTGGGATCAGGAAAGCACATTTTGAGAAATTAGGGAATATAGCGAGTCAGGTGTAATGGAAAGGAGCATGATAATCCCGCAGTGCATGGGGAAGGTTATAGAATGATAGAATCTCAGAAATGTGGGGCTGGAAGGAACTCCAAGAGGTCATTTAATCCAGCCCATTCACTGAGGCAGGAACAAAGAAACCTAGACCATCCCTGGGAGGTATTTGTCTAAGCAGTTCTTAAAAGCTTCCAGTGGTGGGGATTCCAGAACCTGGAATCCTATTCAAGAGCTTTACTACCTTTGTAGTCCCCCTCCTCTCCCCTCCCCAATATGTAACCTAAATCACCCTTACTGCACATTAAGATATAGTACGGTCTTTCAACCAGTTTTGTACCCACTTCATAATAATTTTATCTAGACCAGATTTCCCTAGTTTCCCTATGAGAATAACACATGGGACTGTGTCAAAGGACATACTAAAATTAAGATCTAGCAAATCTGCTGCTTCCCTGTAATACCCTAGGCCAGTAACACTGTCAAAGAAGGAAAATAGGTTGGTTTGATATGATTTGTTCTTGAGAAATCCATGCTAACTATTGCCCATAATGCTATTATCCTCTAGGTGCTTACAAACTGATTGCTTCATAATATGTTCCAATATTTTTACAGCTCCCAGAATTAGGCTGAGTGATCTGTAATTCCTCTGGTCCACTTTGTTCCCCTTCTAAAAGACAGGTCCTGTATTTGTCCTTAACCTGTCCTCCAAGAGTTCTCAAAGATAATTGCTAATGGTGCTGAGACTGCCTCAGTTAGTTCCTGAAGTACTTAGGATGAGGTTGGGGAATTAGATATTATAAGTCAGTAGCAACAGACTAATTCCTCTGGAAAAGAGAATATGAAAAGTAAGATTAACACCATGTGATCTCAGGAGCAACTGCCTCAACTATCCAAAGAGCCTGCAGGGAAGAGAGACTGTGGCTGCTGCAGGTAGTGAGGAGGGAGCGAGACCCTCAATTCCCACAGAAGTTTCATTACCAAGCTAGTACATCACCAGGTAAAGAGTCACCTTATGTCTGGCAGGAATGTAAGGAATCAGGAACAGTGGCTAGGGTGACAATTTGTAGGGAAGACGGGGGAGGTGTGTCATGGTGGTAGGGACTGAACATTGGAGAGAGAAGAATGAGAAACATAATATTTGAAAATTTGTAAAATAAAGTAAAAGTGGATTCTAATTAGAATGGAGAGCAGGCTCTACATGAACGGGGACTGGGCAGGGATTCTTTCAACAGGCTGGGATCCCCTGCAGCTCTAGATCCCCAAAACTACCCCTCCCTTCTCCCTACTAACCCCACCTTCCCCACTTACCAGGTGTCCCTTAGGCCACTCAAATGCTAAGCTGATACATTGCTCTGGTGTGTGGAGGGGTGAAAACTCCATACCCCTGAGTAATAGACCGCACTAGAGAAACGGAAGAATTCTTCTATCAACCTAACTAGCACTTCCTGGGCAGGTGAATTAACTATGGCAATGGGAGATCCCTCCCCCTCGCTATCGTTAATGTCAACACTGAAGTGCTACTGTGGTGCAGCTGCAGTCCTGCGGCTGTGCTGCTATAGTGTTTGAAGAGTAGACAAGTCCTTAGTCCTATTTCTCCAAACCCCCCTACGTTGGAGTTGCTCTGTAATAATGATGAATACTGGCAGGTGTCCTGGATACTGGGATATTTACTGTATGAATATTTTGTAGAGCTGTCAATTAATCGCAGTTAACTCACGCGATGAACTCAAAAAAATTAATCGCGATTAATCGCACTGCTGAACAACAGAATACCAACTGAAATTTATTAAATATTTTTGAATGTTTTTCTACATTTTCAAATATATTGATTTCAATAACAACATAGAATACAAAGTGTACAGTGCTCACTTTATATTATTTTTTATTACAAATATTTGCACTGCAAAATGACAAACAAAAGAAATAGTATTTTTTAGTTCACCTCATATAATTACAACGTCACCTCAAGGGGAGAAGAGGCGTTCACATGGCACTGTTGTAGCTGGCGTCACAAGATATTTACATGCCAGATACACTAAAGATTCATAAGTATTTTCATGCTTTAGCCATCGTTCCAGACGACATGCTTCCATGCTGATGACGCTCATTAAAAAATGTACGCATTAATTAAATTTGTGCCTGAACTCCTTGGGAGAGAATTGTATGTCTCCTGCTCTGTTTTACCCACGTTCTGCCATATATTTCATGTTATAGCAGTCTTGGATGATGACCCAGCACATGTTGTTCGTTTTAAGAGCAATTCCACTGCAAATTTGACAAAAGATACAATTGTGAAATTACTAAAGATAGCTACAGCACTTGCCACAAGATTTAAGAATCTGAAGTGCCTTCCCAAATCTGAGAGGGACGAGGTGTGGAGCATGCTTTCAGAAGTCTTAAAAGAGCAACACTCTGATGCAAAAACTACAGAACCCAAACCACCAAAAAGGGAAATTCAACCTTCTGCTGGTGGCATCTTTCTCGGATGATGAAAATGAACATGCGTCGGTCTGCACAGCTTTGGATCGTTATCAAGCAGAACCCATCATCAAGCGGAATGCCCTAAGGGTCCGTCCTGGGGCCGGTTTTGTTCAATATCTTCATTAATGATCTGGAGGATGGCGTGGATTGCACCCTCAGCAAGTTTGCAGATGACACTAAACTGGGAGGAGTGGTAGATACGCTGGAGGGTAGGGATAGGATACAGAGGGACCTAGACAAATGAGAGGACTGGGCCAAAAGAAATCTGATGAGGTTCAACAAGGACAAGTGCAGAGTCCTGCACTTAGGACGGAAGAATCCCATGTACTGCTACACATTAGGGACCAAATGGCTAGGCAGCAGTTCTGCAGAAAAGGACCTAGGGGTTAGAGTGGACGAGAAGCTGGATATGAGTCAACAGTGTGCCGGTGTTGCCAAGAAGGCTAACGGCATTTTGGGCTTTATAAGTAGGGGCATTGCCAGAAGATTGAGGGACATGATTGTTCCCCTCTATTCGACATTGGTGAGGCCTCATCTGGAGTACTGTGTCCAGTTTTGGACCCCACACTACAAGAAGGATGTGGAAAAATTGGAAAGTGTCCAGCGGAGGGCAACAAAAATGATTAGGGGACTGGAACACATGACTTATGAGGAGAGGCTGAGGGAACTGGGATTGTTTAGTCTGCAGAAGAGAAGAATGAAGGGGGATTTGATAGTTGCTTTCAACTATCTGAAAGGGGGTTCCAAAGAGGATGGATCTAGATTGTTCTCAGTGGTACCAGATGACAGAACAAGGAGTAATGGTCTCAAGTTGCAGTGGGGGAGGTTTAAGTTGGATATTAGGAAAAACTTTTTCACTAGGAGGGTGGTGAAGCACTGGAATGCGTTACCTAGGGAGATGGTGGAATCTCCTCCCTTAGAAGTTTTTAAGGTCAGGCTTTACAAAGCCCTGGATGGGATGATTTAGTTGGGGATTGGTCCTGCTTTGAGCAGGGGGTTGGACTAGATGACCTCCTGAGGTCCCTTCCAACCCTGATATTCTATGATTCTAAGATCAGCATGGATGCATGTCCTCTGGAATGGTGGTTGAAGCATCAAGGGATATATGAATCTTTAGCACATCTGGCATGTAAATATCTTGCGACGCTGTCTACAAGAGTGCCATGCAAATACTTGTTCTCACTTTCAAGTGACATTGTAAACACGAAACAGGCAGCATTATCTTCTGCAAATGTAAACAAAGTTGTTTGTCTGAACAGTTGGCTGAACAAGAAGTAGGACTGATTGGACTTATAGGCTCTAAACTTTTACATTGTTTTATTTTCGAATGCAGGTTTTTTTGATATATAATTCTACATTCTTAAGTTCAACTTTCATGATAAAGAGATTGCACTACAGTACTTGTATTAGGTGAATTGAAAAATATTATTTCTTTTGTGTTTTACCATGCAAATATTTATAATGAAAAATAAATATAAAGTGAGCACTTTACACTTTGTATTCTGTGTTGTAACTGAAATCAATATATTTGAAAAAGTAGAAAAACATCCAAAAATATTTAAATAAATGGTATTCTATTATTCTTTAACAGAGCAATATATCGTGCAATTGAGCGCGATTTATTTTTTAAATTGCTTGACTGCCCTAATATTTTGGTTTACTTTAAAAGGGGGGGTAAGGAAAAGAAGCAGAAAGGGAAGAAGAATGGCTAAACATGAGCCACAACATGGTTAACCCTTAAGGATTATGAAGAGACTATGTCAGAATGATTAGCTTTGAATATTCTACGTCCTAGCTCCAACCTGGCTTAGACAAACAGGACCAGAAGATCAAACTGACTGGAGCAGCTAAAGGGGAGGGGCATGGCAGTTCAGGTGATTGTTTGGGGAAAGAGACCATCAACACGATTCCACAGGGGTGCCTGAAGAACTGAGACTTGCCTTGGTGGCCATCGGGGGATAGAAAGTATTTAGGTAAGACACAGGTGTGAAGACTTTGTTATTTTAAAATGCTTTTACTCTTTTCTTTTTGCTCTGCTGCAAAGTAAAACAGCCTTCTTCAAACTCAAGTGGTGTTTAGTGTCACTGCACACCAGTCATCCCAGACTCCCAAAGGTGTCCGCACTCAGCCTGACGTGCGGGGTAAGCAGAGCAGATATGCTGGGTATGGAAGCTAATGGCCCAGTCTGGGAGAGGGAGAAAAAACGGTTACTTACTTTCTCATAACTGTTCTTCGAGATGTGTTGTTCACGTGCATTCCACATTAGGTGTGCGCGCCACGTGGACGAGCGTTGGAAAATTTTCCCTTAGCGGCTCTCATCGGGCTGGCGGGGCCCCCGAGTGGCGCCACTGCGCTGTGCATATATACCCCCGCTGGCCTGACCCCCTCCAATTCCTTCTTGCCTGCGACTCCGACAGAGGGGTAGGAGGGTGGGTGCTGGAATGGATGTGAACAACACATCTTGAAGAACAGTTACAAGAAGTAAGTAACCGTTTTTTATTCTTCAAGTGCTAGTTCACGTCCAATCCACATTAGGTGAATCACAAGCTTACCTCTGGAGGAGGGTAGGAGTCACGGAACAACTGCTTGGAGGACTGCTCTGCCAACCGCCGTGTCCTCTCTGGCCTGCTGGTTAATGCGTAGTGGGTTGTGAAGGTGTGCACCGAGGACCAGCTGGCTGCTCTGCAGATCTCCTGGATCGGGACCTGTGCCAGGAGGGCCGTGGAAGTCGCCTGCGCCCTGGTCGAGTGGGCCGTGACCGCCGGGGCTGGAACACCTGCGAGCTCATAGCACGCCCGGATGCAGCTTGTAATCCAAGACGAAATCTGCTGCGCTGACACTGGGAGGCTTTTCATCCTCTCGGCTACAGCCACAAACAGCTGCGCAGATTTGCGAAAGGGCTTGGTGCGCTCCAAATAGAACGCCAGCACTCAACGCACATCCAGGGTGGGCAAGCTGCAGTGACTCGGGTCCATATGGGGTTTTGGAAAGAACACCAGCAGACAAATGTCCTGGCCCAGACGGAATTGGGACACCACCTTAGGGAGGAACTTGGGGTGCGGCCGGAGCTACACCTTGTCCTTGTGAAATACTGCATATGGTGGCTCAGAGGTGAGGGCCCTCAGTTCAGACACCCTTCTGGCCGAGGTAATGGCAACCAGAAATGCCACCTTCCAGGAACGGTGAAGGAGAGAACAGGAAGCAAGGAGCTCGAAAGGGGGTCCCATGAGTTTAGAGAGGACCAGGTTAAGGTTCCATGGAGGGACTGCTGGGCGGGAGTAAGGGAACACCCTCTCCAACCCTTTCAGGAACCGTCCGTTGGGTGGGAAAACACCGAGCCCACCGAGAACCCCGGATGGAAGGCGGAGATGGCCACCAGGTGCACTCTGAGTGAGGGCGGGGCTAGCCCTTGCTGCTTGAGGTGCAGGAGATACTCCAGGATGGCCTGCACCGGGGCCTGGCACGGCTGCACCTATCGGGGTTCACAGCAACATGAGAACCTTTTCCACTAGGCCATATAGGCCGCCCTCGTAAAGGGTTTCCTACTGCCAAGCAGAATCTGCTGCACTGGAAGGGAGCACTGGCTCTCCAGGGCGTTTAGCCACATAGCCTCCATGCCGTCAGGTGCAGTGACTGTAGGTCGGGATGGAGGAACCCCCCCCTCCCTCCCCGCCGTCCTGTGTAATGAGGTCCCAGTGTAAGGGCAGGACTACCGGGGCCGCCATTGACAGCTCTAGGAATGATGTGTTACCAGTGCTGGCGGGCCCAGGCTGGGGCGATGAGGATCACCGCCGCCCTGTCCCTGCGCATCTTGAGTAGGAGCTTGTGCACCAAGGGGAGCGGGGGAAAGGCATACATCAAGCCCCCCCCTCCACAGGATTGCAAACGCGTCCGCGAGCGAGCCCAGGCTGCGGCCCTGGAACGAGCAGAAATGCGGGCACTGGGCGTTGGCCCTGGTGGCAAACAGGTCTACCCGGGGAAACCCCCACCTGCGGAGGAGCAAAAGCATGACGTCCGCCCTGAGCGTCTTGTGCATGTGGTACCACCTGCTGAGGGAGTCCACCAGCTCGTTTCGTACCCCCGGGAGATAGGACACTTCAAGGTGAATTGCATGGGCTATGCAAAGGTCCCAGAGGAGGAGAGCCTCGAGACAGAGTGGCGAGGAATGAGCCCCGCCCTGTTTGTTTATATAGAACATGGCAGTAGTGTTGTCTGTCAGAACTGTCATGCTGTGACCACTCAGAGTGGCGTGAAAGGTCTGGCAGGTGAGACGAACCGCCCTGAGCTGCTTCACATTGATATGGAGCGACCGCTTTGCTCCGGACCACAACCCCTGAGTCATGAGGTCCCACAGGTGAGCCCCCCCCCGCCATCCGTGGCCTGATGCGTCCGTCACCAGCGTCAGGTCCGGTTGTGGGGCGGCAAAGGGGATGCCTTTGGAAACCACAGGCTCGGACTGCCACCACAGCAGGGAGTCCAGCACATCCCTGGGGGCTGTCGCTACCAAGTCCAGGGGGTCCCTGCCTGGGCGGTACACCTGAGCGAGCCACGCCTGCAGAGTCCTGAACCTCAGTCTGGCATGCCTGACCAGGTGCGTGCATGCTGCCATGTGGCCCAGCAGCCACAAGCAGCACCTGGCCGTTGTCGTTGGAAACTGGCGCAGGGAGGCCACCACTTGCTGGATAGCTCGGAATCAGGATACCGGAAGGCTTGCCCTGGCCTGCACTGCGTCCAGGACCGCCCCTATGAATTCCACTCTCCGCGTGGGTACAAGCGTGGACTTGGGGACGTTGACCAGGAGTGCCAGCTCGCGGAACAATCTCAGGGCCACCTCCACATGGCCACGCACTTCCGCCTTGGATCGGCCTGCCAGGAGCCAGTCGTCGAGGTACAGGTACACCCGGATTCTCTGCCTCTGAAAGACGGCCACCACCACTGCCATGCACTTCGTGAACACCCTCGGGGCTGCGGTTAGACCAAACAGCAGAACTGCAAACTGGTAATGTTCTCGGCCCACGGTGAAGCACAGGACCCGCCGATGTGCTGGGTGGTGGCAATATGGAAGTACGTGTCCTTCATGTCGAGGGCGGCGTACCAGTCCCCCGGATCCAGGGAAGGGATGATGGTGCCCAGAGAAACCATGCGGAACAGGGCCTTGACCAGGAATTTGTTGAGCCAGCGCAGGTCTAGGATGGGGCGAAGACCCCCTTTGGCCTTGGGAATGAGGAAGTACGAGGAGTAGAACCCCTTCCCCCTTAGGCTGTGTGGCACCGCCTCTACCACCCCCACCTCTAGCAACGAGCGGACTTCCTTCTCTAGTGAGAGGGTCCCTGAAGAGGGACGGGGAAGGGGGCTGGAGGGGGGGAGGGAGGCGAACTGTAGTGAGTAACCATTCTGCACCGTGCATAAGACCCAACAGTCTGACGTAATGGTGGACCACGCACAGGAGAAACGGGTGGTTCGGGAAACAAAGGGACGGATCCGGTGACTGGTCTGGTACGCTGTCCTCGAGTGCACCTTCAAAAGCCTGGCTTAGTGCCCGGCTGGGGTTTGTGCTGGTCTTGGTTCTGGCCTGGCACATTATTGTTATTCTTGTTGTTGCGCTGTCGCCTGATATCCATGGCTCGCCTACGGTAAGGCTCATGCCTATGGCGAGGCTGGTACTGGCGTTGATGGGGAGGCTGCGGCTGAAAGGGCTTCCTCTGGGTAGCCAGGGTGTGCATACCCAGCGACTTGAGCGTAGCTTGTGAGTCCTTGAGGTTATGCAGCCTCGTGTCTGTCTGGTCCGAGAAGAGCCCGGACCCTTCCAAGGGGAGGTCCTGGAGTGTATTCTGGACCTTGGGTGGCAGGCCTGACTCCTGGAGCTACACCGAGCGCCTCATAACCACCCCTAACGCGACTGTTCTAGCCGCTGCGTCTGCCGAATCCAGGGAGGCCTGGAGAGAGGTCTTGGCTACTGCCTTGGCCTCGTCCACCAGGGCCGTGAACTCGTTATGAACCTTGGGGGACGTTGTCCTTAAACTTCCCCACTGCCGCCCAGGAGTTGAAATTGTGCCTGTTGAGGATGGCCTGCTGGTTCGCAATCCTCGACTGAAGGCCCCCAGATGAGTACACCTTTCTGCCAAAAAGGTCCAGGCGTTTCGCCTCCTTGGCCTTTGGGGCCGGGGCCTGCTGTCCATGGCGCTCCCTTTCATTTACTGCTGAAACCACTAGGGAGCATGGTGGCAGAACAGGAACTCATAGCCCTTAGATGGGGCAAAGTATTTATGCTCCACTCCTTTAGCCGTTGGAGCGCTGGAAGCCGGGGTCTGCCATATAGTCTTATAGTTGGATTGAATGGTCTTAATGAGCGGGAGCGCTATTCTGGTTGGACCTTCGGGGCTCAAAATGTCCACCATGGGGTCCTGCTGCTCAACCGCCTCCTCAGCCTGTAACCCCAAGTTTTGGGCGATCCTGCACAGCAATTCCTGGTGGGCTCTATGGTCTATCTGCGGAGGGCCGGACACCTCTGTACCCGCCACCGCCCCATCAGGGGAAGATGAAGAGGTTAGCTGCTGCTTGACCCCCTCTGGTTGGTCCTCCTGCTCCCCATTTCCCATGGGAGGGGCCTCCGGCTCAGGCCGGGTCGGGAGTCCATGGGACGGCACCGGGCTCGGTGCTGGTCTCTCCGGTCTATGCTGGGGGGATGCTGGAGGCCTGGATACTGTTGCCTCCAGCACCGTCTGGCATCGGTGTGGGGAGTGGGACCACTGCACCGAGTAACTTGCCCTGGACGGGGTCCCTTGGCGCTCCTGATAGGCCTAGGGGGTCCAGAAGGGCCAATGGCCTGGCAGCCCCCATTGGGATTGCCAGCTCCCCTGAGGGTCCCTGCTGTCCGGGCCCCGGTGCGGGTAGCTATACTCCAGGGCCGACAGTTTACGGTACTTAGCCGGTGCCAGGTCTCTTGACGGCTCCAGGGCACTACACAACAAGGAAGCCTGAGCTGGCGTTGGGCGCTCCGGGCCCTGCAGCTGCAATGCGGCCCATCAACAGCTGCTTTAGGCGAAAGTTTCTCTCTTTCCTTATCCTTGGCTTAAACACCTTGCAAATACTACACCGTTCAGTTTGATGTCCGTCCCCCAGGCAACGTAGACACGAGTTGTGGGGGTCACTAACTGGCATAGGTTTGCAGCACGAGGGCAACAAAAATTATTAGGGGGGCTGGGGCACATGATTTATGAGGAGAGGCTGAGGGAACTGGGCTTATTTAATCTGCAGAAAAGGCATGAGGGGGGATTTGGTAGCAGCCTTCAGCCACCTGAAGGGGGGTTCCAAAGAGGATGGAGCGAGGCTGTTCTCAGTGGTGGCAGATGACAGAACAAGAAGCAATGGTCTCAAGTTGCAGCGGGGAAGGTCTAGGTTGAATATTAAGAAACACTATTTCACTAGGAGGATGGTGAAGCACTGGAATGGGTTACCTAGGGAGGTGCTGGAATCTCCATCCTTAGAGGTTTTTAAGGCCCGGCTTGACAAAGCCTTGGCTGGGATGATTTAGTTGGTATTGGTCCTGCTTTGAGCAGGGGATTGGACTAGATGACCTCCTGAGGTCTCTTCCAACCCTAATATTCTATGATTCTATGTTACGCTTTGACTTGTAATCACTTACAATTTATCTTTGTAGTTAATAAATCTGTTTATTCTACCTGAAGCAGTGCATTTGGTTTGAAGCATGTCAGAGACTCCCCTTGGGATAACAAGCCTGGTACATATCAATTTCTTTGTTAAATTGATGAACTCATATAAGCATGCAGCGTCCAGCAGACATAACTGGACACTACAAGATGGATGTTCCTAGGGTTGTGTCTGGGACTGGAGATATTAGCTAATGTTATTCGGTTGCACAATCCAAGGAGCAGCTTACATGCCAGAGGCTGTGCGTGAACAGCCCAGGAGTGGCGGTTGAGTGGGGGTTCTCACAGCAGAGCAGGGTAAGGCTGGCTCCCAGAGTCAAGAACTTGAGTGACCTAGCAGATCACTGGTCTGCATAACACCAGAAGGCAAGCTGCAAAAAGCAAAACTGGACCACTCACCTGGGGCAGCTGAGACCACAATGAATATTAAAGAACAAAACCTATTTATTGTCAGCCCTAGAGAAGATTTTTATGGTGTTGATCTCCCTTTGGCCTTCTCTGATGCTAAATAAGGTGTGACCTCTCATGGAAGCTTTTCCCACGCTCAGAGCGTCTATAGGGAGTCCATGCAGTTTGGATCATCTAATGCAGAGGTGGGCAAACTACAGCCCGCGGGACTGTCCTTGCCAGGCCCTTGAGCTCCTGGATGGGGAGGCTAGCCCCCAGCCCCTCCTCTGCTGTCCCTCCTCCCCTGCAGCCTCAGCTCACTCTGCGGACAGTGTGGCTGGCTCTGTCCAGGCAGCAGGGCTACAAGCTCCTGCTGCTCTGAGTGGCATGGTAATGGGGTGGGGGCGGCAGGGTTGGATAAAAGGTAGGGAGTCCTGGCGGGGAGTCAGGGGACAGGGATTGGGGGCAGTTGGATGGGGCGGAGGTTTGCGGGGGGAGCGGTCAGGGGATGGGGAACAGGGGGGACTGGACAGGGTAGGGGAGTCCCGGGAAGGCTTATTAGGGGGCGGAGGTGTGGCTAGGGCTCAGGGTAGGGGAAGTCAGGGGACAGGGAGCAGGGGGGTTGGATAGCAGGTGGGGTCCTGAGGGGTGCGGATTGGAGCAGGAGGTCCTGTGAGCAGGCAGTCAAGGAGCAGGGGGGTTTGGATGGGTCGGGAGTTCTGATGGGGGCAGTCAGGGGGCAGGAAGTGGGAGGGGGCGAATAGGGGATGGGGACCAGGCTGTTTGGGGGCACAGCCTTCCCTACCTGGCCCTCCATACACTTTCGCACCCTGATGTGGCCCTCAGGCCAAAAAGTGTGCCCACCCCTGATCTAATGTCTCCTAAGGTCTGAGCGGTCAATGAAAGTTTTCCCACGCTCACATTCATAGGGTCTCTGCCATTTGCAGATTCTCTAATGATTAATAAAGGCTTCTCTATGAAAAACGTTTTTTCTATACTCACAGCATTCACTGGGGCTCACACCTGTGTGGATTCTCTGATGTCTGAAAAGGTCTGAGCGCCGAGTGAAGGTTTTCCCACATTCACAACACTCATAAGGTCTTGCGTCTGTGTGGGTTCTCTGATGGCTGATAAGGGTTGAGCGTCGAGTGAAGGCTTTCCTGCATTCACAGCATTCATAAGGTCTCTCTCCTGTGTGCATTCTCTCATGTATAATAAGGTGTGAGAGCCGAGGGAAGGTTTTCCCACATTCAGAGCATGTGTTTTTTCTCTCTCCCTTGAGGATTCTTTGCTGGGTGGCGGTTCCCTTGAGGTCGTTTTCCTCACAACTGATGGATTTGCCCACTTTCTCCCCCGGCTGGTTTCCCTGCTGCCTCTCCTCATGACTCCAGGACACGTTTCCTTTAGTTCTTCGAGATAATTCCCTGTGCAGTTCCATGTGCTCAGCATCTTCCTGCTCTGGATTCTCCTCCTTGTTCTCACTCACTATCCCATCGTCTCCTGGGACAGAGAAAGAAACCTCAGAGGCAGGGATGGAAACGGGAATAGGAAACCAAAGGAAGTGCTGGAGAGATGGGGGGAATATCAGGAAATGAATTCCCCCAAACTCTTCCCCAGAGGGGAGAGAGGAGGGAATGAACTCTGTCTCCACATCCCATCCCAACACTCAGGATGAAGGGAGGTTAGGAAGTGAGCTATTGCCATGTGTCAGTCAGGAGGGGTATGAAGGCATGAGCAATATCTGCCTTGACTATATGACACCTGCTGGGAGACAATACTGAACTCAGAGAGCGCAAAAGGTCTTGGTAGCTGTTTCCTTCAGGCACAAACAGTATTTCTTTGGTCTAATGATTCCTCACCTGTGAAGGCTCCTCTCAGGATCTCTCTTTCCTCTGAGCCCTGGAGATCTGAGACCCACAGTTCTTTCCCTGCTTCCAGCTGGGACATCACCTCAGGTTTGGAAATTGGAAACCCTGCTCAGATGACAGAAAACAAGTAATATGAGGTGAATTCATGGGACATTTGTCACAAAGAACATGGCTTTTCTTAATCCCTGCTCATTTTAAAACACTGAAATTCTGGCGCTAACTGTCCAGTGATCAAAGGTGCCAGACACTCTGCTTATAATGGGATTAACTCTCCACTGCTCTGATGCCGTGCACACAGTCAGACACTCGTCATCAAAGGGGCTCCTAAAACGCAGAGAAAGTAACTCCATATCACTGAAAGCCAAGGGGAAGTCACCTTGGAACTGCTTCTTACTGACAAGGGAATGAGACAGTCCCAAGGGAATGAGACAGTCATAGGGGAACGGGGACTGGTGAGCATGAGCTTGCTGGGCTCAGCATAGTAAGGAATGGGAAAGAGTGCGGAGATCACTGAGTGCAGTGGGGCTCAGCACAGTAAGGAATGGGAAAGAGTGAGATGATCACTGAGTGCAGCATGTCAGGGGTGTTAGGGATCAGGAAAACACATTTTGAGAAGTTAGGGAATACAGCGAGTCAAGTGTAATGCAAAGGAACATGATAATCCCGCAGTGCATGAGGAAGGTTATAGAATGATAGAATCACAGAAATGTAGAGCTGGAAGGAACTCCTAGAGATCATTCAGGAGGCAGGAACAAGGAAACCTAGATCATCCCTGAGAGGTATTTGTCTAAACTGTTGTTAAAAGCTTCCAACGATGGGGATTCCACAATCTCCCTTGGAATCCTGTTCCAGAGCTTAACTACTCTTGTAGTCACAATTATCTTCCAAATACCTAAGCTAAGTCGCCCTTGCAATACATTAAGATACAGTACAGTCTTTCAACCAATTTTGCACCATTATTATGATAATTTCATCTAGACCCCATTTCCCTAGTTTCATTATGAGAATGGCATGTGGGTCTGTGCCAAAGGAGGTACTAAAATTAAGATAAGGCAAATCTGCTGCTTCCCTGTAATACCCTAGGCCAATAACATTATCAAAAAAGGAAATTAGGTTGGTTTGGCATAATTTATTCTTGCCAAATCCATGCTATAATCATAATGCTATAATCCTCCAGGTGCTGACAAACTGATAGTTTAAAAATATGTTCCAGTATCTTTCCAGATCTCAATGATAGACTGACTGATCTATAATTTCTCTGGTCCTCTTTGCTCCCCTTTTCAAAGACAGGTACTATGTTTGCCCTTCACCAGTCCTCTAGGATCTCACCTGTTCTCCATGAATCCTCAAAAATAATTGTTAATGGTGCTGAGATTGCCTCAGTTAGTTCCTGAAGTACCTAGGATGAGGTTGGGGAATTAGATATTATAAGTCAGTAGCAACAGACTAATTCCTCTGGAAAAGAGAATATGAAAAGTAAGAATACGACCGTGTGATCTCAGGAGGGATTGCCTCAAAGATCTAAGGAGCTTGCAGGGAAGAGAGACTGTGGTTACTGCAGCTAGGAAGGGGGGAGCGAGACCTTCCAAGTCCCCAGAAGTTTGATTTCCAGCCTATGACATCATCAAGAAAATGTGCATTTATAGCAGGGAAGGAGCCACCTTGTGACTGGGAGGAATGTGAGCAATCAGGAATGGTGGCTGGGGTCACAGTGTGTAGGGAATAGGTGTGTGTGGGGGGGGGACAGGTAAGCACTGATCAGTGGAGAGAGAAGAATGAGAATCATAATATTTGAGATGATGTAAAACAAAGTGAAAGTGGACTCTGATTAGAATGAAGTGCAGGATCTACAGCAGGGGTGGCCTGAGAAGGAGCCAGAATTTACCAATGTACATTTCCAAAGAGCCACAGTAATATGTCAGCAGCCCCTCATCAGCACCTCTCCCCCCCACTGCTCCCAGAGCCTCCCACCCACTGGCAGTGCGGCTGATCAGCACCTCCCCCTCCCTCCCCACACCTCCCTATCAGCTGTTTCTTGGCATGCAGGAGGCTCGGCGGGGGGGGAGCGAGGGCAGGCAGGCTCAGGGGAGGGGGCAGGAAGGGGTGGAGTGGGGGCAGGGCCTGTGGCAGAGCCAGGGGTTGAGCAGTGAGCGCCCCCGGCACACTGGAAAGTTGGCGCCTGTAGCTCCAGACCCGGAGTCGGTGCCTATACAAGGGGCTGCATATTAATGTCTGAAGAGCCACATGTGGCTCCGGAGTCACAGATTGGCCACCCCTGCTCTACAGCAATGGGGAACTGGGCAGGGGTTCTCCTCTAACAGGCTGGGATCCCCTGCAGCTCTCAATTGCCCAAACCATCCCTCCCTTCCCCCCACTAAGCCCACTCACCAGATGTCCCTTAGGCCACTCAAATGTTAAGTCGACCCATCACTTGAGGGGTGAAAAATCCACACCACTGAGTGATATAATTAAGCCAACCTAACCCCCAGTGCAGACTGTGCGAGGTCAATGGAAGAATTATTACATCAACCTAGCTAGCACCTCTTGGGGAAGTGAATAAACTACGGAGATGGGAGAATCTGTCCCATCGCTCTACTTAACGTTTATGCTGACGTGCTACTGTGGCACAGCTCCTGCACTGCTGCTGTGCAGCTGTAGGCCTTAGTCCTATTTCTCCAACCCCCTGTGGTGGAGTTGGAGATGCTGTGTAATTATGGTGAATATTGTGTGTTGGCCTGGATACTGGGTTATTTACTGTTTGACTATTCTGGTTTACTTTAATAGGGGGCTGCAAAGAAAAGAAGTAGAGGGAAGAAGTATGGGCTGGATGGATGCACTACAAGGTGGTTAGAGAGTTGGCTAGATTGTCGGGCTCAACGGGTAGTGATCAATGGCTCCATGTCTAGCTGGCAGCCGGTATCTAGCGGAGTGCCCCAAGGGTCAGTCCTGGGACTGGTTTTGTTCAATATCTTCATTAATGATCTGGAGGATGGTGTGGATTGCACCCTCAGCAAGTTTGCGGATGACACTAAACTGGGAGGAGTGGTAGATACGCTGGAGGGGAGGGATAGGATACAGAGGGACCTAGACAAATTGGAGGATTGGACCAAAAGAAATCTGATGAGCTTCAACAAGGACAAGTGCAGAGTCCTGCACTTAGGACGGAAGAATCCAATGAACCGCTACAGACTAAGGACCGAATGGCCCGGCAGCAGTTTCTGCAGAGAAGGACCTAGGGGTTAGAGTGGACGAGAAGCTGGATATGAGTCAACAGTGTGCCCTTGTTGCCAAGAAGGCCAATGGCATTTTGGGGTGTATAAGTAGGGGCATTGCCAGCAGATTGAGGGACGTGATCATTCCCCTCTATTCGACATTGGTGAGGCCTCATCTGGAGTACTGTGTCCAGTTTTGGGCCCCACACTACAAGAAGGATGTGGAGAAATTGGAGAGTGTCCAGCGAAGGTCAACAAAAATGATTAGGGGTCTGGAACACATGACTTATGAGGAGAGGCTGAGGGAACTGGGATTGTTTAGTCTGCGGAAGAGACGAATGAGGGGGGATTGGATAGCTGCTTTTAACTACCTGAATGGTGGATCCAAAGAGGATGGATCTAGACTATTCTCAGTGATAGCAGATGATAGGACAAGGAGAAATGGTATCAAGTTGCAGTGGGGGAGATTTAGGTTGGATATTAGGAAAAACTTTTTCCCTAGGAGGGTGGTGAAACACTGGAATGCGTTACCTAGGGAGGTGGTGGAATCCCCTTCCTTAGAAGTTTTTAAGGTCAGGCTTGACAAAGCCCTGGCTCGGATGATTTAGCTGGGATTGGTCCTGCTCTGGGCAGGGGGTTGGACTAGATGGCCTCCAGAGGTCCCTTCCAACTCTGTTATTCTATGATTCTATGAAGAAGAATGGCACAAGATGAGCCACAACTTGGTAAACCCTTAAAGACTGTTAAGAGACAATATCAGAATGATTAGCTTTGAATATTCTGCCACCTAGCTCCAGCCAATTTACAGACCTGGCTTAGACTAACAGGACCAGAAGATCAAATGGACTGGGTCTCTGGGGGGCATGGCTCCTCAGGTGATTGTTAGGGCAGAGACAGAAAGAAGAGGACTCTGCTGGGCTGTTTGAAGAACTTAAGACTTGCCTTGCTGACCACTGGGGGATGGGAAATCTTTATGTGGGACACAGAGGTGAAGACTATTTGTTATTTTAAAATCCTTTTGCTCTTTTTCTTTTACCCTACTGCAAAATAAAACATCCTTCTTCAAACTAAAGTGGTGTTTGTCACTGCACATCACTGATCCCAGGCTCCCAAAGGTGTCTGCACTCAGCCTGACATGCTGGGGAAGCACAGTTGATATGCTGGGTATGGTAGCCCAGAGCCCAGCCTAGGAGAGGGAGAATTACAGAAATCTGCTCCAGAAAAGGCATGAGGCTGAAACCTTGGGAGGAGCAGGAGGCACTCAGAGAATCTGGGAAGGCGACAGAGATATAGCTATCCCTGTCGCTCCCCAGGACATCCACTCCCTGCTCTCAGCGCTCCCTGCTTTGTGGTACTGCAGGCACCAGCTCCCCATCATCTCATCCCCTCCACTGCTCTCTGCTCTCCCTTCTCCCAAAGACCCCTCAATAGAAACCTCACCCTGTCTTTCATCAGTGGAAGAGCCCAGCTGTCACACTCTCCATGCGTTTGGGAAGTGATTATGGCAGAGCGCCAGCTCTGACACTGTTACAGTTAAGCACGATGTTCTGTTTAAAAGTTGAGTATTCTAACTGCTCTGAAATGCACGTGTGCTTCGATTGTGTTGGCATTTGCTACTCTCTATGTGCATGCAGGGTTTGATTAGTGGTTTAAATTTGGGGTTATTTAAGCAAGCAATTCCTTAGGACCAGCCCCCCCCCCCGGTATCCACCTAAAAAGAACCTTTTTACAAAATCCCCCTGTTCCTACAACATTTTGCGCACACACAGGCTGAAACTATGCTTCTAATTGTCCCCCAACTGATCACATTTCCTTGGCATTTATCTCAGCTAGTACATGGTAATCTGCTGTAGGGCCTGGGTTACAATAGTTTGGAGAACCAAATACATGGACATTTTGCCTAGTTCCAAGTCACTTACTGTGGCACTCTTTCCCGAATTATCTGAGATAATATTGACCTAAATAACTTAACGTTGTGATTATATTAAGCTACTTAAGTTAGTTGCACAGTTTGGGGTGTGCTGTTGTTCACTATTTCAGACTGAAGATTTCAAACCACTACCATTTCTTTGGTAGCATATCTCATAATTGGGAGTATTCGTTCCAGCTGACCGAGCTGCATTTGAACTTTCCTCATGTCATCATGGGGGGGTGAGAGGAAACCATAAATAAAGGAAGAAATGACTGTTGAAGTAAATGGTCATTTGTCTCAAAATCCTCAATAAATCTGAACTACATTCTGCCAAAAAAAACTAATATCCAGTTGTGTGACCAAACAGCCTTTAGGAAAGAGAGAAAAATCTACATCTCAGAGAGGTATAAGACATTTTCCATTTCAGATACAATGAGATTCTAGGGCAGGTTACATCTGATGACTCAGAATCAGGACCACAGATTTTACCAGTGCATTTGTCCTCTGATCCACTGAAACCTGCTTCACTCACCACTGTCTCATTATTATTGAGTTGGATGATTTCCAAAAGTTTTAGCATCACAATAATGGTTTCTCTAGACTAGGAAACATGGAGTAGATTAGAATAAGGGAAAATGTGTTAGCTAACCCATACTACTCTATTTGGGCCAGGTCAGTATAGAAAACATAGTTGTGATTTTGTATGTGGATAGCTCACACGAGCTAGCTAATGACAAAAAATGTTAATGGACACAAGGCCCAAGTATATTCACCACAGTGTAGGTAACTGAGATAATTTGTGTTTCACCCACGTGGGGCTGATGCGCAATCCTAGGAAGGAGGACTCATACTCCCATGATTCAGAGAAGAAAGCACAAGTCCATGGGGCCGGATGTGCTGCATCTGAGAGTGCTAAAGGAGTTGGGGGATCTGATTGCAGAGCCATTGGCCATTATCTTTGAAAACTCATGGCAATCGGGGGAAGTCCTGGATGACTGGAAAAAGGCTAATGTAGTGCCCATCTTTAAAAAAAGGAAGGAGGAGGATCCTGGGAACTACAGGCCAGTCAGCCTCACCTCAGTCCCTGGAAAAATCATGGAGCAGGTCCTCAAGGAATCAATTCTGAAGCACTTAGAGGAGAGGAAAGTGATCAGGAACAGTCAGCATAGATTCACCAAGGGCAAGTCATGCCTGACTAACCTAATTGCCTTCTACGATGAGATAACTGGCTCTGTGGATGAGGGGAAAGCAGTGGACGTGTTATTCCTTGACTTTAGCAAAGCTTTTGACACGGTCTCCCACAGTATTCTTGCCAGCAAGTTAAAGAAGTATGGGCTGGATGAATGGACTATAAGGTGGATAGAAAGTTGGCTAGATTGTCGGGCACAATGGGTAGTGATCAATGGTTCCATGTCTAGATGGCGGCCAGTATCAAGCGGAGTGCCCCAAGGGTCGGTTTTGTTCAATACTTTAATTAATGATCTGAAGGATGGCGTGTATTGCACCCTCAGCAAGTTTGCAGATGACACTAAACTTGGAGGAGTGGTAGATGTGCTGGAGGGTAGACATAGGATACAGAGTGACCTAGACAAATTAGAGGATTGGGCCAAAAGAAGGTTGATGAGGTTCAACAAGGACAAGTGCAGAGTCCTTCACTTAGGACAGAAGAATCCCACGCACTGCTACAGACTAAGGACTGAGTGGCTAGGCAGCAGATTCTGCAGAAAAGGACTTAGGGTTACCATGGACGAGAAGCTGGATATAAGTCAACTGTGTGCCCTTCTTGCCAAGAAGGCCAATGGCATTTTGGGATGTATAAGTAGGAGCACTGCCAGCAGATGGCAGGAAGTGATCATTCCCCTCTATTCGGCGTTGATGAGGCCTCATCTGGAGTACTGTGTCCAGTTTTGGGCCCCACACTACAAGAAGGATGTGGAAAAATTGGAAAGAGTCCAGCAGAGGGTAACAAAAATGATTAGGCGGCTGGAGCACGATTTATGAGGAGACGCTGAGGGAACTGGGATTATTTAGTCTGCGGAAGAGAAGAATGAGGGGGGATTTGATAGCTGCTTTCAAATACCTGAAAGGGGGTTCCAAAGAGGATGGATCTAGACTGTTCTCAGTGGTAGCAGATGACAGAACAAGGAGTAATGATCTCAAGTTACAGTGGGGGAGGTTTAGGTTGGATATTAGGAAAAAAATTTTCACTGGGAGGGTGGTGAAGCACTGGAATGGGTTACCTAGGGAGGTGGTGGAATCTCCTTCCTTTGAGGTTTTCAAGGTCAGGCTTGACAAAGCCCTGGCTGGGATGATTTAGTTGGGGATTGGTCCTGACTTCCTGAGGTCCCTTCCAACCCTGATATTCTATGATTCTATGATAGGAAGGATATTTGGAGATTCACCCCAAAGAAGGGAAAGCCGCAGAACGGGACCACTCACCTGGGAGAGCTGAGACCACAATGAAGCAAATCATATGAACAGCCTTACAGGCCACATGTGGAAATTAACAAAAATATCAAAGTTAAAAACTATTTTTGTCAGCCCTAGACCAGGATTTTATCTCCCTTGTGGATTCCCTGACGATAAATAAGGTGTGACCTCTGACATAAGCTTTTCCCAAAATCTAGGGTCTCTATCTTGGGTGGATCTTCTGATCTCTCCTAATATCTGAGCAATAAATGAAGCTTTTCCCACACTCACAACATTCATACGGTCGTGTCCCTCCTTTTTTGGATTCTCTGATGCTTAATAAGGGCTCAGAAAAGTTTTTTCTATACTCACAGCATTCATAAGGGCTCGCACCTTTGTGGGTTCTGTGATGTCTGATAAGGTGTGAGCGCCGAGGGAAGGTTTTTCTGCACTTGCAGCATTCATAGGGTCTCTCTCCTGAGTGAGTTCTCTGATGTCTGACAAGGTCTGATCTCTGAATATAGGTTTTCCTGCACTTGCAGCATTCATAGGGTCGCTTTCCTGTGTGGATTCTCTGATGTACATTAAGGTGTGAGCGCCGAGTGAAGGTTTTCCCGCACTCACAGCACTCATAGGGTCTCTCTCCTGTGTGGATTCTCTGATGTACAATAAGCTGGGAGTGCCAAGAGAAGGTTTTCCTGCACTCTCCGCACTCATAGGGTCGCTCTCCTGTGTGGACTCTCTGATGTCTAATAAGGTGTGAGAGCCAAGGGAAGGTTTTCCCACACTCAGGGCACATGTTTTGTCTTTCTCCCTTGAGGATTCTCTGCTGGGCTGTGGTTTCCTTGAGGTCCTTGAGATTTTCCTCACAACTGATGGATTTACCCACTTTCTCCCCTGATTTGTTTCCCTGCTGCCTCTCTTCACGACTCCTGGACATGTTCCCTTGAGTTCCTTGTGGTAAGCCCCCGTGGAGTTCCACCTTCTCAGCATCTTCCTGCTGTGGATTCTGCTCTTTTTGCTCACTCACCATCCCATCATCTCCTGAGACAGAGAGAGAAACCTCAGAAGCTGGGACGGAAAAGGGGAGAGGAAACAAAAGTAAATGCTAGAGAGATGGGGGGAAAGATCAGGAAATCAATTCCCAGAAACTCTTCCCAAAAGGGGATCAACTTAGTCTCCACATTCCATCCCAATACTCAGGATGAAAGGAGGTCAGGAACTCAGCTATTGTTACGTGTCAGCCAAGATGGGCAGGAAGCCATGAGCGATAGCTGCTCTGAGGATATGACATTGCGGGGAGACAATCCTGAACTCAAAGCACTCTCAATTCTTTGTAGCGATTCTTTGTAGGGAATCCCATGTTTCCCTCAGCCACAGGCAGTATTTGAGTTGGACTAATGATTCCTCACCTGGGCAGGTTCCTCTCAGGATCTCTCTTTCCTCTGAGCCCTGGAGATCTGAGACCCACAGCTCTTCCCCTGGTTCCAGCTGGGACATCACTTCAGGTTTGGAAACTGGGAACCCTGCTCAGATGACAGAAAACAAGTTACATGAGGTGAATTCATGGGACATTTGTCACAAAGAGCATGGACTTTTTTTAATCCCAGCTCATTTTATATTCTGGAGCTAGCTCTCCTGGTGCTCAGAGGTGCAGACACTCTGCTTAGAACTCTCCACTGCTCTGCTGGTGCACACACAGCAAGACACTCCTCATCAGAGAGGCTCCTAAAGCCCAGGGAAAGAACTCCATATCACAGAAAGCCAACTGAAAGTCACCTTGAAACTGCTTCTTACCGACAGAGAGCCAATCATAATGAGACAGTCATATGGAAACTGGGACTGGGGAGCATGGGCTTGCGGGGCTCAGCATAGTAAGGAATAGGAAGGAATGGGGAGATCACTGAATGGAGTACATCGGGGTGCTAGATACCAGGAAAGTACATTTTTATAAGTTCAGAAATATAGCAGGTCAAGTGTAGTGGAAAGGAGCATGAAAATCCTCCAGTGCATGGTGAAAGTTTTAGAATGATAGAACCACAGAAAAGTGGGGCTGGAAGGGACTTGGAGAGGTCATTTAATCCAGCCCATCCATTGAGGCAGGAACAAGTAAACCTGGGCCATCCCTGATAGGCGTTTGACTAAGCTGTTCTTAAAAACAACCAATTATTGGGATTCCACAATCCTAGTCAAGAGCTTAACTACCCTTGTAGTCACATTCCCCCCCCCCCGTATCTAACCTAAATCGCCCTTGCTGCAGATTAAAATTGAGTACGGTCTTTCAACCAGTTTTGTACCCCTTCATAATAATTTTATCTAGACCAGATTTTCCTAGTTTCCCTATGAGAATGGCATGTGGGACTGTGTCAAAGGACATACTAAAATTAAGATCTAGCAAATCTGCTGCTTCCATGTAATACTCTAGGCCAATATCACTGTTAAAGAAGGAAATTACGATTGATTTGGCATGATTTGTTCTTGACAAATCTGTACTGACTATTGCCCAAAATGCTATTATCTTCCAGGTGCTGACAAACTGATTGTTTCATAATATGTTCCAGTATCTTTCCAGCTGTCGAAGTTAGACCTGATCTATAATCTCTCAGGTCCTCTTTGCTCCCCTTTTTAAAGACAGGTACTGTATTTGTCCTTAACCAGTCCTATGGGAGCTCACCTGTCCTCCATGAGTTCTCAAAGATAATTGCTAATGATTTTCAGATTGCCCCAACTAGTTCCTGAAGTACCTAGGTTGAGGTTGGGGAATTAGATATTATAACTCAGTAGCAACAAACTAATTCCTCTGGAAAAGGAAACTATGAAAAGAATAAGATCATGTGATCTCAGGAGGGACTGACTCAAATACCCAAGGAGCCTGCAAAGAGAGACTGTGGCTGCTGCAGGAAGTGAGGGGGGGAAGTCCTCAGAAGTTTCATTACCAGCCTATGACATTACCAAGAAAATGCACATTTATGCCAGGGAAGGAGTCACCTTGTGACTGGGAGGAATGTAAGGAATCAGAAATGGTGTCTGGGGTCACAGTTTGTAGGGAAGAGGTGTGTGGAGGGGGGAAGGGGTAGGCACTGAACAGTGGAGAGCAAAGAATGAGAATCATAATATTTGACAATATGTAAAACAAAGTGAAAGTGGACTCTGATTAGAATGGAGTGCAGGCTCTACAGCAATAGGGACTGTGCAGGGATTCTCTCATAATAGGCTGAGATCCCTGGCAGCTCTAGATCCCCCAAATCACCCCTTTGCCCCCACTAACCCTACCCTAACCAGGTGGCCCTTAGGCCATTCTAATGTTAAACTGACCCATCATTCTGGCAGGTGGTGAAAAATCCACACCCCTGAGTGACATAATTAAACCGACCTAACCCCAGCACAGATTGCACTAGGTCAATGGAAGAATTCTTCCATCATCCTAGTTAGCTCCTCTTGGGTAGGTGGATTCATTACGGTGATAGGATAATCCCTCTGATCATTCTCGTTAATTTCTACACTGAAGTACTACTGCAGCACAGCTGCAGCACTGCTGCTGTAGCATTTGATGAGTGTTGTGACAGGGTCGGGCCAGATGGCTATAGGAGAGTAATAGAAGGCACATATATTAGCCCCAGGCTAAGTAGGTCCTTTTTCCCTGGGTAAGGTAACAGGGAAGGTTCCAGAACAATCAGGAACCTTCTCGAGACAATTAAGACAGGCTGATTAGAACACCTGCAACCAATCAAGAAGCTGCTAGAATCAATTAAGGCAGGCTAATCAGGGCATCTGGGTTTTAAAAAGGAGCTCACTTCAGTTTGTGGTATGCGTGTGAGGAGCTGGGAGCAAGAGGCACTAGGAGCTGAGAGTGAGAACGTGGACTGTTGGAGGACTGAGGTGTACAAGCATTATCAGACACCAGGAAAAAGGTCCTATGGTGAGGATAAAGAAGGTGTTGGGAGGAGGCCATGGGGAAGTAGCTCAGGGAGTTGTAGCTGTCGCACAGCTGTTCCAGGAGGCACTCTAGACAGCTGCATTCCACAGGGCCCTGAGCTGGAACCCGGAGTAGAGAGCGGGCCCGTGTTCCCCCCAAATCCTCCCATCCCCTGGTCAGACACAGGAGGAGTCGACTTGGACTGTGGGTTCTGAAAAAAGGCCAAGCTGAAGGCTGCCATGAATCTCCAAGGCGAGCAAATCTGTCAATAAGCGCAAGACCCACCAAGGTAGAGCAGGAACTTACAACTGGTGTCGGAAGTGGGATCTGGTGTCCACAGCACGGTGGAAGAAGGAGGGTGTTTGGGAAAAATAAAAAAAGAAAAAAGAGAGAGGGTCTATTTTTTTTTTTCACCACAGTGGAGGAGGTAGTGCGGGCACTGATACAAGCCACGGCTGCCCAGCAGGAGGCTACTCCTGTCCAGGCAGCCGCCCAACAGGAGGCACTGTGGCTGCAACGAGAGACTAATCGCCTGCTGATGGACCAGGCTACTCAAGACGGGCTATGTTGCGGGAACTGGTAAACCAGGTAAAGGCCCTTACAGAACTGAACTGCGGCCATGATGGGATGCAGATCATGCGGGCCAGCAACTGGCTGCAGAAAATGACGTGGGAGGATGATGTAGAGGCATACCTCCTGGCCTTTGAGAGGACAGCCCTGTGGGAGGCTTGGCCCCGAGAACAGTGGTCTGGCATCCTCCCTCCATTCCAGTGTGGGGAGGCCCAGAAGGCCTTCTATGATTTGCCTGAAGAGGCTGCGGCAGACTACCGCCAGCTGAAAGCAGAGATCCTGGCCAGATCTGGGGTAACGACCGTAGTGCGGGCCCAGCGACATCATGAGTCGAGGTACCAGGAAAACAAAACCCCAATTATATGACTTCGTCCATCTCGCACGAAAGCAGTTACGAACTGAGTCCCGGAGTCCGGAGGAGATACTAGAGGTTCTGGTCATCGACCGGTATATGAGAGGACTACCGCCAGACCTTCGCGCCTGGGTAAGCCAGAACGAACCCTCCACCTACAACGAGGTTGTCGCGCTGGTAGAAAGGCGAAGGACGGCGAGGGAGCTGACCCGACCAGTTAAGGAAGAAGCACCCCGGGTTACACTAGCAGCACCAAGCCCTAGAGCTCGGGTGACTGGGCCACCAGGAGAACCCAAGTGGAAAAAGAAAGGGGCTGAAGGCCCACCAGTAGCCACAAAGAGTTGGAGCACTGAGGGGGAAGAGGATCGTGATGTTAGACTACCCAAACCAAGAGATCGGGGAATGCTTAGGGCTCCATACAGACGTTACGCCTGAAAGGAGTGGGGACACATAGCTGCACAGTGTCCCAATGCCGAGGAGCCTATGCAGTGTAACCTGGGGGACTGGGCAGACCCATGCTCCCTAATCCGCCTTGTGGGGGTCTCACTAACCCCACATATGTACACTAGACCAGTGAAGCTAAATGGGGTAGAGACCACAGCACTGATTGATTCGGGGAGTGCTATCACGCTTGTCTCGGAGAAGCTCGTGAAGCGTAGTCAGCTGCTGTGGGCTAAGCATATGGGGATAACACGCATCCATGGGACAATTGGTTATTACCCCACCATCCCAGTAAAAAATCGAGATTCAGGGGAACACTACTGAGGTAGCAGCAGGTGTAGTCCCTAAACTCCGATACCCAGTGCTCATAGGGAGGGACTTCCCAGGGTTTGGAGACTTACTCCCGGTAGAGGAAGTGGAGAAAGGGAGAAGCCCTGAAAGTAGTGAGGCATCCACAGTAGACTGTCAGCCCCCAACCTTCTCTGAAATATCCCCAGATTTGTTCTCCACTCCCAGACAGCGTAAAAAGACGAAAAGGGAAAGAAGGGCAGCTAAGGCCTTGGGAACCCGAATACTGGCCCAAAGCCAGAGGGTCGCTCTCATAGGTAGGCAGACTCGAACAGCTGAAAAGGAGGTCACCCTGGAGGGAGAAGCACCCGAGTCTGACCCACACCCTAAAACCTCTGAACCAGTAGAGGCAAGAGACACTGGCCCCCTAGATCTCGGGCAGATTAGCCCCGGGAGAGGAAATTTTAGACGGGACCAGGCTGAAGACCCAAGGTACGACAACATTAGGAAGGAGGTGACCGAAATAGATGGGGTCCCCGTGGAAGGGAAAACCCAGGGACCGGGACCCTACTTCATAATGAAGAAGAATCTCTTATACCTGGTTGCACCAGTACAGGGCAGAAGGTACAGCAGATCCTAGTACCGCAGAAACACCAGAATGCTGTATTAAGTCTGGCGCATAGTCATCTTTTTGGGGGGCATTTGGGGGTAGAAAAGACCCTGGCACGGGTCCTGCGACGATTCTTCTGGCCCGGAGTACATGAAGAAGTGCGGAGGTACCGTGCGTCCTGCCCAGAGTGTCAGCTGCACAGTCCCCGTCCCCACTTGAGGACACTGTTAGTACCCCTTCCCATCATAGAGATCCCCTTCGAGCGAATAGCCATGGATCTAGTGGGACCCCTGGAGAAGACAGCCCGGGGCCACCAATATATACTTGTCGTTCTGGATTATGCTACTCGCTACCCAGAAGCCGTCACCCTGCGGAACATGGCCTCTAAAACAATAGATAAAGAGTTGGTGGGGATCTTTGCCTGAGTGGGGCTACCAAAGGAGATATTAACAGACCAAGGTACCCCATTTATGTTGAAGCTAATGAAGGACCTCTGTACGCTGCTCCATATACATACCCTAAGAACTTCAGTCTATCATCCGTAGACTGATGGGCTGGTAGAAAGGTTTAACCAAACCCTCAAGGCAATGATAAGGAAAGTGGTAAGTAGGGACGGGAAGGATTGGGACACCCTACTACCCTACCTTGTGTTTGCAATCCAGGAGGTACCTCAGGCCTCAACTGGGTTTCCCCTCTTTGAATTATTATACGGACGCCACCCCTGTGGCATACTAGATATTGCAAAAGAAATCTGGAAGAGAAACCCAATGAGGGGAGAAATATAATTGACCATGTGTTGCAGATGCGAGAACTGATAGCCCAGGTCACCCCTATTGTACGGGAACATTTGGAAAAGGCGCAGGAGGCCCAGCGAACCCATTTCAATTGCCAGGCAAAAGTCCAACAGATCCAACCAGAGGATTGGATGATGGTGTTGGTACCCACGGCAGAAAGCAAGCTTTTGGCCCAATGGCAGGGGCCCTATGAGGTGGTTGAACCTGTGGGGGAAGTAACCTACAAGGTGCGGCAGCCAGGACGCCAGAAACAAGAACAAATTTATCACATTAACCTCTTAAAGCCTTGGTACCAACGAGAGGCGTGTGTAGTGGCCCAAGAGACCCTGATCCAGGGAAATAATATGCAGGAGCAGATCAGGATATCCACTGATCTGACACCAAACCAGAAGACGGAAGTAACTGAGATGATCAACTGATACCAGGACGTGTTTTCAACCAAACCAGGCCGGACCACCGAAGCATATCACCACATTATCACAGACCCTGGGGCAAAGGTAACTTTAAGGCCCTATCGGGTCCCAGCAGCAAAAAGGGAGGAGATCAAGGCAGAGGTAAAAAGGATGTTGGAGCTGGGAGTCATCGAAGAGTCCCACAGACAGTGGTCAAGCCCAATTGTGTTGGTGCCCAAACCCAATGGCACCACTAGGTTTTGTAATGACTGTCGCCGGCTGAATGAGATATCCAAATTCGATGCATACCCCATACCCCGTATCGATGAGTTACTTGACCGCCTGGGCAACGCCTGATTTTTGACCACCCCTGATTTAACAAAGGGATACTGGCAGATTCCCCTTGCCAAAGGTGCGAAAGAAAAGACGGCATTCTCTACACCAGAGGGTCTGTTTCAATACACTGTTCTTCCTTTTGGACTGCATGGGGCACCTGCCACCTTCCAGCATCTTATGGACAAGCTCCTACGGCCCCATACCAGTTATGCAGTGGCATACCTGGATGATGTGATTATTCACACCCCCGACTGGGAAACCCACTTAGGAACGGTGGAAGCGGTTCTGGACACACTAAGACAAGCTGGCCTCACAGCCAACCCAGCCAAGTGTGCTATAGGGCTAGCCAAGGCTAAATACTTTGGCTACATTGTAGGAAGGGGCATGGTCAAGCCCCAACTAAACAAACTAGAGACTATCCAAAATTGGCCCCGCCTGAATCAGAAAAAGCAAGTCCGGGCATTCCTGGGTGTGGTGGGGTACTACCGATGATTTATTCCCCATTTTGCTACCAGAGCAAGTCCCCTGACAGATCTGATAAAAGCCCAGGGTCCAGACATGGTGAAGTGGACAGATGCCGCAGAGAAAACATTCATGGATCTACGGACAGCCCTCTGCAGTAACCCTGTGCTTATAGCCCCAGACTTCAACAAAGAATTCATTTTACAAACAGATGCATCTGAAGTAGGATTGGGAGCTGTCCTATCGCAGATGGTCGGAGATGAAGAACACCCAGTCCTCTACCTCAGCAGGAAACTCCTCCCGAGAGAGCAGAAATATGCTGTGGTTGAAAGAGAGCGCGTAGCTGTGAAATGGGCCATGGAAACCCTACATTATTACCTTCTGGGACAACAGTTTACCCTTGTGACTGACCATGCACCCCTCCAGTGGATGCAGCGAAATAAAGAGAAGAACGCAAGGGTGACCAGAAGTTTCCTGTTCCTACAACCTTTCCAATTCACCATACCGCACTGGGCTGGAAGCCACCATGGCAATGCAGATGGCTTGTCACGAGTACACTGCCTGACGTCCCAAGTTGCCCAACCCCATAGTGTTGAGCAGTGGGGGGGATATGTGACAGGGTCGGGCCAGATGGCTATAGGAGAGTAATAGAAGGCACATATATTAGCCCCAGGCTAAGTAGGTCCCTTTTCCCTGGGTAAGGTAACAGGGAAGATTCCAGAACAATCAGGAACCTTCTCGAGACAATTAAGACAGGCTGATTAGAACACCTGCAGCCAATCAAGAAGCTGCTAGAATCAATTAAGGCAGGCTAATCAGAGCACCTGGGTTTTAAAAAGGAGCTCACTGAGAGTGAGAATGTGGACACAGGAGGAGTCGACCTGGACTGTGGGTTCAGAAAAACGGCCAAGCTGAGGGCTGCCGTGAAGCTCCAAGGCGAGCAAATCCGCCAATAAGCTCAAGACCAAGGTAGAGCAGGAACTTCGTCACAGTATATATACCTTTAGTCCTGTTTCTCCAAACCCCTGCGGTGGAGTCGAGCTGCTTTGGAATAATGAGTGTTGTACGATGATTATAGCAGAGCACCAGCTCTTCCACAATTATGGTGAGCCCTACTTTCTGTTTAAAAGTTGACTCTTCGAACCACTCTGAAATGCAAAAGCGCTCTTATATTATCATGATATTTGCTACTCTTTGTCGGCATGCAGGGTGTGGTTCGTAGTTTAAATTTGGTGTTATTTCAGCAAGGAGTTCCTGAGATTCCCCTGACTCCCTCCAAAAAAGAACCATTTTAGAAAATTCCCACCCTCTCATAACATTTTGCACACACCTAGGATGAACGTGAGGTTCTAATTGTCCCCGAAGGATCTCAGTCACTTCTCAGCTAGTACAGGGCACCCAATGCCTCTCTGAGGAAGCAGTATTGAAAAAGTGTAAAATCGGGAATTTCAGATCAGCAGGAGTCAAACTGATAAATCAGAGAGACTGAAATGCACATGTGTAAGAAGACTAAGGCTCTGTTAACAGCAGAGGGTTTCCTGCAAACAGCTGTCACAGCATTTTCTTGTCTCTAGCGGACATGCTGGGGCCATTGCTGAACCTGAGCTACATTTGAATTTGAGCCCTACCATTGACAGCTTTCAGACAATCTGTGTTGAGCTTTATTCTTGCATTTTATAGGGGTCCTCTTTGGAAGATTTGCCCTGATGCCAAAATTTCTGGGGGGAAAAATATTTTAAAATACTCAAATCCAAATGCAGATTTTCATTTTAGTTTTGCCAGCATAGCTGTGTCAGTTAGCTACGTGACAAATCTGTATGTGAAGAGATTTATAAATCTGGGACTTTTCAGCTTGGAAAAGAGATGGCTAAGGTGAGATATAATTAAGGTCTATAAAATCATGACTGGTGTAGAGAAAGTAGATCAGGAAGTGTTGTTTACTACTTCGCATAAAACAAGAACTAAAGGTCACCAAATGAAATTAATAGGCAGCAGGTTAAAAACAAATAAAAGGAAGCATTTCTTCTTACAACACACAGTCAACCTGTGGACCTCCTTCCCACAGGATGTTGTGAAGGCCAAGACCATAACAGGTTCAAAAAAGAACTAGATAAATTAATGGGGGATAGGTCCATCAATGGATATTAGACAGGATGGGCAGGAATGGTGTCCCTGGCCTCTGTTTGCCAGAAGCTGGGAATGAGCGACGGGATGGATCACATGATGATTACCTGTTCTGTTCATTCCGTCTGGGGAACTTGGCACTTGTCACTGTCAGAAGACAGGATACTGGGCTAGATGGACCCTTGGTCTGACCCAGTAAGGGCATTCTGATGTTCTTAGGTAAATTGAGAATGTATAGAAAGGACACCAGAACATATTTTTCTGAGAGAATATTCTTGGCAACGAGGTTTCCTTTGTCCAAAACTCTATATAGTGATACTGATATGGAAATTTAGCTGGGGGAATGAAAACTGTGCATCCCTTCCAGATGAAGGAGAGACACAGGTCCAGCTCTTAGTCTCACAACAAAGGGTGGTAATGTATCTACTAGGGCTCGTTATTGAGCAGAACCCCTCATCAGCTGGGAAGCATGTCCTCTGCAATGGTGCCAAAGCATGAAGGGGCATACCAATGTTTAGCATATCTGGCACACAAATACCTTGCAACGCCAGCTACAAAAGTGCCACGTGAACACCTGTTCGCACTTTCAGGTGACACTGTAAGTAAGAAGCGGGCAGCATTATCTCCTGTAAACGGGTGGCAACATTTTGCAAGTCTGAGCTGGTTTGTGAGAGGTAGGCTCAGTGTTTGAATGGCCAGGCGTAGGCAACTTCTGTTCTTTATGCTAGACCTAAACCCAAGTTTTGCCTTAGCAAAGAGAAGACCTTAGACTTTGTGTTATACTGCTCCTGTGCTCTGTTCCCAAAGCGTTCTCTAGCAGGGGAGGGCGGAGTGCTAGTATGTGTGTCACTGGCATGTTGGGGTGTTGCTGAAACAGGGAAGAGTTGAAGTTCCACTGCGGAGTGATGTGAACCTCAACTCTTCATTTCCCCTTCTAATAACGGAGGGGACAGAAATCCTTACCCAGCAAAGTCACATTCTCACAGTTCTCCTGCATGACATCCCAGTATAGGTCTCTCTGAGCGGGGTCCAGCCGAGCCCACTCTTCCCTGGTGAAATACACAGCCACCTCCTCAAAGGTCACTGGCTCCTGTAAGAGCAAGAGTCCAACACTCAGTACCTGCTGCCCCACTGATAACCCCACGATTCACAGGGGCGCAGGGTCCTTCAGATGGAAGCTCTGGGATGCACACAGTCAGCAGAGTCCAATCCTCCCCATGCTCAGAGCAGCCAGTATGCATCAGGGTAAAGGGAGAAAGAGAGCCCTTGTCCCTCCCCTCTCTCTGCTGCGGGAGGATATTGTCTTTCCTCATAGGCTGATATAGGACACGGAGCCCCCAGCAGTGTCCAGGGACAGCTCCCTGTGGGGAATCCAAAGTAACCCTCCTCATTGCCATCAGCTGAAGTGAGAGGATGGGGCATCTCCCCTAAGCCCCTTCATACCTCTCTGCAGCCTCTGGTCAGTAGGTTCAGGCTGCAGCACTGGCAGGCTGGTAATTTCTCCAGCCCTGTCTGAGGGGGTGTTTCCTGTCCCAGAAATTGGGCAGTTTCCTCTCCCAACCCCCATGGGTCTGTTCCTAGAACCTAAGCCCCAATTTAAACAAATTCCAGCAGGTTTGTCACACCCTGTCCCCATGCTTTTCTCCAGCCTGTGGATTTCATGCCCGCTCCCACCTCCAGACTAAACTTCCCAGAAGCTATGGGTTTACTGCCCCTGTCAGTGCAGAGGGAACCCATCAGCAACTCCCTGATAATCCCTACCTGAGCCAGCTCCACGGCAACCATTGTCCTTCCCCGTCCCCTAGGAGGCTGGGCCCATCCGGAGTGAAATGTGGATGTTGTTCTGCAGCCCATCAGGGTGAGAAGGGGGACTGAAGAGATTTCATAACCAGCTTTAGTGAATTTCACAGCACATTCCCCCAGGCTCTTTCCCTGCAGAGAAATGTTCTCGGCTCTCCTATGGCAAAACACTCAGTCACTTTATTGCAGTGCAGACCCGACCCTTCCCACCAGGGCTAAACCCACTGAGATCCTTTAGCACCCTATCTGCTGCTTATTAATTTCATTGGGTGACTCCTGGTTCTTGTGTTATGTGAAGGGGTTAATAACACTTCCTTATCCACTTTCTTCACACCATTCATGACTTTATAGTCCTGATAGGGGGGCTTTTCCATACCCCTAATCATTTTTGTTGTCCTTCTCTGCACCTTTTCCAATTCTACTATATCTTTTTTGACATGGGCTGACCAGAACAGCATACAGTATTTAAGGTGTGGCATACCATGTATTTATATAGTGGCATTATGATATTTTCTGGCTTATTACTTATCACTTCCTGAACAGTTCCTAATGTTCTGTTATGTATTTTGACTGCCACTGCACACTGAGTGGATGTTTTCAGAGAACTATCCACAATGAATCCAAGATTTCTTTCTTGAGTGGTAATAGCTAATTTAGACACCATACTTTTGTATCTATAGTTGGGATTATGTTTTTCAACGTGCATTACTTTGCATTTATCAATATTAAATTTCCTCTGGTACTTTGCTGCCCAGTCACCCAATTCTGTAGTGCCCTTTGTAACTCTTCAGTTTGCTTTAGACTTAACTATCTGGAGTAATTTTGCATCACCTGCAAATTTTGCCACCTCATTTCCCCATGTTTCTACTTCATTTATGAATACATTGAACAACAATGGCCCTAGTATAGATCCCTGGGGGACCCCACGATTTACCTCTCTCCACTGTGAAAACAGACCATTTATTCCTACCCTGTGTTTCCTGTATTTTAATCAGTTACTGATCCATGAGAGGACCTTCTTTCCTATCCCATGACTGCTTACTTTTCTCAAGAGCCTTTGGTGAAGGACCTTGTCAAAGGATGTCTGAAATTCCAAGTACACTATAGCCACTGGATCACCCTTGTCCACATGTCTGTTGACCCCCTCAGGGAATGCTAATAGATTGGTGAGGTATGATTTCCCTTTCCAAAAGACATGTTGACTCCTCCCCAACAAATCATGCTCACCTTTGTGTCTGATAATTCTATTATTTACTATAGTTTCAAAAATGTGCCTGGTATTAAAGTTAGGCTTACTCGTCACTAATTGCCAGGATTGCCTCTGCAGATTTTTTTTAAAAATAATTTTCATTAGCTGCCCCTAGTTATCTGGTACAGAGGCTGAGTACATATCACAGTCAGTAGTTCTGAACTTTTCATATCCGAGCCCCTTCAGTATTATTAGGTCAATACCATCTAGTCCTGGTGACTTATTAATGTTTAAATTACCAATTTGTTCCAAAACCTCCTCTATCAGCACTTCAATCTGGGACTTTTCCTCAGATTTGCCAGTTAAAAAGAATGGCTCAGGTGTAGGAAAGTCCCTCACATCCTCTGCAGTGAAGACTGATGCAAATGATTCATTCAGCTATGCTGCAATAGCCTTGGCTTCCTTGTGTGCTTGTTTAGCACCTCAATCATCCAGCAGGCCCACTGATTGTCTGGCAGGCTTCCTACTTCTGCTGTGCTTCAAAAAATTGGTGTTCGTTTCAATGACTTTTGCTAGTTGCTCTAATTCTTTTTTTGGCCTGCCCAATTATACTTTTACACTTGATTTGCCGAGTTTATGCTCTTTTCTATTTTCCTCAGTAGGGTTTGACTTCCAATTTTTCAAGGATGCCCTTTTTGCTTTTAACTGCCTTAGCCATGGTGGTATTTTTTTATCTTCCTACTGTTTTTTCCCCCTCTTGGGATACCCATTTATTTTGAGCCTCTATTATGGAGTTTTTTAAAAGTTTCCATGCAGCTTGCAGGTATTTCACTTTTGTGAGTGTTCCTTTTAATTTCTATGTAACCAGCTCTCTCAATTTGGTATAGTTCCCCTTTCTGAAGTTAAATGCTACTGTAGTGGGCTTCTTTGGTATCTGCCCCCTCACAAGGACGTTACATTTAATTACATTATGGTCTCAATTACCAAGTGGTTCAGCTGTATTCACCTCTTGGACCAGATCCTGTGTGCCATTTAGGACTAAATCAAGACTTGCCTCTCCCCTTGTGGGTTTCAGGACTAGCTGATCCAGCCACTAATTGTTTCTAAAAACTTTATATCTGCATCCCGTCCTGAGGGGACGTTTACCTAGTAAATATGGGGATAGTTGAATTCCCCAGTTATGGAGTTCTCTATTTTTATAGCCTCTCTAATCTCCCTGAGCGTTTCATAATCCCATCACCATCCTGATTACATGGTCAATGGCATATTCCTACTGCTATATTCAAATTATTCAAGTGTGGAATAATCAGTAGAATTTCTACGGCACAGTTTGATTCATTCAATTTTTTTTTTTTTTTATTATATTTGACTCTACGCTTTCTTTCACATATAGTGCCAACTACCCATTGTTGACCTGAGACCTGATAACCCCCTCGCCCCCGTATTAAACCAGCCTTGGGTGAAATTCAGGGAGTTTACCACTAAAATTGAAAAAAAGAATGTTCTGCTGCTGATAAAGCACCCCCACCTCAGGAATGTCCCTAACGAGAGTTATAACCACCAGGTTGTAAAGTAGAGACGCCCAGGTGCTGTGAAATTAGGGAGGATACAGAAAGAGGCTCAACAAAAGATAAGCTCTGACCATCATTTTTATGCTATCTGCACAAATAGAGAAGGTCACAACTAAGTTACAATTGGGGCGTGAAAGATACAATGTAAAAAAACGTGGTCAGGAATGAGGACAGTGTGTAATTGGTTAAAATCTCTCTTATTCAGGGGTGTAGGATAATGTGATATGTTTAGTAAAATTGAAGGCGGTAGCTAGTTTTACTCATGTAATGTAAATGAAAAATGATCCTTAGGAATCAACCTCAGACTGCAGTACAACAAGCTGCAAAACATCGTACCCACTACACGACCGTGCCATGTATGGGCGCTGGGAATCCCCAGATGAGTGGATCCTGACTGGCCATTGGCTGAAATTTGTCTGTATATTGGGAGTGGTGAGCATTAGAGATTTTCTTGGTATTTGTGTTGTGTGTGTGTTTGTAATAAACAGATGTTTAGAGCTCAGGCTTTGTAAGACACTTTCACTGGGAAAAGGTTCTGTAGACCTGTAGAGCCCTGAGGGAAAGGGCAGGCACTTCAATTGACCAGGTTTCTTCCTGAGCCCCGTGGGTAAGGATAGGTGTCTTACACCCCGAGCCCTCAGTAGGGTAGAGGTTGGGTGCCCTAGATTGTGCAGGTAAAACCACAAGCACAACCTATTCTGTCATTCCTATATATTTTGTACTGTGCTATTACCATGTCCCATTGATTATCATCATCCCAAGTTCAGTAATGCCTATTATATCAATATCCTCATTTAAAACCAGGCATTTAAGTATACTCATTTGAGAATTTAGCCTTTCTGCATCTGTATACAAGAACTTATAAATATTGTCAATATTTAGTTGTCTGCCTTCATCTGATATAATTAAATAGGACTCTTTCATTGGACAGTTTCTCTTCAGCTACTACCTGTACTTTGAACTTCTATCCTCTCCTCTTTACTAGGAAATAGAGAATCCCCGTTAAGAGATCCTCCCCTAAAGGATGGCTCTGTCCAAACCATTTGTTTCTTCTCACCTATTGCCATTCCCCAGCCCTTAGTTTAATATCCCCTTTATGAACTTTTTAATTTTACATCCCAGAAGTCTGGTTCCATTTTCATTTAGGTGGAGCCCATCCTTCCTGTACAGGCTCCTCCTTTCCCAAGAGGTTCCCCAGTTCCTAATAAACCTCAAACCCTCCTCCCTACACCATCATCAAATGAGGAGTCAAAGAGACTGAAATTCACATGTGCAGCAAGATGAAGGTCTTTTAAAGCTAGAGGGCTTCCAGCCATCTGCTGTCACCGTAACTGGTTGGCTCAAGAAAACATGCTATGGCCATTAAACCTGAGCTATATCATGCATTTGAGTCTGAGCCCTGTCACTGACAACTTTCTGACAATGTGTGTTGTGGATTTTTCTTACATTCTGCTGGAGTTTCTCTTCAAAGTCTTGCCTTGATACCAACATTTGTCATAGGCCTGGTCTATAGGACGCGGTTATTTCGGAATTAGCCGAGTTACCTAGAAATAAAACTGGTTCCGTCCACACAACCAAATCAGTTTTTTCGATTTAAAGGGCTCTTTACTCCAATTTCTGTACTCCACTTCAGCAAGTGGAGTAGCACTAAAATCGAGATCGCAGTTCTGGGTTACAGGTACTGTGGACGCAATTCGACGATATTGGCCTCTGGGAGCTATCCCAGAATGCTCCCTTGTGACCGCTCTGGACAACACACTCAACTCCAACGCACTAGCCAGGTAGGCAGTAAAAGCCCCGGGAACTTTGGATTTTCTGTTTGGTCACCATCAACACAGGTGACCATCAGCACAGTTCACCATCACAAGCGACCATGAAGAGCCCACCATCTCAAGAGACCATGCAGTCCTGGATTCGTAGACGAGCTCCAGCATGGTCTGAATGGGAGGTATTGGATCTCATTGCATGTTGGGGAGATGAATCTGTTATGGCAGAACTACGTTCCAAAAAAAGAAACGCACATACATATGGTAAAGTCTCCAGGGCCATGACGGAAAGAGGCTACTCCAGGGACACAGAGCAGTGTCGTACAAAAATCAAAGTGCTCAGGCAAGCGTACCAAAAAGCCAGGAAGGCGAATGGGTGCTCTGGGTCATTGCCCTATACATGCCATTATGGGGGGTGACGACGCCACTACCCTACCGCTGTCTGTGGACACGTTCAAGGGGGGAGTAGCACGGAGCGAGGAGGATGAGTTTTTGGAGGATGAAGAGGAGGAGGAGGAGGAAGAGGACAGTGCACAGGCGGCAAGTGGGGAATCCATTTTCCCCCCTAGCCAGGAACTATTCTTAACGCTGGAGCCAAAAGCCTCCCCCTACTCCCAAAGCATGCTCCCGGACCATGACCATGGAGAAGGCACTTCTGGTGAGTGAGAGCCTGATCGGAGCCATGGGGTCGGGGAAATCCAGCCGCGCTGGGCTGTTCGCGTTTAGTTTAAAGGGCTCATCCCTGATCAGAGGCTCATCGGAGCCATGCTGGGCTGTTCACGTTTAGTTTAAAGGGCTCATCCCTGATCAGACCCTCATCGGAGCGCCGCGGTGTGTGTGTGTGGTGGGTAGGGTGTTGTGTGAAGCGATCATCCCAGAGAGCCCGCAGGCTGCCTGCAAGCTGAATTCTGTTGCCCAGCCGCATGTGATGGTTTACTCACACCAAAGTGGCAGGCACTTCAGTATAAGAGGCAAAATGCGATCTTGTACGGAAAGAACATGTGCTGTGTACTATGAATTGCCTGTTTCACTGAGAAACAGTGTCCCCTTTGTTCTCTAAAATGTATCTTTCAAAATACTACCCTCCCTTTTTCTCCTCCCGCAGCAGGCGCAAATGTTTCAATGTGGCCCCTATCTACTCCATCCCAGAGGCTGGTCCAGATCAGAAGGCAGAAAAAATGAACTTGGGATGACATGTTTGCCGAGCTCATGCAGACCTCCCACACTGATAGGCCCCAGTTGAATGCGTGGAGGCAAACAATTGCGGAGTGGCGTAAAGCGTTACATGAATACGAAGAGAGGAGGGACGTGCGCGATGAGAGCAGGCAGGATGCTATGGTCACGCTCATGGAGGAGCGAACTGACATGCTCTGCTGTATGGTGGATCTAATGCGGGAAAGGCAGCAAGACCACAGACTGCTGCTGCAGCCCCTGAATAACCACCCTCCCTCCTCCCCAAGTTCCATAGCCTCCTCACCCAGACACCCAAAAACACGGGGCGGGAGGCTACGGGGCCCCACACAGTCAACCCCACAGGATTGCACAAACAGCAGAAAGCTGGCGTATCCTAAAATTTTGATTTGGTTTCTGGACTTGTCCTCCCCCCCCCACCTAATACCCCCCTCCCCCATCTAGCTTCTGATTTCTCTCAATGTTTTGTGCAACAAATAATAAAGAACGATTTTTAAACAATTGAGACTTTATTTCCATATATATATAGCGGGGCAGGTAACTTTAAGAGAAACAAACACAGCTCTCACACTGTACCCTGGCCAGTCATGAAACTGGCTTTCAAAGCTTCTCTGATGTGCAGCGTGCCCTGCTGCACTCTTCTAATCACCCTGTTGTTTGGCTGTGCGAAACTGTCTGCCAGGCGAGTTGCCTCAACCTCCCAACCCTGCCATAAACGTCTCCCCCTTACTCTCACAGATATTGTGGAGCACACAACAAGCAGCAGTTACAACTGGAATATTGGTTGTGCTGAGATCTAACCGAGTCAGTAAACTGCGCCAGCTTGCTTTCAAACATCCAAACGCACATTCTACCACCATTCTGCACTTGCTCAGCCTATAGTTGAACTGCTCCTTACTACTGTCCAGGTACCTGTGTACGGCTTCATGAGCCTTGGCATTAAGGGGTAGGCTGGGTCCCTGAGGATAACTATAGGCATTTCAACATCCCCAACAGTAATTTTCTGGTCTTGGAAGTGAGTTTCTTCCTGCAGCTGTTCAAACACACCAGAGTTCCTGAAGATACGAGCGTCATGCACCTTTCCTGGCCATCCCACGTTGATGTTGGTGAAACGTCCCTTGTGATCCACCAGTGCTTGCAGCACCATGGAAAAGTACCCCTTGCGGTTTATGTACTGGCTGCCAAGGTGGTCCAGTCCCAAAATAGGGATATGCGTTCTGTCTATTGCCCCACCACAGTTTGGGAAATGTGCAGACCGCTGTGGATGGCTTTAATGTGCTGGGGTTCCCTAAGTCACTACCCTTGATAGCAGCTGGTCAATGACTGCGCTGGTTACTTGCAGCACAGTAGATTTCCCCACTCCAAACTGATTCCCGACTGACCGGTAGCTGTCGGGTGTTGCAAGCTTCCACAGGGCTATTGCCACTCGCTTCTCAGCTGTGAGGGCTGATCTCATTTTGGTGTATTTGCACTTCAGGGCAGGGGACAGCAAGTCACAAAGTTCCATGAAAGTGGCCCTACGCAAATGAAAGTTTCTCAGCCACTGGAAATCGGCGTTCCACGGCATGAACCTGGCCCATGATCTCCCAGTCGCCACATGCTGTGCCGTCTGTGTCCATGTCCTCATCAGTATAGTAATCGCGCTGTCGTCGCTTCCTCGCCCGGTTTTGCAGGTACTGCACATACTGCTGGATAACGCGTGAGGTATTTACAATGGTCAAAACTGCAGCAGAGATCTGAGCGGGCTCCATGGCTATGGCACCTGCACGGGTAATCCTGAAAAAAGGGCATAAAATGTAGGAGAGCAGAGTGGCAGCGGAAGCTGTGCTGTTCGGTTCACGGTAGCCGAACAACCGCTGAAAATGGTTGTCTTCTGTGGCTTTCATGGAGGTGGGAGCCCAGGACAGACAACATGGAGAAGCTCGGAAGGGTGGCAATAGCCGGAGAGCAGAGTTGACGGCGGAAGCTGTGCTGCTCGGTTCACGATGGCCGAGCAGAGTTGGCAGCGGAAGCGTTCGATGAGGAAGAGAAAGAGTAGATACTAGAGATTACATAGGAAGATGAGAGGAAATGAGAGGTAGATTCATAGTAGCAGGACAGCAGCGGTGCATATGCTGAAAGCAATATGGTGGCTGCACGCCAAAAAGGCACGAAACAATTGTCTGCTGCAGCTTTCTGATGACACACACCCAGAAACACCCGCGAGAATGTTTTTGGCCCATCATGCACTGGGAGCTTAACCCAGAATTCCAGTGGGCGGCGGGGACTGCGGGAACTGTGGGATAGCTACCCACAGTGCACCACTCCGACATTCAATGCTAGCCTTTGTACTGTGGACGCAATCCGCCGAATTCACATGCTTCAGTGGGGACACAGAAGACCGAATGTATAAAATAGCTTCCGAAAATTCAAATAGAATAATTTCGAAATAATTTTGTATTGTAGACGTACCCTTAGGAACACTATTTTCAAGAAGAAAAGGAGTACTTCTGGCACCTTAGAGACTAACCAATTTATTTGAGCATAAGCTTCAAAGTGAGCTGTAGCTCACGAAAGCTTATGCTCAAATAAATTGGTTAGTCTCTAAGGTGCCACAAGTACTCCTTTTCTTTTTGCGAATACAGACTAACATGGCTGTTACTCTGAAACTATTTTCAAGTGTTTTCAAATTTACATATAGATATTGGAGTGGTAGCTAATTCAGAGTTTTGAGAGCATTGCTCTGTCAGCTATTGGTGTGGAAAAAAAACAACACATCCCTATCTGACATAGTTTGCTGGCAAAAGGTCTAATGTAGACACAGTTACAGTGGCAAAAAACAGGTTTCAGAGTAGCAGCCATGTTAGTCTGTATCCGCAAAAAGAAAAGGAGTACTTGTGGCACCTTAGAGACTAACAAATTTATTTGTGCATAAGCTTTCGTGAGCTACAGCATCCGATGAAGTGAGCTGTAGCTCACGAAAGCTTATGCTCAAATAAATTTGTTAGTCTCCAGTGGCAAAAAAGTCTATTAAAGAGAAATCAAGAAAAAGAAATGCCCATAAACTACATTAAAGCAGAGTTAAGGTTGCCCTGTGCTGCCTCATGCCCTTCCAGCACGTGTATAGAGGTGAAAGTAAAAACAAGGAAATGAAATAAAGGTGGCAATGGGGCACTAAGTGTACTGTGAAAAGTGATATGGACAAAGTTTCTTCTCCCCTCTTCACCCCATTATTAAACAGTAACTATTTAAAAAAATACCTTTTGAACTTACCACAGTATTTCTATACAAATGTGTTTTAGTCTTCATTTATAAACAATGAGAACACATCTCGAAGAACAACAGTTACGAGAAAGTAAGTAACAGTTTTTTCTTTTTCAAGTGCTTGTTCAGGTCCATTCCACATTAGGTGAATCACAAGCTTATCTCTGGAGGAGGATAGGAGTCATGGAAAATGCTCGGAGGACTGCTCTGCCAACCGCCGTGTCCTCTCTGGCCTGCTGGTTAACGCGTAGTGGGTTGTGAAGGTGTGCACCGAGGACCAGCTGGCTGCTCTGCAGATCTCCTGGATCGGGACCTGTGCCAGGAAGGCCGTGGAAGTCGCCTGCGCCCTGGTCGAGTGGGCCGTGACCGCCGGGGCTGGAACACCTGCGAGCTCATAGCACATCTGGATGCAGCTTGTAATCCAAGACGAAATCTGCTGCGCCAACACTGGGAGGCTTTTCATCCTCTCGGCTACAACCACAAACAGCTACGCGGATTTGCGAAAGGGCTTGGTGCGCTCCAAATAGAACGCCAGCACTCAACGCACATCCAGGGTGGGCAAGCTGCAGTGACTCGGGTCCATATGGGGTTTTGGAAAGAACACCAGCAGACAAATGTCCTGGCCCAAACGGAATTGGGACACCACCTTAGGGAGGAACTTGGGGTGCGGCCGGAGCTACACCTTGTCCTTGTGAAATACTGCATATGGTGGCTCAGAGGTGAGGGCCCTCAGTTCAGACACCCTTCTGGCCGAGGTAATGACAACCAGAAATGCCACCTTCCAGGAAAGGTGGAGGAGGGAACAGGAAGCAACGGGCTCAAAAGGGGGTCCCATGAGTTTAGAGAGGACCAGGTTAAGGTTCCATGGAGGGACTGCTGGGCGGGAGTACGGGAACACCCTCTCCAACCCTTTCAGGAACCGTCCGTTGGGTGGGAAAACACCGAGCCCACCGAGAACCCCGGATGGAAGGCGGAGATGGCCACCAGGTGCACTCTAAGTGAGGACGGGGCTAGCCCTTGCTGCTTGAGGTGCAGGAGATACTCCAGGATGGCCTGCACCGGGACCTGGCACGACCGCACCTGTCGGGGTTCACAGCAACATGAGAACCTTTTCCACTTGGCCATATAGGCCATCCTGGTAGAGGGCTTCCTACCGCCAAGCAGAATCTGCTGCACTGGAAGGGAGCACTGGCTCTCCAGGGCGTTTAGCCACAGAGCCTCCATGCCGTCAGGTGCAGTGACTGAAGGTCGGGATGGAGAAGCCCCCCGCCGTCCTGTGTAATGAGGTCCCAGTGTAGGGGCAGAACTACTGGGGCTGCCACCGACAGCTCTAGGAATGATGTGTTACCAGTGCTGGCGGGCCCAGGCTGGGGCGATGAGGATCACCGCCGCCCTGTCCCTGCGCATCTTGAATAGGACCTTGTGCACCAAAGGGAGCAGGGGGGGAAGACATACATCAAGCCCCCCCTCCACGGGATCGCAAACGCGTCCGCGAGCGAGCGCAGGCTGCGGCCCTGGAACGAGCAGAAATGCGGGCACTGGGCGTTGGCCCTGGTGGCAAACAGGTCTACCCGGGGAAACCCCCACCTGCGGAGGAGCAAAAGCATGACGTCCGCCCTGAGCGTCTTGTGCATGTGGTACCACCTGCTGAGGGAGTCCACCAGCTCGTTTCGTACCCCCGGGAGATAGGACACCTCAAGGTGAATTGCATGGGCTATGCAAAGGTCCCAGAGGAGGAGAGCCTCGAGACAGAGTGGCGAGGAATGAGCCCCGCCCTGTTTGTTTATATAGAACATGGCAGTAGTGTTGTCTGTCAGAACTGTCACGCTGTGACCACTCAGAGTGGCGTGAAAGGTCTGGCAGGTGAGACGAACCGCCCTGAGCTGCTTCACATTGATATGGAGCGACCGCTTTGCTCCGGACCACAACCCCTGAGTCATGAGGTCCCACAGGTGAGCCCCCCCCCGCCATCCGTGGCCTGATGCGTCCGTCACCAGCGTCAGGTCCGGTTGTGGGGCGGCAAAGGGGATGCCTTTGGAAACCACAGGCTCGGACTGCCACCACAGCAGGGAGTCCAGCACATCCCTGGGGGCTGTCGCTACCAAGTCCAGGGGGTCCCTGCCTGGGCGGTACACCTGAGCGAGCCACGCCTGCAGAGTCCTGAACCTCAGTCTGGCATGCCTGACCAGGTGCGTGCATGCTGCCATGTGGCCCAGCAGCCGCAAGCAGCACCTGGCCGTTGTCGTTGGAAACTGGCGCAGGGAGGCCACCACTTGCTGGATAGCTCGGAATCAGGATACTGGAAGGCTTGCCCTGGCCTGCACTGCGTCCAGGACCGCCCCTATGAATTCTACTCTCCACGTGGGTACAAGCGTGGACTTGGGGATGTTGACCAGGAGTCCCAGCTCGTGGAACAATCTCATGACCACCTCCACATGGCCACGCACTTCCGCCTCGGATCGGCCCGCCAGGAGCCAGTCGTCGAGGTACGGGTACACCCAGATTCTCAGCTTCTGTTAGAAGGCCGCCACCACCACCATGCACTTCGTGAACACCCTTGGGGCCGCGGTTAAACCAAACGGGAGAACCGAAAACTGGTAATGTTCTCGGCCCACGGTGAAGCGTAGGAACCGCCGAAGTGCTGGGTGGATGGCAATATGAAAATACGTGTCCTTCATGTCGACGGCGGCGTACCAGTCCCCCATACCAGTCCCAGGGAAGGGATGATGGTGCCCAGAGAGACCATATGGAACAGGGCTTTGACCAGGAATATGTTGAGCCCGCGCAGGTCTAGGATGGGGCGAAGGCCCCCTTTGGCCTTGGGGATGAGGGAGTACCGGGAGTAGAACCCCTTCCCCCTTAGGCTGTGCGGCACCGCCTCTACCACCCCCACCTCTAGCAACGAGCGGACTTCCTTCTCTAGGAGATGTTCATGAGAGGGGTCCCTGAAGAGGGATGGGGAAAGGGGCTGGGGGGGGGGGGAGGGAGGTGAACTGCAGTGAGTACCCATTCCGCACCGTGCGTAAGACCCAACAGTCTGACGTAATGGGATAAACTGGAGAAACGGGACAGGCGGTTCGGGAAACAAAGGGACGGATCCGGTGACTTTAATTTTCCTGATATCTGCTGGGACATAGACAATCCAGGAAGTTTTTGGAAAGCGTAGGGGACAATTTCCTGGTGCAAGTGCTAGGGGAGCCAACTGGGGGGGCGCTTTTCTTGACCTGCTGCTCACAAACCAGGTAGAATTAGTGGGGGAAGCAAAAGTGGATGGGAATCTGGGAGGCAGTGACCATGAGTTGGTTGAGTTCAGGATCCTGATGCAGGGAAGAAAGGTAAGCAGCAGGATACGGACCCTGGACTTCAGGAAAGCAGACTTCGACTCCCTCAGGGAACAGATGGCCAGGATCCCCTGGAGGACTAACATGAAGGGGAAGGGAGTCCAGGAGAGCTGGCTGTATTTCAAGGAATCCCTGTTGAGGTTACAGGGACAAACCATCCCGATGAGTCGAAAGAATAGTAAATATGGCAGGCGACCAGCTTGGCTTAATGGTGAAATCCTAGCGGATCTTAAACATAAAAAAGAAGCTTACAAGAAGTGGAAGGTTGGACATATGACCAGGGAAGAATATAAAAATATTGCTCGGGCATGTAGGAAAGATATCAGGAGGGCCAAATCGCACCTGGAGCTGCAGCTAGCAAGAGATGTCAAGAGTAACAAGAAGGGTTTCTTCAGGTATGTTGGCAACAAGAAGAAAGCCAAGGAAAGTGTGGGCCCCTTACTGAATGAGGGAGGCAACCTAGTGACAGAGGATGTGGAAAAAGCTAATGTACTCAATGCTTTTTTTGCCTCTGTTTTCACTAACAAGGTCAGCTCCCAGACTGCTGCGCTGGGCATCACAAAATGGGGAAGAGATGGCCAGCCCTCTGTGGAGATAGAGGTGGTTAGGGACTATTTAGAAAAGCTGGACGTGCACAAGTCCATGGGGCCGGACGAGTTGCATCCGAGAGTGCTGAAGGAATTGGCGGCTGTGATTGCAGAGCCCTTGGCCATTATCTTTGAAAACTCGTGGCGAACGGGGGAAGTCCCAGATGACTGGAAAAAGGCTAATGTAGTGCCAATCTTTAAAAAAGGGAAGAAGGAGGATCCTGGGAACTACAGGCCAGTCAGCCTCACCTCAGTCCCCGGAAAAATCATGGAGCAGGTCCTCAAAGAATCAATCCTGAAGCACTTACATGAGAGGAAAGTGATCAGGAACAGTCAGCATGGATTCACCAAGGGAAGGTCATGCCTGACTAATCTAATCGCCTTTTATGATGAGATTACTGGTTCTGTGGATGAAGGGAAAGCAGTGGATGTATTGTTTCTTGACTTTAGCAAAGCTTTTGACACGGTCTCCCACAGTATTCTTGTCAGCAAGTTAAGGAAGTACGGGCTGGATGAATGCACTATAAGGTGGGTAGAAAGCTGGCTAGATTGTCGGGCTCAACGGGTAGTGATCAATGGCTCCATGTCTAGTTGGCAGCCGGTGTCAAGTGGAGTGCCCCAGGGGTCGGTCCTGGGGCCCGTTTTGTTCAATATCTTCATAAATGATCTGGAGGATGGTGTGGATTGCACTCTCAGCAAATTTGCGGATGATACTAAACTGGGAGGAGTGGTAGATACGCTGGAGGGGAGGGATAGGATACAGAAGGACCTAGACAAATTGGAGGATTGGGCCAAAAGAAATCTGATGAGGTTCAATAAGGATAAGTGCAGGGTCCTGCACTTAGGATGGAAGAATCCAATGCACCGCTACAGACTAGGGACCGAATGGCTAGGCAGCAGTTCTGCGGAAAAGGACCTAGGGGTGACAGTGGACGAGAAGCTGGATATGAGTCAGCAGTGTGCCCTTGTTGCCAAGAAGGCCAATGGCATTTTGGGATGTATAAGTAGGGGCATAGCGAGCAGATCGAGGGACGTGATCGTTCCCCTCTATTCGACACTGGTGAGGCCTCATCTGGAGTACTGTGTCCAGTTTTGGGCCCCACACTACAAGAAGGATGTGGATAAATTGGAGAGAGTCCAGCGAAGGGCAACAAAAATGATTAGGGGTCTAGAGCACATGACTTATGAGGAGAGGCTGAGGGAGCTGGGATTGTTTAGTCTGCAGAAGAGAAGAATGAGGGGGGATTTGATAGCTGCTTTCAACTACCTGAAAGGGGGTTCCAAAGAGGATGGCTCTAGACTGTTCTCAATGGTAGCAGATGACAGAACGAGGAGTAATGGTCTCAAGTTGCAATGGGGGAGGTTTAGATTGGATATTAGGAAAAACTTTTTCACTAAGAGGGTGGTGAAACACTGGAATGCGTTACCTAGGGAGGTGGTAGAATCTCCTTCCTTAGAGGTTTTTAAGGTCAGGCTTGACAAAGCCCTGGCTGGGATGATTTAACTGGGAATTGGTCCTGCTTCGAGCAGGGGGTTGGACTAGATGACCTTCTGGGGTCCCTTCCAACCCTGATATTCTATGATTCTATGATTCTATGACTGGTCTGGTACGCTGTCCTCGAGTGCACCTTCAAAAGCCTGGCTTAGTGCCCGGCTGGGGTTTGTGCTGGTCTTGGTTCTGGCCTGGCACATTATTGTTATTCTTGTTGTTGCGCTGTCGCCTGATATCCATGGCTCGCCTACGGTAAGGCTCATGCCTATGGCGAGGCTGGTACTGGCGTTGATGGGGAGGCTGCGGCTGAAAGGGCTTCCTCTGGGTAGCCAGGGTGTGCATACCCAGCGACTTGAGCGTAGCTTGTGAGTCCTTGAGGTTATGCAGCCTCGTGTCTGTCTGGTCCGAGAAGAGCCCGGACCCTTCCAAGGGGAGGTCCTGGAGTGTATTCTGGACCTTGGATGGCAGGCCTGACTCCTGGAGCCACACCGAGCGCCTCATGACCACCCCTAACGTGATTGTTCTAGCCGCTGCGTCTGCCGAATCCAGGGAGGCCTGAAGAGAGGTCTCCCAGTCTTAATGGGGTCCTCCTGTTCAACCACCGCCTCAGCCTGCAACCCCAAGTTTTGGGCGACCCTGTGCAGCAATTCCCGATGGGCTCTATGGTCTATCGGCGGAGGGCCGGACACCTCTGTACCCGCCACCGCCTCATCAGGGGAAGACGAAGAGGTTAGTTGCTGCTTGACCCCCTCTGGTTGGTCTTCCTGCTCCGCATCACCAGTGGGAGGGGCCTCCGGCTCAGGCCGGGGCGGGAGTCCATGGGACGGCACCGGGCTCGGTGCCTGTCTCTGCAATCTATGCTGGGGGGATGCTGGAGGCCTGGATACTGTTGCCTCCGGCACCATCTGGCATCGGTGCGGGGACCAGGACTGCTGCACCGAGTAACTTGCCCTGGATGGGGACCCTTGGCACTCCTGATAGGCCCAGGGGGTCCAAAAGGGCCAATGGCCTGGCGGCCCCCCCTGGAGTTGCCAGCTCCCTGCTGTCCGGGGCCTGGTGCCGGTAGCTATAGTGGCCGGAGTCAGCGCCAGACTGCAGCGATGCTGATTGCAAAGACCATGGCGGTGTCAACGATCTGCGCCGGGGGGAGAATGAGCGGCTCCTGGATAAGAGGGAGCGGTACCGGTATCCCCAGGGCCAGGGCTGGGACTGGGATCTGGACCAGTGCCGGCATTCCCTGGACCAGGATCGTCTGCGGGAGTCCTCTGGCGAGGGCCGTCTCAACTCCTCCCGTTGCTGGTCTCTGGGTCTTGCCGGAGAGCGGTGTGCCCTTTCTGGGTGCTTCTTCGCGTCGACCCGCTACCGGTGCCACAACCTCCTTCTGGGCAGCTGGCAAGTGTGAGTCCGCAGAGTCGGAGCTCAACCGGGACCAACTCTAGGAGCAGTGCCGGGAGGGTGTCCTTGAGCGGCACACCATTGCCGTCGTACCCCTCGACAGCACCCGAGGAACGGGTGCTGCAGGGTTCTCCCCATACGGGAGGGGGCTCGCCGCCGACAGCTCGATGAGGTCCTTTGCAGCCTCAAAGGTGCCAGGCATAGAGGGCTGATCCGTTATGCCCTCAAGCCCATCGTCTGCACTGAGCTCACTTAGGTCTGGGCTCAGTGGGGCTTGTGCTGCCGGGACCGCCAGCATCAGCGCCGGTACCGCGGCCTTCCCGCTCTTATCGGCGCTCAGGGCCTTGGGAGGCACCGACCTCCTGTGCGGGGAACGACCGCGCCTTCCTTTAGGCTGCGCTGGGGGCCGCATGGGGGAGGACGAGCGGTGCCAGGGCCTAGCCTGGCACTCCGGGGCCGACAGTTTACGGTGCTTAGCCGGTGCCGGGTCTCTCTACGGCTCCAGGGCACTAAGCACCGAGGAAGCCTGGGCTGGCGTCGGGTGCTCTGGGCCCGGTGGCTGCAATGCGGCGCATCAACAGGCAAAAGTCTCTTTCTTGTCCTTGGCTTAGACGCCTTGCAAATCCTACACCGTTCAGTTTCATGTCCATCCCCCAGGCAACGTAGACACAAGTTGTGGGGGTCACTGGCAAACTGGCATAGGTTTGCAGCACGTGGCACAAGCCTTGAAGTCGTGGGCCTGCGGCATGCCCCGCGACCTGGGGCAGGTGCTGGAGGCCTCCAAGCACCAAATGACTTAAGTGTCCACAATCTGTATGTAAACGAACTAATAACAGCTACTCTAAAGGCTAAGGGACTGCTCTTCTACGAGAGAGAGAGAGAGAGAGAGAGAGAGAGAAGGAACTGGAGGGGATCGGGCCGGCGGGGGTATATATGCATGGCGCAGTGGCACCACTTGGGGGCCCCGCCGGCCTGACAGGAGCTGCTAAGGGAAAAAGTTTCCGATGCTCGTGCACGCGGCGTGCGCACATCTAATGTGGAATGGACGTGAACAAGCACTTGAAGAAGAATGGCAGAAATCCACTCCAGGAGACGGAAAGGCATGAGGCTGGGGAAGGGGAAAGAGATATAAACTAGCCCTTTCACTCACCAGGACACCCAGCCCCCTTCCTCCCACTGCTCTCAGCCCTCCATCCTTTATGGTAGTGCAGGGTCACCAGATCCCCATCATCTCATCCACTCCACTGCTCCCTGCTCTCCCTTCTCCCAAGGACTCCTGATAGGAATCTCACCCTGTCTTGTATCAATGGATGGGCCCAGCTGACTGTCACACCCTCCATGGATGTGGGAAGTGACTACAGCAGAGTGCCAGCTCTGACACAGTTACAGTTCAGCACTACCTTCTGTTTATAAATTGACAAATCTAACTGCTCTGAATCCACATGTGTGCTCAGATTATTTTGGCATTTGCTACTCTCCTTGGCAGCAGTTCTGAAACTGGAGGTGAAAACCCCTCAAGGGGTCATGAGGTTATTTTTTGGGGCCACGAGCACATGCATGAAACAGAGAGCAACTACTATAAAATATATAATTTAAATCTTGGGTTTTAGAAAATTACACACACCTTTCCGTTGCAATGTGTATTTACTTCCAAAAGAAGCGTAAGTATGTAATACAGAGTTATTGTTCTGAAACAAAATATGTTTGTATTATCACCACTTTAAGGAAATTGGACTCTGCGGATCATAGTATTGTGTGCAGGTTTGTTGTCTTGAGACTAAAAAGGTGGGTCTGAGACAACATTAGAGGGATTGAGCATTCAGCAGCTGAAGACCTGCATTAAACCGCAGACCAATCAGAACACAGAGATGGGCAAAAAAAAAAAAAAAAAGGAAATAATAATTTAACACTCAGACACACAGACAAGGGTGGTGCTGAGGGGGGCTAGTGGGGGCTATAGCCACCCCAAAATTTGCCTGAACTCCCCGCTCCCCCGCTTGTAGCCACCCCTTCCAGCACAAAGGTCAAATGTTACTCAGAAATAAGGATGCCTCGTATGGCATTGCCACCCTCACTTATGCAGTTGTGTGCTCCTACTGGCAGCAGAGCTGTCTTCATAGCTGGGTGACCAGCCGGCAGCCGCTGCTCTCTGGCCCCCTGGCTCAGAAGGCAGCGCCTGCTGCCAGCAAAGGCCCAGAAGTAAGGGTGGCAATGGGGCACTAAGTATACTGTGAAAAGTGATATGGACAAAGTTTCTTCACCCCCCCAACCCCCCCCACCCCATTATTGAACAGTAACTATTTAAAAAAATACCTTTTGGACTTACAACATTATTTCTATACAAATGTGTTTTAGTCTTAATTTATAAACAATGAGAACAGATATATTCATTTAAAACAATATGGTAATAAATTTAGCATTTAAAATAGCATTCAACATAAGAAAATGTGTTTTTAATTTATAAGCGGGGAGGTCACACTCAGTGGCTTGCTGTCTGAAAGGGGTTGCCAATACAAAAAGTTTGAGAACCACTGCTCTATGGGCATGCAGGGTATGGTTAGTGGCTTACATTTGAAGTTATTTAAGCAAGAAGTTCCCGACATTCCTCCCCCAGAGATGCCCCCCAAAAGAACATTTTTATACAACTCCCTTGCTCTTACAACATTTTGCACACACCTAGGGGGAAACCGTGCTTCTAATGGTTCCCAGACTAATCTCATTTCCTTGGCATTTATCTCAGCTAGTACAAGGAAACCTCCTATAGGGCCTAGGTTACAACTGTTATGGGAACCAAACACACAGGTATTTTGCCTAGTTCCAAGACACTTACTGTGGAACTCTCTCCCCAGTATTTGAGATAATACTGACCTACATAACTGAATAACACTGTGATTATACCCAGTTACGTAGGTTAGTTGCACAGATTGGGGTGTGCTGTTGTTCACCATTTCAGACTGGAGATTTCAAACCCCTCCTGGTTCCTTGGTAGCATATCCCATAACTAGGAGAATTTTCTCCAGTTGACTGAGCTGCATTTGAACATTCCCCATGTCATCATGGAGGGGTGACGGGAAACCATAAATAAAAGAAGAAATGACTATTGAAGCAAACCGTCATTTGTCTCAAAGTCCTCAATAAATCTGAACTACATTCTGTCAAAGCACACCAATATTCAATTATGTGACCAAACAACCTTTAGGAAAGAGAGAAAAATCTACATCTCAGAGAGATAGAAGACATTTTCTGTTTCAGATAGAATGAGATTCTAGAGCAAGTTACATTTGAGGACTCAGAATCAGGACCACAGATTCTCCCATTGCATTGTCCTCTAATCCACTGAAATCTGCTTCACTCACGGCTATCTGATTATTACTGAGTTATGTTATTTGCAAATGTTTACCATCGTGATAATGTTTTCTCTAGACTAGGGAATGCGGAGTAGATGGGGACATGTCAAGGGAAAATATATGAGCTAACCCAGACTAGTATACTGGGGGCACGTCAGTATAGAGAATATAGCTGTACTTCTATATCTGGATAGCTCAATGGAGCTAGCTAACTATAAAAACATGCTAACGGAGACCAGGCCCCAGTAGATTTTACCACAGTAAAGCTAACTGATGTCATTTCTGTTTTCCCCACCTGGGGCTGACATGCTGTGACGTTCGGTACCTCGTGGGAACGCCCTACACCCCCATGTTTATCCTTATAAAATGATTGTGTGGTATCCAATGCAAAATTTGTCATGTTGGCTGTTTTGTGAAGGCTCATGATGCACTGAGCATTGCTGTTACAGTGATGTTATAGTAATTGTTGTTGCAGTAATGTATACAGTTATGAGGCTGAAAATGTACCCTCATGGCTTAAAATAAGACCAGGCAAAAACACTCTAAGAGCAAAGGGGCAGTTCACACCTCATCAAGGCATGTATGGGACAAACCCAGCACAGCCTCACAGGAATAAAGGATGCTGGCCTATGCAGTAACAAAAGGATCTGTTGGACTCTCGAGTGAGTCACCCCCTTTCCTTTGGTCAGTTTGGGACTGCGATGAGGTAATGCTCATCTGACTCTGAAGGGGGGGGGAGGGGGCAAAGCCAAGAGGGAAGAAAGAACATGGTAAAAGGGAGAGACATTTGCCATGCTCTCTCTCTCTTCCACCTACATCTACAGACACCACACCAAGAGACTTAAGTGCTGATCAAAGGGGACAGCCTGGCTGAAGAGCAACCAGCCAGCCTGTGGTGAGACGCATCGAAGTTTGTAAGGGCACTGGAAGCGTTACGATCAGCTTAGAATGTGTTTTGCTTTTATTTCATTTGACCAAATCTGACCTGGTCACGAAATACGAGGAGGATACAAGACGGGAAGCTTCGTGATTCATACTGAGAAAGTAGTGCGGAAGTAGATAAAGGGAATTCGGATGCAGGCCTCTGAAATGAGCAGGAGTCAGGCTAACTCTAGCTTTAATAACGTGAGATTTGTAGAAGCGGGGATAGTGAGAAGCGAGTGGAAAATAACTGTGAAAGAGGCTGCTGTGACCTTGTATTAGATAAGAATAGAATGCAGACTATAAGAGAAACGGTAAGAAAAATAAGATATCATGAAGGAATATGTATAAACAATATGCAGTTGTTGCTTATTATTGTCTGTAATAATGGTATAAATACTTGCTCAAATTGTTTATCTGGGAGAGACCTGCCTAGGTGGGGGAAACCCTGTGTCCTAGTGCACTCTCTCCCTCTGTACAATTGCTTGAGATAATAAACTGTGTCTGACTTGCTGCACCCAACCTGAGAGCAAGAACTGTGTTTTTCTCCAATAATTTGGGGGCTCGTACGGGATGGCAATGCCTGCAGAGACAACAGCAGCTGCTGCGGACCGTTCCCCTTCGAACCCCATGGCACCACAATAGAGGTAAGAGACCTTTTGAAATCTTTATTGGGGTATCGGAGGAGGACTGCCTGTGAGGCTGTCTGTCCCTTTTGGGCTTACGCCATCCAAACTTATTAATTGTGCAGCAAGATCAGATACAGAGCGGTGCTGGGGAACTGTTTTGCCACCCCCAATACGGTTAATGTACTGGTACTGAGCGGAGGCATCATGGTATGAGAGAGCGAGTGTGTGTGTGTGTGCGCGCGCGCGCCCAGAGCACCCTGCGAAGCCAAAGGCTCGTGATTGGGGTTGTCTCTAATGCAAGCCCCGTGGACTGCCCCTCAGTAAAAGATCCTAACCGGGGGGCTGTCTCTGCATGGCATCGCCTGGCGAGTAGCCTGCTTGGGTCTAGGGTTGTGTGCCTCTATCCATCTTGTCCCTTTCGCCCATGCTTATGAGCCACTGACTGGTCTGACCATCTCACTGGAAGCAATCAGAGTAAGCTGCGCCGTCCCTCTGAGACTAGCCGACGCACTTTGCGGAAGGGAGGTATAGGAAGGTCGTGGTCATCCTCGATAAATCTTTCCTGTGTGAGTGATCCGAGCAGAAGAGCTATTCTTAGCTAATCAGCTCCCTACTGTGTGCCTAGAAAATGGGTGGGGGACAGTCTAAATATTCCCCCGTACCCCTTAATGGTATGCCAGCATATCACATGTATGTACATTATGGTCCTAGGACCTGCAGGTATTTGAAAAATTGGAATCTTCACACGCATGATAATCCATCTAAACAATTCCCACTAGAAGGTACCTTCGATTTAAATAAAATCATACGTCTCAGAGGAAGCCACAAAGAGACTCCACGAGTCTTGGGTGCGGAGTCTAAAGGACTCCCAGGAAAAATTAAGAACTCAAGTACAGGCTTTGAAATGAAATGTAAAGCATCCAGATGCCTCCCAAATTATTTTTTGTTAACCTCCCGGCTTCTTTATATTCCCAATTAGTTAAGACTGAAGTCAAGGAGGGAAAAGAATGGGTTAATTTTAAAAGTTAGCTTGGCCGAGAGGTAAGAAGAAAGCTGCTTTGCGTTAAAGGTCAAGAATCTGCACAGACCAGGCCAAGCACAAAAAAAACCCCTGCTTTCAGTCCCAGCGGGCTGTCAAGAAAATATAGACAAACGTAAAACAAAGGCAAATAAGTTGCAGGACTGAGATTATATTTGCGAAAGTTAGCCACCTGGTGAGACCCAACAGTCTGTCTTTGCAACCCTGGAGCCGATGTGGTTTGGGGACGCTAAAGAAGCCACAGGCAGCCGGCCTTGACTGGAATACCTCCCAAAAGCGGAAGCAAGTTGTAAATTTTTACAGCGTATCTCTGGACAATCTGTGCACAGGATAACCTCCCGTCCATCTCTCTCTCTCTGTCTCTCCTACTCCCTGGGCACGGCCAGCCTGGGAAGTGTGTCTGTGAGTATAAAAGGGGGGTCCAGATTTGAGCATTAACGTTTTTTCTTCCCTTGAGTGCTGTTATATTATTATTTTATTAATTAATGCTTTAAATTCAGTCACTTGGTGTGTTCTCTTCATCTCTGCGCTACGATCCTGTGGTTTTAGCCAGATCAACTCAGGCACAGGCAAACTGGTAATGAAAATCTGTCACAGTTGTAATGGAAAATTGAGGATGGAGAGAACCCTGCAGAGTGCACAGCATCTATCTGTTTTGCCCTTGATATTTTACGTTTGCTTTGTTTGGCACAGCTGGTATTACATGTTAAGAACTGCATGATTAGAGGTGAGCCCCACTCTCAGCCGCAGTAGGTCTGAGAACCGGAGAGGGGTTTAGCATTCCTCTCTCCATCCCAGTCAGTGGTGACAGAGTGCAAGTGGATGTAATCCTGGTTGTAGAAGTCCAGGTTGGTGGAGGGGAGGACTCGGGGAGTCTCGCTCCACGCATATAATCCTTGGCGCATACGTCCTTAGCCGTAGCATGCCTGGGGTACAAAGAGGAGTTGGGGATAAGGAAAGAGATGTGTACCTGACAGCTAGAACCGAGCAATTAAAAGTATAGATTATGAACCAGGCAGCAACTCAAACCTACGCCCAGGACCAGTTGCAAGCCTTAAGACAGGACTTCCAGGCAGAAAAGAAAGCACTGGTTAAGCAAGTACCAGTCCTTCAGAGACTTGTCAAAATTTAACCATTTGTGCTCAGCATACGCCGTAACAGCAGTGTGTCTGCCATAAGAGGAAACTGAATAGTTAAAACACCAATTGGCCGTGTGTTCTGTCCAGGTGACAAGCCTCACAGGGGAAGGACTTGGGTAGCCCTTGTGAGTGAGAATATTTAAGAGAAGAGACCAGAAGGGCTGGGGGCTAGTTAAGAAGCCCACCCTCCTTGTTAAATTGGTAGTGGGACAAAGCTGGTGCCCATAGAAGGGACAGTTCAGAGAGAAAAACAGGATCAGGCCCAAGCAGACAGGCAACAGATAGAGAGATTGGAAAACAGGTTGGAAACTTGGAGGGCATAGTGAAAGAAAAGGAGTAAATAATTACAGGAATGGGAAACTTAAATCCCGGAATAATGCTTGGAATGGTAAAATCTGAGATGATTGGGTGTCGTTTTCTGTGATAAGCAAGTGATTTAAGAAAGGAAAGTGAGAAGTTAACTCTGTAGTTGCTGGAGGGAATTAAGCAGTTGAAATTTGTGAAATACTAGAAAGAAAAAGAATTCTTGGTTTCTTTGCAGCCATTTTGAAAAAAAAAATGCGCCCTTTTCCAAAGGAATGCAATTATACAGTGCTACTTAATTAATATCTTATTAGGCTCCAAGGGACTACAGTAGGTGGTGTCTTCCTTTTCAGATTGCTGTGTGTTTGAAAGCAGGAGTTAAAAGTAAAAGGCAATCAAAAGTCTGGTAACGTTTATTGTGTCCCTTTTTAAGTAAGAATCTCTAAACTGTGGATAGCTTTGGATCCAAAAGCAAGCCGGAAAGCATCTGTTTTAATGTAAATTACCTAACTGATAAGGTAGAAGTCACTGAAACCTGGGCTGCCTATGAAACAAATACAAGAAAATATGGGTAATTCCTCTGTTTTGCCTGCAATTAACAAGGGTATTTGTATAAAAAGGAAATATTTTAAGCAATGATTGACTGCCCAGAAGGGGTAGATCTATGTTCTTTTCTCTTTCAGAAAATCAGAGAAAACTGATACCAGCTGAAAAGCAATTCAACATATCATGAATTTACTGGCACAATAGGAATTAAGTTCTGTGTTCTATGTCCTGTCTTGTGGTGTTTGTCTTGTGGCCAGAATTGCTGTGTTTAATTTTTCATAGGACAGTTTAGTTTAAAACTAAATAGAAGGGTTAAATCAAAATGCAGATACTTGTTTTATTCAACTTGGAATACAAAGTGTTTAGTATATCACATTTTCCTGATATTATCCAAAGTTTAATATATTTGCTTAAGTAAGAAAAAGAAATTTCATTGGCCAGATCTTTTAATTGAAAAAAATTGTTAAAATTTGCACACCAACAGTCTTTGGAAGCAAGGACATGAAAGTTAACCCACTCCCCATATTGCACATGGGATCCTTCTGGCTACCTCAAATTTCTAGCTAGAGGGCTGGGGAGGGAGGAGAGCTATTGGACACCAGAAGTTGTACCAAGTGGACTCCTCAAAAGTGGGTGTGCTTGTCCTGGCTTGTTGCTCCAAAGCTCTGTAATAAAGTCATTTTACTAGAAGGGTGTAAGTGGCATACATTGAACAATAAGACTAAAGTGCTGCATAATGGGCAAGGTATATGTGTTCATTTTTTAACAAAGGTATGTGAGTGGAAAGTGAAAGTTCCTTTGTAGGTTAAAAGAAGCCAAAAAGGGGGGAAAAGAAAGAACTGAGGACGAGTTAACTCAACGCTGTAGCTGGCAGGCTCGGTCCAAAGATAAGACACTGGCCCGCCCAAGGACACTGCTCACAGCCAAGAAAGAGAGCGGGGCTTGAATGTGCCCAAACAGCCGTGAGATCTGCAAAACACTATCAGGCACTAATGAAATATGTTAAGTCTGTTTATACACAGGTGAAAGAAGCACTACCCAAGGATCCTGAACAACCCTGCCACTCGCTAGAACCCAGTCTACATAAAGGTCCATCAGCAAAAGACTGCCCTGGCTCCGCGCTGGAAAGGCCCTTACCAAGTCCTGCTAACCACCAACACTGCTGTGAAGTGCCCAGGACTGACTACCTGGACCCATGCTTCTCACTGCAAAAAGGTCCCTCCACCTCAGGATGACTCCCCGACTGATGATTGCTATCTCTCCTCTTGATGCTGCTGTTCCATCTGGACAGCAGGAGAAAAGGACAAGATGGAGTGCTAGTAACCTCTCCCTTGTCCACTGACAGACCTACTGTGCCTCTGAATTTTGCTAGAAGAATCAAAGCATTTCAGGATGATGTGCTAGTAACCTCTCCCCTGTATAATGTAAAACCACAACTGTTCCAAGAGAGAAGAAGGAACGCCCACTCTGCTGAAACCACCAAGATCCAAGGATTCCTGACTACAAAAGACATTGATAGTTGGCCTTGGTGGCGAAGACGGAGCAGTGTACATTGGCAGGGAAGGAGTTGTGGGATGTATTCTTGGGAATGTGGAGTGAAGTAGTGGGGTGGGTTTATTCCAGGGGCTGGAATCTGTGCTTATGGGCAAGTACCATCAGAATGAACTGCCCTCCCCAATTGTCTTCTGGATGATGAATACCAAAAATGCCTTACAGCCACGAACATTACTCCCACCATTCCCTCCACCTTTGCCACCACTGTATTTGCCACCACAAATACAAATGATACTGTATATTCTAACGAAACCTATTGGCCAAGACCTTCACATCTAAGTGATTTATTGAAATGTTGTTCAGAAAATTTATTTTTTTAAGGTTCAGAATAGTTCATATGAGAGAACAATTGAATGGAAAACAAATGGATCAGTGGAAATAGAAATATATGATATCACTAAAGATGAACACCAAGAATCAGAAATCGAGATTAGTGGGTTCTATAGCGAAGTAGATATGATGGTCATTCCTGGAGTCTGTAAAATGTTAGATGAAAGAAGTCCTCATTGTTATTTGGTCACCCAATTAGTGAATAATCAAACATATACCCAAAGAGTTTGTTCTGTCACTAGAAATTTTACCTGTACTGAAATTATTCCAGTAACTAATAATTTAACCTGTACCATATTGCAATATACCCCCTCTTATGTCATTGATGCTAATGCCTCTCGGAAGTATATGAACCTCTTTAGCCAACAGATGTAGTATAGTACTGTACCAGAAAGAGATGTAGTAGGATATCGATGGACTGTGATTAATGCTACATTAGGGACTATAAAATTCACACTGCCCTTGTCCAGTTTTCAAATTACCTCTACAGATCCAAATTGCTCAAAAGGGGCTGCCATTAGGCTAACACAACAAAGGGCCTGGGTTTCCTCTAGAAAGAAGAGGGACTTAGCTGAATCCCTATGGGATGGGGCCAATAGTGCAGCAGCAATTTGGAATATTTATAGAAACCAAGAACATGAAGAGAAATTAGGACAATTGGAAAAAGTTACTGGCCTTGTAACTGGAGCACAACTAACCCAGGTTCAGCCTGGAGTGGGTGAATTACGTGTTATCTCCACCCTTAGTTCGATGACCCAGAAGCTGTTAACAGAGATGGTACTGAATATCACTGAGGCTGGGAAGGCATTGCAGTGGGATCTGGCTTGCTCAGAAATTCAGGATTTCCTGAATGACCAGCTGATGGCCATTCAGAGTGATCTCGAGCATCAGGCCTGGCCTACTGCCCTTACAGACACTTCAGGATTATCATCTGATCTGTGGCCATGGAGACACACTTGGAGATATTCTTGGTGGAGGTGCAAACATTCGCAGTGTTCCTTTCAAGCATACGGACCGGTTGGAGGGATGTGGGCTCCCACATACCATATCCTGCCTGGTCCGTGGGGAGGATGCATGTGGACTGGGTAATTCACCGAGACATTTGGGAACTTAGGCTACCTGGTATGCCCAATAGATTTTGTGTCAGTGCTCCCAGAATAACATCCAACATTTGGATAGGGAGAAGGAGTCAATGGACATTCTGGCCATTAGAACCCCCACAGCTTCAGTGTGACTGTAAACTGAAGCCAGGGGAAGTTGTCACTGTTCATGACAATGTTTGTTGGGAGGGTATGGGACAACGAACTACCCTGACAGGACACCTACTCTTCCAAGCTAATGACAGCTGTGTGCATGTTGAGGCCACCATATTACAAGATATTCATTTTAATCTCACCACTGCTGCAGGCCTGCGGACAGAATTTTTCAATCAGCCCTTAGGTTTCAGATACCCTTTAACTGGATCAGCCTAATACCTGATCGATTCCAAAATTTACTTTCACTCCTACCAGAGATTCAGAAATTTTCTGAATTACAAGGGCAACTTCATATGCTTCAAAATATATATCAAGTTGAAAAGTATGCCATTCATACCGTTTATAGAGTGTCTATCTTACGTACTAAGTATGATGTATTCTGTTTTGTGACTAAAACTGTGCAACAACCCCATTATAGTATTATTGTGGGCATGTTATTGCTTGTATTGTTGTTATTTGGTTTAAGGTTATGTTATTGTTGTTGTAAAGGACGTAATAATAATACTTTTCATGTCCATACTAACCACGCATTGTCATTGTATCCAATTAAAACCCCTAATACTGAACTATTTGATGCAGAGTTTGAAATACAAAATTTAATGAAAATGGAAGTTTAGAATTGACAGTTGTGCTGGAAGCACAAAAGGGGGGAGTGCGGAAGTAGATAAAGGGAATTTGGATGCAGGCCTCTGAAACGAGCAGGAGTCAGGCTAACTCTAGCTTTAATAACGTGAGATTTGTAGAAGCGGGGATAGTGCATAGTGAGTGGAAAACAACTGTGAAAGAGGCTGTTGTGACCTTGTATTAGATAAGAATAGAATGCAGACTATAAGAGAAATGGTAAGAAAAATAAGATATCATGAAGGAATATGTATAAACAATATGCAGCTGTTGCTTATTATTGTCTGTAATAAAGGTTTAAATACTTGCTCAAATTTTTTATCTGGGAGAGACCTGCCTAGGTGGGGGAAACCCTGTGTCCTAGTGCACTCTCTCCCTCTGTGCAATTGCTCGAGATAATAAACTGTATCTGACTTGCTGCACCCAACCTGAGAGTGAGAACTGTTCTTCTCCGACAGTAGGGCAAAAAGTTATCTTAGGTGCATGTACATGAACGCAAGAAGCCTGGGAAACAAATAGGAAGAATTGGAAGTCCTGGCACAATCAAGGAACTATGACATGACTGGAATAACAGAAACTTGGTGGGGCAGTTCACATGACTGGAGCACTGTTATGGATGGGTATAAACTGTTCAGGAAGGACAGGTACAGGAGGAAAGGTGGAGGAGTTGCATTGTATGTAAGAGAACGGTATGACTGCTCAGAGCTCCAGTTTGAAACTGTAAAAAAGCCTGTTGAGAGTCTTTGGGTTAAGTTTAGAGGCAAGAGCAACAAGGGTGATGCCCTGGTGGGCGTGTGCTATAGACCACCAGATCAGAAGGATGAGGTAGACAAGGCGTTCTTTGGACAACTAACTGAAGTTTCCAGATCACAAGCCCTGGTTCTAATGGGGGACTTCAATCACCCTGACATCTGCTGGGAGAGCAATCCAGCAATCCAGGAAGTTTTTGGAGAGTGCTGGGGAGAACTTCCTGGTACAAGTGCTGGACGAAGTGACTAGGGGCCGTGCTCCTCTTGACCTGCTGCTTACAAACAGGGAAGAATTGGTACGGAAAATAGAAGTGGGTGGCAATCTAAGCAGCAGTGACCATGAGATGGTTGAGTTCAGGATCCTGACAAAAGGAAGAAAGGAGAGTAGCAAAATACGGACCCTGGACTTCAGAAAAGCAGACTTTGACTCCCTTAGGGAACTGATGGGCTGGATCCCCCAGGAAGCTAATATGAGGGGGCAAGGAGTCCAGGAGAGCTGGCGGTATTTTAATGTTCTCTGAGCTTGTGACGCTGCAGGGAGGGGGGAGTGTTGACCTGGGAATGTGGGGATGGGATACCTGAGAGCCTGTAACCTGAGCCAGGAGGGGATTGGGGTCAGGTGACACCTTTGCCCGGGAAACTGGACAAAGGCTGGAGGAGGAGCTGGGGGGGAGGCTAGGTGGGATGCTGGAGGGTTTTTCTTTCAGTTTGGCATGGGCTAGGGAAGAGGGGAGAGCCCCAGAGTGGGGGTCTAAGCTCTTTACCCCCCACAAGGACCTGACTAAGGAGTCCTGTTCATGCCTACAAGCTCGGGGTTGGATTGTGTTCCTTGTCATCTCTAATAAACCTGCTGTTCTACTGGCTGGCCGAGAGTCACGGTGAATGTGAATCGCAGGAAACAAGGGTACAGGACCCTGACTCCCCCACGCTTCGTAACAGAGCTCATGCAGGCCTCCCGCACTGAAAGAGCTCAGCAAAATGCATGGAGGCAAGCAATGTCAGAGTTCAGAAAAGCACAAAATGAACACGAGGACAGGAGGGACGCGCAAGAGGAGAGGTGGCGGGAGCCAGAGGAGAGGTGGCGGGATGTAATGCTGAGGCTACTACAGTATCAAACTGATATGCTCCTGCGAATGGTTGAGCTGCAGGAAAGGCAGCAGGAGCACAGACCGTTGCTGCAGCCCCTGTGTAACCACCTGCCCTCCTCCCCAAGTTCCATAGCCTCCTCACCCAGACGCCCAAGAACACGGGGGGAAGGGGGGCGAGAGGGGGCACGCTCCAGGCAGCTTGCTGCAGCTGTTCAGACAGACCAGAGTTCCTGAAGATGCGAGCGTCATGTACCTTTCCCAGCCATTCCACGTTGATTTTGGTGAAATGTCCCTTGTGATCCACCAGTGCTTGAAGCACCACAGAAAAGTACTCCTTGCGGTTTATGTACTGGCTGCCAAGGTGGTCCAGTCCCAAAATAGGGATATGTGTTCTGTCTATTCCCCCACCAGTTAGGAAATCCCCACTGCAGCAAAGCCATCCACTATGACCCGCACATTTCCCAGACTCACTACCCTTGATAGCAGCAGCTCAATGGTTGCGTTGGCTACTTGGATCACAGCAGCCCCCACAGCAGACTTGCCCACTCCAAACTGATTCCCGACTGACCGGTAGCTGTCTGGAGTTGCAAGCTTCCACAGGGCTATTGCCACTCGCTTCTCAACTGTGAGGGCTGCCCTCATCTTAGTAGTCTTGCACTTCAGGGCAGGGGAAAGCAAGTCACAAAGTTCCATGAAAGTGCCCTTACGCATGCGAAAGTTTTGCAGCCACTGGGAATCGTCCCAGACCTGCAACACGACGCGGTCCCACCAGTCTGTGCTTGTTTCCCGGGCCCAGAATTGGCGTTCCATGGCATGAGCCTGCCCCATTGCCACCAGCATGTCAAAATTGCCAGAGCCCATACTTTGAGAGAAGTCTGCGTCCATGTCCTCATCACTCTCGTCACCACGCTGTCGTCACATCCTCGCCTGCTTTTGTAGGTTCTGGTTCTGCACATACTGCAGGATAATGCGCAAGGTGTTTACCCTGCTCATAACTGCCACGGTGATCTGAGTGGGCTCCGTGATTGCCGTGGTATGGTGTCTGCAGGAGAGCAGAGTTGCAGCGGAAGCGGTGGCTGATGACAGATACCACAAGAATAGATATTTATAGAGAACGACGAGAGCACCTGTGAGGTGGATTCATAAGAGAAGGAGAGCAGAGCTGTAGCGGAAGCGGGAACCCATGACAGCCAACATGGAGAAATTCGCTATCGAGGCAAGAGCAGGAGAGCAGAGTTGCAGCGGAAGCGGTGGTTCGATGACGACGGTTAGCAGTCCTACTGCACCATCTGCTGAAAGCAGTATGCATCCGCATGGAAAAAAGGTGCAAAAAGATTGTCTACCATTGCTTTCACGGAGAGAGGGGCAACTGACGACATGTACCCAAAACCGCGCGCAACAATGTTTTTGCCCCATCAGTCATTGGGAGCTTAACCCAGAATTCCAATGGGCGGCGGAGACTGCTGGAACTGTGGGATAACTACCCACAATGCAATGCTCCGAAAGTCGATGCTAGCCACGGTACTGTGGACGCAATCCGCCGACTTAATGCACTTAGTGGGGACACACACAATCAACTCTATAATATCGCTTCCTAAACAAATCTACTTCTATAAATTCAACCTAATTCCGTAGTGTAGTCATACCCTTAGTGCAAGGATAACAGGGTGGTAACATTGTAAAAGTCTGAGATGGACTGTGTGCAGTAGGCTCAGTGTTTGAGTGAAGGCTAGGGGTAGATAGCCAGTGATGAGCTGCCAAAAGCTGACGAACCGGTTCCTTCAGTCGCTCCGGGTCTTCGGCAGCAGATCCTTCAGTGCCGCTGAAGACCCGAAGCGAGTTAGGGACCCGCCGCCGAAGTACCGCCAAAGACCCGGAGCACCACCAGGTGAGTAAAAATTAAAAAGGGATTCTAAGGGGAGCCTCCTCAGATGACAGCTCAGGCGGCCCGGACAGGATGTGGCCTGCGGGCCGGAGTTTGCCCACCCCTTTAACGACCGGTTCTAAACCGGCTTCAAAATTTAACAACCAGTTCACACGAACCGGTGCGAACCGGCTCCAGCTCACCACTGTAGATAGCTTCTGTTCCCTGCACTGGACTTAACCCCAAGTTTTGCATTAGCAAAGAGAAGGTGTTAAACTTTGTGCTATACCGCACTTGTGCTCTGTTCCCAAAGTATTCTGTAGCCACCAGGGTAATGTTTGTCATTGGCCAGTTGGGGTGTTGCTGAAACAGGGCACAGATGAGTTGCATTGTGAGATGTCATGAACCTTAACTCCTCATTTCCCCTTCTAATACCTGGGGGAACAGTAATCCTTACCCAGCGAGGTCACAGTCTCATAGTTCTCCAGCATTACATCTCTGTAGAGGGTTTTCTGACCCGGGTCCAGAAGAGCCCACTCTTCCTTGGTGAAATACACAGCCACCTCCTCAAAGGTCACCAGCCCCTGAAAGAGCAAGAGCCTCCTGACAACCCCATCGTTCAGAGGGGAGGCGGGCCAATCACATAGAAGATCTGGGAGACAGGCTGTCAGCATAGTCCTACCCCCATCCCATCAGAGCAGCTAGGAGGCATCAGGGTGAGGGGAGAAAGACAGAGCCCTGCACCCCTCCCATCAGAGGGGGGGGACAGGAGGCTTCACATTCATCACTCACCTATTAGCCAGAGGCTGATACAGGAGATGGAGCCCCCAGCAGGAACAACTCTCTGGTGAGAATCAGAACACTGTCCCCATGGCCAGCAGGCAGGATGGGGTATCTTCCCTGGGCCTTACTGGTGGGTTCCCCTTTAAATCTCACAGGGGCCTCTGGCTAATAGGTTCAGGCTCCAGTATTGGAGTCTAGTAAGTTTTCTCAGCCCACTCCAGGCTGTTTGCTTCCTGTTTGTCAAATCAGGAAATTCCCACCCACAAACTCCATGCATCTGTTGCTGGGATCTAGGTCTCACAGTAAACAAATCCCAACAGGTTTGTCATCACACTGCCCCCCTTCATTTCTCCACCCTGAGTATTTCCTAACCCCTCCCACCTTCAAACCAACCCCCCCAGAAATGCCAACCTCCTCTGTATTTACTACCCTCCTCCCTCCAACAGGGACCCACCAGCAACTCCCTGATAATCCCTACCTCAACTGGCTCCACTGCAGCCATTTCCCTTCCCTGGTCCCTGGAAGAACAGAAAAACCTGGCAGAAAACATGGATATTGCGCTGCAGCCTGTTAGGGCAAAAAGGACAATTGGGGACATGTCAGAACAGGAAATAATTTCACAGCACAACTCTCCGCAGGCTCTTTCCCTGCACACTGATGTTCTAGACTGTCCTGCATCTAACAGAAAAATTCAAAACTAGGGCTGTCAATTAATCGCAGTTAACTTTTGCAATTTGTTTCAGTTAACTGCGATTAATCAGAGTTTTAATCGCACTGTTAAACAATACCAATCTAAATTTATTGGAAATATTTTTGGATGTTTTTCTACATTCTCAAATATATTGATTTCTATTACAACAGAGAATTCAAAGTGTACAGTGCTCACTTTATATTATTTTTCTTACAAATATTTGCACTGTAGAAAAGATAAAATACTGTAATGTGATCGCTTTATCATGAAAGTGCAACTTACAAATGCAGATTTTCTGTTGTTACATAACTGCACTCAAAAACACAACAGTGTAAAAATTTAGCGCCTACAAGTCCACTCAGTCCTACTTCTTGTTCAGCCAATCGCTAAGACAAACAAGTTTGTTTACATTTACTGGCGATAATGCTCCCGCTTCTTATGTACAATGTCACCTGAAAGTGAGAACAGGCATTCACATGGCCCTTTTGTAGCCAGCACTGCAAAATATTTATGTGCCAGCTATGCTAACATCCATATTCCCCTTCATGCTTCAGCCATCATTCCAGAGGACATGTCTCCATGATGACGATGGTCATTAAAAAATAATGTGTTAATTAAATTTGAGACTGAAGATCTTGAGGGAGAACATTATGTCTCCTGCTCCATGGTTTTATCTGCATTCTGCCATATATTTCATTTTATAGCAGTCTCGGATGATGACCCAGCATATGTTGTTCATTTTAAGAATATTTATACTACGGAGTTGATAAAATGCAAAGAAGGTACTAATGTGAGATTTCTAAAGATAGCTACAGCACTTGACCAAGGTGTAAGAATCTGAAGTGCCATCCGAAATCTGAGAAGGCCGAGGTGTGGAACATGTGGTCAGAAGTTCTAAAGGAGCAACACTGATGCAGACGCTACAGAACCCGAACCACTAGACAAGAAAATCAATCTTCTGATGGCGGCATCTGACTCAGATGATGGAAATGAACATACGTCACTCCGCACTGCTTTGGATTATTATCGAGCAGTACCCATCATCAGCATGGAAGCATGTCCCTGGCTGGCCTGGCCTCTGAGTGCCAGAAACTGGAAGCCCCCCCCCCCCCCCCCCGCCCTTTTGGGAAGGTGTGTCTCAGGGCTTTGCAAGCTGCTGCACCCATTAAAACCCATCCCAGTTAGGAAATGACTCAGGGCAACAATTTCCTATATAAACAAAGAAAGTTTGCTGCACATCAAATGGGTGGGAAAATATCCCAAATCTGAGATTTTAAATTGAACTAGAGAGAAAAGGGGAGAAATCAACACGAATTTTACATCCATTGGTGACAATCAGGGAGAGAAATCAGAGAAAAAGGGGGTAAACCTGAAAAAGAAAACAGAGAAAGGGTCAATAATTGCTCCGTCAGCACCGCCCCTTCATGGCTGAATTGCCGCCTTCACACCTGAAAGGAAACGTCCTTTCTTTGACTCCTGTCCCTGGGCGCTGGGTGGCTGGGGTGCAGGGGGAGGCAGGCAGTGACCCCAGGAAGCTGATTTGAGGCTGGCACAGGGCACCCCAGGAGCGAAGCTAAACCAGCCCCTAGGCTCAGCGGTGGGGGGACGGTGACCAGACCTCTGTCCCGATTTTTAGTTCTTTGTCCCTGGACGCCATTTGTCCCGGTATTGCCGCACTGGCCGCTCCGGCTGCTTTTTTCTTTTTTTTTCTTTTTTTTTTTGTTTCCCCCCATGTGTCCCGATATTTGGGCCGTCTCACCGGGTAACCCTAGGGGGGGGGAGCACGTTACAAACTGGTGCTGGGGGAGGCAGGACACGGGGAGGGGGAAGAAGAAGCCCGGGCCAGGTCCCTGTGTGGGCAGGGGGGCGGTCGGACCGGGGGGGGCAGGACGCGGGCGGGGCAGGTCGGACCCCAGGACTGAGGCTCCCCCCGCCCAGCGAGCAGCCCCTGCCCCCGCTCCCCGGCTCCCCACAGCGCAGACTGCCCGGACCAGGCTCCAGTTCGCCTCAAAAAGCGGAAGGAGCCCGGGAGGCTTCGGGGGGGCGAGTCTGAGAGGCGCCGGCTGCGGGAGAGGCGCGGAGCCAGGCCCTTACCTGAGCGAGGGAACGCGGAAGCGCCGCCCAGGGCAGCCTGGGAGATGTAGTTCCTGACTCTCTTGGGAGCGGAAGTGACGTTAGGCGGGGGGTGACGAGAAGGGCTGAGAGTTCGTGAGGGCCGTTGGAGCCTCTCCCAGGACCGGGGAAGAGTTTTGTGCAGCTCGGGAGCTTGTCTCCCCCGCCCACAGACGCTGGTCCAGTGAAAGATGTGACCTCGCCCCACCTTGTTTCCCGGCTCCGGGCATGCGCAAATTCGGGGGAGTCCCGCGTGCGCAGATGGGGGGGGGAGGGAAGAGTCTCGCATGCGCAGATGGCGGGGAAGGGAGACTCCTGCAACCGCAGAGGCAGAAGTCACAGAACTCATTGCCCAGAGCACCTGGGGCTCCCCCAGGAATCCCCCCTCAGTCTTTAGGCTCAGGCAGCCCCGCCTGGGGGCTGGGAGCCGTGCGGGTGCTGGGGAGGCAGGAGTCCGGGCCAACAAAGGAAGGACTAAGGGTACGTCTGCCGTACGAAATTATTTCGAAATTATTCTATTTGAATTTTCGGAAGCTATTTTATACATTCGGTCTCCTGTGTCCCCACTGAAGCACGTGAATTCGGCGGATTGCGTCCACAGTACCAAGGCTAGCATTGAATGTCGGAGCGGTGCACTGTGGGTAGCTATCCCACAGTTCCCGCAGTCCCCGCCGCCCACTGGAATTCTGGGTTACGCTCCCAGTGCATGATGGGCCAAAAACATTCTCGCGGGTGTTTCTGGGTGTGTGTCATCAGAAAGCTGCGGCAGACAATCGTTTCGTGCTTTTTTGGTGTGCAGACGCCATACTGCTTTCAGGAGATGGTGCACCGCTGCTCTCCTGCTACTATGAATCCACCTCTCATTTCCTCTCATCTTCCTATGTAATCTCTAGTATCTACTCTTTCTCTTCCTCATCGAACGCTTCCGCTGCCAACTCTGCTCGGCCATCGTGAACCGAGCAGCACAGCTTCCGCCACCAACTCTGCTCTCCGGCTATTGCCACGCTTCCGAGCTTCTCCATGTTGTCTGTCCTGGGCTCCCACCTCCGTGAAAGCCACAGAAGACAACCATTTTCAGCGGTTGTTCGGCTACCGTGAACCGAACAGCACAGCTTCCGCCGCCAACTCTGCTCTCCGGCTATTGCCACCCTTCCGAGCTTCTCCATGTAGTCTGTCCTGGGCTCCCACCTCCGTGAAAGCCACAAAAGACAACCATTTTCAGCCTTTGTTCAGCTACCGTGAACCAAACAGCACAGCTTCCGCTGCCACTCTGCTCTCCTACATTTCATGCCCTTTTTCCAGGATTACCCGTGCAGGTGCCATAGCCATGGACCCCGATCAGATCTCCGCTGCAGTTTTGACCATTGTAAATACCTCGCGCATTATCCAGCAGTATGTGCAGTACCTGCAAAACCGGGCGAGGAAGCGACGACAGCGATTACTATCCTGATGAGGACATGGACACAGACGGCACGGCATGTGGCGACTGGGAGATCATGGGCCAGGTTCATGCCGTGGAACAAGCATGGGCCCGGGAAACAAGCACAGACTGGTGGGTCTGCATAGTGTTGCAGGTTTGGGATGATTTCCAGTGGCTGAGAAACTTTCATATGCGTAGGGCCACTTTCATGGAACTTTGTGACTTGCTGTCCCCTGCCCTGAAGTGCAAATACACCAAAATGAGATCAGCCCTCACAGTTGAGAAGTGAGTGGCCATAGCCCTGTGGAAGCTTGCAATGCCCAACAGCTACCAGTCAGTCGGGAATCAGTTTGGAGTGGGGAAATCTACTGTGGGGGCTGCTGTGCTGCAAGTAACCAACGCAATCATTGACCAGCTGCTATCAAGGGTAGTGACTTTAGGAAATGTGCAGACCACTATGGATGGCTTTAATCCGCTGGGGTTCCCTAACTGCGGTGGGGCGATAGACGGAACTCATATCCCTATCTTGGCCCCAGACCACCGGGGCTGCCAGTACATAAACCGCAAGGGGTACTTTTCCATGGTGCTGCAAGCACTGGTGGATCACAAGGGACGTTTCATCGACATCAACGTGGGATGGCCAGGTAAGGTGCATGACGCTCGCATCTTCAGGAACTCTGGTCTGTTTGAACAGCTGCAGGAAGGAACTTACTTCCCAGACCAGAAAATTATTATTGGGGATGTTGAAATGCCTATAGTTATCCTCGGGGACCCAGCCTACCCCTTAATGCCAAGGCTCGTGAAGCTGTACATAGGTAACCTGGACAGTAGTAAGGAGCAGTTCAACTATATTTTAAAGAATCCTTATTGAGGTTACAGGGAAAAACCATCCCGATGTGTAGAAAGAATAGTAAATATGGCAGGCGACCAGCTTGGCTTAACAGTGAAATCCTTGCTGCTCTTAAATACAAAAAAGAAGCTTACAAGAAGTGGAAGATTGGACAAATGACCAGGGATGAGTATAAAAATATTGCTCGGGCTTGCAGGACTGAAATCAGGAAGGCCAAATCACACCTGGAGTTGCAGCTAGCAAGAGATGTTAAGAGTAACAAGAAGGGTTTCTTCAGGTATGTTAGCAACAAGAAGAAAGTCAAGGAAAGTGTGGGCCCCTTACTGAATGAGGCAGGCAACCTAGTGACAGAGGATGTGGGAAAAGCTAATGTACTCAATGCTTTTTTTGCCTCTATCTTCACAAACAAGGCCAGCTCCCAGACTGCTGCACTGGGCAGCACAGCATGAGGAGGAGGTGACGAGCACTCTGTGAAGAAAGAAGTGGTTCGGGACTATTTAGAAAAGCTGGACGAGCACAAGTCCATGGAGCCGGATGCGCTGCATCCGAGAGTGCTAAAGGAGTTGGCGGATGTGATTGCAGAGCCATTGGCCATTATCTTTGAAAACTCATGGCCATCGGGGGAAGTCCTGGACGACTGGAAAAAGGCTAATGTTGTGCCCATCTTTAAAAAAGGGAAGAAGAAAGATCCTGGGAACTACAGGCCAGTCAGCCTCACCTCAGTCCCTGGAAAAATCATGGAGCAGGTCCTCAAGGAATCAATTCTGAAGCACTTAGAGGAGAGGAAAGTGATCAGGAACAGTCAGCATGGATTCACCAAGGGCAAGTCATGCCTGACTAATCTAATTGCCTTCTATGACGAGATAAGTGGCTCTGTGGATGAGGGGAAAGCAATGGACGTGTTATTCCTTGACTTTAGCAAAGCTTTTGACAGGGTCTCCCACAGTATTCTTGCCAGCAAGTTAATGAAGTATGGGTTGGATGAATGGACTATAAGGTGGATAGAAAGTTGGCTAGACTGTCGGGCTCAACGGGTAGTGATCAATGCGTCCATGTCTAGTTGGCAGCCGGTATCAAGTGGAGTGCCCCAAGGGTCGGTCCTCGGGCAGGTTTTGTTTAATATCTTCATAAATGATCTGGAGGATGGCGTGGATTCCACCCTCAGCAAGTTTGCAGATGACACTAAACTCGGAGGTGAGGTAGATACTCTGGAGGGTAGGGATAGGATACAGAGGGCCCTCAACAAATTAGAGGATTGGGCCAAAAGAAATCTGATGAGGTTCAACAAGGACAAGTGCAGAGTCCTGCACTTAGGACGGAAGAATCCAATGCACCGCTACAGACTAGGGACCGAATGGCTAGGCAGCAGTTCTGCAGAAAAGGACCTAGGGGTTACAGTGGATGAGAAGCTGGATATGAGTCAACAGTGTGCCCTTGTTGCCAAGAAGGCCAGTAGCATTTTGGGCTGTATAAATAGGGGCATTGCCAGCAGATGGAGGGACGTGATCATTCCCCTCTATTTGACATTGGTGAGGCCTCATCTGGAGTACTGTGTCCAGTTTTGGGCCCCACGCTAGAAGAAGGATGTGGAAAAATTGGAAAGAGTCCAGCGGAGGGCAACAAAAATGATTAGGGGACTGGAACACATGACTTATGAGGAGAGGCTTATGGGATTGTTCAGTCTGCGGAAGAGAAGAATGAGGGGGGATTTAATAGCCGCTTTCAACTACCTGAAAGGGGGTTCCAAAGAGGATGGATCTAGACTGTTCTCAATGATCTCAAGTTGCAGTGGGGAAGGTTTCGGTTGGATATTAGGAAAAACTTTTTCACTAAGAGGGTGGTGAAACACTGGAATGCGTTACCTAGGGAGGTGGTGGAATCTCCTTCCTTTGAGGTTTTTAAGATCAGGCTTGACAAAGCCCTGGCTGGGATGATTTAGTTGGGGATTGGTCCTGCTTTGAGCAGAGGGTTGGACTAGATAACCTCCTGAGATCCCTTCCAACCCTGATATTCTATGATTCTATGGTGCAGAGAGAGAGTCAGCCTGGGACCCCCCCCCCCAAAGGGGGAATGTGGAGAACCCTCTCTCAAGGGGAACAACCGGCATCAGGACCAACTGACTGGCTTGAGGGGACCAACGGAACATGACTTGTTATTACTGTGGACAGAGAGGCCACATACAGACCCAGTGCCCGAAGGTCAAGGACGAACTAAGCAAATTGAACCCTCACAGGGTTAACTGGTTAGGGACACAGCTGGAGGGAGGGCAGGCTTCCCAGGCAGGGGGGACTGGCAGCTTACCAGCTGCTCAGGAGGGAGGAGTTTCCCAGACCAGCTCCTCTGGAGGGCTGGATGCTCCAGACTCACGGTTCTCAGTTTACAGGGTGGGCGCAGGGCTGTCCCTGCGGAGCGAGTGCCTTGTTCCCCTGGAGGTGGATGGGAGGAAGGTCAATGGATTCTGGGACATGGGCCCGACCCAAGGTGGTGGCCCAAGATCGGGTGGTGCCTGATACCTATCTGACCCTGACAGGTATGGGCGGGACCCCATTCAAGGTGCCCATGGCGAGGGTACATCTGAAATGGGGGGGGCCAATGACGGCCCCAAGGACATGGGGGGTGCACCATCATTTGCCCACTGAGGTGTTGATAGGGGGTGATCTAGAGGATTGGCCAAGCAACCCCTAGAACGCTCTAGTCGTGACCCATAGCCAGAGCTGGCGAGGGCACTATGCCCTGACATTGGGGTGGGTACCTCACCGGAGGCGCAGTACCCTACCCTGGTGGGGAGGGAGCACCCAGGGACAAGGCTCATAGGGGCTGCGGGTTCAGACCCAGCCAGTGAAAGGGAGCAGGTCCCCATCCCTTTTCTAGCCACTGAGTTCCAGGCCGAGTTGCAGAAAGATCCCTCCTTGCAGAAGCTAAGGGACCTGGCTGGCCTTAGTGCGGCACAGACCCTGGGGAAAGGCTGCCAGGAGAGGTTCCTGTGAGAGAAGGAATTCCTGTACTGAGAATCGGCTCCGCCAGGGCAAGTGGAGTTGTGGGGGATCCGGAGGCAGCTGGTGGTCCCCCAGAAGTATCGCTGCAAGCTCCTGTACCTGGCCCATGACATCCCTTACTCAGGACACCAGGGAATCCGGCACACCAGGCAGAGGCTGCTACAGAACTTTTACTGGCCTGGGGTCTTTACCACTGTCCAACAGTATTGCAGATCCTGAGACCCCTGTCAGAGGGTGGGAAAGGCCCGGGACAAGGGGAAAGTGGCTTTGAGACCTTTGCCCATCATAGAGGAGCCTTTTCAGAAGGTGGCTGTGGACATAGTGGGGCCTCTCAGCAAGACGACCTGGTCGAGGAAGAAATACATTCTAGTGGTGATAGATTTCGCTACCTGTTATCCGGAGGCAGTGGCCTTGTCGTCTATCGAAGCAGTCACAGTGGCAGAGGCACTGCTGACCATCTTCAGCCAAGTGGGGTTCCCCAAGGAAGTCTTGACAGACCAAGGATCCAACTTCATGTCAGCCCTGCTCCGGTGCTAGTGGGAGAAATGTGGGGTCCGGCACATCTGGGCCTCAGCATGTCACCCCTAGTCTAATGGGCTGGTGGAAAGGTTCAATGGAATTCTAAAGATGATGCTGAAAACCTTTATCAACCAGCACCCGCAGGATTGGGACAAGTACTTACCTCACCTGCTGTTCACATACAGGGAAGTGCCCCAGGAGTCCACTCGGTTTTCACCTTTTTGAACTGTTATATGGAAGAAGGATAAGTGGGCCCTGGACCTGATAAGAGACGAATGGAAGGGGAAGGCCACTCCCAATGGAGAATTAGTGGTGGAGAATGTCTTGACCTTCCAAGAAAGACTTGCTGAGCTCATGGGCTTGGCCAAGGAGAATCTGGCCAGAGCCCAGAGAAAACAGAAGGTCTGGTATGACCGCACAGCGTGGGCCCGCGCCTACACCACCGGAGATGAGGTGATTGTTTTTTCTCACAGGGATGAGAACCAACTACAAGCTGCCAGGGAAGGGCCTTTCAAGGTTGTCAAGCAACTAAATGAGGTAAACTATGTGGTGGAACTGTCTAACCAGACATACCGCCACTGAGAGTACCAGGTTAATATGATGAAGCCATATTATGACAGGGGGAATGTGGTGTTGGCTGTGTGGGCATTGGAAGGAGCAGGGAGATGACCCTTTAGTAGATCTATTCCCTGAGACAGGAGCTGGCTCCTTCCTGGAAACAATTCTCCCCTCTGATCAGTTAACCCCTGCCCAGCAAGCTGAGATCAGAGGGGTGCTGCATTTGTACTCACAGCTGTTTTCCAACCAGCCTGGACTCGCTAATCTGACTGTCCACCAGGTGGAGACAGGATTGCATCCCCCTATAAGATGCTCCGCCTTCCGAGTCACAGGGAAAACTGATCAGGACCTGGAAAGAGAGGTCAGTGACATGCTGGCTTTGGGGGTGATCCACCCATCTTCCAGTCCTTGGGCCTCGCCTGTGGTGCTGGTCCCCAAAAAGGATGGGTCGATCCGGTTCTGTGTGAACTATTGGAAGCTTAATGCAATCACCGTGTCTGATGCCTACCCCATGCCCAGGCCTGATGAGCTCCTAGACAAGCCAGGAGGAGCTCGCTACCTTATCACTATGTAGGGTTACCAGATAGCAACTGTGAAAAAACGGGACAGGAGTGCAGGGGGTAACAGGCGCTTATATAAGAAAAAGTCCCCAAAAAAGGGACTGTCCTTTTAAAAACGGGACATCTGGTCACCCTACCACTATGGATCTTACAAAGGGCTACTGGCAAGTGCCATTGGATGCAGATGTCAGGCTGAAATCTGCCTTTATCACCCCTCTGGGGCTCTATGAGTTCCTGACCCTGCCTTTCGGCCTCAAGGGAGCACTAGCCACCTTTCAGCATCTGGTGGATCAGCTACTGAGGGGGATGGAGAGTTTTGCCATGGCATACATTGATGACATCTTTGTCTTTAGCTAGACCTGGGAGGACCATGTGTCCCAGGTTAGACAAGTGCTGGACCGACTCCAGGAGGCTGGGCTGACCATAAAAGCTGAGAAGTGCAAGGTGGGGATGGCTGAAGTGTCCTACCTGGGCCACCGCGTGGGGAGCAGCTACCTAAAGCCGGAACCAGCCAAGATGGAGGCAATCAGAGACTGGCCCGCTCCCCAAACCAAAAAGCATGTACAGGTCTTTATTGGGATGGTGGGGTATTATCGAAGATTTGTGCCACGCTTTAGCTCCATAGCCACCCCCATCACTGAGCTATGCAAGAAGGAAAAGCCGAACAAGGTGGTCTGGACCAAGCAGTGCCAGAGGGCTCTCTGTGCACTGAAGGAGGCTTTGGTCAGTGGCCCAGTTGTGGTAAACCCAGACTTTGACAAGCCCTTTATGGTGTTCACCAACACCACAGACATGGGGCTGGGTGCAGTGTTAATGCAGGTTGATGAAAAGGGGGGAAGACACCACACTGTGTACTTGAGCAAGAAGTTGTTACCTCAGGAGCAAAACTACGCGGCCATAGAGATGGGAATGCCTGGCCATGGTATGGGCCTTTAAGAAACTCCAGCCCCATCTATTTGTTTGATACTTCACTGTGTACACTGACCACTCTCCCCTGACCTGGCTACACCAGATGAAAGGAACCAACACCAAGCTCCTGAGGTGGAGCCTCCCCCTCCAGGATTACGATATGGGGGTGGTCCATGTGAAGGGGAGTGCCAACGTGATAGCTGATGCATTGTCCCGGAGATGGGGGCCTGAACTTCCCCAGGTCACTGGTTAGAGTTAGAGACTCAGTTCAGTCTCTATGCGCGGAGAGATGTGATGGAGTAGGGAGTATTAACCTGATAATGTTGCATGGGAGTTTTACTAGTTTACTGTCTGCATTAATACTAGATGGTGGTGGGATATAAGGGTGTGACTTCACTTGAGGGATGATACTTGATGGCCAGCATGTAACCTGAGCCCAGGAGGGGGTTGGGGCCAGGTGACACCTTCTGCCAGGTAAACTGGACACAGGCTGGAGGAGGAGCCAGGGGTGTGTGGCTGAGTGAGACTGCTGGAGAGGGGTTCAGTTTGGAGCTGGCTGGAGAAACGAAGGGAGGCCCAGAACCAGAGTCTGGGCTCCCTACCCCCAGGACCATCCTTACCCTTACGCCAATTATGCAGCTGTGTGCTACTCCGGCAGCCAGCCCGATACCCCGTCCGGCTGAGTTGACAGGAAAGCTGCTACTGCCCCTGCCCCGCCTTTTCCCACCCCTGCTCCACCCCAGCACTGCCCCTAAGAACATAAGAATGGCCATACTGGGTCAGAGCCAAGGTCCACAGAATCATAGAATACCAGGGTTGGAAGGGACCTCAGGAGGTCATCTAGTCCAATCCCCTGCTCAAAGCAGGACCAATCCCCACCTAAATCATCCCAGCTAGGGCTTTGTCAACCCTGACCTTAAAAACTTCAAAGGAAGGTGTCAAGGTTCCTTCCCCACTCTGAACTCAAGGGTACAGATGTGGGGACCTGCATGAAAACCTCCTAAGCTTACTTTTACCAGCTTAGGTTAAAACTTCCCCAACGTACAAACTATTTTACCCTTTGCCCTTGGACTTCCACTGCCACCACCAAACATTTATCTGGGTTTATTTTTATTAGAAAAGTGTCATTTGGAAATGTCTTTCCCCCCCAAATCCTCCCAACCCTTGCACCCCACTTCCTGGGGAGGGTTTGGTAAAAATCCTCACCAATTTGCATAGGTGACCACAGACCCAAACCCTTGGATCTTAAGAACAATGAAAAAGCATTCAGTTTTCTTACAAGAAGACTTTTAATAGAAGTAAAAAAGAATCACCTCTGTAAAATCAGGAGGGTAAATACCTTACAGGGTAATTAGATTCAAAACATAGAGAATCCCTCTAGGCAAAACCTTAAGTTACAAAAAAGACACACAGACAGGAATATTCATTCTATTCAGCTCAGCTTAATTTTCTCAGCCATTTAAAGAAATCATAATCTAACGCATATCTAGCTAGATTACTTACTAAGTTCTAAGACTCCATTCCTGTTCTGTCCCCGGCAAAAACATCACACAGACCGACACAGACCCTTTGTTTTTCTCCCTCCTACCAGCTTTTGAAAGTATCTTGTCTCCTCATTGGTCATTTTGGTCAGGTGCCAGCGAGGTTACCTTTAGCTTCTTAACCCTTTACAGGTGAAAGGATTTTCCTCTGGCCAGGAGGGATTTTAAAGGTGATTACCCTTCCCTTTATATTTATGACAGAAGGAGATTCCACCACCTCCCTCGGTAACCCATTCCAATGCTTCACCATCCTCCTAGTGAAAAAGTTTTTCCTAACATCCAACCTAAACCTCCCCCACTGCAACTTGAGATCATTCCTCCTCGTTCTGTCATCTGCTACCACTGAGAACAGTCTAGAGCCATCCTCTTTGGAACCCCCTTTCAGGTAGTTGAAAGCGGCTATCAAACCCCCCTCATTCTTCTCTTCCGCAGACTGAACAATCCCAGTTCCCTCAGCCTCTCCTCATAAGTCATGTGTTCCAGTCCCCTAATCATTTTTGTTGCCCTCCGCTGGACGTTTTCCAATTTTTTCACATCCTTCTTGTACTGTGGGGTGCAAAACTGGACACAGTACTCCAGATGAGGCCTCACCAATGTCGAATAGAGCGGAACGATCAAGTCCCTCGATCTGCTGGCAATGCCCCTACTTATACAGCTCAAAATGCCACTGGCCTTCTTGGCAACAAGGGCACACTGTTGACTCATATCCAGCTTCTCATCCACTGTAATCCCTAGGTCCTTTTCTGCAGAACTGCTGCCTAGCCATTCGGTCCCTAGTCTGTAGCAGTGCATGGGATTCTTCCATTCTCAGTGCAGGACTCGGCACTTGTCCTTGTTGAACCTCATCAGATTTCTTTTGGCCCAATCCTCTAATTTGTCTAGGTCCCTCTGTATCCTATCCCTACCCTCCAGCATATCTGCCTCTCCTCCCAGTTTAGTGTCAGTTTAGTGTCCCATCCAGCCCAGTGTCCTGTCTACCGACAGTGGCCAATGCCAGGTGCCCCAGAGGGAGCGAACCTAACAGGTAATGATCAAGTAATCTCTCTCCTGCCATCCATCACCACCCTCTGACAAACAGCGGCTAGGGACAACATTCCTTACCCATCCTGGCTAATAGCCATTAATGGACTTAAACTCCATGAATTTATCTAGTTCTCTTTTAAACCCTGTTATAGTCCTAGCCTTCACAACCTCCTCAGGCAAGGAGTTCCACGGGTTGACTGTGTGCTATGTGAAGAAGAACTTCCTTTTATTTGTTTTAAACCTGCTGCCCATTAATTTAATTTGGTGGCCCCTAGTTCTTATATTATGGGAACAAGTAAATAACTTTTCCTTATTTACTTTCTCCACACCACTCACGATTTTATACACCTCTATCATATCCCCCCTTTGTCGCCTCTTTTCCAAGTTTAAAAGTCCTAGCCTCTTTAATCTCTCCTCTTACGGGATCTGTTCCAAACCCCTAATCATTTTAGTTGCCCTTCTCTGAACTTTTTCTAATGCCAGTATATCTTTTTTGAGACGAGGAGATCACATCTGTATGCAGTATTCAAGATGTGGGCGTTCCATGGATTTATATAAGGGCAATAAGATATTCTCCATCTTATTCTCTATCCCTTTTTTAATGATTCCTAACATCCTGTTTGCACCCCACAGTACAAGAACTATCCACAATAACTATCCTGCTCCGCCCCAGCCCTGCCCTAGACCCTGAGCTACGTCCTGGAGGACTGCAGCTGGGGTCGGGTGCGCCCTGTACTCACTGGGCGGCGGGACGTGTAGTGATCCGACCCCAGGCCACTCCACTCCACCGGCTCCCAGCTGCGCCGCCAGTGAGTGCTGGAGGGTGGTTCCCCCCGTCCCCCAAGTCCCAAGGCTGGGAGCCAGGGAAGCAGAGTGAAGTGCACTGGGGCCAGGTCACTCCACTTCCCACTGCCTCATGAGTGCAGGGTCGGGCCCGCCCTGCAATCACTGGGCTGCAGGAAGTGGAGCAACCCGACCCTAACCCGCTCTGCTCCACCGGCTTGTGCTGGGGGGCAGTTTCCCCCCTGCTCCTCAAGCCTGCTCCTGCCCCCCACAGACCTTGTGCACAGCCCCCCATGCCTGCGGAGGCCTGGGGCCATCCCCCACCATGGGGTGGGGGGGTGCACAGGGCACCACAATGTCTAGGGGCGCCTCTGCCTACCTCCCAAGATGGACCTGACTGAGGGGTTCTGTTCTCTGTACCTACAAGCTCTGCTTTAGACTATGTTCCTGTCATCTAATAAACCTGTTTTACTGGCTGGCTGAGAGTCCCGGTGAATCACAGGAAGAGGGGGTGTAGGGCCCTGATTCCCCCACACTCCGTGACAGATACACAGCCCAGATAGCAGCCGAGTAAGCTTCCACAAACTGTGCTGCCAGCATGTACCGAACTCCGCTCTAGGGCGGAGCGTGGGGCTCACTCTCCTGAGCTCATTCAGCTGTTAACCTCTCTGCCGAGGCTGCCAACTTGTGCCAGTGGGTGGCTTTGGGATGGGGACATCTGTCTGCTGGGATCTGGACTGGACCCACCAGATCTGGTTCCTACAAGCCACCATCTGATGAAAACAATTTTCAGTCCTTTCTAACCACAGTAAAAAGGGTAAGTAGGATGATGTGGGTAGTTATAGGCCTGTCAGTCTGACATCAATCCTAGATGAGATAATAGAGTGGCTGATATGGGACTCAGTTGGTAAAGGAGGGTAATTAATGTAAATTAACATGGATTCACGGAAAATAGGTCCTGTCAAACTAACTTCATATCTTTTTCTTTTCAATGAGATTAGAAGTTTAGCTGATGTAGATAATACTATTGATCATGGGTGGTGGGTGAAGCTTTCCCTTGGAGAGGCAAACCCCATGCCCCGCCTCTTCTGTCCGAGGCCACGTTTCTTCTTGTCGCTCTCAGGCCCCCCCATGGCCCTGGCTGGGAGAGCTGAGAGCTCAGTCGGAGCCCTGGCTGGGGGGGAGGAGAGGACTGAGAGCTCAGCCCTGGCCGGTGTTGAGCTCCCAGCCTGAAGTCTCTCTCCAGTTCCACTCCTTCCACCTGCAGCCCCGCCCACAGCTCCACCCTATTCCACCCCTTCCCCCACAGCCCCTCCTCTATTCCTCCCACTCCACCTCTTTCCCCCACCCCAGCCCTGGGACCAGAAAAGCTCTCTGCCCCACTTGTGGCCCTGGAGGGCAGCGGGAGTTCCTCCAGTCCCAGAGCTGTGACGGGGGGAGATTTTTCTGGGGGTCCAAATCTGCCACTCCCCCCAACAGCGTGAGATTTGGCTTAGCCTCCTCCAGCCTCCATTACATGCCACCTATGCTGCTGATATAATAGACTTCTGTAAGGTGTATGACTTGGTACTACACAATATTTTTATTAAAAACCCTAGAACTCTGTTTAATTAACATGGCACACATCAAATGGATTAAAAGCTGGTTAACTGATCTGTCTCAAAATGTAATTGTCAAGGGGGAATCATCACGGAGTGGGTGTGTTTCTAGTGGGATCTGTTCTTGCAGTGGTCACCTGGTCATAAGCCCAAACCTAGCTGTGCCATTGGAGATGTCCCAAGATGTTGCGATTTTGCTGCAAAAGCCTTTGTGACATCACTAGGAGGGCTGGGCGGTTAAGATGTATGTCTTGGCCTTTTAATAGGCATGGGTTTAAATCCCACTTCTGTAGTGCATGGCTCTCCTAGTTGGGAGCTGAAGGTTGGTGCTGTTTCTCCTTTGGTCTACCCTGGGACCTTACCGTATGAGTCAGCTGGCTACTGCCCCAAGTGACGATGTGCAGGAGGGACAAGTGTGTTGTCAAGGCACTTGATCACAAGGGGTTTGTCTGTTTCTTGTTTGCTATTTTTATTTTAAAGGGAGCAGGTGTCAAGTCCATAACCCAAGGAATCTCACGGGCCTGAGCTTAGGAGTTCCTGCTGAGTGGGTCATTTTTATCCTTGTTTGGCCTCCAGTGGTCAGAAGCTGGCAGTCCCATATGGGTCTGGTACAGATGTTGGGCACACACCTCAGTGCACGTCTAAGTGCAGACACAAGCGATGGAGTCGCAAGCCGAAGCACAGGCAAGGGCAGGAGGGGTTTCACCTTCCTGTGTTGCCATTCACTCTGTGTGATGACTTTACAGTCTCAGGCCTGCCTTGCACACAGCGTTGCAGCAGGTTACCTATGGTGTGATTTGAATCTGAGTTAGTGAAAGCTCTGAAGCCTTAGACGTGGACATTCTTACATCATTTGAAATCTGGTTTACGTCAGTTCAGCTTGCCTCTGTAAATATAGAGGTGCTATATACATATAAATATACCGGCAGCCCCCTTTGTTCTGTTCCACCCCTTTTCATGGCTTTGGCACAAGGCAGGAATCTTTTGTCTCTCTGGGTCCTCCATTCCTTCTAAACGGAAAAGGACCAGGTTTAAGATGGATTCCAGTACCAGGTGAAATGGTCACATGTCCTGTAAGACCCCAAGCCTTCATTCTTTCCGGCCTGACTTACAGGAAGGCTTACAAGTAAACAGAGCCATTTACAGCCAATTGTCCTAGTCAATGGGAGCTGTCAAGGTTCCTTCCCCACTCTGAACTCTAGGGTACAGATGTGAGGACCTGCATGCAAGACCCCCTAAGCTTATTCTTACCAGCTTAGGTTAAAAAAAAAACTTCCCCAAGGTACAAACTTTGCCTTGTCCTTGAACCCTATGCTGCCACCACCAAGCGTGTTAAACAAAGAACAGGGAAAGAGCCCACTTGGAGACATCTTCCCCCAAAATATCCCCCCCAACCCCTACACCCCCTTTCCTGGTGAGGGCTTGATAAGAATCCTCACCAATTTGTACAGGTGAACACAGACCCAAACCCTTGGATCTTAAGAACAATGAAAAAGCAATCAGGTTCTTAAAAGAAGAATTTTAATTGAAAAAAAAAGTAAAAGAATCACCTCTGCAAAAATCAGGATGGTCAATACCTTACAGGGTAATCAGATTCGAAACAGAGAGTCCCTCTAGGCAAAACCTTAAGTTACAAAAAGATACAAAACCAGAAATATATATTCCATTCAGCACAACTTATTTCATCAGCCATTTAAACAAAACAGAATTTAACACATATCCACTAGATTACTTATTAGCCCTTTACAGAAGTTCTGACCTGCATTCCTGCTCTGGTTCCGGCAAAAGCAACACACAGACAGAGAGAACCCTTTGTTCTTCCCCCCCCACCCCACAGCTTTGAAAGAATCTTGTTCCCCTCATTGGGCATTTTGTGTCAGGTGCCAGCAGGGTTACCTTAGCTTCTTAACCCTTTACAGGTGAAAGGATTTTGCCTCTAGCCAGGAGGGATTTTATAGCACTGTATACAGGAAGGTGGTTACCCTTCCCTTTATATTTATGGCAGGAGCCATCAAGATTCTAAACCATGATTAATGGCCACACTTTGCATAATTACAATAGGACTTCAGAGTAATACTTCATATTCCTAGCTTCAGATCCAAGAATGACACATTCATACAAATAGGATGAACACACTCAGTAGATTATAAGATTTGTAATGATACATTACTGGAGACCTTTTGCATGAAGCATATTCCAGTTATATTATATTCACAGTCATTAGCATATTTCCATAAAACATATGGAGTGCAATGTCACAAGGGGTTTGCACCAGTTTAACTAAACTGATTGCATTTAAACCCATGCAACTTGTGTGTTTAGATAAGCTCTAGAAACACAAATTCCCCTACAACAAGACTTGTCTAACTTCCTCCTTTGCTTCAAGTTAACTAGCTAATCCCTTTTTCCTGTTACCCACACACTCTAGGTCACCCTCACTGGTTAATTTAGCCACCCCCACCCTTTCCCAGTTCTAGGGCTCCAGGTGAAAGGGACACATCCTTAGTCAGTTCCTAGGACTCAGGGTGTAATCTTCTGCAGATTACAGGACCTAGGGTGACCAGATGAAATGAACAAAATATCAGGACACATGGAGGAAGCAAAAAACAAAAACATCACACCCAGAGGAGCGGCCACAGCCGCAATATTGGGACAAATGGAGTCCCAACCGTGCATCAGTCAGGGCACGGGACAAAGAACTAAAAATCAGGACAGTCCCGATTTTATCAGGACATCTGGTCACCCAAACAGGGCCTCTTCCTGGCAAAAGTGCCTGGGGCAAGGTGAGACTCACTGGTGCAGCGCCTCCTGCTGGTTGAGTGGGGAATTAGCTCTTTCAGCCCAAAGCACCCTCTGCAGGCTGGTGTCTTGCCTGCAGCTGGCCCCCATGTCCCTCTCAGACCCCAGTGCCCCTCTACATCAGGGTTCTGCCTCCAGCAGTAATCCACAATCTGGGTCTCCACACTCAGGGGAACTCCCAGCCCTCTATCACCACCTTGCCTCAGTGGCTACAGCCAGTCACCATCTAACCCCCCACTCACTGAGGCAGACGGCAGTCTGTAAAGCACTCATCACCAGCAAGGAAAGTTTGAACCTGCTGCCTCTTCCCAGGCTACCCCTCTCTAGCCCCAGTACCTTTCCTGGCCTTTAGCAAGGTCTGCCACCTGTGGGTTTTCCAGGCTGGAGCTCCCCACCTCCTCTGGCCTTCCCCCAGCCCTGCTCCACTCTAGGTACCCTGCTCAGCTCCCAGGCAGCCAGTCCTCCTCTCCCTACAGCTAGAGAGAGAGTCTGCCTGAGTTCCTGGCTCACAGCCCTTTTATAGGGCCAGCTGTGGCCTGATCGAGGCATGGCCCCAGCTGTGGCTGCTTCCAAATCAGCCTAGCCTTTTCTCTCAGGCCCAGCCCTCTCCCAGAGCCAGCTTTAACCCTTTCCGAGGCGGAGCGGGATGACCACTCCGCTACAGTGTCCTGGCCAGGCTCCAGAGGATGGCTCTGGAGTTCTTCCGGCCGGGGCTGCACTGGGTCTCTGCAGGGGCTTTGAGTCTTCCTCTGGAGGAGGGAGGACAGGGCCTGGTTTGCTTGCGCAGCCAGATCCATGTCTTCCGCCTCCAGGCCCTGCAGAGGCTCCTTTATAGTGCAGGTAGTCCGGCGTGGAGCACGTTGGCGCACGCCTTCCTGCGCTGCCTCCGAGGGCTCCGCTATGACCGGCAGCTCTTTTTTCTCCATCTGAGAGGCCTTCCACGAGACCTCTCCAAGCTGCCGGTCTTCTACCAGGACCTCCTCTGGACCTGGAAGCTTTTTTCGGTGACCAGGTCCTTTGTGGCCACCGAGGGAGCGGACCTTCTCGCGGAGCCCCTGCTACACAATCTCCGTGTGCAGGTGGCGGAATCTCCCGCGGTGTGTCGGAGGTTGGTCCTGGCAGAAACCACCAGAGTCAGAGACCTCCTGGACTACGACGGGGGGATTGGGTGATGCCCTGCGTGCTCGGACGACACATGGGGCTTTCCACCCTTCTGACCCCTAGGCGCGTACTCCGGGAGGTGAAGGCCGCCTTGTCACCCGATTCTCTTGCTTTCCTGCGGCGAGCCCTGCGAGAGGGCACTCCCCGCCCACCTCTCACCCCTGGCCCTCCAGACATTTTTCTCGGGCCCCTGTTCCGCGAGCCCCCCCGGCCTCCCTGCTCCCACACTCCGAGCCAGCTGCACACCCTGCAGCCGGTCCGGTTTCGAACCGCGCCCAGAAACCATCTATGCACGCTCGTGCTCCATACGTTACATTTCCTCACCCTCGTGTCCCACCCCGACACCAAATGGCGGGACTGTCTTCCACCTAAAGAGGGTGAGGAGCCCCGGTGGGCCAGCCTTTATTCCACCTTGGTCCCATGGCCCGCTGGGGACATTAGTTGGCGGCTCCTTCATGGAGCCGTGAGCACGGGCTTGCACCTGGAGCGGTTCACCCCTACACCTGAGGCCTGCCCCTTTTGCGGCATGAGGGAGAACCTGGCGCATGCCTATCTCGAATGCGCCAGGATGCAGCCCATATTCCGGCTCCTCCAGAACCTCTTGTTGAGGTTCTGGCTGCACTTTTCCCCACACTTGTTCCTTTTCGCATACCCTATCCGTGGCCCCACGAAGTCGCGAGACCTCCTCGTCAACCTCCTCCTGGCTCTGGCCAAAGTCTCCATCTACAATACCAGAAGGAGGATGTTGGACGAGGGGGTGTTCTGTGACTGTGGGGCCTATTTCCGTTCCTCCCTGGTTTCACGCATCTGGGCAGAGTTCCACTGGGCAGCGTCCGCTGGCTCCCTCGACAGCTTTGAGGAGCCGTGAGCGCTGTCCGGGGTTCTCTGCTCGGTGTCCTCATCCGGCATCCTTATTTTGAACCTTTGACCCTCACTCCCGTCCCTGTTTTTCATTAGTTGTCCCCCATAATCAGTTGGTCCCTGGGTCCAGTGGTCCCTCCCGCTAGGCTGGGGGAGGGGCCTTTAGCAGTGGGTGGGATTGCGCCCACCCACTTCTCAGGATTTTCCAATAAGACTCCGCTACAGTGCCTTACACAGTAATATCCTTAACCTCTATTTATTAACAATCACCAAGCCAATTACACACCTAAGCATACAGTACTATGCTCACCTAACCTGATCATGCAGGAGGACTTTCCGTGTTGGCCAGGCAAGGTCAGTCTCATCTGTGGGGGCGGTGCCTGTGGGTGAGGGCAGCATGCACCATGCAGAGCCTCGGGGCCAGACATGCTGGCTGCTTCCAGGAGCAACGCGGAGCCAGGGCAGGTAGGGAGCCTGTCTTAGCCCCGCTGCGCCGCTGACTGGGAGCTACCTGAGGTAAGCGCCGCCTAGACCGAACCCCCTCCTGCACTCCCTCCCAGAGCCCACACCCTTCCCCCCCCTCGCACCCCTGCCCCAGCCCTGAGCCCCCTCTCGCACCCAAACTCCCTCCTGGAGCCTGCATCCCAAACCCTGTCCTGCACCCCAACCCCATGCCCCAGCCCTGAGCCCCCTCCTGCACTCCAAACCCCTCGCCCCAGCCCCACCCCAGAGCCCACACCCCCAGCTGAAGCCCACTACTCCTCCCGCACCTCAACCCCCTGCCCCAGCCCTGAGCCCGCTCCTGCACTCCAAACCCCTCGCCCCAGTCCAGAGCCACCGCCTGCACCCTGAACCCTTCATATCTGGCCCCACCCCAGAGCCTGCACCCCCAGCTGGAGCCCTCGCCCCCTCCCATACGCCAACCCCCTACCCCCGCCCAGTGAAAGTGAATGAGGGTGGGGGAGAGCAAATGATGGAGGAGGGGGCTGGAGTGAGTGGGGGCGGGGCCTCAGAGAAGGGGCGAGGCGGGGGCAGGGCCCGGGTGTTGGCTGTGTGCAATTAGGAAGTTTCCAAGGCGCACTGTGGCTCCCGCCCTTAGCCTGAGCACCGGGCAGGTAGAGGCAGTGGAGGGCTGTGGTTGGACTTTAACAACAGCGACAACAGCGCCTGCCAGCTCAGCAAACTCTGCCTTCTTTCCCCAGAAGGGGCAGCTCCGCCTGCCTTTGATCCCGCTTAACAGGCTCTCAAACCAGGGGTTCTCGCCTTCGGAAACAAAGGACGCTGTTCAAATAAAAGCCACACGTAAAACTTTACATTTCACTCGTCTTCCCTGTATCTCTAATAAAAAGCTTTGAAGGGTTGTTATGGTGCGGTCGCCACACACGGAGTGGGCTGAGGGGGCGGTACGGGGGTCGGGATGGAGGCAGGGCGCTACACTGGGGAGCGGCGACGGGGGCGGGGATGGCGGGGGTCCCCGGAGGGGGGCAGTGGGGGCGCACAGGGTGGGGAGTGGGGGCGGGGACGGCGGGGGTGCCCGGAGGGGGGCAGTGGGGGCGCACAGGGTGGGGAGTGGGGGCGGGGACGGCGGGGGTGCCCGGAGGGGGGCAGTGGGGGCGCACAGGGGGGGCAGTGGGGGCGGGGACGGCGGGGGTCCCCGGAGGGGGGCAGTGGGGGCGCACAGGGGGGGAGTGGGGGCGGGGACGGCGGGGGTCCCCGGAGGGGGGCAGTGGGGGCGCACGGGGGGGGGAGTGGGGGCGGGGACGGCGGGGGTGCCCGGAGGGGGGCAGTGGGGGCGCACAGGGGGGGTACTGGGGAGGGCGCTGGGGGCGGGGCCTCGAGGGGGTGCAGGGCCGGTGCTGCCCTATGGGGGCCGGGGGCGGAGCTGTCTCCTGGCGCGGCCCCACCCCGGACTCTGGCGCGGTCGCTAAGGCGCGGGGCGGGCCGGCGCGGGCAGGTGAGTGCGGGGTGGGGCTGGCAACGCGCTGCCGGGCCGGGCTCCGGGCGGCCGCTTGTCGCCCTTGGTAGCCCCCGCGGCGCGCTCCGACCCCCCGGGCTGCAGCTCAGCGCCGGCGAGAGACCGGGCCAGCCCCCCGGGGCGATGGAGCCCGGCTCCCCCCCCCCCGCTCCGGGCGGGCCAGCCCCCCGGGGCGATGGAGCCCGGCTCCCCCCCCCCCGCTCCGGGCGGGCCAGCCCCCCGGGGCGATGGAGCCCGGCTCCCCCCCCCCCCCCCGCTCCGGGCGGGCCAGCCCCCCGGGGCGATGGAGCCCGGCTCCCCCCCCCCCCCCCGCTCCGGGCGGGCCAGCCCCCCGGGGCGATGGAGCCCGGCTCCCCCCCCCCCCCCCGCTCCGGGCGGGCCAGCCCCCCGGGGCGATGGAGCCCGGCTCCCCCCCCCCCCCCGCTCCGGGCGGGCCCGCCCCCCGGGGCGCGGGCGCCCGGCTCCCCCCCCCCCCCCCGCTCCGGGCGGGCCAGCCCCCCGGGGCGATGGAGCCCGGCTCCCCCCCCCCCCCCCCGCTCCGGGCGGGCCAGCCCCCCGGGGCGATGGAGCCCGGCTCCCCCCCCCCCCCCCCCGCTCCGGGGGGGCCAGCCCCCCGGGGCGTTGGAGCCCGGCTCCCCCCCCCCCCCCCCGCTCCGGGCGGGCCAGCCCCCCGGGGCGATGGAGCCCGGCTCCCCCCCCCCCCCTCCCGCTCCGGGCGGGCCAGCCCCCCGGGGCGATGGAGCCCGGCTCCCCCCCCCCCGCTCCGGGCGGGCCAGCCCCCCGGGGCGATGGAGCCCGGCTCCCCCCCCCCCCCCCCCGCTCCGGGCGGGCCAGCCCCCCGGGGCGATGGAGCCCGGCTCCCCCCCCCCCCCCCCCGCTCCGGGCGGGCCACCCCCCCGGGGCGATGGAGCCCGGCTCCCCCCCCCCCCCCCCCGCTCCGGGCGGGCCAGCCCCCCGGGGCGATGGAGCCCGGCTCCCCCCCCCCCGCTCCGGGCGGGCCAGCCCCCCGGGGCGATGGAGCCCGGCTCCCCCCCCCCCGCTCCGGGCGGGCCAGCCCCCCGGGGCGATGGAGCCCGGCTCCCCCCCCCCCCGCTCCGGGCGGGCCAGCCCCCCGGGGCGATGGAGCCCGGCTCCCCCCCCCCCGCTCCGGGCGGGCCAGCCCCCCGGGGCGATGGAGCCCGGCTCCCCCCCCCCCGCTCCGGGCGGGCCAGCCCCCCGGGGCGATGGAGCCCGGCTCCCCCCCCCCCGCTCCGGGCGGGCCAGCCCCCCGGGGCGATGGAGCCCGGCTCCCCCCCCCCCGCTCCGGGCGGGCCAGCCCCCCGGGGCGATGGAGCCCGGCTCCCCCCCCCCCGCTCCGGGCGGGCCAGCCCCCCGGGGCGATGGAGCCCGGCTCCCAACGCACACACCCCGGCTTGGCTCTGCGAGGCGATGTTGGGCATAGAACCCGGCTCCTCCTGCCCCCAGGTGGGCCGGCCCTGCGGGGCAATAACAGGGCTCACTAGTGCTCTTCCTGAAGGCCCATGAGCCCTGAAGGCTCTTCCTGAAGGCCCGTGGGGAGGTGGAGTTCCTACCGGCCGGGAGAAGCTCTCCTGTCTTTGCGAAGAGCTATGGCAGCACCTCATGAGCAGACGAGCCCTTCCTGCTGCCTTGTATGTTGTGGAGTCATTGGCACTGGTGCAAAGTGATGCCATTCTGCCAGGCTAGTGTTTTCCGTGGGCTCTGGTTTGGTGAATCAATCGCACAAGGTACATGGAAACAGTGAATTGTGGCCCTGTATTAGTTAGTGTAGTTGCTAACATATAAGGGTTATTAATATGGGGCATTTGGAATGGAGACTAGAGGGACCCATTTTCCTAGGGAAACCGCATGTAATTGGGCAGAGAGGGAATATTCTCTTTAACAAAAATAAGGCCAGTTAACTAATAACAAATGGCTAATATGTAGTTAGCACTGTTCACAATCCCATCCATACTTTCCCAGGGTCTAGTGGGAAGATCATTACAATAAGACAAGCATTGAAGAGAGAAAAAAAAGCAGGAATCAAACTTCTAGGCTTCACTTCCAAAACCAGTGTGTTTTTACCATGGAATAATGAATGCATGTTAGCTATCCTACTGCACAATCTCAGTGAAGGGATGGCATTGTAATAAAACCTTGCAGTAAAAGTGACGATGCCTTGTGTCCACTAGGATCTTACTGTGCGATAGCTAACAGTGTAAAAAAGCCACTTTTGTTGCAGTGGAGACATGGCGCTAGCTGCTCAAGAGGAAATGCCAACCCACTGTAACTTAATTTAAACAAAGAGGCTTTTATTTTTGCTGGAATTTTCCAAGTGCTTTGAGAAAGTTCAGTGCCCAGATTTCAGTGGTATTTGAAAATCCCAACCTTCTATGTCTAAATAATGTATGGTACTGCTGATAATATCTTTAAAATGTCTGGTTGATTGTCTTAAAATGGTGCAATATGTTAAGGAGGCTTTAACACTGCAATGCATTTGCTGGAACATAGAATAATCCAGGATTCTGCTAACCAGCACTGCTGTAAAATGGGTCAAAGGAGCCCTTTAAGAACCCCAAAGAATTTACTTAGGGTTTCCCCAAATCTTCAAGTGATGTTATCGGCTTTGTAAATGGGTGTTTTGCATCTGCATAGCCGGAGGAAAGCAAAACAGTACTGATTAGCTTAAACAGAGTAGTTTTCTTTCAATCACATACAATATGCTCTCACTTTGTGTTGATTCTCCCCTTCATAATCATATGCAAGTCCCATTAACGGTGCTTGGAAATAAACTCCAAAGAGATCTGGCTGACCAAGCACCTTCTCTTTCATGGCCTAGTCCAATCAGTGTGTACATATTTTAAAAAAAAAAAAAAAACCCATCAAAACACTCCACTGTGTGTACAGCTCTCCTTGGGGAGAGGATGAGAGAGAGAAAACAAGCCACAGGTGACAGATATTAGCCATGTTGCTCAGTGCTGTGACCAGGGCCGGCTCCAGGCACCAGTGTTCCAAGCAGGTGCTTGGGGCGGCAGTCAGAAAGGGGCGGCAGAGTTTCTGCGGCAGCAGCTTCTCTTTCTCCTGCCATCTGCGGTGGCAATTCAGCGGCGACAGGTTTTTTCACTGCTTGGGGCTGCAAAAATGGTAGAGCCGGCCCTGGCTGTGATGCTGCCAGGATGATGGCAGGATAAGAACCTGGATAATCAGATGTCGGGGTGTGATCTTATGATTTAGTTTCACGTCTGTGTGTTATATGATGACTGTTTGCTGTTTGGGATATTGTTGCTTCCCAAAGCCAGCATGCAGATTTCACTGCTGTGTTACAATAGACTGAGGAGATTAAAACTTGTTTAAATGCAAATACTTTCTGCTCCCAGGAACGGGTTGCTAAAGAGCAATGCACATTTAAAAAAATAAATCCCTACGATGAAATGCACTCTTTTTGAAGCATACCTAGTTGTCATTCAATTACATTGGGAGCCCTGACAGTAGAACTTCATTCTAGTAGACTGTCACAATAGTGACTGGCGTACGTACAGGAGGATGTTAAATTTGCATTGGAAAGTCTGCCAAGAGATGACATCTTGGGGTACCAGAGGGCTTTCCCAAAATGCAACAAGACTCTGGAAGCTTGCATTCTTATTAAGCATTCAAAGTTGCAGAGGGAGCTGCAGATTTATGCTATAGTTAGGCAGTTGTAGGGAAGCATTCTCAAGATATAAAATGTAATTTGTATTTTTATTCCTTGAATCCTTCTTTTCTCACAGTGCTAACTATCTGCCTTGATTCTATAGTGCAATTAAAATCAGAAGGTGTTTATGAATGGAAAACTTGTTCTGCTTGCATGTAATGAGGAATAATTAGCCACAAGGAAAAATTTACCATTGATTGTCTGGAAAACTGGTCTGTAAAATGGCTATGAATGTCTGCTACTAGTAGATTGCTAGAGGGGTTGTTACAGCAAATCTTATAAATATGCTGGACTTCCCAGACTCTCTTTATTAATAACACTTAGCACTGTTACCATTATTACTTTTTTACACCAGCTCAGGGGCGCACATTGTAATAGGGACTATACAGACATATAGTAAATGGCAGTCTCTTCACATCTTCAAAGCATTTTGCAGATGCAAGCAAACCCCCAGGAAAAGGCACTGTTGTCATTTTGCTTTCTTTCTGCCAGTTCACTGTTTCATGCAGTTAATTTTAATATTTGCAATATCAGTTTAATTAAAAGCCAAGGAAATAAAGTTAAATTCTATTAAATAAAATACAGATTGAGTTTCCAGCTTCTTCCTGTTGCCAAAAAAAAAAAAAAATCACCTCTGTTCCTAGGACACTGAAATAGTCTGCAAACTTGGTCTTGTTTTGACTGAAAGAAAGTCAGTTACCCAATTAATACACTCCCTGGCCTATGAGATTGGGTACACTTTAAACCTTTTGGCTGTATAAACATCTGGATTGAACAAGCAGAGCTTAACTAGGTTATATTCTTTGCTAATTGCAAAGGACAGCAGAGTAAAATTAGAAGGGGAATGTCTGCCAGGAAACCAGTCCACTTTCTGACCTAGCAATTCCAGCATCTGAGCTTCAGGCTTCTGTGATTAGTGACATGAAGGTTATTTTGATTTGTTTGCTCTGACAAACAGGTAAATGCAGTCATTGAATTTTCAGCAGACTCCTACTGACCTGGAAGACAGGAGCTTTAGCAGGTCAGACTGAAATCAATCCAGTTAGAGCATCTCCTGCTGAGAAGAATCCGATTACTGTACCTGGTAATTCACTACCATTGAAACCAGCCTGTAGACAGCTGCACCTCTCCTGTATTGATTTAATGCTTTTAGTGAGTTTAGTGCTAGTAAAAGGCAGTGGAGTGACTGGAGCCTTTACCCCAGAACAGTTAGGACACGGGCACAACAGTGTAGGCTTCCCTGCGCTGCTTTGCTGAAGAGCCTCAGACAGACAAGTGAGTGGGTAGTTGTCCACATCATAAAACCTGCCAGAAACTGGCACTGTGGAGGTGAAGGACTGAGTGGGTATATTGACGGGGTAAGGCTGAGGTGGTTCAGGTAGGGACTGAGGTACATAATGAGGACGCTTCCCGTGCTACGCCTGTTCTGAGGCCACAGGGGATCAATCTGCCAGCCTGGCACCAGCACAGAATTCAGTTTATTACAACAGTCATAAAGATCAACAAAACAACAGTAAAACCCAGCCAACACACTCCCAGGAAACACACTCTCCTTTCAGATAGTGCTACCGGCCATTCTCACCTGGGGTGTTTGCTAATAAGATGCTGATTGAGTTGCCCATAAAGCAGCATCCGCTGGCCACACCTCCCAACTGGCACTGCGCAGAGAGAAGCAACAAGCATATACTGTCCGGAGTGATGGGTATGGGGGGCGGGAAGAGGAGTAAGGGAAATGCAGGGAAGCTAATGACTGGAACTGTAGTGAAAGTGCTGCATTCTCAGCATTGGATCCAATGGATGTAAAGATCAGAACTGATTTATAAATTCCCCATAATGTGTCCTCTCCTAATCCCCCAGCTCCCAGAGATTGCCTGAGATGCTGAGGTTTCGATGCTGAGCACTACATGCTGGATTACAGAGCTGCTCACCTTGGCTCATGTGCAATATCATGGGGAAACTGCAGAGTAAAATCAACTGCAGTACCTCCAAATACAGGTAAACAATCTCCTGGAAATGCCAGCTTCATGTAAACTTACTAAACCCCACCGATTATGGCAGGGAGGTTAGTGATCACATGTAATCATCTGGCTTTTATGAACTGTAACTTTTCCTTTTGTCTTTTGATTCTAAAGGTTGCTTAATTTCTCAATGGTCTAAAATACCTGTCTCTGCCTCCACATATATTCAAAAGCAGTGGCCTAGATCCCAGCACTGCAATGACTGTGTGGCTAAAATGGCAATTCCACCCCCATTCAGTATTTGCTTGTAGCCCTGAACATAAGAAGTCACTTTAGTGAATGGAGTGTGTTGGCAGCACACTCAAACTAATACATCCTCTCTCTCTGGCATCCACCTGGGCTGTTCCTAGGCAGGGGTGCAAAGGACCTGGGTGTACTATCTTGGGTGGAAAATGGCTCCTCTTGACAAAGGAGATATTGCTCTGCTAGTCCTGCACCCTGGGCCGTCTAGCAAACAATTGTCCTTAGCCCTGCAGCATAGTGTCTACCAGTACAGCTGGGATGCGAATAGCTGCACTGTCACGCACATGTTCTTTTCTTTTCCTAGGTATTAGCCAGGTATTAATCCACTATTAATCCAGGAGGGGTGCTGGTGCCACCATGGAAGAGATCAGAGAGAGTTTCAGATGCAGTTCCCCACCTCCCTCCCCCAACCACACATGGAAATGGAGAGCTTTCCTCAGACTGAATGGTCTGGGAGCTGTATTAACGTATCTGGCTGAAAAAAGGGGATCTCTGGTTTGAGAGTATCCTAACAGCAACACATTCAGCTTTGTCTTGCTCTCATAATGAACCACGTGGTGGTGCTGACAGCCTGTGCTGGGAGCAGTTCCTGTCCTGAGCCGGATTTATGTGCTGCAAGCTATTCGTGTGGGAGGGAGAGGGGCACTCCTGCTGGAGGGGTGGGGATATGCTACGGCAAGCATGGGAGAAATGGTGAGCAATCTAGTCTCTGAGAGTGAGAGAGACACCCTCAATATCCTGAGCAAGTGACATGCATGGCTCCCCCTGCAAAGAAAGGGTTAAAATCTCCCTTTCTCCATGAGTAGGAAGATGGGAGTACTGGCCCATAAGTACTGGAGATAAGCCAAGGGCACAGAGCAGCAGAAAGGAGAACAGGAATGTTATTGTGAGGGACATTTGAGAGAGCAGAAAATGTCTGAACTGTTGGAACAGTGGCTGAGTCAAACCATCATCTGCCAGCTGTAGCAGGGAGACTGGTGAAGTTCTGTTAAAGTCAGTCCCATGCACCATAGTGGAGGTGAGTAACTGTTCTGCAGGTTTAGGAATTAGAGGTGGAAGAGACCTATTATGTCACATCTAGGAAATGCATTTATGTCCCCGGAGAGCTGATCTCTGCATTGCCCAGAGCTTGCGTGTTGACTTGCCTTTCTCCAGCATCTCAACATTCAGCGTTTCTTCCTAAACCAAGGCACTGCTATCCTTACATTCAGTCTAATTGGAGCCAATGCCATGTGGTTTGAGACGTGGGATGTGTGATCTACGGCATACAATGACTTCTCTGTAATGTGTATTGAAGTTCCTGCTGTGTGTCTTTCCCTCTTTGGCAGGCCTGATGATTATGTAGAAGATGACAGTCCTGCCCAGGCTGTTCAGCAATACATCCCTGCTCACACTGACGCCGTCACTTCTGTGGCTGCTCTAACATCGAATCTCTGTGTGTCGGGAGGAAATGACAAGGTAGGGTGGGTCAAAATTCACAAGGAAATCAAGTGTGTCTGGAACTCTCTGCCATAGAGATAAGGGCAAATGACGTGGCGAGATTCAAACAACGGGGTTTATGTGTTCACAGGCATCAGACCGACACTTGGCTAAAATAAAAATGCAAAGGCTGTCAGTACTCCAAGCCACCGACTGCCCATTAGCTGGGGTGGGGAAGAAGTGCTCCTCCCAGTCCCAGGTACTTGTGATGGGGAGGGACACAGTGACCATGAGCCATTGTTGGCACCTGTAGACAAACAGCTCTTGTGGGGCAATTCCTTTGCTCTGAAGCGTTTCAAACCATCAACCATCCCTTTATTTCAGAGCGAGGAACTCAAAACCAACCATCGTGGCTCCATGAAATTCACCTTTGTGGGCAACAAATTACCCAGCCCGCTTCTGAAGAGGGGTTCCAGAATAAATATACCTTCCCAGCCATAAGCACTGTGTCTCTCTTGTGATGCTAACGCAGTTAGAGGAGGCTGGGCTGATGGCACAGAGCATGCAGGCTTTGCTGGCGGAGGGGGATCACTGCCAGAGCAGAGACTGAGCGAGGCTGTGAAGTCAGGAGGACATTAAGATGTGGCAATAGTGTTCCAAATAAAGTTTATTTTTAAATCATTGCCCCCTTGACAGGGCACATGGGATGCCACACAACACAGCTGTGCAATCCTCCAATTCACAGGGCATCATAGAACCACAGGGTTAGAAGGGGCTGCAGTGGTCATCTAGTCTAAGCCCCTTCTAAGATGCAGGATTTGTTGTATCTAAACCATCCAAGACAGGTGGCTCCAGCCTCCTTTTGAAAACCTCCAGTGAAGGAGCTTCCACAACCTCCCTAGGCGTCTGTGCCATTGTCCTACTGTTCTGACAGGTAGGAAGTTTTTCCTGAGATTTAGTCTAAATCTGTTTGTTTGAAGTTTGAACCCAATGACTCTTGTCCTGCTCTCTTGGCAAAAGAGAATCATTTTTCTCTCTCCTTTTTATGGCAGCCTTTCAAGTATTTGAAGACCGCTCTCATCTCCCCCCTCAATCTCCTCTTTTCCAAACTACCCATACCCAGCCTTTGCTCATATGGCTTGCATTCCATTCCTCTGATCATCTTTGTTGCTCACCTCTGGATCCTTTCCAGTTTCTCTACATCCTTTCTATCCATTGGTGGTCAAAACTGGACACAGTCCTCCAGCTGAAGCCTAACTAGCGCTGAGCAGCGTGGTACTATCACCTCCCGTGACTTGCATGTCGTACCTCTGTTAAGTATCAGAGGGGTAGCCGTGTTAGTCTGTATCCACAAAAACAATGAGAAGTCTGGTGGCACCTTAAAGACTAACAAATGTATTTGGGCATAAGATTTCGTGGGTAAAAAACTCACTTCTTCAGAAAAGAAGCTTATGCCCAAATACATTTGTTAGTCTTTAAAGTGCCACTGGACTCCCCATACCTCTGTTAATGTACCCTAAAATTGCATTTGCTATTTTTTGCAACAGCAGCACATTGCTGACATACCCATCTATTTAGCTCATGCCCATCACTATGGTACCCAAGTGCCTCATATTGCAGGTGAGGGTAGCCGTGCTCATTTTCAAGAGCCGTGGCCCTGGGGAGAAGACAGACACTAAGCTGATGGTTTTGAATCTGGGCAGTTTATTAAGTATTTATGTGTTTGGAACATGTTTTGTTTCTTTTAAAAATCAGGGCCTACATCTTCAAACCTGTGTGCATGAAGTTAGACTCCTAAATCCAGATTTAGGCTCCACAGGCTCCACTTGAAATCTTGGCCCCAGCAAATCACCCACTGACTTCAGTGTGGCCAGCATGTCACCCTGGACTCTAATTCCAGGCATCTGCATTTGAACATTTTGGTCCATACATTTAAGAGCAAGCCCCTGTCCTGTGTTCCAAACAGCACCTAAGCTACTCAGCCCAGAGAGACTGTAACATGCAAGGGATGTTGGGCCCACCACAGGAGTAACTGGGTGGAAGGCTCTGGATTGTGATGTGCAGGGGGTCAGACTAGGTGAGACAGTTCTCCCTTCTGGCCTTCACATCAGCCAACCTGTGATGCTTTCTTTTATATTACAAGGGAAGAGCTTCTGAAAGCGGGGGTCTAAATGTGCCGCTGGCACTCAGGACAAGACCAGCTGACTCCTTAGGCTTGGACTGTGTGGTGGCGGCCCGTGTCCTACATGTTTTCATACCCAGGCTGCACATATTACAAAGCAATGTTTTTATTCCCTGTTGCTGAGTCCAAACTATGCTCCCTTTATTGACATGGTTTGTATTGTCCAACCTGATAGAAATGGGGTGTGGGTGGCTTTTTGCTCTAGAAAATGTTTCTTTTATTTCAATAGACATGTAGGTTTTCACACAATGAGGGCTATTTTTTCCTGATGCTCTTCACCCAGTACACACCCTTGCTGTGCCCTCCCCTTTATAGCAGGAAAAGCTATTTGTCTGGAAAAAAAAATGTAAAAATCATAGACTCTATCACCTTGCAGACAAGTCTGTGTAATGTCAGTCCGCACGCACAGATGTGCTGGCTGAATTCACATAGATGTTTCTCTCTTCAGACTGTAGTCGTGTATAACTGGAGATCAGGAGCAGTGCTGAAGAGGTTCGTGGGACATCAGCGTGAAGTGACTAAGGTAAATATCAGACTTGACAAAAGTGCAGGGTGAGTCTTATGTGGATCACTGACTTCCGTCAAAGGCAGACATAACAAGGGACAGTGATTGGTCATCATCCAGAGCTGGTGTGACTTTGCTTGGTCAGCAAGGAAGGGATGCCTGTTGCTGCATAATATGAGTTGATTTTTCATGACTAGGAAGAGTGAATTTCTGCTCCCTAGAGATGAATACGCAAAGTGACAACATCCAAACAGCACTGGCTCTATGCAGCTTTAATATGTATTCATGCCTCCATATCAAGAGACCATGACAGCAGGATGAATTGCTGGGTCAGGTTTTTATTTCAGGGACGATATCAGTTTATCTTCAAGTCTTATGCTACTAGATTATGGGTACAGACTAATAGCTACTCACAGCCCCCAGAGGGCTTTGATCTGAGACCTGGTATCCTATTTGTGAAGCCAGTTAGGCTTTCTTTGTAGCAAATTGCATGTGAATGTGCACACACATGCATACCCCCTCCTCCCCCTTTGTTATATAGTGAGGCAGGACTGGTAGCACCACCTATTATTAAGGTTGCCTAAGACTTCGCTTCATAAGATAATTTTTCCATTGCTTATAACTTTGCCAGACTTTAGCCATTTTGGTTGAAATTTTCCATGCTGGCCCCAGGCAAACTTGTTTTGCAAAGTTTCAGCCAAAATGGGTCAGCCTTTCTGTGAATGAGGCTGGGGCAAATACATTGTTTTGCAAAATGTTGAAATGCTGGTGACTATTTCATTGAGAGGCTCTAGCGCACCTATGCATTGGAGCAGGAATGTAAAATTTGGCAGAGGATGGCCTTTGTGTCAGGGATGAGTGTTCTGGTGTTCCTGTGAAAATCTGCCCTCATCTGGCCTAGTAATAAGCCTTTGGAAAAAATCTCAGTTTGCTCATATTCAAAGATTCCTAGAGTTTAGCCGCTTAAATCTCCAAAGATACCATCCTCCTTGAGCATATTCCCGCCCCTCTGTGCCACCGGGCTGCGCATGCACCATCCCCACAGAGTGACTGAGCAGCCTTAATCCAGGGCTAGGGGGCAAAGCTGGACTTTCCCTGTAATTGCGCCTCCTAGATAGGCCAAGGCCTAGGCACTGGAACTGAGAGCAGGGAGCCAGTCTCTCCTGTACTCTCAGGACCCCCTTGCCAGCACTCAGGCAGTGTGGAGGAGGAAGCCGCCTGCCTCAGATGCAGAGGGGATAAGAGCCAGACTGGTGGGGGAGAGGGAACGAAGTAGAGTGGAACAAGGAAGCTGGGATTGGGAATTGGTGGGGGGAAGGAAAGCGAGTATACTGAGAGCTGGAGGGGAGGAGACTGGGAGCTGGGGAGGGGAACGGGTGGGGGAGGGGGGACTGGGAGCCAGTTGGGGTGGGCGGAGGAGAACACTGAGGTTAGACAAGGAGCTAGGGGAAGGGGGGAGCTGGGATTGGCTGGACACGGAGATTGGAACTGGGACCCTGTGTGGTTTCCTTATTCTCTGGGTGCCCTGGGATCTGATTTGCAGAAATGTGGAGCATTCACAGCTGGGACTGAAGTCACTGCGAGCTGTGGTGTAAACATAAAAAGTGTTATAAAATGCTAAGGACTCTGCAAATCAGGTCCTTAGTGTCTCAAATTTGGCGCCTCATATCAGTGGGAAGTTTTGTCCTTAATCATTCTCTGCCCCAGCGGCCCATCTGTCAAATGGGGATAATCCCATCCCCTCTTCTTATGGGGGTGTTGTGAAGATGAATGTCGGTGAATCACTCAGATACTATAGCGATGAGCTCCATCAGAAAGCCCTTGAGAAAATAATAATTCTGTCGTCAGTGCAGGGTGTGGCCACCCATTGAACAAGGAGGAGAAAACAAAACCTTGACTAGCTGTTCATTAAGTGAGCACCCTGCTCTGAGTGAGGCAAAAACCAGTGTGTGAGTTCATGTAATTAAAGATGATCATAATGGATATGCACAATGGAGCTGAATTAAGGTCGCACGAGCAACCTTAATTGTGGCATTTGCGAACTTTTGAGTGCTTGCCTCACAACCTGAATATGTTCTTTTAGTGTAGATTTGTGTGTGATATATTGTTATGCTGCGTGAAACCTTTTTGAAGGTGGGGGGCATAACCATCGCCCTTCACTCAGAATAAATATACAAAACATTTAAGCTCCTTTATGGAATAGATGGTTGAAACAATAGGAGCTGCTGCCCAAAACGCAGGCCGTGTGCAAGGCTGCTCAGGAATCTGAGCTATGTGTGGGTGACATGGTTTGACTCAGGGCTGGATGGAGACATGGGCGGCTGTGTACTGTTTGAGGAAGCTATGCGCATATGGAGAAAAGCAGCAGAAACACCACAAAAGCTGTCAGAGAAGCAGCAAGCAAGCTCCAGAGACAGCCATAGAAGTACTTGTAGCAGGACCCTGAGCTGGGGGAGAGAGTTTTGGGGTACAGTGCTGCCTGGAAGGGGCTTGGAGCTGTGGACAAATAAATTGTCTCCTGCTGTATGATTCCTACTGTGTTCAGAGAAACAACCTTTGTACATTCTTGTAAATAAATATGATTGCATCAAGAAATGCCTGATTCGATCATCTGTTTCTCCCCCTAGCAGAAACAACCTTTAGGAGCCTGAATAGTAACTAACCACTAAGGTCACAGGGAGTAACAGCGACATAGAAAACATTAAATTGAAGTGATTGCTGCAGGGGTATCGTGGCAGCAATTTACTCCATGGAGACTAAACTGGCCCCCTGGCTTACACAATCCCTTTACTGGGTCTGGATCTGGAGAGCTCAGGTCTTCGAGTGATTGCTCATGTGTATTCCGCAATAGGTGTGCGTGCTCCAGTGCCGCAAGTTTTTCCCCTAGCAGTACCCGTCGGGTGGAGCGCCCCCTGCGCCCCTGGAGTGGCACCTGCCTGGCGCTGTATAAGGGGAGCTGCGCCCCCCGCCCCCTCAGTTCCTTCTTGCCGCCGGTGGAGGTGCGTCGGAACGGCTCTGCTCCAGCTGGGCTGTAGCTCCTCCCCAGAACTGTTGGTTCGTTCAGTGTTAGTACCTGTAGTTAGTTAGCTCTTTAGTTAGTTTAGTCAGTCTGAGCAATAGCTGTATGCCCCGCGCCCCGGGGTTTAAGTCGTGTGGCTCTTGTAGGTGTTCTATGCCAAGAAGCGACCTGCACGCAGATTGTTTGTGCTGCTTGAGAGAAACCCATATCAGTGAAAGGTGGAAGATTTGCAAGTCGTTTAAGCCTTGGACCAAAAGAGAAAGGGACATTAGGCTCCAGGCCATCCTGATGGAGTCGGCACTGACCCTGGCACGCTGCTCCGAACTGGAACCCGGCACCGCGGCATCGGTACGCGGCAACCTTCTGGTGCCATCGACTCGTCGGCACCGCTCCCCGTCCACAGGGCACGCCAAGAGGGCCAGGAATACTACCTCTTCGCAGCGGCACCGAGCGAAGTTTGGGACAGAGGCTAGGCCCATGTCAGGCAGTCCTCAATCCCCACCGGGCCCCAGGCCTCCAACTCACATTGAGCAGAGTAGCCTGGCCCATTCAGAACAGGCCTCTCCGGATGTCCAGATGCCGTCCACTCCTGAAGCCCTCCAGGCAGCCTGGGACGTTATGTCCATGCTGGTGCTCGGAGCGCCGCCAATGTCGGCCCCACACTCCAGAGGCAAGCCGCCGCTGGGATCTCTGCAGTCGCCTCTGGCCCGGTACCGGTCTCGGTCGAGGGAACGTTCCCAACGCCGATCACCGCCCAGCGATTGCTTGGGGCAGAGTCCAGGTGGATCGCCCTTGACGCCGACCAGACTGTCTGCCTGGGTTCCGTCCATCCGGGACTCGCGGCACCACTCCTCCTCAAGGAGCAAATATCGGTGGGACTGCAGCGGGCGTCGCCATCGGTCCTCGTCTCAGAGAGGGTACCGCAGTCGATCATGCACAGTTGTCGATGCCGTTCCCGCTCAGACTCCTGCTCTAAGTCTCCACCAAGACATCGCAGCCCTGGGCGTCGATCGCCGGCATTTCACCGTCGCGGGTCTGCCCGTCGAGGCCATTCTCGGAGCAGCTGTTACCGCCAGTACCGGTCCTCCACGTCGAGATCACGGTCCCATGGCCGTCGTATATCCCGGCACTGCCACTCCTCCCAGTCCAGAGACAGCAGCAGATCTTACACCAGCCCGGTCTCCAGTCGTAGCCGTCCTTCGATGGGCCAGGCCCGCCAACCCGAACAGCCGGCCCCGCCGGTGCTACAGCAAGTGCAGTGGCACCGAGCATCGTGGCCGTCCCAATGGTACCAGTGGGCACCGTGGTCTCTGGCGCAGCCCCCGGTGGGTGCTCACTCAGTGGCCGGAGCTTCGGAGGCACCATCGGCCTCCCTCTCCAGACCCCCAAGAAAGGAGGCAGTGGGACGTGCGTCCTCGGCACCGTGCCTGGAGTCCAACCAGATGGTGGACCCTCCGGTGCTCGCCGACACCCAGAGAACCACACCGGCCTCTTTGCCCAGCCCGGAAGAGGCAATTGCAGCCCTGCCCTCCTCCGTCCCGCAGGAGGACTTCAGGGCCCACCAAGAACTCTTAAAGAGGGTGACAGCAAGCCTCCACCTCCAGGCAGAAGAGATGGAGGAGCCCTCAGACTGCCTGGTTAACGTGTTATCCCCTTCTGCACTGGGCAGGGTGGCCTTGCCTCTCCATGAAGGGGTGGCGAAGATTTCAAATGCCCTGTGGCAAACACCAGCCTCGTTGGCCCCCATCTCTAAAAAGGCGGAACACAAGTACTTTGTACCCGCTAAGGGGCATGAGTACTTGTATACCCAGCTGGCGCCCAACTCCTTGGTGGTCGAGTCAGTCAACCACAGGGAACGGCAGGGTCAGCCAGCCCCGACCCCAAAGAACAAAGACTCTCGGAGACTGGATTCTTTTGGAAGGAAAGTTTATTCATCTTCGAGCTTTCGGTTATGAGTGGCAAACCATCAGGCTCTCCTGGACTGGTACAAATTCAGTCTGTGGGGCTCCCTGCCCAAGTTTGAGGACTCCCTCCAGGAGCGTGATAGGAAGGAGTTCAAGGCACTAGTGGAGGAAGGGGCAGCGGCTGCTAGGGCGTTCCTGCAGGCAGCCTCGGATGCTGCGGACACGGCCGCACGATCAGTGGCCTCCACGGTGTCCATGAGACAGGCGTCATGGCTCCTGTTCTCTGGGCTGTCCAGCAAGGCACAGTCTTCCATGCAGGATCTCCCATTTGACGGGAAAGCTTTGTTTGCAGAGGAAACAGATACAAGGCAGCATGGCATGAAAGACTCCCGCACGACCCTCCAGACTCTGGGCCTCTATGTCTCGGCTCCGGCAAAACCTAAGTTCAAGTGGAAGCAGGCTCCCACCCAGGCTGCCCTCCCGACGTACAAGACCTCCATAAGAATCAGTGAGACTATAAGAGACACCCTCAGAGGCAGTCTTGGCCTGCTCCCAGCCTGGGTCCTCCAAGGGCAAGAAGGTGGGGAAAAGGCGTTTTTGACGGGACGCTCAGGGGCACCCCACCAGTCCTCATCAGGGATCCACCCCTGATAAGCACACAACCGGTTGGGGAAGGGAAGCTTTTCCTCCTGGAATGGTCGCGACTAACCTCGGACCGATGGGTCCTCAACACCATCTCCCTGGGTTACACCCTCCAGTTTACTTCCTCCCAGCCCAACCATCCCCTGCCCTTGGGAGACCCCTCGCATGAAGCTCTGCTCGAGCAGGAGGTGGGGTGTCTCCTAGGTCTAGGAGGCGGTGCCTGAGGAGTTCATGGTCAAGGGGTATTACTCCTGTTATTTCCTTATCCCAAAGGCCAAAGGGGGACTCAGGCCCATCCTGGACCTCCAAGGTCTGAACCAGTACATGGTGAAGCTCAAGTTCCGCATGGTCTCCCTGGCGTCCATCATTCCCTCCCTGGATCCCGGGGTCTGGTACACTGTCCTCGATCTACAGGACGCGTACTTCCACATCCACATATTCGAGGGGCACAGGCGCTTCCTCCGTTTCGTGGTGGGACAGAGTCATTACCAATTCACAGTCCTCCCGTTTGGTCTGTCCACTGCCCCCAGGGTGTTTACAAAATGCATGTCGGTGGTAGCGGCCTATCTCAGACGGCGGTGGGTCCAGATATTTCCCTATCTGGACGATTGGTTTGTCAAGGGCACCTCTCGGTTGCAGGTGAGGGATCACGTGGCGCTCCTCCTGTCCATGTGCACTGCCTTGGGCCTGTTGGTAAACAACACCAAGTCCACGTTAGTCCCGGTCCAATGCTTAGAGTTATCGGGGCGCTCCTGGACCCAGTGTTGGCCAGGGCCCCTCTCCCTTCAGACAGATTCAAGACCATGAAAAGTCTCATCGACTTGGTCACAAGGTTCCCGGTGACAACAGCCAGGGTTTGCCTACAACTCTTGGGTCACATGTCAGCATGCACATACGTGGTCCATTATGCCAGACTCAGGATGAGACCCCTCCAGCTCTGGTTGGCCTCAAAGTTCTCCCAGGCCATGGACAGGATGGACAAGGTCCTCCCCGTGCCGGACTCTGTGATCACCTCTCTACAGTGATGGTCCGCCCCAAACAACATGCTCCAAGGGGTCCCATTCAGGGACAGGGCCTTGTCGTTGGAGCTGGTGTCTGATGCATCAGACCTCGGTTGGGGGGCCCATGTGGGGAATTTTCAGACCCAAGACCTGTGGTCGGCTCAAGACCTGACCTTGCATATAAACATCAAGGAGCTCAGGGCAGTGCAACTGGCATGCATGGCCTTCCACTCACACCTGGAGGGCAAGGTAGTCAGGGTCCTCACGGACAACACGGCCTCAATGTTCTACATTAAGAGGCAAGGCGGGGCCTGCTCCTCTGCCCTCTGCCGTGAAGCCCTCAGGCTGTGGGACTTCTGTGTAGCCCACGACATCCACCTGAAGACCTTCCACCTACCAGGCGCCCGGAACGAGAGGGCGGATCGCTTGAGCAGGGACTTTTCCTAGCAACACGAGTGGTTCCTCCACCCGGAAGTGGCCCACTGGCTCTTCCGAAGGTGGGGAATTCCCCAGGTGGACCTGTTCGCAACTCGGCAGAAACGGCGATGCCCCCGGTTCTGCTCCAGGGGGGCCTGGGGAGGGGCGCTATCTCCGATGCCTTTCTCCTGTCCTGGTCAGGCCGGCTTCTCTATGTCTTTCCCCAGTTCCCTCTAATCAGCAGGGTCCTGGAGAAGATAAAGACGGACAGGCCCAGGTCCTCCTGATTGCCCCGGCGTGGCCCAGGTAGAATTGGTACGGGACCCTCACGGGCCTGGCAGTAGCTCTGCCGTGGCTGTTGCCACTCCACCCAGACCTGTTGTCATAAATATAAAGGGAAGGGTAAACACCTTTAAAAATCCCTCCTGGCCAGAGGAAAAACCCTTTCACCTGTAAAGGGTTAAAAGGATAACCTCACTGGACCAAAGTGACCAATGAGGAGACAAGATACTTTCAAAGCTGGAGGGGGGGAGAAACAAAGGCTCTCTCTGTCTGTGTGTTGCTTTTGCCGGGAACAGAAAAGGAATGGAGTCTTAGAACTTAGTAAGTAATCTAGCTAGGTATGCGTTAGATTCTGTTTTGTTTAAATGGCTGAGAAAATAAGCTGTGCTGAATGGACTGTATACTCCTGTTTTTGTGTCTTTTTGTAACTTAAGCTTTTGCCTAGAGGGATTCTCTATGTTTTGAATCTGATTACCCTGTAAGGTATTTACTATCCTGATTTTACAGAGGTGATTCTTTTAATTTTTTCTTCAATTAAAATTCTTCTTTTAAGAACCTGATTGCTTTTTCATTGTTCTTAAGATCCAAGGGTTTGGGTCTGTGTTCACCTATGCAAATAGGAGAGGATTTTTATCAAGCCTTCCCCAGGAAAGGGGGTGTAGAGTTTGGGGAGGATTTTGGGGGGAAAGATGTTTCCAAGTGGGCTCTTTCCCTGTTATATATTTGTTAGACGCTTGGTGGTGGCAGCAATAAAGTCCAAGGGCAAAAGGTAAAATAGTTTGTACCTTGGGGAAGTTTAACCGAAGCTGGTAAAAATAAACTTAGGGGGTTTTCATGCAGGTCCCTACATCTGTAACCTAGAGTTCAGAGTGGGGAAGGAACCTTGACACCTGCTCTCTCAGGACCAGGGCTGCCTCCTCCACCTCAACCTGGCAGCTCTTCACCTCGCGGTGTGGCTGCTCATTGGTTAGGTGGAGAGGAAAGGATGTGCTCAGAGCAAGTTCAGCGTGTCCTCCTCGAAAATGGTCGGCCCTCCACTCGCCGCACTTATTTGGTGAAGTGGTCCCAGTTTTCTAGGTGGGCGGCGGACCAGGGTGTCTCTCCGGTGACCGCCCCAATCTAGCTTATTCTTGATTACTTTCTCCACCTGAGGACCCAGGGCCTGCTGCGTTCATCAGTCAAGGTGCACCTGGCAGCCATGTCGGCCTTCCATCCGCCGGTGCAAGGGCACACGGTATTTTCCCATGCTATGACTGGCCAGTTCCTTAAGGGTTTGGACCATCTTTTTCCGTATTCTAGACCCATGGTCCCGCAGTGGGACCTAAACCTGGTGTTGGCTTGTCTCATGGGGCCCCCGTTTGAACCACTGGCCACGTGCTCCTGCTCTCACCTCTCGTGGAAGGTGGTCTTCCTGGTTGCAATCACGTCGGCCAGGCGAGTCACAGAATCATAGAATATCAGGGTTGGAAGGGACCTGAGGAGGTCATCCAGTCCAACACCTTGCTCAAAGCAGGACCAATCCCCAACTAAATCATCCCAGCCAGGGCTTTGTCAAGCCTGACCTTAAAAACTTCAAAGTAAGGAGATTCCACCACTTCCCTAGGTAACGCATTCCAGTGTTTCACCACCCTCTTAGTGAAAAAGTTTTTCCTAATATTCAACCGAAACCTCCCCCACTGCAACTTGAGACCATTACTCCTTGTTCTGTCATCAGCTACCACTGAGAACAGTCTAGATCCATCCTCTTTGGAACCCCCTTTCAGGTAGTTGAAAGCAGCTATCAAATCCCCCCTCATTCTTCTCTTCCGCAGACTAAACAATCCCAGTTCCCTCAGCCTCTCCTCATAAGTCATGTGTTCCAGTCCCCTAATCATTTTTGTTGCCCTCCACTGGACTCTTTCCAATTTTTCCACATCCTTCTTGTAGTGTGGGGCCCAAAACTGGACACAGTACTCCAGATGAGGCCTCACCAACGTCGAATAGAGGGGAACGATCATGTCCCTCGATCTGCTGGCAGGACCCTGACCTCCGAGCCGCCATACACGGTCTTCCATAAAGACAAGGCACAGCTCCGCCCATACCCCACATTCCTCCCAAAGGTGGTCTCCACCTACCACATTGGTCAGGACATTTTTCTACTGGTCCTCTGCCCCAAGCCTCACGCGACTAGTGAGGAACGCTGTCTCCACACGCTCGATGTGCGGCGGGCTCTGACTTTCTACCTCCAGCGGACCAAGCCGTTCAGAAAGTCCTCGCAACTGTTCGTCGCCTCAGCTGAGCGCGCAAGGGGCCAGCCAATTTCTACTCAGCGGCTTTCCAATTGGATCACTTCGTGCATCCGTTCCTGTTTTGAGCTGGTGGGTGTCCCCCCACCACCCATTGTGAGGGCACACTCGACTTGGGCGCAGGCCTCGTCAGCTGCCTTTTTGACCCACGTCCCCATCCAGGACATTTGTAGGGCCGACGTGGTCTTCAGTTCACACGTTCATCTCGCACTATGCGATCGTCCCCTAACCCAGAGATGACGCCGGGTTCTGCAGGGCTTGTGAACTCCTACCTACCTCCAACAGATATAGCTTGGAATCACCTACTGTGGAATACACATGAGCAATCACTAGAAGAAGAAAAGACAGTTACCTTTCCCGTAACTGGTGTTCTTTGAGATGTGTTGCTCATGTCTATTCCGCATCCCGCCCTCCTTCCCCTCTGTCGGAGTTGTCTGGCAAGAAGGAAATGAGGGTGGGGGGAGTGCACAGCACTCCTTATACCTCCCCAGGCAGGCGCCACTCCAGGGGTCGTGGGGGGCGCTCCCCCCCATGGGTACTGCTAGGGGAAAAACTTCCGGCACCAGTGCACATGGCGAGCACGCACACCTATTGTGGAATAGACATGAGCAACACATCTCGAAGAACATCAGTGACGGAAAAGGTAGCTGTCTTTTCATCTGCGCACTCACTTTTGGGAAAGCAGGTTAATTCTGCCTGCCCATCCACCCCCCACCACCTCTGTAAACTAAACTTTAATGCTAGCTCTGGCTACAAGCGCAGACGTTTGGTGGCCTCCTCCTGGTCCCCAGTTGTGTACATCACAAAGCCACTGCGCACTTTGCACAGCTCACAAGACATGAAGGGCTGAAATAGACAGGGTGTTGCAGGTACATAGCCAAACTGTGCAACTATGTTAGGTCATGCCTGGCTCTAGCCTCTGCTAGTAATCCCTTATTTTCAAGAGCCCCTGTTGATTGTCAGTGGGAACTAGTGAATGGGAGAAGACGCTGGCACTCAGGAGACTCAAATTCTATTCCTGGCTCTGCTGCTGACCTTGCTGGGTGTGGTTGGGTCAGTCATTTGCCCTCCATGTGCTTCAACATCCCCCTTCGCAAACGGGGTTAATAATGCGCTCTCGGCTTCAAACAGGGCGAGGCAGAGTACTCTGGACAGTCCCCTGAGCGTGTAAAGACCTAAACCAAAGATGCTCTCTTGCAAACTGCAGCTCCTTCCTAATCCACTGGCATTTCTGTAGAACAGTGGTTCTCAAACTTTAGCAACCCAAGGACCCAAATTTTGATTTAAAATTTTTCAGAGACTCCCAAACCCCCCACTCAGCCCCGGGCCTCATCTTCACTCCAACCCTGCCCCTCCTCTTCCACACTTCTTTCCACCCCCTCCCCGAAGCGTGCCCCGTCCCCACTCCTCCCCCTCCCTCCCAGTGCCACCTGTATGCAGGAGGCACTGGGAGGGAGGGGGTGGAGTTGATCAGTGGGGCCTGCGGACCCTCTGGAGTACCCTTGTGGACCCCAGTTTGAGAAATGCTGCTGTAGAGTATTTCACATGTCCTGCACCCTGTCCGTTCTGTGGCAAGCTGGGCCTAACTCCTGTGACAAGGCCTTGAGGGATGGCATTGCTAAATCCCAGAGTGCCCTAGGAGGCAAGTGGGTTGAATGTGAAGTGAACAGGCCAGCCAGAGCCGTTTTCCTTGTGTGACGATAATTTGGTATCATCTCCATTGCAGGAGGTCTTGATTTCCTCTGCCCTCCAGTGTCTTGTGTGCTGTGGCATGCTATACTGGCGCTGCCTGGGGTCTGAAGTAGTTGCAGAGGAAGCAGGACTGCATGCAGCTCCCGCTCATGGTGTGTATACCCCGTATCCATGCAGCGGAGTTGGGGACAGTTGGGCTGGGAGGCAGTTTGGGCATTTGCCACCTGAGTTCAGTGGAGGCTTTGGCACTGGGGAGGGACTGCATAGAATCATAGAATATTAGGGTTGGAAGAGACCTCAGGAGGTCATCTAGTCCAATCCCCTGCTCAAAGCAGGACCAGTCCCCAACTAAATCATCCCAGCCAGGGCTTTGTCAAGCCAGGCCTTAAAAACCTCTAAGGAAGGAGATTCTACCACCTCCCTAGGTAACCCATTCCAGTGCTTCACCACCCTCCTAGTGAAATAGTGTTTCCTAATATCCAACCTAGACCTCCCCCACTGCAACTTGAGACCATTGCTCCTTGTTCTGTCATCAGCTACCACTGAGAACAGCTGAGCTCCATCCTCTTTGGAACCCCCCTTCAGGTAGTTGAAGACTGCTATCAAATCCCCCCTCACTCTTCTCTTCTGCAGACTAAACTATCCCAGTTCCCTTAGCCTCTCGTAAGTCATGTGCCCCAGCCCGCTAATCATTTTCGTTGCCCTCCACTGGACTCTCTCCATTTTGTCCACATCCCTTCTGAGGTGGGGGGAACCAAAACTGGACGCAATACTCTCAGTGTGGCCTCACCAGTGTCGAATAGAGGGGAATAATCACTTCCCTCGATCTGCTGGCAATGCTCCTACTAATACAGCCCAATATGCCGTTGGCCTTCTTGGCAATGAGGGCACACTGCTGACCCATATCCAGCTTCTCGTCCACTGTAATCCCCAGGTCCTTTTCTGCAGAACTGCTGCTTAGCCAGTCGGTCCCCAGCCTGTAGCGGTGCATGGGGTTCTACCTTCCTAAGTGCTGGACTCTGCATTTGTCCTTGTTGAACCTCATCAGATTTCTTTTGGCCCAATCCTCCAATTTGTCTAGGTCACTCTGGACCCTATCCCTACCCTCCAGCATATCTACCTCTCCTCCCAGCTTAGTATCATCTGCAAACTTGCTGAGGGTGATTCATCCCATCATTCAGATCATTAATAAAGATGTTGAACAAAACCGGTCCCAGGACCGACCCCTGGGACACTCCACTTGATACCGACTGCCAACTAGACATCGAGCCGTTGATCACTACCCATTGAGCCTGACAATCTAGCCAGCTTTCTATCCACCTTATAGTACATTCATCCAATCCATACTTTTTTAACTTGCTGGTAAGAATACTGTGGGAGACCGTGTCAAAAGCTTTGCTAAGGTCAAGATATATCACATCCTCCACTTTCCCGATATCCACAGAGCCAGTTATCTCATCATAGAAGGCAATCAGGTTGGTCAGGCATGACTTGCCCTTGGTGAATCCATGTTGACTGTTCCTGATCACCTTCCTCGCCTCTAAGTGCTTCAGAATCGATTCCTTGAGGACCTGCTCCATGATTTTGCCGGGGACTGAAGTGAGGCTGACTGGTCTGTAGTTCCCTGGGTTCTCTTTCGAAAATATGGGCACTATATTTGCCTTTTTCCGATCATCCGGGACCTCCCCCGATCACCATGAATTTTCAAAGATAATGGCCAGTGGCTCTGCAATCACATCAGCCAACTCCCTCATCGACTTATGCATGTCCAGCTTTTCTAAATAGTCCTTAACCTGTTCTTTCACCACTGAGGGCTGCTCACCTCCTCCCCATACTGTGTTGCCCAATGCAGCAGTGTGGGACCTGACCTTGTCTGTGAAGACCAAGGCAAAAAAAGCATTGAGTACTTCAGCTTTTTCCACATCCTCTGTCACGTTGTTTCCTCTGCCATTCAGTAAGGGTCCCACACTTTCCCTGGTCACCTTCTTGTTGCTAACATACCTGTAGACACCCTTCTGGTTACCCTTCACATCCCTTGCTAGCTGCAACTCCAGTTGTGCCTTGGCCATCCTGATTACACCCCTGCATGCTCAAGCAATATTTTTATACTCCTCCCTAGTCATCTGTCCAAATTTCCACTTCTTGTAAGCTTCCCCTCCTCCTCTCCCTAGGTGAGCATGGCAGCAATCATTGACATTTGGGGATGGAGAGGAAGCAGCTCGAGGACCTTGTTTCCTTCTCCCTGCCCTACAGGCCTGTGACTGCTTCCTGCCTCCCTACTACACCTCTGCATCCACTAAAGGTGGCTAGGCACAGCTCTGCAGGTTTCTGCTAAAATGATCAGCAGCAAAGCGGTTATTGACATTTAAATGGCCGTCATTAGGTTTCAGAGCTCTCGCTTCCCAAGGAGGAACTGTTCGCACCTCTCTGAGCGCTTGGTTCCGGCTTCTGAAGAGTCAGGAGAACAGAGCTGCCTCAGTTTGCGCCTGGTTCATACCTGGGAAGTTCCTTTCACACCCCAAAAGGTTGGAGAGTGATTTAGTTTTGTTAATGAAAGCTTAGGCCTGGTCTACAGTACAGACCTATAGTGGTATAAATGCATGGCTCGGGGTGTTAAAAATCCACCCTCCTGAGCAACATAGATGTACCGACCTAACCCCCTATGTAGACAGAACTGTGTCGGTGGGTGGTGGATTAATTACACCAGTGGTTCTCAACCTTTTTTTAATGTGGGGACCCCTAAAAATTTTCACATGAAGGTGCGAACCCCTTTGGTAATCTTAGACAAAGTCTGCTGGCCCCCAGGAGTCTGCAGACCACAGGCTGAGACCCACTGAACAACGCCAATGGGAGAAGCCGGCAGCTGCGTCAGTGCAGCATCTGAAGTGTAGACCTGCGTGTGGATTGTGTCTCTCGGGTCAGTAGTGGGAAGAGGGTCCTTGGAATCGTTGAGAGCACGAGGCCCTGGAGATATTCTAAATCTCTTCCTTTGCTTCCTCTCCTCTGCCTGTGACTGTGACCTGGATCACTGGATCTACTAGTTCACGTTTGTCCACAGTTCTTCCATATACGTTGAGGGAGTGTGTTTCTGGGGTAGTTTAACTCTTGAGGGGAGCTATAAGGGTCTGCAGCCAGCGACATGAATTCACTGAGATGCAGTAATCGCCCTGAATTGCACGGCCTGGAGTCGTCTTCATGTGAGTACAAAATGGAATTTGTAAATCAAAATATCCCCCTTTTGGAGCTGTGTGTTTCCTGGGCCACATGGCTGCAGCTCTGAGCTCTGAAACGATTGCAGACTTGCTAGGCTTTTCTTGCCTTGCCGTTGGGTTGAGCTGGCAAATGGATCTTGTATCTCTCATTCTGTTCTGTGCAGGTGGCCTGTGTCTTTGAATCCAACAGTTTTTTCAGCGCCTCCCGTGACAAGACAGTCATGATGTGGGAGCTACACAGGAACTCAGGGCCAAGCCAGCACTTCCCAGGACATGACTTGGTTGTAACTGGACTGGCAGTAAGCCCAGGTGAGGCCCAGCTGTCTCCTACTGCTGGCAGTTGCAGTAATGCTGGTTTCTCTGCCCTCTCTTACATAAAGTCATTGTGGTTGTAGACTCTTTACAGCTGTGCACAGGTTCAAGGGACAACACCATGTGCAAGTGGGACATAGAGACCGGGGAGTGTCTGTGCAGAGCTGCCATCTCCAGGAATCTGGTAAGAGCAGATGTCCCTGTTTGCCCTAGAATGGCAGCTCCCTACCCACTGGCTCGTGTGCATGTGAATCTATGCAAAGGGGAAGCTATTTTTGGTGCTGCCCTAGCAGCAATGCAGCGGTTTCCTTGTGTGTGTGGTGAGAGCAGGCCTTGCCCCCCACACAAACTCCAGTTGCATGTTTCATTAATGCTCTGAGCTCAGGCAGGCCAGGGCAGTAGTCTCTGAAAGCTGTTCCCAATGGATGGCACTTCAGGGGCCCTGGTGACTGGTAGTGGTGGGTCCACCTCACCAGATGCCGAGTTTGCACTGATCAGCGTATTTGAAAGCAGTCTTTGCAAGGAGGCCAGTGGTGAGTGGGCGCATTCTCTGCCCCTCCAGATAATGCAAAAACTGCAGAGCATGTGGCTGGTACCTGGGAGGTGTCTATCCCGGGTGTACTGCATCATTTGCTTCCCAGGACTTTGTCTGGCCACTTCTGCCAGCCTAATATTCCCCTGGGGAAACCCAGTGGTGCAGGTGTAACCCAAAGCTCCAGGACATGGGCCCTAGCTTTCCAGAATGACTAAGGTGAATTCTAGAAGAAGCCTTTCACACCAGGTCCCTGCTTGATCACCCAGGAATCCCGGCAAAAGTCCTAAGCCTAGAGCTCAGGCCATTGGATCAGAGGCAGCCTGGAGTGAATGGGTGCAACTGCCTGGGGGAGCATGGGTCACACTCAGCAGTGACTTCCATGCTGAGGAAATTGAATGTGTCTTGGGCACCTTGGACTTGTCAGAAGTGAGGTCCCTGCCCCAGAGCGCTCAGTGGACAAGGCAAAACGGGAGGAGCAAGAACACAACAGCATTTTAGCGTAATCCTGCACGCATCCCAAGAGCAGGAAGAGACCCCAGCAGGAGGGTGTGAGGTAAAGCGGGCTTCAGCTTCCATTCCGTCATCTCCGCACTTCAGTTCCTGCACCGGTGGCATCTACTTGCAGCACACGTGCTATTCTGTCACTTCCACTCATTTCTTACCAGTCCTTTAAGACCCTGCTATAGTGTCTGAGAGCTGGGATAGTGCAACACTGATTTGCTCTCATGCCAGTGTGATCACTGTACGAAGCAGTGATTGTGATAACCCAGGGGTCGGTCACCTTTCAGAAGTGGTGTGCCGAGTCTTCATTTATTCACTTTAATTTAAGGTTTTGCGTGCCAGTAATGCATTTTAACATATTAGAAAGTCTCTCGCTATAAGTCTCTATATTATTGTCATATGTAAAGTAAGCAAGGTTTTCAAAATGTTTAAGAAACTTCATTTAAAATTAAATTAAAACGCTGACCTTACGCCGCCGGCCCGCTCAGCCCACTGCCAACCTGGGGTTCCGTTCACCTAGGCCGGCAGTGGGCTGAGCGGGGCCTGCGGCCGGGACCCCGGCTGGCAAGGGGCCGGCAGCTGGGACCCCAGGCCGGCAGTGCGCTGAGCGGCTCAGCCCATTGCCACTCAGCTCGCTGCCGGTTTGGGGTTCCATCCGCCGGCTCCTGCCAGACAGGGTCCCGGCTGCCAGCCCCGCTCAGCCCGCTGCCGGTCTGGGATCCCGGCCCTGCCCACGTAGAGTGGGTACATACCTTCTCCCTGGTTCTAGCCCATTCTCTTCCTCTCTCTCTGCACTGAGCTGAGGGTGGAGTGCACTGAGCACAGGGCTGGGAGTGAAGGAGAAGGCTGGGGGTTGGGGTGCAGGTTCTGGCCAGGAGCTAGAATGAGGGAGGGGGCTCAGGGTTGGGGCAGGAGGTTTGGGTGTGGAGCGCTTACCTGGGCAGCTCCCATTTGGTGTGAGGGGTGCAGGTGGGAATGTGGGCAGGGGGAGTGCAGGAGCTCCCGTTTGGTGCTCAGGGTGAGGGTGGGAATGTGGGGGGTGCAAGAGTCAGGGCATGGGGTGTGGGGGGGCTGGGGGTGAGTGAGGAGGGTGCAGGAGTCAGGGCAGAGGGCTGGGGGCATGTGTGGGGGGGTGCTGGAGTCAGGGCTGGGGTCATGGGGGGGTGCAGGGGTCAGGGCAGAGGGCTGGGGTGTGTGGGGGGTGTAGGGGTCTGTGTGGGGGGGTGTAGTGGTCAAGGCAGGGGGCTGGGGGTGTGTGTGGAAGTGTAGGGGTCAGGGCAGAGGGCTGGGGTGTGTGGGGGGTGTAGGGGTCAGGGCAGAGGGCTGGGGTGTGTGTGGGGGGTGTAGTGGTCAGGGCAGGGAGCTGGGGGTGTGTGTGGAAGTGTAGGGGTCAGGGCAGAGGGCTGGGGGTGTGGGCTAGGGTCATGCGGGTGGTCCCAGCCCCCTGCCCAGAGCGGCTCACAGCAGGGGGCTGGAGAGGATGTGCCCTGATTCCACCCCCCAGGCCCCTTCCCCACCTCTTCTCCGCCTCCTCCCTGGAGCAGCAAGCAAGCCTGCTGCAGCTCTGCTTTTTCCCCTAACCACAAGGGCCATCAGCTGATGGGCGGCAGGGAGGGAGAGGAGGAGGGGCGGGAAGAGGGGGGCGGAAGAGGCGGGGGCGGGGGGGAGCTTGCCTGCCCCGCAGCAGCAGCCGGCAGGACCAAGCTTCTTCATCCTGCCCCGACGGGGAGGGGCGGAGAAGACCGGGCCAGGGCGGGCAGGATTTTTAACGGCACGCTGCTGCCTGCCGGGGTCCCGCCTGGGTTTGGCAGCGGGCACTGAGTGGGGCCGGCGGCTGGGACCCGGCAGGCAGCAGCGTGCCATTAAAAATCGGCTCTCCTGCCATCCTTGGCATGCGTGCCATAGGTTGCCGACCCCGGTGATAACCTGTTGCACATGGAGCTCCCTTGTCTGCCTTTGCCTGGCATGCGAGTTAAGGCTCACGGCTCCTCGTGTGAGGCAGGGTATGTCCTATCCCCAGGGCCGGATTAACTTTTTATGGGCCCAGCCCTGTGCTGCCAGTATGCCCCTTCCCCTTGGGGGCGGGCCCGCACCACACCTCCCCCCTGCCCAGTACCCCACCCTTATGTCCAGCACCCCCTTGCCCACAGACCTCCACCACAGATCTCTATGCACAGCCCTCACCCCTCCCAGAGACCTCCCCCGCTGGTCTCCCACCACAACTGCACAGCACCCTGCACACCACACTGCTCACCCAGTTCCCCCCACCCGTAGACCTCCCCACTGCCCACCACCTTCCTCACAGTCCCACCATCCCAGCTGCACAGCACCCCATATTCCTGAGGGAATTCTGCACCAAAAAATCAAAAATTCTGTGCACAGTATTTTAAAATTTTGCAAATTTTATTTATCAATAAATAAATGTGGAGGCTCCAACATGGCAGTGGGAAGCACAGGCCACTGGTTAAATGGAGGTGGGAGTTTACCCTGCAGCCTCACCCCATCCCACCCCGGAACAGGGACTCAGCAGTGAGGCTGCACCTGAACCTGACACAGTGCAAGGGCCAGGCTTGCCCCAGAAACACCCTGCCCCCTGTGCCAGGCGCGCCAGGTGTGGGTGAGCAGGCTCAGCCTGGCAGCAGGATCCAAGTGCAGAGGGACTTAGTGTGGGGGTATCCAGGTGGGGGTCAGAGAGTTCTCTGTGGGGCAGTCAGGTTGCGGGCGGCTCAGTGGGAGATCTGGATGCACAGAAGCTCATTGGGGGGTTCCGGGTACCGGGGCAATGGGACTCTGCAGGGGATCCAGATGAAGGTGTTTGGGGTCAGCGGGGGCGTCGAGGTGCAGAGGAGGTGGGGTTCATTTTGGTGGAGGTCCAGGTGCAGGTGGTAGGGGCTCAGTGGGGAGGGTGTCTGGGGGGGCCCATTGATGTGGTACAGATGCAGGGGAGGTGGGGCTTGTCAGGGTGAGGGTTCGATGGGCCTAATTAACAGGGGAGCCCCAGCTTGTACCAAGGGGATGCCGCATGCTGGGCTCCAGCTTCCCCCCTGGCCTCACTTCCCTCATCCCCTTCTTGTCCCCATCCCATGCCCCTTCCCCACTGCTCCATCTCCTCCCCAGGCTTGGGGGCAGGGGGGAACCTCCCCCCAGCACTCACTGGCGGAGCGGGCTGGGGCCAGGTCACTCCACTTCCTGCCGCCTGGTGATTGCAGGGCAGGCCCGACCCCGCACTCACAGGGAGGTGGAAGTGGAGTGACCTGGCCCCCGCCCGCTCCGCTCTGCTCCCCCGGCTCCCAGACTTTGGGCGAGGCGGGAACCGCCCCCAGCACTCGCCGGTGGAGCAGAGTGGGCTGGGGCCGAGTCACTCCACTTCCCGCTGCCCGGTGAGTGCAGGGCGGGCACGACCCCTGCTGCAGTCCCCTGGGATGTAGCTCAGGGGAGGGGCCATGGGGGGGCAAGGGGCGGAGTGGGGGTGGGGCTGGGGCGGAGCAAGGGTGGGAAGAGGCGGGGTGGGGGAGGAACAGGGGTGGGGGCAGCTTTCCTGGCCATCTCAGCCAGCCGGGGGATTGGGCTGGCTGGGGCCCCTTCTGACTCTGGGCTCGGTGCCGTGGTAAACCCGGTACTGCCTATCCCTGTGTTCCACTGGGCAGGCTGGGGCACTGAAGGGTTAGGGCCATGCCTTAGCCCACCTCAAAATCAGGCTCCAGGAGCCTTGCCCAAAGGCAGAGAGTTGAAATGAGTCAGGACTAGAACCCTGAATTCCTGCTTACAACTCCACAGCACAGAAGTCACCAGACTGGGTCAGACTCAAGGTCCAGCTAGTCCCGCCTCTTGTCGTCGACAGCGTGCAGCGCCAGCTACTTGAGAGGAAGGGGCAGGAATCCCTGGAGAGGACAATGTGGTGTAACCTGACCATGAGGAAGCTTCTTTCTGACTTCCTTAAAGGTGGTCTTTTGTCCTGAGACAGGAGAGTTTCTGACTTCTCTATTTTGTAGCCCATCTAATGGGACCAGGGACATGTCAATTACCCATAGAAATGTCCCGTTGGGATTTTGTGTTTAATCCTACAAAGCCCGTGGCCTCCATGGTACCCTACTGACCAAGTCCCCTCTCCTCCCTTGTTGCACCTCAAATCACACACTGGCTACTAAGGGAGCAGCATTGATGGGATCCAGAGGTAGCTCCACCCAGCCCTCCTGGCTCCAGTGATGGCTGCTTGGGACAGAGGATGGCTGGGCCACAAGAGCAGTGTATGTGTGGGCAGGGGTCAGTCTGGGCTGTGTTAGGTGGACAGGTTTCTGGTACTACTTTCCCTTCGGCAGGTAACACACCTGTGCTGGGTTCCTGCAGAGCCGTTTGTCATCCAGACGTCAGAGGATAAAACTATCAGGTAAAGCCTAGTGGTGGGGACCAACTGCAGAGGTGGGACTTGGTGTAGTCAGGAGAATGTGGGTGAGGGGTCCCAGAGCTTTGTAAAACCATCCCATGGACAGTGCTAGTGATTAGACCTGTTGGTGGGATGGGGGCTGCTAATGGCCTTGGACTGCATAGTTGCTCACTTGGGTCCAGGATGAGTGCCTGGGCATCCCCAGACCAGTGCAGTATGGCTGTTGGGCGCCTTTCTCTTTCACTGGGTGGGTGGCAGTGGCAGCTGTCATTCCTCATCCCATCTTTTGGCAGGCCAGGTGTTTCTAACCCTGTTGAGGAAGTAGACACATCAACAGAGAACTTCATTACTGCTTGAACGGGGCAATAAGGAGGTTATTGTTTGGCGTCTGCAGCACAAACCACAGCAGGGAGTGGCTTTGTAGGCTAGTGAAGTTGTCTCCCAAGCTCTGTTGCTAGAAGCAAACCTTGTGCTAACCTCGCATTTCGTGGAGAGCATCATCTACAGCGGGGTAGCGCACGATCAGGGCACCAGTGCTGTGAGCAGTACCGCTTGCCACTGGCTGGAAGCTATGTTAGTATTTGGCATGGCTTTATCATCGCTGATCAATATTGTTACCGTTGCTGGAGAAAACAGTGAGTTTGCAGACAGCGTGCATGATACGCAGCAGAGCAGGACGGTGACGAGCTATAAGAGGAGCAATGTCCAGGGCTGCCCAGCCCTCTCCCAGGCAGAGGGGGCCACCAGCAAAGAAAAAAAAACAGCATTTCAAAGTGGCCAAGATGCAAAATCCCCATGTAGCCGAGCTACAGGGTGGGAGATGGATGGGGCAAAGGGAATGGGGCTGAAAACATGTTGTGGGCTGAAGGGCGAAGCATTGTTGTTTAACATGAGTACTGCAGTAGCGTCTCCTCAAGGCCCCAACCCAGACCTGACCCGTTGTGCTAGGCTCATAGAGCTCGCAGGCTAGATCTCAAGGGAGGAATGACTCTGGCTTGGGTAGAGGGAAGGAGAGCTCCAGTTCACACACGTGGAGCACCACAAAGAACTAGAGAATTGGCAGGTCTGGGCCAGAACACGGGGATGAGTCATGGAGCTCGGTAACGCTTGAAATAGAGGAGGAGAGGCCCAGGCTGGAGGAGTGAAGAGATTGGGTTGTGCATATTGTCATGAGCATGCATCAAAATAGCCAGTTTGCATTCTCTTCTGAAGATTCTGCCCCAGTAACTGGCCAGATGTTGCTAGGAGTTCCAATCACTGTATTAACTCTCCCTCACTTGTTCTTTTTTCCTCCTTTCCAGGATCTGGGACAGCCGGGAGCTGCAGGTGGCCCATACGTTCCCGGTAAAGCAGTATATTCAGACCTACTGCGATGTAAGCCAGGACGGCCGGTACTGCATCAGCAGCAGCAATGGCTTTGGTGGGGAGGGCTGCGAAGCCACAGTGAGTTTGCCAGCTGGGCAGCAAATTGCGGCTTGTTCTAGTCCTCTCCTGAAATTGTTACCTCTAGACAGTAGCCTGTCTCACGGGCAGCGGGGCTCAGTGGGTTCGCCTCGGTGCTCTGAGAGCAATCCTGCCAGGAAGTGCAGCCTGCACGCTGGACTGGCTTTAGCCTTGGTATTATCCGTTGGGGCTTGCTCCCTGCATCGTGCGTCTCTTTAAGGCTTTTAAAAAGCTTTCTTTTGTAATAACGAATGCTCTGCCTTCATCACAGCGCTGGGATTTCAGCTCCACATGGGACAAGCTTTACAGAAAACACACAGGCAAGCTCCCTGCCCCGGGGAGTTTACAGTCTAAGGCCTGATCCTGCCACCTCTTCAGTCCACGCGTAACTCTGCACATGTGTATCCCCAGGACTCTGTGTGTGGGACTCTGCGTGTGGAAGTGATTGCAGGCCTAAATGATGGCTTTAACTGAGACATGTGGCTGTAAGAGATGCCAGGAAAGAGAGAAGTGACGAGCACTTATTAGAGAGAGAATTACCTGTCTGCTCAAGCTGGACGCGTAGAATGTAGTGAGAGAATGTAACCTCTTGAAATGCGTACTAATGAGAAATCATCCCACTGGGTTTTGACTCTTTGAGGGGAGCTGATCCCTCCCAAAGCCAGTAGCAAAATTCCTATTGTGTTCGGTCAGTCTAGAGTTTGACTCTGCATTTAAAAATAAACTTGGCATGGGGCTGGGTCCCACAACTGTCTTGCTGATTGCAAGGCGGTACCCCTGCAGCTCTGGGAATGTGGCATACACCATCCCATATCCGCTGCGGGGAGGAGTGGAAGACAAAGGCTGGAGAGCAAACCCAGAACAGGTGTGTGAAGGAGTTAAGACTGGCAACAGGCTGTCTGCTAGCAATGCAATGGGGAGATGAGGGGAACGAAGCACCAAGCTGGGACGCTCGTGTAAACCTCCGTGGGTATGTTTGTCTCAGGCTCGAGATACGTGGCCGTATCAGTGTGGTGACAGGTGCTGAGTGAGGACAGCAAGGAGGTTCCTGGGAGATGTAATGATTGGTTTTTCTTTGTAAAGCAGCCAAGCGTGGTGAAGGAATAGTAACAAATTGGTGAAGTGGCCTTCGGGTTGAGCTCTTTGTGTCTGTTCCCTTGCAGCTGTGGGACCTAAGGCAGACAAGAAGCCAAGTGCGTGAGTACAAGGGGCATTTCCAAACCACTACATCCTGTGTCTTCCTTCCCAAGGGTCAAGGTCTGACCCCAGTCATTGCCACTTCATCACATGACTGCATGGTGAAGGTCTGGAACCAAGACAACGGAGGTACGGCCTCAAAATGTGACTTAGGAGGAACCGCGTATTGATGGGGTGTTAAAACATCCCTCTTTATTCCTCTCTCAGATGGTTGATGATGGGCTACTGAGCCTTTATCCCAGCAGTCCCCAAACTTTGGAGGGTCGCGCCCCCCCTTACCCATGTCCACACCCCTCCTTCCCGGGGCCAGGAGTGGGGATGTGGCTCCAGGTGGGTGGGGGGGACACAGACAGGGTTAAGGGGATCGAGGCTGGGGCCTCAACTGGGGATGAGTCTGGTGTTGGGAGCCATAGGCACCGACTCTGTGGGTGCTCCGGGGCTGGAGTACCCACGGAGAAAAATTGGTGGGTGCTCTGCACCCACCAGCAGCCAAGCTCCCTGCCCCAGCTCACCTCACCTCCGCCTCCTCCCCTGAGTGTACCTCTCCTCCCCCCAGCACTTGCCTGTTTCGTGGTGAAACAAGCTCTGGGAGGGAGGGAGGAAGAGCAGGAACGGGGGGGTGAAATCAGGGGAGGAGGCGGGGAAGAGGCTGGGTTGGGGCAGGGATTTGGGAAAGGGGTTGGAACGGGGGTGGGGAAGGGGCGGGACAAGGGTGGAGTCGGGGCGGGGCAGGGGAGGGTCGAGCACCCTCTAGCCTAAGCCGGCACCCATGCCGGGAACAGGGCCAGGGCCATGGCCAGGGGCGGGAGTGGAACTGCAGTCAGGCTGCAGTGGTGGCTGGCAGCTGGTCCTGGGCCAGGAACAGAGCCGCAGCCAGCAGCTCAGGCTGGGAGATGGCAGGGGCCGGGAGTGGAGCTCCTGCTGGGTGCAGAGCTGCGCCGAGGCTGGGGACGGGGCCAGGCGTGAGACTGGGGACGCAGCTGGGGGCAGGGAGGGGCTGGGTGGTGCTTCCTCCCCACCCGTCATGGGGGCTGGCCTGGGCCCCACCACGCCCCCCCAGACGTTCCTCCATGCCACCATAGGGGGGTGCACCCCACAGTTTGGGGACCTCTGCTTCATTCTGTAGGTCATTGACCCAGATCCAGCCTATGGGGTTCTGACAGAAATGGCTATTTCGTGGCCTGTGATAAACAGCTTGGACTCAGTTTCTATATCACAAAAATAATGAGTGCTCAGATTTGTAGCCTCGGAACTCAGTCGCATCCTGATTAAAATGAAAGATAAAGAATAGAGTTTTACAGATGAGACAGTCCGGCAGCCGGGAGGACAGGATAACATATGAAAGGAAATGCCAAGGAGTTGTCCCAATTGGACTAGAAGCTGTAATTGCATTTTGGAGCCAGGGCCTGGTGACCAAACATTCCCGCTCACTTTGATTGATGTTCCTACTCACTTCTGTGACTGGGAATTACAGGCATTATGGGGTTAATCCTACTTGCTTCCCAGCCCCTCCCACCCCGGGGGTGTGATGAGGCTAGGTCTTACAATGATCAGAGAACAAAGAGCAAATACCTCCTAAGCACTATTAGACTGGGAGGGTTGGGTTAGTTGTTGCTTATCTGCCACCCAGTTTAGAATACAGAGAGAGGAAAGAGAGCTCTGGGAAACAGCTGAATTTACAGCTCTGGTGATGTTAGCAAAGCACAGGATCTTTGATCATGTGGGGTGTGGTGTTGCCAGAACCTCTTGATGGAATTTTAGCTTTAATCTAGGTGCAGTTCTATGTACATAAACCAGTATGAAATTTAGTTACGTACAAATTCCTGTGGTATGCGGCCCTTTTGTAACCCACATGTAGAGCTCAGAGTGTTGTAGAAATGCCATCTTCCCATTCTCAGCTTGATGCTGCGAGGGCAGAGGTGAACAAAACTGCAGAAGTGACTCTCTAGAGACTGGCGATCCTTTTTTATATTTCCCATTCCACCGTCTGACTTGCAGGCAATGCATCTACTGTAAACAGGAGTTTGCATAGACTCTCCCTCTGCCCACAGACAGTTCAGCTTCCTGCACACACCCATGCTCATCCCACAGTCTGCTGGTTGTAGAGGCCACTCTGCAGGTGTCTGTGCTGCCTGCCAGCCCTGGCAGTGAAGGAACCTGAGCTCAGGCTGGATCCACGATAAACTGCCTTAATCCTCCTGCATGGATGCAGTGTGTTGAATGGCATTATTGGTATGTTAGCCTCAGTCTTAACCAGCAGTTGATATCTGCACTTGTTTTAATAGTAGGTAAACTAAGACTCTGAGTGCAAAATCGTGTATTATTAATTTGTGTTACGATAGTGCCTAGGACCCCAGTCATGGCCCAGGACCCCAAGCACCCAGGGGCTGTACAGACCAACACTGAGTGAATTTGATTCTGTTTGCCTGTTTCGTAAATACCCTGTGAAAATCACTGCTGGTGCCACTGGGATGGGAGGAGCTGCTACAAATGCCCTAGAAGACACATGACATTAGGCTGTCTCCAGATACAGACGCAAATATTATGCTGAAACCTCCTTCATGTTGGAAATAAGTTCAAGTCTAAGTCATTCAAACAGCCCCGCACACCAGTCCCCACAACCAGAATCAGACCAAAGTAGTGCAGCCCTCAGGAGACTGAACTGTTGTGTGCCACAGGCAGAGAGCCAGGGTAGCTGGTGGGTGACCGAGTTGTGCCAATGCCCAAGGACCCTGCAATGACAGGGAATTAAATGAGTGAGATATTACCCAGATGATCCTTGCTAGTGATCTGCACCCTATGCTGCAAAGAGGGTGAAAAACCCCAGGTTCCTGTCAGTCTGACCTGGGGAAAATTCCTTCCCGACCCCCAATTTGGTGATCAAATGTACATTGCAAAAAAAATGTAATAAAGAAATAAGCAGGGGCAGGGCGAGGAATTTGTGTGGCATTAATTAGGATTATCTCCAGAAGTGCAGTAACGAATAATTTAATTGGCATTGGAAGAGAGGCTTGTTTTAATGTCCATTGGTGGTGATCAAAATCATCAGGAGATGCCGAATTAATATGACGGCTGACTGTGTTTTCTGCTCTGAGGCTAATGTGTTACGGGTGGCACCTCCTGCAAAGCAGTAAGGCTCTAAAGTTCTGAGGTTTCTTTCTGAACGTGACCCCACCCCCGTGCCTGAGAACAATAAATCCAGCAACAATTAGGCCAAAGGAATTAATGTGCTGGTGAAACAGGACCCTGCAGACGAATCACTGTGAGAACAGCATGTTCTGTGTGATGGCAACATCCTGAGGTGGAAATCTGCTAAATGATATCACCTAAGCAAAACAAATAATCCTCAAGCATAGATCCTTCCGTGGGCTATTGTAACGTACCAGCTATTACGAGAGGATGTACAGATTCTCACAACCCCTTGTGTAATGGGTACCTGAGAATGTGTTTCAAACTGTGCCAACCCCGTTACTGTCACAATCAGGTGTTTTTCTGTATCAGTGCGTATTAGGACTGACTCCTCCATTGTCTCAGGCTTGCAGGAGTTTCTTAAGGCTATGTTGGCACCTGAATGGGCTTCAGATCAGCACTCAGAGAGCCAATCGGAGGCACTGCAGGAGCTAATCCTGAGAGCAGCCCCTGCAAAACAAGCCCTGCAACAGTCTGGAATCCCAGCTCACAATCTGGGTGACCTGCTGTCTCTAAACTCCAGATACAGACTGCACCTGCTTGCCATGTCATCTCCCCTTAATCTCTGTTCCCGTCCGCCACTGCGGGGGGAATGGAAGAGCAAAGGGATGGTGTGACCCAGGTGGGGCCTGGTTTTGTGCTAGTTTTCATGTATCTGTCATGGGACTGTTGAGCAGTAGAAGCTCTCACTTCTTTGGGTTGAGAGAGGGGCAAGAGGGAACCTTGATCATGTCCCTTTTTTAATCCTAGAAATGCCAGCTGCTAACACCTGGCTTGCAGAGGGGCCCATGGCCACTAGGAGCCCTAAGAAGGCTCCTACAGCAGGGTGCTGTGGCGGTAATGTCAGGTGGGAGAAGTGCCTGACCTGGGAGACAAAGTGGGGCTAGATTTCATATGCTGGGCCATGGCTTCCTTTGAGTGTCATCCCTGTGTGTCTGTAGAAGGGTCCTGTAACTGCACCCCCCCTTTAAAAAGCCACTGTTTTCTGTAGGTCAGTTGTTTGTTGTCTCACTGGTGAAAATGTACTTCTGAATTACAACGAAATGCATCTGACTGACTGATGCTTCCCTGCTCTCTCCACAGCCTGCCTGGCCACCTTGTGCCTTGATGGATCCGGACCCCTTGCTTCCCTGGCTGTCTGTGACAGCTCCACACTTCTCTGTGCCAGCTTCAACTCGGGAATTCACTTACTCAGGATAAACAGCATTAAAGGGCTGGAGCTCCAGGAGGTGGCAACATTCTGATTCATAGTGACCCTCTCTGCCCCAGACCATCATGGTCAAAATCCAAAGCGGGAACCGCCTCTCTGGTAAAGAAGGCTCTCAGTCGCTGGTATTCGTTTCCCGGCTGACTAGGTTTAATGGCCAGGCACCTGTAACATCCCTAGCCCCAAAGCAGCAACAATGCAGAGCCAGGAGGGTCATCAGGTTCCAGTTTCTGAGATTATGGAAACTAGCTGCATCCATTTTTAAAGCCAAGTCCTAGATGCATTTAGGCCAAATTTTAACTTGAAATGAGCCTTGCACATTTGATGCACAAAATCACAAGCGAACAAGTTATAGGTCTAACACTTGGTTAGATGAGAAAGAAAGACACAAGAAGAGACTCTACTGAAACAGGCTGCCGGCTTACAGGGAAGTGTGTTTCTGGGAACATCCTGCTGACCACGGTGGGGTAGCCTCCATTCTGTCGTGCAAGCATCTATTCCTTGCTATGCTGCAGGTTTCGTGGCTTTTCTTGTTACAAAGAGCCTATCAAGGAAGGCTTGGATGCTTGTCAGCAGAGGTAAGGAAAAACCATGGATCGTTGTCCCTCTTCCCTTATCAATGTTATGATGGCGTCCCCATTTGTTACCCCCGAGGTCACGCCACCAGGGGAGAGTCTGGTTCACTGAGAAGCCTGGGTTACTGATGCTGTGTACAGTAGCAGACTGAGGAACAAAGGGACCGTTCTGTTATCTCAGGGTAGAAGCCAAGTACTGAAGCAGCAAACTTGCTACAGTTCTGAAAACCACCTTTCAGATGTCAGCGTGTGGAGTGAATGGCTTGTTTTGGAACATACCAGTGACTGGCTAACTGAATGAACGTGCTAAGGTGTCAGGCTAGAGAAGGTCAGCCACGTTCTCATTGCTCAGGTTCAGGGTGCTGTTTAATGGAGCCGAACGCTGTGCCCCAAAGTGAATGCTTGTTCCACCACCAGGGCTGGTGTACATGCACCCTGCTGGACGGGGTAGAGAATTCATGCTCCTATCTTGTCACCAAAAGCTTTGGCAGCAGCTGTGAAGGTAGCTATTTCTCCCCAATCCAAGGGAGAAGCAAGCTGATAAAGAAGACTAATGGGATGGCAGAAATAATGACATGTTCTTGGCACATTGCCAGCCTGTTGAGCGGATGCCATGGCTGAAGAATTCAGGGAGATGTGGCACAGGGAGAGCCCCAGAAGAGGGGTTAGGGAGAGTTTTAACTTCCAGGTAAAGCTGATTCTGCAGATGGGATGGTGGGTGTTTTTAACAAGTTTGCCTGGTCTCAGCCTGCCCCTTTTTGCCCTGGTGTGGTGCCTAGGGTGATAGCCAGCTTTTCAGTGCAGAAAGTGGTCCAGTGAGTCAGTAACCAGCTCTCAGATGCCTTCCTTTCCGTGGCTGTGTTTGGCTCTGAAGTTCACGGTGCTCTGGGGAAAGTTGTCTGTCCAGCACTGGCAGAGGCTTCTTTTCCTGATCCAGTCGGCTCGGAGCTCACAATGCCAGCTCCAGTGGCTGCTGTGGGGTTACTGCTGACTGAGAGGCCATGAATGAGAGCAGAAGTAGGCAAGAGATCTTTCCTCTCCTCTTTGTCAGAGGCTGAAGAGGATGCTTAGTATAATACAGGGTGCTTCTCCACCAGGAAAGGCTACTGAGAGAGTTCCATGTACGTACAGATCGGGCTCCCCTGTGGGGTTTGCAGGGGCTTGCCAGTCTTTGGCTGGCAGCCTGGAAAATGCCGTCTGTGTTGATTAATATCCTTGATTGGTGCTTGATTACCTGGCAGTAGGAGCTACGGCCCAGATCACATGATATGGATGATTTGTGCCATGCTGTCAAAGGGTGCTGGCCCGTGGAAGGGTCACCCCCGTGCAGTGGGGATGCTGCAGTGGCACAGAGCTGAGATAGAAACTGCTATGTCACCCCTTCACTGTGCTGTCCAGTGTCACGCACTGGGTCTGACGCTCGTGCATTTTCCCTCTGCCTTATGCCTGCCTGCAGCCCTGATGGAGTCTCAGGCTTCCAGCAGGGCTGCAGGGACTCAGCAATACTCTTCCTGCATTTACCGCCCTGGAGCAGCTGTGGTGCCAGACACCAGCACTAAAGGCAGGGAGTCTCTTTTCTGCTCCCCGGGCTGACACCCAGCCTGCCTGTGGTGGGATGAGGGGAAGCTGGAGGAATGGAAGATGGAGGGTAATGAGGAGAAGGATGGAGAGCCCCACCCCTAACAGCCCTCCAGGCTGCCTAAGGCTCACTTGTCCTTCTCTGCACAAACGAGCCCATTACCTCTCCTGTAGTCTGCCCTTGGACACCCCCTGCATTGCCTCAGCCCTTCTCCCTCCCCTCATGTTCTTCCCACTGCTCGGAAGGGAGAGATTGGTGATTCTCACTGGTGAGAAATTTCACACGTGGAGCTGCACAAAACTTGGCAGCTGTGCCCCGCCCTGTTTGTGGCGTAGGGGTGTGGCCAGGGGATCCCTGGCCAGGGTATTCTCCCTTGGACAGGCCATTGGCTGGTAGGCTAATTGGCACTACCTTAGGGTCCTCTGAGTTGCGTTGCTGGTCCGGCCTGGCAGGCAGCTGGCCCTGGGCTGGTGCCGTCTTTCCCGCTGCTTCCTGAATGTGGCTGTACACTCCTTGGCCAGAGGCGAGGTTCTGTAGATCTACATTTCCAGAGACAGAGTCTTTGGGAGGGAGGGGACCCTGGGGCTATGGGCTCCTGACCGTCTGGCTGCTCTACGCTGCAGAGTAGAACTAGATTAAACAGGTGGTGCTAATCTGCACTGTAATCCCTAAAATACCTGGAATATTCCCAACTGATTTACTTAATGGCATTTTGAGTTGCTGCCTTATTGGTCCCCAAGGACTTGCCTCTTTGGGGTTCTTGGGTGGCCTGGGAGATCCCCTCAGCACATGTGAACTGTGGGTGGGGGGGGAGGGGTTCTCCATCATGGCATTAGGTGAAACCCTCCCAGTTCACAGCAAGCTGTGTCCTTGCTGCTGCTGTTCCCTCACAGTTCTTGCCTGACAGAGCTGCCTGCTACGTATGTGACTATGGCTAATAACTCTTACATAGGTCCACACTGGGAACTGATACCCCAGGGGCTAAAGGCTAAACTGCTCCATGTCTCCTGGATTCACTGTGTCCATGTCTTGCCCAGAGACCCAGCTTTCTGTGGGGTGTTGCAATAAGGCCCTGGGGCAGGGTGCATGTGTGGTCCTTTAGGATCTGCAGGGCATGCTGCCAAGGTGAGCTGTGCTCTGTGAAAACACAGCTGGGAAATGGTGATTGTCAGCCCCTTCTAACTGGGCCAGACCTGATCAGAGTTACGTGCAGCCAGCAAAAGGCACATCTCAAGCTCCAAGACAAAACCTGTCAGAGGCTGAGGTGTGAGAGCTGCTCAAAGGAAGGTCACAAGAACCTCTGCCAATGGAGAGTGTTGGGCAACCTAACAGTGACACCCAGATGTGATCTAATGTGGTGCTTGTGCCAGGTCTAGGGGCGATGCCCGCTGCAGAGCCCATCACCTGGGTCCCCTCTGCCTAGACTGCTGAGACTGTGTGGTGGGGCAGTTCTTGTAGCACTGGCTTGGATTCTGGGCACTTTTTTCGCACAATTATACTTGAGCCAACTAATTTTTTTAAAATTATCTGAATGCCCACCAGTTAAAATGGCTGCTGGGGTGTGTAATATAGTCTTGTTGTGTAATGTTGTTTCATGTCTGTCCTCAGTGATCTGTCCTTTCCCCTTTTCTCTTGTAGGGATTTGGATTAATATCAGTGTACAGCACTTTCTGTAGCAATTTGGCAGCTTTTCACTTACAGCACATCAAAGGGTCTTTTAAAACGCATCTCTGATTTATGTCAAACTGTGCCCCTCACTGGGGCCAGACAGTGCACGGGACACATGGCCCATTTCAAGCCCTGTCATGGTTGCTGGGGCTGGAAACTGACCATCCAGGGTTTAAAGTTTTATACTAAGGACTCTACCAATGTATCGTTAAGCTGACATTGATGCAGCATGGAAGTAACAGAAACCCTCCCTCCCAGCTGGTGATCCCTGATAACCAAACCCTGTCCTGTGAGTTGCCATGTGAGCTGAGGAGAGGAGTGTTTGGAAGGGATGCACAGTGAGGCAGGAGACTCCAAGTTGCACCAGTGTAGAAAGGTCACACTTGAGACCTACCTTTGGAGAGTGACATGTTTGTCTGCAAGTTAGGCCAAGATATGCGGCAGTGGCTGTCTGCATGTGGTGGAGTTTAGCAAAAGCAGAGATTCATAGATTCATAGATATTAAGGTCAGAAGGGACCATTATGATCATCTAGTCTGACCTCCTGCACAACGCAGGCCACAGAATCTCACCCACCCACTCCTGCGATAAACCTCTCACCTATGTCTGAGCTACTGAAGTCCTCAGATCATGGTTTAAAGACTTCAAGGAGCAGAGAATCCTCCAGCAAGTGACCCGTGCCCCATGCTACAGAGGAAGGTGAAAAACCTCCAGGGCCTCTGCCAATCTGCCCTGGAGGAAAATTCCCAACCCCAAATATGGCGATCAGCTGAACCCTGAGCATATGGGCAAGATTCACCAGCCAGATACCCAGGAAAGAATTCTCTGTAGTAACTCAGATCCTACCCCATCTAATATCCCATCACAGGCCATTGGGCCTATTTACCATTAATATTTAAAGATTAATTAATTGCCAAAATCATGTTATCCCATCATATCATCTCCTCCCTAAACTTATTGAGTTTAATCATAAAGCCAGATAGGTCTTTTGCCCCCACTGCTTCCCTTGGAAGGCTATTCCAAAATTTCACTCCTCTGATGGTTAGAAACCTTCGTCTAATTTCAAGTCTAAACTTCCCGATGACCAGTTTATATCCATTTGTTCTTGTGTCCACATTGGTACTGAGCTTAAATAATTCCTCTCCCTCTCTGGTATTTATCCCTCTGATATATTTATAGAGAGCAATCATATCTCCCCTCATCTTTTGGTTAGGCTAAACAAGCCAAGCTCCTTGAGTCTCCTTTCACAAAACAGGTTTTCCATTCCTCGGATCATCCTAGTAGCCCTTCTCTGTACCTGTTCCAGTTTGAATTCATCCTTCTTAAACATGGGAGACCAGAACTGCACACAGTATTCCAGGTGAGGTCTCACCAGTGCCTTGTATAACGATACTAAAACCTCCTTATCTCAACTGGAAATATCTCACCTAATGCATCCCAAGACCGCATTAGCTTTTCTCATGGCCATATCACATTGGCGGCTCATAGTCATCCTGTGATCAACCAATACTCCAAGGTCCTTTTCCTCCTCCATTACTTCTAATTGATGCGTCCCCAGCTTATAACTGAAATTCTTGTTATTAATCCCGAAATGCATGACCTTACACTTCTCACTATTAAATTTCATCCTATTACTATTACTCCAGTTTACAAGGTCATCCAGATCTTCCTGTATGATATCCCGGTCTCTCTCTAAATTGGCAATACCTCCCAGCTTTGTATCATCCGCAAACTTTATTATCACATTCCCACTTTTTGTGTCAAGGTCAGTAATAAAAAGAGTAAATAAGATTGGTCCCAAAACCGATCCCTGAGGAACTCCACTGGTAACCTCCCTCCAGCCTGACAGTTCACCTTTCAGTATGACCCGCTGTAGTCTCCCCTTTAACCAGTTCCTTATCCACCTTTCAATGTTCATATTGATCCCCATCGTTTCCAATTTAACTAATAATTCCCCATGTGGCACAGTGTCAAACGCCTTACTGAAATCGGGGTAAATTAGATCCACTGCGTTTCCTTTGTCTAAATAATTTGTTACTTTCTCAAAGAAGGAGATCAGGTTGGTTTGGCACGATCTACCTTTTGTAAAACCATGTTGTATTTTGTCCCATTTACCATTGACCTCAATGTCCTTAATTACTTTCTCCTTCAAAATTTTTTCCAAGACCTTGCATACTACGGATTTCAAACTAACAGGCCTGTAGTTACCCGGATCACTTTTTTTCCCCTTTCTTAAAAATAGGAACTATGTTAGCAATTCTCCAATCATACGGTACAACCCCTGAGTTTACAGATTCATTAAAAATTCTTGCTGAGATGAGACTGAATAAATATGAAATCATCTTAGATGACCACCAAGTCTGACTGTACTGGCCCAGTGGGCACACCTGTATTGATGGCAATGGGATTTGCCTTCCTATGTCAGTGCTAAAGCTGGCCCTGCCAAATACTCCTCGTTCATCAGCAAACCCAAGTCCAGGTTCTATCTGTCTGTAGTGAAGGCAAGGCTGAGTACCTGACTTGGAAAGCACTGTCAGCTCAGATGAATACCGCCTTTCCCTCCCTTCTCTGCTCTTTGTGGGCTATGGTCTAGGTTAGACAAGCATTTGGCCATTTAAAAAGGCAAATTGTAATAACTGTTGCTCTTACTGGCCCTTTACATTCATTACTGTGTAAATAAATATCCCCTAAATTTGCACCTGGTCTCCATTAGCCTCCATTTTCATTATTAGCCAGGATGGTCAGGGATGCAACCCTATGCTCTGGGTTTCCTAAGCCCCTGCCAGATGCTGGGACTGGATGACAGGGGATGGATCACTCGATAATTGCCCTGTTCTGTTCATTCCCTCTGAAGCACCTGGCATTGGCCAGTGTCGGAAGACAGGATATTGGGCTGGATGGATCATTGGTCTGAGCCAGTAGGACTGTTCTTGTGTTCCTGTCCCAGAAGAGTTGTTCCTTGTTCTCTAACGTGACTAGTTAAGGTGGAGCTGCTGCATCATCTCACTCCCTTTCTTAATCTCCTGTGCTTTAGAGCCATCTTGTGAGGAAGAAGTACCTCTTGCAAGGGACTGTTGAGGTTTCTCAGCACCTTGCCGAGCTGGGCCCTGGATGAGTGAGTTGTCTGTTCCCTGCTGTCACTGACTCACTGAATGGCCTTGAACAAGTCACTGCATCTCCTTGTCCTCCACTTCCTTGGCTGCAGAGTGGGGATGATGGAGTGCTGTGATCTCTGGATGAAGGGGCTATATACACAAGTACTAACCCTGAGTGTGTCCAGCTGTGCTGCTCGGGGCACTTTGCTGAGGAAGGGGAGTGTAGTTAGCATGGCCAGAGGGGAAGCAAAGGTGCAGAGACAGTGCGCCTTGCCCAAGGTTTGTCCTGCAGTGACAGAGCTGCACTTTGCGGTACTGTGCTGGCTATTTCTGCCTTCTCCATTTCTCAGCCACTTCTAGGGTTTAATAATCAAGTCACCACAATGCCACCTGTATTTGGAGTTTGGCTTTGCTTATCCCCATCCATCCAACTCATCCCCAGAATGTAGGCCATGCAGATGGGGTTGCTGTGCTGACGGTTAGTCCCACCTACCCTGAGAGTGCTCCCTTTTCATCAGTCTTCAAACCATCTGAATTCTTGATCCCCTTTTCTAATGTGACCCTGGTTTCCTCTGCCATTAGCCCACCTTGTGGGAAATCTCTGCATCTGACCTCTAGCCCACCCACTGAGGCAAAAGATTCCCATCCTGCCTCTGACCCTGTTATTCTCACTGCCCCTTTAGCCCTGCCTTTCTTTCTCTTTCCTTGTTCTCTGAGCTCTAGAAAGGGGTCTCCTTTCCATCGTCCAACGTGCAGAACTAGAGAGATTCCAAGGCCAGAATGGACCATCTAATCATCTGGTCTGATCTGCATAGCACAGGCCAGAGAACTGCCCCGATATAATCCCTCTCCTTAGTCTGCCCCTTGCCTTTTCACCCACCATGTTGCTGCTCCTCGTTCCATAATCCCCCTTTCTTGGCACCCCCACCCTTTTTCTCTCCAGCTTCCTCTGACTCCTACTGTGTGAGCATAGGCATGGGAACTAGGAACCCGAGGTCTGGGCTGCCAGCTCAGGAGCAGACAGGGGTAAGGGGGCTAGCTTTCAGCACCCCCACTATTCTAAGTGTTCCTACACCACTGTATGTGAGGCCTTGGCAACAGCATTGTGCTGGGCACTAACTCCTTCCTTTGCCATGGCTCATTTCCCCCTCACACACACCCCACCCTATGTTTTAGCTCACTGAGCTCCCTGTCTCCTTCATGCATTAGACCACAATGTTGTTTTGCTGAATTTCAGCCCTTTCCCATTGCTTTAGCTCTTCCTGCACCAGCATCCAGCAAAGATGTGCACTTTGAGTGAGCTGGCTATAGACCAGGAGCTGGCAGGATCAGACAATGTGTTCTTATGATCCCGATCCTGAATGTGACACTGACATTAGACGAGCTGCTGGTGCTCGGTGCCTCTTGAGCTCAGTTTTATTGTATCCTTAGTTTTGGCATGTCCCCCTTCATTGAATTATGCTCTCTGTGAGCCTCTCACAGAGCGCGGGAGTGTATCTTTCCTCCAGGGATGTGTTTGCCTGACCTCCACCCACATGCTCTGAATGATCATGTGTTTTTGACTCCGGTGCAAGAGACACCTCCTCACTGGTGTGTCACTTTTGTAGAAGAGGCACAAAATGGAAATGGCCTCTTCATACCCTTTCAGACATGCTACCACAGTCTGCGCTAACACTGGTTTGTCAAGGACGAGGAACTACTGTGCTGCACTTTGTCTGTCTTTTTCTACATTATTTTAAAGTAAAGTTTAAGTGTCTGTGCTGGTGGCAATTCTTATTAGGCTAATAAATGTTACTGTAGCAGGGAGCGTGGCACCCCCTGTGTTACCTGTTAGTCTCACCTGAAAGGCGGGATGTGTGTTACTGTAACCTACTTAGCGGATCTTCTGGCACTTTTTACATAGCAAATACAAAGGGAAGAAGTTTTATAGATTCCTTGTTTGTTCCATCACTGCACTGAATGTTACCGCACAGAAGCCAATAAAAATCAAAGTGCACAGGAGTTTTGTGATGGTGAGTTATGTAAAGCTCCCACCCATGGTCAGAAGGGGCCCTAGCGTGCTCTGCTTGCACTGTGTTCTCAGACCCCACTGGCTCCCTGCTGCCCATCACTTGCTCCTCTCGGCCCCCTGGCCCCACCCCCCTACTCCTCTCTCCCTCCTGGCTGGACTCCAGCGCGCCTCCGGCTCCGGGCAGTCTCTGCTTCCCACCACCTGTCGGGGCCCGCCCGGCCCCTCGGAGCTGAGCTTCCTGGGACCGGTGCAGAAGCCTGGCCAGTCTCAGCCAGGTGGGGTGGGGGAGTGACAGTGTGAGGGGCTTGCTTGGCCCCTCCAGGCAAGTGCATCTTAAGAGCGCCTGGCCGGGGCAGGCCCTGGTCTAGCTGCTCACCCCATTCTTGAGGGGTTGGAGTGATTCCCGGCCCCGGGACTGGCTGTGTTGCTGGCTCAGCCCAACAGACACAGTCACCTCCCAGCAGGGCTGGAAGGCAGGGGGTGGGGAGTGGGTCTCTGGGTGGATGCTGGGCTTTGAGGTGGCAGGAAAGATCTGTCTCTGTTGGAGCACTAGGGAGTGGGGATTTGGGGGGGGGGTGCTGGGCGGTTGTGGTGGGACTGTGGGCAAGGGTGATGTTGTGCAGGGTGCTCTGCATTTGTGGGAGGGTGCTGGGCATAGCCATGCCCCATTGCTCCCAGCTAGCCCCTCACTCTGGGGGATTGACGTTCCCGTGCAATGCTCCATTTCCTCCATGGGGGCTGTGATAGAGGGGGAGAGACCCTGTCCAGTGTAGGGTGAGTTCACCCCATTCTTCAAGCTGCCCTTGGTCTCCAGGCCCTGAGAGTGCCCTCCCGCTCCGGCAGTAAGCCCAGCTGGGCCGGGCCGGGCTGCTCCCTCTTATACTGCTGCCACATCTGGAGCATTCCCAGTAGGGATGTGGGGGCGGGGCTTCCTCTACACACAGTGAGGAGTTAACCCTTCCCATCCAATGCAGGGTGCATTCACCCCGTCATAGGGCCCACAAATATGTTTGGCGCCGGGCCCACACAGGCCCTGTTTAGAGCCCCCACTCCACACAAAGGCCAGCCAGCCCTGGAGTCTGCGCTCCCGCGGCACAGATTGCCCCAGGCAGTGGTGCTGTCCATGCTGAGGAGCCAGGGTGAGACCATTGCCATGGCGGCCATCTCCTCCACTGTCCAGCATGCAGGCACTTCGGGGAAGGGGCCAGAGTGCACGTCCCCCACGACCCCAGAGAAAGCTGTAGCCGAGACACTGAACACGGTCTGCCCCTCCGACCCTGAGTCCGCCAGGGGCTCTGTGCACATGCAAGGGGCTTCCCGGCCTTGCTGCTGTTGGCTAAAGCCTGGCCAGGACTGTCAGAAATGGGGGCCTCAAGTCAGGCTCTGAAATACTGGTTTAGGCAATGGAGTCGCTGGCATGATTTCCCGGGGGAGCGGCTGAGCAGTCTGCTGAGGTGAGCACGTGGCCTTTGACAGCCCATCCCCCTCTGGCTTCCTAGCACTGGGACTCAGCCTCCACCCCGCAGGCAAGATTGGGCTAGTGCCTCGCTAGCCACTGCCTGAATGGCCCAGGCTGCTGGGTGTGATGTGACAGGCTCTCTTTGGGAATTGCTGCCCCGCTGTTGAACCTCTGCCACCAACCTTCTCCTGCTGCTCCCTGCCCTGCGGCTGCTGGCCCTGCCTCTGCCCCCAACAGCTGCCTGTGGGAGTTCCCATGGCACCAAGTAGCATCAGGTTCTTTCTTTCAGCCCTGTCCCCTTGCAATCCATGGACGTGGCTCCCCCTGAGCCTCCCAGCAGGGACCTGCAGCCACAAGCTCCTCCAAGTGCAATTGGAACCTCTGGTCACTAGTTCCAAAGCAGTCCCACACGCTGTTCAGTGCCCCACGTGCCCTGGCTGCTAGTCTCTGGGGTCCATATTACCCAACTACTCTCCCACATGCCATTCAGCCCATTCAGCCGTGGTGATTAACCAGTTTACTCCCTCTACTTCGAATCAGAGCTGTATCTTGGCAGCCATGGGAGGGTTCCTGGTGACAAGTGCTGCCTTTCTAAGGGCAATCACCTGCCTGTACCTCCTGGCACTATGATAATACAGATGACAAACAACAATCATCAGCAGCCGACCTAGCTCATCTCCAGTGCTTGTTATCAGTAGATCTCGTAGTGCTTTACAAAGGAAGTCAGTCTTAGCTCCTTGTGTCTGCTGCGGAAACCGAGGCACAAGCATACGATCATAGAAGTGTAGGCCTGGAAAGGACCTCAGAAGGTCATCTAGTCCAGTCCCCTGCACTCAAGGCAGGTCTAAGTAATAAGTAAGACCATTCCTGACAGGTGTTTGTCTAGCCTGTTCTTAAAAACCTCCAGTGATGGACATTCCACAACCTCCCGAGGAAATTTGTTCCCATGCTTAACTACCCTGACAGGAATTTTTTCCTAATCATAGAATCATAGAATATCAGGGGTGGAAGGGACCTCAGGAGGTCATCTAGTCCAACCCCCTGCTCAAAGCAGGACCAATCCCCAGCTAAATCATCCCAGCCAGGGTTTTGTCAAGCCTGACCTTAAAAACCTCTAAGGAAGGAGATTCCACCACCTCCCTAGGTAACCCATTCCAGTGCTTCACCACCCTCCTAGTGAAATAGCTTTTCCTAATATCCAACCGAAACCTCCCCACTGCAACTTGAGATCATTACTCCTTGTTCTGTCATCTGCTACCACTGAGAACAGTCTAGATCCATCCTCTTTGGAACCCCCTTTCAGGTAGTTGAAAGCAGCTATCAAATCCCCCCTCATTCTTCTCTTCCGCAGACTAAACAATCCCAGTTCCCTCAGCCTCTCCTCATAAGTCATGTGTTCAAGTCCCCTAATCATTTTTGTTGCCCTCTGCTGGACTCTTTCCAATTTTTCCACATCCTTCTAGTAGCGTGGGGCCCAAAACTGGACACAGTACTCCAGATGAGGCCTCACCAATGTCGAATAGAGGGGAACGATCACATCCCTCGATCTGCTGGTAATGTCCCTACTTATACAGCCCAGAATGTCATTGGCTTTCTTGGCAACAAGGGCACACTGTTGACTCATATCCAGCTTCTCGTCCACTGTAACCCCTAGGTCCTTTTCTGCAGAACTGCTGCCAAGCCATTCGGTCCCTAGTCTGTAGTGGTGCATGCGATTCTTCCGTCCTAAGTGCAGGACTCTGCACTTGTCCTTGTTGATCCTCATCAGATTTCTTTTGGCCCAATCCTCTAATTTGTCTAGGGCCCTCTGTATCCTATCTCCCTCTCCTCCCAGTTTAGTGTGTCATCTGCAAACTTGCTGAGGGTGCAATCCACACCATCCTCCAGATCATTAATGAAGATATTGAACAAAACTGGCCCCATGACCGACCCTTGGGGCACTCCGCTTGATACCGACTGCCAATTAGACATGGAGCCATTGATCACTACCCGTTGAGCCCAACAATCTAGCCAGCTTTCTATCCACCTTATAGTCCATTCATCCAGCCCATACTTCTTCAACTTGCTGGCAAGAATACTGTGGGAGACCGTGTCAAAAGCTTTGCTGAAGTCAAGGAACAAAACGTCCACTGCTTTCCCCTCATCCACAGAGCCAGTTATCTCGTCATAGAAGGCAATTAGATTAGTCAGGCATGACTTGCCCTTGGTGAATCCATGCTGACTGTTCCTGATCACTTTCCTCTCCTCTAAGTGCTTCAGAATTGATTCCTTGAGGACCTGCTCCATGATTTTTCCAGCGACTGAGATAACGCTGACTGGCCTAGTAGTCCCCAGATCCTCCTTCTTCCCTTTTTTAAAGATGGGCACTACATTAGCCTTTTTCCAGTTGTCCGGGACTTCCCCTGATCGCCATGAGTTTTCAAAGATAATGGCCAATGACTCTGCAATCACATCCACCAACTCCTTTAGCGCTCTCGGATGCAGCACATCCGGCCCCACGGACTTGTGCTCGTCCAGCTTTTCTAAATAGTCCCGAACCACTTCTTTCTCCACAGAAGACTGGAGAAAGAAGTCCAACCAAAACTTCCCTTGCTGCAATTTAAGCCCATTGCTTCTTGTGCTGTCCTCAGAGGTTAATGAGAACATTTTTTTCTCCCTCTTTGTAACAACCTCTTATGTACTTGAAAACTGTTATCACGTCCCCCCTCAGTCTTTCTTTCCAGACTAAACAAATCCAATTTTTTCAATCTTCCCTCATAGGTCAAGTTTTCTTTAATAATTTTTGTTGCTCTTTTCTGGACTTTCTCCAATTTGTCCACATCTTTCCTGAAATGTAGCACCCAGAACTGGACACTATACGCCAGTTGAGGCCTTATAGGTGGACCCTATCTCTGTTCAGCAGTCCTTCCCAGAACATCATCCATGGTCAATGAAGCCGAAGCCCTCCTGGTGATACCATCTGCCCAGCTGTGCATTCACCACCAGGGTGTCTGTCTTTGCCCAGGCCCCTACCCTTGACCATAAGGATCAAAGAGAACACCACCTCCCAACTCCTTCATCCTCCCTCCCAGAACCCTATAGTCGCTTCTGATTTGCTCAGTACCTCGCAGTATCATTAGTGCCTGCATGGATGAGTAGCATGATCCTCAACAATCCCTCCATAACTTCTAGATACAGGCCACTGGCAGGCAGCACGTCTCCTGGGATGCCACGTCAGGGTGACAGATGGGTGCTTCTGTCCTCTTCAGAAAGGAATCACCAACCACCACTATCCTACGTTTCCTCCTGGGAGTGGTGGCTGCGATCTTCCCAGCCTTGGGGGTACATGGCTTCTCCTCCTCACTTTTGGGGGTGATTCCTCATTGCTCGTTGCCAGGGCAGCATAGCAGGGCACTTGCTGGAGGATTCTCTGCTCCTTGAAGTCTTTAAACCACGATTTGAGGACTTCAAATAGCTCAGACATAGGTGAGAGATTTTTTGCAGGAGTGGTGGGTGAAATTCTGTGGCCTGTGTTGTGCAGGAGGTCAGACTAGATGATCATAATGGTCCCTTCTGACCTAAATATCTATGAATCTATGAATCTTGGGGCTCTACCGAAGGCCTGGTGTTCCAAGCCCTGAGTGCTGACCATTACCTCCCTGGAAGGCACATCGTGAACGAGGCAGGCAGACTGCAGGAAGAGAAAGGAGGGTGCCATGGTGATGGCAGTTGAATGCTGCCCTGGAGAACTGGGTCCTCCCCCTCTCTGACACAGATTTCCTGTGTTATGCTGGTCACGTCACTTAGCCAAGACTTTTCACGAGTGCTCACCAATTGTGTGTTCCTCATTTTCTGGGGGCCTGATGTGAGACCTGGGACCTGCTTTGCAGAAGTGCTGAGCACTCACAACTGCAACTAAAGTCAATGGGAGCTGTGCTGTGCAAATAGAAAGTGCTATAGAATGCTGAGTACTCTCAAAAACCAGGTCCGAGGCATCACAGATTGGACACCCAAAGTTAGTGGATACTTTTGGCCTTAATCTCATGGGCCTCAGTGCCCCACCTGTATAATGGGGACAGTAGTACACCGTCCTCTCACAGGGGTGTTGGGAAAAGAAAGGGTCAGTCCTCGGGCCGGTTTTGTTCAATATCTTCATAAATGATCTGGAGGATAGTGTGGATTGCACCCTCAGCAAGTTTGCAGATGACACTAAACTGGGAGGAGAGGGAGATAGGATACAGAGGGCCCTAGACAAATTAGAGGATTGGGCCAAAAGAAATCTGATGAGGATCAACAAGGACAAGTGCAGAGTCCTGCACTTAGGACGGAAGAATCGCGTGCACCACTACAGACTAGGGACCGAATGGCTTGGCAGCAGTTCTGCAGAAAAGGACTTAGGGGTCACAGTGGACGAGAAGCTGGATATGAGTCAACAGTGTGCCCTTGTTGCCAAGAAAGCCAATGGCATTCTGGGCTGTATAGGTAGGGACATTACCAGCAGATCGAGGGATGTGATCGTTCCCCTCTATTCGACATTGGTGAGGCCTCATCTGGAGTACTGTGTCCAGTTTTGGGCCCCACGCTACTAGAAGGATGTGGAAAAATTGGAAAGAGTCCAGCAGAGGGCAACAAAAATGATTAGGGGACTGGAACACATGACTTATGAGGCGAGGCTGAGGGAACTGGGATTGTTTAGTCTGCGGAAGAGAAGAATGAGGGGGGATTTGATAGCTGCTTTCAACTACCTGAAAGGGGGTTCCAAAGAGGATGGATCTAGACTGTTCTCAGTGGTAGCAGATGACAGAACAAGGAGTAATGATCTCAAGTTGCAGTGGGGAGGTTTTGGTTGGATATTAGGAAAAACTTTTTCACTAGGAGGGTGGTGAAGCACTGGAATGCGTTACCTAGGGAGGTGGTGGAATCTCCTTCCTTAGAGGTTTTTAAGGTCAGGCTTGACAAAGCCCTGGCTGGGATGATTTAGTTGGGGATTGGTCCTGCTTTGAGCAGGGGGTTGGACTAGATGGCCTCCTGAGGTCCCTTCCAACCCTGATATTCTATTCTATGATTTATCACTGTGGTGGGTGGGTTGGGAGTAGGAGTTGAGCATGGCCTGCTGCCAGAAGTAACCAGAGGTCAGTGTCCTCCCTGTGACAGAGCCATATCCTCCTGCCCCGGTGGTGTGATAGCAGTCCTCTCTAGGTGGATAGCTTCCTCTGCCTTGGATGTCTCCATATGAATACTCTCAATGAATTCCTCATGGGCACAGATGCTCTTCAGCCTAGTCACCTCCTCCTGTAGCTCTCCCAGCTGCTTCCTCAGAAATTCCACCAGCAGGCACCTTTTCACACTGGATCGTCTCCCCAGCCTGGCTTTCTGAGAGTGGGAGATGTAGGCCATAGTCTTTGCAAATCCACACCTGGATCTGGGTAGAGGCCTCCATGGTCATGTTCTCTGGGCTTGTCTACACTACCGCGCGGGGTCGATCTAGATACACAACTTCAGCTACGTGAATAGCGTAGCTGAAGTTGACGTACTTAGATCTACTTACCGCGGTGTCTTCACTGCGGTAAGTCAACAGCTGACCCTCTCCTGTCGACTCCGCTTGCGCTCCTCGTTCTGGTGGAGTACCGGAGTCGACAGGAGAGTGCTCAGCAGTCGATTTATCGCTTCTATACTAGACACGATAAATCGACATCCCCTGGATCAATCGCTGCCTAGTGTAGACAAGCCCTCTGTCTGGTCACAGGTGGAGGAGACAGGCGCAGCGTTGACACTGGTGATGCGGCACTTCCTAACCATAATAATTATATTACAGCTCCCTCCCACAAACCCCCACTCAGACTCCCGTTTGCATGTAGGTGACTTGCTCAAGGTCACCCAGCAGGCCAGAGCCAAGACTAGAACGCAGGTCGCCTGAGTCCTAGTCCAGGGCCTCATCCACTAGGCCACACTGCCTCCTCTCTGGCTTCTGCCCACTGAGGCACAGCACCCCTGTGTGTATAGATCTCATGTCAGGCATGGGAGCCATGGCTAAGCCTCAGTTCCCATTGACCTGTTGTTGGTCACAAAGCTCTAAGGTTTCAAGATCTGCCTGGGCAATGGTTCCCTGGCTCCAAATACAGTAAAGGGCGGGAGGGGTTCTCGGTGCAATTCTGTGATCCAGAGTGGGGGCACTTTGTGCTGGTCTGAGGGTCTCCCAATCCAGCTCTTGACTCAGTTCCTCCTGGCTGAGCTGGTGGGAGCAGGGAGCTGCACAGAATTGACCCTTTCAGGGCTGGGTGTGGTAGAGAGGTGCTAGGGCAGGACTGGCTCAGACCCAGATGGCCCCAAAGGAAAAGGTGAGGGGCCCAGTAGTGGGGCCACGGACTCTCCATGGCTGCAGATGGGGAAGAGGAACAGGTGAAATTCTGCCCTAAGAATCAGTGACCCTTGACCTCACCATGTTTGCTCAGCTCCCTGAGTCTCCCCTGTCTGCCCCCAGGAGCAGAAGCTGATACCTCTCCCTCTTCCACAAGGTCCCACACAGCTGCAGGTTCCCTATGCAAAGGGGTGAATGCTGCTGCTGCTGGGATGGGGGCAAAAATCCTATGGGTGCCAGTGCCTCCCTGACCGCAGCCAGGCCATCTCGACCCCAGATGGTATTCCACCCTGCTCTGGAGGGTGAACAGTGGGACCAGGCAGCCAGGCCATTGCTGGGGAGAGCTGCTGCACTGGTTAGAGACGCTGCACCAAAGGAAAACAGATCGCACATAAATCAGAGTCCCACACAGTTCGCCTCCTCCTGAAACTCTGCTGCCTCATTGTGGGGCCGCCAACCCAGGGACCTCAGAGTACGTCACAGACATTCCTAGATTCCAAGGCCAGAAGGGACCAATGTGACCATCTGGGCTGATCCCCTGTGTGACTCAGGCCAGAGACCTGCCCCCAAAATAACCCCTGGAGCAGAGCTTTTAGAAAAACAGCCAGTCTTGAGTTAAAAATTGTCAGTGATAGAGAATCCACCTTGACCCTTGGTCATGCGGGACAAGTTTGGGGTGCGGGCTCCGGCCGGTGTTGCTTACCTCAGGCGGCTCCCGGGTGGCAATGTAGTGGGGCTAAAGCAGGTTCCCTGCCTGCCCTGACCCCGTGCCACTTCCAGAAGTGGCCGGCATGTCCAGCAGCAGCTCGGGGGGGTGGGGGTGGGAAGAGGGGCAGGTGGGAAGAGAGGCAGGTGGCACCGCATGCTGCCCTTGCCTGCAGGTACTGCCCCCACAGCTCCCATTGGCCATAGTTCCCTGTTCCTGGCCAATGGGAGCTGCGGAGGCGGTGCCTGCAGGCAAGGGCAGCGCGGGGAGTTCTCCTGCCCCTCCCACTCCACCCCCCAGAGCTGCTGCTGGACATGGCAGCCGCTTCTGGGAGCAGCACAGGGCCAGGGCAGGCGGGGAGCCTGCCTTAGCCCGCTGCACCTGCGGACTGTTAGCTGCAGGAGAGTTGGCAACCCTATCGTGATCGACTGGTTAATTGTGGAGCCTCCGACAGTGACTGAGACTGACTGTCAGAGGCTCCACAATTGACAAGTCGATCGCGATCTACCGGTTGGTGACCACTGGGCTAGATGAACCTTTGGGCTGCCCTGTTATGGACGTTCTTATATTTGTTCCCCGTGTAGGTACTTACAGACTGTGATCAAGTCACCCCTTAACCTTCTCTTTGTTAAGCTGAATAGATGGAGCTCCAGGATTCTATCACTGTAAGGCAGGTTGTCTAATCCTTTCATCATTCTCTTAGCTCTTCTCTGAACCCTCCCCAATTGATCAACATCCTTCCTGAATTGTGGGCACCAGGACACAATATTCCAGCAGCCGTCTCACCAGTGCCAAATACAAAAATAAAATAACCTCTCTACTCCTACTCAAGATTCCCGTTTATGCATCTCAGGATCGCATTAGCCCTTTTGGCCTCAGTGTTGCATGAGCAGCTCATGTTCAGCTGATTATTCGCCACAATCCCCAAATCTTTTTTCAGAGACACTGCTTCCCAGGGTAGAGTCACCCATATGGCCTACATTTATTTCTAGCCTAAGACAGGAGGCCTTGTCTCAGAGGCCCAGTAGGAGGCCTGAGGCCTGAGCTAAAGTAGTGGCCAAGCCTGCTACTATAAAGCAAAGTTAGCAAAAGCCAGGCTGTGAGCAGAAGTCGGGCTCTGCCTGCATGTAAAGCTCACAGAAACATCACATTTAGCCATATTAAAAATGCAAATTGTTCACTTGCGCCCAGTTTGCCAAGCGCTCAAGAGTGCTCTGAATCAGTGACCTGCCCGCCGCATTAGTCCCCCCCGTTTCTGTGTCATCTGCAAACTTTACCAGTGATGACTTCATTGTGTCTTCCAGATCATTGATAAAAACATTAAATAGCCTAGGGCAAAGAATTGATCCCTGCGGGGCCCCACTGGAAACACACCTGTTTCATGATGCTTCCCCATTCACCATTACATTTTGCCAGTTTTTAATTCATGTAATTTGTGCAAAGCTAATTTTATATTCTAGTTTTTTAATTACAATGTTGTGCAGTACCCAGTCAAATGCCTTTGAGATGTCTAAGAATATTACATCAAAACGATTACCTTTAGCAACGAAACTTGTAAGCTCAGCCCAAAACAGTACCAATTTAGTGTGATGGTGTCTATTTTCCATAAACCCACCTTGATTAATCGAGTCCTGTATCAGCCGCTCCATTAGTTTTGCCGGGGATCAGTATCACACTGATAGAGCTATAATTACCTGGGGCATCCCATTTACCCTTTTAAAATATGGGCACAACATTCGCTTCCCTCCAGTCTTCTAAAACCCTCTTCAAGAGGTATTGAAAATCAACATTAATGGTCCAGAGAGCTCCTCAGCCAGTTTTTTTCCCAACTGTTGGATGAACAGTATCTGGATCTGCTGATTTTAAAACCATCTAATTGTAGTAGCTGCTGTTTAATACCCTCTAGAAATACCTAGTGGAATGGAAAGAATGTCAGCATCATATGACATGCCTACATCATCATTTCCCTCAGATACAGAATAAAAATATTTATTGAATACTTCTGCATTTTCTGTATTATCATTGAGAATTCTACCATTTCCATCTAATAATGGACCAGTACCATTGAACCATTAATGAAACCTCATATCCCACAAGGAAGCAGGTGTAATTGTCCCATCTTACAGATGGAGAAACTGAGGCAGGCAGCAGCAGTGAGTTGCCCCAGTTCACACAGGCAGCCTATGGAAGAGCCAAAACCAGAACCCAGGACTCCCAGGCCTCTACTTTAGCCATGCACATGTCATCTGCCTTTTACCCTCTCTACTGTAGCTATCTTCCAGCAGCTCCCACCTGCATCTGCCCCTCTGTTTTGCTTGGCGCTGGCTGCCTCAGCCAAATAGAAGAAGTTATTGCATCTGTTGGAGGGAGGAGAGGTTGGCATCTGCTGCATAACCTCCACCCCCGGCATGGAAAGTCACCATGCTGCATGTCCTCTCATCTGGCATTTCAGGAGCAAGTTGTTGCAGCTTCTGGTCATGCGGCAAGGGCAGGCTCAGGGACCAGGCAGGTGGGTGGCATCACCCTCTGTGCCCTCCAGTGACAATCTGCATCTGTTGCATTTGGCCGCTGCAAAGGGCACTTCATGCCGAGTCTGTTTACCTCTCCATTCCGTCGCTCAGTGTTAAACGTCCCTGGGCTGTGTCTCCTCCCGTCTGCTCAGAATGGACCAGCAGGCACATTCTGAGCCCAGGAGGCTGGACTCTGTCCCTGCTCTCATCCCGAGCTGATGGGCTGATCTGTATGTACCAAGGCAAAGGGGTTACAGTTATCACAGTGCAGAAACACATTGGGAGCCAAGCTCAGCCCCAGCATAAGCAAGTGCAACTCCTCTGGCTTCATTAGAATCAGGCTGATTTATAAAAAGAAAAGGAGGACTTGTGGCACCTTAGAGACGAACAAATTTATTTAAGCATAAGCTTTCTTGAGCTACAGCTCACTTCATCCTGAATTTCGTCCTTGGGCCTTGGAAACCTTTCCAAGCTGTGCCTGAGCAGAGTCCTTCAGCACAACACAACAGCTGCAGCCAGGCCTCTCAAGGCTGGGGCAATAGCTATGGTCCAGCCCCAGCAGCTCCCCAGCACCAAGCTATCCACTGGGCCACTTGTGAGCCCCCTCCGGCTCTCCTGGGCAGGCGAAGGAAAGCAGTAGGTGCACTGTGTTACACACAGGCAGAGGATGGCAAGTTGCTAGAAGCGCTGTGACCTGCTGCTTGGGGCATCGGCTGTCGGAAAGGCCCCCCCTGGCGTTGACCTTCCGGAGTCCTGGTCATGTGGGAATCAGGTATAAGAATGATGGGTAAAACGATCAATACCAGTAGCAGGATAGCGATCCAGAACACAGCCAGGCGACGGTCCCACAGGAGCTGGCATAGCCCCCTGCACATGGACAGGTGGGAGGCATGGTGGATACCTATCAGATCTCTTCCACTGATGTCCCGAGGGGCTGGGTTGTATAATAACTCCACTGTAACCAGCATCTCGGGGGCTTCTTCACCGGCTCTCACTTGACAGGGCAAGGACGGCTGTTTGATCCAGCACAGTCTGTGTCCATCTAGCCAGACCTCCTGCAGGGTCTGCAGCCATGGAGGGAACTGGGTCACGATGTCCATATTGGGCGGGAGTTTGGGGATCCCTCCGTCGGGGACAGGCACTTGGGTTCTGCAGAGAGGGCAGGGGAAGGTCTGGGCTTGTTTCACGAAGACGCAGATCCTCGACAGGCATTCCAGGCAGAAGGTGTGAGCGCAAGGGAGGAGCAGGGGCCTCTGGAAGATGTTGTCGTAGGGGCCGTAGCAGATGGGACACTCGGGGATGGACTGCTGAGGGGTCTGCAGCTCTGTCTGGTTGGGAGGGCTGGGACCCCAGTCCATAGCCAGAGTCTATCCACAGCCCCAGCAGCCCGGAGCTGTTTAACCCGAGGGGCACTTGCCAGGGGAGCAGAGTTGAGTAAGTTTTACCAGAGCCGCCAGCAGTGAGTGAAGCTTTTCCTGCTTCTCAGCCCATCTCAATGCTTGTTGCTGCATGGCCTGGGCTGAGACCCTAGGCTTGGACTCCCTCCTCTGCCCGGCCGGTCGGCCAGCACTGCTCCTGCTGCATAGCCAGCCTGTTGTGAGTTCCTTCGCTTAGTAACTGACATTGAGCTCTAACTTTTGCTAAGCCAGGGTCAGTTCAGTCCCTCCCTCCTCACATAGCAACTCCAGCTCTGCATACACACAGCCAGCTCACTGGGACACAAAGGAGACAGAGGCAGCCCTGGAAACTCAGAGCTCCCCAGGGTGGTGCAGGCATGCTCAGCACCCTTCAGATAAGCTAACAAGTGGCACGGCCCAGGATTTGGGCTGCTATGGTGCCAGGCCCAGTGGCACACGCTCCCGGGCCCCCATTGTTACAGGAAGCTACCACACCTAGGGAAAAGCCGAGCCCAACCTGCTCTGTCAAGCAGTGAAAGAACCATGGCCTTTCCTTAGTCATTATTAGCCGCAATTGAACCGAGAGCTGAAGCCAGACTTGATGGAGCCTGATATCCCAGTTGCAGGGCTGGATCAGCCAGCTGCCCTGGCTCTCTCAGGAGCGCAAGGGGGTGGTACTGATCTCCTTCACTCACAGGGAAAGCTGGGTGAGCCAGGAGCCACCAAAGCCCTCTCCAGCCGCTCAGGTGTCTGTCCAGCACAGAGACCCCAACAGCATCGGCTGAGCAGGTGCCAAAGCGCAGCAGGTGGGGGGGAGCGCAGGGGATGCCTTCTAGTCTCTGAATAGGAGCCGATGGCATAACAGGTATCAAAATAAAACCATGTAGTGGGCTGGGCAGCTGGGAAGAGAGCCTAGGTGCGCTGAGCTGCTGCAGGGCGGGGCCCGGCTGAAGAATCTAGGTAGGTTGGAACAGAGGGTCAGGCGATGCTGGCCTCCTTAGCAAGAAGGATGGGTCACTTCAGCAAGGGGCTGATTCACCTGGGTGTTGTCATTTACACCTGTGCTAGGAGGGGGAGCAATCCAGCATGCATTCTATCGCCAACTCTTCTCCCATACAATAACCCAGTATGGCCAACCGTGCCCGCTAGCCACTAGCCCCCCAGCCAGACCCCGCAAGGGCTGCCTCGTCTTCCCCAAGCTCAGCACAGCCGGTACAGCTGAGGCAGTGCTGGAGTAAGTCCCTGCAGTGTCAAAGTGCCTTGACTCGGCAAAGAGGGTGCAGTGCACTTACTGGCCTGTTAGCAGAATTACAGGTTTCAGAGCAGCAGCCGAGTTAGTCTGTATCTGCAAAAAGAAAAGGAGGACTTGTGGCACCTTAGAGACTAACCAATTTATTTGAGCATAAGCTTTCCTGAGCTACATATGATGAAGTGAGCTGTAGCTCACCAAAGCTTGTGCTCAAATAAATTGGTTAGTCTCTAAGGTGCCACAAGTCCTCCTTTTCTTTTAGCAGAACTAGACAGTGAAACTGCACTTGTTAAAGACATGCAGCCATCCAGAGCTGCAGAATTTACCTACAAAGACCCCTCTGAACCGCTCAACCTTCATACCGGCCCATGCCTGACAGGAGCCAGCTGTGCATGTGACACAAGAGCAAAGTGTGCAACGCCTGTTTCTGGTTGTGTTACACAAGTGACAGAGTTCACAGAGGCTTTAAGTGAAGAATTAGCTGATTCTGCTAGTTTTTAATGTTTTTTTATAACTAAGTTTGTCCTTAGGAGAAACATATGAATGAACTTTACAGGGAGGGGGGAAGGATATGACATAATATAGGTCCAAACATGCAGATCAACATTAGCAAACAGCTGCCTACACTCTACATTTTAGGCCCTGTGTGATGCTGCCCCTTGGCCCAATATGTTAGCAAATGTTGGGATGGGGGGGGGGGGGGGCGCGAATTTATGGTAGAGTCAGGTATTGCTTTGGGCAATTCTGCTTATTTAGAAAGCACACACGCATAGCGCTGCTTCCCTGAACACACCAGGAACAAACAGCAGCAGGCAATCTCCTTGTTGACAGTTCCGAGCCTGCTTCTGCCGACAGCCCTGTAGCCCCAGAAGCTCTGTCTCTGCTCCTGCTCTGGGCTATCCACATGGCTGCTTCTCTGGGATTTCTGGCCACTTTCTGCCTCTGACCCTCACAGTCACAACCAATCAGTGTTCCACCCCTGCATTTTAAATCAGTCCCCAAAGAAACTCCTCTTATTTGCCCCTAGTTCTTGCTCAGGCCTTCTATATGGCCCAGTGCCTTGGGTGGTGGCTTCCATTATTTCAGCTTTTCTACGCCATAAATGAGCTTAATTGCTTCTTCCATTTAGCCTGAAGTAAGGATGGCTAGCACACCCATCCATTTCAGTGTGGCATGTGATTGCCTGCAGATCAAAGCTGTGCACTGCAGCATAACAGCTGTAACACTGGATTTCCTCTGCAATGTTCATTCACATGTTTCTCCTCATGTGAAAAATCAGCAAAGTGCTAGTTACAAAACCCCATAAAAATCCACTCAAACCCATCAGCTAGTCACAATGTCGATAATGCCACCAGTGCACCCAGCTCATTACAGACAAGGAAATAAGACCATAACATAAGAACAGCCATACGGGGTCAGACCAAAGCTCCAGCTTGGCCAATATCCTGCCTTCTGACAGTGGCCAATGCCAGGTGCCCCAGAGGGAATGAACAGAACAGGGAATCATCAAGTGATCCATCCCCTGTCACCCATTCCCAGCTTCTGGCAAACAGAGACTAGAGACATATCCCTGCCCATCTTGGCTAACAGCCATTGATGGACCTATCCTCCATTAATTTATCTAGTTCCTTTTTGAACCCTGATATAGTCTTGGCCTTCACAACATCCTCTGGCAAGGAGTTCCACAGGTTGACTGTGTGTTGTGTGAAGAAATACTTCTTTTTGTTTGTTTTAAACCTGCTGCCCGTTCACCTCCTTGGGTGACCCCTAGTTCTTATAAAGAGAAGAGCCCTGTCCCAGAGCACGCACCCAGCTGGAGTGGCAATGCTGGCACACACCGGATTAGCTCCATATCTGAGAAATGCATTAGCATGTCAGAGGGAGTGAGGGGTTTACAACCTCCTACAGACAGCAAGGCCTTACTGGCCTCTGGAAGCCATGTGGTTATTTCCAGGGGGGACTCTGGCAAGCAGCAGAGCAAATAAATGGGGAAGTTCCAAGCCTTGAGGGCTGCATGGAAGAAGGTGCAGAGCGAGTGTGAGGGGGATGTGAAGAGAGCAGTGCATTGTGGGGCTTAAGTGGAGTGAAAACAGAGGGGAATGAAGAGTTGTAAGAACAGTCCCTGCTCTCCTGACAGCCTGGGTCCTTCCAGCTCAGTATTTCTATTGCTGACGGGCTCCTCGCCATGGCGGGGCTGTCAGCAAGACAGATGGGCTTCTGTTAATTACAGCTCCCATTAGCAAGTTGCCTGCCAGCGCAATAACACGGACTCTGATGACTTTGAGGCTGCTGTATTTGGGCTCCCTGAGCTGCTCTCTCCTCTCGGGATGTGATGGTTGCACCAGACACAGGCCCTTTGAAATACCTGGGCCAGTGCTGCTGCCAGACTTTCCCCAGACTATTGGCGTGCTTCCAGAGAGTCTCACAAGGCAGGGCGGAGGCAGTACTCCAGGACATATGCACAGTTGGACCTGTTCTTAGCAGAGCCTTTGCCAAGCTCTCCCCCATCTGTTTACACAGCATGCAGTTCGCTGATCCAATTAAACATTAACCCAGATGGTAAGAAAACAATCCTTAATTAGCCCTCAGTTCCCTGACACTGGCTCTCTAACGCAGCATTTCTCAAATGCGGCCACCGTGGACGCATACGGCCACCAGGGACTTCTCTTGTGGCCACGGCCTTCTGGGCTGTGATGTGGGGGCGGGGGGGGGGGGGGCAAAGTAACGCCCTCTCCCCCTCCCTGTTGCTCCTGGATGCACTGCTTTGGTGTTGGTTGCTACCAGCAGGGATTGGGCCCTGCCCCCCTCTGGAGTCACCTGGGGGACAACGCTGGAGGAGCAGGCAGCCAGTGAGTTCCCCACCTTCCCAGGGGCGGTGGGGCTCGGGCACTGGGCTTCAGCCCTGAGGTGGCGGGGCAGCAGGCTCTGGACATGGGGCTTCAGGCTCCAGCCCTGGGCTCTGACTGCATGACGGCAGGCCCCACACCCCGGCCACACGGCTTCGGGCTCTGTCCCTGGGTCCTGTCCTCCAGCCGCAAGGTTTCAGGCTCCGGCCCTCCGCTACCTCTCCCAGCCTCCAACCCCCATTTCCCCTAACCCTCACTGCCTCCCCCGACCCTCCATCCGGGGCTTATTTGTCCCCAGGCTTGCCAGGGCTGAGTAAGTCTGCTGTGAAAAGTGATACTTGTATGTTTGTTAATACCACTTTTCACAATAGACGTACTAGCTATCAATAAATAAACTCCAGTGATTTGGACATATCTATGTGCATATTTATTTGGTTTTCCTAAAGCTAATGAAGTATTTTAGGAAAAAGTGAGAGCGGCCACCAGCAAGAGTTGGGGGCCGCATTCTGAGTCCACCAAAAAATTTGTCCTGAGAACCCCTGCTCTAGCTGGAGTGATGAATGTTTGATACATGTAGATGTGCTGGACAGAAAATCCAAAGCCATCTGATAAATCCACTGTGCCTGACTGGAAAGCCGCCCCACAAGTCCAGTCTTTGGTGTTGCATCGGGATCATGACTCTGGACGTGCAGTGTGAGAGCTCAGCAGACTGCCTGGAATTTGTGACCATTGCTCTGACTGAAAGCCTTGGATTTCGCCAGCCACACTCACATCCATGGTACTTGCTGGTCAGGAACAGTCATGTCAGTGAGGGTTCTTCAGGGGACAAGTCCCCTCAAATCTGCTTGTTTGCAAACAGGGGGGTTTGTGAGAACCAGACATTACCAAACCTATGGTCACCCAGTGAGAGCAGCAAAAAAAGCATGTGACAAATCATAGCCTGCAAATGATGAATGTGGAGTAGCACGGTACTCGAGAGAAGCATATAGGCAGGAAGGGTTTGCATGAACTATTGGCTGAATAATTGCGCATTAGGAATAAACCAGTAAAACCCCAAGTCACTTTTGGGGATAATTCATCCCCAGAAACAGTGGCCACATTGATTGATCGATCTTGATTTTGATCTTAAAATCGGCCACTCACCACAGGGTGCTCATCCACCTCTCTTGGATGCCCTTGGCATGTATTTAAACACACTGTGCAGGAATCTGCATCAGTCAATGAATTCTTTGCATCAGTCTTCATGGCTGAGGATGTGAGGGAGATTCCCAAACCCGAGCCATTCTTTTTAGGTGACAAATCTGAAGAACTGTCCCAGATTGAGGTGTCATTAGAGGAGGTTTTGGAACAAACTGATAAATTAAACAGTAATAAGTCACCAGGACCAGATGATATTCACCCAAGAGTTCTGAAGGAACTCAAATGTGAAATTGCAGAACCACTAACTGTAGTTTGTAACCTATCATTTAAATCAGCTTCTGTACCAGATGACTGGAGGATAGCTAATGTGACACCAATTTTTAAAAATGGCTCCAGAAGTGATCCCAGCAATTACAGACTGGTAGGCCTGACTTCAGTACAGGGCAAACTGGTTGAAACTATAGTAAAGAACAAAATTGTCAGACACAGAGAGGAACATAATTTGTTCGGGAAAAGTCAACATAGAATCATCATAGAATCATAGAATATCAGGGTTGGAAGGGACCTCAGGAGGTCATCTAGTCCAACCCCCTGCTCAAAGCAGGACCAATCCCCAACTAAATCATCCCAGCCAGGGCTTTGTCAAGCCTGACCTTAAAAGCCTCTAAGGAAGGAGATTCCACCACCACCCTAGGTAACGCATTCCAGTGTCTCACCACCCTCCTAGTGAAAAAGTTTTTCCTCATATCCAACCGAAACCTCCCCCACTGCAACTTGAGACCATTACTCCTTGTTCTGTCATCTGCTACCACTGAGAACAGTCTAGATCCATCCTCTTTGGAACCCCCTTTCAGGTAGTTGAAAGCAGCTATCAAATCCCCCCTCATTCTTCTCTTCCGCAGACTAAACAATCCCAGTTCCCTCAGCCTCTCCTCATAAGTCATGTGTTCCAGTCCTCTTATCATTTTTGTTGCCCTCCACTGGACTCTTTCCAATTTTTCCACATCCTTCTTGTAGTGTGGGGCCCAAAACTGGACACAGTACTCCAGATGAGGCCTCACCAATGTCAAATAGAGGGGAACGATCACGTCCCTCGATCTCCTGGCAGTGCCCCTACTTATACATCCCAAAATGCCATTGGCCTTCTTGGCAACAAGGGCACACTGTTGACTCGTATCCAGCTTCTCGTCCACTGTCACCCCGAGGTCCTTTTCTGCAGAACTGCTGCCGAGCCATTCGGTTCCTAGTCTGTAGCGGTGCATGGGATTCTTCCGTCCTAAGTGCAGGACTCTGCACTTGTCCTTGTCGAACCTCGTCAGATTTCTTTTGGCCCAATCCTCTAATTTGTCTAGGGCCCTCTATATCCTATCCCTACCCCCCAGTGTATCTCCCTCTCCTCCCAGTTTAGTGTCATCTGAAAACTTGCTGAGGGTGCAATCCACACCATCCTCCAGATCATTTATGAAGATATTGAACAAAACTGGCCCAAGGACCAACCCTTGGGGCACTCCACTTGATACCGACTGCCAACTAGACATGGAGCCATTGATCACTACCCGTTGAGCCCGACAATCTAGCCAACTTTCTATCCACCTTATAGTCCATTCATCCAACCCATACTTCTTTAACTTGCTGGCAAGAATACTGTGGGAGACCCTGTCAAAAGCTTTGCTAAAGTCAAGGAACAACACATCCACTGCTTTCCCCTCATCCACAGAGCCAGTTATCTCGTAATAGAAGGCAATTAGATTAGTCAGGCATGACTTGCCCTTGGTGAATCCATGTTGACTGTTCCTGATCACTTTCCTCTCCTCTAAGTGCTTCAGAATTGATTCCTTGAGGACCTGCTCCATGATTTTTCCAGGGACTGAGGTGAGGCTGACTGGCCTGTAGTTCCCAGGATCCTCCTCCTTCCCTTTTTTTAAAGATGGGCACTACATTAGCCTTTTTCCAGTCGTCCGGGACCTCCCCCGATCACCATGAGTTTTCAAAGATAATGGCCAATGGCTCTGCAATCACCTCCGCCAACTCCTTTAGCACTTTCGGATACAGCGCATCTGGCCCCATGGACTTGTGCTCGTCCAGCTTTTCTAAATAGTCCAGAACCACTTCTTTCTCCACAGAGGGCTGGTCACCTCCTCCCCATGCTGTGCTGCCCAGTGCAGTAGTCTGGGAGCTGACCGTGTTCGTGAAGACAGAGGCAAAAAAAGCATTGAGTACATTAGCTTTTTCCACATCCTCTGTCACTAGGTTGCCTCTCTCATTCAGTAAGGGGCCCACACTTTCCTTGACTTTCTTCTTGTTGTTAACATACCTGAAGAAACCCTTCTTGTTGTTCTTAACATCTCTTGCTAGCTGCAACTCCAGGTGTGATTTGGCCTTCCTGATTTCACTCCTGCATGCCCGAGCAATATTTTTATACTCTTCCCTGGTCATTTGTCCAATCTTCCACTTCTTGTAAGCTTCTTTGGTGTGTTTAAGATCAGCAAGGATTTCACTGTTAATCCAAGCTGGTCGCCTGCCATATTTACTATTCTTTCTACACATCGGGATGGTTTCTCCCTGTAACCTCAATAAGGATTCTTTAAAATACAACCTACTCTCCTGGACTCCTTTCCCCCTCATGTTATTCTCCCAGGGGATCCTGCCCATCAGTTCCCTGAGGGAGTCAAAGTCTGCTTTTCTGAAGTCCAGGGTCCGTATTCTGCTGCTCTCCTTTCTTCCCTGTGTCAGGATCCTGAACTCGGCCATCTCATGGTCACTGCCTCCCAGGTTCCCATCCACTTTTGCTTCCCCTACTAATTCTTCCCCGTTAGTGAGAAGCAGGTCAAGGAGAGCTCTGCCCCTAGTTGGTTCCTCCAGCACTTGCACCAGGAAATTGTCCCCTACCCTTTCCAAAAACTTCCTGGATTGTCTGTGCATGGCTGTATTGCTCTCCCAGCAGATATCAGGGTGATTGAAGTCTCCCATGAGAACCAGGGCCTGCGATCTAGTAACTTCTGCGAGTTGCCGGAAGAAAGCCTCGTCCACCTCATCCCCCTGTTCCGGTGGTCTATAGCAGACTCCCTCCACGACATCACCCCTGTTGCTCACACTTCTAAACTTAATCCAGAGACACTCAGGTTTTTCTGCAGTTTCATACCAGAGCTCTGAGCAGTCATACTGCTCCCTTACATACAATGCAACTCCCCCACCTTTTCTGCCCTGCCTGTCCTTCCTGAACAGTTTATTTCCATCCATGACAGTACTCCAGTCATGTGAGTTATCCCACCAAATCTCTGTTATTCCAATCACATCCTAATTCTTTGATTGTGCCAGGACTTCCAGTTCTCCCTGCTTGTTTCCCAGGCTTCGTGCATTTGTGTATAGGCACTTGAGATAACTCGCTGATCATCCCACTTTCTCAGTATGAGGCAGGAGCCCTGCCCTCTTGCGCGCTCCTGCTCGTGCTTCCTCCCGGTATCCCGCTTCCCCACTTACCTCAGGGCTTTGGTCTCCTTCCCCCGGTGAACCTAGTTTAAAGCCCTCTTCACTAGGTTAGCCAGTCTGCTTGCGAAGATGCTCTTCCCTCTCTTCGTTCGGTGGAGCCCGTCTCTGCCTAGCACTTCTCCTTCTTGGAACACCATCCCATGGCCAAAGAATCCAAAGCCTTCTCTCCGACACCACCTGCATAGCCATTCGTTGACTTCCACGATTCGACAGTCTCTACCCAGGCCTTTTCCTTCCACGGGGAGGATGGACGAGAAGACCACTTGTGCCTCAAACTCCTTTATCCTCCTTCCCAGAGCCACGTACTCTGCAGTGATCCATTCAAGGTCATTCTTGGCAGTATGATTGGTGCCTATGTGGAGAAGCAGGAATGGGTAGCGATCCGAGGGCTTGATGAGTCTCGGCAGTCTCTCCGTCACATCGTGAATCCTAGCTTCTGGCAAGCTTTGTAATGATACCTTACAAGAGACCTTTTACATGAAGCATATTCCAGTTACATTATATTCACACTCATTAACATATTTTCATAACATCATATGGAGTGCACCGTCACAGGGGAATCTAGTGGATATAGTGTACTTAGATTTTCAGAAAGCCTTTGACAAGGTCCTTCGCCAAAGACTCTTAAGCAAAGTAAGCTGTCATGGAATTAGAGGGAAGGTACTCTCATGGATTGGTAACAGGTTAAAAGATAGGACACAAAGGGTAGGAATAAATGGTCAGTTTTCAGACTGGAGAGACGTAAATAGTGGGGTTCCCCAGTACTGGGACCAGCCTATTCGATATATTCATAAACGATCTGGAAAAAGGGGTAAACAGGGTGGTGGCAAAATTTGCAGAGGGTACAAAACTACTCAAGATAGTTAAGTCCCAGGCAGACTGTGAAGAGCTACAAAAGGATCGCACAAAACTGGATGACTGGGGGCAACAAAATGCCAGATGAAATTCAGTGTTGACAAATGCAAAGTAATGCACATTGGAAAACATAATCCCAACTACACACATAAAATGATGGGTTCTAAATCAGCTGTTACCACTCAAGAAAGATCTTGGAGTCATTGTGGATACTTCTCTGAAAACATCCACTCAATGTACAGCGGCAGTCAAAAAAGTGAACAGAATGTTAGGAATCATTAAGAAAGGGATAGATAAGACAGAAAATATCATATTGCCTCCATATAAACCCATACGCCCACATCTTGAATACTGCATGCAGCTGTTGCTGCCCCATCTCAAAAGATGTATTAGAACTGGAAAAGGTTCAGAAAAGGGCAACGAAAATGATTAGGGGTATGGAACAGCTGCCATATGAGGAGCAATTAATAAGACTGGGACTTTTTAGCTTGGAAAAGAGATGGCTAAGGGGGGATATGATTGAGGTCAATAAAATCATGACTGGTGTGGGGAAAGTAAATAAGGAAGTGTTACACAAGAACTAGGGGTCACCAAATGAAATTAATAGGCAGCAGGTTTAAAACAAACAAAAGGAAGTATTTCTTCATAAAACACACAGACAACCTGTGGAACTCCTTGCCAGAGGATGTTGTGAAGGCCAAGACTATAATGGGGTTCAGAAAAGAACTATTGAAGTTCATGGAGGATAGGTCCATCAATGGCTATTAGCCAGGATGGGCAGGAACGGTGTCCCTAGCCTTTGTTTGCCAGAAGCTGTGACTAGGTGACAGGAGATGGGTCACTTGATGATTCCCTGTTCTGTTCACTCCCTCTGGGGCACCTGCACTGGCCACTGTCGGCAGACGGGACGCTGGGCTAGATGGACCTTTGGTCTCACCCAGTCTGGCCGCTCTTATGTCATTCAAGGCTGCAGCACTTTTCTGGCCACCCCTCGGCCCTTAAAGGGACAGGCACTGGAGCAGGGATGAGCTGGCCCAGGCACACTCTGGAAGGGCAGCACATGGAGACAAATGGCAAGAGGCTATTTGGGGCCGATGAGAGAGGAGTCCTTGTAGCTCTGTGAGCGCCTTCCTCTCTGCTGTACGCTCAAGCACCCCTGCTGATCTCACTCTGGGCCGGAGAGGGCGGTGTCTTTCAAATAGGTAGGTCAAAATCTTCAGCTCCCCCTGGACCCCACCGGCAGCCAGAGCAGACCCTGTAGCACCTGGCCAGGACCTCTGCTGGCCCTGCTCTCTCCTGAGCACTCTCCCAGCTCAGCGTGCTGCACAGACATTAACTAACCCACCCATGCAGCCCTCCAGAGGTTGAAGGCAGCAGGGGGCAGGGCCATCCTTAGGCACACGCAGCATATACGGCTCTGTAGGGTACCCGAAAAGTTGGGGCACCACCAGGACAGCAGGTAAGAGCGGGTTGGCTCCCGCAGACTCAGCGCACGCTCCATTCTCCTTAGAGAGGGCCCATATTCACAGAGCCGAATGCACCGGCGCCGTGCATTCTGCGTGAGGCAGAGGGTCCGGGGATCTCTGTGGGGAACTGTGACTCTCCGTCGCTGTGAGACGGGCCAGGTGGCTCAATATCCTTTGCTGTCTCATCCTTCCTGCCAGAGCTGCAAGCCGAGGCTGACACACCATCTGCTGCATATGAAGCTCGGTGTGTGTGAGCAATGGGAGGGAGGGGTCCTTCTGGGGGTCCGTGGGTGGGGGGGTGTCTGTGCCCCAAGTCGCGCATAGGGGCACCAGTTTAATAATATTGCATATGGCCCCATAAATCCTAAGGATGACCCTGGCAGGGGGCAGAGCTCCCCTCTCTGCTGAAAGCAGATGGACACCCCCCGTTCCTGTGCCTGGCGAGGATGAGCTCCCACGCTCAGCTCAACCCACTTTTGCCACCAGAGAGGGCCACCCCAGGACTATTAAGAGGTGTGTGGGGAGGTTATTGGGTCAGGCTGTCTGCACTCAGGTAGACAGGACTGCTTCAGTTGCACTTGGTTTGCACAGGGAATGTTTTCTTCACATCCCAGGGGGTTTTACTTGCTAGAAATGAAAGCTCAGATTCTGGGGGATCTGGCTGCACAGTGTGGCCCCTAAATACAGCAGGGGGGCTTCCTCTTTCCTGGTTTAGATTCTACAGTCACCAAGTGTGCAGGGTTACAGGCATCAGGCTCCCAGTAGAATATCGGTCCTTCCCACTGGCATGCCTGATTGCTGCCCTGCCCATCCCATCGCCACCTTCCCTTCACCCTGTGCTGGGAGCGCAGGTGTCACAGATCCACAGAATCGGTGCAACGCCCACAGCACTGGGACAGGCTCTAGGAGGAACCCCTTCGATGTGCCAGACCCCCAGCTGGGCTCACTCTTCCTCCAGGGCAGACCACACAGACTCATTGCCTCCTGAGACTGAACCTCTGGGGCCCAGCTCTCCTGCTTCACCCCTTGAGCTCTGCCCAGCGAGTCCAGCGGACAGACTCCGGGTCAGAGACGTGTTCACTCTGCAGGGACTCATACACCTCGTGCAGCATTTGCAGCGACAGGCAGGTTTATTAGCAGGACCAGCTCTAGGCACCAGCAAAGCAAGCACGTGCTTGGGGCGGCATGTTTCCAGGGGCGGCGTCCGGCAGTTGCGCTCTCGGAGCTTGGGGCGGCAAAAAACCTAGAGCCGGCCCCTGTTTATTAGTCAGCCTGAACACAGCATTGGAAGTCCTTAGGTTGGCAGAGAGAACTGAAAGTTAAAGCATAGACCATTCTGGTCATCCCAGAGCCCAGCCAAGCTATAGTGAACCCCACTGCTCAAGCTCTGTCTCTCTCCGTCTGACCTCCTGGGTCAGTTCCCAGGTGAGAGCCCTGATGCCTTCCAGAAGCCAACTCTTATCCCCCACCTCACACCACCCCAGCCCTTTGTTCTCCAGCTGGGGACTGTGCTCAGTTTCCCTGCTGACAGGTGGGGAAATCCATCTCCCTCTGGGCCTTGCTTGCTAGGTATCGCTGTGCTGGTGATTGGCTTTGCTGTTGTCTTTCAGATTCTCCATTGAGATGCGGTTGGCCTCGTCCAGTCCTTTTTAATGATGGTGCCTGGCTCAGGCATCTAGGTGCCATTCATACCCATGTCTCCCAGCCTGCCCTGAAAGCAAACAGTCCTTTTTCACCCACTGGATAACAATACAACATATAGGGGAAACGGAGGCACACATCAGGGTCATAAAAATATTACTGAAAATTCCCACTTTGTCAACCAGGTTCACAGTGTCCAGTGTAGTCCTGGCCTGTCTGCGTGGCCCGGCTGTGCCAGTGCAGGCTGCTATGTAAATGTGCTGATTTGCATGGCTAACTTCCTGTAGCAAAGCACCCTTTCCCTGGCACACCTGGCCTGCGCTCAGTAAAGCTTGCAGGCATCAGCCAGTTCAGAGGAGGTAGGTTTGATCCATGGGGAGGGCTGAGTTTCTGCTGGCTCCTCAGCCTGAGGACGCTCTGCTTGGACTCTGCAGCCTGCTTGGCACCCCATGGGTAAGAAGTTACTGAGTCTGACTTTGGCCTTAAGAGCAAAATCCAGGGGAAAAAAAAACCTGAAATAAGAAATCAGAAGCTGCCCAGGGTTGTTACTCACCTTGCTGATATCAAGATGAAATATGCTGAAGTAGTGACTCTCTGGGAGAAGTTAGAGGAACATGTTCGGGGTTCTTAGCATGCTGGTTCACCTGCTTTCTCCCCTTACAGCTTTTTGCAAAGTTCGTGTAATCCTTCATGTGACTGCATTAATGCATAAGTAATCCAGTGCTAGCAATCCAGGAACAAGTGTGCTCAGCGTCCAAGCACACCCCTGCCATAACAATGTAGTGTGCAGTGTGCACCAGGCAGCCTTTCTGATCACTGGCCATTAAACAAACAGCATTTTCCAAAAGCCACTCCTGCATTGGTTTAGTTGTTGTTAGTGGTGTTACTGGAGCATCCAGGAGTCCCAGCCACTGAGCAGCCCCCCAGTGTGCTTGGTGCTGGACAAACCCAAACCAGAAAGCTGGGCCCTGCCCCGAGGAGCTCTCAATCTGAGTTAATGCAGCTCTGTAAGTGTAACCCTTCCAAAGTATGCTGGTCTGTTCCTGGTTAACAGCTAGAACGCCCAGGCATAACGCCTTGCTATAGCTGGTTGAATAAGGACCAAACAGACTCATGAAGAAATTACTCCGATTCAGTTCAGTGCCATTCGTATGCTGATAAAGTCTTTTCTGTGCCAATGTTCTCCTAGCCAGGTACTCAGATACCAGGGTGATGGGCCCAGTGTAAGAACCAGATGGAAATACTGAAAGGTTCATGTGTTATATCAAAGAACAAGTTGTTCCCAGGTCACTCTTTGCTGTTCACCAGGTGCTTTCTCCTCTTAAAAGGGCTGCTTGATTCAGAACCGGACCCTGGGGCTGATCACACATGTGAAGAGTCAGAGCGAATGGTTCAGCTAAGCACATTGATGGCTCCTACAGAGAGCACAGACAGTGGCAGATTTGCAGGGGAGGGGTTTAAATTAGCCAGGTTTCAGCTAGCCAATGGTGGGTCACTGACTTCTGCACAACTATGGGGTGGATGGGCTGTAGCCAGCACGGTGGGGTGGATGGGCTGTAGCCAGCGCCGTGGGGTGGATGGGCTGTAGCCAGCGCCGTGGGGTGGATGGGCTGTAGCCAGCGCCGTGGGGTGGATGGGCTGTAGCCAGCACTGTGGGGTGGATGGGCTGTAGCCAGCGCCGTGGGGTGGATGGGCTGTAGCCAGCGCCGTGGGGTGGATGGGTTGTAGCCAGCACTGTGGGGTGGATGGGCTGTAGCCAGCACCGTGGGGTGGATGGGCTGTAGCCAGCGCAGCAGAGTGGATGGGCTGTAGCCAGCGCAGCGGAGTGGATGGGCTGTAGCCAGCGCCGTGGGGTGGATGGGCTGTAGCCAGCGCCGTGGGGTGGATGGGCTGTAGCCAGCACTGTGGGGTGGATGGGCTGTAGCCAGCGCCGTGGGGTGGATGGGCTGTAGCCAGCGCCGTGGGGTGGATGGGCTGTAGCCAGCGCAGCAGAGTGGATGGGCTGTAGCCAGCGCCGTGGGGTGGATGGGCTGTAGCCAGCACTGTGGGGTGGATGGGCTGTAGCCAGCGCCGTGGGGTGGATGGCAGGGGGCAATTCCCAGAGTGACCTGCCTGTGCGCAGCCCAGCATGCAGTAAGCAGCCCTAGTGCAGCCACACAAGGAGGGAGGGGGCCAGTAGCTGCTGCACTCGGCCCCTCACTCTGGGTTCCCGGGGCTCGGTGTCTCGTGGGCCAGGCTAATCTCACGGCTGTTCTTGGCAGGGTCTGCTTGGGGCGTGTGTTAACGCATTGTCTGGCTGCCTGTGGACCGGCCGCCATGGGGTCCCCGGAGGAGCCAGCCCCCGAGGCGGAATGTGCCGTCTGCTTCAGTCACTACAGCAATGCCTTGTGCACACCGAGGTGCTGCCATGCTGCCAACTGTCTGCCTGGAGGGCCTGGTCTGCCTTAGCCTCAAGTCCCAGCCGCCAGCCGACATCCAGTGCCCCCTGTGCCGGCTCTGCACCGGGCTCCTGGCCAGCGGGCTTCCCCGGCCGCACAACAACCTTGCCATCCTCCCGGAGCGCATGGAGGGGGCCTGCAGTGTCCACTTCAGCCGTACCGAGGGGCAGCTCTGGGTCTGGCCCCAGGACTCCTGTGTGGCTGGGAGGCCACAGAGCCGCACGAGCAGCATCAGCCACAGCTCAGAGGTGAGCTGCCTGCCGAGGCAAGAGGAGCGGCCCCGCTTTGTGCCGCATCTTGCTGGTGATGGCAGCTGTGGTCCCGGTCACCCTCCGGGTCAGCTCCATTCTACTCCTCACTATGCCCCACCCCTGCAGTGCCAGTCACAACCTGACAGCCTCCAGACCTCCTGGGGCACTCCCCAGGACCCCCTAACGGCAGGTGGAGCAGGGCTAGCACTGGCTCGAGCAAAGAACTGGTCGATCCCCGCCCACAAGTCAGCAAACAAGATCGTGTCTCTTTCCCTTTCACCCGATCTCTTCCCAAACTGCCTCTCTCACTTTCCTTCCCTCCACGCTCCCCACCCCTCCTTCCCGCCCTCCGGCCGCTCCCTCTCTGGACTAAGTCATTTGTCTTCTGGCCCCTCTCCGCCAGCGGCTCATGCTTGTGGGTGGCTCCTGAAGCCCAGGGCTCTTCCCGCCAGACGGTTTCTCCCTGCAGCCAAGCTGTTCCCAGAGTCATGGTGTCTTTAGTGGTCTCTTTCACAGCCTTTGGCCAAAGCGGCCCCGGGGTTTCCTGCCAGGCACGCCATGATCAGGAAGATGCTGCTCAGACTAATCCACCAGTCTCCTCCCATGGAGCTGACGGACCTCCAGGCTGCAGGCTCAGCACTGGACAACAGCATGGTGCAGCCACATACACACGCTACTGCATGGCTCTTGGGTGCCTATGGGAAAGGAACGAGGTGTCTCAGGGTGGTTCCCAAGACACATGCATACATCACAGACCAGCCACCCCCCCCGAGTGGTACTAATGGCCGACTGTGCTGCCCCGAAGCCTGCCCTCCCCCTCACTCCTGGGGACGCTCCCTTCAGCTCACCCTGAGGGACACTGGCAGGGCAGTGCTGGGAAGCTTGTGGTGCCAGGGCAGGTCCTGTTCCATGCCTAAACCAAGGCTGTTCATCTCCAGAGATGCCAGGCTGGCATCTTCCCCACGCTGAAGTCATACAAGAAACCAGACGAGCCTCACATCTGTTGAGATGACAAGTTTGGCCGATAAAGGCAATAGTGATGTCATATGAGACAGACTTCTGTCAGGCGTTTGACTTGGTGCCGCACAACATTGTGATTAAAAAAACTAGAAAGATAGCAAATCAACATGGCACATGGATTAAAAGTTGGCTAACTGATAGATCTCCACATGTCGTTTCAAGTGGGGAATCATCTTCAAGAGGAGGTGTTTCTAGTGGGGTCCTGCAGGGATCAGTTCTTGGCCCTACCCTATTTAATGTTTTTATCAATGACCTGGACGAAAACATAAAATCATCACTGATAAAGTTTGCAGATGACACCAAAATTGGGGGAGTGGTAAATAATGAAGAGGACAGATCAGTGATACAGAGCGATCAGGTTCACTCGGTAAACTGGGCACAAGCAAACAACATGTTTAAATATGACTAAATGTAAAGTCACACATCTAGGAACCAACATAGGCCACACTCACAGGATGGGGGGGCTCTATCCTGGGAAAGAGTGACGCTGAGCAGGAGTTGGGGGTCATGGTGGAAAATCAGCTGCACATAAGCTCCCAGTGCGATGCTGTGGGCAAAGGGGCTGATGCCATCCCAGGATGCATAAACAGGAATAATCTCAAGTAGGAGTAAAGAGGTTATTTTACCTTTGTATTTGGGGTACTGGTGCAAACGCTGCTGGAATCCTGTGTCCAAGTCTGGTTCCCACAGTTAAAGGAGGATGATGATAAATTGGAGAAGGTTCAGAGAAGAGCCATGGGAATGATGAAAGGATTAGAAAACCTGCCTTACAGTGATAGATGTCAGGAGTTCAATATATTTAGCTAACACAGAGAAGGCTAAGGGGTGACTTGATCACACTCTATAAGTACCTACATGGGGAACAAATATTTAATACTGGGCTCCTCAATCTAGCAAGAGAAAGCTTTAACATGAGCCAATGGCTAGACATTGATGCTAGACAAATTCCAACTGGAACACAGGGTACATTTCCCATAGATTACCAGGATTGGAAGGGACCTCAGAAGGTCATCTAATCCAACCCCCTGCTCAAAGCAGGACCAATCCCCAACTTTTGCCCCAGATCCCAAATGGCCCCCTCAAGGATTGAACTCACAACCCTGGGTTTAGCAGGCCAATGCTCAAACCACTGAGCTATCCGTCCCCCAAGTTTTCCAAGTGTTGTGGTGGATTCTCCATCATGGGCAATTTTGAAATCAAGTGTGGATGTTTATCTGCTCTAGCTCAAACAGGAATCAATCTGGGGAGGTTTTCTGGCCTGTATTTTCTGGGGGTCAGACGAGCGAAGCACAGAAGTCCTGACTGGCTAGGAATCTAGATTGGGGCTGGCTCAGCGCAGGGGTTTGGGGCGCTGGGTTCAGCCTTGCAGGGGGCACTGACAGGACTGCCCTGCTCTGTGGAGGAGGAAGCACATAGAGCAGCTTGGTTAAAGGGCTGCTCCTCACAGGGTGGCTGTCCTGGCAACAGGAGGTGCGGGGCGGGGTCCCCAGCCCTTCCATCCACCCAATGGGGCAGGTGCCCAGACCAAGGGGAGCCCAAGCCTCAGACCCACCGCAAAGGGATTCAGGAGGCTCAGCCCACTGACAGGATGGCACTTGGCTGAGAATCTTTGAGGGAGCAAAAAGGGCCCAATCCTGCTCCAGCTGCCTGGTCAGATCCTGTTCCCAATGACAGAACTCTGGACGACTTCCCCGGTTGCAGAACTGGGCTCCTAGTGTCCATGGGACCAGGGATCCGTGGCTCCGGCTGAAAACCAGGCAATGCCCTTTGCCTTCCGCAGCCGTTTCACGGGCTCCAGCCGTGGCACAGCTGCACATGCCCAGCGCCCCTAGAGGAAGTGCTGCACTCCCCGGCAGGGCCCTGCCCTCTGTCCAAGCAGGGGCTAAAGATGGGCAGAGCCTTTCTGGGGCTCCCCAGGCTTGTGCAGCTGTTGGTTTATTAAGGCACCGCTGACCCTGCATGGCAAAAGAGTCAGGCCGACAGGCCTTATCCCAGCTCTGGAATAAGCAGCGAGTGCTTGCAAGGCTGGGGCTGACGCCGGCTGTCTGGAGTCACCTCCAGGTCCGTGCTTTCATGGGGGTACAGATCTGGGCTACAGTCTGCACCCACCTTTCCTTCCGTTCCGCCTGAGCTCCCCTCTGCTGAGGGCGGCAGAAGGCAAGGTGCCACCCGAGGCATCGGGAGCCTGGGGGCTGGGCCCGGCCGTGGCAGTGAATTACTGAGTAAGCTGTTTGCTTTGCCTCTGCTTCCCCAGGTGTAATATGATCCAGCCTGCGCCTGGTGCAGTGGGGATGTTCTCAGTGAGGTGCCGTCATGAGTTCAGCCCCCCGCACAATTCACCAGCCGGTGTGTTTGCATCAGATCAGTATTTCTGCCTGCTAAGGGCACCTTGACCATGAGCTGCATCTGCACCGCCCCCTCCAGACAGACAAACTCGCACTGTCCTCTCTTTGGGTGTAATTGCCATGGTTACTGTTGCTTTCTCACCTCACTTTGGCTGTGGCATGGCTTTAGCTGGGACAGGTGAGCAGTGAGGGGCACGTGACCTTAGGAGCCAGAAATGCAGAAAACTGGCATGAGAGCCAGCCAGGCTCTGTGCCCTGGGAAACTCTGGAGCCAGCAGCTGGCCTCAGGCCCAACCGCTTGGGGCCAGGGGCTTCCACACAGCTCCAGGAAGTGTCTGGAAGTGGTTTCCTGCAGAGGTATTGCTGAAATCAGCCAACAGGAAGGAGGGGACCTGAGGTTTGATTCTAGCCACCAGCTGGAAGCAGAAGGACGGGGGCATTGTCTTGCTGCCAAGGCCATATGAAAGCCAGCACAGGCCTGGAGACAGCTGCCCTCAGCCACAGCCCTGTGGAATTGTGCTTACACCCCCAGGGTGATCCATGGGCTTGTCCTAACTGACCACTAGGTGTCACCATGATGCCACAGAAATCAGCCTGCAGGGAGCACCCTGGGGTGTGGGCATTGCTTTGGGCAGCAGCAGGAACTGCCCACATGCACCATCCACCAGGCACTGACCCTCAGGAGAGCTGCTGGGAGCTGCTGGCCATACGGGAACACGGGACCCCACGCAGGGGGACGAGAGAGAGCAGAGGGATGCTGCCTGTCACTCGGGGAGGGAGGGGGGTGACACATGTCACTCAGGGGGAGGGAGGAGAGGTGACACCAGTCACTCAGGTTGGAGTGGGGGAGGGGTGACACTTGTCACTCGGGGGGGAGGAAGATGAGGGGCAGCTATTTGGGAGGAAGGTGCTCAAGGTGTGGGTGGCTTGGAGGCTGAGTCCAGGTGGTGGCTGCTGACAGTTCTGGGGCCCTGAAATGTGCTCCCGGTTTAGCCTGCCCATGCAGGCCTGGCAGGTGCCCCAAACCCCTAGGCCTGACACCCAGTGACACTTGGTGGCCATTTTCTCCACCAACAGCACCATTGTCCCTTCCTCCCCCATCACAGCTGCACTTCAGCAGCACTTAGCCCCTTATCCCCTGCTCACAGCCCTGCCAGCTGAGGACAGGGAGACAAGGCTCCCACCTGGGCCCAGAGGACACTAAGCACTGGGCTATGGGGCTCTGGACCTGGGAGATGGTCCAGCTGGACTTGCCAGGAGCTGGGCGCACCTTCAGCAGGGTATCTGCTGCAGATGGCACTTCTAAATTTTGGAACAGGGGTGCTGGCACGCCTGAAAAACAGGTCCCGGGGACTGGGCACCCAAAAGCGGAAAGACCCAAATGTAGAGGCCATGTTTGTCCATTTAGGCCTAAGTGACTCAGTCCCAATCTGCAGGGGAACATTGTGCCAGTTTAGCTAAAGAAGTGATTGGGGCATCTCATTAAAGTGGATGCTCTGGTTACTGTTTAACCTGGGCTTAGTCTGGTTTAGCATAAGTCACTAGGAACTGTTGATGCTAAACTGAAATAAACTGCTCTAAACTAAAAACTGAGCAGCCCTGGGTTTGCAGCCATTGAACTAAAGGGTTTAAAAACCCCTTTGAGTTAAACCAGCACAAGTCTCTCAAGCAGCCCAGGCCTAGGCAGGGCTGGTGCTTGCAGGGGGAGGACCCAGGCCTCTAGCTTCAGCTGCCCCCTTGTAGGACCCTGCTCCAGGGCTTTGAGCCCATTGCCAGGAACACATTTCAGGGCTAGTCTGCTGCTCTGTCTGTTGGCCGGGTATCCAGCCCAGCGCTTTGGCTCTGGGGGAGCCCACAGAAGACGAAGTGCAGTAGTTGTTAGCAGGCAGTTCCCTTTCCAGAACCAGGGTGCACCCCAGGGGAGGCAAGGGTGCGTGGGGCAAATGCTTGGGCTGGGATGAGAAGAAACATGGCTTGGGGGGGGCGGGGTTGTGGCCATAGCAAGCCTGGGGGAACGACTGGCATGTTACCCTCCCCAATGCTCAGGGGTAAATGAGAGGGGAGCAGGGCCAAGGTCACAGCCACAAGAACTTGGCAGGTTAAGTCAGACAGGCACAACAGAGCCTGGAAGGGATGGGGATGGGGACAGGTAGTGCTGCCCTGTTGCCCCAAGGAATCCAGTGTGTCTATGTTGCTCTGTCGGGTGGTTTTGCCTCTTTTGAATGGGCAGGTGCTAGAGCAGAAGCAGGGCCTGGGGTGAACGAGGCCGAGGGAAGCAGTGTTGGAGGAGAGGCCGGGGTGGGGGGCAGGGGCAGTGGGGATCAGTGCATTTCAGTGAGCTGGGGGAAGGGAGACGGGCTAGGATGGTTACTGGCACAAAGGGGAGGCAGGATGGCACAGTGCTTAGGGCTCTAGCTTAGGATTCAGGAAGAGCCATGTTCAGTGTCCTGGTCTGCCACCAGTGTCCCGTGTGACCTTGGCTGGCTGCTGGCATTCCATGTGACCCCAGGCTGCCAAGTCCCATATGACCCCGCCACGTCCCAAGTGACCCCAGGCTGCCACGTCCCATATGACCCCGCCACGTCCCATGTGACCCCAGGCTGCCACGTCCCATATGACCCCGCCACGACCCAAGTGACCCCAGGCTGCCACGTCCCATATGACCCCAGGCTGCCACGTCCCATATGACCCCGCCACGTCCCATGTGACCCCAGGCTGCCACGTCCCATATGACCCCGCCAAGTCCCATGTGACCCCAGGCTTCCACGTCCCATATGACCCCGCCACGTCCCATGTGACCCCAGGCTGCCACATCCTGTGTGATCCTAGTCTGCCGCCGGCGTCCCATGTCCCTGGTGGGGTGAACTTTAAGCACTCTCTTAACAAAGCTGCTGCTCTTGCATTAGGCTAGACACCCTCCCACCCATTTTAAGCACTGGCCTCTTCCAGTGCCATCCCACGAGCCTCAGAAGAAAAGGGGGTTGGCCTCATGGCTTATCTGGCCCATCCCCTCTGCACTGAGGCTGCAAGCAGGCCGCCTGTCTATCCATGGGGTGCTGTCTGTGAGCTGGTGTGTGGGGCCCAGCAGCCCTAGACAGAAGGGCTTTCCCTCCTGACCCACCAGGTGAGCCTCAACCCTGAGCTGCCCGGGCCTGCTCTGGGGGTGGAAGCTGATGCACATGACCTAATTCCCTCCTGTTGGTATTTTTATCCCCTCCCCTGCCCGCGCCTCTCTCCGGTGCCAGGTGCACTCTGTAAACAACAGCCACTGCCAGCCCCTTGGAGCTCAGTGCCCTGTGTGCTGCTCCATGGAAATCAGTTGCAGCCTTCTCAGGAGCAGCTAGTTCATGGATGGCTATTTTCCCCTCCCTCTTCTCTCCACTAGAAACCTGTTTGTCGAGGCCACTGCTGGCCCTGCCCACTGCTAAGCCATGGTGTGTGGCTGCAAGCGAGGAGCAGGCAGATGCAGACTGCAGAGGAGGATGAAGGGCGAGGATTATTGCACAGGGCATGTTTGCTAGCCTCTCTGAGGGGCAGGAGGAGAGCCCTGCTGCCCTGTGCCCCCTGCCAGGGGTTCCTGCTTAGCAATGGTGCCGGCGTTCAGCTGTGATACCGGGCCCCCTTTGTGAAAGTAAGTGTCCCCTGCAGCCTCTGGTTCCCCAAGGGCAGCTGGGAGGGAGCTTTCTGTAGCACAGCCAGGTGTGTTTCCTTGCTGTGCCGTGGCTGGTTGTTTGTCCGGGGCGGGGGTAGTGCTGATTCTTGGCAATCAGTCAGGAGCCCTCCTGAGTGGTGCTTTTGTGCTAGTGCCAGGCGCTGCTCTCAGGGTGCCCCTCTGCACTGTCGCCATTCAGCAGACCATGCCCAGACCGCCCTGGCTAGGGCGTCTCTCCAACGCCCAGGCTGGGAGCCCAGCACTGACTCCCAACGGACCCTCGATTTGGGTGCTGTACGCATTGAACAGATGTGGCCTGCTGGATCCAAGTGTTTGTCAGGCAGAACTAGCAGCCTGGTGCCCCCTTGTGCTCTTGATCTGAGCCCCTCCCCCAGTGGGAAGGGCCCAGGGCATTATGCTGACCCTGCATTGATGAGGGGGTTGGTAACCAGAGCATCTTTCTACCTTCTCCAACAAGAGGCTGAGACCTCTATGCAATGACAAACACTTGGATTTTCTTTGAAATGTGTTTGTTGCTCTGGCTTGAGGGCATCTTTGGGGGAAGGCCAGACCTGCTTCTGGGTATATTTGCTCAGGGCCTGATCCTGACAGGGGCCTCTGCTGCTATTGGGGTAGACATCTTGGGCGTGCTCCAGCCTGGCCTTTGCCCACAACACAGCAGCCCGTGTTCCCCGGTTTCCTGGGCTGATTGAACGCATCAGTCCTGCATTAAGGGTTCCCCAGGACATTCTGTATCAGGGTTAGCTGCATTCCCCGCTAAGGCCCATGATGGCTGTGGGCCATCTGAGAGACAGCTTTAATGCCACCTGAACGGGCCAGACCTCCGAGTTCACAATCACCAGAGGATTTGTCTGAGTTCCAAGCTGAAGTCGCTGGGAGGAAGAGCCTGGCATAATGGCTTCATGGCTTCTCCCATCTGTTTGAAAGCCCATCAGATCACATTGGAGCCTGCGCAGCATCTCTCTTGCTGTCACTTTTACCAGGCCACTGGGAGCATGGTTTTCATGTTCAGTTCCCTGTAGCAACCATCCAGCTCCCTGCCTGGGGTCAGGTTCTTCACTGCCTCAAGGGATTTCGCTGCTGGTCGGACTGACCTGTTACCTGTACCGATTCTCCCCTTCCCGGGGTCCTTGCAGTGTGTGGCTGGATCAGCCCCTGCCCTGCTGCCCAGCTCATCTTGTCCTGTCCTGAGCAGGGTATACGTGCCTGGGGAGATTAGCAGCTCACTGGGGTGCAGAGGGATGCATTGTTACTGGGCCTTTTGTGTTGTTCCAGGCAGCTGGTGGGATCATCTTTCCTGCAACCCTCACAGCAAATGGGCTTCATGGGTGCAGCAGCTGGGGATGGCACCTTGCCCCACTGAGACCATGTCAGAAGGGCTGTGCGGGGAGTCAGAGGCAGACTGCCCGGTTTGCTGGAACCCCTTCAACAACACCTTCCGCACCCCAAAGCTCCTGGAGTGCCAGCACTCCTTTTGCATCGAGTGCCTGGCACACCTGAGCCTGGTGTCCCCTGCCCGCAACCGGCTGCAATGCCCACTCTGCCGCCATCCCACAGTGCTCCCCTCCAACCAGCCCATCACCGAGCTGCCCACCAACTCGGATGTCCTGCGGCTGCTCAAACTGGAGCCCAACCATATCATCCTGGAGGGCCGGCAGCTGTGCTTAAAGGATGAGCAGAAATCACGGTACTTCCTGCGCCAGCCCAGGGTTTATACCCTCAACCTGGGAACAGATCCAGGGCCCAGGCTAGGTAGCTCCCAGGCTTCCCCTAGGCCGACCTCCATCCCCAGCCGCTCTTCCCTTCGGCAGTGCATACGCAACCCCCAGTTCCGCATCTTCGCCTACCTGATGGCCATCATCCTCACTGTGACGCTGCTGCTCATCTTCTCCATCTTCTGGACCAAGCAGTTCCTGTGGGGCATAGGCTGAGGGCTTGGCAAGCCCCATAACTGGAGCCCAGAGCTCAACGTCTTCTCAGACAGCAAAATGTCCCAGGCGACATCAGCCACTTTGCATCTGCTCTGGGCCTCTTAACCCTCTCTGCACCCTCCAGGGCCATCACTGCAGCCTCTGGCTAATGAACTTTTTTCCTGATCTCTTCTCAGTGATACACCCAGTCATGCTAGTGGCCTGGCTGCATCCAAAGGCCTGGGGGCTCCCCAGCAGCCACGCTGAGCGATGTGCACCAAGAGAAGCAGAACCTGGATGGCGTTCAGGAACTGCCCCATCAGCTGAAGCTCTTTGCTGCCTGTCATGGGGTCTGGGGCCAAGGCACTACGGGACATGAGTGCCAAGGCGCTTCGGGAATACAGATGCTCATAATAGTGGGCAACAAGGCCATTATACTGGATGGTCATGACCCAAGAGGAGGGGATGCTGCAAACCCCAGCCCAAGAGGAATGAGCCAGAATCTTATGGAAACAGTGAAGATTTCCAGAGGCTCTCCTGTGACTCATCTTCTTGTCTCTCCTGGGATAATACCATGGATCTGGGTGCCACCAAGGACAACATGCAGGCCAGGACATTCATGTCCACAGACTGACACCATCTGTTGTGCCAAAGGTCCTCACGGGGGGGGGGCAGCGCTGTTTCCATCTGCTGGATAAGCAGACCCCTGACCCACAGCAAAGACCTGCAAGAAATTTCATCTTTTGTCTTTTTGAGCTAATTGTTGCACTTTTTTGTTGTGTTGTTTACAATCAAACACATACAGCTCCTATGCCAGGGTCCGAGCTTCTCCTCTGCTCTCACCCCTCAACCTCACTTTCTTTTCTAGAGGCAAGAAAATAAATGTGAACGGTTTCCATTTCCATGGGGCGGACACGGATTGCCTGTTTTGAACAGAGAAAGCAGCAGTGTCTGTCCTGTTTCCTTCTCCTGCCTCCAGATTAGGCGAGTGGGCTCAGATTGCAGCAGCTTTGTTTGAAGGGGCAGCATGGGGAAGGTTGTTCCAACCCCCCAGGTTCACGCTGACATGTGATTCCTCAGCTGTGCCTATTCTGCACCTAGATGGGCTCAATAGCAGTGACAGTGTTCCCCATTGTGTACCTGGCTGGCAGCTAGCAGGAACTGCATGGTACGCTCACTGTGGGTAACTGCATTAGTCCCCAGGAATGCTCGGTATCTAGGCAGCCTGAGCAGCTTTGTTTCTTTAACATTTGCTCCATCAGCCCATCATAAGTTGTGCTTTAGCCAAACTGAGCAGCCCTGGGCCTTTCTAATGTGGATGGGAGACCTTTAAGGAAGCAATAGCCATGAGCCAGTCAGGGGTCTCTTCCCTTTGCATCCGCACTCAACCAGTGTTCTGGAGGTGCTGTCTTTAGAAGGTGAGTCAATAAAGAGCAGGTGTGGTAGCCACTGGCCACGTGGATAATTATATTCTGCTTCCTGCAGTAAGAGTTATGGAAGTTTGGCCTCATGTCCTTCCCCAGATTGTTGGGGAGGGTTACTGTGTGCTGTCATGCAGTAGGTGTGTTTCACCTCAGAGGTGGCTGCCTTTGAGTGGTGGGAGCTGCAATCCGAGAGGTAGGAACATACTTGCAGCAATGCTGGAATTCAACTGCCACAACTGGGGAAGGAAAGGGACCCACTTTTAACGTTTGTTCAGCCATCAGGAAAGGCCTTGGGCCGCAGTGTCATGGAGAAGAGGTGGAGCTTCCTTCTTCCTGCAGGCTGTACCCCACCACCCCTTTGGGAAGCCCCATTGGTGGCTCAAGTCTCCGTCATAGCAGGCACTTCCTGTTGGTGTGAGAAAGGGGGCACGTAACATGATGATGGGACCCATCCCTTCTGCTAGAGACTGACAAGTCTGGACTCCTGTGCGGGGAATGACAGCCTGATGGATGGGGTGAGGGCAGGAGGAGGAGAGAAAACTGGAGAAGCTGGAGTCACTAAGGAAACTATAAGGGACTGGATGGCTTCAGGAGTGCAGGCTGCTGCTCTGGATCCAGTTGTTACCATCTGAGAGCTGTCATGGGCCTCTCTGCAATGAATTCCATGCTTTCAGAAGGCAGGTGGCTACATTTGTTTAGTAAAGCAAAACCTGCTAGGTCAGAGTCCAGCTAGATCTCAGCCTGTTCCAGCAGCAGCTCCTTCTGCGGGCACCTCTAAGGTCACTGTAGCTGGTGCAACCCAGAGGAGGGACAGGGCTGGGTAGCTGCAGGGAACTCAGCCAAATGAGGTCTTGCTGCGGAGCTCAATCAAGTGATTTCTATTTGCCTGTAAACTACAGTATAACCTGCTTTAAGGTACTGTCCAGAAGACCAAACATTGGTTGCTTAGTAGAGTTAGATCTTAAAAGAGCAAATTGCACTGGATAGCTCACGGGACATTTCAAGTGGTGTCTCCAGGCCAGGGCTGGCTGGAGGTGGGGACCCCAGTGAAGGTCATTGTACAGGCTGGGATTATGGTAGGATTTGTTTTGGGTTTATGTGCAAAGTCTGTGCTGCACTTTGGCCATTATGTTGCCACTGCAACCCCCCGGGCTGGAAAGATGGCCACTCCTAGCAGACTATGCACTGGGCATTGGTCAGCTGCCATTGTTTCCTCAGGGGAAACCCTCTCACTAATGAATTAGGGGTGATGGGACAAAGAGCAGGTGAGACCAGATGCTTCATGTAGTCAGCTAGAGAGACAAGGAGTAACCCCACTTTCTCAGCCAAAAGGGTCCCATTTCATTCTTTTTCACTAACCATGATCCCCCACAGCACTTAGGGAATTGGTGGTGGTGAAGAACTACTCTGCTGCGGGTATGCACAGCTACTCTTGAAAGGAATGGGAGAAGATGAAGCTGCTTCTCCCTTGCTGGGGGCACTTTTTAGAGACAGCCCACAACAGACAGCTGTTCCACACTGCACGGCTATCTGCATGTTTGGAACTCTCCTATCTCCCTCGCCCTGTTTAATGCATTGGTTCGTGCATACAAACAAAACACAGGGAAGGGTGCAACTGAGAATGAGCAACCCTGTATCACCCATCCACTCTCCCACGTACATACACTGCTGCATGTAAGGTTTTCATATCGCTGAGCCAAGTGTAGGGAGAGAAGAGGGACAACAGCTGGCTTGATGCCCCCTGTGATGCTTCCTGGGTGCACAGCTGTGGCTGGTCACAGATGCTTTAGGCCCCTCCCCGGCACAGCTCCAGCACAACCAAAACGAGCAGACACTGAGGTCACAACAGGTTTCTTAGAAATAGGCACCTGCAAAACTTCCCTGGAAAGATTTGAGAAAGTGAATGTTCTCTATAGTTCTCTGTGCGGGGAGGGATAGCTCAGTGGCTTGAGCATTGGCCTGCTAAACCCAGGGTTGTGAGTTCAATCCTTGAGGGGGCCATTTAGGGATCTGGGGCAAAAATTAGGGCTTGGTCCTGCTTTGAGCAGGGAGTTGGACTAGATGACCTCCTGAGGTCCCTTCCAACCCTGATATTCTATGATTTCTATAGTGTGTGGCTAGAGCAAGAACCTTAAAGTGAAACAAACTAGCATCAAAGCTGTAACTGACACCTCTGTACGCACTGGCTCAGCAGAGACTTGCAGGCAGCTTAAGCTGGAGAAGTCCATGTGATTTGAAAGTGTTTGTGTTTTAATACGCTGAAGTATCAGAGAGGGGGAAGGGGATCTTGGGCAGTTCAAGCCTCATTTTGCATCAAGAGAAACTCCCTCCTCTTCCCGTGCTTAAAATTCACCCAGAGCAGATGCCCAAGGGGGCATGGGCTTCCACATTCTGCAGAGATCCAGTCTCTGCGCTAGGAGAACCAATGTGCCATATTTAAATGACTGAAGCAGCTGGCTCTTTGCCAAAAGCAAGATCATTCAGACTCCATGGCTGGGGAAAGTCTCCTACAAAACTGATCTCGAGGGTGATACCAACCGATGGGCTTTACGGCACAATGCATCTGAAGGGGGTGTGGGTAGATACAAACAGGTATAACAAAGAGAGTAAAGCCCATGATGGAGGGGAGGAAGAGCAGATGGCTCACACCAGAATTTCTCCCCAGAGGCAGGGGGCAGAGATTCTACAAAGCAAATCCTATACAGTGAGGTTCCAGCATCACTCCAGGAGCCCAGCCCAACCCTGACTTTGGCCAACTCCCAGCACAGGGGACACGCCGGCACCATGGGGAAGCCGATGCCAGCCAGCAACTCCAGCCACCATTGTAGTTGATGCAACAGTTGATTTTATATTTAAAAAAAAAAAAAAAAAGCCAGGAACAGCCCAGTCTGTGATGCTCCCTGTCCCGGGTCACTGGCAGCTCGGAGCTACTCTGCCATCCACAGCTTGAAGGTTCTGTCATATGAGCATGTTGCTATTAGCTGCCCATCTGAGGAGATATCCAGTCCCATTACTTTTCCCTCGTGGCCAGCCAGCGTTTTCAGAGGGGACCAGCCTGGGTGAGTCCAGATCTTGGCTGTGTTATCATAAGCGCCGGTGAGCAGGAAGTTACCATGCGTAGCTGCAGTGAAGGAGAGGGGAAGAGGTGAGGTTCGCATGTAGAAACAGCAGCAGAAAACAGATTGCCAACACCAGATTGCAGATTCTGGAGAGCAGTCAGTTGAGTTTTGGGATTTCTGGCTGTTACCAGCACTGATTGTTCTGCAGTTTTGTTGCACATACTGCCATCCCAGCCACATCAGGCCAGGGAATTAGGAGGAAGTGTTGCTAAGCAAACCGAGGTGTGGGAGGGGAGATACTTACGTTCAAACTTCACTCCGGTCACCAGGTTCTGGTGGGCAGGTATGGTGTAGACACACTTCCTCTGGCGGAGGTCCCACACTTTGCACGTGTTGTCTCCACTGCCAGTCGCTATGTGATATCTGCCATGGGGAGAAGGAAGAACACACTGGTCTCAGTTGGAGTTCATGCTCCCAGAGCCCCAGCTGCACCATGCCAGCTCCCTCCTTACCCATTCGGGGAGAAATTAATCCCATAGATTTCCTTCAGGTGGCCCTCCAGGAACATGATACAGCGCCCAGTACGCAGATCCCACACCCGACCAAAGGCATCCATGCCACTGGGGAAAGAAAACTCAGCATTGACACTTCTTAAACACACAAGTGTGGTCACTAGCCCAAACGCTAATCTTCAGCAACACACCCAGCCCAGCAAGAGGGCACCTGATCCTGAGCGACAACCTTGCTAAGGTTCAATGTAAATCTTACCCAGTCCCAGCAAGAGAGCCATCAATGTGGAAGGCGATGTCATAGACCCCCTTGCTGTGCCCCTCCTGATGGAGAATCTCCTCTTGAGCTTGCAGGTCCCAGAGGCGCCAGGAGTGATCATAGCTGGAGAAACAAAGCCATGTGCCCAACTCAGTGTATTTTTCAGAAGTCTAACCTTGGCCCAGACGACAAGGTATGGGGGTGCTCAGACACGGTTAGAAACACACACAGATAATAACTGCTTCATTAGCACATCACTGCTGGTCAACCCAGAACCTCATCTGCCGCACAGCGTGGGATGACTAGGAACGAGCCTCGTCACCCTGATGACACTGAGAAATCCTCAGTGTTCTGCAGTGTCCCTGCAATGTGCTGGGGAAGAGGACGCTTCCCGAGTGCCACATGACAACGGCAGCCAGCTGGCCAGCCACCAAAGAGAGCACAGATCCTGCCAATAAAATGAACGTTTCACTACTGAGTGCCCAGTGTGGTATAAATGCAGTAGCACACGCAGGCCTGCGGTAGTGCCGCTGGGACAAGTCAGCCTTGTGGTCAGATGTTTGGCTGCGTGTGTGTTCTTTCTGTGTGCTGTACTGACTCTGGCCAGAAAGCCCACATAGGAGGCTCCAATCAGACTGCCCAATAAATCCACAGACTAGGTTCATAGCGAAGGCACTTGGTCAGGTTTATTGTCAACGTGGTCCTAATTCCCTGACTCAATTGTTACAGGTACACTAACACATGTATGCCCATTGCAATGGACTAGCTCAGTTAATGGTGGGACTTTCCATTGTCCGCAGGCCAGCCAAAGACACTCACTCTGAGATATCTTTTATACATCAATACAAACAAGTTACTATGTCAGAGGGGCAGTGTGTTAGTTGACACACTCTGACAAAGCCAGTTACCACCCATCACCTTGTACATCTCTATCCATCACACTGTCATCCTGACCTTATCTTTACGATGGGTCAGTGTGTTCCTGTTATCTTTCGGGAATGTGTTGGCATCGAGGTGTTCTGGTACCACCCTTCTGGAATGTGTTTGTGTGAATGCTCTGTGCCTAGCACCTCTTAGGAGTGTGTGTTTTTGCAATATCAGCCCTGTTCTTGACAGATTCTGTGAGCAGGGCCTGTCTCTAGTTCACAGCCCGATTTTGCTTTATATCAGCAAAGTTTTGAACGCTACTTTAGCCCAGGCCTCAGGCCTCATACCAGGCCTCTGACATAAGGGCTTATGTTTCAGGCCCCCTTCCTACTACAAGCCTCAGAGAGCAGAGCAAAGATGTGTATTCACTGCCCACACATGGAGAATTGCATTTGCCCCACACTGTCAGATGCTCTCCTACAGCTCACTGTGCCCAGCTTTCACTCCACAGGCAGGTTTCCTAGCAGGGGGCTGAAAGATGCAAGAGACGGCACCTGAGTAAGAATTTGTTTCTCCAGGTAAGGCAGTTAGTCATACTGACAAGATGCCAGTTTGCATCATTTCGGTTCCAAGGGGAACTGACTGGCAGATTTCCGAAGAGCATGTGAACTTTGGCACCCAGTGCTCTGGGAAGATTGGCAGATATTTACTTACGGGGCTGTTGGGAGAGAGGCATTATTTTTAACATCTATGCATAGTTTGAGGAGAGGGGAAGGTGAGTCCCCATTTAAACAAAGAGTCAGGTGATGGTTTAAAGACCCAGGAAAAGTACGTTATAACCTGCCAGTTACAGATGCAAGACACAAAGCAGGGAACAGAGTTTGGAGAGCCCCTGGAACTGGAATGGAAGGAAGAGAAGCGGAGAGTGGGGTCACTGACTCATGAGGATTATTACTGTTCTCCCTGGGGGTATTTCAAAGAGATTCCACTAAGCAGCAGGGTCTGTGGCTCCTTCTGGAGCCGCATTTCAGATATATTTGAACTATGTGTACGGCTGGGTTTCAGGGTAGACCAGACCCTCTGCCCTCAGGGTATCTGGGTCTTAACAGTGACTCAATAGGATCTGCTCCACCCCCTGCCCAAGCCCATTTGCAGGAGAACCTGTATTCCAACACTTATTTACTCATGCTTTCTACTGACCAAAATCAGTGTTAACCACGAGCAGCTGTGAGCAGTGAGCTGATGGCACGGCTCGACAACAAGGCTTTGACAGTTGGCACATCCCAAAAGGCAGGAAGTGGTTATTCCACAGGGATAAATATTATTCTGACAGCTTGTACTTTATACCCACTTGGAGACCAACAGGGTCTCTCTGGAAGGGAAGAGAATGGAGGTCTGTCCAGGGTCCTGCCCTTTTAAGGCCCCAGCCTGCAGTAACCTGTGGCTTATTGCAAAAAATGGCTGGGTGTGACCTCTGTTGGACAGTTTGAGGTGAGATGTGCCCCCTTACTTTGGCAATCAGTTTGCCAACCCCGCTCTGCAGACATACAGCAGCTCCTATTTGTTCCTATAATTTAAGAGCAAAAGCTTAGCTCCCTGAGTACGGTAAATCAACGCCACATACCACGTGGTGCCCAGGAACCTCCCGGAGGGATGCCACATCACTCGTGCCACTCTCATTGTGTGGCCCTCGATATCTGCCACCGGTTCATCACTGAAAGAAACAAACCAATGGTGTTACGCATTCTCTCCAGGGAGGACAGGCCTCACCTGCACTACTGCAGCCACTAGGGTCACACAGCAACATGACTGACAAAAACCTGTATGCACATGAGTGTGTGTCCAGGGCTAGAAACACCCAAGAGAAGGGTCGCCCCAAGAGAGAATTAATTAGAATGTTAGAAGCGCCTATTGTTTTCAGGTGCTTTGTAATTAAAATAGCAGCAGCAACATAAACAATAACACTGTTAAATGACTGAGCTCCCTGGGGCAGGGACTATCTTGTCTGTGGCTGTACAGCACCTCCTAGATGCTACGGTAATACAGAGAATAATAAACAATGGACACGAAATCTGAACATGGCAGAGAGGAGCAGCAGTTATCACCATCCCAGTTGCCCAGAATCAGTACAGTGATGGGAAGACATGACACCAGCCATGCAGAAGGAGTCACATGGTGGTCATGAATGGGCTGGTAACAGTTCTGCCATAATTACACTCACCAGCCCAGCAGCCACTAAGAGGTTTGAAAGAGTATCAGAAAGAAAAGCATTCATCCAAACAGGCCAATTAAAGAGATAACCATCTCCATGTCCACATGGGACAAATAACTACATCTCCCCGGGTGCAAATTTACTGCTGCCATGCCAGAGGCAATTAAAAATCATCCCTAAGAGCTAATTGGAAGGAGCTGAGGCCCTCAAAGCCCCCTGTGTCTCATGCAGAGACACACTGTAGGGCTTTGCTTTTAAAACAAGCCAGATGTCAATATCCTGCATTCCTCGTAGTTTTATTCTTGCCAGACTGAAGGCTGGACATGGCTTTCGATGACAGCTAACTCCATGCAGTGGTGTTCAGCTCCTGCTTCTGATCCCAACAAATGACTCTTCAGTAGCAAGGTGGTACATTTGGTCCATTCCTCTCCTGATACTGGTTTTAGCTGAGAGCCCAGGCAATGTGAAAAGTTAACTCCTTAGCACCTGCAGCTGGGAATTTTCTCCTGGCAGAAGACTACGGTGAAACACTGAACTGCCAGTGCAGGGTTTTAAGACCTCAGCAGCACTTAGAACAAAGTCCATTACCCAAAACTGGGCTCCACTGTCAAGCAGCAAGTCATCAGGCAGACTTTTCTGATCCTCAGCAGAGGACTCCCCTGCCCCAAATCATGTAAAAGACAAATGGGTGTGGAGAGAGAGCAGAAGAGACTCCCATGGACGCTGCTGAATTCTCATATCCAGCTGTTAGGTACAAGGAAGAACAGGACGTGTTTGCATAAAGGCGCTAAGTGCCCAATAAAACAAAATCAACAATACTGCAACTGTCCAGTATCATTCTGACCTTTCAAGGCTCCAGAGTTTGACAGAGCCATCAGCTGCACAAGAGGCCAGGTTCACGTCCTTCTTGTCCAGGGAGACAGTAGCCTGGGGATGGAACACTATTGCTCCTACGTTGGTGTTGTGCCCTTGGCAGGGGTGGGGATGAGAGAGAGAAAGAGAAAGTCAAAAGACTGCATGCTCTGCTGGATGATCTCTGCTTCCCCCCATCAGCTCTTCTGACAACAGGTTTTATCGGGTCGGAATTGTGCAACCAAGTTCTGGCTTATTGGACATGGAACCCCAGGACTCTTCCTCACTGTGAACTAGCCAGGGACTTGGACATCTGGCTAAGCACAGCAGACTAGGAAAAAAACCCACCAATTTCAATGACCAGCAACAAACAGTGAGCTCATGGCCCCCTCTCATCCCCTCTCCATTACTGGTGAAAGTTGCGGAGAGTCACTCACAAAGAATCCAGTTCCCAAAACATCTTTAGCCAAATAGCAATGGTTTACATTATAAGCGGACTCTGAGGGGAACAAGGTACTTAGCAAAGAGCTTGCTTCAGCAAAAGCACCTCTACCTCGTAAAGTATGAACAAGATTGCAGTCAGGCACAGACCAGAGCTTGCACAGGCCACTCCTGTTGAACACAAAGAAACATGGTCAGAGTCACACTGTCACAGCACAGGAGGGAGTGTGAACTCCAAGAGCACAGTTCAAAAACGAACTAAGAAAACAGAGTGTGGGGCTACTGCAGTGACTAAAATACTGGTGAACACTGACTTAAATCCCACAAGACTGATCCCTGACGGGTTAGAGGGGTCTTTGGCAGGCAGTCCACTGAACAGATGAGAAGTCTCCTCCCTTGAGGAGTGATTGTGGGTTAAGGGCTCAACCAGTAGGAGAGGGGACAGTTCTCACTGCTCTGCAGCGCCTCTTAGCCAATGCAAGAAGAGCCACCTCCAATGTAGAGGTGGAATGTGCCACTCAGTGTTTTGTGTGTGTGTGTAAACTGCAGGCTCAGATCCTCTTTGTGGTGCAGCCACTAGAGCATGACATGATCCCACAAACCACACACTGAAGGGCTGGGCAGAGGGGTGAGGGCCTGAGGCACAGAAGGGAAAAGCGAGGGCATGAAATGAAGCTGCCGGGAATGCTTTGTGACCTTGCTATAAGAGGAACAGATGCTCCAAACCCTTGCTAGGAACTAGAATGGGGTGAAGGCAGGGTTTAGAAAAGCAGGTATAAGCCTTACTGAGATCTCAAATCCCTACTCCTGGGGGAATTTGGCACCACTGTGCAAGCGCAGAATTAATGTCCACCGCAGTCTTTCCCCGCCCTGCAGAATAATGGATTCTGACGAGGTGTCAAAGGGAAGCTGTGAGAGAGGTCACACTGAAATTACAGGGGCTGATGTGGTGCCAGAAAAGAGGGCACCTGACTCCGTGGCTGGAGCAGCCAGCCATGGAGAGGGAGGGGCCAGAGGCTGCCTTCCTCACAGCGCCCTGCCCCGCAGGTCCAGGTGAGAAGGCACGGGATATGATGGGGGATGGACAGAGCAGGGCACATGGGGATGCTGGGGGTGGTACCACACAATGGGGTTCAGAAGAGTTAGTGCGGGAGGCAGACTGGGGCAGGGGCACAGGAGCTAGTGGGGTGACATTGAGCCAGGGGCTGAATGGGATTGAGGGTCTAGGGATACATAGAGACAGGGGCAGCTATGGCTGGCTGAATGAAGGTGCAGGGCCACATAGGGACAAGGAGGTACAGGACCACATTGGGACATGTGCAGATATGCCTGGCTAAATGGGAAGTTGGGGTGCAGGGACACACGGGGATAGGGCAGATGTACTTGACTCAATGGGAGAGGCTAGGGGTCAGTCAGGGTCTACATGGGGATGCTCCCTAACAATCCCTGCCCCCCCAAAAAATCCTATTCCATAGTTCTCCCACCAACACCCAACAACCCTCTGGGTTCGCTCCCAGGCTGCTTCCCAGCAATTATTTCCCTCTCCCTCAGCTCCTCCATTACCCCTGTCTCCCCAAAGCCTTCTCACTGCTTCTGTGGGGTACGGAAAATACATTTCTGTATTATAGTTTAAAGGAATCATTACTCAGAGTTCTGTATTAATATGCCTAGTAAGGGATCTATTTGTCAAAAAAACATTTCCTGAATCTTTTTTGTTGTCTATATTGTTACAGACACTTGCTGAAAGGTATTTTGAAATAAATTACCAAAATAATTGAAAGTTCGCATGATTATATTGTGTTAATTTGACAAAAAATATGCAGAATATTAAAATATTGTTCGCAATTTTAAAAAAATTTGGCACAGAATTCCCCCAAGAATAAATCCCCCAGGACTCTGCCACATCCTTCTCACCCCTCCCCTCCCAAAAAGTATTGTAAAAGGAAACTGACCAACAGGCTGTAGCCAGGAGTTTGGAATTGGGACTGAAATGGCAGTAAGATATCGGGCGGTCATCCCCAATCTGACTGCAGAAATTATTCAAGGACTGCAAAGACACAAAGACAACTCTGACTTAAAACAGCAGAAACCAGAAAGAGCCTCCCCTTTTAAGGAGGCCATTCAAGCAACACACCCAAGCAAAGAGAACAGAGGCCTTCACCAAGTCCCTCTGCAAAGAGGTGAACTGCCCCAGCCCCATGCTACCTCCATGCAGCAGACCCATTCTACTGTAGGGCAGGTCTATACTACAAAATTAAGTTGACTTAAGTCGATGTACAGCCACTGCAGTAATTAAAGTGGTGGTTCACGTCCACACTATGTTCCTTCTGTCTGTGCTGTGCGTCCTCACCAGGAGCACTTCCACCAAGACATTGTGGGGCACTGACAGCTGTGAGCCCTGCACAGGGTGGGGCTGACAGCCAAAAGGTGATGTAAGTAATGCAGTGTCTATGTGGACACAGTGTCACCCTAACTACATTGACCTAAGTGCTACGCCTCTCACGGAGGTGGTGTTATTAAATCAATGTAGTAGGCGACTTACATCAGTGGGAGCTACATTTTAGTGTAGACACTTAAAGTTAGATCAGCATAAGCTGCCTTACATCGACCTAATTTGTAATGTAGATCAGGCCTAAGTGCTGAGAGCTAGTTCTGTCTAATGGCACTACTTGGCTCTCAGCTTACTGGGCCCTGCACTGCTGGATATGTTTGAAGGTGCACTTCAAAGTGTTAGTTCTGATCCAGAGAGCCCTATGTGGTCTGGGCCCCTCTTCTCCTCCATACCAGGTGTAATCACCATTGATTTCACCAGAGCTGGTGCCAGGGTGCTCTCAGGAAAGAGTCCACCCATCTAAAGCTGCCCCCCTCTGGAGGTATTAGGTAGAATATTACTGGCTTTAGAGCACAGTGTGAGAATGCTCTTTTAAGCTCTGAATTGGCTTCCAGCTCCATTTTAACAGCAGGGGAGAGGGGGGTTCATTGACTCATTCTGAAACAATTGTTACCGTGTTGGTTTTTTCAATTGGTTTAAGACTCCCAGGTGCCAAGGAAGCAGATGAGAGAATAATCTTTAAAAAAACCATGATCCCTCTTCCCTGCTGAGCAAGCCAGTGACAAGCCCAGGCAGTTTCTTTATCGTCACAGGCTACTCATGCAGAAGCGTCTCCATCCCTTTGCCCTGCAGGCAGAGGATTAACAGAGCTGCGCGGATACAAATTTATATCCATGGATGCGGATATCCGCAGCTATAAATCGGTATCGGTGGAACTGCAGGGCTCTCCCAGGAACTGCAGTGGGGAAAGGAGCAGAATGTAGGGCCCCTGCTCCCAGGAGCCAGTGCCCCATGCTGGCAGGTCCTCTGGCAGGGCTATATCACCCCCGCCCTGCCCCCATCCCTTCCATGCAGTTGTCTGCGTCTCCTGTTTGAGATATAAATTTGTATCCGTGCAGGGCTCTAAGAATTAAACCCAAGCCCTGACCTCTGAATCACTGACGGGACAGGGCCATTTTAGGTTCAAGGCCCAGCCTGGTCACACAATCAGAGAAGGGGCAGAGCATGCTAGACAGGGCTTGGAGCGTAACACGCAGCTGGGAAGTCACTCTAGGTCTGGAAGCTTTGCTCTGGTAGAGCCACCTCTTGCTGATCACTTACGATCAGAGATGAAACCACTCCTTACCCTCAGGGATTTGTGCAGTTCTTGCTTCTGGGATGTCCTGGTCGCCTCTGGAATCTCTTTGTACAGACGGGCTTCTTCCAGCCGCTTCGTTGCCCTGTGGAATGAGCAAAATTAGAGTGATTAGACCTCACATCCCCCTGCTCTAGGGTTGACACAGGTCCTGTCCTCCCCTTCCTGGTCTCAAAGCTAGGCTATTGCCAGCGCTACTCATTATGTATACAACCCCATAGTCCCTTATGCCTGGCTCCAACCACAGCTATGAGTCCCCTGTTCTCAAGCTCCCAGCTTTGCCCACCACAGGGCAATCATTAGCTTGGTTTAACAAGTCTGCTGCTCCTTATAACAGCTTATGTCTTCTCCCACTGTTTTCAATTTGTAACCTGGTTCCTTACCTGGGGAGTGAGTAGTTGGCGATCCACAACCTAGCTGTTTTCAGGCTGTTAGGCCCTTCATGGTACCAAGTTTGCTGATACTAAAAAACAAACCAACCCAGAAACAGTTTGAGTGATGTCACTATTCTATTTGGTGCCCTACATTACATCCATCACCATGGTACCAGAATGCCACTGCAGCATCTGCTGGTAAATCTGTGCTGAGAGTGGGAAGCAGCTATTTTCGGGGGTTTATAAAGTGTGGATTAGTGTGATTCTACTATCCCTAGAGAAGGGTTTAAGGCAGATATGTCACACATACTGTCTCATGGACCAGATTTGGCTTGTCTGAGATGTTTACACAACCCACGTGCCATGTTCAGATTGCACAGTCTCAGCTTTTCATTTAACCACTGCATAACTAATTATTTTAGCAGACGGAAAGGGGAAGGAAGTCCAGGGGGTGGGAAGTGAGAGTTGCTGCAAGGAAGAAAATGCAGAGAGAAGAACAAAGGAAAAACAAAATTAAGAGGGAGAGAAAGGAGGGTGGAGAAAGGCAGAAATAGTGGTGTGATGGCTCAAAGTGGGTGGGGCAAGGGGATATTTGCCCACTAAAAGACACTGAATGTGGCAATAAAGTACTTAATAATAATAGTAACTAAAAGGTTAATTACTCTAAAAAGACATATTCTGGCCTTGCTCTTCATGCAGTCCTCTCATTGCCAGCAGCAAGTGTTCAGCTGTGGAAGGAGACGGGCATGGAGCCCTACATCTACACTTCTGGCTCCTGGACAATAACTAAAAGTGGAATGCAGCCCTCTCTACACAACAAATTTGACACCCCTGATTCAATAGGTTATAAAAGTGGAAGCAACAGGCTTTTTCAAATGGGCAGCAGTGGCAGGAAGGGATGATGCGTGGAGTGAATTCATATTATCAGACCCTCTATTGAAACAAGAATCCACCAGGACAGAGGCCTGGAAATAATACAGGCTGCCAAATAGGCTGTCAAGAAGTCTCCTCCTCTCTGCATTAACAGCCAGCAAACACCAAGAATGGGAGATTTTACCTCTTCTTTGGATTTCTTAGATTTTTCATCATCTTTCTTGGTCTTTTTTAAGGCGTCTGTGCCAACCACCGAGAGGATATTTCTCAGTCTGTAATGAGATGCATCAAAAGTTAATCCTATTCACTCAGTGAGTTCTAGATAATCTTGGCCAGGAGAAATGGTCAGTTTCTTTCACTGTCTCCTCCCCTCAACTCCTACATCACCATGAAGACTCACAGGACAACAATACTCGCTGCACTCAACACCTCAAGGAATTTGACAGGGGATTTGAGTGGGGTGGGGGTGATTACCACTATCAGCCACACAAAGGGCTCGGCACAGCACCTTTCTCTCCGTTCTGCAGGCCCCTCTCCGAAGAGCGTGATGGGCTCCCCAAGTGCTCGTAGGCACGCCTTGACTTCAGAGTCATCCGTGGAAACGTTGATCTGCCTGGCACGCTTCCTGCGCTCAAACTCAGCCAACACTTCTGCCTGACGCTCACTTATGTGGTCTTCAAGATCAAAGACCTCACCTACGCCAGAAACAGAGCCATCAGATTAAAACAACAACAAATGAAATTAAAGCAGCAAAGGTTTGGACAATTCTAACAACTAAAAGCTATACATAATTTAAAAATGATTCTCACAGCCATTTAAAGCAGGGATATTTGGTACCAGCAATGGCCACGTTCCTCCAGACACTCTGCTCAAATCAAGATGAAGCATTGGATACTAGAACTTCTAGTCTCAGCAGGCCCAACCTCTGTATTAAAGAGCAGCAGCTGATTAAGTGCAACCCTCAGGCTTCTGGCAAGCTGCCAGCATGCCTAGGGTCCTATGAAATCCATTTTATTTTTGTGGATTTTTGGATTTATTTTTAAAAAATTAATTCACTCTTCTCCAGCCCTGGGGCCACAGCCGGGAGCGAGAGAGGGAATTCCATGTTATTGTTTTGATTCCGTCTGTGTTCTTGTTAATGTGGATTTCATAGGCCCTCCATGCCTTTCAGCTGGGCAAAGTTTGAGCATCTACAACTTTGGCCAATATTCAAACCTAAACAAAGACTCATTATCCTTATAAACGTCTCAAAGTCAGCTAAAAATCTTTATGCGGGGTTTTTAAATCAAGATTGTTTGATACACTGACAATAATTAAGTAGCCTTACTATGAATGCATAAAAATGTTCAGAATTGGATTGCAATGGGAAAAGCGGTGTTAGGATATAGATATTCAGGCCTGTCTGTAAAGGCCTGTACTTTAAGAATTTAGGGGTATTCTTATCACTTGGCTAGTTCTAGAGGTATAAAAGAAAGAATCAAAATCACTGTCTGCTGGTGTAAGGGCCTTCTCTTACTGTGACAGTTTGAGGCCCTGTTCTTAGGCTAAGGCCTTTGGCTAAGCAGCAGAGGCAGCCATAAGCCAGGAAGCGAACAGTCACATCCTCACATTCCAAACTAGTCACATTGAAAGAAGGTGCTATTGGGCTGTTAGGACTACAATCCTGTCCTGAATACAATCCTGTCCTGATAATTCCTATCACCTCCAGAGAAAGGGAAGTGCCTAGAAAATGTAAAAGGAAACTTAGTTTGATAGCATCCTGTCTGGCAAGAACTCACTTATCAATAGCTGGGATGTGAAATCCTCACTTCTGTATTGTTTTGTCATTAGAGTTCCCACTTTGCTATTGTTTGTCTGTATAATCTCTGTCTGGTTCTGTGATTGTTTCTGTCTGCTGTATAATTAATTTTGCTGGGTGTAATCTAATTAAGGTGGTGGGATATAATTGGTTAGCTAATCATGTTACAATATGTTAGGATTGGTTAGTTAAATTTCAGTAGAATGACTGGTTAAGGTATAGCTAAGAATATTACTATATAAATTAGGGGCAAACAGGAAGTAAGTTGGGATTCGAAAATAAGGAAAAGGAACTTGTATTTAAGCTTGCTGGAAGTTCACCCCAATAAACATCGAATTGTTTGCACCTTCGGACTTCGGGTATTGTTGCTCTCTGTTCATGCGAGAAGGACCAGGGAAGTGGGAGAGTGAAGGAATAAGCTCTCTAACAAGCGGATTTAAAAAAAAAAATTCCTACAATTTAAACAAAACATCCTGCAAAAATACAGTATGTGGTAAAAGTGACACATTTTAAATCACCTTTTAAAGTAGCACTCAGTAATATGACCAATCTGACATTGCTGAACAGTAACACAAGAAGTCCACAGAAGTGCGTGTGTGTTAGGGGAGTGAGACAGCGTGTGTATTAGGGGAGTATGTCTGCACGCTGTCTCTTTAAGCAGTGCACTCACCAGACTGAACATTTGTTCAGACAGCAGCCAGGCTGAGCCAGAGGCTGGTGCAGACAGGTGCCCCTTTGTCCCCCCACCCCAGCTGAGACTGGGTATACCAGCAGGGGGAGGGGGACAACCTGACATCTGTGTGCCTGCCTTCCCTCCCCTCCCCCCCCCCCCCCCCCCCCCCCCCCCGGCACACACCATAGCAGATCAGGGGGCTCCCAATCGGGAGCACCTTGACTCTCCTAAGTGCGGCTGTACCTAGCTCAGCCATGCAGCCCTCCCTGACGGCGTCCTGCAGCTGCCTTAGTACCAGGGAGAGCAGGATTCCACGTTAATGTTTTCATTCTGTCTGTGTTCTTGTTAATGCAGATTTCACAGGGCCCAAACAAGAAGAGGGTGTTACGCAGAGTGCACTCTTACCGCTGGTTATGTTAATATTGCCTGCCTCAATCGCAGCTTTCACTCTATCTCTTCCCAGCAGCCCTGATTCTCCTTTGGCAAGACGTTCCCTTTCCTTCTCCTCCAAACTGCCGTAGAAGATATGGGATCTCTTGGGTGGGGGAGCATCACTGTCCTCTGAGAGCTTGTTTTTTGTTGCCTGGAGAATAAAGGCAGGATTTCAAAAGACTCATTTTATATTTATCTGGCTACAAAGCAGCAATTCAGCAATCTCTTCAGCTACGTGAGACAGCATCCCCCAGTGAGAAAGAGTTAATGACGTCATCCAGGTGAGAAGCCCCGAAATTATATATAAAAGGTTCACTTGAACATTGAGACTATTCCCCAGCAAAACTGTGTTAAAGAAGAGTTAGCTGCAAAGGAGTTTTTAAAAAACTGGACTTGTGATCTTTTCTGCTTCTTTATGATGTTAACAAAAATCCTTTCAGGCTTTCTTTAACCATTTTTTTTCCTGCTAGTTTCTTCCTTTGGGGCTACACTTGAAAGTTAATTTTGATTAAGGTAGGTGCAAATTTAAACAGCATCAACTATTTCCAATTAACTCCCTGCGTGGATGCTCTTATTCTGAAATAAGAGTGCCACCTTGCTCCTCTCGATTCAGCTAAACCAGAACAACACACTCATGCTCCAGAATATGAGGATACACACAGAGATATTGCTGAATAACTCCATGTAGAGACAAGCCCTTAAAATGTAGAGTCTGCTCTTCTCTAGCTTTGCTTGAGGACCTCTGGGTGATATAAGGCATGTTTGGTGCAAGCTCTTAATACTCTAACTGAAAGGAGGAAGGATCTGAATCTTTCACAGGGAATTTCACTATTCAAAACATTACTTAGCCTTAGAAGCTAAATAAGTTTTACTAAAAGTAAACAGAAGAAAAATTTTAAACAGTAATCCCTTCTCCACTTTACAGCTGAACCTTCTCTGATCTTCTGATGTCATCATGATGACATTACAATTGCCATCATTTCACAAGTTCTCCATCAGAGAATCTTTTAGTATAGACAGGTCCTTAATTTCTCCTGTAGAAAACAAGCAGGAAAAACAAACTTAAAAACCCTTTCTTCCCTTCTTTATCCATTAGATAGAAGCAAAAAGGGTACAAGACTATTTGCTGGTCACCTTTAAGACTGACAACGTTTTTCAATGGAGTCCAGCTAATATGCACAACAAAATTACACTCCCTACAAATAATTAAGACCTCCAAAAGCAAAAAGACCCCAGACTGTTGGAAAACGTAGCTGTGAAGCTGAGGGATTCAGTAAGTTCCTTCCCCTTTATAACACATTCCACTGACACCCTACCCCACCATACTCCCCAGTTTTTCCAAAATATACACAAAGGTCAAACCAACCAGTTACTAGATTATAACATTCTATTCCCTATGTAAAGGATCCATTTCCAATGATCTCATAACATCTTTGGCATAACTCCATGTTTAGATGCTACTATTCTGGAATAAGAGTGCCCTAAATGGTCCCAGTTACTTGACATTTTTCCCAGTTAGTGTATGGCTCTTATTAAGCCTTTGGTGGACCAAAGTGAAAATGGTATTTGAAAAAGAGTTAGGCCTACAGATGGGCATGAGACTAGCACACACTGGATTACGCTGTGCATGTGCCCAAGAGGTTTGCTAAACAGACAGTAAGCACAGGACCTGAGTGGGTCAAAAGGAAACGTTACAACCATGTACTTGAGCAACCCCCATGCACTGGAAATTCAAACCCAGCCATTGGTAGAAAGCTGAAAATGAAACGTAAGAATGTGGCTACAATCTGCCTCTGTCAAGGGGTGTTTTGTTTTTTTCATTTTGGGGAAATGTAATCTGAGCACAGCAGAAAATTCAGAAGGTGCTCACACTATTTTTGAAAATAACATAAATTACACAGGCAAATGCCTCCTGGGATGCGGGGAATTAAAGGGTGGAGAAGCAGTGTGGGAGAGGGCTTTGGGGCAGGAGCAAAAAGAGAGGGGATTAAGGACAGGGGAACAAATGGGTATGGGTGATAAGGGATGGATGATACGGAAATATGGGGAAGAGATTGGGGCAGGGGACACCTCCCATTTTCTCTCCTTCCATGTGTACAGGGATCTGGGGGTATCTGAGCCCCAGACTCCACTCTCTGCTCCCCCATGTGAGCTGGCATCCAGGGAAGCCTTGCCCCTCTAGGTGGGGAGCTGAGAACAGGCATGCTAGGAACATGCCCCAAGAACACACTGCTGAGAGATGGGGTGAGGAGCTGAGAACAGATGCTTGACATGTGTCACAGGCCCTCAAGACTGGCGAAAAGGGATGAGAACACTGACTCAGGGCACGTCAACACAACCTGCTGCAGCAGCACAGCTGCAGCCGTAGTGCTTCAGTGAAGACGTGCCCTTCTCTGATGGAACGGGTTCTCCCACCGGCACAAGTAATCCACTGCCCTGAGAGGTGGTAGCTAAACCCAGAGGAGAACTCTCCTGTTGACCTAGCACAGTCTACATCAGGAGTTAGGTCCATTTAACTATGTTGCTCAGGGGTGTGGATTTTTCTCACCCCTGAGCAACATAGTTATGCTGACTTAATTCCCTAGTGTAGACCAGACTTCAGATGAACAGATACACATCTCAGAGCTATTGTTTCAGGCTCCATGGGGCATTCCTCTTCACATGAGTACATCACAGTGAGCTCAATGGGCCTCTCCACACACCTCTCTGAGCCTCCTATGCTGGAGATGGAGATGTAGAACCCCTTCCAAGGACTTGTCTACACCACGCAGCTTTTAGTGACAAGGCTGTGTGGACACAGCCTTGTCGCTAAAAGTCAGCATGTGGTAAACATTCTTTTTCGGTACTTTCTTGACACTTTTGCCGACAAAATACTTCCAGCCCCATAAGCGGCGTTAGCTTTTTCGACAAATCCATGCTCACACTGCCACTTGCATCGGCAAAACTTTTGTCTTTCACGGCGGGGGGCTTTTTTAAGTACCCGTGTAAGACAAAAGTTTTGTCGACAACGTCACAGCGTAGACAAGCCCCAAGTCACTACACCTCTTTATGCCTCTGTTTCCCCATCTGTACAATGAGGATAAAGTGCTTTGAGATCTAGGTATTCTCACTGTTACCTAGCCACAGTAGTGTCTCAGCTGCCAACCTAAATAACTACAACTTCCCAAATGATCCCTAAGGCTGCGTACACTGCCATTTTCAGCGCTAAAACTTGTCGTCCAGGGGTGTGAAAAAACACCACCTTGAACGACAAAAGTTTTAGTGCTGAAAAGCGCCAGTACAGACAACTCTTGATCGCCAGGAGCCACGCTCCCAGCAACAAAACTACCACCACTCGTTCGGGGTGTTCTTTTTAATCACTGGAAGAGCTCCCCCCGGCGATAACGCGTGATTACACTGCCCATGTCACAGCTCGGCCGCGCTGTACTGTGGGCAGTACAGACGTGCCCTTACTCCGAACACCAACATTTCCCTTTATGTTTAAAAAAGTAACATTCGCTGCCAAAGAGCTTCGTTCACACAGAGCTACGGCTGCCCATTTCAATCCGGTTTCCTCCAAAACATCAGGCTCAGCAAAACTCCGACTTCTGACAACCAGGAAACGCAGAGTTAATTACCTTGCCTCTGCCCTCCGTGAGGGATGCCCCAAGGGGCCCACCACACACCCTTGCTCTCTGCCCTGGCCTGCCCCGGAGCTCGCTCGCCTGCCCGCCGGAGGCTACGGCACAGCCCCTTCCCCTACACCGGGCGCGCCCCCCCCCCCACGGCTCTCCCCGGGCCTGGCCGGCGGCCCGCGCGAGGCCCGGGGCGGGGCTGTCCCCAGGCACGGCCCGCCCGCCGCCGCCTGCTCGGCCTGTCGGAGCGACACCGGGGGGTGCGCAGCGGCCCCCCAACGCCCTCGGAGCGCCCGGGCGAGACCCTACCCGCGGGGATGGAGCCGGGCCTGGCTGGGGAAGCGGGGCCCGCCCCGGGACGAGACGCATGGCGGGGGCCCGCGAGGAGGCCATGCTGCTCGGGACGGGAGGGAAACCTGGGCAGCGGGCCGGCCCGGGCCTCACAGCCACTTCCGGGTCACAGGGTGAAGGTGTATGCGTGTGCTTCCGGGTCACAAGGGCACGCGGGGGGGTGCTGGCCGGCCCGGAACGTGGCGCGGGGCATGCCGGGAGGCGTGGGCCCACGGGGCGGCGGCGCCGGGGCCGGTCAGGTCAGGGCCCGTTTGCTTTCGGCGGCGCCGGGCCAGAGTGGGTGCGGCCGGCCGGCCGGCGGTGAGTGCGGGGGTCGGGGCGAGCTGGCGCCCGGGCGGCGCGGGAGGGGCTGGGGCGCGGGAGCCCATTGGGGCTGCACCCCCCCACCCCCGCGGGGCCGTTCAGTCTGAGGGGGCCATTCTGGGAGCAGTAGCCGGCCCGTGGGCCCGGCCGGGGGCAGGGGCTCGGGATGGTCACGGGTCTGTTGCCGCCGGAGCCCAGCCCAGCCCCTCCTCAGAGGCGGCCGGCAGCAGTAGCCCGCGGGGCTGCTGTCGCGCTCCGGCGCCCGCTCGCGAATCCCGCTGAACGGCCGCTATCAGGGGAGCCAGTCGAGCCGTCTCGGCTACGTCGCGCTTAGTCGCCGGCACTTTACAGCGCCCAGACATGTGCCCGGGTCTCCCGTGTACTAGTGCAGGGTTGGGCAAACTGGGGCCTGCAGGCCGCATCCGGGCCGCCAGCCCTTTTAATCCAGCCCTTGAGCTCCTGCTGGGGAGCAGGGTCGGGGGCCGCTCCGCATGGCTCCCGGGAGCAGCAGTACGTCCCCCCCTCTGGCTCCTATGGGTCAGGGCAGCCAGGGGGTCTGCTCTGCACGCTGCCCCTGCAGCTCCTATTGGCCAGGAACCGCAGCCAATGGGAGCTGCAGGGTTGGCACCTGCGGACAAGGCAGCATGCAGCAGAGCCACCTGGCCACACCTCTGCGTAGGAGCCAGAGCAGGGACTTAAGGTAAGTGCTGTTCTGAGCCTGTATACCTGAGCCACCCCTTCCCCCCCCCCCCCCCCCTCCAAACCCCTCGGTTCCAGCCCGGAGCACTCACCTACACCCCTCATCCCTAGCCTGCACCCCCAGCCAGAGCCCTCACCACCTTGTGCACCCCAACCCCAATTTCGTGAGCATTCATGGTCCACCATATAATTTCTATACCCAGATGTGGCCCTTGGGCCAAAAAGTTTGCACGCCCCTGTACTAGCCAGGTTCTGCTGACCCTCTATTAAAAATTCAAACAGGAACCAGTTTGGCTGAGAAGTGTTCGAAATGCTGCGTCGGAAACCAACCCGCCTGGAGCTGAAACTAGATGATATAGAAGAGTTTGAGAGTATTAGAAAGGATCTTGAGGTGAGAGTAAACCTTCTGGAGACACCCTGTATGGAAACCAGGTGACTGAACCCTGGTAATTCGGATTTGTGTATAATGGGGCTTGTCTGAGAATAGAGTCTCACTCTGCAGCAGTGTATGAGCATGTAGGTACCCCTCAAAAACCAACAGAAAATTTCAGCTAGTGCAGAGCAGCAGCCTTTTTACTTAGTGATGGTTCATGCACCGAGCATCTTACTCCTATGCTCTGCAGTCTCTGCGGCTTCCAGGTAATGTCTGGGTGCAGTTCAAGTTGGTTGATCATTTGGCTGCTGTGTATCTTAGACATCTGCTTCTTTCCTCTTCTCAGTAGTCGAGTGAAGTTGGGAGTCTTGATTTGACACTCCCTAAATTGGTAGCTTTGGGGCCTGTCATTCTCAATGGAGAACTCTGATCTTGGAACTTGCTTTCTTGGGACCCTAATGTTGTGACCTTCGGGGTATCTTGCAAGGCCTGCCTATCTGCTCAGGCTGTCCCTGAGGGGATGGGTGAGTGGAAAGGGACTCTATCTATTTTTGGTAGGGGGGGCAGAGGAGCATTAATGTAGATTTATCATTGTGTGAATGACATTTGTATTCATGCACTTGCAGCCATTGGGACAAGCATAATATTTACACTGAAAACGTAGAATGATGTTAGTTGGGAATCTTAGGGCTATAGGTGTGTATTAGTTCTGTGAAAAGCTCTGGAACGTCTTAAAACTTCAGAGCCATCAGAATCCCTTCCTGGAATGATAGCCCCATAGCTCAGAGTGTAACTGGCCTTCTCCATTTCTTCAGGGAATGGCTGTGCACCTGACCTTCCACTCCCCCCACATTTTGTGAGTAACTTTATCTCTAAAGACAGGTTTCAGAGTAGCAGCCGTGTTAGTCTATATTCGCAAAAAGAAAAGGAGTACTTGTGGCACCTTAGAGACTAACCAATTTATTTGAGCATAAGTTCAAATGCATCCGATGAAGTGAGCTGTAGCTCACGAAAGCTTATGCTCAAATAAATTGGTTAGTCTCTAAGGTGCCACAAGTACTCCTTTTCTTTTTATCTCTAAATGCATCCTGGGCAAGACTTGGCTTGACTGAGTCCCTTAACTTGCAGTGCACTGCCATGCACCTATGTGACTGTAGCATCATCCCTATTAATTGATGGTCATTTGTATACATGCAGGTTGTGAGGTGTCTTAATACACAAGTCACAGCATTAACACTTATGGCACAACATATTTTCATTAGGGCTGTCGATTAATCACAGTTAACTCATGCAATTAACTCAAATTAATTGCGATTAAAAATTAATCAGAGTTTTAGTTGCACTGTTAAACAACAGAATACCAATTTAAATGTATTAAATATTTTCTACATTTTCATATATATTGTTGTAATTGAAATCAAAGTGTATATTTGTAAAAATATTTGCACTGTAAAAATGATAAAATAAATACTATTTTTCAATTCACCTCATACAAATATTGTAGTGAAATCTGTCGTGAAAGTGCAACTTACAATTGTAGATTTTTTTCTTGCATAACTGCACTCAAAAATAAGACGGTGTAAAACTTCAGAGCCTACAAGTCCACTCGGTCCTACATTTTGTTCAGCCAATCGCTAAGACAAACAAGACTGTTTACAATTTACAGGAGATAATGCTGCCCTCTTCTTATTTACAGTGTTACCAGAAAGTGAGAACAGGCATTTGCATCGCACTTTTGTAGTTGGCAGTGCAAGGTATTTACATGCGAGATATGCTAAACATCCTTATGCCCCTTCATGCTTCGGCCACCACTCCAGAGGACATGCTTCCATGCTGATGACGCTTGTTAAAAAAGTGTTAATTAAATTTGTGACTGACCTCTTTGGGGGAGAATTGTATGTCGTCTGCTCTGTTTTACCTGCATTCTGTCATATATTTCATGTTATAGCAGTCTTGGATGATGACCCAGCACGTTTGTTTTAAGAACACTTTCATAGCAGATTTGACAAAACGCAAAGATACCAATGTGAGATTTCTAAAGATAGCTACAGCACTCAACCCAAAGTTTAAGAATCTGAAGTGCCTTCAAAAATCTGAGTGGGGTGAGGTGTGGCACATGGTTTCAGAAGTCTTAAAAGAGCAACACTCCGATGCAGAAACTACAGAACCCGAACCACCAAAAAAGAAAATAAACCTACTGCTGGTGGCATCTTACTCATATAATGCAAATGAACATGCATCGGTCCGCATGGCTTTGGAGTGTTATGGAGCAGAACCCATCATTCAGAGCTGTATGTCCCCTTGAATGGTGATTAAAGCATGAAGGGACATATGAATCTTTAGCGCATCTGGTGCATAAATATCTTGCGACGCCGGCTACAACAGTGTCATCATAACGCCTGTTCTCACTTTCAGATGACATTGTAAACAAGAAGCAGGCAGCATTATCTCCTGAAAATGTAAACAAACTTGTTTGAGCGATTAGCTGAATGAGAAGTATGACTAAGTGGACTGGCAGGCTCTAAAATTTTACGTTATTTTACTTTTGAATGCAGATTTTTTTGTACATAATTCTACATTTGTAAGTTCAACTTTCATGATAATGAGATTGCACTACAGTGCTTGTATTAGGTGAATTGAAAAATACTATTTTTTTTACAGTGCAAATACTTGTAATCAAAAATAAATATAAAGTAAGCACTGTATACTTCATCTGTGTTGTAACTGAAATCAATATATTTGAAAATGTAGAAAACATCCAAAAATATTTAAATGGTATTCTATTGTTTAACAGCATGATTAATCATGTGATTAATCACAATTTTTTTAATTGCTTGACAGCCCTATTTTTCATCCTTATGGCTATTCAAAAATATCCAATGAAATTGTTCAGTCTGTAAGTAGTTTTCCTGTAATGAAATCAGCTTACCTAACATTTTCCCTACCTTCACAGTTTGAAGGCTTTCCCTGTGATCAGTTGTCAGAGCTGAAATGGACATCTCCTTGACAGTGCTAACATTCCCTCCATGGAAGTTTCTCTAGTTTTCCATTGTCCTTATTTTTAGTTGATCACTTTTTCTCCCCCCGCCCCTTCCCCCAGAGTCGCAAGAAGCAGCGTGAAGATGTGGATGTAGTGGGAGCCAGTGATGGAGAAGGAGCTATTGTTAATGACCACAAGAGTCGAGAACAAATGATAAATGACCGAATTGGTTACAAACCTCAACCCAAACCCAACAACCGTTCCTCCCAGTTTGGAAGCTTTGAATTCTAGAGATTTGATGGCCTGCTACCTTCCACGGGCAATTGAGTATTGGACCCTGATGGGGTGTTCATCCCAGACAGTGCTGGCAGAGATGTTCAAAGGCTGTTTGGGTAGCTCTAAAGTTGGCTGGGATGGACCTGTGTTTGCCAATGTGTCTTGGGCTTTAATAGGGGAAAGTGCCTTTCCCTAAGGCTGGTGGGATGTGTTTTTAACCTGACTTGTTACTGTACCTCCAGAAACCCCTCTGCCCAGCCACTTTGTTTTAAATAAATTTTTTTTTTAAATGAGATGCTCTTAATGTATCATAAAATGCACAGAGGGGCAGGTAAAGAGGAATGGAAAACGTTAACAGCAGAGTTGGCCTCCTGTGGGGGAGAAAAATAGGAATCAACCGTGGCCACTGTCCCCATGGGAATTTGCACAGAGGCAAAGCTCTGCCTCCATGGAGCAATCTTTTTGGTGTTCTTAGAAACCCAGCTCCAAGTGGTGCAGGTGTGTGAGCCCAAGGGAGTAATTCAGAGAGGTGTCACGCACATTTTTATGGACTGAGTACCTGTGAGTGAAAGCCTCAGTATCTCTGCACACCAGGGGGAGGCAGGGCAAGCTTCCCTAGACACTGCGCTCATACAACTGCCTTACTGTTTACTCCCAAGTTGTCGAATCCTTGGCCTCTCCTGAGCATGCCACGAAGGGAGCCACGATGGCTGCTGTGTGGATTGCTGGTTTACAAGGAAATGGACCAGGCTTCAACTAATTTCACAGAAGTCATTTCATAGCCGCATTCAGACAGCTACTGCCAAGCTGAGGTGGATTTGAGGCTCAAATCCCTTTCACAATCCAATCTCCCTCTCCAAATACTTCCAACAGTATAAATGGGAGGCTGGGGAGGTGACTAACTTTGTGGGCTTTCTGATGAATAAGTTTGACTTGGACAATGGAAGTAGTAAATAATTAAAAGCCAGACAGATTAACTAGGCTGTAGCTGTTTGGAGAGGATTTATAGAGTGCTGAGGGGCGTTGGCTGTAAAGAGCAAAGGCCACCAATCGTAGCTGCATAGCTTAATGTCACAGACAAAAAATACCCCTAAATCGATTGTTTTCTGGCAGAGGCTGATCAGCAAAATATACAGGTCTGAGACAAAGGAAGGTTAGCAGTGCTAGGGTTAACTGGCTGCATAGCCAGCACCTATACCTAAGTGAGGTCATGGTCAGCTAAAGGGATGGAAAGGAGTACTTGTGGCACCTTAGAGACTAACCAATTTATTTGAGCATAAGCTTTCGTGAGCTACAGCTCACTTCATCGGATGCATACTGTGGAAAGTATCAAAGATCTTTTTATATACACAAAGCATGAAAAAATGGGTGTTTACCACTACAAAAGGTTTTCTCTCCCCCCACCCTACTCTCCTGCTGGCAATAGCTTATCTAAAGTGATCACTCTCCTTACAATGTATATGATAATCAAGGTGGGCCATTTCTAGCACAAATCCAGGGTTTAACAAGAACGTCTGGGGAGGGGGTGGGGGGTAGGAAAAAACAAGGGGAAATAGGCTTGAATAGAGACTGGGAGTGGCTAAGTCCATTATGCAAGGTAACCTAAGTTAATTGTATCCAATTTGCAATGTGGCTGATGTTATTAGGCCCTGTGATGGCGTCCCCTGAATAGATATGTGGGCACAGTTGGCAACAGGCTTTGTTGCAAGGATAGGTTCCTGGGTTAGTGGTTCTGTTGTGTGGTATGTGGTTGCTGGTGAGTATTTGCTTCAGGTTGGGGGGCTGTCTGTAGGCAAGACTGGCCTGTCTCCCAAGATTTGTGAGAGTGTTGGGTCATCCTTCAGGATAGGTTGTAGATCCTTAATAATGCGTTGGAGGGGTTTTAGTTGGGGGCTGAAGGTGACGGCTAGTGGCATTCTGTTATTTTCTTTGTTAGGCCTCTCCTGTAGTAGGTGACTTCTGGGAACTCTTCTGGCTCTATCAGTCTGTTTCTTCACTTCCGCAGGTGGGTATTGTAGTTGTAAGAATGCTTGATAGAGATCTTGTAGGTGTTTGTCTCTGTCTGGGGGGTTGGAGCAAATGCGGTTGTATCGCAGAGCTTGGCTGTAGACAGTGGATCGTGTGGTGTGGTCAGGGTGAAAGCTGGAGGCATGTAGGTAGGAATAGCGGTCAGTAGGTTTCCGGTATAGGGTGGTGTTTATGTGACCATCGTTTATTAGCACTGTAGTGTCCAGGAAGTGGATCTCTTGTGTGGACTGGACCAGGCTGAGGTTGATGGTGGGATGGAAATTGTTGAAATCATGGTGGAATTCCTCAAGGGCTTCTTTTCCATGGGTCCAGATGATGAAGATGTCATCAATATAGCGCAAGTAGAGTAGGGGCGTTAGGGGACGAGAGCTGAGGAAGCGTTGTTCTAAGTCAGCCATAAAAATGTTGGCATACTGTGGGGCCATGCGGGTACCCATAGCAGTGCCGCTGATTTGAAGGTATACATTGTCCCCAAATGTAAAATAGTTATGGGTAAGGACAAAGTCACAAAGTTCAGCCACCAGGTTGGCCGTGACATTATCGGGGATAGTGTTCTTGACGGCTTGTAGTCCATCTTTGTGTGGAATGTTGGTGTAGAGGGCTTCTACATCCATAGTGGCCAGGATGGTGTTATTAGGAAGATCACCGATGGATTGTACTTTCCTCAGGAAGTCAGTGGTGTCTCGAAGGTAGCTGGGAGTGCTGGTAGCGTAGGGCCTGAGGAGGGAGTCTACATAGCCAGAGAATCCTGCTGTCAGGGTGCCAATGCCTGAGATGATGGGGCGCTCAGGATTTCCAGGTTTATGGATCTTGTGTAGTAGATAGAATATCCCAGGTTGGGGTTCCAGGGATGCGTCTGTGCGGATTTGATCTTATGCTTTTTCAGGGAGTTTCTTGAGCAAATGCTGTAGTTTCTTTTGGTAACTCTCAGTGGGATCAGAGGGTAATGGCTTGTAGAAAGTGGTGTTGGAGAGCTGCCGAGCAGCCTTTTGTTCATATTCCGACCTATTCATGATGACGACAGCACCTCCTTTGTCAGCCTTTTTGATTATGATGTCAGAGTTGTTTCTGAGGCTGTGGATGGCATTGTGTTCTGCACGGCTGAGGTTGTGGGGCAAGTGATACTGCTTTTCCACAATTTCAGCCCGTGCACGTCGGCGGAAGCACTCTATGTAGAAGTCCAGTCTGCTGTCTCGACCTTCAGGAGGAGTCCACCTAGAATCCTTCTTTTTGTAGTGTTGGTAGGGAGGTCTCTGTGGATTAGTATGTTGTTCAGAGGTATGTTGGAAATATTCCTTGAGTCGGAGACGTCGAAAATAGGATTCTAGGTCACCACAGAACTGTATCATGTTCGTGGGGGTGGAGGGGCAGAAGGAGAGGCCCCGAGATAGGACAGCTGCTTCTGCTGGACTAAGAGTATAGTTGGATAGGTTAACAATATTGCTGTGGCCCCTTGTGGCAAGTAGTAGTTTAGAAAGTTTAGTGTCCTTTTTCTTTTGTAGAGAAGCAAAGTGTGTGTTGTAAATGGCTTGTCTAGTCTTAGTAAAGTCCAGCCACGAGGAAGTTTGTGTGGAAGGTTGGTTTTTTATGAGAGTATCCATTTTTGAGAGCTTGGAGTTCAGGCCACAAGTAAGTGACAGAGAGAGAAAGCTAGGTTACAAAAACTGAGGGAACTGAGTCTCTGTGTACAAGATTGACACTCTACTCCCTACTGGCTGAGCCTGGGGACAGAAGGCAGGACATGGGCCCTCAGAGACAAAGTTAACATCTCTGTCACCTGTCCAAGGTTGTTTCCCACTAGCTTTTGATGTATTAGCCATTCTTGTTCCAAGTAGCCGAAGTGATGGAGTAACCACCATTTTTTGTACTATATAGTGGCAATTTTTCCCTGTCTTAGTTTTGTCCTGCTACTCCTAGTTATAAACTCATCTATCATAGTAAATTCCTCTCCAGCATTGCTGTTCACCCACTTGAAACAGCTGTAGATTTATAGGCCCTCTGCTCAGGATGTATATAGAAAGCAGATTTTGGAGGAGGTTGTGCTAACTACTGTTCCTCTACTTGACTTTTCCCATCCATTGTAAGCTTACATGAACAGAAAGTTACCCTTTGGAGGCTGTTTTTCATGTGCTGGTACTGGTACTCAAGTGCCCCAGTAGATGCTGTTCCTTTTCTCCATTCTTAAACACAGCAAGCCTGGTACTCAAAGCCTCTGCAGTGTACTTGTCCTGTGAAGGTGGGTCGACTGGAAAGGGGCTGGGGGTAAGGCCACGTTGAGCAGTCTAGGTGCTGACTCCATAGGCCACTTACAGCTGGGTAGTTACTCCTTGTGGAGGCTGGTGGTGCCTGCTCTGGCTCAGTGCCCAGCTTCACCTTTTCCATGTTGGAGGTACATGTTCCAAGACACTTCCACCCCAGTAAAATGCAGTCTACTTTATTGACTAATTATATATAGGAGGAGCTCTATTTACATTTCAGACAAGTTGTTTCCAGAACAGTGAATTTAAAAACAATATCATGGTCCCCTGTAACCAACCCTGTGATACAGCTGGAATCAGCTATAGTTCAACTAAAAGGCAGTACCCCCAGTTGTTTCCTAAAGGCACTTAGATAAAAAAGCAACAAAAAGTTTATTTGCAACAGAATTCAGAGCCTAGGAGATGAGTGAACACTCTGTAATTCATCCAAGGTCACAATCAGGAGGTACAGTCTGAAAACAACATACTTGCATACAGCCCACCATACATTATCTTCAAGCATGTTAAATACATGTATCATTTAAGAACAATTATTAGTCATTGAAGGGGGAGGCTTTCCTCCAATAGAAGCCTAATGTCAGCATCAGGAGGTCTGCCTCAAACACTCCTGCAAAAGATTCCAGGCAGGAAAAGGGGCGTTACTAGAAGGTGCTCTAGGGAGGTTGGCAAATCAACCAGCCTGGGCCAGGAACATAGGGATGTTAGGACTGATGTACCATGTGGAGATTGTAACCCAGTAAGGGACATGGCTCTGTCAGTTTATTTTATAAACACACCACTGGATTGTCAATTTACATTTAAGCACAAAGGGTAAAAACTGGCCATGGATTGAAGGCTCATGAAAAGCCCACAGAGATAATAGAGGCATACTCATATTAAGTGAGCCTCAAGGTTAAGACTTGGCCCTGGCCACTCTTAGCAAACTTGTGAAATGCAATGATTCAGGCTAGTAAAGTTTGTGGAGATTGTAAGAGGGCAGAGTCTCATCAAGCTGAGAAAGCATGCTGCAGCCAGGGTAGGGTAGACAGGCACAATTCATGTATGGGGGATGGGGAAGAGTAGTTTTGAATTGTACTCATTACCGCTGCGCCCCTCTCTTCCTCTCCCAGCCTTGGCTTGACTAGCACCAGAACATACTTCACCCACTTGAGCCAGTGCCAGCCCCTCTGCTCTCAAATGCAAACTGCCTTCTGCTGTTTCCCAACCTGAGGGAGTGGAGGGTGAGTAATGTCACATTCAGACAGGAGTCTGAGGAGATAGGCCCAGGCAGAGAGAATAAGGAGCGAGACCCCATGAGTCTGAACCATACCAGTGCTCAGGAACACTTCTACAGGAGCACTGGGAACCAGTTTCCATGTCATGTGCACCCAACTAGCTGGCTTCCAAAGAGTTACACATTTCATAAACAGCAAGAGGAAGGATGGGCCAGTGGTTAGGACACTAGCTTGGGATACCAGGGACATGGGATCAATTTCCTGCTCTGCCATAGACATGCGACTTTCAGCAAGTCCCTCCGGCCCAAATGCACAAAGGTATGTGGGGTTCTAACTTCCAATGATTCCAATGGAAGTTAGGACTCTAAACACCTTTGTGGATCTGGGCCTGAGTTCCCCAGCTGTAAAGTAGGGATAATAGCACTGTCCTGTCCTACAGCATAGTAGGAGGCACGCAGAGATGAAGGTCATAATATACATAAGATTGTTCTTGCTGGATCTTTCTCCTAAGAAGACCTGTAGCTATGTCCCAGAACATGATAGAAAAGCTAACAGAACAAGGGACAGAATTGTATAGGAAGTGTCACAATGCTTGGATGACACAATGATTATACACCCCATGAACACAGGTTAATTGGCTCACCTGAAACAGAGCCACAAATGTGGCTAGAAGGAGTGATGGGTGAGGAAAGATTAAGCAGCTGGGGGTTGTCAAGTTTGGAAAGAGTCTGTGTCTAAGGGTGTATGAAATAACCAACATCGGCATGAAAACCACCTAGTCACTGCGTCCCATAAGAAAAAGGAACATCTCTAGACTGATCAAAGGAGACTGGTTCACACAGAGCTGAACTATGGAATGCATTCATGCTACTAAGCTCAAGGGTCAATGTGTAGAAGGATTAAAAACCAGACCCTGTCATCAGCTGTTTTAGGTTTCTCCAAAAAGCACTGAAGTTACTCAAACTTCAGGACATGGAACTGGGGGGCAGAAAGGACCCCCCCACACACACACAATCCCCCCCTCTGAAGTGCTATAGCAGGAGAGAATTGTTTGAAGTATATTAGGAGGCTTTTTCCTTCCATGATGCAGCTGGTACAGGCCATTGCTGGAGACAGGACATCAGTCTGGCTGGAACTTTGCTGCACTACTGTACCCTACCTAGTTTTCACTGTACATTAGTTACTCCTCAAGAGGCCACTCCTCCCACATCATCTTGAACATTTATTTGGGTCTGGAAAACACCAGGAGTGTAAAGGGAAAAACCTGCACTGCCAGGCATGGAAGAATGGAGCCAGGGGTCTTCCTTATCTCCCATCAAAATCCAGGAAGGGGTGGTCACATCTGATCCCCTTGATTTTCATTCACATGCTGATCAGCTACATGAAACAGCAAGAGCTGCAACTAAGTTCAGTGGGTGTTCGATTTTGGGGTAGACATTTGGTTTGACTTAGATTAGTCTCCCTTTGCTCCAGTTTGTGCTGCTCTACAAAGATGAAAAGCACAAATACCTTGTATCATCAAACCAGGGTCCCAGCTTTTTGAAAGAGTGGGTGACAGCAACGAGAGCTCAGGGCAGTAGGCCTGCCAGTGGCAATGCATGATAGTTCTGAAGTTTTCTTCTAAATGCTGTAGAGGAAGGTAGGTTTTTGTAGGGTAGCACACCTCGAGAACCCAACCAGAGAGCCATTGTACTAGGCCTGCACATGCTCACACACCCTGCCCCAGACAGCTTACAGGCTAAGGGAGCTTTTGACTCTCCGTCTCTCTCTGTACTGAAAGCTGCCAGAGCATGTGAACGTAGAGATACTCTTCTCAAAAGGACACACTGTTTATACGCTGCAGCCTAGTTCTCACATTATCTTGCCATAATCTCCCACCTATACCCCGCCCCTGACCCCCCCCCCCCCCGCTCCATTTATCACCCACCAGTCCTGGCACTGTTCTCCTCCTCTCCAGCAATTCAGGCACTTAGAGACTCTACAAGGAGTACACAGTGACAAAAGAAACGCTACTGCCAGTGCACCACAGCTGAGCCCATAGCTTTCTGGGACATTAACTGCTGTCAGCAGTTGCTTAAAGTAGCAGCAAACCACAATGTGCTGAGAGGTCAGTGGCTATTTGGACATGACCTGAACATGAGCTGGAGTTCATCTTGGGACTGATTCTAAGGCCGCACTGACCATGCATCCCATGGGCCAAACTAGCTTTTTTTCTTCTTTGCCTCTGCCATTTCTCACCCTCTGGTGATTTTATGTAATTTCAGAGCATCTGGGGATAGTAGAGTTTGTGTGGCAGGCTGCTCGAGACCACACAGCCCTGCCTCTCACATCACATTCAGGGTCTGTATAACAAATGGCATTTCTGTAGCATCTTTCATCCCAAAGTATCTTACAAATGAGGTAATCAACTCTGAATAGCAGCAGTTCTCCAGCTTTCCCATTCGTTCCATGACACTCTTTGGGAGAGACCCAGGCCACAGTATGAGAACCAACAATATACAGAGATCATGTCAAGAACCTGAGCAGCCATTTCACACCACACGGCCACTTAGGACAGGAGATAAGGGGTAAAATAAACAGTGAAGCTGCAAGGGGATTTGAGGAGGCAGAACAGCATTTCTCCCATCAGAATCAGGCCATCACACTCAGCTAACAGCCCACCTCCTACCCAGAAAACAAGGGCTCTTTAACAAGCGGTCAGGAACTCAACTTTACATCTCATCTCTAGCACCCTAGCAACACAGAATTCCCTAGTTACACAGTTTAGCTGTGACTCAGAGGGAAGACCACCAACTATTGAATCAACCCTGCTGCCCACAGCATCTGGGTATTGCCAGGGATCTCCCAGCAAGACCTGAACCCTGCCTTGTTCGTGAGATCTGTTGGGCTCCTAGCACGAGGGGCCTGGCTGGAGGGTGGGAAGCTCTCTTCTGGCTGCTATCCAGCTCTGACATTGGCATTGGTTGCTCCAGCACAGCCATGTTGAGAAGTTCCAGGTTTGGTGATTATGACAAAGAAGAGTACTCAGGGTTGAAACTCCTTTTACTGACCCTACAGTCTCTTATCCCCCAACCCTCATCTAAGAGGAGCAAGTTTTAAGGCTGCTATATCCTCCCTATACAAGTTTGGTTCTTTACCTGCCAGCCCAGCCAAGGAATCTCCAGAAATGTCAACCTTTAATAGCTTTCTTCGTGTCACTTGGTTTAACCGGAAAGAAAAAAGAAATCACAATATTATAAACAGTCAGAACAATAGAGCCAGCTGCTGACAATTTTCACTGAATGACAAATCTGAGTCTCTAACAGCACATGGCTGCAAATCGAGATGAAATCAGCAGGGCTTCAATGCTTTATTTAAAGTCTCTTTCTGCTACTTAAAAATGTGATTGCTGATTTGCATTTGGGAGTACATTTCCATGATCAGTAAGCCGAAGTGGCCAGTTTGAAATGTTCCTGCTGTTCATAGCTGAGCAGAGCAAAGATACAGCAGAAAACCAGCAACATTAAACACACCTGTATGCTTGAAAGCGGCCCCAGGCTGGCCCAGATACACATAGATACAACATACCCACAGGAGTTAATAAGAATGGTGCACACTTCTCGGAGCAGACCTGAGCCCATTAGGCCTCTGGTGATTTACCAGCAGCACTCTGTAATTTTGTGGACAGAACTTTCTATAAACTGTCCCAGAGGGTGTGGCTGGCCCAGAGGTCAGTCATATCCCCGTCTCCATCCCCCAGGCATTAAGCACAGAATTTTTTAGAAAATTAAAACAGCCATTGTCACATACTGGCGCCTTTATCGAACATTCATAAAACCCCCCAGATCTGAGCATTTATTCTTTAAAAATAAAATGTTTTAAAACGACATTTCAATAATCTTGTAAATTTCTACTTGCTATGTAATTTCAATCAGGGAACAATCTACAAATGCAACATAAATTGTGGTCAAGGGTGGCTCTGGTGTGACCCCAAGAGCTGGTCCATCTAGTGTGGGTGCCAGGTTGCTTGGTGGGAAATCCCCAACACCAGGAATCCCTGTGAGCTGCCCAGGCAGTGTCCTGACTAGGACATTGGTGGTAAAACACACACTGATTTTCATGGTTATTGTTGGTTCTCAGGCAGCCGGGGAATGATCCCCATTCTCCTGGTGACTGCAGTTAGAGTGAGGGAAGGGGTAGAGAGAGGCTCTCACGCTGTGTCCAGCATTAATGGCAGTGCTCTGTGATATCCACAACAACTGCCTTTTTCCAGCTGAAGAGGAAGTAGCCAGTGCCTGCGCCTGCTGCCACGGCTATGCAGAGGTATGCGTTGTAGGTCATGAAGATCAGCATGAGGAAGTAACTGACCACCACTTGTATGATGTGCAGCACTGTCTGCAGGAGATGAGGGAAGCTCAGCATCTGTTGTCTGAGGAATCAGAAAAGGACGACCAGTCAGTGAACAAGAGTCACAGGATGGGAAATGCAGGGTCCCCAGAGAGAGAAAAAAACCCATGGGCTGGAAATGCCAAGGTGGCCATGAAACACCAAGAGAGATGGGACAGTAAAGGGCAGAGATCTCCTGTCACATGTATACGTCATAGATGATTGCAACGTCCTCCATGAAGCTGGCTGCTTTGTAATAAAAGCCGGTTATTCCTTGATAAGGAATAATGATGTTCACTGGGTGATCAAAGCTGCTAAGGTTTGAGGGTCAAAATCATTCCAGCTCGTTTTACTACCTGGCCCTCACTGCCAGCCACACAGGGCAGCTTGTCTGCAAACAGAGGCCTTGACCACTCATGGGCACAGAAAGATCCTTTGGTTCCTTATGTAAGAATAGACAGAGAGTCTAGTGTCCTAGCCAAATTCAAATCTGGAAACAGCATCCCACCTCCCTACGAGCTTCCCCTGCTTTTATTCTTTGTTTCCCCTTCGTTAAAAGGGCCTCACGTGGCTGGTGAAGAGTAGCTGTTGCATTCCCTCCCCCCGCCCGAAAAGGGAGCTGCAGGTTCCCTGTATTTATAGTTTGTATAGGATGAAGCGTGTACAAGCATGAAGTTAGTTTTACTGCAGAGGACTATTTGATCTGCCTAGAATTTTCTATGTTTCAGTTTTCCCTGTGTTTTCTGCTGAGATGAGCAGCGTTTGTGTTAGAAGGAAAGTGGATTCTTACCCGACTGTTTTGTGCGTCTCCATCAAAGTGGTGCCATTTGGTCCCGGGACAGGCATGGAGTTGTAGCGAATGCTGACCTGTGATTTACGGAGCAGACTCTCCCGGGCTATTTTGAGGCCCTCATAAAACATGGCTAGGAAGAAGACTGCGACGAAAGCACCAGCCATTTCTGATAGACAGGAAAGGACAGCACAAGGTTACTGACTGCACAGAATGAGTCATCTGCTTCAATCACACAGAGAAAAGCACCTAACCATGCAACAAACAGCTCCCACTACACAGGCCAGATGGAGTGCGACGTCCAATTCCATAAAGTGAAACTCTCAACCACATTCGCTAAGGCTTGTGCAACACCTGAATAGTGACACAGGAGTCATCTCATCACCTTCAGCCTCTGCGCCCCAATTTCCAACCTGTTAACCACCTTGCCCTGGACATTCTAGGAACCTCTGACCTCATGGGATGGGGTCATTCACACAAGACTGCTAAGTAGCAAGCCTTTGGTTTGGCCTGGGGTGAGCAGCAAGTCAGCCGATTTGCTAACATAGCTGTACTAACCTCCAGGTGTATTGATCACCAATCCAGAAAACAGCAGCGGCACGTTCTTGTAGCTGAAGTGGAAAGTCATCTCCTGGCCAAGACAGAAAAATCATTTAAAACCTCAGCAAGATGCCTAAGCTCCAAGGGAGGGAGACAGAGCTTCACAGAACACAGACAAGCCCTTAGGACGTTAAATGGAAGGACTTTGTGCCGATAGAACTAGAGTTAACCTCGGGGGCAGTCCATTCTGGTCAGTAACTAAGTACATAGTTGAAATAACATTCTACAGCAGCGGTGGGCAAACTACGGCCCGCAGGCCACATCAGGCCCACGGGACCATCCTGCCTGGTCCTTGAGCTCCTAGTCGGGGAGGATAGCCCCCGGCCCCTCCCCTGCTGTCCCCCCTCCCCCGCAGCCTCAGGTGGCTGGCTTCATCTTGGCAGCGGGGCTGCGAGCTCCTGCTCCTCAGCAGCATGGTAAGGGGGCGGGGGCAGCAGGGGGTGGGTTGGATAAGGGGTAGGGGGACCTGGGGGGCAGTCAGGGGACAGGGATCAAGGGGTGGAGTTTCTGGGGGGGTGCAGTCCAGGGACAGGGAGCAGGGGGGGTTGGATAGGGGGTGGGAGTGTGGATAGGGGTCAGGGAGCACGGGGGTTGATGGGGGGGGGGAGTTGGGGCAGGCGGTCCTGGGAGGGGGCAGTCAGGAGACAAGGAGCAGGGGAGGGTTGGATGGATCGAGGGTTCTGAGGGGGGCAGTCAGGGGACGGGAAGTGGGAGGTGAATAGGGGGCGGGGGCCAGGCTGTTTGGGGGGCACAACCTTCCCTACCCGGCCCTCCATACAGTTTCACACCTCGATGTGGCCCTCAGGCCAAAAAGTTTGCCCACCCCTGTTCTACAGCAAACCTAGTGTAGCAGAAACACAGACTGCAGTGCTAGGTATTGCTGTGCACACTCCGGTTACAGCTGTAACTAGTCGCTTGTCCATTTGTAACAATTTTAATTGAAAAGTCACTGGATTTTACTCTAAAAGTTCTCAAGCAGCATTTTTCTTACTTTGCCTATATGTAAATTTCAATCATCATCAATGGATTTCTTTTGTCAGTTTGTGTGTGCACGGTGATTAAAAATTATCCATAAAAATCTCACCCTTCAAAGCCTACCTATAACTTAAATAAAGGGCTTTTATTGTTTTGTTAATTTCTTTTTAAAAGTGATTCCACATAGGTCATTAAGGTGTGCCCAGTGTGTTGTCTGAAGATGCAAGGTTCTGTGGCGATGCACCATTGCTTTATTTTTCAGGGTTAAAAAGATCTAGTGGATTTTCTCCCCTCTTTGAATCTTACTGGCAGATGTTTTCAGGTTATTAAAAGATGACAATGTAAATTAAACAGAAAACAGAGAGAGAGGATGCTTCTTCTTCAGGCAACTAACAGAAGTTACTAGATCACAGGCCCTGGTTCTCATAGGGGACTTCAATCACCCCGATATCTGCTGGGAGAGAAATACAGCAGTGCACGGACAATCCAGGAAGTTTTTGGAAAGGGTAGGGGACAATTTCCTGGTGCAAGTGCTGGAGGAACCAACTAGGGGCAGAGCTCTTCTTGACCTGCTGCTCACAAACCGGGAAGAATTAGTAGGGGAAGCAAAAGTGGATGGGAACCTGGGAGGCAGTGACCATGAGACGGTCGAGTTCAGGAGCAGAAGAATATGGGATGGGATATGAGTTACCACAGAGAATTCTTTCCTGGGTGTCTGGCTGGTAAGTCTTGCCCACACGCTCAGGGTTTAGCTGAGCGCCGTATTTGGGGTCGGGAAAGAATTTCCCCCCAGGGCAGATTGGCAGAGGCCCTGGGGGTTTTTCACCTTCCTCTGCAGCGTGGGGCACAGGTCACTTGCTGCAGGATTCTCTGCACTTTGAAGTCTTTAAAGCACAATTTGAGGACTTCAATAGCTCAGACATAAGTTAGGGGTTTGTTACAGGAGTTGGTGGGTGAGATTCCATGACCTGCGTTGTGCAGGAGGTCAGACTAGACGATCATAATGGTCCCTTCTGACCTTAAAGTCTATGATTCTATGATTCTCCTCTAAAAAAAACCCCAAACAACAAAGAAAGCCAAACCAAATTAAACAAAAACAAAACCCTGCAGCAGCAAGTCTCAGAGCCTGAGTCAACTCAGTGTGGGTCAGCTAACTCAGGCTTCTGCTATGGGGCTAAAAATAGTAGCATAGATATTCCTGTTTTGGCTGGAGCCCAGGCTCTGATACCTGGTGGGAGGGGCAGGTTGCAGAGTCCAGGCTCCAGCGGAGTAGGAATGTCTGCACTGCTATTTTTAGTGCTGTGGTGTGAGCCCGAATCCACTGATCTGGGGTCTGAGACCGGTGTTGCATTTTTTTTTTTTGTAGTATTGACGAGCTCAAAATGTCACTCTGCTGTCAACGCTAAGCCATCAAAAGTGACAAAAGAATCTGCCATGAACACCTTTTCTAAATCTCCGCCTGCTCTGAGGTTGTTTAAACCAATTCGCTACAAGTCAGCAGGAGACAAAAGCATCAGACAGTCAGATGCCAAAGAGCTACTTTGTTTAAAAACAAAAAAGAAGCTAAACCCTTTTAACAGTTCAAATATGTCAAATATGTTATGTTGGGGGGAGGGATAGCTCACTCAATTTGAGCATTGGCCTGCTAAACCCAGGGTTGTGAGTTCAATCCTTGAGGAGGCCTGTCAAGGTTCCTTCCCCACTCTGAACTCTAGGGTACAGATGTGGGAACCTGCATGAAAACCTCCTAAGCTTTCTTTTACCAGCTTAGGTTAAAACTTCCCCAAGGTACAAACTATTTTACCTTTTGCCCTTGGACTTTCACTGCCACCACCAAACGTCTAACTGGGTTTATTATTGGGAAAGAGTCGTTTGGAAACTTCTTTTCCCCCCAGAATCCTCACCAAAACCTTGCACCCCCCTTCCTGGGGAAGGTTTGAGAAAAATCCTCACCAATTTGCATAGGTGACCACAGACCCAAACCCTTGGATCTTAAGAACAATGAAAAAAAAAGCATTCAGTTTCTTACAAGAAGAATTTTAATAGAAGAAAAAGTAAAAAGAATCACCTCTGTAAAATCAGGATGGTAAATACCTTACAGGGTAATTAGATTCAAAACATGGAGAATCCCTCTAGGCAAAACCTTAAGTTACAAAAAGACACAAAGACAGGAATATCCATTCCATTCAGCACAGCTTATTTTCTCAGCCATTTAAAGAAATCATAATCTAATGCATATCTAGCTAGATTACTTACTAAGTTCTAAGACTCCATTCCTGTTCTGTCCCCGGCAAAAGCATCACACAGACAGACCCAGACCCTTTGTTTCTCCCCCCTCCAGCTTTGAAAGTATCTTGTCTCCTCATTGGTCATTTTGGCCAGGTGCCAGCGAGGTTATCCTAGCTTCTTAACCCTTTACAGGTGAAAGGGTTTTTCCTCTGGCCAGGAGGGATTTTAAAGGTGTTTACTCTTCCCTTTACATTTATGACAGGGCCATTTAGGGATCTGGGGCAAAAAAAAAAAAAAATTGAGGATTGGTCCTGCTTTGAGCAGGGGGTTGGACTAGATGACGTCCTGAGGTCCCTTCCGGCCCTGGTATTCTATGATTCTATGTTCAGATCTCTGTAGAATCTGATGCCATGTCTTCATGTACAGTGGCACAGCTGTACTGGTACCTCTGCAGCGCATCTAGTGAAGACACTCTGTGCTAATGGGAGAGAGCTCTCGCGTCGGCACAAAAATACCACCCCTGCAGGCGGCAGAAGCTGACGTAGCACCATGCACACTAGCGCTTTTGTCAGTGTAATTTATGTTGCTTTGGGCGGTGGAATATTCGCACCCTTCAGTGATATACGTTTTGCCGATATGGGCGGTAGTGTAGAGAAATTCCTCAGCTTTAACAGGACTGGAAAAATATGGAGCTGATAAAATTTGTTTCAAAAGTTAAGGCGTATACAAAAAATAAATCTTCTACTAAGATGCTTGGTCTTTGCTCTGAGAGGCTACCCAGGTAGCCCAGAGGCACATAGCAGCTGCATTATCAGCTGATTTAACTGGAGGGGTGGAGAGGAAGCTTTGTAAAGTCTGAAACACAGGTGGCTGTTAACGACCTGGAAAGCTCACTGCATGGTGACCTGTACATTTCAGGCCTCTGCTTTCCCGGTGTTATTTTCCCTATTGGCACACAGCCTCTTATTTTCAATAGGGAACTATTCTAACTAAAAGGCTTTCTGTTGAACCATCCCAGCAGACGCTGACCCAACGCTTTTGATTCTCTAAATCTGAAGAGCCCAGCTAGAGTCCTGCTATTTACACATGATCTAGACAAGTTCTGAATTCATCTCACACACATCATAACTTTTATAAAAGACTGAAAAATAAGGAGATGTTTGCTGTTGTGTATGGAATCTGCAATGAAGTTAGGACTGGTCTACACTAGAAAATTAGGTCAGCATAACTACATCACTCAGGGGGGTGAAAAATCTACACCCCAGGCGGCGTAGTGAAGCTGACCTAATTCTCAGTGCAGACAGTGTTAGGTTGACAGAAGAATTCCTAGCTACCACCTCTTGGGGAGGTGGATTACCTACGCCAATAGGAGAAACCCTGCCATTGGCATATACAGTGTCTTGAGCCCTAATCGGATTTTTCCTCCAACATCCCTTAATGTGTATAACTTCTCCTAATTAGCAAATGGGGACAGACACTAAGCAAAGCTGCAACATGTTACTCCTCTCCAGAAGGTGCTGGCCAACTGCTTGCATTCAGCAATTACCATGAATCAAAGATTTAGTGAAAACCTGCACACACTCTACAATATAGATGAGACAGCTTCACAGAAAAGAGTCCTGACTCCACCAGCCCACCAGAAATGCAGGGTGAGTGTCTGGGCTGGTACCGGCAGGATTCGGGAAGCTGTATTAGCAGGGAGGGAAGTCACTCATCTCATTCCCCATGGCAAACTGGACAGCAGCCAATGCCAAGTGAGTGGAACGGCCCCTCTCTCCAATGGGCCATAGTATGCAGGCTCCACTTATGGGAGCAGCATCTGCAGTGGCTGCCACATAACATTTAGTATGAAAATGGGTGCAAAGACACAACTCTCAGTCCTAGGGGGAGGAACAGTTTGTACTGGGAAAAAGCAGTACAAATACCAGAAAGCTAGTGGAGTCAGTCAGAAAGGTATTTCCACCTGTGGTGAACGGAGAACAATGGAGACAGGCAGCTAGGGTGTATTAGAGGGAAAGTTTCTGTCTCCCTCTGCTGGCAAGAGGGCTCCTATGCCCTCCCCCAATCAGTAGAGGAAACAAGATGGCGACTGACACACAAACTGGCACCCACCAAGATACTGCACGCTCAGCATGGCACTGTCCTGAATTCAGGGCATGGGGGTGAGTTAAGGAATGGGGCTGGTTACTTTGAGTCAATCATAACTTAGATCCTGCTCTCATTTATTACAGTGAGTGTTCTTTACAGAGCCCGTTAATGTTCTTGCTAAGAGCTCAGATGAAGAGTTCTATTTCAGGGATTCTCAAACTGGCGGTCAGGACCCCTCAGGGGGTTGTTCGGTTCTTACATGGGGGGTCGTGAGCTGTGAGCCTCCACCACAAACCCCACTTTGCTCCAGCATTTATAATGGTGTTAAATATATAAAAAAAGTGTTTTTAATTTATAAGGGAGGGTCGCACTCAGAGGCTTGCTATATGAAAGGGGTCACAAGTACAAAAGTTTGAGAACCACTGTTCTATTCATTTCCTTTTGTCTATAGGAAAATCCCAGTAAGGAAAGACCACACGTTCTTTGGTCTAAATGACTCTGAGCAGCTATCCCAGCAAATGGCTAGAGAGGCCCTTCCAGAAACACTAGGAGCATGTCTTCTGCTCACAAAAGGTAGGGTGCCAAGCATGCAGGCTACCTGGCTTTCTGCAAGGGAAGCACAGTTTGCAATAAAAGGAGCCCAATTCTTGAACACATTTCTTATGGCAGAATGTCCTCTGGGGAAACTGCCTCTGTCGCCTCTCCCAGCTCCGACACAAACCAGGGCAGGACAGATTTTCATGTATGTTAGCAGCTGCCACTGAAGACAGAACAGCACATTTGGGGCAAGCAGCAATATCAGAGGATTTAAAGAATCCTTGTAGAGAAACACCCCTCAGGAAGTGAGCTCAGCAACTGGGTGAATGGATTTAGTGCTATTAAGTCATGCCCTCCCTGCAGCTAAACGTTAATAAATAAGCATTTTAGAAAACTGATTCTGACTCCTGGCTACAAAGAGCCACCTGTTCAGGGAGGCAAAAGTCTTTGGACTTTGGAAACCGAGCTCAGATTAAGCTCTGGATGATGCGTACTTTTCTGGACTTCACTTACCATCATCATCATCCCTTCTCCATGATTGTGCCCCGGTGATGTTGTAGGGTGATGATGTTCCGAGGTCGGATGATAATGCTCAGAGGTGGATTCCATGGAGCTGTTCATCACATGGTTTGTGTGGTGGCTGGACATCTTTACTGCAGACTTGTCAATGATGGCGCACGCAGGACAGTGGGAGCCTTGAAGAAAGATGGAATAATGGACGTTAGGGCAAGAGTCACAGGAAACACTTCCCCAAACAGAAGGCAGTTTCTGTTGTCCACAAAGAAGAAGTCAGGCCTCCAACAAGCCGCACCCCGAGAACTACTGTCCGAGAGATGTGGCTCATAGCCTGGGACATACCATCCTCCCTCAAGCTCTGTACACAGAACTCAAAGCAAATGCTCAATTTCCAATGAGGTGTGTTTCCATTAGGTTAATTTCTTTAATATCTTTGCAACTCTCTAGTGGGTGGCAAAGTCACTACCCTGAAGAGCCTACGATCCAATTGAGAAAACATGCAGCAGGGAAGAAAGGATCATTTTTAATTCATTAAGTGAAAAAGTCTCCTCTAAACTCCAGACATCAAACATGCAAAAGCTGACTTCTGTTGCTTCAGAATCTAATTGCTCCCAAGCCCCATTTTCATTGCATCTATCAAAGGATCAGGCTCACAGTTCTCTTAATTGGCAGCCATGCATTTGATTGGGAACAGGTCTATCCAAAAATTGCATTAGTTTGGGACAAGAGTTACTGCTGATGGAAAGGTCTGGAGCAGCCCCAGGCAAGCCAGTCTCATTTCCACAAACTTTCGTTCTTCACCTCTCCCCTCTAATTACTTTAGGCATAACCTGAGAGAGAGAAAAACATACAGAAGGCTGCAAATCCAAATCCATTAAATCTGTTTACTGCAAATCAAGTGGGTCTGGACAGGCACTTTAGAACAAGGGGAGAGCAAATAAATGGTTAATGGTGGTCATGGTTTCTCCCTCTCCCTGGGGTGAGGTGCCTGTCACAGGAGCTGATCTCAAAATGCTCTGCAGAGTAAAAGAGCAAAGGCAGAAAGGGATTAAGGGTTAGAGGAGATGAAGAAAGGAGCTGGAGTGTCGGGTGAGGCAGAGAGATATAGAGAAGGAGACAATTTATACCTCATATCAGACATTGAAGTGAATGATATAGCTAATGTAATCTAATGGGCGGAGAGGGGAGAAAGAATCCCTCTTTCCATACTTACTATTCAAACCCAAGGGTTTGGCATGAGGAGTACAGAGGCCACACAGGCATGATCAGACTGTGAGCAAATTAAGGGAATATTAAGGGCTAGTGCAAATAGCAGAAGAAAGTCACTACTGTATCCTCAGCGCTCTCGCCTGGGAGCAAGCATTACAGGCGGGCTCAGTGTTTATTTGTTCAATGCATTAGAAGTGCCTATTGCCTCATCTACATGCACATACAACTGTAAAATTTCAAAGCCATAGAACCAGAGTGGAGGAAACACACACACACAAACACACACCCCCAAGCTTCAAATCTCTCCTTCCCAAGCAAAGGGGCAAACAACTACACAGCCCTGTATATTAGGTCATACAAGAGACATGCTGCATGGGCACTGCAGAGCAACCAGGGCCTTGGGCATAAGCACGGTGCCTCAAATAGACTGGGACTCAGGAGACCTGGGCTCTCTTCCCAGCTCTAACACCAATTTGCTGCGTGGCCTTAGTTAAGTCACTTAGCACCAGTCCTGAAGGCTCTCCCAGTGCTTCACAAAGCTGAAAAGCATTGCTCTGTTCCCCTTGGAGAGATGTGCTAGGTAGCCCTATTGACTACAACAGACTGTGCTCTGGGTCCTTTATGGTCTAGGATTCTATTCACAACTAAAGGATCCAATTTTAAAAAACCCAGTGAAATGAAAACCCACCTCAACCCTCCTAAAGCCACAAGCTACAGGAGAGAGTAGGAAGGGGAGTGTTGTGTGCAGAAGAGATGGAGAAAGGTCCTCAATACAGGGGCAATGGTGTTGACGAAACAACCCAGCTTTAAGAAAAGGAGTACTTGTGGCACCTTAGAGACTAACAAATTTATTTGAGCATAAGCTTTCTTTTGTGAGCTACAGCTCACTTCATCGGATGCATCCGATGAAGTGAGCTGTAGCTCACGAAAGCTAATGCTCAAATAAATTTGTTAGTCTCTAAGGTGCCACAAGTACTCCTTTTCTTTTTGCGAATAAAGACTAACATGGCTGCTACTCTGAAACCCAGCTTTCACAGTCGGTGGTTGGGATGTGGAAGGGGGAGGCTGAGATAAGCACACCAGAACCTGATGCAGGCTGGAGTTAGCTCATCCAGTGGCACTCAAACTTTTTTCATGGTGACCCCTTTCACATAGCAAGCCTCTGACTGTGACCCCCCTTATAAATTAAAAACACTTTTTAATATAATTAACACCATTATAAATGCTAGAGCAAAGCGGGGTTTGGGGTGGAGGTTTACAGCTCATGACCCCCCATGTAATAACCTTGTGACCCCCTGAGGGGTCCCGACCCCCAGTTTGAGAACCCCTTTAAGCTAAATAATTAAGTGATGTTTCCAGAGTTTGAGGATTTTGTGCATTCTGCCACCCCTCCCTTCCCACAGTAGGATAATATGAAAGAAAAAAAAAAACCCACAGAAAACTGCCTTCATTCCCCCACTGATGTCTTTAATGGCTTTTCCCTGGATGCACCAGTGTCCAAATTAAACAACTATCCCTCTGTCTTAGAGTTTTAAACTGCCACCCTTCTCCCTAGCATACGGAGACCTGTAAAATCAACAGCAATAGCCAAGCCCCTAGCAGACTCCAGGGAGTCTCGGCTCTTCTTCCTTTTCGGGTAAAAGCCTGTGGGGCAGTAGGGATTATTTTTTAGATTTTAATTATTTACTCTTTGTCTTGGGTTGCTGGGACTGCAGAGGATGTCAACAGTGGGAGGAGCATTCAGAAAAAGCTAACTACCTTAACAAAATGACAGTGAAATATTTGAGTGAGAAGGTGGGGTTTGGTTCTGTTGTGCTGTTTGGGGGGCGGGGGATTGGTTTTGTTTTTTCAAGTCTGAGTTGTCTAATACTGCCCTTGGTGATGTTCACACAAAGCCCCCACACCTGCCTAAGGAACGAGGACCACTGCTCTTCCCCCTGCCTCGCACACACCCCGAAGATCTCTACAGCTATTTGCCAAGTGTAGTAAGATATTTTATGAGTCCTTAAAGTAAGGTAATGGTGTAAATGGGTAAGACAGCTCAAGCCATTGTGCAAAGGGAATCAATACATGGAAAAACTATTTAAAAACAAGAGTCACCCCCCTGGAGAGCAGGGAAAAAGTCAGCCCGGCTGCATAGTGAGAGCACTAATCGACTGAAGTTACAATCAAGGATGTTCACTCTCCCCAGCTCATGGTGGGAACAGATGGTTTGGAGAAGCAGCTCTAGTAAATCAGTGGGTCTGTAACAAGTCTTAAGGAAGCAAGAGCAATCCAGAGTAACAAGCTGGCTGCTGGCTGCAGGCAAGGGGCACGGCTTTTACAAAGCCATAGTCTAACTGGGGCCAGACACTAGCTCCTATTATGGCAAAAGCTTTAAATAGGTTCAGTCCGGAGCACAGACCCAGCAGTCAGCGGCAGGTATTTTTATGCGAATGGGAGGTTTGCTCTCCGGACTGCACTGCTGCCTGCTCTAGCACTTGTTAACGCACCCAGGGAAGGAGATAAAATTCCATAGCGACTACTGAGATCTGGACAGGTTCACTGTCTACACAGCACTTCTAGCACATGTGCACATGCAATGGGTTCACCTGTATCCTCAACAGTATTCTACTGGGTAAGGAGGAAAAGTGGGGAAGGGAAGAATAGGTTAAGGGATAAATTTCCTCAGCATCTTGTTTTACTGCCCCTTTCACATCACAGTTTAGTTCTGGGGCCAGCTCTCTATACAGGGGCAGTGCCTTCCATTTGAAGGCCCATCAAGACATTAAGAGAAGCAGACCAGGACTTACACACAGGACTGGGAACGATGAACCAGATCCTGAGCTCTAATCCCAACTCCGGACACCAATTCCCTCCATCGCTTTGGGCCAGACACCCCGCCTCAGTTCCCACCCACCGACCCCACCCATCCATGAGCCGAACCAATTCTCAGAACATGCAGACAATGCAGATGCAGGTGGGGTCACTCTGTGAAGCCCTGGGACTGGAGTAGCAGAGTATTACTGGGAATGATAGATAGCGACTGAAGGAAGACTGGCCACCTCTCAGCTTGCTCTCAGAAGATGCAAGACAAGCACTGGTTGGACCACAGGGATCCTGATACACCCTGCTTCCCAGGGGATCTGCAAGGGCCAGTTAAGAAGAACGAGGTGCTTTGAGGAGGCCACACACTATGTAAAGGACAGTCTATTGCGGCTCTTCCTTAGAGACAGCCAGTCCTGTTGCTCAGACCTCTCTGGGCTAAGCTCTCCAGTAGCAGCCAGTCCTTCACACATCCCAGAGACACTACAGGTCATGAAAGGTCTAGACTGTGGGAGGGATCCAGACAAATGCTGAAGAGGAAGCACTCAGCCCGGTCTAAGGGTCTGTTTACACCAGAGGTGGGCAAACTATGGCCCGCAAGTCACATCTGGCCTGCGGGACCCTCCTGCCCGGCCCCTGAGCTCCTGGCCCGGGAGGCTAGTCCCTGGACCCTCCCCTGCTGTTCCCCCTCCCCCGCAGCCTCAGCTGCGCCACCAGCGCAATGCTCCGGGGGGCCGGGCAGCGGAGTTGCAGAGCTGCGGCCTGACCCGGTGCTCTGGGCGGCGCGGCCGTAGCGCCGCCAGCCTCGGGTGCTCCAGGCAGCGCGGTAAGGGGGTAGCGGGGGTTGGATAGAGGGCAGGGGAGCTGGGTGTGGTGGTCAGAGGACGGGGAACAGGGGGGGTTATATGGGGCAGGGGTCCCGGGGGGGGGGGGGGGGAGGCAGTCAGGAATGAGAGGAAGGGGGTTGGATGGGGCGGCAGGGGGCAGTCAGGGGTGGGGGGTCTGGGGACAGGGAGCAGGGGGTGGTGGATAGGGCAGGAGTCCCGAGGGGGCTGTCAGGGGACAGTGGCATTGGATGGGACAGGAGTCCCGAGGGAGCCGTCAGGGGGTGAGAAGCAGGGGGCTTGGGGAAGATAGGAGGCGGGGGCCAGGCCATGCCTGGCTGTTTGGGGAGACACAGCCGCCCCTAACCGGCCCTCCATACAATTCTGGAAACCTGATGTGGCCCTCGGGCCAAAAAGTTTGCCTGCCCCGGTGTACACTTAACTAGAGGTGTGACTGCAGCCCACGCAGACGCACCCAGCCACTCTGACCTAGCTAGTGCGAATACCAAGAGCAGCAAAGCCCTAACAGCACAGGCTTCAGCCCAGGCCAGCCACTCAAGTCGCTACCTAGGGTCCCCGGCAGGCTTGTAAATCCCACACTAAAGACTGTGCTGCTGCATCTTCACTACTCTTGGCACCAGAGCTAGACTGGGTACGTCTCCACATGCTGCAGCCACACCTCCCACCGCAGCATGGACAAACCCGAAGACTCCTAGTGGGCAAAGGGAGCCCTTCTTGCCAAGCCAGACAGCTACGCGGATTCCAGTACACTGAGCCCCCTTTGAAATTAGTACCCATCACTGATATAACCACGGGGCATAACCAAAAAATAATCAACTCCCACAGCACTTAAACATGCTCCACACAATAGAGTTGTGTAGCTTTTCACACCTCAGCTATTCAAAGGAAAAAAAGCCATCCATTTCCTTGGCTACTGCCCAGAAGAATGGAACCCTTGCAAAACACCTAACAGGTTTCTCTTATATGAGGGTTATTTACTCTATTCCTGGAATAGTGTTTGTTTGTCAGAGGTCCTAGTGACAAAACATGTATCAGCCATGTTGGGAGGGGGCACAGTTACCACATCAGTCCCCAGATGGTTCCATCTTGCAACACAGGGGGACAGTGTTCCTGATTTGGGGGACTACTATGTGGTCAATGGGTCTCCCGACAGGGTTGATTTAGTAGCAAGGACAGCATTTAGTGGTTCACAAACTAAAGCCAGCTAATCTCTACATTCCCCAGAACAGGTAGCAAAAGTTTCAGGATTTAAAGCTGATGCCAAACTGTAATGAAAGCCCTGAAAGCAAACCTAGAGAAGAAGAGAAACTGAACTGTCGACAAGTCATAAGCACAAAAGACACTGTTTCTGTGCCATTCCCAAGCCATGAATCTTCCAGTCCTGCGTGACGCTAAGAAGCGATACATACAAGAAATACATGGCAGTTATCAGCAGTCTACTTACAGCAGTCCAGCTGGCAGCCAGTGATTTCCAACCTTCCTGACTCACTCTGAGCAGCCACCCTCGAGCTCAGAGCTTTTCAAAGGAAGACACTCCACCCAGAGGCGGGAGGGGGAGGAGAGTCCATAGACACACTGCAGCACTGTTCACTCACTCAACCTGTGGTCTTCAGTGAATGGTCTGAGCTAGTCATCATACGACCAGAATGCTGCCTCTGATTTATTCCATTTCCTGACACCCTTGCCAGCTTCAAACGCTTCCTCTCCAAATAAAACCCTGCCTCCTGGGCACCACTAAACCCAAGGAGATAGTTGATGGTACACTCAAAAGCAACCAGCATATTCTACCTACTTGTATTTCATGAGTTGGGGTTCTAAAGCCGTATTTCTTGGGTTTCCAGCTCAGCAAGGGAAGGTCATTCTGGGTCTGGACTCTGTACAGTATTTCTCAACCCAGGATCACAGTGGCTGTAAACAGTGAAGTACGTAGGATGCGACAGGTTGATATCCTGATCCACCTCAAAAGGCATGGGGAAGTGGGTCTTTGGGGGTTAAAAGGAGGAGAGGGCAGCCCTTGTGACTGTTTAGCTGGGAGATGCCAGAAATGGCTAGGCGGGAGTGAAAGAGGAGGGGCAGGAGGCGAGGAGAGCAGGGATGTGGCCATGACACAGCTGTGTTGAGCTGTGAAGGGGAGGATGAGTGGCTTGGATGTGATCTGAAAAGGAGGGTGGAAGCCAGCAATGGGATTGGAGAAAGGGAGACGAGGACAGACTGGCAAGTGAGGGAGATGGGCATTTGGGCAGCTGCATACAGCATGCACCAGAATTGGGGGCTTCTGTTTTTTAAAGAACAAAAATTGAAAGAATTCACAGCCTTGTTACCATTTAAGATAGATTTCCAGAGGTCTTTGAAAACCTCAGCCTAGGAGCATTACTGCACAGACCTGGCACCCCTTGCTACGGGCCCAAGGGATCTGCCTTGCCTCCTTACTGCACAGGGCCATGGTGGCCTGTAACAGCCCAGGCTGACCTGTGCCAGTCCCAGGCATTTTTCGTTAGCCCATGTGCAGTCAAACCTCGGAGATCATCCTAGTCCTGACAAACCTAGAGGTTATAGGAACCGGTCTCCTGAGAAAGATGGAGTAGATCCCCACCTATGCACGGCAGGAGGGTTTGGAGGGTCTATTAGGACAGGTTCAAGTACAGAAATGTCCAACTCGTGGGCCCATTTCCACTTTTAAATACAGTCCGTGGGCTGGAGTTTAGGACTCCAGCTTTCCTCAGTGCCTGTCGGATCTCCCTGCCAGCAGTCACTGGAAGGGTCTGGGTCTCACCAGGCAGCCTCACAGAGATCTGGGGAGAATCTGGCCATATGCAGTAAGTAACAGGGTGGTTTTTTGTTATTGTTTTTTACATTTGACACCACTCAGTGGAAATCTCCCCTTCTTAGGGCCGCTGCTGCTGCCCTTTGCCCCCTTTCCTCCCTTTCCCTAACTTTTGTTTCTCTCCCTCCTCCCCGTCTCCTGTTTCCTTCTCTCTTTACCCACATTCATGCCTCCCGACAGACAGAGCTGTGCCTTCCACACCCAACTGTGTGTAGGTTCCATGGCAGGAGGCCCACCAGCTTTCACACTCTGCTTCTGCACACATAAAACAATGGCCTGATTTGAGCAGGGGCTTGGTTCAAATGCTGGCTCATGTACATTTCCTCAAGCTGCACAATTTTGATAGGGAAGCCAGAGAACACAGCAGCACTAGTTAGGCTTTAATGAGACTCTTATCAAAGAAAGGCCAGGGAGGACTAGATGGCATGACAGCCTACATCTGACCTATCCACATTCTCTCTCTTTGCCCCAGAGACAGAGCTGCAGACGGGCTTTTAGGAGGTACTCACTGGAGCTAACTTAGCGTATGCGCAGGCACACGCACACCCTCCACTAGAGGAGAGGCCAGTGCTCTTCCTCTTAATAGGATTAGGATCACATTCCTTCATGGAATTTATTTTCATAACATAGAAAAAAACTCGTCCAGTCAGTAGAGCTCAATTAATCTACTCCCCCCATAAACAGAGAGTCCTAATCTTCCAGCCTGTTCAGATTTCCCAGGGACAATTCTGAACTTTCAACACAATAGGAGACGAAATAGGGAATTAAGGACAATACCTCCCTACAAGGACAATGCCACAGAACTCTATGAAACAAAGCTTTATTCAAGCAGAGTTTACTACAAGCAGTTTCTACTGTACTGCAAGACAGCAGAGAGCAATACTGGATGGCAGACAAAAGCTTTCAGCCATAAAAACAACAATGGGGAAGGGATATTGAGAGGCACAGGAAAGGGTGTAGATACAATTCAACAAAGACGGAGATACAGGGGGGTTGAGAGATAGAATCATAGAACCACAGGAGTCATCTAGCCAAAATGCAGGATTTGTTGTGGCTAAACAGATGGCTATCTAGCCTCCTTTTGAAAACCTCCAGCGAAGGCACTTCCACAACTTCCCTAAGCAGTTTGTTCCATTGTCCTACTGTTCTTACAGTTCAAGTTTTTCCTGAGATTTCATCTATAGCTGCTGTGCTGTAGTTTGAACCCATTGCCTCTTGTCCTGCCCTCTGTGGCAAGAGAGAACAAATTTTCTCCATCTTTTTATGGCAGCCTTTCAAATATATGAAGACAGCTATCGTGTCCCCTCTTAATCTCCATTTTTCCAAACTAAACATTGCCAGTTCCTTCAGCCTTTGCTTGTATGGCTTGCATTCCATCCCTTTGGTCATCTTTGTCCCTCACATCTGGATCCTTTCCAATTTTTCTCCTTTCTATACTGCGGTGACCAAAATTGGACACAATCCTCCAGCTGAGGCCTAACCACTGCCAAGTAGAGTGGTACTATCACCTCCCATGACTTGCATGCTTTGTTAATGCAACCTAAAATTGCATTTGTTTTTGTTGCAACAGCATTGCATTGCTGACTCATGTTGAGGTTGTGATCCAGCACACCTCCCAGATCCTTCTCAGCAGCGCTGCTGCCAAGCCAGTTATCCCCCATTCTGTATTTGTGCATTTGGCTTTTCTTTCCTAAATGTAGCACCTTACATTTGTCTTTCTGGAATTTCGTTTTGTTGTCGATAGCCCAGTTCTCCAATTTATCAAAATCCTTTTGAAATTTTAGCTCTATCCTCCAAAGGGTTGGCAATCTCCCCTACCTTGGTGTCATCTGCAAATTTGATCAGTATGCTCGCTATACCTACATCCAGGTCATTAATAAAGATTTTAAACAACACAGAACCCAGAACAGATCCCTGGGGAACCCCAGTGGAGACCTCCCTCCAATCCGACATCATTCCATTAATAGTTATTCATTATGGTTGTTTAAACAATTATGTATCCATTTAATACACATTTCTCCAGCTTACGAATGAGAATGTCACATGGGACTGTGTCAAAAGCCTTGCTAAAGTACAGGTATATTATATCCACCGCATTCCCCCTATCCACCAAATCAGTTACCTTGTCAAAGAAGGAAATCAAGCTGGTTTGGCATGATTTGTTCTTGGTAAATCCATGCTGGGTGCTGGTGATCACCCCTCATCCTCCAGGTATTTGCAAATTGAATGTTTTATACATTGCTCTAGTAGCTTCCCAGTAGGGATGTAAAAGGTTAACTGGTTAACCGGTACGCATTAGGCTTACCGTTAACTGGACCTTAATCGTTAACCCTGATGGCCGCATGGCAATAATGTGTAGTGTTAATGTATGGCAATAGTGAGTAGTGTCAATTTAAATGCAAATTAGGTGCAGTTCTCAGGCTCCTGGCAAGCTGCTAATGCAGCCCTCAACATAGGATGTACCAAGTGTCAGAGGGGTAGCCCTGTTAGTCTGTATCCACAAAAACAACGAGGAGTCCAGTGACACCTTAAGGACTAATAGATTTATTCGGGCATAAGCATCTGAAGAAGTGGGTTTTTTACACACGAAAGATTATGCCCAAATAAATCGGTTAGTCTTTAAGGTGCCACCGGATTCCTCATTGTTTTCATAAGATGTAGGCACCCTATGAATAAAAGTTGTGGTTCCAGCTGCATTGTGCCCATCAATGGGGACAACCTCTTACCAGAGTTAGACGCACACTGCATTAGGAAACTGCAGAGGTAGTAACGGTCACAGTACCAGGAGATAGCACGTGCACACACAGTGAAAGGGGGGGAGGAGGCAGGATCAAGGAGCCATCCTTTGTTTTTTCTGAATGACTGCCCAAGCTCAGTTTAACTTACAAATGCAGCCCCTACCACCTAGTCCCCTCACTCACACACTAGGGTTTGTACCAGGCTAATGAGTAGCTGTGTCAACCCTGCCTTCTGACCTGGGATGCCCTTTATATTGCTTTGCTGCTGCAGCCTCCAGTCTGGACTGCTCACAAACAGCCTCCAGCATGGAAGTCACTCCCAACTACGTCCATGTGTGCTGCAGCCAGCCAGCCATGCCTTGGCTCTTAGCAGCCTTGGTTAGAATAATAGAATATCAGCGCTGGAAGGGACCTCAGGAGGTCATCTAGTCCAACCCCCTGCTCAAAGCAGGACCAATCACCAACTAAATCATCCCAGCCAGGGCTTTGTCAAGCCTGACCTTAAAAACCTCAAAGGAAGGAGATTCCACCACCTCCCTAGGTAACGCATTCCAGTGCTTCACCACCCTCCTAGTGAAAACGGTTTTCCTAATATCCAACCGAAACCTCACCCACTGCAACTTGAGACCATTACTCCTTGTTCTGTCATCTGGTACCACTAAGAACAGTCTAGATCCATCCTCTTTGGAACCCCCTTTCAGGTAGTTGAAAGCAGCTATCAAATTCCCCCTCATTCTTCTCTTCTGCAGACTAAACAATCCCAGTTCCCTCAGCCTCTCCTCAGAAGTCATGTGTTCCAGACCCCTAATCATTTTTGTTGCCCTCCGCTGGACTCTTTCCAATTTTTCCACATCCTTCTTGTAGTGTGGGGCCTAAAACTGGACACAGTAGTCCAGATGAGGCCTCATCAGTGTCGAATAGAGGGGAATGATCACATCCCTCCATCTGCTGGCAATGCCCCTACTTATACATCCCAAAATGCTGTTAACCTTCTTGGCAACAAGGGCACACTATTGACTCATATCCAGCTTCTCGTCCACTGTAACCCCTAGGTCCTTTTCTGCAGAACTGCTGCCTAGCCATTTGGTCCCTTGAATGTCGTCAGATTTCTTTTAGCCCAATCCTCTAATTTGTCTAAGTCCCTCTGTATCCTATCCCTACCCTCCAGCGTATCTAACACTCCTCCCAGTTTAGTGTCATCTGAAAACTTGCTGAGGGTTCAGTCCACGCCATCCTCCAGATCATTAATGAAGATATTGAACAAAACTGGCCCGAGGACCGACCCTTGGGGCACTCCGCTTGATACCGACTGCCAACTAGACATGGAGCCATTGATTACAATCCATTGAGCCCAACTATCAAGCCAGCTTTCTATCCACCTTATAGTCCATTCATCCAGCCCATACTTCTTTAACTTGCTGGGAAGAAGAATACTGTGGGAGACCGTGTCAAAAGCTTTGCTAAAGTCAAAGAACAACAGGTCCACTGCTTTTCCCTCATCCACAGAGCCAGTTATCTCGTCATAGAAGGCAATTAGATTAGTCAGGCATGACCTTCCCTTGGTGAATCCATGCTGACTGTTCCTGATCACTTTCCTCTCCTCTAAGTGCTTCAGAATTGATTCCTTGAGGACCTGCTCCATGATTTTTCCAGGGACTGAGGTGAGGCTGACAGGCCTGTAGTTCCCCGGATCCTCCTTCTTCCCTTTTTTTAAAGATGGGCACTACAGTAGCCTTTTTCCAGTCGTCCGGGACCTCCCCCGATTGCCATGAGTTTTCAAAGATAATGGCCAATGGCTCTGCAATCACATCCCCCAACTCCTTTAGCACCCTTGCATGCAGTGCATCCGGTTCCATGAACTTGTGCTCATCCAGCTTTTCTAAATAGTCCTGAACCACTTCTTTCTCCACAGAGGGCTGGTTACCTCTTCCCCATGCTGTGCTGCCCAGTGCACTAGTCTGGGAGCTGACCTTGTTCGTGAAGTACATGGAGTACATTAGCTTTTCCAACATCCTCCATCACTAGGTTGCCTCCCTCATTCAGTAAGGGGCCCACACTTTCTTTGGCTTTCTTCTTGTTGCTAACATACCTGAAGAAACCCTTCTTGTTACTCTTAACATCTCTTGCTAGCTGCAACTCCAAGTGTGATTTGGCCTTCCTGATTTCACTCCTGCAGCCTGAGCAATACTTTTATACTCCTCCCTGGTCATTTGTCCAATCTTCCACTTCTTGTAAGCTTCTTTTTTTGTGTTTAAGGTCAGCAAGGATTTCACTGTTAAGCCAAGCTGGTCGCCCGCCATATTTACTATTCTTTCTACACATCGGGATGGTTTGTTCCTGTAACTTCAATAAGGATTTTTAAAATACAGCCAGCTCTCCTGGACTCCTTTCCCCCTCTGCTGCAGGTGCCTCCAACATACATTTCTGGGAGAAAAATCTAAGACTGGGGGTATGTCCTGTACTGCCCAGCCCTCTCCTGGGCAATACAAGTTTATATGAAGTCTGGTATTGTTTTAATAGAAATAATATGCACATAACTTGCCACCCCAAATGGAGTTTTCCAGACACTTCAATTTAAACACGTTGAATTAGATAAACAATAAAACAAGTTTATTAACTACAAACAGAGAGATTTTAAGTGAACACGTGTAATGAGGAATAAAATTCAGAAATGGTTACAAGAAAGATAAAACTCAACTGGTGCCTAATTTACCGAACTATGTCAAACTCGAAGCAAAAGTTCTCTCACATGCTCTCAGCAGCTTTACTGACCAAATTTCTTAGGTCAGGACCCTAGAATCCCTAGAATTCTCCCTAGAATCCACCAAGCACTTCCTTTGTCTTGTTGCTTCAGGTGCCGTGAATGCTATAAAGGGGCGGACCTTGGGGCGCTTGTCCCTCCTTTTTGTATTATCAGTCCGCCTCTTGAAAAACCATTTCCGGCTGAGATTCAGGAGACAAAGCGTCAACAGGGAAGGATGTTCCCTGCTGCTTTTTCCTCACCTATTAGAGAGTCCCTTTGTTTCTCTTCCTGCTTGATGATCCTGTTTACTGCTTAAATGCAAATTAAGCAGAGCACATGTTCCTTTGTTTAAGACAGCCCTGTATGCCAACTTCTGCTTGGGTAGGGCTGTGGTTTGGAACACGTATTAACAACACCATACAGTGGAATATTGTAACATCACATGCAATGTTGTCATATACATTTTATCAGGATAATAATGACCAGCTAATCATGAGTTTTCAAACGATATCTCACAAAATGTACTTTGTAAAAAGATTATTAAGATAGTGCATAGGGTGTGGACACATGGTTACATTCTGTTACACCCTCCCCCTCTTATCTTATCTCCACCCTCATTCCAGTATTGCTTCATTCTCTCTCCTTCCTCATTTATTCCATACACTGCATTCATTATCTCCTCTCCACTGCTCACTCTGCTCTCCCCCATGCCCCTCACCTTTCTCTGTGTGTACATCATATGACCATTTTTCCCCTCTTTCCCCCAGGCCTCCCCAGGACAGGTGGCGCGAGAGGACGGGGGAGTCCAGGATGCCCCTTTCTTCCCAATTTCATCCCCTCATGCTATGTAAGAACTAGGGGAGAACCCAGATCCTGCTGTTCCAGAACCACAAACCTGTATCACTTGAGCTAAAGGAGAATCTCCATGAACATTACAGTACCTTTGACACCTTCCATCCAGCAGAGGGCAGTGACAGAAACACACCCTCCACAGGTCAGTACAATCATTTTTAAGTCTCTAGACCAGTGGTTCTTGGGCTCAGGGCCCATCTGTAAATGTTTATGGCCTGTCACGACCCAGTAAATAGTCTGAGAGTGGGGGCCCTGAGATGGTTTCAGTTGGGTCTTGCCCAGCACTCACCCCACAGCAGAGGCTCCTGCACTATGAGGCTGGCTGGGCTTGGTTCTCGGCTCTGGTTTGGCCCTACCCCCCTGACTGGACCAAATCTGTGATAGCGGAATTGTGAGCTGGCTCATGGGTTGCAGGGCCACTCACTCAGATTTGGCCTGCCTGGGCTCCCATCATCATGATGGCTAAGCCAACCTTGAGTGGCGCGGGGACCCCAGGGGTTGCAGTGCCTGGAGTGAGGAGGGAAGCCCAGCCAGCCCTGTGGGACAGGAGCCACAGGAAATGCTATGTGACCCTTTGAAACATTCTAGTAACCCAATTTTGGATCCCAACCCACAGGTTGAGAAACCCTGCTCTAGACCATAATTAACATATTTAAAGAGAAAATGTTTCCAAAAGGAAATCACTTGCCACATCAGGAAGCTTCTGAAACTAATGATTTGGAGACACTCTTATCTAGATTCCTGGATTTTGAGAAGAATGTATCCCAAAAGATGCAATGGCCACATAGTAGCCCTCCAGTGGGTACTGATCAGCAGCAAGGCTGGTATTAATAATTTGTTATAGCAACAGCCATATTACTCAACTCTTGCACTGCACGGTGCTTTGTCTTGGCACGATGAGGCACAGGGACAGCCTGATAAGATCTATTTACGCAAGAGTCTGGCACGGAATTATAATTAGGAGCAGGTTGCTTATCAAAGTTACCTGCTCAATAGCAGAGATGTTATTAATGCAATGAGCAGCCTGGTCATGATCAGATTGGATCTTAGTCCCCCATCTGGCCTGGGCACTCATGGAGAGGTCAGAAAAACAGTTGTGACAAGACAGCAGGTTTGAAAGGCACAATCCTCACCCTTCCAACTAGGGGCAGTTTGCCTACAACAGTATTACCTTCCCATGTGTATCTAAGAGAAAAGACAAGATAGGTGTAAGCTGCTTTAGAGAACCCACTGTCAACTCTGCCACTAATTTCTAAAGATATTTTAATGACCAAAGTGCCCGCATTAGAGCATGCAGGCACCGTACATCCTAAACAAGCCATTTAAAAGATACCTTCAGCAATAACACGCAATTAAAAGCAGATGTTAATGTGCTCCCAAAGAGGGCTGATCCCAGGCACCAGGAGGCAACTTCAGAAGATCCTTCTGGATGGCCCCTGTGTGTGCAAAGGACACTTGTGAGAATCTCATCAGGACCATACTGTTACAACTGCACCTCTGCTGTGTTCTGCCACATGCTATAAATGCAGAGAAAGCATGACAGAGGGATGCAATGAGCTCTGCTCCCACAGTATTGGTAATGCAGAGATGGGTGAGCCTAGCTAGAACAGCAAACACAGAGCACCCCAGAGAAGGGGCATCTGCATGATTCTATGAAGGGCTAACAAAGGGCAAAAGAGGGCACGCACAAGCTGACTGGCTCATTCTATACTTTTCCCTCTTCTGCTCACTGGCATTGCAGAGTGCATTGACTTTTAGTAGGCATCAGACTGGCTCTCTGGTTTCTCATGCTCCCACGTCAACGGTCTTCAAGCTTCTGCTTTCCTGTGACATGAAGAGGAGATGCTTTTCAGAGTAGGGAGAGTCTTCATTGTGTCCTGGACAGCACAGATGGTATTGAAGCACGGACAGTCAGTCTAATCCTTGTGCCGAGTTAATCTCTGCTGGGGATCTGACCACTTCATGGATGCTTTTCACCCTACTCTTGCTTTGGCACGAGGAGCTCTGCTAAGTGTCATGTTTGCCATGGCCATGATTTCTGTGGCAAAACTCAGGAATATTTCATGGTCTTTCCCTCCAGCTGCATGCTACTGAGTAAGCCTTTTCCATGGACTGTTCTCACACATTTCACTGTTGTGCTGTTTTGATAGCTGTCCCTAATAGTCTGAAAGCTTATGAAGATATTTTCCATTAGAAAAGGATTAAGCTAACAGTCACTAAAACGGCATGGGCCTGGACTTTTTGTAAACTAAAATTATGACCTTTGCACCGTTGTCATGACTTTCCATTTGTTGTCACTTCAATCAGCCCAAGCAGGCTTGTTAGGGGAGCTGGAGTTTGCAGCAGGGTCTTACATAAGAACTTACTCATCTCCAAGCCTCGTGCAGCCTGTACAAAAGCCACCCCTCTGCTTTTAGGACACATTTTTAGATGTTTAGTTGCACAAACGCTGAATGAATTATTACTTGTACTTTACACTTCCACAGGGCCTTCCGCCCAAGTGTTTCAGAGGTGGCTCAGCATCATCCTCCCTATTTGACAAAAGAGGGAAACTAGACAGAGAGGTCAAGAGGAGGAATCCAGATCCCATTCCTCCTACTCTCCTGGGGTTTTCACAAAGCAAAAAAAAAAGTCAGTAGAAAGATATTGCAAAAACGGGTCATTCTGAACCCTGTGAAATGGAAACAACTAACATTTTTCACAAAGTCATTTACCTGTTTTTAGCCAGCTTTATCAAAGAGTCTAGGTAGAGAGTTTACCATCCAAAAACAAGGGATAACAGCCAAGATTTACCACATCCAGGTATTTGTTTTTACCTTGGGACTGGCAGCTATTCCCAAATTCATAACAGATTAGATTAAATACCACAGCAATATCCAATAGCATGTTTTAGCAGCAGTCACTATACTAACAAGACATTACTGCTACTTTGATCACATATAGACAATTTCCTCTTTCACAGCTTAGAACAATTCATCTCAGTAACACACAGAAAGCACTGCTGGAGATCTTAAAAGGACACAGTCTACTTTAAAAAATATTTCAGACTGGTAAAAACACAAAAACAAAAAAACCCCCACAATTACTGTTACAATACCCAAGATGCCGATAACTGAAGGAGTATAAAGAAAAAGGTTATTTATTTTTCCAGTTCATTTATTTTTTATATTTAGCACTGCTGTCAGTTGCTGGCTGAGTGTGTTCTCTCCATGTGCTGCACTGGTTCTGGCCAGGTAGCCAGCACAGCAGACCTTGATCAAACTGTCCAAGAAGACCACAGACTCAGTTCAGTGGTGAAGGCAGTCAGCCAGGTTTATTGTCAACGAAGCACAGTAATAGCATCCCATAGATTCTACAGGGATACTAAAACAGGTATGCTGTTACAATGGACCACAATCAGTGAGCAGCAGGCCCTTCGGCCAGATAAAGACACCAGCAGTGACAACTCTTTTATTCCCTGATACAAACCAGTTACATATTCCTCTGATGTGGTTAGTTACCACACTTTACCTTGTACCTCTTGGTTCTATCAAAATCTCGATCCCGGTCATCCTGACCTTATCTTTAGGAGGGGTATCAGGGTGTTCTGACATGACCCTTCTGGAATGGGTTTATGCAGGTATCCAGTGTCTAGCACTTCCTAGGAGTGTTTGTGGTTTCGCAGCATGAGCCATGTTCATGGACCAGACAATGAACCTGCGAACAGGCATGTTTTGTAACAGGGCCTGACTTTTGCTCATAGTCTGACTCTTGCTAACTTTGCTTTATCTCAGCAGGGCCCGACTTTTGTTTAGGCCTTAGGCAGCATACCGGGCCCCATGTTTCAGGCGCTCTCCTTCTACTACAAGCACCAGCACTATGTGAGCAGTTTCAGTTTTCAACTGTAAAGTTTTTCCATCAGTTTCTTCTGCTGTTTGTGTGGGTCTTTCACACAGCAATGAGTACATGGGGGCCAGGGGAGAAATGTAACAAAGCTCATAAAAATGGACTCGGGGAGTCCCACCATTGCAAGTTGTGACATTACCCAGGGTACAGTCTGGACTGTTGAACAGCTGTGTCCCCTCAATTCTCCAATCTGAGGTGCCTTGTACACAGCTTTGCTGTGAGAACCACCACTCATGGCCAGTTCACACACAGCCTCTAGCATGCAAAATCACTCCCAGTTGAACTGCATGAATGCTCTGGCCTGCCACTCATGAATTACATACAGGGCAACACCAGCAAACTCCCAGTCCCAGATCTTCCCCCGGAAATGTGCATCTTATACTGCTCAGCTCTCTACTGGACAATGGAAGCTCATATAATGTCCATCATTTCATCAATGGCAAATGATATGCACAAACCTTGTTATCTCAAGTAAAGGTTCCTAACACTTCATTCCAACACACACTGGCTTAGATAAAACAATAAAACCAACTTATTAACTATAGAAAGATAGATGTTAACTGATCACAACTAATGAGGCTTAAAAGTCAGAATTCGTTAAAAAGAAAATAAAAAGATAAAATGCAGACTAATATCTAACTTAGCAAGTTAAATGGATTCAAAGCAAAGGTTTTTCTCACCACATGCTTTACAGTCTTTACTGTCTGGAAGCCTCCAGACCAGGACCCCTCCCCCAGTTCAGTGTTTCTTCAGTTGTTGTTGCCCTGAACAGAGCACAGTACAGAGGTAATTTATGTTGTGGGTGTTCTCTATTCTTATAACTTTCTCCTCTCTTTGAGGATTATCTCCAGTCGGGGTTCAGCTGACAGCCAGTCTGTTTACAGGAACCCCCAGCTGTTCTATTGTCTATATGTAAAGTTCTTGCTTACACCCTTCTTCCTGCTGAAGAATGGCTGCTTACCTAAGTGAGAGTTTATGATAGTCCATTTGATTATGCTGATCAACCTGGCCGAGGCGTCAATGTGTCTTTTGTCTCTGAAGAACCGGTTTGGGCCTGCTTTTCTAACTTCGGGACATGTCACTGCAGTGTTATCCAGCAGACCCTTATAACTTTACATACAATGTTGCCACACATATTTTACCAGGAAAACAACATTCAGCAGATTATGAGTTTTTAAATGATACTTCACAAGCAATGTTCCCTCTAATTTTTTACATGCATGTGCAAATGAATTTGGTTTTGTGAACCAATATGGAGGTGATGTGTGGCAGGGATGGGGCCGAGGGGTTCAGAGTGTCAGAGGGGGCTCAGGGCTGGGGCAGAGGGTTCGGATGCGGGGGGGAAGGAGCGGGTGAAAGCTCTGGGGTGGGGCCAGGAATGAGGGGTTTGGGGTGTGGGAGGAGGCTCAGGGCTGGGGCAGAGGGTTGGAGTGTGTGTGGGGGGGGAGGGTGAGGGCTCCAGCTGGGGGTGCAGGCTCTGGGGTGGGGCTGGGATAAGAGGTCTGGAGTGCAGGCTGCCCAGGGGCTGTGGCAGGGAAAGAGGATTCCCCCCAGGCCTCTCTCGTCGCAGTAGCCCGGGGCTGGGGCACCTCTCCCCAGCCGCAGCAGCTCCGAGGTTGGGGCCGAGGGAGAGTGGCTCTCCCCACCTGTGCAACCCTTGACAGCCTGCTGCACAGCCACGCAGCTTAGAGGGAACTTAGCTCACAAGGCATAGTTTGTACAACATTTATCATAGTTTTGTAAAAAGGATGATCTTAGGGATACAGTTTTTCACACAAGTATAGTACTTGAAAGGCCTTTCTGGACCCCAACTAGATTTTGACTTGACAGCGTCCCTTTGACCCCCACAAACAAGCTCCAGATCACGACAGGTTCTCTGTTATACAGATCTTGTGAAGAGATTGTGCCATCAATCCTGCGGCTACTTTATACCATGAAGTCTACAGAGTGTCCACATTCATCGTTCACTAAAGTCAGGAGGAGTCATTAGAAAAGCGTGGCAGAGTCTGGCCAGTGTAGTTATTAGGAGCCCATCTGTACGTTCAATATCAACTTCAAGATTTTGGCTGAAGTTCTAGCCATCTACCAAGAGCAATGCTTCTCAGACCCACTGTAAGTGGATCCAACTCCATTAGAGTTCAACCTGCTTAACATGGGTAAAAAGCGGGCCCACGATTTCTTAGGCTCAGTCTACACTAGGAGCACTTCACCAGTACAGGAATACCAGTCTATTATACCAGCAAGGCACTTCTAGTGCGGCAGCTGTTATATTGGCAAAGCAGCACTCTGTACCGCTGCAGGAAAACCACCCTGCATGAGTGAAACAAGCTATACCAGTAAAAGTACAGTTCTGCACCTGTGTTGATACTAGGGGTTTCTGTGGGTCAGGGCTCACACCTCTTCCGACTCAACAGGAGACAGCTATGCCAGCAGAAGTCTCTAACATTGAGCTGGCCTGGGAGTCAGGTCACATTCACGGAAAGCCACTTTGGCCCAAACAATACTCATACTTCCTGGAACACGACTCAACATGCACATAAGCAACCCATGGCAGCAATGGTTCTTGGACTGCAGATCATCCTTTGGACTTTCACTCCCACTCCACCGGCTTGGTCTTGGTTCCAAGCTCATTAAAGCTAGTTTTGTTATTGGGCGATAGTGCCCAAAGCTTCTAGTCAGAGGGATTCTCTGCACATAATTCGGCTCAGAGACACAGAGCACTCGCTGGTCAAGTGGGGAGAGCTGGCCAATCAAACATTACTGGCTCCCCTCCTGTCACCAGTGGAGAAGGACAGAACAGCCAGGAAGGGAAGAGGCAACAATCTCCTCTTCCTCATGTAATTAACTCTTCCCAAAAGAGACAAACCGCATTCAGTAACAGCACTTTCCTAACATTACTCAACCACAGCACAACTGCTGTAGTTGTCACAGAGGTGTTGTGTAATTGAGAGTGAGAATGTGACCATGAGATGGTTGAGTTCAGGATCCTCACAAAAGGAAGAAATGAGAGTAGAAAAATACAGACCCTGGACTTCAGAAAAGCAGTCTTGTCTTCATCAGATTTCTTTTGGCCCAATCCCCTAATTTGTCTAGGGCCCTCTGTATCCTATCTACTTCTCCTCCCAGTTTAGTGTCATCTGCAAACTTGCTGAGGGTGCAATCCACACCATCCTCCAGATCATTTATGAAAATATTGAACAAAACCGGCCCGAGGACCGACCCTTGGGGCACTCCACTTGATACCGGCTGCCAACTAGACATGGAGCCATTTCCCTTAATCTAAAGTAAACAAAAGAAGATAATAAGCCATACGACTGTACTTTGCTCCTTCACTTTATCTCTTAATGTCTATTTAGAGAATGTTTCACAGGTGAGCCTCAGTTCATTGAGATTGGGGTGCAGCTCCTGTACTGACTACACAACTGTGACTTCTGGGGATTACCCATGCAAGTAAGGGGTTTTGTCACCACCCACCCTCTAAACTTTGGGGTGCCTTAATGCTATGCTACTGTGGTTCAGCTCTCTGACACCAGTAGCCTCCATAAGCACAAGGTCTCCCACTAGCTTCCACCAGCCTTGTTACTCCTTGAAGGGTTATAACCAACAGCTGTTCTGGTCCAAAGTCTCCCCAAATCTACCCACCCAGATTCTTAATTACCAGACAACTCTGACTGTTCCCCTTAGGTTAGTCACCCGGGAAGGCATGAAACCTCTCCACCCCCACCCCCCAGTTATCAGTTCACTTTGGTGCACACACTCCACACAGTTTACACAACAGAGACCCGCTTGGAGTATTTAATAGAAAAACCACGGATTCAAAGATGAAATAGTAAGGGAGGGCATACGTATACAAGTTACACAGAAAATAAACAAAGACCTAACCCCAGCCTTGACACCTCTACGTTCGATAAATTCTAGGGCTGTCAAGTGATTAAAAAAATTAATTGCAATTAATCGTGCGATTAATCATGCTGTTAAACAATAAAATACTGTTTAAATATTTTGGATGTTTTCTACATTTTCAAATATATTGATTTCAATTACAACACGGAATAAAAAGTGTACAGTGCTCACTTTATATTTATTTTTGATTACAAGTATTTGCACTGTAAAAAAAACAAAATAAATACTATTTTTCAATTCACCTAATACAAGTATTGAAGTGCAATCTCTTTATCATGAAAGTTGAACTTACAAATGTAGAATTATGTACAAAAAAACCTGCATTCAAAAATAAAACAATTGTGACAGGGTCGGGCCAGATGGCTATAGGAGAGTAACAGAAGGCAGATATATTAGCCCCAGGTTAAGTAGGTCCCTTTTCCCTGGGTAAGGTAACAGGGAAGGTTCTAGAACAATCAGGAACCTTCTGGAGACAATTAAGACAGGCTGATTAGAACACCTGCAGCCAATCAAGAAGCTGCTAGAATCAATTAAGGCAGGCTAATCAGGGCACCTGGGTTTTTAAAAGGGAGCTCACTTCAGTTTGTGGTGTGTGTGTGAGGATCTGGGAGCAAGAGGCACTAAGAGCTGAGAGTGAGAACGCGGACTGTTGGAGGACTGAGGTGTGCAAGCATTATCAGACACCAGGAGACAAAGTACAACAAGGAAATAGTTTCCATTCATTCATCCAGGAATGGGTGAGAGCCAGGATGACACCCTGGGAGCACTTCCCCATCGTCCAGTGCATTTGAGAGTACCAAAACCATTAAGATATTTTTGCGTTTATGGAGTCAAAAACCTATCCCTCAAAAAACTACCATCTTTGTCAACTCACCAAGACAGCAGTTTTCTCCTCTGTGGGGATTGGGAGGGTGGGAAGGGAGATGAGAGAAGATGGCAAACAAAATCCTCTGGAAGTGATAATGCCTTTAAAGGGTATTTTAGGTGGGCAAGACAGCTTGATCATTCTTACGGATCACTTTTAGGGCTTGGCAAACACAGCACTGGATAGGGAACAATCAGGGACCAACAGAGCAGTTTGCTCCATGGTCTAAATGAGGACTATCCAGCACATAAAACACCCTATTTCCTTCAGCTCCTAAGGTTTGCAACACCCCCATAAACCCTCCAAAGGAAGCCAGAGTCACGGCCAGAGAAGCTCTGCTAGGTACTTACTTTCCCAGAGCCAGTTTTCCCATCCACTGTCTCCAGGAGACCCGTCTTCCCCAATACAGCAATCCTTAGATGGATCAAAGTTTTTAAAAGGGCAATTTCACATAATGCTGACAAGCAGAACCCAGATCCATTATCTCTACCTTGTGACTAATTATTAACTACTACGCAGATTTAACTAATACCTTTTCCTACTCTCAGCGCTTTTACTGCTATCTTAGTCCTTTCGTTGCCAAACGCCAATCCTATCCCAAATCAGGTCCATTTAGTCCAAGTAACTTCAGAGAGACCGAGTCACTCTTGGCATATTGGAGGAGGGAGGGTTGGGGGAGGGTGTGGATCATGGTAGCGGCTGGAGGCAGGAAGGATTCAGCACCATTCCATCCGGAGTCAAATAATCCGTCCTCCAAAACACTGATATTTTCAATTAAACAAAGCCAAAGACTTATAACTACGTGTCTTACACAGTACAAACTGGTCCAGCAACAGTTCTGGGGAGGCAGCCTGCTGCAAGCCTAGCTGGCCGCATAAGAAAAGAATCTACATGGGCAATGAGGGGGCTGGGTGGCTGGAGTGAGGCTTCCCTTTCCCCATGGGGTATCTATCACCTCTCTTATAGGTGGATGCTATGCTTCCAGAAGCAGCACAGTTCGTAGTTTCTTCCCAGCTGGCAGAACGAGGACATCATAGTTCAAGCTTTTAAAATACAATAAGGGGCTGAGGCAAAGCAGGGGGCTGGCCTGTGGGGTGACTTGAGAGGAATGGTCACAACCTAGGGACTCCATTTTCCCCTCTACTTGTAGACGTGGTTGGCACTGAGGCAGGGAGCACAGAAGAGAGGGAGTAGGCAGCACATATGCAGCATGCTCCCATGCGCAAGTGTCAGGGAGAGCCCCTGTGTGGAGCATGATCTCCCAACAGGTTCCCAACTGGAAACCCTGTGGGACATAATGGTGCTTCTTACACTGTGAAATCCCCACCCTCCAGCACATCTACCTCTCCCCACATTTTAGTGTAATCTGCGAACTTCCTGAGGCTGCAATCCATCCCATCATCCAGATCATTAATAAAGATGTTGAACAAAACCTGAGGCACTCCTCTTGATACCGGCTGCCAACTAGACATTGAGCCGTTGATCACAACCTGTTGAGTCCGACGATCTAGCCAGCTTTCTATCCACCTTATAGTACATTCATCCAATCCATAATTCTTTAACTTGCTTTAAGAATACTGTGGGAGACCATAACAAAAGCTTTGCTAAAGTCAAGGTATATCACATTCACCACTTTCCCCATATCCACAGAACCAATTATCTCATCATAGAAGGCAATCAGGTTGGTCAGGCACGACTTGCCCTTGGTGAATCCATGTTGATTGTTCCTGATCACCTTCCTCTCCTCCAAGTGCTTCAAAATGGATTCCTTGAGGACCTGCTCAATGATTTTGCCAGGGACTGAGGTGAGGCTCACAGGTCTATAGTTCCCCAGGTTCTCCTTCTTCCTTTTTTTAAAAACCACGAACACCATATTTGCCTTTTTCCAATCATCCGGGACCTCCCACAACTACCATGAGTTTTCAGAGATAATGGCTAATTGCTCTGCAATCACATCAGCCAATTCCCTCAGCACCCTCGAATGCATTAGATCTGGACCCATGGACTTGTGCACGTCCAGCTTTTCTAAATAGTCCTTAACCTGTTCTTTCACCACTGAGGGCTGCTCACCTCCTCCCCATACTGTGCTGCCCAGTGCAGCAGTCTAGGAGCTGACCTAGTCTGTGAAGACCGAGGCAAAAAAAGCATTGAGTACTTCAGCTTTTTCCACATCATCTGTCACTAGGTTGCCTCCCCCATTCAGTAAGGGTTCAACACTTTCCCTGACCTTCTTGTTACTAACACACCTGTAGAAACCCTTCTTGTTACCCTTCACATCCCTGAAAGAACCTAAAGTTCGAGAAACATTTCTCAGTTTCTCTAATGCTTATATTTTAAATTTTACATTCTAGACATTTGTTCCCACCTTTCATAGAATCATAGAATATCAGGGTTAGAAGGGACCCCAGAAGGTCATCTAGTCCAACCCCCTGCTCGATGCAGGACCAATTCCCAGTTAAATCATCCCAGCCAGGGCTTTGTCAAGCCTGACCTTAAAAACCTCTAAGGAAGGAGATTCTACCACCTCCCTAGGTAACGCATTCCAGTGTTTCACCACCCTCTTAGTGAAAAAGTTTTTCCTAATATCCAATCTAAACCTCCCCCATTGCAACTTGAGACCATTACTCCTCGTTCTGTCATCTGCTACCATTGAGAACAGTCTAGAGCCATCCTCTTTGGAACCCCCTTTCAGGTAGTTGAAAGCAGCTATCAAATCCCCCCTCATTCTTCTCTTCTGCAGACTAAACAATCCCAGCTCCCTCAGCCTCTCCTCATAAGTCATGTGCTCTAGACCCCTAATCATTTTTGTTGCCCTTCGCTGGACTCTCTCCAATTTATCCACATCCTTCTTGTAGTGTGGGGCCCAAAACTGGACACAGTACTCCAGATGAGGCCTCACCAGTGTCGAATAGAGGGGAACGATCACGTCCCTCGATCTGCTCGCTATGCCCCTATTTATACATCCCAAAATGCCATTGGCCTTCTTGGCAACAAGGGCACACTGCTGACTCATATCCAGCTTCTCGTCCACTGTCACCCCAGGTCCTTTTCCGCAGAACTGCTGCCTAGCCATTTGGTCCCTAGTCTGTAGCGGTGCATTGGATTCTTCCATCCTAAGTGCAGGACCCTGCACTTATCCTTATTGATTCCTTATGCTATTTTTGGAATCCTTCTTCTCACCTTAAAAGCATCTAACTCATCCCCTCCAATTTCTGGCATTCCTCCTCTCACATCTGAATTCACTGTAGCCTAGCCTCATTTGCAGACTGCACTAATTCTTCTTGCAATGAGAGCAAACTAAATCTGGAACCCAACGTTATATTAATAGACTTTTCACACTGTGCGAGAACAGTCTTCTAGACTCCACTGCAGGAACACAAAACATGTTGTAGGTTCTTACCAAATTTTTGTTAAAAATATTCCTACAAAAACTGTGCATAAAATCCAGCTTTTAGGAGATATTGCCAAGATAGGTACAGAACCCAGCAGTCACTATAAACAGTCCCTTGGTTTAGCCCTTAAGGGTATATCTACACTGCAATTAAAAATCCACGGTTGGCCCATGCCAGCTGACTCGGGGTCTCAGGCTATGGGGCTGTTTGATTGCAGTGTAAACATTCTGGCTCAGACTGGAACCCATGCTCTAGGACGCAGTAAGGAGGGAGGATCGCAAAGCTCAAGCTGCAGCCTGAGCCTAAACATCTACACAGTAATATTCCTGGGGGAATTCTGCACCAAAAAATGTAAAATTCTGTACACAATATTTTAAAATTCTGCATATTTTATTAATCAAAAAACCACAATATAATCACACCAGTTTCAATTATTATGGTAATTTATTTCAAAATACCTGTCAGCAAGTATGTCTGTAATAAAACAGAAAAAACTAAGATCCAAGAAATATTTTTAACAAATAGATTCCTTCCTACTCATATTAATACAGAACTTTGAATAATAATAATTCATTTAAACTACAATACAGAAATGTATTTCCCACCCCCCGCATAAGCAGCGAGAAGGCTTGGGGGAGTCAGAGGTAATGGAGGAGCGGAGGGAGAGGGAAGTAATTGCTCGGAAGCAGCCTGAGAGTGAACGTGGAGAGTTGTTGGGTGTGGCTAGGAGAAGCATGGAACAGATTTTTTTGGACGGGAGAGACGGGATTGTTAGGGAGTTGGAGAGCATCCCCCATGCAGACCCTGGCTGATCTGTAGCCTCTCCCACTCAGTCAGACACATCTGCCCCTGTCCCTGTGTATCCCTGCACTCTTCTTTCCCCATCCCTATGTGACCCTGCACCACCATTCCCATTCAGACCCTGGCTCAATACTATCACCCCATTAGTTCCTGTGCCCCCACCCCAGTCTGCCCCACCTCCCACTAGCCCTTCTGAACTCCAGTGTGTCTGACTCCCCAGCAGCCCCATGTGCTCCACGCTGTCCGTCCCCCCCATATCCTATGCCTCCCCACCTGGCTGTGCAGGCAGGGTGCTGTGAGGACGGCAGTCACTGCCCCCTCCCTATCAATGGCTGTCTACCCTCTGTTCTGATGCCACAGCAGCCCCTGGTGGGCAAAAGGTGTAATTGCAACTGGTAGAATCTATTTTCTGTGGTGGGGAGGAGGGGAATTCTGCAGGGGACATGAATTCTGCACGTGCACGGTGATACAAAATTACCCTAGGATTAAATTAAACAGCCCGTCAGACCGAGCCCTGAATCAGCCAGCATGGGCCAGCCATGTAGACTAGCATGCTTATATTGTGGTATTTTGACTAATAAAATATGCAGAATTTTTAAAATATTGTGCACAGAATTCCCCCAGGAGTACTACTTGTTGGGGCAAGGGGAGGAGAGATATCTGCTTATTCCAAACATCTTTGTGTTCATCACATGAAGGATCATTTTACCCTAGGTTTGCGCAGAAAGGTGGTAACAGCCAGCTATGTGAAATACGCAGATATGGAGGCAGTGAACACTTAGAGGTAGAGTTTGCACATCAACTCCAGTGTCCCCTTAGTATTCTTCTATTAAATTAAAGTCTAATTTAAACCTCATAAAGAGTTTCAGAAGATGATGCTCCACAAACAGGATTACAGGGATGCTAATATGGCTTAAAAGATACTGTGACAAAGTTCCTCCTCTACCTTGGTGGGTCCTGCACTTATTGGCGGATTTGCTCACCTCAGAGATTCATGGTAGCCCTCAATTTGGCCACTTTCGTAGCTCAAATCTGCTGTTTTACTCGGATAAGATCATCACTGGCCAACATGGGGAAAAAGAAGGAGAACAATCCCCACAGTCTCTGCTGGTCCACCTAGTGGGTTGGGGGACAGGCCAGGGACCTTCCCCTCTGGTGGGACCCACAGTGCAGGTCCTGTACAGGTCCTCCTCCTGTATCCAATAGGGGAATGGGGGGAACCCGGACCCGCCCTCTACTCTGGGTTCCAGCCCAGGGCCCTGTGGATCACAGCTGTCTACAGTGTTTTGTGTAACACCTGTGTGACAGCTACAACTCCCTGGGCTACTTCCCCATGGCCTCCTCCCAACACCTTCTGTATCCTCACCACAGGACCTTCCTCCTGATACCAGATTGCGTTTGTACTCCTCAGTCCTCCAGCAGCATGCCCTCTCACTCTCAGCTCCTTGTGTGCCCCTCACTGACTGAAGTGAGGTCCTTTTTAAACCAGGTGCCCTGATTAGCCTGCCTTAATTGATTCTAGCAGCTTCTTAATTGACTCTAGGTGTCCTAATTAGCCTGTCTGCCTTAATTGGTTCCAGCAAGTTCCTGATTGTTCTGGAACTGCCCCATTACCTTACCCAGGGGAAAGGGGACCTGCTTAACCTGGGGCTAATATATCTGCCTTCTATCACTCTCCTGTAGCCATCTGGCCCGACCCTGTCACAATACATACATTAATTTTAATGAAAAAATAATTGTAATGGCTTGCTCAGTTGCCTCTGAGCCCAAAGTAAATTAAAGTCAAATTGTTTCAAAGTGAATGTAACAAATGCTTCTGAATAGACTTTAATCCCCCTCAAGGTGCCACATTATAGTGCTCCCATAAATTTAATTGTTTGGGGATTATTCATGTCAGAGAAAGCATGGCAAAATAGTTATACCATGGGACTGCAGCATGAACCTGAATGTGTCACTTATCCCCTTTTTACAGATAGGCTAATACTTGTGTGTGCTGACTTTCAAAGTTTATGAAGTGTTTTAATCCTCAAATGAAAGGTGCCCTAGGAGGACATGCATTATTAGTAGTACTAAAGATGCTGTGCTTTATCTCCTTACATTGCTTCGTAAATATCTCATATACAAATGAAATTGGATAGAAAGGGTAAGATTTCCAAAAGCATCTAAGTAACTTAGGAGCCTGAATCCTATTTTCAAAAGTGACTAAGTCACTTCAGAGCCTAAGGAGTTAGACTTGTGAAGAGGTGTGGTTTCTGATTGACAGCGCTGTTCCAGAAAAAGCCCCTAGTGTAGACACACTTATACTGGCAAAACTGTGTCTTTGTTCATATAGCTTATTTTGCTTGGGCAGGGGAGGGGGGAGCAGGGGGAAGCCATTGGAATAAACTATACGGGCAAGAGCACAATTTTGCCAGGATAAGCTGCATTCACACTAGCAGCACTTTGCCAGTATAAAAACAACAAGGAGTCCGGTGGCACCTTAAAGCCAAACAGATTTATTTGAGCATAAGCTTTCGTGGGTAAAAAAACCCACTTCTTCAGATGCATGGAGTGAAAATTACAGACACAGACATAAATATACTGGCACATGAAGAGAAGGGAGTTACCTCACAAGTGGAGAACCAGTGTTGACAGGGCCAATTCGATCAGGGTGGATGTGGTCCACTCCCATCAATAGATGAGGAGGTGTCAATTCCAGGAGAGACAAAGCTCTGGTCCACTTCCTGGACACTATAGTGCAAATAAGCGATGGTCACAAACACCACCCTCTACCAGAAACCTACTGACTGCTATACTTACCTACATGCCTCCAGCTTCCATCCAGGACACATTGCACAATCCATTGTCTACAGCCAACCCCTAAAATACAACTGAATTTGCTCCAATCCCTCAGACAGAGACAAACACCTACAAGAGCTTTATCAAGCATTCTTAAAACTACAGTACCCACCTGGGGAAGTGAGGAAAAGATTGACAGAGCGAGACAGGTACCCAGAAATCACCTACTACAGGACAGGCCCCACAAGGAAAACAACAGAACACCACTGGCCAGCACATACAGCCCCCAGCTAAAACCTCTCCAGCACACCATCAACGATCTACAATCTATCCTGGAAAACGATCCCTCACTCTCCCAGACCTTGGGAGACAGGCCAGACCTTGGGAGACAGGCCAGACCTTGGGAGACAGGCCAGACCTCTCTTACAGACAGCCCCCCAACCTGAAGCAAATACTCACCAGCAACTACACACCACACCACAGAAACACTAACCCAGGAAACAATCCCTGTAGCAAACCTCGTTGCCTACTCTGTCCCCATATCTACCCTAGCGACACCATCAGAGGACCCAAACACATCAGCCACACCATCAGAGGCTCATTCACCTGCACATCTACTAATGTTATATATGCCATCATGTGCCAGCAATGCCCTCTGCCATGTACATTGGCCAAACCGGACAGTCCCTACATAAAAGAATAAATGGACACAAATCGGATATCAGGAATGGTAACATACAAAAGCCAGTGGGAGAACACTTCAATCTTCCTGGACATTCTATAACAGATTTGAAAGTAGCTATACTTGAACAAAAAAACTTCAGAAACAGACTTCAAAGAGAAACAGCAGAACTAAAATTCATTTACAAATTTAACACCATTAATTTGGGCTTGAATAGGGACTAGGAGTGGCTGGCTCATTACAGAAGCAGTTTTGCCTGTCCTGGAATTGACACCTCCTCATCTATTGTTGGGAGTGGACTACATCCACCCTGATCAAATTGGCCCTATCAACATTGGTTCTCCACTTGTGAGGTAACTCCCTTCTCTTCATGTGTCAGTATATTTATGTCTGCGTCTGTAATTTTCATTCCATGCATCTGAAGAAGTGGGGTTTTTACCCACGAAAGCTTATGATCAAATAAATCTGTTGGCCTTTAAAGGTGCCTCCGGACTCCTTGTTGTTTTTGCGGATATAGACTAACACGGCTACCCCCTGAAACTTTGCCAGTATAGTACACCAGTACAGGTATACCTAGAAGCACGCTCCTAGTGTAGACATAGTCTCAGTTTCACTTAGCTTAAGAGGCTTCACTGCAAAAAAGGTGTGTTTTTTACTAATTCTATATAGAATCCTAGCAGAGGCAAGACTCTCTACTTTTTACCTCAATATAGCTGGGTGGGGTCGGGGATACAGTATTGACCTTCACTTGCCACATCAAAATAAAATCTGCCTGTTGCCTTTTCTCCACTAGGATCTTTCATTGAGATAGGGGTTGTGGTATGTGTTTTGTTTGCAGTGAAGATACAGCTTTTATTTATGTCTGTAAAAGATTCAAATGCAATATTCTCCACGGAAACCAGATTACCACTCAACATTTCCCCCTGCCCCTATCCCATAGGAACCTACAATTACACTGGCCTACTGTCTGGATCTTCTTCATCTCTAGTTCTGGATCACTAAAAAAAAAAAAAACCCTCTAATCCAATGTCAGTTCAGGCCCACTCGTTTGAGGATTACAAAGGATGAATATAAACAAATAACAAGTACATAGGGACAAAGGATGAATATAAACAAATAACAGAAGTATGTAGGGACAAAATTAGAAAAACCAAGGCACAAAATGAGATCAAACTAGCTAGGGACATAAAAGGAAACAAGAAAACATTCTACAAATACATTAGAAACAAGAGGAAGACCAAGGTCAGAGTAGGCCCATTACTCAATGAGGGGGGAAAGACAATAACAGAAAATGTGGAAATGGCAGACATGCTTAATGACTTTTTGTTTTGGTTTTTACCAAGAAGACTGGTGGTGACTGGACATCTAACACAGTGAATACCAGTGAAAATGAGGTAGGATCAGAGTCTAAAATAGGGAAAGAACAAGTTAAAAATTACTTAGACAAGTTAGATGACTTCAAATTACCAGGGCCTGATGAAATGCATCCTAGAGTACTCAAGGAGCTGACTGAGGAGATATCTGAGCCATTAGCAATTATCTTTGAAAAGTCATGGAAGATGGGAGACATTCCAGAAGACTGGAAAAGGGCAAATATAGTGCCCATCTATAAAAAGGAAAATAAGGAAAACCTGGGAAATTACAGACCAGTTAGCTTAACTTCTGTTCCCGGAAAGATAATAGAGCAAATAATGAAGCAATCAATTTGCAAACACCTAGAAGATCATAAAGTGATAAATAACAGTCAGCATGAATTTGTCAAGAACAAATCATATCAAACCAACCTGATAACTTTCTTTGACAGGGTAACAAGCCTTGTGGATGGGGAGAAGCGGTAGATGTGGTATATCTTGACTTTAGTAAGGCTTTTGATACTGTCTCCCATGACCCTCTCATAAACAAACTAGGGAAATACAACCTAGATGGAGCTACTATAAGGTGGGTGCATAACTAGTTGGAAAATTGTTCCCAGAAAGTAGTTATCAGTGGTTCACAGTCATGCTGGAAAGGCATAACAAGTAGGGTCCCGCAAGGATCGGGTCTGGTTCTATTCAATATCTTCATCAATGATTTAGATAATGGCATAGAGAGTACACTTATAAAGTTTGTGGATGATACCAAGCTGGGAGGGATTGCAAGTGCTCTGAGGATAGGATTAAAATTCAAAATGCTCTGGAAAAACTGGAGAAGTGGTCTGAAGTAAATAGGATGAAATTCAATAAGGACAAATGCAAAGTACTCCACTTAGGAAGGAACAATCAGTTGCACACATATAAAATGGGAAATGACTGCCTAGGAAGGAGTACTGCAGAAAGGGATCTGGGGTCATAGTGGATCACAAGCTAAATATGAGTCAACAGTGTAACACTGTTGCAAAAAAAAAAAAGCAAACATCATTTTGGAATGTATTAGCAGGAGTGTTGTAAGCAAGACACAAGAAGTAATTCTTCCGCTCTACTCTGCTGATTAGGCCTCAACTGGAGTATTGTGTCCACTTCTGGACACCACATTTCAGGAAAGATGTGGACAAATTGGAGAAAGTCCAGAGAAGAGCAACAAAAATGATTAAAGGTCTAGAAAACATGACCTATGAGGGGAGATTGAAAAAATTGGGTTTGTTTAGTTTGGAGAAGAGGAGACTGAGAGGGGACATGATAACAGTTTTCAAATACATAAAAGGTTGTTACAAGGAGGAGGGAGAAAAATTGTTCTTCTTAACCTCTGAGGATAGGACAAGAAGCAATGGGCTTAAATTGCAGCAAGGGCGGTTTAGGCTGGACATTAGGAAAAACTTCCTAATTGTCAGGGTGGTTAAACACTGAAATAAATTGCCTAGGGAGGTGGTGGAATCTCCGCCATTGGGGATTTTTAAGAGCAGGTTGGACAAACACCTGTCTAGGATGGTCTAGATAATACTTAGTCCTACCTTGAGTGCAGTGGACTGGACTAGATGACCTCTCGAGGTCCCTTCCAGTTCTAGGATTCTGTGCTCTGATTTGATCATAAACTGTAAAGAGTAGAAACTAGAACTACTAGTATAAGGCATTTGACGCTCAGTCCAGCAGCTTACAAGTTATCAGGCCTTAGACTCACACTATTCTAATTTTTCTTATTAGTTTTCTTTCCCTCATACTTCAGATCCATTGCAATTTCAGTGTCACCTAAGCTCTGGTCTGCTACAGCTAAGAGCCAAGACTACAGCCACTTAAATGCAGACAGGAATCCCTGCTTTCCAAGGGTAAAAAAGCATTCTTTTCGGAAGCATGATCTGCTAAAATCATCATGAAAAGGCTTGGAACAAATTCCTTGCTGGCAGGACCAGTACAAACCTTTTCAGGACCAGTAAACTTTTCCAAGTATTGGCCATGAATAAGGTAGGAAAAATAGCAATTTTGTGTTCCATTTTCCTTGAAATATTTACTTTTGCAAAACTTCCTCATGGAGTTGTGTATTGCACAACACTTCCTGCACTCCAGGCCACTTCTCAGAAACCAGACCAAGTCCAGAGCATGGAGGACTGTCTACATCTTTTATTATCCCTCCAACACAGCAAACTGTAGATTTACATGGTCACTGCTCAGATCCATAAGCAAAGCTGTAATGCCCCTTGCTTGGCAAAAACAATATTGTGCTCCTATAAACAGTAAAGTCTTGACATATTGTTGGTGCCTGACCCTCCTGCTGCACTTGCACCTCTACCACTGAAATAGTGAGTGTGTGTTAAAAATAGTATGTAGAGATTTTCTCATGGGCAGTTCTAGCTCTCCCCTTAGAAATCAATACTCTTGTAAAAACAATGAGGAGTCCTTGTGGCATCTGATGAAATGGGTTTTAGCCCACGAAAGCTTATGCCAAAATAAATTTGTTAGTCTCTAAGGTACCACAAGTACTCCTCGATTTTTTTTGCTGATACAGACTAACACAGCTACCACTCTGAAACCTGTCACAATACTCTTGTGTGAGGGGAGTAAACAGAAGAGATCTGCTTAACAGCAACCTTCCCATCCACACTAGACTAACCCCATAGACTCACCAATCAGCACCATGTTCCTACCCACTCACCTCACCACAACTTATGAGTTCAGGGATGTGCCCCTGGGTCAGAACCTGGTGCATCACTGCTACCTAACTCCTATTTCTTTGTGCACAGTGTAAGCAACAGTGAAACTTGGAGCACCTGAAGTCTCAGAATCATACCAGATTCCTTCAATTTGGGTTCTGCTCAGGCATCATTCCATAGAGGGTTAAAGGACAGACAACTCAGCAGGAAGTGGAAGGTAATGGAACTCATGGTCCAGAATAGAAGCCAGGCCGGAGTTAGTCATTAAAGTAATTTAAAACAAAATTCTTTCTCCCCTCAACACACCATCCCTACAGCTTTTTTCGCAGAGGGGTTGTATTGAGAAATGCTAACCAAGTATCAGTGGCAAAGCTTGAAATGCAAATACTACTACATCCGCCAATAGCCGGGTTCAAACCAGCAGCAGTCTAAGTGTTGTATAGTCAGAATTCAAGTACAAGGCACTTTACTCAGAAACCCTATAGCCATGCTACATCATGTGCTGTGATCATGCCAGAATTCATAAGCTAAGGAGGACTGGGACAGTCAATGCGCAGATACGAAATCCTCAATGAAAACGAGCAGTGCTGCAGAAACTGGTGCTGGTGGCTGAACTGGGGGGTACCCCTCCCGCTGAGTCTATAATGACCAAAGCCCCTGTGTGCGTCCAGTGAGCACTGGTTATAAGAGGGGTCATTTTGGATGGGACGCCAGACCCAGGGCTTAATCACCGGTGGCATTTCTCATAGGAATATGGAGCAGTCTCGAGGTTCCTGGCCAAACTCCAAGTTGAGTACGTTCAATCTGCCTCCCTAAACGCCCTCTACAGTGTCATTCTCTTCGGTTACTCTGCACTTTTATGTCCTGTCCTAAACTGCGGCCCAGGCTGGCAGCCAACGTCGAGCAGCCGCGGCGCCCCACGCCTGCCCCGGGGACGCGAACGCCCGGGGCTCCCAGCGGAACGTGCTCTCGGGGGGCGTCGTGCAACCGCGAGCTTCGGCTCCCCCGGAGACAGCGAGGGGTCAAACCCTCTGCCTCCAGCGCGGCACGGACGTCGGGGACCCGGGCCTCGCCGGCGGGCGCGCGTCCCGCCCCAGGATCCGAGCCGGCCCGGCCGGCCGGGGCCCCGCCGCACGGAGCGCGAGCGGCAGAGGGGAAGGGCCCGGGCGAGCCGCTGGCAGCGCTGGGAACGGGACCCAGGCGTCCGGGCTCCGCCGCCGGCTCGGGCTGCAGGACCCAGGGCGGCCCCTGCAAGGGACAGGCCGCCGCCGCGCCACTCACCGCTCCGGACCGGCCACCGACACGAGACTCATCCGCCGCCCTGGACTGCTCCAGGGCTGCAGACCCCGCCCCCTCGGACGTGGCCTCGGAGCCGGGACCTGCCCTGGAAGGCGGGATGTCGCCCCATTGGGCAGCGCGATCGGCTCCCGGGACGGGAGGGGCGCTATTGGTCCGTGAGGCAAAGGCCCGCCCCCAGGCCCAGCGGGAAAGCAGGCGAGGCCGCAAGCGCCGCTGGGCGACAGTTTTGCGACACAGGCGAGAGCTGTCTTGGCCGCTGCCCCGTTCGAGGGCACCCGGGCCGCAGAGACCGGCCGCCGGAGGCAGCATGTTCGGGGCCGCGGAGGAGGACGACGCGGACTTTCTGTCCCCTACGGGCGGGTGAGCGCCCCTGGGTGGGTCTGTCCACCCCGCCCCCGCGCGGGGCGCCGGCAGTTCTCCCTGCCCGCTCGCGCTGGGTCGGCCCCGACGGGCCTGCCTGAGGCGACCCGCGAGCCACCGGCCGAGGGGCTCCTGCTGCCCGCGCCCGGCACCCGCCGCACGGGGTCGCTCCAGTCACTCCCACACTCGCTTCCTGTCCCAAATCACCGGGCGGAGCCGGGCCCGGCCGGGTCGTGAGGCCGGCCCTTCCCGCGACTGGCAGCGGGGCCGCAGCGGGCCGCCGCCTCCCTTCGCGCGTGGCCCTTGGCGACAGGCCCCGGGCTGGCCGCGCCGGGACAGCTCAGTGGCACGGCCGGCTCCGGCCTGGGGCTGCCGGCCGGGCCTCTAACCGCGGAGCTGCGCCGAGGTCGTCCTGCCGCCCGCCGTAGTCCCCGCCGCGCGGGTAGCCCTTGGCGGGGAGCTGCCGCGCTCGCATTGTCCTGTCGCTGCGGCTTCTAAAAGCGGCCCGTTGGCAACCTGAACCTGGGACCTCCGCGCTCTTTGCCTTCATTGTGGCTGACTGGCTTTTCTGCTGTCAGTCTGAGTGGTTGGTGTAAGCCTGGTGGGTGGCCAGAAGGACTCAAAATCTGTTTGTGGACTCTTGAAATTCGGGCAAAGGAAGGAGTGAATTTGGTGGCCATTTATTTTGACAACGTGCCTTGTCGGGAGGCGGAAATCCTTTTTCCAATGAAGTAACTTCTCTCAAAGCTTCACTCTCTAGTGCAGTGTCTGTTACAAATACAATAATCTGGAGAGGGCAACAGTCTAGTTGAAATGACTAGTCTAGGCAGGCCATACATAAGTGTAAGCTTGATATAAATGGAATTGCAAAATGCACAGTGCTACAGTGCATTGAAATGGTAGGACACTTTTCATTAACTTCACTGTAAAAGTTTGACATAAGAGTAAAGTCTGTAGGCCTGTTCCACTGTGTTTCCAAGGGTTGAACTAGATACTGGTATTCAGAGGAGTATTTTGAACAGTTGTCTTTCAACATTCCTGACTCTGGGGAAGGAAATGACAGCTCATGCTGGCTTTCATAAAGTTGTTTAGAATTGAAACTACAGCTAATCACATGATTTAGCAGAATTCTTGTTTAAATGGCTAATAAGTCCGTAATGTTGACACTTTCCTTAAGTGATAAAGGAATGTATTTCAGCCTCATGTTTAAGGCTGCTTTTGTGTAGCCTATTTTAAGAGCTTTCTACGGAAAAACATTCATCAGAATTGTATAGTTTCTAAAAACAGGATCTTGCCACTCAGAAGTTATATAGGTTTTTTTCATATGATGTAGCTTAATAGTTCTAGTAGTTGCTCTGGGATCATTTATCTTTACTTGAAAAAGTCCATAACTTTTAACTGTTGCTTCAGGTTATATATGCATTATATCCATCAGAACTAACTAAAATTGGTAAAAGTAAACTCTGCAGGGAGAATTAGGGCTTTATATCTGAGTTCAGACTATTGTGAATTGCTGTTGCAAGGTTGTCATGAAATGAGAAACTACAGGTCAAATTTTGCAAATGGAAAAGTGTTCTTCAGAGAGTGTGTGTGTTAAATAAAAGCTGCATTCTCGACCTGGGTCACTATTAAATGTGGCCTTTCAGTAAGTGGGGCTACAGAGGCAGCAAAGAGCGCATGCTGCAAAGCCTCATGCAGTAGCAGGACTTCTGTCCAAGCACTAACCAGGAGAAGGCAGCTCTGGTGCAGTCAGAGCAGTATCATTCAAGTACTCCTCCAGGACAGACAGAACTATTGGAGAATATAATGTTGTGAAATACCGTCCTCATTTTAAATCCCATGCTAGGGAAATCTTGTTGGTACCTACAGTGACCTTTTGTGTTAGAGATGGGCAATGACCAGAATAATTGTCAACTGAAAGGTAGAGAGACAAGGTAGTTTGGTTTGGCAGTGCCAGCTCTGGCCACTGGCTCCCAGTGGAAAATAATTGTCTTCCCCCTGAGGAGAAAATTCTTAGAGGACCCTCCATAGGCTTGTTGTATGAGGAAATATGGTCCAAGGGCCTGTGACTTGGGTGACCTAAGAATGCCTGTGTGTGCAAGGTCATTTACAGTATGTCTATGCTGCAGCTGGGAGCATGCCCCCAACCCAGGTAGTCAGACTTCCACTAGCTCTGCTCCAGCTAGTTCACTAAAAATAGCAGTGTGGGCGGTGGAGCACAGGTGGCAGCTTGGGCTAGCTACCTGAGCTCAGCTGGTGGGGTGGGGTGCGCTTGGACTTACGTGGCTAGCCTGAGCCATTGCCCATGCCGTAATATCCACTGCGCTATTTTTACCACACTAGCTCGAGAGGAGCTAGCACAAGTCTGTCTGCCTGGTCTGGAGGCATGTTCCCAACTGCAGTGTAGTCACACCCTCAGTTTCTCTGTGCCTCCATTCCCATTCTGTCCAATGGGGATAATAACACTCTCCTATCTCACAGGCGTGGGTGCGTGTAAGGATAATGCACTAAAAGACTGAGGTGCTCAGTTACTACAGAGATGGGGGGCGGGGGGCACATAAGTACGATAGATACGTGCTCGATTGAGAAGGAAATATCCATCTATCATGACATCTGGTCTTTGGTTTGGCAGTTCCAGTGCTGCTCTCTGGCTCCCAATGGAAAAAGGACTAGTACTAGATCCCTCAAAAGCAAATAATTCACTTTTATTTAGGGTATCTATCTTCTCCCTGTAGCAACCCTTACAAGCAGAGGTGGATCTGCGGTGCTCGCAGTTTTGTCACAGAAAAACCTGGTTTGTTAGGGCAGGTCTACACTATGGGGTTAAGTTGACCTAAGTTATGCAACGCCAGCTACATGAATAATGTAGCTGGAGTTGCCATAGCTCGGGTTGACTTATAGCAGTTTCTGCACTGCGCTGGGTCGACTGGAGAAACTCTCCTGTCAACTTACCTTATGCTTCTCCTTCAGAGTCAATAGGAGAGCGATCGGTGGTCAATTTAGAGGGTCTAAGACCCACTAAATTGGCCCCCAGTGGATCAATCGCAGTAAGTGTAGACAAGCCCTTATATTAGAAGACCTGCTGCTGCTTCCTTATTTTCAAAAGGAAGTGGAGTCAGGCGGGTGTGATGGTCTTGTGATGAGGTTAATTGTGTTTGCAGACAAAGTTGACTTGTGACCCATCTAAGCATCTCTTCCATTTTTAGTTTTTGTAGATTTAAAAAAAAAAACAAAGCTGAACACTAATCCCCTTTTTCCACAAACTCCTCAAGTACAAATAGCAATCAGATGTTTGAAATAGTCTACTTAGACGGTCACGTGCTTTCAGAAAATCACTGCTGTGGAAAAAAAATGCTGTTTAGAATCAGTTTCTACTACTGCTGTTCCTGTGGGGAAATATGCTGAGGTGCTACATTTCACAGAGAGCTGCAATAAAGCTTGGGCTCGCCCCACAATTTGTAATAGTGTTAGAAAAACACTGTACAGAAAATGACCTTTCAGAGCATACCATCAGGAACATGGAGCCTGGAATATCTTTGGCAGGAAATCGGAGTTTGTTTCCATAGAGGTAGTTTGATTTTATAGACATTCTCTTGATGGTAGCTGACACCTCACAATCTGTACCTAAAACTGATCCTCATCATACCACACTTTTAGTTTCAGTTCAGAACAAGCCTTTTGAGTTTCTGATCTCATAATGAACTAATAACTCTTTTTTTCTACTATCCATTTAATATGGAAGTTCACTAAAATGAAGGAAGTCTAGCAATGTTTTCTCTCTAAAATGCAGTATGAAATAAAGTTACAGTATAAGCTAAATCTTCTTGACCTTAGTAATAGACTCAAGTTCTCAATCTGTTTAGCTTAATAAATAGAAGGTTGGTTGCAGTCTGTTCCCCACACAGACATTTAAAAATATTTGATAATGAGCTCTTTAATACAGCAGGCAAAGTTATAAAGATCCAGTGGCTGGAAGTAGAAACTAGACACATTCAAACTGGAAATAAGGTGTCAGTTTTTAAATCAAGATTGGATGCTTTTCTAGAAGATATGCTCTGGTTCAAAATTATTTTGGGGGAACTTCTCTGGCCTATGCTACCCAGGTCGGATTAGATTATCACGATGGTTCCTTCTGCCCTTAGAATCAAAGAATATGAATTTGATAAAAAAGAAAAAGAAAAGACTTGAATCCGACTTTTAGGGCAGGAGCTGTGTCGAAGAATTTGTTAAGATTCTAATCTTATTGCTAGATGATACTTGCGCAGGAAAAAATACCTTTTTGAGTTTTCTCTGATGTAAAAAGTTATCAAGGCTGTAAATTTTATGGTTTGCTGGCCTATGTTTCTTAAACTGTGCATCACAATACCAAAGTACACATTAAAAATACAAAAAGAAAAGGAGTACTTGTGGCACCTTAGAGACTAACAGATTTATTTGAGCATAAGCTTTCGTGAGCTACAGCTCACTTCATCGCATTTCGTGAGCTACAGCTCACTTCATCGCATCCGATGAAGTGAGCTGTAGCTCACGAAAGCTTATGCTCAAATAAATCTGTTAGTCTCTAAGGTGCCACAAGTACTCCTTTTCTTTTTGCGAATACAGACTAACATGGCTGCTGCTCTGAAACCTGTCATTAAAAATACACTAAATCCTGAAGTTTCCTTGCTCTGATAGGGTTTGTTTGTTTTTTTTTCTCAAGGAGCAGGAAACAGACTTAAAGCATGTAGGGCTTTTATTCATACAATTGAGATGTCGGATGTTAAACTTTAAATGAAATGTGCTGAAGGGGGGAAGCATTTCAAGCCTAGACCACAGCAGCCTTGTCAAAGAGAAGTAGTAGTGAAACTGACTGGAGTAGTTCAATTGTGAAACTTCAAAGTAAACCTCTAGTATGAAAGATGAAAAGTAAATTAGATCCACACTCTTGCACCCTTAGTTCCCTAAGGTGGTGGTAATGCAGTCAAGAAAAAACAAGATTTTTAAAGAGGTATTTCTTGCACACCAGTTTTGTTTGGAAATAGGTTTACGTTAACATCTGAAAATGAGGCTGTCTTCAAAGACTGAAAGCAGCTGTGTGTTAAATTCTTGCTATAGTAATAAATATGCTCTTACAATTTTTTAGGGATGAACACTAAGAATAATAGGGGTTGCTCACATTACATCATACTAATATTTACTTAACCATAACAATAAAATCATATCCATTCAATAGTAAGCACTCTTTAACCATTAGCCAGTGAACTCATAGAATCATAGGATGCAGAGTCCTGCATTTAGGAAGGAAGAATCCCATGCACCGCTACAGGCTGGGCAACGATGGACTAAGCAGCAGTTCTGCAGAAAAGGACCTGGAGAGTACAGTGGACGAGAAGCTGGATATGAGTCAGCAGTGTGCCCTTGTTGCCAAGAAGGCCAACGGCATATTGGGCTGTATTAGTAGGAGCATTGCCAACAGATCAAGGGAAGTGATTATTCCCCTCTATCTGGCACTGGTGAGGCCACACCTGGAGTATAGCGTCCAGTTTTGGTCCCTGCCACTACAGAAGGGATATGGACAAATTGGAGAGAGCCCAGCAGAGGGCAACGACAATGATTAGGGGGTTGGGGCACATGACCTATGAGGAGAGGCTGAGGGAACTGGGGTTATTTAGTCTGCAGAACACGTAAGTGAGGGAGGATTTGATAGCAGCCTTCAACTATGTGAAGTGGGGGTTCCAAAAAGGATGGAGCTAGGCTGTTCTCAGTGATGTCCGAAAAAGAAGTAATGGTTTCAAGTTGCAGTGGGGGAGGTCTAGGTTGGATATGAGGAAAAACTATTTCACTAGGAGTGTGGTGAAGCACTGGAATGGGCTCCCTAGGGAGGTGGTGGAATCTCCATCCTTAGAGGTTTTTAAGGCCTGGCTCGACAAAGCCTTGGCTGGGATGATTTAATAGGTGTTGGCCCTGCTTTGATCAGGGAATTGGACTAGATGACCTCCTGAGGTCTCTTCCAACCTTAATATTCTACGATTCTGTGATTCATTCTGATTCTCTTTATCTAGTAGCATTGTATATCAATGATGAGGTAGAATGTAAAGAAATAAGAAGCGATGGAATGGAAAAGACAGAGTCCGTCTGGGCAAAAATCACATTGCGGAAGAAAACTACTAGAGCCTCCCCTGTGATAGTGCTTGGGGTGTGCTATAGACCACCTGAATCTAATTTGGATATGGATAGAGCCCTCTTTAATGTTTTTAATGAAGTAAATACTAATGGAAACTGTTTCAGAGTAACAGCCATGTTGGTCTGTATTCGCAAAAACAAAAGGAGTACTTGTGGCACCTTAGAGACTAACCAATTTATTTGAGCATAAGTTTTTGTGAGCTACAGCTCACTTCATCGGATGCAAATGGAAACTGTGTGATCATGGGAGACTGTAACTTCCCAGATATAGACTGGAGGACGAGTGCTAGTAATAATAGGGCTCAGATTTTCCTAGATGCGATAGCTGATGGAGTCCTTCATCAAGTAGTTGCTGAACCGACTAGAGGGGATGCCATTTTAGATTTGGTTTTGGTGAGTAGTGAGGACTTCATAGAAGAAATGGTTGTAGGGGACAATCTTGGCTCAAGTGATCATGAGCTAATTCAGTTCAAACTGAACAGAAAGACAAACAAAAATCTGTGACTAGGGTTTTTGATTTCAAAAGGGCTGACTTTCAAAAATTAAGGAAATTAGTTAGGGAAGTGGATTGGACTGAAGAATTTATGGATCTAAAGGCAGAGGAGGCCTGGGATTACTTTAAGTCAAAGCTGCAGAAGCTATGGGAAGCCTGCATCCCAAGAAAGGGGAAAAAATTCATAAGCAGGAATTGTAGACCAAGCTGGATGAGCAAGCATCTCAGAGAGGTGATTAAGAAAAAGCAGAAAGCATACAGTGAGTGGAAGATGGGAGGGATCAGCAAGGAAAGCTACCTTATTGAGGTCAGAACATGTAGGGATAAAGTGAGACAGGGTAAAAGTCAAGTAGAATTGGACCTTGCAAAGGGAATTAAAACCAATAGTAAAAGGTTCTATAGCCATATAAATAAGAAGAAAACAAAGAAAGAAGAACGGGGACCGCTAAACACTGAGGATGGAGTGGAGGTCAAGGATAATCTAGGCATGGCCCAATATCTAAACAAATACTTTGCCTCGGTCTTTAATAAGGCCAATGAGGATCTTAGGGATAATGGTAGCATGACAAATGGAAATGAGGATATGGAGGTAGATATTACCATATCTGAGGTAGAAGCAAAACTCAAAAAGCTTAATGGACTAAATCGGGGGGCCCAGATAACCTTCATCCAAGAATATTAAAGGAATTGGCACATGAATCTGTAAACTCAGGGGTTGTACCATATGATTGGAGAATTGCTAACACCGTTCCTATTTTTAAGAAAGGGGAAAAAAGTGATCCAGGTCGCTACAGGCCTGTTAGTTTGACATCTGTAGTATGCAAGGTCTTGGAAAAAATTTTGAAGGAGAAAGCAATTAAGGACATTTTGAGGTCAATGGTAAATGGGACAAAATACAACATGGTTTTACAAAAGGTAGATCGTGCCAAACCAACCTGATCTCCTTCTTTGAGAAAGTAACAAAGATTATTTAGACAAAGGAAATGCAGTGGATCTAATTTACCTAGATTTCAGTAAGGCATTTGATACTGTGCCACATGAGGAATTATTAGTTAAATTGGAAAAGATGGGGATCAATATGAAAATTGAAAGGTGGATAAGGAATTGGTTAACAGGGAGACTACAGCGGATCATACTGAAAGGTGAACTGTCAGGCTGGAGAGAGGTTACCAGTGGAGTTCCTCAGGGATCGATTTTGGGACCAATCTTTTTTAATCTTTTTATTACTGACCTTGACACAAAAAGTGGGAGTGTGCTAATAAAGTTTGCGGATGATACAAAGCTGGGAGGTATTGCCAATTTAGAGAGAGACCGGGATATCATACAGGAAGATCTGGATGACCTTGTAAACTGGAGTAATAGTAATAGGATGAAATTTAATAGTGAGAAGTGTGAGGTCATGCATTTAGGGATTAATAACAAGAATTTCAGTTATAAGCTGGGGACGCATCACTTGGAAGTAACAGAGGAGGAGAAGGACCTCGGGGTATTGGTTGATCACGGGATGACTATGAGCCGCCAATGTGATATGGCCATGAGAAAAGCTAATGCGGTCTTGGGATGCATTAGGTGGTGTATTTCCAGTAGAGATAAGGGGTTTTAGTACCGTTATACAAGGCACTGGTGAGACCTCACCTGGAATACTGTGTGCAGTTCTGGTCTCCCGTGTTTAAGAAGGATGAATTCAAACTGGAACAGGTACAGAGAAGGGCTACTAGGATGATCCGAGGAATGGAAAACCTGTTTTGTGAAAGGAGACTCAAGGAGCTTGGCTTGTTTAGCCTAACCAAAAGAAGATTGAGGGGAGATATGATTGCTCTCTAAATATATCAGAGGGATAAATACCAGAGAGGGAGAGGAATTATTTAAGCTCAGTACCAATGTGGTCACAAGAACAAATAGATATAAACTGGCCATCAGGAAGTTTAGACTTGAAATTAGACGAAGGTTTCTAACCATCAGAGAAGTGAAGTTTTGGAATAGCTTTCCAAGGGAAGAAAAGGGGGCAAAAGACATATCTGGCTTCAAGACAAAGCTTGATAAGTTTATGGAGGAGATGGTATGATGGAATAACATGATTTTGGCAATTAATTGATCTTTAAATATTAATGGTAAATAGGCCCGATGGGATGTTAGATGGGGTGGGATCTGAGTTACTACAGAGAATTCTTTCCTGGGTATCTGGCTGGTGAATCTTGCCTATATGCTCAGGGTTCAGCTGATCACCATATTTGGGGTCGGGAAGGAATTTTCCTCCAGGGCAGATTGGCAGAGGCCCTGGAGGTTTTTCGCCTTCCTCTGTAGCATGGGGCACGGATCACTTGCTGGAGGATTCTCTGCTCCTTGAAGTCTTTAAACCATGATCTGAGGACTTCAGTAGCTCAGACATAGGTGAGAGGTTTATCACAGGAGTGGGTGGGTGAGATTCTGTGGTCTGCATTGTGCAGGAGGTCAGATCATAATGGTCCCTTCTGACCTTAATATCTATGAATCTAGCTTGCTACTGTTTGGGTTAGAGCACTCAAAGGGAATGCTCTTAATTTCTTCTCTGCTTTTTTAAAAAACTTGTGTTTAAAAAGTGCCTTACATCCTTAACTCCTGTATCTCCATTGTCTATAAATGTCTGCAGTTGGGGTCCCTGGGGTATACCAGTGTGCATCCTTGCTAATATGGAGCAATTCAGTTTTGTTGTTCTCTCAATCTTGAGTGTGTATTAGGTTTGGGGAAGCATAACAAAATGGATGTTCTCTCTATTCCCCCACTACAAGTAGTTAAAATGATTTTGTGCATCTAAAACTCCAGCTTTTTCCAAATTTAGTGATCAATTAGTCAGTACTAAGCTATTTTATTTCAATCCAACTGCAGGTCTCTAAAACAGCAAGTGACACTTTATATCTTGGTACAATTTAAAGTTAGCAACTTCCCCTTCTTTAAAAAATAAGGAAAGAACTGTCCTGTAAACAAAATGAATTATTTCTTTTCTCTTAGCAGCGCCAGATTGGCCTCTCTCTTTGGATTGGATCAGACAGTATCAGTCCATGGAAATGAATTCTTCCAATATACAGCACCAAAACAGCCTAAAAAAGGCCAACCAGCGGCGAGTAAGTAACTGGTGTGATGAATGTGTGAATTTTAGCAATTTTTATTATTCTGATACGTGCTTCAGTTTCCCTCTGGGCTTTGCAGCACTATGCACTGAGTGTGAAGAGAAGGGATGGGACAGAGTGTTAACAAACTGAACAAAGTCTACACATGTGACCAGAAAATCTAGACTATACAATGGAAACCCCAGTATCTGGAACATTCACACTTCACAACCAACACCTCAGAGGAGGGAGATTCACCATCTTAGGCCTTGTCTACACTACGAAATTAGGTTGAATTTATAGAAGTTGGTTTTGTAGAAAGCGTTTTTATACAGTTGATTGTGTGTGTCCCCACACAAATGCTCTAAGTGCATGTAGTCAGCAGAGTGTGTCCACAGTACCGAGGCAACCGTCAACTTCCAGAGCGTTGCACTGTGGGTAACTATCCCACAGTTCCCGTAGTCTCCGCCGCCCATTTGAATTCTGGGTAGAAATCCCAGTGCCTGATGGGGCTAAAACATTGTCGTGGGTGGTTCTGGGTACATATCGTCAGGCCCCTGTTCCCTCCCTCCCTCCGTGAAAGCAAGGGCAGACAATCATTTTGAGCATTTTTTCCTGAGTTACCTGTGCAGATGCCATACCACAGCAAGCATGGAGCCCGCTCAGCTAACCATCACTGTATGTCTCCTGGGTGCTGGCAGACGTGGTACTGCATTGCTACACAGCAGCAATTTATTGCCTTTTGGCAGCAGACAGTGAAGTATGACTGGTAGCCATCGTCGACGTAGTCCAGGGTGTTCTCTTAACTGACCTCGATAAGGTCAGGGGTGCCTGGGCAAACATGGGAGTGGCTCAGCCAGGTTATTTCCCTTTTAAGTTTTGTCTCATAGCGATTCAGTCCTACCGGCAGTGCACTGTCTTTTAATCTACAGCCAGCAGAAGACGATGGCCAGCAGTCATACTGCACCATCTTCTGCTGAGCACCCAGGAGATGGCTAGCGGTCGTACTGCACAGTCTGCTGCCAGCAAGATGTATAAAGATAAATGAAGTGGATCAAAACAAGAAATAGACCAGATTTGTTTTGTATTCATTTTCTCCTCCCTCCCTCCGTGAAATCAATGGCCTGCTAAACCCAGTTTTGAGTTCTGTCCTTGAGGGGGCCATTCTGTTTCTCCCAAAGTCACCCCCCTTTTTGATTTTAATTCCGTGTAAGCCAACCCTGTAAGCCATGTTGTCAGTCGCCCCTTCCTCCATCAGAGCAACAGCAAACAATCATTTCCCACCCTTTTCCCTGGATTGCCCGAGCAGGAGCAGATGCCATAGCACAGCAAGCATGGAGCCCGTTCAGCTCACTGCAGCAGTTATGACCGTTGTAAACACCTCATGCATTATCATAGAATCATAGAATCATAGAATATCAGGGTTGGAAGGGACCCCAGAAGGTCATCTAGTCCAACCCCCTGCTCAAAGCAGGACCAAGTCCCAGTTATCATGCAGTGTGTGCAGAACCAGCACCTGAAAAACCAGGCGAGGAGGCGATGGCAGCGCCGTGATGAGGACATGAACACACTTTTGTTTAAAACCACGTTCCCCCGCAATTTGGAGATCATGGTGTTAATGGGGCAGGCTCATGCTGTGGAACACTGATTCTGGGCCCAGGAAACAAGCACAGAGTGGTGGGACCACATAGTGTTGCAGGTCTGGGAGGATTCCCAGGGGCTCCGAAACTTTTGCATGCGTAAGGGCACTTTCATGGAACTTTGTGACTTGCTTTCCCCAGCCCTGAAGCGCAAGAATACCAAGATGAGAGCAGTCCTCACAGTTCACAAGCGAGTGGCAATAGCCCTGTGGAAGCTTGCAATGCCGGACAGCTACTAGTCAGTGGGTAATCAATTTGGAGTGGCAAATCTACTGTGGGGGTTGCTGTGATGCAAGTAGCCAACGCAATCATTGAGCTGCTGCTATCAAAGGTAGTGAGTCTGGGAAATGTGCAGGTCATAGTGGATGGCTATGCTGCAATGGGATTCCCTAACTGTGGTGGGGCGATAGGGACATGCGTTCCGTCTATCTTGAGACTGGACCATCAGGGCAGCCAGTACATAAACTGCAAGAGGTACTTTTCAATGGTGCTGCAAGCACTGGTGGATCACAAGGGATGTTTCACCAGCATCAATGTGGGATGGCTGGGAAAGGTTCATGACGCTCGCATCTGCAGGAACTCTGGTCTGTTTAAACGGCTGCAGGAAGGGATTTACTTCCCAGACCAGAAAATAACTGTTGGGGATGTTGAAATGCCTATAGTTATCCTTGGGGACCCAGCCTACCCCTTAATGCCCTGGCTCATGAAGCCGTACACAGACACCCTGGACAGTAGTCAGGAGCTGCTCAACTATAGGCTGAGCAAGTGCAGAATGGTGGTAGAATGTGCATTTGGACATTTAAAGGGTAGCTGGCGCAGTTTACTGACTCTCTCAGACCTCAGCGAAACCAATATTCCCATTGTTATTGCTGCTTGCTGTGAGCTCCACAATCTCTGTAAGTAAGGGGGAAGACGTTTGTGGTGGGGTGGGAGGTTGAGGCAAATCGCCTGGCTGCTGAATACGCACAGCCAGACACCAGGGCGGTTAGAAGAGCACAGCAGGAAGCGGTGCACGTCAGAGAAGCTTTGAAAACCAGTTTCATGACTGGCCAGGGTACTGTGTGACACTTCTGTTTGTTTCTCCTTGATGAAAACCCACCCCCTTGGTTGCCTCTAAATTCCCTGTAAGCCACCCGCTCTCCCCCCTTCCATCACAGCTTGCTTGCAAAGAAAATAAAGTCACTATCGTTTAAAAAACCTGTATTCTTTATTAATTGATTATAAAAATAGGGAGATAACTCACAAGGTAGCCCGGGTGGGGTGTGGGAGGAGGGTAGGAGGGAAGGAAAATCCTCCCCGTGTGGCTAACTGCGGGGAGGATTTCTTTTCAGCCACAGGCAAACAGCCCCATAGGAACGGGCACCTCTGAATGTCCCCTTAATCAAATTCCCCTATTTCAACCAGGTTACCATGAATGATATCATTCTCCTGAGGATAACACAGAGAGATAAAGAACGGATGTTGATTGAATGCCAGCAAACACCGGGACCATACACTGCCAGGCTTTACCACGCCATGCTAGTAGCAAGTAATCTGGTATCATTGCATGACAAAGCGTCCTATCATGGAGGACGGAATAAGGCTGCTCTCCCCAGAAACTTCTGCAAAGGCTTTTAGAGTACCTCTAGGAGAGTTTCATGGAGATGTCCCTGGAGGATTTCTACTCCATCCCCAGACATGTTAACAGACTTTTCCAGAAGCAGTACTGGTCACGAATGCATCCCAAGTCCTCAGGGCTACTTAATCATTAAAAAACGCTTGCTTTTATAATGTGTATTATATTTAAAAAGGTACACTCACCAGAGGTCCCTTCTCCAGCTTGGTTGGGTTGGGAGGGTATTTCAGTCAGGGTGATAAAAAGATCCTGGCTGTTGGAGAGAACAGTGTGCTGTGTGCTCTCCTCAAGCTCCTCCTCATCTTCCCCATCCACAAAATCCTCAGGCATGGCGGAGAGTGTCCCATCACGGACAGGGGTGGGGTAGCGGTGGCGGCCTCCCCTAGAATTGCATGCAGCTCAGCGTGGAAGCGGCATGTCTGGGGCTCTGTCCCGGAGCATCCGTTTGATTCTTTGGTTTTCTGGTACGCTTGTCTGAACTCCTTAAGTTTCATGCAGCACTGTGTTGCGTCCCTGATGTAGCCTCTGTCCCTCATGGCCTCAGAGATTTTTTGAAATGTTTTGGCATTTTGTCTTTTGGAACGTAGTTCTGATAGCACGGATTCCTCGCCCCATACAGCGATCAGATTCAGTACCTCCCGTTCGGTCCATGCTGGAGCTCTGTTTCGATTCTGGGACTGCATGGTCACCTGTGCTGATGAGCTCGCCTGGCCAAACAGGAAATGAGATTCAAAAGTTCCTGGGGCTTTTCCTGTACACCTAGCCAGTGCATCCGAGTTCAGAGTGCTGTCCAGAGTGGTCACAATGGTGCACTGTGGGATAGCTCCCAGAGGCCAATACCTTTGAATTGCGTCCACACTAACCCTAATTCGAAACGGCGATGTCGATTTCAGCGCTAATCCCCTTGCTGGGGAGGAGTACAGAAATCTGTTTTAAGAGCCCTTTATGTTGAAAAAATGGCTTCGTTGTGTGGACGGGTGCAGGGTTTATTCGGATTTAACACTGCTAAATCCTACATAAACTCGTAGTGTAGATCGGGCCTAACTCTGCTCTCAGGGAAGTAGAGCAAAGGCCCTGAGCTGGAGACATTGATGTTAGGTGGCTGTGGTAAGAGCTAAACTCAGACACAGGGCTCTCGTGGGGTTAAGACAAAGGAACAGAGACAGAAGGGAAGCAGAGACTGTTTTCTACAGCAACATGGCTCAAGAGTGCCCTAGAATTTGCTGTGTCTTAACCTTTGCTTCTCTATGTAGACCTAAGGACTTTCAGATTCCGTATGCCAGGTGACTAACAAATTATTACATTGTTTTGAAAAGGCTGCCTGATGTCGCTGCTGAGAAAAGGTACAGAACAAGTCTCCTACAGTTGTCTGTCTTGGCTGCAGGGAGCCCCTAAGAGGGATTGCAAGCACCCAAAGACCCAGTTTTGGAGCTGTGGAGCCATGGGCCTGCCCCTCTGGAACGGTGTGGAACCCTGGAGTCTGGCACACTAAAGGGGTCCCTCCCAAGGGATTGGTTACAGGCTGGGGCATAGATCAGATCCTATGAACACATGATAACTGGGTACACACATGAATAGCAAACCCTCTAGGCATGTGTGCTGCTGGCTAGAAAAGAGAACTAAGGCCAAGACTAACAGCAAACTAACTTAGTAGCTGTCTTTTTTAATAAATAACATACAGCAGTAGGCCTTTTGTATTTTTAAGGTGCCTTGGAATTTGCCACAGGCTCTTGCAACAAAATAGTGCTCAGGAGTATAAGCTCTCACTTAAAGTTTCCAGTCCGCAAGGTGCTGAAGAGAGTATTGAAAATATTAACTAAATGTAAATAAATTTAAAAATCCAAGGTTGTCTCATAGTTTCAAGCTGACTCCAGACTCAATCTGACAACTCTGAACTGCCCCAGTTATCTAAATGGGCTGGTAACTATGAAACTTATGGCATGTGTACACTTACCTCAGGAGTGATCAATCCAGTGGGGGTCAATTTATCACGTCTAGTTGAAGACGCAATAAATCAACCGCCGAGCACTCTCCCGTCATCTCCGGTACTCCACCAGAGCAAGAAGTGTCGACGGGGGAGTGTCAGCAGTTGACCTACCGCAGTGAAGACACTGCAGTGAGTAGATCTAAGTACATCGACTTCAGCTACGTTATTCATGTAGCTGAAGTTGCGTAATTTAGTTCAATTCCCTCCCTCTCCCCCTCCCCCTAAGTGTAGACCAGGCCTAAAATGGCAATTTAAATTTCAATATTAACTCTTTCACTGCTGAGCAGTTCACCAGAAAGATCTGGCTAAGGCTTGAATCTTGAAATGCCAGACTGTTTTCGCAGTTACCGAAAGTACCAACTACCAAAACTTCAGCACCTTCTCCTGACAACTTTGCATGGTTCTGAATTGCCAATACATAATCTGCTTGCTGCAGATTGAGGCTTAGGCCAGAGATCAGTCTCTTCATGCTGCCTAATACCAATAATTGCTGCTGGGAGCTGATATATAATGAGCTGATTCAGGATGGCCCAGATCTGTGTTTCAATGGCTCTTTGCAGCCCTGTAACTTTGTCATATTCTCCATTATAGACTCTTAAGGCATCTATAATTCTGCTTAGCTTGCTGTTAGGAAATCCTCTTCTTGGACCAGATAGTAAATGTGGATAGCTTTGTTTCCATTAGTTTATCTGTATTGGTTGGCTAGCTCCTAGTAAAAACATAGGCTGTTTTGAGGCATTAAAAGTGCCTGAAATAGCCAAATTATTAAAGGTGCATGTATTTTACTCTGCATGTGCGTTTGCACTGAGCATGCTGAAGGTCATGTTTGTTCTTCTGACTAGGCTGAGTATTAAATAATCTGCTCTTTGAGGTCCAGAAAACCCTCTCTTGTTATATTTCAATACCCTGCCTGATCAGTTGAATCATGTAGAGCATCAGGGTGTGCATGCACATCAAGTTAGTGTCCTGTCCACCAGAAATATGAGGTTCTAATTTCCTCATCACAGAGCAGCAAGCCTTTCTTTTTTTTTTTTTTTTTTTTTTAAAGGTGCATGTTCTTGTTTTACATCACTTACATTTTGGTCCCATCAAAAATTGGTATACGAAGGGCCAGATATTTAAACGTATCTAACCGCTATTGACTTCAGTGGGAGTTAAGCACTGATAGTTGGGCCTACAAATTTATTCTAACTGTGAGTTTAATTGTAAAAAGTAGTTCATAAGATGTCACAATAATCTGCAAGAGCGAATGTTGATGGGAAAAGTTGTGAAAGGGAGACTGAATTAGTCCAAACAAAAAGTTCTACTGTGTTAAGATCATGCTAGGTAGGGAGACAAGAAAAGTGTGGACCATAAATTAGTGAACTGAAATTCGTGTGTTGGAAACTAGGCTCAACTGGTGGATAAAATGATGAAAGGACGGGCTATTCTGCCCATCACTTCCTTTCTGGTTCCATAAAGAGACTTTGGGGAGAAAAAATGGCTACTGCAGCAAGCTTCACCCTCATGGCTGCCATACTGATCCTGAAAGTTGTCCTGACTAGACTGGGCCAAAAGAGCAAGGGAGCCAGATGGCATTGCGACCTCCACTGGCTGAAATCCAAAACCCCCCTGGGATGTGACACTCCCCTGGCCCACCACCTTCCCCTCTTATTTCTTGTCTTTCCTATCCCTCTAATTTTTTCTTCTGTTTAATGAGTCTGGTTTAGCCAGCTAAGATTGTATATTTTGTGACACTGCTGTTAGCTTGTGACCAGAGGGGCAATGAAAGGCAGTGCTTTAAACAGCCCAGTGCTGGTACAAGTTTATCAAGTCTCTGAATAGCTCATCAGATCATGTGATTGACCTGTACAGTAACTCTTCACTTAAAGTGGTCCCAGTTAATGTTGTTTCGATGTTACGTTGCTGATCAATTAGAGAACATGCTCGTTGAAAGTTGCGCAATGGTCCCTTATAACGTCCTTTGGCAACCGCCTGCTTTGTCCACTGCTTGCAGGAAAAGCAGCCCGTTGGAGCTAGCTGGTTGGGGTTTGGAACCAGGGTGGACCGGCAGCCCCCCATCAGCTCCCCACTCCCCTAAGTTTCATGTGCAGCAGCCACCCAGCAGGCTATCAATTGCCAGCAGTTCAGCTGGCCGGCCATCCCCCCCACTGCCCTGTGCTGCTCCTGCCCTCTGCCTTGGAGCTGCTCCCCGGATCCTCCTGCTTGCTGTGCAGGGCAGGAAGAAGGGAGCTAATGTCTGGGTGTCCCCCTCCCCCCTGCTCCTGCACCTCACTTACCCTATCTCTGTAGAGCAGGGAGGGACACAACAGGGCTCAGGACGGAGGGAGCTTCCTGGCAGCAACTTCTGTCTCAATTTGCTGATCTACTTAAAAAGGCAGTGTACTTAGAGTCTGGTCAGCATACTTAAAGGGGCAATACGCATCTCTCTCTCTCTCTCTCTTTTACACTTACACACGTTTTCTGTCTCTGTCTGCCATGCTGTCTCCCCTCCTTCCATTCGTGCTGACTTGTAGATTGTGAGGCTATATTAACAACAAGAAAAGGAGTACTTGTGGCACCTTAGAGACTAACCAATTTATTTGAGCATAAGCTTTCATGAGCTACAGCTCACTTCATCGGATGCATACTGTGGAAAGTTAGAAGATCTTTTTATACACACAAAACATGAAAAAATACCTCCCCCCACCCCACTCTCCTGCTGGTAATAGCTTACCTAAAGTGATCACTCTCCTTACAATGTGTATGATAATCAAGTTGGGCCATTTCCAGCACAAATACAGGGTTTAACAAGAACGTCGGGGGTGGGGGGGGGCAACAAGGGGCAATAGGTTACCTTGCATAATGACTTAGCCACTCCCAGTCTCTATTCAAGCCTAAGTTAATTGTATCCAATTTGCAAATGAATTCCAATTCAGCAGTCTCTCGCTGGAGTCTGGATTTGAAGTTTTTTTGTTGTAATATCGCAACTTTCATGTCTGTAATCGCGTGACCAGAGAGATTGAAGTGTTCTCCGACTGGTTTATGAATGTTATAATTCTTGACATCTGATTTGTGTCCATTTATTCTTTTATGTAGAGACTGTCCAGTTTGACCAATGTACATGGCAGAGGGGCATTGCTGGCACATGATGGCATATATCACATTGGTGGATGTGCAGGAGAACGAACCTCTGATAGTGTGGCTGATGTGAGTAGGCCCTGTGATGGTATCCCCTGAATAGATATGTGGGCACAGTTGGCAAGGGGCTTTGTTGCAAGGATAGGTTCCTGGGTTAGTGGTTCTGTTGTGTGGTGTGTGGTTGTTGGTGAGTATTTGCTTCAGGTTGGGGGGCTGTCTGTAGGCAAGGACTGGCCTGTCTCCCAAGATTTGTGAGAGTGTTGGGTCATCCTTCAGGATAGGTTGTAGATCCTTAATAATGCGTTGGAGGGGTTTTAGTTGGGGGCTGAAGGTGACGGCTAGTGGCGTTCTGTTAGGCCTCTCCTGTAGTAGGTGACTTCTGGGAACTCTTCTGGCTCTATCAGTCTGTTTCTTCACTTCCGCAGGTGGGTATTGTAGTTGTAAGAATGCTTGATAGAGATCTTGTAGGTGTTTGTCTCTGTCTGAGGGGTTGGAGCAAATGTGGTTGTATCGCAGAGCTTGGCTGTAGACGATGGATCGTGTGGTGTGGTCAGGGTGAAAGCTGGAGGCATGTAGGTAGGAATAGCGGTCAGTAGGTTTCCGGTATAGGGAGGTGTTTATGTGACCTTCGTTTATTAGCACTGTAGTGTCCAGGAAGTGGATCTCTTGTGTGGACTGGACCAGGCTGAGGTTGATGGTGGGATGGAAATTGTTGAAATCATGGTGGAATTCCTCAAGGGCTTCTTTTCCATGGATCCAGATGATGAAGATATCATCAATATAGCGCAAGTAGAGTAGGGACGTTAGAACAACGCTTCCTCAGCTCTCGTCCCCTAAGTCAGCCATAAAAATGTTGGCATACTGTGGGGCCATGCGGGTACCCATAGCAGTGCCGCTGATTTGAAGGTATACATTGTCCCCAAATGTAAAATAGTTATGGGTAAGGACAAAGTCACAAAGTTTAGCCACCAGGTTAGCCGTGACATTATCGGGGATAGTGTTCTTGACGGCTTGTAGTCCATCTCTGTGTGGAATGTTGGTGTTGATGGATGTTGTTAAAACCTGTATTTGTGCTGGAAATGGTCCAACTTGATTATCATACACATTGTAAGGAGGGTGATCACTTTAGATAAGCTATTATCAGCAGGAGAGTGGGGTGGGGGGAGGTATTTTTTCATGCTTTGTGTGTATAAAAAGATCTTCTACACTTTCCACAGTATGCATCTGGTGAAGTGAGCTGTAGCTCACGAAAGCTTATGCTCAAATAAATTGGTTAGTCTCTAAGTTGCCACAAGTCCTCCTTTTCTTTTTGCAAATACAGACTAACACGGCTGTTACTCTGAAACCTGTCATATTAACAACAGTTGATTAACCCTTGAGGACTCAGCTGATTGCTAGTTCATCATTTAGCAGTAAGGCATTCCCTAGGAAATATCCCACCTTTTGACTTCACCACCTCAACCAAGCTTCACAATCATCATCGCTGTGTACCAGTATTAAATTGTTTGTTTAAAACTTACACACACACAGAGTGTGTGTGTGTGTATATGTGATATATATGTCTTTTGTCTGGTGAAAAACATTTCCCTGGAACCTAACCCCCCCCATTTACATTAATTTTTATGGGGAAATTGGATTCACTTAACATTGTTTCGCTTAAAGTCGCATTTTTCAGGAACATAACTACAACATTAAGCGAGGAGTTGCTGTATTTCTTCAGCTTTGAGGCTGCAAGTGAGAGTCCTCACCAGAGATAGAAGCTGCATTTTCTCTCTTGCTGTTCTTTTTCTCTCCCCTCCTGTGTGTGGTTTTCTTTCTAGGAAACGGAATTGACCTTAAGAACAACAGCTCCAGTCCATCTCAACTAACTTCTCTTTTCCTCCAAAGGACAGTCATTCCATCTTTAATACCACCTAACAGACTGTGAGACAAGCGTGTTTCCCTTTAGCTGGAGAGTTTGGAAGGAAAAGGGAACAAGGGATGTTGTTAAAATGAAAGCCTTACTTAGTACTTTTCAAATGCTTCAACTTTTTCCTTTTCTGAATCTTTAATAAAAGGTTAAAAGGATTTTAATTGTTTGCCATGGTACTAAGCAGGCTGAGATCTCTGTAAACCAAACCTCGAACCTTGTTTAATGTTGGACTGTGATTGCCTTATGTTAACACCTTTAGCCCATGTGTATTCCATCTCAATTAATACAACAACACCTAAATAACTTCAAGAATGTTTTGTGTTAAGTCCCTTCAAGTAACAAAACTTGCCTGACCTGATGTACTGTAACTAGCATCCATAATTTCTTCAATATATTGTTCCTTCTACAGTACATGTAAGATGGCAGTGAGGTATTAGCCATCGATATTCATTTTATGATGCACAATGCTTGTATAATTTTCAATGTGTGTGTGCTGGCAAGCAGTTTTTCAAATTATACAGTACATTACAGTCTGTACTTCACTGTACAGTATGAATAGTAAAACAGCTGCTCGGAGTGTGTAAAAATGCAAAGTAAAGGTTTGGTTGCTGCTGTTGTGAACGATCACTGTTGTGATTGGAACAGACCACAGACCTGTTGAGAGGTCAGTAGGCACGTTTTCCCTTTTTATCAATACATAGCATTTCTATAGTATTTCACCCAAAGCTCTTCACAAAACGTGAACAAATTTTACCTTTATCTTACAGCTGAGTAAGTGAGAGTTCAGCATAGAACAGGGTCCCTTGTCTTGGGGCTTGTCTGTATGGAGATTTCGTGCATGGTAAGTAACAGTATGTATCGAGAGCGCCTCAGCCTGCTGCACGTAATGTGATCGTGTAGACCCTGCTGTTGCGCACTAGAATTTCCCTTTTTGCACTTTGACCTATTACGCTGTTAAACAGCAGTAGGTCAACGTGCAGTAGAAACTCCTAGTGCACAGTAGTAGGGTCCACACGGACACTTAGTGCACAGCAGGCTGGTTTACTGTAGATTTACACCCTGGCTTGCTGCACACAAGTCTGCTTACAGACAAGCCCCAAGCAAGGAACCCTGTTCTATTCTAAACTCTAGGTAAACTAAGGATTGAACTTCAGCCTTGGTAGTTTCCTTTGCTTGTTTGGGAAATGGAGACCCTTAATACTGTTGCACTGTTGCACAGTGATCTATTACCTGGGTAAAATCACAATGATAGCTATCCCAATAATTCTGTCAGTTGCTGTCCCCTCTGACCCTCCATTTGAGATTTGCTGCAACAACAGCTTTGCAACAACTCTAGTTGCACTAGTAGCAGTTGATGGGCAAAGAACAGCTCTCTGACTCCTGTTTCTCTTCTGAATTTGGTTCTTTGCATTGGTAAGGGCTAGTTCTAGGTAAATACAAAAATGGATTCACCATCTGGCCCTGTGGATGAGGGGAAAGCAGTGGAAGAGTTATTCCTTGACTTTAGCAAAGCTTTTATACGGTCTCCCACAGTATTCTTGCCAGCAACTTAAAGTAGTATGGGCTGGATGAATGGACTATAAGGTGGATACAAAGCTGGCTAGATCATCAGGCTCAACGGGTAGTGATCTATGGCTCCATGTCTAGTTGGCAGCCGGTATCAAGCAGAATGCCCCAAGGGTCGGTCCTGGGGCTGGTTTTGTTCAATATCTTCATTAATGATCTGGAGGATGGTGTGGATTGCACCCTCAGCAAGTTTGCAGATGACACTAAACTGGGAGAAGAGGTAGATACGCTGGAGGGTAGGGATAGGATACAGAGGGACGTAGACAAATTAGAGGATTGGGCCAAAAGAAATCTGATGAGGTTCAACAAGGACAAGTGCAGAATCCTGCACTTAAGATGGAAGAATCCCATGCACTGCTATAGACTAGGGACCGAGTGGCTTGGCAGGAGTTCTGTAGAAAAGGTCCTGGGGTTACGGTGGATGAGAAGCTGGATATGAGTCAACAGTGTGCCCTTGTTGCCAAGAAGGCTAACAGTATAAGTAGGAGCATGATCATTCCCCTCTATTCAACATTGGTGAGGCCTCATCTGGAGTATTGTGTCCAGTTTTGGGCCCCACACTACAAGAAGGATGTGGAAAAATTGGAAAGAGTCCAGCGGAGGATAACAAATGATTAGGAGGGTGGAGCACATGATTTATGAGGACAGGCTGAGGGAACTAGGATTATTTAGTCTGCAGAAGAGAAGAATGAGGGGGGATTTGATAGCTGCTTTCAACTACCTGAAAGGGGGTTCCAAAGAGGATGGATCTGGACTGTTCTCAGTGGTAGCAGATGACAGAAACGAGGAGTAATGGTCTCAAGTTGCAGTGGGGGAGGTTTAGGTTGGATATTAGGAAAATATCACTAGGAGGGTGGTGAAGCACTGGAATGGGTTACCTAGGGAGGTGGTGGAATTTCCTTCCTTTGAGGTCAGGCTTGACAAAGCCCTGGCTGGGATGATTTAGTTGGGGATTGGTCCTGCTTTGAGCAGGGGATTGGACTAGATGACCTCCTGAGGTCCCTTCCACCCCTGATAGTCTATGATCTGGGTCAGTCTACATGCACCTTGCTATTAGTTTGATAATCTGTCTACAGTAGACAAATCAATGCAATCTTAAACTTAACACTGTTGTATGCTGGTCACTTCCAATTGTGAAGAAAGTTCCACTGCTGTCCTTTCTCTCTCTGGTTTATTCTTCAGCAGGTCAGCCAGCCCAGAAGATGCCTACAACCACGGCGGCTTCAGCAGCCCCATCGGTATTTGTCGCCACAGCAGTTCATGCCTTTCGATAGTAAGTACCATAGTGGGCCGAGCTGAGAGTTCCCACGCTGGCCTTTCATTGCTAGAGACCTGGACTCCAATTTTCAGGTTTTATCGCAAGAGGAAAATATTTTTGGGCTAGGAAAGGGATTTTTATGTCTGTGTCCCCATTACACAAATGCCACGTGATCTGGTACAATTCTTGGGTCAAAAAAGCCTATGAATGGAACATCTGTGTTCTGCAGGTTAGGAGTACATGGTCCATTGCCAGATGTCTGGGAAGCCCAGGACTTAAGCAGTGAGGGGTGTTGCATGTTTTGATTGAGGGACAGTAATTGCACTGTTTGTGACTAACTCTGTCAGATGCTCTTTATCAATGCTAAATTCACACTTTGAAAACCAGAGTGGGGAGCCTAGTACTAAAACTGTACATTATGTCGGTCTGTGTTCTGCTGTGGAAAGATGACTCAAGTTTAAAAAACACCAAGATTTAAGTTCCCTATGACTTTTTTTGGGGCAAGCAAAAAAGATTGAGCTCTACTGAGTTAAGGAGACGTCAGTCTGACATAGAATCCTATAGGAAGTGGTCCTTGGATACCAAAGTGAAAAGCTCCTCATAAACACCAAAGAAATGTGAAGAGGGAATGGATTTGCAGCTGACTATCTTACTTTGCCTTTCAGCACAAATGGGCAGTATGTGAAGCAAGGCAAGTATGGAGCAGCTGTGGTGGGGAACCATGCTACCAAAGAGGTGAGAGAAGCTGCATTTCTCTTTAACATACTCCTACCCTAAAAGCGCATCTTGTGCAAAACTGAATTGCTTCTCATTTCTCATGTTCTCATTTTTAGCACCATTCCTGTTTGGTAATTTCCAGCCCTGTTAGGTTTCTTGTAGCTCAGGTGCTGAGTCACCAGCTACTTTTGCAGCTGCACCTGTTCTCTGAGCAGTCAGCAAGGCTACTGTAAATAGATTTTCCCACCTGAGACGGAAACGCATTAAACAAGGCGGAATGTCTATCCGTTGCAGTCTTTTTACGCAAAAGCTATTTTGGTATTCGTTTGGATGCCTTCAAACTGTGAACCTGATCTCAGATCCATTAGCAAATACATATGCATATCCCTTATAATTGAGTTCATGTAAACAAATTGATATGAATTATGCTCTTTGACCTTTTTATACAAAAAAAAATCAGCTATACGAGTGGAGCTGCATTCAAGAACTATCTGCCACTCTAAGTGTAGAACAAAGGAGTATTTAGCAAGCTATATTAAAAGAAATAACCTAAATCCAATCTGCCCTTGATCTGGTGCTGCCTCTTACCCTGCACCCTGCTAGCTCCAGCTTCCCTTCTTCTGTTGTCTCCCTAAATGGGTGGGTTGGTCGGTTGAATGGTTCTTACAGTAAACTGACTTTTGAGACCTTTGGGTTGGTTTTTTTTTTTTTTTAACTTCCTCCCCCAAAAAATTCTCGGCTGAACAGGGAAGTGGAGGGCTGGCCAGGCATGAAAGGGAGGTGTTTATACTACCTTTAAGGCTCTCTCAAATCGTGCTTTCATAAAGGAATTTGTATGCACAGGTATGCAACTGCATGCTTAGCCTGCAATATTAACACACTTGTTAACCTTTGTTTGACTATTGTTCAGTAAACCAGTGATGTGTATACGTAATATTGCTAGAGAGCCACTAGCCTTTGCTACCTGATCCATCAGAGAATTGAGGAGATCTTTTCATCTTTCAAAGAACAAAAAAAGCGTGGGAAATTGTCAGACTGTTGATGCAAAACTATGGCTGCGTGGTTAATTCTCAAAAGTCAAGAAATCTAAAAGTTATAGTTGAACACCCATCCTTTACCATATCCCTCGCATATAGGTAGTCTTATGTGCTGAAGGGTTCATATGTTCTAAGGTCAGATGGAATTATTGTGGTCATCTAGTCCAAGTGTAGACAATGGGCAGACCACGGGCCAAATCTGGACCACCACGCTCTTTTGAAAGGACCCAAAAATCTTTTTATTTTGTTGTTTTCTCTGGAGTCTGGACCTTGACTATACCTTGACCAAGAAATTTGGCCCTTGACAAAAAAATAATTGATTACCCCGATCTAGTCTGACTTCTGAAGGTGAAATCACTTGCCTATGGTCACCCAGCAGGTCAGTGATAGGGTTGGGAATAGAACCCAGGTCTCCTGAATTCCAGTCTAGTGCTCTATCTGTTAGGCTGCACAACATCTAGAGGAGACTGTGACCTAAACACAGGTCCTCTAGACAGCTCAGCTACCCTTACAGCTGTGCTGTTAGACAGCACAGTGGGAGGAAGCAGGATACAGAACAAGAATCAAAGCTGATTTGGTATAATCAAAGCAAGGTGCATCAGCAAATGAATATTTAAGAGCTGTGAGGTGAGTTTCCAGGCCAAGTAAGTGTGTATGGAAAAGTGTTGAAACTATATGCACATTCTGCACGTGCTGTAATACAGAAGTGCATAGATTCATGCTGAGTACAGTACAACCTGCTATTTACATTTCAGCAGTTAAACTTCATTGCTTTGAATGCACCTACTGCTGGTGCATTTGGCAGACACAGTAGCATTAGGGCCATAGTTTATCTCTCATAGTGCACACCAGAATTTCACAGACGGGAGGTTTAATTTTGTTTTTGTTTTTCCCCTCCTCCCTCCCTCCTTGTGGAATCCAGTATAAGATCCTCCTTTATATCAATCAACAGCAGCAGGTCACGGTTGCCAGGATCCATCCAGGGTTTGTGCTCACGGTAAGACTCTGCATTCAGAAATCTTTTTTTGGTAGTCATATTTGTTTGTCTTCACTTAAGCCTGGTCTACGCTACAAATTTACATTGGTATAACTATGTAGTTCAGGGGTGTGAAAAAAAACCCAGTGTAGGCAGTGCTGTGTCAACAGGCAGGCTTCTCCTATTAACCTAGCTACCGCCTCTTGGGGAGGTGGATTAACTGTGCCAAAAGGAGACGCTCACCCACTGACACAGTAGCCTCTTCACTGAAGCAATGTTTTAAGTGTACACCTGCCCTTAAGCTTCTGGTACACTGTACTCTGTACAGCAGCTAGGAGTTATCACCTTCCCTCTCCTGAAATGTTGTCCTAGGTCTCTCTTGGCTATAGATTGTAAAGTCTTTGAGACAAGGCATGTGACTCAGGCCTGGTCTACACTAAAGGGAAAAGTCAATCTAAGCTACACAATTTGAGTTATGTGACTAGTGTAACTCAAATTGACGTAGCTTAGATCTACTTACCGCGGGGTCCACACTACGCAACATCGACAGGAGACACTCTTCCATCGACTCCCCTTACTCTTCTCGATCAGATAGAGTACAGGAGTCAACGGGAGAGTGATTGTAGACAAGCCCTCATTCATATTTTCTAAAGTGCACCATGAATTCAAAATGTTGTATAACTGTTCTTTCTCCTCCTATCATAAATTGCACAAGGAATTCTTTCAACAGTAGATCTCACAGCAGTATACAGTGGAGATAAGCCTCATTTTACAGAACAAATTACATTGCTTTGCTTTTCTTGTACACTTGCAATGGGATCAAAGAAACCCAAATTCACATATGTCCTAGACTTTACTTAAATGATTATGGGAATGGAAACAAACAAACAAACAGACCCTGTTTGATGAAGAGAGGGCAAGAAAATGCCTAAGCTCTGTGTGAAATCTGACCACATGTTTGTCTTTCAGTAAGAATTTGCTAGGTTTTTGCAAGCCTTTCTGAAAGTTTCCATTTAACTTTTTCTCCAATTGCAGAGAGAACCAGAGTCCTGAATAGGTTAAAAATAGCTATGAGTAACAAGCAGCAGGAAAGATGACAAGCCACCTCCATCCCCTTATTTGATTTCAGAATAATTCCTCTTTCCCTTTAGCTCCATAATCCATTTTCAGCAAGTTTGTGTTATAAAGCAATTTCAGTCCATGGGTAGAATCAGGTGTTTATAAACAAACATGGAGCCAGATCAGTGATCTTACTAAAATGTTTTGCCAGTGCTGACGGCATGGGATCTCAGTAAGAAATTCTAAACTAGATTCTATCCTGTTTTAATATTGACTTAACAACTATCGCCAAAACTTTCAAACCTGGTATCACAGACCAGAGCCTGTGGATCTATCCCCAGCCTGTAACCAGTCTCTTGGGAGTGACCCCTTTAACGTACCGGGCCCCAAGGACCCAGGCAATTCCTCCAACACTGGGCCTCCAGCAGCAGAGATCCTTGTCTCTTTCTTCATAGATCCCTGCAGCCAAGTCAGACCCCTGCAGGAGGCTTGTAGTGTACCCCTTTGGGGTGCAGTGCTCTCACTGAAGATTTACAGTGACACAGGCAGCCTTTTCAAAACAAGGTAACTATTTTAGTTGCCTGGCTCACGCACCAGCTTAAAATCCTTAGATTAGCTGCAAGAGGCAGAAGTTACACCATAGTCCGTCCTGGCCAAGTCAGTGCCATCAGCCAAGTTGTGATGGACTCTATCCCTTGCTCTAGTTCTCTGTACCCTTTGTTTGCCCAGGTCAGAGCTGTTGTGTCCGTCCAAAAGGCAGCCGTTATTCCAGCCACCGGACACCTCTTCCCCTTTGTTCTCTAGTTCAATTCACATGTCCTGCCTGCTGGGGTTTCCTGGTGTTAAGTGTTGATTGTTCAGTTGCTGTGGGGGGATTGTGTCTTCGGGAGAGAGAGGGGGGTATCTCTTTGTCATCCTGCAACCTTTGTTGATTTGGGTCAGTTTCAGCTGCTTCTTTTAATTACCCGTTCAATCCACTCAGCCAGCTAGACTGCGTGCACACACATACCTGTGTCTTAGTCTGTCCTCAGAGCAAATTTAATCCTTTTCCTCCTACTGGGCAGCAACGCAAAGTATGGAGGGACACAAAAGTACACATAAGATTCATTTAAAAAACAAACAAACAAAAAAACCTCCAACTGTCACACTTGGGTGCCTAAAATTAGACTCCTAAATTCATGGTTATGGACCCAAATTGAGATAGCTGCTCAGCACTTCTGAAAAATCAGCCCATCAGCTCCCACTGATTGTGGGAACTAGGTACGTTCTGCATCTCTGAAGATCAGGCCGCTCATGCTCAATGGCCTAAATAGAGATTTCCTAGCCTAACTTTAGGCATCCAGTTTAGGAAATTGTGGCCTATATGAAGAACTTTGTAAATCATCTATTTAACAAGTTCTGAAGCATTTTTCTTCAGGGTACTGATCAGAGGAATAAAGGCTAACTTCTGGCATCTGAGCCTGGTTCGTTTTTAAGCAATAAAACTCCTCTATCTCATTTCAGTAGATTTTTATCATAATTTAAAATCCAAGTGCTTGAACACATTTCTAATTTTGATATGGGACTGATTTCTTTTTCCATAGGTTCAGCCCAACAACTACAGTACATTTTATGATGATCAGAGACAAAACTGGTCAATCATGTTTGAGTCAGAAAAGGCAGCCATGGATTTCAGTAAACAGGTAATCTTCTTAATCCAGCAGGCTGCACTCTTGCACTAACCATATCTATGCTGTTGGTGCTGTATCATGTTCAGAACAGCAAACAAAAATCATGGTTGCTCACAACTTGCTAAGCTGCATTCTTAATCAAAGCCCAGTTCAGTCTCATCTCCCCACTAAAGTAAAACTGAAATGCATATTGCAGCTTTGTGAATGTGCTGAGTTCTGGCTGAGCTTTGATTAGCTGGCGTTCTGTTTGGTTCACTTGAATACAGGGTAGCATGTCTCAAATTGTGACACTTCATACTTCTGTAGCGCTTTCATCACAAGATGTTAGTGTTTTAAAATGTTAATTAAACCCATCAACACGCTGTTGTGAGCTAAGTGGTTTTCTCATTTTACATATGAGCAAAGTGCTGCATAAGGAGATGAAGCATCAGTAATGTCCACATGTGTAAAGTCTATCAGTAACACTTTGGTCTCACTGTATCAGTAAGAACCTATCAGATATTGCCCGTCTTCATTCTAAGTAGAATTTGTTGTGCTGCTGCAGCTGGCCACAGACAAAAGGAGCTAATGTTCGGACTTCCTTTGCAGTTATGCATTGCTAAATGCAACAGCATCCCTTCACTGGACTCGGTAGTGTACCAGGATCTCGTCGTTGGAGAGGGGCAGGGATTGGAAGTCGGAGACTCTCTGGAGGTTGCCTATACCGGTTGGCTGTTCCAGAACAATGGGCTTGGACAGGTAAACGGCTTTTACTACTAGAAATGTTTTAATACTAACCCTTCTCAAATTAAGTCATTGGAAGAGACCGTAATCTCAACACCATTGGATGGGCAAAGTATTCTCTCCATCACAACTTACTTTGTGACAGTGTCAGTCACCAGTCCTGAGGACCTGTGACTAAGAGGCACCCATGTCTCTTAGTTTGCCCTGAGAGCAAACTTATTCCTTTCCCCCACACTGGAAAGCAATGCTAAATATAGGGGAAACTGAGGTACACATAGGATTTGTAAAAAATATTACAGAAAATTCCCTTCATAAATTCCTTTGAGTATTGAATGGTGAAGATAGATACTGGTTCCATACGTGCTCAGGAAGAGATGATCAAAATTCTTGTGACCTGTTAAATATCCATGTTGGATATTAAAAATAAAAGAGCCATGAAAACAGAACTAGTCATCCTAGCTTTGAAAATGGCTTGACCGGGCATCAGGCGTAACTTTATATCTGCCATCAGAGCCTCTTTTCTCTAGAAACTTAGGAATGTTTGAAGATGTTACTCTTAAACCACAAGTTGTGCTTTTGTTTAGTAACTCATTCTTAGGAAAGTGCTTTGAGGGAGGTGAGGAGCATCTTATTCCTAAAAAGTCAGCTGCTCATGCTATGTGGGAAGAATGCTTTTCCTCCAATAAGGCATGCAGATATGGTCAATAAGGTGACTTCATTTCTTCTTTGGGAAGCAAGTCACTAGGATGTCAGCATAATGTGATGTTCCCATGGTCCTGTGGCTCGTGATCTCTGCTACTGTATAGAACAGGGATCAGCAACCTTTGCACGCAGCCCATCAGGGTAAGCCCCAGCGGACCGGGCCCGTTTGGCCGAACCTGCGGACACAGCAGGTAAACAATCGCAGCTCCCACTGGCCGCAGTTCGTCGTCCCAGGCTAATGGGGGCTGTGGGAAGGGCTGCCAGCTCATCCCTCGGCCCGCACTGCTTCTCGCAGCCCCATTGGCCTAGAGTGGCGAACTGTGGCCAGTGGGAGCTGCTATTGGCCAAACCTGTGGACGCAACAGGTAAACAAACTGGCCCGGCCCGCCAGGGGCTTACCCTGACTGGCCACGTGCCTAAGGTTGCCGATCCCTATGGAAGATCCAGGTCTAATTTCCTTTCCTTGCTGTAGGACACTGTCATCTGTCCACTTAAATTGGTGGTACATAAAGCAGAGCACTAAGGTTACACAGTTGTATAACGGTTTACAGAAGTTAAAATCTAGTTGTATAGTAAACTCCCAGAGGTCACTAAGCTAGCAACAGTTGGCTGGGCCCATTGTACTATTGCTATGGCAATCTGGCTGTGTAGCATTTAATTTGATTCACTCTTGCCCAAGCTGTAGAATTTAAAATTGCTTTTCAAGCCTAAGTCTCCAGTTACTGCATGCCTACAAAACTGTCAATGTGCAGTTGGTTAGAAATTTTGGGCATGCTATGTTTTCTTCCCCCTCCCCCCATTCATTAGCATTCATTTTTGAAGTTACCACACTGGGAGACACAAGTGGTGGTAGGTATTTATGAAATAAAGGACATTGTGCTCTATTTTTTTTTTAAACATTATTTACTAGTTTGAATACTGCTTTACAACTGCAAACTTCATCAGCCCCATGGTTGGAAATCCTAGTGATTGTACCCTGTTAACTTCCAATTCCATAGGTGTTTGATTCAAACGTCAACAAGGACAAGCTGTTGCGTCTGAAGCTGGGTTCTGGAAAAGTCATTAAGGTAGAACTTCTGGCATTTTACCTTCATCTTCTGCGTACTAAAGTCTCGGATCTTGGAGGACTTCTGAAAGTTCTGTCTAGATTCACACAAACCATAATAACTTCTGTTGTATTTTATGATAGTATAAGACTTGTGCTTGCATCAGTGACATGAAAGAAATTGCTGACTTTTTAAAATCTCTTCTTTCCTTGTTTTGCACAGCATCTTGCATCTATACTTATTGTCTTGACTTCCAATAACCAAGCCTCCTTGTTCTCTGTCGGTAGTAGAGAGAGCGAAGTCCATAGAACTTTCCTGTGCAGTAGAAAGGAAGCTGCCTATTTGAAAATAAATCTTTATATCAGAAGATGCCTTGATACTTTTCTGGTGGCAGCACTTTTACCCTACACAGCTTCCAGAAAAGTAGCTTCCTTGTGAGGAAACTCGGTCCAAGAAGAACTTATTCTGTTACGTTTATTCACGTGTAGATCACTTGAAGCTGTGTGGGGATTTTATGAAACTCCTCTGAAGACAACCTCTGCATCATGGCACCCCCTCTGGTCCATCAAACTGGTGCAGATCTGAGATTCTTTCATGGTCGGGGAGGAGGGACAGTTTTTTGTCTACTAGGGGCTTGTCTGTGCGAACACTTAATTTGGGGCATAAATCTACCCATGCTAGCCTGCTGTGCCCTAAGTGTAAGTGTCTGCGTGGACCCTGCTGCCATGGACTACAGAACTTTTAGTTCACGGCAGCAAGATCCACACAGACAGTTTAGTGTGTAGCAGGTTAGCGTGGGGTAGATTTACACCCCAGCTTGTCCATGAACTGTTTGTGTAAACAAGCCTCAGGATTTCAAAACCAGTTTTTCCCAATTTAAACTTTAATTACTGCATTAATAGTAATCTGTACTAGTCCTGTGGCAAGCTGCCACTAATTGAAGACGAATTCTGTCATCTCTCTGTTTTAAATGCATATCTGCATGTTAATCCAGTAGCTGATACTGCTATAAACTGACTCTTTAATTTGCTCCATTAACTTCTACATTTCTCTACCCATAATCAGTTTCCTTAAATGCTATGTCTAAACCTAAGCATGGCACTTAATTGGCCAGATAACTAACATACAGCAGAAGTTACCAGAGGTTACTCTTTAAAGTATCCAAGTGTTGACCTGTGAAAACTATGGATATGTCTACACTCAAACCACTCCAGCAATACAGCCGCAGCTGTGCCGCTGTAGTGCTTAGTGTGACCATTATCTATGCCAATGGGAAAGGTTCTCCTGTTTGTGTAGGTAATTAATCTCCCAGAGAGGCAGTATTAGGTTGATGGAAGAATTCTTCCATCAACCTAGTGCTGTCTTCCACTCGAGGGGGGTTGGCATAGCTACGTCACTCAGGAGTGGGTTTTTCACACCCCTGCAAGACGTAGCCATGCCAGTGTAAGTTACCAGTGTAGGCCAGCCTTGAGTTACTATGCAAGGCTTCATCCAAGCTTCTGGAACCCAAATAGAGGTCTTGGAAGCTGGCTGCATCTCCGTATTAAAGATGGCAGCAGGTGCAATCTGCTCCACTGTTTGTATGTTAGGTGTTGTCTCCTGACGCCTAGAAATTAATATTGCTACTCTTAATTGGATATCATGGGTCCTCTACTCTAAAGGTTTTTTATCCTAAATGGAGCAACGCTGTATCCCCAGGGCTTTACAAGAAACTCTTCAATATGCATACTGGAACCTTTATAACCTGGCCTAGAACAGGCTCATCAGAATGATTGCAGATATTTTTGTGTCACTGAGTCAGACTGCTGCTTACAAATCAATTTTCTCTTCTTTTGTATTTCTGAAATGTAAAGGGTTGGGAAGAAGGGATGATGGGGATGAAGAAAGGGGGGAGACGACTTCTCATTATTCCTCCAGCATGGGCTTATGGGTCCCAAGGAGTAGCCAGTCGCATTCCTTCTGATTCCACCCTGGTTTTTGAGGTGGAAGTTAAGCGGGTGAGTGTCTCCTTCCAAATATATTTTTGTACATCTGGTTTGGGCTGTTGGTTGGCAACACTTCTGTCATTTCTACCTGTAAAGTAACAACACCCCTGTACATGAAAATTCCAACATAGTTAGAAGCTTCTATATACCCAGTAAAATGTCAGGATAAGTGCAAAGATATAACTGCATTACTAAGACACATCTGATTTGAGGTATCTTTCTTCCACTTGCATGTAAGATGTCCAGGAAAAAATAAATCTAGCCTTCATCAGGTTATTAAGAGTGAGATGGAGAGGGAAACTTCAAACCTATAATTCTTAAATAGATGTAAATTTTCACTCTGCAGCAAATGATAGTGTGATGAACAAAACATTGGCCAGAAAGAAGCAGAATACTAAAGAGTTGTTTCAGGACCCAGAACAACAGGTCTGTGTGTAATACCTTCATCGTGGTTTTCTTAGGTGAAGCTGGTAAAGGAGTCTGGCACTGATGGGCAGAGTATTGGTTCTAGGGATTCTTCTGCATCTTCCCCAGTATCCAATTCGGACAGCTTCTCCGCAGACCCTGTAGGATTGCCTCCTTCGACAATACCTCTCAAGCCTGGGTAAGAAAATAAGGAAGCAGAATGAGCTCAGAGCTCCTAGAACTTAGTATTTGTGAAAATACCTTTAAGACCCAAACTGATGGCAACCCCCTCTTGGTATTATCACTTCCTCATCAATTATTGAGAATGGACCACATCCACCCTGATTTAATTGGCCTTGACAGCACTGATTCTCCAATTGTAAGGTAACTCCCTTCTCTTCACATGCCAGTATATTTATGCCTGTATCTGTAATTTTCACTCCATTCATCTGAAGTGGGGTTTTTTACCCACAAAAGTTTATGCCCAAATATATCTGTTAGTCGTTAAGGTGCCATTGAACTCCTCGTTATTTTTGGGGATACAGACTAACAAAGCTACCCCTCTGATACTTATCATCAATGACTTGTGTATTTTGCAATTCCACAGTCATGGAATTTGCTACAGAATAGTGGTCCAGAATCTCTAAGCTGTCATATATGGTTACAAATAGCTTTCCGAACATGAAGTGTTGAAATATCTTATGATGGAAAAGTGAAGTTTTGCTTGTGGGGACTACAGTTCACGGGTATGTTCAGCGATTTAGAGATGTAGCATACTCTTCATCAGTTCTTCAGAGATTTTTTTTTTTTTTTCTAACTTTAATCCCAACATATATTTATTTCCTCTCTGCAGAGAGCCAGCTGTTCGGACCAAGTCTAACTCTATAAATGAACAACTAGCAGTAAGTGTTGCTTTAATTAATGTGAAACGTACACAGGAATGTCCAAATATTTAAGTCTTGCCCAAGTTATTAAAATAATGCTAAGGGCCTATCTGAAATGCATGTAAGCAAAGCATGATCTCTTTAACACTTCTATTGTGTTACCCAGAAGCCTCACTTGGGATCAAAGCCCAGTTTTGCTGTGTGCTGTACAAACCTGGGAAGGCTTAGTCCTTGTCCATTCAGAATTAAGATTGAAACTTTGTCCTTAAATGAACAGCAAGAGTTTTATACTGTAAACTAAGCTCCCTGGATCACTAGTGGAATGTGTCAGTATATGCAGCCTAAAATAATAGATTTAAAAAAAAGTTGGATAACTATTGTCTGTCTGTAATATACAAGCCCCCTGGGGTTCATGATTTCCTTAGAATAGCCAATAACCTCTACTCTTCAGGGAATTCTGCACCAAAAAATTAAAAATTATGCGCAGAATATTTCAAAATTATGCAAATTTTATTTGTCAATATGTCACAGCATGGCAGTGGAGAGCACAGGTCACTGGCTGCATTGAGGTGGGAGATCATCCTGAAGCCCCCACCTCATCTGGTACAGAGACTCAGCAGTGAGGTTCACCTGATCCTGACACAGTGCAAGGGCTGGGCCTGCCCCTCTGCGCCAGGTGCACCAGGTGTGGGTGGGCAGGCTCAGCCCAGCAGGATCCAAGTGTGGAGGGGCTTAGTGTGGGGGGGATCCAGGTGTGGGGTGAGAGGTTGCGGTGTGGGACAATCTGGGTACAGGCGGCTCAGTGGGAGATCTGCATGCATAGAGGCTCATTTGTGGGGTTCCGGGTGCAGGGGCAATGGCACTGTGCAGGGGATACTGGTGCAGGTGATTGGGGCTGGGTATGGGGAGATAGGGTTCTGTGGAGGGGGAGGTCTGGCTGGGTGGGACTTGGTGGGAGGGTCTGGATGCTGGGGGAGTGGTGCTTGATGGAGTGGGGGTCCAGGTGCAGCTGGTTGGGATCAGTGGAGTGGGGGTCCGAGTTCAGCTGCAGAGTCAGCGGAGCCGAGATAGATGGCCTCCTTCCTCTGGGCAGCTCTGCGCTTGCAGAATGAGTGGGGGCAGTGGCATGTAACCTCGTGTGACCCCCTCCCTCCCTCCCCCCGCTTCCCTTTGCTTCCCTGCTGTTTTCTGCGGGGAAACACAGGAAATCTGCGGGGGGGGGGGGGGGGGGGGGCACGTTTTGTGCAGGTACGCAGTCCTGCAGAATCCCTCCAGGAGTAAACCTCATGGGAGCCTGAAACAACTCTGTCCCCTGTGTTCAGGGGCTTTGTCATCACTGACGGTTTGAAAGAGAAATGCTAGTCTTAACTCCTCCTTCGCTTCCCAGTGGCCTCTCATTTGGTAAATTGTTTTAAAATGTTGCATCTCTCATCCTGTTAATGGTTAGGGGCATATTCAGTAGCTCCATACTTTAGAAAAGCTTTTCATTTCATCTTGTCCAGTAGCATAAAGGTTATCACTTGAGGGTCTGGTTCTCCCCCACTTCCCTGGATGAGGCCATGTCTACTGAAGTTAAAGCAACAGTTTCAGCCTTGAATCTGACTGACTTGATCCTATACAAGGAGAGCTTGAGGATTTCTCTGTCATTTTTAGTTGTGATGTGGGGAACTCAAGGAAATATGGGTCTATATGCTTTTTTAAAAACATTTGTACAATGGCCCTAAAAGGGTAATTTTGTATTTAAGGGTGTGGTTTCTTTGGCTCTGTGGGTGCTAATAGAACTATAACTGTCTTCTCATATGTACTGATCAGATACCATGGTGATAGTCAACTTAATACTCCTTGCTATCCATTTTATTTTTGCAGCCCTCAGAAGTAAAGCTTGTTAGCTGCAATAGTGTGAGGTGGTCTCCTATGTGCTACAGAATAGGATGGGCTACTGTCAAGAAATCTGGGCTCCTTTGTATCCGTTATGCAGATGGAGCACAGTCATAGAATGAAGGAGTTGGTTAACTTTGAAAATCAGTTCTAGGAGTTCAGGCATGAAACTCTCCATCTTTTGCAGTGGTGTTGTAGCCATGTTTGTCTCAAGCTATGAGAGAGACAAAGTGGGTGATATATCTCGTATTGGACCAACTTCTGTTCGTGAAAGAGACAAGGCTTTGGGTTTCACAGAGCTCCTCCTCAGGTCTGGAGAAGGAAACCATAGTGTCCAAGCTACATACAAGATGGGACAGATTGTTAAGCATAACGGATTCACACCTGTTGTAGAAGACAACTTAAAATTAATACTTCTGCAGTTGTAGGATAATGGAGAATTAGTAGGCAGCAGTGTGTTATAAGTTGTTGTAATGGGCCATAAAACCAGTCTCTCTGTCAAGTCCATGTTCTTGAGTGTCCAGCAGAATTATGAATTTAAGGTCCCAAGCTTGTGTATTGAAGGTGTCATGCAGGTTTCCTTTAAGGACGTGGACTGAAGTCAGTTATGGAGTGATTGCTTTGTGAAAAGTGTTTGCCAGTCAGTGACAGGGTGTTTTGTGTCTTATTTTTCTGCATGAGTTCTTCTGAGAGCATGGTGACTGTCTAGTTTCACCCATGTAGCTGCTGTTGGGGCATTTGATGCACTGGATGAGGTACACCACTTGTGATAGAAGTGTATAAGACCTATGAATCTAGAATGATGTGTTGTGTGGGATATTGATTATTGTAGAAGTGGGGATATGGCTGCAGGTTTTGCATCTATTGTTTTGGCAGGGTCTGGTGCAGCTTTGGGTTGGTGTGTCTTGGTCTGTGGGCAGCTTTCTTCTGATGATTTTGCAGAGGTTGCAGGGTTGTCTGAAGGCCAGAAGAGGGCATCCTGAAAGAAATATTTCCTGGATGTGGTCCCCATCAGGTATGGGTTGTAATTGTTTGATACCCCATATAGGTTCTAATGTGGGGTGGTAGCTGACAAGTAGGGATATGCATTGGTGGGTTTTTTCTGTATTGAAGCAGCTTCTCCTGCTGTATGTGGGTGGACTGATCCATGTTGCAATCTACTTCTCTGGTGAAGTGTCCTTGTTTGATGAAGGCAGTTTTAAGTGTGTTAAGATGTGTATCTCAGACTTCCTCCTAAGAGCATATTCTGTGGTACCTGAGTGTCTGTAGATAACAGATTTCTTGGTGGGTCTTGGGTGATTACTGGATTGTGAAGGTAGGTGTGGTGATCCGTGGATTTCCTGTGTATAGTTGTCTGTAGGGTTCCATTGCTGAAGCTTATCCTGGTGTGCAGGAAGCTGGTGTTGGTGTGGAAGAGAGAGTTTGATGGATAGGGGATGTGGTCATGGTGGTTGAAGCTGTAATGGAAACTATGAAGGAGTTTAAGTTGTCTGTTCAGAGGATGAAAATATCTTTGATGTATCTCAGGTATATTACTGATTTTTGTGTTGCATTTTTCTAGATGTTTTTCCTCAGTACCCCATAAAGAGAATGGCATCTCGGGGACCCATCCTAGTACCCATGGCAGTTCCCAGAGTATAGACAAAGTGTTTGTTAAATGTAAAGTTATTATCAGTGAGGATAAAATGGATGAGTTTGGCGATGTTTGGGTTGGATTTCTATGTGTGGTCCATTGTCTTGTGGAGACAGTAACTCCTCACTTTATCGTCCCAGTTAACGTTGTTTCGTTGTTATGTCGCTGATCAGTTAGAGAACATGCTTGTTTAAAGTTGCACAATGCTCCCTTATAATGTTGTTTGGCAGCCACCTGCTTTGTCCACTGCTTGCAGGAATAGCAGCCCATTGGAGTGAGCTGGTGGGGACTTGGAACCAGGGTGGACTGGCAGCCCCCCATCAGCTCCCCTAAATTCCCTGTGCAGCAGCCACCCAGCAGGCTATCAATTGCTGGGCAGTTCAGGTGTCCCTCCCCCCACTGCTGTGTGCTGCGCCTGCCCTCTGCCTTGGAGCTGCTCCCAGGAGCCTCCTGCTTGCTGTGGGGGGGAAGCGGGGTGCTGATGTCAGTGTCCCCCTCCCCCTGCTCCTGACCCCCGTTCCTGTACCGCATCTCCACAGAGCAGGGACGGGGACAAGACAGGGCTCAGGATGGAGGGAGCTTGCTGGCAGCAGCTGCTATCTCAACTTGCTGATCTGCTTAAAAAGTCAGCGTACTTAGAGTGAGGTCAGCGTACTTAAAGGGGCAATGCACGTTTCTCTCTCTCACGTGTGTGTTTGTCACACACATGCACCCCTGGCACTTTGGAAAGTGGAGGGAGCGGTGAGCTCCAGTGGGATAGCATGGGTTCATCATCGCGTTCGGTTTCCACAAGGAATGTTTGCAGCCACTGCCATTCTGTGTCTCCTCCCTCCATTCGTGCTGCCTTGTAGAGTGTGAGGCTACATTAACAACGTGTTAACTCTTGAGGGCTCAGACAAGTGCTAGTTAATCATTTAGCAGTAAGGCATTCCCTGGGAAATATCCCACCTTCTGACGCCACCACCTCAACCAAGCTTCACAATCATCATTGCTGTGTACAGTATTAAATTGTTTAAAACTTACACACATACATACACACAGTATATATGTGTGTGTGTATATATAGTCTTTTGACTGGCGAAAAACATTTCCCTGGAACCGAACCTAACCTAACCCACCCCTTTACCTTAATTCCTATGGGGAAATTGGATTCGCTTAACATCGTTTCGCTTAAAGTAGCATTTTTAAGGAACATAACTACAACGTTAAGTGGGGAGTTACTGTATTTGAAGCAGGCAGCAATTCCATCATGATGATTTTGGTGTATAGGGAGATTGACATCCATGGTGGCAAGGATGGTGTTATAAGGGAGGTTGTTAATGTCATGGAGTTTCTGGAGGAAGTCCGTTGTGTTCTGAAGGAAACTGCCCCTTGTGTGGTGAGTGGTGTGAAGGTGGCTTCTGTGAGTCCTGATATTTCTTCAGTTAGATATGATGGCTTTGCCTGGGTTCCCTTGTTTGTGTATCTTGGGAAGCATGTAGGAGGTCCCTGGGGTTTGTCCCTGGAGGATGAGGTTGTAGAGTTGTTTCGGGAAAGATATTTGATTCCCTTCAATTCCTATGTGAATTTTCACAAAGTGAATACTTTGTATCTGACCTCTGTCATGTTCTCAAAGAAAATCTGCACACCTTCAAAAGCTATGCTGCAACATGTGTACATCTTATGCTTAACAATCTGTCCCACCTTGTATTTAGCTTGGATGCTTTGGTTTCCTTGTTCCGATCTTAGGAAGAGCTCTGTGAAGTTCATCCCATCCACCAACAGAAGTTGGTCCAATAAAAGATATTACCTCGTCCAGCTTGTCTCTTTCTATCTTGTTAATGTGTACAATAGATAGCCATACAATACTCATGACTGTAAAATCAGATGTAAAAACAGTATATTAACTCTATTCTCTCTTTAACTAAAGTATTATCTAAAGGACCAAAAGATCTCGGGAATTCTCTAAATACAGAGACTTTCTTCATTTGATACCTGGAAAAAGACTGAACAAAGCTTCTGCAACCGAGTCAATATATAATTCTGGGCTCTATAGAACCATAGTAATCCGGGTTAGTGTCAAGAGAGCACTGAAAAATGGGTTAAAAGATACGGAGACAATGTAATTGCAAATGTTTCTTCCAGAATCCTGATGTAGCAAAAGCAAAGCTGATTTCTCGGATGGCTAAAATGGGACAGCCTATGCTTCCTTTCCTTGCAGGAACAGCAGGCACCCAGCTTGACTCCAGTGACTCAGAAATAGAGGTGCGTCACCAAGCACTCATATTCCTTAAAGTAGGCGTTGATATACATCCCAGGCTGTGCGAGAACTGCTGCTGAGTGCACAGTGGCTGCTCTGCCTGCCTGCGGGATGACTGCTCTGTCAGTGTTTCACTTGTGCCTTTTTGAAGCTCGTGGGTCACCTTGTATGAATGAAATTGTTGACATTCAGTTCCACATGAGGCTAGCATTCCTGTCAAGCTTAAATTCCCTGTCTCTACGTGGGTGCATTGCTGTTAATCATATCTGGTCTTAGGAATAGCTTTTATCCAAACTTTTGGCTAAGTTGTTAGCTCAGTAATACTGACTGAAATCCGTGAATGTTTTAGGACCCAAATACATTGAGAGGAACAGCACAGCCTGTCTCTTCATCCCCCAAGAGACCTTTCTCGCAGCCAGCTCATGCAGTACTTCCTCAGTTGACAACACAAGGTAATGAATTGGTCTGTTTGGGTTTGATAGGTAAAAACGGCACTCGTGGACTGGCATGTTTAACCATTTTCTGCTGCATGAATGGTGTGTTCCTTTAAGGAACTGAAAAGAAGACGTGACTTTTGAGTGACGCTCCCATCACTCAGCTCTCCAGGAGGCTGAGTTATTTAGGGTGCGTGTTCACTGCAGTGTCAGTTCTAGTTATCTGCACTGAAGTTACTTCTCATGAGTTAGTCTAGCTTGAGTGGAAGAGGACCACAAAGCAAAGTAACATTTGAGCTCTTATGTCCATACTGGCACTGCACTTGTCTGTCACTAAGACTTCGGGGGGGCACATCCCATGGCTCGCTGAGCTGCTGTAGGAATTTTCCCAATGGATTGTGGGAGACTATCTCTGTCCTTTCTGTGTACATGAGGGGGAGAGAAGGGGAATTAGGGGAAGGCATTTGAGGACTCGTAGCACTCGAGTGGAGCTAGCTGGCTTCCACACTGCAGAATTGTAATGTTAACAGCTGAGTTGTGTTCACTCAAGTTTTAACCTTGACCTCCTGGCAGGCCAGACAACTTGAGTTAAAAACACTATCACATTTGAGTTAAGCATTTCTCTGTGTGGAGAGAACTCAGGTTAGGGGCAAACTCTTGCTTGCTTTGCAGTGAAGACAGCCCCTTAATCTTCCTCAGATGGATTCACTTAGGCAAGATTGTGGGCAGTCTCACATTAGCCTTGGTCTGTTCAGTGTCTGTAGTTACTTGAATCATGTAGGGGTCCCATACACTTACGTCAAGTAACTTAAGCAACTGAAAATGACTGTCAGCAGCAAAGGATAGACTTACTGTGCTAGATATCTTCTCTTGTTCCTTTTCAGTACCTCAGCCATCTGTTTCTGGGCTCCAAGCACCCTCTGCTGCCTTAATGCCTGCAACCCTCCAGTCCCATTCAGCTCTCCCTGGAAGTGCACAGAGTTTTCAGGTATTGAAATCAGACTAGTGGAGACCTCTGATGTATGCTCTTCTCCATTGTTGGGAAGAGAGGATCCACAAGTGGAATAGAGGAGCCACCCAAAGAAGGAGCCATCTAACCAAACTGAAGGACATTGAAAAATCCGAGGGCTCAGAGAGAGAGCCACAAGAATAATTAAAGAACATAAGAACAGCTATACTGGGTCATACCAAAGGTCCATCTAGCCCAGTATCCTGTCTGCTGACAGTGGCCAGTACCAGGTGCTTCTGAGGCAATGAACAGAACAGGCAATCAGCGAGTGATCCATCCCCTGTCATCCAGTCCCAGCTTCTGGCAGTCAGAGATTGCGGGGGACACACAGCATGGGGTTGCATCCCTGACCATGTTGGCTAATAGCCATAGAATCATAGGACTGGAAGGGATCTCGAGAGCTCATCTAGTCAAGTCCCCTGCACTCATGGCAGAACTAAGTATTATCTAGACAATCCCTGTTAGGGATTTGTCTAACACGCTCTTAAAAATGTCTAGTGATGGAGATTTTCACAACCTCCCTAGGCCATCGATGGACCTATTCTCCATTAACTTATCAAACTCTTTTTGAACCCGGTTATACTCTTGGCCTTTACAGCAACCCCTGGCAATGAGTTCCACAGGTTGATAGTCCATTGTGTGAAGAAATACTTCCTACCCATTAATTTCATTGGGTGACCTCTGGTTCTTGTGTTATGTGAAGGGGTAAATAACACTTCACAAATGGTGTGGTGAAAATGATAAGGATTTTATAGACCTCTGTCCTATTCTCCCCCCCTGCCCAGTCTCTCTTTTCTAAGATGAAAAATCCCAGTCTTTTTAATCTCTCCTTGTACCGGAGCTGTTCCATACTTCTAATCATTTTTGTTGCCCTTCTCTATGCTTTTACCAATTGTAATGTCTTTTTTGAGATCAGGTGACCAGAAGTGCATACAGTATTCATGGATTTGTATAGTGGTATTATGTTTTTCTGTCTTACTATCTATGCTTTTCCTAATAGTTCCTAATATTCTGTTAGCTTTTTTGACTGCTGCTGCACAATGAGCAGATCTTTTCAGAGAACTGTCCAAGATCTCTTTCCTGAGTGGTAACAGCTAATTTAGACTCCATCATTTTGTGTGTATGGTTGTGATAATGTTTTCCAGTGTGCATTACTTTGCATTGAATTTCATCTGCCATTTTGTCACCCTTTGTCACTCTTCGCAGTCAGCTTTGGACTTAACTATTTTGAGTAATTTACTATTGTCTGAAAACTTTGCCACCTTACTGTTTACCTCTTCTTCCAGATCATTTATTATTATGTTGAACCACACTGGTCCCAGTACAGATCCTTGGCAGACCATGGTATTTTACCCCTCTCCACTGAAAATTGACCATTTATTCCTACCCTTTGTGTTCTATCTTTTTCAACCAGTTATCGATCAATGAAAGGACCTTCCCTCTTATCCAATGACTGCTTACTTTACGTAAGAGTCTTGGGCAAGTGATCTTACAAAAGGCTTTCTGAAAGTCCAGGTACACTATATCCACTGATTCACCCTTGTTGACACCCTCCAAGAATTCTAATAGATTGGTGAGGCATGATTTTCCTTTACAAAAGCCATGTTGACTCTTCCCCAATATATTGTGTTCCTCTGTGTGTCCAAGAATTCCATTCTTTACTATAGTTTCAACCAATTTGCCGGGTATTGAAGTTAGACTTGCTGACCTGTAATTTGCCCGGGTCACCTCTGGAGCCTTTTTAAAAAAAAAAAAAAAATTGGTATTACATTAGCTCTCTGCCTGTCATCTAGTGCAGAAGCTAATTTAAGTGATAAGTTACATACCGCTACCACTCTGAAACCTGATACCACAGTTAGTAGTTTTGCAGTTACATATTTGAGCTCCCTCAGGACCAGATGGTATTTATCCAAGAGATCTGGTGACTTATTACTGTTTCATTTACCAATTTGTTCCAAAACCACCTCTATTGACACCTCAATTTGGAACAGTTCCTCAGATTTGTCATCTGAAACGAATGGCTCAGGTGTGGAAATCTCCCTCACATCCTCTGCAGTGAAGACCAATGCAAAGAATTCATTTAACTTCTTCTTCTTTAACTTCTTGAGTGCTTCTTTAGCACTTTGATCAACCAGTGGCCCCACTTATTGTTTGGCAGGTTTCCTGTTGCTGATGTACTTACAAAAACTAAAACAGCAATTTTTGGTGGGTTTTTTTGTTTGTTTGTTTTTTTGCTCATTGCTCTTCAGATTTGTTTTTGGCTTGCCTAATTATACTTCCACGCTTGATTTGCCAGAGTTTTTTCCTTTCTATTTTCCTCAGTAGGTTTTGATTTCAAATTTTAAAAAGTTGTCTTTTTGTCTGTAACTACCTCTTTTACTCTGTTTAGCCATGGCAGCTTTTTTTGGTCCTTTTATTTATTTATTTTTAATTTGGGTTATACTTATAGTTGGAGCCTCTATTATAGTGTTGTTAAAAAGTTTCCATGAAGCATGCAGGCATTTTACTCTTATGACTGTTCTTTTTAATTTCCATTTGACTAGCCTCATTTTTGTGCAGTTCCCCTTCTTTGAAGTTAAACTGTGGTGTGTTTCTTTGGTATTTTCCCCCTACAAGGATGTTAACTTTTTATTACATTATGGTCTGTTATGTAGTCGTTCAGCTATATTCACCTCTTGGACCAGATCCTGTATTCCACCTATCTGTTTCCCCCACCCCTTAGTTTAAAAATGCCTCTAGACATTTTTTAATTTTACATGCCAGTACTCTGGTTCTGTTTTGGTTTAGATGGAGCCCGTTCTTCCTGCGTTGGCTCCTCCTTTCCCAAAAATTTCCCCAGGTCTCAATAAACCTAAATTCCTCCTCTGAACTCCATCTCATCCACTCATTGAGATGCTGCCGTTCTTCCTGTCTAAATGGCCCTGTGTGTGGAACTGGAAGCATTTCAGATACACTACCATGGATGTCCTGAACTTCAGTCTCTTACCTAGTGGCCTAAATTTGGCCTCCAGGACCTCTCTCCTACCTTTCCCTATGTCACTGGTACCGACATGTACCATGACCACTGGCTCATCCCCAGCATTGCACATAAGTCTGTCTAGATGTCTTGAGAGGTCCTCGACCTTCACACTGAGCAGGCAACATACCATGATGACTGAGAGAACCACAAAACCCAACCATCTATATTTCTAATACTCTAATCCAGGGGCGGGCAAACATTTTGGCCTGAGGGCCACATCTGGTTTCTGAAATTGTATGGAGGGTGGGGTGGGGGAGGCTGTGCCTAATAACATGCGTCTCCACCTTCATGAGAGGATACCAACTATGGTATCATTTCCCTCCATTCCACCTTGATGTTCTCCTTCCCCAAGACTTTCATCCTCCTCAGCAGCACAGAGGCTGTCATGTGGGGAGTGGGACTTCTCTATTGTGTTCCGAGAGTCTCATCTATGTGCCTCTCTGTCTCCCTTAACTCCTCCAGTTCAGTCACTCAGCCCTCAGGGCACGTGCAGGCTCTTGAGACTAATCTGCCACTTGCCCACAAGGCAGGTAATAATACATGCTGCATTCAGTGCAGTAAACTAGATAGCCTCTACTCTGCTGTTGGACTTGTGCCTGCATTATTTGTACTCTTGCAGGGTTTTTTTGTGGATGTTTTTTGTGGGTGGGGTGTTAATTGGCGTAAATTTAGAGAACATTTACTAGGTGCATCTCGCTCACACGCTCCCTTGAAAAACTCCTGTTTTGGACTAAATGGAAAGTCTTTGAGTTAATAGCATTTGTGACACCCAGATGCTTCAGTTCACTTACATTGAGTGAGGAAAGCTTGTCAGAAGAAAAGTTATTTGGGTTTTGTGGTTGTCCTACCTAGAGATGACCAAAGTGAATGGGTTTTATTCTTGTTCTTCCTTAAAAATGGCTTCAGTGACATTCGCTGTCTTAGCATCCATATTTAATCTACAGATGCTCCACTCAGACCTTGTTTCTCAAACTTCATCCATAACAGACATTATAGAGAGTAGCATGTAACTGAAACTGTTAGAACAAAACAAAACGAAGTGTCTTCTTCCCTTAGCCGTATGCGGGAATGGCATATGCCTATTCACAAACTGCAGCTGCTTCCCAACTCCAGCCTGTAGGACAGATGTATCCAGCACCTTTCCAAGGTATGTCAGGAAAATGTGCACCATATGAAATCTCTCAGCTGCTCTGATGCATTGTAAATTAATTTTTTGTAATATTCACACAGGACTGGAAGCAGACATACACCCATCCCGTTTAGAGCCCTTACATCTGCTGGCTCAGTTTTATGTTGTGCCATGTTTGTTTTTTTAAATGCTGGATAAGGACAAATGATACTTAATAATTCAAATTCCGCCCCTGCCCCGCAAGGTGCACTCAGGGGAGGGACTAATATGGGGAAAAAATTCCTGAGATCTATTCCCGAGTGTGCACATGGCTAGTGACTCTAACATAGTCACTTAATAATTTATAATGAAATTTAATAATTGTTTATCCTGTTCCATGTGTTTTAAACATTTGGCAGCCGAAATGACCATCTATAAATTCCTACATGGGGAACAAATATTTAACAATGAGCTCTTCAATCTGATAGAATGGTGTAACAGGCCAATGGCTGGCTGGTGAAACGAGATAAATTCAAACTGGAAATACGCCATACATTTTTTACAGTGAGGATAATTAACTATTGGAACAATTTACCGGGGGTCGTGTTAGGTTCTCTATCATTAGCAATCTTTAAATCAAAATTGGATGTTTTTCTGAGAGATGCTCTAGGGCCAGTGGTTCTCAACCAGGGTTCCTGGGCCCAGTGGTGGGCTGCAAGCAGGTTTCAGGGGGGCTGCCAAGCAGGGCTGGCATTAAACTTGCTGAGGCCCAGGGCAGAAAGCCGAAGCGCCACCGTAGGGGGCTGAAGCCTGGGGTCTGAGCTCCGCCACCCAGGGCTCAAGATGAAGCCTGAATAACTTAGCTTTGCAGGGGCCCATGTGGTGTGTGGCCTCAGGCAATTGTCCTGCTTGCTACCCCCTAACGCTGGCTCTGGCTTTTGTATGCAGAAAAACAGTGGTTGTGACACAGGTAGGCTGTGGACATTTTATAGCATGTTGGGGGGTGGGGAGGAAGAGTAAAAGGTTGAGAATCTCTGCTCTAGGGATTATTTTGGGGAAGTTCTCTGTCCTGTGTTACACAGGAGGTCAGACTAGATGATCACAATGATCATTCTGGCCTTGGAATCTATGAATTGCTGTAAACAAGTCCATTGATTTCCTGCAACTATAGACCTGGTTTCTTATAGTTAAAGCAATAACATGCCTTGTTTTCTAGATCTTCTTAATCACTGACCTTTAGGAAGATGGCAGCCCCTGTAGCTGCCAGGCTTTGAACGTAGACCAATGCTAATACTGTACTTCTGCTTCTGTGGTGGTCTTTTTGCCAAGCTAACTGGTCACTTTTCTCCTTCCCATTCTAGCACCTAGTGATGTTACTTCATTCTTGATGACAGAAGCTCGACAACATAACACTGAAATCCGAATGGCTGTTAGCAAAGTAGCTGATAAAATGGATCATCTAGCTGCCAAGGTAATGATATAGACCTGGCAGTAGAGGAGAGAGATCTGATGTGGAGCGGGCTTGTTCACAAGGGGATAAAGCCACTTGCCCTTCTCAACCATATAGTGCCTCAGAAGTAGGTGTTATGTTGAAGAGTTCAAGCTGCTGTGCTTAGCTTTTACATTCTGCAGTAGCTTAACCATATAACGGTGGAGTTTTCACTAATTGTACTTCACGTGTGATTTGACTACTATAAAAAATGCCCAGTTGCAGCAAGATGATCCTCATGAAGGAGCTGTCTGTTATGATTGTACACTTAATGCCTCGCCTCGAAGGAATCCCACAGCCCTGCACAAGGTGGCATGGCTGTAGTTTATATGCGTATTCTACAACTGCTGTATGAATGATCAGGTGAAGCTAGAAAGCTTGTATCATCCACCAACAGAAGTTGGTCCAATAAAAGACACTACTTCACCTACTTTGTGTATCTCAGGTGAAGTTGTGACGTGCTAAATGCTCACATTAACATCCTGCTGAAGTGACTTCCATGGTTTATTCCTTACAGGTGGAGGAGTTACAGAAACAAAACACTAGCAACAACTTGCTGCTACCTGGCATCTCTTCAGTTACCATGGAAACTGCCATGATCATGAGCAACATCCAGCGCATCATTCAGGTATGGGTGGCTGAGTGCTAGGGTAGCCTTGCTGGTTCCTCAGTAACTGATATTGTGTTCTGTACGTGCCTAGGTAGTAACAACATTACTATTAAATTTCTTCTGATCATGAAATCAGCTGTAGGTGGCATTCCCTATGTCACCCCAAATAAGGTGACTGTGCTCATACTCTGTGGTTACACCTTAGGAGAACGAGAGGTTGAAGCAGGAGATATTTGAGAAGAGCAACCGGATTGAAGAACAGAATGAGAAGATCGGCGAATTGATTGGGCGGAATCAGCGGTGAGGAATGGGCGAGTGCAAAACTGCACTTTCTCTTTTTTGCCTGTAGAGGAGGTCTTCATTTCACTGCCAAATGGAACAAAGATTACTGAATTCAGGGACGGGGTCCTAGATTCTTTGGGTTCTAGCACAAGGACATGCCTTTCTTGTAGGTACTTAAGGTGTGCATATCTCTGAAACTGGGGCTGGGCATAAACTTGGAGCACAGCAGGCAGGTAAAGACCTGTTGTTGCCTTTCCTGACCACATCACAACAACAATCCTTATGGCCAAAGGGAGATGGGTCTGCTCTCTCTGGGTATTCTTATTGCTGCTCCTTCAGGTCAACTGGAGAAGGGTGCTGGTGCATGGGATGTATTCCCAATTTATCACCGTTCTCAGATATGTGCTGAACAATGTCTCTAGAATGGAATGGTCTCCCAAAGGAAGTGGTGAAAGCCTCATCACTTGAGATGTTAAACATTTCATTGTACTGCAGCAACACTGCTCTCTTGGCAGGAGGATGGAGCAGAGATACTAACCAATTTCCTCTATCTCCAGATTCCCCAATGTTTCTGTAACTTGCATCATACTGTCTCTCTCATCTGGAATACTGTGTACGATCCTAGTCACCCATGTTCCAGTCTTTAAATTCATTTTGAACTAGTGCAACGAAGAAGATCAAGGGAATGGAGGACTAGAATGCTAGAATGATGAAGGAAATAGAGGGCCTGTCTTATGAGAGGAAACTAGAAGAGCCTGACTTGTTTGTTCTAGCAGAAAGGCAGCTGAGACGGGATATGATTGCTCTCTCTAAATACATTAGGGAGATAAATACCAGGGAGGTTGAGAAGCTATTTTAAACTGAAGGACAGTATTGGCACAAGAACATATGGACGTGAACTGGCCATGAACAAATTCAGGCTGGAAATGAGAAGATTTCTAACCATTGGAGGGGGAGGTTCTGGAACAGCCTTCCAATAGGAGCTGTGGGGGCAAACAACTTAATTAGCTCTAAGAGAGTAGGACAAATTTGAGTGCAATTGTGTGTTGGTGCTGGTCAGAGCTCAGCAACCATGGAGCTCACTTCCGATTTATCTCTTACGTTCCTAAAGCTTATGCTTCAGGGTTTCAGCCAGCCAGGAAGGGAACTTTTTCTCCCAGTGTATTCTGGGTGAGTTTTTTCCTTACCTTGGAAGCATCAGGGATGTCTATGGCTAGAGATGGGACATTGGGCAGGGTGGGCCAGGGCTCTGAGATGACACTAAGCATTCTGTCTCTCGGGTGCTTGGCTGGTTCTTGCTCACATGCTCCGAGTCTAACTCATTACATATGTTACATCAGAAAGGTATTTTCCCCCAAGTCAGATTGGCAGTGACGTTGGGGGGTTTCGCCTTCCTCTGCAGCATGTGAGTGCATGTCATTTGCCAAGATTATCTGGGTGTATATCATTTCATCATTTCCCTGGCATTGAGGGCATGTGGGTGCATGTCATTTGCCAAGATTATCTGGGTGTATATCATTTCATCATTTCCCTGGCATTGAGGGGGGCCTGAAGTACTGGTACACCTCAGTCCCTCCTATTCTGTGCCTCTGGCACATAATAATCTAGTCTCCTGTGATCTGTAGTGCTTTGATTTTGTTTTGGTTGTTGGGTTAGCGTGCAAGTGTTGGGTGGTATTGGTGGCCTGTGCTGTACAGCAGGTCAGACTAGGTGCCCTAATGGGGTCCCTTCTGGCCTTAAACTGACAGATCTTAAATATCCACATATCCCTAGTTGCATTTGTGTGCAAGACATCACACAGAGTGGTTTTGGAACTTATTCTGTTCATGAGGCTTTTTCACAAACACTGTTGTCTTTCTTCCACAATAGGCTTTCACTTCAAGTCCCCTTTTGTGTTTTGTGCTCAAGTCGTTTTCTATGATTTCCCCCCCCCCCCCCCTTTTCCTAGGTATGTTGAACAGAGCAACCTGCTGATGGAGCAGAGAAACAACTCATTGCAAACGACAAATGAACACACTCAGGCAAGGGTGTTGCATGCAGAGCAGGAAAAGGTAAAACTAGCCAAGCAATAAGTATAAACACAGAGCTCTGACCAAGGCTAGAGAAGGGTTTGCAGTTCTATCTAACAGACACTGGGGATTCTGACCTAAAACTCTCCTAAAAAGAGAACCCAGGGGTTCTCAATCATGGATTCTAAAGCCATTACCTTAGTTTTCATTCTGATCTGTCTAGGTGTTTGCATGGCCCCAGCACTGTAGCATCTGTGCTTCTATTGCATAAGGCTTAAAGATGACTTAGCTTGGATATTCTTTCAATTGCTAAATTGGTATGGAAGGTACAAAAGTTACTCTTAACTTTCTGTTTTCATACACACAGTAGCTTAGCTACCATTTGATTATTAGCAGGGCCTCATAACTATTTCAAAATGCACATTGCCTATTTTACTACACTGTCAGATTCCCAAAAAAGCTCCTCTCCTACTGCTAAATGGCTGGTAGAACTTGGGCCACCAGAATATCCATATAACAATCTTCTTACCTGCTAGATTTGATTCTCTGACAAGTTGTCTTGATTTCAAAAATCGGTGAAACCTCAGGTTTCAGATACAGTAATATAGTGTTATATGTCAGACTCACTTCTAGTAGTCATTTGTAGTGTAACTGTGTTGGTCCCAGGATATTTGAGAGACATGGTGGGTGAGGTAATTTCTTATTGGACTTACTTCTCATCCACCTTGTCTCTCAAATAGCCATGTGGAACCAGATGTTTCTTTCCATCCTGCTGCCTTCCGTTATTTACCATGTGTAGGAACCCAGTTAAATACAGCCATATATTGCTTGTTAGGCCTGTGCAGATTCATTTGGAAGACTGTAGCCCATTCTAATATACTAGTATGAGAGGGCTTTGAGTATGTTGCTAGCAATTGCTGGCCCCTTTTGTACTTTGCCAAAATAACGTATGAACCTTGCACTGCCATGCCCTGCTGTGTGGTGTGCACTCCATTTTTATTAATCTATTTCCTGTTTGGCGTTAATCATAAGTGCTTGCATTTCCTCTGCTTTCTTGTATGAGAACAGTGAATTGGTGGGCTGTAAAAAAGTGAAGACCCTAGTTCCTAAAGTATAGTAGCTGCCTTTCCTGTTGGTTAGGGAACACAGAGGATCCAGAGAAATGAGTGGCTGAATATATGCTGGGTGCAGCTAGACCATGAAGCAAGGAGTACTTTGCTGGGGTACGTTCTCCAGCAACAGTCCGTGGCAAGCTACAGAAACAATAACTATAGCAAGTCAGCTCCAGCCATGTGGCATCAAAGACTGGGGATACTGATAAACCTCCATTCCTGTCTGAGCACACAGCGTCACTGTGGCAACCACAGCAATTGCTTACGTGGGAAAGTATCATTCTAAGTATTTTCTTAGAGAGAGTGCATCCATCCTTAAGCCCTGTCCGTGCTGAGACTTGACCCAATTCCAGCAGTCGATTGCAGTGGTTCATTTGGCTCCCCTGTAGGTTAGAAAAGCCATGATTTGCACTGGAGATGCTTACCCTGGCTTCAGACGTGAGTCATCTGCATCACTGCAAACTCTAGCTTTCTTGTCTATCCTTGGGGTTTGCTTTGGTGTAGCTATGTCAATTGTTGCAATGGAGACAAATTCCTGATGTAGACATAGTTTCAATAATAACAAACCAGGGGAGAGAACCATGGAAGATCTGAGAGGATTCTCTGCTCCCGTGTATGCAAACTGGGGGTAGCACTCTATCCTGGCATGGCCCAGGTCTCAGTGAGGAGCAATGAATCTGTAACTTGTGCCCTTGGGGTAATACATTTCTGCTTAGCACTTGCAGAGTACTTAATATCAAAGTTTTGCCATGTTCTTGTAAGGTTGGTGGTATCATCGCTCTCCAGAATGGTGAAATGACTTGCTGTCACTGGCAATACAGAGATTAGAATGCAGAAGCTCCTGGCTCCCAGATGAGTGCATAGTCCATTTGACCATCCATCTTCCATACAGTCCTCCACATTTGGAGAGATTTAGCCCCTTTTTAAACATGGCTTCACTGCTGTTCTTTCTGTTTTTGAGCTTTTGCAGCTGTCAAATAAGGAATAGGTTGAATGCTTCTCTTGTCACATTTTAGCCCCTGTAATGCCACACTAAGCTGTTCTAAGTAATTAATGCTTTTGCCTTTCTACTTGGCGTTCTTAACTCTTCCTGTTTCCTGTCACTGCTTTCTCTTCCCAGCACATGCTGCCAGTGGATCGGGGCTGGGACCAGGTGAGGCAGTGTGTCCCTGACTCTCTAGAGCCTTGGGGTTTCTCTTCCATAACCTACAGATTACACATGCCTCTAACTTTGATAAAGTCTCTTTCTGAGCTGAAGATTCTCCTGCATCTTTACAGTCCACAGCCAACACTTTTTGACAGGAGGCTGGGTAGGAAGAATTGTGAGCAAAATCCTTTCAACTATTTGAACTGAGTGGATGAAAACTTCCTAACCTTAGGAGTTCAGATACTGCTGCACAGAATACAGAAGTTAATGGGGGGGAAAACAAACAACAAACCCCACTCTTTTTTTTACCGAGGCTGATTTCAGCACAGAAACAGTCTTTGTTTTCCTTTGAGTTTATGAAAACTGCTGGAGGCAGCCTATGTGGAGATTTTAAAAAAAAAAAAAAAACCCACAATTTACAAGCTGCATTCGTAATGATCTTTTTTCACCCTTCCAAAAGAGGAGAACAAAAGGGAATGCTGTGCTAGGAACTATGTTAATATATAGTCATCACTGATCACTTCACATTGCTCATCCACAGATGCTTAATCCACAGGTACTGGTACTTTGTTGTTTAATTAAGTGATCACACAATTTCTCCCACTGGGGAAGTGTGATTGGCAGCCCAGTAACTAAGATACTTTGGAGAGAGGTCTCTAAGTAAGATTAATGAATAGCCACAGTGTCAGTCTCTGGTGTACAGAACCATTTTACAAGTTTGAGACCAGCAGTAATTCAAGACCTGAGGTAGTTCTCTGAATGCCAGCAAGTAGCTAGCCCAAGAGGAAATTGGGCTGGAACTATGTGGGGCACAACAGAGAACCTGTTCGGAATCTGAATGTAACTTTTAACTACAATAGGAACTGTTTAAGTTCCCACTATTATAATGCAGCCTGTCTTTACAGCATATCCTTCATGAATTTTTGGCCCTATCCCAAAAGATTTGGAGCTGGATCTAGTTTGTATCCTTTTCCTTGAGAGTCTGTGAGCCTTTTCAGTTTTTTTTTACAACATGTAATTAACAAGTTGTCTATGAGAGCCCCTATTAGATCTGGCTTCCTGTGAATCACTGACTTGAATAAAATCCAAATGTAAAAGCTTGATTAGAACAGTGATCACTGTTAGAAGTATCTAATACTTGCACTTTACAGTGAATAACTTGGCAAGCCGGAAAAATACCTTGACAAATTAGTATGTACCTAACCATCTTGCGAATGCAGAGTACACATCCTGCTCTGAAATTCCCTCTCCACAGCTAGTCTTCATAAACTGATCCCTGTACTCACTTGAAAATAGTCTGCATGTCCACTACCCATCCCAAACAGCTTTATCCCCATGAGCATATCATCCGGTCCATTTTAATTGTTTGACAAATCTAGAAGGGCAGGGGCAGAATTGTAACGTCAGACTTGCTACCCTGGCACAGTCTGTTTGCAACCTGAAGAGAGCTGTGTGTGTCTGGGGGTGGCAGACTCCTGCGAGGCTTTTTCTGGGCAATTAGGCTTCGATGTCTCGCTGGCCAGCTGGTAGTCCCAAAGGGGTGAACAGAGCAGCCAACCAGTGAAACACGTCTTTTTCAGAAAAAAAACTTCCTGAAGTGACCTGCTTTAATCTATCTTGGAGATGAGGTTGTCGCCAGCCACTAGAATAAATCAGGGTGGAGCGTGTGGTCAAATAGGGCCCACAGTGCTCTACTATGTGTCCCAGAGCCACCCTGTTTTTAGTAGGGCAGTGAGCCTATCCCAGCATGCAGTGCTGCTGCCCCTCAACTCAATATACAGTGCTTCATCTTTGGCCTGCAACTTCCATCAAGCTGTATCTCTAATGGAGGAGGGTGTCTGACATCTAGTTATGCAAACCAAGCATGGAATCTGGGTTCCTAGCACTGCCCTGTGAGCCAACTTTTGGAAACCCCACTTAAGTACTCAGGAGTTCTGATATTTCCCCCTGTTCTGTGCTACAGGTCAAAGTTGCAGAGAAGCTGGCAGCTGCTACAGCACAGGTCTCCCATCTGCAGTTGGAAATGACTGCTCACCAGAAGAAGGAGATGGACCTGCGCACACAGCTGACCACAGCCCTGCAGGAGGCAGAGATGAATGAGGCACAGCTCAACAAACTGCAAGCACAGCTAGCCGGTAGGGGGTCGGTCAAGGGGGTGGGTTCTATTGCCTAGATCATGATCTAGTTCTCTGTTAACTTGGTCAGCTGTATTGGTGACCTTAACTCTATACTTCAGTGGCAGCTGTCTGAATTGCCAAAAAAATATATTTAGCATAATGTGCCTTAGCTTTCAGCTAGAGGGGCCAACTAGGGGAGAGAAGGAAGCTCTGGCTCTGTGCAAATCAATGCTTCGCCTCCCTGCTGAGACTGCCAACAAAAGAGCCTGTTAGGATGGCCTCTGATGTTGAACCTTCCTGTTGGGCTGGTGGGCTCCGTCCAGTACCTATCGCGTATGTTTCTACTGAGTTATACTAGATTTAAACTGATATACTAGTGGTTCCCTTTCATCCACTGAGGGTGGCCCTGCCAGAGAGCATGGAAGTCCTTAGTGAGTCGTGCAACTAAACCTCTCTTGCAGTTGGGTCAACTAGTCCATCTTCCTATAGCAGCATTATCCCAAAGATTACTGAAGCCAGTTCTAGTGTGGAACACAACCAAGGCTTAAGAGAAGAAGTCAATAATTAGCACAGGGGCAGGGATTAGTTAGGCATAATGGAACTACCTGAGTTTGGACTGCATGTGAGATACACCTGCTTTCTGACATTAGCATCTCTTGGGTGAGGAGCCTTGTTGAAATGCCATAGTTCAGAATATATGCACTAACCTGCGGAGCCTCCTGCTTCCTTCCATAAGAAGCTATGGAGATAAATAGCTTGGCAAGATAGAAAAAAGGATATGACATTTAGATGAATAGTAGCCCATAAAATGACATGGGTTTCAACAGTCCTCATACTCTGACAGCATAGGCTGATCACCAGAGGGGGTCAAAAAGAAAGCTTCTCCTCCCCATACTTAATATTGCAAAGCAGAATGCAAAACCAAAAAATTGACTGAACACTTCAAAGCTTTTGCTGCTTTTTTTCTCACCACTCAGTCTCCTGAATTCTCCTTGGTAATGTGCCTGGAAATCAGGAAGGAGGGCCATACAAAGTCTGCCCTGTTTGCAAATGTGGCTTAATGATGTAAATGGGTAAAGAGTGCCTTGTTTCTATGGCACGTTCAAGGCTGGAGGAGCCCACAAAATAAAATGCTCTGAGTTCTTTGCAAATGTTTCTCTAAGAGCAGGTCCTCCTCTCCGCTTTTCTCTTCTACCTTTTCCTTCAGGCTTGGATTAAGCTCCTTCATGGGATAGAGACTTTGTCATGCACACCAGTAGTGCTTTGCAACTGGGTAGCTTCTCAGCATTCATTGGCTGTTTAGTGGACATAACCTGCTGATTGTTTTGCAGACTGTGCAGACTCTAGTAACAAAGTTAATTTCCCTTCTTGGTGAAATCAGTGACTGGAAAAATGAAAACCCATATATTTCACCATGGCTCAATCTTGATTCTTTCCAGGTAAACACAGATCTGGCCTTAAGTATTGTTGTTAGCTGAGACACTGTTCTTGCAATTTCTGCTTCATCTAATTAGAGACCCCTTTTTAGCTCACTATTAAGCTCACTATTAAGCTTTCCTTGGCTCTGTATAGGCGCTTGCCTTCAGGAGACTGTGTACTATGAACCTGAAGAGGAGTTGTTAGTTGTTCGTTTGTTTTTCCCCCACTATACTGACCAATTCCTCCGGCCCCCAGGCTGAATCCTGGCTGCTCTGTCTTCAACTGACATTCTGCTCAATCTGGTAGTAGAGAAGCTGTCAAGGTTCCTTCCCCACTCTGAATTCTAGGGTACAGATGTGGGGACCTGCATGAAAAAACCCCTATACTTATTTTTACCAGCTTAGGTTAAAACTTCCCCAAGGTACAAACTATTTTAACTGTTGCCCTTGGACTTTATTGCTGCCACCGCCAAGCATCTAACAAATATATAACAGGGAAAGAGCCCGCTTGGAAACATCTTTCCCCCCAAAATCCTCTCCAAACCCTACACCCCCTTTCCTGGGGAAGGCTTGATAAAAATCCTCACCAATTTGCATAGGTGAACACAAACCCAAACACTTGGATCTTAAGAACAATGAAAAAGCAATCAGCTTCTTAAAAGAAGAATTTTAATTGAAGAAAAAAATAAAAGAATCACCTCTGTAAAATCAGGATGGTAAATACCTTACCGGGTAATCAGATTCAAAACATAGAGAATCCCTCTAGGCAAAACCTTAAGTTACAAAAAGACACAAAACCTGGAATATACATTCCATTCAGCACAACTTATTTTATCAGCCATTTAAACAAAACAGAATCTAATGCATATCTAACTAGATTACTTACTAAGTTCTAAGACTCCATTCCTTTTCTGTTCCTGGCAAAAAACAACACACCGACAGAGAGAGCCTTTGTTTCTCTCCCTCCCCCCCCCACCCCTGCTTTGAAAGTATCTTGTCTCCTCATTGGTCATTTTGGTCAGGTGCCAGCGAGGTTATCCTAGCTTCTTAACCCTTTATAGGTGAAAGGGTTTTTCCTCTGGCCAGGAGGGATTTTAAAGGTGTTTACCCTTCCCTTTATATTTATGATGCCCCCCAAATCACAGATAGGGTGAAACGCTGGCTGTGATTTTTTTTCCTGGAGCTCTAGGAGAAAACAGAGTTAATAAGATGCATGTACCTCTAAATATACTACCAAGTGTATAAAGACTAACAATATTTTCCACATCTCAAGGACGATTTTAACCAGTTGATTCTGGGAAACTTTCACGGGAGAGTGCATCAGCCACTTTTAGAAGCTCCTGAGATGTGTTGGATGTTGAAATCAAAATCTTGGAGAGCTAAACCCCACCAAATAAGTTTTTTATTATTTCCCGTGGCAGTGTGAAGCCATTGTAGCGCAGCATGGTCGGTTTGCAGGTGGAAACGCCGTCCCCAAACATATGGGCGTAGCTTTTCCAGAGCGTAGACAATGGCATAACATTCTTTTTCACTGACTGACCAGTTGCTTTCCTCTCAGACAGCTTCTTGCTGAGAAACACTACAGGGTGCAATTCTTGATCCGGTCCTTCCTGCATTAAAACTGCTCCCGCACCACACTCGGACGCATCTGTGGTTACTAGGAACGGTTTGTCAAAGTCTGGGGCCCTTAGCACAAGGTCAGACATGAGTGTTGCTTTAAACTGGTTAAAGGCCTTCTGACACTCTTCAGTCCATTGAACGGCATTTGGCTGTTTCTTTTTGGTTAGGTCTGTCAGTGGGGCGGCGATTGGCTGTATTGCGGTACAAATCGCCTATAATATCCGGCCAAGCCTAAGAAGGATTGGACCTGTTTCTTTGGCTTTGGGACAGGCCACTTTTGGATAGCATCCACTTTGGTCTGTAGGGGGTTGATAGTTCCTTGACCCACCTGGTGTCCAAGGTAAGTCACTCTGTTTAGGCCTATTTGACACTTCTAAGCCTTAAAAGTTAGTCCTGCCTCCCTTATGTGCTCGAAGACTTTTTGTAGATGTTCCTAGTTTCTGCCCAGGAATCTGAAAACATGGCCACATCGTCAAGGTAGGCGATGGCATATTCTCCTAATCCCACTAGGAGACCATCTACAAGTCTTTGGAAGATGGTGGGTGCATTCTGCAGCCCGAAAGGGAGTACATTAAATTCATACAGCCCAACGTGTGTGGTGAAGGCTGACTTTTCCTTGGCGGATTCATCTAGTGGGGCGGGCTCTTTCCCTGTTATATATTTGTTAGATGTTTGGTGGTGGCAGCAATAAACTCCAGGGGCAAAAGGTAAAATAGTTTGTACCTTGGGGAAGTTTTAACCTAAGCTGGTAAAAATAAGCTTAGGGGGTTTTTCATGCAAGTCCCCACATCTGTACCCTAGAGTTCAGAGTGGGGAAGGAACTTTGACACGGTGGCAGCTGTGGGATTTTAAAGGTGTTTACCCTTCCCTTTATATTTATGACAGAAGCGGACTGGGTGCAAGCAGAAGTGCAGGTTTTTTTTTTCCTGGCAGCAAAATGTCAGATTTGCAGTAGCTTTGGTCAAGAGTCCTGACCTGTCCTGGCTTCCCCTGGGCCAGAAACCTTTCCACCTCTTTCTTAAAACAGCTAGTTTCCCAGGTGTCTTCCATGTAGGAGCCATACAGACTCTGAAGGGTTAATTCTGTCAATATGTAATATACCAGTATTTCTTTAGGGTAATAAAATCAACACAAGTAGTCAGTCACTTCATTGGATATCTTTGGAGTTTAAGAGGTCATTGCGCAATGAGAGACAGAGACTCTTATAAATGTGATGCAGTTCTGCAAAAGGCTAATATCATTGTGGGGGTGTATTAACAGGAGTGTTGTATGTAAGACTTGGGAAGTAATTGTCCCACCCAGCACTAGTGAGGCCTGAGCTGGAGTACTGTGTCCAGTTCTGGGTGCCACACTTGAAGAAAGAGGAGGACAAATTAGAGTCCAGAGGAGAGCAACAAAAAAGGGATTTAGAAATCCTGACCTATGAGGAAAGGCTAAAAGAACTCTTGAGGGAAAAAAAGACTGAGGGGCAGGGGGTGTTAGGGGGCTTATTCCTTCACCCACTTACTTCCCTGGTCCTTCTCGCATGAACAGAGAGCAACAATACCCGAAGTCCAAAGGTGCAAACAATTTGATGTTTATTGGGTTGAACTTCCAGCAAGCATGATTCCAGTTTCCTTCCTTAGTGTCCCCCTTCCCAGCTCTGACACCACAGAGCCTTACCTGTGTCCCTGTTCCCATTCCTGCCCTTAGCTAAACATGATTCCAATTTCCCCACCCCCATTCCCTGTTCCCATTTCCCCCCCACTTCCTGATTGCCTGCAGACTATATAGTAAAACTTGAGTTCTGCTTAGCTATACCTTAACCAATCATTTTACTGAAATTTAACTAACCAATCCTAACATATTGTAACGTGATTATTTAACCAATTATATCCCACCATCTTAATTAGTTTACACCCAGCAAAATTAATTGTACAGCAGACAGAAACAATCACAGAACCAGATAGAGATTATACAGACAAACAATAGGGAAATGGGGACTACAGTGATAGAACAACAAAGAAATGAGGATTTCACATCCCAGCTATTGATAAGTGAGTTCTTGCCAGACAGGATGCTATCAAACTAAGTTTCCTTTTACATCTTCTACGCAATTCCCTTTCTCTGGAGGCGATAGGCATTATCAGGACAAGATTGTATTCCTAACAGCCCAATAGCACCTTCTTTCAATGTGACTAGTTTGGAATGTGAGGATGTGACCATTCGCTTCCCAGCTTATGGCTGCCTCTGCTGCCTAGCCAAAGATCTTAGCCTAAGCACAGGGCCTCAGACTGTCACAGTAAGAGAAGGCCCTTACTCTGGCAGACAGTGATTTTGATTCTTTCTTTTATACCTCTATAACTAGCTAAGTGATAAGAATAAATCTAAATTCTTAGAGAGTATAGGCCTTTACAGACAGGCCTGAATATCTATATCCTAACGGGGGGATCCGATAAGTCTTCATATATGTTAATGGCTGTTGTTATGAGTACTGATTGATGGTTCTTCTTGTCCACTGAAGGTAGGACAAGAAGTAATAGGTTTCATCTGCTGCAAGGGAGACTTAGGTAATAGGAAAAACTCTCTAACTATAAGGGTAGTTAAGATCTGGAATAAGGTTGTGGAATCCCCATCGTTGGAGGCTTTTAAAAATAGGAGGGACAAACACCTGTGTGTGGGGGGCTGGACTTGATGATTTCTCAAGGTCCCTTTCAGTCTTCCATTTCTGTGATTGTGTAAAAGACCTGTTTAACTCTTCCCGTGATCTTTGTACACGTTTGGGGAGTCCCTGATTTCGATGGGTTTTGAGCCACTCTTCTTTAAGACAAGCCTCAGTCTGATTATCACAGCTCCATGATGTTGAGTTACTGTTTACCGCAGTGTCTTGCTGATCAACTGTCACGATCCTAGTATGCATCTGTTTTGGGTTTGTTTTCATTTCTGCTGTGCAACATTTGTGGGTCACGTTCTGTTTAACAGTCTCTAAGCAGCTAATGATGGAAACAAAACTTGGTTTTTCTGGGTCAGTAATTTTATCCCACTTGAGGCCTCTTCATGCTTGTTGAACAGATACTCTGCTTCATGGAAATACAGCTCTAGACAAGCTAAGGCATTTAATAATCTCTGCAGAGCTGAACTGTGCACCTCTTTGGAGTTCTTGGCCTTGAGCTCTCCACCCAAGCCACTGAAATGTTCAATAAAATGGATGAAATATGCTCCCTTCCAGCTAAATAGCTAACTTAAAATGGAAATGACATGAGGACACACTGTGGATTCAGTGAAGAATTAATCCGCCCCAGGTAAAATTATTTCACAACCTCTCCTCCATCAGGGCAGGGAGCAGTAGAAACGGTAAAGTGCAAGTGGCTCAGGCACCTGAAGGTGTGTTGTGTGCTGCTTCGACTGAGCTCCCTTCTGTCGCGCATCTCCCTTATGCAGGCCGCGCATCTGCTGCCTGCCTTTATGGCAGCTTGTCATAAACGTACAGCTACAGGTAGCATAAAATCCGTCCTTTACCTGTAAAGGGTTAAGAAGCTCAGATAACCTGGTTGGCACCTGACCAAAAGGACCAATAAGGGGAGAAGATACTTTCAAACCTGTGGGGAAAGGTTTTTCTTTGTGCTCTCTCCAGACAAAGAGAGGGACCAGGCAAATTCCACCTTTTCTGTGTGTGTGTGTGTGTGAGTATATATATGTATATCTTCTCACTATATGTTCCATTCAATGCATCCGATGAAGTGGGCTGTAGCCCACGAAAGCTTATGCTCTAATAAATTTGTTAGTCTCTAAGGTGCCACAAGGACTCCTGTTTTTTCTTTTGGCTGCTTGGAAAGCAGGGAGGTGGTTGTTGTTTTTTAAAAGGACACTTTTTGTTTAAGCTGAAAGCAACTGGAGCTTTTTTTCTTTGCCTGAAGGCAGAGTAGTTAAGTCCTGCAAGGGAATTCACAAGCTCTTTTTTTTCTTTCCTAGCTCTCCGGTTAGGCTAGGCTAAGTGCAGAAAGGCTAAAATGACACACACAAAAAAGTGCCGTCTAAAAAACCCTGACATTAGTCAGATTTAAAGCTGAAAAAAGACGGGGAGAAAAAAAAAAAACATAAAAAACAAATGGCCTTAAAGCATTTGGAGTTGAAAGCAGAGGAGAGAAAACAGGCAAAACGCTTGGAGACGGAGTTAGAGCTGAAGCACTTAGATCTGGAAAGGGCTAAGATGGGTCTACCGAATAGCCCTAACAATTCTTCCCCAAAAATCCACAAATGGGAGCGACTATGTCCACAGTTTAATAAATCCAGTGATATTGCTAAATATTTCATCACCTTTAAGAAACTGTGCACTCTCCATGCAATTCCTAGCAATCACAAAATGACCACATTGGTAGCAAAATTGACTGAAAGAGCTCTAAACATATTTAACAAGATGCCTATTAAGGATGCTTCTGACTATGGTAAATTTAAGGATTTGGTTTTAAAACAATTTCAAATTACACCTAAAACTTACAAAGTAAAATTTAAAGCCCTTGAAAGAAGGCCTGGACTAAGTAATGTTGCTTATGTAAACCAAATGAAGGATCTGTTAGATAAATGGGTCAAAGAAAGGGGTGTAATTAGCTTTGAAGGAATGTGTGATTTGATTGTCCAGGAGCAGTTCCTGACTGACCAATAATGAAGTAAAACAGTGTTTATGGAATAAAAAAACGAACTCAGCAAAAAGTCCTTGCTTCTTATGCTGATCAATATGAACAGTCCCAGACTGTCAGAAAGGCGGGGCAAATCGGAACAAAACGGGTGGAGGTAGCAAAGAGGAAAAACCTGGTCGCAGTTTGGGTGGATACCAGAAGGGACACCCCAAGACCACACCCTACCACCGGGGGCAGCTCAAGGCCCCAACTACACCCAAAGAAAACCCCAGACACCTTATCGTCCCACCACACTATTCTCCAGCAACCCACCTCGCCCCAGTGACCAGTCAGCTGGACGATGTTTTAAATGTAACGAGCTGGGGCATGTGAAGGCCAACTGCCCCAAAAACCCCAACAGATTGTAGTTCATTGCACCGGGGTCACACCAAAAGTCCTCAGGCCCAGATGCCTCCCAGATACCCTCAGAGCGAAGGGACTCTGTGAGTGTGGGCGGGAAGAAGGTTATCGCGTGAAGGGACACTGGAGCACAGGTGTCAGCTAACCACCAATCCTTAGTGGACCCCAAATTTATCAACCCAAAGGCACAAGTGACGATTCAACCCTTCAAGTCAAACTCTTTTGACTTGCCTACAGCCAAGTTGCCTGTCCAGTACAGGGGCTGGTCAGGAATGTGGACTTTTGCAGTCTATGATAATTATCCCATTCCCATGCTGCTGAGGGAAGACTTGGCCCACCATGTGAAGCTAGCCCAGAGGGTGGGAATGGTCACCCGCAGCCAGGCTAAGTGAGCCTTCCCACCTAGCTCTGTTCCTGAGCCTTCTACCAGGGCCCCGTCTGTGTTACCAGAGACCCAGACTGAAGTGGTGGAACCGGATCCCAGGCCAATGTCTGTGACAGCAGTAGTGGATCCAGTTGCAGAGACCCAGCCAGAGCCAGGCCCAGAACTGGAACTGGAGGAGCAACCAGCACCAGAACCACTGCCAGCCCCGAGTTCAGCACTTGCAACCCCAACACCAGAGGGCCCCACCAAGCCCGCCCTGGCAGCAGCAGCTGAACCCGCACAAGAGGCTCAGCTAGAGCCTGAACCCCAACCTAGCGCACCCATGGAGAGCGGGTCACCGTCCCTGGAACCAGCCCCGTCCCCCGCATCGCTTCCCGAGGGACCAAGCCCAGGTCCACCATCCAGTGAGGAACTGAGGTCTCCAACATCAAGGGAACAGTTCCAGGCAGAGCAGGAAGCAGATGAAAGCCTCCAGGGAGCTTGGACAGAGCAACCCACCACCTCTCAGCTCTTCTAATTGATCCCAGTTTGTGGTAGAACAAGGACTTTTATCCAAGGAAACTTTCTGTTGGGCACCGGGAGGACTGGCATCCGCAGAGACAGTTGGTAGTTCCAACTAGGTACCGGGTAAAGCTCTTGAGCTTAGCCCACAATCATCCTAGTGGCCATGCTGGGGTGAACAGGACCAAAGACCCTTTGAGGAAGCCCTTCCACTGGGAGGGAATGGGCAAGGATGCTTCTACCTATCTCCAATCTTGTGAGGTGTGCCAAAGAGTGGGAAAACCCCAAGACCAGGTCAAAGCCCCTCTCCAGCCACTCCCCATCATTGAGGTTCCATTTCAGCAAGTAGCTGTGGATAATCTGGGTCCTTTCCCAAAAAAGACACCCAGAGGAAAGCAGTACATAGTGACTTTCATGAATTTTGCCACCCGATGGCTGGAAGCAGTAGCTCTAAGCAACACCAGGGCTAAAAGTGTGTGCCGTGCATTAACAAACATTTTTGCCAGGGTAGGTTGGCCCTCCAACATCCTTACAGATACGGGAACTAATTTCCTGGCAGGGACCATAAAAAGCCTGTGGGGAAGCTCATGGGGTGAACCAATTGGTTGCCACCCCTTACCACCATCAAACAAATGGCCTGGTGGAAAAGTTTAATGGAACTTTGGGGGCCATGATACGTAAATTCGTAAATAAGCAAGCCAGTAATTGGGACCTAGTGTTGCAACAGTTGCTCTTTGCCTACAAGGCTGTACCACATCCTAGTTTAGGGTTTTCACCATTTAAACTTTTGTATGGCCGCAAGGTTAAGGGGCCATTACAGTTGGCAAAGCAGCAATCGGAGGGGTTTACGCCTTCTCTAGAAACTAACATACTGGACTTTGTAAACAACCTACAAAATGCCCTCTGAACCTCTTTAGCCCTTGCTAAAAAAAAAACCCTAAAAGATGCTCAAAAAGAGCAAAAAGCCTGGTATAATGAACATGCCAGAAAGCATTCCTTCAAAGTCAGGAACCAGGTCATGGTCTTAAAGGCGCTCCAGACCCATAAAGTAAAAATGTTGTGGGAAGGGCCATTCACTGTCCAAAAGTGCCTGGCAGTGTTAACTATCTCATAGCATCCCCCACCTCCAACCGAAAGCCTAAGGTGTACCATGTTAATTCTCTAAAGCCCTTTAATTTTTTGGAATAAAAGGTTTGCCAGTTTGTCAGTCCTGGTGCAAGTGCTGGAGGAAGCAACTAGGGGCAGAGCTCTTCTTGACCTGCTGCTCACAAACCGGGAAGAATTACTAGGGGAAGCAAAAGTGGATGGGAACCTGGGAGGCAGTGACCATGAGATGGTCGAGTTCAGGATCCTGACACAAGGAAGAAAGGAAAGCAGCAGAATACAGACCCTGGACTTCAGAAAAGCAGACTTTGACTCCCTCAAGGAGCTGATGGGCAAGATCCCCTGGGAGAATAACATGAGGGGGAAAGGAGTCACAGAATAATAGAATATCAGGTTGGAAGGGACCTCAGGAGGTCATCTAGTCCAACCCCCTGCTCAAAGCAGGACCATTCCCCAATTAAATCATCCCAGCCAGGGCTTTGTCAAGCCTGACCTTAAAAACTTCCAAGGAAGGAGATTCTACCACCTCCCTAGGTAACGCATTCCAGTGTTTCACCACCCTCCTAGTGAAAAAATTTTTCTTAATATCCAACCTAAACCTCCCCCACTGCAACTTGAGACCATTACTCCTTGTCCTGTCCTCTTCTACCACTGAGAATAGTCTAGAACCATCCTCTCTGGAACCACCTCGCAGGTAGTTGAAAGCAGCTATCAAATCCCCCCTCATTCTTCTCTTCCGCAGACTAAACAATCCCAGTTCCCTCAGCCTCTCCTCAGAAGTCATGTGTTCCAGTCCCCTAATCATTTTTGTTGCCCTTCGCTGGACTCTCTCCAATTTATCCACATCCTTCTTGTAATGTGGGGCCCAAAACTGGACACAGTACTCCAGATGAGGCCTCACCAATGTCGAATAGAGGGGGACGATCACGTCCCTCGATCTGCTCGCTATGCCCCTACTTATACATCCCAAAATGCCATTGGCCTTCTTGGCAACAAGGGCACACTGCTGACTCATATCCAGCTTCTCGTCCACTGTCACCCCTAGGTCCTTTTCTGCAGAACTGCTGCCTAGCCATTCGGTCCCTAGTCTGTAGCTGTGCATTGGGTTCTTCCGTCCTAAGTGCAGGACCCTGCACTTATCCTCATTGAACCTCGTCAGATTTCTTTTGGCACAATCCTCCAATTTGTCTAGGGCCCTCTGTATCCTATCCCTGCCCTCCAGCGTATCTACCACTCCTCCTAGTTTAGTATCATCCGCAAATTTGCTGAGTGCAATCCACACCATCTTCCAGATCATTTATGAAGATATTGAACAAAACCAGCCCCAGGACCGACCCCTGGGGCACTCCACTTGACACCGGCTGCCAACTAGACATGGAGCCATTGATCACTACCCGTTGAGCCCGACAATCTAGCCAACTTTCTACCCACCTTATAGTCCATTCATCCAGCCCATACTACTTTAACTTGCTGACAAGAATACTGTGGGAGACCGTGTCAAAAGCTTTGCTAAAGTCAAGAAACAATACATCCACTGCTTTCCCTTCATCCACAGAACCAGCAATCTCATCATGGAAGGCGATTAGATTAGTCAGGCATGACTTGCCCTTGGTGAATCCATGCTGACTGTTCCTGATCACTTTCCTCTCATGTAAGTGCTTCAGGATTGATTCCTTGAGGACCTGCTCCATGATTTTTCCGGGGACTGAGGTGAGGCTGACTGGCCTGTAGTTCCCAGGATCCTCCTTCTTCCCTTTTTTAAAGATTGGCACTACATTAGCCTTTTTCCAGTCGTCCGGGACTTCCCCCGTTCGCCACGAGTTTTCAAAGATAATGGCCAATGGCTCTGCAATCACAGCCGCCAATTCCTTTAGCACTCTCGGATGCAACGCGTCCGGCCCCATGGACTTGTGCACGTCTAGCTTTTCTAAATAGTCCCCAACCACCTCTTTCTCCACAGAGGGCTGGCCATCTACTCCCCATGCTGTGATGCCCAGTGTAGCAGTCTGGGAGCTGACCTTGTTAGTGAAGACAGAGGCAAAAAAAGCATTGAGTACATTAGCTTTTTCCACATCCTCTGTCACTAGGTTGCCTCCCTCATTCAGTAAGGGGCCCACATTTCCCTTGGCTTTCTTCTTGTTGCCAACATACCTGAAGAAACCCTTCTTGTTACTCTTGACATCTCTTGCTAGCTGCAGCTCCAGGTGCGATTTGGCCCTCCTGATTTCATTCCTACATGCCCGAGCAATATTTTTATACTCTTCCCTGGTCATATGTCCAACCTGTCACTTCTTGTAAGCTTCTTTTTTATGTTTAAGATCCGCTAGGATTTCACCGTTAATCCAAGCTGGTCGCCTGCCATATTTACTATTCTTTCGACACATCAGGATGGTTTGTCCCTGTAACCTCAACAGGGATTCCTTGAAATACAGCCAGCTCTCCTGGACTCCTTTCCCCTTCATGTTAGTCCCCCAGGGGATCCTACCCATCCGTTCCCTGAGGGAGTCAAAGTCTGCTTTCCTGAAGTCCAGGGTCCGTATCCTGCTGCTTACCTTTCTTCCCTGTGTCAGGATCCTGAACTCAACCAACTCATGGTCACTGCCTCCCAGATTCCCATCCACTTTTGCTTCCCCCACTAATTCTTCTCGGTATGTGAGCAGCAGGTCAAGAAAAGCTCCCCCCCTAGTTGGCTCCTCTAGCACTTGCACCAGGAAATTGTCCCCTACATTTTCCAAAAACTTCCTGGATTGTCTATGCACCGCTGTACTGCTCTCCCAGCAGATATCAGGAAAATTAAAGTCAACCATGAGAACCAGGGCGTGCGATCTAGTAGCTTCTGCGAGTTGCCAGAAGAAAGCCTCATCCACCTCATCCCCCTGGTCCGGTGGTCTATAGCAGACTCCCACCACGACATCACTCTTGTTGCACACACTTCTAAACTTAATCCAGAGACACTCAGGTTTTTCCACAGTTTCGTACCGGAGCTCTGAGCAGTCATACTGCTCCCTTACATACAGTGCTACTCCCCCACCTTTTCTGCCCTGCCTGTCCTTCCTGAACAGTTTATAACCATCCATGACTGTACTCCAGTCATGTGAGTTATCCCACCAAGTCTCTGTTATTCCAATCACGTCATAGTTCCTTGACATCACCAGGACCTCCAGTTCTCCCTGCTTGTTTCCAAGGCTTTGTGCATTTGTATATAAGCACTTGAGATAACCTGTTGATCGCCCCTCATTCCCAGTATGAGGCAGGAGCCCTCCCCTCACAGACATTCCTGCCTGTGCTTCCTCCCGGTATCCCGCTTTCCCACTTACCTCAGGGCTTTGGTCTCCTTCCCCCGGTGAACCTAGTTTAAAGCCCTCCTCACTAGGTTAGCCAGCCTGCTGGCAAAGATGCTCTTCCCTCTCTTCGTAAGATGGAGCCCGTCTCTGCCCAGCACTCCTCCTTCATGGAACACCATCCCATGGTCAAAGAATCCAAAGCCTTCTCTCCGACACCACCTGCGTAGCCATTCGTTGACTTCCACGATTCGACGGTCCCTACCCAGGCCTTTTCCTTCCACGGGGAGGATGGACGAGAACACCACTTGCGCCTCCAACTCCTTTATCCTTCTTCCCAGAGCCACGTAGTCCGCAGTGATCCGCTCAAGGTCATTCTTGGCAGTATCATTGGTGCCCACGTGGAGAAGCAGGAAGGGGTAGCGATCCGAGGGCTTGATGAGTCTCGGCAGTCTCTCCGTCACATCGCGAATCTTAGCCCCTGGCAAGCAGCAGACTTCTCGGTTTTCCCGGTCAGGGCGGCAGATAGATGACTCAGTCCCCCGGAGGAGAGAGTCCCCGACCACCACCACCCGCCTTCTCCTCTTGGGAGTGGTGGTCGTGGAACCCCCAACCTCAGGACATCGCATCTCATGCCTTCCAACCAGCGGAGTCTCCTTCTGCTTTCTCGCCCCAGACATATCATCTGGTCCACTCTCCGCAATGGTACCTGTGGAGAGAACATGAAAGTGGTTAGTTACCTGTGTCTGTGTTACTGGAACCCGGACATTCCGCTTACCTCTTCTGGAGGTCACATGTTGCCAAGCTTCTTCACTGGCCTCTTGGCTCCTCTGTGCAACCTGCTCTATATCTTTAGAGCTTTGTGCCCCTAGAAGCCTATCCTGAGTTTTGTCCAGAAAATCCTCAGTTTCTCGTATACAACGCAGGGTCGTTATCTGTTGCTCCAGACCTTCAATCTTCTCTTCCAATATGGAGACCAGCTTGCACTTTGCCTTACCGGGTGTCTCCTCAAGCCAAAACTACTATAAACCGGAAGATCCAAAACATGTTACAAATGGGTGTAATCTGCCCCCTAACAGTTCATGGGCATCTCCAGTCGTTCTAGTTCCCAAACTAGATGGAAAGATACGCTTTTGCGTGAACTACCGTAAGCTAAATGCTATAACTTGCCCAAACAGCTATCCAATGCCACGCACAAATAAGCTATTAAAAAAACCAGGACGTGCCCAGTTCATCTCTACCTTAAACTTAACCAAGGGGTACTGGCAAGTACCGCTGGATAAATCTGCCAAGAAAAGCAGCCTTCGTCATCCATGTAGGGCTGTATAAATTTAATGTGCTTCCATTCAGGCTGCAAAATGTACCCGCCACTTTCCAAAAACTTGTAAATAGTCTCCTAGTGGGATTCGGAAAATCTGCAGTCGCCTACCTTGACAATGTGGCCATCTTTTCTAATTTGTGGGCAGAACATGTGAAGCATCTGCAAAAAGTCTTCGAGCGCATAAGGGAAGCAGAACTAACTGTTAAGGCTAAAAAGTGTCAAATAGGCCTAAACAAAGTAACTTGCCTTAAACACCAGGTGGGTCAAACTATCAACCCCTTACAGGCCAAAGTAAATGCTATCCAAAAGTGGCCTGTCCCAAAGTCAAAACAGGTCCAATCCTTCTTAGGCTTGGCCGGATATTACAGGCGATTTGTACCGCACAACAGCCAAGTCTCCACCCCTAACAAACCTAACCATAAAACACAGCCAAATATAGTTCAGTGGACTAAAAAGTGTCAAAAGGCCTTTAACCAGCTTAAAGCAACATTCATGTCTAACCCTGTGCTAAGGGCCCCAAACTTTAACAAACCTTTCCTAGTAACCACAGACGCATCCAAGTGTGGTGTGGAAGCAGTTTTAATACAGGAAGAACCGAATCAAAAATTCCATCCTGTCGTTAGCAAAAAACTGTCTAAAAGGAAAAGCCACTGGACAATCAGCAAAAAGAAATGTCACGCCATTGTATAAGTTCTAAAAAAGCTACGCCCATACGTTTGGGAACGGCATTTCCACCTGCAAACCAACCATGCTGCGCTAAAGTGGCTTCATACCGTCAAAAACAATAACAAAAAACTTCTTCGGTGGAGTTTAGCACTCCAAAATTAAAATTTTGGAATACAACACATTTCAAAACCTTCTAACAAGATGGCTAATGCACTCTCCTGTAAAACTTTCCCAAAATCAACTGGTTAAAATCGTCCTTAAAATGTAAAAAATATTGTTAGTTTTTATATAATCAGTAGTATATCTAAAGGTGCATGTGTCTTATTAATTCTGTTTTCTCTTAAAGCTCCAGGAAAAAATCACAGCCAGTGTGGAGCAGGCTGTCCAGCACTGTCTATAATTTGGGGGGCATGTCATGAATATACAGCTACAGGTAGCATAAAATCCTTCATTTACCTGTAAAGGGTTAAAAAGCTTAGATAACCTGGTTGGCACCTGACCAAAAGGACCAATAAGGGGAGAAGATACTTTCAAATCTGTATGGGAAGGTTTTTCTTTGTGCTCTCTCCAGACAAAGAGAGGGACCAGGCAGAAAAAATACAACCTTTCCTAAACCATTCCTAAAATAAGCCTCTAAAATTACAGATTGTAAGTACAGCAAAAAAATGCTTTAGTTTATCTTTTTTGTTTTAGCTTGTAAATTTTCCTTGTTCTAAGAGGGAGGTTTATCCCTGTTTTTTGTAACTTTAAATTTTGTCTAAAGAGGAATCCTCTGTGTTTTAAATCTAATTACCCTGTAAATTTACCTTCCATCCTGATTTTACAAAGGTACTGCTTTTACTTTTTTTTCCTTTATAATAAAGTTCTGTTTTTTAAGAATCTGGTTTTTAGTGTCCTAAAAACCCAAGGGTCTGGTCTGTGCTCACCTTACCTATCTGGTTGGTAAATTATTCTCATGCCTCCCCAGAAAAGGGGGGTAAAGGAGCTTGGGGGGATATTTTAGGGAAACAAATACTCCACGTGGTCCTTTTCCAAAATCTTTGTCTAACGCACTTGGTGGTGGCAGCGGTACTCATCCAAAAACAAGAAAGAATTTGTGCCTTAAAGTTTTTAACCTAAGCTGGTAAAAATAAGCTTGGGGGTCTTTCATGCAGGTCCCCATATCTATACCCCAAAGTTCAGAATGTACCCTAACACAGCTATTCATATTTTCCCTAGGATCACTATCAGGGATATTTATGCTCTCCTCCCACCCCAGCTCAGGAGTCTCTCAGCATTTATTTTATTAACTTTATTGCCAGCGTTGGCTACGAACTGGGCTGTATTGAGTTGTCCTATCACAAGACAGACAGTGAGACCTTTGTAAAAACCAGCTCAAGAGGGGAAGGTGGAACTGGTGCTTTCTCAGCCTTGTATCTTTTGAGCCTTTTTGAAAAATGACAGCTTTTATAATGGTGTTACTGTAATCATTGGTGCTGAGGCCATTACATGGAGGGGAAGGTGTAGAGCAGATGACCTGTTTAAATATTTGGAAATAACCCCCACACAAGAGCTTTGAGTGTTACCATGTCACAGGTTTTAGTTCCCATAGAAGCCACTAGACCCTTCTGTGTTCTACTCTTGCTATGAGCTCTAAGTTTTCTCCCACTCAGATTAACCTGAAATATGAAGTGTGGAAACCCACAGTGAGCTGTGTTCTTGCAGAGCTCCAAGAATCCTCAGAAGACATGCAAGCTAAATTCAGAGCTGAGAAGCAGAGCCGCAGGCAACTGGACCTGAAAGTTACGGCGCTGGAAGAAGAGCTTGCAGACCTGAAAGTGGAGAAAGAGAACCTGGAAAAGGTAGGCCCAGGCATCTGCATTTCAGGGGAGATGCACAGTTCCAGCTGTGTGCTAGTGTTTCTGTAGACCCACACGAGGCAAGCCAAATTTTGGATTGGCAACTCTTTCCCTACAAACACCACAGTTTTGGCACATCAGTTCAGGAGTGCACTTACATAGATTTTAAAGTTCCTTGTACGTTAATGATAGTAATGACAATGAGATTGCCCACAGTGCCCCAGGGGATGAGACACTATCTGGATGCAGTCCAGACCTGTGCTCAGACATACTATCTGTTCTCCAGAATCTTGTTGAGAGGAAGAAGAAATCCCTCTTGGAGAGAAGCCAGGCTGAGGAAGAGATGGATGAGATTCGCAGGTCCTACCAGGAAGAACTGAACAAACTTCGACAGCTCCTGAAGAAGGCACGGACTTCAACTGATCAAGCAGCAGCAGAGCAGGTGAGGGGACCTCCTCCCACTGGATAGGTTTGTGAGAGTTCCAGCTGGAAAGCCTGTTGATTATAGATTGCAAATACACATTGGATAAAGCTGCATCAGTTGCTCAATGAAGAAATAGCACCCTGCTTCGCTAAGGGGATTTGTCTCCAGTGCTTCTCCTCTGCTTTGCTGGCCTTTGTTGGCTTTGCCTTTACCTCCTGCTCCAGGATTCTTACCGATGACTCCAAAGAACTACGTAACCCAGGCAGACAGAAAACTATACTAGGTGGGGAGTAAGGAAGGCTCCTAACTTCAAAAGAATGGGCTGTGATTCTGAGTTTGGTCTCCAGCCAGCTGTTATGTGGCTTTGGGGCAACAGGAGAAGCCTCAGTCCTGATGAGTGCAAATCTTGCCTGCTTGGTCTTCCAGAGCAAATGATGCAGTGATCAGAAGATAGCCAAAAGGCGTACACCCTTGTGCCAACAGAGCAGAGCTCCTTTTTAACTGGTCAGAGTGGAGTTGGGGAAGAGTAGAGTTGTTGGTAGAGGGAAGGGTGAACGGGGCTCCATCGCTGTTGGGGACCCTTCAAATAGCAACAGCAACTGGTGAAGCAAGGGGCTGCAATCTGAGCCAGCATTAGAGAATTGCCCTCCCATGGAGGATAGAATTGTGCTTTGTGTGAGGAGGAAATGGTGCAGGGATAGAACACCAACCCCAAGATGGCAGAACTAGGTAGGAGAATTTGCCTTGCTCCGGCCCCACCCCAGAATTCTCTGCTCATAAGAGTGAATGTGACTGTCATGTATTGGTAGTTCCCTGCTAATCACTTCTGTTACTTCATGGGCAGCTGTCACTCATTCAGGCAGAGCTGGAATCTGAGTGGGAAGCAAAATGTGAGCGCATGCTGGCCTCTGCCAAGGAGCAGCACTTACGGCAGTATCAGGAGGTGTGTGAACAGAGAGACTCCCAACAGCAGTGCATCACCCAGCTGGAAGAGAAGGTAGACTGCCCTCCCTTGCTAACCACTTGTCTATACATTCACTTCTCCACCTCCTTCCCACATGCTGTTGTCCTTCGGAAGCAAATGGGAGGGGTGTAGTGGGGAATCACGTACCCAGGAGTGCTCTGCCACCTTGGTGTGGCTAGTGTTTTCAGTTTCCTGGCTTCTCAGAGGAGATGATGGTTCCCCTCTTGGCTGGAGGATGTGTCTGGATGTTGCCCCCCTTAACTCCTGGGTGGTTGGGATTAACGAGGAGACTGGCTGTTGATGTATTAGCAGGGGTTCTGTATGGGGCAGAGAAGGGGCATGCTGACCTCAGGACAGAATTAGCTAGCGGGAAATGCTGCAGCTGATGTCTACCGAGCATGACAGTTTTTCTGAGGGGAAAGGTCTGATAGGTCTGGTGGAAAGGGAATAGTAAAATGCATCTCTGCTGCTGATTAAATTAAACATAAAGAACCAAAAAAGTGCCACCATAGCTAAACAACAAAGTAAAAGAAGCAGTGAGAGGCAAAAGAGCATCCTTTAAAAAGGTGGAAGTTAAATCTTATTGAGGAAAATAGAAAAGAGCATAAACTCTGACAAGTAAAGTGTAAAAGTGTAATTAGAAAGGTCAGTAAAGAATGTGAAGAACAGCTAGCCAAAGACTCAAAGTAATACCAAAAAAAATGGTAAGTACATCAGAAGCAGGAAGCCTGCTAAACAACCAGTGGGGCCATTAGAGGATCGAGATGATAAAGGAGCAGTCAAGGACAATAAGGCCATTGCAGAGAAACTAAATGAATTCTTTGCATCGGTCTTCACAACTGAGGGTGTGAGGGAGATTCCCAAACCTGAGCCTTTCTTTTTAGGTGACAAATCTGAGGAGATTGAGGTGTCATTAGAGGAGGTTTTGGAACAAATTGATAAATTAAACAGTAATAAGTCACCAGGACCAGATGGTATTCACCCAAGAGTTCTGAAGGAACTCAAATGTGAAATTACAGAACTAACAACTCTGGTGTAACCTATTTAAATCAGCTTCTGTACCAGATGACTGGAGGATAGCTAATGTGATGCCAAGTTTTTAAAAAGACTCCAGAGGTGATCCTAGCAATTACAGCCCAGTAAGCCTGACTCAGTACTGGGCAAGCTGGTTGAAACTAAAATAAAGAACAGAATTGTCAGACACAGATGAACATCATTTGTTGGGGAAGAGTCAGTGTGGCTTTTGTAAAGGGAAACTATGCCTCATCAATGTACTAGAATTCTTTGAGGGGGTGTCACGGAGTCCCTGGGCGATACTCTGGAACTGCTCCCCATGAAGCCAGTCAGGACTCTGGGGCAGTCGCCTTTCTGTGAGCAGCCTGTCTTCAGGACACGCAGCTCACACAGCTTCCACCTTCCTGGGTCTGACCTCGGAGCATTCAGCATCCTCTGCCCCTCCGTGCGCTTCCCCCAGCGAGTCCGCTCAGGCAGGGCTCCTGGGGAAGCCAGAGGGTCCTGCACCCCAACTTCGCAGTCAGACTTGACTCTCAGCCAGCCAGTAAAACAGAGGTTTATTAGATGACAGGAACATGGTCTAAAACAGAGCTTGCAGGTGCAGAGAACAGGACCCCTCAGCTGGGTCCATTTTGAGGGGGGGGCAGTGAGCCAGACAACCACGTCTGCACTTCACTCCATGTCCCAGCCAGCCCCAAACTGAAACTCCCCCCAGCCCCTCCTCCTCTGGGCTTTGTTCCTTTCCCGAGCCAGGAGGTCACCTGATTCCTTTGTTCTCCAACCCTTTAGCTCTCACCTTGCAGGGGGGAAGGGCTCAGGCCATCAGTTGCCAGGAAACAGGGTGTCGGCCATCCTCTGTGTCCAGACCCCTGTACACACCTGCCCTCTAGGGCTCTGCAATGATCATACACCCTTCTCCCACCCCCTAGATACTTAAGAACTGCATAGGGGAAACTGAGGCACCCCCACAATATTCGGAGGAAACATTAAGAACAGTCCCACTTCGTCACAGGGGGTCAACAAGCATGTGGACAGGGGTGATCCAGTGGATACAGTGTACTTAGATGTTCAGAAAGCCTTTGACAAGGTCCCTCACCAAAGACTCTTAAGCAAAGTAAGCGGTCATGGGATAAGAGGGAAGATCCTCTCATGGATTGGTAACTGATTAAAAGATGGGAAACAAAGGGTAGGAATAAATGGTCCGTTTCCAGACTGGAGAGACATAAATAGTGGTGTTCCCCAAGGGTCTGTACTGGGACCAGTCCTATTCAACATATTCATAAATGATCTGGAAAAGCGGGTAAACAGTGAGGTGGCAAAATTTGCAGATGATACAAAACTACTCAAGATAGTGTGATGGGGCAAGGCCAGATGGCTATAGAAAAGTAGTGGGAGACAGATATATTAGCTTCAGGCTAAACAAATCCCTGGTACCAGGTTAAGTGAAATGGAAGCTGCTCCAGGTCAATTAAGACACCTGGGGCCAATTAAGAACTTTCCAGAAGGCAGGGAGAATGCTAGGTTGATTGGGACACCTGAAGCCAATCAGGGGCTGGCTGAAACTAGTTAAAAGCCTCCCAGTCAGTCAGGTGGGTGTGCATGTCAGGAGCTGTGGGAGGAAGTTGCGCTGTTGGAGAGGCTGAGTAGTACACACCATATCAGGCACAAGGAAGGAGGCCCTGAGGTAAGGGTGAAGCGGAGCTTGAGGAAGTGAGGGCTGCTGTGGGGGAAGTAGCCCAGGGAATTGTATATGTCATGTTTCTAAAAGGTCAGCTACCATAGCTGATACTATTAGGGTCCCTGGGCTGGAGCCCGGAGTAGAGGGTGGGACCCCTTTGCCCCCTGATTAATCACTGAGACTGGGAGACAACAGAGACTGTGCAAGGAAGGATAACTTCTCCTCACCTCCCTCGCTGGCTTATGATGAAAATGGCTCAGTAGACTGTGACCCTTGTCTCTAGAGAAAGAAGGGTTACGTGGAGTGTCATTGAGCCTCTGAGGCTAGCGAAATCCTCCAGGAAATGCGGAACCCACGGAGCCAAGGACAGAGCTTTGTCACAATAGTTAAGTCCAAAACAGACTGTGAAGAGTTACAAAAGGATCTCACAAAACTGGGTGACTAGGGGCAACAAAATTGCAGATGAAATTCAATGTAGATAAAAGGAAAGTAATGCACATTGAAAACATAATCCCAACTAGACATATAAAATGATTGGGTCTAAATTAGCTGTAACCACTCAAGAAAGAGATCTTGGAGTCATTGTGGATGGCTGAGTGGATGTTTTCAGAGAATGTGCAGCGGCAGTCAAAGTGAACAGAATGTTGGGAATCCTTAAGAAAGGGATAGATAATAAGACAGAAAATATCCTATTGCCTCCATATAAATCCATGGTACGCCCACATCTTGAATACTGTGTGCAGATGTGGTCGCCCCATCTCAAAAAAGATGTATTAGAATTGGAAAAGGTTCAGAAAAGGGCAACAAAAATTATTAGGGGTATGGAACAGCTGCCATATGAAGAGAGATTAATAAAACTGGTACTTTTCAGCTTGGAAAAGAGACGACTAATGGGGGGATATGATAGAAGTCTATAAAATCATGACAGGTGTGGAGAAAGTAAATAAGGAAGTGTTTATTCCTTCACATAACACAAGAACTAGGGGTCACCAAATGAAATTAATGGGCAGCAGGTTTTAAAACAAACAAAAGGAAGTATTTCTTCACACAATGCACAGTCAACCTGTGGAACTCTTTGCCAGAGGATGTTGTGAAGGCCAAAACTATAACAGGTTCAAAAAAGAACTACATAAATTGATGGAGGATAGGTCCATCAATGGCTTAGGATGGGCAGGGATGGTGTCCCTAGACTGTGTTTGGCAGAAGCTGGGAATGGATGAGAGGGGATGGATCACTTGATGATTACCTGTTCCGTTCATTGCCTCTGAAGCACCTGGCATTGACCACTGTCGGAAAGGCTAGGTGGGCCTTTGGTCTGACTCAGTATGGCCGTTCTTATGTATGTTCTTATAATTTTTTGTTTCTTTTTTCAGCTCTCCACTCTGAAACGCTCTAGAAATGTTGAGGAGCAGAAACTCTTTGTGTTTCAGGAGCAGCTGGCGCAACTGGGGCCGATCAACGAGAAGGTAAAGGGTGAACGCTGAGGCCAACCCTCACTTATGTATTATCTTGACTGAGGCCACCGATGTTGTCCCGTTGGGAGAAGGGGAGAGCTTTGTGTTGCTTCGAGTGGCTGATATGGGCCCAGTGACAGGATCTAGCCCTTCTACCAGAGAATGCTGCTGCATAGCATCCCAGTGCAGTCATGTCCCCTCCTTGATATCCCAGGGTTGGGGGAGTCCACAGGCTCTTCCTTCCCAGCATGACTATTATCTTCACAGGGGTGGGGCGATGGTGGCTGTTGCTGGGACAATTCTGAGGGAGTTTTGTAAATGCCTCAGCTAGTGAAATCCTGCATAAAGCTGCTTTAATCAGGAACAGGAGAAAATTGCAGCTTGTGTGCGTTCTGCCTGTTAGGAGCTCTCTGCAAATTTTAGGCTTTTGTTGTTGGTTTTTTGTTTGTCTTTGCAAGAGATCTAAAAAATCATGGCATTGTGAACAAATGTGCTTCTGTCACTAACCTGTCCTGCTGCAAACTGGGCACAGCAGTAGCAAGATGTGAATGTCAGTGAGGACCTATTGAGCTGCTCTGACTTCCTGTTTCCTTTGACAGTATTCAGTCCTACAGTCCCATGTTGCTGCCCTGAAGGCTCGCTATGAAGAGCGTATCAGGGAGCTGGAGAAGGGTTCTGTACTAGAAAATCAGGAGAGATCTCCGCCTGCAGACACTACAGAGGAGGTGAGCTGGCCCAGCCAGGGTGGTCTGGTTTACCCTCATCAGAGAAGTTCTCTCTACTCCATGTGTACCCTGAACTTTTTCCCTAGGTAGGGGGAGAGTTATTTATTAAACACATGGCAGTACCTTATTCTTTGGGGGAAGCGTACCCAGAGGATGAGCTTGTTCCTGTGTAGAGTACTACTCCTATCAGGGGCCTTGGAGGGAAAGATGCAGTGTGACTCCTGGTGTGAAGTCCTGACCCCTCAATACAGATTACAACTCATAGATTCATAGATACTAAGGTCAGAAGGGACCATTATGATCATCTAATCTGACCTCCTGCACAACGCAGGCCACAGAATCTCACCCACCCACTCCTGCGAAAAACCTCTCACCTATGTCTGAGCTATTGAAGTCCTCAGATCATGGTTTAAAGATTTCAAGGAGCAGAGAATCCTCCAGCAAGTGACCCGTGCCCCATGCTACAGAGGAAGGCGAAAAACCTCTTCCAATCTGCCCTGGAGGAAAATTCCTTCCCAACCCCAGATATGGCAATCAGCTGAACCCTGAGCATGTGGGCAAGATTCACCAGGCAGACACCCAGAAAAGAATTTTCTGTACTACTTAAAGAATGAAAATCCTGGTAGTCACCTCCAGCTCTGGGGTGACGTACCATTTGCACCTGACAGTCTCCAGCCCTGGCATGCCTAATGTGAAAGGTGCAGTCTCTTAAAACAGAACTGTGGGCCCTCTTGACTTGACTGTTCAGCTGTATGGAGAAGCCTACGATGTTGGTTTGGTGACCCATTCTTTCTTACATGTTCCAAATGATGCAGATATCATGTTTATATGCTCCTCTTCATTGTTCTCAGGTGAAAAAGATCATGAATGGGGTATTTCAGACTTTGAGGGGTGAATTTGAGCTGGAGGAGTCGTACAGTGGCAAAGCGGTTCTTGGTGTTGTCATGAACACCATCAAGGTACAGTACTGATGGGATACAAACCAGCAACGGTGAGAATGAGTCTTGGGCCAAAAGAACACGTGTACCTCTAGCCGGGGTCTGGAATAGTGTGAAGCTGTGATTAGTAACCATGATAAAAAGGGTATTATAAAATAATGGGAGGAGATACAACAGTGAGGGACAGTAAAATATGGGAACCTCTTCTCCCAGAGAAACTAGGACAATGCACCTGATATGTTCAACATTCTCGTTGAGCTTTCACAAGGCAGTAGGGGATAGGCTAAATAAGACAAGGATGGTTTAATTAGATTTAATATTAAGGGAAACTGGGCACAAGAACTTGGATTATTTCTTTTAGAGATAAAAATTACCAAGTGCAACAATGCAAGCTGTCACTGTGGTACTGGAGGAAGTGGATCAGTCAGAATATGGGCATTGGAGGTGGGTACCTAGCTGAGAGGACTGAGTTCATGTTGGCTTTTTGCTGACTTGAATTTAAGATGTTTGCTCTTGCCCTTCCCAATGTACTTTAGAAAGTACACATGGCACTTTTCCAAAACCCAGCTGCCTGCTGTACCCACTCTTCCCTCTCAGATCAACTTGAGAGAAAACAGTTTTCGGTAGATTGTCTCTGCCCAGAATCCCCACACATGTAGCAGCCTCAGGATTGTCAGGTTAGGTTTGGGGCGTCAGTAGAACGTTTACACAGCCAGAAGTGAATTGGACAAGTGCTTCCTGTGTTGGCACTTGGGGGTAGGGGAAGGAAGGGTTGGGAGCTGAGAGCATTCAGGATGAGATATGACCTTTGACCTTCAGGACATGACTCAGTCCTGAACATGTCAACAGGTGGGATGCTGAGTATTGGCCGTAGTGGGAGTTGGGTGGAGAAAACATGTCTGCTCAGTGGCTGCTTTGTTGGGAGGCTCAGCAGAGAGGGCAAAGTTGAAAGTCTCATCTCCCCAAAGTGCGCTTCCTGGGTTGGTTTCAAGCCCCATTGGCTGGGGGAAGGAAGAAGGACTCTGCGCCTGCAGCCTGTGCTGTGTAACTGGACACTGTTGCCTAGTGGCTAGAAACCAGGAGTTAGGAAACGAGTTTTTAATTTCATCTCCCCTCAGTTCCAAGAACAGACAGTGACTTGCTGTGTCCCGCCCAGCCTTTGTTTTCCCATTTGCAGGTAATGCAATGCCTGCCTCTTTGGGGATTAGGGCTGCCTGATGCTTGTCTAATCTTCGCTGCAATCTTCTCAGAGTTCAAGTGCAGTTTCTACCTTAGATAGTTGCCTTCTGCAAGAGTGTAGGAACTGATCTGAAAATGCCTCAGAGGCCCAGCTAAACAAGCACCACTCAAGTGCATCTGGCTGGATGATCCTCTTCCATATTAAAGCATCAAGAGACTTTCCTTCCTTCAGTGGATCAGCAGCTGTTACAAACAGTCATGGTGGTTTGTATCTCTAGTGATTAACACTCCCTTGCCTTTTCCTTTGTTTTCCAGACTGTAACTCTGCAGCTGCTCAGCAGACAACAGGAGAGGCGAGAGAGCAACAGTGACGAGGAGGAGGAGCCTAGAACTGGAGAGAGGAAACCGGAAAGCCCACCAAAAACGAAGGAGGACCATAAAGGTGCTGTCCAATATGGGCCAGCACCAAGCACTGTGTGTCCAACTAAACCAGCAGGTGAGTCTGCTGGTATTGCTACACCTCCCAGATCTCCTGAGGAAAAGCAGAGGACCCAGAACACTACAGCATCAGAAGTGAAGATGATCCAGGAAATGCATGAAGAGCATACCTTCTCTGAATCGGTTCAGCCAGTAAAGCCCAGCCAAGGGCTGGTGGATCCTGAGGAGGATGTAGACTCTGTACTGGCTGAGCAAAGGCAGGCAAGTGCTCCCAGTGGGATAGCTCAGCATGAACGCAGCTCACAAAAAGTAGCATCTGTTCAGGCAGAAACTCCAGAGCCCTCTATTCTAGACACAAAGCTGGAAGCAGTGGAAGAGGCCATGCCTTCGGAAACCCCAGCTACAGAGCACAAGGCAGAGGAGCCTGCAGGAGGACTGGAATCCCTGCCTCTGAAAAGTGCAGAGTGGGGCAGTTGTCTGGGAATTCCAGATGCACCCAGCTCTGAAATGGGTACTAGCATTTCTGAGTTAACATCTGAGATGGCAGAGAAGGATCCAGCCACCAACCACAAAACTACAGAACCCCAAGGACTGGCATCTAGCCCCAAGCAGAAGGATTCCAGGTTAGTGGTGGTTGGAGAGTTCTGTGGCTACAGTAGCTCCTTTCTCAGTTTCCCACTGTTGTGCAGTTGCCCTGCCACTGGTGGTGGGCTAGTGTGGCCTAAACATCCGGCAGCTGGTGCTGTTACCCGTTGGTGCAGGGCAGTGTGCGAGGCTGGGCTGGCCGGGCAGTGTGCGAGGCTGGGCTGGCCGGGCAGCTAGGTACTTGTTCAGCGCAAATCTAAACAATGGTGGCTAAAATATTAGGAGCTGCAGGTGTCCAGTCTAGTGCTGTCTCCAGGGGAGAAACTGAAAAGTGCTAGTATGGCTGAGACCTCCGGGGTAGGTGATTGCAGTGCTGCACTACAAACTGGGCAGTCAGTATGATCATTGTCCCTTGTTTCTAGCTGAATCAGTGATCAGCTGTTATCAACAGCTAGCTATTGTGAAGTTCCACTCCTGGCGGCCTAAAGGGGAGTCCTGTTACTTTACTGTATAAGCCCCAACTAGTTTCACACATCCATGAGTAGCCTGTTACTACTATACAAACCTGAGTGGTGGGACTAGAGCTTATTCCTAAAGTGCAGGCAAATTGCTCTTGGCTTCCTTTCCCACACTGAGAATTAGATTCTTTTAATTCTCTGTCCTTTTCTAGTCTCGCTGAGAACGACGATGACTTGTTCAAAGTTGCAACCCATAAACCACTAAAGCCTGGAGTTTCACCCGAAGAGGAGGATGAGGAAGAAGTGGTAAGAACTTGGGGTGTGATTCACAAAGTAACTTAGGTGCCTAACTCTGGAGTTCAGGTTTCTATACGCAGCACCACTGCAGTCCACAAAACTAGATCCCTGCACCCTGACCCACACCCAGTTGGACGGGACTACGAGTGTCAGGTTTGGGATGGATGTAAAAACAGCTGGACTCTCTCAGGGTTGGATTGTGAAGCTCCCCTCCTCCTGCCCATGTGGTTGGGTGATGGCAGCTGCATGCCCTGCTCCTGCCATCCTTCACCACCTCATTGCACTGTGTGCATTGCGGTATGGAGTGCACCAAAGAGTCGCAGCGCACTCTGCAGCAGGGAGCAGCAGATGGAAGGATCAAGGCATGCAGCTGCTGCCATGCCAGCCGTAGGGGCAGGAGGCACTGCAGCAGTAACAACAGTTTAGGTTTGAGGGGAAGTGTCGGGATTGGATTGAAATGGGATTGGATTCAGGGGGGAGGAATAGCTCAGTGGTTTGAGCACTGGCCTGCTAAGCCCAGGGTTGTGAGCTCAATCCTTGAGGGGGCCATTTAGGGATCTAGGGCAAAAATTGGGGGGTTGGTCCTGCTTTGAGCAGGGGGTTGGACTAGATGACCTCCTGGGGTCCCTTCCAACCCTGATATTCTAAGAAAACAGCTCGACCCTTGGGGGCTCCAGTCAGGTTGGGTCCAGGTTGGGCCTAAAAGCTAAGGGAAACTCCTGCTTGGCTGTCACCTAACACTGTAGGTGCCTCACCTTCCACTGGAAACGTTCCCTAGACACCTGAGTTCTAGATCCTGGGGTATGTGCACTGCTGCCTCCCTCTAGGCATTCAAGTGCCTGTCTCCCACCTAAGCCTGAGGGCGCTTTGCGAACCGGGGAAGACAGGCGTTGGTCCGCCTAAGTCGAGGCCCATTCCGGTCGGCATGCTCAGAGGCTACCTGCTGGATTAGGTCTCATACAAAATCCAGGAGGAGGTGGTGGTGCTCAGTGCTTAGAGAATTGCTTGGGGTGTGTGGGAGACCCAAGTTGAATTCCCAGCAGAGAGGGGCGTGGCGGGGAGAAAGCACTTGGACAGGGATCTCCCACCTCTCAGGAGAAGACTCTAACCACAGAGCTGGGGTAGTATGATGTGGGACTCCCTCAGTCTCTCCTGTAGAAGCTATTCCACTGTGGATAACTAATGATGGAGTGATGGAAGCTGTGGGACTGGAGTTGGGATATCCCACCTCCCAGGTGGGTGCTCTGACTGCTGGGCTATGGAGTCATTCCCACTCTCTCTGGCCCAATGACTATTTTAAATATTTGTTCCACTGGCTGGGGATAATCATCCCAGGGGAGGGGGGGCAGGGAGTGTGGTCTGGTGATTAGAGCCCCAGCCTGGGAGGTAGGAGGTCCTGGGTCCAGTCCCCTAGCTCTGATCACTTTTTTCATTAGTTATCCACAGTGCAACAGCTTCAGCAGGAGAGAGAGGGAGCCTCACACTGGAATATCCTAGAGCCTAGTGGTTACAGCACTATCCTGGGATGTGGGTGATGCAGGTTCAATCTCCACCCCCTGCCTGTAGGGGAGAAGGAGAGGTCCCTGTTCAAATCTCTTCTCCCCTTGGGCAGGGAGAAGGGAAGTGAACCTGGATCTCCTACATCTGGCCAAAAATGTGCCCACCCCTGCTGTACGGAGACTGAACTCTAATAATCTAACCCTGCTTTCCATTTGGGCTTTCAGAGCATGAAAGGGCACCCTCCCCCAACCCCACTCTTTGGGGATGATGACGATGATGATGACCTGGACTGGCTGGGATGAAGAGCTGGAAGATGATTTGGATGTGGCAAGCAAGCCTGTGAGCTTCCCCTTTGGGCACATGGCCTCTTCTCAAGCGTATTTTGGACTTACCAGCTGCATTTCCTTGGGATGTAAATGGAACAGGCTTGGGACTCTCCAAAGTCCCAAGGTTGCAAGTTAACTGGGGCTGTCAGCAAGTGACAGCGCTGCTGGGCAGTTGGACCCAATCTCGCTGGCACGATCAGCTAGCCCAGTTTATGGGCAAGTTTAAGCAGCCAGCCACTCGTCCTGCATGTTCCTGTCGCTGTCCTTTTGTGTGAGCCATCAATTTGTTAATCTGAAACTCTGATGTAAGTATGAATTTTGTAACCAGTTCTGGAATAAGCAAGTCTGGCAGGATTCTGCAGCAGATACAGTGACGAAAACAGGGCAGAGAAAATTGCTCCTTTCCCAGTACAATTGATACTAAAACAACAAATATGGAATTCCAAAGATCTGTGGGATGTCAGATTAACCCTTCACTAGACACTTCTGGATCCACCTGCAGGGCTTCACATCCGGCCATCACAAACATGCTCACCGAGCAGTTAGATGCCAATTGAAAGTACATGGAGTAGGTTACTATGGAGACTTCTAATCCGAGTATTTCCTGCTCTCACACATGCCTTGTGGAAACGGAAGGAGTTGAGGTAACACAGGCGTTGAGTGTTGAACACTGAGCTGTAGAAAGCAATCAGTGGTGCTGCCTGAGCCAAGGGCTACTCTGCAAAGGCTGTGAATGCATCACAGCGCCATGGAGCTCTGATGGGCTGAGACCAGAGTGCCAGGAGAACGAATATTCTGTTAAATATGGACCTGCAGCTTCTAGTAAGTGCTTTAAAGACTCCTCTAGTGTTTCCCTTTGTGAGAAGCTAAATCCCTTTACCCTCCCTCACTAAAATGAGTGACACTGAAGGGTTATAGTATGTTCATGTGTATGCAGTATGTTCTTAATGTGTGTGCCCGCACATCCTGTAAAACTAATCCACAATCCCCTGCCAATGGAGGCACCAGGCTGGCTGAGTGTAGGATCAAGGGCGAGACTGAGATTGCCTTTCTCCTAGCCCCTCTGCCTATTGTGAACCTTCATGCTTTTAGGGCTGAGCTGTCCCACTAGCCTGACCAAACCACAAGCCGAAAAGCCTGCAGAAGAGGCAGCCTGTTGCTTACCAAGTGTACAGGTGCAGTGAAACAGAACAATTTGCAGCTCCCATTGACCATTTAACTGTGTGTGGCACTTGGCAGCAGTGCAGTTCTGATTAGGATAAATATCTGCACAACAAAACTTTTTGCCTCCTACTCACTGCAAAATCTGACTCCGTGAAACCGTTGTGTCCCACAACCCCTGGCTGTTAGCACTCCCCACCAGTCCCACAGAAGGCGCAGTCTGGTCACCACACAGTCTGCTTGCACCCACGTCCGTACTTCATTCACATCATGTATGTCCATCTCTGATGCTGGTTAGATCATCTGAGGCTGCACTTTGCCATTGGCAATAGAAAACCCACAACAACAGCACTACAGACGACAAGAAGTTAGTGGGCTCCCTGTCCAGACAGAGGAGGCAGTTACTCTGGGCAGTCATTTGCCAGTCTGCTGTGCCTTTTCTCTCTGCTGCTAAACGTGGCAGGATTGTAGTATAAACTAGAACGCCTTAGATTAAAGGGGCACTATTAAATTATAGATGAGGATGTATATATCTTAACTGGCTTATTCAGGACACCATAGGTTATTGGAACAGAATTTGTAAATCCAATTTTCATTCTTTGTGCTCTGTTTACTTTTCACTCAGCTGTGAAGTTTCAGTCTTATTTATGTTCATTTTCTAGTCATTTCACTTCCTGGGTCTCTCCTGTACACAACCCTGCAGCATTTTGAGTTGCAAATATTGCACATGAGGGGAGGGAATAAATTGCTTTTAAAAACAAACACTTCCACTTAAATTATAATAGCATAATGGAAACTGTTTAGATCTGTTCTTGGTTCTGTGAACACTTTTACAAAAATACCTGAGCAAAATTTGCAAGTGTTCCATTAAATATAGAATAACTTATTTTAACTCAGGCAGTGCAGAGTACAAACTTGATTGACAGCAGTGACTCAATACCCAAGGGCTGCTTTGTTTTAGTGAATAAAAATGGAATAAGTAGCCAAATTTAACTAAAAATATGAGAAGGACTAACTCCTGTGAACCAGCCAATGTACTGAAGTGTAAACACTTGTTTCACATAAGTCCTTTAGCTTGGGGTAGAGCACGTTGCTCTCAAGTAGAAGCTATCTAAAGTCAAAGTATGGAATAAATGTGTAAGAGCAAAGGGATTAACACATGTAAACCAGGTTTTCCAGAAGTCTCCCTTCATTGTGATGGTCTCTCTGTATCTGTCCTTTAAGTGTGATCTTTGGAATCAACATGTCTGTGGAAACTGTCCCCCACTGGAAACACCACTAACTGTATAACAAATGCTATGTCTTTGTCTCTTATACAGATTTGATAAAACCTAAAAAATAAAAGTGCAATTAAACAAATCTATTTCTGGATCATACTGTCTTTAATTCCTGCTTTTAATGTACATGTCTGCAAAGCTCACCAAGCTTAGTTGTAAATCCAGACAACTCATTTTATTCATTCTTTGTCCAATTTCCATGAAATTCCTGTCCAAAAGGAGCAATGGGCTCCTGACAGGAGGCCTGTTGAGGTGATCCAGGGTTTTTTAGGAGGTCTCTCCAGAAAGGTGAGTAGAGCCTGTACGATTAGCCCCAGAATCAGGAAGTGACTGAGATGCTACAACATCCTTTGCAATTCCACAGAGCTCAGCATAATTTGTTGCTCATCTTAACAGGCCAAGTGAATTCTTCCGTTGACTTTGCTGCTGCCTTTTGAGGGCGTGAACTAATTACACCAATGGGAAAAACTCACTCACTTGCTCACACTCTCTCTCTCCACCTCTTCGCCCAAGAGCCCATCCCCTTTTCACCTCTTCTCTTCCCCGAGCATGCCCTGTCCCCACTCTTCCCTCTCCCTGCCAGCACCTCTTGCATGCCGTAGAACAGCTGATCGTGGGGGACGTGAGGCACTGGGAGGGAGGGTGGACTTAGCTGCCGGTGGGTGCTAAACACCCGCTTTTTTTTCCATCAGTGCTCCAGACCTGGACGGATTCAGCGCCTATGACAGTAACATGGCTGCATCCCTGTAGCTGTGCCTCAGTGGTGTAGACATAACCTCAGGCTTATAGATCACAAGACCAGAAGGGACCACTGTGATCATCTACTCTGATTTCCAGTATAACAGACCATAGACCTGCCCTGAAATAATTCCTGTTTGAACCTTGGGATGTTTCTTAAAAACCACCTAGTCTTGATTTTAAAACTGCCAGTGTTGGAGAAACCACCACAGCCCTTGATAAAGCGCTCCAATGGCTTAATTACCCTCCCTTTTACAAATACTATGCCTTATTTCCAGTCTGAATTAATCCAGCTTCAACATCAACTTTGTCTGCCAGATCAAACACATATCACAGTTTTTGTTCCCTATGTAGGTACTTACAGACTGTGATCAAGTCACCCCTTAGCTTTTTTGTTGTTAGAACTCATTGAGTCCGACATGTTTTCTAATCCCTTAATCATTCTCACAGCTATTCTCTGAAGCTTTCCAATGTTATCAAATTGCAGACAGCAGAACTGGCCACAGTATTCCAATAGTTGTCACAGAAATACTAGAACCTCCCTTTGCTATCCGAGATTCCCGTGTCTCAGGGGGAGCTCATGTTCCACCATGACTCCCAAATCTGTTTGTCACTGCTTCCCAGGAGAGTCCCCCACCCTGTCGCTATGACCTGCATTCGTCATTCCTAGCACCTAGCCATTGTACGACACCAGCATTCCTGTGCTCCTGACGCATCGCTCGTGGAAAGAAGGTCTCCAGCTGAGGGTGCTGCTCACCTAGCTGTGAGCTGTAGGTGGGTGCAGTTTCTCCATTTGGCTGCTGTGCCGTATATGTGAAGCTCTTTTTACCCAGGCCCCCTTTCCAACCAAAATTAGAATAGCAGAGAGATTCCAAGATCCAGCTGCTTTGCCAGGGCTGCTGAGAGAGTTGAACTCTTAGCTCCTGGTTTCCAAGGCCAAACCATGAGCTCCAGAGTCAGGTGGAAAGATCTCTACTACAAGTGTGGGACATGTCCTTATGTGTGAGATGGTGGCCACAATGACAAGGGCAGCATGTAATACCCCAAAATGAGCGCTGGAGCATGCCCAAGATTTTCCTGCAGTAGTGGAGAAGCTTTCGTCTTGTGCTGAATGGCCAAGCGGTTATGGAGATGGACGTAAACCCCCAGGGTGTGAAGCTATTAGGGAGCTGACACCCGGTTAAGCACCAGCAACTCTCACTAGAGGCAAGGGAGTAACTCCTGAGTACCCTGAGAACTGTCACAGCCCCATGTAACTGAAGCTTTTTTCACCCACCCCCTCCCATTATTGCCAAGGTGACATTAGAAGAGGAAAATGATTCCAAGAACCAGTGACTTTGCCAAGACCCTGGCAAGATCTGTCCTCACACCCCCTGACTTATGAGACCAGTGTGCTAAGCCCTGAGTGTCAAACCTATCTGCCACAAGTGTGTGTTATGATCTTTACACATGAGATGGTGGCTTTAGAGCCCAGGGAAGAATGTTATTACTGAAGGCAAGAGCGCAGGAGCATGCCAAAGAGCATTCTGTTGGAATGGAGAAGTCTTCTTTTAGTGTTCACCACCTTTAGCACTAGGCCATTCTGTTTACTCAAGTCCCAGTGGACATGTGCCTCTGTGGGTTCAAGGCCACTTCTGACTGCCCTGTATAGGGTTGTTGCTGCTTCCTTTTTAACAATTTGTACAAGAATTCTTCACAATACTGCTTCCCTTTAACACAGACCCCTTCCCCAGAAACACCATCACCCTCAGGGGATAACCTCTCTCCCTAGAAACTGCTGATTTGCCCAGGCCCCTGGGAGATTTGAACTTATGACCGCTGCTTTGTAAGATTAATGCACCAACCTCCTAAACGACAGAGTCAGGCCTGGTGTTAGGCCCTCATGCAACCATAGGTGACATTGTGCCTGCAATGGTCACGTGGGGATGGATACAAATAGAGCTGGGTCAGAGACATCCCACGAAGTTGCTGTTTTGCTGCGAGAACCTTCATGGAGTCAAGCAGGACGGCCACAGTTACAGTGTTGGCCTTAAGTTCCAATAGGCGCGTGTCTACGTACAACTACATGGGAGAAGAGATGTTGCATCTGAGTTTGACTTATAACTGTCCTACGAATCTGCTCCACATCCCATCACATAGGACTGTGGACTTAAAAATCCACATCACTGGAGTCCATCAAAGAAGGAAGCCATATTGATTAAAGAAATAACCTGCTTTCAAGGAGAAGTGAAAGCAGCCAGATCTATATAACAAAGGGAAGTTGATAGCAGTGAACATCATAAACTAGAAGCTAGGAATTGTAGAAAATTGATAAATTAAGCAAAGAGAAATCTATGACTAACAGAGTTAAGCACAAGAAGAGGGAGTTTTTAAAATATGTTAGGAACAAAAAATCCTAACAATGATATTCGTCCATTACTAGATGGAAATGGCAGAATTATCAAAAATAATGAAGAAAAAGCAGACGTTTTAAAACAAACAAAAAAAACTCTGGTCTCTGTTTGGGCGGGGGAGAAAAACAGCTGATGAAGCCATAGCCTGTAACACTTTCCATTCCAGGCGTATCTCAGAAGGATGTTAAATAGCAACTACTACTATTAGACATTTTTAAATCAGCAGATCCAGATAACTTGCATCCAAGAGTTTTAAAAGAGCTGGCTGATGCGCTCACTGGACTATAAATGCAGATTTTCAATAAGCCTTGGAACACTAGGGACATTTCAAAAGACTGGAAGAAAGCTAATGCGCTAATACTTAAAAAGCGTAAATGGGATGACCCAGCTAATTACTGGTCTGTCAGGCTGACATGGAATTCTTCCCTTGACCTAGCTATTGCCTCTCGAAGAGGTGGATTAACTACAGCAACGGAAGAGTGGAAGCTGTGTCACTGTAGCATTTTTAGAGTAGACAAACGTCGAGCATTTTAATATGAGTAAATGTCTACGTCTAGGGACAAATAATGTAGGCCACACTTACAGGGGGGACAGGATGGGGGACATGATCTTGGGAAGAAGTTACTCTTGAAAAAGTTTTGAAGGTCAAAGTGGATAATCAACTGAACATGATCTCCCAGTGTGCTGCTGTGGCCAAAAGGGCTAATGCAGTTCTTGGATCCATAAACAGGGAAATCAAGTAAGGGTAAAGAGGTTATTTTACCTCTGTATTTGGCACTGGTGTGACTGCTGCTGAAATACTGTGTCCAGTTCTGTTGTCCACAATTCAAGAATGGCATTTTGGTTGATAAAGTGAACAGGGTTCAGAGAAGAGCCAAGAGAAAGATACCTGCCTTATAGTGATAGACTCAAGGAGCTCAGTCTATTTAGTTTAATAATGAGGTGTATGTATACAGGGCCATATATAGGAAAATTAATCTGAATTAACAGAAGGAGTGAATTTGAAGTAGATTAGTTAAACCCGTGTGTGAACTTCCAGAGTGTATTAAACTAAATTAAGCTGTTTTAATTATGAATAACAGTGTCTGCACAGGGATTTAATGTGGAGTAACCAATCCACTTCAAATTCACACCTTCAATTAATTTGGATTAACTATCCAGGGAGTCCCTGTATAGACAAATCCAAAAACAAGTTTAAGGAGTGGCTTGATCACAGGTTAGAGGGAGAACAAAAATTTGGATAATGGGCTCTGCAGTCTAGCAGACAAATGTGTAACAAGATCCAGTGACTCGATATTGAAACTAGAATCAATCATAGAATATCAGGGGAAGGGACCTCAGGAGGTCATCTAGTCCAACCCCCTGCTCAAAGCAAGACCTAATCCCCAACCAAAACATCCCAGCCAGGGCTTTGTCAAGCCTGACCTTAAAAACCTCGAAGGAAGGAGATTCCACCACCTCCCTAGGTAACGCATTCCAGTGTTTCACCACCCTCCTAGTGAAATAGTGTTTCCTAATATCCAACCTAGACCTCCCCCACTGCAACTTGAGACCATTACTCTTGTTCTAGCATCTGGTACCACTGAGAACAGTCTAGATCCATCCTCTTTGGAACTGCCTTTCAGGTAGTTGAAAGCAGCTATCAAATTCCCCCTCATTCTTCTCTTCTGCAGACTAAATAATCCCAGTTCCCTCAGCCTCTCCTGATAAATCATGTGTTCTAGCCCCCTAATCATTTTTGTTACCCTCTGCTGGACTCTTTCCACTTTTTCCACATCCTTCTTGTAGTGTGGGGCCCAAAACTGGACACAGTACTCCAGATGAGGCCTCACCAATGCCAAATAGAGGGAATGATCACGTCCCTCGATCTGCTGGCAATGCTCCTACTTATACAGCCCAAAATGCCATTAGCTGCCTTGGCAACAAGGGCACACTGTTGACTCATATCCAGCTTCTCGTCCACCGTAACCCCTAGGTCATTTTCTGCAGAACTGCTGCCTAGCTGCTCAGTCCCTAGTCTGTAGCAGTGCATGGGATTCTTCTGTCCTAAATGCAGGACTCTGCACTTGTCCTTGTTGAACCTCATCAGATTTCTTTTGGCCCAATCCTCCAATTTGTCTAGGTCCCTCTGTATCCTATCCCTACCCTCCAGCGTATCTTCTACTCCTCCCAGTTTAGTGTCATCTGCAAACTTGCTGAGGGTGCAATCCACGCCATCCTCCAGATCATTAATGAAGATATTGAACAAAACCAGCCCCAGGACCGACCTGGGGCACTCTGCTTGATACTGGCTGCCAACTAGACATGGAGCCATTGATCACTATCCATTGAGCCCAACAATCTAGCCAGCTTTCTATCCACCTTATAGTCCATTCATCCAGCCCATACTTCTTTAACTTGCTGGCAAAGACTAGACAAAGTCAGATTGGAAATAACGCACAAATGTTTATCAATGAAGGTAATTACCCATTGGGATACTTTACCAAGAGTCGTGGAGGATTCTCGATGAGTGGCAATTTCTAAATCAATACTGGAAGTTTTTCTAAAAGATCTGCTCTAGCACAAACAGAAAGTAGTTAAGGGAAGTCCTATGGCCTGTGCATAATGATCACACTGGTCCCTTCTGGCCTTGGAATCACTCAGTCAGGGTAGGGAATGTCACCTGTTCAGAGGAGACAGACACCAGGACGTCCACTCTCTAAGGTCATGTCTACATAAGGGTGAAAAGGCAGGTGTTGGGGACACTGGGCATGGCCACTAGGTAACTCAAGGGGATGGAAGACCACGAGTGTCGATGAAGCCTCCTCGCACTAGGCCCAAGTGTCCTTGGCTCCCCCGCCCAGAGGCACTCGCAGCAGTCATGCTGGGGATTTCGCAACAATATGTTGCAAAGTCAGACTGCCTGAAACTAAACAAGGCCAAACAGGGCAGATATGGCAGAACAATGCTGAACAAAGCAGCTTTATAGCTATAGTTTAATAAATGGTACAGAGAACAGGGAACTGGCTGGCTATATGGATACTTAGGGCAGCTTGCTATTGGATAAGTATGCTGAAGAAAGGATGTATAAAAGTCTGTGTAATTTTCTGCTCTGTGTACAGGATTTGAGGTGAATATCTCCCTGTACCATATTGAAGCTTCAAATAAACTTTTCTGCTTCTCCACCCCGTTGTGATTATTGGGTGACGCACACCGGGCAACGAACCTTGCTGCTGTTCGCCTCGGGCACTCTGAGCCAGCAACACAGAGGTTTTTAATCAAGTTAGCTGATGACTCACAATAGTGCTCAGCACTGCCTGCAGAGGTAGTTAAAGGGGTGGTTCAAAACCAGGTTAGCACATTGACTATAAAAATAAAAGCCCAAGCCTAAACGTGGGGACAAAAAATCCCAGGAGGGGCAGGGCTTAGCACCATCTGGGCATCTCCTGAAAGGAAAGTCCTGACAGCCCTGGAGGAGACAATTTAGCAGACAGCCTCTGCTGGTGATCAGGATTCTAATTAGCTATTGCTATTCATTAATTTGCTGCCCTGTTCTTTAACTATTGACACAATGAGCTCCTAGGGCCAGTGCCGGGGGCTGCTGTGTGCTGACTCAGCATGCTAGAAAGAAATAGCTGACGAAAGACCTGTACTGGTCAAATGCCTCTTGCTCTGCCTTTGGGACAGGACCCAAATTGGACCAAATGTCCTTGGAGGGAGGCACATTCCAGCAATTCCAAAGTAGGAAGGCATTCGTACTCCTTGTTGTTAACAGTGGGACTGGAGACACAGTTACCAGGGGTGTGGGAAACAACTCCTTCCAGCCTCTAACCACACCAGGGATCTGATTACATTTGTTTGGTCAGCACTTTCCTCTTGAGGGCTGCTGGGCCATGGGCTGCTCCCATCCCCAGGAGTCACGGCAGACTGTGGCCCCTGCTAAGGAGGGGAGGCACCAAACATGCCAGCTCCTGCTCTTAACAGATCATCAATTAGTGATTAAAGTTCAGCCAGGGTGTGGCCTGGCTAAGCCAGTAACCAGCCATTCTCGTTCCCGGCCTTTATCTCAGTGCAAACAGTGCCCTGCAGTGTGGCACTCCCCAGGCCGAGTGCTGGCCTGTTACTCAGTGACTATGGTGCAGCCGGCCAGGAGGTTGAAGGCTACAAAAGCAGACTGCTCCTGCTGGGCTCAGAAATCACCTTGGTGCCTCCAGGCAGGTCTCGCCATTGCAGGGCACCGCTGGCTCCCAGGGCTGTGGCCAGCACAGTTGAGTCACAGCGAGGAGCTGAGGCAGCCACGCCGTTCCTGCTCCCGCTGCGTGTGTCGGCTTTGGCTCGCCTCAGGGACTTCGCGCTCTCTGCAGTGGCAAAGTCACAGCCCAGGATCCGGCTCAGGGCAGGATCCGAGGACCCAGACAGCCAGCAGGACAGCCAGGACTCTCTTACAGGCTGATTTCATCCCTGGGGGCAACTTTCCTCAGCACCCAACTCCCCTGGGGCGGGAGCCAAGGCCAGTCCAGCTCCTGCCACCCTGGGGATGGGCCCTCAGTAACGGCCTGAGCCAGCGAGCTCAGCTGGAGCCCTGCTACTTCCCAAGGCAGCAGGTCCCACCCCAGCCCAGGCCTCATGGCCCTGGCTCCGGCTGACGTCCCGCTGGACGTGTGTGCCAGGGAATGTGGGATTTGCTACGAGGCCTACAAAGCAGCTTCCCCGTGGCGGGTGCCCAAGCTGCTGCTGTGCCAGCACTCGCTGTGTCTCGCCTGCCTCAGGAAGCTGGTCTGCCAGGCCCGGGCCATCTCCTCTGTGGTCTGCCCCTTCTGCAGGACGGTGACCCTGGTGCCCGAGCAGGGGCTGCAGGCCCTGCAGAACGACGAGGACATTCTGCGGGAAGCGTCGGCCCTGGGCAGCCCCAGGGTCCTGGCGGGGGCCAGCTCGGCCCCAGGGGAGGAGGAGAGGGAGGAGGAGGCAGCCCCCAGCGCCTCGGAGTACTCCACAAGCGACTCCTCTCTCTCCCTGGACGTGGAGTTTAACTACGTGACCCATTCGTCCATCTTCACCATAAGCAGCGTGGTCTCCCCGTACGGCTTGGCGGTGCCGGGCAGCCCCAGGGCCTGGAGCGGTCTCCGTGTGCAGGAGGTGCAGAACACCTTCTTGGTGGGGCTCCCGGGCCCAGCGGTACCCGCGGATGCTCAACCACCCATCTCCTCGGTGGAGAATCTGCGCCTGTGCTTCGCCATGGGCATCCTCATCCTCATCCTCTCCGTCTTCTTCCTGCTGGTCTTCCTGAAGTAGGCCAGGACCTGGGGATGCAGCCGGAGGGGCGGCTGGAGCCGGCTCAGGACAGAACTGACCCAGTAGCCACGGGGGCCCAGGGCCAGGCTGCTGATGGAGCAGTGGGGAGAGGCCTTTTCAGATGGATCAGCTGAGCCCTGACCTGGGACCCCTGCAGGAGCCCAAACGCGGCAGCCTCCACCCAGAGCCTTGCTGAGCCACGTGCATGGTGTCCTTAGTGCTGGGGACGCAGGGTGGGCTGAGCGTGGGTGCCAGGGGAATCCCCCACAGCCACCTAGTGGCAGCACGAGAGTTGGGGTGAACACTGGGCCCCAGGCTTGGTCCCAGCCCTGAGTGTTGTGGGGTGGTACTTAGCGTCTCTGGGCAGGAGGCAGCCCGCTGCGTGGCTGAATTGGCTGCAGCTTTGTCTATGGGTCAGTGACTCAGCGTGGAGTGGGCACTAGAATAGTTGGAGTAGGAGTTGCATGGGTGTGGATCCGGAGCTGTCTGCTGGGTGCGGGCGTTGTGAATGCGCAGCACTGTGGACAGTTCAGCCCAAGCTAGCCCAGCTGGCCTCCAGGACCCAGAGGCAGTCAGAATTACAGGCCCATTTTGGATCCGGCCTCATGTAACAGGCAGGGATTGAACTGCTCCCTGCTCTAGCGTGACTGAGTTCCTGGCTAGAGCTCACAGCAGCAGTAGCAGCCGCTGAGCCTCAGCTTCCTTAAGTGCCAAGGCTTCTAGCCCCAGAGCCTGAAAGGGGCTGGGGGCTGCCGCCCAATGTCCATTGACGTCCGTGGGCATTAGGGGCTGACATAGCTTTGAGGGTCTGGGCCGTACTGCCTGTGCACGCTCGGGTGGGTGCGCTCGTGGGGTGAGAACCCCCCTCCCCCTCCACCTGGAGTTGCTTCCCTTTGAGCAGTCTCAGCACTGCCAGCCAATAATGGTCAGGGGTCAGGCTGCACACACAGAAGCCTGAACACTGATATTTTGGGTTCTTTGGCTTTGCTGCTGGTTTCTGAGGCTTTAGCTCACGGTTTTAGGCTTTTCTGCACAACCATGAGGGCCAGAGAGTGACTTTTTTGTTGTGTTTTCTTTTTGTTAATGCAAGTTGAGCTTCTCTCCTAATCACATGACTCCAGGTGCAGGGGCTTCATGAAACATCTCGCACTGTGCAAGGGTTGTAACACTGCCATGTTGAGTGATGACTCCCCAGGCTGTAGCTCCACACTCAGCTGCTAGTTTTTAAATATGGCAGCCAGACCTGGGAGGCAAGAGTCATCGGGTCTGTTCTCAGCTCTCACAGGCTCACTGAGTGCCCATGGATGAGTAACTCCCCTCTCAGTGCCTCAGTTTCCCCTTCTGTAAATCAGGGATAATGACATGGGCCCATCTCTCTAGGGGAACTAGAATAGGGGGCAGTGTCATGGTACTAGTGCTGTGGACCAGCCCTGGGATGAATCCTTGCATGGCCGGCCGCCCTGCCCTCACAGAGCCAGCAGCCCGTGGAGCCCACATGGTGCACTTAGGGCAGGGCAGGGATAATTAGGGCCATGAAGCCCAGCAGTCCCAGGTTGCAGCAAATGGCCCCGACCTTGACAGCACAAGCCGACCTGCTGCTGCTGGCGCCCCACAGCGGGCCACTGGTCTCAGTGGCTACTGACGCAGGTCTCTCAGGAAGGGAGCCAGGCCTGTTGCTAGAGTTCCCCCACCTGGCCGAGGTTCCAAGCCCTCATGGGGACTGGGTGCTGCCTTCGCCATCATGCACCGTCCCGATGCTGGGCATGGCAGGATCCCAAGGGTGGGGGAAGGAAGGACCCTCGGTAGGGGGGAGGGTGAGTGGTGTGGGCAGCACAGGGAGTTGTGGGGACCAGGAGATGAGAGAATGAGGCTGGTAGGAGAGAGCGTGAGGGGGGGAATAGCCCAGCTGAAGCTCTGGCCAAGCTCCCAGCAAGGGAGGGGGGAGCTGGGGTAACCAGAAGGGTGCAGGACATTTAGGGAACCCCTTGAAAGGGAGCAGGACTCTGGGAAAGCTCCTGTTTGGCTGGACAGGAGCAGGAAGCTGCAGAGGGGGCGGGGCAGAGCAGCTCCCATGGGCAGGAGCTGTGCGGGGAGATGGGGGGTGCTATTCTGCTGCACCCTAAGGGTATATCCACACGGCAGAATTTTACCTGGAGTTAACTGATGGGGCATTAACTGCAGCTAATTAATGATTGTAAAGCTGGTGTGGACTCTCCCCAAATGTTATCCAGGGTACAGAGTCCTGCCCACCCTTACAAACATGTTAATTACCTGGAGTTAATGGGCAATCAATTAACTCCAGGGAACTCTCTCATGTAGAAACAATGAGGAGTCCTTGTGGCACCTTAGAGACTAACAAATTTATTTGGACATAAGCTTTCGTGGGCTAAAACCCACTTCATTGGATGCATGGAGTGAAAATACAGGAGCAGGTATCAATACATGAAAGGATGGGGGGGTTGCTTTACCAAGTGTGAGCTCAGTGTAATGAGTTAAATCTATTAACAGCAGGATACCAAGGGAGGAAAAATAACTTTTAAAGTGGTAAGAGTGGCCCATTACAAACAGTTGACAAGAAGGTGTGAGTAAGAGTAGGGAGAAATTTGTATTGGGGAAATTAAATTTAGGTTTTGTAATGACCCAACCACTCCCAGTCTCTATTCAGGCCTAATCTGATGGTATCTAGTTTGCAAATTAATTCCAGCTCTGCAGCTTCATGTTGGAGTCTGTTTTTGAAGTTTTTTTGTTGAAGAATTGCCACTTTTAGGTCTGTTATTCAGTGACCAGAGAGATTGAAGTGTTCTCCTACTGGTTTTTGAATGTTATGATTCCTGATGTCAGATTTGTGTCCATTTATTCTTTTGTGTAGAGACTGTCCAGTTTGGCCAATGTACACGGCAGAGGGGCATTCCTGGCACATGAAGGCATATATCACATTCGTAGCTGTGCAGGTGAACGAGTCCTTGATGGTGTGGCTGATGTGGTTAGATCCTATGATGGTGTCCCTTGAATAGATATGTGTACAGAGTTGGCACCAGGGTTTATAGCAGGGTTTGATTCCTGGGTTAGTGTTTCTGTGATGTGGTGTGTAGTTGCTGGTGAGTATTTGCTTCAGGTTGGGGGGCTGTCTGTAAGCGAGGACTGGCCTGTCTCCCAAGGTCTGTGAGAGTGAGGGATCGTCCTTCAAGATAGGTTGTAGATCCTTGCCTCTGCCATGTACATTGGCCAAACCAGACAGTCTCTATGCAAAAGAATAAATGGACACAAATCTGACATCAGGAATTATAACATTCAAAAACCAGTAGGAAAACAGTTCAGTCTCTCTGGTCACTCAATAACAGACCTAAAAGTGGCAATTCTTCAACAAAAAATTACAAAACCTAAACTTAATTTCCCCAATACTAAATTTGTTAGTCTCTAAGGTGCCACAATGACTCCTCGTTGTTTTTGCTGATACAGACTAACACGGCTATCACTCTGAAATCTATCATGTAGATAAGCCCTTCATGGCAAGTTGGCCAGGAGCCCAAGGTGGCTAGCAAGGAACTCTGGGCCAGATTTTCAAATGTATTTAGGTGCCTAAAGATTCAGAGATTCCAAGGCCAGTGTGGACCCTGGTGATCATCTGGTCTGACCCCCTGTACAGCACAGGCCAGAGACCTGCCCCAAAGCAATGCCTAGAGCAGAGCTTTTAGGAAAAACATCCAGTCTCAATTTACAATTGTCAGCAATGGACCCTTGGTAAATTGTCCCAATGGTTATTTTACCCTCAAAAATGTACACCTTATTTCCGGTCTTAGTTTGACTAACTTCAATTTCCAGCCATCGGATTGTTATACATTGCTCAGCTAGACTGACAAGCCCATTATTAAATCCCAGTCAGTCAGTATGGCCTACATTTGTTCCTAGTTGTTTACATACAGCCGTATTAAATGTGTATTGTTTGTTTAGCCCAGTTTACCAAGCAAGCTATCCAGCTCTCGCTGTGTCAGTGACCTGTCCCCTTCATTATTTACCACTCCCCCAATTTTTGTGTGGTCTGCAACCTTTATCCATCACTGATATCCATCACCTTTATCCATCACTGTTGTATTCCAGGTCATTGATAAAGATGTTAAATAGGTACAGCCAAGAACTGATCCTTGAGGGACCCTCCTAGAAACACGCTCACTTGATGACAATTCCCCATTTACAATGGCATTTTGAAACCTATCAGTTAGCCAGTTTTTAATCCATGTAATGGGTATGTTGATTTTATGTGGTTCTCGTTTTTTCATAAAGATGTTGTGTGGTACTAAGTCAAACCTCTTCAAGGATATTACGTCTGCACTGATCCTGTTACCAGCCAGATGCAGAGCTGGGCCTGGGCATCCGTCCACAAAGAGATTTAGGCTCCTAACTCCCGTTGAAATGAACTGACACTAGGAGCCTAAATACCTGTGTGCATCTGGGCCTGTGTTGTAGGCACATGCCTCCATCCTTTAGGCACCTTTACTGTCTTACAAAAATCTGTCTGTGCCTGAATTGGGCTCTCAAGAAATTTGATCCAATTACTGTGATCTCAAGCCCTGGCTCCGCTCACGTTTGTAAAATCCCCTGAGGGATTCCCGCCTTAGCTGGGCTCTGGTTGTGTAGCAGCATGGATGGTGGCACTGCCAGCAGGAGCAGGGTAGTGTAAAGGCCACTTAAAAAACTGCTCTGGAGCAGAGTGGCCTGGTGCCTGTATTTCCCTCTCCCCAAGGGGCAAAACATTTTCCCCTTTTCTTTTCTGTTTGTTTAAATTCGGCATGGTTTTCACAGCATGAATGATTGTGGGGCGTGCTGTGGGGAGCTGGGCACTGGGGAAATGACAGCATCACAGGAGCCGAGTAAGAAAACTGCACCATGGAGAGAAGGAGGGATTTTTTTCTTCAGCTTTTAAACTCTTGGACTTGGCTCTCCTCTGTTACTACTTATTGCCTGTCAGTGACTAACATATGGTTGGGGTAAAGGAACCCTTGGTAAAGATCCAGCACCCTTGTCTCTGCTGAATGCGCTGGCTCTCACAGCAAACCTCCCTGAGCCCACCTGGGGTTCTCCTGCAAAAGCAGGGCAGAGTAAATATGCCTGATTGTTCTAAGGTGAAAGAGATGCAGTTAAACACACAAACAAACGAATCCCCCTTTCAGGCTCTATTAACACATGATAAAGCAGGAAAAAAGGGGAATAAGTCCAATTAGAAAAAAAACCCTCTGCAACAGCAAAGTCCAGGTGGCAGGTGGAGAGGGGCCTGGACTAGCAAGACAGGAAGATCGTGGACCAGTAGGAGATGATGTGAGTAACTTCTCTCTGGAAGGGGCAAAACACTTATTGTATTACAGACAATTAAAATATGTGTCACTGCCATGTATGGAATTGCCATAGGGCTGCTCCATGCTTGAAAATGCAAAACATTCTCTCCACCACCATGCTATGAAAAGTTTGAGGTAATCCATTTTAATCCACCCCTTGAGCTCCTGCTGGGGAGCGGCCAATGGGAGCTGCAGGGCGGCACCTGCGGACAGGGCAGTGGGCAGCAGAGACGCTTGGCCGTGCCTCAGCGTAGGAGCAGGAGGGGGAATATGCCGCTGCTTTCGGGAGCCACTTGAGGTAAGCAATGCCCTGAGCCATGCCCCCGCGCCCCAAGCCCCTGCCCCACCCCCAGCCCTGATCCCCCTACTGCCCTCCAAACCCCTCGGTCCCAGCCAGGAGCACCCTCCTACACCCCAAACCCCACACCCCCAGCTGGAGCCTTCACCCCCCCCTCACACCCCACCCTCCCTGCCCCAGCCATGAACCCCCTCCCACACCCTGAACACCTCATTTCTGGCCCCACCCGAGCCCTCACCCTCTGGCGTACCCCAACCCCAATTTCATGAGCATTCATGGCCTGCCATACAATTGCTATAGCCAGATGTGGTCCTCTTTGCCAAAAAGTTTGCCCATCCCTGCTCTAACAATAGGTAGGTTAGCTGTAACGGTTCTCACATCCCTAAGAAACTGCACCCAGAACTATGAAAATGTATTGAGGAAAAGTCTACAAATTCAAGCAAGAGAGTGAGACCTCATCTTGCAAGGCAGGCAACCAGAGCAGGGAGGGAGTATAGGGGAAGGTTAGTAGTAGTTTAATTTTTAAACTTGGTGATCTGTTCAGGCATTTCCAAAAGATGGGCACTGTCTGCTCAGCCTTAAAGTTTTGGACACCTGACCCTGATACTTGGCACAAGGCACTTAGCCGTTCCTGAGTCACTCCCTGAACATGCCTAGTCAAGAATCAAAGGGCCTTGCTTCTGTTTATCTTATCCCACAGGGGGAATAAGGCCCTGCTTCTGGAAGACACGTCCACACTGAGTTATTGAGGCATTGCTTTTCCTGCAAGGCACCATGTGTGAACAAACCCTTAGGGCTGGGGTGCTGAACGATTTCCTAAAGGCTGGTAGGTTGTTCCCATTTTACAGCCGGGGTAAGAGACTTGCGTAGAGAGCTCATACTTCTCCTAATTCTCAGCCTACTGCCTAAAACAGATAGCCGACACTCTCCTTGACTAGTAGCTGTAATCCATGATAAGGAGTACTTGTGGCACCTTAGAGACTAATCTTTCGTGAGCTACAGCTCACTTCATCGGATGCATACTGTGGAAAGTGTAGAAGATCTTTTTATATACACAGAAAGCATGAAAAAATACCTCCTCCCACCCCACTCTCCTGCTGGTAATAGCTTATCTAAAGTGATCACTCTCCTTACAATGTGTATGATAATCAAGGTGGGCCATTTCCAGCACAAATCCAGGTTTTCTCACCCCCCCCCCCCCCACACACACACAAACCCACTCTCCTGCTGGTAATAGCTTATCTAAAGTGACCACTCTCCCTACAATGTGTATGATAATCAAGGTGGGCCATTTCCAGCACAAATCCAGGGTTTAACTTTAACAAAAATAAATTTGTTAGTCTCTAAGGTGCCACAAGTCCTCCTTTTCTTTTTGCGAATACAGACTAACACGGCTGCTGCTCTGAAACCTGTAATCCATGATGTTACTGTGTGCTCTGCTCCATATGCCAGAGCTGCAGCAGGCTTATGTATAGTTCTGTGTCGATGGGCTGACTTTACAGCTAAGCCGTGTCTGCTGGTTGCTAGCAGGAATCCAGACACACCTCTGTAGTTCGTGCATTTCCCTTTTGTTTCTCCTGGGGGGGATGTTATCGTTCACGTTCCCAGCGAACTGTACGCTCTGCATGTGAGGGACCAACAAAACAGCAATGAAGTTGAAGCTGTGCTGCACAGAAAATTAAATGAACCACCAACCAGTCCTAGGAACGAGAAGGCAGGAAAGCCGCAGGCTCCTCAGTACGAGACATACTTGTCCTCCCTCCACAGAGCGATAGAACTCCTGCCCAAGTAGCTGGGCCAGATCCTCAACGCATTCCAGGTGCCTAACTCCCATTGCTCACAATGACCAAATCTCCCGGCCTCCTGCTTCAGCCTGGCTGCAGGAGCAGGACCACTGTGTCTCTCCACCCCACCGCACGGGACCTCCTGAGCCAGCACAGAGCCCCCTTGCGCACCAGGCCTGACGACCCCCACGGTGGGACAAGGGGGGCAGTTCTACCCAAGGCCTGGCTGTCCTGTGGCAGGAGCACTGTGCCTTTCCCAGCACAGCCAACCCCACCCTTGGGAGCCACACCACTGAGCTGCCCCCTTCGGCTGCTCGCAAGATGGGTACTACTGCAGGGAGCAGGGGGCTGTGTTTGTGATCCTCCCGTGGCAGGCAGGCAGGCCCCATCTCCCTCCCACACACAGGGTCCCCTAGAAGCGCTCTGTCCCAGCAGCTGCAGGCAGGGCCTTCCCTTGAGGCTTATCCGAAAGTGGAGAGGGAGGGGGGATAAGCCCATTGCAGGGACGCTGCAGCCTGAAGGCGAAGCCCAGGGCAGGGCTGCATGGCCTGGTACTGGCAGTTTTCCGGCTGGGCTGGAGGCTTTGCTGCTCCAGGTTCCCTTTCCCTGTTTGCAGGAGTGGGCCGGGATCCCTTGGCTCATTAGCGGGTCCTGTTCTGCCCCATGGGGTGCTCACAGAGACCCAGCACGCCGGGGTGGGGGTGAGTGGGAAGCTGCCTTTATTTCCTCTTTCCACAGACCCTTACTGCCTTGCTCTCAATGACCACCAGAGGGGCCTTGCCAGATTGTTCCAGACCCAGGGAGCCCCCCAATGCCTGGCACCCCACCACACACACAGCCTGGGCCAGCTCCTGTCACTTCTGTTCGTAACACAAATGTAAGCAGTGTCGGGATGAGCTCCACCCTGACATCTGGTGGTGAGGTGTGGCAAGTTGTGGAAAAGAACTTTGGGGGCTGAGCTCATTTGCATAGGCACACCCATCGCGCCTAGAATGAGGCCATAGCTGCCCAAATGGTCACTTTGGCTGCTGTGGGACCCCCAGTGTCTCTGTTATTGGGGCAGGAAGAATAAATTGTTATTACCCTGATTATGGGAATCAAGGACAGTGGAACTGTACTTGGCCTTTTGTTATGATGGAGGGACTCGCCATCAACTAAGTAGCACTCGCTAGGCAAGGGACATGGGTTCCAAAACTCTGTGAATAGAGAGAGGCTGGGGACAAGTATTAATACTTGGTGGCATGGGCCCTTGGGTGAGGGCCTTACATGCTAATTGCACTTCCTCCTCTCTCCGCTGTGGAATATCAGAGCTAATTTTGATTTCATTAGAAGTCTGGTTACAGGCTGCTGAGCTCACTTTAGGCTAATGGTGCACCAGCACTGAGGCTCCCCTGCTACAAGCTGAATTCACTTAAGAGCTGAAATCACTGAGTGTTGTGTTAAGTAGTGGGGGAGCCTGAAGATATAGTGTGGAGAAGTTTGTGGGACGGCTGGAGTGCCTTGTGGAGAGGCTGGTGGAGCAGTTCATAGGACGGCGGGAGCTGTTGGTGGGATGCGGAGCAGTTTGTGGGACGGCGGGAGCTGCTTGTGGGGCATGGAGCAGAGCAGAGCAAAGCAGTTTGTGGGGTGGCTGGTGGAGCGGAGCGGAGGCCTATGGAGCTGTGGGGCGGTCAGCTTCAGATCATGTAAGGTGCTTGCGAGAGGGGAAGTATTGCCTTTTGGAGGTGCCCAGAGGGGGTGGTATATATTTGTCCCAGGTCACTGGGTGGGGGCTCCAGCCGGTTTGCATTGTGTTATTGGAATGGATCCCCTAGATATCGAACCCAGCCCTTGTTGCTGCCAACTCTGACGGGCAGAAGGGTTACACAAATATTCATGTTAGGGCTTGTGCTGGATAGTTGTAGGGGATTCCCCTGGCACCCACGCTCAGCCCACCCTGCGTCCCCAGCACTAAGGACACCATGCACGTGGCTCAGCAAGGCTCTGGGTGGAGGCTGCCGCGTTTGGGCTCCTGCAGGGGTCCCAGGTCAGGGCTCAGCTGATCCATCTGAAAAGGCCTCTCCCCACTGCTCCATCAGCAGCCTGGCCCTGGGCCCCCGTGGCTACTGGGTCAGTTCTGTCCTGAGCCGGCTCCAGCCGCCCCTCCGGCTGCATCCTCAGGTCCTGGCCTACTTCAGGAAGACCAGCAGGAAGAAGACGGAGAGGATGAGGATGCCCATGGCGAAGCACAGGCGCAGATTCTCCACCGAGGAGATGGGTGGTTGAGCATCCGCGGGTACCGCTGGGCCCGGGAGCCCCACCAAGAAGGTGTTCTGCACCTCCTGCACACGGAGACCGCTCCAGGCCCTGGGGCTGCCCGGCACCGCCAAGCCGTACGGGGAGACCACGCTGCTTATGGTGAAGATGGACGAATGGGTCACGTAGTTAAACTCCACGTCCAGGGAGAGAGAGGAGTCGCTTGTGGAGTACTCCGAGGCGCTGGGGGCTGCCTCCTCCTCCCTCTCCTCCTCCCCTGGGGCCGAGCTGGCCCCCGCCAGGACCCTGGGGCTGCCCAGGGCCGACGCTTCCCGCAGAATGTCCTCGTCGTTCTGCAGGGCCTGCAGCCCCTGCTCGGGCACCAGGGTCACCGTCCTGCAGAAGGGGCAGACCACAGAGGAGATGGCCCGGGCCTGGCAGACCAGCTTCCTGAGGCAGGCGAGACACAGCGAGTGCTGGCACAGCAGCAGCTTGGGCACCCGCCACGGGGAAGCTGCTTTGTAGGCCTCGTAGCAAATCCCACATTCCCTGGCACACACGTCCAGCGGGACGTCAGCCGGAGCCAGGACCATGAGGCCTGGCCTGGGGTGGGACCTGCTGCCTTGGGAAGTAGCAGGGCTCCAGCTGAGCTCGCTGGCTCAGGCCGTTACTGAGGGCCCATCCCCAGTGTGGCAGGAGCTGGACTGGCCTTGGCTCCCGCCCCAGGGGAGTTGGGTGCTGAGGAAAGTTGCCCCCAGGGATGAAATCAGCCTGTAAGAGAGTCCTGGCTGTCCTGCTGGCTGTCTGGGTCCTCGGATCCTGCCCTGAGCCGGATCCTGGGCTGTGACTTTGCCACTGCAGAGAGCGCAAAGTCCCTGAGGCGAGCCAAAGCCAACACACGCAGCGGGAGCAGGAACGGCGTGGCTGCCTCAGCTCCTCGCTGTGACTCAACTGTGCTGGCCACAGCCCTGGGAGCCAGCGGTGCCCTGCAATGGCGAGACCTGCCTGGAGGCACCAAGGTGATTTCTGAGCCCAGCAGGAGCGTTTCAGTTTAGCCATCACCTTCCCCGACCAAGTGCTTTTCCCATCAGCATAGGCGATCCCCCCTCCCCGACAGGGGGTTGCTAGGGGAATGGGAGAATTCGTCTGTTGACCTACCACTGGCTACCCCACGGGTTGACTTAGGGGGCTTTACTCAGGGGTCTAGATTTTTCACACCCCTGAGTGACATATTTAGGCCAACTGAATTGTCTAGTGTGGACAAGGCCTGAGGCTGTGGCTAGAGCGGCCGCTGTGCCGCTCTAGTGTAAACACTTTGTACAGTGAGGGAAGGGGATTTTCCAGTGCAGTGACAGCCACTTCCTCCCCAGGTGGTAGCTAGGTTTAAGGTGGAAGAATTCTTTTGGTGACCACACTGCATCCACCCCAGGCTAGATCCGATTATCTCAGGACTCAGAGCGTAACATTTCTGACTGTTCTGATCGACATAATTTCTAAGTGTAGCCCAAGCTGGAATAACAGGCCAGGGCTGGGGAGTCGAACACTGCAGGGCGCTGTTTGCACGGGGTGAAAGGCTGGAAACGGGACCAGCTGGTCACTGGCTTAGCCAGGCTATACCCTGGCTGTGATGAGCTGTTAACAGCAGGCGCTGATATGTTCAGCTTCCTCTCCCCTCCTTAGCCGGGGCCGTGGTGTATCCGCACCAATCTGCACCCTCACAGCTGTGACTCCTTGGGGGCAGGAGCAGAGCTTGAGAGGAAAGTGCTGGCCATACAAACACAACCAGCAAAGCGGGGAGGGGGAGACTGAGCTGGACGGGGTAGCGCCCCCCGCCATTGTGAGACAGGTCTGGGCGCTGGGTGTGTGTGTGTTCCCACAGCCCTCTTCACTGTTGGTAGGCCCCACAGCTAGCCTGGAACAGACAATGCCTGGCTGGGGTGGCTTATTGTTATTATTTATTGTGTGTTTTACCATCGCTCCTGGGAGTCTCCACCATGGGCCAGGCACCCAGGGTGCTAGGCGCCATGCAAGGACAGGACAAAAAGTCCCTGCCCCAAAGCGCTGACACTCAAAGCAGCCCACACAGACCCTGGGCAGGGCAGGGAGAGCAGAGCACACCCCAGCAGGGACCATGGGACAGTGGCAAACGGCATGGCAGTGCCATGTTTTTTTGGGGAGGTGGTGGTGGTTAGGAGGGAATAAGCTAAAGGGAAGGGAGAGGGGCCCTGAGGTGAAAAGGGTGAGAGGTTGCAGGGGGCAGAAAAGGGTAAGGGGAGTGATGCTGAGGTGAAGCGGGTGTGAGGGATGGTGAGGGTGGGAGCAAACAGGCAGTCAATCAACTCAGGGCAGAGAAACCTGGAGTTGCAGCTAGCAAGAGATGTTAAGAGTAACAAGAAGGGTTTCTTCAGGTATGTTAGCAACAAGAAGAAAGTCAAGGAAAGTGTGGGCCCCTTACTGAATGAGGGAGGCAACCTAGTGACAGAGGATGTGGAAAAAGCTAATGTACTCAATGCTTTTTTTGCCTCTGTCTTCATGAACAAGGTCAGCTCGCAGACTACTGCACTGGGCAGCACAGCATGGGGAGGAGGTGACCAGCCCTCTGTGGAGAAAGAAGTGGTTCGGGACTATTTAGAAAAGCTGGACGAGCACAAGTCCATGGGGCCGGATGTGTTGCATCCGAGAATGCTAAAAGAGTTGGCGGATGTGATTGCAGAGCCACTGGCCATTATCTTTGAAAACTCATGGCAATCGGGGGAGGTCCCAGACGACTGGAAAAAGGCTAATGTAGTGCCAATCTTTAAAAAAGGGATGGAGGAGGATCCTGGGAACTACAGGCTAGTCAGCCTTACCTCAGGCCCTGGAAAAATCATGGAGCAGGTCCTCAAGGAATCAATTCTGAAGCACTTAGAGGAGAGGAAAGTGATCAGGAACAGTCAGCATGGATTCACCAAGGGCAAGTCATGCCTGACTAATCTAATTGCCTTCTATGACGAGATAACTGGCTCTGTGGATGAGGGGAAAGCAGTGGACGTGTTGTTTCTTGACTTTAGCAAAGCTTTTGACACGGTCTCCCACAGTATTCTTGCCAGCAAGTTGAAGAAGTATGGGTTGGATGAATGGACTATAAGGTGGAAAGAAAGTTGGCTAGATTGTCGGGCTCAATGAGTAGTGATCAGTGGCTCCATGTCTAGCTGGCAGCTGGTATCAAGTGGAGTGCCCCAAGGGTCAGTCCTGGGGCCAGTTTTTTTCAATATCTTCATAAATGATCTGGAGGATGGTGTGGATTGCACCCTCAGCAAGTTTGCAGATGACACTAAACTGGGAGGAGTGGTAGATACGCTGGAGGGTCGGGATAAGATACAGAGGGCCCTAGACAAATTGGAGGATTGGGCCAAAAGAAATCTGATGAGGTTCAACAAGGACAAGTGCAGAGTCCTGCACTTAGGACGGAAGAATCCCATGCACAGCTACAGACTAGGGATCGAATGGCTCGGCAGCAGTTCTGCGGAAAAGGACTTAGGGGTTACAGTGGATGAGAAGTTGGATATGAGTCAACAGTGTGCCCTTGTTGCCAAGAAGGCCAATGGGATTTTGGGATGTATAAGTAGGGGCATTGCCAGCAGATCGAGGGACGTGATTGTTCCCCTCTATTTGACACTGGTGAGGCCTCATCTGGAGTACTGTGTCCAGTTTTGGGCCCCACACTACAAGAAGGATGTGGAAAAATTGGAAAACGTCCAGTGGAGGGCAACAAAAATGATTAGGGGACTGGAACACATGACTTATGAGGAGAGGCTGAGGGAACTGGGGATGTTTAGTCTTCAGAAGAGAAGAATGAGGGGGGATTTGATAGCTGCTTTCAACTACCTGAAAGGGGGTTCCAAAGAGGATGGCTCTAGACTGTTCTCAGTGGTAGCAGATGACAGAACAAGGAGTAATGGTCTCAAGTTTCAATGGTGGAGGTTTAGGTTGGATATTAGGAAAAACTTTTTTACTATGAGGGTGGTGAAACACTGGAATGCGTTACCTAGGGAGGTGGTGGAATCTCCTTCCCTAGAAGTTTTTAAGGTCAGGCTTGACAAAGCCCTGGCTGGGATGATTTAATCGGGGATCGGTCCTGCTTTGAGCAGGGGGTTGGACTAGATGACCTCCTGAGGTCCCTTCTTACCGTCATATTCTATGCTTCTGTGAAATACCACACTGGGAGGCACCTGCCAGGGAGGATTCCCTGCCACATTTCCCACTAGTCTGCTTCCTTTCCCACCTTGTTGTGCACGGCTATTTGGTGCAGTGTGGGACTTGGCCTAATGCCACAGCCTTGAGCTCACTACAGACTAATACATAACCCACTCCCCCAGCAGCCGTTTCAGTTCCACTCCCTGCCCTGTCCCGCTCCCTCAGGCTCAGCTGGATCGGGCGAAGCCCTGTCTGTCAGAGCCCACGCGACGTACTGACCGAACTGGCCGGTAGGAGCAGAGCGGGGAGGGGGGGGTGAGGCAGCTCAGAGGACCTGGCCCAGCAGCAAAACCGGTGGCTCTTTGACTAATCCAGCAGCCCCAGGTCCCCATTGCTGAGGATGGGAGCATGAGCAGCAACCAGGGACGTGTTTCTGCCCCCACCTTTACTGCAGCCATCCCCGCACCAGCTCAGCTGCTGAACAGAGTCAACCCAGCCAGCCAGCAGCAGGCGAGCCGCTGAGGAATCTGCTTCCACTTGCGGGGGCTCACCAGCTGCACTCCCCCAAGCTGCCAGCCCCCTCGTCTGGCACTTGGCATGAAGAGCAAGGCGATGCAGTGTTGCATTGGGAGGAGCCACTCACTCATCGCGGGAGTCACTGGTTACTGTGTGCGCGACAACAGCCTTGGAACAGGGAACATTCAGGGAAAGGGGAAAGCCCTTGGCCCCTTCCACCATCCTTGCGTCAGCTCCCCTCATGAGCCCAGCCCTGCCCCTACGCCAGGAGGGTGGTAGCACTTCAGGGCTCAGCGGTAAACCCCCATGTGTGCTGTGTGCTGCAGTGCAGACAGGAGGGGGCCTGCAATGAGGGGCTCCCAGGCTGCCCCTAAGGCTGCAGTGGGCTCAGTAAGCAAGCTACTGGCTCAGGAAGGGCCCCTCTCCCCCACCATGGCTGGAGTCGGAGCACTTACCCCAGCTTTGCTGCCAGGCTTTGCTTTGACCCCCTCTACTGCCCGGGCGTGGGGTGGAATCCTCCCCATCTTTCCTCGCCCCCCTCCTCTGCCCCCAAGTGCCTAGCTGGTTATCTGCAGAAGGCAAATACAGCAACTGGCTGAGACGGCTCAGGCCTGACCCCCCCCAATTTATCTCCCCCACAGCACCTATTGATAGGAGGGTGTTGAAATCTGATTTCTCCTCCCTAGGGACCCTGGAGTTGCAGGACAAGGCCTTTCCTGTACGTGCTGCAGCACACGCAGGCTCAGGCTCGGGCAGCATGACACACCCAGGCCTCAGCGTGCCCCAGAGTTTATGGATGCTCTGAACCTCGCGCCCTCCCCCATCAGGCATTTCACCAAGCGCCCAGAGGTGCTGGGCTGGCACAGCTGCCCTCTCCCAGGGAACGCCGCCTCCATCCAACTGCCTCCAAAGCGCAGTCTGAAGGTGCAGAATCGGGCCGCCAGGCTACCTTGACCCACCCCCTTCAGCTGCCACAAAGCTCACAGGCTCTGTTCTCCACAGGCACCTCCCTCTCTCTTGTATCCACTGGGGTCAGCGGGACACCCTGGCCGTTTCTGACCACGGCCCCCTGCACTGAACACAAGAGGAGTTGTTTCCTCGGGTGCTTTGCTATGTTGCTTTCACCACAGCACCTCATGAATTCAGCTTCACGCCACCCAGTGCAAGGAGATGGTAGCCTCATCCTCCTCGGTCAGCCGGTGAACACAGCACAGAGCAGGGAAGGCCAAAACCACCAATGGTGGCTACTCGGTTTAGTCGCCCAACTTGTGACACAGCTCCTGCTTTTCCAGGCCAGTTAGTGTTTTATAGCCCGTTCTGTGATCGAAGCAGAGCGCCAATCAACCTCAGCTGCCACGGTTGCAGAGCCGGCCCCAGGTACAGGTGGCTATTGCTGGAGGGGGCTCAGCCCCCCCCAATCTATCAGCCCAGCTTCCCAACTGCCCCCCACATGCACGTCCAGCTCAAGGGGAAGCCCTGATCCAACCTGTGGTGAGAAGGAGCCAAAAGGCTGGGGGTGGGAGGTAGCTGGGCTCAGGCCTGCCCCCTCCATGGGACAGGACACAGCTGGGTGGGCTTGCTCTGCAGCCCCCTGTGGCCATGGGACAAGAGCTAGCACTGCCCCAGATGAGTGCACAGCTAGGCTAGCTTGCTCTCTGACACCCCCCAGTGAGTGCAGGGCCCAGTGAGCTCGCTGTCCTACCCCTGCCCTCCAGGTAGCTGTTAAGTGTTAGCTCCCCCAAGCAGTAGTCACCCTCCATCTCCCTACGGGCCAGGGGCGCGCACTGGGTATCCAGAAAACGAGGAACTGTGAAAAGACTGGTGTAAGTGACATACCCATCACCACACACAAACTCTGTGGCAGAGGCAGGGATAGAATTGAGTCCTCCAGGGCAGCATTCAGCTGCCGTAACCATGAGACTCTTTTCTCTTCCCCCAGCCCTGCCTCATGCATTGCCCAGCACCCAGCTTCTGCACGAAATGTGACGTGAACACTGCATATGCACAAGGAGGCTGAATCCCGCCCCCCATCATTCCCCTTCCAACCTCTGTTCTGCAGTTCAATGTGCTTCCTCCTCATTGCCTAGACCCAGGAAGGACCAAGGGGGGGAAGTAGGAGCACAGGGCGAGAGACCTTGCGCTCAGTACTGGTGCCCGGCCCCACAGCAGTCCCCAGTAGCTGGGAGCAGCAATTGCAGGAAAAGTCCTGCTCAGCCCTGGTAGCTCTGGACTCAGGCGATCTGTGTGCGTGTGTGTGTGTGGGGGGGTTGCATATGCCCAGTTTGGCCAAATTTGTGTGAATTTCCCCGTGGGTAGCAAAAGGCACATCGCTGACACCAAGGCCACCCCCTGCCACATTTCATGTCCCTGCTCCGGAGTGAAACAGGGGTCAGAGTTTTTGATTGACATGGGCACAAGAACGTATTTTACCTGAGAAGTGGCTGAATGGTTTTTCTGAAGCTTCCCAAAACCATTCAGCCTGAGGCAGACACTGGGCCTCGGAAATATTAGCCCAAATGCATAATGTTTGGCAAAGGTAAAAGCACTGAAAACAGGGTCTTCTAAAGGGACGCGTCAGGCCACCTTAACGATAGGGGACACTGGCACCTTTGTGCAGCATTGCAGGGAGGGGTTATGTGGAAGAGCATGGGTATTGACTGACTCCAGAGTAAATCTGCTTTGTTTGAAAGTAAACAAGTCTCTTTGGTAGCCCCAGCCCCTAGGATCCATGTGACCATTGTGCACAGAGAGCATGTGGCTCCCCCACGGCACGTCTCGCAGACTTGGGCCCATAAGCCTTCCCATTTTGCCATCACCAGTCATGGGGCTGGGGACAGAGAAGTAGCAAGTGGGTCCGACGTTCTGGAGCCTTCCTTCCAGAGCTCAGCCGCTGAGGAGATCAGGAAGGGAACTGTCTAGGGCTGCTCTGGAGAGCCAGGCCTGGCATCAGCAGGTCTAGCTCCACCTGCCCTGAGTCCTACAGCCTCCTATTCCAGTCCTACGCCGTGTCCTTCCCCCCCACAAGCTCTGCCCACCACTGGTCTCTGGGAGGGAGGTGAGCCAACACCACCGGCTCTGAGGAGCTGGGCCTCGCTGATGCAGACAGATGAGGATAACCAGTGAGATCCCAGAAGTCCCATTGCCACCGGCGACCCAGGGCAGGCTTTGAACCTCAGCCCCTGGAGGTAAAAGGCCAGCGCACAACACTGAGTCACCCTTCAACTGCCCTCTCGCTTCTCGAGAGAAACGTGAGTAAATTGCCACCAGCACAAGCTAGCTGCACCTGGGGGACAAGACAGGCTGGTTAAGCTTGTAGGTCAAGGTCTAGAGAGTGGGGACTTACTGAAATCGTTATGTATTAATTAAAATGGAGAAGCAATCAACCAAATGCCCTGCGCCCAATGCAAAGCAGCCAACAGCTACATGAAGAACATCACTCTCCCCCCCATGCATGGCTAGCTCCAGCCCATAGCTTTGGCAAGAGGGCCCTGCTCTCCCCTGCACCGCAGTAGTGCCCTGAGGAAATCAGAGCCTTAGCTCAAGAAACGCACATCTATTTTCAGCCAAGACCCGGCAGGGCTGGACAAATGGCCCCAGCAGACCACCTGTGAGCCCCATCCTGCAGGGTCAGCTGCAAGTTCTCCAGTCACATCACTGATGGATGCCACTTGGTTTGTCCCTCCCCAAACCCAGTGACAGGAGTGGGCCGTCCCGGACCATGCTTGACTTGCGCTATCAGCCTGCAGTCCAAGATGCCAAGACTGGAGCAGCCACTTACATTCAGAACCAGCCCCCTCTATGTCTAGCTAGCAGATCCAACTTGACAAACAGCTCCTTGCCAGACCCATGGGCCCTCCCCCTGCAATGGGAGCTGGGTTAAAGAGTGTGTGTGTGTGGAGGGCAATCATGGTTCTCCCAGCATGGTCAGCTGCTAAGGGTCAGATCTCTCTGGTGCATGGTGCAGGACGGTGAGGGCTTGGAGCAGTCTGGGTGTGAGGGCCTGGCAGGGTTCCCAGAGAATCACACGCTTGCTGCCAAATGCTTGTCCTTTCCCAGCAACAGCACCCCATGGAGTAGCTCTGGTCTCCTAGGTGCCCAGGTCCATGCCGAAAGGGAGCTACTCAGAGCACAAAAGGAAGCTATTGACTGAGCCAGTCTCCTCTGGCTCAGAGGAAACAGTGTAGTGAGATCACGTTGATGAAGGCAAATAAATATATTAGACAGGCTGGGGATAGGCTTCAGCCCCCCCAGGAGACTTGGGAGCACACAGACAGAGAGGGCCATGCAAAGGCAAGGGAGGCAGAAATCTACCAACACTCAGGGGGACTTGAGACAACCCATGAGTCACTCAGCAGAGTCCGCTTCCATCTGCATAGCACAGGGGGCGACTGCAGGGGTTACTGTGGGGGGAAGAGGGGTGTTGCTAGACATGCCTACAAGATCGTACGAGAACATTCAACCCCAGAGTTACCCCCCAGGACATGAGGGGACTGCACATTCCAGTCCCCCCCAAAGCAGCCTCCCAGGCTCTGAGCCAGTGCAAAGTGTACACATCACAGTGGGAGGGGCGGTTGATACACTGCGGCATGGGCATAAGTAGATTTGACACCCACCCAGACCTCTGAGGAGCCTTGGGCAGCGAGCCTGCAGCCCCAAGCGCTCAGCAGCTGCTCCCGGGCTAGCTGCTGCGGAAGATGCGGATGCGCTGCACGATGTCTGTGCGGCAGAGGGGGCAGGTGCGCAGGGCCTCGCAGCACGTCCGGCAGCAGCACACGTGGCCACAGTTCAGGAAGATCATCTGGGCCTGCAGGAAGGAGGAGGAGCAGAGATGGGGTCATACTGCTCCTGCCCCGTCCACCGCACAGCAGAAAGGCTGGCACACACAGTCACCTGCTAGGCCTCACAGCACCCTCCAGGTAGAAGAGCAGTGTCATTCCCCTTTTACAGAGGGGAAATTGAGGCACAGAGCGGGGCTGTGAATTGCCCAAGCTCACCCACTGAGTCCATGGCAGAGCTGGGACTAGAATCCAGGTGTCCTGATCTTTGGTCCCTTCCTCTAAGCACCGCATGTTCCTATTGAAGTAGATCCAGTGTCGGGCCCAGCTTTCACTCTCCTATGTTCCTGAATACACTGAGCAAAGCAGGGCTTCCAAAGCAGAGAGCTCAGGCAGACTGATCCTACTCCCCCGTCTCCTGCTTGTGAGCACCGCTTGGAAGGAAGCCAAGGCGAGCAGGGCCAGCATCTCCACTCACTGCTCTTCCCGGCAGTCTGCTTGGCAGCCCAGGGCTGTGCTCACAGACGTGATGAGGACACACTGGGCTCCTGGCAAGTGCCAAGGATCAGAAGCAGCTCCCTACAGCAGCCAGCTGTTGAGGCGGGAGGTGGGTGTCGTGTCAGACTCCATAAAGGGAGAGATGAGAGGGCCCTGCCCCGGGCTAGGACGCTGATCCCAGCCAGTAGGTCAGCCTCTGGGAGCTCCCTGCTGTACACTGCTGCCCAGCTGCGGCATTCCAGTCAACAGTCCCTTCCCCGGCTCCAGGAACTCACCTCCTGCTCCATGCAGACCACGCACTCAGACTTCCTCTCGTCCAGCTCCAGCTGGGGTGCAGAAGGGAGGATTTCTTCACGGGGGGTGCTCGGCTCTGGGGCTGCAGGGCCCTTGGTCTCAGTGCTCGTCAGCAGCTCTGCAGTCAGCAGGAGAAAGCATGAGTGCCAGCACTAGCCTCCCCTTAATACCAGCCCCCACGCCAAGCAGCACAGCACAGAGCCCTGCCATCTGACTGGTGGGAGGCTGCAGCACTCCCTTCTCTAAACAACCAGCTCTGCAGCTCCTCCCTGGCCTGCCTCTTCTCCGGCTCCCACTCAGCCCTGCACATCTCCCCCTCCCCTCTTGGGCTGTCCAGTGCCTGCACGGAGCTGCAGACCTTCAGCCCAGAGGGCTAGGAGGCTGCTCTGGGCTGAAGGGGACCAGGACTCTTACAGAACGCCGACATCCAGCAATGAGGCAGAGGAATAAGTTGGTGGTACCTGGGATTGTTTTAGCCACAGCCAGGATCTCCTGGGCTCGCCTGAGGATCGCACGCTGCAGGCCAGTTTCTGTTATTCCAATCTGCAGCACAAGGAGAAGCCAGTTAGCTCTGAGAGGCCAGGACTGAGAACAGGATACATGGCCTGGGCAAAGCTCGTTGGCTTCATGCCGCAATGCCTTGGGAAGCAGGTGATGCCTTCCTGTGTCTCCACTAGGCCTGGAGCCAGAACCAAAGCGTTTCTTGGCATGGGCCAGCAAAAGGCCTGGAGAGCACTCAGGGGAGGATGAAGGTACCAAGCCAGCTGTACAGATTCCTTCCCAGGAGACGCTGCAGGGAGTGGCTTCTGAGCAGCAGCAGCCGTTTGGTAAGGCTCCCTGTGTCGGGGAACAGGCCCTTGGAAAAGCACCCAACTGGATCTGGCTCATGGGGCTGCATGAGGCACTCCATCCAGTCCCCTGTCCCCACTTCCCCGCCCCCACAGCAGTACACACAAAACCCAACAGGGCTTCCCCAGGCTGCTCAGGCCCAGGGCCATGGCAGGATCAGCTCCTGGAGTGCAGGGCAGAGGCAGGGAGTGGCATTGCAGGGGCATTTGCCATCGTACCTTTGCCAGGTCGCTGAGGGTCATGGTGCTGAGCATTTCCAGTGACAGCCGATGATGGGCAAAGATTGGTACGTACTGTTCAGCTGACAGCTCAATTAGCAGGTTTATCAGCTGCCTCTCCAAGCCCTCCTCCTGCAAAAGACAAGGCAAGTCCCAGCCATCCCCCAGCCAGGAAGTGTGCAGGGTTCAGCCCCCGGGTCAGGATCAGACCCCATTCCAAAGCCACATCAGAGGAACAGGCACTGCTCCCAAACCGGCTCTCTAGGCTGAACCCCTGCTCTAGGCAGTAGCTGGTTAGAAGCCTTCCTCACAGGTATGGCTGCTCCCCAAGAGATGCTGCATCCCTGGAAGCACCCAATGCACCTGAGCAGCGTTTGCACCTTTCTAGTTTGCCTGCCACGACCCAAATGTTCCATTTCTGGAAGAATAAAACCAAGGGTTTGACAGTTCCCATTCTGGCAGGTACCTGCCCTCCCAAAGTGCTTTACAAACACCAGTCGATATGCAAGCCAACAGGGATCAATTCAACTATTGCTGAAATCAGCCACCTCTGCACCACTCCAGCAGTTATGTAACAGTGCATGACACAGGGCAAAAGTTATGGGCAGGAAGTGAAAAGACTCCTGCATTCAACTGAAATTGCAGGGGGATTTGGGGAAGCTGAGTGCAGCTGCCTGAGTTGGAGTTTGGCTAAGACCAAAAGTCCTGTTCTTAAAATGGCTATCAGTGTAATCATCACCAGGAGCTAAAAATTCAGGGTGAGGCCCATACCTCTGGCAGCCCAGCGCCCCCCAATGCCATGCTGAGCTACTGGCTCACTGCAGGCTCAAAGGGAAGAGCATCTCCTCCTGACAGCTGCACTGGGATTTCTGTGGAGATGCTGAGCAGCCATAACCCTGCGCAGGGCAGGGAGGTCTAGCAATGCACCGCACAAGGGGATCAGAGGGGAGCAGATCTAGCAGCGTTTCAGCCTCTGTGGTGACATTGCTAATGGAACTGCTCTCCAGCCCTAGCTCCAGCTGAGCACGTGGGCAGGGCAATGGAAAGTGCTTGTTACCAGCTTAGATTTGGGGCAGCGCCTAGTACCATGGCCCCAGCACTACTGCAATCCCAACAATACCCCTCAATGACCTGGAGTTTCAGTGAGAGAGGTTTCTGGTTCAGCAGGCGCTGATACTGGATCAGCCAGTAGTTCTCTTGCTTCGTTTCACTTTTCGCCTCCATCTCGAGCTGCAAGAAAAAGAAGGTGAATTAGAATCCGGGCTTTAGGGGAGTTTGAATTACAGACCCAAAGGGGAAGCCAACAGCACCGTCAGCATGGAGCAAGCTCAGAGACACCGATGGTAGCTCACATTGCCATGGAGAGCCAGGGCTGGGCACAGTCAGACCTTAACGGCCTCCTGGGGCTGACTCTGCTTTGATTCCCACATCCCTCCTCTTGCTCACCCCCAGGATTCTCCATCTCTCTCTGTCCCCACCCTCCAGGCACCCTTGTCCCATGCGCTGGGACCAAACTGCTAAGGGGCTGCCAGTGCTATGGCTCAAGAAGATGAAGCACATCGGCAGACCATGGATACTGCAAAGGGTCTCTGTGTCCTGCTCCCCTCCTTCCCTACCTCTCCCCTTGAAACAACCACTGCAATGGCTGCCATTGCTCTGGCAGGGAGGGAGGATGCATGCTGACCTCTGCCAAACAGTACCCACACTGGTCCAAGGACACTATGATCCTGATCCAAAGCCCTCCAAAGTCACTGGCAAGGCTCCCATTGACACTAACGGGCCCTACGAGCACAGAATATCATGTCCCTCATCTCGGTCCCCTTTTCTCCCCATGGCCAAGAGCACCCATGGTTACCCTCCACATGGCACTGCCTGCTGCTCCTGATCTACGCAGAGTCATTAACAAGTCCCACCACATACCAGGATTTGTTGCAGTTCCTCTTCCCTTTGCTTCTTCTCCTTGAGCAGCTGTTGCAGCATGTAGCTCAGGGCTTGGCGTTGCTCTGTGATCATCTCCTGCAACAGAAGCAGAGGCAGCCCTGTCTCCACACCACATGGAGGCTATGGCAGGGGTGCAGCTGCAGAGCTTTGTCCCTCAGCCACACCCTACAACCTCCAGTGGGCAGAGCATTTATTTTGCTCAAATACTCAACCCAAGTTTTTGAGCCGTGTCCAACTGAACCTCAGCAAAGTTGAGCAGACGCCCAATCCCGCTCTCAGGGAGATTTCTGCTGGGTCCCTGGGGTCGCTGACATGCGCATTAGACCCAGTAATGGCAGTTCCCGTGTTCTCAACATAACGCCCTGAACTTGTCCATTACCCCAGTCCTGCCACATGCTGTGCAGAGTGACCAGACTCACTGAGGCAGCCCTCCACCCATAACCCACCCGCACACTCCAGCTGGAGACTCTGCCTCAATCTATAGCAATAGGAACATCCGTATTCCCCTTCCTTATCTGCAACAAGGCCACAGAGGCTGAGCTCTGCAAGCCTGCAGGTACCCAGATGGGTGGGGACAGGCCTAGGCAACAGCATCTCCATGGCCTTGGAGATGGGTGGACGCCTTGAGATCTCATGAGTATCAGATAGAATCAGGCCCCATGGCAGGGGGCTTGTTTGGTTCGATGGAGCTGTACGCCATGGGGCTTGGATTTGATCTTCGTTCTGTTGTATGCTGCCCGGAGCTTGTGGCTGTGGGGAAGGGGAGGATGCTGTGGAGGTGCAGCCATCATTGTAAACCATCGCTATCAAGTACAGTGACAACAGCGGAACAGCTGGAATACCCCTTGGACATTCCAATCACAGCGCCTCTCGCTGGCCACGACAGGGGTGCAGCTGCAGAGGTTTATCCCACATAGCTCTTTGTTAGTGTGGAGGAACGTAGAGTACGGTGAAACCAACAGAACACTGGAGCTGGACATTTTAGATGGCTGGGACCAAGGTGCCAGCGACGTTATTTGGAGCCAACCCCCCAGAAGAGGCCCGGGCAGAAGAGAGAAGCTCTCATCGAGCATAGCCTTGACAGGGCTCAGACACATTGCTGGCGGAAATTTCCTGTGACAGGAACAGTGGGTTCTGATCTCTGCTCTTGCGTAACTCTTGAGGGGGTTATGTCTCAGCAGAGGATTTAATGACAAGAGCCTCCTAACTGTGAGTGGTGCAGCAGGAGACTGTGAAATACCCGCTGACTTCCTCTCTGTCCCAAAGGGAGGTACTAGGCATGGGACACCAGCCACACAACCCCTCTGTCTTGTGCTGATCTCATTTGGAGAAGATATTTCCCTCAACACAGAACTGTTGTGTTCACGTTTGTTTGTAATTGTTGATTTCTTTCATTTCCACAGAAACACAGATCCAGGATTCTGTGAGCAAGAAAGAGCTGGTTTGAAGCACAGAACAGATCAGCTTCCCTGAAGGTCATAAGACAACTACCCTGGAGAAAGCCACCTGGAAAGCTCTGCTGGAAACATACCTCTGTGAGCAATCTGCTCCGATCCCCCCCCCCCCAGGCTGTCCCACTCTAAGTGGCTTGACTCTCTCCCCATTTTCTCAGGACAGGGTAAGTAATATTTCTGGAGGCTTTAGCCATTGATGCACGGCTCAGAAGCAGCAGCTTAGCTCTCACATGGCGAATCCAGCCTGGTGCTCCTCTCCCCACATGGCCAGCTCTCCTTGGCCAGTTATTCAGGCCTTCTCTTAGGTTCCCCACAGCCCCTAGGCATGCCCAGTGCACCCACTTCACGGAGGCCCAAGATCAAGCTGCTACCAGGGGAGAACATTCACCCACAGTACCAATTCAGGGGGTTTAGCCCCTTGGAGCACATGTGGCTGGAGTGCAACCACAGAGCTCTCCAGTGTTGCTCTCCAACTACCCTGGCTGGTTGTGGCCTGTACAGGCTGTAGCTCGCAGCAGCTGGAAGGGTGCTCAGGCCAGTCACTGTATGATGGGACCTGGCATCTCTGCAGGCGGCACTTTGGTACTAAAGAAGGTGGCAGCTGCAGTCTGCTCCACTTGATGCATATCTAGTGCAACAGTTGGGCTTCAGGTGCGTTCCTGCTGCACCCCATTTTGGGCATTGATCCTGCATTAAGGGTTCAAGACAATGCATGAGACTACTGTGCTATGGGCTTGTTTATAACCACGCTGGCTAATGGGTTACCGGGGGAATGCGGCTCAGTTCTAGTTTCTAAGCGGTCGGTGCTAAGAGTAGCTGACAGATTAGGGTCAAGACACAGTCTCTGACACTTTACCACCATCCCTGGTTCTGCCATAGTTTGCCTACACTCCAGCCCCATCTCATTCACTTGACCACAGGACTTCCCACTCTTTCCCCTTGTAGCCGCTGCTTTGCGACTAGCTGCGCCATGATCCTTGGGCTGTGTATCAGGGTGCACAGGGACATGCCCAGCTCTTAACAATCTACTCTGAGCTATTTGGCAGCCTTCTGGAAGAGAGGGAATTGCGACTGGCTTGCTTCCCCCAGGTATAATGAGCATGGAGGGTTCCCTGCCACTAGAGGTCAGTTACTGGAGTGTTTTATGACTAAAAGTATTTACAGTCACACTTGCTGATTAGGTGGCAATCGAATCTCATGCTTCAGGGTGTCAACTGATCAGTTCCGGGGTCAGGAAGGAACTCCCAACCCCACCCCACCACTTACAGTATTACATGGCTGCTGAGTGTACTAAGCAAACTATATTCCTTTGACACATCAGCTACTGGCTACAGATACCAGACTTACTGGACCGGTGACCTGAACTGGCAAATCCTATGGGATAATTCACATAGGAAGACAATTCCTGCAAAGGCACATGAAAGAAAACTAAAGCTAAGCTGCTTTAACCCAACTTGAGCTCCCTCTACAGCTGGATGAAAACTCCCCTTGAGATGGAAGGCTGGCTGGGCAGAGGGGATGCTGTCATGGCCTTGGAGACATGGCTTAGAAAGGAAGACGAGGGAGGTGTGGGTCATTTTTGGCAGATACTTAAACAAATTAAAATTAAAACAAAACAATGCAAGAAAACATGAGATGCTTGGCAGATGTGTGCTAGGAGAAGCTCCTTCCCTGCCCAATGAGCCTGCTTGTGCCAAGTTTTCAAACTGAAAATTACTCAAGATCTTCAGGAGCAGCAGCAATGTTTGCAGAAAGCAGCAGGAGAGGGGGAATTTGGGGAACATCCCCTTCTGACTAAGCATGAAACTGCCTAGAAACTGCAAAGAGCACAGGAAGTGAGCAGAGCTTTTGAGACCCCCAGAGTGAAGGTAGAGAGTAGAAGAGGGGGCAGTCCCAGAGCCCTACATACCTGCAGTGTCTCTGTGTCCAGTTCTTGCCTCTTTAACTCCAGCTGTGTCAGCTGCAATAACTCTGTTTCTATTAACTTAATCTAAACAGAAGATGAAACAGTTTTTACTGACATTTGAAATGACTTTTATTTAGCTGCCTTCGCGCTGGCAAAACTGCACAGCTGCCCTCGGGGAGACAGGGGGCTGGACTGTGCTTTGGAAAGCCTGTTGTCTCCCTTCATTCTGTCAATTCTCCAGGGCCAAGTAAACAACCCACAAGCTAACTTGCACTGCCTGCATGACTGCGCTGCCAGCTGCTCGTGCTTAGTCTCTTGCCTGATGCTAACTAGCTGTGTTCCGCCCCCCAACAACAGAAGGCATTTTATGTGCCTGTCTCTAAGCACCTTCTAGCCTATGGCCTGGAAGTGCTTTGCAGTCAGTTGGTTCATTCAAGCCTCCCAGCCAGCCTGGAAATTAAGGACACATTAACTCTGTGTTAATGCAGCTCCTTAGATTGTAAGCTCCGCAGGTGTTTGTACAGTGCACACAACACTTGGCTTCTAGGTGCTACTACAATACAAATAACAGATACTACTGATGGGGAAACTGAGGCACAGAAAGGCAAAGTGACTTGTCCACAATCCCACAACAAATAAGTAGCAAAGCCAAGAACAGATCCCAGATAGCCTGTAGCCCAGGCTTGTACCTGAACCATTATTTTATCTGCTGCTATACGTCCCACGACCATTCAAGAAGAACACCCTTGGCATGCAGCTGACTGCTCCGAAGGCATCCTAACACTCCATTAGGTGCACAGCATGCCAATGGAATGCAGGGGAAGTGGAGGCCCAGGAGCGAAGCGTTTAATAGAGAGGTGCCCAGCAGTGAGACCTGAAGGCCAGACATGTCCCCAAGACACCCTAGGACTGTAGACCAAAGATAAGCAAACCGACCATCCGCAAGGTTCTTGTTGCTGGTGAACTCCAGCAACGGAACCTTGCACGGAAGGTACAAGTTCAAGCAAAAAGCACATTTGTGTGATCTGATCGCTGATGAGGTCCATATATATGTGCAAGCAGCCTGTGGGCTTCCCACGAGTTGCAAAGACTGGCCCTGTTTAGCTCATTATAGCAAAGCAAAGCCATTCAACTTCTCCTCCCCACCTCCTACACCGAGCTCCTTTCCTAGGGTCAGATGAGGGAAAGCCTGGAGCACTCCGCTGAGAAACTGGCCAGGTCCTCTCTGTCATTTAACCAGAGGGGCATCCCGGGGCCGTGCTCCCCAGAACTGTCTCCACTACCCACCCCCAGTAACATGCTTCATCTTTAACAAAATGGAGATCAAACAGCAGGTTGGCAACAGAAACAAATAATAATGAGCTCATGCCGCAATGTGCAAGTCTAATGGTCTGGATGGAGATGCAATGGATTCTTATGGAGACAGCAGCCCCGCTCACTATGCAGCCTGTCACATGGCAGAGGCCTGGCTCTCTCTGGCTCATCCCTAGAAGCCAGTGCAGGATTGCTCTCTATAACCCATTCTCACATGTTTTGGCCAGTCAAGTTTCAGATGACTTAAGTAATGGGGATTCCAGCATTTCCCTTGGATCTATTAGGCCTCACTGCCATTCCTCCATGGTGGAGAGAAGTATTGTTAAATCAAATCTGACACTTTGTGTTACACAGCCCTACAGAAACAGAAGGGTGCTTGGTTTTCCTCAGACCCTGCGCTGCATACGCAGCACGGCAACTTTCCTTGCAGCGGTCTCATCACTCAGATGAACAAGCTGAATCTTTTGTTGCTTCTGTTCTGCCAGCGCCAACTCACCTGGTTCCTGATCTGCCGGTGCAAGAGATCCTTCTTCACCTGAAGGGCTTCAAAGGCCGCTTTCTGCATTTCACTCTATGAAACATTACATTCTGCTTAGCCCAGGAACGAGGCCCAATCATGGGGATGCAAACACACAAGCAACCCTCACTACGCTGAAATGATCTGATTTACAAACACTTCCCTGGTGCTCACCCTTGCAGAATCTGGGTGCCTTCTCACAATCCCAAGAAGTAAAACATAATTGCCCCATTTTACAGATGGTAAACTGAGGCACAGAGAAATTAAGGCCAAACATTTTCCGATGAAGTGAGCTGTAGCTCACGAAAGCTTATGCTCAAATAAATTGGTTAGTCTCTAAGGTGCCACAAGTACTCTTTTTCTTTTTGCGAATACAGACTAACACGGCTGCTACTCTGAAACAAGTAATTACATAGCTTCCCTTTAGCCACTGCAGCCAATTATCCAGATTGCCAGAAATTTCTGCACCCAACTAACTAGTTTTAACAAGGCTTTAGAATAGCCAATGTGCTTGTCATGCCAGCTCTGTTCCCCACCCCCATTACAACATGCACTTAGCTTCCCTGATCACAAGCCTACCTCCCGCAGGATCTGACTAGTGGCCTTGTTCTGATCTAGCTGTTGCCAAGCCAGGATTTGTTGGAACTTCTGATCCATCTCTGCCAGGCTGCAAGAGATACATCACCAGGGGATTATTACAGGGTCTCAGACTGCAATGCAAATAAGAGGACAAGCTGGCCATGGAAATGAACCCAGAGAAATCCAGGAATGGGGACTTCCTAAAACATGAGAGTTTATTACTGAGCATGGACAGCCAGAGCTCTCACACTGTGACATTAACCTGCTCTTGGCAGGTGTGTAAACTCCTTCCCACCAACCAACCCTGGCCGATAAATGAAACAAAAACAGATGCACAACTTACTGGTGCACCTGCTGTGAGTGACTCAGCGTCCATGCCCGACAGCTCATAAAACAGCACAGCGTGGGGATCATATTCCCTGGATGTAAAGCGTGGCCTCTGCTCCAAGAGAGGACTTTGTATAAATAGTCCCATGAAGTGCATTGCCTCAGTGATTGCAGAGGAAATGGTCTCAGATCTCAAGTACAAAGATGTCCCAGTGGGCCATTTGTACTGTCACTTTCAGAGCAGAACTGTGCTGTAAGTGCAATTGATTGAAGATCAATGAGAAAACTGTTCTGGCTGCTTTCAAGGGACAAGAACCAACATTCTGATTCTTTTCCTCTCCCCAAAGCGCCCCATGGATTCCAGGTAGCGTGGAGGACCCCAAAGAGCAGTGTGCGACTGCATGGCAGTGAAAGTGACGACTCAAAAATGAAATGACTGGTTTCATTTCACCCTCCAAACCAAGTGAAATGTAAGAAATAAAATAAATCATGTTTACACTGTTCTTTCAGTTCTTACTAATCCAGAGCATTCGTAACACTCGTATTACTTGTGTTTAAACGTAAGAGCTCTATCTTGGTGGCCCTTCTGTTCTTCAATCTTTAGTGCTGTTGTTTGCTGTTAAATAGCTGTTGTGCTCTGCTCCAGAAATGGCTGCAGAGATCCCTATGTGTGTGTGTCTCAGAATTGTGCTGGGGCCCTTTGGTGTGAAAGGGGTTCTATAACATTGCTACCAGTCACACTGCTCTCTCAAGATACCTGGAGCAGGCCTGGTTGACAAGGTCTTGCCGGCGAGATTCGGAGGTCATGTGGATGAGCTTGTTCTTGTAGCTCTCAGCCAGCATTTGTTGCATGGCAGCTGGGAGACACAAAGAGGAGCCGTTAGTGCTAGAAGCAAGTTAACTCTGTGTCCAGCATCGTTCCTGGTCCCCACTCAGCTACAAGAACTTGCTAATATTGGGGTCCCCCCTCCAATTTTCATTCCATCCCTGTTTCCATGTAAAGCTGTTCAGAGAGGAAAGCTAGCCAGCTGCACCCTCCCAATGGGCAACCACTAATCAGGGCTCGATGAGAGGCCTGCCAGGAGCGTGCCCTGCGGAGTCTGCTCTGCACAGACGACATGCTCTCAGCCTCTGCAGGGCACCACCCCAGTTTCAGCTCCCCAGTGGCTGCTTGCAGGAGCAGAGTCACTAACTAGTGGTCTCACTGGGCTGCAGGTCTGATCTCCCCACTGCAGCCTGGGGCCTCCACGCAGCTGCTGAAGAGAAATAGAGAGATTGGTGAAAACTTTGCCATCCCACTAAGGCAGGTTTAAGTCACTGCTTCGAGGGTTGAAGTATCCACAAATAGGGGCTGAGGCAGGAGACTGACTGAGACAGAGCGTCGGCACAGATGTCTCTGTCGCAGCAGTGCACGCGCTTGCTCCTGCACACGCACATTTTAATCCCAGCAGCAAATGCCAACAGCATACATGAGACGTGTGTCTCTGTGTGACGAGTGCACACACTGGGCTGCTTTCCACACCTCAAAGTCAGTTTCTTCCACCCCATACAGCAAAGGTGGCTCAGCGGGATCCAGGCAGCACTCCCACGCCCCGCCCCCACAGGGCACAGCATTTACCCGCGACAGGCAGGCAGGTCTGAGTGCTGCCTCATTCTCCCGGCTGGTTGCCAGTTATAGCTGATTTGAAAGTACGAAGTGCTGTGTGTGTGCTGGGGATTGATCCCTTGCCAGATCTCTCACTGCTCCGGCCATGGCAGTGACCAGAGGGATGTGTCTTCCTTGGGATTAGTGGTGCAGTGCAGGAGGGTAATGGATCAGCTGCCGTCCAGGGACCCAGTGCTAGCTACACGCCTGCTCACACCACTGTTTCAGGCAAGCTATAGCAGTAAGAGTCATGTGTAGCCAGGAGCCACTCCCAGGATATGGCCCTCCCTGCCTTCTCTCTCCCGATCCCCCAGAGAATACGGCCCTCACAGCCCTCCCCCCAATGATACAGCCCTCTCAGCCCCCTCCATCCCCCAGAGAATATGGCCCTCACAGCCCCAACCCGATTCCCCCAGAGGATATGGCCCTCTCAGCCCCCCTCCACTCCCCAGAGTATATGGCCCTCTCAGCCCGCCTCCACTCCCCAGAAGATATGGCCCTCTCAGCCCGCCTCCACTCCCCAGAAGATATGGCCCTCTCAGCCCGCCTCCACTCCCCAGAAGATATGGCCCTCTCAGCCCGCCTCCACTCCCCAGAGGATATGGCCCTCTCAGCCCGCCTCCACTCCCCAGAGGATATGGCCCTCTCAGCCCGCCTCCACTCCCCAGAGGATATGGCCCTCTCAGCCCCCCTCCACTCCCCAGAGGATATGGCCCTCTCAGCCCCCCTCCACTCCCCAGAGGATATGGCCCTCTCAGCCCCCCTCCACTCCCCAGAGGATATGGCCCTCTCAGCCCCCCTCCACTCCCCAGAGGATATGGCCCTCTCAGCCCCCCTCCACTCCCCAGAGGATATGGCCCTCTCAGCCCCCCTCCACTCCCCAGATGACTACCACAGCCCCCTTCCCTTGGACTTACAGGCCACTTCCCTTCTGCGTAGCTGCTCCGTCTCCTCCTGCGTTATTGCCATCAGTTGGTCCATCCTTATTCTAGGAAAGAAGCAGAGCCACATTTCACCCTTGCCAGCCAGCCACGTCCTCTCCACCCTCCTCAAAGCTGCACCCTAGACTTGAATGGCTGAGTGATTCCATCTGGTCACTCATCCGTGTGAGCAACAGATGCCAGGAGGAGGCCTGCAGAGGCTCAGGAATCTTCAGCCGCAGGCAGGACGCTGCCTGTCCATTGGGGAGGGTGCGTACGTTGCTCACAGCAGGGCCGAACCAGAGGGCATTGCCAGCAGGCTGTCTGCCCTTGGGAAAACCCAAGGGAGTAAGAAATAAGTGAAACAAAATACTTCTATGAAACCTCTATTCCTCTCCCTAAATCGTGAGCCCTTCCTTTTGCTTCCTGTTCTCTGGGGTCCCCCCATATACACACCCCCAGCCTCTAGATTGCCAAGGACTCTGTATCTCCGCCTTGCTACGCACATCAATGGCACTGCATAAACAAGGATGGTGGTGATCGATGGCCCCAAAGTGCTCAACCCAACAGCGCGGCACCTTCCCGGAAACCCTCTGCCCTACAACAGCCAGCAGATGTATCTGGGTCCTCTGAAGGGAGACGCCTCTGACCCACATTTTAGGGCTTCAGGAGCTTGCACGGACCTCCTCTTTGTGGGGGAGAGGAGAGGTCAATTTTCCCACTGGAATCAGACTGTATCAGACTGGGGCCATCTAGCTTGGTGTCAGGTCTCTGACAGCACCCAAAGCACAAGCTTCAGAGGGAGATGTAAGGAACCTTGCAGCAGGCAGACAAGGGATAATCTGCCCTCACATTACGCCTCATCCTGATCCCAAAGAGTGAGACACTGTTTCCTCGCCCTTCCCATACTGTTAGCTGTAACAACCGTGGGTATTCTGGTTATCCTCAGCAACGTTCGCAGCCTGGTTAGACCCTGAACTTTCTGCTGAGCCTGCCAATTATTGCCAACTGTGGATCTGGTTCTTGTGGTGTGGACTCCTGCTTCACCAGGAATCAGGCCGAGGCCCAGCAAACTCATTGTACACAGGCCACCTAATGGCTGCCAGATGCAAACAACTTTCCATCCCTGCTGACTTGAGCTGGATTCAGATGTGAATCTAGAGGTGAATGAGTCCATTCCTCCACCCCAGCCGCTCACCCTTGCCCAGAGGAGCCTAGGCAGGGCACTTACCTCTCGTTCTCCAGGGATTTCAGAAGTTCTGAACTTTGTTTCTGCCTAGAAAAATAAAGCAGAAGGTTTTTACTGCAGAGTAGGGCACCCTTCTCCCCAGGGAGTGGAGTTGTCCCTGAGCAAGCCACATGCCGCTACCACCAGCCCACTGGCTTGGCCACTATCCCTGCCTCTGTGCTGGTGGAGCCGTCAGCTGCAGCCAGGGTGCAGTTCTGCTATGTGGGGGCAGGAGCTATGTGAGCTCCCCCGCCACTCCTCAGGGCACAGGCATGGAAAAGGCAAGGGGTGGGGGACACTGCCTCTGGTAGATCTTCCCATCCTCGCCCCTCCGGGGGAGCCACTGGGAGGCTAATCCCATGACTGGGGGAGTGGGGGTGGAGCAGGATTCCTTCCTTGTACCTATTTTCCCAGGGCTTGGGCTAGGCGCTAGCCAGAGGATTTACCCCTTGGAGCATGGAAGAGCTTGGCAGTCTTCCTTGCTGTTGGCAGCCTCATCATATAACTCCATACACCACACACACTAGCTGGCGTTCCCCTCTCCTGCAAAGCAAGAGGACACACAGTTCCTGGGGTACAGCGCCTCTGCGACATTTCCCTCCCCGCAGGGTCTGGGCTCAGCTCAGCACCAATCCATCTGCAGCTCTGTGCCAAGCAGACTCAGGCCAGGCAGTGGGAGCTGGGACACCCAGAATGCAGCAGCTTCCACCCTGGCCCAAACTCTTCTGTTCACAGTTAATTGCACCAGGAATTCTGGGTTGAAAGTTTAGGTTTGTCCCCCATAGGCTAAACACATGTGATTATGCCGCCCTCCAGTGGCCAGCCCCAGTGATAACAGCGGCCTGTGGCTGATTCGCACCTAATGGATTTCACAGAGTTCAGACTTGGGCGACAGGACTATTGTAGTCATTCAGTCGGACCTCCAAAAACTTTGCTAAAGCCAGAGAAGAAGCAGAGACTAGCAGGGCTGTGAAATGAACCCAAAGCTCAGGTCCCTGTCCGGTGTCTTAAGCCCAAGGCCAGCTCTCTGGGTACAAGGCCCAGAGACACTGTGTAACTGTTTCAGAGTAACAGCCGTGTTAGTCTGTATTCGCAAAAAGAAAAGGAGTACTTGTGGCACCTTAGAGACTAACCAATTTATTTGAGCATAAGCTTTCGTGAGCTACAGCTCACTTCATCGGATGCATACCGTGGAAAGTGTAGAAGATCTTTCTCCACACTAGGGGCTTATACCTGTACAAAGTAGGATATCTTGGATGTATGGCCTTAGGCATGTTGACTAGTTTTACCCATAGTCTGTACCAGGAAGGCTGTGGGATAGAATGTGCCTGCAAACAAGGATTCACAGCACGGAGGGTTTCCCTTGGGGTTGTTCTCCAGCCTCGTCCCTGCCCCGCCACAGGGATTCACCCTCACTGCTCAGTCATTTCTGCGCTGCTTGGGGAGTTTGACTATGGAAAAACCTCAGAGAAATGGACAGGTCATGAGCAGCAGGTCAGCGCAAAATGGGACACAGAGAAATAAATGCGCAGAGGGGCAGAACTGACTGCAAGGTGTCCAGGGAGGAGGCCAACCTCTGATTCTCCTTCAGCAGCTTCTGGATTCGGCTGGCAATGCCCTGCTCCATTTGCTTCAGCTGCTCCAGCAGCTTCAGGTGCTCTCCTTCCAGGTTGCGCTGATGCTTCGTCAGACCCTTCTCCAGCCTCACCTGCTCCTGTGGCAAGGGGAAAAGGGAAACTAGCAGAAGAGAGAAGTGACAACTCTGCTGGGCTGTGCCCACAGCCCATGAGAATTGCTGAGGATGGTGTTTTATTACAAGAAGCTGAAAGGTTCCAAGAGGGTGGATAGGGAGCCAATCCAGAGCTTACACCGACACTAACAGAATCACATGAAAGCCAGAGACACTAGAGAGAGCAGAGACATGCTAGGCCACCCCTAGGCCAGTGTGAGGGGCCAGTGCAGGACTGTCCCTGCAATCCCTGAAAGGCCCTCTGGAAAGTCAAAAGGAGAGGAGAAACTGGGAATAAAAATAACAGAGAGCCGAGAGAACCCTGTCAGTGCTGCCTCTGGGGGGGGCCTTCTGCATGGGTGGGGCCCACACGTCAATACATGAAATGCCTGTTCTGAAAGGGAACAGGTGGGCAATGGTCAAGTCTGTCCAGAGCTGGACAGATGGACAGCCCTGATCAAATGCAAACTTCAGCCACAGGCTGGGTGCCAGAGCCTTGGTCCCCAGCTGATGTACCTTTTTCACAGTCTGCAGAATCTCCTCCTTCTGATTGCTGCTCTGCTGAAGAAGCTGAGCATGCTCCCTCTGCCCCATGTCCAGGCGACGCTCGAACTCCAGCTTCTCCAGCATCTTCTCTTCCTGGCAGAGGAGCGAGAAGCAGAGTGAGGGTTGGGATCGGCAGCCTGCAGGCTATTCCCCTGTTCAAACCAAGACCCAGGATGATAAAAACAGTATCAGGGAAATGAGATCCCAATTGTACGTCCTGGCTAAACCAGGCAGGGAGCTGGAGTGCTTAACTAGAAAAATCCGGTGATTCCCATACAGAAATCCAAACAGCATCAGGAGGAAACTGCTGTTCCAGCTGCCATGCTACTAACATTTCAGCATGGTCAGAAAGTCAGTTCACACTCCGTGAGCTCACCCTCTCCCCCAGTCCCACAACACGCTGTAGGGAAGAGAGAGCTGCAGCAAGGTACTGTTAGCTTGGCCAGTGAAATCCCTAGGAGCTCCAGAATGACAGCTGAGAAGGCCATCAGCAATAGAGTCAGCCAGTCAGAAAGTCTGAGCTGAGGGAGAGGGAACTGGGTGACACACAGAGTGAGTGACTAACAGAGGTCGGCAGTGCTGATGCAGAACATTCATGGACTTGGCCTAGCAGCGAGGACAGGCAGAGGTTAGAGAAAGGGGCAGGAAATAAAGTGAGATTTCACTGGAAAAAATGCAGCCAGTCAATACATCAGGGGAAAGAATCCCAGAGCCAGAGGCTCAATGAGAGGTGGAAGCCAGAGGCGCAGTAATGTCAGTCCTGGGGCGACAACTGACAGCAAATCAGCACTCTGGCTGCAGAAAAGATCACGGACATTTTAGCTGCATGTGCAAAGGAGTGGAGCAGCAACAAGGGCTCTCACTATGGATGCAGGTCTGGGTTGCAGGTGCATTGGTAGAGCTATATGGTAGGAGGAAGGGAGTCAGGAACAGCAGCTGCTGTGGGGCAGTACTGAGGTACCTCAGTAGAATGGGGCCCAGGGCTGGAGTAGCAGGGGGCTACAGGTCAGGACGTGGGTGCTCTGGCACAGTTGTGTGTGGATACGTTTACACACTGTGTTCTGGATCTAGCCAGGCACTAAAACTCCTGAAGCTTAGAGAGTAGAAAAGAAGTGAAGAAAGTGTCTGGAGGGCTCCAGACAGCATAAGCACTAGAAGCAGCCCTGCTTCTTCCACATGGAGATGGACACAAGCTTAACCTGAACTGGGACTTCTCACGCAAGAATATGCCACGGCTGCCAAAACAAACTGATCTGAAAGGAAAACAACTAATGCGTGTCAGGGAATTCCTGCCTTCAGAGCCAGATGTGGTGTGTGTGTTCAGATGCCTCTCTCACTCAGAGAGCGGGGGGTTGCAGAGCTCCAGGTTTCAAGACATTCAGTGCTAGTTTGCTCAACTACACAGAAAGAGAAGCGAGCACACTCAGAACTCCCAGAAAAGGCCGCTGCAGGGACTCTTCCTTACCTTCCTCTTCTCATAATCCAAGAATTTGTTCTGAAAAGTAAATGAAATAGTTAGGAAAGAGGTATTTAATCAGGGGAACCACATTCTGTAGGTAATGTTAGACCACTCCATTCCCTCTTCCTCAACTGAGCTATGTCTACACTACCACTTACATCGGTATAACTTATGTCACTCAGGGATGTGAATACTCTCCACACGAGTGACGTAAGTTACACCGACGTAAGCACCGGTATGGACAGCCCTATGTCGGCAGGAGAGCTTCTCCCACCAACACAGCTACCACCGCTTGTTGGAGGTGGCTTAATTATAGAGCGGCTACCCTGGAGATTTTACAGCGGCGCCACTGTAAGCTCTCTAGTGTCAACATGGCCTAAGGCCTGGTCTACACTTAAGTTAGGTTGACATAGCTACAGTGTTTCACACTTGTGAGCTCTGTAGCTACACCGACCTAACCCCTGGGGTAGATGCAGCTGGGTTGATGGCAGAATGCTTCTGTCCACCTAGCTACTGCCGCTCAGGGGTGTGGATTACCAACAGAGACAGAAAACCCTTCCGTCACTGTCAGAGGAAGCAGCATAGCTACGGCACCATACTTGTGCTGCTGTAGCGCAGACATGGCCTGACAATCTGTTAAAGGGACAGCAAGATTAAAGAGGAAGCGGTTCGACACACATTTGCCGTTCTGAGAGCATGCTGCCCCTGCCCAGGCACACTTGGGAGAAGCACCTGTCCCAGCCAGGTGCCACGGAGATTCAGAACCTGGTGGAAAGGAGTATGCTCTGGGGCCACTGAAGATTCAGGGCCAAGTCTGTAGGAGGTGCCTCAGTTCCCCCCACCAGTCCCCGGGGCCAGATTCTCTTCTCACACTGGTGTAAATCAGGAGAAACTCCATGTCTGTGAAAGGAGCTACACTTCGTGCAAAGAAGGAAATTCAGACCCTGAGTCACAGAAGAGCCCAACTCCACAGAAGAGGTGGGCAAGGGCTGTGAACATGCAGAGCTCCTCATCTATAAACCAGGGATAACGAGGCTCACCCCCCTTTGTAAAGAGCTTGGCAACCTAAGAATGCAGATATACCATAGAGAAGCTTAGCATTATTGTTACATTTGTACAACCTGCAGCTTGCAGCTGAGCAGGCAGCTTGTCACTTTCGGGTTCTCATGCCCTAGGACAAGGCTGCAATGTCGGGATTCTAGATGCTGTTGAAGGAAAACTGAATACAAACAAATCTCTTCATTTATTACGAAAAAATAAATGAATATGAGGGTTTTACAGCAACCTACTTTCAAGCAGTAGATTTCCCAGCTAAGCTCCCAGAGAGAACCTGTAACTGAAAAGGTATCTAGCCCTACCCAAATAGCTAAAGCTGGTCCAATGAAAAAGCTCTTCTACACACAGCCCTGTACAGGGCTGACCTTGCATGCCCCATATTATATCTAGAAATCTGGGTCCTCAGTTTACAGTACCATGGTCCATCTAAAGCCAATGCCAATTAGCTACCATGGAAGGGTTTGAAATGTGAGAGACAGAAGCTGATGGGCCAGGTTCTGCTCTCATGTAAATCTGTTGACCACAAGCAGTGATTCTGCATTTACATGGTGGTAAACTGGGCCTAATTAGGCATGTTGCCCCCAAATGAGAAGCAAGCAGTGGGGCATGCTGGTCTGCACACAATACCCCAAGTGAGGAAAGAGTTCAAATAAAACACAGTATGGCTTATGGGAGAAGGATTCTCAACAGATTCTCCCAGCACACTTGCCACATGGCATCAGCAGCTAAGCAGTATCAAACTGAGACTTACAAGGGCTGACTCCACAGAGGTGGAGCTGCAGGAATTCTCATTCTAAAGCCTGACCTTCGAACAGGAAAGTCGCCTATATGGCACCTTAATTGATGCCCCTTGGAGAAAACTCAGAATTCCCTAATATTGCAATGCTGGGCACACACCGCATTACACTCTGTGCATCCCTCTAGCTATCCTGCCTCCTTGCTTTCAAGATGCTGACCTAAAATGAAGTTAGTGCAGGAAAATACTAACATGAACATGTGCTTTTTGCAACTGGCTTCTAGGGCGCTTTGTACACCCTGAGCAGCAGGGCCATGGTAATGGAGCTGTGTGCCAGGGCATCAGGGCTCCGCCATCGACTCACTCCATGACCCGAGTGACTCTGTTTAGCCAATGGATGTAAGGGTGATGCTTCCATATCTCCCGCGGTGAGAGATCCTGACGGTTAGTGAACTAAAGGCATGGAAATCTGCAGATGGAAGGTGTTGCAGAAGTGCAAAGTGCTGGTATTCCGCTCTGTATGTGGCTGAGATCCTCACCTGCCACTCGCTCTCTTCCTCCATGTATTTATGCACATGCCTGTTGACACCATCCACTGATGTTTCTCCTCCATCACTTTCCAGGACCGGAAGCAGATACTGGGAGGGAGGGCAGTATTTGATTCCAGACTCTAGGCAAAGCACACAGAGCCACCCAGTTACAACAACACATGGGTCAGGGCTGGCCCAGGGAGACTCTGCTTCCAGTCACAGTCTCTCACTCCCCACCCTCTTAGAGTGCCTGAAGGAGCTCGTTGATCCCTGAAGCCAGCTAGGAGCTGGCAATAGCAGGCTCTGAAGGGAGTGATGTGACTTTGTTCTCACCTGGGAAGATGGTGGCTGTGATGAATGGTCTCAAGCACTGGGATGGGAGGAGCATTAGTATCCCCTTCACCTTAGGGACAAACAAGGCTACTCAGTGTCACCAGATCCACTTTGACTGGACTGCATGGGGATCAGCCGAGGGGGAGATTGCCCCCAGTCAGAATTACAGTAACGTTACAGTTCTGACTCTCACCCTGATCGCTCTTATCGTGGGGAGTTCAGCTGAAAGTCTGACTGAGCACTTCCATCTGGCACCCCCCATATTGGCTATATAGCTTACACACACAAGCAACGCTTCCGCCCTGGCCCTCTTCTCCTCGAGCAGGCTTAAGGGTTTGTGTTTTAATACAGTCCCTTGTTCTTCTCCCAGGGCCTCCAAGCCCTTTGTGAAATAAGCCTGACATCCTCCCGTGGGGAAGAGAAGTCACATTGTCCCAATTTTATGGATGAGAAACAGAAGACGTAGAGACTGTGGCTTGTCCACAGTCACACAGAGTCAGTAATGCAGCCTGGAATAGCTCTCTGGACTCCCTGCACCTTGATTTCTCCTGGGCTCAGGATAGACCGCTACAGAGTCCTCAGGCAGGTGTAAAAAAGCAAAAATGTTTTATCGGGCTGTCACCCCCTTCAGGCAAGGCAATACCTGCAGCCACCTGCTTCTGCAACTGCAGGCAAGTCATCAGTAGCAAATCAGAAGAACAGTCCTGAATTGGGCGCACCTTCCCCGAGGAAGGCTCTGGCAGCCAGCTGTCTCTCAAGCCGTCTGCAGCCCCAGCCAGGCACTTCTCAGAATGAGAGCTGGAAGCCTGTTCTCCGTCCCAGTCATCCCTCACTGAGCTGTGCTGTTCCCCTGGTAACCTTCCCTCCAAGACTGACGCCTATTGCAGGTGGAGTGGAGCAGGGCTGACTGAGCTCACAGCAGCTTATTAACCCTTTCCTGGCCAGTGTGGGGTCCACGTTCGCCATCACACTCCCACTCCTATGCTTTAACCACAAGACCAATCTTGCCCCTTTCAGAAATTGGTCAGCAATTTCAAGAAGCCACTAAGAAGTCAATACCCATCCCGTAGCTCATACTCTGGATGTCTGCCAGCTACGGCTTACATGCTGTCTAACGTACCTGCCACACGAGCAAAATGCCAATCAAGAGCTCCCAGAGGTACCAGGTACAGCCCATGAAGTACCAACCCCCTCTGGAACATCACACCTTCACAGACACATTCCTGGAACTCAGGGCAGGACCTGATTGGCATTTAGCCCCAGGTATGCTGTGCAGCAGACCCTTGACCTTTCACCCCCATCCACAGGCTGCTCCCCTTGCTTACCTTTGCACAGAAACTGCTGGATAGACTCTGTGCCAGCATTGCAAACATCATATGGTGGGTATGTCATGGACGAAGCATCCAGCGTCAGAGTCTCCAAAACAAAAAGCACACAGAGCTCCAGCTTTCATTCACAATCTAACAACCCAGACAGAGTCCCGCTGGCTCAAAGCCAGGGGGTCAAAGCAGCAGAAAAGGAGGGTTTCACCCTAGAGATTGAACTGCCATACTTTCACTGCACCCCACTATAACTGAATGGCAGAATGTTTCTGCACTAGCAGGCATCACCCGCAGCCACCGTGATCTCACATTTCCTGCGCTTAGAGGATGCCATTCTGCTGAGAAAAATGACATCATCCGCACAGGTAGGGTGTGTTCCAGCTCGGCTGCAACTGTGTTTGTCACCAGGGACAAGTAACAGAGTCACCTCACTGCCTCGGGGCCCCTTGCAGTTGCCTGGGTTGCGGGGGCCTAACACTGCCACATGTGCGCAGGGGTTGCGTACCTCCAGTGTGCGGATGTGAGCCAGCGCCTGGGGCAATTCCCGCAGCAGGTTCTCACTGACATCAAGGGTGCGCAAGCTGCGCAGGTCACCCAGGGTAGCAGGCAGCTCCTTCAGCTTATTACCTAGGGAGAAAAGGTCCACCCCCCAAATTAGTCCACCCCCCAAACTGATCCTTCAGAGAATTCACTCCTCTGAACTGCAAATCCCTCAGCTGCCAGCTAGCTTGGTATTTTCAATACACTGACTTGAGATTACACTAGTCTGTGCATAAAAATCACTTTGTCCCTACATTATGTACCATACATGAGGGGATCTCAAAACTTGGTGCAGGCTCAGCACATTTTAACACAGAGACCAATGTAGACTCCTCCCTCATAGTCAAGATCGCTCGCTAACAGTGCCCCATAACATCCCTGGGGTCACTACAGCAGTTGCTTCCCTGGGAAGGTAACAGTGGGGCACAGCCAGCTGGAAGCCAACACCATGTGACAAGCCAGCCCCTTACAAAAGATATTGGGAGGATGGTTAATGGCCTAAGAGGCTGACTAGCTACAACCCAGAACCCAAATGTACCGGGTTAAGGACTCAGTGGATTGAGTGCAAGGGGCTTCACAAAGAGGCAGGGCTTGACCCCTAAGCAGAGGGAAGGGACTCCAGGCTTAAGTGGCTGCATGGAAGGAACAAAAGTGAAAGTGGGAGTAAAACCACAAAGGGAATTCAGAAGGCAGGAGGGAAGAAGAGGGGAGCTGGAGGAAGAGGTGGAGCTGGTCAGGGCCTGAGAGGGGAGGAGGAGAACAGGGCAGGGGAGGGAAGTGGAAGCCAATCGAGGAATTCCAAGAGGGGAAGGGCCCAGGGCTGAGCAGCTAGGAGAGAGGGATTTTGGCAGCAGTGTCCAGACTGGAGAGGAGCCAGATGGGATGAGGGCATGGGGCAGTGAGAATGTCACCGCATGGGTAAGAGCAGAGGAGAGGCTGGGGCATAGAGACTGTGGACAGCCACAAATGACAAGACTTGCCAACAGCCACAATGGGGGCGAGGAGCCTAATGTGATAGCGAGGCCACATGGGGAACAGATGGGAAGGAAGCCAGGAGCAGGCACAGATGCCCCCAAATAGTTGAACTGCTGTTCTTGCTCATTTGAGTGAAATCAGCCCTGCCAGCTACCTAGTTCATAGAGAGACCTAGTCTTTGGGCTTGCGGGACCTCTTGGTTCCAGCCTGTTTATTAAACTGCACAAACTGTACAGACACTCTGGTATGGCTAATGCTTTGATATATGCCTGAGCTGGCCACAGCTAGCTAGGTCATCAGGGCCTATCCTGACAGCCCCAGCCTGAGGCTTACCAGATCAGCTATTGCTAAGCACTACAACGTGCTGGGCAGTTCAGCAGGCACAGAACCTCCTTCCTCAGTCACACTTTCTGAGACATTGAGTCTGTGAGTACATCTCTGCAACGGGGAGGGTCTCAGAGTCCAGGCTCCAGCCCGAGTGGGAACATCTACACTGCTAGCTTTAGCCCTGCAGCATCAGCCTGAGTCAGTGGACCCAGGCACTGAGACTTGCTGCCGTGGGGTTTTTTCCAGTGTAGACATACCCTAAGAGGACTACACACGGTGCTGGAACATCTTAACTCCGCTGCAAAGACATGGAATGGGAGGGAAGGACACTGACTATTGGCCTGTGCATCTAAGGGGAAAGAGGACAGGGTTTCAGATGAACACAGCGATTACCTAAGCACCCACACTCTCCGGTCCCTTCCTGCTTCACAATGTTCCCTTTAACAGAGTGTTCTCGTGGGTTCTCCTAAGCCTGTGCTGCTCTGTAGGGACGCTGGCCCACTGTGGCCAAGGCAGAGATACAGGCCTGGCAAATCCAGGAGAATTATTTGGCTGCTGAGTTCTGGTGGGCCTACCTTAAAGTTTGGCTAGTGCAAGCTATTTCCAGGCAGCCACTTCTGCTTGTTACAATACCTGACTTACCCCTTTGCTGCTGCCCACCTCTCTCATTATCTTGATTCTATACATAGTGTCAGAGACAGGTTTCCTGAGAGCTTTCTATATTTATAGCCCTTCATTTCTCTTGTTGCCAGGAACTAGGCTCACAGCACAGAGTCTAGCTCTTCCCACCCCCCACACCACCACACCAAAAACATTGTCACAACTAAACCAAAAAGGGGAGTATTTCAATAGCCTACAGCAGATCTGCCAATCCTACTGCTTCCTGGCCCTTTCTACCAGCCTAGCAGAAAACTGAACCGACCTAGCGCCTGGTTCAGCGCAGGGGGATTTCACAGGAGATCAAGAAGCAAGAGGTATGTCAACGTGTTTGAGAAACAACCCCAGCACTCAAACATTTAAGAGTCATCTTCTGTTTGCGTGACTTCTCCTGTCATGTCAATCACCTGTATTCATGCGCTCCCAAAACATAGCACTCAGTAGAGAAGAGTTTTATGCCTGAATTTACACAAAGGAAATTTCCACACAAAAACTTTGTTAACAAAGGGTTGAGTGTCAGTGGGCTTTGTACATAAGTAACAAGCACACAAAATCGAGGAAATGACCGGTTAAGGTGATAAATAGCACATGTGATCTACATCCCCCCATCCCTGAGAGATCACTAGTACCCCACCCAGCATACACAGCATTCCCACTCCCCTGCCCTCCAGTCCTCTTCCTCCGGTCTAGCATCGCTGGCATATGCAGAGGCAAAGTCACCAGGCAGAAAGAGGTTACTTTCATTCTCTGACTGTATTTCCCTCCACAGATGCAGGATCCCTTCTCTCCTCCCCTCTATGTTTGGGAGATTCAAGGAATGTGTAATCTAAGCCAGGGTGCCCAAAGTGCAGCCAGAGGGCGAAACACAGACTGGGGAGCTCTAAAATGCAGGTGCCCCTTGCTCTCGCCCTAGAACTGCTGGTCTGAGCAGGCGCGGGGCCATTGCTTGTCACTGCTCTCGCCCTAGAACTGCTGGTCTGAGCAGGCGCGGGGCCATTGCTTGTCACTGCTCTCGCCCCAGAACCGCTGGTCTGAGCAGGCGCGGGGCCATTGCTTGTCATTGCTCTTGCCCTAGAACCGCTGGTCTGAGCAGGCGCGGGGCCATTGCTTGTCATTGCCGGAGAGCTTGAACTAGCAACGGTTTCTGATCATCTAACAAGGAAGATACAAGGGCAAGCAAGAGCCACAGGTGTGAGAGTTCAATATGGTTTTAAAATATGTAAATTACATGCAAATTAGGAGTTGGGAAATTGTTACTGCTGCTCTTCTGGTGGCCAGCCTTAGAAAAGTTTGCCATACCTTTCACATTGAGGGTCTGGAGCTGGGCAAGGTCCCCTATAGACCGTGGAAGAACTTTTAAGAGATTCCTTTCAAAGTTTAGGACCTAGGATGTTAAGAGAGAGAAGATATTCAGGCGATTCATTCCGTAAGCCTCGGAACCTCTGCTTGCTTATGCTGTGTCAGGGTGCCCATGAGCCCAATGGGTTTAGGAACTGCTGTTCGGGTAACAAAGCTCTTGGAAAGAGCCATCGCCAGTCACTCAGGGAGACATGGGATTCTGCAGCTGACCAGAAGACATGAGCACAGTTTTGGCTTAGCTGGGAAGAGCTGTTTTTGGAAGCTCCCACTGAGTCACTTTAAGAGGATTTGTCAATTTGCTGTCCCTAAGGCCATGTCTACACGGACAGCATTGCAGTGGCGCAGCTGTATTGATATAGCTGCACTGCTGCAGCGCATCTGGTGAAGACATTTTATGCCGATGGGAGAGATCTCTCCTGCTGGCATAATAAAACCACCCCCACGAGCATCATAAGCTATATTGGTGAGAGAAGCTCTCCCGCTGACATAGTGCTGTGCATGCAAACGCTTATGTTGGTGTAACTTATGTCACTCGGAGATGTGTGGAATATTCGCGGAGCAACATAAATTTTGCAGACACAGGCTGTAGTGTAGACATGGCCTAAGGGTCTCGCTTTGCTAGTATTCAGGTTTCAGAGTAACAGCCGTGTTAGTTTGTATTCGCAAAAAGAAAAGGAGTACTTGGGGCACCTTAGAGACTAACCAATTTATTTGAGCATAAGCTTTCGTGAGCTACAGCTCACTTCATCCGAAAGCTTATGCTCAAATAAATTGGTTAGTCTCTAAGGTGCCACAAGTACTCCTTTTCTCTTTGCTAGTAAGAGACCCTGCAGAGCTATCCTTTAGGAGCAAGACCCAGAGCATGTCCAGTTACTCAGAACAATGGTGATCCCCATTCATTGGTGAAAGCAGAACACAGAACTGAGTCCAGGTGCAGCAAGTGGAAAACAGGCTGACTTTCCGCCATCTTTTCCCTTTATTTGCACAGAAAAATAAGCCAGCTATGATCAGATGGGCGCAATATACTGACACATAGGCTGAGGACCCAGTAACCCGTTACAGTCCATGGCTGTCCCAGACTCCTCAGAGTTACTCTTGAGGGACAGACCAGTCCTTGCTTACAGACAGCCCCCCAACCTGAAGCAAATACTCTCCAGCAACCACACACCACACAACAAAAACACTAACCCAGGAACCTATCCTTGCAACGAAGCCCGATGCCAACTCTGTCCACGTATTTATTCAAGTGACACCATCACAGAACCTAATCACATTAGCCACGCCATCAGGGGCTCGTTCACCTGCACATCTACCAATGTGATATATACCATCATGTGCCAGCAATGCCCTTCTGCCATGTACGTTGGCCAAACTCGACAGTCTCTACGCAAAACAATAAATGGACACAAATCTGACATCAGGAATCATAACATTCAAAAACCAGTAGGAGAACACTTCAACCTCTCTGGCCACTCAGTAAAAGACTTAAGGGTGGCAATTCTGCAACAGAAAAGCTTCAAAAACAGACTCCAACGAGAAACTGCTGAGCTTGAATTAATATGCAAACTAGATACCATTAACTTGGGTTTGAATAGAGACTGGGAGTGGCTGGGTCATTACACATATTGAATCTATTCCCTTAAGTTAAGTATCCTCACACCTTCTTGTCAACTGTCTAAATGGGCCATCTTGATCATCACTACAAAAGTTTTTTTTCTCCTGCTGATAACAGCTCATCTTAATTAATTAGCCTCTTACAGTTTGTATGGCAAATTCCACCTTCTCTGTATGTGTGTGTGTATATATATATATATTATATATTCTCTTACTATATGTTCCACTCAATGCATCCGATGAAGTGGGCTGTAGCCCACAAAAGCTTATGCTCTAATAAATTTGTTAGTCTCTAAGGTGCCACAAGTCCTCCTGGTTTTTTTTTCTTGGGGGAATTCTTTGCTAGCTGTTCTGGTGCCACAGCAGCCTCTGCTGGGCAAAGGTGGAACTGCAGCACTTCTGGGACACATGTATTTTCTGCTGGAAAAAAAGAATTCTGTGGAACACATGACTTCTGCACACGCATAATAGAGCAGAATTCCCCCAGGAGTATCGGGGTCAAGGGCAGGGGTAGTCAATTTTTTTTTGTCAAGGTCCAAATTTCTTGGCCAGAGCATAGTCAAGGTCCAGACTCCAGAGAAACATTTTTCACACCACAAGTGACCCTGTTCAACACATACAATGCTGTGTAATACAGCCAGGGCCTATATTGTTAATGCACTGCATAACCTAAAAATAATCTCCAGGAAAGATGTAATAAATTAGATCTGAGACTTTGAGAAAGTACATAGATAAAATATCAGATGCAAATATTAGCATTAAAACATTTTCAGACAACGGTTTTAAATTTGAATTTGTTTTGAGTTTACAAGGAGTATTAACTTTGGTTTGTCAAATGAAATTATTGTAGGCATATTACCCCCCGCCCCTAGCTCCCTTCCCCATACCCCTGATTGACCACACCCAGCTTAGGGTTACCATATTTCAAGTTCCCAGGACATGGCCGGAAGGGAAGCGGGAGGTGGCAGTACAGTTGGGGGTGCTAGAGGGAATATTTGGGGAGATGAGGGAGAAGTGTGTGTACTGGGAAGGGGTAATTGGGGAGTGCTGGAGGGGTGTTTACTGAGAGGGGATATTTAGGGGTGCAGGGGGGTGGGTGCACTGGGAGGGAGAATTTGGGTGTGCTGGAGGAGTTACCTGGTGGATGCTGGAGGGTCTGTGTACTGGGAGAGGATTCGAGGGGTGGGGGGTACAAGAAGGCTATGTGTATTGGGAGGAGGTATTTGGGGTGTTGCAGGGGTGTGTGTGTGTACTGGGATGTGGTATTTGGGGGGTACTGGAGGGAGTTCCTGAGGGGTCTAGAGGGTCTCTGTACTGGGAGGGGTATTTGGGGGGTGCTGGAGGGAGTATTTGGGAAGTCCTGGATGGGGCCCCTGGGGCCTCACTCTCAAGGTGGGAGGCAGTGTTGCTCTGTGTCATGGTGTCAGAGTGGCTGGTGCAGGCCTGGGACTCAGTGCCAGCCCATCAGTCAGTGTTTCCCCGCCTCGCCCCCTCTCCAGGGTGGGGAGCCGGGGCCTGGCTCTGAGGCCCTGTGGTAGGGCAGGTGACCTGGTTGAGAGATGTGTGGCAGCTCCGCTTACCTGGTGGGCTGGGTGACCCAGCTCCCCACAAGCCCCCAGATCGCCCACCAGCTCCCCGCCCAGAGGGGCTCCTGCTGCTCCACTCACTGAGCCCAGATGCCAGCGCCTGCTCATTCACCCATATGGCCCACTCGCTACATCCCTCTGCTGCTGCCAGCTGGTGGAGGACGGAGCTGGTGAGGCTTCAGCTGTACCAAGCAGCCACCTGGAGACACACTGTGCCCCGCAGCCTGGCCCAGCCACCTGCCCCTGACGGGGAGGCCCCAGTAGCGTAGCCAGGCGGGAGCAGCTGCTCCCCCTCTGCGCACAAGTGGTGCCTTTTTAATTTATTGGGGCCTTTTTTAATTTTTACTCACCTGGTGGCGCTCCGGGTCTTTGGTGGTAGGGGCCTTCCTGCGCTCCGGCTCAGCAGGGGCCTTCACGTGCTCCGGCTCCTCGGTGGTACTTCGGCAGCACAGGCCTTCCTGCGCTCCGGCTCAGCAGGGGCCTTCACTCGCTCCAGGTATCGGTGGCGGGGGCCTTCGGTGCTGCCAAGGACCCGGAGCGCCGCCCAGTGAGTACAAGCGGGTGGCACCTTTTTTTTTATGTTCGCTCCACCTAGCTATGCCACTGGGAGGCCCTGCTCCCCATGGATCCAGCCCTGTTTGGCTTCAGCCCATCTGACCTTTACAGTCCACTCAAAAGTGTCTGGATTTCGAACTTGGTCCACCTTTTGACTACCCCTGGTCTAGGGGCATGAAACCCAGCAGAACCCTCTACCAAAGCTGCTGTAATCAGAATTAATTTTGTTGGTTTATTTGTACAGTACTCCTCACTTAAAGTCATCCCGTTAACGTCGTTTTGTTAGTGTAACAAAAATGATTAGGGGTATGGAACGGCTTCCGTATGAGGAGAGATTAATAAGACTGGGACTTCTCAGCTTGGCAAAGAGACGGCTAAGGGGAGATATGATTGAGGTCTATAAAATCATGACTGGTGTAGAGAAAGTAGATAAAGAAGAAGTGTTGTTTACTACTTCTCATAACACAAGCTCTAGGGGTCACCAAATGAAATTAATGGGCAGCAGGTTTAAAACAAACAAAGGAAGTATTTCTTCACACGACACACAGTCAACCTGTAGAACTCCTTGCTAGAGGATGTTGTGAAGGCTAAGACCATACCGGGGTTCAAAAAAGAACTAGATAAATTCATGGAGGATAGGTCCATCAATGGCTATTAGCCAGGATGGACAGGAACGGTGTCCCTAGCCTCTGTTTGCCAGAAGCTGGGAGTGGATGACAGGAGATGGATCACTTGATGATTCCCTGTTCTGTTCATTCCCTCTGGGGCACTTGGTATTGGCCACTGTTGGAAGACAGGATACTGGGCTAGGTGGACCTTTGGTCTGACCCAGTAGGGCCATTCTTATGTTCTTACATTGCTGATCAACTAGAGAACATGCTTGTTTAAAGTTGCGCAATGCTCCCTGATAACATTGCTTGGCAGCTGCCTGCTTTGTCCTCTGCTTGCAGAAAGAGCAGCTGGTTGGAGCGAGCTGGTGGGGGCTTGGAACCAGGGTGGGCTGGCAGCCCCCCATCAGCTCCCTTAAGTTCCCTGTGCGGCAGCCACCCAGCAGGCTATCAATTGCTGGGCAGTTCAGGTGTCCCTCCCCCCACTGCCATGTGCTGCTCCTGCCCTCTGCCTTGGAGCTGCTCCCCGGAGCCTCCTGCTTGCTGTGCAAGGGTTGGGGGAAGAGGGGTGCTAATGTCAGGGTGTCATCCTCCCCCTACTCCTGCCCCCCATCTCCACAGAGTGGGGGAGAAGGGGAACATGACAGGGCTCGGGATGGAGGGAGCTTGCTGGCAGCAGCTGCTGTCTCAACTTGCTGATCTACTTAAAAAGGCAGTGTACTTAGAGTGGGCTGAGTACTTAAAAGGGCAATGCGCATCTCTCTCACACATCTCTGTCTCTCTCTGCCATGCTGTTTCCCCTCCATTCGTGCTGCCTTGTAGAGTGTGAGGCTACATTAACAACGTGTTAACCCTTGAGGGCTCAGCCAAGTGCTAGTTCATCATTTGGCAGTAACGCATTCCCTGGGAAACATCCCACTCTCTGATTCCATCACCTCAACCAAGCTTCACAATCATTGCTGTGTACACGGCTAAATTGTTTGTTTAAAACTTATACCGTGTGTGTGTATATATATATAGCGACAGGGTCAGGCCAGATGGCTACAGGAAAGTGATCCTATTGGGATCCGGGAAGAGGGCGGGCAAAGCCCGCCCACTGCTAAAGGATCCCCCCCCAGCCTAAGAGGGGGATCCACAGGACCTGGACACCAAATAAATACGGGGGACAACTAATGAAATAACAGGGACAGGAGTGTGGTCAAAGGGTCAAACGAAGAGAACCGGACGGGGACACCGAGTAGAGAACCCCAGACAGCGCCCACTGCTCCTCAAAGGCGTCAAGGGAGTCAGTGGACGCCGCCCAGAGGAATTCTGCCTGGATACGTGAACGGACGGAGGATTGGAAATAGGCCCCACAGTCACAGGAGACTCCATCGGCCAACCTCCTCACTCTGGTTTTATAGATGGCCATTTTAGCTAGGGCCAGGAGATCCTGTGACTTTGTGGGGCTGCGGATAGGGAGCGTATAAATAAGAAGGTGAGGGGAAAAGTGCAACCAAAAGAATAATAAAATATTTGTGAGGAGCTGGAATAGGGGCTGCAGCCTGGCACACTCCAGATGTGTGCACCAGGGTTTCCCTCACGCCGCAAAAGGGGCAGATGTCTGGGATAGGGGTGAACCGCGCCAAGTACACGCTCGTGCTCACGGCTCCGTGAAGGAGCCGCCAACTGATATCCCCGGCAGGCCTCGGGACCAAGGTGGAATATAGGCTGGCCCACCAGGGCTCCGCACCCTCCAAAGGTGGCAGGAGGTCCCGCCATTTTGTATCGGGGCGGGACACAAGGGTGAGGGCGTGAAGGGTATGGAGCAAGAGTGTGCATAGATGTTTCCTTGGCGCGGTCTGGAAGCAGACCGGCTGCAGCTCGTGGAGCCGGCTCACGGTGAAGGGGTGGAGAGGTCATTTGGGTCCACGGGGCAGGGGCCTGATGAGGGGTGGAGGGTGGGAGGGGCGCACCCTCATGCAGGACCTGGTCGAGGTAAACCCGAGCAGCGGGTGGCAAAGCGGCCCTCACCTCCTGAAGTATGTGCCGGGGAGTACGAGGTCTGGAGAGCCCCATGCGCTGAGCAAGCGTCAGGGGATCCAGCCAGTCTCCCCGGCCGTAGTCCAGGAGGTCTCTGACTCGTGACTTCTGCCAGGACCAACCTCTGGCTCACCGAGGGGGACTCTGCCACCTGCACGCGAAGCTGGGGGTTGTGTAGCAGGGGCTCCACGAGGAGATCTGCCCCCTCGGTGGCCTCCACGAACCTGGTCGTTGAAAGCAGTTTCCAGGTCCGGAGGAGGTCCTGGTAGAAGACCGACAGCCCAGAGAGGTCTCGCGGAAGACCTCTCGGATGGAGATAAAGGAGCTGCCGGTCGTTTCGGAGCCCTCGGAAGCGGCGCAGGAAGGTGTGCGCCAGTATGCTCCGCGCCGCACTACCTGCACCATAAAGGAGCCTCTGCAGGGCCTGGAGGCGGAAGACATGGACCTGAGTGTGCAGACACTTCAGGCCCAGACCTCCCTCCTCCAGGGGTAGATGGAGAGCCCCTGCAGGGACGCAGTGCAGTCCTGACCAAAAGAACTCCAGAATCGATGTCCGGAGGTTGGCCAGAAAACCTGGGGCCGGGACCAGAGCATGGACAGGACTAGTTGATTTAAGCACCAGCGCTCTCCCTCGAAGGGAGAGGCACCGGAGTAGTCCTGTCCGTTTCCGGAGCCACTCTACCACCCTGCCCTCTAAATTGTGCCAGTTCTCCGGTGGAGAGGGATGCGTAGCAGAAAGGTAAATGCCAAGATAGAGCAGCGGACCTGTGCTCCACCGGATGGCCTGAAGCACCGGTGGGAGGGAGCTCGCCTGCCAGCCGTCCCTGACCACCAGGCCAGAGCTCTTGACCCAGCTGACCCGGGTGGAGGAGGTTGCCAAATAGATGGCCTGGCAGGCCTCCACCCGCACCAAGCCGCCTGGGTCCTGGACCACGAGGAGCACGTCGGCGGCGTACGCTGACAGGACCAGCCGCAGCTCTGGCTCCCGCAGCACCAACCCTGTCAACCTCCTGCAGAGGAGACAGAGGAAGGGCTCGATCGCCAGAGCGTACAACTGGCCCGAGAGGGGGCACCCCTGCTGTACTCCTTGCCCGAAGCTGACCGGTTCGGTCAGGGTCCAGGTGAGCCTGACCAGACATTCTGCGGAGGCATACAGCACCCCGAGAAAACCCCAAAACTGGGGTCCGAAGTCAAACGCTCACACAGTGCTCAGGAGATACCCGTGATCCACCCTGTTGAACGTCTTCTCCCAATCCAAGGACAGGAGGGCGAACGACAGACCATCCCTACACCCGAATTCCAAAAGGTCCCGGACCAGATATAGGTTGTCAAAGATGCTGCAGCCCAGGACAGTGTAGGTCTGGTCTGGGTGGACCACGTCCGCCAGCACGGACCCTAGCCACAGCGAGATGGCTTTTGCTATGACTTTGTAGTCTGTGCTGAGGAGTGAGACAGGACACCAATTTCGTAAAGTGCGGAGGTCCCCCTTCTTTGGCAATAAGGTGAGCACGGCTCGCCTGCACGAAAGAGGGAGGACCCCGCTCTGCAAAGACTCAGCCCAGACGGTGACTAGGTCTGGGCCGAGAACATCCCAGAACACGCGGTAGAACTCCACGGTCAGCCCGTCCATGCCCGGAGATTTATTGGTGGGCATGCGACAGAGGGCTTCCGTGAACTCGGCCAGAGTGAGAGGCAGCTCCAGCCGGTCTCGGTCGCCCCCACTGACCATAGGGAGCTCCTCCCAGAGCATTCTGCAAGCGTTAGGATCGGTCAGATCCGGGGAGAAAAGGCTTGTGTAGAAGGCTCTTGCCCTCCTGCACATCTCCACAGGATCCGTGAGGGGGGTGCCGTCTTCTACCAGAAGACAGGTGATGCGCTTCTTGGCCCCCCTTTTTCTCCAGGGCGTAGAAGAAGTGGGAACCGCGATCCATCTCCCGAAGGAGACGGATGCGGGATCGAACAAAGGCACCCCGGGCCCGATGGTCCTCGAGGGCCCGGAGCTCCTCCCGCTTCTCCTGGCACACTCCGCAGAGGGGCGGATCCTCAGGGCTGGCGGCCAGATGCCTCTCCAGCTCTAAGATCTCCCGTCCCAACTGCTCTATCGCCGCATCCCTCCATCGGCTGGCGCCCCGGGTGTAGTCACAGCAGAAGAGCTGGGCGCGCACCTTCCCCAGGTCCCACCACTGCCGTGCCGAGGGAAAGGCACGCCACTGCCCTTGCCAGGCCAGCCAGAACTCCCGGAAGGATGTCATGAAGCCCACATCCTCCAACAAGCTGTTGTTGAAATGCCAATAGGCCAGCCCCAGCCTCTCCGTGCAGAAGGGAGGCTGTCACGGTGGCTAAATGATGGTCAGAGAATGGGGCCAGCCAGATGCTGGAGGAGTGGGCTCATGAAAGGTGGAAGCGTGATAAATAAATGTGGTCCAACCGGGAGCGGCACGACCGATGGGCCTCCACCCGGACAAAGGTGAAAGTGGAAATGTCATCCGGGTGGTGGTTGCGCCAGACGTCCACCAAGGAGTGGTGTTCGACTATCTCCCGGAGGACGTCCGCGGCAGCCAGGCACTGCTCGGTCCGCGAGCGGTCCCGCTCCTCGAGGGTGGTGTTAAAGTCCCCGCCCAGGACCAGGCACTCATGAGGATCCAAGGTGCCGAGGAACGCGGACGCCTGCTGATAGAATCGTAGCCGCTCCGGGCCTGATGCTAGGGCATAGACGTTAACGAGGTTGACCATGAGCCCCTCCATATGGACCCAGAGGTGCAGCAGGCGGCCTGGCACAGCCTCGGCGAGCCACACCACCTCGAGCTGTAGGTCGGGGGAGACCAGGGTCGCCACTCCAGCCATACGAACTGTGAGATGGCTAAAGTAGATCCTGTCCCCTGAGTCCAGCCGCCAGCTGTCTTCGGCGGCCGGATCCGTATGGGTCTCCTGCAGGAAAACCACAGAGTACCCCCCCTCCCGAAGGAAGGAGAGCACCTGGGACCTGCGGACACCCATCCTACAGCCCCGGGTGTTCAATGTTGCGATGGTGAACAGTGCCATGAGGAGGGCTGGGGGGGGATCCTTGCCGGCAGGGACGCTCGCGGCCCCCATTGGACCCGCAGCAAACCGTGACCTACCCCGTAGGTGAGTAACGAGTCACGGAAGCCCCGGACTTGCTGGTAGGCTGCGGCAGCCTGCTTCCCGGTCCTTTTACCCTCCCCCATAAAGGCTCTTGCGGCCCGGAGGACCTGATGAAAGTCCCCCCATCGCTGGAGAGCAAGCTGTACCTTGTTGCGGGAGCCACGGACATCTTCTAAAAACTCCCGCAGCTCCTCTCGCAGCACAAGGGGGGGTGGGATTACTGTCTCCTGGTCTTCCCCTGACGGGGCCCCTGGCACAGCCCCGTGGCCCACCGAGACGGGCAGGCAGGGTGCAGACCCCTGATGGGGTGCCCGATGGGCTGGCGCCACGCGGCCCACCTCGAACCCTGGGGCAATAGGGGGCGGCGGAGGGAAGACAGCAGCCCCTAGTGGATCGGGACAGGGAAACACAAAGGCCGCTCCCTGGGGGTCATTTACCGGAAATGGGAAGGAGAAAGCCCCAGGGGCGGCAATAACATCGCAGGAAATGGAGGGGATTGGGACAGGGTCAGCATCGGGGCAGGGCCAGGGTCCGGGACAGGGGTAGGGGCAGAGGCGAGATTCTGAACTCCAGAAGCTAAGCAACTGGGCGGTGGCACTTCTCGGTCAGGCTCAAGGGTTGGGGGGGGGTGAGGAGGGGGCTCTCAGCGATGCCGGGCGCAGGCTCTATGGTGGGTTTGGCAGCCACGGCATCAGGAGGTGGACTGTCTTCTGTAAAGCCCCCGCCCGGGAAGTAAGTCGATTTTTCCACACCAACGAGGGGTGCCCCTGGTGATTCAGGTCCCGGCTGCATGGCACTGGCCATTGCCTCAACAGGCTTGGTGGCTGTCAGCGGGGCACCTTCTGCGGATGGAAGAGTCCAGGGACTCCTCGGAGGTGGGAGCAGAAGCAACAGTCAGGGGGAGGGAGCATGGGGAAAGAGGGGCTGGAGTGAGGTCGCCCAGATCGAGGACTGCTGGCAAAGGGTCGTCCTCCCCCCCCCGGGTGACCGGGGTCAGACCCAGGGCCTCGATCTCCTCATATATGGACAGGAGATCGCTTTCCACCACCCCGGGGTTCTCCGCACTGGCACCCGAAGCGACGGTCACCTCGGGGCTCACAGGGGCTTCAGATGGTACCAGGGCAGGAGGGGCTCCCTTGGGGGCCTCGGAGGGGAGGAACTCCAGTGGAGGGGAGATACTAGCTTCCGGTGCTGCCACATCTTCCCCAGCCGGCACCGGTGGATGGATCACACCCGTGGGCAAAGCGGAAGGCTCGGCATCAGTGCCCCCCTTCCTGGTCTTCTGGGGGGCCTCCGCATCGGCTGGGAGGAGCGGAGCTCGAGCCTTCCGCTTGCCCTGCTTCCCCTGTACTAGGGCCCTGCCCTCCATGGCATCATCTGGGGGCTGGCTAGCAGGGGTCGTTTCAGGGGGCAGACGCGATGGCTCAGGACTCGGGGCGGGGGGGGTAACGGTGGGGCGGCACAAGAAAGGGAGGATTCCCCCTGGGCCAGGCCCTCTCCCATGCCCGGCGGTGTTCCTGCTGTACCCTCCTCCACAGGCCCCACCAGATTCTCCCAAGCGGGAGCAGTGGTGGGCTGGGAAGGAGGAGGGGTGGCTTCAGGCGCCGGGCAGCCAGGGGCACCGGCGATGACGGGGTCGGCGCCCTGCCGGGGCTTGGGGGTCCCGGATGCTCCTCCTTGCCAGGCCAAGGGGCAGTCCCTCTGGACGTGCCCCATCGCCTGGCAGAGGTAGCACCGGGCCTCCCCCATGGAGTAGTGCACCCGGTAACAGGCCCCCTGATAGGGGACAAGGAATGACCCCTCGAGCGCCTCTCCGTCACGCCCCGCCGGCAGAATGAGAGGATGTGACGGAGGGCAGGGTCTTTGCAGCCCAGTTGGAGAGGGCTGACAACGGAGATGGGTTTCCCCAGGGTGGAGAGGGCAGGTAACCGGGTGGCATTGGGAAGAAAGGGAGGGACAGAGGTCAGGACCAGACGGATGCCCAGGTCCTCTAGCGGCTCCAGGGGGACGAACACGCCCCCCACAGCCAGGCCCTTCTCCACCGCCTCCTGGGCGGTGGCCTCTGATGCTAAGAAGACGACGACCTTTCCGTACATTTTGGAGGCTGCCACAATGGCCGTGTGTCCCACCACCCTTGCCAATGCCCGCATGTACGTCTCCACATGGGGCGAGGCAGGCACCAGGAGGCAACAGACGCCATGCTTCCTGCTCAAGGTCGGGAAGGGGCCCTGGCCGCTATAGATGGTAGTGGAGGGGGTGGGCGGGAAAGAGGATGTAGTGGTAGGCCAGGGGGCTGCCACCTCCTGGGCGTACGCCCTGGGGGCCGGGGGAGAGGCACCCGCAGAGCTGGTGGAGGGAACAGTGGGGAGGGGCACCGCGGTCGGTGGCGGGGCTGCAGCAGTGGGGGCAGCCCCTGCCATGGAGGGCTTGGTCTTTTTTGCGGGGCCGTTGCCCTTCTTTTTACCCTGGCCCTTCCCACCGGCTGGGAGGGCTTCCCCAGGGTCGGAAGGGGCGAGGGACGTGGCAGCAGCGAAGGTCACCCCGGTGTCCACCTCTGCCGGTGCCCCAGCGGGGGCAGTAGCAGGTGGCTCAGCTGCAGCAGTGGAGGTAGAGGCTCAGGGGGGCAACAGGGCAGCAGGTGGGGGAGGGATGGTGGGGTTTTCTGGAGGGGCCCCACCCGTCTCGTCCCCCGCCATCAAGAGCGGGGAGGGAAGTGGAGACACCAGAAAGAGGAGGGGAGAGGGGAAGTAGGTCGACCACTCGTCCCCGCTAGGCTGCAGGCAGGGGAGGAGGGCGCCAAAGGGGGTGAGCTGGACAGGGGGGCAATCAGGGGTTGGGGTCAATAACCAACACTGGGTGGGATTCTGGCTCCTCTAGCTGCACTAGGGGAGGGGGGGATACAACAGCATTGGGGGTGCAGTGAAGAGGGTTTAAACTAAAATGGGGAGTGGCACAAGCGCATGGGAGGGGGCATGGGCGCACGGAGCAAGGGGCTAGCTTCAGAGGCTGGGGCAGGGCAAACAAACAAGGGCTGCAGAGGGAAACGGGCGGGGCAGACAAACAAACCAAACCAGTAAGGGGGGCTGGGGCAAAGGGGGGGCAAAGGACTGGAAGGGGCAAATGGGGCAGATAGCAAGGGGAAAAGCTGTGAGGTGGGCAGTCCAGGGGGGAGCATGTGCGCCCACATGCACTTACACAAAGTCAGTTTGGGCTGGCTGCTGCTTCTGGCCCAAATGGTGGAATCAGGGCGTGGCAAGCCAAGCAAGCAGCTGAGTCCAGAGGCAGGAGCTGAGGCTGATGGTATACAGCCAGTGGGGGTGGTGGAGGGGGCAGCGGTGGTGGTTGGGGGGGAGACACAGATGGATCGGGCGGCAGCTCCACGCCACACCCCCGTGTCCCCACAAACACAGTCAAGACCCCCACCACAAGAGCACAGTTTGAAAGTTACTCAGTTCCAAAGGCCCCCTCCACGGTGGCCGGCAAAGTCTCAAGGTGCTCCCCCACTGGTAGATCGTCCTCTTCTTCTCCTCCTCGGGGCTTCAGCAGCTCCAGGAAGCAGACTCCGCAGCAGCAGCTCCAGGAACTCCAGGTGGTGGTCCGGGTAGGCAGAAAAACACCACCACCACCTGAGAGGGGTCCTAACAGCAACGGCTGGGGTCCCTCACTCCCCCATTCTGGGGAGCAGGCCAGCAGGCCCCCCCCCCACAAAGGGCTGCAGTTGGAGTAGTAGCAGTACCCGAGGGTGGGGGGGGTCCAGCAGCCGGCCAGCAACCAGGTAGCAGAGAAGGGGGATGGTGTCTGGCCCAGCCAGGGGAGCAGCAGGGAGAGCCCAGGGCCTAACAGCAGCAGTATCCGTATCAGCAGGAGCAGCAGCAGCCCTCTCCCTCCTTCTCCCTCCAGGCCAGAGGGCTACAGGAGAGTGATCCTATTGGGATCTACACATTAGTTAGTCACTGCTTAGTCTATTTTTCATTAGACACTGCAACCATTATTCCTTGCCTGGGACTACTGTGGGATCTCAGTGTTTACTAGGGGAGGCTCTTATCTAGCCCCCCCAGTCAAAGCACGGAGCAAAGTCCCATCCCCTCTCAGACTGGCAGATGCCGATTTATTTCTTCCCCATCTAGAACATATTTCCCAGCCTCCATTGCTAGAGCGCCACCTTCCCAACAGAAGGGCAGAGCATACAACCCAATCAGAGCATGCTTCTGGGGTCTCAGTTAGTTTGTTTACATAATGGTCCAATCCTACCCTACCCACGGAGACCATCTCCCTCCTCCACAATGCACAGCTTCCCATGGTCTATGAAACAGGGCTCTCAAAGTCACTGCTGAGGGCAGGTCTCTAACAGGCTGCACAGGACATGTGCCCCCTCCATATTATGTACAATACACACATACTTTAAGTCTTGTAATGCTCTTTCTCATTTCTCAGGAGACAAGATCCCTGTGCTCCAGTGGGTTCCCATCGTGGAATGTCCAGTAACTTCCTAGAGCAACAGGGAGTAATGAACTTCCATGCTCTCCATGGCAAGGGCGCAGAGCTGGAGGGGAGGACTAATCTTCTTTCTCCAGTGGCGACAGGACGTCAGAGTTACAATAGGCACACTGGGACACATTCATTTCAAAAGGAGCTGCATAACCTGAGTATTTCAGAAAGGAATTGGACTGGAAACTGCAGCCTCTCTATGCCTCTGGCACATGGTTGGTGACCAGCTGTGAGTGGTTTGCCAGCCGCTGCCCTATCCTGAAGGCCAGTTATAGCAGAATGGTGTAAACTGGCACCAAGGAATGCGACGTGCCTGCTATGCCCCAAACTGCCATTTTCAATGCGATTAACTTGGCTCTTAGGGAAAGTCAAGTGAGTGATAAGGATCCAGTGACTGACAACTGTCATTTAAAATACTAGTTAGCTATTTAATAGCAATACAAATCAACCACGCTGTCCTAGAACAGATCTTAAATCAGGCACCCAGGACACAACCCACAAACCCTTTACCTGGAGATATGTCAGCTGGCCAATATCATCAGGAAGTGATGTCAGCTGGTTGTCATGGAGATCTAAAACCTAGGACAGGAGGAGAAGATTCTGTCATCAATCAAGCTTGTGGTGAAGGTGTCATATTGTAAGCACAGAGAGGAGTTACCCAGCAGTGAAAATCAGTCTGCCAGGCTGCAACTTTCAAAGGGCCCTAAGAACATCAGGCATCCAATTCCTATGGACTTCTGGTAGGTGCTGGGCACCTAGCTCCTGTCAGTAATCCACTGTTCTCCACGTCCAGCAAAGGAAGGACAAGAAGTAATGGGCTCAGGTTGGACCTAGGGATACTTAAGTTAGATATTAGGAAAAGCTTTCTAACTCTACAGATAGTTCAGCACTGGAACAGGTCACCAAGGAAGCTTGTAGAGAATCCTTGTCACTCGAGGCTTTTAAGAACAGCTTGGACAAAAAGCTGTGAGGGATGGTCCTGCCTCAGTGCAGGGGGCTGGACTTGATGAACTCTCCTGATCCCATCCAGCCCTGCATTTCTATGACTCTACACTACGAGTTTATGTCGGAGTCCACACAACGAAGCCATTTTTTCCAACAAAGGGCTCTTAAAAGCCATTTCTGTACTCCTCCCCAGCAAGGGGATTAGCGCTGAAATCGACATCGCCGTTTCGAATTAGGGTTAGTGTGGACACAATTCAAAGGTATTAGCCTCTGGGAGCTATCCCACAGTGCACCATTGTGACTGCTCTGGACAGCACTCTGAACTCGGATGCACCGGTCAGGTGTACAGTAAAAGCCCCGGGAACTTTTGAATCTCATTTCCTGTTTGGCCAGGCGAACTCATCAGTACAGGTGACCATGCAGTCCCAGAATCGAAAAAGAGCTCCAGCATGGACCGAACGGGAGGTACTGAATCTGATCGCTGTATGGGGAGAGGAATCCGTGTTATCAGAACTACGTTCCAAAAGACGAAATGCCAAAACATTTCAAAAAATCTCTGAGGCCACGAGGGACAGAGGCTACATCAGGGACGCAACACAGTGCCGCGTGAAACTTAAGGAGTTCAGACAAGCGTACCAGAAAACCAAAGAATCAAAAGGACGCTCCGGGACAGAGCCCCAGACATGCCGCTTCTACGCTGAGCTGCATGCAATTCTAGGGGAGGCCGCCACCGCTACCCCACCCCTGTCCGTGATGGGACACTCTCCGCCATGCCTGAGGATTTTGTGGATGGGGAAGATGAGGAGGAGGAGCTTGAGGAGAGCACACAGCACACTGTTCTCTCCAACAGCCAGGATCTTTTTATCACCCTGACTGAAATACCCTCCCAACCCAACCAAGCTGGAGAAGGGACCTCTGGTGAGTGTACCTTTTTAAATATAATACATGTTATAAAAGCAAGCATTTTTTAATGATTAAGTAGCCCTGAGGACTTGGGATGCATTCGTGACCAGTACAGCTACTGAAAAAGTCTGTTGACGGGTCGGGAGATGGAGCGGAAATCCTCCAGGGACATCTCCATGAAGCACTCCTGGAGGTACTCTAAAAACCTTTGCAGAAGGTTTCCGGGGAGAGCAGCCTTATTCCGTCTTCCACGGTAGGACACTTTACCACGCCATGCTAGTAGCAAGTAATCTGGTATCATTGCATGACAAAGCTTGGCAGCGTATTGTCCCAGTGTTTGCTGGGTCCTCTGCCTGGTTAGGGGTAAATGTCATCAGTCAACCCTCCTTCCCTCCGTGAAAGCAACAGCAGACAATCATTTCGTGCCCTTTTCCCTGGATTGCGTCTGCTCGGGCAATCCAGGGAAAAGGGTGCAAAACGATTGTCTGCTGTTGCTTTCACGGAGGGAAGGAGGGTTGACTGATGACATTTACCCATAACCACCTGCGACAAATTTTTGGTCCCATCAGGCATTGGGAGCTCAGCCCAGAATTCCAATGGGCAGCGGGGACTGCGGGATAGCTACCCACAGTGCACCGCTCGGAATGTTGACGCTTGCCACAGTACTGTGGACACACACCACCGAATTAATGTGCTTAGTATGGACGCATGCACTCAATTTTATACAATCTGTTCCCAAAAATCGACTTCTGTAAAATCAGAGTACTTTCGTAGCGTAGACATAGCCAAGAAAATCCCAGCCTCTACAAACAAATGGATTCACAGTAGTGCCAGTGACAGGAGCTCAGCAGCGCCCAGATGGTAAAGACTTCCTGCCACTGCCTCCCGGGGATGAAACTGAAGGGGTGAGGTCAGTGAAGAAAACTTTACACCTTGCTGCCAGTCCCTAGAGGTGAGAATCAGTTTGATGGGTAGAGGGTTTACTTTTAACCCTGAGTGAATGCGAACAGAGACATTGTTACAGGCTCACAGGTTACCTTCACAGTTATGAGATTCAGGAGACTGCAGGACTTTGGAACCAGAGATGTTAGATTATTTGTATGAACAATCAGCACCTGAAGAAAAAAATAATATTGGAATAACATCACAGGAGATATTACAGCCTGAACAACCACATCCCCGTGGATTTCATTCTGTATTCAATTGTTCTATTTCTGTAAGGGGTTCAGACCTGATTAGATTAAATATTAAATAAAATATTTATTTGCATGAGTGGAACTGGCTGCCATAGGAGGCCAGAGTCAGATATCACAGCTGAATTTAAAGAGGGGTCTGGATAATTTTCTGATCAATAATACTTGAGGTCATGCAGGCTAAGACAGCAGGAGATTTGATTCTTTCTAAGTTAACTCCTGTAGAGGCTCAGCAAGAATTCCTACACATATTCTCCTGTGATAAAGAGGCTCATTGGTGGGTCACTACTCTCTGACAGCAACTCCTCTCAGGCTTGACAAATTCACTACACCTAACATATTGCTATCATAGTATTTGTCTGTAAAGAAGGTCTGTCATAAACATACAGCTAAGGGTAGCATAAGATCCCTCCTTTACCTGTAAAAGGTTAAGAAGCTCAGATAACCTGGTTGGCACCTGACCAAAAGGGCCAATAAGGGGAGAAGATACTTTCAAATCTGTGGGGGAAGATTTTTGTTTTGGGTTTTGTGTGTTCTCTCCGGAGACAAAGAGAGAGACCAAGCAAGCAATCCAGCTCCTACTGAATGATACATTTAAACTTACAGAAATAGTAAGTAAGAGCAAGGAGTATCTTTTATTTTAGCTTGTGAATTTTCCTCTATGCTAAGAGGAAGGTTTATTCCTGTTTTTTTTGTAACTTTAAAGTTTTGCCTAGAGGGGAATCCTCTATGTTTTAAATCTTACCCTGTAAAATTATCTTCCATCCTGATTTTACAGAGATGTTTCTTTTACGTTTTCTTCTTTTATTATAAAAGTTCTGTTTTTAAGAATCTGATTGGGGTTTTTAGTGTCCTAAAAACCCGAGGGTCTGGTCTGTGCTCACCTTGTTTACTCTCAAGCCTCCCCAGGAAAGGGGGTGAAGGGTTTTGGGGGATATTTTGGGGAAACAGTCGTCCTTTTCCTAAATCTTTGTCTAACTCACTTGGTGGTGGCAGCGATACCATTCCAAGAACAAGGAAGGATTTGTGCCTTGGGGAAGTTTTTAACCTAAGCTGGTAGAAATAAGCTTAGGGGGTCTTTCCTGAGGGTCCCCACATCTGTACCCTAGAGTTCAGAGTGGGGAGGGAACCCTGACAAGGTCATTGCCTCTATGATGAGATAACTGGCTCTGTGGATAAGGGGAAAGCAGTGGTTGTGTTATTTCTTGACTTTAGCAAAGCTTTTGATACGGTCTCCCACAGTATTCTTGCCAGCAAGTTAAAGAAGTATGGACTGGATGAATGGACTATAAAGTGGATAGAAAGTTGGCTAGATCGTCGGGCTCAATGGGTAGTGATCAATGGCTCCATGTCTAGTTGGCAGCCGGTATCAAGCAGAATGCCCCAAGGGTCGGTCCTGGGGCTGGTTTTGTTCAATATCTTCATAAATGATCTGGAGAATGGCGTGGATTGCACTCTCAGCAAGTTTGCAGATGACACTAAACTGGGAGGAATGGCAGATACGCTGGAGGGTAGGGATAGGATACAGAAGAACCTAGACAAATTAGAGGATTGGGCCAAAAGAAATCTGATGAGGTTCAACAAGGACAAGTGCAGAGTCCTGCACTTAGGACGGAAGAATCCCATGCACTGCTACAGACTAGGGACCGAATGGCTCGGCAGCAGTTCTGCAGAAAAGGACCTAGGGGTTACAGTGGACGAGAAGCTGGATATGAGTCAACAGTGTGCCCTTGTTGCCAAGAAGGCTAACAGTATTTTGGGCTGTATAAGTAGGGGCATTGCCAGCAGATGGAAGGACGTGATCATTCCCCTCTATTCGACATTGGTGAGGCCTCATCTGGAGTACTGTGTCCAGTTTTGGGACCCACGCTGCAAGAAGGATGTGGAAAAATTGGAGAGAGTCCAACGGAGGGCAACAAAAATGATTGGGGGCTGGAGCACATGATTTATGAGGAGAGGCTGAGGGAACTGGGATTATTTAGTCTGCGGAAGAGAAGAATGAGGGGGGATTTGATAGCTGCTTTCAACTACCTGAAAGGGGCTTCCAAAGAGGATGGATCTAGACTGTTCTCAGTGGTAGCAGATGACAGAACAAGGAGTAATGGTCTCAAGTTGAGGTGGGGGATGTTTAGGTTGGATGTTAGGAAAAACTTTTTCACTAGGAGGGTGGTGAAGCACTTGGAATGCATTACCTAGGGAGGTGGTGGAATCTCCTTCCGTAGAGGCTTTCAAGGTCAGGCTTGACAAAGCCCTGGGTGGGATGATTTAGTTGGGGATTGGTCCTGCTTTGAGCAGGGGTTTGGACTAGATGACCTCCTGAGGTCCCTTCCAACCCTGATATTCTATGTGAGGTATTAAATGAAAGCTGAAAGCAGCAGTCCCCAAACGAGAGACCGCAAAGTGGTCTCCAAAGTGTCCAGGAATGGGGACACGGCTCGGGGAGGAGGGATGTGGACAGGGGTAAGGGTGCCAAGGCTGGAGCTGCAGCCAGGGGTGAGTCTGGGGCTGGGAGCAGGGCCGCAGCCCAGCTCCGGTGGGGGTGCCAGGGTTGGGGACTGGTGTGGGGCCGTGAGTTGAGCCACGCCAAGGCTGAGGCCAGGGCCAGGCGTGGGGCCGGGAGCTGGGGACTCCTGGGGGCGGGACCAGAGCAGAGCTGGGGGTGGGAAGGGGCTGGGTGGCATTCCCTCCCTGCCCCCATGGCAGCTGGCCCAGGCCCCACTCGATGCCAGCATAAGGGGGTGCACCCCACACTTTCGGGACCTCTGTCTTATGGTATACTGGTCATCATTAGCGTTGCGAGATGTATATATGGGTGATAACTAAGAAGCTGTATGTATGTGCTACAAAATGTGTTCACCACGTGACCCGGCAGGGCTGATGAACAAGTCTGTCCGAGAAACAGGAATGTTGGTTTACATCAGAGACCTCGGCAGGCAGGTAAATCAAGCAATTCAAAATCCAATATGATGGGAGCTGCATTTGCATGTAAGACAACAGGAAAAGCCAGGCTGACCGGGGAAGCAGGGAGTGTGAAATCAGCCTGGGAAAGCACCAAAAACTAAAACCACTGGGGGGGTTGTCTTGTCTCTGGGGTCAAAAGAATGAGTTTTGAGGAAATATAAGGAGAAGCTAAAAGACATTTTGTTATCCATGTCTCTGGCAGAGGGGAGTGATTCGTGACCATTGTGGATGCTGGTTTTGACTGAAAACCAGCAAGCTCTGCAGACAGACTTTGAGGGTTAGAAAACTGCTTTAGCCAAAGGACGGTAGCCTGCTAAAATTTAGTCTTTTAGAAGTGTGTTATAGTTTTGTTTTTAACTGATTCTGTTTTCATTACCTTTATGCAGTACCACTTAAATCTCCATCTTTGTTAATACACTTCTCTTTATTTTATCATAAGTACATCTCAGTGCTGTAATATTAAGCAGACCGTGAATCCTTCATTGAATCAAACAGGCTGGTGTGTGCAGTGTCCCTTTGGAGATAGCAAACTTGGTAATTTCTGTGAGTGTCCAGTGATGGGCTGGATACTGCGGGGAATGCTTTCAAGGGTGATTGGAGTGCACCTAAAGTTAACCGGCAAGGCAAAGCAAGGCTGGCAGAGCTTCTGAGGAGATTGTTTGAGTGGCTACCAGACTAGAGTGACAGGAAGCTGACACCATGTTTAGCACCAGCAAGTCTCTCTCTCTCACTGAGGCAGGGGAGTAACAAGGTAACAGAATCCTGGGTGCCTCAAGAAAACATCAGAACACCCTCTATGTATAGCATTGCATAACTGGTCAAGTGCATTAAGGACAGAGATTTCACCTTCCTCTGAAGCATCATGTAAGCCCATATACGCTACATAGGCACTTCACATACTGTAATAACGCTTAGTATTTAGACTTCTCTTACCTTTTTTTGCAAAACTTTACATGTTGCAAAAGCGCCATATGGAATCTGAAATCAAGCACAAAAATAGCCCAATAGATCACAACAATACATTGCAACGTGCCATTAATTTTCTAAGCACTTCTAAAGTATCCATCCACAGGACACAACAATCCACTTTCATTAAAAACCAAACTGATACTAAGATTACTGTCTCTGTCATTAGTCAATAGCTGGTCCCAGGACCCAGCACTTCACTGCACTGCTGTGAACATCAACCAGTGGCTCTGGGCAGCACGACAGGGACTTCAGGCTAACAGAGAATGTGCTGCTAGGTCTGGACAGCTGTCCAGGACTTGGGTGGCTTAACAGGCAGCGCACAGATCCCTCAGAAGGCCAGGCACATTCTCAGTGAGTCTCTATACAAATGGGGAATCCCAGCATGTCTTTGTAACTCCCAGCACACAACCTGGCCAAATGGGAAAGGGGAGAGGACAGATGCCTTTACATATGTTGGTGTTCCTAGTATAGAAAAGGTGCAGAACTACTGTCTTAGGCCACAGAGAAGACTTCCCAAGAAAGGGGCAGAAGCCCCACACTTCAAAAGATGAACTAGACTGAACAAAGAGGCAACAATTCTGCACAGATAAAGCCATGACAGATAAATTAAGCAGTTCATCTCTGTCTCCAGACCAGCAAGATCACCCAAGATCACTTTTTGAATTTAAAGACAACCCAGGATCTACCCCGCCCCTTCCCTGAGGCCCCTCCCCTTCCCCAAAGCCCAACTCCACTCACTCCATTCCCCCCCCCCCCATCACTCACTCTCCCTCACACTCACTACCACTTTCACCGGGCTGGGGTAGGGGGTTGGGATTCTGGCTCTGGGCTGGAGCCGAGGGGTTTGCAGCGTGGGAGGGGGCTCTGTGCTGAGCCTGGGGCAGGAGGTTGGGGTGCAGGAGGGGGCTCCGGGCTGGGGCAGAGTGTTGGGGTGCAGGAGGGGGTGCAGGTGCTGGCTCTGGGAGGGGGGTCAGGGCTGGGGCTTGGGTTGCGGCCTCCTTCCAGGCAGCACTTACCTCCAGCGGCTCACAGTCAGCGGTGCAGCGTGGCTGCCACTAAGGCAATCTCCCTGCCTACCTCAGCCCCATGCCACTCCTGGAAAGCGCCAACACGCCCCTGCTGCCCCCGGGGGGGGGGGGGGGGGGGGGGGCATGTGGCTCTGTGTATTGCCCCTCTCTGCAAGCATGGCCTCCACAGCTCCCATTGGGCACAGCTCCCCATTCCTGGCCAATGGGAGCTGTGGGGGTGGTACTTACAGGCAGGAGCAGTGTGTGGAGGGAGACCCCCGGGGCCGTGGTAGCCGCTTCTGGGAGCAGCCTGGGGCTGGGGCAGGCAGGGAGCCTGTCTTAGCAGCAGCCCCGTTGCACAGCCAGAGATTGCAATCGACTGAGAGATCCTCCGGGATCGACCAGTTGATCATGATCGACTGGTTGGTGACCACTGCTCTAGTCTCATCAGAGTTATAACGACTGGCGTTCTATATTGGGAAGGAAATGAGAGAGCTGGACAGGTCCCCTCACTCTGCAAATCACATACCTCAGAGAGTTCACATTTAGATATATCAAGAATGTCATCAGCACCAGCTTCTTTTGCCTAGAGAGAGAGAGAGAAATATGTGCTGCACCTTTAGAATGCTAAGAGAGAAAAGTGGCCTCTTGCTGCATGTTGGCTAAACTACCCTGCTGACCTCTCTTTAGAAATTTCATCACAGCTCTTTGCTATGGCCACCCCAATCAAAGGCCAGTATTAGATGCAAAGTATATTCCATAGCTATACTTGAAGCCCTGTTCATGCAACCAAGAAACTAAATTCTACAATACAAACATTGTTTGTTCAGAAAAGTGAATTTCTGCATCAAGAGCAGAGATGTCACTTACTTGTGCGAGAAGATTTTAACAGAGAGCATATGAAAGTGTTTTAGTGACATAATTCCCGGTTCTCTAGGACTGGAGATAAACAGATCATGCAATGAATGAGAGGGAGGCTCTACTACATAAAGGGACTACTGTAAAAATGGTACCTCTTACTCCCTTTGTGCATTCAGAATCAGATCTGCTATCTATGGGAACAAAAGTAATTACTGCTGCTTTCTATTCCTGCTACAGGGCTAACTCAGCTGCAGAAAGGGGAGCTGGGGTTCATTCCTTCTTGTGTAAAGCAGTTGTTATGTTCCAGCTTGTAGCACTTGTGCAACCTGTTGCTACCACTAAAGGCGATAATGAGGTTGCACCAGGGAGCGTAACTTGGCCTCCAGAACTTGATATTATTAGTGATGCTCATAAGATGAAAAGAGTCCAGCTTGACCTGGAGCCCAGACTGAGTCTGCAGGGCTGGCAGTTAGAAAAAAATCCTTTCACTTGGAGACTAAGCACAGCCCCTATGGCAATAATCCTGGGACAACAAACACCAGACCCCACAGTGCTAGATTTACAGACACTCTTCCAGAGCAGAGACACACTTTGGGCCTGACCCTGCACCACTGCAAGCAATGGGAGTTTCACCACTCACTTCGAGGGGGGCTGGATCAGGGTCTTCAAGTGCATAAGCACCGAGGCCCTGATCCAGAAGGATATTTAAGTACATGTCTAATTTTAAGCTTGTGAATAGTCCAACTGACTCAAAAGCGCTATCGTGCTTACGCACCTTGCCGAATTGGGGCCCTCAGACAAGTTTCAAGGAGCAAAAAGTCAATTTTAAACACCACCTAAGCTTTATCCGTGAAGGTGGAAGTTTGAGTGAATTTTAGGGTTGGTGGATTGACAGACTGATAGCCCTGGAGACCAAAGTTCCCATTTATTTCCAGAACAGGTACAGCCCCAGCAAGGAAGGGAAAGCTGCCCCTTTACTGCCCCACCAATGTGCCAATCGTGACATGGTGCAACCATATGTGGGGCAAGAGGGTAAGTTCACTGTCCTTGGCCTCTCTGCTGAGATTGTCAACAAGGGGGCCAATAAGTGACCATTTTTGTGTATTTTGTGACATGTACACCTGTCCCACCAGGAACTAGCCAGAGACACCCTCCCAGCAAATTCATTTCACACAGTCTACTGAAATGAAGGCAGCTTACACAAACTTAAAAGTGAAAGGGAGTTATGATGGGGAACCCGACAGAGGCTAACAACAACTGCCAAGCCAGTCCAATTAGTTGATTGGACTCTGAACACATAAATCACTGTAACGTTCAGACTCAAAGAAAACCATCACTTTTACTGGTCAGACCGCTGGGGTTACTAGGAAGAATTAGAAGCAGCTGCAAGCCACAAGGGCAATTCTTCATAACACTCAGCATCCTCATCTCTGAGCTATTAAAAGATACAATGACCAGTTGGAAGAAGAGTTCTTCTAGTCCTCCGCAGCTTCTAAGGTAAATTACGTTTTGGGGGTCTAATCATTTCCACAGTAACGACTTCAGGGAGTAGCATCATTAATACATATTTATTCATTCCTGTTTTCACCAGACAATTAGATGTAACTACTGTTATTAACCCGGGTAGTGAAACTGATGTCAGAAAATACAAGGGCCAAATTCAGGTTTAAATGAAGTTTTAGTGCAGAGCAAGATGTCAGCAAGAGCTTAGAGAAGTGGAGCTTATGCATCATACTAGTTTAAAATACACACACTGGATGCAGGCATCCAAAGCAACATTTGATCCTTTGGCTAGATAGTGTCTCTAAACTATTAAAATTATGAATAGGGAAAAAAGTCTAAAACCACTCATCTCTTCTCAGTTACACCAGCTACTTACATATATTCATACAGTGCATAAGGCCTTTCATCCTGAAGCACTTTGCTGTCTGCTTAAATAGGAATCAATCTCCCACTAGCGAAATGTGGCTGCCTCTGGGGCAGAACATGGCAGCCATCCTATGCCAGCACCACTCCACAACTACTTTTAGAAGTGGTGAAAAAACTACCTGGGGATGGTTTTAAGGAGGAAGAATATAAACCAGGGGACAGACCCTCAGGTGGTATAAAGCAATGTAATTTCATTCACTTCAATGTAGCTATGACAACTTATACCAGTTGAGCATCTACCCCAGCTGTCCTAGCCAAATCATAGCGCAGGTAAACACCTGAACTTTTATTTATTATTATTATTTGCACTGCAGTAGCACCTAGTAATGAAAGTGCCATAGGATCTGTAGTTACCAGTGGTTGGGAGTTCAGCTTAGCATCCTTATCCAAAACAGGGATACAGAAAAGGGAAAAGCACCATCCCAAAGCTTACCAGGCACATTTGGTATTCAAGGCGCTTCCGGGCCGCATCACTGGGTTTCCTTTTACGGAAGAACAGCAGCATCTTTCACTTTTCACTCCAGATCTGTCTCAGTGGCAGAAAGCGACCAGTGTAAACAAAGGCAGAAGAGGCAGGAAGTGTACGTAACAGGTGTTGACAGGGAGCCTGGGTTAAGGAATTGCACTCTAAGTAAAAAGAAGAGAAAATCACCATCCCTGAGTTTGTCCTGGTTTAGGCTCTGATTCTGCCAGATAATCCCCAGAAGTCATTGGGGCTCCATGTTGGCACAAGGATTAGAGTGCCCAATTGGGTGCTAATGTTGCATCCAGGTAGTACCTGCCATTGCAGTAGATTATTTTATGCTTTTAAACCCCACCTTTGCCTTGTGCTAATGTAATACTTTTCAAGCACTTGCTTTTTAGACAGAAATACAGAATACTTCTCCAATTTACTCACCTAGTACTTTTGCTTAAAACATCTAGCAGTTTAAAGCCCATTTTCAGTTGGCAGACTTTTCAAGATATAATCACTTACATTCGGACCTATGTTAACACAAATGCACCTAAACTTTGCCCATAAAATAAGAGTTGATTGCCACTGCATTAGTCATATGCGGTGGTATGGGCTGCAGAGACAATAAATTCCAAACTGCAGTGCCTGGAGCACAAGCCTCTCAGCTTAAGCTGGAGCATTGATGCTGCGACCTGTAGTTTTTGCAGCACGAACACTTGCCATATTAAACACTAGGGTGGCCTTGTTACACCGAATTATGGACTCTGTGGGACACATTTGGCCAATCCTGAATTAACCAACAACCATGCAAACAATACTGCAATCATGTAGTATCAATAGCAATAAGAGGAGAGTGCTGTTAGCACACCAAGACCATTCCTATCTTCAGAAATGAGGCCTGCATGAACTAACCTGCACTAGGGGTTACTACTGTTTGGAGATAATGTACCCAAAAACCTCAAAGAGCTTTGGGATACAGGGTTGCAAAGTGTAACTGAATGGTTCTTTCTCAGACGAGCTGTGACTAGGACTATGTATTACTGAGGTATTACTATCTGCTATACTGACAGGTTTCAGAGTAGCAGCCGTGTTAGTCTGTATCCGCAAAAAGGAGGACTTGTGGCACCTAAGAGACTAACAAATTTATTTGAGCATAAGCTTTCGTGAGCTACAGCTCACTTCATCGGATGCATTCAGTGGAAAATACAGTGGGGAGATTTATATTACACAGAGAACCCCACTGTATTTTCCACTGAATGCACTGGATGAAGTGAGCTGTAGCTCACGAAACCTTATGTTCAAATAAATTTGTTAGTCTCTAAAGTGCCACAAGTCCTCCTTTTCTATCTGCTGTACACGACCATGGCAGATACAGTCCCATCAGAGGGAGCATCACAGCAGCAGACATTATTAAGATTTATAATATGAAAAACAAAATAATGACATTAAGTTCATGAAAAATATGGCAGCTTTCATTCCCTCAGAATAACATTAAAATGGAAAAGTCCAGCAGCCAGAATGAAACTAAGAGCAGCTTGCACTAGCTGCAGAATGAGAGAATTAGGAATATTCAGCCAATCTAGAACTGGCTGTTTGAATGGCCCCTAGTGCTTTATAACATGATACTCTATGTAGAAATTTACACACACACAATACACAATGGTACAGGTCCATTACAAAGGTTTTATTGGCTGATGTTGGGGTAGCTGCATAACTCACAAGAAGTCAAGGCATAAGTGAGTCAGGGAAGGCACGGTTTCTTTATGCCTACAATATCTCCACGTATATTTTGTACATGTCAAACACTGTAAAAGTGTTTGCAAGATTTTAGGTTTCTAAATTGATACAATTTTCAAGGCCTGTCACCTACAAAGGTAGGCTGCTGTAGATTATATGCGCCCAAACACGCAGAGCTCCAGTGGGTGAGGACAGTTGTAAATAATACATTGTAAAGACCTCTAAACATTAAAATAGTTTTCTGACATAACAATGAGGGAAGTGGAAGGTCTGATATCTCAGGTCCTTCCAGGGCTAGAACTGGGTGCTGGGCATCCCAGTGGAAAGTAAAGACCTGGTTCTATCTCCAATCATTTCTGAGACATGGGCCCTTAACTATGCCACTGCTCCAAGACTGAAGATTGCTGTGAAGGGCAGGATGAGCAGTTTAGAAGGAGAAATTTCACCTGGTTGTCTGGCAAATTGGGTCCTTTAAATGGCAGCTGCTTGAAAACTGCTCGGAAATTCAGGAAGTCATCCAGCAGATGTGGGTTAGCTGGCACACAGCACATGACCTGGGTGCATGATAAAAGGAGCTATCATTTTTCAGGTGCTGTATACATGAAAGCTCTCTCATCACTATACTATAGGTGGGGCTGGTAGTACTGCCTATTAATGTCGCCTGACACATCCCATTATAACACTCTATTTTCAATTGCTTATAACTTTGACAGATTTCAACCATTTAAGGTAAAGTTCTCCATGCCAGGTGTCTGTCTCAGACTGAATTTTTGAAAATTTCAGCCAGAATGGTTCAGCCATTTCCGAGAACAACACTAGGGAAAAATAAGTCCTTTTGCAATGTTAAAAAAAAAATATCTGGCGATCTTTTGATATGCTCTAGTACTTTGGAGCTGGTGACATTCAGCAGGGAGATGGCACTTTGCTGAAACAAAGGTATTTTGTCTTCCGTATGAAAACCCACCCAAACATGGCTGAGTTATACGCCTTTGGAAAAAAATCACAGTTCGCACAGGCTGAGCATGCTCCATCCTCTCGCAACTTCTACCTGTGACCAGACTGCGCTTGTGCCATCCCCACCAAGTGACTGCGCATGCGTCAATTCAGGGCTACAGGGGAAAAGCTGGACTTTACCTGTAATTACTGCTCCAGACTGGGGCGGAACAAGTCACTGGAACTGAGAGCAGGGAGCCTGTCTCTCCAGTGTTCTCAGAGACACCACCACCACCACCCCTCGCTGGCACCCAGGCCGTGTGGAGGAGGAAGCTGCCTGATCCAGATACAGAAGGGACAAAAGCTGGACCCTGAGGGTGGGAAAGGAGTTGACTGGGGCAAGGAGTCTGGTGAGACTGGGAGGGGAACAGATTGTGACAGGAAATTAGGGAGAGACTAGAACTGTCTGGGCAAGAAGCTAGACTGAGAGTCAGGAAGGAAGGGGAGGCTAGGACTGGTTGCACAGGGAGGCTGGTTGGGCAAGAAGGCGTGGAGCTGGGGTGGGGAGGATAGGCTGGAACAGCATGGGGAGGAGGTGACCAGCCCTCTGTGAAGAAAGAAGTGGTTCGGGACTATTTAGAAAAACTGGACGAGCATAAGTCCATGGGGCTGGATGCGCTGCATCCGAGAGTGCTAAAGGAGTTGGCGGATGTGATTGCAGAGCCATTGGCCATTATCTTTGAAAACTTATGGCGATTGGGTGAGGTCCCGGATGACTGGAAAAAGGCTAATGTAGTGCCCATCTTTAAAAAAGGGAAGAAGGAGGATCCTGGGAACTACAGACCAGTCAGCCTCACCTCAGTCCCTGGAAAAATCATGGAGCAGGTCCTCAAGGAATCAATTCTGATGCACTTAGAGGAGAGGAAAGTGATCAGGAACAGTCAGCATGGATTCACCAAGGGCAAGTCATGCCTGACTAATCTAATTGCCTTCTATGACGAGATAACTGGCTCTGTGGATGAGGGGAAAGCAGTGGACGTGTTGTTCCCTGACTTTAGCAAAGCTTTTGACATTGTCTCCCACAGTATTCTTGCCAGCAAGTTAAAGAAGTACAGGCTGGATGAATGGACTATAAGGTGGACAGAAAGCTGGCTAGATTGTCAGGCTCAACGGGTAGCAATCAATGGCTCCATGTCTAGTTGGCAGCCGGTATCAAGTGGAGTGCCCCAGGGGTCGGTCCTGGGGCTGGTTTTGTTCAATATCTTCATTAATGATCTGGAGGATAGTGTGGATTGCACCCTCAGCAAGTTTTCAGATGACACTAAACTGGGAGGAGAGGGAGATACGCGGGAGGGTAGGGATAGGATACAGAGGGACCTAGACAAATTAGAGGATTGGGCCAAAAGAAATCTGATGAGGTTCAACAAGGACAAGTGCAGAGTCCTGCACTTAGGACGGAAGAATCCCATGCACCGCTACAGACTAGGGACCGAATGGCTCGGCAGCAGTTCTGCAGAAAAAGACCTATGGATTACAGTGGACGAGAAGCTGGATATGAGTCAACAGTGTGCCCTTGTTGCCAAGAAGGCTAACAGTATTTTGGGCTGTATAAGTAGGGGCATTGCCAGCAGATGGAGGGACGTGATCATTCCCCTCTATTCGACATTGGTGCGGCCTCATCTGGAGTACTGTGTCCAGTTTTGGGCCCCACACTACAAGAAGGATGTGGAAAAATTGGAAAACGTCCAGCGGAGGGCAACAAAAATGATTAGGGGACTGGAACACATGACTTATAGATTCATAGATATTTAGGTCAGAAGGGACCATTATGATCATCTAGTCTGACCTCCTGCACAACGCAGGCCACAGAATTTCACCCACCACTCCTACAAAAAAACCTCACACCTATATCTGTGCTATTGAAGTCCTCAAATTGTAGTTTAAAGACCTCAAGGAGCAGAGAATCCTCCAGCAAGTGACCCGTGCCCCATGCTACAGAGGAAGGCGAAAAACCTCCAGGGCCTTCCAATCTGCCCTGGAGGAAAATTCCTTCCCGACCCCAAATATGGCGATCAGCTAAACCCTGAGCATATGGGCAAGATTCACCAGCCACATACTACAGAAAATTCTTTCCCGGGTAACTTGGATCTTACCCCATCTAAAAACCCATCACAGGCCATTGGGCCTATTTACCATTAATATTTAATTACCAAAACCATGTTATCCCATCATACCATCTCCTCCATAAACTTATCGAGTTTAATCTTAAAGCAAGATAGATCTTTTGCCCCCACTACTTCCCTCGGAAGGCTATTCCAAAACTTCACTCCTCTGATGGTTAGAAACCTTCGTCTAATTTCTAATCTAAATTTCCTAGTGGCCAGTTTATATCCATTTGTTCTTGTGTCCACATTGGTACTGAGTTTAAATAATTCTTCTCCCTCTCTGGTATTTATCCCTCTGATATATTTATAGAGAGCAATCATATCTCCCCTCAACCTTCTTTTAGTTAGGCTAAACAAGCCAAGCTCCCTGAGTCTCCTTTCATAAGACAAGTTTTCCATTCCTCGGATCATCCTAGTAGCCCTTCTCTGTACCTGTTCCAGTTTGAATTCATCCTTCTTAAACATGGGAGACCAGAGAGGCTGAGGGAACCGGGATTGTTTAGTCTGTGGAAGAGAAGAATGAGGGGGGATTTGATAGCTGCTTTCAACTACCTGAAAGGGGGTTCCAAAGAGAATGGCTCTAGACTGTTCTCAGTGGAAGCAGATGACAGAACGAGGAGTAATGGTCTCAAGTTGCAGTGGGGGAGGTTTAGGTTGGATATTAGGAAAAACTCTCTCATTAGGAGGGTGGTGAAACACCGGAATGTATTACCTAGGGAGGTGGTGGAATCTCCTTCCTTAGAAGTTTTTAAGGTCAGGCTTCACAAAGCCCTGGGTGGGATGATTTAGTTGGGGATTGGTCCTGCTTTGAGCAGGGGGTTGGACTAGATGACCTCCTGAGGTCCCTTCCAACCCTGATATTCTATGATTCTATGAACTGGATGCACAAGGAGACTGTGACTGTCCCTCACCCTTACACAAAGTAAGCAGTCATGGGATAAGAGGAAAGGTCATCTCATGCATCAGTAACTGGTTAATACATAGGAAACAATGGGTAGGAATAAACGGTCAGTTTTCACAATAGAGAGAGGTAAATAGCGGGGTTCCTCAGGAGTCTGTACTGGGACCAGTGCTGTTCAACATATTCAGAAATGATCTGGGAAAAGGGGTAAACAGTGACGTGGCAAAATTTGCAGACGATATAAAATTACTCAGGATACTTAAGTCCAAAGCAGACTATGAAGACTTACAAAGGGATCTCACAAAACTGGATGACTGGGCAACAAATGGCAGATTAAATTCAATGTTGATAAAAGCAAAGTAATGCACATTAGAAAATATAATCCCAATTACACATACAGAATGATGGGGTCTAAATTAGCTGTTACCACTCAAGAAAGAGATCTTGGAGTCGCTGAGGACAGTTCTCTGAAAACATCTGCTCAATGTGTAGCAGCAGTCAAAAAAGCAAACAGAATATTAGGAATCATTAGGAAAGGGATAGATAATAAGGCAGAAACTATCATAATGCCTCTACACAAATCCATGGTACGCTTACATTTTGAATAGTGTGCAGATCTGGTTGCCCCATCTCAAAAAAGATATATTGGAAAAGGCACAGAGGAGGACAACAAAAATGATTAGGGGTAGGGAACAGCTTCCATACGAGGAGAGATTAAAAAGACTGGGACTTTTCAGCTTGGAAAAAAGACTAGGAGGGGATATGATAGAGGTCTATAAAATCATGACTGAATAAGGAACTGTTATTTACTCCTTCACATAACATAAGAGCCAGGAGTCATCCAATGAAATTAATTGGCAGCAGGTTTAAAACAAACAAAAGGAAGTACTTCTTCACACAACATACAGTCAACCTGTGGAATTTGTTGCCAGAGGATGTTGTGAAGGCCAAAACAACAACAGGATTCAAAAAGAACTAGATAAGTTCATGGAGGATACGTCCATCAATGGCTATTACCCAGGATGGTCAGAGATGCAACCCCATGCTCGGAGTGTTCCTACCCTCTGCCAGAAGTTGGGAGTGGATGACAGGGGATGAATCACTTGATTGCCCAATCTGTTCATTCCTTCTGAAGCACCTGGCACTGGCTACTGCTGGAAGACAGGATACTGGGCTGGATGGACCATTGGTCTGACCCAGTCTGGCCATTCTTATGTTCTTATTCCTCTCCAGTGCACAACCTGCTATCAGTTACTCCATTAGCTCAAGTGGCAGAGGTCTGTGTGGTGGATCTAAAGGTTCCAGCCACACTGATGACACATATGGGTGTCAATATGTCTTATACCATATGACCATGTAATTACAAGACTGTATGATGCATAAAAGCAAGGAGGCTGATTTAAGGTTGCACAAGCACTCTTTCATACAGTCCAAGGCCAGAAGGGACCATTGTGATTACCTAGTCTGACTTTCCGTACAACACAGAGCAGATGCCTGCCTCAAAATAATTCCTACAGCCGATCTTTCAGAAAAATAGCCAATCTTGATTTTAAAATGGTCAGCCATGGAGAATCCACCACAATCCTTGATAAATTGTTCCAGTGGTTAATTACCGTCCCTCACTGTTAAACATTTACGCCTTATTTCCAGTTTGAATACCGGCACTGCCTAACTCTGAGTCATGCCTGAACTTCAAACCTTAATAATGTTCCTGTCACAGGTTTCTGGGCGTACGTCACGTCACGCCGCTGACCAGGCGAAGCTGCACCTGCGATGTGCAAGCGGCGACCGTGCCAGCGGGATCCGAAGGCGCTGACGAGTCCCGAGCCGGCCACTCAACCCCGCGGAGGCAGGAAGGGGCCTCTCGCCAGGGCCGGGGCTGGCGGGCAGTTGGCGGGAGGGGAACGCCAGGCCCAGCCGCTCCGCTCCCCGCTCAGGCCGCGCGGCGGGCCGGGGCGAGGGCGGCCGCCGCAGCCCAGCGCGGAAACCCCGGGGCAGGGGGAGCCCCACGGGACCGGCAACCTCGCGGCGGGGCAGCCGGCCCGGCCGCCGGGACCCCGGGCAGCTACAGCCAGGGCCGGCGGGGAGCTCCGCCAACAGCCCCCGGCGGGCTCCCCTCACGCCCGACCTCGCCCCCCGACTCACCGCGCTCCGCTGTCACCGCAGGGACTTCCGGGCTCCCCGCCCCGCGGCTGCGGGGTCACATGACCTGGCCGCGCCGCCGCGGAGGCGAGGCCAGCGCGCCCCACTCTCCAGGCGCGGGAGCGGCGGGGGTGGAGCGGGCGGCGCTCGCACAGCAAGCCGCCCCGCGATCCGGAGTCCCAGGGACCTGCAGCTAGACGGGGATTCGTTACCGTGCGAGCTAGGCTGGGGGCTTTGCCCACCCCTAACATGGCGGCTAGCTCGCCTCTGGGGGCCTTGCCCACACACAACATGGCGGCCGGATCCCCCGCCCTCCTGGGGGCTCTTGCCCACCCCTAACATGGCGGCTAGCTCGCCTCTGCGGGCCTTGCCCACACACAACATGGCGGCCGGATCCCCCGCCCTCCTGGGGGCTTTGCCCACCCCTAACATGGCGGCTAGCTCGCCTCTGGGGGCCTTGCCCACACACAACATGGCGGCCGGATCCCCCGCCCTCCTGTGGGCTCTTGCCCACCCCTAACATGGCGGCTGGGTGTGGCTTGCATGTGTCTCGCGAGATCTCGGCTAGTATATGTTGCGCGACCGGAGGCAGCTCTGGTCTCTTGTACGCGCTGCCCTAGGCCGGGAGGTGGCGGGAGCTGCCTGAGTCTCGCGTCCCGGATCCGGATCCGGCTCCATCCGCCTCGGGCCCGCCGCCATGCCGCCCAAGTTCGACCCCAACGAGATCAAAGTCGGTACGTTGGTGCGGGGCGGCCCGTGAGGTGCCGGGCCTGGGGCCGCGGCGGCCGGGGAGCCCTGTGCCCGGGCGGGGGGCGGCCCCCTGCGCGGGGCGGCCTGGCGCGCTCTGCCTGCGGGTGCCCGGCCTGGGCGCCGAGCGCGCCGCGAGCCCCGATCGGCCGCTCTGCTCCCGGCGTCCCCTGCGCGGCTCAGGCCGGGCCCAGGGGCCTGGCAAGGCCCGCGGGCTGCGTGAGCGCCCTGACGCCTCTCTCGCTTTCTCCGCAGTGTTCCTGAGGTGCACCGGCGGGGAGGTCGGTGCCACTTCCGCTCTGGCGCCTAAAATCGGCCCGTTGGGTTTGGTGAGTGGCGCTGGGAGAGGGGTTGCTCTGTGTCGCTCGTGGTATTACACGACGCTTGGCAGATGCTGCTGAAATGTCTGTAACTGATGCCTGGATGGCTACGCTACTAAAGGGGTATGATTAGGGTGAAGTTACTTTAGTCTAAACGAGAGATTTTAGTCCTAACGTGAACCTCTGAAACCCCCCTACAGCATAGCCGTGAGCTGAAATCTAACCTTGTACCCTGAGCTCCAAGTGCGTGAGTCCTGCGCTAGACTGAGTCAGTTGCCTCTTTAAGTACAGGAATCCAGTGTACCCGCTTCCCGTTTAGATAGGAGCTCTCTTTACAGAGACTGCTAAGGCTGTAAACTGGTCAGTTGCTCAACATAAAAGGAGTTAGCTCTTCTAAAATGCTGTAGGTTTTGCCATGGATGTGAGTTTGCTCCTTGTGACTGGGCAGAGAGCAAACTTGCAAGAAATTGAATTTAGCGTTGTTTTTGTATAACTAGGCTATTGTATCTCTTTGGGTGTGGTGTGTGAACATGTTAGTGCACCTCCCTGGGTGTGAGGGGGGGCCCTGGTTTTGAGATGGGCTTTTTGAAAAGGGAGCGGGGGGGGTGGATTTAGCAAAATAGAAGGGCCACTGAAGGGAGTGAGAAGTGTGATCGGGCATGGGAAATGACTGAGGGTGGGAGTGGACTGGCGCAAATAGCCAGTTAGGGCAGAGGAAAAACTGCAGAAAGCTGTTTAATGTGTGTCCAGCAGTCCTCGCTGCCACTTACTCTGGGTTTGTGGCTCGCTTTGCTGAGGCATTGCTCTCTCCATGAGATTTCAGAGATACACAGAAGGGTTTGTATTTGCTCAATCAGTGAATTTAGCTGTTTGGGAAGAGGGGAATCTTTCAAATACAGCAATAAAAATAACTGCAGGTACAGGGCATGAAGTGTACAGCATAATACAGGAGTTCAAACGAATAAGTGTTGGAAATTCTCTCTGAAGAGAAAATAATCAATTAAATGCTTGTTCTTGCCTTCAGTCTCCCAAAAAGGTTGGTGATGACATCGCCAAGGCAACAGGTGACTGGAAGGGGCTGAGGATCACCGTGAAACTCACTATCCAGAACAGGCAAGCTCAGGTACTAAATGCCAGAAGGGATGGCTTGGTGGGAGAAGCGCCAGGTTTGAAACACCTGCGTTTGCTTGAACCACAAGTGTCAGTCCCGGCAGGGTTGACTCAGCCCTTCATCCTTCCGAGGTAGATAAAATGAGTTCCATGCAGTTTACTGTGTGGGGGTCTCCTGGACGAGACCTTAAAAACAAAGTCCTTCCTAATCTCTGTAGGCTCTGAAGAGCTGGGGTGTATCCAATGCCAGAACTGTCTCTGGTCCACCATCCAGAGGCAGCTGCATTTCAGTGTATAATTCAGGGCTGTCCAGGCTAAAGATGCTGTGTATGCCACTGTGCTCAGAAATAGTGGAGTGTGTCTGAATCAAGAGCAGGCATCAAACTGACTATCAGGGTTAATGACAATAGAATGGAGAGGAACAAATGAGTTCATCAGTCTGCCAGGGTTGGTATCGTATTGGTCTTGGAACCATGACAACACTTTATTAAGAGACTACTATAGGGGGAATCGTTGGCTGATACTGGAGATGGGGTGGAGAGCAAGTTTTTAGACCAGGGAAACGCTGTGCCAAACTGGAATATTCCAACTACTCTTCAGTATACTTGTAGCCACCCGCCACCATACCTGTCTTGTACTGAAGTGACTGGTGTACTCCAGTGGTGTGCTGAGAGGAATCCCCAGCTTAGGAAGCAGGGCTATTCTGTGTGTGGAGAGCTCTGTGCCGAAAGGCTGGGAACATTGAATCACACGTCTTCCCATAGAGAAGAATAGTAACAAGCATGTCGAGTACACACATGCATCCGATGAAGTGAGCTGTAGCTCACGAAAGCTCATGCTCAAATAAATTGGTTAGTCTCTAAGGTGCCACAAGTCCTCCTTTTCTTTTTGCGAATACAGACTAACACGGCTGTTACTCTGAAACAGGTGGGAGGGTGATCCCAATTATTTTCTAGTAAATACAATGCATTTAGGTTTATTACAATTCTGTGTGCATGTGAGTTGGAGGCTGTTAGCTCTTTCAAAGACTGATTTTTGTCAAGCATTCTGGATTTGCTTTCTGACCTCAGTATCTCCTAAAGAAAACATGTTCCCCTCCCCCATTCAGATCGAGGTTGTCCCTTCTGCCTCTGCCCTGATCATCAAAGCCCTCAAGGAGCCTCCTCGTGACAGGAAGAAGCAGAAGAACAGTAAGCTTTCTTTTTTGCTAACTTCCATTGGTCACTGGTGCTAAGTGGTGCAGCCAGCCCAGATCTAGCTGGCTGTCACTTAACTTGCCTACCTCCAGTTTACTCCTCTGCAAAATGGGAATATTTGCCAACCTTGTAGGGGATTGTGGGGCTTCATTAATGTTGTGAAGCACTTCACGATTCCAACCTGCAAGGCACAGAAGTACAATCCAAGATCTATCTGAAGGGGAAATTACTCCCTAAGATGCAGGGAATTGAAATGATTTGCCTGTGGATCATTGTACTTTTATGACCAGCTCCATAAAAAGTTCTCAAACTTTTGTATTGGTGACTGCTTTCACACAGCAAGCCTCTTGAGTGCGAACCCCCTTTACAAGTTAAAAACACATTTTTTTTATATTTAAAGCTATCATGAATGCTGGAGGCAAAGTGGGGTTTGGAGCTGACAGCTTGTGACCTCCACATACTAACCTCATGACCCCATGAGGTGTCATGACACCCAGTTTGAGAACCCCTGGAGTTTGTCTGATCTAAAACTTCAGTAAAACAGCCACCTGCCACTGTACCTGTCTAGTATGAAGTGCCTGGTACAATCCAGTGGTGAGCTGATAGAAAACACCAGCTTAGGAAACAGGGTTATTCTCTTCGTGGGTAACTCTGTGCCAAAGTCTGGGAACACCAGATGATAAACCAAGGAATGAGTGTGCTGCTATACTGTCCCCCTACCCTCTTCGCTCCCAGGGTTGAGATGTTGAACTGATTTGTTTGTTGCTCTTCAGAGGACTCACTGGTGTTTTGATTTTGTTCACAGTTAAACACAGTGGCAGTGTCAGCTTTGATGAGATAGTAAACATTGCACGCCAGATGAGGCACAGGTCCTTGGCCCGGGAGCTCTCTGGTAAGAGCAGTATGCTGCTAGGGGGTTACTAATGTGGTGGCTGCCATAGGCTGGTCTTGAGTGCCTGAACCAGCTCTGCCTTCTGAACTCAGATGGGCTGCAGAGCCCCTCATCCTGCTTGTCTACCCACTAGCTGGCCTACTCTGCAGCTCTGGGCTCCATGCCAGCAACCTCAGCCTCTGCTGTAGGTTTTCACTTATATTTCCTGGTGTGAATGGGTAGATTCATGAGCATGGACAGTCAAGCTGGCAGAGGCGGAACATGGCAGGACTTTTTTCCCCCCCCATACTCCTGACCCTGTCACAGTGCAGTCTGTTTCCAAAGCGGACAAGCCAGTCCCCTGCTGACAGATACCTGGGCATTAGCTAGCTTCCTAAACTACAATATAAATCCTCTTGAGTAGCTTCCATATCTGATTCAGTTTCTCAAGATACCTTAGTCTTAGAAATTGGTCACACCCGCTTAGTAACAGGCCTGTCTTACTGAGATACATTCAGCCAAGTCAGCTCTGAAAGGGGATACGAAGGAACTTGTGTATGTCCTTCTGGAAGGTCCCATGTACCTTCTTGTCCGTGCTGAAACATCAGTGACCTTTCTAGATCGACATACCCAGGAGACAATGTGCTGCACTGATGCAGGAGACCCAGGTTCCAGGATATGCTCATTATGCCCTCAGCAGTGAATCCTGCTAATGTACCTTGCAGACCTCTGGGGATGGAGGTTATAGCTTGTATAGGTAGAAAAATGGCATAGGGCAGTGATTTTCAACCTATGATCCATGGATCCCTGGGGGTCCCCAGACTATGCCTAAGATTTCCAAAGGGGTCTGCACCTCCATTAGAAATTTTTTTAGGGGTCACTGGACCCCAGGAGAGGAGCCTCCCATATAACACATGCCAAGCCTCCTTGCACCCATTCATCAAACAGTTCAGTATTTAACAGACTTCCACCAGGAGGGAGACATGCACAGGAATTAACGTGCTGTAGTACGTCACTGACCTGCTGCTACCAGCGTACCTAACAGGGACACTTTTCCCCCAATGGAAAAATCTGAACTCTGAAAGCAAGTCAGGCTTGGTCTGTGTCACATCACTGTGTTGTCAGGGGCGGTCTAACATGCAGTCTCTCTGTTACAGGAACTATTAAGGAGATTCTAGGAACTGCTCAGTCTGTTGGCTGCAATATTGATGGCAGACATCCTCATGATGTCATCGATGACATCAACAGTGGCACAATAGAATGCCCAGCTGTAAGTCTCAAACTTCAGTTGAAATTGACTAGCATCGTCTAAGAACAAAATATCTCTTTACTAATGGGAGGCTTGTTTTGTTTTTTCAACAGAGCTAAGGCAGAAGCCAAGAAGAACTCTCAACATGAAAGCTGATTGAGATTTTTTGTGACAATTAGGAAACCTCAATAAAACCTGCAGTTGAGTGAGAGTAGTCTGGTCATTTAAATACAGGATCCAGGTTGTCATCTGAAGGTGCAAAATGCTGGAATCTAAACACATGGTTGATTCCAGACAATCTGTATTCTTCCACATCAAGATTACAGGATTTTTTCCTGGTCACACACTGAACTAATATCTAGTACCTACACTAACAGTTTGTCCTTGAGACACCCCCTGCATTTTGGAATGGAGAAAACATGCTACAGAAATTGCCTCTCAACTCCTATCCCTCTTAAAACTTGCCATCATAAATAGATGTATTCCTTGTGAGCAGGTGGTTTATTCAGAATAGTAAATCTGTGCAAATCTTAATTTATGCTAGTGCTATGTGTACCTAACAGCTAGAAGAGCATAAATAACTGATATCTTTGCATGTGTAGGCTATGGAGGACTGCAGTCATGTCATAAAATGTAATACAGCCTGCAGGCAGATTGTTCAGGTGGCTAGCTTGAGCTAATGCATTTAAATTATGAAGTTTTCACCTGTGGTAGTGATGAAACAGGATACAGCATGATCTTGACATTACATGACTACCATCTTAAATGGAAATTTACTCCTGAACACCCAGCCGTGTTAAATATACTTAGACAAATCTGTTTTAATAGCAGGTAAAAAGTGAGTGCTCCCAAAGTCCTCTGCTTGAGCGTCTGTGAAGGCAGGCACCCTGGTTCTTAATGTGTAATAGGTACCTAGTCCAATTCAAAACTTCAATTTTCAAGGGTTTATTACTTGTAAATGTGTGTCTGGTCAACATTAGCATCCTCAATCTCTAACAGCAAAAGCTACCCATTATTACAGTACAGCTCCAAGCTTTGTAGGTGTACTGGGCTTGTACTTCTCTCTGAATAAACAGGTTGTTTCAGATCAGAATCCGTGTAGGGAGGAGACTTAGTAATAGAGTACACTGCATAATGAATCTTAGTCTGTGTTAACTTTGTGAGCCTCTTTAGATGAACACACTACATGGGCTGCTGTTAAGCAGATGGAAATTGAGCAAAGTTATTTGGTCTTTGCAGCTCCTGTTCAGAGAGTTGTGAAGGGCCCGGTTTCATGTCTCTTAGGTCTCCTGATGCCCTGGATGATGACACTTGGGCAGCTGGGCAAACGAGCTATGTGTCCCTTCTCAACATCATATGATCCTGGTCCTGGTGTGTTTCCTGAAAGGAAGAAAACCCAGCAGCTGGTACATCTTAAATTTGTGGACAATCTGCCCTTCTCTTGGTACTAAAAGGCTTCCTCTAAGAGTCTCTGCTCAGCATTTCATGTGGGGATAGACATTAGGATCCCACCACCCGTGGCTTTCCTAACTACATGTAAACAGGATCTTAGTGCTGTGTCCATGAATTACTAGCATGTGAAATGCATCCTGTGAGCTTTAAGATTTCACCTACTGCTGTAAAAACCAACTCCATAGTTGCTTCTGCTCCCCTTGATGTGTCTGGCAGGGTGGTTTAGGTGTATACAGACCTAATGAAATTCAGATGCTGTAGCCTGCATGTTTTCATTTAAATGTTCAAGCTACGAAGATCTCCTGGTGCAGGAGCCGAAGTGCCAGAATATGCAAACTACCCCTTCAGTGGAAAAGTACTAACTCAAACTGAACGTCTGGAGGCCTAGATTTCCAGAGTGTTTAAAATTGCCATTCTACAGTTAGGCTGGGTATCTGCAAATGACAATAGCCCCATACACGAATGGCAGGAACAGCAGTGGTTGTAAAACTTCTGAAACTGAGCATGCTCCTAGTGAGTTTTGCTTGTAACTGAAAACACAATGCAGCCTTTGGTGGTAACTTCTGAGCTAGAACCGCCTCTTCTCGCTGTAGTATGAAAATAAGGGATGTGCCCCTGGAAGGATTTACAATAGTGTGTGTGCAGTGCTATCATGATCACTTAAATATGAACACTAGTCAACTGCAGCTCAAAATGCTTTGCAGCTGTAACCTAGCAGATGTACTGCATCCCACCCTGGCTCACCTCTTCAGTTTACAAGGGGAAACTGAGTCAGACAGCTCAAGTGACTTATCCAAGCTGGCTGCTGAGGTGGTGTCAGCTGGGATTAGGACAGAGCAGTCCCTCTTTCTATCTCAGTCCCCCTTTTCAGGAGAGAAATTCCTGTGTTCGGTCAGATTTTCAAGGGGATGCTGAGCAATCCTAAAAACCTGGCTACTTCTTGAGGTACCTTGTAAATCTGAAAATTCTCTGGTCCTAATGCCAACTAAGGTCAGGTCTACACTTCACTTTAGATACTGTAGTAATGGGTGGGGGGAGGGTTGATTTTGTTTTTAAACCAGCACAGAACTAGCCCTAGTGCAGAAAAATTGGTCGTGACCCATAGTGAGAACCACTGTACTATGCCAAAGCTGCTTGTTTTGCTGTGGGTCCTTTCCCACATTGAATGGAACAGTGTTTCCCAATTCATACTGAGCTTTGACAAAATATGTGGCCCCCAAGTTGGCTGCTACCTGTTTTATCCTCAAAACAGAACTTCTACTTAATCCGTTTTTTCTGTCAGTGGTGTTTCACTATCACCCATGAGTGTGAAATTATCAGTGTCCTGCTTGACACAACCTACTCCCATGTTTTCAAGAATGGCATCTGTCTGCTCCATCCCTTCCCCTGAAAAATCTCAGAGGGGAAGAGAAATGGGAATATGGTAAGAAGAATAGGGGAGACAATTGCAATAACGCAGGGAATATGCAGAAAGTTAGTTGCTCTGTAGCAAACTGCTGCTTAGCTTGCACGGTGAAGTGTATATACAGCCAGAGAGTAATAGATTTAATTGCACAGGGCTTTGCTGTTTTTTTTACCTGAAGTGCCCCATTTATGAGTCCCCTGTGGCCGGTTTCTTATAGAGTAAGAAGGTGAGGTCTGCAACACCTGGAAATATGCTGGTGTTGTGTCATATTTATTTGGTGCTGGGTCAATTTGAGCATCTGGAAAAAGAAATGGGAAAGTATGATACCAAACTCGGGACTAAAACAAAACCTGGAGACACTTAGAAGAGACAGTGGTGTTGGGGTCTGCCCTATCATCTTGCTAACAGAATAAAATCAGGACCTAGGACCGTAGCTCCCATAATATACAGGTGTTGTGACTTTTCAACAACCAACTACACTGTGCAACCCTGTGTTCACATGTGGCTCTACAGCAACAAAGTGCTGTGTTTGAGCAAACAGATTTTTGGTTCGATGTGTATTTTACCTGCCTTGTCAAGTCACACCCCTGAGTGGGTGAAATTTTACAAGGCTGAGTAATGGTGAAGGAAAATAAAAAAAATACTTTGACCATGTCGTTTTAAGAGGTAAAATGCTAGCTCTTCTCTGTGTACATGGGGGACAGCTAGAGAGTTACAGAAGGATATAAACTATTAGAGGACAGTGCTGGGAAGCAGGCTTCATAGAATATCAGGGTTGGAAGGGACCTCAGTGGGTCATCTAGTCCAACCCCCTGCTCAAAGCAGGACCAATCCCCAACTAAATCATCCCAGCCAGGGCTTTGTCAAGCCTGACCTTAAAAACCTCTAAGGAAGGAGATTCCACCTTAAATGAGGCCTTGAACAACAGGGTACTGCTAATGCTGAGAGCTGCACTGAGATCAGCTAGACAGAAGAGAGGGACCCACCCATAGCAGTAAAGTGTAGGCCCTTAGCTGCCCCAAGAAGGGCACATGCAGGTCTGACAGCAGCCCAGAGAGCTGTGCTGGGGAAGATGGTCAGAGAGCTAAGAGGAGACTACCTTACTGGGCACAAGAACTTGGGAGGAGTCAGTGTTAATAGCAGAGCCATAACTGGGCATTTTAGCATCCAGGGTGAGAGCATATTTACACCCCATACTGCTTTTCTGTAATTTTTCTGCCCCCATGGCTTTGTGGGCGGCTGCTCTGCTCGCCCCACCCGGTTATGGCCCTGATCAGAACACTCACCTTTGCTGACAAGGCTGAATTTCCCCTTTCTCCCAATGCTGTAGCTCGGGTACCCTGGTCTGCTGGCCTGCCGGGGGCCCAGGGTCGAGGCCTGCGTGTAGTGGAATGGAGACGGCCACTACCAGAACAGAGTTAGTCTTATCAAAGCACAGTGCTAAGTAAAGTAACAGACATTACAGTGAAGGGCAGATCCCACTGCAGGAGCATCAGGGAGACTGGTGCACTGTGGGTCTACGGGGAAAGAGGGTCTGGAACACTCAGGGACTCCTCAGTTACCGGAAAGGCTGAGGTCATGGGTGGCTAAAGTGATGGCCAGCGTGATCGTTAGTGAAGAGGAGCAGTCTGGCTCCAGGCTGCTCCAGTTCTGCTAGGTCATCTAGAGCTCTTTAAATGCTGTGCCTACAGTGTCTCTCTTTGCCATCTGCTCCCCCTACTGCCTGAAGTGTCTTCCCCATGTGACTGTGCCATCCTGCTGGCCACATGATCAACTCAAGTCTGAGCCTTGTCCATCCCAGCCCTGCGCCTTGGGCAGTCATTTACACAAGTGTAAAACGCATGCAGAGTGGATGTAAAATGCTCCCAGCTCCCAAGGGCAAGCATTTTGCATTGGCTCTGCACTGCTGTGAATGGCTGCACAAGGTCCATGGCCATGCAATAATCTTTTTCCTCCACAATGGAGGCTCTTTGCACACAGGGGTGAGAAACACAGTCTATGCCATGGCGGCTCATTCGGTCTCAGATGCGCGGGCTGGTGGAGGACAGAGCCTGGGAGAATACCACCTCCTGTTTTTTCCAGTCTGAGCTCTGGGAGGGGGAGAGGAATTTGTAAAGATTCAACCAAAGAGAAATAAACAAGGATCACCTACATTGCTCTCTGTGTTAAAATCCGCCTTCCTGGTAAAGGGGCTTTTGCTCTGGAACCAGGACTTCTGCCAGGATCTGCGGCCTCCCCCCTCTGGAGAAAACAAACAGCAAAGGGTAAGTCTGGGGAGCTGCTCCCTTCACCCTGGAGCCCTTTGCTCCACCTATACAAGCACTTGGTAGGACGTAGGGAGAGCGGACTGAAATAACACATCCACCAGACAGACAGACACCTGAAGAGCCACAGCTGTGCAATTCACTACTCCCCGTCCCAGGGCAAAGAGTTAAACATACCAGTATTGTTTGGATTGGAGTAGGACGTAGCAGGCCCAGTCCTGGACCAGGACACCATGGTGCTAGGTGCTGTTCAGACACACACTGGGAGACATCTGGTCAGTGACTGAAAGCAGGTCAACCCACTGAGTACCTCTAGGGGGCGTCTTCCTCCCAAAGGTATAGGCTGGAGCACTGGTCTCCCTGCAGCTCCTGGTGGGTGGCGAGTAGGCAGCTGGCCCAGGGCTATCTACATTGATGACCAGAGGCGGGCGGCTATCCATTGCCTCTCTGTATCCTAGGAAAACAGCACAACATGGTGAAGGAGCCAAGCTCATTGGGGTAAAGGGCTGGCTGCATGGTCCATGCCCCATCTGTAAGTTACACGCTCCAGGGCTGGTCTGGAGCTGGCTGGGCTTTCAGGGGAAGCGCAGCTGCCAGCAGCCATCGTTTGTTCAGCACTGCCCCAGGTTCTCGCAATCGCCCCTGGGGTGGTTCAGCCCAAGCCAGTGCCCTGGCATGTGGGAGGTGGTTCTCGCACAGCGATGCTATGCCCTTCTAAGCACTATAGACCCACTCATGGCTACAGGAGCCCCCGAGCCCCTCTGCCAGCTGCCCTCAGCTGGACTCGGCAGCAGCACAAGGCGCTGGAGCTCAGTGCTAGCAAGAGCCTGGTGCTCCTGTGGGTGGAGGAAGAAGAGGCCAGCCCTGGCACTGGCTGGGGGAAGTCTGACCCAATGGTTGGTAAATACCAAGAACTAGAGCCCATCCCAGTGGGGTGGAGAGGAGAGTGGGAATAGATAACGTGGGGGGAGGGAGTGGAAGGGTGGGAGAAGAGGAGAGGCCTGTGGGGAAAGTGGGGGTATGGTTCCGTGAGGAGAGGGGTCCCCTGTGAGGAGAGGTGGGTGAAGATGGAGCTTGGCAGATCCTGGAGGAAGCAGGAGCTGGGCCAGGAAGGCAAAGGCTGGAATAGCCAGGCCTTCGGGTGTTTGCTGGGACATCCCCCGCTGAGCAGCTGCTCCGGGAGATGTACAGTAGGTGACCGGCGTAGGTTGGCCTTGCCTGATAGACCTTGTGCTCTGGGCACCCCCTGCTCTGGCGCAGTGGGTGGGCTCCTGGCACGGCTGTCTGCTGCTGGGTGCAGACACCTCCCTTGTGACCTCAGTGTATGTTTGGGCTGCTGGATCCTAGACCCAAACCACTGCGGCCTCCCCCGCCCTGACGTCCTTCCTCTCCGGGACTTGGGCTCTGTGCTCAAACATCAGGGACTCTTCTGTGGCGGAGGCCATGGGCCACCATGTCAGAGCCAGCTTCAGAGTGTTTTAGTGTGTGACTGTGGTTGCACTGGAACGTTGGGAGACGTTTCCTCCCCACACAGGGCTGGCTAATCCTGGGCTTTAGGAATCTAGCAGTGCTTCCTCCTGGGCCTTGGCCTTGAAAAGATGGGCATGCAAATGGGGAGCCTGGCTGTTTGTGCTGCTGCCAACCTTCCTCCCTCCCCTGCAACTGTGTGCTGCCAAGTGTTGCTCCCCAGACCCTAGTGAAAGCCCCCTTGGCGCACCTGCTCCTGGAGACCAGTAGGAACTGGAGATGAGCTTGGGGTGCTCAGATCCTGCATTTTGCCCTGTAACCATATCGAGTAGGGACCAAAATCTCAGCAGGGAAGGAGCCAGTCTCCATTGTCTCTTGCAGCCTGACTAATGCAGCCACCGACAGACCATGGCCACCCAGCACAGTGTACTCCTGCCTCCTTGGTATCCCAACAGGAGTAGGGCAGGGGATACATGGTTGGCAGCAGGGGAGAGACGGGTGACGGAAGGACGGGGGCTTTTGCCAGCCTGGCTGAGGGAAGAGAGGGCCCCGCTTCCCTGCAGCAGCCATTTATTAATAAATAAAAAGGATCAGTTGCTGGCCACAGTGTAAAGCATTTCACTGGGAAAACTCCCGGGAAAGCTTGTGCTGAAGAGAGTCTTGACATCCCTGCTGAGATTCTTGTCCCTACTAAATATGGCTACGGGGCAAAATGCCGGATCTGAGCACCCCAAGCACAGCTGAGCTAAGCAGTTTGAGCTCATCTCTGGTCCATAGCCCCGACCAAGGCAGGATTCCCCCTAGCCTAGGCCATCTGAGGCACTTGTACTTACTGCTGCCCTTCAGCACACTGATCTGCGGTAACAGAAGCGTGCTGGGTTCTCTATTCAGGCGACCCCTGCAAACAAGACACACATTGAGCGTCAGTCCCTCCCCATAGCCTTGGGCAGTGCTCAGCCCTCTCTGGGAGGAGCTGCCCCCATGACACACAGAAGTGGCAAGGTGGGTATTAAGGTACGGAGCTGACGCCAGCTTCAAATACAGATAAAATAGAATCATACCAGCTGTGTTCAAAGAGTGCGCCTTTGAGCATGTGGGGAGCAGCACAAACAGACTATAACAGGAATCAACAGGGACAGCACAAAAAACAGTAAAGAACTGGGTCTGTGCCCAGGCCCTGTGCACAGGGCCTGGCCTGGGATGTCGAGCTGGGGAGTGACAGAGCATGTAGTGCTGGTTTCAGGCAGTGGTAATCTTCCCCGCACCAGCCCTGAGATGAATCATGGAGCTCAGTCACCCGGGGATGCCGCTGGGATTGCAGACAAGGGTGCACATTGGGGTGGAAATAGCAGATTGAGGCTATGACTGGCGGCCACCAACCTTGCTGCTGCCCAGCCACTGAACAGCTGTCAGGTCGTGATGATGTTTGGTCGCTATCAGTCTGGACTTACTAAATCTGTGACCTGACTGTGGATGGCACAATGTCCCAGTGACATTCCCCTGAGCTCCTGGTGAACCAAAGGGAAGGGGGCTCTGACACTGCCATGGAGTTGTCCTGTTAGCGAATAGCTCAAATCTGACACCTGTGTTAACTCTTCAAACCTGAGCTCAGCATCAGAATCTCATGATTCTGTGGGCAGAATGAAAACCCTCAGATGGGGACCTCCAGAGCGTGTGACCAACCCTAAGGGCAGAACCCCTGCGCACACAGGAGCTGCCCCAGCAGATGGGAGGGCACCGAGAAAATCCCCCTTCTTTAAACACGCTTGCCCAGTGTTACCAGTGATACTGTGTGTGCTGCTTGTTGAGCAATGGTTTCCCATGTGGTTTCCAGTGCTGGTTGCCATTCATGTAGTATTGGGCCAAAAACTTGGTGAGTTTTTGCTGATATTCCATTTCTGCGACGGATTGCCCTTCTGTGTTGGCGGGGGGGACTGTCCTCCAGCCATTGGATGGAATAATAGCTCCCCTCTGTGTGACATCAGCAAGTCCCTGTATTCTGAAGATTTGTAGGTTCCATTCTCCCTTGTTGCAGCAGCCCTGGGGAGCTGGAACCACTCTGCTAGCCTTCCTGTGTGACCTTGTGGAAGGCACTTCCCCGCTCTGCTTTGGAGCCTGGCTAGACTAGGGGACTCTGCCCCAGCAGTTACATCAGTTTAAACCTCTAGTGTAGAGACACGGCACTAGTGCAAAGCAGGGCTCCTGCCAGAGAGACTTAGGGTACATACACTTTGCGATGTAAGCCCTGGCTCAGACCCAGAGGCAAACCCAAACCCCTGTTAGTTTATACGCAAATCTGTCTGACTTGGGACTGGGCCCAGAACTCCACAGGGGTGGAAGGGTCAAATCTGGTTCCCCTGAGGACTCGGGCCCAAATACCATAATTTTGCAGCGTGGACACAGCTTGGGCCCGGGGCAAGGCCCCCCAGACTCAGTCCCTGAGAGTGTGCTGACGCTGTTGTATTGTTTAGCCTCTCTATCCCAAAAGCGGTAAATGACTCCCAAGAAACGGAAGTGGCCCCTCTTGTTCTAGTACAGCAGCTCGGTGTTTAACCCTTTCATTTTATTCTGACTGATGAGCTGCAAACACATTGAACCTTCTCCTGTATTTGCAATGGCCACCACCAGAAGAAGTCCTTTGCCAAGCACATTGCTTCCAGGTCATGGGCGCACAGCCAGATTTTGGTGACTCTCTGGTGTGAGATGAGCAAAAAGCATGATTTTAACAAGGAATGACCATGTGTACCAAGAAATAGTGAAGAAGCTGGCAGCATTAGGAATCAGGAGTTTGGAGGCAGGCAGGGACAGACTCTAGAAGAGCAGAGAAGGATGGGAGCAAGGGCTGGACAGGAAGCGGGTCTGGTGCAGCTGTGGGGGTGGAATGCATTGAATATCCATCAGGGTGTTGTTACCACCAGGCTTAAATAGTGATCTGTTGGCCCTCCTATCCAATCAGGGAGCACAGTCACTGAGGCCATGTCTACCCTACAAACTCATGTTGACGCAAGTTATGTTGGCATAAAGCCACCACAGTTATTATGCGTGCATACTTGGCTCCTTGTGTCGGTGGTGTGTGTGCGTTTGTGTGTACTCACCAGGGATCTCTGTATCAATGCAGAGTGCGGTGAACCATGGGGAGGTATCCCACTGTGCAACCTACCACCATCCAGTGCACTGCCTTTTGGGAAGTTTTGGCAATGCATGGTGGCAATGAAATGAGTCACATGAGTGACTGGAAGCATGGGCATCAACTTCCTAGTTTTCAACGGTTGCCATCCCATAACGTCATCTGTATCCCACAATTTTTGCATCTTTTTAAAAAATCCCACAAACCTGTGCGGCCCTCCTTGCTGTCTGCCAGCTCTAAGAAAAGCATGGAGCCTGTACAACTCTGCAACATCGTCCTAAGCATTGCAAGCACTGGGTGCAGGATCCTGGAGTATTTGCAGAGCTGCAAGAAGAACCAAATCAGTGGAGGACATGACAATTCCTTGCAGGACAGATTGCTGTGGGACAGCAAAAACCAATTCATGGTTGTTTGTGGCATTCATGGAGCAGCTGCCGATGGCGGAGCGCCACTTCTAAACCTGAAAAACGAGCACTGACTGGTGGGACTGCATGGTCATGCAGACTTGGGATGACAAGCAGTGGCTGCAGAACTTTTGTATGTGCAAGGCAACACTGCTGGATCTGCGCACTGAGCTGGCTGCAACCCTCCAGCACAGGGATACCAAAAGGAGAGCTGTACTGACAGTGGAGAAGTGAGTTGCCACCATGCATATCCCTATTTGGCAGCAGTCCACCTTGCTGCAGAGTACATCAACAGAAAGGGCTACATTTCTATGGTTATGCAAGCATTGGTAGATCACCAGCTCAGCAGGTGCAGAGCGACAGTCAAATGTGCTTTTGGTCATCTGAAGGGTCACTGGTGTCGTTTACTCATGGGATTGGACCTCAGTGGGAAAAATATCCCCATGGTTATAGCTGCCTGCTGTGCCCTGCATAATATCTGTGAAGCAAAGGGGGGAAAACTTTCTGTTGGGGGGTGGAGGTGGCGCAGCTGTATGCTGAGTTTGAACAGCCAGACACAAGGGTAATTAGAAGAGCTCAATGCGGAGCTGTATGGCTCAGGGAGGCTTTGAAAGACCATTTTAACAGTGAGCCATAGTAATGCATTTTGTTATACTGTGCTCTACCTGGTCCTGCTCTTTTGTGGCCTCTTAGGAATTGGGTGGTGATTGCTGTACAGGTAGGAGTATAAGATTGTCAATACATCTGTTACTTTTGTTTATGAATGATCCTATGAATTGTGTTACACTGTGCAGTAACAAGCAATTGGTTGCTTTCAGACCTGTTAAGCAATTGATAGCAGGTGCTGCAAACTAAAAGATAAGTTACATTTTAAATAGACCATTTGTAACAGAATTCAGTGCAAAAAAGAAACCATGACATTATATTTTAAAACAAATATATTTTAAACTTACTAAAATTTAACAAATAAAAAGAAGAGAACCTATGAAGGGGAAAGAACATTCCAGTCCATTTTAGCTACACCTACACCATCCGTGGCTTTCACAGGTCAGTGTATGTGAAGCTGTGATAGTCTTTAATGTCCCCCAGGATGGAGTTGAAGGGATAGTGCAGCGGCCCCTGATGCCATGTGGAATGCTGGAGGGGATAGAGGGATGTCCTGATATTGAGCTCTCAATGGGCTGCAGAGGGAGGCGAGCCTGGATCAAGCACAGTCTACAGCAGAGGTCAGCAACCTATGGCACGCTTGCTAAAGGTGGCATGCGAGCTGATTTTCAGTGGCATTCTGTTGCCGGCTTGGGGTCCCAGCTGCCCGTCCCGCTCAGCCTGCTGCTGTTCTGGGGTCCCGGCCACCGGCCCTGCTCAACCCGCTGCCGGCATGAGGTACCAGTAGGGTGACCAGACGTCCCGATAAAATCAGGACTGTCCCGATTTTTAGGTCTCTGTCCCGCGTCCCAACTGATGCACGATCAGGATGCCATTTGTCCCGATATTGAGGCTTTGGCCGCTCCAGCCGCCTTTTTTTTTTTTTTGCTTCCCCCATGTGTCCCGATATTTTCTCCATTTCATCTGGTCACCCTAGGTACCAGCTGTCAGTCCCCTACCAGCCAGGGTTCCCGCTCAGCCCACTGCTGGTCCCGGCCACCGGTCCGGGGGTCTCCGCTGCTGGCTGTGCTCCTGGCCTCGGCCTGGTGGTCTGCAGCCATCCCCAGCTGAGGCCCACTGGCCCCAGCCTGGGGCAGTGAGGGGTGCAGACAGGGGCAAGAAGGGGCACGGCTCAGCACCCCAACCTTAAAAATTGTTCCAGTGCCACTGGGATATTTTTAAGTCCTGATTTGCTGCTTATATCAGGCCACATGGAACAGCGCACTACGTTTGATGTTGTGTGCCCCCGCTGTCACCATTTTTTCCCCCACTGTGAGTTGAGGGGTACATTTGACAAAATGTCAGGTCCTAAAAAAGCAAAGTTAGATGTCTGTTCATTTCAGCCTTCTTGGACAGACAACTGGATTTATTCAAAAGAAGGACCGTGCTGTTTGTACTTTCTGTTGTGAAAGTGTTGTTTGTCACACATCAAGTGTTCGACGACATTTTGAAACGAAACATGAAAAAACCTTTCTTGACGAAGCAGACAATACTGAATTGATCAAAAAAGCAGTAGCAGGATATGAGAAGCAAAGCAGTGTTTAAATGCTTAAATGTAAGTAAAAATCAAGCTACAGAAGGAAGTTACAAGATTGCACAGTGCATTGCAAAAAACGGAAAGCTGTTTACAGATGGGGAACATATAAAAAGTTTTTCTCAGCAGTTCGGAGGTTTTGTTCAATGATTTGCCAAATAAAAATATGATCATATCTAGAATAAAAGAACTTCCTGTCTCTGCCAGAACAGTTGAGAGATGCATAAGGGAAACGGCAGAAAACATTAACGAAAAGCAGACGACTGCATTAAAAGACACAGCAGTGTTTAACGTTGCAGCTGATGAGAGCGTGGATATAAACGACGTTCCACATTTGGCAGTTATTGCAAGATATTGTGTTTCCAATGAAATCCAAGAGGAACTTTGTTGTCTAAAACCCCTGCGCGGCACAACAAAGGGGAAAGATATAGTGGAAAGTTTTGTAAACCATTTTGAAGAACGAGGAGTTGACATCAGAAAAATACCTTGTATGACAATGGATGGTGCTTCTGCCATGGTCAGAAAACAGAAGGGATTTGTAAAGTTACTTGAAGATCACATTGGTCACCTGACAGTCAAATTTCACTGTATCATCCATTAAGAAAACCTGTGTGCTAAAATTTCTAATTCAGAGCTTAATAATGTGATGAATACAGTGGCGTGAATTGTGAATTTCCTTGTTGCTCAATCTGCTTTGACTGACAGACAATTTCAAGCACTGCTAGAAGAGATGGACAGTGCGTATAACGACATTTCACTTCACAGCAACATTCGGTGGCTAAATTGTGGCAAGATTTTGGTGCACTTTGTAAAGAAAAAGGACAAAACTACCTGAAGTGGATGATGACAAAAGGCTGTGTAAGCTCATGTTTCTAACTGACATCACCGCTCACCCAAATGAACTCAACCTCTGTCTCCAGGGTGCAGGGCAAATGGTTCTGGATCTTTATGAAGCCTGGAAGGCATTTGTTGTAAAACTAGCAGTTTTTTCTCGGGATATTTGAACTTCGACTTTCTGCTACTTCCAACACATAAAAGAGCTATCCACACATTGCACTGTCAGTGTCGATGAGATTGGAATGCACGTGCAAGAACTGGAATCAGAATTTTCTGACAGATTTCAAGATTTCCCCCAGTGATTTGGCCCAAAGCTTTCTTTTCTAATTAAACTTGAAAAGTTCAATGAAAGTGACTTGGATTTGTCTGTATTTCAGTGGATGGGTGTTGAAGATTTCGAAATGCAGCTCATTCAGTTAAAAAGCTCAGAATTGTGGGCACCAAAGTTTGGAGATCTGCGGAGTGCACTTGAAGCTACCCAGAGAGATCATGGGGCCTCTATTCTGACCTGCTGGACGTCCCTGCCAGTGAAATTTACCTGTTTGAAGAAAATTGCATTTGCAATGCTTTCAGCATTTGGATCCACATACCTGTGTGAACAGATATTTTCCACACATGAAATCTGTCCTCTGTCCCTCTTGGAGCCAGTTAACAACTGATCACTCAGAAGCCTATGTGCAGCTTAAAATATCCAAATACGTGCCAGACATTGGAAAACTCAGCAAGGAAAAGCAAGGGGAAAGGATCACACTAAACTGATAAGATCTGCATTTAAAATTTAATTTTAAATGAAGCTTCTTAAACATTTTAAAAACCTTATTTACTTTCTATACTATATAACTAAACTATTGTTACATATACTTATAGAGAGAGACCTTCTAAAAATGTTTAAATGTATTACTGGCATGCGAAACCTTAAATTACAGTGAATAAATGAAGACTTGGCAGCACACCACTTCTGAAAGGTTGCCTACAGTCTGGTCTACAATCTCCGTGTCTGCTGCCTGAGAAGTGCCGTTATGTCATGTTGCATCTTCCTCTCCTTTTCCAGCTGGGCATCCTGGGCCTCTCTCCTGTCTGCCCTTCTCCATGCTGTCCACTCTCCAGGCCCTGTGCTCACCGTCCAGACTTGCAATATCTCATTGAACATGTCAACCCAAGTCCTCTTCTTTCTCCGCCTTATCTGGCTTAGGCATTCCACAGGTGTGGAGGGGGAGACCCCAAGGGCCGTAATGGCAGAAGTTGCAGGTAAAACACACAGAGGTATCATTGTCAGCATATTCACTATGACAAGCGAAACTTGAGTATGGCCCACCAGTGGATGGGGAAATGAGAAGGGAATTGCTCTGGTGCATGAACACTAGTAGCACAGGGCATTGGCACTGAAGATTGGTGCCATTTTCCACAGGTGGTTCTGATTTCAGCTGAGATCTCACTCTTGAGAGCTACACAGACAGAGGGAGCACTGCTCCTGGCATCCCGAAGCCATCCTGGCCGGTATGCTGCTGTCCTGGTTATTGCAATGGTGCCTGCCAAAGTTATCGCTGACTGACATGGGAAAGTGTCCTACCATGGAGAAAGAAATAAGGCAGCCCTCCCTAGAATTCTTTGGCAAAGGCAGGTACCTCCATGAAAGTTTCATTGAAATCTCTCAGGAGGATTCAAGGGACATCCCTGTGTACATAATTAAGAGCTCCACATGGCCCCCACCTCCTGCCTCACTCTCGGGGTGGGGGGGGCGGGAAATGAAAAGCAAGCACTCTCCCTCTTCTAGCACAAGTAAATTGATGAAAAGTCAAAAGCTGTGTCCTGCTATTCTGGGGGGGGGGGGCACCCCTGTAATGGAAAATTTATGTACACCCTTACCAGAGGTTATTTCCTCTCTACTGGGCTCACCTGTGCTTGAGTGGCTGGACTGTGGTGGAGTCAAAAACAGGTCCTGGCTCACTGCACAGCTGGATCCCCCAGCAGTGGCGGATTAATGATTTTCCTGCCCCTAGGCCCTGAAATAATTGCAGCCCCCATACGAACTTGTTTTTAGTTTTTTTTACAAATTCACGCTGTCATTGGTGGTTTCAGTGTGTGCCTCGCCCCTCCGCCCCAGCTCACCTCTGCTCCGCCTCCTCCCCTGAGCGCGCCGCCGGGTCCTGCTTCTCCCCGCTCCCTCCCAGCGCTTGTGCGTGAAACAGCTTTGCACGGTTTGGGGTTAGCAGGGGGATGCCGCGTGCTCAGGGGAGGGGGCGGGGCCGGGGCGGGGATTTGGAGAAGGGGACCAATAGGGGCAGGGAGGGGGTGGAGTCGGGGCGGGGACTTTGGGGGAAGGGGTTGGAATGGGGCGGGGAAGGGGTGGAGTTGGGGCGCTGCCAGGGGGCGCAAGCACCCACCGGTGCCAGGGGAAGTTGGCGCCTCTGGCTGCTGTTATAAATTTCTCAGCCTAGGCAATAATACACCGCTGCCCCAGGTTGCCTTCCTCTATGCCCCTCCTCCTCATCTGCCTCCAACTCCTCCCTGCTGTACGTGGCAAAGGCCTGTAACTTGGGCTTCTCAGAAGTATTGATAGTGTTGTGTGCACGCAAAGTATGACACCAACTCATTGTAGGAGCAGCAGGTCCCCCGCTCGCCCCCAGGTCAGTGGCTGGCCTTCTGGCAGGCAGCTCCTTGGCTCTCATGTGGCAGTGCTGCTGGCCCCTGATGTGCCCCTTTTCCTGCATCCCCCAAACAAGCTGCTCAGAGATATCGTCGTTTCTACAGCTGGTAGGATCTTTTCCCCACAGGCCCAGGAGATCCAACACCTCTTGTCTCCCTCAGGCAGGAGCACGTCTGGAACACATAGCTGGGCAATGGAGAGCTGCTGAGTGCGCTCACCAAGCCAGGCAATCAGGAACAGGAATTTCAAAAATTCACAGGGCTTTAAAGTGGGGCGGGACAAGTGTGGCGGGGAGCGTCCAGTCTCCGTGACCCCTGGGCAGTGGCGTTCATAATGGTCACCCTGGAGAACTCAGTGTGGGGCATTGTGGGACAGCTGCTGGAGGACTGTTACAGTTGGGGATTGGTCCTGCTTTGAGAGGGGGTAGCACTAGATGACCTCCTGAGGCCCCTTCCAACCCTGATATTCTATGATTCTATGAGTTGACATAAGTACTGTGTCAATCTCCACACCTCAACCTTGGCTCAGGGTAGTGGTGTTATTATGTAAGTGGCCTGTTATGCTAGCATATGTGGGAGACAAATTTACATGTACACACATGCACAATTAGGTCAACCCAAGGTGGTGATGTAACTTTGTAGTGAGGACCAGGCCTTCGTGAGGGTTTATTGGGCCCAGTTAAGCATTTTGGGTTCCTGGGCAGCCATGCCCAGAGTTACCTGAGTTCCTGACAGTATCCCCCTTGAGGGCTCCTCCTGCTGCCCTTGGCTCTGGCTTGTCAGGGTATCTTTGGTGAAATTCACTCAGGAGATCAGGAACGTGAACATTTTCTTCTGGTTCCCAGGATCGCTCCTCTGGCTTGCACCCCTTAGGGTTGCCAACTCTCCCGGTTTCACCAGGAGTCTTCTGGACTCAGGCTCTATCTCCCAGAGGCTACTGAAGCCAAATTGGGAGATTTTAGGTGCTAAAAGTCTGGCGGTGCAACAGGATTACTTACCTGCCCTGGCCCTGCGCCAATCTCAGAAGCGGCCAGCACATCTCTGTGGCCCCTGGGAGGGGCAGGGGGTCTCCGCATGCTGCCGCCACCACCCCCAACGCCAACTCCCCAGCTTCCATTGGCCTGGAACTTATGGGGCCAGGAGCTAACTCTGAGCATGCCAGAGGGGCAGGGATGGGGCACTCCGGCTCCCTCGGCCTCTGTTCCCAGAAGCTGAGCCTGGGTGGGGGGCAGCACAGCCAGGTGCTCTCCTAGCCAGCCGCTGCACTGCACCGGGCAATGTCCCAGTGTGGCTGGAAAAGGTTCTGGCCCTGGCTCTTCCATTCTGGCTCTGGCTCTGGCCCTTGACCCTTCCCCTGCCCCTACTCCCCCAATGAGTTGCCTCTGCAAGTATGATCATCAGTCTGCAGATGGTAGGCTGTCAAGGAGAGGAGCTTTGTGCCTAGAAGGTGAGGAAATTCCTGCCAGAAATGAGAAATTAATTGCGGGCCTTGATCCGAAATGATGCATATCTGAATGCCATGGTACCGAAAGACATGCCAGGAAAGCTTGTGTGGTTTCATGGGCAGATGGCACAGCGTGGCAGGGAATAAAATGGGCCATCTTATCCAGGAAGTCCACTACAGTCAGGATAAATGGGTGCCTTTGAAAGCACGGTAACTCCAAAATAAAGTCCATTGAGAGGGTGCAACCAAGGATGCAGAGGTGTGGAGAAGGGCTGAAGGAGTCCCACAAGCTTGGATCATGGGTTATTTGTATGGGCACAGCAATCACAGGCCATAACAGTTTTTAACAGCAGTTCTTAGGGTCAGCTGCTAGCAGTATCTCGTGATCAGTTACCAGGTTTTAAATTGGCCAAAGTGTCCTGCCATGGGTAGGTCATGGCACAACCTTAGCACCTAAAGGCAGGAGCTACCCTCAGAAATGTAGAGGTGATCCCTGTGATAAAGGAGATCGTGTTGCAGATGAAACCTTGAATCTGGGGACGCACTGTTGGTTCTTGGTGTCTGGCAGATTGGGGCCACAACTGGGTTGCTTGGCAGCAAAGATTGGAAAGTGGCGGTCAAGAGACCAGGGAAATTCCCCAGATTCCAGTTTTCCTTGTACAAAGGTCAGCGTGCCAGTGGGCAGCAGACATTGCTGACAAGGAGTAGGAGCTGAGGACAGCAGAATGAAGATGAGCGGATGAGAGTGAAGCAAGGCGAAGGAAAGAAAGGAGACCTGAAGAAGCAAGCAAGAAGGCAGAAGCACCAGAAGAAATCTGGCGTCAGCAGACAGAGTCAGCTTGTCAGTCAATACTATAGTGTATAGTATATAGTATAGTATAGTATAGTATGTGTGTGTGTGTGTATTAATAAAGATGTATATACGTATGTGTTGATAGTGAAAGAAATGTATAAGATTCAAAGCATTTAGCAATTACTGTCAGCAGCCTGTGACAGACTGTCCATCTGTGACAAGGTACAACCACTTAGAATCATTTCAACTGTCTGGAATATGCTTTAACTTGTTGTCATAAATATAAAGGGAAGGGTAACCACCTTTCTGTATACAGAACTATAAAATCCCTCCTGGCCAGAGGCAAAACCCTTTCAACTGTAAAGGATTAAGAAGCTAAGATAACCTCGCTGGTGTTACGAATTACACCTGGTAGGACACGCACACAACTGCTGCGAATTATACCTGGTAGGACACGCACACAAGTGCTACGAATTACACCTGGTAGGACACACACACAGGTGCTACGAATTACACCTGGTAGGACACGCACACAGGTGCTACGAATTACACCTGGTAGGACACGCACACCAATGCTGCGAATTATACCTGATAGGTCACGCACAGTTTGAATCTAGGCTGAGGCACAGAAATAAAGTCCACAACTGCAGAGTTCCCAAAAGACACTAAGTTTATTACGCTCGAGCGTGGTGCCCCCCTGCTAGCCAGGAGGGGACCCCGACTGCAAATTATACAAAGGTTTCAGAGTAACAGCCGTGTTAGTCTGTATTCGCAAAAAGAAAAGGAGGACTTGTGGCACCTTAGAGACTAACCAATTTATTTGAGCATGAGCTTTCGTGAGCTACAGCATGATGAGCTGTAGCTCACGAAAGCTCATGCTCAAATAAATTGGTTAGTCTCTAAGGTGCCACAAGTCCTCCTTTTCTTTATACAAAGGTTATATACCTTTTAGCAAAGCATGTTGCCCTCGTGCATCGGAAACCTTAGCCAATAAACAAACCCTTGTCTTATCTACCACCTATCCCTGCTTGGTGCATTCCTCGTGCTATACCAGTATGTTAATTACACAGCATGGTCCTAAAGCCATGCATCAGTAACTTTTATTATCAGGATGGGAGGCCTCACATCAAGGCCAAGAGACAGGGAGTTAGAGACTGACAAAAACCAGATACTGCAAATCAAGGCAGGCTGGAGACAAGGAGGAGGATTTTCACATGGATTCAGTATCTAAGGATTACTCCTCCTGGTGTATGATGTGCTGGCATTTAAACAATGGTGGGTCCCAAACCAAAATGGAGTCACATGTGCTAACTTTTCCTTAACACTGGCACCTGACCAAAATGACCAATGAGGAGACAAGATACTTTCAAAATTGGGGGGGATGGGGACAAAGGGTCTGTCTGTCTTTGGGATGCTTTTGCCGGGAACAGATCAGGAATGCTCTTCATAACTCCTTAAGTTAATAAGTAATCTAGCTAGAAATGCATTAGATTTCCTTTTGTTTAATGACTGGTAAAATAGCTGTGCTGAATGGAATGTATATTCCTGTTTTTGTGTCTTTTTGTAACTTAAGGTTTTGCCAAGAGGGCTTCTCTATGTTTTGAATCTGATTACCCTGTAACGTATTTACTATCTGATTTTGCAGAGGTGATTTTTTTACTTTTTCTTCAATTAAAATTCTTCTTCTAAGAACCTGATTGCTTTTTCATTGTTCTTAAGATCCAAGGGTTTGAGTCTGTGTTCACCTATGCAAACTGGTGAGGATTTTTATCAAGCCTTCCCCAGGAAAGGGGGTGTAGGGTTTGGGAGGATTTTGTGGGGGAAAGAAGTTTCCAAGCGGGCTCTTTCCCTGTTATATATTTGTTAGATGCTTGGTGGTGGCAGCAATAAAGTCCAGGGGCAAAAGGTAAAATAGTTTGTACCTTGGGGAAGTTTTAATCTAAGCTGGTAAAAATAAGCTTAGAAGCTTTTCATACAGGTCCCCACATCTGTACCCTAGAGTTCAGAGTGGAGAAGGAACCTTGACATGGTGGCAGAGTGGTGGGATTAACTTGAAATCATTTTGAGATCAATTTGAGATTTTTTGAACCTGAAGCCCAGATTTTAAAAGGAAATATTTTTTTTCCTTTGGGCTGCTGGAAAGCAGGTTTTAAGTTGAAAGCAGTTAGAGTTTTCCTTGTCTCTGCTTGGGGGCCAGAGCAGAGACAAAAAGGAATTGTCTTTTGTGAGCTGGAGTTTTCTCTACCTAAAGGCAGGGTAGTTAACCTCCTGTAGGGAAATTCACAAGTCTTCACAGACCTGAAGTTGTTTTTTACCTAAGAGCAACTAGAGGGGTTTTCTGTCTATTTGCCTGGAGACAAAGGTGTTAGTTTTTTTTAAAGGATTTGTCTGTAGGCTGACAGTCACGATCCGAGAACATAGCTGTCTGGTTACAGCACAACCTATTTTTGTTTTGACAAGCCAAGTTTTTTGTTTGTTTGTTTTAGTTCTAACTCTCAGGTGTAAAGTTAGTTAAAAACAGAGAGGCAAACATGACAGAAACCAAGGAAACAGCCAAAGAGGCTGCCCATAGGAGAGCTATGGAGACAAAGGAAAAAGAAATGGAGGAAAAGGAAAAAGAATAGAAGCATGCTGAGGAGGAAAGGGAGGCTGCCCACAGGAGAGCTATGGAGGCAAGGGAAAAAGAAATGGAGGAGAAGGAAAAAGAGAGGAAGCATGCTGAGGAGGAGAATGAAAAAGAGAGGAAGCATGCACTGGAGATGGAGAAGGCAAAGGCTGAGTGGAATCTGCTGGATAACCCTAACCATCCTTCCCCAACAATCCACAAATGGGAGCGACTATGTCCACAGTATGATGAATCCAGTGATATTGCTGAATATTTTCTCACCTTTGAGAGACTGTGCACTCTCCATAAAATTCCTGAAGCTCACGAGATGACCACATTGGTCGCAAAATTAACTGGAAGAGCTCTGGACATATTCAATAAGATGCCTATTGATGAGGCTTCTGACTATAAATTCAAGGATTTGGTTTTAAAGCGATTTCAAATTACATCTGAAACATACAGAGTAAAATTTCAAACCTTTAAGAGTGGGCCTGGACTAAGTAATGTGGCTTATCTAAACCAGATGAAGGATCTGTTACATAAATGGGTCCAAGGAAGGGGTGTCACTAGCTTTGACGGAATGTGTGATTTGATCGCTCAGGAGCAATTCCTGAATATGTCCAAGGAGGAAATAAAACAGTGTTTATGGGATAAGGAAATGGACTCAGCAGAAAGTCTTGCTTCTTATGCTGATCGATACGAGCAGTCCCAGACCACCAGAGAGGCAGGGCAAGCCAGAACAAAATGGGTGGAGGGAGGAGAGAGGAACAACCCTGGTCGCAGTTGGAGTGGATACCAGAAGGGACACCCTCAGACCACACCCTACTACCGGGGGCAGCCAAGGCCCCAACTACACACCAAGGAATACTCCAGACACCTTGTTATCCTGCCACACCGTTCTCCAGCAACCCACCTCGCCCCAGTGACCTGTCAGCTCGATGATGTTTTAAATGTAACGAGCCAGGGCATGTAAAAGCCAACTGCCCCAAGAACCCCAACCGATTACAGTTCATTGCACCGGAATCACATCAGAGGTCCTCAGGCCCAGATACCTCCCAGATACCCTTGGAGCGGAGGGAAACTGTGAGTGTGGGCGGGAAGAAGGTCACCGTGTGGAGGGAAACCGGAGCATAAGTGTCGGCTATCCATGCTTCCTTAGTGGACCCCAATTTAATTGACCCAGAGATCCAAGTGACAATTCAACCCTTCAAGTCCAACTCTTTCAATTTGCCTACAGCCAAGTTGCCTGTCCAGAACCAGGGCTGGTCAGGAACGTGGACTTTTGCAGTCTATGATGATTATCCCATCCCCATGCTGTTGGGGGAAGACTTGGCCAATCACGTGAAGCTAGCCAAGAGGGTGGGAATGATCACCCGCAGCCAGGCTAAGCAAGATGTCCCGCCTAGCTCTGTTCCAGAAACTTCTACCAGGACCCGGTCAGAGGTGATGGACCCAGACCCCATGCCAACATCTGCAACAGCAGTAGTGGATCCAGTCTCAGCGACCCAGACTGAGCCAGTCCCAGAACCGGAACCAGCAGCAGCCCATAACCCTACACAAGAGGCTCAGCCGGAGCCTGAACCCCAACATAGTGCAGCAGCGGAGAGCGGTTCACAGTCAACGGAAACAGCCCCATCCCCTACATCGCTTCCAGAGGGACCAAGCCTAGGTCCACAATCCAATGAGGAACTGATGTCTCCAGCATCAAGGGAACAGTTCCAGACCAAACAGGAAGCAGATGAAAGCCTCCAGAGAGCTTGGACGGCGGCACGGAGCAACCCATCGCCTCTCAGCTCTTCTAATCGATGCAGGTTTGTTGTAGAAAGAGGACTTTTATACAAGGAAACTCTTTCTGGTGGACACCAGGAAGACTGGCATCCTCAGAGTCAGTTGGTAGTTCCAACTAAGTACCGGGTAAAGCTCTTGAGCTTGGCCCACGATCATCCTAGTGGCCATGCTGGGGTGAACAGGACCAAAGACCGTTTGGGGAGGTCATTCCACTGGGAGGGAATGGGCAAGGATGTTTCTACCTATGTCCGGTCTTGTGAGGTATGCCAAAGAGTGGGAAAACCCCAAGACCAGGTCAAAGCCCCTCTCCAGCCACTCCCCATCATTGAGGTTCCATTTCAGCAAGTAGCTGTAGATAATCTGGGTCCTTTTCCGAAAAAGACACCCAGAGGAAAGCAGTACACACTGACTTTCATGGATTTTGCTACCCGATGGCTGGAAGCAGTAGCTCTAAGCAACACCAGGGCTAAAAGTGCGTGCCAGGCACTAACAGACATTTTTGCCAGGGCAGGTTGGCCCTCCCACATCCTCACAGATGCAGGAACTAATTTCCTGGCAGGAACTATGGAAAGCCTTTGGGAAGCTCATGGGGTGAATCACTTGGTCTCCACCCCTTACCACCATCAAACAAATGGCCTGGGGGAGAAATTTAATGGGACTCTGGGGGCCATGATACGTAAATTCATAAATGAGCACTCCAATGATTGGGACCTAGTGTTGCAGCAGTTGCTCTTTGCCCACAGGGCTGTACCACATCCCAGTTTAGGGTTTTCACCATTTGAACTTGTATATGGCCGCAAGGTTAAGGGGCCATTACAGTTGGTGAAGCAGCAATGGGAGGAGTTTACACCTTCTCCAGGAACTAACATTCTGGACTTTGTAACCCACCTACAAAACACCCTCCGAACCTCTTTAGCCCTTGCTAAAGAAAACTTAAAGGATGCTCAAAAAGAGCAAAAAGCCTGGTATGATAAACATGTCAGAGATCGTTCCTTCAAAGTAGGGGACCAGGTCATTGTCTTAAAGGCGCTCCAGGCCCATAAAATGGAAGCATCGTGGGAAGGGCGATTCACGGTCCAGGAGCACCTGGGAGCTGTTAATTATCTCATAGCATTCCCCACCTCCAACCAAAAGCCTAAGGTGTACCATATTAATTCTCTAAAGCCCTTTTATTCCACAGAATTAAAGGTTTGTCAGTTTACAGCCCAGGGAGGAGATGACGCTGAGTGGCCTGAAGGTGTCTACTACAAAGGGAAAAGTGCTGGTGGCTTGGAAGAGGTGAACCTCTCCATGACCCTTGGGCGTATGCAGCGACAGCAGATCAAGGAGCTGTGCACTAACTACACGCTGACGTTCTCAGCCACCCCAGGACTGACTCAACGGGCATACCACTCCATTGACACAGGTAATGCTCACCCAATTAAAGTCCAACCTTACTGAGTGTCTCCTCAAGCTAAAACTGCTATAGAATGGGAGATCCAGGGTATGTTACAGATGGGTGCAATCCGCCCCTCTGGCAGTGCATGGGCATCTCCAGTGGTTCTAGTTCCCAAATCAGATGGGGAGATACGTTTTTGCATGGACTACCGTAAGCTAAATGCTGTAACTCGCCCAGACAACTATCCAATGCCATGCACAGATGAACTATTAGAGAAACTGGGATTGGCCCAGTTCATCTCTACCTTGGACTTAACCAAGGGGTACTGGCAGGTACCGCTAGATGAATCCGCCAAGGAAAGGTCAGCCTTCACCACACATGTTGGGCTGTATGAATTTAATGTACTCCCTTTCGGGCTGCAGAATGTACCCCCCACCTTCCAAAGACTTGTAGATGGTCTCCTAGAGGGAGAGGAGAATATGCAGTCACCTACCTTGATGATGTGGCCATATTTTTGGATTCCTGGGCAGAACACCTGGAACATCTACAAAAAGTCTTCGAGTGCATAAGGGAGGCAGGACTAACGGTTAAGGCTAAGAAGTGTCAAATAGGCCTAAACAGAGTGACTTACCTTGGACACCAGGTGGGCCAAGGAACTATCAACCCCCTACAGGCCAAAGTGGATGCTATCCAAAGGTGGCCTGTCCCAAAGTCAAAGAAACAGGTCCAATCCTTCTTAGGCTTGGCCGGATATTATAGGCGATTTGTACCGCAATACAGCCAAATCGCCACACCACTGACAGGCCTAACCAAAAAGAAACAGCCAAATGCCGTTCAGTGGACCGAAGAGTGTCAGAAGGCCTTTAACCAGCTTAAAGTGACACTCATGTCTGACCCTGTGCTAAGGGCCCCAGACTTTGACAAACCGTTCCTAGTAACCACAGATGTGTCCGAGCGTGGTGTGAGAGCAGTTTTAATGCAGGAAGGACCGGATCAAGAATTCCACCCTGTAGTTTTTCTCAGCAAGAAGCTATCTGAGAGGGAAAGCAACTGGTCAGTCAGTGAAAAAGAATGTTACGCAATTGTCTACGCTCTGGAAAAGCAACGCCCATATGTTTGGGGATGGCGTTTCCACCTGCAAACCGACTATGCTGCGCTACAGTGGCTTCATACCGCCACGGGAAATAACAAAAAACTTATTTGGTGGAGTTTAGCTCTCCAAGATTTTGATTTCGACATCCAACACATCTCAGGAGCTTCTAACAAAGTGGCTGATGCACTCTCCCGTGAAAGTTTCCCAGAATCTACTGGTTAAAATCGTCCTTGAGATGTGGAAAATATTGTTAGTCTTTATGTACTTGGTAGGATATTTAGAGGTGCATGTGTCTTATTCACTCTGTTTTCTCCTAGAGCTCCAGGAAGAAATCCCAGCCAGCGTTTCACCCTAGCTGTGATTTGGGGGGCATGTCATAAATATAAAGGTAAGGGTAAACACCTTTAAATCCCTCCTGGCCAGAGGAAAAACCCTTTCACCTGTAAAGGGTTAAGAAGCTAAGATAGCCTCGCTGGCACCTGACCAAAATGACCAATGAGGAGACAAGATACTTTCAAAGCTGGAGGTGGGGAGAAACAAAGGGTTCTCTCTGTCTGTGTGTTGGTTTTGCCGGGACCAGAGCAGCAATGTAGGTCAGAACTCCTGTAAAGGGCTAATAAGCAATCTAGTTAGATATGCGTTAGATTCTGTTTTGTTTAAATGGCTGATAAAATAAGTTGTGCTGAATGGAATGTATATTCCTGTTTTTGTGTCTTTTTGTAACTTAAGGTTTTGCCTAGAGGGATTCTCTGTGTTTCGAATCTGATTACCCTGTAAGGTATTTACCATTCTGATTTTACAGAGGTGATTCTTTTACTTTTTCTTCAATTAAAATTCTTCTTTTAAGAACCTGATTGCTTTTTCATTGTTCTTAAGATCCAAGGGTTTGAGTCTGTGTTCACCTATGCAAATTGGTGAGGATTTTTATCAAGCCTTCCCCAGGAAAGGGGGTGTAGGGTTTGGAAGGATTTTGTGGGGGAAAGACGTTTCCAAGCAGGCTCTTTCCCTGTTATATATTTGTTAGATGCTTGGTGGTGGCAGCAATAAAGTCCAGGGGCAAAAGGTAAAATAGTTTGTACCTTGGGGAAGTTTTAACTTAAGCTGGTAAAAATAAGCTTAGGGGGTTTTTCACGCAGGTCCCCACATCCGTACCCTAGAGTTCTGAGTGGGGAAGGAACCTTGACAAGGGCTATTGGATGCATAATGAGGCCTGAAGAGAGAAGTGACCCATTGATAGCCCCAACAATCTCAGGGAAGTCTTTGCAAAGGATAGGAATTTTATGCCCCTTAAACTCCTGGTTGATGAAATTGCCAGAGGCGCTCAAGTTGACCAATGCTTCTAAGTGGACATTGGGCATGGCAGAATTCTGGAGTTGAAAGGGAGACAGAGCGGGGTAATGTGCTGGTAAGGGGTTGCCAAGATTCCTGCAGAGAGGCAGTTTGCAGTTTGCTTTGGCAAGGAGTGGAGTGCTGACCCAACCCTAGTACCTGTAGTGGGGCTGGTGTTTCCTGACCCAGAAGTGAGCTGGTCTTTGGCCAGGCACCCTGCTACAATGTGCCTAGGCATCCCACAATACAGTTTCATTGTCTGGAGAGGCGGGGCTAAGGCTGGGCATTTTGCATCACTTTGGGGTCTGATAGGACAACTGGCCGCTAGGAGCTGGAAGAATTCTGGCTGGTTGGGGCCAGGTAGTATGGCATTTTTCTTGGGCTTGCTCTATTAGCTAATCACCAATCCTAATGCAAAGATCAATCAAGGCTCCCAGGCTAGGGGGAGGTTACACCTGTGCTATTTTATCTTTGATAGGGTCATTAAAGTGGTGTCACTGCATAGCCTCATTCCAGTGGGCGTCTGCAGTCAGACTTAGAAGTTCTGCTGCACATTTGGCAACAGAGCCAGGATCCTGATAGAGGGCATGGAAAACAGCTTCTGCAATAGGATCTTGGTTAGCGTTGTCAAAGATGCCAACCATTGCCTGTACAAAGTTCTTGAAGTGTGCAAGGAGAGGTCTGGAGTCCTCCAGGAGTGGGGAGGCCCACTTCAGGACCTCTCTGCTGAGCAGACTAAGTACTAATCCCACTTGGGACCAATCCAAAAGGTATGACTGTGGTTGGTTAAGGAACCAATAAAACTTGGGATGATCCCTGTTGAACTCACCAGGTAGAGGCATCCTGGGCTTGCATAAAGTGGATGCGAGTGTTGGGGGGACAGAAGATGCTGCCAGGGGCTGGAGCATTGGATTCGGGTTGCATAGTGGGGTGACCTGAGCCTGTAGGACCCAATAATGTCTGAGAATATGGGTTGGGCTCCTGCTGGGGCTCTTCCAGAGGGGAGCCCCATGTGATAGTTTGAGCAGCCCACTAGAAGATGGGGGGGATGACTTCACCCAGTCACACACTGACATGTAAGCAGTGCAACCTAGTGGTCAGAGCAAAACCAGAGGGCAGCACTGGAGGCGTGGTCAAGAGGCAAACCAGTGGTCAGAGCAAGGGGTTAGGAGCCAGAACAGAACCAACAAGCAGATCTAGAGCTGTGGCCAGGAGACAAGCCAATGGCTGGAGCCAAGGGTTAGGAATCAGGGGTTTGGAGGTAGCAGGGGCCAGAGCTGGAGCCATAGGTGCTGACTTTTAGTTTTCCCCAGGGGTGCTCAACTCCTGCTCTGCCCCAAGGCACCCCATCTCTTCTCTCCCCCAAGGACTTGCCCTCACTCTGCCTCTTCCTGCCCCTGCTCTAACCCCTTCCACGAGGCTCCTGCCCACCCACTGCTTGCTGCTCTCTGCCCTCCCCAAAGCACCTCCCCCAGCTGCTGAACTGCTGATCAGCATCCCCACTGAACAGCTGATCAGCGGCGCTACCAAACAGCTGATCAGGAGTGCGGCACTGCACCCCATATTCACCATGGTGTTATAATTGTGATATGTTTTGTACAAAGTATGCCTTGTGGAGTATCATTTTGAAAGTCTTAAATCTGTTGAACATTAATATCCTGTTAAGCTGTAGGTGCTCTCATGGCATATGAAGTTTTGCTGTGTATGTGCAACTGAAATATGTTGTGCGGTTGGGAACACCCACAAGCAGCCTTTCAGGCATAACAATAAACAGGCCAGATAACGTTGATGGCCTGTAACAGGGTCACACTCACCTTTCGTGAGCGTCCCCTGGCCGAGTGCGTGTGCCTACACTCTCTCTCTCTGTTTGTGATGGGTCTTTGGTGACTCAGCCCTCCGGTCAAATCATACACAGTCTGAGAGATAAAGAAATGCAAACCCCTTTTGGGCTACAAGTTCAACAGGGGCCTCTCTTGGTGCCCCCTGTGATGTCTCTCTCAGTTTGTCCCTGCTCCAAACTGGAGCAGTGCCCCAAGGCTCCTTCCCTGGAGTCAGTGTCTTTGCCCTCTCAGGGCCTTTCTAGCCTCAGCTCTTCAGCTGGGCCACTACAGTTCAGTTCCCCTTCTGGGGTGCCCAGTGGCTGGTTGGGGGAGGTGGGGGAGACCCTCTTCTCCAGGTCCCAGCCCAGGGACCCTATAGATAGCAGCCATTTGCAATGCCCCTTTAAATAAACAGCATTACTGCTATAATTCCCTAGGCCACTTCCCCATGGCTCCCACACATTCTTCACCCTTAGCTCAGGGCTCTGTCCTTGTGGAGTCCCAGCAACCAGCCTGGAGGACCATCCACTCTCCTCCAGCTCTAGCAAGGAACTGAACTTGCTCTGGCCCTGCAGCTTTTCTTATACTGATTTCATAGAATCATAGAATATCAGGGTTGGAAGGTTGATGACCTCAGGAGGTCATCTAGTCCAACCCCCTGCTCAAAGCAGGACCAATCCCCAACTAAATCATCCCAGCCAGGGCTTTGTCAAGCTTGACCTTAAAAATATCTAAGGAAGGAGATTCCACCACCTCCCACGGTAACGCATTCCAGTGCTTCACCACCCTCCTAGTGAAAAAGTTTTTCCTAATATCCAACCTAAACCTCCCCCTGCAACTTGAGACCATTACTCCTCGTTCTGTCATCTGCTACCACTGAGAACAGTCTAGATCCATCCTCTTTGGAACCCCCTTTCAAGTAGTTGAAAGCAGCTATCAAATCCCCCCTCATTCTTCTCTTCTGCAGTCTAAATGATGAGATTACTGGTTCTGTGGATGAAGGGAAAGCAGTGGATGTATTGTTTCTTGACTTTAGCAAAGCTTTTGACACGGTCTCCCACAGTATTCTTGTCAGCAAGTTAAGGAAGTATGGGCTGGATGAATGCACTATAAGGTGGGTAGAAAGCTGGCTAGATTGTCGGGCTCAACGGGTAGTGATCAATGGCTCCATGTCTAGTTGGCAGCCGGTGTCAAGTGGACTGCCCCAGGGGTCGGTCCTGGGGCCGGTTTTGTTCAATATCTTCATAAATGATCTGGAGGATGGTGTGGATTGCACTCTCAGCAAATTTGCGGATGATACTAAACTGGGAGGAGTGGTAGATACGCTGGAGGGGAGGGATAGGATACAGAAGGACCTAGACAAATTGGAGGTTTGGGCCAAAAGAAATCTGATGAGGTTCAATAAGGATAAGTGCAGGGTCCTACACTTAGGATGGAAGAATCCAATGCACCGCTACAGACTAGGGACCGAATGGCTAGGTAGCAGTTCTGCGGAAAAGGACCTAGGGGTGACAGTGGACGAGAAGCTGGATATGAGTCAGCAGTGTGCCCTTGTTGCCAAGAAGGCCAATGGCATTTTGGGATGTATAAGTAGGGGCATAGCGAGCAGATCGAGGGACGTGATTGTTCCCCTCTATTTGACACTGGTGAGGCCTCATCTGGAGTACTGTGTCCCGTTTTGGGCCCCACACTACAAGAAGGATGTGGATAAATTGGAGAGAGTCCAGCGAAGGGCAACAAAAATGATTAGGGGTCTAGAGCACATGACTTATGAGGAGAGGCTGAGGGAGCTGGGATTGTTTAGTCTGCAGAAGAGAAGAATGAGGGGGGATTTGATAGCTGCTTTCAACTACCTGAAAGGGGGTTCCAAAGAGGATGGCTCTAGACTGTTCTCAATGGTAGCAGATGACAGAACGAGGAGTAATGGTCTCAAGTTGCAATGGGGGAGGTTTAGATTGGATATTAGGAAAAACTTTTTCACTAAGAGGGTGGTGAAACACTGGAATGCGTTACCTAGGGAGGTGGTAGAATCTCCTTCCTTAGAGGTTTTTAAGGTCAGGCTTGACAAAGCCCTGGCTGGGATGATTTAACTGGGACTTGGTCCTGCTTTGAGCAGGGGGTTGGACTAGATGACCTTCTGGGGTCCCTTCCAACCCTGATATTCTATGATTCTATGATTCTAAACAATCCCAGTTCCCTCAGCCTCTCCTCAGAAGTCATATGTTCCAGTCTCCTAATAATTTTTGTTGCCCTCCGCTGGACTCTTTCCAATTTTTCCACATCCTTCTTGTAGTGTGGGTCCCAAAACTGGACACAGGACTCCAGATGAGGCCTCACCAATGTCGAATAGAGGGGAATGATCACGTCTCTCGATCTGCTGGCAATGCCCCTACATATACATTCCAAAATGCCATTGGCCTTCTTGGCAACAAGGGCACACTGTTGATTCATATCCAGCTTCTCGTCCACTGTAACCCCTAGGTCCTTTTCTGCAGAACTGCTGCCAAGCCATTCGGTCCCTAGTCCATAGCGGTGCGTGGGATTCTTCCATCCTAAGTGCCGGACTCTGCACTTGTGCTTGTTGAACCTCATCAGATTTCTTTTGGCCCAATCCTCTAATTTGTCTAGGTCCCTCTGTATCCTATCCCTACCCTCCAGCGTATCTCCCTCTCCTCCCAGTTTAGTGTCATCTGCAAACTTGCTGAGGGTGCAATCCACACCATCTTCCAGATCATTTATGAAGATATTGAACAAAACCGGCCCCAGGACCAACCCTTGGGGCACTCCACTTGATACCGGCTGCCAACTAGACATGGAGCCATTGATCACTACCCGTTGAGCCTGACAATCTAGCCAACTTTCTATCCACCTTATAGTCCATTCATCCAGCCCATACTTCTTTAACTTGCTGGGAAGAAGAATATTGTGGGAGACCGTGTCAAAAGCTTTGCTAAAGTCAAGGAACAACACGTCCACTGCTTTCCCCTCATCCACAGAGCCAGTTATCTCGTCATAGAAGGCAATTAGATAAGTCAGGCATGACTTGCCCTTGGTGAATCCATGCTGACTGTTCCTGATCACTTTCCTCTCCTCTAAGTGCTTCAGAATTGATTCCTTGAGGATTGTAACCTTGAGGACCTGCTCCATGATTTTTCCAGGGACTGAGGTGAGGCTGACCGGCCTGTAGTTCCCAGGATCCTCCTTCTTCCCTTTTTTAAAGATGGGCACTACATTAGTGTTGGAGACCCCAGGGCATGGCCACTAGTTAAGTCGAGGGGATGGAAGGCCATAAGGGTCGAGGAGGTCTCCCTGCTGAAGGCCTAAGGGCTTCTTCTCAACCCCCCTTAATAGAATTCAGGCCTGGCTGGTTTGAATAAGCTCTTTTGCTCTTAAAACAATGTTGCAGCCGCAGATAATGCCTCATAGTGTAAGGTTTGCTGATGCCAAGTTAAAGATAATAGGAGAGACAGCTACAAGGCCAGACAGAATGTGCTGGTTGTTTAAGTTGCTAGGAATGCTTGTTAGAGGTTGCAGGAAATAAACATTGTTGTAACCCATATGAGGAAGGCAGAGTATTTGTGTAAAGTTTTAATTGGCTGATGTGTAGTGCAGTAGCATTAAGGAATATAAAAGTGTGTGTAATGACCTGCTCTGATGTGCAGGATTTGAGATTCTATTCTCCCTGTACCTTGTTTGCAGCTGCAAATAAACTTTTCTGCTTCTCCACCCCGTTGTGATTATTGAATGAAGCATACCGGGTAACGAACTCCTGCTGTTGTTTTGTCTCTGGGCACTGGGTGCCGGCAACATTAGCCTTTTTCTAGTCGTCCAGGACGTCCCCTGATTGCCATGAGTTTTCAGAGATAATGGCCAATGGCTCTGCAATCACATCCGCCAACTCCTGCAGCTCATCCGGCCCCATGGACTTGTGCTCATCCAGCTTTTCTAAATAGTCCCGAACCACTTCTTTCTCCACAGAGGGCTGGCCACCTACTCCCCATGCTGTGCTGCCCAGTGCAGTAGTCTGGGAGCTGACCTTGTTCATGAAGACAGAGGCAAAAAAAAAGCATTGAGTACATTAGCTTTTTCCACATCCTGTCACTAGGTTGCCTCCCTCATTCAGTAAGGGGCCCACTCTTTCCTTGACTTTCTTCTTGTTGCTAACATACCTGAAGAAACCCTTCTTGTTACTCTTAACATCCCTCGCTAGCTGCAACTCCAGGTGTGATTTGGCCTTCCTGATTTCACTCCTGCATGCCCGAGCAATATTTTTATACTCTTCCCTGGTCATTTGTCCAATCTTCCCCTTCTTGTAAGCTTCTTTTGGGTGTTTAAGATCAGCAAGGATTTCACTGTTAAGCCAAGCTTGTCACCTGCCATATTTACTATTCTTTCTACACATCGGGATGGTTTGCCCCTGTAACCTCAATAAGGATTCTTTAAAATACAGCCAGCTCTCCTGGACTCCTTTCCCCCTCATGTTGTTCTCCCAGGGGATCCTGCCCATCAGTTCCCTGAGGGAGTCCAAGTCTGCTTTTCTGAAGTCCAGGGTCCGTATTCTGCTGCTCTCCTTTCTTTCCTGTGTCAGGATCCTGAACTTGACCATCTCATGGTCACTGCCTCCCAGGTTCCCATCCACTTTTGCTTCCCCTACTAATTCTTCCCCATTTGTGAGCAGCAGGTCAAGAAGAGCTCTGCCCCAGTTGGTTCCTCCAGCACTTGCACCAGGAAATTGTCCCCTACCCTTTCCAAAACTTCCTGGATTGTCTGTGCATGGCTGTATTGCTCTCCCAGCAGATATCAGGGTGATTGAAGTCTCCCATGAGAACCAGGGCCTGTGATCTAGTAACTTCCGTGAGTTGCCGGAAGAAAGCCTCGTCCACCTCATCCCCCTGGTCCGGTGGTCTATAGCAGACTCCCACCACAACATCACCCTTGTTGCTCACACTTCTAAACTTAATCCAGAGACTCTCAGGTTTTTTCTGCAGTTTCATACCAGAGCTCTGAGCAGTCATACTGCTCCCTTACATACACTGCAACTCCCCCACCTTTTCTGCCCTGTCTGTCCTTCCTGAACAGTTTGTATCCATCCATGACAGTATTCCAGTCATGTGAGTTATCCCACCAAGTCTCTGTTATTCCAATCACATCATAATTCCTTGACTGTGCCAGGACTTCCAGTTCTCCCTGCTTGTTTCCCAGGCTTCTTGCATTTGTGTATAGGCACTTGAGATAACTTGCTGATCGTCCCTCTTTCTCAGTATGAGGCAGGAGCCCTCCCCTCTCACGCACTCCTGCTCGTGCTTCCTCCCGGTATCCCACTTACCTCAGGGCTTTGGTCTCCTTCCCCCAGTGAACCTAGTTTAAATCCCTCCTTAGATAGCAGCTGTCCGCAATGTTCTTTTAAATAAATGGCATTGCTGCTATAATTCCCTGGGCCACTTCCCCATGGCTCCCATGCATTCTTCACCCTTACCTCAGGGCGTTGTCCTTGTGCAATCCCAGCAGCTAGCCTGGAGCACCAGCCACCCTTCTCCAGGCCTAGCAAGGAACTGAACTTGCTCTGGCCCTGCTGCTCTTCTTACATTGACCTGCTGGGCCCTGACTGGCTGCTTCCCATGCAGCTGCTCTAGGCAGCTTGGAGGATCTCTCTACTGCCCTTTTCTGGGGCAGGGTGCAGGAGGGCACAAGGCCTCCAGCAGGGGGCCTCAGGGCTAGTCACCCCATCACAGGGCCTATGGAGGAGAATACAAACACTCACAAGGATTACCCCAGGAACTGTGGACAATGGAAACCTCTCAGAAATAGCACGTACCCGGTGGAGATGGTTTGACCCATGTCACAGTCAAAGATCATTCCAACAAGCTGGAAGAAGATATAAAAGTGGGAAGTGGCATCATCACTTGGCCTCACTCCCCCTACAAAACAACACCTGGAAACACCTTAGGAACAAAGACTGAACGGGGGAAGGAGATCCCATGCAGGAAAAAAGAAAGCCTGCTTGTGTACAGAAGCTTGGTGGACTGTTTGTACTACCTAAAAGGGTGAGACACTGCTTGATTCAAGTCCTGTCTACTTTATAAAGTTTAGATTGCATTTTTGCTTATTTTTTAGGTAATCTGTACTCTCACTATTTATACTCACTTAAAATCTATCTTTCAGTAGTTAATAAATTTGTTTTATATTTTTTATCTAAAACAGGGTGTTTTGCTAGAAGAGCTTGGGAAATCTGCTTAGGAACAAAAACTGGTGCATTGTTCTCCCCACTTTGAGGGAGAGTTGGACTGAGTAATAAACTCAGACTTTTGACTGGGGCAAAAGTGTTGTAGCAACCAGGCAAGATACTAACAAACTTTAAACAGGACTTTATTTTTAAAGTGGAAACCTCTTTACCAAGCTGCTGCTGCACCCTCGGTAGCTCTCACGCAGCCGGCTCAACTCCCCCCCCCCTTCCTGTTTCCTGTCCTTTCGGATTTGCAACAGCCTGGGCTCCCATTTCTAATAATTACAAGCAGCAGCTAAACACCACAAAAAGGGTACAGGTCTGGGATCCTTGGCTGTGGAGCCAGGGAGAAGAAGACTTCATGTAAGTGCAGCTGGGTTTGTCCTTGCCTGTGTCAAGGTTTGGGTGAGTGCAGGATGGGGAGTGGTCTGCAGCTTGTCACAGCAGCACAGTGTGAGATACAGCCCAGGCTGGTGAGATAGAAGGCGCAGTGGTGCCCCAGTTCCAGGTTGCACCCCAGGGCGAAACCCATCACAGGCGGGCGCTGACGAACAGCTGTGACTGGTGGGTGCTGAGCACTCACTATGTTTTTTCTGAGTCCCAGAGTTGGTGCCTATGGCTGGAGCAGAGCAGGCAAGGGCCGGACATCTTGACTTTAGTAAGGCTTTTGATACTGTCTCACATGACCTTCCTGTAAACAAACTAGGGAAATGCAACCTAGATGGAGCTACTATAAGGTGGGTACATAACTGATTGGACAACCATTCCCAGAGAGTAGTTATCAGTGGTTCACAGTCAAGCTGGAAGGGCATAAGGAGTGGGGTCCCGCAGGGATCAGTTCTGGGTCTGGTTCTGTTCAATATCTTCATCAATGATTTGGATAATGGCATAGAGAGTACACTTCTAAAGTTCGCAACCCCTCCCAGCTTGGTATCGTCTGCAAGTCCTTTGGAGGATAGGATTATAATTCAAAATGATCTGGACAAACTGGAGAAATGGTCTGAAGTAAATAGGATGAAATTCAATAAGGACAAATGCAAAGTACTTCACTTAGGAACAGTCAGTTTCACACTTACAAACTGGGAAATGAATGCCTAGGAAGGAGTACTGCGGAAAGAGATATGTGAGTCATAGTGGATCACAAGCTAAATATGAGTGAACAGTGTAACATTCTTGGGTGGGGGGGGGGGGAAGCAAACATCATTCTGGGTTGTATTAGCGGGAGTGACACAAGAAGTAATTTTCCACTCTGTGCTGATTAAGCCTCAACTAGAGTATAGTGTCAAGTTCTGGGTGCCACATTTCAGGAAAGATATGGACAAATTGGAGAAAATCCAGAGGAGAGCAACACAAATGATTAAAAGTCCAGAAAGCATGACCTATGAGGGAAGATTGAAAAAATTGCGTTTGTTCAGTCTGGAGAAGAGACGACAGAGAGGAGACATGATGATAGCTTTCACTAGGAGGGTGGTGAAGCACTGGAATGGGTTACCTAGGGAGGTGGTGGAATCTCCATCCTTAGAGGTTTTTAAAGCCCACCTGGGATGATTTAGTTGACTGGCTGGGATGATTTAGGTGGTGTTGGTCTGTCTTTGAGCAGCGAGTTGGACTAGATGACCTCCTCAGGTCTCTTCCAACCGTAATATTCTATGATTCTAAGTACGTAAAAGGTTGTTACAAAGAGGATGGAGAAAACTTGTTCTCCTTAACCTCTGAGGATAGGACAAGAAGCAATGCGCTAAAATTTCAGGAAGGGTGGTTTAGGTTGGACATTAGGAAAAACTTCCTGACTGTCAGGGTGGTTGAGCACTGGAATAAATTGCCCAGGGAGGTTGTGGAATCTTCGTCATTGGAGATTTTTAAGAGCAGGTTGGACAAACACCTGTCAGGGATGGTCTAGATCAGTGGTGCAAGTAAAACCCATGTCTTACTGGTAGGTGGTGGGGCCCACCAGGTAAGGGAGACATGTGACCTCCCCATGTGAGCCTCCGTGTGACTCCTCACCACCTTGCCCCCAGCCCGGGCCCCCACGTTCTTCCCATCCCCTCCCCACATCCATCCCATGTTACTGGGATGGGGGAGGGGGGTGGAGATTCTGTCCTCCTCCTGCTGTGCTGGAGACAGGGCTGGGGGGGGGCGAGGGGGAAGACTGGGGGGGGGGGTGTGCAGCTGCCAGAGGAGCTGCTGGTGTTCTGCTCCTTTCCCTGCTGCTGCCCCTGCCAGCGGGGAAAGGTGCAGAATTCCGAGCCCTCTCCTCCGGCTGGGCTGCTGCTGTATCTTTCCGCTACGCCATACCGGCTATAAATAGCTTGCTGGTATATCATACCGGCCTACTTGCACTGCTGAGCTAGAGAATACTTAGTCCTGCCATGAGTGCAGGGGACTGGACTAGATGACCTCTCAAGGTTCCCTCTAGCTCTACGATTGTCTGATTCTCTGCAGCAGGAAGCCGGTGCGATACAGCTTCAGATGTGGAACATGTTGAGCAGCCTCTGTGCTGTTGTTGGTACCAGGCTTAAATAGGGATCTATTGGCCCTTCTGTCCAATCAGAGAACACGGTCACTTAGTGAGGTCACTGAGTGGCCCAGCCAAGCTCATTGGGTTGCTAGGCAACCACACCGGGAGCCAGCTGAGTTCCTGCCACCACCCGTACCTCCTGCCAGCCTGCTCAGCTAGGATGGCAATCCTCTTACCCCGAATCCTGTACCGGCCCGGAGCAGAGCCAACAGGTGCTGGAGGGGGCTCCTGAGGCGACTCTGCTACTGACACTGGTCCCCAGAGAGACTTTGCCCCCTGAGCAGCTGCAGCACATCCTGGGTCCCTACTCAGAGGAGCTTTTTGATTCCCCACAGAAGAGCGGCATGCTGCAGAACCAGCAGCAGAAATGAAAGAGGCAGAGGTCACCCCAGAGTCCGGTAAGTTTCTAGCTCCATGTTTGTATTAAAATAGGAATCGGAGGGATTTCCGATTTATGAACCAGTGCAAATGTTATTACCAGCTGCAGGTAGGAGCATGCATCTGCTAATGGCAGATTGCACGCCCTTGGCTTAGCATCCCCTACTCCCACCCTGCACGCCCTTGGCTTAGCATCCCCCTACTCCCACCCTGCACGCCCTTGGCTTAGCATCCCCCTACTCCCACCCTCCCCACACCAGCTTGTGGAATTCAAAATAGAGACTGGGAAATGCAAACCATGAAACAAGCATTTAACAATGAAAGTTTTAATAGAAACTTGAACGTTCTTGCTACAATGTGCTGGCATGTTAAAAATATGAACTCTATATTGCCCTCCCTGTCACTATGCCTCTCCATACCAGACCAACAATTTCCTGAGCCGCCCGTGAACAGGAGGTATGTGTGACATGTAGTCCATTTACAAAGGTAGTGCACTTAGTCCATGTAGCCCCATGAGTGACAAAATCATTCATCCAAATTCTAGTGGAGGAGGGGAGCAACTGTGGAGTCTTGGCAAGTCCATATTAGTTTGTGTGTTTGCATGCAGTCACAACAGGCTGTATCAGAAGCTATGTTGCACTCCATATTCTTTATGGAAATATGAATAGGACATAACTGGAATACGCTTTACACTAAATACCCCTTGTATGGTGTAATTAGAAAGCTTGTAATCTACTACGTGTGTTAATCCTATTTGCTTTTATGTATTATTTCTGGAGTTAGGAGAAGAAGATATAAACTTGTATCACTGATGTAAACATATTAAGTGGAGGCCATTAAGGGTGCTCCAGAAACAATCAGTTTTAAATGGCCTTAGTTACTTGAAAGCCTCCCTGTGTACGTGTGGGCCAGCCCATGGGGAATGGACACTAGGGGTCTTACAGTGATGTGACCATGTCTCCTGATATGGAAATCTGTCTTAAATCTGGTACTTTTCCATTTAGAAGGTGGGTGGGCGAGGGGCGACCCAGAGAGACAAAAGATTCCCGCCTTGTGCCAAAGCTATAAAAGGGGGTGGAGCAGGACAAAAGGGGTGGCTAGTCATGAGAAAACCCCTGCTTACCACCTGAGATGTCTGCTGGAAGTAACGAGGACTGTACCAGGGGAAAGGATTGGACCCAGACTAGGAAGGAATCTAGTCTGTGAAAGAAGCTTATTGGAACATCTCTGAGGGTGAGATATCACCTGTTATCAGTTTCTTAATGTATTAGGCTTAGACTTGCTTGTTTTTGCTTTATTTTGCTTGGTGACTTACTTTATTCTGTCTATTATTACTTAAATCCTACATTTTATACTTAATAAAATCACTTTTGTTTATTCATAAACCCAGAGTAAGTGATTAATACCTGGGGGAGCAAACAGGTGTGTATATCTCTCTATCAGTGATATAGAGGGCAAACGGTTTATGAATTTACCCTGTATAAGCTTTATACATGTAACCCTTCTGCCAGGCCGAGTTGATAGCAGCAAGGGCCGGGTTCAGTACATAGGGATTCCCTCTCAACAACGCAAGGCAAAACCGGCTCGAGCCCCCACCCAGTGACCTGGGAAAATCTTACACACATCCCTGGGCGCCTCAAAAAAGGCAATACTTCCCCTCTCACAAGCACAGAGTCTCAGTGTAGCAGACAATCTTTAATAACATGAGGTAAATGACATCAGCATTAAATTGGGAAAACACCACAACTAGGGCTCATAAACCAAACCATGAGCAAAGAACCACCCCAGCAAATTGGGCAGTGTCTTTTCCCTTTGGTTCTTGAGTCCAGCAACCCAAAAATCATCCAAAGTCCCGAAAGTCCAACAACCCAAAAGTCTCTGTCCCTGGCCAGTGCAGCCCCAGAGTTCAAAAGTTTATCTGCAGAGTTTTACCTCCCAGCCTGGGTGGAAATGGGGGGGGAGAGAGGAAGGGTGTTAAGGGGCACCTTATATAGTCTGAGGCCGACTGCCCTGCCTCTCCATAGCTGCTCCGCCAGCCGCTCCACTCCACCAGCCATCCCACAAACTGCTCTGCTCCGCCAGCCGCTCCACAATATATCTTCAGGCCCCCCCCACTACTAGTCACAGCACTCAGTGATTTCAGCTCTTAGTAATTTTAGCTCTTTAGTAATTTCAGCTTGTAGTAGGGGAGCCTCAGTGCCAGTGCACCATTTACCCAAAGTGAATTCAGCTCAGCAGCCTGTAACTAGATTCCTACTGGAATCAAAATTAGCTCTGATATTCCACAGTGGAGAGAGGAGGCACTGCAATTGGTGTTTTGGGCGCTCAAAACAGGCCCACACCACATGGTACAAATGCCTGTCCCCAGCCTCTCTCCATTCACTGGGTTTTGGAACCCATGTCCCTTGTCTAGCAAGTGCTACTTAGTTGATGGCGAGTCCCTCCATCATAAAACAGTTCCACCGTCCTTGATTCACATAATCAGGGTAACACCACTTTATCCTTCCTGCCCCAATAATAGAGAAACTGGGGATCCCACAGCAGCCAAAGTGACCACTTGGGCTGCTGTGGGCTCATGCTCGGCGGGGTGGGTGTACCTCTGCAAACAAGATCAGCCCCTAAAGTTCTTTTCCATAACTTGCCACAATTCACCACCAGATGTCAGGGTAGAGCTCATCCTCACTCTGCTTACATCCTCCCCAAGCAGAGAATTTATCATCCTGACAAATCACTCCCTATTATACCAACTCACTGGTTCCCTCCAAAGGGCCTCAGGGAGCCCACTTTAGCTTCCACAAGCCTGTGTGTTAAATGTATTGGCTCCTCACTAGTCACCCCAGGTGCATCATAAGTTAGCCATTTTACTGGTCTTATTACCCTGTCCTGTCTATTGAGAATCTCTGTTGCCATGGGAGGGGGGACATCCGCTTGAGCAACCGATGGAGAGGTTTCCTTTGAGGGTCCCTCGGCTACTGGCATAGGCCCCTGCATTTCTAGTTCTAACAGTGGAGGGTCCAAGGTGCCCAGGACATCCTGTATGTCTCCACTGTCCAATAACCTGTGTGTGTCATCACACAGGGGTCCCATCAGCACCACAGGGGTGTCAGAAATGGGCCTAAATAATTCCACCATGGGGTTTAGGGTGGAAGAGGGGGTGCTCTCTTTTGGTTCAGCTGATCGAGACTGAAATCTTGTCTCCATTCCAGGATACACCATGGTTGTGTCTTCCTCCTCAGACTCACTCTCAGATGTGCTGCATAGGGGTAGGTTAGCTGCAAGGGGTTGGCTGTCCATGTTGGATGGTGGCTTTGGTCTAGCACCTTTGTTCTGCCCGGTTGCCCTGTTGTGGCCCATCTCATAAGGGGTGCCTACCAATTCCCCTACAGGCAGCAGAAGGTTTCTATGCACTGTCTTTATTTGCCCTGGACCCTCTTCAGGTTTGATCTTGTAGACCGGCAGGTCTCCCAGCTTTTCCATCACCAAGTAAGTGTAACCCTTCTGCCCATCAGAGTTGGCAGCAACAAGGGCCGGGTTCAGTATCTAAGGGTTCCATTCCAATAACACAAAGCAAAACCGGCTCGAGCCCCCACCCAGTGACCTGGGACAAATATATACCACCCCTGCTGGGCGCCTCCAAGAGGAAATACTTCCCCTCTCTCAAGCACAGAGTCTGAGTGTAGCAAAAAAGCCTTTTCATAACAGAGAGAAACAATGTGGCATTATGTTGGGGAAACACCACCAACAGGATTCATAACACAACCCATGAGCAAAAACCCACCCCAAGCAAATTGGGGCATGTCCTTTCCCTTGGGTTCTTGAGTCCAGCAACCCGAAATCACCCAAAGTCCCAAAAGTCCAGTGACCCAAAAGTCTCTGTCCCTGGTCAGGGCAGCCCTAGAGTTCGAAAGTTTATCTGCAGAGTTTTACCTTCCAACCTGGGTGGAAATGGCGGGGGGGAAGGGGAAGAGGTAAGGGGCACCTTACATGATCTGAAACTGACTGCCCCACAGCTCCATAGGGCTCCGCTCCACCAGCCAGTCCACAAACTGCTCTGCGTCCCACAAGCAGCTCCCACCGTCCCATGAACTACTCCACCAGCCGGTCCACGAACTGCTCCGCTCGGCTTGGCTCTGCGTCCCACAAGCAGCTCCCACCGTCCCATGAACTACTCCACCAGCCGGTCCACAAACTGCTCCGCTCGGCGTCCCACAAACAGCTCCTGCAATCCCATGAACTGCTCCACCAGCCAGTCCACAAGCCGCTCCAGCTGTCCCACAAACTGCTCCACAATATACCTTCAGGCTCTCCCACTACTTAACACAACACTCAGTGATTTCAGCTCTTAGTCAGTTTTTAGCTCTTTTGTGATTTCAGCTTGTAGTAGGGGAGCCTCAGTGCTGGTGCACCATTAGCCCAAAGTGAATTCAGCTCAGCAGCCTGTAACTAGGCTCCTAATGGAATCAACATTAGCTCTTATATTCCACAGTGAAGAGAGGAGGAAATGCAATTAGCATGTAAGGCCCTCACCAGGGGACCCATACCACCAAGCATAAATACCTATCCCCAACCTCTCTCAATTCACAGAGTTTTGGAACCCATGACCCTTGCCTAGCGAGTGCTACTTAGTTGATGGTGAGTCCCTCCATCATAACAAAAGGCCCCGTACAGTTCCAAGCACAGTTCCCATAATCAGGGTAACAATTTATTCTTCCTGCCCCAATAACAGAGAGACTGGGGATCCCACAGCAGCCAAAGTGACCATTTGGGCAGCTATGGGCTCATGCTAGGCGGGGTAAGTGTGCCTATGCAAATGAGATCAGCCCCTGAAGTTCTTTTCCACAACTTGCCACACCTCACCACCAGATGTCAGGGTGGAGCTCATCCTGACTCTGCTTACATCAGGTATTGCCTTCCATCCGTCAGCTATCTTGTGTTTGTCAGCAATACCCAAATTTCACAGCAGGACTCTGTCCCCTGGCTGGAGCTCCTGCAAACGTACCCTAGCATCCTATCGACGTTTGTTGCGGTCTGCGTTCTTCCGAGCCACAGATGTAGCTATGTGATAAGCATCCCGCAGCTGTTCTCTTAGTCGGCATACATATTGTTGATGAGTTTCATAGCTATCTCCATCCTCTGATACACCAAAGCACAAATCTATAAGTAATCTTGGTTCTCGCCCAAACATCAAGAGATATGGGGTGACTCCCATAGCATCGTTCTTTGTGGCGTTGTAGGCATGCACCAGAAATGCGACTTGCTGGCTCCAGGTTGCCTTCTGCTCTGGTCAAAGTCCAACATATCTAACAGGGTTCTATTGAACCTCTCTGGTTGAGGGTCACCTTGCGGGTGATAAGGCGTTGTCCTAGACTTTTTAATTCCTGCTATCCTCAGCACCTCCTTCAGAAGGTGACTCTCAAAGTCCCGCCTCTGATCCGAGTGTATCCGGGCTGGGAATCCATAAACTGAGAAATATTTTTCCCCACAGTACTCGAGCGACAGTGGTGGCCCTCTGATCACGTGTGGGATATTCCTGTGCATACCGTGTAAAGTGGTCAGTCACTACTAGAACGTTCCCAACATTCCTCTTGTCTACTTCTAAAGACAAGAAATCAATGCATACCAGTTTCAAAGGTTTGTTGCTGGTGATGTTCTTCAGATATGCAGCCCTCGTGGGCAGAGTTTCCTTTGAACACATTGAGCGCAAGTCTCACATTTCCTGTGAACATCTTCAGCCATCTGGGGCCAATAGAACCTACTACGAATAAGTTTCAGGGTCCTCTCCACCTCCAAAGTCATCATGCAGGGCCCTCAGGGCCAGGGCTCTGTACCCTTTTGGCAGCACTAGTTGTGCTTGTTGCTTTTGTAAAGGGTCTGTGGTAATTCGGTGTAGCACTCCCTGAATCAGTTTTAGTTTGGTCCATTCTCTCAATAGCAGTTTACCCTCCGGGTTAGGTGGGACAACCACAGCTGGGCTTCGCCCCTCCCTTTTGGCAAGTAGTGTATCACGAATGTCAATATCTTACAGCTGGGCTTCTTGCCAGTCAGCCGCATTGAGCATGGGCAAGGGAGATTGGTCCAATGCAATATAGTTCACTGAAGCAGAAGGCACGCATTCAGGGGGCGGGCCCAAACCTTCTGCAACACATCCATGAAGGCTCTGATGGGCCTCTGGCTCTCGGCAACTCACAGTGCAAAGAGCTCTCACTCCATCCGTGGGTATCACAGCAACTTCTGGACAATGCATCTGCATCTACATTGCTTCTCCCTGATCGGTATTGAATGCTGAACTCATAGCTAGCCAAGGCGGCCACTCATCTCTGCCCTGTAGCATCCAGCTTAGCACTTGTTAACACATAAGTCAGTGGGTTGTTGTCTGTCCACACCTGGAACTGAGCACAATACCAGTAGTCTCGAAATTTCTCAGTGATGGTGTGATGTTATTGACTTGAACTGGGACCATATAGAACATTGTTGCAACCAAGGTCCTGTAGTGGCATCAAATCTTGTATAAAGGGGGTCAAATAAGGTGTCTAAGACAAGGTTATGGTTTCCTGGTTATGATTATGCAATCAGTATGCATGTATCATTTTTGTATTTAAAGTTATAAGTATTGTCTATAGTGTCTGTATTTCAAACTTGTGCTATGCTTCTGAGTAACATCCCAGACAAGTTGGTGTCAGCTCTGCCTATCGTGCTTGATGGCCCATTAAGGACCATCCTTGATACAATTGATCCATTGAGAGGAGGCAGACATGCCTTGGGACTCAGCAAGGCATGCAGGGACCTGCCTATGGACAGAACTCTGAGGTTTTTCCAGGCCATGTGATGGACAGCTTGTCTTTGGGACAAAGAAAGAGACCACATGGCAAGAGACTATAAAAAGCTGCTGCAGCTCCTCCTTCTTGTCTTCAGTCCTGCTTCTTACCTCTGGAGGGACTTTGCTGCACTGAAGCTTTGAATGAAGGACTGAATGACCCATCCCAGCTGGGGATGTTCTCCAGAGACTTGATTTGAACCTGCAGTTTATTCTATCACTGCTGCAAGCCTGAACCAAGAACTTTGCCATTACTGTATGTAATTGATTCCATTTAACCAATTCTAGCTCTCAGCTATATCTTTTTCCGTTTATGAATAAACCTTTAGATTCTAAAGGATTGGTAACAGCGTGATTTGTGGGTAAGATCTGATTTGTATGGTGACCTGGGTCTGGGGCTTGGTCCTTTGGGATTGAGAGAACCTTTCTTTTACTGGGGTATTGGTTTTCAGAACCATTCATCCCCATAACGAGTGACCCTGGTGGTGATACTGGGAAACTGGAGTGTCTAAGGGAATTGCTTGTGTGACTTGTGGTTAGCCAGTGGGGTAAAACCAAAGTCTTCTCTGTCTGGCTGGTTTGGTTTTCCTTGGTGTGCATAGAAACCCCAGCCTTGGGTTGTAACTGCCTGCTTTAAGCAATTTGTCCTGAACTGGCACTCTCAGTTGGGTCCTGCCAGAACCAGCATCGTTACAGATGGCCCATTTCAAGGCCAAGCTTGTGGATGGGATAGTGAGTTTCACTGTCAGACAGTCCTCAGCTGGCAAAGGCTATAGGTTTACGTTTGCCTTCCACTTCCTGTTATAGTACTGCTCCCAGACCCTCCAAACTGGCATCAGTATGTAGGATAAACGGTTTGCTTGGATCAGTGAAGACTAGGACTGGAGCATGAGTTAGGTAAGTAATGATTTCCCGAAAAGCCCTTTCAATCTCTCATCCCACCGTGGCCCAAACAGTTCGAAGGGGCCATAGTGTCTCTGCACAGGAGGCTTTGAGGGCCTCCTCTTATTCTTGGTGTCAGATTTGTTCTTGTTGGACTGGTATCCCCTGGTAAGATCATTCGTAGCATAGTTCTTCACAAATCTGCGGTAGTAGCCACTAAATCCAAGAAAGGTCTTGAGTTCTCTGTAGTTACTTGGACGTGGCCAGGTAGTGAGTGCTTCTATTTTACTGGGACATGATGTGACCCACATACTTCACTGAGGTTCGGCAGAACTGGCATTTGTCAATTGAAAGCTTCAAACCAGATGCCTCCAACCTATCAAGCACTTTAAGAAGTCTTTCTTCATGCTCCAAGGTTCTTCCAAACACAATCAGATCATCCAAATAAACTAACACTTGCAGTAAATTCATGTCTCCCACGACTTTCTCCATAAGACGTTGAAATGTGGCAGGTGCCCCAGAAATCCCTTGGGGCATGCATTCAAACTGGTAGAACCCTAATGGGCAGATGAAGGCTGTCTTCTCCTTATTTTCTTCTCCCAAAGGGATCTGGTAGTATCCACTCCGAAGATCCAACACAGAGAACCACTGGCTACCCGGCAAAGGCTTTGAGCCAGAAGGTCCAGTAGAGACTCTCTCTAGTTTGGAGAAAGAGGGACCTGGCTGCAAGGGCTGAGAAAGTACCTAGATTGGGAGCAGGGCTGGGGAAGGCCAAGGGAACCGGGGAGCTTGGGCCTAGGAAAGCCCCAGGCTGCAGGCTTGGGAAGGCCTATTAGGTACGGGGGTTGCAGGGGCAGCCACGGGTAGGCAGAGGCAGCAGGTCCAAACCCCCTTGCCTGTGATGAGTGGCTCATACTGCAGTCTGTCCCAGGGCGCAGGGGCTAGCTGGTGACTAGCAGGAGCCTACGACTGAAGCGAGGTAGGGATAGTGGGTGGGGGATTCCCCTGGGAGGGGGAGACCCAGAACTGTGGGGGTACTGCCAGGGGGCAGCACCCAAGACAAGGGCACCAGGGTCCGGGAGGGACACGGGGGCCAGGGGCGGCAAGGCACTCTGGAGGCTGGATGCTAATTCCCCGAGACGACCATCAGGAGGTGCTGCTGGGAGAGTCTGCGCCCCGTGACAACCACCCATTAATCAACTGTGTGACTGAACTATGGGAGAACCACATAATGGGACTTGGGGGCTGCTTGTTCACGGTGACTCAGCAAAGCTCACCAGGACATGCCTGGCCTAGTGTCTGCCGGGCACATGGGCCAATGGTATAAAATAAGGAACAGTTGCAGCATGAAGGGGCCTTTCTTCTCCCGCCACCTACACTGGAAACAACCGGGACGCCTAGAAGATGAAGATCATCAGAGGTGACTGGTCCAGGCTTCAGGGGGAAAGTGCGTGCATTAAGGACTGTAACATCCAGTGGGGTGAGAACACTGCTTGATCTAAATACAGGCTAGTTTGATAAGGTTTAAGATTTAGATTGTGCGCTTATTTTTATTTTCTTTGGTAATCATCTGTCCTTTTATGCCTCCCACTTATAATCACTTAAAATCTCTCTCTGTAGGTAATAACCTGTTTTATATTTTACCTAAAACAGTGTATTTTGCTTGAAGTGCTTGGGAAACCTCTGTTCAGTGTACAAAAGCTGGTGCATGTCCTCTCCACATCAAGGGAGGGGCAGACTGGGTAATAAACTGACACTGGTCAGGCTTTTGACCAGGGCAGGACGGTACAGCTCTGGGGTCCTAGGCTGGGGAGGTGGGGGGAACTAGCTGGTGCCTTTCTCCATGTGATTCATGAGAGGCTTTGGGTGCCTTCATGCAATCTGGCTAGGTGTGGGACTCCACCTGCTGGGCGCTATTATCACTCAGCACAACAGAGGGATTTGCTGCTTGTCACTAGCAAAGCATTGTGAGAGACAGCCCAGGGGCTGGAGAGTTAAGGGGGAACAGTGGTACCCCAGTTCCAAGTTGCACCCCAGGGATCCTGTTACAGCATTGTGATGGGGTCAGGACTCACCACTGCTGGCGCCTCCTGCTGGTTGCTCTGGGAATTAGCTCCTGTCAGCTGCGGAGCACCCTCGGCACGTGGTGTCTCACCCGTTGTCTGCTTTGTTGCCTCGGGACCCGCGTTGCTCCCTGCTCGGCGGCATCCTCTTCAGGACACTGCCCTCTGGCAGTGCCCACTACTCCAGTCTCACCCCCTTCCGGGGGGGGGGGGTGAGAAAGGGCACGTTAACAGCAGTCTTTCAGCTTGCACCTGCCTCAGTGGCCAACCACAACCCCAAAGTCTAGCCCCTCAGCTCAGGGGCAAGTTGCAGTCTGTCTTGCCACACTCCTCTGTGGCCAGGTGCAGTACAAGGGGGGAAGGGGGGAACCCAGGCACACCCGCTACACTGGGTCCTAACCCAGGGACCCTCTAGCAGCAGCCTCTCTCTGCCCTTCTTCTCTCTCCTCTTATCCGCCTATCTTCCCTGGGCCACTTCCCCTTTGGCCCTGTGCACCTTCTCAACCCTTCTTAGCAGGGCCGCAGTCTGGCAGGTAACTGGGCCGGAGCTCTCCTCTGCTCCCCGGAGCCTGCCTAGCACTGCTCTGTCCAAGGTGCTAGCTCCTTCCCTCAGGAGCCAGTCCTTCTCACTTGCCAGCAAGGGAGAGACTCCCTGTCCTCTGCTAGGCAGCCTTTATATAGGATCCAGCCCAGCCCTGATTGGCTGCCTCTTCCTTGGCCCTGATTGGCTCTCTACAGGCTTTTGTCGATTGGCTGCTGGCCATTTTCTCTGCCCCACCACAAGCATATAGGGGAAATGACACATAGCTGAGTAGTTGCTAATATCTGCACCCTACAGCACACTTACAAAGATATATTGCAGCCTCTCTATACTACAAGGGTAGATGCATTCCAGTGTCTGAAGGACTATGTAACAGCAGGAGACAGAACAAGAAACAATGAAAGACTAGCTACAAGGCTGTATTGGAGGCATTCAGTAACTACACTATATCCACACACTTCCACTGTGTGCTCAGCACAAAAAATCCCATTTGCTTTGATTCACACTGTGACGGGTGGCGGTCGGTCCTCCGAGCCCCTAGGGGCGATGGTCTCCGTGGCAGGCCTCGGCCCCACCTCCCGGGCGTTGGGGAATTAGCGGAGAGGAGCGCCGGCAAGAGTCAGTAGCGCGCCCCTCGGGCCGGGGAGCGCCGGCAAGAGTCAGTAGCGCGCCCCTCGGGCCGGGGAGCGCCGGCAAGAGTCAGTAGCGCGCCCCTCGGGCCGGGGAGCGCCGGCAAGAGTCAGTAGCGCGCCCCTCGGGCCGGGGAGCGCCGGCAAGAGTCAGTAGCGCGCCCCTCGGGCCGGGGAGCGCCGGCAAGAGTCAGTAGCGCGCCCCTCGGGCCGGGGAGCGCCGGGGTAGGGGAACGCAGGCCCACCCAGCTCCACTGTGTTCCAGCCCAGGGCCCTGACAGTGGCAGGAGGCGAAGGTCCCGCCGCTGGGTCAGCGGGGCAATCCGCACCCACTGACCAAACACACCCTCCCCACGGTGTAGTTGGGCCCCTGGGCTACTTCCTACCCGGTCTCTCTCAGGCGGGTCGCTCCGGTCCCTCCATCTCCTCCGGGTATTCAGCGGCCGGTAGCCCTGGTCCCCACAGGCCTTCCCCCCGGCCAGGCTCCTCCTTGCCCAGGGCTTCGCCTGGGTCGGCAGCAGGATCGCGAGGGAGCAGCCTGTGTCTGTCTCCCTCCCTGGTGCTCTCCTCACTGGGCAGAGGGCCCCGCCCCTTGTACTTCCTGCCCCACCCTTCCCCTTCCGGGGATTGGCGGAAGCCTGGCCTGGCCCCGCCCACTCAGGCTCAGAGGGTGGCTCTTTACCCTCTGGTTCGGAGGGGAGCCACCCTGGCTCCCTACACACACATTCAAACAAGAACGCATAAAAAAACGTAGGTGTGATCACAAAGGTGGATTGACCTATGGAATGGGTTAAGTCTATGATAATTGTTGAAAAACTGAACAGTAGGATTGCCAACTTTCTAGCCGCACAAAACCGAACACCATGGCCCGGCCCCTGCCCTGAGGCCCCGCCCCTGCCCTGCCACTTCCCTGAGGCCCTGTCCCCCACCCACTACATTCCCCCTCCCTTGGTGACTCACTCTCCCCCACCCTCACTCACTTTCACTGTGCTGGGGCAGGGGGTTGGGGTGCGGGAGGGGGTGCAGGCTCTAACTGGGGCTGCAGGCTTGGGAGTGGGGCCATAAATGAGGGCTCCAGCTGGGGATGCTGGCTCTGGGGTGGCGCCAGGGATGGGGGTTTGGGATGCAGGAGAGGGCTCCAGGCTGGGGCTGGAGAGGATGTGCAGTGCTCAGGAGAGGGCTGTGGGTTGAGGCAGGGGGTTGGGGTATGGGAAGGGGTGCGGGCTCTGGGCTGGGGCCAGGGATGAGGGAGGCTTTGAAAGAGCACTTTAACAGTGAGCCAAAATAACACATTTTTTTGTACTGCTCTATCTGTCCCTGTGATTGCTGTACAAGTAGGAAGATAACATTATCAATGCACCTATTAATTTTGATTGTGAATAGTCCTATGAGTTGTGTGACACATAGGGTGACCAGATAGCCAGTGTAAAAAATCGGGACGGGGGTGGAGGGTAATAGGTGCCCTTATAAGACAAAATCGTATATATTGGGCCTGCCCCTATAAAATCAGGACACCTGGTCACCCTAGTGACACTGTGCAGTAATAAGTAATTGGTTGCTTTTGGACCTACTAAACATTTGATAGCAGACATTGCAAATGAATGGAGAGGAGTTCAGTTTTAAATAGAAAAGGAGGACTTGTGGCACCTTAGAGACTAACCAATTTATTTGAGCATAAGCATCCAATGAAGTGAGCTGTAGCTCACGAAAGCTTATGCTCAAATAAATTGGTTAGTCTCTAAGGTGCCACAAGTCCTCCTTTTCTTTTTGCGTATACAGACTAACACAGCTGCTACTCTGAAACCTGTTTTAAATAGACATTTATTTTGAAACAGGATTCAGTGCAAAAAAAAATTGTGAAATGAAAATATATATATATATTTAAAACTTATTACAATTTAATAAATTAAGGGAACAGACCTTATGAAGCAGAAGGAACATTCATGTCCATTTCAGGTACACCTACACCATCTGTTGCTTTCACAGGTCAATGTATGTGAAGCTGTGATAGGCTTTAATGTCCCTGGGGTGGAGTGGTAGGAGTAGTGCGACATGATGCCATGTGGAATCTTGGGAGGGGATAGAGGGATGCCCCAATATTGTGCTCTCCATGGGCTGCAGAGGGAGGTGAGCTTGGGAGTGTTGAACCTGCAGGTCAAGCAGAGTGTGTAGTATCTGTGTTTGCTGCCTGAGGCCTACACTATGAGTTTAGGTCAAATTTAGCAGCGTTATCTTGATTTAACCCTGCACCCGTCCACACGACGAAGCCCTTTTTTTCGACTTAAAGGCTCTTAAAATCGATTTCTTTACTCAACCCCCGAGGGGATTAGCCCTGAAATCAGCCTTGCCGGGTCGAATTTGGGGTAAGTGGAAGCAATTCGACGGTATTGGCCTCCAGGAGCTATCCCAGAGTGCTCAGTTGTGACCGCTCTGGACAGTGCTCTCAACTCAGATGCACTGGCCAGGTATAGAGGAAAAGGCCCATGAACTTTTGAATCTCATTTCCTGTTTGGCCAGCATGGTGAGCTCACCTGCACAGGTCACCATGCAGAGCTTATCATCTCAGGAGACCATGCAGTCCCAGAATCGCCGAAGAGCTCCAGCATGGACCTAACGGGAGGTACGGAATCTGATCGCTGTATGGGGTGACGAATCCGTGCTGGCAGAACTCCGTTCGAAAAGACGAAATGCCAGAATGTTTGTAAAAATCTCCAATGGCATGAAGGACAGAGGCTATAACAGGGACCCGCAGCAGTGCCGCGTGAAAATTAAGAAGCTCAGGTAAGCCTACCAAAAAAACAGAGACAAACGGCCACTCTGGTTCAGAGCCCCAGACATGCCGCTTCTATGGTGAGCTGCATGCCATTCTAGGGGGTGCAGCCACCACTAACCCACCCTGTGCTTTGACTCTGTCAAAGGAGTGGGAGGCAACACGGAAACGGGTTTTGGGGGCGAGGAAGATGATGAGGAGGAGGAGGTTGTAGATAGCTCACAGCAAGGAAGTGGAGAAACCGGTTTCCCCAACAGTCAGGATCTGTTTATCACCCTGGACCTGGACGCAGTACCTCCAAACCCATCCAAGGTGGGCTCCCGGACCCTGAAGGCGGAGAAGGGACCTCTGGTGAGTGTACCTTTGTAAATATTATACATGGTTTAAAAGCAAGAGTGTTTAGTGATTAATTTGCCTCTCAAGTAGTAGAGGTCTGTGGCATGGCTCTGAAAGTCCCAGGGTCAAACCTGCTTTTTCGCCCCTACATCCCCCACCGCGGGCGCCCTCCTCCCCTGCCTGCAGCCAAGCAGGGAGGAGTGGTTGCTTCTTCCCTTTCCCCCGGTCCCCCCTGTAGTCCCCAGTCCACTGGTATCTCCTTCCCTGACCGCAGCCTAGCAGGGAGGAGTGGTTAGTCCGGTTCATTCTCCCCCACTGCCCTGCTCCTCCTGCTGGACCCTCCTCCCCTGCGCATCATCTAGCGGGGAGGAGTGGTGGTTTTCCCTCCTTGCCTTGCCCCCACCGCCCTAGGGGCACCCTCCTTCCCTGAACGCAACCTAGTAGGGAGAAGTGGTTAGCCCTGTTCCTTCTTCCCCCAACCCTGCCCCTCCTGCTGGACCCTCCTCCCCTGCATGTTGCTTAGCAGGGAGGAGTGGCTGCCCATTGCCCCAGCCCCATATGAGGGCCTCCTCCTGCTTTTTGCCACAATGGAGGAGGACCCTACTCCTACCCCTGCCCCTGTTGACCCCGTGGTTCCCCCTTTGTCACCACCCCTGCCTGCACCTGCGGCTTCCCTCTTGGCCACTACTGGTCCAGACTCCACCGCTGCCATGGCCCCCCCTTCCACAAGCAAGAAAGGCCAGGAGAACAAGAAGGGCAAAGGCCCCACCCGGAAAGCAAAACCTCCTGCAGGCGGGGCTGCTCTCCCTGCCATGGGCAGGGCCGCCCTCCCTGCCGTGGCCCCGACACCTGCCAGGGCCCCTCCTTCCCCTGCCATTCCTTCCACCAGCTCTGGGGGCACTCCATCTCAGGCCCCCGAACGTACGCCCAGGTGGCCGCTGCCTCTCCACATGCCACCGTGCCGTCCACGACAACTGCCACCTCCGGTACCATCCCTGGCGGCCGAGGTCCCTTCCCCTCACTTACCAGGAAGCACGGCATCCGCTGCCTCCTGGTGCCGGCCTCGCCCTATGTTGAAACATACGTGCGGGCATTGGCACGGGTGGTGGCGCCCACGGCCTTCGTGGCGGCCTCCAAAATGTATGGGAAGGTCGTCTTCTTCCTGGCTTCAGAGGCTGCTGTGCAGGAGGGGGTGGAGAAGGGCCTGGCGGTGTTTGTCCCCCTAAAACACCTGGAGGACCTGGGCGTATGGCTGGTGTTGACCTCCTTCCCGCCCTTCCTTCCCAACGCTTCCCTGTTACCTGCCCTCTCCATCCTAGGGAAGCCCATTTCCGTCATCAGCCCTCTCCTGCTGGGCTGTAAAGAACCCCGCACTCCATCACGTCCTGTCCTTCTGCTGGCAGGTCCAACTCCAACTGCCACCGGCGGTGTGTGACGGAGAGGCACTCGAGGGGTCCTTCCTGGTGCCTTACCAGGGGGCCCACTACCGGGTCCATTACATGACGGGGGAGGCCGAATGCTTCCTCTGCCGGGCGACGGGGCATGTTGGAAGGGACTGCCCCATGGCCTGGCACAGAGGGGCATCCGGGACCCCTGAGACCCGGGAGGGCACTGGCCCTGTCGTCGCTGGTGGCCCTGTCATCACTGGTGAACCTGGTGGTCCGGCTACCACTGCCTCCGCCCCTCCTTCTCCTGCCATAGCCCCCGCTCGGGCCATGGGGGCAGCACCCCGTCGCATCCAGAGGAGCGGGCGGGCCTCACGTCCATCAGCTGCAGTTCGGTGGGGCCCGTAGAGGAGAGGGCGGCGAGACCTTCGCTGGCCAAGGGAGAGGGCCCGCCCCAGGGGGAGGTTTCCCTTCCCCCTGCTGTCCTGCCCTTGCCGCCCTGAGCCCCGGAACCATTGCCGTTGCCCCCTGGCCCTACCCTGCTGACCGGCCCTCCATCTCAGAGGGCTGGGTGCTCGTCTGGGGGAAGCACAGCGCCCACAAATCACAGGCTCGATCCCTCCCCTCTGTCGAGGAGGGAGAGGAGGCCCCCCAACATAGGCTGTGGGGGGCTGATGCTGTTATATCTTCTGTTGTGCCCCCGGATGGGGCCCAGCAGGAGGCGCTGGTCTTGGAAGCCGTGGCAGTGAACAGAGGCGATCCCGCCCGCCTTGTCGAGTCCCCCCCTGCAGAGGCCTCTGCAGGAGGCTCCCCTGGCCCCTTTGCCACCTCTGCACCCTGCCGCCACTGATGCCAGGGCGATCACTGCCCCGGTTACTGGTGGGGAGGACTCTGGGGCTGCGGGGACGGATTTTACACCCGTCTTTGAGGAGATCGAGGCCCTGGGTCTGACCCCAGTCACCCAGGGGGAGGACGACCCCCCACCAGCGGGCCTTGATCTGGGCGGTGGCTTAGCCCGCTGCCCCCTCCTCCTGCCTGTCCCTCACCCCCAGTTGTTGCCCCCGCTCTAGTCCTGGGGGCGCCCCTGGCCCTCCCTATTTGCCTGGCCACGGATAGCACTCCATCTGAGGCCGCCGAGCCCCACTGGGCGACAGCTGATGCTGAGTGGCTGGGCCCGAAGCATGAGCAGCTAGCCTCCTCTCCGGAGGGGGGCCCCACTGCTGACCCCACCATGCCTAACGCCGTGGCCGCGGGTGACACATTTATGGCAACTCCCGTGCCCAGCATCGGCAAAAGCCCCCCTCCTGTCCCTGCCCCCTTGGCCCTGAGCCCTGGCCGAGAGGAGCCACACCCCGGCAGCTCAGCTGCTGGGGACCATGAACCCACCTGTGTCCCCGCTCGTGCTCCTATCTCTGCCCCTAATCCTGCTCCTGGCCCCTCTTCTGCCCCAGCCCCAGCCTCAGTCCCCGCCCCGGCTTTAGTCCCTGCCCCGGTCCCGTCCTTGCTCCTGCCCCTGATCCTGATCCCACTCCTGGCCCTGCTCCTGCCCCAAAGCACTGCCTGCCCCTCTCCCTTCTACCTCCCATGCTATTGCCACCCCCGAGGTTGTCTCATTTCCACGACCCACTGACAGCCGTCAGGGGGCAGTTTTCATCTCTCCTTTTCCGACACCATGGGGGCTGCAGTATTCCCTCCGCCGACCCGTCCCTTGCCGGGGATGGGGATGGGCTGCCCGGTGCAGTCGCGCCGGGGCTCAGCTCCCTGTTTGCCTGTCTCCGCAGGCCGTGAGGATCTCTCAGGGGCCCCACCGGAGGACGGCAGCGGGTTGGCTGCCACATCCCCCTCTGCGCTGAGGGAAGAGCTGCGCTGTTTCCTAACTGAAACCCGTGGCTCGAAGGGCAAGGTGCAGCTCGCCCTCCAGCGCTGGGGGGACTTCCATCGTGTCCTCCGGGCTGTGAAGACCCTTCTGGGGGAGGGGAGAGTGACTGGGAGACAGGGCATTGCGGCCTACCAGCGGGCCTGCAGGTTCCGTGACTCCCTATCGACTTTTGGGTTGTTGGGGCCCGCTGGAGGCTGTCGATCACCCTGCCCGTGAGGATCCACCCCAGCCCTCACTATGACAGTCACCATCTTTGCTACATTAAACACCCAGGGATATAGGGTGAGTCTCCACAGGAGCCAGGTGCTCTCTTTCCTTCGGGAGGGGAGGTAGTCTGTGATCTTCCTGCAGGAGACCCATACGGCTCCAGCTGTTGAGGCTAGTTGGTGGCTGGAGTGGGGGGACGGGTTTTATTTTAGCCACCTCAGCACTCATACAGCTGGGGTGGCCACCCTGTTTTCCCCTGAGCTACTGCCCGAGGTGCTGGGGGTCACTGAGGTCTTGCCGGGCTTCCTGCTGCATGTCCAGGCCTGTGTGGAGGGGCTGATCTTAAACATAGTCAACGTTTATGCCCCAAACACGGGCCCGGGACAGGGTGCGCTTTTACCGGCAGGCGTTGGCCTTCCTTGGCACCCTGGATCCTTACAAGTGCGTGGTCCTGGGTGGGGACTTCAACACCACCCTCCAGGACCGGGACTGCTCAGGACTCGAGAGTTCCCCGGCCGCGGCGGGCGTCCTCAGGGAGATCGTGGACCATCACTCCCTGGTGGACGTCTGGTGTGACCACTACTCAGATGACGATATTGCCTTCACCTATGTCCGGGTGGAGGACAATCGGTCGCGTCATTCCTGGTTGGACCAAATTTATTTCTCATGTTTCCATCTGGCACGGGCCCACGCCTCCGGCATCCAGCCAGCCCCATTCACGGATCACCACTTCGTGATTGTGACGGCCTCTCTCAGTTCAGAGAGGCTGGGGCTGGTCTACTGACATTTCAATAAGAGCTTGCTGGAGGATGTGGGTTCCTTGGCATCCTTCCTGGAGTTCTGGCTGGCTTAGTGGGGGCAGCGACGTGCCTTTCCCTTGGCTCGGCGGTGGTGGGATGTGGGGAAGGTCTGCGCTTGGCTCTTCTGTCGAGACTACACCTGGGGCGACAGCCAGCGGAGGGATGTGGTGAGAGGGCAGTTGGAGCAGGAAGTCTTAGAGCTAGAGAGGTGTCTGGCCTCCGGCCCCGAGGATCCACCCCCTCTGCGCAGCACACTGGGAGAAGCGGGAGGAGCTCTGGGCCCTGGAGGACCATCGGGCCCGGGGTGGCTTCGTTCGGTCCCGCGTCTGTCTCTTTCGGGAGATGGATCATGGCTCCCACTTCTTCTATGCCCTGGAGAAAAAAAGGGGGGCCAAAAAGCATGTCACCTGCCTTCTGGCCGAGGACAGCACCCCCCTTACGGATCCAGAGGAGATGCATGGAAGGGCCAGGGCCTTCTATGCAGGCCTTTTCTCCCCGGATCCAACTGACGCTGAAGCCTGTAGGATGCTCTGGACTGAAATCCCAACGGTCAGTGAGGGTGACCGAGACTGACTGGAGCTGCCTCTCTCTCTCTGGCCAAGTTCTCAGAAGCCCTCCATCGCTTCCACCAACATTTCTCCGGGCATGGACGGGCTGACCGTGGAGCTCTACCGTGTGTTCTGGGACGTCCATGGCCCAGACCTCATCACCGTCTGGGCTGAGTCCTTGGAAAGTGGTGTCCTCCCTCTCTTGTGCAGGCAAGCCATGCTCGCCTTATTGCTGAAGAAGGGGGACCTCCACGACTTACGGAACTGGTGTCCCATCTTGCTCCTCAGCGTGGACTACAAGGTCGTAGCGAAGGCCATCTCGCTGCAGCTGGGGTCTGTGCTGGCAGACATGGTCCACCCAGACCAGACCTACACCGTCCTGGGCCGCACCATCTTCGATAACTTATACTTCATCCGGGAACTCTTGGAGCTGGGGTGTAGGGATGGTCTGTCATTCGCCCTCCTGTCCCCGGACCAGGAGAAGGCGTTCAACAGGGTGGACCACAAGTATCTCCTGGGCACCCTGCGGGCGTTCGGCTTCGGGCCCCAGTTCATGGGCTTTCTCCAGGTGCTGTACACTGAGGCGGAGTGTCTGGTCAGGCTCAACTGGACCCTGACCGAGCCAGTCAGCTTCAGGCAGGGAGTATGGCAGGGGTGCCCCCTCTCGGGCCAGCTGTACTTTCTGGCGATCGAGCCCTTCCTCTATCTCCTCTGCCGGAGATTGATGGGTTGGTGCTTCAGGAGCCGGAGCTGCGGCTGGTCCTGTCGGCGTACGCCAACGACGTGCTCCTCGTGGTCCAGGAACTGGGCAACCTGGTGCGGGTGGAGGCTTGCCAGGCCATCTACTCGGCAGCCTCCTCCACCCGGGTCAACTGGGTCAAGAGCTCTGGCCTGGTGGTCGGGGATGGGTGGCAGGTGAGCTCCCTCCCACCCGCTCTTCAAGCCATCCAGTGGAGCATGGGTCCGTTGCTCTATCTCGGCGTTTACCTTTCCGACACGCAGCCTTCTCCTCTGGAGAACTGGCAGGGTTTGGAGGCCAGGATAGGTGAGCAGCTGCGGAGGTGGACAGGACTGCTCCAGTGTCTCTCCCTGCGAGGGAGGGTGCTGGTGCTGAATCAGCTAGTACTGTCCATGCTCTGGCACCGGCTCAACACCCTGAGCCCGACCCCGGGAATCCTGGCCAGGCTCCAGAGGACAGCCCTGGAGTTTTTCTGGCCAGGACTGCACTGGGTCTCTGCAGGGGTCCTGAGTCCTCCCCTGGAGGAGGGAGGACAGGGCCTGGTCTGCCTTCGTAGTCAGGTCCATGTCTTCTGCCTCCAGGCCCTTCAGAGACTCCTTTATGGTGCAGGTAGTCTGGTGTGGAGCATGCTGGCGCACGCCTTCCTCTACCACCTCTGTGGTCTCTGATGTGACTGGCAGCTCTTTTTCCTTCACCTGAGGGGCCTTCTGCAAGACTTCTCCCAAGCTGCCGGCCTTCTACCAGGACCTCCTCCAGACCTGGAAGCTCTTTTCAGCAACCAGGTCCATTGTGGCCACCGAGGGGGTGGACCTCCTGGCGGAGCCTCTACTACACAACCCCGATCTATGTGTGCAGGTGACGGAGCCTCCCTCAGTGTGCCAGAGGTTGGTCCTGGCAGAAATCACCAGGGTCAGAGACCTCCTGGACAACAACAGGGGGGACTGGGTGGCTCCCCGTGTGCTCGGTCGACGCATGGGGCTCTCCACCCTTCCGATCCCCCTGTGCGTACTCCAGGAGGTGGGCGCTGCCTTGTCGCCCATTTCTCTTGTCTTCCTATGGCGGGCCCTGTGAGAGGGCACTCCCCGCCCACCCCTCACCCCGGGCCGTCCGGACCTTTTTATTGGGCCCCTGTTCCGCGAGCCCCCCGCAGCTTCCCTGCTCCCATACTCCGAGCCGGATGTGCACCTTGCAGCCAATTTGCTTCTGAACCATGCCCAGGGACCAACTGTACATGCTCGTGCTCCACACGTTGCATTTCCTCACCCTATCGTCCCACCCCAACACTGAGTGGTGGGACTATTTACCACCTGTGGAGGGTGAGGAGCCCCACTGGGCCAGCCTCTATTACATCTTGGTCCCACAGCCCGCCGGGGACATTGGTTGGTGGCTCCTTCATGGAGCCGGAGCATGGGCATGTATCTGGCGCAGTTCACCCCCAAACTTGAGGTCTGCCCCTTCTGTGGCATGAGGGAGAACCTGGCACATGCTTACCTCGAATGCGCCAGGTTGCAGCCTCTATTCCGGCTCCTTCAGAACCTCTTGTTGAGGTTCTGGCTTCACTTTTCCCCGCACCTGTTCATTTTTGCACACTCTATCTGAGGCCCCACAAAGTCGTGAGACCTCCTCGTCAACCTCCTCCTGGCTGTAGCTAAAGTCGCCATCTATAACACCAGGAGAAAGATGCTGGATGAGGGGGTGCTCTGCGACTGTGGAACCTATTTCCGTTCCTCCCTCGTCTCATGCATACGGGCAGAGTTCCACTGGGCAGCGTCCGCTGTCTCCCTAGACACCTTCGAGGAACAGTAGGCGCTGTCTGGGGTCCTCTGCTGGGTGTCCCCATCCAGTACCCTTGTTTTGAACCTGTGACTATCACTCCGATCCCTGTTTTTCATTACTTGTCCCCAGTATTCATTTGGTTCCTGGGTCCAGTGGTTGTGCCTGCTAGGCTGGGGGAGGGGCCTTTAGAAGTGGGCAGGCTTGCACCTGCCCACCTCCCGGGTTTTCCAATAAATCCAGCTGCTAGGCCCTGGGCTCTCGCTGCTGCTGCTCCTGCTCCTGCTCCAGCTCCAGCTCCAGCTACTCCCCTGGCTGGGCCAGACACGCCCCCCCTTCTCTGCTCCTAGATGCTGGACCACCCCTCCGGTTGTTGCTGCTCCTGCTTCAGCCCCTTGGAGGGGGGGCTGCTGGCCCCCTCCCCAGAGGAGGGTAGTGAGGGACCCCAGCCCCAGCTGTTGCACCTGCTGCTACTGCTGCTGTGGACACCACCACCACCTGTGAGGGGTCCTTCCTGCCTGGCCACCAGGCTGCCTGCTAGAGCTGCTGTTGCTCCCTGGGAGCTGCTGGAGCCTCGGGGAGGAGGAAGAAGAGGATTGTTTGCTGCTGGGGGAGCGCGCAGAGACTCTGCAGACCACTGTGGAGGGGGCCTTCAAGGACTGAGTAACTTTCGAACTGTGCTCTTGTGGTGGGGGTCTTGACTGTGTTTGTGGGGACACGGGGGGATGGAGCTGCCCCCTGGTCCATCTGTGTCCTCCCCTATCATCCGAGGGAGGGCACTGGTGCTCAATCAGCTAGTCCTGTCCATGCTCTGGCACCGGCTCAACACCCTGGTCCCGGCCCCGGATTTCCTGGCCAACCTCTGGACGTTGGTTCTGGAGTTCTTCTGGCCAGGACTGCACTGGGTCTCTGCAGGGGTCCTCCACTTGCCTCTGGATGAGGGAGGACAGGGTCTGAAGTGCCTGCGCACTCAGGTCCACATCTTCCATCTCCAGGTTCCTTTATGGTGCAGGTAGTCCAGCGTGGAGCATACTGGCGTGCGCCGTTTCCGAGGGCTCCGATACGACCGGCAGCTCCTTTATCTCCATCCGAGAGGTCTTCCACGAGACCTCTCTGGGCTGCCAGTCTTCTACCAGGACCTCCTCTGGACCTGGAAACTGGTTTCGGCCACCAGGTCTGTGGCAGCCTCAGTGGGGGCAGATCTCCTCGTGCAGCCCCTGCTACACAACCCCCAGCTTCGTGTTCAGGTGGCGGAATCCCCCTTGGTGCACCAGAGGTTGGTCCTGGTAGAAGTCACCACAGTCAGAGACCTCCTGGACTACAACCGGGGAGACTGGCTGGATCCCCTGACGCTCGCTCGGCGCATGAGGCTCTCCAGGCCTTGAACTCCCGGCACGTACTTCAGGAAGTGAGGGCTGCTTTACTGCCCACTGCTTGGGTCTTCCTTGACTGGGTCCTGTGGGAGGGCATGCCCCGCCCACCCTCCACCCCAGGCCCACCAGACCTTTTCATCGGGCCCCTGCCCCGTGGATCTGCCAGGCCATCCCACCCCTTTACCGCGAGCTGGCTGCACGATTTGCAGCCAGTTTGGTTCCGGACCGCGCCAAGAAAACATCTGTACATGCTCGTGCTCCACACTCTTCAAGTCCTCACCCTCACATACTGCCCTGACACGAAGTGGCAGGACCTCTTGCCACCTCTGGAGGGTGAAGAGCCCCAGTGGGCCAGCCTATATTCCACCCTGGTCCCGAGGCCCACCGGGGATGTCAGCTGGTGGATCCTTCACGGAGCTGTGAGCACGGGCGTGTACTTGGCACAGTTCACTCCCCTCCCAGACACCTGCCCCTTCTGCGGCATGAGGGAGACCCTGGCGCACGTGTACCTGGAGTGCGCCAGGTTGGAGCCCCTATTCCGGCTCCTCTTTGATATACTATTACGTTTTTGGTTGCAATTTTCCCCTCACCTGTTCATCTATGCACTCCCCATCTGTGGCCCCACAAAGTTGCGAGACCTCCTTGTCAACATCCTCCTAGCCCTGGCCAAAAAGGCCATCTACAAAACCAGGGATAGAAGGCTGGCCAATGGGGTTTCCTGTGACTGTGGGGCCTATTTCTGCTCCTCAGTCCATTCACGCATCCACGCAGAGTTCCTCTGGGCAGTGTCTGCTGGCTCCCTTGACACCTTCAAGGAGGAGTGGGCGCTGTCTGGGGTTCTCGGCTTGGTGTTCCCATCAGGTTCCCTTCATTTTGCCCTGTCAGGGTTCCTTCCTCACTCTGAACTCTGGGGTACAGATGTGGGGACCCTCATGAAAGACCCCCTAAGCTTATTCTTACCAGCTTAGGTTAAAACTTTCCCAAGGCACAGATTCCTTTCTTGCCTTGGGATCACTGCCACCACCAAGTGATTTAACAAACAATCAGGGAAGGGACCACTTGGAGTCCTATTCCCTCAAAATATTCCCCCAAGCCTACAACCCCTTTCCTGGAGAAGGCTTGAGCATATATCCTCACCAATTGGTTACAAAAGGACTACAGACCCAAACCCCTGGGTCTTAGAACAATGGAAAAATCAGTCAGGTTCTTAAAAAGAAGGATTTTATTTAAAGAGAAAAAGGTAAAAGAATCACCTCTGTAAACTTAGGCTGGTAGTTAACCTTACAGAGTAGCAGAAAATTCAAAGAGCACAGAGGAACCCTCTCTAGCCTTAGTTTCAAAGTTACAACAAAACAGGGATAAACCTCCTTCTAGCAAAGGGAAAATGCACAAGTTGAGAAAACAAAGATAAACTAATACACCTTGCCTGGCTGTTACTTACAAGTCTGAAATGTGAGAGACTTGTTTAGAAAGATTTGGAGAACATGGATTGATGTCTGCTCCCTCTTAGTCCCAAGAGTGAACAGCCACAGAAACAAAGAACCCAAAACAAAACCTCTCCCACCCCACCAGATTTGAAAGTATCTTTTGTCCCCATTGGTTCCTTTGGTTAGGTGCCAGCCAGGTTACTTGAGCTTCTTAACCCCTTACAGGTAAGGAGGAATTTAGGCTACCTCTATGGTTATGACATGTCCCCCAAATCACAGATGGTGTCAGACAGCCTGTACCACATTGGCTCTGATTTCTTCCTGGAGCTCTAGGAAAAAACAGAGTTAATAAGACACATGCACCTCTAGAGATACTACTGATTATATAAAAACTAACAATATGTTCCACATTTCAAGAACAATTTTAACCAGTTGATTCTGGGAAACTTTCAGGGGAGAGTGCATCAGCCACTTTGTTAGAAGCTCCTGAAATGTGTTGTATTTCAAAATCAAAATTTTGGAGAGCTAAACTCCACCGAAGAAGTTTTTTGTTATTGTCCTTGATGGTATGAAGTCACTTCAGCGCAGCATGGTCTGTTTGCAGGTGGAAATGCCGTCCCCAGACATATGGGCGTAGCTTTTTCAGAGTGTACTGTGACAGGGTCGGGTCAGATGGCTATAGGAGAGTAATTTTTTTTTTTTTAAGCGAAGGCACCTGGCCAGGTTTATTGTCAATGAGGCACGGTCCTAGTATCCTGCAAACTCTACAGGACCACTAACACATGTATGCCCGTTACAAAGGACCAGATCGGTGAATGGCAGGACTTTCCGTTCCCCACAAGGCCAGACAAAGACATTCCCTCTGAGATTTGTCTTTATACCCCAGTACAAACAAGTTACGTGCTACCCCTCTGATACAGTTAGGTGCCACACTCTGGTGTGAGTTACTGCCCCCTCTGAAGTAGCTAACCACAACCCATTACCTTGTACCTGTTGGTTTGATTAAAACATCTCTATCCATCATGCTGTCACCCTGACCTTATTTTTAAAATGGGTCAGCATGTTCCTGTTAACTTTTGGGGAAAGTGTTGTGTGACAGGGTCGGGCCAGATGGCTATAGGAGAGTAATTTTTTTTTTAAAGCAGAAAAGAATTTTATTTCCATAACACTTACAAAGAATCACCAAAAAGGAAAAAAACAAAACTATGCAACAAAACAAAAGCAAACGCAAGGTATAACACAGCAGCCTTCAGGAGGGAGAAGTGTTCAGGCTAGCCTGGGCCCAGAGCCGGGGGGCTTCCTCGACACTCGTGGTCTTCCACCCTCCTGAGTTACCTGGTGGCCTAGAGCGGGGGGGCTTCCTCGACACTCGTGGTCTTCCACCCCCTCGAGTTACCTAGTGCCACGCCCAGTGTCACCGATTATTCCTCTCCTGAGAGTCCCCAACAAGATGGGCACGGCTGCAGGGTGGGCAGTTTGGGGGGGGGGTGTACACCCACGTGTGATAGGACCCCTCCTAGGTGACGGTGATGATGGTATCCACAGCGGCAATGGCTGGGGCTGGGGTCTCTCGTTCTTCCCCTCAATCAAAGGGTCAGACGGAGGGAACCGGACGGGGTCACCGAGCAGAGAACCTCGGACAGCGCCCACCGCTCCTTGAATGCGTCAAGGGACTCAGTGGACGCCGCCCAGAGGAACTTTGCCCGGATACGTGAATGTACTGAGGATCGGAAAACAGCCCTACAATCGCAGGACGCTTCATTAGCCAACCTCCCCTCTCTGGTTTTATAAATGGCTGTTTTAGCTAGGGCTAGGAGGAGGTTAACCAGGAGATCTCGCGGTCCTGTTCCTCGAGGGTGGTGTTAAAGTCCCCTCCCAGAACTAGGCACTCGTGAGAATCTAGGGTGCTGAGGAAGTCGGACACCCACTGATAGAATTGCGGCCGCTTCGTGCTCGTTGTCGGGGCATAGATGTTAATGAGGTTGATCACGAGCCCCTCCATACGGACCCGGAGATGCAGCAGGTGGCCCGGCATGGCCTCAGTGACCCCTAGCACCTCGGGCCGTAGGTCAGGGGAGAACAGTGTCACCACTCCAGCCTGTCCTCGGCGGTCGGATCCGTATGGGTCTCCTGCAGGAAAACCACAGAGTACCCCCCCTCCCGAAGGAAAGAGAGCACCTGGGACCTGCGGAGAGCCATCCTACAGCCCCTAGTGTTCAACGTTGCGATAATAAGAGGTGTCATGTGGAGGGCTCGGGGGTGGGGGTTCCTTGTTGGCGGGGGTGTTCGCGGCCCCCAGCGGGTCACGCAACAATCCGTGACCCGTCCTGTAAGTGAGTAATTTATCACGGAAGCTGCGGACCCCCCTGTAGGCCACAGCACCTTGCCTTCCTGTCCCTCTACCCTCTCTTATGAGGGCCCTTGTGGCTTGGAGGATTTGGTCAAGTCCCTCCATAACTCCCGCAATGCTTTTCGCAGCTCATGGGGGGGTGGGGTTGCAATTTCCCGGTTACTCCCTGGTGGGGCTCTTGGGGCAGCCTCGTGGTCCACTGAGGCGGGCAGGCAGGGTGCGGACCACCGACGGGGCGTCTGACAGGCTAAAGTTATTAGGTCCGTCTCAAGCCTTGGGGTAGAAGGGGATGGCGGAGGGAAAATTGCAGCTCCTAATGGGTCACGGCAGGAAAATGCAAAGGCTGCTCCTTGGGGGGAATCCGCAAAAAACAGGAAAGAAATAACCCCAGGGTCGGCAATAGCATTGCAGGAGGAGGTGGATTGGGCAGGGACAGGGGTGGGGGTGGGGGCGGGGGCAGAGGCGAGGCTCTGGGCTTCGGGAGGCAAGCAGCTAAGAGGTGGCGCCTCCCGAACAGATTCGAGGGTTAAGGGGGTGGGGAGGGGGCTCCCATTGATGTTAGGCGCAGGACATGCCCCGCTGATCGGCAGAGGTAGCACCGGGCCTCTCCCGTGGAGTAAAAGACCCGATAGCGGGCTCCCTGGTAGGGGACTAGGAAGGACCCCTCGAGCGCCTCTCCGTCACACGCTGCTGGCGGTGGTAGAAGCTGCACTTGCCGGCGGAACTAAAGGACGTGACGGAGGGTGAGGTCCTTGCAGCCCAACGGGAGAGGGCTGATGACAGAAACGGGTTTCCCCAGGGTGGAGAGAGTGGGTAACAGGGCGGCATTGGGTAGAAAAGAAGGGACGGAGGTCAGGACTAGGCGGATGCCCAGGTCCTCTAGCGGCTCCAGGGGGACAAACACCACCCCCCCCACAGCCAGGCCCTTCTCCACCGCCTCCTGGGCGGCAGCCTCCGATGCTAAGAAAAAGATGACCTTCCCCGTACATTTTGGAGGCGGCCACAATAGCCGTGGGTCCTACCACCCTCGCCAACGCCTGCACGTATGTCTCCATGTGGGATGAGGCGGGGACCAGGAGGCAAGGGATGCCATGCTTCCTGGTCATGGTGGGAAAGGGGCCCCGGCCACTATTGATGGTAGCGGAGGCGATGGGTGGGCGAGATGACGAGGCGGCAGGCGTGCGGGGGGCCGCCACCGCCCGGGCATACACCCTGGGGGCCGGGGGAGGGACGCTCGCAGAGCAGGTGGAGGGAACAGCGGGGAGAGACCCCATGGTCGATGACGAGGCCACAGTGGTGGGGGCAGCCCCTGCCATAGAGGGCCTGGTGATTGTGGCGGGGACCTTTCCCTTCTTCGCACCCTGGCCTTTCCGGCTAACCGGGGGGGGCTTTCCTAGAATCTGGGGGGGCGGTGGGCGTAGCAGCGGCAGTAGTCGCCCCGGTGCCTCCTGCTGCCAATGCCCCAGCGGGGGCGGTGGCAGGTGTTTTGGCAGCAGTGGTGGGGGGGGAGGCTTGGGGGTTGGGCAGGGGGGTAGGTGGGGGAGGGGCAACTGAGGTTGTTAGAGGGGCCTCACCCCTCCCATTCCCTGCCATCGTGAGCAGGGAGAGACGGGGAGACACCAGAAGGAGGAGGGGGGAGGGGGAAGCAGATTAATCACTTCTCCTGCTGGGCTGCAGGCGGGGGGAGGGGGGCTAAATGGGTCAGACTGGACAGGGGAAGGAAACAGGAGTTGGGGTCAGGTAGTATGGGCAAACTGTGGGGTAGGCAGTCCGGGGGTGGTGGTGGGGAACGTGGACCCACGCGTGTTTGTCCAAAGAGTCTCGTTTGGTCGGCTGTCGTGTCTGGTCCGGACGGCGGAATTCAGAGCAAGCAGCTGAATCCAGAGGCAGATGGCAAGTTGCCAGCAGGGACGGACGGCGGGGGGGCCGTGATGGTTGCAGTAGTGTTGGGGGGGGCACCGATGGATCGGGGGGCAGCTCCGTGCCACACTCCCTGTGCCCCTACAAATGCAGTTAAGACACAGTCAAACTCCCCCCACAAGAGAGTACAGTTTAAAAGTTACTCAGTCTTATGGCCCCCTCCACGATGATTTGTAGCTTCCCTGGGCGATTCCTCTGTCGGCTTTCTTCTCTCCCGGGCTTTGTGGAGCATTCCAAAAATGCCAAGCAGATAAGAAGAAAAAAATAACTTGTCGGTTAATTACAGGTCCACAAACAAGCAGCAAAACGGTTGGGTCTGGGGGCGTCCACTCCCCTCCTCCGGATAGCGGGTCGGAAGTCCTCCCCCGCCCCGGGGGTTTCAGCTGGAACAGTAGTAGCATCCGAGGGCAGGCGTGGGGGGGCTGGCAGGAAGCTGGCAGCCAATCAGCACTCAAACGGCAGCAGAAAAACAGCAAAAAAAACCAAAACGAAGAAAAAGCATCTGGCCCGGTCGGGGGGGGGGAGCTAAAGTGCGGGCAAAAAGTAAGAAAAGCCCAGGCCAGGGGGCTTTAGGAGAGAATAGAAGCAGATAGAGTAGCAGCAAGTGAAGGAGGTCCCTTTTCCCTGGGTAAGGGAGCAGGGAAGGTTCCAGAACAATCAGAAACCTTCTGGAGACAATTAAGACAGGCTGATTAGAACACCTGCAGCCAATCAAGAAGCTGCTAGAATCAATTAAAGCAGGCTAATCAGGGCACCTGGGTTTTTAAAAAGGAACTCACTTCAGTTTGTGGTGTGCGTGTGAGGAGCTGGGAGCAAGAAGGCACTAGGAGCTGAGAGTGAAAATGTGGACTGTTGGAGGACTGAGGTGTACAAAGCATTATCAGACACCAGGAGGAAGGTCCTATGGGGACGATAAAGAAGGTGTTGGGAGGAGGCCATGGGGAAGTAGCCCAGGGAGTTGTAGCTGTCGCACAGCTATTCCAGGAGGCACTCTAGACAGCTGCATTCCACAGGGCCCTGGGCTGGAACCCGGAGTAGAGAGCGGGCCCGGGTTCCCCCCAAATCCTCCCAACTCCTGGTCAGACACAGGAGGAGTCGACCTGGACTGTGGGTTCAGAAAAACGGCCAAGCTGAGGGCTGCCGTGAAGCTCCAAGGCGAGCAAATCCATCAATATGCGCAAGACCCATCCGATGAAGTGAGCTGTAGCTCACGAAAGCTCATGCTCAAATAAACTGGTTAGTCTCTAAGGTGCCACAAGTACTCCTTTTCTTTTTACGAATACAGACTAACACGGCTGTTATTCTGAAACCTGTCAAGGTAGAGCAGGAACTTTGTCACAGTACAAAATGGCGTAACATTCCTTTTCGCTGATTGACCAGCGACTTTTCCTCTCAAACAGTTTCTTGCTGAGAAACACAACAGGATGGAATTCTTGATCCGGTCCTTCCTGCATTAAAACTGCTCCCACACCACACTCGGACGCATCTGTGGTTACTAGGAATGGTTTGTCAAAGTCTGGGGCCCTTAGCACAGAGTCAGACATGAGTGTCGCTTTAAGCTGGTTAAAGGCCTTTTGACACTTTTCAGTCCACTGAATGGCATTTGGCTGTTTCTTTTTGGTTAGGTCTGTCAGTGGGGCGGCGATTTGGCTGTAGTACAAATCGCCTGTAATATCTGGCCAAGTCTAAGAAGGATTGAACCTGTTTTTTTGACTTTGGGACTTAGAGGGGCGGACTACACCTATCTGTAGCATGTCCTGGATCTTCAGTTCTATAGCAGTTTTTGGCTTGAGGAGACACCCAGTAAGGTTGGGCTCTAATTGGGTGAGCATTACCTCTGTCAATGGAGTGGTATGCCCGTTCAGTCAGTCCTGGGGTGGCTGAGAACATCGGCACGAAGCTAGCACACAGCTCCTTGATCTGCTGGTGCTGCATACGTCCGAGGGTCATTGACCCTTTTCCACGCCACTGTCACTTTTTCCTTCGTAGTAGACACCTTCAAGCCATTCAGCGTCATCTTCTTCCTGGGCTGTAAACTGACAAACCTTTAATTCTCTAGAATAAAAGGGCTTTAGAGAATTAACATGGTACACTTTTGACTTTAGGGTTGAGGTGGGGGACGCTATGAGGTAGTTTACAGCTCCCAGGTGCTCTTGGACCGCAAATGGCCCTTCCCACGACACTTCCATCTTATGGGCCTGGAGCGCCTTCAAGACCATGACCTGGTCCCCTACTCTGAAGGAACGCTCTCTGGCATGTTTATCATACCAGGCTTTTTGCTCTTCCTGAGCATCTTTTAGGTTTTTTCTAGCAAGGGCTAACGAGGTTCAGAGGGTGTTTTGTAGGTTGGTTACAAAGTCCAGAATGTTAGTTCCTGGAGAAGGTCTAAACCCCTCCCATTGCTGCTTCACCAACTGTAATGGCCCCTTAACCTCACGGCCATACACAAGTTCAAATGGGGAAAACCCTAAACTGGGATGTGGTACAGCTCTGTAGGCAAAGAGCAACTGCTGCAACACTAGGTCCCAATCACTGGAGTGCACATTTACGAATTTACGTATCATGGCCCCCAAAGTTCGATTAAACTTCTCCCCCAGGCCATTTGTTTGATGGTGGTAAGGAGTGGCAACCAAGTGGTTCACCCCATGAGCTTCCCAAAGGCTTTCCATAGTTCCTGCCAGGAAATTAGTCCCTGCATCTCTGAGGATGTTGGAGGGCCAACCTACCCTGGCAAAAATGTCTGCTAGTGCCTGGCACACACTTTTAGCCCTGGTGTTGCTTAGAGCTACTGCTTCCGGCCATCGGGTGGCAAAATCCATGAAAGTCAGTACGTACTGCTTTCCTCTGGGTGTCTTTTTCAGAAAAGGACCTAGAATATCCAGAGCTACTCGCTGAAATGGAACTTCAATGATGGGGAGTGGCTGGAGAGGGGCTTTGACCTGGTCTTGGGGTTTTCCCACTCTTTGGCATACCTCACAAGACCGGACATAGGTAGAAACATCCTTGCCCATTCCCTCCCAGTGGAATGACCTCCCCAAACAGTCTTTGGTCCTGTTCACCCCAGCATGGCCACTAGGATGATCGTGGGCTAAGCTCAAGAGCTCAGACCGGTACTTAGTTGGAACTACCAACTGTCTCTGAGGATGCCAGTCTTCCCGGTGTCCACCAGAAAGAGTTTCCTTGTATAAAAGTCCTCTTTCTACAACAAACTGGATCGATTAGAAGAGCTGAGAGGCGATGGGTTGCTCCGTGCCGCCGTCCAAGCTCTCTGGAGGCTTTCGTCTGCTTCCTGTTTGGTCTGGAACTGTTCCCTTGATGCTGGAGACATCAGTTCCTCATTGGATTGTGGACCTGGGCTTGGTCCCTCTGGAAGCGACGCAGGGGATGGGGCTGTTTCCGCTGACTGTGAACCGCTCTCCACGGGTGCACTGTGGGGTATTGCAGGCTCTGGCTGAGCCTCTTGTGTAGGGTTATTTGCTGCTGCTGCTGCCAGTGCAGGCTCGGTGGTGCCCTCTGGTGTTGAAGTTGCAGACAGGGTTGCAAGCGCTGGACTCAGGGCTGGCAGTGGTTCTGGTGCTGGTTGCTTCGCCCGTTCCAGTTTGGGGACTGGCTTTGGCCTGGTCCCTGGGACTGGATCCACTACGGCTGTTGCAGTTGTTGGCAGGGGATCCGGTTCAACCACCTCTGTCTGGGTCTCTGGTAACACAGACGGGGCCTGGTGGAAGGCTCAGGAACAGGAATAGGTGTGGAAGCTCGCTTAGCCTGGCTGCGGGTGACCATTCCCACCCTCTTGGCTAGCTTTACATGGTTGCCCAAATCTTCCCCCAGCAGCATGGGAATGGGATAATTATCATAGACTGCAAAAGTCCACATTCCTGACCAGTCCTTGTACTGGACAGGCAACTCAGCTGTGGGTAAGTTTAAAGATTTTGACATGAAGGGTTGAATCGTCACTTGGGCCTCTGAGTTGATGAATCTGGGGTCCACTAAGGATTGGTGGATATCTGACACCTGTGCTCCAGTGTCCCTCCACGTGATAACCTTCTTTCCGCCCACACTCAGTTTCCCTTCGCTCTGAGGGTACCTGGGAGGCATCTGGGCCTGAGGACCTTGGGTGTGACTTCGGTGTAATAAACTGCAGTTTGTTGGGGTTCTTGGGGCAATTGGCCTTCACATTCCCCAGCTCATTACATTTAAAACATCGCCCAGCTGACGGGTCACTGGGGTGAGGTGGATTGCTGGAGACTGGTGTGGTGGGATGATAAGGTGGTTGGGTTTTTCCTTAAGATGTAGGTGGGGCCTTGGGTTGCCCCCGGTGATAGGGTTTTGTTTCGGGTTGCCCCTTCTGATATTTGCCCCAACTGCTACTAGTTTTTTTCTTTTCTGCCACCTCCACCCATTTGGCTCCAATTTCCCCCTGTTCCATTTGCATTAGGAAGGGCAACTCTTCTGGAGATGTAACACTTGCTCCTGATATCCAGGCATCCCAATGTTTCACAATGTGGTAGGCATGTCAGGTAAATGACACGTCTGGTTTCCGTCTTAGGGCTCTGAACTGCTGATGGGAATGCTCGGGTGTTAGCCCCATTCTGATTCTGGCCTTGTTTTTAAAAAGTTCATAACTGTTCATGTGTTCCTTAGGCATTTCAGCTGCCACCTCTGCTAAGGGTCCACTGAGCTGAGGCCTCAACTCTACCATGTACTGGTCTGTAGAGATGCTGTACCCAAGGCAGGCCCTATCGAAGTTTTCTAAGAAGGCCTCAGTATCATCGCCTGCCTTGTAGGTGGGGAACTTTCTGGGATGGGAAGCGGTACCTGGAGAAGGATTGCTAGGGTTGCCTGGTATATTCTGCTTAGCCCTTGCCATCTCTAACACCTATGCATACTTCCTGTCTCTTTCTTTCTCCTCCATAGCTCTCTTGTGGGCAGCCTCTTCTGCCTCCACTTCAGCTTTCTCTGCCTCCAAAGCTTTCTTGTGGGCAGGCTCTTTGGCTTTCTCTTCTCTCTCAGCAGCTTCTTTCTTGAGTTGTTTTAATTTGATCAGTCTCTTATGTTCCTTTTCTTTCTCTTGTGCTTCCAGTCTAGCTAAATCCAGTTTTTTCTGGACACCACTTTCGGTCATCTTAACCTTTCTGTGTTTAACCTATCTATACTCGAGAGTTAGAAAGAAAAAAACCAATCCAACTTGTGAATTCTTTTGCTACTGTAACTTGACCGCTCTGCCTTCCGGAAGAGAAAAAAACACCTCTAACTGCTCTCAGCAAAAACCTATTTCCAAGTAGCTGAAAGGAAAGAAAAATGTGTCCTTTTAAAATCCTGCTGTGCTTTTGGTTCAAAAATGATTCCACCACTCTGCCACCATGTCAGGGTTCCCTCCCCACTCTGAACTCTAGGGTACAGACGTGGGGACCTGCATGAAAGACCCTTAAGCTGGTAAGAATAAGCTTAGGGGGTCTTTCATGTGGGTCCCCACGTCTGTACCCTCGCATTCAGAGTGGGGAGGGAACCCTGACAAGCCCTGTGACCTCACTCCCATCCCTGTTATCTCATTCGTTGTCCCCCACAATTATTTGGAATCCTGGACCTGTGGATCCTCCCCTTAGGCTGGGGGAGGTCCTTGAGTAGTGGGCGGGCTCCACCCGCCTACTTCCTGGATCCCAACAGGACTACTCTGCTGTACCCAACTGGCCTGGGTCTATCACAGTGGGAAACACTTTTCACAAAGTGACCACACTGTATCTCACCCCTCAGTCCTTATCCTCAGAGAAGACCTGCACAACACCTTCAAAAGTGAGCCTGGGAGCTTAAATTCATAGCTTTGCTAGACACTAAAACTCATACTCTTTTAAGACACTTAGGCCCTGTCTAAACTGGGAAGTTTCTGGGCAGTAAAGCAGCGTTCTGCTCTGTAACTCCCGAGGGGAGCACACAGCCAAGCCACTGAGTGCACAGAAACTGCGCAATTGTCGCGCTGTAAAAATCCGACCCCGATGAGCGGCTTCCAGCTTCCTGCGCCGGGGGTACGGCGCCGCGGGGCCAGTGTAGACACCCTGGTCGATGACAGCGCTGCAACTGGCCTCCGGGAGGTGCCCCACAATGCCTGTTCTCGCCTCTCTGGTCATCGGTTTGAACTCCACCGCCCTGCCCTCAGGTGACCAACCATCAGGCCCACCCCGGACATTCCTTGGGAATTTTGAAAGTCCCCTTCCTGTCTGCTCGGTGATGCGTGCAGTGGTCTCAGCACATCTTTCCAGGTGGCCAGGCCTGCTCCACGCACCAGGCGATCCCCCGCTTGGAGCAGTGCCGAGCTGCTGGACCTCATCGGCATTTGGGGAGAGGAGGCTGTCCAGTCCCAGCTGCGCTCCAACCGTAGGAATTAGGATACTTACGGACATAGGTGCCGACTTCCCCTCTGCCCGGTGGGTGCTTGACCCCGCTCCTGCTTTGCCTATTCCTGCCCCTGCACCACCCTTGCCCCACTCCTATTCCACCTCTTCCCCAAAGTCCCTACCCCACCCAGCCTTTCCCACCCCAGCCGCCCCCTTCCCCCAAGTCCCCGCTCCTGCCCTGCCTCTTCTCCGCCTCCTCCCCTGAGCCCGCCATGTCCCCCCTGTTCCCCCTCCCTCCTGGAAAGCCCTAAGCACTGCCAAACAGCTGTTAGGCGGTGGGGGTGGGGGGTGGGAAGCACTGGGAGGGAGGGGGAGGAGCAGGAACGCGGTGCATTCGGTGGCGGGGGGAGAAGGAGGCGAGGAGAGAAGAGCTTGGCTGCCGGAGGGTGCAGAGCACCAGCTAATTTTTCCCTGTGGGTGCTCCAGCTCCAGAGCATCAACTGAGTCGGTGCCTATACCTATGGACAGATTTCACAATGCATGACAGAAAGGGGCCATGACCAGGACACTTTGCAGTGCAGGGTCAAAATGAAGGAGCTGTGAAACATCTACCACAAGGCGTGGGAGGCAAACCAACGCTCCAGTGCTGCGCCCACAAGCTTCCGGTTCTACAAAGAGCTGGACGCGATACTCAGCGGCAACCCCACCTCCACTGTGAAGACCATTGTGGATACTTTGATGGCTCGTGTGCCAGTTGATAGTGGACCGAGCCAGGAGGAGGAAATCTTGGATGAGGATGTGGAGGGGAAGGGGGACCTACAGGTAGAGGATGACTCAGAAGTCAGAGATTCATGCAGCCAAAAGTTTTTTTCTACCCCAGAGGAGGCTAGCCAGTCACAGCTATCAGATGCTGGAGAAGCACAAACAGGAGAGGAGGCTCCTGGTAAGTGGATTTGATTTTGGGAATCGCTGAAGCAAGTTGTTGGGGGCAGGAGGGTTGCAGAAAGCAGGCTTGTCTCCCACCGCATGCCTAGTGTGGAGATACTGGGCAATCCTCTGCCCCAGGTTCTTCGGCAGAGCTGCTTTGTTTCTTGCCCCATTAACAGTAACTTTCCCACTCCACTTTGCCCTCATGGGGGAGACGGGGGGACGGTGGACCATTGCTGCACACAGGTGAGCTGCATAGGGGCCAGGGTGGAAGCTGCAGTCTTGGAGAAGACACTCCCTTGATTCCCTGCTCACCCTCAGCAGTGAGTTATCTTCCATAACGATCACATCCTGTGGAAAGTGTGGAGACAGGAATGATTATCAGGCCCCCCGACAGTGCTGGCTCTCCCCAAGAGCCACATGCCCAGTGTACAGAAGGGTCCAGGAAGAGTGATTTACCCTGCCCCTGCGGCTACTCACCATTTTGGGGGTCTTGTGGCTCATGTGTGCTTTCCTGGGGTCAGCCAGTTAGTGATAGGTGTGTGAGTACGGGCTGTGTTTAAATCACTGAATCAGTGTTTAAATCACTGAAGTTTAAATCCCTGAATCAGTCTGTGTTGCAAACAATACTGCTTCTGTAAAATGTTGCTTTTAAACTTCACAGAGATGACCTTGGGAGCCCAGCCTCTGTCTTTGTTATCAGTGGATGAACAGCTGTGCAGAATTAGAAAGCGGCCAAGAAGAACTAAGGAGGACTTTCTGTGAGACGTCATGATGCACTCCACTGCCGAGAAACAGGAATTGGAGTGGCAGGACTAGGGTGACCAGATGTCCCGATTTTATAGGGACAGTCCTGATATTTGGGACTTTTTCTTAAATAGGCTCCTATTACCCCCCCCCCCCCCCGTCCCAATTTTTCACACTTGCTGTCTGGTCACCCTAGGCAGGACACCGAGAAGAGGGACAGAAAGGAGAACGCGGCATGCCAGAATGAGCCATGGAGTGGCTCTTAAAGGTTATGGAGCACCAAGCAGACACGCTCCAGGCGATACTAGTTCTGCAAACCGAGCAGCTCTGCGCCCACCCTCCCCTGCAACTGCTGTCACAAAACTCTTTCCCAGGCGCCCCCCCAGACACCGCCAACACACTCTTATCAACCTCCAGGCTCCAGTCTATACCCCCGGCATTCCACTCCTCCCCACTCACAGTCCAGCACTGTGGACTCCCACTGCACTGAACACCGATCCCTCTGCAGTTTTGCCCTGCTGAAGTACAGTACCTGCTGCATTGTACTCCAAAGGAGAGGGTTGGATATGATCCCTGGACTTACACAAATCTTTAGCTGTCCTGGGATCCCACCTCCTCCTGGGACCTTCCCTTCCCCCATCCCCCTCATTGCTGATGTTTTCTTTTGTTTGACTCTCTCCTCCGGTTGTTTTTTAATAAACGAATTGTGTTGGTGTGAAAGCAATCTTTATTCCATTAGCTGAAAGCAAAAAGAGCCCTCAAAGCAACAGACAATTATGTTAAACCTTCATATTGCATCATCTGCACCAATCACAATCACCTGCTAGCATTACAAGCACTGCACTCCCGAGCATAGCAACAAATATTAATGGTTTTCAGCTTCAAATTGCTGCCTCAAGGCATCCCTGATCCTTATGGCCCCATGCTGCACCCCTCTAATAGCTCTGGTCTCTGGCTGTTCAAACTTAGCCTCCAGGTGCTGAGACTCTGCGGTCCAGCCTTGAGTGAAGCTTTCACCCTTCCCTTCACAAATATTATGGAGCGTACAGCACATGGCTATAAGCATAGGAATATTGTCATCAGCCAGGTCCAGCTTCCCATAGAGGCAGCACCAGCGGACCTTTAAATGGCCAAAAACACACTCAACAGTCATTCGGCACTTGCTCAGCCTGTTGTTGAACTGCTCCTTGCTGCTGTCAAGTTGCCCCATGTATGGCTTCATAAGCCACAGCATGAAGGGATTGGTGGGGTCTCCCAGGATCACAATGGGCATTTCGACTTCCCCTATGATGTTCGTCTGGTCCAGGAAGAAAGTCCTTGCTTGCAGCTTCTTGAACAAGCCAGTGTTCCGAAAGATGCGTGTGTCATGCACTTTTCCAGACCAGCCTGTGTTAATGTCTGTGAAACGCCCACAGTGATCCACAAGTGCCTGGAGAACCATTGAGAAATACCCCTTGCGATTAATGTACTCTGTGGCTATGTGGTCTGGTGCCAGAATTGCAATAGTGTGCCATCTATCGCCCCTCCACAGTTACGGAAGCCCATTTGTGCAAAGCCATCCACAATGTCACTCACGTTGCCCAGAGTCACGGTCTTTTGGAGCAGGATGCGATTAATGGCCCTGCACACTTCCATTAACTCGCGTCCAACAGTGGACTTTCCCACTCCGAACTCCTTAGCAATCAGTCAGTAGCAGTCTGGACTAGCCAGCTTCCACAGTGCAATCGCCATGTGCTTCTCCAACATGGCTGGGGCGAGCTCATCACACAGTCCCATGAATGTGGCTTTCCTCATCCGAAAGTTCTGCAGCCACGGCTCGTCATCCCAGACGTGCATCACGATGTGATCCCACCGCTCAGTGCTTGTTTCCCAAGCCCAAAAGCGGCGTTCCATTGTGGTCAGCACCTCTGTGAATGCCACCAGTAATCTGGTGTCATAGCTAGTACACGTGGCGAGATCAATGTCATACTCCTCTTGTCTTTGTAGTTTAAGGAATAACTCCACGGCCACTTGTGATGTGCTGGTCAGAGCGAGCAGCACCCTGGTCAGCAGCTCGGGATCCATTCCTGCAGCCTGAAGAGGCAGGGCGCGCAGTGCACAAACCGTTGAGAGATGGCCCCAAGTAGGGACGGAAGCACAGGGATTGCTGGGATGCGAAGCAATGCATCATGGGGCATTGGGACAGGACCCCGGATGCCCCGCGACCCCCTCCGCCTTCCCACAAGTCTTAGCGGTGGAAGAGGAGGAGGTGCTCTGTGGGACAGCTGCCCAGAGTGCACCGCTCTGAATACCACTGCAAGTGCCGAAAGTGTGAACACGCTATTGCGCGGGCAACTGACAGTGTGAACACACAACAGTGGTTTCCCTTCAGAGCTCTCTGAATGGCGCTATAACTCCCAGTTCTGTAACTCTGCCAGTGTAGACATGCCCTTGATTTACGGCTCATTACAACAATCTGTAATCCCTACCCCCGCTCCTTTTATCCTATGACTGCAGAGGTGTTAACAAGCCACTTCACTTTTGAATGGTCTCTTACAAGTGTTAACTACTTATGCTAAACAATCTTCTCCACCTTGTGTTTAGCTGTGACACTCTAGGTATGTCCACACTGCGAGAAAACACCTGCAGAACTGATTCTCAGAGCCTGGGTCAGCTGGCTTGGACTCACAGGGATTGGACTGCAGGCAGGGCTGTCCTTACCCATATGCAAAGTATGCAGCTGCGTAGGGCACCGGGAAATGTGGAGCACCACATTTCCCGGTGCCCTATGCATCTGTGTGCTGCTCCAGCCCCTGCTCTGCCTCTTCCCCAGGGCTCCTGCCCCTGCTCCTCCCCAGGCCCGGCTCTTCCCACCCCTGCTCCGCCACAGCCCTGCCCCCACTCCACCCCTTCCCCAAAGCTCCCACCCCTGCTCTGCCCCAGCCCCTCCTCTTCCCACCCCTGCTCTGCCCCCTGCTCTGCCCCAGCCCTGCCCCCACTCCACCCCTTCCCCTAAGGACTGCAGCAGGGGTCGGGCCCGCCCTGCACTCACTGGGCGGTGGGACGTGGAGTGACCTGGCCCCAGCCTGCTCTACCCTGCCGCTCCCAGCCGCGCCACCGGTGAGTGCTGGGGGGCGGTTCCCCCCGTCCCCCAAGTCCCAAGGCTGGGAGCCAGGGGAGCAGAATGGATCAGGCTGGGTCTGGGTCATGCCACTTCCCGCTGCCCCATGAGTGGGGATCGGGAGTGCCCTGCACTCATCGAGTGGCAGGAAGTGGAGCGATCCGGCCCCAACCCTCTCCACTCTGCCATCTTGTGCTGGGGGGTGGTTTCCCTCCTGCCCTCCCAAGCCTGCCCTCCCACCTCACAGAGGCCTGGGGCCAGCGCCCCACGCACAGGCCTGGGGCCACCTGCAGGGGGACTGTGTAGGGCACCAAAATGGCTAGGGACAGCCCTGACTGCAGGGCTAAGAATGGTGGAGGCATTAGGGCTTGGGCTGGAGCCTGGGTTTTGATACCCTCCCCACTCAGGCCTGAGCACCTATGCTGTGATTTGATGGCCTCAGGAGCCTGAATCAGCTGACCTGGGCTGGCTGTGCCCTGGGTCTCTGGTCACAGTGTAGACATGCCCTCTGAGTACCTTTCCCAGCCCTGAAGAAAAGCTCTGGGTAGCACAAAAGTTCGTCTCTCTCATCAACAGAAGATGGCCCAGTAAAAGATATTACCTCACCCACCTTGTCTCTCTAATATCCTGGGACCAACATGGCTACACGGACATGGCAAACAACATTCGAATCTGTCAGTTACAGCTCAACATACCACAAGACCCAGGTGTTCTTTACGTTGACGGTTTGTCAGATATTTCAGCGAATGGCAGGGTTGGGGGCTGGGAGGTGTGCTGGCCATTCCAGCATGTAGCCCACTGGAGAGCTGTGGGAGCCTGGGAGGTGAGCACTGCTGACAGCTGATCTGATCTGTGGAGCCCAATTCCTGCTCCAATCGCCAGCTAGCTCCTGCTCGTGGAGACTGAGGGGAGAGCAAAGGGGAGGGGAAGAGATGGGGGCCCAAGGGGAGGACTGTCCCGTAGAAAGGGGGAGGGGGAAAAAAAGACCCCGAGAGGCAGCAGGGGAAAAAACTGACGTGGAGGCTTAAGGTCAAAAGCACACTTGGGCTGGAAGGGGGGCAGTGGATCCAAATTGAGCTGAGGCTCGTGAAGGGGCAAAAATGGATTGGGGGGGTTTGTGGGGAAGAGGGATACAAATTTATTTGTGGAGGGGGGACGGTCATGAATGTGGGGCACCATCAGTTTGAGAGAAAAGTGGAGGTTTTCAAGGAGATACCTGTGATTGAGTGAGGTGGTGCCCCCAGTGCGAGGTGCCTGCTGCTCCGCTGACAGGGGAAGAAGGAAAGCAAAGGGGTCAGGAGTAAGAATGGGGAAGGAGGGAGACCCCTGAGAGGAAGGGGTGTGGGTGTGAGGTTGGAAGGTCAGGTGGGAATGGGGCATGGAGACAGTGGCATTCACCAGGGAAAGTAAAATGACTAGAGAGAAGCACGATGTAGGTAATGAAAACAGGATCACGCAGTTACATAGGTAGCTATTGCACAGCATGAGGGATCCTGAAGGTCGCAAATCATTATTTCTTTAAATAGATAAAATCAGCTATGTCCCCTATCCGACACACAACCAAACTATCACTGGTTGGCTGTAGCATCACAGCACAAGTGGGTCTCAAGGAGGGGAGGGTTGTGGATATCTTTTAAAATCTGTCTTAAAGTTACTTTGTTGTTCAGAGATCATGTCACAAGCATATAGCTTTACTCCTCAATCTGTGATCTCTGTGCATGCAGGAATGGAAAACTGTTGGTACCGTATAGGATCAGGTCTCATAAACATGAACAATACATTAGACTTGGTTCAGTTATATCCCGGTGTGATGGGAGCCCTGTTTGTTGAGCCAGGCTGCCCACATTGGCCCAGTGTGGAGTTGATACGCTGTTGTTGAGATTCCCTATTGTTAGGATATACATATTCAGTCCTGTCTGTAAAGGCCTATACTCTAAGAATTTAGGTGTATTTTTATCACTTAGCTAGTTATAGAGGTATAAAAGAAAGAATCAGAATCACTGTCTGCCAGTGTAAGGACCTTCTCTTACTGTGACAGTCTGAGGCCCTGTGCTTAGGCGAAGGCCTTTGGCTAAGCAGCAGAGGCAGCCATAAGCTGGGAAGCGACTGGTCACCTCCTCACATTCCAAACTAGTCACATTGAAATAAGGCAATCTGGGGCTGTTAGAAAGATGATCTGATCTATCACCTCCAGAGAAAGGGAAGCGCCTAGAGGATGTAAAAGGAAGTTTAGATTGATAGTTTTCTGTTCAGTAAGAACTCACTTATCAATAGACACAGCTGGGAAACCCTTATGTCTTTATAGATGTAGTTGTGAAATCCTCAGTTCTGTATTGTTTTGTCATTATAGATCCCACTTTGCTATTGTTTATTGGCATGGTCTCTGTCTGGTTCTGTGATTGTTTCTGTCTGCTGTATAATTAACTTTGCTGGGTATAAACTAATTAAGGTGCTGGGATATAATTGGTTAAATAATCATGTTACAATATGTTAGGATTGGTTAGTTAAATTTCAGTAAAATGATTGGTTAAGGTATAGCTAAGCAGAACTCAAGTTTTACTATATAGTCTGCAGTCAATCAGGAAGCAAGGGGTGGAGAATGGGAATGGGGGTGGGGAAACTGGAATCATGTTTTGCTAAGGGGGGGAATGGGAACAGGGACACAGGTGTAAGGCTCTGTGGTGTCAGAGCTGGGAAGGGGGACACTAAGGAAGGAAACTGGAATCATGCTTGCTGGAAGTTCACCCCAATAAACATTGAATTGTTTGTACCTTTGGACTTCGGGTATTGTTGCTCTCTGTTCATGTGAGAAGGACCAGGGAAGTAAGTGGGTGAAGGAATAAGCCCCCTAACACCTGTTAGATCAGGTACTTGCAGCAAGGTGGGCTCCGGACCCCTGGCGGGTGGAGTTGCCAGGTTTCTGGTTTTCGACTGGAATGCCTGGTCGAAAATGAACCCTGGCGGCTCCGGTCAGCACCACCAACTGGGCCTTTAAAAGTCCGGTCAACAGTGCTGCAAGGCTAAGGCAGACTCCCTATCTGTCCTGGCACTGCGCTGCACCCTGGAAGTGGCCAGCAGGTCCGGCTTCTGGGTGGGGGAGCCACGGGGCTCCACGCGCTGCCCCTACCCCGAGCACTAGAAACTGCGGCCAATGAGAGCTGGGGGGGGCAGTGCCTGTGGGCAAGAGCAGCGTGAAAGCCTCCTGGGCTCCCCACCTAGGACCTGGACATGCTGGCGGCTTCCGTGGCACAGTGCAGAGCCAGGACAGGCAGGGAGCCTGCCTTGGCTTTGCTGCGCTGCTGACAGTGAGCCTCCCGAGATCATAGAATCATAGAATCATAGAATATCAGGGTTGGAAGGGACCCCAGAAGGTCATCTAGTCCAACCCCCTGCTCAAAGCAGGACCAAGTCCCAGTTAAATCATCCCAGCCAGGGCTTTGTCAAGCCTGACCTTAAAAACCTGTAAGGAAGGAGATTCTACCACCTCCCTAGGTAACGCATTCCAGTGTTTCACCACCCTCTTAGTGAAAAAGTTTTTCCTAATATCCAATCTAAACCTCCCCCATTGCAACTTGAGACCATTACTCCTCGTTCTGTCATCTGCTACCATTGAGAACAGTCTAGAGCCATCCTCTTTGGAACCCCCTTTCAGGTAGTTGAAAGCAGCTATCAAATCCCCCCTCATTCTTCTCTTCTGCAGACTAAACAATCCCAGCTCCCTCAGCCTCTCCTCATAAGTCATGTGCTCTAGACCCCTAATCATTTTTGTTGCCCTTCGCTGGACTCTTTCCAATTTATCCACATCCTTCTTCTAGTGTGGGGCCCAAAACTGGACACAGTACTCCAGATGAGGCCTCACCAGTGTCGAATAGAGGGGAACGATCACGTCCCTCGATCTGCTCGCTATGCCCCTACTTATACATCCCAAAATGCCATTGGCCTTCTTGGCAACAAGGGCACACTGCTGACTCATATCCAGCTTCTCGTCCACTGTCACCCCTAGGTCCTTTTCCGCAGAACTGCTGCCTAGCCATTCGGTCCCTAGTCTGTAGCGGTGCATTGGGTTCTTCCGTCCTAAGTGCAGGACCCTGCACTTATCCTTATTGAACCTCATCAGATTTCTTTTGGCCCAAACCTCCAATTTGTCTAGGTCCTTCTGTATCCTATCCCTCCCCTCCAGCGTATCTACCACTCCTCCCAGTTTAGTATCATCCGCAAATTTGCTGAGAGTGCAATCCACACCATCCTCCAGATCATTTATGAAGATATTGAACAAAACCGGCCCCAGGACCGACCCCTGGGGCACTCCACTTGACACCGGCTGCCAACTAGACATGGAGCCATTGATCACTACCCGCTGAGCCCGACAATCTAGCCAGCTTTCTACCCACCTTATAGTGCATTCATCCAGCCCATACTTCCTTAACTTGCTGACAAGAATGCTGTGGGAGACCGTGTCAAAAGCTTTGCTAAAGTCAAGAAACAATACATCCACTGCTTTCCCTTCATCCACAGAACCAGTAATCTCATCATAAAAGGCGATTAGATTAGTCAGGCATGACCTTCCCTTGGTGAATCCATGCTGACTGTTCCTGATCACTTTCCTCTCCTCTAAGTGCTTCAGGATTGATTCTTTGAGGACCTGCTCCATGATTTTTCCAGGGACTGAGGTGAGGCTGACTGGCCTGTAGTTCCCAGGATCCTCCTTCTTCCCTTTTTTAAAGATGGGCACTACAGTAGCCTTTTTCCAGTCATCCGGGACTTCCCCCGTTCGCCACGAGTTTTCAAAGATAATGGCCAAGGGCTCTGCAATCACAGCCGCCAATTCCTTCAGCACTCTCGGATGCAATTCGTCCGGCCCCATGGACTTGTGCACGTCCAGCTTTTCTAAGTAGTCCCTAACCACCTCTATCTCTACAGAGGGCTGGCCATCTCTTCCCCATTTTGTGATGCCCAGCGCAGCAGTCTGGGAGCTGACCTTGTTAGTGAAAACAGAGGCAAAAAAAGCATTGAGTACATTAGCTTTTTCCACATCCTCTGTCACTAGGTTGCCTCCCTCATTCAGTAAGGGGCCCACACTTTCCTTGGCTTTCTTCTTGTTGCCAACATACCTGAAGAAACCCTTCTTGTTACTCTTGACATCTCTTGCTAGCTAAGATAAGCCCACGCCCCACCCCCGAGCCCCAACCCCGAACCTCAGCCCTGAGCTCCCCCCAAACCTGGATTCCCCTCCTGGACCCCAAACCTCTCAACCCCAGCCCGACCCCAGAGCCAGCACCCCCTGCCTCAACCCACAGCCCCCTCCCACACTCTGAATCCCTCAGCCCCACCCCCCAGCCTGGAGCTCCCTCCCACACCCCAAATCCCTCATCCCCAGCCCCACCCCAGAGCCCACACCCCCAACCCAGAGCCTGTACCCACTCCCACGCCATAACCCCCTGCCCCAGCCTGGAGCCACCTCCCGCACCCTGTGTGACGGCTTGGATCACAGAAACCCCCTGGGAGCTGCCACCTGATGTGCCAAGACTACTTCTGCCCCTGCTTTCCCTGCCAGCTTAGGACTCCAGCACCCTGTCTTGCTGAGCTAGACACGCCAGTCTGCTCCAACACAGACCCAGGGTCTGCTCCACGTGTCCCAAAGCTGCAGGCTTGATTGAAAGCAACTTAAGAAGTGTTCCTGTCCTTGACACTCAGATGCCCGTCCAAACCCTAAATAAATCCTTTTTACCCTGTATAAAGCTTACACAGGGTAAACTCATAAATTGCTTGCCCTCTATAACACTGATAGAGAGATATGCACAGCTGTTTGCCCCCCGCCCCCCAGGTATTAATACATACTTTGGGTTAATTAATAAGTAAAAAGTGATTTTATTAAATACAGAAAGTAGGATTTAAGAGGTTCCAAGTAGTGACAGACAGAACGAAGTGAATTACCAAGCAAAATAAAATAGAACACACAAGTCTGTCTAATCAAACTGAATACAGATAAAACCTCACCAGTTCCAGTAAGCTTTCTTTTACAGACTAGTCTCCTTCTAGTCTGGGTCCAGCAATCACTCACACCCCTGTAATTACTGTCCTTTGTTCCAGTTTCTTTCAGGTATCCTTGGGAGTGTAGAGGCTATCTCTTTAGCCAGCTGAAGACCAAATGGAGGGGTCTCCCAGGGGTTTAAATAGACTTTCTCTTGTGGGTGGAGACCCCCTCCTCTCTCCTACGCAAAGTCCAGCTACAAAATGGAGTTTTGGAGTCATCTGGGCAAGTCACATGTCCATTCATGAGTGAGTTCCTTACCAGACAAGCCACATTCCTGGGAAAGCCGAGATGTGGATTGGTGTCTCCAAGCTCATTGTTGGCTTAAGGGCTTCTTGATTGAGCACTTACTGAGAACAGTCTTTTCTCAGGAAGCTGACCAACTGCTTCACTAAAACTTACTTAGAATCAAACAAGTATGCAGCCAATATTCATAACTTTGAATACAAAAATGATACATGCATACAAATACAATTAATAGATTCAGTAGATCATAAGCTTTATAGAGATATGTTACATGGCATATGTAGCATAAAACATATTCCAGTTATGTCATATATACATTCATAAGCATATTTCCATAAAGCCTTATGGGGGGCTCCATCACATCCTGAAGCCCTCATTTCTGGCCGCACCCCAGAGCCTGCACCCCTAGTTAGAGCCCTCACCCTCTCCAGCACCCCAACCTCCTGCCCCAGCCCAGTGAAACTGATTGAGGGTGGGGGAGAGTGAGTCACTAAGGGAGGGGAAATGTAGTGAGCAGGGGGTGGGGCCTTGGGGAAGGGGCGGGGAAGGGGCATGGCCTCGGGGAAGGGGTGGGGCTAGGGTGTTCAGTTTTGTGCAATTAGAAAGTTGGCAACCCTACTGGCGGGGCCACCTAAACAAATAGCTTGTAGTCCCTGAGCCTCCAGGCTCACACCAACAACAACAATTGGAGTTTTGGCCCTCTGGGCAGGGGAGGACAATGGTCAAACTGTAACCCCAGGGGTGGGGCAGGGCAAATAAATAGTCTATGACCCCTAAGCCTCCTGGCTGGTGCCATCAGTAGCAATTGGGGTTCTGGCCCTCTGGGCAGGGCAGAACAGCAATCAGTCTGTAGCCCCTGGGCAGGGCAGCACAAAAAGCCTATGGTCCTGGAGCCTCCAGGCTGGACCAAGAGCAAACAGCAGCCACACCTGGTGGCTCCTGGGGTGTGGTAGGGGAACCCAGTCCCTTCCACTCCACCAGGTTCGAACCCAGGGCCCTATGAAGCCAGGGACTTCCCCGCTAAGGGTTTAGGCATCAGCTTCCACTATATCCCCAGGTCACATCCTACCACACATTACATCCCAGGCAGCTCCTCGGCTGGCGGTGGCCTGGCGTCCCTGTCAGTCTCTGCAGTTGAAGAGTCAGCTGCAGTGTAGTCCGGATCCACGGATTCTGCCGCTTGGAGTGTCAGCAGCACCTCTGGAAGAGCCTGAAGTACACATCCTTCCCAGTGGTGGATTAGCCACTGGGCCTACAGGGCCCATGCCCAGGGGCCCCAGCCAGCTGGGAGCCCCCAGAGTCCCGGGCAGGCAAGCAAAGCCCCCACACCCCAGCCCTGCTCCTGGGCAGCAGCCCACGGTGGCGGGGGAAGCCCCCCCCCACTCCTCAAACCTGCTTCCCAGCAACAGCGTGGGGAAAGCCCACAGCACCCCCCCAACCCTGGCATAAGCCACCCGATGGCAGGGGAAGCCCCCAGCACCCTGACCCCACTGTCTGGCAAAAGCACCAGTCGGGGCAGGAGAAGCCCCAGTGCCCGGACCTTTGTCCGCCGCAGAAGTGTGGGGGCGGGTATGGGGGAAGCCCCAGCACTGGGACCCCCTCTGCGGCCCCGGGACTGGAGGAGATCTTGCTACCTGCCACGGCCTCAGGGCTGGGGGAGCTCTCATTCCCCACTGTGGCCTGAGGCCATAGCGGAGGGACAGAGCTTCTCTCCAGTCTTGGGGTTGCAGTGGTGGGGGGGAGCAGAAAGTAGCAAATGGGTTGAGGGGGTTGCAGTGGGGGGGCCAGAATGGGGGAGGCCCTGGGTGGAACAGGGGCAGGGCCCCGGGGAAGGGGCAGAAAGGGGTGGGGCCCTGGGTGAGGCCACATGCAGAGGGGGGCGGAACAGGAGCTGGACCACAGGTGGAAGGAGTGGGGAGGGGCCCCCGACTTGCTCTGGCCCAGGTCCCCAGGAAACCTTAATCTGCCTCTGGTCCTTCCTCCTCTGCAGCCAGCCCCAATGGAGCTGGGCTGCCTCCTTTATCTGGCTCTTCTACCTGGAGCATGCACAGCAGGGGAAAGGGACATGGCCCTCTGGGACCACAGCGATTGGCCCATCCCTGTTGGCCCAGTGCAGGGTTGGTACACCCTGTCATACCAGGCATGTACCTAAATTTCATGATTAGATGTAGGGGTGGTAATAAAGATGTGGATAGATTCATAAATATAAGCAATATATCATCAGCATATATATATAGGCCCCAATTCAGGAAGGTACTTTAAGCCCAGGGCTAATTTTAAGCAGATGAGTAATAAAACTAACAATATCAAGCTCATTATAGCACTTTTCATCCATAGATCTCAGAGCAGATTACAAGAACATAAGAACGGCCGTACAGGGTCAGACAAAAGGTCCATCAAGTGCAGTATCCTGTCCTCTGACAGTGGCCAATGGCAGGTGCCCCAAAGGGAATCATAGAATATCAGGGTTGGAAGGGACCTCAGGAGGTCATCTAGTCCAACCCCCTGCTCAAAGCAGGACCAATCCCCAACTAAATCATCCCAGCCAGAGCTTTGTCAAGCCTGATCTTAAAAACCTCAAAGGAAGGGGATTCCATCACCTCCCTAGATAACACATTCCAGTGTTTCACCACCCTCCTAGTGAAAAAGTTTTTCCTAATATCCAACCTAAACGTCCCTCACTGCAACTTGAGACCATTACTCCTCGTTCTGTCATCTGCTACCACAGAGAACAGTCTAGATCCATCCTCTTTGGAACCCCCTTTCAGGTAGTTGAAAGCAGCTATCAAATCCCCCCTCATTCTTCTCTTCTGCAGACTAAACAATCCCAGTTCCCTCAGCCTCTCCTCATAAATCATGTGTTCCAGTCCCCTAATCGTTTTTGTTGCCCTCCCCTGGACGCTTTCCAATTTTTTCACATCCTTCTTGTACTGTGGGGCTCAAAACTGGACACAGTACTCCAGATGAGGCCTCACCAATGTCGAATAGAGGGGAATGATCACGTCCCTCCATCTGCTGGCAATGCCCCTACTTATACAGCCCAAAATGCCAATAGCCTTCTTGGCAACAAGGCCACACTGTTGACTCATATCCAGCTTCTCGTCCACTGTAACCCCTAGGTCCTTTTCTGCAGAACTGCTGCCTAGCCATTCGGTCCCTATAGCAGTACTGTAGCAGTACATGGGATTCTTCCATCCTAAGTGCAGGACTTTGCACTTGTCCTTGTTGAACCTCATCATTTCTTTTGGCCCAATCCTCTAATTTGTCTAGGTCCCTCTGTATCCTATCCCTACCCTCCAGCATATCTATCTCTCCTCCCAGTTTAGTGCAAACTTGCTGAGGGTGCAATCCACACCATCCTCCAGATCATTAATGAAGATATTGAACAAAACCGGCCCCAGGACTGACCCTTGGGGCACTCCGCTTAATACCGGCTGCCAACTAGACATGGAGCCATTGATCACTACCTGTTGAGCCCGACGATCTAGCCAGCTTTCTATCCTCCTTATAGTCCATTCATCCAGCCCATACTTCTTTAACTTGCTGGCAAGAATACTGTGGGAGACCGTGCCAAAAGCTTTGCTAAAGTCAAGGAATAACACGTCCACTGCTTTCCCCTCATCCACAGAGCCAGTTATCTCATCATAGAAGGCAATTAGATTAGTCAGGCATGACTTGCCCTTGGTGAATCCATGCTGACTGTTCCTGATCACTTTCCTCTCCTCTAAGTGCTTCAGAATTGATTCCTTGAGAACCTGCTCCATGATTTTTCCAGGGACTGAGGTGAGGCTGACTGGCCTGTAGTTCCCAGGATCCTCCTCCTTCCCTTTTTTAAAGATGGGCACTACATTAGCCTTCTTCCAGTCATCCGGGACTTCCCCCGATCGCCATGAGTTTTCAAAGATATTGGCCAATGGCTCTGCAATCACATCCACCAACTCCTTTAGCACTCTCGGATGCAGCGCATCTGGTCCCATGGACTTGTGCTCATCCAGCTTTTCTAAATAGTCCCGAACCACTTCTTTCTCCACAGAGGGCTGGTCACCTCCTCCCCATGCTGTGCTGCCCAGTGCAGTAGTCTGCGAGCTGATCTTGTTTGTGAAGACAGAGGCAAAAACAGCATTGAGTACATTAGCTTTTTCCACATCCTCTGTCACTAGGTTGCCTCCCTCATTCAGTTAGGGGCCCCCACTTTCCTTGACTTTCTTCTTGTTGCTAACATACCTGAAAAAACCCTTCTTGTTACTCTTAACATCTCTTGCTAGCTGCAACTCCAGGTGTGATTTGGCCTTCCTGATTTCACTCCTGCAGCCTGAGCAATATTTTTATACTCCTCCCTGGTCATTTGTCCAGTCTTCCACTTCTTGTAAGCTTCTTTTTTATGTTTAAGATCAGCAAGGATTTCACTGTTAAGCCAAGCTGGTCGCCTGCCATATTTACTATTCTTTCTACACATCGGGATGGTTTGTCCCTGTAACCTCAATAAGGATTCTTTACAATACAGCCAGCTCTCCTTTCCCCTTCATGTTATTCTCCCAGGGGATTCTGCCCATCAGTTCCCTGAGGGAGTCGAAGTCTGCTTTTCTGAAGTCCAGGGTCCGTATTCTGCTGCTCTCCTTCCTTTCGTGTGTCAGGATCCTGAACTCGACCATCCCATGATCATAGAATATCAGGGTTGGAAGAGACCTCAGGAGGTCATCTAGTTCAACCCTCTGCTCAAAGGAGGACCAATCCCCAATTTTTGCCCCAGATCCCTAAATGGCCCCCTCAAGGATTGAACTCACAACCCTGGGTTTAGCAGGCCAATGCTCAAACCACTGAGCTATCCCTCCCCTGCCTCCCAGGTTCTCATCTCCTGGACTCCTTTCCCCCTCATGTTGTTCTCCCAGGGGATCCTGCCCATCAGTTCCCTGAGGGAGTCCAAGTCTGCTTTTCTGAAGTCCAGGGTCCGTATTCTGCTGCTCTCCTTTCTTTCCTGTGTCAGGATCCTGAACTTGACCATCTCATGGTCACTGCCTCCCAGGTTCCCATCCACTTTTGCTTCCCCTACTAATTCTTCCCCATTTGTGAGCAGCAGGTCAAGAAGAGCTCTGCCCCTAGTTGGTTCCTCCAGCGCTTGCACCAGGAAATTGTCCCCTACCCTTTCCAAAACTTCCTGGATTGTCTGTGCACCGCTGTATTGCTCTCCCAGCAGATATCAGGGTGATTGAAGTCTCCCATGAGAACCAGGGCCTGTGATCTAGTAACTTCCGTGAGTTGCCGGAAGAAAGCCTCGTCCAACTCACCCCCCTGGTCCGGTGGTCTATAGCAGACTCCCACCACAACATCACCCTTGTTGCTCACACTTCTAAACTTAATCCAGAGACTCTCAGGTTTTTCTGCAGTTTCATACCAGAGCTCTGAGCAGTCATACTGCTCCCTTACATACACTGCAACTCCCCCACCTTTTCTGCCCTGTCTGTCCTTCCTGAACAGTTTATAACCATCCATGACAGTATTCCAGTCATGTGAGTTACCCCACCAAGTCTCTGTTATTCCAATCACATCATAATTCCTTGACTGTGCCAGGACTTCCAGTTCTCCCTGCTTGTTTCCCAGGCTTCTTGCATTTGTGTATAGGCACTTGAGGTAGCTCACTGATCATCCCTCTTTCTCAGTATGAGGCAGGAGCCCTCCCCTCTCGCGCTCTCCTGCTCGTGCTTCCTCCCGGTATCCCTCTTTCCCACTTACCTCAGGGCTTTGGTCTCCTTCCCCTGGTGAACCTAGTTTAAAGCCCTCCTCACTAGTTTAGCCAGACATGAACAGAGAGGTTATCATCAAGTGATCCATACGCTGTCACGCAATCCCAGCTTCTGGCAAACAGGCTAGGGACACCATTCCGGCCCATCCTGGCTAATAGCCATTGATGCACCTATCTTCCATGAATATATCTAGCTCCCTTTTGAACCCCGTTATAGTATTGGCCTTTACAACACCCTCTGGCAAGGAGTTCCAGCAGTTGACAGTGCGTTGCGTGAAAAAATACTTTCTTGTGTTTGTTTTAAACCTGCTACCTATTAATTTCATTTGGTGGCCCCTTGTTCTTGTATTATGAGAAGGAATAAATAACACTTCCTTATTTACTTTCTCTATACCACTCATGATTTTATAGACCTCTATCATATCCCCCTTAGTTGCCTCTTTTCTGAACTGAAAAGTCCCAGTCTTATTAATCTCTCCTCATACAGAAGCCGTTCTATACCCCAATCATTTTTGTTGCCCTTTTCTGAAACTGTTTCAGTTCCAATATATCTTTTTTGAGATGGGGCGACCACATCTGCACGCAGTATTCAAGATGTGGGCGTACCATGGAAATATATAGAGGCAATAGGATATTTTCTGTCTTATTATCTATCCCTTTCTTAATGATTCCCAACATTCTGTTCGCTTTTTTGACTGCGGCTGCACTTTGAGTGGATATTTTCAGAGAACTATCCACAATGACTCCAAGATCTCTTTCTTGAGTGGTAACAGCTAATTTAGACCCCATCATTGTATACGTATAGTTAGGATTACGTTTTCCAATGTGCATTACTTTGCATTTATCAACATTAAATTTCATCTGCCATTTTGTTGCCCAGTCACTCAGTTTTGTGAGATCCTTTTGTAACTCTTCACAGTCTGCCTGGGACTTAACGATCTTGAGTGGTTTTGTATCCTCTGCAAATTTTGCCACCTCATTGTTTACCCCTTTTTCCAGATTGTTTATGAATATGTTGAATAAGACTGGTCCCAGTACAGATCCCTGGGGGACACTATTTACCTCTCTCCATTCTGAAAACTGACCATTTATTCCTACCCTTTGTTTCCTATCTTTTAACCACTTACCAGTCTATAAAAAAGAGTTCTGTAGAATTATCTCCACTTTACAGATGGGGAAACTGAGGCCCAGGGGGTGACATGACTGGCCCAAAGTCACACAGAAATCCAGTAGCACAATCAGGAACAAAATCCAGTATCATGAGTCCCAGTTCAGTGAGGCACATGCTTGCTGAAATGGAGGCTTTAATGTCTAGATGTTTTTGCTAACACTTATGCCTTGTATGAGAGGATGTCATATAATAGGCATAGTCAATTGTCCCAACAACCAATTAAATAGGGCACCCTTGCCTGCTACCACTGCCTAGAGAGAGCCAGGTGACCATTAGCTTGTTTGCTAGTACTGAGCCTAATCACAGAATCATAGAATATCAGGGTTGGAAGGGACCTCAGGAGGTCATCTAGTCCAACCCCCTGCTCAAAGCAGGACCAATCCCCAACTAAATCATCGCAGCCAGGGCTTTGTCAAACCTGACCTTAAAAACCTCAAAGGAAGGAGATTCCACCACCTCCCTAGGTAACCATTCCAGTGCTTCACCACCCTCCTAGTGAAAAAGTTTTTCCTAATATCCAACCTAAACCTCCCTCACTGCAACTTGAGACCATTGCTCCTTGTTTTGTCATCTGCTACCACTGAGAACAGTCTAGATCCATCCTCTTTGGAACCCCCTTTCAGGTAGTTGAAAGCAGCTATCAAATCCTCCCCTCATTCTTCTCTTCTGCAGACTAAACAATCCCAGTTCCCTCAGCCTCTCCTCATAAATCATGTGCTCCAGTCCCCTAATCATTTTTGTTGCCCTCTGCTGGACTCTTTCCAATTTTTCCACATCCTTCTTGTAGAGTGGGGCCCAAAACTGGACACAGTACTCTAGATGAGGTCTCACCAATGCCGAATAGAGGGGAATGATCACGTCCCTTGATCTAATCTATCTAATGGTGAACAATGAAAGAGACAAAAAGAAAAGGAGTACTTGTGGCACCTTAGAGACTAACCAATTTATTTGAGCATAAGCTTTCGTGAGCTACAGCTCACTTCATCGGATGCATACTGTGGAAAGTGTAGAAGATCTTATTATATACACAGAAAGCATGAAAAAATACCTCCTCCCACCCCACTCTCCTGCTGGTAATAGCTTATCTAAAGTGATCACTCTCCTTACAATGTGTATGATAATCAAGTTGGGCCATTTCCAGCACAAATCCAGGTTTTCTCACCCCCCCCCCCCACATATTAAAAACCTTCGGGGGGGTGAGAAAACCTGGATTTGTGCTGGAAATGGCCCAACTTGATTATCATACACATTGTAAGGAGAGTGATCACTTTAGATAAGCTATTACCAGCAGGAGAGTGGGGTGGGAGGAGGTATTTTTTCATGCTTTCTGTGTATATAATAAGATCTTCTACACTTTCCACAGTATGCATCCGATGAAGTGAGCTGTAGTCACGAAAGCTTATGCTCAAATAAATTGGTTAGTCTCTAAGGTGCCACAAGTACTCCTTTTCTTTTTGCGAATACAGACTAACACGGCTGTTACTCTGAAACCTGTCAATGAAAGAGACGTATATGTTAGAGGAAAGGTATTCCAAATCCAAATTCTATAATACAAAAGACAGTGCCACGCAACCCTACTGAGTGCCTTTCCTGCCTCGGTTGTAATGGCAATTGTGTGATCCCTCATCTAAGCTTCGTGCAAGGTAAGTGTTTTCCTCCAATATTCTCTGCCACACATTTCCCCCTCCTTTCTTGAAGGAGTCATGGTGTACGAGGATGGGGCTAAGCTGACTTTTCTAAGTCCATCATTATAGCACAGTGTTCTCAAACTTTTGTACTGGTGATCCCTTTCACGGAGCAAGCCTCGGAATGCGACCCCCCGTATACAGTAAAAACACCTTTTTTTATATTTAACACTATTACAAATGCTGGAAGTGAAGGGGGGTTTGGGGTGGAGGCTGACAGCTCGTGACCCCCCCACGCAATAACCTTGCGACCTCCTGAGGGGTCACAACCCGCAGCTGGAGAATCCCTGCTCTAGCACTACCTTCCTACCAGATCACCCCAGCAGGCCTTCCTCCTGAGAAAAGAGTTCTGAGAACGACTCCACAAAGCCTAGACATCAGGGATAGAATCACAGAAATGCAGGGCTGGTCTAGTCCAGTCTCCTGCACTGAGGCAGGACTAAGGGCTTGTACCCACCAGTGCTTACTTCGCTATAACTTAAGTCACTCAGGGATGTGAACACGCCCCCCCAGAGCTGTACATTACCCCAGCCTAAGCGTTGGTATGGACAGCACTATGGCGGTGGAAGAAGCTCTCTCACTTCCATAACTACGGCCACTCAGAGAGGTGCACGAGCAGCGCTACAGCGATGCAGCTACCTCGGGGCAGCTGCACCACAGTAGCGATTCTCATGTAGATTAGCTCTAAGTATGATCTAAACCAGCGTTTCTCAACCTTTTTGATACCAGGGACCGGCTGCTGCCTTCCTAAACTGTGTCAGGGAGATCTCAGGGACCGGTGCCGGTCCATGGACCGGTCATTGAGAAACACTGATCTAGACCATCCCTGACAGGTGTTTGTCTAACCTGTTATTAAAAACCTTCAATGACGGAGATTCCACAACTCTGCACAATTTGTTCCAGTGCTTAACTACACTTACAGTTCAAAGGTTTTTCCTAATGTCTAACCTAAAGTTCCCTTGTTGCAATTTAAGCCCATTACTTTCTGTTCTTTCCTCAGTGGATAAGGAGAATAATGTATCACCCTCCTTTTTATAACAACCTTTTATGTACTTGAAAACTGTTATCATGTCCCTCCTCAGTCTTCTCTTCTCCAGACTAAACAGACACAACTTTCCTCATAGCTCATGTTTTCCAGACCTATAATAATTTTTGTTGCTCTCCTCTGGGCTTTCTCCAATTTGTCCACATCTTTCCTGAAGTGTGGTGCACAAACCTAGACACAATACTCCAGTTGAGGCCTTATCAGTGCTGAGCAGAGTGGAAGAATTACTTCTTGTCTTGGTTACAACACTCCTGCTAATACAGTGGTTCTCAAACTTATGTATTGGTGACCCCTTTCACACAACAGGCCTCTGAGTGTGACTGCCCTTTATACAGTAAAAACACTTTTTTATATGTTTCAGAGTAACAGCCGTGTTAGTCTGTATTCGCAAAAAGAAAAGGAGGACTTGTGGCACCTTAGAGACTAACCAGTTTATTTGAGCATGAGCTTTCGTGAGCTACAGCTCACTTCATCGGATGCATACTGTGGAAATTGCAGAAGACATTATATACACAGACACCATGAAACAATACCTCCTCCCACCCCACTCTCCTGCTGGTAATAGCTTATCTAAAGTGATCATCAAGTTGGGCCATTTCCAGCACAAATCCAGGTTTTCTCACCCTCCGCCCGGTTGTAAGGAGAGTGGTCACTTTGGATAGGCTATTACCAGCAGGAGAGTGAGTTTGTGTGTGTGGTTTTTGGAGGGGGATGAGGGGGTGAGAGAACCTGGATTTCTGCAGGAAATGGCCCACCTTGATTATCATACACATTGTGAAGACAGTGGTCACTTTGGATGGGCTATTACCAGCAAGAGAGTGAGTTTGTCTGTGGGGGGGCGGAGAGTGAGAAAACCTGGATTTGTGCTGGAAATGGCCCAACTTGATGATCACTTTAGATAAGCTATTACCAGCAGGAGAGTGGGGTGGGAGGAGGTATTGTTTCATGGTGTCTGTGTATATAATGTCTTCTGCAATTTCCACAGTATGCATCCGATGAAGTGAGCTGTAGCTCACGAAAGCTTATGCTCAAATAAACTGGTTAGTCTCTAAGGTGCCACAAGTCCTCCTTTACTTTTTTATATTTAACACTATTATAAATGATGGAGGTGAAGCAGGGTTTGGGGGGAGAGGCTGAAAGCTCACGACCCCCCAGGTAATAACCTTGCGACCCCTTGAGGGGTCACGACCCCCAGTTTGAGAACCCCTGGGCTAATACCTCCCAGAATGATATTTGCTTTTTTTGCAACAGTATTACATTGTGGACTCATATTTAGTTTGTTATCCACTCTAACCCCCGATCCTTAGTACTCTTTCCTAGACAGTCATTTCCCATTTTGTATTTGTACAAATGATTATTCCTTCCTAAATGTAGTACTTTGTATTTATCCTTATTGAATTTCATCTTATTTATTTTAGACCATTGCTCCTATTTGACAAGACCATTTTGAATTCTAACCCTGTCCTCCAATGCGCTTGCAACCCCTTCCATCTTGGTATTTGTTACACTCTACCTCAAAGCAGCACCCTAGAATCCCCATATTCACTGCTGTCATATGCATGCCTTGTGAGGTATCATTGTAAAAGTATTGATCTGTTGGACATTAATATCCTGTTGAATTGTATGCAGTATAATTGCATGTGAAATTATGAAGTATTACTATGTGCATTTTCTTGAAATATGTTATGAGGTTGGGAGACACCCACTGCTGGCCTTTCAGTAATGACAAAGGGGCAACCATCACTACCCGGCGTTGATGGCTCATCAAAAGGAATCCACAATCCCAGAGACACCTTGGAGAGGGCACCTATGTAGTGGGGACTACCTAACCCATGGGGATTGCCTAACCCCCACATCATAGTCAGGGTCTTTCTATCAGCTGGAAGAAAGTATAAAAGAGGGACAGTTGCAGCACCACTTGGCCTCTCTCCCACCCATCTCAACACCTGGAACTGGAAGACAAAGACTTTGAACTGGGGAGATTGGTCCCAGGCTGGAAAGGGATTCCAGCCTGGGTACTGAGAACTGTGAACTGCCTGTAACCTATATTAGGGTGAGCGACTGCTTGATTCAAATCTTGCTTGATCTGCAGAATTTAGATTTAGATGACATGCACCGAAGTGGGTATTCACCCACGAAAGCTTATGCTCCAATACGTCTGTTAGTCTATAAGGTGCCACATCTGCTTTTACAGATCCAGACTAACACGGCTACCCCTCTGAGAATTTAGATTGTGAGTTTAGTCTTATTTCTTATGTAATCAACTCTGATCTCTATGCCTGCTACTTATAATCACTTACAATTTATCTTTCTGTAGTCAATAAATCTGTTTTTATATTTTACCTAAAACAGTGTGTTTTTGGTTGAAATGCTTGGGGAATCTCAGCTCAGATGACAAAGGCTGGTGCATGTCTGCTTTCCTTTGTTGAAGTGGCAAACTAATTAATGAGCTTGCGCTGTCCATGGGAGTCGTAAGTAGTGCAAAATAGCTTATTTCTGGGGTTAAAGGCTAGGGTGATTTGCTGGTGCCTGTCTTTATATGATTCATGAGTGGCTTTTGGAGCATTCATGCAATTTAGCTGGTGTGGGGCTCCACATGCAGGTGGCTGAGTGATAACAGTGCCAGGAGGGGTTTGCTGTTTGTCACTGGCATAGCTTTGTGTGAGACATCCCAAGCTGGAGAGTTAAGGGGGCATAGCAGTCCCACAGCTCCAGGTTGTACGCAGGGGATTCCGTCACAGTTCTGTTCACAAACTTTGTAAGTGCACTCTCTATACCATTATACAAATCGCTTATGAATATACTGAATAGAACAAGACCTAGGACAGATACACTCGATATGCCCTTCCAGCTCGATTGTGAGCCGTTGATAACTACTCTCTGAGTAGTTTTCCAACCAGTTGTGCACCCACATTATGGTAGGTTTGTCTAGGCAGTATTTCCCTAGTTTGCTGACGAGACAGTAGGCAAGCACCGTCCCCGTTCTCTAAATGCAACAGTCCCTTCACCTGGGAAACACGTTCAGCACTGACTGCAGGAAGGTCTTCCTCAGATTCAACTGTCCACCTTCCAGGGGGCAGGGCTGGTACATGAGGGCTGCGGCCATGGGGATGATGGTAGTGCAGAGGAACCCGTGGGAACAAAGGTAGTGTGGGGGACCTCAGAGGGATGGGGCTGGTGCACGAGGGCTGCAGGCCAGGGGTAGGGCAGGGGGCCCATGGGGATGGGGCTGCAGACCGAGGGGGCCCAGGGGGCCGGGGCTGGTGCACGGGGGCGGGGGCCGGGGGCCGGTGCACGGGGGCGGGGGCCGGGCAGGGGGCCCAGGGGGCCGGGGCTGGTGCACGGGGGCGGGGGCCGGGCAGGGGGCCCAGGGGGCGGGGGCCGGTGCACGGGGGCGGGGGCCGGGCAGGGGGCCCAGGGGGCGGGGGCCGGGCGTAGTGCGAGGGGTTTCGGGGGGGGAGGGGGCGGCACTGGCCGGTGAGGCTGGAGGAGGCGGCGGCGCCTTTAACCCCCCCCCCCGTGGCGTCGCTCCGCTCCAGTGTTGGCGGCACAAAGCTTCCCGCGAGTGTGACGTCATTGTGTGTGGCCGCTGCCCCGCGTCACGCCGCACAGCCGCGCCTCCCGATTGGGCGCGAGCGCGGCGGAGGCGGGTGACGCGCGGCCCGACGCGTGCCGTGATTGGCCGAGCGCCGCAGGGAGGGAGGCGGGGTGCTGTCCCGCCCCCCGGGTGTGCGCGAGGCGGCGGCGCGTGGCAGCGGCGGCTCCGGGCTCAGAGTCCCGAGCGCAGGCGGCGGCGCCGAGCCCGGCCCGGCCATGACCGACTTCAAGCTGGGGATCGTGCGGCTCGGCCGGGTGGCCGGCAAGGTGCGCGGCGCGGGGCGGCGGGGCTCGAGCGCGGCCGGGCGGGGGCCCTGGGCGGCGGCGGCCCTGGCGGGGCCCGCGGGGGCTCCCGGGCGGCAGCGCTGCCCCGGGCACGCGGCGGGCGGGAAGCGCGGCCCTCGCCTGGCCTGGCCGGGCCGGGCGGCGGCGCGGAGCCGGGGCGCGGGAGTCGCTGGGGGCGGGCCCGGGGCCGCTCCGCCTCGGGGCGCGCGGGGCCCGGCCGGGCTGCCCGGGGCGTTCGCGTCCCCGGCCCGAGGGTCGCAGCCTCGTGCCGGGGACGATGGGGCTGGCGGCGCCAGCGCGGGGGGCGGTCTCCGGCCGCGGGGCCTGGGCGCTCGGGCCGGCTCCGCTCGCCGATGGAGCCGCTGCCGAGTCCGCGCGTGCCGCGCGTGTGCTCGCGCCGAGCCCGGCTCCTGCCGCGCGGCTCGGCCCGTCCCCGCCCCGCGCCGCTCGTGCGGCGCCGCGATGCCTCCGGGCGCGGCGCTCTGGGCGGGCGGGGTCGCCTCCGCGGGGCCCCCAGGTTTCGGGGGAGACGGGGGCGGTCGCCGTTGAGCGGCCTCCGCTTCTGTTCTCCGCTTTTTCGAAGTTCGTGCGGGGGCGGCGGGGCTTGGACAGGAGCGCGGGCGGGCCGCGAGCGCGGGGCGCGCCGTCCCCGGGGGCTGTGGCAGCGGCTGAGGAGGGGCTCCTCGGGCTCAGAGGCTCCTCTCTCCGCTGTAGAGGTTGGTCCAGTTACAGACCTTCCCTCCCCCCGGTCTCTCCCCGGAGCACGGGGGCGTTTTCCTTCCCTCCGCTCCGGAGCGGCGACCCGCCGCGGGGGTCCTTCGCCCTACAGGGCTGAACGTACTGTGTCTGGATTAGGTAACGGGTAAATAACTGGATACATCACTAATATTTTAATAACTTCCACAATGCTAGTGGATCCTGTATTAAACCTAGGGTCTGGATGCTTTGCCATCCCACTTCACATGGCAAGCCTTGGTTGTGTGAGGCAGCAGATTCTGAAGTCCCCTGGGGGGCCACAAGCAGGTTTCAGGGGGTCCACCAAAGTAAACCAGAGAGCAGGGCCGGTGTTGGACTCTATGGGGCTTAGGGCAGAAAGCCAAAGCTGTGTGGGGCTGAAGCCAAAGCTGGAGCAACTTAGCTTTGCGGAGCCCCTGTCATGTGGGCTTTCAAAGGCTATTGCCCTGCTTGCTATCCACTAGTGCCAGCCCTGGCTTTTAATCTACTGGACATGCAGAAAAATAGTTGTGGAACAGATGGGCCATGGAGGTTTTATAGCAGGGGGGCGGGGTTCAGAAAGAAAGAGGTTGAGAACCCCTGGTGTAAAGAATAGAGCTAAAAAATCTGTTCCCAGTAAAGTGATGTCATCAGGAACCGGTTGTGCAGGTGCTGCTTACTTGCCATGTTAAAATACTGCTAGTTAAATCATACTGTAGAATAACTTCAGTATTAACCTTATATCTTTCAAAAAGTTACAGCTGTTCTTAACTGCCTTTAACATGTTTGGTATATTTTAGACAAAGTACACGCTAATAGATGAACAAGACATCCCATTAGTGGAGAGTTACTCTTTTGAGGTAAGTGTTCTGAGCTTTAAGTTCTCTGAGCCAATGTGGTTATTAGACTCTTGACATACGGTGGCTAGAATAGTGCTAGCAAATGACAATTCCCCTCTCTAGAGAGGATAGATAGCTATTAACATTACTACTAGCCTCTAAGTCTACAGCATGGCATCTGAACATGGATATTAACCTGTAAGACATACATAATTACAATTGTTAAGCTGCAACCTTGTTTAAAAAGGTTAAGTTATAGGGTAAATCTACAGAGGCAGAAAAGGTCTATTTTCAATCAAGTTAGCTTAACTCAATTGAACCCCCTCCCTGTACCTGGGTAGACACAACCTTTAAGACTGTGGTGTTCACAGACCAGCTCAACTGTCCTTAAAGGTATTAAACTGTGTATGTGGGTGTTAAGGTGGGTGGGGTTGTTTAAAAAACACACCCTTTTTTGTCTGTATAGAGAAAGATCACGTTTCCCTTTTCCTTCTCCATTCCAGTCCCATTAGCAGCTGCTGTGGTGTGGTGAGGAAAACATAATAAATTCTGAAGCAACAAGTGTGGGCTCTACATGACTCAATGGTGAATTCTGTCTGTCTTTCAAAAGTCCTAAGGCCCCTGTACCATAATATCTGAGTCATTACAATATTTAATGCACTTATCCTACCAGCATCCCTGTGCGATTGGGAAGTGCTGTTATCCCCGTTTTACAAACAGGGCGCAGTGGCACAGAGAGACCAGGTGACTTGTCCATTGTCTGTAGCAGAGCAGAGAAGCTAGGCTGACACCCTAACCACAGGCCCACGTCGTCTTTGCCCACAGTGTTTCTGCTGTGTGTAGTCCACCTCTTCCTTCTCCCCAGATCATCACATTTGTGCAATAGCAGAACCTTTTGGTCTCTGTCTAATACAGAAGTATTAAATAACTAAAATCCCATTAAGATGAAGTGGCACATAATCAGTTTCCTGCAGTTGCAGGGGGCAGATGATGTCGGGTGTTGGTCTTTCCTGACTCCCATTTCCCAAATGGAATGTTAAGCAATGCTCCTGACAGTTAAATGCCCTTGGTCACAGAACACTCTTTCCTTCTCTCCAGGCTCGGATGGAGGTAGATGCTGATGGAAATGGTGCTAAAATATTTGCTTATGCTTTTGACAAAAACAGAGGAAGGGGATCTGGGCGTCTGCTGCATGAGCTACTGTGGTAGGTGTACAAAGAATTAATATATTAAAGGTTTCAGTCAGAGGTGTAGCTTGCAATCTTCAGCTTGTTTGTACATTAAATAATGTATTATGTGCATTAAATGCATTATTACACTAACAGTGGTGCAATTAGAGATCTGCTTTGTTAAAAGGCTTAATAAAGAACAAATCCAGTCTCTCTGTAAGAAATCTTGCTCATGGGAAACTAATTGTTTGCCCGAATTATGCCCATCTATACCCATAGTTTAAATTTAGGAGTTACTAAATTCCTAGAATCTTTGGGTTCTGTTCACCCCATCATATGCAAGTATAACTTCCAGTAGTACCAGTGAGATGTGAATGTTTTGTGTGGTTTGCTCAGTCTTATGAATGATTGATTGGGGTAGGACAATGCTAAAGGTTCAACAGACTGTTTCAACGTGGTGTTGCTTTGTTTGCTACTAACTTCCAAGTTTGTACACTTTATTGAATACTAGTCAGTGCTCTAGATCCTTTGTCAGGCAAGTCACCTGTGCCTCCTATCTAAACACTTCAGAGGCTGATATGTTCAGTACTTTAAATTGGTTATTTAACTTTGTAAAGTGTGTATTCTCCTGTCTAGCTATCTTGTAGGAACTTATTTTGCTCCCTTTTATGCACAGAACAAAGCCTTGACTATCATTGGTAACTAAAAACTGAACTTAAAAGTTTGTAGAAAAGGTACTGCTTATGGTGAGGTTTCAGAGTAGTAGCCGTGTTAGTCTGTATCCGCAAAAAGAAAAGGAGTAGTTGTGGAATGTTAGAGACTAACACATTTCTTTGAGCATAAGCTTCCGTGAGCTACAGCTCACTTCACTGGTGAAGTGTAGCTGTAGCTCGCAAAAGCTTATGCTCAAATAAATTTGGTAGTCTCTAAGGTGCCACAGGTACTCCTTTTCTTTTTGCTTATGGTGAGAGAATCCTGAAGTAGTCATTGAAAGCCCTTTATTTTGAGAAATAAACCTAGGGATATTGTTTGTTGGTCACCTTGATGAGTTCGTATATTGTTTCCCTAAATTGGAGTTGCCCAGAAAATATCCACTCAAACCTACCGCTTAATGAATTTTCTGGCTAAATATTCATGCAACTGTGGGACCCCCCTTGAGGTCCCCCTCCTCCCCCCAAATAGTGTTTTCACATACTGCCCCTCACTGGTGTCTAAGGCCTGATCTACACTGAAATGTTAGGTCAACCCAGCTACGTTGCTCAGGGGTGTGACACAGTTAAACAATAAACCTCTTGTGTAGACAGCGCTATGTCAATAGAAGAATTCTGCAGTCGACCTAGCTACCCACCTGTCAGGGAGGTGGATTACCTATGCTGACAGGAGAAACTCTCCTGTCAGCATAGGTAGTGTCTACGCTGAAGCGTTGCTGCTGTATCGTTTCAAGTGTAGACAAGTCCTTAGCATTCTGCACCTGTTAGGTTTAGTGCCTCTGGCAATGCTGGATAATCTCGTTGCAAAGGTAACTGACTATAATTGTTTGGTAAATCAGATTGCCCACTGCAGTAGACACAAACCTAATGCTGTAATAACTAAAGTCCATAAGTAGAATTAATAATCCCATAAAAGGATGCAGCTTTTGTTCAAATGACTGATTGAAAGTTATCCACATTGTGGTGGTCCAGCTGTTTGCATATTGAGCAGTCCATTCATTCCCTCTTTCAGTAACAAGACTGCTTTACTGTTTGAATAAATTCTAATGAATTCAGTTGAATTGTGTACACAAAATAGTATCTCTTTATGCTCCCTCCCCATGCATGTATGCATTATGATTAAGGCTACGTTTTAGTCATGGGTATTTTTAGTAAAAGTCATGGGCAGTAAACAAAAATTCATGGCCCATGACCTGTCCATGACTTTTACAACAAATACCAATGAATAAAACTTGGGATGGGGGTGGGGGGCTGCCCGGGGCCCTCACGGGTGCTTGGGTGGGAGGAGTGGGGCGGTGGTACGTGGTCCTGGATCCGGGACTCCTGCTGGTACCGGGGGGATTGGGTTGCCGGGGCTGGCAGGCTCCTTACCGGGCTCCACACCTCCCCTCTTCCCCCCTGCAGCAGCAGCAGAGTTTGGGTGTAGGAGGGGGCAGGGGATTGGGGCATGGGACGGAGTGAGGCAGGCTCTGGGCGGCGCTTACCTGGGGGGTTCCCCAAAAGCGGCGACATCCCCCTTGCTTAGCTGCTAGGCGGAGGCATGGCCAGGCAGCTCTGGGTGCTGCCTTCGCCTGCAGGCACTGCCCCCACAGCTCCCATTGGCTGTGGTTCCCGACCAATGGGAGCTGTGAAGCTAGCGCTATGGGCAGAGGCAATGTGCAGAGCTGCCTGGCCACGACTCCGCCTAGCGGCTGAACAAGGGGGATGTTGCCACTTCTGGGGAGCCCCCCAGGTAAGCACCACTCAGAGTCTGCCTCACTCCGTCCCATGCCCCAATCCTCTGCCCCATTCCACACCCCAAGTGCTGTGGGGGCAGGGGGAGATTCAGTGGCCCAAGAGACTGCCCCTGAGCCAGGCACACCAGCCACTGCAGAAGTCATTGAGGTCACGGAATCCGTGACGTCCGCGACCTCCGTGACAAACTCGCAGTCTTAATTATGATAACCTTTAATTACATGGGGACACATTCTGGGCAAGTATTCCTCCCTGCCTAATTCCTCCCACAATGTGGTTGCAGGCACCATCCAGCTACAGCCTGGTCAGTGGTCTTGGGCTTTTTCCTGCCCCAGTAATCCGAGCTCCAGCGTCGCTCAGATTGACTTACATGAATTGACTTACAGAACAAAACCCCATGTTCTCCTTGGCAGGCCAAGCCCGAAGTTCTGCCCTCCCTCCAAGTGGGCTGTGACGCTAAAGCACTTTGAGGTCTTTAAATGAAACGATGAAGTGTTGTCCTCATCCAATAGCCAGTCATGGTTCCCAACCCCAAACCTTGCCTCTTGTCTAAACCTAATTTCAGAACCAGAGAAAACTGCAGCAGGTAGAAAAATTTGAGTCAGTTGGCATTTTCTGCAAGAATGCAGCTTATACTGCAAGAGCTAAGCTTGTCTGCCTGACATTACTGATGAGTTGTTTCCATTTTAGGGGTTGTCTACTTAACAATCTTGAGTTAGTATTGCATATTGCGGTTTCAAAATAAGTGTCGAAATTGCCTTTGACACCAGTTTAACTAAAATTAGTTTAAAATCACAGCTCAGCCCTCAGCACAGGAAACTAGCTACTCCCAGAATGCAAAGGGGAAGCTTATTTCTCTCTATCCTATTTACTTCAGTGGAGTGTGATTTGCAGCACTTAGTTGGGACTAAATGGTGACAGCAGCCTAAACAACACTACCAATGTCCTTTACAAAAGGGCTCCATATCCTTCCCTGCTATACATGCCCATGGCCTCAGGACAGGCCCTTGCCCATTCATAGAATCATAGAATATCAGGGTTGGAAGGGACCCCAGAAGGTCATCTAGTCCAACCCCCTGCTCGAAGCAGGACCAAGTCCCAGTTAAATCATCCCAGCCAGGGCTTTGTCAAGCCTGACCTTAAAAACCTCTAAGGAAGGAGATTCTACCACCTCCCTAGGTAACGCATTCCAGTGTTTCACCACCCTCTTAGTGAAAAAGTTTTTCCTAATATCCAATCTAAACCTCCCCCACTGCAACTTGAGACCATTACTCCTCGTTCTGTCATCTGCTACCATTGAGAACAGTCTAGATCCATCCTCTTTGGAACCCCCTTTCAGGTAGTTGAAAGCAGCTATCAAATCCCCCCTCATTCTTCTCTTCAGTAGACTAAACAATCCCAGTTCCCTCAGCCTCGCCTCATAAATCATGTGTTCCAGACCCCTAATCATTTTTGTTGCCCTCTGCTGGACTCTCTCCAATAATCCACGTCCTTCTTGTAGTGTGGGGCCCAAAACTGGACACAGTACTCCAGATGAGGCCTCACCAATGTCGAATAGAGGGGAACGATCACGTCCCTCGATCTGCTCGCTATGCCCCTACTTATACATCCCAAAATGCCATTGGCCTTTTTGGCAACAAGGGCACACTGCTGACTCATATCCAGCTTCTCGTCCACTGTCACCCCTAGGTCCTTTTCCGCAGAACTGCTGCCTAGCCATTCGGTCCCTAGTCTGTAGTGGTGCATTGGATTCTTCCGTCCTAAGTGCAGCACCCTGCACTTATCCTTATTGAACCTCATCAGATTTCTTTTGGCCCAATCCTCCAATTTGTCTAGGTCCTTCTGTATCCTATCCCTCCCCTCCAGCATATCTACCACTCCTCCCAGTTTAGTATCATCCGCAAATTTGCTGAGAGTGCAATCCACACCATCCTCCAGATCATTTATGAAGATATTGAACAAAACCGGCCCCAGGACCGACCCCTGGGGCACTCCACTTGACACCGGCTGCCAACTAGACATGGAGCCATTGATCACTACCCGTTGAGCCCGACAATCTAGCCAACTTTCTACCCACCTTATAGTGCATTCATCCAGCCCATACTTCCTTAACTTGCTGACAAGAATACTATGGGAGACCGTGTCAAAAGCTTTGCTAAAGTCAAGAAACAATACATCCACTGCTTTCCCTTCATCCACAGAACCAGTAATCTCATCATAAAAGGCGATTAGATTAGTCAGGCATGACCTTCCCTTGGTGAATCCATGCTGGCTGTTCCTGATCACTTTCCTCTCATGCAAGTGCTTCAGGATTGATTCTTTGAGGACCTGCTCCATGATTTTTCCAGGGACTGAGGTGAGGCTGACTGGCCTGTAGTTCCCAGGATCCTCCTTCTTCCCTTTTTTAAAGATTGGCACTACATTAGCCTTTTTCCAGTCATCTGGGACTTCCCTCGTTCGCCACGAGTTTTCAAAGATAATGGCCAATGGCTCTGCAATCACAGCCGCCAATTCCTTCAGCACTCTCGGATGCAACTCGTCCGGCCCCATGGACTTGTGCACGTCCAGCTTTTCTAAATAGTCCCTAACCACCTCTATCTCCACAGAGGGCTGGCCATCTCTTCCCCATTTTGTGATGCCCAGCGCAGCAGTCTGGGAGCTGACCTTGTTAGTGAAGACAGAGGCAAAAAAAGCATTGAGTACATTAGCTTTTTCCACATCCTCTGTCACTAGGTTGCCTCCCTCATTCATTAAGGGGCCCACACTTTCCTTGGCTTTCTTCTTGTTGCCAACATACCTGAAGAAACCCTTCTTGTTACTCTTGACATCTCTTGCTAGCTGCAGCTCCAGGTGCGATTTGGCCCTCCTGATATCATTCCTACATGCCCGAGCAATATTTTTATACTCTTCCCTGGTCATATGTCCAACCTTCCACTTCTTGTAAGCTTCTTTTTTATGTTTAAGATCCGCTAGGATTTCATCGTTAAGCCAAGCTGGTCGCCTGCCATATTTACTATTCTTTCGACTCATCGGGATGGTTTGTCCCTGTAACCTCAACAGGGATTCCTTGAAATACAGCCAGCTCTCCTGGACTCCTTTCCCCTTCATGTTAGTCCCCCAGGGGATCCTACCCATCCGTTCCCTGAGGGAGTCGAAGTCTGCTTTCCTGAAGTCCAGGGTCCGTATCCTGCTGCTTACCTTTCTTCCCTGCGTCAGGATCCTGAACTCAACCAACTCAACATTCATTCCCCAAAGCAGGATTTTCATGTCTCCCTGGCTAATCTGCCTTCAGGATGAGTTTTCCTTCCCCACTCATCCTTTTTTATTCTCAGAGGCATGAGGAGTCCTGTGGAAAAAATAGTCTGATCATGTAATTAAAGACTCTATCACGCATAGATACGGGGCCAAATTAAGGTTGCATGTGCACCTTTAATTCAGGCATTTTCTAACTTTTGATTGCTTGACTTTACAAATGTAGTGTTCTTCTAACGTATGTATTATTTCATAGGGTTTTTTAAAAAGCAAACTAAAAAAACAGATTCCATCATGTGGCATCCTGCTGACATCCCTGTGTGTTAACCGCAGGATTGGAATATTTAGATCCGCTGCACAGGCCTCTACCACTTGAGCTACTGGGGTAACTGATTGCAGTAATAGGTTGTCATCTTATGTGGACCAGCACTCGAAGGGGACGAGCTGCACACTTTGCTAATGGGTTTCCCAGATATTGTTTGACAGGAGAGGAATGGAGAGATGCAGGAATCTTGGTCTTTATTCCAGGCTCTGGCCTACCCTAGTAGGCATGTATTCTTCTGCCCATTCTCCCAGGCTTGACCGCTTCTGCCCAATCATTGATTCCTTGTCCCAGTCTCCTCAGTCTTCTCATCCCAGTTTGACTCCCTGGCTCTATCAGATGCCACCAGTTAGGTCATTGAGAGCACAGGCGGGACAGGCTCCTTGCTCTTAATTCTAGTGCCTGGTCCCACCCAGGTCCAGAGGAGCAGTTAAAAGTAAAATCCAGCTTTGCACCCTGCAGCCTGGGCTGGAGCATGCATCGTGGCTCTGAGGATGACACATTGCAGTCTGGTCAGCACTGGAAGCAGAGAGAGGCATATATGGAATTGTCAGACGTCTTTACTGCTAAGTTCTAATGTCTTCACTGAGTATGTGCAAACTGTGATTTTTTGAAAGGCTTGTGACCACATCTGGGTGGATTTTCATGGGGAAGGCAAAAGGCACATCCTTGATGCAAAGGCTGTCCCCGGTCTAAAGCAGGGGGGTGCTAGAGCATTTCAAAGAAAAGGACTCAAGAATTTTTTTAACATGGACAAAATATTTTTTCTAATCCTGGTTCTCAGGAACAGTTGAACCTTTTTGGCTGAAATTTTCCAAAAACATCTAGCCCGAGGCAGACCCCCAATGTGGAAAATTTTAACTTAAACTGTTAAAATTAGGCAAAGTTTTATAAGCAACTGAAAACAGGGCCTTATAATGGGAAGTGTGGGGCAAGCTTAATAAGCTGTGCCTCCATCCCCACATGAAATACCTTTAATGTTCATTGCTCCTAATGTTAACATTCTCTTATAGTGCTGTAAATTACTCGTCGCTTTCCAAAGCACATAGCCGGATCCAGCTCCCTGCCCTGCAGACTTGCACTCTGAGATTAAGACATGGAGGAATAATTCAGGACAGGGGTGATTTAGAGAGATTGCTACACGAAATGAGTTGGGAATAGAAAAGGAGGATGGGCCAGGAATGACACTTGCCCATGGACAGAGAGCAGGTTGATGGGGTGAAAGAGCAGAAGAAAGATGAAAGGAACAGTAATGGGGGGAGGCATGTAGGGAATGAAAGGAGTAGGAGGAAATAAATGTAGATGGGAGGGAGGGTGGTATATTAAGCAAGGCCTGTAAATGCTAATTGTCCAACCTCTTTGTTTAAACAAATCTCTATTTGTACCTGCTGGTCACGAAAGCCCACAGTGGTTCTAAAGGAGTCTTTATAGTGTGTACTGTATAGAATTACTGGCACTAAAATGGTGCTTGCTGGTTACTGGTGAAGCTCTGGAGCCTTTAAGTCCTTGCTCAGAGACTTCCTAATGGAGCTCTAACTGTAGTGTTGCATGTGCATGTCACGCATGCACCTGAGTGTATCTGATCTAATGCATCTTGACTGTCCTAACGTCTTGCAGAAGTGCTATAAAATTTTATTCTGTAATTTTCTTTTTCAATTAAGGGAGTAGACTGTGGCCTTACAATTAAATTTTTGAGCTAGAGCACTTTTATGGCAGAATAGTAAACTTGTGGAATAAGTCTATTCTAATAAGAATGCCATGAAGATCTGTCACTACAGTGACATGAATGTTATCTCTGATACACTACTCCTTCTGGCAAGGAGCACACCATTCATGGTCTATGGAGAACTGTACTTTGCTGTGAACTGCAAATTGTATTTAATCTCTTCCAGGGAGAGGCACCGGGGAGGGATTGCCCCAGGATTTCAAGTGGTGCATTTGAACGCAGTGACGGTAGACAACCGACTGGACAATCTGCGTTTAGTCCCGTGGGGGTGGAGACCCAAGGCTGAAGACATTTCTAGTAAACAAAGGTATATCAAAGCAATATTTTATGGGTGAGATGTAATGGAGCTCAGGAGTAAGCTGCATCCAACAAATTATTATTGTGGTTTATAGACAAAACAAACTGTCATCACTGTGACCAACTGTCTCCCCTCCTTTTCTGTTCTTTGTCTTTTAGAATTGTGGCAGGGACACTCACAAACCAACGAAAAATTTCCATTGATGATGATCAGAATTTAGATAGGCAAAATTAAAAAAAAAAAAAAAGTCGTGAACTAATTACTTTGTCTATTCTGATATGACATTGACAATATGTAGTTTAGTGGTTATAAAGCTTTACTTTTTTGAGTTTCAATGTGTTCTGTTACATATTGTCTAACCCTCCCCCTGTAATTTTCCGCAACTGTGAAAACTTAGATTAAAATACAAAAAATTAAAAATACATCGATATCTACTTAAACTACAAAAATTGAATTCCACCAAGGCTATTTATATCATATTTGTTGAAAGAAGAAAACAATCAAAATCTTGTTGGCTACAAATGTAGCTTTTTATTAAACTTGCATACATTCCATTGCACTTGGATGATGGCATTTGGGCATCATAAAACTAAGTCTGCAGTTTTAACTGGATAAAGGATTTCAGTTCCTGTCCTAAACTGTTAAACGCTACATAGTAGCCTCCTAACTTTCCAGAAGTTGCTGTAGGTCAGTTGATGAAGTGTTCTCTGTGCGTAGCTTGTAAAGTGCTTACAATCTCTTGTGATAATAGGGGTTATGTGACTTGAAGTAGATACTATTAAAAAAATGGCTCAGCCCCTAGGATCAGGAGTGCTTGTTTGGAGTCATAGTTTGACATCACAGTAGTTTTGCAGTAACTACCTGTGATGTCAGGATTTCTTAGGTCAAGTAGACGCATCAGCAGATGCAACAGCTGTCTAGCAGATGTTTCTGTAATGTCCATCACTACAGCATCTAATGCTGAAACAATCCTGTCACTTGTGTTGCACTACTAGTAATAAAGATCACTCAATCCCCATAATATAGATCTTTTAAATGTATTAAAGTGTTGTGTAACAAGCCAAGCATGACAATATTACAACTGGCTAATATCAAGCAATAAAAGATAAAAACCTACCTCCTGCAACTTGAGGAAACTAAAATTAAACCAAAAACATGAAGGGAGATGATAGCTCAGCCTTGAGTGCAAACTATTTTGGGGGTCTTTCCAGCATAGTTTGCATAGAGATTTAGTGCAGAGAAAAATCTTGCCACATACAGTTAGTCCTGAGAAATCCCGTGCTTGGTGCTCAAATACTGTGTTGCTGAAGCCAGTAGCATGATCTTTAGTCATCTGGCATTTAGCTGGTTATAGTGCACTTGTGGCTCTTATCCTGAGGCACCAAAATTCCAGCATAGCTGATATGAGCCAACAATTGCAGTGGTATTCAAACTTAATATGTATTAAACACAAAGTGAGTTACTGGAATCAGATTCCATCCTATTGTGCTAGTGTATTGTGGGGGCCTGAGTCTGTGCTCTGCTGCATAGACTATGGCCCATGTAAGTTTCAGACCTCACTCATCTGCCTGAGTGATGTTTTGTTTCAATTGTATGGTACAGTCTTAACATTAGAACAGTGTATGTGTTATGTTAGTGGAGACCTATGGGCTTCAATCCCATTAATTTCTTCCTTGTCTACTAAGTTGAAATAGCTGCAGCACCAGTAAGATGATGATGTTCAGAACATTGGTCAATTTAAGAAACTTCCTTTGAGAAACCGGTGAATGGCAAGAGTTTCTACATTAGAGCAGGCCAGGAGAGCTCAAACTGGGGAACAAGCCCTTTAATCGACCCTTATTTAAATACAGTGTCGTCAATTAAACATTTTTTGGTGGTGGTTTTTGCATCAGGCCTGAAAAGAGGCTGGTTAAGGGAGGAATGCAAATGGACCCTTAACTCTAATGGGGTTAAAGAATTCATGTGTTTTTTCCGTTAAAGGGAACAAAGTCTGTACTGGCTGGCGATCCAGCAGCTTCCCACTGATCCAATAGAAGAGCAGTTTCCTGTGCTGAATGTAACGCGGTATTACAACGCTAATGGGGACGTTGTGGAGGAAGAGGAAAACTCATGCACATACTATGAATGTCACTACCCCCCATGCACAATGATTGAAAAACAGGTGTGTTCAAAGTACACTGAAAGTAGCGATGGAAGAGACCCACTAGGTCACTTTGTGTCCAAAGATTGTTCCCTGCAGTGTAGTCTCCAGTGCTTTGCCTTGTCTAGATTTAAGTGTCTCAAACCATCCCTAATCTTCATCTGAGTCTCTATAGAAGAAAATTCCCTGCCTTAATAACTGCAAGGTATTTTTTCTAGTAGTACTAACTTTCTCTTTTTCATTTGAATTTCATTACTCCCCATTAGACCACCACGAAGCCTGAGGAATTGTTAAGGCGTTTACACTCTGAGTAATTGGCTGTATACCACAGTTACGTGTATAATCCATGCAGACTGAATATCAAAATGCTTTAGCAAGTATGCATGGTGGGAGGTACACAAAGTGGGCTACTCCAGATGACAAGAGCTGAAGAGAAGGCTCTTCTATTATAAGTGGCAAGGTTGTGAAGGGACAGCAAGGCAGCCAGTGGTGGGGAAGGGTTAAGCAAATCCATTGAGGGTTTTAAAAATAGGAAATCTTGAACTGGAACCCGAACTGATCTAATAAACTTGCTGAGAGGGTATTAATGCTGCTTTGTATGTCAGAGGATGGGCAGCAGCATTCTGTGCCTGTTGGAGAGCTGCAGAATACGGAAAAGAGGGGAGTTGCATTAGACAAGAGGCGATAAAACTGCAGATGAAGATCTGAGCAGTAAAGTCGTCAAAGTAGTAGCGTGCCTAGCCATTGCTAGGAAAGAGGTGATAGGCAACCTTTAGACAAAGGAGTTTTGGAAGGGGAAACTGGCAGAGAGTAGATGGGGTGAGGGGTGGTCTGAGTGCTGAGCCTCATCTCAATGAAGCAGATATCTGAAAATGTGAAACTGTCAGTGGTCGCAGCTCATTACACCTGTTAACTTCTCAGTGCTGCAGTTGCCCTTAGAGCATAAGTTAGTGCAATGGTTGCACACCCTACTGATTCAATGAATCTAGTTGTTGGATGTTCAGATTTCCCAAATGCTGATAGATTTATGATGGGGCTTGTCAGTGTGTCTGGCTTCTTGGGGAATGGCATACCTGGACTGTTGGGGCTGAGCTGGCTAACTGATCACTCTTCTGCATTTTTTCTAGTTACGTGAATTCAATATATGTGGCCGATGCCAGGTAGCAAGGTACTGTGGGTCTCAGTGCCAGCAGAAGGACTGGCCTGCTCACAAGAAGCACTGTCGGGAGAAGAAACGAACCTTCCAGCAAGAGCTCGGACCAGAACGATGACCGGGTGGCGCAGGCCTCTCAGCAGCAGGATTCCTTCTCAAAGGCATTGGACTCTTGCTTTTGCACAGTAATGACAGACTGCTTATTGAAGCCAGAGGCACTGAAGAAGACAAACCCTGTGATGCTTGAGCAGAACAGCTGACTGGACTAAGCCAGCTCTGACTGGTGCTGTGGAAAGGGATTGGGTCTTCCCTTCCAGTATTATATTCTCAAGCAAAAAGACTACTGTGGAGGCTCCGGGCAGGAAGCTTCTCATTATTTATATGTTAATATGTTTGTAAACTCATGTACAGTTTTTTGTTAGAAATTCTCAATAGGACACATTTACTGTAATGTTCAGATGAGAACACATTGTTGGCCTACAAGTAAAAAAACTGTCATGTAGCAAAAGCTTTTCCTCCCATGTGGCTAAATGGTATCTGTGGCTGTGCCAAGGCCAGGAGACTGGCTCAGACATCAGCAGTTACTCTGGAGAACTCTGCATGGAAGTTATATTTAAAAAAGCAAAACAAACAAAGTAAAGGGTTGGAATGAACTGTTGTCTGCTCTGCTCTGTAGTTTTCTCCTGTTGTTCCCTTTTAGCCATTTCTGAAGCTCAGTAACACTTGGTCTTTACATCTCTTACTAAGCATTTTCTTTCTAGTACACCAAGCCTTGACACTGGGCAGAATTCAGGGTATCATCAAAGAGACTGGAAGGGCATGGAGCTAGTTGATCCCACTTGCACTGGAGAAGGGCTGCTAGAGATTATGCTTTGTGTTTGCAGAAAGTTAAATCTGGTTTCCTGCTGTCAAACCTTTGTATGCTCATGAATGTGTACCTGTAGCCAAAGGATCTTCTCTCTTGCTTCTCCAGATATTTGTAACTGATCTTGTAGGTCCAGTGATTGCTTTGGGATACTCCTTATTTTAAAGAGATGCTATCAATCTGAAAATCATATCTTTCTGAATTTTTTTACCTAATAGTGAAAATTAACACCAAAAATGTTGGAAGGAAAATTTTTTGACCTGCTTTGGAAAAGAGAACTATTTGGGCCCCTCTTGCTTTTTTATTATGTATAATAGATACTGGAATTTTATGCTTGCTTTTCCTTAGAAATACCAGAAACATCAAATTTGGATGCTCTCTATTGTTTTTGAGGAACTAAATGGTTGACTCAAATACGCAGTGGTAAATTTTCTCTGTCCTTAATAGAATATTAATAGGTATTGAATTCTTAAAGAGCTTTTTCTCCAAGTTTTTAGTAAAATAAGTGTTAACCTAAAGAACCTGAAAAAAAATCACTTCAGTTGGGTTTCACTTCTTTGGTCCGTGGGTCAGTCCTCCTAGTTCATTTCTCTCGAGCGTCTGCCATGAAACCCCAGTAGTTTTACCTGTCATACTTGCATAGTTATAAGAGCCTTTTATTCTTGTAACTTAAACCCCTTCCCAAGCAATGTATAAACTAAGCCCAAGAAAAAGCCCTCTCATGGGAATGTGTACCTGGGGTTATACCAGTAAAATTATGCTGGTTTTAATTAACACCTTAGCATATAAAGTAGCACATAATTAGTTGCTTTAAATGAACCAGTAGAAGTTCCTGTGAATGCAAAAAGGGACATAGATACATATGATGCTGGTCCTGTTTTCTGCTTGTTTCAATAGGCAGATAATTAGCATGACTGACATTTTTTTTCATGGCACTATCTCAGTGCACTGGCACTAAGGACCACAATCCATGCAGCAGCTCTTTGAGGATTTTTAATCATTGTGCAGAACAGACTGTTAGAAATAACGTTTAACTTTTTGCTATAGTGGTAGGTTTTATTTGTGTGTTTAAAAAAAAAAAAAAAAGGTGAGCATAGATGACTTACCTGGATCCTGTTAGGGGCTAACCATGAATGTCAGATAATTTTAATCTTAGGACTGTAAAGTTTCTCAAAACACTAATGAAAAAGACTAGTCTATTAGTACAGAAAGCTGTGACACCATTGGCTCCCTAAGAATTAGGAGAGAAAGCCGCTTCTCTCAAAAATTAAACTCTGCTGTAGAATGGAGAGAGAAGATACTAGAAATAGGAAGAGGCAGTGGCAGGAGTTGTTGGAAAAGGGTACGGGTGGAGTGGTTTCTAGCTCTGGCCCAGTTTCATGGAAAGCACCAGTGAATACAGACTCTCCTCTGGTGAGCTAGGCATCAAGAAGGAAGAAAATCTGCTCTGTTAGAAGTGGGGCTGGTAGAACTGCATTTTAACGTGGTCCGATGCCTCTCGTTACAGGACTGTTTTCAGTTGTTTATAAGTGCCAAGCTGGAACTGGGTTGATGTTTTTCCATGTTGTGTGTCTGCCTCAGGCTGAATTTTCTTGGAAAATTTCAGCCAAAATGGTTCAGCTGTTGCTGAGAATAAGGCTAGTGAAAAACGTTTTTCATATGTTAAAAGTCTTTTTGAAGTACTCTAACCCTCCCTTGCTTTGGAGCAGAGATGTAAAGTTTGGCAGGGTAGTGGCCTCTGGCAGGGAGGTGCCTTTTGTCACCTCCGCGGCAATTGGCTCATTGTTGCCCAAGCTAGCCTTGGAACATGTGTGGGCTGTTTTCCCCCCCCCCCCCCCCTCCCCCGAGACTTGCTGCATTTTCACAGCTAAAATCTCCACAGATTCGGTCCTCACTGAGCATGCTCAAGCCTCCCACCATGCCTGCTGCTGGTCACACAGAGTACATGCCAGCCCATGGCTACCATGGAGGCAAAGCCAGAGTTTCCCTGTAATGGCTGCTGCTGGCCTGGCTGGGGCTGAGCACTGGAACTGAGACAAGGCGGCCTTTCTCCTCTGCTTTTCAGTGATCCCTTCGCCCAGCCACTGGTGCCCAGGCAGCATGAAGGAAGAAGCTGCCAAAAATAGAGCCTGGGCCCAGTGGAGGTGAAGCAGAAGATTTGGACAAGGAGTCTGGTGAGAGAAGGACTGCAATGCATGGGGGTAGGCTGGGGGCTGAAGAGAGGGAGGAATGGCCATTTGGAACGATTGTGCAAGGAAAGGGTTAGGGAGACTGGGACTGGCTGGGTAAGGAGAGGGACTGGAGCTGATGAGGGAAAGGGCCTGGGAGCCGAGGGTTGAGACTGAGCAAACGGATTAGGAATAGAAATTAGTATAGAATCATAGAATATCAGGGTTGGAAGGGACCCCAGAAGGTCATCTAGTCCAACCCCCTGCTCGAAGCAGGACCAAGTCCCAGTTAAATCATCCCAGCCAGGGCTTTGTCAAGCCTGACCTTAAAAACCTCTAAGGAAGGAGATTCTACCACCTCCCTAGGTAACGCATTCCAGTGTTTCACCACCCTCTTAGTGAAAAAGTTTTTCCTAATATCCAATCTAAACCTCCCCCATTGCAACTTGAGACCATTACTCCTCGTTCTGTCATCTGCTACCATTGAGAACAGTCTAGAGCCATCCTCTTTGGAACCCCCTTTCAGGTAGTTGAAAGAAGCTATCAAATCCCCCCTCATTCTTCTCTTCTGCAGACTAAACAATCCCAGCTCCCTCAGCCTCTCCTCATAAGTCATGTGCTCTAGACCCCTAATCATTTTTGTTGCCCTTCGCTGGACTCTCTCCAATTTATCCACATCCTTCTTGTAGTGTGGGGCCCAAAACTGGACACAGTACTCCAGATGAGGCCTCACCAGTGTCGAATAGAGGGGAACGATCACGTAGGGGTGGGGTAGGGGGAAAGGGAGTGAAGGAGAGCCAGGGCAAGGAGCTGGGCTGCGGGGCAAGAATGGGCTGGCTGGTCAGAGATGGGGATTAGCTGTTGGAAGAGGGAGAGACTTGGGTTTTGTGGGGTGGGGAGATTCTGCCTCAGAAGCTAGGCAGCTAGGACTGGCTGGGTGAGGAAAGCAGGTAGGATGAGAAGCCTGAGGAGAGGGGACTGGGAAGGTGAAAAGACTGGGACAAAGCCAGGGGAAGGGGATATCCAGGACTGGAACAGGTTGAAGGGGATGGGGAAGGAAGAATCAATCTTGGGGGAAACTGGCGGAAAGTTCATTTGAGCAGATTTCTTTTCAGAATCTGGATTGGGACCCAAGATTCCTGAGTCACCCCATTCTTCTGCTGTCAGAAAACATCCGTGTTCCCACTGGCAAAGTGCAGGTCTCATCCCCTTCTGGTGCAAAGGGTGACCCATGTGGGTGTCATAGATGATGCCATATGATGGAATATCATTTTTGTTTGCTTTTTTTTAAAAATGTAGGAAATTACAAAGCACCTTAACATAAAATTACCACTGTAAAATCAAAGACTCAAAGGTTAGGAAATGCCAGAACTAAGGTTGCCTGTGCAACTTTAATTTGGCCCCTGGGTGTGTGCATTACAATAGTTTTCTTTACATAACACCAAATTTTTTTCCACAGGCTCCTGTCTCATTTTGTGCACGTGCTAGACCATCTCTGGAGATGAAGCAAGCATGTGTAGTGAAGGAAGCTACTGTCTGTAAGACCCTTCCGTTGTTTGTTGTGGAAGTTGGAAGGTGTGCAGGGAATGAGGCAGGGGACTTCAGGAAGACTTTCCCTATGGGTGCTCCACTGTAGGTGCGGCAGCGCCCCCTGCACCTGGGATAGGAGATCTTCCTCAGCTGGTGCCCGTCGCACCACACATGCGCACCTTGTGCTGAGCATGGGATGTGTATATATGGTGCTGTGCAGCTGACCGCTTCCCAGTTCCTTCTCTGCCACAGTCTTTGTTGGCTCCGAAGCAGAAGGGACGAGGTTGTGCAGTGGAGCACCCACAGGGAAACACATCTTGAAGAACCTCAGTTACTGCACAAGGTGAGTAACCTCCTTTGAGTGATGTCTCTCTAGGTGCTGCACTGTAGGTGACTAGAAAGCTGTGCCGCTAATGGGAAGGCTGGGGCTCTGGAGCAGCATTTACTGCAGATGACAGGACAGTATCCGCCGTGGTGTCATGAGTAATGGCGTAGAGATGGGCAAAATTCTGTTGATGCCCATGTGGCCACTTTGCAAATGTCAGCAATGGGGACATTATTGAGAAGAGCAATGGAGGTGGAAAGCAAACAGGTGGAATGTGCTCTAATTGCAGTAGGAGGCTGTCTATTGTGTGGTTTGCAGGAAAATGTATACATTGCGAGATGCACTTAGAAAGTGCATTGCTTAGAGATGGCGGCACCCCTGGATCTTTTGGCTGTTGAAAGGAATAAACATCATTTATTTTTTGGAAAGGTTTAGTCCTGTCCAAGTAGACAGCTAATGCTTGTCTGACATCTAGGGTGTCCAGAGCTGCCTCCTTTTGGTTACTGTGAGGCTTTGGGAAGAAGCAAGGATGGTGAATGAACTGATTGAGATGGAAAGATGATGGAACCTTGGGTAAAAATCTTGGATGTGGGTGTAGTGTAACTTTGTCTTTATGAAACATTGTGTACGGGGGACATGCCATATGGGCCGCAATTTCACTCACCCATCGGGCAGAGGTGATGGCGATAGCAACAAGAAAGGCCATTTTCATTGATAAATGAATGTAAGAGTACATTGCCATTGGTTCAAATGGAGGTCTAGTCAGAGAATGTAGGACGAGGCCGGGGTCCCAGCAGGGCTCGGGTCTCATATATGGGGATAAAGATTTTGGAGATCCTTCAGAAAATGTTTCGTGGGGGGGGGGGGGGGGGGTGAAGACAGAATGGCCATCTATGTGGCAGTGAAAAGTAGTGATTGCTGCCAAATGCACCTGGTGGATAGTCCTGATTGTTTAAGGTGTAATATATAGGCCAGGATATGTGGTAGTGGGGCACTTATTGCGTCAACCTGATGGGAGGTATGCCAGCATTGGAATCTAGTCCATTTCTGAAGGTAAGTGCATCTAGTTATGTCACACCTGCTATTCAAAAGTATCTGTTAACCTGTTTGGACGCAGTTAATTTCTAAATCCCAGAACCATGGAGGAGCTAGTCTTTGAGGTGGAGCATCTGTGGATTGAGATGGAGGATATGGCTGAGATGGTTGTCATGTTGGATACACCGGTTTCATAATTTCAGTGCCTCCAAGCATAAAGAATGGGACCTTGCTCTGCCTTGCCTATTGATGTAAAACATGCAGGCGATATTATCCGTCATGACTCTAATGGTGCGATGTTTGAGCAGTGGGAGGAAACGTTGGCAGTTGGAAATGTAGGGTGGATTCAGTTAGGGACTATCTGCCCTGCACTGTATAATTGTGACCAACTGATTAGGGAGGCATCAGTTGTTAGGATCATGGTCGGCACCAGTTGAAGGAAAGGAGCCCCAACACAGATGTTCTTGCTCTGTGTCCATCAGAGTAGTGAGTCCTTGGCTCTCAGCATGGATAAGAGTTTGTGGAGGCTGTGTCTGTGGGGGACATATACTGTACGGAGTCATGCTTGAAGACACCGCATGTGTAACTGTGTGCCTTACCACAAAAGTGGCTGCTGCCATGTGGCCTACTAGCTAGAGGCACGTACTGGCAGTGATCTGGGGGCAGACTTATACATTGGATACAAGCTCCACTATAGTAAAGAATCTGTGAGGTGGAAGGAAGGCTCTGGCTTGTATGGCATCTAATTGTGCGCCGATGAACTCCAGGTGTTGTACCAGTGTTAAAGAAGACTTCTTTAGGTTCATGCAGAGGCCTAGATTCGTAAACAGGTCCATTGTCACCTGGATAGCGTGGAGAGCATCGGTTTCAGATGGGGCCTTGAGGAGTCAGTTGTCTAAGTATGGAAAGATGATGATGCCTTGTTTCCTTAGGTAGGCAGCGACTAATGCAAGAACTTTGGAGAATACCCAAGGGAGCCATAGACAGTCTGAAAAGCAGTTCCTTGCACTGATAGTGGTTGGCACCCATGGCGAATCGGAAAAATAGCCTGTGGGCAGGGTGTACTGTGATATGGAAGTATGCATCTTGGAGGTTGAGGGCCAAGAATCAGTCCTCTTGTTCCAGTGCTGGGAAAATAGTGGAGAGGGCAACCATCTTGAAGTGTTGCAGTTTGACTAACTTGTTCAAATTTCAAAGGTCCAGGACGGGTTGTCAGTTGCTGGATTTCTTCTGGATCAGAAAATAAGAGTAAAAACCCTGTCCCCTTTGTTAGAAAGGGACTGGTTCTATGGCACCCAGTTGCAGAAGATTTATTTCTCCCCATAGAATGGGTTTGTGAAACGGGTCCCTGAAGAGGGACAGGGAGGGGGTGTGGTGGGGTGGGATAGATAGGAAGGGGATGGAGTATCCTTCCCTGACTATCTCTAGAACATGCTTGTCTGAGATGATTAGTCTCCCTGATGGAAAAAATGGAGCTACTCAGTCACCAACCTGGTGGGATATCAAAGATGGTTGGAATGACTGGAAAAGGGGGAGGCTTCTTGAGGCCTTGACCACACCTTCAAAATTGTTGCTTGGCTGGCGGTGCATGAGAGGCAGCCCTTTGAGGAGTGGGCTATTTGGCAGGGGGCCTATGTCTTAGGCGCTAGGTGCCATACTGCCATTGAGGAGTGCACTGCAGTGGTCAGGATTGCCGAGGGAGATGAGACTTCCCTGGGCATCTCTTTGGCACTGGTGTGTAAATGCCGAGAGAGTGAAGAATAACTCTGAATTCTTTAAGGGAATGCAGGGAATCGTTTGCACACTCCGTGAATAGTTTGTGGCCCTCAAAGGGTAAGTTTTCCACTGTGGTTTGTACCTCCTTAGGAAAGCCTGAAAGGTGCATGCATGGCGCACACCTCATGACCACGGCAGTTGCAATGGAGCAGGCAGTTATATCTGCAGAGTCTAACAGGGCTGTTTGGGCCAAGAGGTGTCCCTTAGATATTCGCATCTGAAATTGTTTTTTCTTGGCCTCCAGAAGGTCATGACAGAGATCCTCTAACTTGGAGTAGTTAAGGTAGTTATACTTAGTCATAAGAGCCTTGTAATTAGATATTTGAAATCAGAGCATGGCTGATGAATAAGCTTTGTGTCTGAATAAATTTAAGCATTTCCAGTTTCTTTTTTGATGGTTAGAATGTGATTGGTATTGTCGGAGAATTTGAAGTGGGATGCGAGAACAGAAATTCCTCATCCTTTGCTGGAACATATTTCTTGTCGGTGGGTGTGCAGGCAAAGGGATGGATGCTGGGGTCCGCCAGCGCACTGTTGTGGGATCGAGAGCCGCGTTGACAGGTAGTGCAATTTTGGAAGGAGAGGATGTGTGGAGGATATCAAGTAGCTTATGCTACTGATCTTTCCCTTCCTCTGAAGGAATCTGGAGGGAGTCTGCAACCCTGCGGAATAACTGCTGAAGGTGCCTGAAGTCACCAGCAGCCAGAGGAGGTGGAGGCATGGCAGCTTCATCAGGGGAAGAAGAACAGAAATGTAGTGTTGGTGGAGCTTCCTCCTCCTGTTCTTCCTCCTCAGCCAGTCCCAGCAGAGGTTTGGTCTTGGTGGGTGATGGACTGATGGAGAAGGGAGAGGTGTAGGTCTCTGGCTTTGTTCCACAGGAGGTTTCCCGAATTGTGCACTATACATGGCCCAATGGTCCCAATATGATCCGTGTGGAGGGAGTGGAACGTGTGGTTTCACACTGTAATGGCCCCCCCAGGGTGCAACCTGGAACTGGGGTACCACTGAGCCCTCTTTCTCACCAGCCTGGGCCCCCTCTCACACTGTGCTTCTGTGACAATCTGCAGACTGCTCCCGGTCCTGCCCTCACACAAACCTTTACACAGGCAGGGACACACCCAACTGCAGTTACATGAATGCTCTTCTTAGCCACTCATGAATTAACAACAAAGAGATTCCAGCCAGCTCACCTACCCCAGCTCCATAGCCTAGGACACCAAAGCTGTATCATCTTGCCATGGTCAAAAGCCTGACCAGTATAAGTTTATTATCCAGCCCACCCCTCCTTCAAAGTGGAAAGGACCATGCACCAGTTTTTGTTCCTGAGCAGATTTCCCAAGCACTTCTAGCAAAAAAAGGTTTCTCTCTCTCTCTCACACACTTATTAACTACAGAAAGATAGATTTTAAGTGAGTATACGTAGTGAGAGTACAGATCACAGCAGATTACCTAAGAAATAAACAAAAATGCAATCTAAGCTTTATAAACTAGACAGGATTTGAATCAACCAGTGTTAGATAGTACAAACAGTCCACCAAGCTTCTGTAGACGGGCAGGCTTTCTTTTTTCCTGCCTGGGACCTCCTTTCCCAGTTCAGTCTTTGTTCCTAAGGTGTCCCCAGGAGTTATATGGGGAGTGAGGCCAAGTGATGATGTCACTTCCCCCTTTTATGTATTCTTCCAGCTTGCTAGAAAGATCTTTTGCTGTGACATGGGTCAAACTGTCTCCATTGGGTACGTGCTATCTGAGAGGTTTCCATTGTACACAGTTCCTGGGGTAATCCTTGTGAATGTTTGTATTCTCCTCAAGGGACCATCAATGTTGTCTGGCCTTTTTATTGTTATACCTGAAAGGCTGCTTGTGGGTGTTCCCAACTGCACAACATGTTTCAGTTGCACATACACAGCAAAACTTCCCATGCCACGAGAGTGCCTACAGCTTAAGAGGGTATTAATGTTCAACAGATTTAAGACTTTTAAAATATCTCACTAGGCATACTTTGTACAAAACAGATAATTATATCACCATGGTAAATATGGGGTGCAGAGTTTCACTTTGGGGCACAGAGTGCCAAACACACCAGGATTGTGCTCCGGTTGTGGATTGTAAATAGTGAGGATGCGTAGATAGTCGTTGGAACATCTTGAATAAGAGGGTGCGATGGAGTCATCGTCGTCTTCTTCCTCCTTGTTGCTGGGGAAGGGAGGGGCCGTCCTTGGAGAAAGGGAGGACTGTTGTGAGAAGTGGGGGGAAGTTATGTCTGAGGAGAGGTGACTCAGGAGCGTCAGATACAAACCGGTCTTTAGGGTATCTAAATTCCCGTGGAGGAAGAAGGAGCATCATCGGTGCCGGTGTATGAATCTGTGCCAAAGGAGAGATGCGTTCGCTTGAGCAGCCCCACCAGGTGGACCTAGAGACTTGCCTGGTGCTAACAATTTTGATGGCGCTGAGGACTTCCTTGCCTTCATCAGTGCTGAAAAGGACACCGGTGCCGGTGGTTTTGTGGGTCTTGCAGCTCCTGCAGCTGGTCTGTCTCTGTCTCTAAAGCAGAGAGTCGGTACTGAGAGCTGTAGGTTTGCCCAGTTAGAGTCTTTAGATTGTGTGTTTTTTTTTTTTTTTTTTTTTTTTGTGCCGGTGCTAGAGGTATTCGAGTGGATTGTGGAGCCATGTCCCCTCAGAGGATGTTGAGGTGACTGACTTTGCAGGGCATGGAGTCCTGGCGGGCTGTGCCTCAGCGTGTGAGGAGGAAGCTTGTTTTGTTTTTTTCATCTGAATGAGAAAAAGATGACTTTCTCTTAGTGGAAGGCAGAGAATGAGGATTGGCGGATGACCTGGCAGATTGTGAAGGCTGCACAGGAGAAGAGTCCAGGCCCGGTGGGTCTTGATGCTGGATGCAGTGATTTCTCCATGACGAGAAGTTTTAACTGACTGTCCCGGTCTTTTCTGGCCCCTGGCAGTCAAGTCATGGCAGTGGGAACACTTTTGTGGTATGTGTCCCGCTCCTAGACAGCGAATACACTGTGGTTGGCTGTCTGTTACTGGGAAGGCAGCCTTGCAAGAGACGCTCCTCTTAACCCTGGGAGATTCAGGCATAAGAGTGAGGGGAAAAAGCTTCCTGGTTGGGAAGGGCAGGAAGTGGGGAAACAAAAGCCTAAGCTATGCAATAACTATAAAGGTAAACAAAAACAAAAAAAGTTTTTGATGGAGAAAAGGAGAAGTACTAACTACACTAAAACGGGCAGGTAAGGCACTATCTACTGAGGGGAAAAGGAGAAGCAGGCTCGGCTTGGATTCTGTCCCAGACCAAAGGCGGTAGATAAGGAACTGTGGGGAGGAGGGATGGTTGGACCATCCAGCACTATATATGGAGGTTCCATTCTCAGCGCGAGAGTGGGGAGGTGCACGTGTGCAGTCTTACAGGCACTGCTGATGAAGATCTTCAATCCCAGGCACAGGGAGCGCTGCTGCACCTGCAGCGGAGAGCCCATAGGGACATCATTCGAAGAGGAGGAGAAAGATGACTGCTGCTCTGGAGAATGAATTTCTATCCCTACCTCTGCCACAGAGTTCGTGTGTGATGCTACGCAAACATTTGTGGTCACTAATTGTGTGTTCCTCATTTTCTGGGTCCCCAACTTCATAGATTCCGAGGCCAGAATGGACCATTGGGATTTAGTCTGACTCCCTGTATAACAGAGGCCGGGTTTCCCCAAAATAATTCCTAGAGCATATCCGAGAAAAACATCCAATCTGGATTTAAAAATTGCCAGTGATGGAGAATCCACCATAACGCTTGGTGAATTGTTCCAACGGTTAATAACCCTCACTGTTAAAATGTATGCCTTTTTTCCAGTCTGAATGTGTTTAGTTTCAACTGCCAGGCGGTGAATCCTGTTTTAGCTTTCTCTGCTAGAATTATCACTTGAGACCCTAAAATCTGATTTGCAGAAGTGCTGAGTGCTCTTGACTGTAACTGAAGCCAATGGGAGCTGTGCTTGAATATAGACTCAGCTATATCTGTAGACTCCCATATCTGTAAAATGGGAATAATGCCATCCATTTGCCTCACAGGGGTTTTATGAAGATTGATTAAATGGTTGTGAAGCACTGGAATACTATAGTGATGAACACTGGACAACAGCCCATGAGAAAATAATTCTCTCATCAGAGCAGGATTTGAATTGCACACAGTAAGTATCTAAAGCCACACATCGAACAGTGAGGAGAAAACAAAATATTTAATTGCTGCTCATGAATTGAACACCATCCATCTTTTAGGAACTGTAATTCTAGCATTTCCTAAATTTAGAGTGCTTGAGTTTGCAACCTTATTAATGCAGATTTTTTGGGGTAATACAGTAATATAGCTTGTGTGCACCTTCCCTAAGGGTCAGTATATCAGGTATGGGAGCCACCATCTCTGAATGGCAAAGGGTTGGGCTCTGGAAGGATGGAGTGTAATGGTGAAATGTTATGGGCAGGGACACTGGAGAAAGGAGTTGGGAGCTTTTGGGAATTGGATAAACTGATATCTGATTTTCTCTATCTGATTTTCCTCTTGTATCTTTTTGTTTCACATTGAGGCAGAACCCTCACTAGGAAAAAAGGGTCATCCATGCACCTCAGGGCAATCTGGATTGCTTAGTAAACTGGGTGCAAGAATCATAGAATTCTTTATTGAGTCCCTTATCAGCTGCTCTATTATCTTGCCTGGGGTCTTTGTCAGGCTCACAGGCCTATAATTACCCAGGTCATTCTGTTTACCATTTTTAAAAACTGGCACAAGAGAAGGTTACTCAACTTGCAGTAACTGAGGTTCTTCGAGATGTGTGTCCCTGTGGGTGCTCCACTCCAGGTGACGGTGTGTCCCAGTGCCATTGATCAGAGATTTTCGGAAGAGGTGCCTGGTTGGGACGCACGCGCTAAGCTACTGTCTCGCGACATCATTAGAGTCTGCCTGAGCGTGCACGTCCCACACCCCCCTCAGTTCCTTCTCAACTGTAGAGATATCAGAATATCAGGGAGGAGGGTGCGTAGTGGAGAACCCACAGGGGGACACATCTTGAAGAACCTCAGTTACTGCAAGGTAAGTAATCTCTTCTGCTTTGAGTGCTGCCCTGTGGGTGCTCCACTCCAGGTGAATGTGAAGCAGTACCCACTATGGTTGGTGGGACTTTGGAGTTGCGGCAGTGACAACTGTAGACAGTACTGTGTAGCCTACTGTGGTGTCTGCTGTGGTATCCTGTGTGATAGCATAATGTCTGGCAAATGTGTGGTCAGATGTCAGTAATAGGTACGTTACGGAGGAAAGCAACGGACGTTGTCATCGCCCGAGTAGAATGAGTTCTGATGCCCTCGGGTGCTTGGGCAGTCTGAGTTTGGTAATAGGATGTCATGCAGTCAGAGATCCACTTGGAAAGTCGTTGCTTAGAGATGGCTGTCCCCTTCAGTCTCTCAGTAGTGGAGACAAATAGCTGAGGGGATTTACGAAATGGTTTAGTTCTGCCTAGATAAAAGGCGATTGCCTGTCTAATGTCGAGGGTACGTAGTGCTGCTTCTTGAGGAGTCTTATGGGGTTTGAGATAGAATGCAGGTAAGTATATTGGTTGATTAAGGTGGAAGGTAGACACCACCTTAGAGAGAAACTTAGGGTGGGATCGCAAGGATAACCTTATCTTTAGAGAAGGTTGTGTAGGGAGGGTAGGCCATCAGGCACTTATTTCCCCTACTCTTCTCGCTGACATTATGGGACTAAGAAAGCTACCTTCATAGACATGTGGAAAAGGGATGAGGTAGCTAAGGGCTCGAAGGGAGGTTTCGTAAGACCGCGTAGAACAAGGTTGAGATTCCAGGCGGCTGCCGGTGGATGAATCTCAGGGTAGAGACTTTGCAGGCCTGTGAGAGAGCATTTTATTGTGGGTGGGCAAAAAGTGAATATCAGTCCAGTAAGTCATGGAAAGAGGGGAGGGATAGCTCAGTGGTTTGAGCATTGGCCTGCTAAACCTAGGGTTGTGAGTTCAATCTTTGAGGGGGCCATTTATGGATCTGGGGCAAAAATTGGGGATTGGTCCTGCTTTGAGCAGGGGGTTGGACTAGATGACGTCCTGAGGTCCATTCCAACCCTGATATTCTATGATTCTATGAAGGTTGTGAGGGCCACAAGGTGTACTCTGATGGAGCTGAGTGAGAGCCCATCCTGTTTTAGTTTCAGAAGGTAGTCTAGGATGTTCATAGAATCATAGAATATCAGGGTTGGAAGGGACCTCAGGAGGTCATCTAGTCCAACCCCCTGCTCAAAGCAGGACCAATCCCCAATTAAATCATCCCAGCCAGGGCTTTGTCAAGCCTGACCTTAAAAACTTCCAAGGAAGGAGATTCTACCACCTCCCTAGGTAACGCATTCCAGTGTTTCACCACCCTCCTAGTGAAAAAGTTTTTCCTAATATCCAACCTAAACCTCCCCTACTGCAACTTGAGACCATTACTCCTTGTCCTGTCCTCTTCTACCACTGAGAATAATCTAGAACCATCCTCTCTGGAACCACCTCTCAGGTAGTTAAAAGCAGCTATCAAATCCCCCCTCATTCTTCTCTTCTGCAGACTAAACAATCCCAGTTCCCTCAGCCTCTCCTCAGAAGTCATGTGTTCCAGACCCCTAATCATTTTTGTTGCCCTTCACTGGACTCTCTCCAATTTATCCACATCCTTCTTGTAGTGTGGGGCCCAAAACTGGACACAGTACTCCAGATGAGGCCTCACCAATGTCGAATAGAGGGGAATGATCACGTCCCTCGATCTGCTCGCTATGCCCCTACTTATACATCCCAAAATGCCATTGGCCTTCTTGGCAACAAGGGCACACTGCTGACTCATATCCAGCTTCTCGTCCACTGTAACCCCTAGGTCCTTTTCCGCAGAACTGCTGCCTAGCCATTCGGTCCCTAGTCTGTAGCTGTGCATTGGGTTCTTCCGTCCTAAGTGCAGGATCCTGCACTTATCCTTATTGAACCTCATCAGGTTTCTTTTGGCCCCATCCTCCAATTTGTCTAGGTCCCTCTGTATCCTATCCCTGCCCTCCAGCATATCTACCACTCCTCCCAGTTTAGTATCATCCACAAATTTGCTGAGAGTGCAATCCACACCATCCTCCAGATCATTTATGAAGATATTGAACAAAACCGGCCCCAGGACCGACCCCTGGGGCACTCCACTTGACACCGGCTGCCAACTAGACATGGAGCCATTGATCACTACCTGTTGAGCCCGACAATCTAGCCAACTTTCTACCCACCTTATAGTGCATTCATCCAGCCCATACTTCCTTAACTTGCTGACAAGAATACTGTTAGGGAGGGTCATGGCATGGGGCATCAAGCATTTATGGGAGCACCAGACAGAGAAACGTTTCCACCTTTGCAGTTAAGTCTTAAGAGTGGAGTCTCTTCTACTGTGCAGGAGGACATACCGGACCTTCTCAGAACAGTTCATGCATTTGTAACCATGAAGGAACCACACCGTCAGATGGAATTTCTGGAGCTGCGGATGAAGAAGTCAGCCCTTGTCCTGAGACAGCAGATCTGGTCTGTTGGGGAGAGTCCTTGGAGGATGGATGGACATGTGTAGCTGGTAAGGGTACCATGTCTGTCTGGGCCAAGCCGGGGCAATAAGTATGACCTGGGCCTTGTCATCTCTGTTCTTGCGGAGAACCCTTTGTATCAGAGGGATCGGTGGAAAAGCATACATGAGGGAGTTGTTCCACGGGATGAGGAACGCGTCTCCTAGGAAAGCAGTCCCAAGCGCACTCTGGAGCAAAATAGGTGACATTTGCGATTCTGGGGTTGAGGTCTATTGATGGTGTGCCCCAGTGGGAGAAGAGCTGTCGTAGTATCGTGGGATGTAATTCCCATTCGTGTTCCTTGGAGAAATGTCTGCTGAGCGTGTCAGCGGTAGTGTTGTGACATCCGGGTAGGTATGAAGTGGTAATTTCTATGTAGTGTTGTATGCACCAATTCCATAACCAGATGGCCTCCATGCATAGGGAGTGTGATTGTGCTCCCCCCTGTCTGTTGATGTAAAACATACACGCTATATTGTCCATTAGGACCCGGATGGATTTGTTCTTTAAAAGGGGGAGGAAGTGAAGGCAGACATGTCTGGCTGCTCTGATCTCTAGGAGATTTATGTGCAGATACGTCTCTGACAGGGACCAGCAGCCCTGTGCCATGTGTCCCCCCAAGTGCGCTCCCCAACCGATCAGGGAAGCATCTGTGGTGAGCATGAGTGTTGGGGAGCGTTGTTGGAAGGGAACACCCATGCATAGATTGTCTGGGTTTGCCCACCATTGTAGGGAGGCTAATACGTTCACTGGAGGAGTTAACATCATGCAGAAACTGTGTCTGCTGGGTTTGTAGTTGGAGTTCAGCCAACCCTAAAGACATCTCATGTGCAGCCTGGCATACCTGACCACGAAGGTGGTGGCTGCCATGTGGCTAAGAAGCTGCAGGCAAATTCTTGCTTTTATCCTGGGATAAAACGAATTGAGAGCATGCGTATGAGAAGTGTAATAGCTAGGAATCTGTTGTGTGGGAGCGAGGCTCTGGTTCAAATTGATTCCAGGTGAGCTCCAATGAATTCGATCCACTGTGTTGGGTCACGGTGGATTTCTGAAAGTTTATTTGTAGACCTACACTGTGGAAGAGGGAGATAGCGAAACGGGTAGCTCTTAATGTCTCGTTGTATGAGCCGCCTTTTTGATGAGGCAGTTTTCTAGGTAGGGGAAAAGTATAATCCTGTGTCTGCGGAGGTGGGCCACGACTACGGCTAGGGTCTTGGAGAATACTCTCAGTGCTGTGGAGAGTCCGAATGGAGTACCCTGTATTGGAAATGGTCGTGTCCAAGTATGAATCGCAGGAAGCGTCTGTGTGCTGGATGAATGGATATGTGAAAATAGGCATCCTGTAGGTCGAGGGCTGTGAACCTGCCCCCTTGTTCCAGCACAGGTATTATTGTGCCCAATGTGACCATCTTGAATTTGTGGACACGTACAAATTTGTTCAGTCCGGCGTAGGTCTAGTATAGGTCTCCATCCCCCACCCTTCTTTTGGGTCGGAAAGTTGTGGGAGTAGAACCCTTTTCCTTGACGTTGTGTCGGCACAGGTTCTACTGCACCTAGCTGTAGAAGATGAGCCACTTCTACGCGAAGTAGGTGCTCATGAGAGGGGTTCCTGAAGGGGGACGGGGAAGGGTGCACGGGTAGGATAGAAAAGGGATGGAGTAACCTGACTGAACTATTTCCAGGACCCAATGGTCCTGTGTGACCTGCTACCAGGCATGGTGGAAAACCTGGAGGCAGTGGCCAAGTGGGCAAATAGATGGTGGAGTCAAGGGGTGGTTGCACAAACCCGCGACCGACACTTCAGAATTGCTGTTTGTTCCCTGAGGGGTGGGAGGTAGCTGGTTGCGCCTGGTTTTGTCTGCGCCTAGGAGGTCTAGCACAGGGGTCCCCAACACGGTGCCCACGGGCACCATGGCTCCCGCCAGAGCATTTTTGTGCGCCCGCAGGACACCCTGCCGACAAAATGACACCGAGAAGCATTGCCGTTTCTCGGCGGCATTTCGGCGGTGACGCTTATTGCCCCTGCCGCTTCTCGGCATTTTGGCGGCGGGGTGTCTGGCGCCCGCTACCATCTTCCGTGCACATTGCTATTCCCACAAGAAAGGTTGGGGACCACTGGTCTAGCGTGATTCCTGGCTATATCCTGTGGTCTGGGCTGGGGCCAGTGATATTTTGTGTGTGTGGCCTCTGATAAGGTTGATACCGTTTCTCCTGGGGAGGGACAGGTATATGCCCAGTGTGCGCAGGGTTGCTCTAGAGTCTTTCATAGTGTGAAGGACTTTGTCTGTTTTTTTGGAAAAAAGCTTATCTTTATCCAAAGGTACGTCCTCCACTTTGGTCTTCAGGTCTTTGGGGATACTGGATGCAGACAGCCAGAAAGATCTGTGCATAACCACTGCAGCTGCGGTAGTGCGGGCTGCTGTGTCCGCTATGTCCATAGATGCTTGTAGGGCAGTCCTGGACACCAATTGGCCCTTGACAAGGACTGACTTAAAGTCTGCTCTCTGTTCTCCGGGATATGGGAGATAAAATCAAAGCTTATTGAAATTGTTGAAGTTGTAGCTTGCAAGTAGGGCAGAATAGTTTGCGATTCTGAATTGCAAAGTGGAGGACGTATAAATCTTGCAGCTCAAGAGGTCAAGGCGTTTGAGGTTCTTGTCCTGCGGGGTGGGCTGGTATTGTGGCTGTTTCGTCCTGTGTGTCGCTGCATCCACTACAAGAGAATCTGATTGTGGATGAGAAAATAAGGAATCTAGGTCCTTAGCAGGAACATATTTACGTTCAACCTTTTTGCAAGTTGGTGGGATAGAGGCTGGGGTCTGCCAGAGGGTGTCAGCTGGTTCTACGAGTGCTTCATTTATGGGGAGCATGATCTTTGAGAGTGTAGAGGGTTGGAAGATTTTGAGGAGTCTGTGTTGTGACTCCTGGACCTCCTCTATAGGGATGTCCTATACATCAAAAAGGCCATCCTTTTGATAAGTTCCTGGAATTGCTTAAAGTCGTCCACAAAATGTGGACACGGAGACATGAGGGCTCCATCTGGGGCTGATGGAGAGTTAGGAGTCGGTGAATCAGGGTATGGTTCATAGCCCACCTCTTTGGGGGCGGGTTCAGGCACTCTAGATGTAGATGGAGCTGGAGATAGAGGCGCAGAACAAGCTGGTGGTCTGGTGGAAGAACCACAAGGATGAGTGGCAGCAGGAGCTGGCCCAGGGTACCACTGAGGCCAAGACATAGTATAAGAGAAGTGAGGTCCCACTCATGGCGGGATGAAGTAGGGAAACTGAGGCTGGTGCTTGTGAGCCTTGTCCTGAGGTATAAATAGTTCCGGTGGAGGAGGAGAGGCAGGTGGGGAGAACTCTACCTGCTGCTGCATATCAGACTTGCTGTCAGTGAAGGTGGCCAGGTCAGGTGGGGAGAGCAGTTGGTCAAACAGTGAGCGCTGTGTGTCAAGGAGTGGAGAGTCAGGCTCAGGGGCCACTGAGATGTTGTCCTGATTTCAGAATTGCTTCCGCTCCCTGGGCTGTGATCCAGCTGAGTGGGATATGTGATCAGAAGCACGTACTGACTTCTGCTTTGCTTTCGCAGGTGCCGCGGGCCATTTGTAGGCGCCCTGCGGGAGATCCGCTTCTGCTGCTGGAGTGATAGGCAGGCTTGGTGCTGACGTTCTTGTCAGCACCAGGGTAGAACGCGCTGTCGGCACTGGGTCTATTTTCGGTGCCAAGGGGACCTTCCTGCTACGGGAAGCCATGGCTGAGGTGCTGGGACGGTTGGAGGCGCCTGCCTTCGGCGCTGTCAGAACTGAGGGTAAGGATCTCGCAGGAGACCCTTTACCCTTTTGAAAGTCTTTGCACACAGACGGTTGGGCTTCCTGCCTCTTTGCCTGAGAGAGTGAAGCTGTACTCCTAATTGGTTCTGACCTGGCCGGGGAGTGTGAGGGAGAGGGTTTGCGATTGCCTGTCTCCATAGGTGGCTATTGGGATTTCTCCATCAGGAGCATTTTCAGCTGCAGGTCTCTGTCATGACAAGCCCTGGTTTTCAGGCTAGTATAATTGACACACTTGGCAGGGACGTGTGTCTTGCTGAGGCACTTCACACAGCGTGAGTGTCCGTCCGACTGTGGCATAGGCTTCTGACAGGAGTCACATTTCTTAAATCCTGAGGAGCCTGGCATTATTGCACTAGGAATGCCTGGGTAGAGTGTCTTGAGGAAAAGACAAACTTGAGGAAAAGAAAACCATTTTAAAAAAAAAAATTAGTTAACTATTCTAAAGGAAGGGAAATATTTGGGATGTTTCCAACTATTTCTATGTCTTTTTACTTATTTCCTTCAGTGACCAGGGAAGAGGATCAGCACTGCCCCGAGTCCTGTCTTCAGCCAAGAATGGTTGAGAAGGAACCGAGAGGGGTGCGGGATGCACACACTCAGGCAGATTCTAACGATGCCGCGAGACAGCAGCTGGGTGCGTGCGTCTCGACCAGGCACTGCTACCAAAGATCTCTGATCAATGGCACTGGGATGCACCGTCAGCTGGAGTGGAGCACTCACTGGGACAGCACTCGAAGAAGAATGTTAGCCTTCTTTCAGTGTTCTGGAACTTTCCCAGGACTCCAAGATTTATTCAAAATCAACGTTAATGGTCCGGTCCAGTGAGCTCATCAGCCAGCTTTATTAAAACTCTTGGAAGCAAGTTATCTGGACCTGCTGATTTTAAAATGTCAAATTTTAGTAGTTTCTGTTTAATGTCCTCCAGAGATACTACTGGAATGGAAAGCGTGTTGTCATCACCACATGATGAGATTATATGATGGTTTTTCCCCAAATACAGAACAGAAATAGTTAATGAACATTTCTGCCTTTTCTCCAGTGTTTAATGATAATTCTACCATTTCTATCTAGTAATGGACTTTCCCATTCTAAGGATTATTTTTGTTCCTAATCTATTTTAAAAACTCCTTCTTATTGTCCTTAACACTATAGGCTATACTTCTACTTATGTCCTTTGTCTTCCCTTATCAATTTTCTACAATTCCTAAGTGCTTACATATTCATTACTATCAACTTATCATTTCTGCCATTTGTTATATATTATTATAACTTTATTTTATAGCTGCATTCACTTTCCCTCTAAACCAGGTTGGTTTTTTAACCAGCACATCATCTTTGTCAATTGTTGGATTGAGGCTTTTTAGGCACCTAATAAGGTGTTCTTAAATGAGTCCCAATTATCATTAAAATTTTCATGATTAAATTCTTCCTCCCATCTTATTTGGCTTATAATTGTTTTTAGCTTTGTGAAATTGACCCTACTAAAGATCAGCTTGCACATAAATGTGATCAAGTCATGATCACATATACCTAAACTACCATTAGGTTTGAGTTCTGAGATCAGTTCCTCTTTGACTGTTAGAACAACAAGGTTGACTAAATAATTCTCCCATATTGGCTGTGACACTTTTTGAGTTAGGGAATTGTCATTTTATAATTTTTAGAAATTACAGGGATCATAGACATCGGCTTCCTCCAGGCCCGGGGGTACTCAACTCCCTGCTCTGCCCTGGCTCCCGCCCACCCCATCTCTCAAGTCCCCACCCCCGACCTGCCTTTTCCCACCCCCAACCCACCTCTTCCTGCCCATTCCACCCCTGAGCATGCCCCGTCCCCGCTCTTCCCCCTCCCTCCCTCCCAGAGCCTCCTGCATGCCTCAAAACAGCTGATTGTGGCAGGCAGGAGGCATTGGGAGGGAGCGGGAGGGCCACCAATGGGAATGAGAATGAGGGGCGATCAGCAGGTTATCTCAAGTGCTTATATACGAACGCACAAAGCCTTGGAAACAAGCAGGGAGAACTGGAGGTCCTGGTGATGTCAAGGAATTATGACGTGATTGGAATAACAGAGACTTGGTGGGATAACTCACATGACTGGAGTACTGTCATGGATGGTTATAAACTGTTCAGGAAGGACAGGCAGGGCAGAAAAGGTGGGGGAGTAGCACTGTATGTAAGGGAGCAGTATGACTGCTCGGAGCTCTGGTACGAAACTGCAGAAAAACCTGAGTGTCTCTGGATTAAGTTTAGAAGTGTGAGCAACAAGAGTGATGTAGTGGTGGGAGTCTGCTATAGACCACCGGACCAGGTGGATGAGGTTTTCTTCCAGCAACTCGCAGAAGCTACTAGATTGCACGCCCTGGTTCTCATGGGTGACTTTAATTTTCCTGATATTTGCTGGGAGAGCAATACAGCGGTGCATAGACAATCCAGGAAGTTTTTGGAAAGCATAGGGGACAATTTTCTGGTGCAAGTGCTAGACGAGCCAACTGGGGGGAGCTTTTCTTGACCTGCTGCTCACAAACAGGGAAGAATTAGTGGGGGAAGCAAAAGTGGACGGGAATCTGGGAGGCAGTGACCATGAGTTGGTTGAGTTCAGGATCCTGACGCAGGGAAGAAAGGTAAGCAGCAGGATACGGACCCTGGACTTCAGGAAAGCAGACTTCGACTCCCTCAGGGAGCGGATGGGTAGGATCCCCTGGGGGACTAACATGAAGGGGAAAGGAGTCCAGGAGAGCTGGCTGTATTTCAAGGAATCCCTGTTGAGGTTACAGGGACAAACCATCCCGATGAGTCGAAAGAATAGTAAATATGGCAGGCGACCAGCTTGGCTTAACGGTGAAATCCTAGCGGATCTGAAACATAAAAAAGAAGCTTACAGGAAGTGGAAGGTTGGACATATGACCAGGGAAGAGTATAAAAATATTGCTCGGGCATGTAGGAATGAAATCAGGAGGGCCAAATCGCACCTGGAGCTGCAGCTAGCAAGAGATGTCAAGAGGAACAAGAAGGGTTTCTTCAGGTATGTTGGCAACAAGAAGAAAGCCAAGGAAAGTGTGGGCCCCTTACTGAATGAGGGAGGCAGGCAACCTAGTGACAGAGGATGTGGAAAAAGCTAATGTGCTCAATGCTTTTTTTGCCTCTGTCTTCACTAACAAGGACAGCTCCCAAACTGCTGCGCTGGGCACCACAACATGGGGAGTAGATGGCCAGCCCTCTGTGGAGAAAGAGGTGGTTAGGGACTATTTAGAAAAGCTGGACGTGCACAAGTCTATGGGGCCAGACGAGTTGCATCTGAGAGTGCTAAAGGAATTGGCGGATGTGATTGCAGAGCCATTGGCCATTATCTATGAAAACTCGTGGCGAACGGGGGAAGTCCCAGATGACTGGAAAAAGGCTAATGTAGTGCCAATCTTTAAAAAAGGGAAGGAGGAGGATCCTGGGAACTACAGGCCAGTCAGCCTCACCTCAGTCCCCGGAAAAATCATGGAGCAGGTCCTCAAGGAATCAATCCTGAAGCACTTACACGAGAGGAAAGTGATCAGGAACAGTCAGCATGGATTCACCAAGGGTAGGTCATGCCTGACTAATCTAATCGCCTTCTATGATGAGATTACTGGTTCTGTGGATGAAGGGAAAGCAGTGGATGTATTGTTTCTTGACTTTAGCAAAGCTTTTGACATGGTCTCCCACAGTATTCTTGTCAGCAAGTTAAAGAAGTATGGGCTGGATGAATGCACTATAGGGGTATAAGGTGGGTAGAAAGTTGGCTAGATTGTCGGGCTCAACGGGTAGTGATCAATGGCTCCATGTCTAGTTGGCAGCCGGTGTCAAGTGGAGTGCCCCAGGGGTCGGTCCTGGGGCCGGTTTTGTTCAATATCTTCATAAATGATCTGGAGGATGGTGTGGATTGCACTCTCTCAGCAAATTTGCGGATGATACTAAACTGGGAGGAGTGGTAGATACGCTGGAGGGCAGGGATAGGATACAGAGGGACCTAAACAAATTGGAGGATTGGGCCAAAAGAAACCTGATGAGGTTCAATAAGGATAAGTGCAGGGTCCTGCACTTAGGACGGAAGAACCCAATGCACAGCTACAGACTAGGGACCGAATGGCTAGGCAGCAGTTCTGCGGAAAAGGACCTAGGGGTTACAGTGGACGAGAAGCTGGATATGAGTCAGCAGTGTGCCCTTGTTGCCAAGAAGGCCAATGGCATTTTGGGATGTATAAGTAGAGGCATAGCGAGCAGATCGAGGGACGTGATCGTTCCCCTCTATTCGACATTGGTGAGGCCTCATCTGGAGTACTGTGTCCAGTTTTGGGCCCCACACTACAAGAAGGATGTGGATAAATTGGAGAGAGTCCAGCGAAGGGCAACAAAAATGATTAGGGGTCTGGAACACATGACTTATGAGGAGAGGCTGAGGGAACTGGGATTGTTTAGTCTGCAGAAGAGAAGAATGAGGGGGGATTTGATAGCTGCTTTTAACTACCTGAGAGGTGGTTCCAGAGAGGATGGTTCTAGATTATTCTCAGTGGTAGAAGAGGACAGGACAAGGAGTAATGGTCTCAAGTTGCAGTGGGGGAGGTTTAGGTTGGATATCAGGAAAAACTTTTTCACTAGGAGGGTGGTGAAACACTGGAATGCGTTACCTAGGGAAGTGGTAGAATCTCCTTCCTTAGAAGTTTTTAAGGTCAGGCTTGACAAAGCCCTGGCTGGGATGGTTTGATTGGGGATTCGTCCTGCTTTGAGCACGGGGTTGGACTAGATGACCCCCTGAGGTCTCTTCCAACCCTGATATTCTATGATTCTAGGAGGCACTGGGAGGGAGCGGGAGGGCCACCAATGGGCAGGAGGCACTGGAAGGTGTGAGGAGCTGGCTGCCAGTGGGTGCTAAGCACCTGATTATTTTCTGTGGAGTTGGTGCCTATGACAAGGGTGTTTTAATACTGGCAGCATGAGACCTTCATCATGTCACTCAAATTGAAGTCTCCCACGATCACACAGGTTTTTTCCTACATATTGCAGATAGATGTGTAAGGAGGCAGTCATCCTGTTCCCTCCTGGGATTTAGTGGTCCGTAGCAGACACCAACAGATACTCCATTTTGTGTTTTATTTGTTAGGACATTGATCCAGAAGCATTCCAGATCATTTTCTTTTGTTATCAGTGGCTTGGAAACAAGTTACTTTTAATCTTAACATTAATATTGTCACCTGTCGCTGCACACTGGAACCCATATGGGGTATCATCAAACAATTACCTGATGGAGACCACGTTCTGAAATAAATCTTTCCCGACCCCCCACTTCTGGCCTTCAAACAACTCCTGAGCCTCACTAAGCTCATCATCAGAAGCAAGCTCCTCACATACAAGGACACAACTCAAAGCAGCACCAGACCCTGCCAAAACAACGGATGCAAAACCTGCAAACATATCTCCATTATGACGACGATCAGTACCCCATACAACACACCTTTCAAGATCCCTTATTAAAACATATGTTGTACCTCATCCAGTGCCTCAAATAACTGAACTACTATTTGGGTGAAACCAGAAAATCGCTATGCTCTTGACTTAATGCCTGCAGGGCATGTCTACACTACAGCCATAAGTCGATTTATGTTAGATTGACTTACAGCCACTGCAGTAATTTGCTGAAGTAACCATCTGGCATAAGCAAACAGGAAACTTGTCAAAATCAAGACACTTTTGTTCTATGTCCTAGTACAAGCTAGGGAAGTACCTTCATGGACCAGTACCTGGAATACTCGTATCCAAAACAAAGATAAGGAAGGAATAGCACAAGAAGTTAGGGAACTGGGACAAACTGATAGGTTGGGTTTTAGTGATGTGAAAAGAGATGTGTAACTTGTAAAATCATCTCATAAATAATATCAGCTGAAATGTATAACATTGGGAGTAAACCTTTTGCATAAGGTGAATGTAACATAGCTGCACAAGATGGCTTCTTGGAGACTGGTATCATATAGATTGGAACCTTTCTTCTGTACTATATTATTGTCTTAGAGCAATAAACCTGACCGACATTGGTTTGTTACGAAATATATTCAAGAGGCCTGTAGTGAGACAGTGTGGCCTCCCTCCCAGCCAGAGGGGAAGGCATCCTTCTCCCTTCCCAAGTGGGCTGAGCCAGGACTGCCTCACTGCTCCCACCAGAAACGTGCCAGCGGTACAGAAAGTGTGGAGGGTGCGGCCTCCCACTCCGTTGGAGCAGAGATGCCGAGGGAGGCAGACGATTTATGCTCGCTCCTTGCTAAGCCCAGCAACGCCCTGTCCACTGCGGAACTTACTGCTGCCGCGGACCTGCCGGGACTGCTGTGGGCCACTTACCCAGAGGAGGCAGACGATGCCCCACTCACCCAGGTACACCTCGAGGGGAAGGGAGGGCAGGGAATGGCCCAGGGACAGCCGACCTTAGTCTGGCTTCAGCTTTTACAGAGGCCCGGTCAGTGTGTTGCGGCTGGAATCCCCGCTGACCCAGTGTCAGACCACTCCGTCGCTGTTAGGGCCCTGGGTCGGGGTCCGGTGGAGTAGGGTGGGCCCAGACCTCACCTGCCACCCCACCCCTGAGGTGGCAGCCTCCCCTTGCCAGGCCCAGTGGCATATGCTCATTGGTTATCTGCTGGAGCGAGGACGCTCAACCCCTGGGGTTTGCTCTGTCTCCACCGCTGTGACTAGGGACCAGAGCTCATTGACTACTGGGTATGCTCTGGCTCTGCAACAAGAGGCCAGGGCTGATCGACTATTGGGATGCAGCAAGAGATAGGGCCAGTTTACTACAGCATTTGCCCGGTCCCTGCTTAAAGGGCCCTAGGGCTATAGCCCGTTGACTGTTCAGCCCCCGCCTCGGGGCAAAGTGTACTGACTCCGGGGAGAACCTGCCCTCACATAACAGGCCAAAGCTAGCTGCCTATCTGGGAATTCAACCCCTTTAGGCCCATTGGGATACTAACGCCAAACTGCTAATTCCCCCAATACTAGGCTGAGATCCTGACGACATAGTGAGGCGGTGTGGTCTCCCTCTGACCCAGACGGGGAGGGACGACCACCACCTGACTACAAGGCCAAATAACCAAAGTGTGATCAAGCAATTGACTATACAATTTATAGGCAATTCTGCATCCAGGCTGCTCTGCTCCTCACTCCCTTCCCACCTGTTAGAGCAGCAGTAGTATCTGGACCATCTACATCTTTGTTCTCCTCTCCTGTGCTGGCTGAAAGATGAGGGTTTTGATGAAACTGGGACTATAACTCTCAAATTCAAATCTGCCAGTGTGTGACAGCAGCAATCAAATTGTGTGACAAATGATAAATGTGAAAATTTTTGTTCTATGTTGCATCATAATTTAGAGTCCAGTGGTTTTTAATGATAAAAACCTGTTTTGAAGGATATTGTGACAGTGTAGACTAGGTCTGGAGGCTCCCTGCTGGAGGCCTTGCGGCCCTGCCTCACCTCACCCCAGAAAAGAGCAGAGAAGCATTCCTTCAGGCAGCCTAGAGTGGCTGCAGGGGAGCAGCCAATCAGGGGCCAGAAGGGCCATATAAAAGGAAGCAGCAGAGGAAGAACAGTCAATTGCTGCCTGGAACTTGAAGCGGGAGGACTGGGTTCCTGGCCGGCCAGAAGAAAGAACAGCAGGACTGTGGACCGCTCACTGCAGGTAGGACTGAGCCCCGAGAAGGCTGCCAAATACCAGGTGCCTGGCTGGCTGGAAGAGCAGCAATGCAGGCAAGCTGAACTCAGGGGACTGAGCCCAGAACCTAGCCAGACTGGGCGAGGGTACTGTGATGGGTCATGCTGGTCCGGCTGAAGATTAAGCCCAGGGGGGCTGCCAAAAGGACACCAACTGGGGGTATCAATATGGGCCCCTGATGGGCTGTTAGACAGCAATGTCTCTAGGAAGGAAGCCTTAGTGCTACAGCCGCATACCAGTGCTGTGAGAAAGAACTAGACTGTATACCCTGGAAGGAGGGAAAGTGTCTGTCTTGGCTGGACGGCTGAGTCACTGAAGACCTGCCGAAAGAACAATCGGCTGTGGGGGGCACTCATGAAATTGACCAAACTGTGAATTTGGTAGGGCCCTCGGTGTGCCTGTACTGTAATACATAACCTGTGGTTGGCCTGGGTCAGCTGACTCTAGTTTGCAGGGCTCAGGCTGTGGGACTATAAAATTGCAGTACAGACATTTTTCAGAGTAGCAGCCGTGTTAGTCTGTATTCACATAAAGAAAAGGAGTACTTGTGGCACCTTAGAGACTAACCAATTTATTTGAGCATAAGCTTTCGTGAGCTACAGCTCACTTCATCGGATGCATAAAGTGGAAAATGCAGTGAGGATGTTTTATACCCCCAGACCATGAAAAAATGGGTGTTTATCACTTCAAAAGGTTTTCTCTCCCCCCACCCCGCTCTCCTGCTGGTAATAGCTTACCTAAAGTGATCACTCTCCTTACAATGTGTATGATAATCTAGGTGGGCCATTTCCAGCACAAATCCAGGGTTTAACAAGAACGTCTGAGGAACAGTGGGGGGTGGGGTAGGAAAAAACAAGGGGAAATAGGTTACCTTGCATAATGACTTAGCCACTCCCAGTCTCTATTCAAGCCTAAGTTAATTGTATCCAATTTGCAAATGAATTCCAATTCAGCAGTCTCTTGCTGGAGTCTGGTTTTGAAGTTTTTCTGTTGTAATATCGGAACTTTCATGTCTGTAATCGCGTGACCAGAGAGATTGAAGTGTTCTCCGACTGGTTTATGAATGTTATAATTCTTGACATCTGATTTGTGTCCATTTATTCTTTTACGTAGAGACTGTCCAGTTTGACCAATGTACATGGCAGAGGGGCATTGCTGGCACATGATGGCATATATCCCATTGCTAGATGTGCAGGTGAACGAGCCTCTGATAGTGTGGCTGATGTTATTAGGCCCTGTGAAACCAGACTCCAGCGAGAGACTGCTGAATTGGAATTCATTTGCAAATTGGATACAATTAACTTAGGCTTGAATAGAGACTGGGAGTGGCTAAGTCATTATGCAAGGTAACCTATTTCCCCTTGTTTTTTCCTACCCCCCCACCCCCTTCCTCAGACATTCTTGTTAAACCCTGGATTTGTGCTGGAAATAGCCCACCTTGATTATCATACACATTGTAAGGAGACTGATCACTTTAGATAAGCTATTACCAGCAGGAGAGCGGGGTTGGGGGAGAGAAAACCTTTTTAAATGATGAACACCCATTTTTTCATGGTCTGGGGGTATAAAACATCCTCGCTGCATTTTTCACTTTATGCATCCGATGAAGTGAGCTGTAGCTCACGAAAGCTTATGCTCAAATAAATTGGTTAGTCTCTAAGGTGCCACAAATGTAGACATTTGGGCTCAGGTTGGAGCCCATGCTCTGAGACCCCACAAAGGGAGAGGATCCAACAGCCTGGGCTCCTGCTCGAGCCTGAACATCTACGCTGCAATTTTATAGCCTCACGGCCTAAGTCAGGTGGTCTGGGCCAGCTGCAGTTGTATCACAGGTCTTCTGTTGCACCACAGATGTACCCTTTGAATCCCAGCATAGACCACCACATGACCTACAAGAGTAATTGCTAATCTCAGTGCAGACAAGGCACTAGAAGAGGTCTTGACACACACTTTATCAGTGGGCGTCACAGTGGGGTACACAATTATCTGCTGGATAGCAATATTGCGAATAAGGAATCCTGGATTAAATCCCTGGCTCTAGGACAGAAGGTTGGCAATAGACTAACCAAAGCATATATGGCACATTTCATCTGAAAGGCAGGTTGGTCAGTGGATAAAATTTAGGTCTGTCACTAGAGACGTGGATTCTATTCCTAGCTTTTCCTCTAGTGGTTTTGTGCAACCTCTGTTTACTTGTATGTAAAATAGGGGAGGGGGAGGGCTAATATTTGACTGTCTTCTAGGTTTGGAGTATTAGGCCTTGCTCAATAAGGGTTGTGAAATGCATGGGAAATATAAGCACCAATTAATAGAGGTGAGATTTGAATTCATGGTCTTCTGAGTCAGTGCACTTTCCTGTAGGCTACTGGGTCTATGTCTACTTTTTTGGTGCAGCTGTACTGGTGTCCATTTCATCAGAAATGCAGAACATCCTGCAAAATCCAGTACACATGAAAACTCTGACTGGGACAAAACCCTCAGATAAACTTGTTCCATGCCTCTCAAGTGTCCCTCATTTTGTCCCGAAGTTCCTTACATTTGGTGTCTCCTCACTTTTTGTTTCTGATGTGAACAATTTTCATCAATAAGAGTCTTGAAGCTGAGATTAGAGTCATTGACACGAAGGGAAAGAATCTCCCTGCATTTTAAGTTTGCATGAATAATTTGTCTTGTGTATTTAGGTCTTTCTCAGATGTTGCATCCCACATTTGGCTGTGGTAGATTGACAGGTATGACTCCATAAATTGGAACTTGTTGGTCTGACTCTCCAACCTCCATGGGAAGTCCTCTCTGCCACACCACTCTTCAGCCAGCTGGTTCTGCTGACTCTCATGTGACATCAGCTTGGCAACCTGTCCCCATGTGCGCTCGCTTTCGCGCACGCGCTCTCTCTCTCTCACACACGTACGTACATACATACGTACGTAATGACCAGGGCTGGCCTTAAGGCAAAGGGCACTGTGGGCCCACTCACATTTTGATACCCCTGGCCTCCACTGCTTCCTCCCACTGCTTAAGTTGTAATGAAAGAGGTGCCCCAGCACAAACTAAGCACTGTCTGGGCAGCTGGAGAGTGGCAGCTGCTGGCTGGATGCCCTGCCCTGAAAACTTCCCTGCTGCTGGTGACAGTGTTGCCTTCAAAGGGTGGCATGGCCTGGTATTGACACCCTTACTTCTGCACTGCTTCTGGCCGCAGCACTGCCTTCAGAGCTGGGTTGCTGGGGCTATGAACTGTCAAGCCCCGGCACAAATTAAGCACTGCCTTCTCCCCACATTGCCCTGAGCTCCCTTCCATCACCTTGCACCCCAGGCCCACCCCACGCCTTGCCTCTTGACTACAGCACCCTGGACAGTCGCTCACCCCTAAGGCTGGCCCTGGTAATGACTGTGAGGTATGGATTGAATGATATATTAAACAAATATTCCTTTATTAACACACTGGAAAAAGGGTGTGAGCTGGCAAAATTTGCAGGTGACAAAATTATTTAGGTTAGTCAAGACTGAGTAGCTGCAGAGATTTCATTAACACAGGAGAATGGACAACACAATGGCAGATGAAATTCAGTGTTGATGATAAATAAAGTATTGCATATTGGATTAGAGAATTAGAGAAAAAACAAACCACATATGCTAGCCACTTCACTTAGGCCTTGTCTACACTGCCAAGTTTTTTTGGGGGGAAAGACAACTTTTGTTGACAAAACAGTGGAGGTGTACATACAATGCCACTTTCAGTGACACCACAACTCAGTTTCATGACTAAATAAAACCACTTGCCAAGAAACAAAGGGCTTTTACGGAAAAGTTTCATTGACAAATTGCCAGCGTAGACACTGTGCTTGATTTTTATCACTTTAATTGGCCTCCAGAAGGCGTCCCATAATGCCCATCCTGACCGCTCTGGTCAGCAGTTAGTTCCAACTCTGCTGCCCTGCAGCCAGGTAAGCAACCCCCCTCCTTTAAAGTGCCAGGAATTTTTGAAATTCCACTTCTTGTTTGCTCGGTGTGGAGAGCTCACATCACATCTTTCCAGCTGACCAGGGCGGCTCCACGCAGCAGATGCTCTCCCGCTTGGACCACTGCGGAGCTACTAAATCCGCTCAGAAGTTGCGGAGAAGATGCTGTACAGTCCCAACTGCACTCCAGCCATAAGAATTTTGATACCTATGGGCAGATTTCTTGAAGCTTGTGTAAGAAGGGCTATGATCAGGATACGGTGCAGTGCAGAGCAAAGATCAAGGAGCTGAGGCAGGCATACCAGAAGGCAAGGGAGGCAAACCGTTGTTCCAGTGCTGAGCCCCAGACTTGCCATTTCTATAAGGAGTTGGACACTATCCTCTGTGGCCACCCCACCTCCACTGCTAAGATCCCCATGGATACTTTGGCAGGTCTGGAGCTGGTAGAAAGTGGACCTAACAGTGACGATGAAGAGGTAGAGGCAGAGAACAATGTGGAGCCCACCTTGGGGTTGCCCGATGGTGTGTCCAGTCAGGAACTGTTCTCCACTCCAGAGGTGTCTAGCCAGTCTTGGCAGTCACAATCCAGCAAGCAAGAAGCAGGAGAGGGGACTCTTGGTAATTGGTTTATCTTTGTGAAGTGAGGTGGTGTGTTGAGGGCATAGAAATGTACAAGGCTGGCTGTGGTTCTCTGCTGGACTTTTCCCTATGCAGCATGGCAGAACAGGGTGTTGATGCACACTGAGATTTCACGGGAATCCTCCAAAGATAACTCTAGGAAACTTTCCTGGAGGTACTTGGCAATTCTCTGCCAAAGGTTCCTTGGCAGAGCTGCTTTGTTCCTTCCCCCATTGAAGGAAACTTTCCCACACCATTCTGCAATCACTTGCGTGGATACCAAACTGGCACATAGGCGACCAGGATAGCGGCCAGGGCAGAAGCTGCAAGCTTGTAGTAGATGCTCCTTTTCTTCCCTGCTTACCCTCAGGAGTGAGATGTCTGGCACAATGAACCCCGCCTGTTGAAAAGGGTGGGAAAATCTAGAATATTGTCCCTAGACCACTTTACTTCTCCACAACCCTTTCATATGGATTTTCTCCCCTAGTACAATGCTCCCCGCCCCAGGGAAAACTCACCATGCCTGGGGCGTTTGGTGGCACGTGAACTTGTCAAAGTTCATTGTGAAAGTATGTTAGCAGAGGTGTATGTTCTACCCTCTTTCAATGCTGTACATGTAGTTAACAATCATGCCTCTGTGTATTTGTGCTGCTTCAGCTGTGGCCTTGACAGGCATCCCCTACATACCTGTGGAGTGCCTCCACTGGCTAAAAAAGTGCCTGAGACAGAGCAAGGAAGACATGTTCCTGCCGGTGATGGAATGCTCAGATGCCAAAACAAGGAATGCAGGCAGTGGAGGGAAAGAGTCAGGAAATAGCAGAAAATGAGGCCTATTCTATGGCTGCAATGGAAGGGATAATTAAAGTGATGGAGAAGCAAAACAGGCTCTTATAACGCACCAGCGTGAGCAGCTGCGTGCCCACCGTCCCCTTCAGCACATTCAGAACTCTCTCCCATGCCCTCCCCAAAATTCACCCACAAATTCCTTTCTGCTGTCTGGCGTTTCTCACTATCCCCCTCACTACACCCCCCTGGAAACCTTTTTAAATGAGAGCTGGACTTAAGCACAGGTGTGAAAGTTGGTCCTCCCTTAGTACCCCCTCGCCCTCCTCAAGCATTGGTGTTTGTGGTGTGAAGATTTTTTTTTTTTTGGTGCAATAACTGCAAAGTTTTTTGAATGATAACTCTATTTTTTTCCCAGCAAATGATTTCATTGCTTTACATTGAATCCTAAGCCACAAAAATCACAAGTGCTGCCTTGCAAACATCGATTGCATTAAGCATTGTAGTCCACAGTATAGCAACATTCATTACTGGTTCTCATCTTCAAAGTGTCCCTGATTCAAATAGTCTCCTGTGTCCCTCTAACAGCCCTGGTATCTGGCAGCTGAAAAGTAGCTGCCAGGCATTCTCCCCCCCCCAGCAGTCCACCCCTGAGCAAACTTTTCATCCTTACCTTCACAAATATTGTGCAACACAGGACTCTGACCATGAGATTATTATCGTCCTTTAGGTCTAACCTGCCCTAAAGGCATCACCAGCGCACCTTTAATCTGCCAAATGCATATTCTACGGGCATCCTACACCTACTCAGCCTGTTGCTGAACCGCTCCTTACTGCTACCTAGGTTTCCCGTGTAAGGCTTCATGACTCATGCCATTAAGAGTACACAGGGGATCCCAAGATCACTATGGGCATTTCAACATCCCCTACTGTAATTTTCAGGTCTGGGGAAAAAAAGCCCCCACTTTCAGCTTTCTGTTCAGGCCTGTGAAGATATGAAAGTCATGCACCTTCCCCAACCACCCTGCGTTGCTGTCAGTGAAACCCTTGTGGTGATCCACAAGTGCCTGCAACACCATGGAAAAATACCCCTTCCTATTAATGTACTCCATCGCAAGATGGTCTGATGCCAAAATTGGAATAGACATGCCATCTATCACCTCTCTGCAGTTAGGGAAAACCATTGCTGCAAAGCCATCCACTATTTCACACGCATTACCAAGAGTCACGGTTCTTTGCAGCATGATGCAATTAATGGCCCTGCACACTTGCGTTAACGCAGCCCCAAAGGTCAACTTCCTGACTCCAAACTGATTTGTGACTGAACAGTAGCTGTCTGGAGTGGCCAGCTTTCATGCTGTGATCGCCACACGCTTCTCCAGTGAAAGGGCAGCTCTCATTTGGGTGTCCCTGCACCAGGGTTGGGGCAAGCTCAGCACACAGTTCCAGGAAAGTAGCTTTCCTCATCTGAAAGTTCTTGTCATCCCACACCTGCATATCTACGCGATCCCACCACTCAGTGCTTGTTTCACGAGCCCAGAAGCAACAGTCCATTGTGTGCAGCTGCTCCGTGAATGTCAGAAGCAATCTAACGTTGATCCTATCAGTGTTGGCATGTCAGGCAACTGTGACTCCTGTTGACTTCAGAACTTCAAGATTAACGGCACTGCCGTTTGCAATGCACTCCTGACAGCTGGCAGAGCATGGGACAGCAATGCGGGATCCGTGGGGGAGGGGTGAGCAGAAAACAAGGGATGTTGAAAAATGCCGCGAACCGAAGATGGGAGCGCCGGGAGGGCTGGGACGGAAAGCAGCACAGCCTGGCACCGTGAGCCCGGACCCACGAGGCGCTGGGAGCCATCCCGCCTTCTCAGCAGCCCTAGCAGCAGCGGGCGGAGAGCTGAACGGGGAGCGAGCTTCCCGCGCGCCGTGACTTCCGCGGCTGAGGACCCGACCCAGCTGCGGCTGGGCTGTGACTGCAGGGCAAGGCCGGGGGGACACGCGACACGAGTGTCTTTAGCTTTTCGGATCGCTGCCACAGACAGCGCCGCGGGGCAGGGCGGGCGGATGCTCAGGAGCCGGGCGACGAGCCGCTGCGGGCGGGAGACACGCGAAGCCGCCCCCCCGGCAGGGCGCTGACGGGCGCTGGGCTGCGGCGGGGCCCTCACGGCCGGTGCTCGGCAGGCGGCGCTCGCTGAAGAAACAAGGACGCGGCCGAAGAGCCCGGAGGCCGAGCGCTGATGCCCGCGGGGGGCCCAAGGCCGCCGCCCCGCCTAAGGGGCCTGGGTCCGCCCCTCGTCGCGGCCGCGGCGGGGGCTCGGAGGAGGCGGGGGCGAAGCTCGGGGGACCTGTCAGGAGAGAAGGGCGGAGGCGGGGACTGGTTACCACCGACAGGGCACGAAGGAGAGACTGCGATAAACGCTCCATCGCCTCGCAGCCCAGCCCAGCCCGGCCCGGCCGGCGGGGCTCCGTGTCCCCCCCCGCCGCCGCTGCCGCTGCCGCCGCCGCCGCCGCAGCGGCCGGGCCGCGCCCAGTCACCTGCAGCGTCAGAGCATTCAGAGCGCGCGCCCGGCCCCACCGCCCCTCTCCCGCCCCGCCTCGCCTCGCCTCGCCTCCCTCGCCCCGCCCCGCCCCGCCTCGCGCCCCTCCCCCGCCCCGCCCCGCCCCGCCCCGCCTCGCGCCCCTCCCCCGACCCGCCTCGCCTCGCCTCGCCCCGCCCCCCCGGCCCCGCGCCCCTCTCCCGCCCCGCCTCGCCTCGTGCCCCTCTCCTTCCCCGCCTCGCCCCACGCCCCGCCCGGAGCCCCTCCCTGCCCTGCGCTCGCCCCGCCCCGCCCGGAGCCCGGCCCCGCCCTCGCCCCGCCTCGCCCCCCACCCGGAGCCCCGCCCCGGCCTAGCCGAGCGCTCAGCCCTGAGCTGGGAGCGGTGGGTTGCGCCGAGCGCTGCCGGGGTCGCTGAGCGGCCGGGCCCCGCCTCCGCCTGGGGGGCGGCACGAGTCCCGGCTGCGCGCGGAGGCGACCGGCAGCCCCCGGGCCGGCGACGCGCTGGCGAACGGGCAGACTGTCGCCGGGCCCGCGCTCTCCCCCGAGCCCGGGGCCCGTTTCGCGGCAGCCCGTGTGCACCGGGAGGGGGATGGGCGTGGGCCCGGCCCCCCCGGGGAGCCCGCTCTTGGGGGGACTTGATCCAGCGGGGCTTGGCTCCCCTCGCGCTGCTGAGCTCGCGGGCCGAGCGGCCTGGAGCTCGCCGGGCTCGCTTCTCCCAGGCGGCGGCTGTAGGCCCCCCAGGGACCGCTTCGCTGCGCCCTGCTCCCCTTCGCTCTCCGCTCACCTTTGTTCCCGCGCGCTGCGCCTCTCTCGCAGGCTGAGCATGTGCCGGCATGGCGCCGCCGAGCCGGACGCGGACTCTTCAGGTGGTGGACACTGAGCAGAGCGCGGACGCTGTGGAGTGGTGCCCCGTGGCAGGCTGGCACAGCCTCCTGGCTTGTGGCACCTACCAGCTGAAGAAACCTGGTGGAAAGGTAGGTGACGGAAGTTGTGGTATCAGGAGGACTGATGGAACAGCAGTGACCTAGGCCAGTCCTGCCGACCTCTCATGCATTGTGTGAACTGAAAAAAGGAAAGGAGGACTTGGGGCACCTTAGAGACTAACCAATTTATCTGAGCATAAGCGATGAAGTGAGCTGTAGCTCACGAAAGCTTATGCTCAAATAAATTGGTTAATCTCTAAGGTGCCACAAGTCCTCCTTTTCTTTTTGCGAATACAGACTAACTCGGCTGTTACTCTGAAACCTGTGTGAACTGAGTTCAGCTTCCTTGCGTTTTCAGATTGTTGCTACCCCCTTCCCAGCAGTAAACTGCACAGATGTGACATCTTGTTTGGACACAACATAAGAGAATAAGAATCTGGCCTAACCCAAACCCCCAGATCCAGACAAGCCTGAATTCAGGGAAATACCTTACTACATTGAAATTGCTTAGCTTACATCCATTCCTGACTTGCATTGTGCATTTGTCTGCACTGGGTGGTGGGGTAGTTCCCTTGAAATGTATCTCATCTTCTGATTTCTCAGGGACTCTGGCTGTGTGTCACTCCCACCCTGCCAAGGCCTAAGTGTGGGGAAAAGACTCAAAATTGAGAGAGACAGGCGAACTATCAAAGTTGGCAGCTGTAGAGAATGTGGGAGGCATTTCTGAAGTATAAATATTTTCTATAGTCTCAGTAAAAAGCACACAAACAAAAAACCAAACCCCCAATTGTGGAAGGATAGTTGTGCTCTAAAGCCTTGTAATTGGGGACAATGAAGAGACTGATTAAGTATGTCTCTGGTTGTAGTTTTGGGATTTTGTGTTGGTCTTTTCTTTGTTGATACTTTTACTGAAAATAGAAAATCAAAAATAAAAAGAACTCTGGACTTGTTAGAAGAACTTCCAAGTCCTCTCTGTTTGCTACTTGCTTCCAGTATGTGAATAACTGTGTAAATACAGTGTTGTGTTGGTTATGGGGGTTGATGCATTAGGGCTGGAACTGTGGTGAGGGGGTCCACCCAAAGGAATTCAGTACAGGATCTGGCCCTTTATATAGTGCTGATCTCTGAAAAAAGAAAAGGAAGACTTGTGGCACCTTAGAGACTAACCAATTTATTTGAGCATAAGCTTTTGTGAGCTACAGCTCACTTCATCGGATGCATTCAGTGACATTCAGGATGCTGATCTCTGGTAATTTGGGAATGTTTAATTGTGTGTCTGATATTTTCATGTAAAGTGTGGTTCTACTCTGAAAATCACTGTAAAATTGGCACTGTGAATTTCACATTTGCTGTCTCCTAGTGACTTAGATACAGTGTGCTTGGTTAATATGTAAAAAGGTGTGTGGTGGTGGTTTGGCGGCTGCTCCCCCCCCCGCTAGCTGTACAGACTTACTCTGAAAGCTGAGAGTGAAGCTGGGTTCTTTGTATCTCTTTCATGACCACCACCAAAGATCCACTGGGCCAAATTATGCCTTCAGTGACACCTGTGTGGTCTCATTGGCCTTCAGTGTGTTGCTCTGGTGTAGCTGATGAGAACTTGGTTAACAATTTTGATGATTATGTACAACATGGAATATATCCCAATTCCCCCTTTTATAGTTGTGTTGGCTGTGCAAGATTATTAGAAGAAAAACACAACTAAAAAAAACTAGAGTTAAAATTAGCAACTCTGAATCCTTAGAGCTGGCAAAACTGTGAGTAAGTAGTGACCAATTGTACAGTCACTTTTTTTCAAAGCAGAACAGCACTTTGAATTGGCTTCCATCAAGTGGCAGGGCATTACCCTGTTCACTTGCATACTCCCATATTGAAAACCACTTCCACTGCACCCTCAACATAAACTGTGTTCTTGTCTGATCTTGAGAACTAAGCAGTGTACTTGTATGGGAGACTTCCACGGAATGCCTAGGTGGTGCATGATGCTCATTCAGTAGGTAGCATGCTTTTTTCTGAGTCAGTCTTGAATCAGTGCTACAGCTTAGTCTGCAGAAGAGAAGAATGAGGGGGGATTTGATAGCTGCTTTCAACTACCTGAAAGGGGGTTCCAAAGAGGATGGCTCTAGACTGTTCTCAATGGTAGCAGATGACAGAACGAGGAGTAATGGTCTCAAGTTGCAATGGGGGAGGTTTAGATTGGATATTAGGAAAAACTTTTTCACTAAGAGGGTGGTGAAACACTGGAATGCGTTACCTAGGGAGGTGGTAGAATCTCCTTCCTTAGAGGTTTTTAAGGTCAGGCTTGACAAAGCCCTGGCTGGGATGATTTAACTGGGACTTGGTCCTGCTTTGAGCAGGGGGTTGGACTAGATGACCATCTGGGGTCCCTTCCAACCCTGATATTCTATGATTCTATGGTGTTAAGAGGAGCTGAGCTGTGGGAGGGTTGCCTTTCTGAAAGGTGCAATACAAAGGTATGCTTATGGACTGGTTATTGCTAAAGAGCCCATGGCCCTTTTCATAAGTGTAGAGAGTGTTAGCCCTTGTTTCCTAGCCAAATATCAGCTCACTCTGCCTCCCTAAATTCCTTCTCAATTAACTAAATATGGGAATCTAATACTCCTTACTGCCCTAAATGGTTGTTGAGTGTCACTGAGGGCTGTTAAACAGTTGCAGAGTTCCATCCCAGAGCTGGGTGAAGTGATACAGTTATCCCTTACCTGCCTCCTAACAGAGCTTGGGGCCTGATTTTTCAGAGTTGCTGAGGATGTGTAGCTATCATTGGCTTTTCCTGGAGTTGCGGCTGCTTGGCATCTCTGAAAAATGTCACTCTTAGTGACTTTCCCTAGGTCCTACAGCATGTTTTTGGTAGAGCTGGGAACTCAACTCAATGAGTGCTGACTCTATCCCATGCTCTGGCTAGTAGATGTTGGTTAGCTTTCTGGCAGGATCTTTGCGGGAGGAATGTTACAATGTATGAAAAAGGTGAGAAAATAGCCCCTAAAGCTTACAGACTTCCCTTCCCCTTGTTTGATGCAGCCTGGTGTAAACCCCAGTGAGAGTGATGAGGCCCACACACGGCTGGGTCGCCTCTACCTGTATCGCTACAGTGAAGAGCAGCCTTTTATCCCACTGACTGAAATTCAAAGGATTGAAACTGCCGCCATCCTAGACATCAAATGGTAATGCTGGCTAGTGAGGGAGGACATCAGGCTCCTTTGGCACTTGTGGCCAAGGACTATCTGTGGCTGGGCTGCTGCTCTAGGTGTTCTTCCTTTCTCTCCGACCGCCAATAGCTTCTACTGCAATAACGAATAAGCAGCTTCTTGTGACCACATTGCTGTACAAGGTTTCTGGCTTTTAGTTTCATAACGTTTGTAGTATTGTTCTGTTCTAGGATGAAAAATACCAGTAAGCCACTGCTAGCTCTCAGTGTGGGCATCCCGCACTTGAACTGTGCCTGCTGCATATCCAGCCTTGGGGCAGTTCTGTCAGTGCTTGTGGAACCAGGGGAAGCAGCAGGATAGACAGTAGCAGCTGGGGGTACTAGCTTTTCATTGGCTTTGAAAACTAGTTTTAAAGCTATGATTCTTTTTAAATTAATAACCTTCCCCCCCAACCCTCCACCAAGTATCAGCTGAGGGCAGGGGGAGCCATTTTAGAGAGTGAGATGGGTGTCGCTGGGAGCAAAAGCAGCATTAGGGGATAGGATCTTGTCTCCCTCAACCCCCATGGGGAACAGGAGCTATGCAAGTTGCAGTAAGAGAGTCTGCTGCCTGGCTGAGACCTGTCAGAGAACTTTAGAAAAAAAACAATATAGCTCCTCCTTCAGGACTGTGTTAGTTTCCTCTAATGCAAGACATGGACACGAGTTCAAGACCTCATTGTCAATTACTCTTCCAGGTGCCACATTCCCGTCGCAGAACATCCCATGTTGGGCATTGCAAATGCCAAGGGAACTGTGGAGCTCTGCCACCTGACTGGAAGTGAGGTAGGTGACTGGGATGCAAGTCATTAATGTAAATGCCTCTAGCTTCATTAATAATGTTCAAAGGCTTTACAGTGTGGTGTTACTGAAAAGATGTCGGAGGCTCCATGGCGCTCTCAGTGACTCCAGGGCAAATGTGCTCAGTTTACAAGTGAAATTTTTTTTTTGGGTGGCATTTTTCCTAAATGCCAATGCCAAAATTTGTCCCTGAGATCTGGGAGTCAAGCTTGCCTCTGTCCATCTGTGAAGAATGGACGGTGAGGGGAGAAATGGGGAAGGGGTAGGGAATGAGGACAGACAGCGCTTGGGGTCTTCAGTCTCTGGGGAGAAGAAACAACTGTTGAAAGAGCAGTTGGCAAGATAGAACTGTGAAAGGAAAGTCATAGAAGCCCAAGAAAGAAAGTTTTGAGGAGGAGGCGTGGGCCATTGTCAAAGGCAGCACAGAGATTGAGTGTGAAGAAGGGGCTCTGTGAGGAAGAGGTTATTGATGACTAGATGGCAGTTTCAATGGAGTGGACAGAGCAGAAGCCAGCCTCGAGGTAAGTTAGGACACTGTGGCTAGATAGCCCTCTAGCCACAATGAGGTTTGAAATGGAGGAGCTGCTGGGATGGATAGTTGGGGAGGGAGGTAGGAGTCAGTGAGTTTAAGGACAGGAAATGGGAGGCACCCTATGTGGATAGTAGTCCTTGTATTTAGCACTTCAGGGGCTTATATGTTAGGATTTTTCTCTTCTGTAATGCCAAGAATCCTAAAATTCTCCAGGGTATGAACCTACAGCATCCATTGAATGCAGCCGCCTGTTGGATCCCCCAGTCAGGGGTGAAAGAGCAATTAGATACTGTCTATGTGGTTGTTTCTATCTTCCTGATCTTGATCGATTTCCTTTTCTCTCCAGTAGAAGAACAGCTGCATGTTGGAGCCACTCTGCAGTGTTGATTTAGGAGCACAATGCATTGCCTTGTCTCTGGACTGGTCCACAGGACGGGAGCAGTGGTGAGGAGGGGAATAACTATGGCACTCTGTTGTACGGGGTGTGTGTTTGTGTGTGTGAGAGAGAGAGTCCATTGTCACTTGCACAGTCCCTGCTCTCAGGAGGCTTAGAATTGCCTTTGAGGCTCCTTCATGCGGAAACTTTTACTGTGGGTCTCTGCCTATGAACCATTAACAAGGAAATGGGTTGGCAGCTTTAGTGCTTGTGTAAAATCTAAACTCCATTTAGTCTGAGCCCCAGTAGTCTCCTGTAATGGGGAAGCTGAGAAACTCAGTCTAGAAGTGGCTGCTCTGCTATCTGCTCCCAGAGTTGATTTCAGGAATGTCATCACCATGTCAAATTAGTTAGATGTCACCCTCAGGCTGAAGGGGACTGTTTGTTTTCAGAGTTAGGGGGAGAGAAAAGTGTGGACTGATCATGGGGCTGGGAGCCAGGGGGAGTTCTGTAGTTAAAATTGTTTAACTTAATTTGGTATCTTTTTTTTTTTAATTGCGTGTGCCCATTATACTGTGTCTGTGCACGCTGTGTAATGAATTGACAAAACTTCTGAACTTGGGCAAGTCCCTTTGTGTATATTTCTTCTTCATCTTTAAAAAGGGAAAACCACTATCTGTGTTGATTCAGAGGGGCATCCCTGTAAAGTCTGTCCCTGCTGCTCAATCACTTGGGAAGCAAAAGGCCTTCTACCTCCCATGGGGCTGAACATGCAGCATCTGCAGCATTCCCAGCCCCTGCAGACCCAGTGAGTGGGAGAGCCATGTGGGAAGTTGCCACACAGGAGAGATGAGACATCTTACTGGGTGTTTCAATAGCGTTTTGGAGCTTACAGGTGACCAAAGACCTTGTTTCAATTAATTATCCAAAATCAATATGAGCTGATCATTTCCTGATTGAGAGCAGGGAGCTGGGATTGTGAATATTGCCGTGCTTCCTGTGCAGTGTGGACTGAAGATGAAATCCAGCTCTTAAGAACAGGGGACTGGTGCACTCTGCAGATGCCCAGCAATGGTGTCTGCTTGGAAGCCTTGCTCCCCTAGTGTTGCTCCATGTCTGTGTTAATAGACAGATACTCATCATTTGTGTGTTAACTGGTCTTTTCAGGCTGTAACATGGCTGCAGGTGTGAAGGAGAAAATCACTGGATTAAATGCTGGGACATGAGTTGTCTTAAACTCTAACATATTGTCTCTTTCCTGCTGTAGTGGGCACCCACTGAGAGTAATCAGCAGTGATTCAAAGGGGACGCTGAACCTACTGTCAATAGATGAGTCTGCTCCTTCTGTGAAAATCCTCAGCCAGTGGAAGGCTCACAACTTTGAGGCCTGGATTGCTGCTTTTAATTACTGGGACACAGACATTGTGTATTCAGGTATGAACACCAGAAGCTTTTTCTTGTGGGGAGAGGGGCTATCAAAATACCCATTTCCATGGTGACTGCCTCTCTTGCCCCTCCTACCCTTTGCATGTGCATCATGATGACGCTTCTTGCTGCTGCACCAGCCAGCTATTTTCTCAGTGTTTGTGCCATTTCTCGGAAAAATAATCCTTGAAGGAGTGACTGTGGGAAGTTGTGGATATTAAAATGCCCACCCTGACTGTTCATTAACCAAGAGGGAGTAGTACATTGTAATCAGAACAGGAGACTGACGTGAAGGCTCTGGGATTCTAGTTCCAGCTCAGCCATTGACTTAGAGTTTGATCTTGGCAAGTCACTTCACTTCTCTGAGTGTTGATATCCCCATTGTGAAGTGAAGATACCTCCATAAACGGTTTGTGAGATTCAACTTACGTTTGTGAAGTGCTCTGAGATGCTTGGAAGAAAGGTGCCAAATAAATGTTGACTACTATTTACTTCCATTTAGGTAGGGTTCCTTCTAACTGTTTCCCCTCCCTGATCCTACCTCACGCTTTTGGATGAAGTGAAATCTTTGTGGTACATGCAACAGCTCTGCCCTTCATTCCATTGAAAAACGCAAGTCCTGCTATGGTCTTCTGAGTGCAACAGCAGTAAGGGCATTGTCTCCTGCTCTAGTCATGCTCCAGAGCTGTCAAATCTCAGCTTCTTCTATGGTGCACTGATTTCCCAACTAGTGTTAATACAGAGCCAATCTCTCCTTGTACAGGTGGAGATGACTGCATGCTGAGGGGCTGGGACACCAGGCGCTGCCCAGAGATGCCTATCTTCACCAGTGAGAGGTAACTAAGTCACTCAGACAGATGGTCATAGAATCATGATGCATGACTGACTATGACTAAGTGTGTTCTCTCCCAGAATTCCAGTTGAATGGTTAAAAGCTGACATTTAAATTTGAGGCATGCCATGGTCTTGTCTATCTGTGCCCTTTGTTCTGCTGCCTTTGGTTGGTTAGCTGCTACTTTGAGTGCTAGGTCATTTGTACTCAAGTTGTGGTGTTTGGGGGAGGTGGCGGGGAAGGGATCTTACTTCTTTTCCAAGGCTGTGGAGTGAGCAACTTCCTAACCTCTATGGTATTCTTGTGACTGGAGTAGTCTCTGGCCTCTATGCAGGGAGGGTTTGCTGGTGGATGTCCTGGCTCCGTCCATGTCCTAAACAAAGTCACTGCTACATGATAGCATGTATGGATTCCTGTGGAGCTGGAGCTGAAGGACTTGTGCAGGAAAAATAAGAGCTATAGGAAACATGTTCAGCTTGCCTAAGAAATGAGGAGGGATATAAAACTACCAAGATTTTAAAGGTGTAAATGCTAAGTATGGAGGAGAATTAGTATGGTACAAGGAACTGGAACAAAAAGATGTGCCCATCCATAATGGAATGGAAATTGAGGCAAAATTTAGGCTAGATAGAAGGAAGAACTTCCTGGCAAAGTTCTGTTGGGCTGTAGAATGCTTTTCTCCAAGGGAAGTGAAAAATCCATCACTGGACTAAATGCTAGAAAATGTCCTGCACTAGCCTCTGGGAAATGGAGAGACCTATTAAATTTACCAGTTTATCTCAGTCTGGGATTCTTTTGTCTCCTTTCCTCTCTGCATTCCCCACTAAAGTGGTGGAGGTGAGTTCTTCTTAAAATAAGTGGATTGATGGAGACGAAGAAAAACTCCCAAGAGTAACATCTGCATTTTAAAATGACAGGGCAGCTTTTTGCTAAACTTTTATTTTTTCTCCCTTCCCATCCTTTTACATTTCTTTTGTAGTTGTGTTTTACTAGACATATCGCACATTAAAACAGTGTGAACCACTTTTCAACTAAGCTCTGTTTATAATCCTAAAACACTGTGGTTTATTGTTAGTTACTACTAGGGGAACTATATCAACCTCTCTTGCATGGAGCTATTTTGCAGAAACCCATGGCACATCATGCCATAAATTTGCTCCTCTGTGAATCTTGGAATTGCTGCCAATGAATGCTCTCCTGCTAGAAAGCTGCATGGCAGGAGTATTGCTCTTAAGAACGCTCAAGACACACATGGGCACTGGCAGTTTATATTTTCTGAGGCTGGAAGGAACCAATGTGATCATGTAGCGTGACCTTCTGTGTAACACAGGCCAGATAAATTTACTTGAATTAATTCCTGTTTTGAATTAGAGCATATCTTCCAGAAAAACATCAATCTGGATTTAAAAATTGCCAGTGATGGAGAATCAACCATAACCATTGGTAAATGGTTCTAATGGCTAATTGCCCTCACTGTGAAAATGTATGCCTTATTTCCAGTTTGAATTTGTCTATTTTCAACTTCCAGCCACTGGAGTTTCTTATGCACCTTTCTCTGCCAAACTGAAGAATCTATTATAAAAAAAAAAAAAATTGTTCCCCAGTTAGGTACTCATTGACTGTGATCAACTCACCCCGTAACCTTCTCTTTGTTAAGCTAAATAGATTGAGCTCCATGAGTCTAAGGCATGTTTTTCTAGTCCTTTAATCATGCTCATGGTTCTTCTCTGCATCCTCTCCAATTTATTAACATCCTTCTTGAATTGTGGACACCAGAACCGGACACGTTATTCCAATAGCAGCTGCACCAGTGCCAAATACAAAAGTAATATAACTTTCCTACTTTTCAGCTGATTATCCACCATAACTGCAAGTCTTTTTCACAGTCACTGCTTCTCAGGATAGAGTCCCTCAGCCTGTCAATATGGCCTGCATTCTTTGTTCCTAGATATAGGATTTTACATTTGGCTTATTAAAATTCATAGAATATCAGGGTTGGAAGGGTCCTCAGGAGGTCATCTAGTCCAACTCCCTGCTCAAAGCAGGGCCAATCCCCAATTTTTGGCCCAGATCCCTAAATGGCCCCCTCAAGGATTGAACTCACAACCCCGGATTTAGCAGGCCAATGCTCAAACCACTGAGCTACATATTGTGCTTTTAAAATGCATATTGTTTGCTTGCACCCAGCTTACCAAGCAATCCAGATCGCTCTGTGTTAGTGACCATCTCCTTCAGTATTTACCACTCCCCCAACTTTGAGTCATCTGCAAACTTTATCAGTATTTATTTTGATTTCTTTCAGACCATTGATTAAAATGTTAAATAGTATAGGGCCAAGAACTGATCCCTAGAGAACCCCACTAGACACGTAACTGCTCAATGATGATTCCCTGTTGACATTTATATTTTGAGACCTGTCAGGCAGCTTTTAATCCATTTAATATGTGCCATGTTAATTTTGCATTGTTCTAGTTTTTAATCAAAATATCATCTGGTACCAAGTCAAACACCTTACAGAAGTCTGTTACATCAATGCCATTATCTTTATCAACCTAACTTGTAATCTCATTTAAAAAAAAAAATTAAGTTAGTTTGACAAGGTCTGTTTTCCATACCCCATGTTGCTGGGTATGAATTATATTACAGGACTCAGTAAATTAAAAGTGGGTATCACTGTTCCATTATTTTATCTGGAATTGGCAAAAGGACTGCTCTCTTCCTGTGTACTGCACTACAATCACTATACCAGGGTTTAAGGCTGTCCTTAACTCCTTATTGTAAGAAGCTTTGTTGCAATGAAGGTCGCCCTAGAACTCTCCAATTTTGAGAACAAAAGAAATTGTCTTCTCACTGTGTGCACTCTTTCTTGGTCTCCATTCTCCGAATGCATGTTGTTCCTTTGCAGACATTCAATGGGCGTGTGCAGCATTCAGTGCAATCCACACCGGGAGTATCTTCTGGCTACAGGAAGGTGAGTTATCTCTAGATGCTCTGACCTGACATCCCCAACCTGCCTCATTATTTGCAGTCCATGGCTGCTTCCCCAAAAGCTCTTGTGGGAAGAGGCTGACATCAGAGGAGCGTGGTGGAAAGTGCATTGCATCCTCTTTATTCCTTCTGTGCAGTATGCACTAAAATTCCTTTTCTGTCTGTGCATGTTTATTTGTGGTGTGTTTCCAGCTATGATGAACACATTCTCCTGTGGGACACCAGGAATATGAAGCAGCCATTGGCAGACACCCATGTTGAGGGTGGAGTTTGGAGGTTGAAGTGGCACCCAACACGTGAGCACTTGCTGTTGGCTGCTTGCATGCATAATGGATTCAAAATCCTTGACTGCCAAGGAAGTATGGGTGAGTGTTCAATAGAGCGGGAAAGGATGTTCTTCCCTCTCCTCCATACACCGCTGTTCATCTTCCCTGACTACAGATGGAAGGGAAGGCCAGTGGATGCTACTGCACTGAATAAATGGTAGAAATATACTAATACTGTCAAGAAGCCTAGGTGTTCAATTCACTTGTAAGAACTCCTTGCTTGACATTTGAACTCCTCTATCCTTCCCCTGATGGACCAACAATTTTATTGTACCATTTTGGAGTGGTCTCTCCAATCATAGTGCAGGCACACTGTAACTACTGATTTGTAACCTTTAACTAGTTTTCAGTCATATTATGCAAACCCTTGCATTCTGGCACGAGGGTAGTAGCCATTCATGTGGCCACTTCAGTTTATTGCTTCATCCAAATGACAGGATGACGAGACACTTCTGCATGTATGATTGCCTGTTAGATGCTTCCTATTAACTTGGTAATAACTGTATCCTGAGCAAACGGGTCTGCTATTGAGAAAACTGGTTGCCACCTCAAACAACCTCCAAACCAGTCCGAGCACAGTTACTGCATTAGGTATTAGTTATAGCTTGCACTTGTGTTCAGGCCATGCTACACAGGACTGCAGTCAGATTCCTGGTTTTGCCAGTGTCTGGCTGTACGACCTTGAGCAAGTCACCTAACCTCTCTGTGAAAAGGGGATAATACTTCATGTTGGAAGGGGTGATGAGGATGAACTGGGTCATATCTGTGCAGCACTTCGAAGTTGAAAAGTGCTATGGTTGATCAGTTCTAAACTCTTATTATTTGAACACTTAAAATGTGCTCTCCACCTCATAGAATGGAAGGTCAGAGATTCAGTGGGGACAACAACCTGCCATAAAAGAACATAGTGTATAGATCTTGGCAATTGTAGCATTTACAGTTTGTGTGAGACTTACTTTCATGGTGCCTCTCCTCTGAGCCCTTTAAGAGCTGCACGGGCATGCTGATCCTCTTCTCCCCTCCAATGAGCTGAGTGAAGATGAGGCTATAAAAAGGCAATAGAAAGTTGATGAGGAAAACTTCCTTTTTATCATTGCCTCATATCTCTTTGAAGGTGTCTGATTCTTTTTGTCTTTTGAAGGAGAATGGTAACCAGTAATACTTGGGATGGGGTGGAAGAGCGGAGTTCTTATTGACTAAATTGTCAGCATTAGAACAGCTAGCAGACTAGCTACCTAAACTGGGCTTCGCAGCTTGATTTCCACTTATTCTTCTTTTTAGCAGAAAACACCGAGGAATGCACTGTTGTGTCATCCTACATCTTGCATAACTCCTTGGCTTATGGAGCTGATTGGTCAAGACTGTCCCCAAGGGATCCCTTGGCTGTAAAACAGGACCCACTTTCTGCACCTGACTTGTCTGAGGGACCAGTGGCAAGCTCAGATCAAGGAGGCAAGAAACTGGATCTGCAAATCCAGAACCTGAAGATAGTTTATGAATCTCCTACAGCTACCTTTGATGTAGAGTTAGATGAGGAGGGTGAAGGCACTGCCTCACAGGTCAGACCAGAAAGTGGCTCTGATCCTCATTCTCAGTGTCTTGATGGAAGGGGACTGGACATCAAGAGTGATCAAACTGAATTAGCAAAGGCTCCAAGAGAGACCAGCATCCTAGCGACTTGTTCATTTTATGATAACATCCTACATGTTTGGAAATGGGAAACAAGTCAAATCAACCCTTCAGAGTAAAATACAAAAAATATTACTCCCACTCTGAAAACGCAATTTCACTTGAACAGCCTTGAAAAGTCCCCCTCTTTCAAATGTCCCAGAGGGAAAGTATAGGAGACTTTTTGTATTGAGAACTGTATCTGCAGCCTATGCCCAGTATAACTTCCACTGGGGTTTTTCCAGTTTTATTGCCTGGGAGCTTAAGGCTCCTGAATTTCTGAAGACCTGTACTGTTAAATTAAGGCAACTACATTCTTAGTGTTTTGTGTCTAACTCTGACTAAATCAAAATGAATAGTCTCCTACCTTTGCTTAAGGACATAGTAAAACATGGGTGCTTCTACTTGGCTATCCTTTACTGTTGTGATTCAGAGTGATGATGCATTTCAACGGATGCTTCTTTAGGCATGAAATTTACCTCCCTTGACGACTAGTCTGTAAGTCTTGCCTCCAGTTCCAGAGATGTGGGTGGGTGCCATCTTTCCTTGTCCCTCTCTCCCAGCAGAATCTGCCTCCCCCGCATCAACCAAACTTTGCTGCAACACTAAATTATTTAAGTCCACTGTTACATAATAGCCACAAAATTTGGATTTGAATGTTCAAGGGTGTTTGGGGTGTTTGAATATAAACATAGGTCACTGGCTTGTTTTGTAAACTGCCACATGCTGTGAGGACATGCTGCACAGGGAACCTGTTTATAGTGACCTTGGATAGAGAGAGATTCCTTTTAGAATGAAATCCCAGATTGTCTCAATGTACATGACAGAACAGATTGCAAGTGCAGCTCCAGTGAAGTTGTATACTGAAAAATGTCTTAATCATGAGGATTCTGCTGTGGCTGCGTACGTGTAATTTTACACCTAATTTACTGCATGACTACAAGTTGACTTTCAGGTTATCACTTGTCAACAAGCACCACTTGGTTTTGCATGATCATGCAGTGAATCTCATTGTATATTAGTGCTTGCAGCAAAGAAATCTTTAAAAAAGCAAACTCTGCAACAAACCCATATCCCTGGTATCCAGAGAGTGAGACCTATGAGACTAGGGTCAAATCAGGTTTAAAAAAAATGAGCCTTTTTTCAGCGTAAATCTCAAAACCCCCAAACCCTGTTGGCAACACTTCCTGATGTTTAAAAAAAAATAAAATTAATAATTCAATCCTAACTAGGATGTCTCCAGAATTCCTTGAGGTTGCCCTGTTGGATTCTTACTATGAAATATCAGTAAGTCACTACATTAATGGGGCACTACCTGGGTGTTCCTGATTATCAACAACCAAAAACCAGCTTAAAATATTTAAGTAATTTCTAACTTGTAGGGTTTTTCTTTGGGAATCTTAATGAATCATTAGCCTAGAAGGGAAGAAACACCAGCAGCAACGATAGATTTTTGTAACAGTAAATACATACAGGCTATTAAAACAACATACAGAAGTAACTAAGCTTCTTAAGGCGCAAAACCTTGTTTGTGGGTACCATGTGTATTTTGAGTGCTGTTTTATGGAGATGCATATCAGCATTGTGAACAAAAGTTTTTGTTAAAATTAAAATATTTTTGGATGTTTCTGAAATAAAAAGTGTAAGTGAGTTACATCTCTTATCAGTTGAAAAGCTCCAAGGAAACTCAAATATATTGGTCCTGTTCTGTGGTATCCGCTGCTGGATTTCAGAGACAGATTATTGTTAAACAGATACTCACCAAGCAACACACACTCTGTGCTTTTATTTTGCATGTGGGATAATGCTGCTGAGAACCAAGACTAAAGAACAAGAAACTGTCTGGGATTAGTCTACCAAATGTGAAATGATGCTGTCGGGAGGTAGTGAGAAGAAATGAGGAATAGAATTGTAGGGATGAGAAATTTTTGGCTGCTGATGTGCTATAGAAGGGAGAAGTATTTATTATGCAGACTAGCTGTGATTCTTGACCAGAAGATGATGACTTTTAGATGAGATTAGCATTGTGTTCATTTTTAAAGCTATGGATTCAAGCTATATTCTTGTTTTGTGAAATCCAGCTTTACCAGTGCAGGTTTGTTCCATACACTTGTGTTTGCAAGCCTACAGTTAGGTGGCCCAAGTGCGAAGTTTCCGACTGTTTCCCTCATTTACAGTATTAACATTTTGTGTTTAGTGTAGCTATTAAAAAGACATTCCCTTTCTTGAAGAGTTCACTGCCTGACAATGATCAAGACAGGACCCTGAGGAGAACATCTGGAAGGAAAGGGATGCAAAAGGTGACTTAGCATACATTGTTCAGGTTTCAGAGTAGCAGTCGTGTTAGTCTGTATTCGCAAAAAGAAAAGGAGTACTAGTAGCACCTTAGAGACTAATCAATTTATTTGCGCATAAGCTTTTGTGAGCTACAGCATCTGATGAAGTGAGCTGTAGCTCACGAAAGCTTATGCTCAAATAAACTGGTTAGTCTCTAAGGTGCCACTAGTACGCCTTTTCTTTTTGCATACATTGTTCAGTTTAACAGATTGCTGTTGCGGAAACTTCCCCTTTCTGCATCCCTGCTAATAATTATATACCTTTCTACTATCAAAAATAAAATGAGTGAACTTTTGCACCATGCTTTCTAAATTTACAAAAACCACTTGATGAATCCATAACATATGTTCAACCATTTCAGGCTTATCCCAGGATAGCTGTGAGCTGAAAAACCATTCTAGATAACATGTTTCAGAGTAGCAGCCATGTTAGTCTGTATTCGCAAAAAGAAAAGGAGTACTAGTGGCACCTTAGAGACTAATGCTCAAATAAATTGGTTAGTCTCTAAGGTGCCACTAGTACTCCTTTTCTTTCTAGAGAACATGTATTTCCTAGCCCCTTGTGCTTAAGAACTCCTGAGTGGAGGTGGGTGACTGGATTTTTTTATGTTACTGGCTATTCTGAAAACATTGTTTCAGGTTGAACCCCAAACTGTTTCAAAACTTTTGCTGAATCAAAAATTCCAAGTAGGGTCAGAACAAAAGGTTTCATTTTGACCTGAACTTTCTCATTTCAGTTTTGGGCATTTTGACATGCAAAGGTGTACTAGATTCATAAAATGGCCAGGGCAGGACTCCCCCCATTATAACCTTTAGCCCACTGGTTGCAGTGTTTCCCCAATGCTGGGTCTTGAACTAACAGTGGGATGTGGGAAGGGTCAAAGTGGTGCCCCAGAGATGTTCCCCACCTTTCCAATGGGCAGCAGCATGAAGGAAAGCCTCAGACGAACATGTGGAACAGGCTACTGATTCTGCTATTTGGCTCAAAACACTTCCTCTGTGCTGCTGCCTAGATTCTGCTTTAGGCAGTGGGCTGGGAAGAGGGATCTGGGTACTACTAGCCACACAGAAGAAATGGCCAGAGTCAGCAGCCTGGAAGCAATTGCAGTCTAGCTGTGAGGGGAGAGGAGCTGACCAGGGCTGCAGGGAGAGCAAGAGCAAAGGAGAGCCAAGCAGGAGGTTTGGGGGCCAAATGGCTGCAGGACTAGAGGACTGAGGAGAGGGGGAGTAGTAGTAATAGTCGGTCCCCCAAAAAGCCACAATGCAGATGGTGGATCACTTTAGTAAAAAGTTTGGGAACCACTGGATTCAGGGTACTCACCTGGGTTCTGTTCCTCTCCGCCTGATGTGGAGAAGAAATTTGAATGTAGGTGTCCCACTTTGCAGGATGCCCTAGCCAGAGGACTATGGGATACTCTGGTATTGGGCTTTCTCAATCTCTCCTGTGGAAGCTGTTCTGCTTTTTATAAAGCAAGTGTCACTGGTGCAGGGACTTAAAGTTGGATCTCCCAAAACCTCGGTGAGCATCTAACCTATCAGGCTATAGTCATTCTGTCTTTCCCTGGCTCAGTGACTATTCATTTTCATGCAACAATAAACAACTAATTTCAGCAGAGTAAAATCCCACCATTTGCATGAAGTTAAAATAGGTAGTTGATGGAAAAATGTATCTCAGATCTAGAAAAACCAGATGCCCTCTGAAAAATATTGGACTAGAACCTGCTGCAGTGGGCACTAGTTAACTGCTCCCACCTCCTCCCCACCTTCCTCAAGCTCCTTTGCTTTTTTAAAATTAGAAACATAAAAGCTTAGGCACCCAGTTTTCATCATAAGTGAGATGCTGGCAAAGAGTACGTTAAAGTGGCCATTCTTCTCCGAACAAGAGGACACAGGAATTACATCCTCATGCTTAAGAATCAATATTTTACATTTGCAAAGCCTTGTACAAACAAACCACAGCTAGACATTGGGAGTGTAAGGTTCCCCAGCTGTAAAACTGGAGAAAGGATTAATTGTTTATAGCAAACTTGCTGTGGGACCTTGAGCAGAACCAGGAATTCCTGCTTTTTAACACTTTGTCCATTAAACAATGAAACATCTTGATTTATTACTCCTGCTCATGTCATTTTATATGCCCTATTTACACATGGAGATGCCTTTTGTATCTCCAGTAAAAGGAGTTGATGAAAAATAAAGGTACTTTAATATTAAATCAATTTTTAAAATTCTTAGAAGTACTGCTAGCTTAGATAAGTTGGAAGATGCATAGCTGCTGGTAGTGGTTGTGTGAGATAAGGACAAAGTTAATTTGATTTCCTTACACAAGAGCTTTAAAAAGTGCAATGCTCTGACATTCAGTTGCCTGACTCAGGAGCAGGCCTCAGTTGTACATAAATACTAGGGATACTGATTGCATCCAAAGAAAGTTGCCTTAAAACTGGGACTAGCCTCAGACTGGTTACATGTTTAGGTTTCAACAGGATAGTCCCCACCCTTTGAGACAGCTTATAGCTTAGGCCAAGGGTTCCTATTGTTCTTTTTGGAAATTTCCCCTTGCTCTTGTGCAATACTCCATTTATAATGATCCATTGTATATAGGATTGATCTTTGGTCACCTAAGAGCAGGAAGATGGAAATTGCCCCAGGTACTTAGTGGTTGGCTTAATACCCTGAAGGATGAGTGCTTGTATCCCTGTCTCATCTAACAATGGAAGCAGATGGCTGACTGGATGGATGAATGGACTATAAGGTGGATAGAAAGCTGGCTAGATTGTCAGGCTCAATGGGTAGTGATCAACAGCTCAATGTCTAGTTTGCAGCCAGTATCAAGCTGAGTGCCCCAGGGGTCAGTTTTGTTCAACATCTTTATTAATGATCTGGATGATGGGATTAATTGCACCCTCAGCAAGTTTGCAGATGACACTAAGCTGGGGGGGAGAGGTAGATATGATGGAGGATAGGGTCCAGAGTGACTTAGACAAATTGGAGGATTGGGCTAAAAGAAACCTGATGAGGTTCAACAAGCACAAGGGCAGAGTCCTGCACTTAGGAAGGAAGAATCCCATGCACCGCTACAGGCTGGGGACCGACTGGCTAAGTAACAGTTCTGCTGAAAAGGACCTGGGGATTATAGTGGACAAGAAGCTGGATATGAGTTAGCAGTGTGCCCTGGTTGCCAAGGCCAATGGTATACTAGGCTGTATTAGGAGCATTGCCAGCAGATTAAAGGAAGTGATTATTCCCCTCTATTCGGCACTGGTGTAGTGTGTCCAGTTTTGGTCCCCCCACTATAGAAGGGATGTGGAGAAATTGGAGAAAGTCCAGCAGAGGGCAACAACAATGATTAGGGGGCTGGGGCACATGACTTATGAGGAGAGGCTGAGGGAACTGGGATTGTTCAGTCTGCAGAAAAGAAGAGCGAGGGGGGATTTGATAGCAGCCTTCAACTACCTGAAGGGGGGTTCCAAAGAGGATGGAGCTAGGCTGTTATCAGTGATGACAGAACAAGAAGCAATGGTTTCAAGTTGCAGTGGGGGAGGTCTAGGTTGGATATTAGGAAACACTATTTCACTAGGAGGGTGGTGAAACACTGGAATGGGTTACCTAGGGAGGTGGTTTTTTAAGGCCTTGGCTGAGATGATTTAGTTGGTGTTGTTCCTGCTTTGAGCAGGGGATTGGACTAGATGACCTCTTGAGGTCTCTTCCAACTCTGATCTTCTATGATTCTATGACAGCATCTGCTGCTTTTGATCCCAGGCCACAACATGAAAAGACACAGGTACGGCCCAGGCAATAGCTAGTTATATTCAACGCTCTGCCCTCCTCCATTTCTGAATTACAAATCTGGTTACTTTTTTAAAATGTTTGAGATATCTAAAAGTTACACACGCCAAGTCAGTAGGATTTTCTTTTAATAGGTACTGAAAAAGGGCAGGATGTGTTTCCCTCTCTAGCTGAAATCTCCATATTCAACATTTTATCAGATTTAAAAACAACATTTTTTTAAAATTTCCTACGGATTAGTTGCTGCAGATATTTTCAAGGGAAAGCTATAATATTCTTTGGTTCTTAACGCACATAGTTCTTGGGAAACAACTGGAAGAGCTTGCCTTCTTGAGTAGGTTCATATCCATATTTCTCAAGGTTATTGGGGTCAAAAGTTCCTTCTTTAATATCCTTCTCAATCTGTGGGGCAACAACTTCCATGAAAAGCTGTTTGGCCGTCAGTGGTGGTTCTGTCCCTTTAGGAGTCTTATAGGAAACATACGGTTTGAGCTTAAACCCTGTCAAATCCGGAACCACAAATTCAGGGACCATTTCCTTAATTTTGATAAATTTCCCACCTAAGGTGACATAACCCAATTTCCTGGCTCCTCTGCCTTTGTTATGGCTCCTGGGTCCACGTTTGCTGGTAAATTCAGCCATTCTGTCCGCACCTCGGACCAGGCCTCGAGCGAGGTTGGTAAGCAACCCCATGCTGAATGTCTGCAAGAAGGAACAAAAGGCGGCGTTAGAAGAGAGCGCGAGCGGCTGTTCCTCGCACGGCGCGTGAGCAGGACTCTGGCCTGCGCCTCGCTGGGGAGAGAAGAGCCCGGGAGCTCCCCCTGCACACAGCGCCGCCGCTCCGAGCGGGCCCCAGCCCTCGCCGCTTCCCTCCCAGCCATGGCGCCGCAGCAGCCGGCTGCCCGCGCGGGTGGGGACCAGCCCGCCGTGCCCCGCAGGCGCAGCCGGCCTGGGGCCCCCGAGCCAGGGCGGGTGGGGCCGCCGCGGGTCCCTCTGGACAGGCCGCCAGGACGAGGGGGTGGCCTGACCCGTCTCCCCGGCGCGGCCCCGCGCCCCCTGGCACCCGGCCCCGCGCCCCCGACGAGAGACCCTCCCACGTCCCGCCTCACCGGCGCCGCGCTCCCCCTCAGCCGCCCGGCGCTCGCCCGCGGCGCAACTACCAGCCCGCCCGCCCGCCGTGACGGCACGTGCCAAGGCTCTGGCCAATCAGCGCGGAGAGTCGGGCCGGCGAGAGGACGGGGGGAGGAAAGAAACGTCATCGCGTCGCGCGTGCGCACACGGCGTCTTTTGCTGGCGGAAGCGGCCCAGGAAGCACGGTCCCGTTTCTTGAGTGACCTCTGCCCTCTGCCCTGACTTTTAACCCCTGACCTCCTTTGCAGGGCCCCCCCGTCTCCTGTCGAGAAGAGACGCTTTAAAGGCGCCGGGAGCCCCTCGGTGAGTCACCCCGCCCCCTGGGCGCTCCCGGCCTCCCCACCCCCGCCTCGGCCCGGCCCCCCACCGGACTCGCCTCTGCTGAGATTCCCCCGCACGCGGGGTCACCGCGGAGCTGGGTGCTGCCGGCGGCGGCGGGCGCCTCAGGGCAGCGGACCCGAACGGTTTGGAGCCTCTCGCAGCTCCTGGCTGCTCTGGGGCCTCGCCGGAGGCTTGGGCGATCCGGCCATGGCCGGAGCAGTGACGGGCAGCGGCACGGGTACGGGATGGGCCCCGTTTGCTCACTTCGCTTCTGCATAGAGTCCGCTCTCGCGCTGCGCGTCTCTTGGACGCGGGGTTATTGCCGCGAGCGCTGGGTGTCCCGGGGCAGCACTGCGCTAACCTGCCCCAGTGCTTGGTTGGGGCAGGGTGAGAATGATCATTCCTGTTTGCAGCGTGGTTTTCGCTGTGTTGGTCCCAGGACTTTAGAGAGACAGGGTGGAGGAGGTAATACCTTTTATTGGACCCACTTCTGTTGGTGTGAGAGACAAACTTTTGCGCTTACACAGAGCTCTGCGTCAGGTCTGGGAAAGGTACTCAGTGTGTTTGAGTGCCTTTCTCAGACCTGAAAAAGATCTCTGTGTAAGCTTAAAAGCTTATCTTGCCCACCAACAGAAGTGGGTCCAACAAAAGATATTACCACATCCGCTTTGTGTCTCTATTTATTCTTGTTATTTATTTATATTGCAGTAGCTATTAAAGAGCATTGAGCATTGTGCTCAGTGCTGTACAAACACAAAGGAGATGGAGTCTTCACCTTAGAGAGTTCTCAGTGTAAAGCCCCAATTGTACAGAGATTTACCTGCTTGCTTAATTTTACATATAGTGAATATTCCCATTGATTGTGCTGCAGTAGTCCTTCAGTGTGACTACTCATAATGCAAAAATTTAAGTCTTTGGAAGATCAGGGTCTAAATAGACAGGAAAAAACATAAACAAAATGTCAAAGTATATTGTGAATCAATTCCCCCCCCCCCCCCCCCCCCCCCCCAAGCCTTGCAAAATTGTCATGGAAGTGTACCAGCCCAGGCACAAAAATCTACTTACCTACCCTTTTTGATGTTAATAATTAAAGAAAAATGATTTTTTAAAAGTAAAACAGACTGTGTTTTTTGTTTATTCACTTAAAAGGCTAAAGATGCTGCATCACAAAATGTCCTTCATTTTGACAGCTATAGTTTACTATAGTGGTTTTCAACCTTTTTTCATTTGTGGACCCCTAACAAATTTTACATGATTGTGCGGACCCCTTTGGAAACCTTAGACATCGCCTCTGGACCCCAGAGACCATAGGTTAAAAATCCCTGGTTTAGTGTATAACTTAGGATACTTCATAGTGTACTAGTGAATGTAACATTGTGTAGTCTGTCAAAATCAAATAAAAGTATAATGAGGTGGCAAGAATGCACTACATTTTCGTACAGGAGGTAAAGTGTGCAGATTAATGGAATTCACATTTAAGCTAATACAAAATCCTTTACATCCATTATACTTATATGGGATGTTTCTTCCTATTTAAATAATAAGACATGCATGATAGGGTGAATATTGTGGTTTTTTCCCCAGTTTTTTAAAATTGAGTTTCATTAGATCTCTGTGTAGTTAATATTTTTATTTATATAAATTTGTACACTGACAGAAAATAATGTTGTTTTTCATAATTTGAGCAGAAAAACTAAGATTCATAAGACTCAAAATAAAATCTGTTATACTTTTAAATGTTTTACTTTTTCATTGTGAAATATGGAATTATTTACTAGAGATGCTGAAATACTTTAAAAATGTCCCTCAAGAGATATTTAATTAAAACTTTTTCTGTAAAAAGTGACTAAAAGGGACAGTGTCAGCTTGAAATCTATTCTATTTAAAAGAGATATAAGAAATTTAGTTCAAGGCACTTGTTGCTGCCTTTGAGTCCCCATTCCAGTTTCTGTGGTTTTATTTTTGTTTTGTTTCATTTTTAATGAATTTGTCTTCCCTGTTGCTGTGTGAAAGATTGACAGCAGAGGAAATTGACTAATTGTGTGACTCATTGGATTAGCCACTGTTACCTTAAACCCAGTCTTTCTGGAAGATAATTTGTTGGGGTACAAAATAGGGCTGCTGTTTTTTAAGGCTTTGGGAAGAATGTTAGGCTACGTCTACAATTTTGTCATTCATGGGTGTGAAAAAAACTCACCTCTGACATAAGTTTCACCAACAAAAATGCCGGTCTGGACAACGCTATGTCGGCAGGAGACCGTCTCCTGCCGACATAGCTATCTCTGGTCATTGGGGGTGGTTTAATTATGCTGATGGGAGAGCTCTCTGCTGCTGGCATAGAGTGGCTACACAGGAGACCTTACAGTGGTTCAGCTGCAGCAGTACAGCTGTGCTGCTGTAAGGTCTGTAGTGTGGACATAGTGTTAGTTTCATTTAATTACTGATGGGGTAATTATGAACTGTGCTAAAAAAGCAAACACCATGCAATGGGATAACACAGGCTAATGTTCATCGCAGAAGCAGTATTTTTGGCACATATGTAGTACTTTATAGTATTGTTCCCCAGAAAACTCAACTCAAACTGTTTGCGTAAAGGCATTATGTAGGATATGGTGATGCTGTGTATTAGAACTTCCTAGGTTGACCTGGCTACTGATCTGCAGTTCAGGTCTATGCTTTGAATTGTGTTAAGTATTGTGTCAGGTCTGGGTTTTCTAATGGTTCTACAAGTGGTAACGATATGGCTATGAAAGTATAAGGGAAAAGAAGCCTGTAACAGCTGATGGTCTTTGCCTGAAAACTGCATCATGTTAAAAGTGGGGACCTTGCTGGAAAATGGTGTTTGTTTTGCTGACTCAATGGTACAATTAGCTTGTTACGCCCACCTGGGTATAAGGAAAGTGGATATAGCCCTCAGGGACTGAGAGAGCACACACTGCACTGTAGAGTTTGGAGCAAAAAATGAAACCTAAGCATAGCCTTATACTCTGGTGAGGTAAGCATGGTGGTAGTCAAGCTTGAAGAGAAGGCTTGGGCTGGGTTTTCAGTTTGGAAGTAGTGGGTAAATACATTAAGACCTCAGGAGAGATGACTTTTAATTCTGTGGCCTTGTGTACATTACAAAGCCTTGACTTCTCTAGGCAAAAAAGTGTATTTTTCAATCTGTATTAAGCTAACCGATATTAAAATCTTAAGATCGACAAGGCAGTTGCAGTTTTAACCTGAGTTAGCTGTTCGAGGTGAATGCCGTAGGGTTTACCTTGAGCAGCTAATACAGATTAAAATTACAACTACTTTATCCATCACTAGGATTTTAACATGGGTTAGCAAAACACCAGTAAAACACATCTTTTTTCTCAGTGAAGATACAGGCCAAATGTTTAAAAACAAATCTCATTGTTGCTAATTGCAATTCAGTTGCACTTGTATTAGAAACAGTGGGAGCCCTAGCATGGAAGACTCTCTGGCTCCAGCAGCCATTTTCAATATTATGTTTGGGACTTTCTTTGAGCAGGTTTAATTAATTTGGTGGGATGGGGGTGCTGGCTTGTTGTTTTCTGTTTGGGCTGCATATGAGACCCTTGATTGAAACCCATAAACACAGCTTGGTTACCATGTAGAGAGCTTCATTAATTATCATTGTTGTACTAGAATATTAGAACAGCAAATCATCACCCTGTTTGTTTATTTCTTCACTGAGAAACTTGCTGTTTCCTGTATTTTCTCTCAGGAAGATGAAGAAAAATGCAATATTTCTATTAACTTGCCTTGTCATGGCAAATAAAGAAGTTTGGAGGATTCGTTCTCAAACACTTCGCATTATGGTTATTAACGCTGACTGTGGGAATGATGAATGTCACTTATTAACTAGGTTTTCTTCTCTCATTTATTTCCTCCCCCCCGCCGTTCCCCCCGCCCCAAGCCATGGGTGATGAGGACAGCAACTCCAGCCTCGAGGTACAGTATGCTGGGTTTTTATATTTATACTCTGATTTATTCAAGCACTTATTGTGTTTCCAGTATCTGGAACTTAACTTGCCCAGTTTAGTAACATATGGCTAACTTATTAAAGAATATTGGCTTTAAATAAGAACTGTTCCACATGTAAGATTTTTTGTTTTCACCCTCCAAAATCTTTAAAAGATTGGCCCCAGCTTGCTGTGATTTTTCTAATCCTCTTCATCCAGTTGCATTTCTTATCTCCTCCAGCCTTCATTATAGTCTAAGATATTACCAAAGTAATGCAACATAAACGGCATATAATATACTCCCACACTTCTTTGGTTGCCCTGTAGCTTTCAGGCCCCAATCCTGTGTATGCTTATGGATGTGCTTAACTTTGCTCAGGTGAGTTGTCCCATTCATTTCAATAATACAGCCACAGACTGAAGAGCTGGAAAAAGGTAGAGTCCCCTGACAGCTGCCTTTTACTATGGCTATACCTTGGTGTACTAAAATATATGATTTAATAGAGTCTTAAGGCAATTATGGGACAAACCATCCCGATGAGTCGAAAGAATAGTAAATATGGCAGGCGACCAGCTTGGCTTAATGGTGAACTCCTAGCGGATCTTAAACATAAAAAAGAAGCTTACAAGAAGTGGAAGGTTGGACATATGACCAGGGAAGAGTATAAAAATATTGCTCGGGCATGTAGGAAAGATATCAGGAGGGCCAAATCGCACCTGGAGCTGCAGCTAGCAAGAGATGTCAAGAGTAACAAGAAGGGTTTCTTCAGGTATGTTGGCAACAAGAAGAAAGCCAAGGAAAGTGTGGGCCCCTTACTGAATGAGGGAGGCAACCTAGTGACAGAGGATGTGGAAAAAGCTAATGTACTCAATGCTTTTTTTGCCTCTGTTTTCACTAACAAGGTCAGCTCCCAGACTGCTGCGCTGGGCATCACAAAATGGGGAAGAGATGGCCAGCCCTCTGTAGAGATAGAGGTGGTTAGGGACTACTTAGAAAAGCTGGACGTGCACAAGTCCATGGGGCCGGACGAATTGCATCCGAGAGTGCTGAAGGAATTGGCGGCTGTGATTGCAGAGCCCTTGGCCATTATCTTTGAAAACTCGTGGCGAACGGGGGAAGTCCCGGATGACTGGAAAAAGGCTAATGTAGTGCCCATCTTTAAAAAAGGGAAGAAGGAGGATCCTGGGAACTACAGGCCAGTCAGCCTCACCTCAGTCCCTGGAAAAATCATGGAGCAGGTCCTCAAAGAATCAATCCTGAAGCACTTAGAGGAGAGGAAAGTGATCAGGAACAGTCAGCATGGATTCACCAAGGGAAGGTCATGCCTGACTAATCTAATCGCCTTTTATGATGAGATTACTGGTTCTGTGGATGAAGGGAAAGCAGTGGATGTATTGTTTCTTGACTTTAGCAAAGCTTTTGACACGGTCTCCCACAGCATTCTTGTCAGCAAGTTAAGGAAGTATGGGCTGGATAAATGCACTATAAGGTGGGTAGAAAGCTGGCTAGATTGTCGGGCTCAACGGGTAGTGATCAATGGCTCCATGTCTAGTTGGCAGCCGGTGTCAAGTGGAGTGCCCCAGGGGTCGGTCCTGGGGCCGGTTTTGTTCAATATCTTCATAAATGATCTGGAGGATGGTGTGGATTGCACTCTCAGCAAATTTGCGGATGATACTAAACTGGGAGGAGTGGTAGATACGCTGGAGGGGAGGGATAGGATACAGAAGGACCTAGACAAATTGGAGGTTTGGGCCAAAAGAAATCTGATGAGGTTCAATAAGGATAAGTGCAGGGTCCTGCACTTAGGACAGAAGAACCCAATGCACCGCTACAGACTAGGGACCGAATGGCTAGGCAGCAGTTCTGCGGAAAAGGACCTAGGGGTGACAGTGGACGAGAAGCTGGATATGAGTCAGCAGTGTGCCCTTGTTGCCAAGAAGGCCAATGGCATTTTGGGATGTATAAGTAGGGGCATAGCGAGCAGATCGAGGGACGTGATCGTTCCCCTCTATTCGACACTGGTGAGGCCTCATCTGGAGTACTGTGTCCAGTTTTGGGCCCCACACTACAAGAAGGATGTGGATAAATTGGAGAGAGTCCAGCGAAGGGCAACAAAAATGATTAGGGGTCTAGAGCACATGACTTATGAGGAGAGGCTGAGGGAGCTGGGATTGTTTAGTCTGCAGAAGAGAAGAATGAGGGGGGATTTGATAGCTGCTTTCAACTACCTGAAAGGGGGTTCCAAAGAGGATGGCTCTAGACTGTTCTCAATGGTAGCAGATGACAGAACGAGGAGTAATGGTCTCAAGTTGCAATGGGGGAGGTTTAGATTGGATATTAGGAAAAACTTTTTCACTAAGAGGGTGGTGAAACACTGGAATGCGTTACCTAGGGAGGTGGTAGAATCTCCTTCCTTAGAGGTTTTTAAGGTCAGGCTTGACAAAGCCCTGGCTGGGATGATTTAACTGGGACTTGGTCCTGCTTTGAGCAGGGGGTTGGACTAGATGACCTTCTGGGGTCCCTTCCAACCCTGATATTCTATGATTCTATGTGTTGGGAATTACTTATTCCTAGGGGAAAAAAAGGTAGGCCATGCCAGCTTATTTAAATCACAGTTTCAGCAATCAAAGCATAACAACATGGAAACAAATCTACTTGACAAGCCAGGAGGATATCTGGTAATCTCAGAGGGAGCTGTTGGTAATAACAGCAAGACAAGGCTCTCTTTACTGGTGACTGCCCAGATGGGACATGCATCCCCGTCAGAAACAGCAAGGTAAAATTGTTGTAAAATTAGTTGTCAAGATAGAATTGTTGATTTACAGTCCCCGATGGACCCATAGTCTATTACAGCATGAACCCCGAAGAACATTCAGGGCACATTACCATATGAATTGCTATGATTTAGTAATTATTGGCAACAATATTGTGTATATTTGCCAGACATCTAAAGGGTATTGTCCTGGGAAGTAAACCATCTGGACTAATTCCCACAGAAAAGAGACTAGTAGGAAAGAATAAGCAGGGATTAGTCTACCCACAAAACCGAACTCCCTCTTCCCCAGTCGCTACAGTATCATTCGAAAGAGATCCCATTGGGAACAAAAGAGCACAAGTTGTGGTGGGAGAAGAAGTTGGGAATGGAACTACTCTTTGAATGAACAGGAAGGAGGAAGATTAAAAATAGAGCATAAGGATTAAGCTAACAGTTGTAAGAATTTTTTACCTGTTTATTTTCTCTGATAATCAGTGGTGGATTAATGGATGGGGCCTGTACCAATTTGGGGGCCCCTGCAGGTGTGCCAGAACCTGTGTAGAAGTGGGAGGACCACCAGTGCTAGAACTGTGGCCCCACTCCCTGCTCCTCCTCTTCCCCCGAGGCTCCGCTTCCAGCCAGGCTGGAAGCCAGAGGTGGGCCATGGTAAGAGCTGCCCAGAGAGCCTGGGTTGCTGTGGGGAGCCTTGGACCCTCCACCTCTCCTGGGCAGTGGGCCAGGTGACCTGAGAGCAGCCCTCAGTATGTGTCCCTGCCCCCTGGCGTGTGCCGCCCATGGTAGGTGGAGAGTCTGGGGCTCCACATGGTTGTCTGGGCTCTCTGGGCAGCTCTTACCATGGCACGGCTACAGTTTCCCGCCTGGGCAGGGGCCTTGAGGGGAAAAGGAGGAGCCGGGGGTGGGGCCTCATGGTGAGGGATATGTGGGGGGCCAAATGTTCTTTGTGTCCAGGCCCCAAAAAATCTTAATCCACCTCTGCCATAATATAATTATGTATAATTTAAAGCAAAGCTTGAAAAAGTTACCAGACACCTACTCGTTAGGTGATATGAAATATTGAAAGGGGTGGCAGGTGGAAGAAAACTCAGGACTACAGTACCCCTAACTGCTGGAATTTCTATAAATATGCTGGTCTGGACCTTGTTGGGGGACTCCATCTTTCATATGGCCTTTGGCTAGTGAGTCTCGTATGTTTAAACCCGTCCTGTCCCACATGGGTTATGAAGGAAAGAAGAAACTTTCTCTCTGCCCCTTCCATTCTTGACTGTTGAGTTGAGGGTGGCTCTGCTTCTCTTACCCTTCACCCAAGTTCCTGGCTACTGCTCCAGTAAGTGTGTCTGTACTGGTCTCTCCGTAACCCAGTATCTGCATATTGTGCTCCATCTCATCCATAGTTTGGTACTCACTTCTGCTATATGCAGCATTTTTAATAACAGCTCTTGAAATGACCAGTGTTTTACTACTTTCCCTTGGCAGCTGCGATCAGCAGTGGAGCTGTTCTTATAATCAGGAGTAACATACTGCATCAGTTCATATTTTGAAAAATGTTTCAGGTTATCATTAATCCTAGAAACCTAACTTTAAAAAGGAGTCCAAAGTAGGTTGGAAGCTGGTTGTTTAGAATTTTTCTGTTTAATGTTCAGTGTGTAGGAACTGAGTGCTAAGATTGGTGCAGAATTATTTATGTAACCTTAAATTGTGATTTCCATAGTCCTTTGAGTTTTTCTGTACCTGTGTATAATGGTACATCTTTTCTTGAATTGCACTTAGCAATCTGAATTGTATCTTCCTAGGCTCTTATTTTAAAAGTATTATATAATCTTATTTCCTTAACATCACTTTTAAGGGCTTTCAGACTTTATGTAGGAGGTTCATAGACTCATAGATTCCAGTGCCTGAAGGGACTATTGTGATCATATAGTCTGATCTCCTATATAACACAGGCCATAGAACTTTCCCCCCAGACATTCCTTTTGAGGTGATATATCCTATGGATCTTGTATAAATTATTGTATCTAAAATTGGTTTGTTGTTCTGGTAACAAATTGGAAAAATTGTGGCTTTGTGATGGTACAGAAAGTTACTATTTTAGGTGACTGCCCTCAAATCACAGCTCTCATTTGCTTCAAGTATATTGAGAGTTATAGTGCATTTTAGAAACATAATGTATTCATACAAAATATTGGTACAGTTCTTAAAATATTAGGTCTTATTTTGAGAAAGCATGTTGCATATTTCGAAACTGTATAGCCTTAGGTACAGATTTCCTGTCCTCTTAAAACGTATTGTCGGATTAGAAATAAAGAACACCCTGCAGAGGCGCAGTTTGTTGGTGGGACTGAGAGAACACTGCATTGGTTATGTTTGATTAAGTTTTGGAAAATAGATTTGTAACCATAAAGGCTAGAAAGCTCTTTTAAAAAGTTTTATTTATTTATTTTGTTTTTAGATGAAAACTAACTGAACTCTGCAGTGGAATGGAGCCATTGTTGACTTAAAAAAAACCAAAAAACTGTGGAGTTCATGACAGTGACAACATAATACTCTTTAGGCCAGATTGAGCACTTATCTGAAGTTAGATGACAAAACATTTGACGTCTAAAACTTCACAGTCAACAGTTGTTTTAGACTAACTGCTGTAAGTTCACGTTTTGAAAGTTATCTTCACAACTAAAAGGGTTAGATGTATGCAACTTCAGTTTTGTTAAAATAGCTTGTATTTTGCAGAATCTGAATGTCAGATTGTAAATTTATCAAACAAAGTTCCTGACAGGTATATTGTACAGTTACACATATAGCAAATAAATAATTGAAATATTTTTAAAAATTTGAAATTGCTGGCAAAGTAAATAATCACAGCAAAGCATTGAAATATACATATGTATGAATTTTTAAACTTCTGAAATGAATGAGTGGTCAGTTGTAAATGGACAAAAATTCCCCCCCCCCTTGTGAAAAATCAGATTTTTGTTTTGAGTTTTCATATAAGTAGTTCTGAAAACAATCTAAGAACACTATATGCTTCTACAACTAAAAAGTTAGTGAATAAAGTAAGCTTTATAATGGAACATAGATTGCCACTCAATAGTTAAAATTGTAATCTGTATCTCTCTAAAACAGTCAAGAATCATGCTGTGTAATTTGGATACAGAACAGGAAACATTTATGTGGCAGCTGGGTGGGATCTCCTGCCTTCAATCAGAATATGGTTGTGGCAAGAGGGAAAAGCTGAGGGTTACTCCTGGGGGAATTCTGTAACAAAAAATTAAAAATTCTGCACACAATATTTTACAAACATACTTGTTGACAGGTATTTTAACAATACGGACAACAAAAAAGATTCAGGAAATGTTTTTTGACAAATAGATTCCTTACTAGGCATATTAATACAGAACTCTGAGTAATAATTCATTTAAACTACAGTACAGAAACTTATTTCCCGCACCCCTCAGAAGTGGTGCAAAGGCTTGGGAGAGTCAGGGGTAACGGAGAAGCTGAGGGAGAGGGAAGTAAATTGCTGGAAAGGAGCCTGGGTGTGAATTTGGAGGGTTGTTGGGTATGGGTGGGAAAAGTATGGAACAAAAATTTGTGGGGGCAGGGAGGGATTGTTTGGGAGCATCCCCATGCAGACCCTGGCTGTCCCCTAGCCTCTCCCATTTAGTCAGGCACATCTGCCCCTGTCCCCATGTGTCCTTGCACCCCCTGTCCACATGTGTTCCTCCGCCTCCACTCAGACACCCACTCCTCCATCCCTATGTGTCCCTGAACCCGCTTAGCCACCCTCTGTCCCTGTGTAGCTCTGCACCCCCTCTCCCATCACTATGTGGCCCTGAACCTCCCTCCCCCCCCCCCCCCCCCCCCCGTGGCCCTATGCCTCCACTCCCATTCAGCCCCTGCCCCAGTCTGTCATCCCCCACTAGCCCTTATGAGCCCCTGTCTGACCACCCCCCAGCACCCTGTGCTGTCTGTTTCCCCATAGCCCATGTCTCCTGACTGGCCTGATAGGTGCTGTGAAGAAGGCAGGCTCTTTCTCGTCTCTAGCTGGTTGGGAGCTGCTGCTGCGCTGTAGTGCCACAGCGCCCGCTGGTGGGCAAAAGGCAGAACTGCAGACATTTTGGCAGAAGCTTTTTTTCTGCACAAAAAATTAAAAATGTGCATGGTTCATTAAACATGTGCAGTAGCACAGAATTCCCCCAGGAATAAAGGGTGGTGTAGGAAAACTTCAGATGTCTGTACTTTTTGTCTTTTACTTTTTTTTAAACAACTAGAATGTTCTAGTAACTCTTTTTGTAAGTTAAATGTATTGTTAACCATACCTGTTCTCAGATGATGCCTCTGAATTTCCAGTGTATGATGGTTTTTAAATAAAATAAAATCAAAATAAGTTATATGAGCACTAATCTTGGGGAAAGAAGACTAATGGTATCCAATCTAATATGTACTGTGATGGATTTGGAGGGGCCTGTAATAATTTATGCTTGACCAGGCTATTGGGGTGCCTGTTTGAATATGTTGGTTTACTTTAATAGCTGGATGTTGGGAAACAAGCAGGAAAGCAAAACAAGAGCTCCAGTGAAGACACTTCTGGGTAAATACTTCAAAGGGGGTAAGAGACAGTGGCTCAGGCATTAACTGGGGAGATCTTTCTCTTGGCTCCTGCTAAATTATAAAGCTTGTTTTGCCAATTCTCGGAGCCTGTGGCTCAAAAGGATTATAAACTATTAAAAAAACAAAAACAAAAACAAAAAACACTCTGGCCCCGTGGGGGAGGCAAATGTTTTTGGCTGACACATAAATGTGCCCTCCTGGGGGCATGAAGAAGCTAGACCTTTTTTAGGCTTCAAGGGGAATGGTTGACCTGGAGGTAAGATAGATGTGTGTGTAGGCCTTTTATTATTTTAAACTCTTTTTTTCTTATGCTATGTTCTGACAGTTAAGATTTGTTTTAAGAAAGCTGGTTTGGGTCACTGTATTCATTTCAGGTCACGCTCTCCTGAGGGAAAGACCTGCAGGTACCATATTTAGTCAGGCCTGCTGGGATAAGCATGGTCAATATGCAAGGTCCTGTTGTGTAGGACTCGATTTAGGAGAGGGAGAATTGTGGGATGCCACCCTAGGGAAAGAAAAGACTGGGGCTTTTCAGCTTGGAAAAGAGACGAGTAAGGGGGAATATGATCGAGGTCTTTTAAATCATGACTGGTGTGGAGAAAGTAAATAATGAAGTGTTGTTTGCTCCTTCTCATAATACAAGATCTAGGCGTCATCCAATGAAATGAATGGGCAGAAGGTTTAAAACAAACAAAAGGAAATATTTCTTCACACAACGCACAGTAAACCTGTGGAGCTCTTTGCCAGAGAATGTTGTGAAGGCCATGACTATAACAGGGTTCAAAAAAGAACTAGATAAATTCATGGAGGATAGGTCCATCAGTGGCTATTAGTCAGGATGGGCAGGGTTGGTGTCAGAAGCTGGGAATAGGTGACGGGATGGATCACTGGATGATTACCTGTTCTGTTCATTCCCTCTGAAGCATCTGGCACTGGCCACTGTCAGAAGACTGGATACTAGGCTAGATGGACCTTTGGTCTGACCCAGTATGGCCCTTCTTATGATCTTATGAGACCTGAGATGAAGGGGATGCACTCAGAGACCAGAGAAGAGGTCAGAGGTGCAGCTAGCTCTGTAACCATGATGTACACACTTAAAAAATGAAGAAGAAGCTGTGGGACTATGGTCTCTCAGCACCAGGCTCTGTAGAGCTTGTCACTTCCTGGAACTATAGTTATTTGGTTTGTGGAATTTACAAGCATTGCTGACTGTATGTGAGGAACTTGTAAGTTCCTTGAATCAAGCTGTTGGTCTGCAGGTATGGTAAGAAATATGAGAGGTCTGTATTGATAAGCATGGAGCTTACAAGGTCTTTTAGGACTGTCCACATGCCCCAAGCCTCTGTGAGGTAACTACCTCTCCCCTTGTGTGCTGCTGATGTGCTCACTTCCCTCAGGTCTTTGAGGTCACTTCCTCTCCCCTTGTATCCTGAGGGACTGCCCCACCTGCATCAGGCCTCTGTGAGCCTGTATTTGGAGCGAATGTTCTCCTACTGCACACGCTGGTATGGACATCATGTGAGATCGTCCACACCAGGGGTTCTCAACCTCTTTCTTTCCGAGGCCCCCCCCCCAACATGCTATGAAAACTCCACAGCCTACCTGTGCCACAACAACTGTTTTTCTGCGTATAAAAGCCAGGGCCAGCATTAATGGGAGGCAAGCAGGGCAATTGCATGTGGCCCTATACCATGGTAGCCCTTGCGAAGCTAAGCTGCTCATGCTTTGGCTTCAGCCCCTGGTGGTGGAGTCAGGGCAGCATGGGCTTTCTGCCGGGGGCCCCAATGAGGCTAATGCCAGCCTTGTTTGGTGGACCCTCTGAAATCTGCTGCTCATGGACCCCCAGGGGCCCTTGGACCCCTGGTTGAGAACTGCTACTCCACATTTTCCTGGCGGGTTTGTATCTCTTCCTGCCCTTCCCACTTTTTCCAGGAGCTAGATCACAGGCACCAGGTTCTTTCACCCTACGGCTTCCTGATTATTTTTCTCGTATTCTGAAATCATGAATACCGAGCGTTAGCCAGTATTTACATACAATTTGTGACAAATATGAACTGTGTTGCATAGCTATATTATTTCCCTTGGACAGTAAGCCAGCATCAGGGACGTATACAATTCCTACGAAGTATGTCATAGTAGGTCAGCAAGGTCTCTGTGTGAGCATGGTATACGGCTAGTATTTGGGAAGGAAATTGTTTAGATTAAATATACAAACAACATATGAGGCTGAAATTATTATGCATTTATAATAGTGTTCATTCTCATGGGCTGGTCAGGAAAGGGCAGAGTTTATTAAGCATGCAGTCTACTTGAGCTATAGTTGAGAAGGCACATGATCTAGTAGATGGAATTTAGGAACTCCGGAGTTCCATTCTTTGCTCTGCCACTGGCTTCCTCTGGGTCAGCAGGGCAATATACATGTAGGTTATTTGAGATAGTGTATACCTAGTTACACAACAGGAGTGTTTTGGGATTTGGTTAACTACATGTCCTAAGGTCTGTACAAAGTGCCACATAAGTGTAGTTAACAACCAAACAACTTATTTGAAAAGTTTCTGCAAAGGCAACAGGGGAAAAAAAATCTCTTAAGGGAAACTGAAAAGGGGATCTGATGAAATTGCGTTTATGCTTTTTTGTTTCCCTGTGGTGTTTGATGGAGTTCTGGAAAGGTATTTGTTCTTGGTTTTTAAACTTCATTTGGTACAGTATTGGAAAGGGTTTTGCCACTGCTGAGCCACCCCCTTGAGTGGTGGTAGCTAGATTGATGGGATAATTCTCCCGTTGATCTAGCAGTGTCTATACTAGGGCTTAGGTTGGCTTAAATACTTCTCTTAGGCCTGGTCTACACTGCGCTGGGGGAGGGGGTGGGAATCGATCTAAGATACGCAACTTCAGCTACGAGAATAGCGTAGCTGAAGTCTACGTATCTTAGATCGACTTAGAATCACTTACTTCGCGTCCTTGCGGCGCGGGATCGACGGCCGCCACTCCCCTGTCTACTCCGCTTCCCGCTCTCGCTGTGGTGGAGTTCCGGAGTCAACGGCAGAGCGATCGGGGATCGATTTATCATGTCTACACTAGACACGATAAATCGATCCCCGATAGATCGATCACTACCTGTCGATCCGACGGGTAGCATAGATGTGGCCTTAGGGGTGTAGAACCAGGCCTTAGAAATAAGAGGAATGTCAAATCTTCCATATTTTTCTGGAAGACCCAGGGGTAGGATGGGAGATCTCCTGGCCCTTCATTGAGGAGGCAGGGGTGTTAAGCTCTTTAAAAAGATTCTTCTTCCAACCGTTTCTTAAGTGATATTTGTTACCTAAGTGTTAACAAAAGTAAAATAAGTTTTAAAATGCCGTATTAAAAATTCCTTCCCATCCCAATTGCTTGGGTTTCTTTTCCTTGATATGTCTGATGTTCTAAACCTACGATTTCCTCACACATCCATGGAACAACAAGGTAGATAAAACCCGCTGTGACAAAGTTCCTCCTCTACCTTGGTGGGTCTTGCGCTTATTGGCGGATTTGCTCGCCTTCGAGCTTCACGGCAGCCCTCAGTTTGGCCGTTTTCGTGAACCCACAGTCCAGGTCAACTCCTCCTGTGTCTGACCAGGAGTTGAGAGGTTTGGGGGGAACCCAGGCCCGCCCTCTACTCCGGGTTCCAGCCCAGGGCCCTGTGGAATGCAGCTGTCTAGAGTGCCTCCTGGAACAGCTGTGCGACAGCTACAACTCCCTGGGCTACTTCCCCATGGCCTCCTCCCAACACCTTCTTTATCCTCACCATAGGACCTTCCTCCTGGTGTCTGATAATGCTTGTACTCCTCAGTCCTCCAACAGTCCGCGTTCTCACTCTCAGCTCCTAGTGCCTCTTGCTCCCAGCTCCTTACACGCGCACGACAAACGGAAGTGCGCTCCTTTTAAACCCAGGTGCCCTGATTAGCCTGCCTTAATTGATTCTAGCAGCTTCTTGATTGGCTGCAGGTGTTCTAATCAGCCTGTCTGTCTTAATTGTCTCGAGAAGGTTCCTGATTGTTCTGGAACCTTCCCTGTTACCTTACCCAGGGAAAAGGGACCTACTTAACCTGGGGCTAATATATTTGCCTTCTGTTACTCTCCTGCAGCCATCTGGTCTGACCCTGTCACACTGCATTTCAGATATGGTTTTTTGATTTTGAATTAAATGCCCTGAAAATGAGATTTATTAAGGGAGACGATCAGATAAAGACAAAATAAACTGTATCCATAATAGACCTAGTCTTATTTTCAGCCGAATTGAAGCTAGATAGGTTCACCTTGGATTAAGGCCTAGTCTGTACTAGAAAATTAGGTTGGCTTAACTAAGTCCATCAGGAGTGTGAAAGAGCCACACTTACGAGCAGCATAGCATAGTTATGGCGATCTAACCCCCAATGTAGATAGTAAATTCTTCCATTGATCTAATTGCCACTTTTTGGGGAGGTGGATTACCTATGCCGATGGGAGAACGCCTTGTGTTGGTGTAGGTAGCATCTAGCGAGGGTTGCCAACTGTCTAATCACACAAACCCAAATGCCCCTGCTTCGCCCCTTCTCCAAGGCCCCGCCCCGCTCACTCCCTCCTCCCTCCCTCTGTTGCCCGCTCTCCCCCACCCTCACTCACTTTCACCAGGCTGTGGTAGGGGGTTGGGTTGTGGGAGTGGGTGCGGGCTCTGGCCTGGGGCCGAAGGGTTCAGAGTGTGGGAGGGGGCTCCAGGCTGAGCCTGGGATAAGGGATTAGGGTGGAGATGGGAGTGCGGGATGCAAGCTCTGGGCGGGAGCTGGGTGCAGGAGGGGGCTCAGGGCTGGGGCAGGGGATTGGGGTGCAGGATGGGGTGAGGGGTGTGGGCTCTGGGAGAGAGTTTGGGTGAAGGAGGGGACTCTGGGCTGGGGCAAGGGGTTGGAGTGCAGGAAGGGGTGTGGGGTGTGGACTCTGGGAGGGAGTTTGCGTGCGGGAGGGGGCTCAGGGTTGGGTCAGGGGGTTGGGGTGTGGGAGGGGGTGTGGGGTCCAGCCAGGTGGCACTTACCTCGGGCGGCTCCTGGGCGGTGGTGCAGTGGGGCTAAGGCAGGCTCCCTGCCTACCCTGGCCCTGCACCACTCCTGGAAGCCGCCGGCATGACCCTGCGGGAGGGGGAGGGGGGGCAGGGGGATCTCCGGCCAACGGGACCTGCGGAGTTGGCACTCGGGGTGGGGGCAGCGTGTGGAGACCCCCTCCCCCCTCCCAGAGGCTGCAGGGACATGCCAGCCACTTCTGGGAGCGGCGCAAGGCCAGGGCAGACAGGGAGCCTGCCTTAGCCCCGCTGCACTGCTGGACTTTTAGCGGCCTAAAATCTCCCTTTTTGGCTTCAGTAGTGTCCGGGAGATAGAGCCTGATTCCGGGACACTCCTGGCGAAACTGAGAGTGTTGGCAACCTTTCGTCTAGCTGTAGCATTTCAAGTGTAGACAAGCCCTGAGCCCTTCATTTCTGCCCAGGATGCTCTTGGCAGGCCTGCTGGTTAGAGACCAATGGAGTTTTTGTGTTCTTCCCCTCCTCTTTACTTGACTCAGCCCTTTTATATTTCAATAGCATATTATCATACAAGGCATTTCTTCCCGTCCCTCAAGTGGTGTCCCTGGGTGCCTTATGACATGTCCACTCTCTGCATCCCAAATACCAATAGCTAGCTTCAGACTTATCAGAAACCTACCACTAGCCAGAGGCTGACTGACCCTTCAGGTAGGGTCCTGGGGAAGCAACCTGGTGTAATAGCTTCGCTGTTGTGTGTGCCCCTCCTACTGCGCTCATCTGTCACATTTACCTGTGTCTAGAGTAGGGGATTAATCCATTTTTGTTAAATCCAGTGATGCTGCTGTTCAAAGAGGGCTCTCCAGGAGCTATTTCTACCTCCGTGGGTAGGACCTGAGGACAGTCTCCTAAAGTTGCACGAGTGTAATTATGTACATCTACACAGCCTGCTGCAACAAGCCTCTGAATCTGGGTTGACAGACTTGGGCTTTTGGGGCTTGCACTACCATGCTAATAATAGCTGTGTAGAAGTCGCAGCTTGGGCTCTGAAGCCTGGGGATACAGGTGGGATTCAGAGACCAAGCTCCAGCCTGAGCTGCAGCTTAAAAGCACTGTCCGCACTGTTGTTTGTAGTGTGAGCCCCACAAGCCCAAGTCTGTTGACTGGGCTCAGAGGCTCACTGCTGCTGGCTGTGTAGATCAGCAGTGCCCAAACTTTTCCTCTTGTGCCTCCCCCTACCAATAATGGAATGTGTTCTGTCTGCCCCCGCCCCGGTGTCTGAGAGCAGAGTTGTGGCAGAGAGCAGGGGCTGACAACCAAACTATGGCTGGGAGCAGAGGCAGGGCAGCAGCCAGGGACTGGGGGCGGAGCTGGGGTCACAGCTGGAGCAGAGCTGGGGGCAGACCAGGCCTGGATGATGCTCCCTCCACACCCTCCCATGAGGGCTGTCCTGGGCCCCACTGCGCCCCGATGGACAGGGCACACCCCACAGTTTGGGGACCACTGGCGTAGAGGTATACTATGTGAGCTCAGTACCTAGTAAGGCTGCAGCTGGGCTAGGGACATGGAACAGCGTTCTTATCTCCTGAGGAGGCCCCCTAGAGAGTGGGCTCATAGCTGGAGTTGGATTGGTGATCCCTACAAAATAGTAACTTATCCTGCCTCTCCTGGAGCATGCTAACAATTATCTGACCCTAACTGAAACCTGTTCACCCCAGAGGTGCCTGTATTTCAGTAGTAGGCAAAAGGACTTCTGTTTGTACAGGGTTTGATCCCAGAGTCCATGTGTACCCAGATCTCCTATTGACTATAGCCGGAGTGTCAATTGTGCTGTTAGTTACTAGAGTCTGCCATCTCAGGATATTGTTTGATCACCAGCTGCTGTTAATCAAACATAGAGCAACAGTTCCTTGACTTTAGCAAAGTTTTTGACATGGTCTCCCACAGTATTCTTGCCAGCAAGTTAAAGAAGTGTGGGCTGGATGAATGGACTATAAGGTGGACAGAAAGTTGGCTAGATTGTCGGGCTCAACGGGTAGTGATCAATGGCTCCGTGTCTAGTTGGCAGCCGGTATCAAGTGGAGTGCCGCAAGGGTCGGTCCTCGGGCCAGTTTTGTTCAATATCTTCATAAATGATCTAGAGGATGGTGTGGATTGCACCCTCAGCGAGTTTGCAGATGACACTAAACTGGGAGGAGTGTTAGATACGCTGGAGGGTACGGATAGGATACAGAGGGCCCTAGACAAATTAGAGGATTGGGCCAAAAGAAATCTGATGAGGTTCAACAAGGACAAGTGCCGAGTCCTGCACTTAGGACGGAAGAATCCCATGCACTGCTACAGACTAGGGACCGAATGGCTCGGCAGCAGTTCTGCAGAAAAGGACCTAGGGGTTACAGTGGATGAGAAGCTGAATATGAGTCAACAGTGTGCCCTTGTTGCCAAGAAGGCCAATGGCATTTTGGGATGTATATGTAGGGGGCATTGCCTGCAGGTGGAGGGACGTGATCGTTCCTCTCTATTCAACATTGGTGAGGCCTCATCTGGAGTACTATGTCCAGTTTTGGGCCCCACACTACAAGAAGGATGTGGAAAAATTGGAGGGAGTCCAGCAGAGGGCAACAAAAATGATTAGGGGTCTGGAACACATGATTTATGAGGAGAGGCTGAGGGAACTGGGATTGTTTAGTCTGCAGAAGAGAAGAATGAGGGGGGATTTGATCGGTGCTTTCAACTACCTGAAAGGGGGATCCAAAGAGGATGGCTCTAGACTGTTCTCAGTGGTAGCAGATGACAGAACAAGGAGTAATGGTCTCAAGTTGCAGTGGGGGAGATTTAGGTTGGATATTAGAAAAACTTTTTCACTAAGAGGATGGTGAAACGCTGGAATACGTTACCCTGGGAGGTGGTGGAATCTCCTTCCTTAGATATTTTTAAGGTCAGGTTTGACAAAGCCCTGGCTGGGATGATTTAGTTGGGGATTGGTCCTGCTTTGAGCAGGGGGTTGGACTAGATGACCTCCTGAGGTCCCTTCCAACCCTGATATTCTATGAGTTGCCAGGAAAACACTTCTTCATCTATATCTGTCCCAGATCTTGCTACTGTGTGTTTTGGATGTGGGGAAGTCTACCTGAGCTTCTGCCATGTTAAGATTCGATTACTGCACTGTACTGCCCTTTACATACAGATGTGCCTTAAACTGATCTGGATACTGAAGTTGGTGCTTATTAAGGAGCATATCTTGCTGGGAGCACATGACATCCATGACTCTGCATGTCGCCTGTTGGTTTTGGAGTGGAGTTTAAGGTGTTTGCTGTCAACTATAAACCCCTAAATGGCTTGGTTCCTGCTTATAGGGCCTTGCATTTCTCCTCTCCTGGGCCACAGCTGTGGTTAGTGAAGGTGCCTGAATTGAAGTCCCCTTGGTTTAAAAGAAAAGGAGATGCTGACAAGGCATTCTCTTTGAGGGCCCTTGACTTTGGAACTTATTCCTTGTGATGCTTCTTGGGGGTACCCAGGGTTCTGAGGCATCTTGCTACCACACGCCCTTAAAGATAAGTTACGCTGTCAGGTTGCCTCCTCTGTGAAAGATCCAGGGTGTCTGTCTGTACACACAGACATCTCAGAGGAAACCATTGTCCTTGTTCATAAGCAGGACATTCTCCTGTTTGTTCTTTTTCCCCCTGTAAACTCCTTTCTTGTAGATTTTTCCATCTCTTAATCGATATCTGGCTCAGTATGCAAATAGGCTTCCATTATGGAGCGAACAGTACAGATATGACCAGACGGGGAGGTTTAAGCATCTGTTACGTCCTGCCTGAAAGGAACCTGTCCGAGGCACGTCACCTTCATCTGCCTTACCTTAAGAACATAATTTTTAGTATAGATACATAACTTCTTAAATATTATCCTTGCATACATTTTGCAATGATTATGGTGACCATTAGTAGAGACCTTACATGCCGCCTTTAGTGAAGTATTAAGTATGTGCCCTCTGCCAATTGGCATCAAGAGGCCCCTGAGTCACACTCCTTCGCCACCCAGGACTGAAATAGCCTAGGTCTTTGGGGAGGGAGGAACATAAGGGCTGGTATTTGTGGATGACAGTGTTTGATTTTTATCACTGGTTGTTTTAAGGTTAGGGAAGCTCTTGAGTTATTTCTTTTGTGGCTGTATGTATGTGACATTTATATGAAAGGCGCCTGGATCCTCAAACAAATGGTTTTAAAATACTTGTTATAAGTAGAAATTTAATAATAAGGAATCACAGGATCAGATCCTATACTTCACACAATCTGTTAGATCCTAAAGTGCCTTACTATGTGGTTGAAAGGAAGACACTATATAAATGTAAGAAAATTACTTTGGATGCATGAGACCAGATGTAGAGTAACTGTTACTGAGATTTCTTGCTATGTGTACATATAGTCTTTTAAAGAATCTTCAGTTTTTGCAAGCTTTTTCCTTAATTGTTCCCTTTCTGTTCTGGCTTTAGGCTGGATTCCCAGTGGGCATAGATCTACGAACACGAGTTCTTCAGTTCGTAGAAGACAGAATGCAGACTACTATGGTAATATACTATTTTCATTGATTGGATGCAAGATAAAATGTGGGTATAAATAGCCTCCTGTGTGTTACTTCTCAGGTACAGTCAGTACTCCTGGGGGAATTCTGTGCCAAAAATAGAAAATTCTGTGCACAATATCTTAAAATTCTTTAAAATTCTATGTATTTTATTTGTCAAAATAACACAATATAATCACGCTGGTTTCAGTTATTTTGGTAATTTACTTCAAAATACTTGTCAAGAACTATGTCTGTAACAGTACAGACAAGGAAAAAAAGATTCAGGAAATGTTTTTGACAAATAGATTCCTTACTGGGAATATTAATACAGAACTTTGAGTAATAATTCATTTAAACGACAATTTAGAAATGTATCTCCTGCACCCCTCAGAAGCAGTGCAAAGGCTTGGGGGAGTTGTGGGTAATGGAGGAGCTGAGGGAGAGGGAAGTAATTGCTCAGAAGCAGCCTGGGACAGAACCTGAATGGTTGGTGGGTATGGGTGGGAGAAGTATGAAACAGGGTTTTTTTGGGGAGAGAGATTTTTAGGGAGTTGGGGAACCTCCCCCATGCTGACCCTGGCTGTCCACTAGCCTCTCCCATTCAGTCAGGCACATCTGCCCCTGTCCCATGTGTCCCTGCACTGCCACTCAACCACAGTTCCACCACTGTCCCCATGTGTCCCTGCACTTTCCTTCCCATGCACCCCCACCCCTGGTCCCCATTTGACCCTGCACACCCCCACCCCCGGTTTCCCTGCAGCCCTTCTCTCGTTTAGCCTCTGCTCTAGTCTGTCCCCCGCAACAGCCCCGTATGCCCTGCTCTGTCTGTCCCCCCCAGTATCGCATCTTCCTCACCTGACCTCACAGCCACATCGCTATGAGAAAACCAGCCTCTGCTCTCTCCCTCTCGGCTGCTGGCTGCTACAGTGAGCTTGCTACCCTCTGTTTTGGTGCCACAGCAGCCCCTGTTGAGTGAAAGATGCAACTGCAGTGCCTCTCTGACAGAATGTATTTTCTGTGGAGAAAAAAAAATCTGTGGGGTACCTGAATTCTGCACATGTGCAGTGGCGCAGAATTCCCCCAGGAGTAAGTCAGAGCTTGAGTGGGTTATGTGATCTCACATTACTGCAATACATGAAGTGGAGTTTTCACCCCATGTGCTACCTATTTATTCAACTCATAGGTCCTTCAAATAGAAACAGAGGATCCCAGGAGTATGTGTGTGGGAGGGAGACTGTGAAATTGTTTAAATGTTGCAGTACTTAGTTATATCACAGTTGGGTCACTTTTTTTTTTTTTCCTTTTTTTCAAAATGAGGATTTCTGAACATGCCCTGAATTCCACATTCACACCTTGCTGAGTGTTTGCTGTAGGATTTAGCAAAATTTTAAGGAATATTTTAATTATTCACTCTTTTTCCTAACCTCTCCCCACAGCTAACTGGAATAGTAATTGGAGCTGCAGTGGCATTGCCCCTTATAGGGATTTTTGTGTTTGTCGTTTACAGAAAGGTGAAGCAATCTAGTAAGTACTCAACTTGCTACACATGCTTTAAAACAGAATCTTCTCAGTGGAATTCCTTTACCCTAATATTTCCTTAATGTGATGGAGCCAGTGCTTGTTCTGGAGGTAATGATTCAAGCAGGAAAATAGCCTTAAAAGGACACAGAAGTTTTGTTGCATTGCTGATTGTGTTAACTGTCCAAGTGTCTGCAGTGTTCAGGAAGCTTAAAATTAGATGGGTTTAGTTTCTTTAGCATATAATAAACTCCATGGCATCACAATCAATATGTAAATAACTTGGTGTAATCAGGAGATGTCACTGAGGTTGAGTGGGACAGAGGTGAAAATTGGGGGCATCCCTGTGAGGGACAACTGATGGATCCAGTGCACAGCTATAGAAGGAGCCCAAATCTTTGGGGGAGAGGTGAAAGGCCCTTCATGGCCTTTTAAAAAATTAAATTTATAACAACTGCTCCTTGTGTATTGGAGACATGTTAAGTTCCTTCTTCAGCTGTCTGTTGTTTGGCCTGGCCTGTCGGAGCAGAAATGGCATAAATGAAACAACATGTGGTGGATCAGAGTCCAAATTCTAGACATCATGTCTCCATGGCCATCAGGGGCTGGAAGTACTATGGAGGCAGTATCCCTGGTGGCTGCTAGGAGGGCCCTTAGTATGGTTCTTGGGTCAACTTGGGGGCTGTTGTCAGGCTCCAGAGAAAGTCTGCTGGCTGGATTCTTAGCCCTTCTCTCTCTTGACAGATCTAGAACTCATTTTCCTTCTCAACTGGTAAATGTTCCTGAACTTTGCAGTGCATTTCCCTTCTCTGCTCTCCCTGCTTTGTGTTGAAACTTAGTGCATTTAATAAATTTTATTGCACAAGTGAGGGGTGCCTCTATCAAAGGGAAAAGCAGAAAAACACCATAGATTACTGCTGTTCTGTAGTTCCACTGTCAGGCAGTGCTGACAGCCCTTGGTCTCTTTAACTCCTCTTTTCGATTTCTCTACTGTGCAACTCCCGCTCCCAAGAGCTGTCTGAGCTCATCAGAGCTTCTCAAAGTATCACAAATGTTTTTTCAAGAGTATTAAAAACAAAAAGCAAGCCTTTTATCACCTCGATCACGAGGGTGAATGTGAACTGGACAAATCTTTAACATCTCATGCAATGTTGCTGACTTTAGGTGAGTGTTTTTCACTGTTTGAAAATAAGGCAGAGCTGGGAATGATTTTTGGGCTTGATGGTTCAGGGGCTACATGGGAAATTTGAATTTCCCTTCAGTGAACTTCAGCTGTTTTATTTTCCTGCATCTCCTTCTGGGCTGCATGTTGTTATGGATAGGCAACTGTCATTGCACATCCTTATGCTTCAGTAGTAGCCATGTAACCAACATAGGCGTCAACTCCATGGGTGCTCCAGACCCACGGAAAAAAAATGGTGCATGATCAGCACCCAATGGCAACACCCCCCACCCCCGATCAGGTCCTTCCCCTCCCCCAGCGCTTTTCGCCTGCCGGTGGCCTGGCTGATCAGCACTCTTCTCCCCTCCCCCCCGCTCAGCACCTTCCGCCCGCTGGTGATCAGCTGTTCAGTGGCGTGCAGGAGGAGCTGGGGGGACAGGGGGCGGAGTGAGGGTAGAGTGTGCTCGGGGGCGGAGTTGGGGTGGGAAGAGGCAGGGTGGGGCCTTGCAGCAAGGGGTGAGGTGGGGCCTGGGGTAGATCTGAGGGGGAGTACCCCCTGGCACATTAGGAAGTCGGCACCTCTGGTGACCAGCATTGATCTGCCATAGCTGAGAGCTTTCTTTCTCTAGGATCTAACCATAGTCTGCTAAAGAACTCTGAGAGCATAACTGCAGTAAGCATCTTTCTCACAGACCCTGTGAGAGCAGGGCCTGCTCTAGATAAAGAGGAGCTTTGGAAATGGGAATGGTTCCTAAAATCACCTGCCGCAGGTGGCATGACTGGCAGTTGTTCAGCACTGTAGAGATTCTGCACCTATGACTTTAAAGCTGCTTGAAAAGTATGAGTGAAACATATCCTTCAGGGAGTAATACTTAGAAATCCTAATGTGTTCAGAGCTCTACCTCTCTGGGGAGGGGATGGTGAGAAGAGACTTCTGGGACTGTCCTTATTTTCTGTTCCTCTCCTCACTAAGTGTTATGATGACCTTCTCTTCTGGGAAATAAGCACTTGAATTTGGCTCCCTTTGGTCAGTGTTGCTTCCAGGACTGACTAGGAGAAGCCTCACACTCTGACTTCCCTACCATTTGTATTTTTGCTATCTCCATAGCAGTTTTTGACCCCATGATACCTACAATCAAGGTTCCTTGGAATGCATCCCATAATCAACTACATTGTGAGGCAAAAGTAACACAGGGTTAAATCAGTCCACTGACAACTTGAACACAGGTAGCTCATCATCCAAAAAGAGTGTTTGGACAGAATAGGTTTCTTTCTTGTCATTCATTTGAAATTGTACTGACAAAAAGGAGTGGGTTTTTGGCCTAGTCTCCAACAGGAAGAAGTTGAGTTTCACATGAATTTCTGTTAATAATGTAAGTTGGATTCCAACTAGTGAGCAAGGTCAATGCACCTGCATGCTCCTCTTTCCCCTTGTTACAAACTATCTTCAGAGTTATTTGATGATTCTTTTGTGTTTCAGGACAACCTCAGCCACAAGTGCCTCAGTACAGATTTCGCAAGAGAGACAAAGTCATGTTCTATGGGCGGAAGATCATGAGAAAGGTAAGTACATCTAATGGAGAGGGAAGGGAGGGTGGAATATAAAGATTAAAATCCAGGAAGATAAATGTGAACTCCCAGATGCCTGACCTGCTTACCATGGTTATTAGCCCCAGCCCCACTGCATTTTTTCAGACGAGAAGTCTCTAATACGTTGGGTTGGTCATCCTGGATCATACGTTTTGTAGTCAGTATCCTGTTAACAGGTAGTGGGTAATGCCTGATGTTTCAGAGCAAGTTCCTCTTTCCCGTTGGAAAGAATGCACTTGTCTAGTTTTGCAGGGCTGTGTGTGGAAGGGAAAGATTCCTTCCTAACTCTTATGGTTATCTCCATAGCTGTAAGGAACAGTCAGCATGGATTCACCAAGGGCAAGTCATGCCTTTCACCTTTTCACCTAATTGCCTTCTATGATGAGATAACTGGCTCTGTCGATGAGGGGAAAGCAGTGGACGTGTTATTCCTTGACTTTAGCAAAGGGCTTTTGATATGGTTTCCCACAGTATTCTTGCCTGCAAGTTAAAGAAGTATGGGCTGGATGAACGGACTGTAAGGTAGATAGAAAGCTGGCTAGATCATCGGTTCAAAGGGTAGCGATCAGTCGCTTCATGTCTACTTGGCAGTCGGTATCAAGTGGAGTGCCACAAGGGTCAGTCCTGGGGCCAGTTTTGTTCAATATCTTCATTAATGATCTGAAGGATGGTGTGGATTGCACCCTCAGCAAGTTTGTAGATGATACTAAACTGGGAGAAGTGGTAGATATGCTGGAGAGTAGGGATAGGATACAGAGGGCCCTAGACAAATTAGAGGATTGGGCCAAAGGAAATCTGATGAGGTTCAACAAGGACAAGTGCAGAGTCCTGCACTTAGGACAGAAGAATCCCATGCACCCCTACAGACCAGGGACCAAATGGCTAGGCAGCAGTTCTGCAGAAAAGGACCTCGGGGTTACAATGGATGAGGAGCTGGATGAGAGTCAACAGTGTGCTCTTGTTGCCAAGAAGGCCAACGGCATTTTGGGCTGTATAAGTAGGAGCGTTGCCAGCAGATGGAGGGATGTGATCGTTCCCCTCTATTCGACATTGGTGAGGCCTCATCTGGATTACTGTGTCCAGTTTTGGGCCCCACCCTACAAGAAGGATGTGGAAAAATTGGAGGGAGTCCAGCGAAGGGCAACAAAAATGATTAGGGGGCTGGAGCACATGATTTATGAGGAGAGGCTGAGGGAACTGGGATTGTTTAGTCTGCGGAAGGGAAGAATGAGAGGGGATTTGATAGGTGCTTTCAACTACCTGAAAGGGGGTTCCAAGGAGGATGGATCTAGACTGTTCTCAGTGGTAGTAGATGACAGAACGAGGAGTACTGGTCTCAAGTTGCAGTGGGGGAGATTTAGGTTGGATATTAGGAAAAACTTTTTCACTGGGAGGGTGGTGAAACACTGGAATGTGTTAACTAGGAAGGTGGTGGAATCTCCTTCCTTTGGAGTTTTTAAGGTCAGGCTTGACAAAGCCCTGGCTGGGATGATTTAGGTGGGGATTGGACCTGCTTTGAGCAGGGGGTTGGACTAGATGACCTCCTGAGGTCCCTTCCAACCCTGATATTCTATGGTTCTGTAGTTACCAGTTTTATAACCTGAGAGATGAGACATGATTGCCCAGGTCTTAGCATGTATAAGTATAAAACTTCACTAATAGTTCCTAAACTATCCAAAGACCCCCTTTCTGTCCCTACATTTTAAAATCCATTTCAAGTGTATGACTTGGTGACCTCCTGAGATCAATCTGTGTGTGAAGTTTATTTTTTAAAACTAATGTATATGTTGTTAAATGCTGAGGTAGAGAGAGAGAGTTTAAAATGAACAATTCAGTTTCTTTGAAAAATACTCCATCCTTGTTTCTATTTTTAGGGTTCTCTCTGTGTTTGTGGTCTTTTATTTTAAGCTTCTTAAAACAGAGACAGAAAACTAGTTGTGAATTAATTTGAAACTTTAGTAAGGTAAATGGAGATTTGTATTTAAAATACTTTTACACTTATCAAAAAAATGAATAAATAAACTTTTGTATTGTCCTTAACATTCAAGCTCCTTAATGGGGCATGCATTTTAACTTGAAACTTACACGTACTGTTATATTTGGAAATAAGATAATTAAAATTACTTCATCCTTCATATGAAAAAAACTGCTAAGACCTTGGTGTGATGGTTTATTCTTGATGTCTGTTTAATCCAGTAATCCTCATTAACACCTATAACAGCTCCCTACCCTTTATGTGTAAGTGATGGCAGAGACTCTTGCTATCTTATTTTTCCAGGTAATGTGTGCTTTATTTTTTAGTTCTAATCTGAATACCGGCTTGGTAAAAATGGCATTGTGGGGTTCCGTGATTGTTTTATCTCTAGGACTATGTAATCAGTGCATGAGGTGTAAGATAAATCAGGAAATGCAGAAATTAAGATTCTAACAGATGCATTACACAGGCTTTCTTATAGGTGTGTGTATTATGGTTTTTCATGTAATGACGTAATGGATAATATATTGCAATAGCCATTTAACAAGGAATAGAAAATGTGACATATGGGCATTGTGGCTGAGATCCCATTATTGTAGGAATCTTGGAGTTCTGACTTCTTCTTTTAACTGTGCTATCTAATGATCCTGTATCCAGAAAGTCTGTATATGGGGGAGAGAATAAGTGTCTGGACACCTGACGAGGAGGCTAGAGGTTCCATGTTACCTATTTATTATTTATATTACGATAGTGCCTGGGTGCCCCACTCATGGACCAGGACCCCGTTATGGTAGGTGCTGAACAAACCCAGAATGAAAAGACAGTTAACAATCAATTGAAAAGTGTGTGTGTCTGGGCAAACAGCATGTGTGTGCAGTGTGCAGTGCATCTCTAGATAGGCAAATGCTCAGGCTTGGTGCTGATTTCTACTGCTCATGCCCACTCTGCAATTTTCAAAAGTTCCTGAATCTTAAGTTCCAGACAGACTTTATTCAAGCTGAATTGTGAATGGACTCTTCAGTGACTCTTTGAGTCTGCATGCCATATTTCAAGTTTAAAAATTCACCTGTTTCCTGTATGGGTAAAATTATGACTGTAAGGTTTTACACCACGTTCAGAATGTGCATTCAACCATACCAAATTCAAAAATGGCTGACTGGATTGTCCTCAGACTTTTCACACACAGATCAAACATGAGCACTTCCATCACAAAAGAATTTAAAAATAAAAAAAACATGTGAATGAGGAAAACAAGATAATAGTGGAACTGATTTTCAGGCAGAATGGTAGCACTTGTTATTAAATGACTCCTGTTATATTTGCAAACAAATTGCCCGTTTTCATACGGAAGTTTTCAGTAGCAGCAACATCCAACTTATTACTCTGACAGGCTCTGGGGTAAATCCACTCTTGAATTAAGTTCTTGTTAAGCTGTACTTAACATCTTTGTGTGTTTTCTGCATCAGTGATGTTTCCATAGACTTTGCCATTTTGAGACACTTTGCCAGGATTTGCCTTAGAGCTGCTTAGCTGCCTGTCTTTGGCGGTTGTTCTGTTTCTGGTGAAATGCCTGTCTGCCATGACATGCCTCTCTTGATCTTTGCAGTATTGTTTGTTGCAAATGCCAGTTCTTGCTGTCTCACCATGCAGGACTTCTCAAGAGTCTGGAGCAATTTCTTGCTTTGTTCATAGGGACAGTCCAGGTTTCTAAGCCTCATTCCATTCCTGAAAGGACATCCTTAGCCAATTTGGCAAATATAGGTGTTCATTCTGAGTTCAGTCTTTCTAAATGCACTTTGATTCCAATTTTGTTCTTCTGTTGATTTCTTCAAACCAGCCACTCTTTCTCTAGAACGTGTGGTGGTTTTGTTTTCTTTTTTCTTCCCCTACACTGGGATGGAGCGAATGTCGTATTGTTTCCTATTGACAAATGTATGTAAAGAGGACATCTTGATTTTGAAGAAACAGTTTCCTCTCTTAGTAAAGAATGCAGTTCAGTTTTTTCCATTTTTGGCTTACATTTAGCTTAATTGTGTGGTCTTCAACAGGCAAGAGAAAGCTTAATGTCCATATAACTCCATGCAAGGGGACATGGAAGCTATGAAGAAACAATCCGACTAAATACAGTAGGAATAACTGTTTGTAAAAAATAAATATATGATGGGTGGTCTGGTAGTGCTGTCTGACTAACACTTCCCATTGTAAGATCTGGTTTTGCAGTTGCTTTTAATTTTACCATACTTTCGTTGTTTGGGCTGAAGTTTTGGATGCTGGGTATTCAGTCATTTCTGGGCAGGAATCTGGGGAAAATGTGTTGTTTTGCCTATGTTTTTAAAAAAAGAAGGCAAAAAAACCCTTCCAACCCTTTCATTGAGATGCTCATATTTGAAGGCATTTTGTATTCATATGATAAAATCACCTTTTCTTTTTCTTCTGGGAATTTAGACCTGTGTTTATTTTTATTCTTTGTCTGAAGGTATAAAGCAAGTGAAAGATACTAGTTTCTGTCTGCTATACTTCTGGTAAAGTTAAATTGCTGAGTTTCTGATTTTATGATGCTTGGAGATATTGATGGCCAAGAGACCCACTTGTCTGTTGATGCAAGAGATGAGACAGAGTCTGAAAATTCTCATTACAGAAGCATATAATGGAATTGAATTTCCTGAGGGATAAACGGGATATTTAAAAAAAATTAAAAATTAGGAAGTTTTCTTGATCTTGCAATGTTTTCATTCCTCCACTAAGTGGCACTCCAGTTACTGCATTTATTGTGCTATTTAAGTGTTAGGACCCGTGTCCTCATTTATATATTTCACTAAAATGTATAAGTCCGTTCTTGGCATTGATTAAGTGTATCAGGCCTCAGTGCATCAGCATTAGTGATTGCCAGACTAATACTTACACTTTAAAAGATTACTTCTATGTTTCTGGTGCTTGCAATTCTTGGTCAGAAATACTCTGTCTGAGGTTTTTCTGTATCTCCCATCACCATTATATTAATTGCTCACTAAAAAGTACAGTGAAACTTCTCTCTAAAAAGAAAATGCCATGATGTAGCACACTGCCCTAGCGCTCATGTAGGTCCTGATCCTGCAAAGCCTTACATATGCACTTAACTTTACATGGATTCCAATGGTGCCACACATGTGCGTGACTTTGCAGGATCAGGACCTTTAGAGGTTGTTGGAATTTTCTTGAAACAGATTTTTGTTTTGTTGTTTCCTGTAGGTGACAACTCTCCCAAACTCTCTGGTTGGGAACATGGTGCCTCGTCAAAGGATGCGGAAAAGAGCAAAGGTTTTGTCTTTGGCTAAGAGGTACAGTTACGTGGTAATGGAGGTCCTGTGCATTGCTGTGGTCGTGTATAGATGCAATTAACTTTATGCAAAAATTGTAGGAGTTCTAGTTTGGCTCCTGTGGTAGTAGGGGTGAAGGACTCCTATTTGTTTTGTAAACTTAGGCCTGGTCTACACTACGAGTTTAGGTCGAATTTAGCAGCGTTATCTCGATTTAACCCTGCACCCGTCCACACGACGAAGCCCTTTTTTTCGACTTAAAGGGCTCTTAAAATCGATTTCTTTACTCCACCCCCGACAAGGGGATTAGCGCTGAAATCGGCCTTGCCGGGTCGAATTTGGGGTACTGTGGACGCAATTCGATGGTATTGGCCTCCGGGAGCTATCCCAGAGTGCTCAGTTGTGACCGCTCTGGACAGCGCTTTCAACTCAGATGCACTGGCCAGGTATAGAGGAAAAGGCCCGTGAACTTTTGAATCTCATTTCCTGTGTGGCAAGCTCACCTGCGCAGGTCACCATGCAGAGCTCATCATCACAGGAGTCCATGCAATCCCAGAATCGCCGAAGAGCTCCAGCATGGACTGAATGGGAGGTACGGGATCTGATCGCTGTATGGGGAGATGACTCCGTGCTGGCAGAACTCCTTTTGAAAAGATGAAATGCCAAAAAGTTTGAAAAAATCTCCAGTGGCATGAAGGACAGAAGCTATAACAGGGACCCGCAGCAGTGCCACGTGAAGATTAAGGAGCTCAGGCAAGCCTACTAATAAACCAGAGAGGCAAACGGTCACTCCGAGCCCCAGACATGCCACTTCTATGATGAGCTGCATGCCATTCTAGGGGGTGCAGCCACCACTACCCCAACCCTGTGCTTTGACTCCGTCCAAGGAGTGGGAGGCAACACGGAAGCGGGTTTTGGGGCCGAGGAAGATGAGGAGGAGGAGGTAGCTCACAGCAAGGAAGCGGGGAAACCGGTTTCCCCAACAGTCAGGATCTGTTTATCACTCTGGACCTGGACCCAGTACCCTCCGAACCCACCCAAGGTGGGCTCCCGGACCCTGAAGGCAGAGAAGGGACCTCTGGTGAGTGTACCTTTGTAAATATTATACATGGTTTAAAAGCAAGCGTGTTTAATGATTAATTTGCCCTGGCATTCGCGGCCAGTACAGCTACTGGAAAAGTCTGTTAATGTGTCTGGGGATGGAGCGGAAATCCTCCAGGGACATCTCCATAAAGCTCTCCTGGATGTACTCCCAAAGCCTTTGCAAAAGGTTTCTGGGGAGGGCAGCCTTATTTCCCTCCTCCATGGTAGGACACTTTACTACGCCAGGCCAGTAGCACATAGTTGGGAATCATTGCAGAACAAAGCATTGCAGCATATAGTCCCGGTGTTTGCTGGCATTCAAACAACATCCGTTCTTTGTCTCTCTGTGTTACCCTCAGGAGAGTTTTCAGAGTAGCAGCCGTGTTAGTCTGTATCCGCAAAAAGAAAAGGAGTCTCTAAGGTGCCACAAGTCCTAACAAATTTATTTGAGCATAAGCTTTCGTGAGTCCACTGAATGCATCTGATGAAGTGAGCTGTAGCTCACGAAAGCTTATGCTCAGATAAATTTGTTAGTCTCTAAGGTGCCACAAGTACTCCTTTTCTTTTTCCTCAGGAGAGTGATATCATTCATGGTCACCTGGTTGAAATAGGGTGGTTTTAGTAAGCGGACACTCAGAGGTGCCTGTTCCTGCTGGGCTGTTTGCCTGTGGCTGAACAGAAATCTGCCCCGCTGTTAGCCACGCGGTGCGGGGAGGGGGAAGCCATTATCCCAGAGAATTGTGTGTGTGTGTGTGTGTGTAGTTGGGTTTCTGCTGCACGTGAACCCAGAAACCGCAGCCCCACCTTTTAAATGGTCAACCCAACGGCTATTTCGTAGGGGAAATGAGGGCGCTGCTGTTTGAAACCATTCCCACATGTTATGAAGGTTAAAGAAGCCAAAAGACTGTGGCTTACCATGGCTGCCTGCAAGCGGAAATCTGCTGCACGGCCCTGCGTGAGTGATCTCTCACACCAAACCGGCAGACCCTCAATAAGAGGCAAAATGCAACCTTGTAATGAAAGCACATGTGCTATGTAATGTTAACAGCAAGGTTTATCGTGAAAGAGTCTACCCATTGTTCTATAAAATGTGTCTTTCTAACTACCACTCTCCCTTTTTTTTCCCTCCACCAGCTGCATGTTTCTGCTTCCCAGGAGCTAGCTAAGATTAGAAGGTGAAAAAAATGCACTTGTGATGAAATGTTCTCTGAACTCATGCTGTCCTCCCACACTGACAGAGCACAGCAAAATGTGTGGAGGCAGACAATCTCAGAGTGCAGGAAAACACAATATGACCACAAGGAGAGGTGGCGGGCTGAAGATGGTTAGTGGCGTCAGCTTGCTGAAAGAAGGCAGGAGTCAATGCTCAGGCTGCTGGAGGATCAAACTCATATGCTCCAGCATATGGTTGAGCTGCAGGAAAGGCAGCAGGAGCACAGATTGCCGCTACAGCCCCTGTGGAACCAACCGCCCTCCTCCCCAAGTTCCATAGCCTCCTCACCCAGACGCCCAAGAACGCGGTGCGAGGGCCTCCGGCCACCCAGCCACTCCACCCCAGAGGACTGCCCAAGCAATAGAAGGCTGGCATTCAATAAGTTTTAAAGTTTTAAACTTTTAAAGTGCTGTGTGGCCTTGTCCTTTCCTCCTCCACCACCACCCCACCCGTTGCTTCCCTCCTCTACCACCCCTCCTGGGCTACCTTGGCAGTTATTCCCCTATTTGTGTGATGAATAAATAAAGAATGCATGAATGTGAAACAACAATGACTTTATTGCCTCTGCAAGCGGTGATTGAAGTGGGGAGGGGAGGGTGCTTAGCTTACTGGAAATTAGAGTGAAACTGGGGGAGGGGGGGGGCGTTTCCATCAAGGAGAAACAAACAGAACTTTCACACCGTAGCCTGGCCATTCCTGAAACTGGTTTTCAAAGCTTCTCTGATGCGCACCACGCCCTCCTGTATTCTTCTAACTGCCCTGGTGTCTGGCTGCGCGTAATCAGCGGCCAGGCGATTTGCCTCAACCTTCCACCCCGCCATAAACGACTCCTCCTTACTCTCACAGATATTGTGGAGAGCACAGCAAGCAATAATAACAATGGGAATATTGGTTTTGCTGCGGTCTAACCGAGTCAGTAAACTGCGCCAGCGCACTTTTAAACGTCCAAATGCACATTCTACCACCATTCTGCACTTGCTCAGCCTATAGCTGAACAGCTCCAGACTACTGTCCAGGGAGCCTGTGTATGGCTTCATGAGCCAGGGCATTAAGGGGTAGGCTGGGTCCCCAAGGATAAGTATAGGCATTTCAACATCCCCAACGGTTATTTTCTGGTCTGGAAAGTAAGTCCCTTGCTGCAGCTTTTGACACAGACCAGAGTTCCTGAAGATGCGAGCGTCATGTACCTTTCCCGGCCATCCCAAGTTGATGTTGGTGAAACGTCCCTTGTGATCCACCAGTGCTTGCAGCACCACTGAAAAGTACCCCTTTCGGTTTATGTACTCACTGCCTTGGTGCTCCGGTGCCAAGACAGGGATATGGGTTCCATCTATCGCCCCACCACAGTTAGGGAATCCCCATTGCAGCAAAGCCATCCACGATGACCTGCACATTTCCCAGAGTCACTACCCTTGATAGCAGCAGCTCAGTGATAGCATTGGCTACTTGCATCACAGCAGCCCGCACAGTAGATTTGCCCACTCCAAATTGAATCCCGACTGACCGGTAGCTGTCTGGCATAGCAAGCTTCCACAGGGCTATTGCCACTTGCTTGTGAACTGTGAGGGCTGCTCTTATCTTGGTATTCTTGCGCTTCAGAGCAGGGGAAAGCAAGTCACAAAGTTCCATGAAAGTGCCCTTACGCATGCGAAAGTTTCGCAGCCACTGGGAATCGTCGCAGACCCGCAACACTGTGCGGTCCCACCAGTCTGTGCTTGTTTCCCGGGCCCAGAATCGGCGTTCCACGCCATGAACCTACCCAACTGGCACCATGATGTGCACATTGCAGGGGCCCGTACTTTGTGAGAAGTCTATGCCCAAGTCCTCATCATAGAATCATAGAATATCAGGGTTGGAAGGGAACTCAGGAGGTCGTCTAGTCCAACCCCCTGCTCCAAGCAGGACCAATCCCCAACTAAATCATCCCAGCCAGGGCTTTGTCAAGCCTGACCTTAAAAATATCTAAGGAAGGAGATTCCACCACCTCCCAGGGTAACGCATTCCAGTGTTTCACCACCCTCCTAGTGAAAAAGTTTTTTCCTAATATCCAACCTAAACCTCCCCCACTGCAACTTGAGACCATTACTCCTTGTTCTGTCATCAGCTACCACTGAGAACAGTCTAGATCCATCCTCCTTGGAACCCCCTTTCAGGTAGTTGAAAGCAGCTATCAAATCCCCCCTCATTCTTCTCTTCCGCAGACTAAACAATTACAGTTCCCTCAGCCTCTCCTCATAAGTCATGTGTTCTAGTCCCCTAATCATTTTTGTTGCCCTCCGCTGGACTCTTTCCAATTTTTCCACATCCTTCTTGTAGTGTGGGGCCCAAAACTGGACACAGTACTCCAGATGAGGCCTCACCAATGTTGAATAGAGGGGAACGATCACGTCTCTCGATCTGCTGGCAATGCCCCTAAATATACATCCCAAAATGCCATTGGCCTTCTTGGCAACAAGGGCACACTGTTGACTCATATCCAGCTTCTCATCCACTGTAACCCCTAGGTCCTTTTCTGCAGAACTGCTGCCAAGCCATTTGGTCCCTAGTCTGTAGCGGTGCATGGGATTCTTCCGTCCTAAGTGCAGGACTCTGCACTTATCCTTGTTGAACCTCATCAGATTTCTTTTGGCCCAATCCTCCAATTTGTCTAGGTCCCTCTGTATCCTATCCCTACCCTCCAGCGTATCTACCTCTCCTCCCAGTTTAGTGTCATCTGCAAACTTGCTGAGGGTGCAATCCACACTATCCTCCAGATCATTTATGAAGATATTGAACAAAACCGGCCCCAGGACCGACCCTTGGGGCACTCCACTTGATACCGGCTGCCAAGTAGACATGGAGCCATTGATCACTACCCGTTGAGCCCGACAATCTAGCCAGCTTTCTATCCTCCTTATAGTCCATTCATCCAGCCCATACTTCTTTAACTTGCTGGCAAGAACACTGTGGGAGACCGTGTCAAAAGCTTTGTTAAATTCAAGGAACAACACATCCACTGCTTTCCTTTCATCCACAGAGCCAGTTATCTCGTCATAGAAGGCAATTAGATTAGTCAGGCTTGACTTGCCCTTGGTGGATCCATGCTGACTGTTCCTGATCACTTTCCTCTCCTCTAAGTGCTTCAGAATTGATTCCTTGACGACCTGCTCCATGATTTTTCAGAGACTGAGGTGAGGCTGACCAGCCTGTAGTTCCCGCCATCCTCCTCCTTCCCTTTTTTAAAGATGGGCACTACAGTAGCCTTTTTCCAGTCTTCTGGGACTTCCCGCAATCGCCATGAGTTTTCAAAGATAATGGCCAATGGCTCTGCAATCACATCCGCCAACTCCTTTAGCACTCTCGGATGCAGCGCATCCGGCCCCATGCATTTATGCTCGTCCAGCTTTTCTAAATAGTCCCGAACCACTTTTTTCTCCACAGCGGGCTAGTTACCTCCTCCCCATGCTGTGCTGCCCAGTGCAGTAGTCCGGGAGCTGACCTTGTACATGAAGACAGAGGGAAAAAAAGCATTGAGTACATTAGCTTTTTCCACATCCTCTGTCACTAGGTTGCTTCCCTCATTCAGTAAGGGGCCCACACTTTCCTTGACTTTCTTCTTGTTGCTAACATACCTGAAGAAACCCTTCTTGTTGTTCTTAACATCTCTTGCTAGCTGCAACTCCAGGTGTGATTTGACCTTCCTGATTTCACTCCTACATCCCCGAGCAATATTTTTATACTCTTCCCTGGTCATTTGTCCAATCTTCCACTTCTTGTAAGCTTCTTTTTTGTGTTTAAGATTAGCAAGGATTTCACTGTTAAGCCAAGCTGGTCGCCTGCCATATTTACTATTCTTTCTACACATCGGGATGGTTTGTCCCTGTAATCTGAATAAGGATTCTTTAAAATACAGCCAGCTCTCCTGGACTCCTTTCCCCCTCATGTTATTCTCCCAGGGGATCCTGCCCATCAGTTCCTTGAGGGAGTCAAAGTCTGCTTTTCTGAAGTCCAGGGTCTGTATTCTGCTGCTCTCCTTTCTTCCCTGTGTCAGTATCCTGAACTTGACCATCTCATGGTCACTGCCTCCCAGGTTCCCATCCACTTTTGCTTCCCCTACTAATTCTTCCCCGTTTGTGAGCAGCAGGTCAAGAAGAGCTCTGCCCCTAGTTGGTTCCTCCAGCACTTGCACCAGGAAATTGTCCCCTACATTTTCCAAAAACTTCCTGGATTATCTGTGCACCGCTGTATTGCTCTCCCAGCAGATATCAGGGTGATTGAAGTCTCCTATGAGAACCAGGGCCTGCGATCTAGTAACTTCCGTGAGTTGCCGGAAGAAAGCCTCGTCCACTTCATCCCCCTGGTCCGGTGGTCTATAGTAGACTCCCACCATGACATCACCCTTGTTGCTCACACTTCTAAACTTAATCCAGACACACTCAGGTTTGTCTGCAGTTTCATACTTGAGCTCTGAGCAGTCATACTGCTCCCTTACATACAGTGCAACTCCCCCACCTTTTCTGCCCTGCCTGTCCTTCCTGAACAGTTTATATCCATCCATGACAGTACTCCAGTCATGTGAGTTATTCCACCAAGTCTCTGTTATTGCAATCACATCATAATTCCTTGACTGTGCCAGGACTTCCAGTTCTCCCTGCTTGTTTCCCAGGCTTCTTGCATTTGTGTATAGGCACTTGAGATAACTCGCTGATCGTCCCTCTTTCTCACTATGAGGCAGGAGCCCTGCCTTCTCGCGCTCTCCTGCTCATGCTTCCTCCCGGTATCCCACTTCCCCACTTACCTCAGGGCTTTGGTCTCCTTCCCCCGGTGAACCTAGTTTAAAGCCCTCCTCACTAGGTTAGCCAGCCTGCTCGCGAAGATGCTCTTCCTTCTCTTCGTTAGGTGGAGCCCGTCTCTGCCTAGCACTCCTCCTTCTTGGAACACCATCCCATGGTCAAAGAATCCAAAGCCACCTCTCCGACACCACCTGCATAGCCATTCGTTGACTTCTACGATTCGACGGTCTCTACCCAGGCCTTTTCCTTCCACAGGGAGGATGGACGAGAAGACCACTTGTGCCTCAAACTCCTTTATCCTTCTTCCCAAAGCCACGTAGTCCGCAGTGATCCGCTCGAGTATCATTGGTGCCCACGCGGAGAAGCAGGAAGGGGTAGCGATCCGAGGGCTTGATGAGTCTCGGCAGTCTCTCCATCACATCGTGAATCCTAGCTCCTGGCAAGTAGCAGACTTCTCGGTTTTTCTGGTCGGGGCGGCAGATAGATGACTCAGTCCCCCTGAGGAGAGAGTCCCCGACCACCTCCACCCGCCTCCTTCTCTTGGGAGTGGTGGTCATGGAACCCCCATCCCTAGGACAGTGCATCTCATGCCTTTCAACTGGTGGAGTCTCCTTCTGCTCCCTTCCCCCAGACGTATCATCTGGGCCACTCCCCGCAATGGTACCTGTGGAGAGAACATGAAAACGGTTACCTACCTGTATCTGCGTTGCTGGTACATGGACGCTCCCATTTCTTCTTCTGGAGGTCACAGGCTGCCAAATTTCTTCACCGTCCTCCTGTCCCCGCTGCGCAGCCTGCTCTGAATCTTCAGAACCTTGTGCCCGTGGAAGCATATCCTGGTGTCTGTCCGGGAAATCTTCAGTTTCTCTTATGCAACGCAGGGTCGATACCTGTTGCTCCAGACGTTGAACCTTCTCTTCCAATATGGCGACCAGCTTGCACTTTGTACAGACAAAGTCACTTCTGTCCTGTGGAAGAAAGACAAACATGGCACATCCAGTGCAGGTCACAACAGCTGAACACCCCCCCATCCATATTACCTTCCTTCTACGAGCTCACTCAGGAGTTGTAGTAATTACTCAGAGACTTAGGCGAGATGTAAGCCTCAGCAGGCTCTCCCCAGGCGAACTCCCAGGCAAACTCCCTCTGTTAGCCACTCTGCTGTTCACTACTCAGCTGGTTCGCAGCTGACTGGCAGGCTGGCTTTTATACAGTCAGGCCCACTCAAGGCTCACCTGGAACAAAGCACTCCCTGTTCACACTTTTCACACCACCAATCAAGCACACGGTCAAACTGTCAAACTGTCCCCACAGCAGGCACTCAGATACTCACCAACATAGCCTCCTTAATGCAGCCCTTAGCGTACCTCCTCTCAGGCAGATCCCAGGCAAACTCCCCCTGTTAGCCCCTCTGCTGTTTGCTGCTCAGCTGGTTCGCAGCTGACTGGCTGACTGGCTTTTATACAGTCAGGCCCACTCAAGGCTCACCTGGAACAAAGCACTCCCTGTTCACACTTTTTAAATCACTCTCGTCACTGTGCTGCAGTCGCCGCCTCCTCGCCTGATTTCGCTTTTCTTGCAGGTTATGGTTCTGCATATCCTGCTGGATAACGCGCGCGGTGTTTATAGTGCTCATAATTGCCATGGTGATCTGAGCGGGCTCCATTTTCCCAGTGCTATGGCGTCCGCGCTGAAAAAAGGCGCGAAACGATTGTCTGCTGTTGCTCTGACGGAGGGAGGGGTGACTGGCAACTTGGCTTGCAGGGAATTAAAATCAACAAAGGGGGGGCTTTGCATCAGAGAAACAGAATGGCCCCCTCAAGGATAGAACTCAAAACCCTGGGTTTAGCAGGCCGTTGATTTCACAGAGGGAGGGAGGAGAAAATGAATACAAAGCAAATCTGGTCTATTTCTTGTTTTGAGCCACTTCATCTATCTTTATACATCTTGCTGGCAGCAGATGGTGAAGTACAGCTGCTGGCCATCGTCGTCTCCTGGCTGCTCAGCAGAAGACAGTTAAGTAGGACTGCCGGCAGGAATGAATTGCCATGAGACGAAATTTAAAAGGGAAATGACCTGGCTGAGTCACTCCCATGTTTGCCCAGGCGCCCCGACCGACCTCACCAAGGTTGGCTAAAAGAGCACCCTGGAGTACGGCGACAATGGCTACCAGTCATACTGCACTGTCTGCTGCCAAAAGGCAATGAGCTGCTGCGGTGTAGCAATGCAGTACCGCGTCTGCCAGCACCCAGGAGACATACGGTGACGGTGAGCTGAGCAGGCTTCATGCTTGCCGTGGTATGGCGTCTGCACAGGTAACCCAGGAAAAAAGGCGTGAAATGATTGTCTGCTGTTGCTTTCACGGAGGGAGGGAGCGAAGGAGGGAAGGGGGGGCCTGACGATATGTATCCTGAACCACCCGCGACAATGTTTTTGCCCCATCAGGCATTGGGATTTCTCCCCAGAATTCCAATGGGGGGCGGAGACTGCAGGAACTGTGGAATAGCTACCTACAGTGCAACGCTCCAGAAGTCAACGGTTGCCCTGGTACTGTGGACGTACTCTGCTGACTAAATGCCGACTAAATGCACTTAGAGCATTTGTGTGGGGACACACACAATCAACTGTATAACAACGCTTTCTACAAAACCGACTTCTATAAATTTGACCTAATTTCGTAGTGTAGACATAGCCTTAGATTTCCAAGAGGCTCAGTCTGTCTCTGTTTATGTTGGGCTTTTGGTTGACCAGCTTTTCTCATAAAGCAGTGAAGGTCTCCTGGTTTCCAATGCATTTGCCCACTTTTCTGACAAACACTGGATTAAAATGGAATAAATTCTATTCTTCCCCAATAATGAAACTTGCACTGGGAGTGGAAAGTGGGGAGATCTGCGGTAATTCTTAGCTGCTGTGCAGGTTTGTTCCATAGTCTCTACAATGCACAGTGGCTCAAGGAGGAGTGCAGGGATAGAGCTGGTGATGAGCTATGACTCTACCCAGAACTGTTGTGCACTGTAGTGTCAGGTTTATGTCTATTTCATTCTGGTTGGTCCCCTTACGAAACCCACACAGACTCCCTTTATATGGCTTGTGTCTAAGCCCTGAATCTGGATATGCCCCAGGACATGTTCACTATTTTTTGCGGGGTCGAGGAGGGAAAGGGAGAGCTGTAAGAATTTTTTTTTTTTTAAATTTGCTGTTGGCCAAAAAAGGGAGGAACTGCATTGGAAACTGAGACCTTCACTGCTTTATAATAATAATAATAATTAATAAATAATTTAATTAATGTTAAGAAAGCTTGTAATTCAAAAGCCCAGCATGAACAGAAGCTGACTGAGCCCCTGAATTCTGTTCATTTTGTTTTTTCTCTTGTAGGATTTTGCGTTTTAAGAAGGAGTCTCCAACTCTGCAACCAAAGGAGCCGCCTCCCTCCCTGCTGGAAGCAGATCTAACTGAATTTGATGTGAAGAATTCCCACTTGCCATCAGAAGTCCTGTACATGCTTAAAAATGTCAGGTAAGGTTGAAGTGAAAGATTGAGGCTTGATCTTGATATGTGCTAAACTGGTGTAAATCAGCAGTAACTCCAGAGAAGTCACCAAGCTTTACGAGTGTGAAATCAGAATGAGGCCTTTAAATGAATTTAAGTATGTGGCATAAGGCTTTTCAGGTGGGGAAAAAATAATACTGATTTGCAGTTGCCAAGAAGCATTAGGTAAGGAAAAGAAGAGGGTGGTCCAATGGACTAGGTTTGGGAGTAAAAATGCTGAGCTCTGCTAGATGGAATGGATTTCTGTTAATGCTCTTTCTGTGCCCTTTGAAACTCTTTTTGGACTTTTTTTCTACATTGCTACGGAAGTGTGTAACAAAGGGCAGTTGGACCATTTTGGTGTGTTCCGTGTCAGACTGACAGCTCTGCAGACTTGCCACGAGCAGCAGTGCGAACGTACGCACCTTGCTCCGAGAGGGACCGGCTTGAGGGGAGGAGGAGAGTTCACTCTTCATGTTCACTCAGTCTGGCATCTGCATCTCTTTGCTGAGACAGTTAAAGGAGCCAGTTGCCTCCAATTATTTTGCTTGTTATATTTTTTGAGAGGTAATGATAGAAGGTTAGGGTTGGAAGAGAGCTCAGGAGGTATCTAGTCCAACCCTTTGCTCAAAGCAGGACTGATCCCCAACTAAATCATCCCAGCCAGGGCTTTGTCAAGCTGGGCCTTAAAAACCTTTAAGGATTGAAATTCCACCACCTCCCTAGGTAAAGCATTCCAGTGCTTCACCACCCTCCTAGTGAAAAAGTTTTTTCTAATATCCTGGACCTCCCACACTGCAACTTGAGACCATTACTCCTTGTTCTGTCATTTGGTACCACTGAGAACGGTGGACTTCCGTCCATTAACAGCTAACCTGAGCTAATCCTTTCACTTTATGTAAGTGACTAAACAACCTATGCATCTTTTGTCTCCTCTCTGTAGGTTTGTGGATGTTTTCATGATTTAAAAAACTTTTCCACCATGCCCTTGAAGACTAAATTATAGCAGAGTCTCTGCCTTCCTTGGCCATCTAATAGAGTTACTGTTAGTCACCTAGGCTTTTATCTATGGACTGATGGCACAATTAATATGTATTATTCTTGACACATTTTATGGGTCAGTTAAATTCCACTGAAACATGAATTTGTCGCCGGAGAATTTTTTTTTTTTTAAATCTAAATTTAGGGAGATGCCTAGAGAGCCCTTTTCAGTGCTGTGTACTGACAGGAAATGAGGGTAGAGACTGGTGTTTCTGCTTTTGCCTGGGTGATCTTGGTTGTGATGAGAGCCTGCTTGCATGTTCCCTGAAAGGGGTGCTTATCCCAAACTCCCAAATACTCCTGTGAAACTGGCATTTTCCTCCCCCTCTATTCTGACATTTTTCTGGTGAGTTCGCTGTTCTAGTTACATTAGTGAACAGAGAAGTTTTCCGGATGATTTTCTTCTTCAAGTGTGTGGCTATGTTTCAGGCTTCTAGGGTCACCCAATGAAATTAATAGGCAGCAGGTTTAAAACAAACGAAAGGAAGTACTTCTTCACACAGTGCACAGCAAACCTGTGGAACTCCTTGCCAGAGGATGTTGTGAAGGCCAAGACTATAACAGCGTTTAAAAAAAGAACTAGATATATTCATGGAGGATAGGCCTCTCAGTGGCTATTAGGCAAGGATAAAAAACAATGCTCTGAAGTGTCCTGAGTCTCTGTTTGCTGGAAGCTGGGAATGGGCAACAGGGGATGGATCACTTGATGACTACCTCTTCTGTTCATTCCCTCTGAGGCATCTGGCATTGGTCACTGTTGGAAGACAGGATACTGGGCTAGATGGACCATTGGTCTGACCCAGTATGACCCTTCTGATGTTCTTCTCCACATTCCCACCTTCAAAGGCCACACATCAACTTTTGGCTGAGGAGGGCAGGTTGTGGATGCCTTTTAGCCCTTCAGCATCACTCAAAGTGCTGACCAGAGGGCCTTGCTGGAAAGCAATCCCAAATCTTTTCATCCCTGCAAGGATCACACAGTGCTCCTGCTCTTCTGGCTCGGAGAGTTCTGTCCTTCATGTGGCTGCATATGGCATGGGACTTCCAGGTTCCCTCATGGATTCCCACAGTATTGGTACCATGAGGCTTTGCTAGTTTAGGGAGGGCTCTCATGCACCACGGCATCTGCAGGTTTCCTTTTGCAGCAGAGACGGTGTCACTGATCCTTTTCTTTCCTGCAGGGTTCTTGGCCATTTTGAGAAGCCTCTCTTCCTGGAGCTGTGCAAGCACATGTTCTTTGTGCAACTGCATGAAGGCGAATACATCTTCCGTCCTGGGCAGCTGGATAACAGCATCTATGTCGTGCAGGATGGCAAGCTAGACGTTTGCGTTCAAGAAAGTGTAAGGATAAGCCCAGCCACTGACTCCTTTTTTCATAAATCTCTTATTAGAATGGCATATGGCTAGAGATCAACATCTCCATCATGTGATGACTTGGAACAGGCTGTGTTAGCCCCTGTAAGGCGAGTGTTAAACTTTCTGGCAGACTGTGACTCATTAGGCCAGTGGTTCTCAATAAGGAGTACATGTAGCCCTGGGGATACTCAGAAGTCTTCCAGGGGATACATGAACTCATCTAGATATTTGCCTAGTTTTACAACAGGCTACATAAAAAGAGAAGTCAGTATGAACTAAAATTTCATACAGACAATCACTTGTTTATACTGCTTTATAGACTATATGCTGAAATGTATAGTAAGCAATTTTCAGTACTAGTGGGCTGTGACACTTTTGTATTTTTATGTCTGATCTTGTAAGCAAGTAGTTTTTAAGTGAGGTGTAACTTGGGGATATGGAAGACAAATCAGACTCATAAAAATGGCCATACTGGGTCAGACCAAAGGTCCATCTGGCCCAGTATCCCATCTTCCAACAGTAGCCAATGCCAGGTGCCCTAGGGGGAATGAATAGAACAGGTAATCATCAAGTGATCCATCCCCTGTCGCCCATTCCCAGCTTCTGGCAAACAGGCTAGGGACAACATCCCTGCCCATCCTGGCTAATAGCCAATGACCATCCTGGCTAATAGCAATACTCCTGAAAGGGGTACAGTAATCTGGAAAGATTGAGAGCCAGTGCATTAGGCAACATGGTCATCAACAACGAGGAGTCTGGTGGCACTTAAAGACTAACAGATTTATTTGGTCATAAGCTTTCGTGGATAAAAAAACCCCACATCTTCAGATGCATGGAGTAAAAATTGCAGATACAGGATGGTGTTTTCAGGAAGATCACCGAAGCATTCTAGTTTCCTCAGGAAGTTGGTGGTGTCTCGAAGATAGGTAAGTACTTGGCACCATGCAAGGCATTGAATTTAGCCGTATGAAGTGGAAATCCATCAACTTAATGAAAAAACTCACACAGATACAGACAGACCTCATCTTCCCCTCCAAGTGCAAACAGATGGACATCATACCAAATGGACTGAAGGTAAAAAATCCATTGCAATTGACATACTACACTGACTAACACACACTCTCAAAGAAACTGAGGAACCACCTGATCAGCATCCTATACAGCAAACAGGAGATCAAGAATGAGTTCTCAAAACTGGAGACTCTCATATAAAACATCATCCTGGCCACCATGGATGTAGAAGCTCTTTACACCAACGTTCCACATGTGGGAGGACTACAAGCTGTCAGGAACAGTATCCCTGATGAGGCCACGGCACACCTCATGACTGAGCTTTGTGACTTTGTCCTCACCCACAACCATTTCAGATTTGGGGAAAACTTATACCTTCAAGTCAGCGGCACTGCTATGGGTACCCGCATGGCCCCACAGCATGCCAACATTTTTATGGCTGACTTAGAACAATGCTTCCTCAGCTCTCGTCCCCAGCACTTCTCTACTTGCGCTACACTGATGACATCTTCATCATATGGACCCTTGAAGAATTCCACCTGGATTTCAACAATTTCCACCCCACCATCAACCTCAACCTGGACCAGTCAACACAAGAGATCCATTTTGTGGACACTACAGTGGAAGTAAGTGATGGTCACATAAACACCATCCTATACTGGAAACCTACTGACTGCTATACTTACCTACATGCCTCCAGCTTCTATGCCGGACAGATCACACGATCCATTGTCTACAGCCAAGCCCTAAGATTTAACCCCATTTGCTCCAATCCCTCAGACAGAGACAAACACCTACAAGATCTTTATCAAGCATTTTTAAAACTACAGTACCCACCTGGGGAAATGAGGAAACAGAATGACAGAGTGAGATAGGTACTCAGAAGTCACCTACTACAGGAGAGGCCCAACAAGGAAAGTAACAGAACACCACTGGCCATCATGTACAGCTCTCAGCTAAAGCCTCTCCAGCACATCATCAACGATCTGCAACCTATCCTGGAAAATGACCCCCCACTCTCACAAGCCTTGGGAGGCAGGTCAGTTCTCGCTTACAGACAGCCCCCAAACCTGAAGCAAATACTCACCAGCAACTACACACCACATCACAAAAACACTAATCCAGGAACCCATCCCTGTAACAATCCCCGTTGCCTGTTCTGTCCCAATTTCTACTCTAGTGACACCATCAGAGAACCCAACCACATCAGCCACACCATCAGGGGCTCATTCACCTGCACATCTACTAATGTGATATATGCCATCATGTGCCAGCAATGCCCCTCTGCCATGTACATTGGCCAAACTGGACAGTCTCTACATAAAAGAATAAATGGACAGAAATCAGACATCAGGAATGGTAACGTACAAAAGCCAGTAGGAGAACACTTCCATTTCCCTGGACATTCAATAACAGATTTAAAAGTAGCTATACTTGAACAAAAATACTTCAAAGAGAAACTGCAGAGCTACAATTCATTTGCAAACTTAACACCATTAATTTGGGCTTGAATAGGGCCTGGGAGTGGCTGGCTCACTACAAAAGCAATTTTCCTTCTCTTGGTATTGACACCTCCTCATCAATTATTGGGGGTGGACCACATCCATCCTGACTGAATTGGCCCTGTGAACACTGGTTCTCCACTTGTAAGGTAACTCCCTTCTCTTCATATGCCAGTATATCTATGCCTGTATTTGTAATTTTCACTCCCTGCATCTGAAGAAGTGGGGTTTTTTACACATGAAAGCTTATGCCATAATAAATCTGTTAGTCTTTAAGGTGCCACCGGACTCCTCATTGTTTTTGTGGATACAGATTAACACGGCTACTGATACATGGTCATCAACAGTAATTTATTTTTCAATTTATAAAATGCACCTATTGGCATATCAAAGTGTATGCACAAAAAATAAAATCCATGCGTTACAGCCTAGTGTGACACAATGTCATCTCAATCTCCAGTCTAAAAGAAGTTAATTATACTTTGTGTAGTTTGCCAGCCTTGTGACTTCCATGTCAGCATTTCTAGCGAGAGAGGTACTGTTAATGCTAATCTCTTTCCCTTCATGTGTTAAAACAAATTAAAGGGTATCAGACCTGTGAAGTAACAGCATTGAAACTAAAACAGGCTACCTTTACTGTGTAGCTGTTCTGTGTGTTGCAATGCTCAGCAACATCACAGCCTTTCAAAGGGGGAAGCAAAGTTTCTGCAAAGTGAAGGAAAGAAGAGATGATGGGATACAGGGAAAGCAGGGCTTTCACTTGTATCTCACCCCATGTAAATCTGAAATGAATTAAAGTAAATAGTGTTGGTGTTGGGTTCCAGTGCTACAGGTTACCTTTGCTTCTGTCACTCACAGTGAAAGTAGCGTTCAAAGCCTTCTCAGAATGGATCAGTACAATTTCAGGGGGCACAGGGAGAATCACCCTTGGGGTCTAGTTCTGCTGGGTGAATTCCACTGTTAGGTGGTACTTAGGTTATCTTGCAATATTAGAATGTGAAAGTTGAACAGCCATGTTTTTGAAGCATGGGCCTGCCTGTATTGGCCCATTTAAACATGGTGATGGAATACGAGCCGTTAATCTTCTCCTTCTGTCCATCTGTAGGATGGCACTGAAGTGGTCGTTAAAGAAGTGCTGGCAGGGGACAGTGTCCACAGCCTCCTCAGCATTCTTGATGTTATCACGGTAAGTTCCTATGCGCGGGTGATTTTTCTGAGACCTTGTCATCTATCAGTGCGCCTGTCAGAGCTATGCAGCCTTGGCACATTAGTGTTACATTTGTCACCTTGATTCTTTCCTGGCATCTCTTTGGGTAGTGCTCCTCTCACCAATTAACAAGCCACATGCCATAATTGAAAAGCTCTCTGAGTGTACATTTGAATTGACTGTTTACGTGTGATTATTTCCTCACCTTTCAGCTGGTTGGCCTTTGAACCCCTCCCTGGGTTTCTTTCTTCTAGTTTGTTTAAAGTAAACACACTGAACTTTGTTTTTCTTTAAGATGTTTGGTTATGTTTCCAGCACTTTAACTCTGGGAGAGGTAGCTACGTGACAGCCATTGAAACCAGGAAGACCCCCTCTCTCCTCTTCCCCCCGCCCCGCCCTCCCCCTCGCCACTGCTATAAATTTAGTTCCATGGTATATCAGTGACTAGGGAAACATGTATTTCCCTACATTGGGGGCTCAAATTAAGCCAAGTCCTATATTGGCAACGTGTTGAAAGTTACGAGTACCTAGTTGGCATGGAGCAAATGGCAGCTACCTTTATTTTTAATAGGAAGGGGTGGCCTGTGCAGAAGACAAGTCCCACCATGCAGTGCTCCATCTGTAGCTGAGCTGCTTTCTGTGCAGAGGAAGCTGAAGCATTGCATGCTGGAGCCTGTAATGCCAGCAGGGTGAATGAATCCCACAGAGGCTGAAGAAGGTGGATGTGGGCCTGGGATCCTGTAGCCTGCAGGCTGCAATTTGACCACCCCATCCTCTCTTACACTTAGCATCATCAGCAGGACACCTGAATAAAACCCCACATCTTGCCATCTTAGGATGTGGGTGCTGTCTACAGTGTATGCATCCTGAAATACCTAGACAGAGCACACATAGTACCAATGATTGTACTGTGCCTGCATGACCTTGAGCAAGTCACCCCATGCCTGCAACTAATGGTGGCAACGCTAGGATTAGGATCCACGAGCTCCTGGCCTTAGATGGTGTGGCCTATTTAATTACTTAGTCAATTATTTTTATCTACTCTAATTAAAAATAAATCTTTCAGTTGATAACATAGCAATTATACTGTGAAACAAGCTAATGACTTTCATCCTTCTTAATGTTGCTCATACTGCCAGTGACCATATATGGGTTGTACCCTTTAACTTGTTTTGCTTATACGCTGATGGACTGGCTGGTGAGATACTTTACGCTGATTGAAACAAAATGCATGCTACTAACTAGACTTCCAGGGGGGATTTTCTGGACTATTGTGTGTATTACTACTGCACCTATTTAGGATTTGTTAAATACAAGGTGGTGAATTTGCCTCTTCCAGTAGTGCACAGGCATGTGAGTATTCATTGGAGGGTGTTGGAAGCAGAGGTGGAAACAGAGTTCAGTCGTCAAGCTCTGCTATTAATGATACTTGACCCTGCACCCTGTCTCTCGTGTTTGGGAGTAGCTTTCTATTAAGAGAAGCCACAGACTCTAAGTGCTGACGATCCTAACAATCCTGAAAGGTTTTCTGCTCACTACTTTTAGGCTGGTGAGTCCACAGTGCAATGCAGACATAAATATTTCTATTTCCATGGCTCCTACAATCAGCAGTATTCCACTATCTAGGCTTGGGCATGCCTCTCCTGTAAAGTGATGGCATGTCATTCAGGGCAAGCAGACAGGTTGATAAAAAGATTTATATTGTGTAAGTCTCAGTCCTGCTTTCAAATCCCCATTATTGGCTGACCTAGCAGTACCTCGATCTTGGTTACCTCCCTTCATAACCTGTAGTGAAAGCATTTTTCAAAGGGCGTGACCACAGAGATGCCAGTTGTGTGGCACACCAGCCAACATGCTCTTGGCTAAATAGGAACAATGCTCCTCTAGAAGACTATGATCACTCTGAATGGCAACCACAATCAAATGGCAAAACAATACAGCAGCTACAACTGTTACGAAGTTAGAAGTAAGGATCTCAGTGATTAATGATTTATTTATAGTACAGTAGGGCTGCAAGTGTGCCAGTGGTGCCACACAAAGCTACGGGAAGGCTTAGTCCGTATCTAGAAGAGCTTATAACGGAAGCAGATTTTCCACTGGAAAAGCGGCAGGTTACCCTGTTGAACTCACCTGTATGCCTGCCTTTTACAGACTAGGTCCAACCCCTTTGAATTGAGTGGCTGATTTTTGTTCTGTTTTTCCTCTTTGTTTTGTTCCTTGTTAATTTCACCAAAAGGAGTGGTATGAAACTGGCATCAAAAGACAAGAAGAGAGAAAATGACATCAATTGAGTTAGAAAAATACAGAGAAACTGATTTATGGCATCCAAAAAAAGTGTTGAATGATACTTGTCAAATTTTTAGCTTTTTTTTTTCTCTTAAACTGAAAATCAGAAGCTGAAGTAGGGTTCACAACGATGTCAAACATTTTCCAGCTAATGGATGTCAGCAGGGAGATTTCTTAATGATAGAATATTGGCTAATGCTATAGCAGATTCAGCTGTGAGCTCCCTTGTTTAATTACAAGCTAACTCGTGTAACTAAACAGGGTTGGGCCTGGTCACTGCTTGGATGGGAGACCTGCAAGGAAAGCTCAGGGTGTTGCAGGGCGTGGTGACGCTTGTGGCTGTTGCGGAAAAGGTGATAAGAAGGGGCAGGTAGTTCAATTTAGCTGTCACTGTTCCCTCTAACAAACTCAGCTAGTGCCTCTGCTGTGGAAGAGAGGCGCAGTCTGACTCTGACAAACTACATATGTTTGGTCGGGAAGGAGAGAATACTAATGCTTCCCTGCAATGTTCCCGCTAATATTTTCCATCCATGTGTGGAATGAATTTTGTTATGTGCACCATATCGAGGTAATGTGCAGATGTATGCCACCAGTAGAAACAAAAAAACCTAGATATAATATATATTTAAAAAAAGTTACCATAGGGACAATTATTCCAGCCAGGACAGGTTAGGCATTTTAGAACTTGCCACTCAAAGAATTAAATTTAAGCGTAAGAGAAATAAAAATTATGAAATGCATATACCAGTCAAAATAACTAAAATAGCACACTTTGAAAGAAGTAACAACAATAATAATAATACAAGTATGTGTTGGGAGGTAAGTGTGAGAGACACACAGTGTGTGTGAGAGAGAGAGAGAGAGAGATGCGTTTGCCCTTTAAGTACGCTGCCCTTTTAAGTAGATTGGCACTCACCAGTCTGAAGCCTGCTTGTTCAGACACAGCAGCAGCTGCTCCCTCCGTCCCACTCCCGAGCCCTGTTGTGTTCCCCCCTCCCCTCTCTGTGGAGATGGGGCAAAGAGGAAGAAGGGGGAGGGGGACACCCTGACATCAGTATCCCCCCTCCCTCCCCGCTCTGCGCAGCAAGCAGGAGGCTCCTGGGAGCATCTGGCCAGGGGCTCCAAGGGGGAGGGCAGGAGCAGCGTGGCAGTGGGGGGAGGGGCACCTGAAGTGCACAGCCCATGATAGACTGCTTGGCGGCCGCGCAGCTGAGGGGGAACTTAGCTTCCCTGCCTGTTCCATCCACTGGAGCCAATGTGGCTTGTCCAGGTGGAGAGTTGCTCTAACCTGAGCCTTAGTGGGAGCACTGCAAGTGTTCTCTTCCATCGCATGTTGTACACCAGGCAGCCTAGGGACCAGCGAGTACATGGGAGCCTTGGGCCCTGGGCCCTGTCCTGTCTGGTGTGTTGGATGCAGAGGCAGAGCAGAGCTGCCACACTATGGCCTGGAGCATTGACTCCCCTCGCTGGTGAGCCGCAGCAGGTGTGATGGTGGAGAAGGCAAGGCAGCTACTGCTTCCCTGCCTTCTCCTGGCTCTTCCCCCTCCCTTCATATTCCCACTCACTCACTCACGCCACCTACATCGCTCTGCTCACAGCCTTCCTTCCCTCCAGTAATAGGGCAGCGTTCTGATGCTTAACAGAGTGTGGCTGACAACATTTCCCGTGTCCACTGTCTGTCTTTGACATTCAATTTGGCAATGACAAGTTGTAGCAATAACATTAAAGCTTTAAAATATCCAGCTTGGTGGCTTGGCCTGTGTCTGAGAGACTGCACAGCTGAGCTGAGGGGTGAAATTTGAAGGCTGTGTTACACTTATGCTTCAGGTTAGAGAAACTCGAGGAAATATGAGGAAAACATAGACGGGTTTCAGAACAGGAACATCTTAAAGTGTTTCCTCTGCAGAACCAACTATTTCTCTTCTTTAAAAAAAATAAAATAAAAAAAATAAAAATTGTACCATGAAGAGTTAAATATCTGGCCAAATTTGGAGGCTAAGTGAAATTTTTAAACGATAAAACAGAAGGATTTTACTGAGGTCACTAACAATGCGTCCAGGGTTAGTAATACTATAACCCAAGCTATTTCGTTCAGAGGTAGCCCACCTACACTCTGGAGCATTTTTCAGGGTTGTTTGTATTTTGAAGGATCTTGTAGTTCTCTTTGTTAAGTGGATTTGCAGTACTGGATCCAAATGACGTTGCTGGCTAAAGTAGTTTTGATTTAATAGGGAAAAAAGCAAACCCTTAAACAGTTTCCAGCTCACAAAGAGGAAGACTGTTAGCAAGGGCTTCCATATAGGTGTGGTGGTGGCAGTGGGGAGCCCTGGAAAGTGAAGTGCGGTGGGAATCCCTCCTTCCAGCAGCATAGAAGTAAGGTAAGACTTTCTCTGTAATGTAGCATGAATCCAAAGTTAACATTGGAGGTTTTGTGTTGGAAGCACAAGATGGTCCAGTATAATCCATATTGACTAGTGTAAAAGGTACAAGGTACCTCTGAATTGTGAAGCGAGTCAGGCTCCATGGCCTGCTGATGCTTATGCACATTCCAAGTATATTGCCTTCAATTTATGTTGGAATCATTTAAACAACCCAGTAATGTTTAAACCTCACTTTGGAAACCAGCAAAACTAAGCGGGATCAGTGGAAAATGGGTGGCCCTCCCACCCTGGGCCAGCACAGATATGTGGCATTAGGGACTGAGATAGAGCTCTGCCTAGTGGGATCCTCTGCCTTGATTTAATTCTCCAAGTGGCTTGGGATGGGATATCAAGGGGAACATAAGAACATAAGAATGGCCCTAGTGGATCAGACCAAGGGTCCATCTAGCCCAGTATCCTGTCTTCTGACAGTGGCCAGTGCCAGGTGCCCCAGAGGGAATGACTAGAACAGGTAATCATCAAGTGATCCATTCCCTGTCACCCATTCCCAGATTCTGGCAAACAGAGGCTAGGGACACCGTTCCTGCCCACCTATCCTCCATGAATGTATCTAGTTCTTTTTTGAAACTTGTTATGCCTTGGCCTTCACAACATCCTCTGGCAAGGAGTTCCACAGGTTGACTGTGCGTTGTGTGAAGAAATACTTCCTTTTATTTGTTTTAAACTGGCTGCCTATTCATTTCTTTTGGTGACCCCTAGTGCTTGTGTTATGAGAAGTAGTAAACAACACTTCCTTATCTACTTTCTCTACACCAGTCATGAGTTTATAGACCTCAATCATATCTCCCCTTAGATATCTCTTTTCCAAGCTGAAAAGTTCCAGTCTTATTAATATCTCCTCATATGGAAGCCGTTCCATACCCCTAATAATTTTTGTTGCCCTTTTCTGAACCTTTTCCAATTCCAATATATCTTTTTTTGAGATGGGGCGACCACATCTGCACACAGTATTCAAGATGAGGGTGTACCATGGATTTATATAGAGGCAACATGATATTTTCTGTCCTATTATTTATCCCTTTCTTAATTATTCCCAGCATTCAGTTTGCTTTTTTGACTGCTGCTGCACATTGAGTGGATGCTTTCAGAGAGCTATCTACAATGATTCCAATATCTCTTTCTTGAGTGGTAACAGCTAATTTAGACCCCATCATTGTATACGTATAGTTAGGATTATGCTTTCCAATGTGCATTACTTTGCATTGATCAACATTAAACTTCATCTGCCATTTTGTTGCCCAGTCATCCAGTTTTGAGAGATCCTTTTGCAGCTCTTCGCAGTCTGCCAGGGTCTTAACTATCTTTAGTAATTTTGTATCATCTGCAAATTTTACCACCTCGCTGTTTACCCCTTTTTCCAGATCGTTTATGAACATGTTGAATAGTACTGGTCCCAGAACAGACCCCTGGGGGCCACCACTATTTACCTCTCTCCATTCTGAAAGCTGACCATTTATACCTAATCTTTGTTTCCTGTCTTTCAACCAGTTACCAATCCATGAAGGCACCTTCCCTCTTATCTCGTGGCAGCTTACTTTGTGTAAGAGCCTTTGGTGAGGGATCTTGTCAAAGGCTTCCTGAAAATCTAAGTACACTGTATCCACTGGATCACCTTGGTTCACATGCTTTTTGACCCCCTCAAAGAATTCTAGTAGATTGGTGAGGCATGATTTCCCTTTACTAAAACCACGTTGACTCTTCCTCAACAAATTGTGTTCATCTATATGTCTGACAATATTGTTCTTTATTATAGTTTTAACCAGTTTGCCCAGTACTGAAGTCAGGCTTACAGGCCTGTAATTGCTGGGATCGCCTCTAGAGCCCTTTTAAAAAAAATTGGCATCACATTAGCTATCCTCCAGTCATCTGGTACAGAAGCTGATTTAAATGATACATTACAGACTACAGGTAGTAGTTAAACTCCATCCTAATTCAGTCATCCCCTTGCCACCCACTACCTGATTGCCTCTCTTGATGGGGCGGAGCCCCCTTCTGGTTGGGATGAAAGTGGGAGAGATGCTGGATATCCAGAAAAGGGAAACATTCTGATCCCAGTAATTCAGCAAACAATAATAAACTTCTCCTTACAATGATAGTTTTGTGGCTGCTCTCCAGGGAACGTGCTTATGGACTTATTGATCTTTTTTGTTAATTCTGAAGCATTTTCTCAGTCCTGCATTAGTCCTCTTGTAAACCTTTCCCTAGCAACACAGACTTATCATGTGCTTGTTGTTAATTTTGCTGCTAATTACCCAGTAACCATCAAAGAACAGAATGTTTCCTGGGAGCTGATGGCTCAAGGGGAAACTAGATTAAACCCAGTGAAATGTCTTGTGTCAAGATGGCTGTTGCCATTGTAAGTTCCAGTTTTTGGTTTTGTTTCTGGTATTTGTGCGTCTGTGCATAGTACCATGTGACTCATGTCTGATACCGCTTCAGCCAGTTACCAAGGCATTAATCGTGTTAACGGCCAGTACAGTAACCAGTTATTACTGTTTTTCAATAGCCAATTTTAGTTATTGATGGGCTCCTGCTAACAGGGAGGAATGGGCTCTCTAGATCCAGCTGTGCTGATGATCATGAATGGAAACTAAGCTGTGATTAGGGAAATTCCTGTTGGAGCATTGATTTAGTATTCGCTTAACTAGCGAGAGAGAGACTGTCTGTGTGAGGTTCTGTGGGGACTAGAACCTGGAGCTGCAAGGTGCAGGACGACTGATATCACGCCACTACCTGACAGCTGTGATAGGGCTGTATACATTATTGTGTAGACCCTATGGAAATAAACACCACCTCAGACGGTCGGACAGACAGCTTCTCTTGTGGCCGCTGTTTGGTCCAGGTGTGCTATTTAAGCCCATGAGGAGATCCAGGAAGTGTCCATCCAATGTGGTGGACACCCCAGCAGTTGTAGCAATGGGCCTGTCTCTTGGCTCCCCCTTGGACTCATGGCTCCTGACTCCAGCTCTGGCCTTCAGCACTGTTTCTGGCCTCTGAGTACCACTGCTGTGTCCACTAGGCACAAGCCCTGGTTATAACAGTCTGTGGCTGTGCGGATATATGTCTTTCTGTGGGGTTCTTTGTTTCCTAGCTGCACTTAATCTTATCCAGGTATCTTTCATGTAACTTGACTTGTATGTGCCATAATGGCTGATGACTGATCATGCTGTTGAATCATTCATTCAGCTCACTGTATCATATGAGCAAAACCCTTAATTTAATTCCAGGCTCTAGCAATCAGTCTCTCTTGATCTGTTCATTAATTTTACAGCATGTGGAGATGAGGCCCTATCCTAATGTCAGCAGATTTACTAATAGTTAAATGGTGATAAGAATAGATTTTTATTAACTAAGTGAAGTAGGAATGGAAAAATTAAGTAATGATTCATGAGCTGAAAATGTATTGTGTACTGAGCAGGTCATGAATAATTGACTGTTTTTTAGAATCTATCTACATACCCTTTTCTCTTGCTAATCAAATATTAACACTTAGATGGGTGGCATTTTCCAGACTGCTAGTCCAATGCATATTTTACATAGTGCCACATTTGTCCTGAGTGATCCCAAAGGGCTTGACAAACTACATACGCATACCACCAAAATGTAGCTGGCTTTTGGGGAGAGGACAGACCACAGTATGCTGTAAAACAGTGAGCAAGAGAGGAATTACTAGCCAGGGGCAAATCCCTACTGTAATCAAAAAGTGCTATGCTACTGTTCATACTGGATACAAGGATTATCTTTTCAGGTCTCTCTGAAAGATTCTCTCTTGCCTGACCCCTCCCACTCCACTTATGCTCACTAAACCACATGACACTTATTTTATCTAAAAAGGTTGAAAAGATGAGTCAACCCTGCTGAGGTTTGAACCTGTGGTTTCAAATAATTGTTCTGGGTACTTTTTGAAGTCTCAGGTTTATACTGCAAAATTGCCTATTTTTCATACACATAAATAAATAAATATGGTAGCAGAAAAGTTATTGACAAAGATAGGAGTAGTTAACATTCCACAAGAATGACTTAGAGAAGGGTGAGAAATCTGATGAGGGTTGGAGCAGAGGGTGGCTGTGTCACGGAGTCACCGGGCAGTGCTCTGGAACTACTCCTGACGAAGACCTTGGAGCATTCAGCATTCCCTTTTCACACTGTGTGCTTCTCACAGCGAGTCCGCACAGGCAGGGCTCCTGGAGAAGCAAGAGGGCCCTGGGCCCCAACTCCGCAGTCAGATGTGACTCTCAGCCAGCCAGTAAAACAGAAGGTTTATTAGACAACAGGAACACAGTCCAAAACAGAGCTTGTAGTTATAGGAAACAGAACCCCTCAGTCACGTCCATCTTTGGGGGCAGGAAAGCCAGACTCCAGCTCTGGGCCTCCCTCTCCAAAACCCTCTCTAGCTCCACCACTGGCCTTTGTCTCTTTCCCAGGCCAGGAGGCCGCCTGATCTCTTTGTTCTCCAACACCTTCAACTTGCACCTTTCAGGGGAGGGGCCCAGGCCATCAGTTGCCAGGAAACAGGGTGTCGGCCATTCTCGGTGCAGACAGCAACACACTGGCCCTCTGCTCTGCAACAATCACACACCCTTATCCCAGCCCTTAGACACTCAAGAAAGACACAGGGGAAACCGAGATACCCAACAGCACTCAGCGAGAATGTTAAGAACAGTCCCACTTTGTCACAGGCTGTAAAGATGGAATCTGAAGCCATGACTGGAAAGTCAATTTTTCATTATGACGGAGACTTAGTGAAATGGATTTAGCAAGGTGATGAGCAAATTAGAGTACGTAGAGGGACGTAGCTATTATACTGGATCAGACCAGCAGTGATCCATCTAATCTAGTGTCCATTTCTTCATTGGCCAGTACCTGATGTTTCAGAGCCTAGAGGCAGATGCAAGAAGCCCATAATGGGTAACTGAAGGCAGCTATTCCCCAAGGGAAATTTTCTTCCTAAACCCCATTAGTTGTTGGTTTTATCAATCCTCTAGAAGAAGTATCATCCAGAGTCTGGACAGACTCTGATCACAGAAAAGGTTTTTAGCTTGTTCATAATTACCTATGACAGTGCAGGGAGTGCAGAGGTGAGCCTGAACTCTGATTACTTGGAGGTGAATTAGTGCCCCAGGAGAAGCTTTTTGGGAAAATGATCTAATCAGGCTAGTGGTCTGGGTGGGGTAAAAACTTAATTATTGTCCCCATCAGCCCTGGGGTGATAAAAGGCACAGGAAGGATTGACCTGCAGGGACGAGAGGGAGGAATAGGGCTAGCTAAGCTTAGCTATACAGAGATCTCAGTAGGGAGATCTCTCTTCCCCTCAGGTCCTGCTGAGAGGGCCTAAAGCTCAGCAAAGATTATAAATAAGTGGGAGCGTGGGGGACTGTGGTGATATTGGTGAAGGGGAAATAGAAACAAAGTGTCCCTAAGAGTCTAGGGTGACCAGACATCCCGTTTTTAAAAGGACAGTCCTGTATTTAAGCCCTCCTGCAGGTGTCCTGACTTTTTCTTAAAAATAGGCAAGTTGTCCTGTATTTTCTGTCTTCCCTCTCCTCCCCGCATCAGTACTGACAGGTTCTGCTGCTGGCTGGAGCCCTGCTCGCCAGCTGCCAGGGCCGGCCCACAACATTTTGGCACCTGAGGCGGGGAGCTCAAATGACGCTCCCATGTCCCCTCGCTTGGGCCAAAACTTTGAAAGGTCTCAATTCTGCCTTCTTCCTGTTCTACTCCTCTCATGGTACTGCTCTGCTACCTACCCCGATAAAGGAGAACTAACAACTTAAAATGCCTTATTCAAAAATTTTAAGTAATACTTACATTTGCTGTTCAGGCGTTTGAAAGTTAACTTTTCTTGTCTGCATAGTAAACACTGGCATTTTTATCTGTTTGAATAATCAGTGGTGCTTTCTGTGCCTTCTTGGTTGCAAAGATTTGAACTCCTTCCTGTTGAAGGTCCACAGTCTAGGCCAGCTCATGCTCTATTGAGATGGTTGCAAGGCCGACCAGCCTCTCCTGTGTCATTGTGGAGAGTAGATGTGTCTTTATTAACTTTTATTAACTGCCAGCTTCTCCACTGTCAACTGTTACAGGAAGTGTTAGAAGTATGCGCAGAGCAACAAAAGCATTTGGAAAGAGGGTGGTCATCTTATTTGTGCATGTATATTCCAGAACAGCCTTTGGAGTTGAAATGTATCTTGAAAGGGCTTTCAGTTCATCACCTAAATCACTCACATCAATATCGCACATGTCATCATGTGTCAACACTGTCTCTGGTGCCCTGCATTGCTGCTGTAGGCCTTCTTCAGGTATAGTGAGAAGTTTTGGAATATCATACAACATCCCAAATGTACTGCTGTGTTCCTTGAGCTGCATGAAACGTTCTTCAACTGACTGTATTGCACAATCTAGCACCTGGTTAAAGAATCCAACTTTGAATTATTGTTTGGGGTCTCTTATGGGATTATCCTGTGCCTCGTAATCAAAATGTCGTCTTCTTCGGTGACTCTTGTATTCTTGAATGGGTGGGAAAATCGCTTCAGTGTGAAGTTCTTCTGCCAATTTCTGTGCACTCTTCAGAACGTTTTGCAGTCCTTCATCTGACAGGTAAGACCGTAGGTATGACTTTGCTTTGTCCAGTTGTTCCATTGCTCCAGATATATCAAGGTCAACACCTTGGAGTCTCTTGCTTACAACATTTATTTCAAACAGTATGTCATGCCACAACAGTAAGCCACACAGAAACTTGAAGTTATGTATGTTTCTGGTGATTCCATTTCCCTCTGCCACTGTTCTCCCATGAACAGTTCCTGTCATAGCATTATCCTCCATAATGGCAACTATGGCATCATCTATCTTCCCAATTTGGGTTTGATAGACTTTATTGCCTCCACTTGACTTTCCCATCATGTGGCACTCAGTGGTTTCAGTGTCAGAGAGGATGTTCCCAGATGCTGCTTCAAAATTTGCCATCGATGAGTTGATGCAGAGAAAAACACATAGATGCTTTGAATTACATTAAAAAATTCAGCAGCCTCACTAGAAACTGATGCTGCATCACTGACTACCAAGTTCAATGAATGAGAACTGCATGGGACTAAAAAAGCTCGAGGGTTTAACTCTCGGATCTGTGTCTGCACTCCTCTGTTCTTTCCTCTCATGTTGGCACCATTATCATAGCCCTGACCTCTCAAGTCAGCTGTCGCAATTCCCATATCTTCCAGCTTTTTAAGAAGCACATTTGACATACCAGCTCCTGTAATATCATCAATGTCAGTAAATTCTAGAAAATGCTCTCTGACAGTCACCATTGCAGGGACATTTTCACTAGGTTCTGTTGTTGTTACAAAACGCACCATTAAAGTTATTTGTTCTGTATGGCTAATGTCAGGTGTGCAATCCAGAATAACATCTTGCCGACTTCAGATCTGCCACAATCTTCTGTTTGACTTTTGTTGCCAGTAACTGTATGAGCTCATTTTTAATTGTTTTTCCAAGGTAGTGGTGTGTGTACATTTCTTGGGTGAAAAGAAAAGGAGTACTTGTGGCACCTTAGAGACTAACCAATTTATTTGAGCATGAGCTTTCGTGAGCTAAGTGAGCTGTAGCTCACGAAAGCTCATGCTCAAATAAATTGGTTAGTCTCTAAGGTGCCACAAGTACTCCTTTTCTTTTTGCGAATACAGACTAACACGGCTGTTACTCTGAAACATTTCTTGGGTTGTAACTCTTCTTAGATGCTCCTGGAGTACAGCATCAAACTCAGCCTTCAGCTCCACAATTTTAAGGAAGTTTCCATTGTTTGCACATACAGCTGATCTGAAGTGCCACGCAGTGCTAGGTTTTGGGTAGCAAGCATTCTCACAATGGCAATGAGTCTTTTCAGAACATTTTGCCAGTAAAGAGACTCTGATGCAATCTTCTTTTGATGCTGATCATCTATGGTGGCCTTTAACTTTAGTCTCATCTCAAGCTCTTTCCACCTATGGAATGCTCTCTGGTGATTTGCTGCCTTCTCATGACATGTCAGATTTCTAGCCAGATTTTTCCAGTCCTTTGTTCCTGTAGAACCCAATGTGGCTGTAACATTAGACTGGAAGAGTTTGCAACAAAAACAGTATGCAGCATTCTGGGTTTTTGAGTACATAAGCCATGGCCTCTCCATTTTGTCACCATTGGGGATTTCACGCCAGTAATGTGTTGGATGGAAACTTCTGTATTCATTGTCTTTGGGGAACATGAAGTTTTTCATTTCCTAGTACTACATGGGCCACACAAAGTCCCTCAGGCTCAAGTGGGTCCACAGTCCTGGGTCATCTAGACTTAAGGAACTAAACTCAGCAGCAGCTGTTTCTTGCACCTCCACCACACTCTTCTCTGATCTACGCTTTTCTTCAGGAACGTGCATGGTTACATCCATTTGGGATGGAGATATGGATGCTGCAGTAGCTGCCAGGTCACCTGCACTCTGACTAACTGGAAGATCAGGCATCTCCTCACCACTCACATCCTCACTGGGGCTGGAAGGCTCACCGTGAACATTTGCTTCTATTTTCAGAGTGGTAGCTGTGTTAGTCTGTATCAGCCAAAATAACGAGGAGTCATTGTGGCACCTTAGAGACTAACACATTTGTTTGGGCATAAGCTTTTGTGGGTGAGAACCCACTTAAAATCATAGAATATCAGGGTTGGAAGGGACCTCAGGAGGTCATTTAGTCCAACCCCCTGCTCAAAGCAGGACCAGTCTCCAACTAAATCATCCCAGCCAGGGCTTTGTCAAGCCTGACCTTAAAAATTTCAAAGGAAGGAGATTCCACCACCTCCCTAGGTAACCCATCCAGTGCTTCACTACCCTCCTAGTGAAAAAGTTTTTTTCCTAATATCCAACCTAAACCTCCCTCACTGCAACTTGAGACCATTGCTCGTTGTTCTGTCATCTGCTACCACTGAGAACAGTCTAGGTCCATCCTCTTTGGATCCCCCTTTCAGGTAGTTGAAAGCAGCTATCAAATCCCCCCTCATTCTTCTCTTCCGCAGACTAAACAATCCCAGTTCCCTCAGCCTCTCCTCAGAAGTCATGTGTTCCAGTCCCCTAATCATTTTTGTTGCCCTCCGCTGGACTCTTTCCAATTTTTCCACATCCTTCTTGTAGTGTGGGGCCCAAAACTGGACACAGTACTCCAGATGAGGCCTCACCAGTGTCCAATAGAGGGGAACGATCACGTCCCTCGATCTGCTGGCAATGCCCCTACTTATACAGCCCAAAATGCGATTGGCCTTCTTGGCAACAAGGGCACACTGTTGACTCATATGCAGCTTCTCGTCCACTGTCACCCCTAGGTCCTTTTCTGTAGAACTGCTGCCGAGCCATTCGGTCCCTAGTCTGTAGCTGTGCATTGGATTCTTCCATCCTAAGTGCAGGACTCTGCACTTATCCTTGTTGAACCTCCTCAGATTTCTTTTGGCCCAATCCTCTAATTTGTCTAGGGCCCTCTGTATCCTATCCCTACCCTCCAGCATATCTACCTCTCCTCCCAGTTTAGTGTCATCCGCAATCCACGCCATCCTCCAGATCATTAATGCAGTGGGTTCTGATGAAATGGTTTGTAACCCACAAAAGCTTATGCCCAAATAAATTTGTTAGTCTCTAAGGTGCCACAAGGACTCCTCGTTATTTGTGTTTATGTATCTCAGGAGAGCTCCTTCCTCTTATCTAGAAAAGCTTCCTTTGCTTTCTTTCTTTTTCTGAATGCTGCCCCAGAGGGGCGTTTTCTTCTTTCTCTCTTGACTGCTGTTCTGTGCCAGCTATAGTGGCTTTCAACACTCAGTTGAAGAGGACAAATAAGCAGGCTGGTAGCAGGGCCTGAGTGAGGGAAGATATCAGCATCTTAAGGGCCTAACTGGCTCCTACTACTTCAGCTGACTGCCTATTCTTCTCAAGTGGGTTCAGGGGAGCAGCAGGAAACATGAAGCTCCCTGAAAAGCTGGTGTTAATCAGTCCAGGCTCCTGGGGGTGCTAGAGAGGTGCATAAGAGGCACTGATCGGCGAGGCTGCCGGTGGGTGGGAGGCACTGGGAGCGGGGTGGGGGAGCTGGTGGGGGCTGCTGACGTGTTACTGTGGCTCTTTGGCAGTGAACACTGGTAAATTCTGGCTCCTTCTCAGGCTCAGGTTGGCCACCCCTGCTGTACTGGCAGGAAGAGACAAGCTGCTTCCAGCCATGGGGGGCGGGAGAGAAGAGATAAGCTCTGCAAAGACACAGGCCAGGTCATCCCTCCTCCTGGCTGCCGTCCTCCCTCCCCCTCCCCCCCGCCCCCCCCCATGGCTGGAAGCAGCTCCCGTCCCTTCCCTTCTGCACAGTGCTGAAAGGCTGCTGCTGGCCACATTCCGGTGTGAACCCTGGAAGAAATTTGGGCAGAGGGGGCATGTGACCCTGCATGCCCGTCCCCATGTGTTGCCTCAGGAAGACATGGCGCCAGGTATCAGGAGAGCCAGGTCCATCCCAGGGATCTAGCCAGGAATGGAGGACGCAGGGTGCCTGGCAAGGAGGGTCAGGTAGGTTGGTCACCCACCTTGTGGGAGAAAGGTGTACGAGAGTACCTGTGTCACCTCTCCCTGTGTGAACCGTAAAGCCTTAAAGATAAGAAGGTAAATAAAAAGAATCCAACTACGCAGTATTCTTTTTAACAGGGGCTCAGTCAACTTGATGTTAATTTGAATGTTTGTTCTGTATAGAATGATTGCGGTTCAACTTGCTTGAATATGAGTAATTTTACCAGGTGTCCCATATTCAGCATAGGGAAATATGGTCACGCTACCTAAGAGCACACCTGATAGTGTCTGTGGGATTTCTGCAGGGAAGAGGATGTGGTTGGAGCTGAGCCCCTGTTATATTACCCTCTGCCCCTCCTCTTCCCCCCTCCCCAGTGGTGCAAGTAGAAATCATTTCTTGCCAGTACCGCACTCATGGGAGGGACACAAGGGGGGGGACAAGTGACCTCCACACATGACCCTCCTTGTGACTCCTCCCCAGCCTGGGGCCCCGCCTCCTGCAAAGTGAGGGGAAATCTGTTCTCACTCTGAAAGATGGTGTTTGGAGTCACATGGGCAAGTTACATGTCCATCACCCTCACCCATATTCTAGTTAGAAAGTTCACAGGAAAAGTCCATTAAGTGTAGACAGGCGATTTCCAGGGTCCATTGTGAGCTAAGTGTTCCTTAATGGGCCATTCAGCTTGACTTGTCCCTTCGTGTGCTGGCTAAATAACTTGTGGGCATTACCACAGGAGCAAACATAGCTAATATACATAACTTCAGATACCAAGATGATACATGCATAGAAATAGCATAATCATAAGTACCAGCTATTTCAAATACATGACTATTCCCAAAAGAGATTCTGAAAAAATCACACCACGTACATAAAACCCTATGTGCCAGCACCATGCCCTACTAGAGTTTTGTTATCTGTTATGTAACAACAGAAATGGAGCCAGTGACATGACTCTGTTTAGCCTAAAAGGGCAAGGTTAATTTTAGCTGTTCAGGTGTGACAGCTTTTAGTCAGTGAGGGCATACTGGCTGGCACACATTCAGGTTAATGGGCTTTAGTGTTCCTTTGCAGTTAAGTTTTTAATGTTCATAAACCTAGTATGTGTTGAGGTGGTTTAAAGCATAACACAGTTTTTTAGGTTTGCAAATCTGTGAACCTTTGCCTCTTTGAGATTTTATTATTGTTTATTTATTTATTTTGCTGGTCATAATGTGGGAGGGTATCCTCTCTGCCCTCTGCTCATGAGCTTATGTATGTGTCTTGTATCACTCTTCTGAACACCAGTTGGAAGGAATTTTTTTTCAGTAAGTGTGGACTGATTCTTTTCTCTTAGAAGGCATGTAATTTTTTCAGGTACACACAGATTAACACAGAAATCAATTAATTAAGTTGAACTATATTTCCAGTACAGTGGTGAAATGGGTATTTGTATGTACAAACATCAACATGCTTAACTACTCACTTTCCCCCGAAATATGTAGTATTTCAGTCTGTTTATATGGAATATGGGAGTTAGGTGAGGAGCCATTTCAACATATGTAGGACTTATTAAAAGACAAATTTTAAGTAGAACTGTATCCTAAACTGCATTATGATATTGTACCCAAACATTGCATTTCAATGGGAGATTCAACTTCCTTTATAGGAACAGAACAGACTCCTGAAACTCTTACCAGTCCACAAATGTGGTCCATAGACATGCAAATAGTCCCATTGTCTTCAATGGGATTGATCGAATGATTAAGGGTTTACAGGATTAGATTCCAAGTTTGTAAATTGTTCTGGATGAAACTGACAATGCCTGAGCTGTCAGATCAGAAGGAGCTTCATTCTACGAAAGGTGGGCAGATGTGTGATACGTCTTAGCTCCGTTGTTAAGATGAGGAACATATTTCCAGCAAAGTTCTTGGCAGATTCCTGAGGCAGCTGGTTTAAGGCATTATAATCGTCACTTATAGTTCTCTCACCCACAAAGCTGGAAAATGAGGCATTTGTTTTCTTTGTGTTGCTGCTCCAGTTCCAGTTGTTAAAATGCATGTTAGACTAGTTTGGCTGCAAAGAAGAATTCTGTGTACATTGGGGACAACATCTGATTCCTATCAGGCTGCAGAACTGGGCTGACATCAGAATCCAAACATCCTCTGGTCAATGCAAGCAGAGGCATTCCTCTAATGATTTGGACTTGATGTGATGCAGTATGGATGTCATGGATAATTCAGACCAATGGGGAGAAACAGAATACAAACTGTTTAAACACCTTCCATCCCCTCCCCCACCCCTCCCCTCTTGAGGACTCCTGACCAACTTAATAGCACAATATATATGCTAACAAACTTAAACAAAGCCTTTGTTTAAGTTTGTTTGCATATGTATTGTGCTGTTAAAGCCAGATAAAGAATGTATGTCCTCCCTAGCCTCGTGCTGCTCTTTTAAGGAGCAGAGCACAGCGCCCCCCACCCCCGTCCGGAGGGACTAGCCCCAAGTCTTTCCAGTACCCTGTACCCGCTAAAAATCTCTTGCTGGTACTGTGTACTGTAGGGTACCACCCTACTTGCACTACTGCCCCCTCCCAAAAAAAAGAGTTTTATGTGGGGCCTAGAAACTATCTGGAATTTGATTGGGAGGAAATGGCTATTAGAGTACCATTTTTGAGAAAATTCTGCCTTAGGAAAATATAACTTGTGTCTCAATTTTGATTTGGCAAGACAAATCTGGCAACCCAACACCCTGATAAAATACTCATCCCTGATGAAGTAGTCATTTGTATTCTCTTTCACATGGTCATTGTCAAAAGAAGAGATAAAAGTAACGGTAATGGTTTTACAAATCTCAGTTTCCATCCTTATTCACTGAAGAAATTACAAGGGCCTGGGGTGGAATACAATAAACTTTCTTCAGCTTCAAGATGGGTCCTATTCAAAATCAGTCATGAATTTATTTGAACTCTTGGCCTCTCTTCAGAGGGCCAGGGTTGGGCACCTCTTCCTTACTCCACCAAACCCCAAAATGCTCTTAATCTGTTTTCCCCTTTTCTATCCCACATGTCTTCTCTGATCAGGGCAGTAAATTTGTTTACCTTCTCCTTCTTTGACGTAAAAAATGGTATTTAAGTCAAAATTGGCATATCTTCCTTAAAAATTGTTTTGTGGTTAAAGCACAGGTCTGGGACTCAGGAACTCGGTATGATTCCTGTGTCTTTTGCCAACTTTCTGTGTGACCTTGGGCATGTCATTTAGTGTCTCGATGCCTCAGTTCCCCATCTATAAAATGGGGACAAGAAAGCTTCCATTCTCCCACCCTTTCTCCATCTCTTCTATTTAGATGCTGAATCCTCTGGAGCAGTGATGGTCTCCAGAATGTGTTTGTATGGTGCCTAGCACAGTGGGGCCCTGATCTGGGGTAGGGCATGTAGGTGCCTCCATAGTACAGTTAATAAATAATATTCTTTAAATCTGGAGACAAGGAGCGTATATGCCAAAAATGCTTTGAGCAGGGGATTGGACTAGACTAGATGACCTTCTGAGGTCTCTTCCAACCTTAATACTGTATGATTCTATGAAAAAGTAAGATGATTCCTTTGCTCAAGTGACCTTAATAGCTTGTAATACTGTATAAAGGGAAGCTAGTGAGGGTAGCTTTTTCTTCTGATCCATCTGTTTTGTGTATATGCTGGGGATGGAGAATCCCAGTGGGAGAGCACCCACTTGTAGCTTCGCCTCTTGAGGTGCAAAGGCCAGCTCTCCTACCACTAGTGGAGGGGCTGTCAGTGCTGCAATATGTCTCTGCACATCATGAACCTATCAGGAGATTTCTGTACTCTTTTGTGTTAAAGGCAAAGCGTTGCCACAAAGCATAGCACTAATAATTAAAGAGAAACCCAGGAAAAAACCTGCATAACTCTAACGATGCCAGTGCTGACTTTCTCCCCTTCAGGGGCCCCACTTCCCCTTCCCCACCAAAGATGGCAATAGCTGGAGCTCTGCATATGTGTTGCCAACAAGAAATATTTTATTTTTGTTGTTGTAGCATGTTCAATCTTTCTTTCTGATGACTGTTCTAATAGTCTAACCAGGGGTGGGCAAACTGCGGCCTGTGGGCCACATCCGGCTTGCCAGCCACTTTAATCCGGCCCTTGAGCTCCCGCTGGGGAGCGAGGTCTGGGGCTTGCCCCGCTCATGCGCTCCAGCTGGGGAGCAGGGTCAAGGCCCAGTTTGCGTGGCTCCCGGAAGCAGTGGCATGTCCCCCCTCCGGCTCCTATGTGTAAGGGCAGCCAGGGAGCTCTGCCCCGCATGCTGCCCCCGCCCCAAGTGCCGCTCGCTGCAGAGGGGGCAGCACACAGCAGAGCTGTCTGGCTGTGCCTCCGCATAGGAGCTGGAGGGGGGACATGCTGCTGCTTCCGGGAGCTGCTTGAGGTAAGCGCTGCCCTGAGCCTGCACCCCTGAGCGTGCCCCCCACCCCCATGCCCCAACCCTGATTCCCCCTCCCACCCTCCAAAACCCTCGGTCCCAGCCCGCACCCCCAGCTGAAGCCCTCACCCTGCACCCCATCCTCCCTGCCCCAGCCCACAGCCCTCTCCCGTACCCTGAATGTCTCATTTCTGGCCTCACCCCAGAATCCTAGAATATCAGTGTTGGAAGGGACCGCAGGAGGTCATCTAGTCCAACCCCCTGCCCAAAGCAGGACCAATCCCCAATTTTTGCCCCAGATCCCTAAATGGCCCCCTTAAGGATTGAACTCACAACCCTGGGTTTAGCAGGCCAATGCTCAAACCACTGAGCTATCCCTCCCTCCTAAAATAGAATAAGAATATGGATTACTTCAGAATTACTTTTTTCTATTAATTCTTAAGTTTACTACAAGGAAAGGAAACCCCTTGAACAAAGCAAAAAACAGTCTTAAGTAGAGATGTACAGATAACATGGAAATTACTGAGAGAATTTCCAGAAGCGGGGTGACCTGCCGGAGAACTTAAGAGCAGATAGCTGGATAACTGCACTGCTTATTAACCTGAAACCTCCTAGGTGTGTTTGCGGCTGGGTGTTCTGGATTGGGCTTGAGTGGTTTTTGAGGGGAGAGCGGGAGGTACTGGGAGGATTAAGTGTTTTAAAATGTTTAACTCTAACCCCCCCCCCCCCCCCCCCCCCCGACTTCAGATGAAGAAAGTAGAGCCTGATTCACCACCAAATGGTTCAGGTACCAAGAATGTGAAATACATTGCACTGTCTGCCAAAAACCAAGCTGCTAATTGAGGGTATCCCTGGGATTCTCCACAGGTGAAGAAATGCCAGAGGGTTACTGTTTTAAGGCCAGCTACTGAAATGGGCAGCCATGTTCACTCTCGTGCCCAGTTCAGGCTGGACAGAGACTGAAATACAAAGTATGAAAGGTCTGTTTGAGGAATCCCATTGCTCCAAGTCCATCCCAATAACCCGACCAAGCCCGTCACAATGCCCCCTGCAGCCCGTAGCTGGATTTGAAGGACACCAGTTCAGTGGGGTTGTTGCTATTTAGATTTTCACAGAGTACGTACATCAATAAAAGCTTGCCCGGCCTCTGAAGAGCCTGCACCCCCACCCAGAGTTCTCACCCCCTCGTGCACCCCAACCCCATTTTGTGAGCACTCACCATACAGTTTCTGTACCCAGATGTGGCCCTTGGGCCAAAAAGTTTGCCCACCCCTGGTCTAATCTACTTTTGTTGCAGTTTTAGTAGTGTAGAAATTTGTTAGCTGCTAAATGTGAAGTTGTTTTGTATGACGCTTTTTGTTGATGGGAACATTCTGTGCAAGTCTGAGAAAAGTAGTAAAAAAAATTTCTTTTTTGAGTGGTGGAGGAAAGGAGAGAAGGAACAAGGAAACAGAACAATTTCTATGCTCAGAAATTTTGTATTTGCACTGTGTGTGTCTGCAAATTCTGCCCAGCTTGCTGGAAAGGTGTTTTTGAAGCTACTTCCTCCATACACACAATACTTGCTGTGTATAGTACTAGGGCTTCAGATCTTGTTATAATTTGGAACGTGCTGGTCTTTATTTTGCTCTTTCTTCTTTTCACTATTATTTATTATTTATCTGTATTATCATAGTGCCTGGGAGCCCTGGTCCTGGCCTAGGACCCCATTATCCCAGGCAGTCCCTGCCCCAAAGAGTTTACTATCGAAGTATATGACAAGAGACAACAGATAGAGAAGACAGACTGGAGAGGTACAAGGAAACAATGAGACTGTATTAATCAGGATGATAGGCAGTAGTCTCACACCAGCAGCCTGACTGTTGTCTAGTTTTTTGTAGGTATTTCAGTCTGTCATTGTTGAAGTCTTTTTAAATAAAATTATAGCCTGTCACTGTGGGGCCCTTCAATGCATAATCCTTGCATCTGAAAATCAGCTTGACTGTATTGGCCTCTGGGAGCTATCCCAGATTGCTCCATTGTGACTGCTCTGGACAGCACTTTGAACTCCAATGCACTAGCGAGGTACACAGGAAAAGCCCCAGGAACTTTTGAATTTCATTTCCTGTTTGAGCGTGGCGAACTCAGCAGCACAGGTGACCATGCAGTTCCCCCCAGAATCGCAAACAAGCTCCAGCATGGACCGAAAGGGAGACACTGGGATCTGATTGCTGTATGGGGAGAAGCATCTGTGCAGGCTGAACTCTGATCAAAAAGAAGAAATGCTAATATATATGCCAAAATCGCACAGGGCATGATGGACAGAGGCTACAACAGGGAAACACAGCAGTGCCGTGTGAAAGTCAAGGAGCTCAAGCAAGCCTACCAAAAGACAAAGGAGGCAAACAGTTACACCGGGTCAGACCCCATACATGCCACTTCTCTGATCAGCTGCATGGCATTCTAGGGGGGAACACTACCACTATCCCACCACTGTCCGTGGACACCTGCTGGGGGGAGTCTCACACAACGGGGATGAGGAAGAGGAGAGGAGAATGCGCAGCAGGCAAGCGGTGAATCCGTTCTCCTTGGCAGCCAGGATGTTTTCATCACCCTGGAGCCAATAACCTCCCAAGGCGGGATCCCCGACCCTGAAGCCGGAGAAGGCACCTCTGGTGAGTGCACATTTGTAACTACAATACAGGGTTTAAAACCAATTGTGTTTAATGTTTGATTTGCCCTGAAGAATTGGGATGCTCTCCTGGAGGTACTCTGAAAGCCTTTGCAGAAGGTTTCTGGGGACGGCTGCCTTATTTCATCCTCCACGGTAGGACACTTTACCACGCCAAGCCAGTAGCAAGTATTTTGGAATCATTGCAGCACAAAGCATGGCAGCGAATGGTCCTGGGTTTTGGTCGCATTCAAGCAACATTCGGTCTATATCTTTCTGTGTTAGCCTCAGTAGAGTGATATCATTCACGGTCACCTGGTTGAAATAAGGGAATTTTTGTAAGGGAACAGTAAAAGGACCCCTTCCATGCTGGGCTGTTTGCGCTTGGCTAAAACAGATCATCCCAGAGAATAGCCACGTGGCGGGGGGGAGGGGTGAAGGGATCACCTTGGAGAATAGCCACACGGTGGGGTGGGGGTAGGTGTGTGCTGCACATCCACCCGAAAACCGCAGCCCTTCCTTTGAAATGTGAAACCCAACCCATTGCTTGCTCTGGGAAAGAAGGGCGCTGCAGTTTGAAAACATTCCCACAGGTTATGAAGGCGTAAGAAGCCAACCCCACATACCAAAAGGCCTACCATGGCTGACTGGAAACCAAATTCTTTTGCCCAGCTGTGTGTAATGTGTCACCATAACGGCAGGCGCTCAATATAAAAGGCAAAATGCGACCTTGTACCTGAAGCACATGTGCTGTCTGCTGTGAATTGTTTGATTCACTGTGAAAGAGTCTCCCTTTTGGTCTCAGAAATATATCATCTTAAATTTTACTCTCCCTTTTTATCTCCCCCCAGGTGCAAATGTTTCTACGCTCCCCCTATCATCTCCTTCCCAGAGGTTATCGCAGATTAGAAGGCAAAAAAACCACACTCGCGATGACATGTTGAGGCTAATTGGGGAGCAAACGGACATGATGAAGCGTTTGTTGGAGCTGCAGGAAAGCCAACAAGAGCACAGACACCTGCTGCATCCACTGTATAACCGCATGCATTCCTCCCCAAGTTTCATATCCGCCTCACCCAGATGCCCTAGAACGCTGGGGGGAAGGCTCTGGACACCCAGCCACTCCACTCCAGAGGATGGCCCAAGCAACAGAAGGCTGTCATTCAAACAGTTTGATTTGTAGTGTGGCTACAATAAACAATGTGGCCTTGTCTTTCCCTCCTCTCCCACCCCCCGGGCTACGTTGTCTGTTATGTCATTTTTTTTTTTAATTAATAAAGAAAGAATGCATGGTTTCAAAACAATAGTTACTTTATTTCGAAGGGGGAAGGGTGGTTGGCTTACAGGGAATTAAAATCAACAAAGGGGGTGGGTTTGCATCAAGGAGAAACACACACAACTGTCACACCGAAGCCTGGCTAGTCGTGAAGCTGGTTCTCAAAGCCTCTCTGATGCGCAGCGCGCCTTGCTGTGTTCTTCTAATCGTCCTGGTGTCTGCCTGCTCAAAATCGGACGACAGGCTATTTGCCTCAACCTCCCACCTGCCATCAACGTCTCCTCCTTACTCTCACAGATATTATGGAGCACACAGCAAGCAGCAATAACAGTGGGAATGTTGGTTTCGTTGAGGTCTGACCTAGTCAGCAAACAGCGCCAGTGAGCTTTTAAACATCCAAAGGCACATTCTACCACCATTCTGCACTTGCTCAGCCTATAGTTGAACTGCTCCTTACTACTGTCCAGGCTGCCTGTGGAAGGCTTCATGAGCCATGGGAGCAAGGGGTAGGCTGGGTCCCCAAGGATAAGTATAGGCATTTCAATATGCCCAACGGTAATTTTCTGGTCTGGGAAGTAAGTCCCTTCTTGCAGCTGTTCAAACAGCCCAGAGTTCCTAAATATGTGAGTGTCATGCACCTTTCTTGGCCATCCCACGCTGATGTCTGAAACTGAAGATTTCCTGGACAGACGTCAGGATATGCTTCTACAGGCACAAGGTTCTGAAGATTCAGAGCATGCTGCGCAGCGGGGACAGGAGGACGGTGAAGAAATTTGGCAACATGTGACCTCCAGAAAAAGAAGGGGAAACGTCCATGTACCAGCAACGCAGATACAGGTAGGTAACCGTTTTCATGTTCTCTCCACAGGTACCATTGCGGGGAGTGGCCCAGATGATACGTCTGGGGGAAGGGAGCAGAAGGAGACTTCACCAGTTGAAAGGCATGAGAGGCACTGTCTTAAGGTTGGGGGTTCCACGACCACCACTCCCAAGAGAAGGAGGCAGGTGGTGGTGATCGGGGACTCTCTCCTCAGGGGGACTGAGTCATCTATCTGCCGCCCTGACCGGGAAAACAGAGAAGTCTGCTACTTGCCAGGGGCTAAGATTCACGATGTGACGGAGAGTCTGCTGAGACTCATCAAGCCCTTGGACCGCTACCCCTTCCTGCTTTTCCACGTGGGCACCAATGATACTGCCAAGAATGACCTTGAGCGAATCACTGCAGAGTACGTGGCTCTGGGAAGGAGGATAAAGGAGTATGAGGCGCAAGTGGTGTTCTCATCCATCCTCCCCGTGGAAGGAAAAGGCCAGGGTAGGGATCGTTGAATCGTGGAAGTCAATGAATGGCTACGCAGGTAGTGTCAGAGAGAAGACTTTGGATTCTTCGACCATGGGATGGTGTTCGAAGAAGGAGGAGTGCTAGGCAGAGATGGGCTCCACTTAACGAAGAGAGGGAAGAGCATCTTCGCGAGCAGGCTGGCTAACCTAGTGAGGAGGGCTTTAAACTAGGTTCACCGGGGGAAGGAGACCAAAGCCCTGAGGTAACTAGGGAAGCAGGATACTGGGAGGAAGCATGAGCAGGAGCGTGTGAGAGGGGAGGGCTCCTGCCTCATACTGAGAACGAGGGGCGATCAGCGGGTTATCTCAAGTGCCTATATACAAATGCACAAAGCCTGGGAAACAAGCAGGGAGAACTGGAGGTCCTCGCAAAGTCAGGGAATTATGATATGATTGGAATAAGAGAGACTTGGTGGGATAACTCTCATGACTGGAGTACTGTCATGGATGGGTATAAACTGTTCAGGAAGGACAGGCAGGGCAGAAAAGGTGGGGGAGTTGCACTGTATGTAAGGGAGCAGTATGACTGCTCAGAGCTCAAGTAAGAAACTGCAGAAAAACTTGAGTGTCTCTGGATTAAGTTTAGAAGCGTGAGCAACAAGGGTGATGTTGTGGTGGGAGTCTGCTATAGACCACCGGACCAGGGGGATGAAGTGGACGAGGCTTTCTTCCGGCAACTTGCAGAAGCTACTAGATCGCAGGCCCTGGTTCTCATGGGCAACTTCAGTCATCCTGATATCTGCTGGGAGAGCAATACAACGGTGCACAGACAATCCAGGAAGTTTTTGGAAAGTGTAGGGGACAATTTCCTGGTGCAAGTGCTGGAGGAACCAACAAGGGGCAGAGCTCTTCTTGACCTGCTGCTCACAAACCGGGAAGAATTAGTAGGGGAAGCAAAAGTGGATGGGAACCTGGGAGGCAGTGACCATGAGATGGTCGAGTTCAGGATCCTGACACAAGGAAGAAAGGAAAGCAGCAGAATACAGACCCTGGACTTCAGAAAAGCAGACTTTGACTCCCTCAGGGAACTGATGGGCAAGATCCCCTGGGAGAATAACATGAGAGGGAAAGGAGTCCAGGAGAGCTGGCTGTATTTTCAAGAATCCTTATTGAGGTTACAGGGACAAACCATCCCAATATGTAGAAAGAATAGTAAATATAGCAGGCGACCAGCTTGGCTTAACAGTGAAATACTTGCTGATCTTAAACACAAAAAAAAGGCTTACAAGAAGTGGAAAATTGGACAAATGACCAGGGATGAGTATAAAAATATTACTTGGGCATGCAGGAGTGAAATCAGGAAGGCCAAATCAGTCCTGGAGTTGCAGCTAGCAAGAGATGTTAAGGGTAACAAGAAGGGTTTCTTCAGGTATGTTAGCAACAAGAAGAAAGTCAAGGAAAGTGTGGGCCCCTTACTGAATGAGGGAGGCAACCTAGTGACAGAGGATGTGGAAAAAGCTAATGTACTCAATGCTTTTTTTGCCTCTGTCTTCACGAACAAGGTCAGCTCCCAGACTACTGCACTGGGCAGCACAGCATGGGGAGGAGGTGACCAGCCCTCTGTGAAGGAAGAAGTGGTTCGGGACTATTTAGAAAAACTGGACGTGCACAAGTCCATGGGGCCGGATGCGTTGCATCCGAGAGTGCTAAAGGAATTGGCGGCTGTGATTGCAGAGCCATTGGCCATTATCTTTGAAAACTCATGGCGATTGGGGGAAGTCCCGGAAGACTGGAAAAAGGCTACTGTAGTGCCCATCTTTAAAAAAGGGAAGAAGGAGGATCGTGGGAACTACAGGCCGGTCAGCCTCACCTCAGTCCCTGGAAAAATCATGGAGCATGTCCTCAAGGACTCAATTCTGAAGCACTTAGAGGAGAGGAAAGTGATCAGGAACAGTCAGCATGGATTCACCGAGGGCAAGTCATGCCTGACTAATCTAATTGCCTTCTATGATGAGATAACGGGTTCTGTGGATGAAGGGAAAGCAGTGGACGTGTTATTCCTCGACTTTAGCAAAGCTTTTGACACGGTCTCCCACAGTATTCTTGTCAGCAAGTTAAAGAAGTATGGGCTGGATGGATGCACTGCAAGATGGGTAGAAAGTTGGCTAGATTGTCGAGCTCAACGGGTAGTGATCAATGGCTCCATGTCTAGTTGGCAGCCGGTATCTAGCGGAGTGCCCCAAGGGTCGGTCCTCGGGCTGGTTTTGTTCAATATGTTCATTAATGATCTGGAGGATGGTGTGGATTGCACCCTCAGCAAGTTTGCGGATGACACTAAACTGGGAGGAGTGGTAGATACGCTGGAGGGTAGGGATAGAATACAGAGGGACCTAGACAAATGAGAGGATTGGGCCAAAAGAAATCTGATGAGGTTCAACAAGGACAAGTGCAAAGTCCTGCACTTAGGATGGAAGAATCCAATGCACCGCTACAGAGTAGGGACCGAATGGCTAGGCAGCAGTTCTGCAGAGAACGACCTAGGGGTGACAGTGGACGAGAAGCTGGATATGAGTCAACAGTGTGCCCTTGTTGCCAAGAAGGCCAATGGCATTTTGGGGTGTATAAGTAGGGGCATTGCCAGCAGATCGAGGGACGTGATCGTTCCCCTCTATTGGACACTGGTGAGGCCTCATCTGGAGTACTGTGTCCAGTTTTGGGCCCCACACTACAAGAAGGATGTGGAGAAATTGGAGAGAGTCCAGCGAAGGGCAACAAAAATGATTAGGGGTCTAGAACACATGACTTATGAGGAGAGGCTGAGGGAACTGGGATTGTTTAGTCTACGGAAGAGAAGAATGAGGGGGGATTTGATAGCTGCTTTTAACTACCTGAAAGGTGGATCCAAAGAGGATGGATCTAGACTGTTCTCAGTGATAGCAGATGACAGGACAAGGAGTAATGGTCTCAAGTTGCAGTGGGGGAGATTTAGGTTGGATATTAGGAAAAACTTTTTCACTAGGAGGGTGGTGAAACACTGGAATGCGTTACCTAGAGAGGTGGTGGAATCCCCTTCCTTAGAAGTTTTTAAGGTCAGGCTTGACAAAGCCCTGGCTGGGATGATTTAGTTGGGATTGGTCCTGCTCTGGGCAGGGGGTTGGACTGGATGGCCTCCAGAGGTCCCTTCCAACTCTGTTATTCTATGATTCTATGTCGGTGAAATGTCCCTTGTGATCCACCAGTGCTTGCAGCACCATTGAGAAGTACCCCTTGCAGTTCACGTACTGGTTGGCAAGATGGTCCGGTGCTAAGATGGGGATATTCGTTCTATCGCCCCACCATAGTTAGGGAACCCCATTGTAAGAAAGCCATCTGGTATGACCTGCACATTTCCCAGAGTCCCTACCCTTGATAGCAGCAACTCAGCGATTGCGTTGGCTACTTGGATCACAGCAGCCCCTGCAGTAGACTTGCCCGCTCCAAAATGATTCCCGACTGACTGGTAACAGTCAGGCGTTGCAAGCTTCCACAGGGCTATCGCCACTCGCCTCTCAACTGTCAGGGCAGCTCTCATCTTGGTATTTCTCCTCTTCAGGGTGGGGGAAAGCAACTCACAGAGTTCCAGGAAAGTGGCCTTATGCATGCAAAAGTTTCGCAGCCACTGTGAATCGTCCCATACCCGCAACACTATGTGGTCCCACCAGCCTGTGCTTGTTCTCCTGGCCCAGAATTGACGTTCCACTGGATCAACCAGCCCCACTGCCGCCATGATGTCTCAATTGCCACAGCCCATGCTTTCAGGAATATCTGTGTCCATGTCCTCCTCAAAATCGTCTTCATGCTGGCGTCTCTTAGCCTGGTTCTGCATATACTCCAGAATAATGCGTGAGGTGTTTACAATGCTCACAACAGCAGCGGTAACAGTGAGCTGAGTGGGCTCCATGCTTGCCATGGTATGGCATCTGCATGGGGTAACCCAGGAAAAAAGGCGCAAAACGATTGTCTGCCGTTGCTTTCACAGGGGGGAGGGGCAACTGATGACATGTACCCGAAATCATCTGCGACAATGTTTTTGCCCCACCAGGCATTGGGAGCTTAACCCAGAATTCCAATGAGCAGCAGAGACTGCGGGAACTGTAGCTACCCACAGTGCGCCGCTCTGTAAGTCGATGCTAGTGACCGTAGTGAGGACGCACTCCGCTGACTTAACGCGCTTAGTGGGGACATACGCAATCGACTGTATAAAATCGATTTCTAAAAATTGATTTCTATAAAATCGACCTAATTTCGTAGTGTAGACATACCCTAAAATAAAAGGGCCTTACTGCCTGAGCTCAAGGAAGCAACAGGGTCAGGAGGTTTTGTTCTATCCTTGGGCCTCTCATGGACTCGCTGTGTGGCTGTGGGTGGGCAAGCCACTTCATCTCTCTGTGCTGCTGTTTTCTCAACTGTATAATTCTGACCTGCCTTGCAGAGGGACGTGTGGGAGTCCGTGAATGGTTGTCTGCCATCAGTCATTGGACAAAATAACTGATAACTCTTGCAGCCCTTCCATTTCTGGTGGAGGAGAGTCCTTTCCCAGAAGTGTGCCTCCATTTTGGATTATTGCAACATCCAAACCCGGAAAGTCTGTTTTTTGAGTTAATGCTTTTTTTAAAAGTAAAAATAAAGCTAAATATAAAGCTACTAGAACTTTTTCCAGAAGAGAAAGGTGAGCCTGTGAGGGGACATACAGGGACTGGTGCACTTTTCCAGACTCCAATTGAACGCTTACGAAGATTCTGAAAGTTTGGTTAATTAGTTTTAATTTTCTGTTGTGTTCTAGCTCTTTTGGGCTCCAACTGGGACTGGAGCTTCCAAAATATCATGCAAGACTTATTGTGGGGGTACGTATGTCCTGACTGGGGGTCTGAAGTGCCAGAGATCTCATGACAGAGCCCTGGATGAACAGCCATATGTTTTGGGTGCTTTTCCAGCCTTCGAAATTATGTCCACTAGTAGTTTTATAATTGTAATAATAATGTTTACTTAAAAGCTCCTTCATGTAGCTTTGTAAATTTACACAGTATTTTACAAACACATACACGCACGTTCTCTGCCCTGGAAAATTTGCAATATTAGAGAGATAAGGCAAATAAAAGGGGAATAAGCAATGACTTCCCTATATGGCAAGCTGGGGTGTAAAGCTACAGCGCACTAGCTTGTCATAAGAATGGCCATGGTGGGTCAGACCAAAGGTCCATCTAGCCCAGTATCTTGTCTTCCAACAGTGGCCAATGCCAGTTGGCCCAGAGGGAATGAACAGAACAGTTAATCATCAAGTGATCCATCCCCTTTCATTCATTCCCAGCTTCTGACAAACAGAGGCTAGGGATGCCATCCCTGCCCATCATGGTTAATAGCCATTGGTGGACCTATCCTCCATGAACTTTATAGTTTTGGCCTTCACAGCATCCTCTGGCAATAAGTTCCACAGGTTGACTGTGCGTTGTGTGAAAAAATACTTCCTTTTGTTCTTTTTAAACCTGCTGCCTATTAATTTCATTTGGTGACACCTAGTTCTTGGGTTATGAGAAGGGGTAAATAACACTTCCTTATTTACTTTAGAATCATAGAATATTAGGGTTGGAAGAGACCTCAGGAGGTCATCTGTTTGAATCCCCTGCTTAAAGCAGGACCAAGACCAACTAAATCTTCCCAGTCAAGGCTCTGTCAAGCCGGTCCTTAAAAACCTCTAAAGATGGAGATTCCACCACCTCCCTAGGTAACCCATTCCAGTGCTTCACCACCCTCCTAGTGAAATAGTGTTTCCTAATATCCAACCTACACCTCCCCCACTGCAACTTGAGACTATTACTCCTCGTTCTGTCATCTGCTACCACTGAGAACAGTCTAGATCCATCTTCTTTGGAACCCCCTTTCAGGTAGTTGAAAGCAGCTATCAAATCCCCCCTCATTCTTCTCTTCCGCAGATTAAACAATCCCAGTTCCCTCAGCCTCTCCTCATAAGTCATGTGCTCCAGCCCCCTAATCATTTTTGTTGCCCTCCGTTGGACTCTTTCCAATTTTTCCACATCCTTCTTGTAGTGTGGGGCCCAAAACTGGACAGAGTACTCCAGATGAGGCCTCACCAATGTTGAATAGAGGGGAATGAACACGTCTCTCGATCTGCTGGCAATGCCCCTACGTATACATCCCAAAATGCCGTTAGCCTTCTTGGCAACAAGGGCACACTGTTGACGCTCATCCAGCTTCTCATCCACTGTAACCCCTAGGTCCTTTTCTGTAGAACTGCTGCCTAGCCATTCGGTCCCCAGTCTGTAGCAGTGCATGGGATTCTTCCGTCCTAAGTGCAGGACTCTGCACTTGTCCTTGTTGAACCTCATCAGATTCTTTTGGCCCAATCCTCTAATTTGTCTAGGTCCCTCTTTATCCTATCCCTACCCTCCAGCGTATCTACCACTCCTCCCAGTTTAGTGTCATCTGCAAACTTGCTGAGGGTGCAATCCACACCATCCTCCAGATCATTAATGAACATATTGAACAAAACTGGCCCTAGGACCGACCCTTGGGGCACTCCGCTAGATACCGGCTGCCAACTAGACATGGAGCCATTGATCACTACCCGTTGAGCCCAACGATCTAGCCAGCTTTCTGTCCACCTTATAGTCCATTCATCCATTGGTATTCTTTCTGCAATTCGTAATGGTTTGTTCCTGCGCCCTCAATAAGGTTCTTTAAAATACAGCCAGCTCTCCTTGCTCCATCATAGAATTTCAGGATTGGAAGGTCATCTCATCCAACCCCCTGCTCAAAGCCGGACCAATCTTCAGTTTTGCCCCTGATCCCTAAATGGCCCCCTCGAGGATTGAACTCTCAACCCTGGGTTTAGCAGGCCAATCTCAAACTACAGTGCTATCCCTCCCCCGAGCTATCCCTCCCTCATATTCGCTTCCCAGAGGATCCTGCCCATCAGTTCCCTGAGGGAGTCAAAGCCTGCTTTTCTGAAGTCCAGGGTCTGTATTTTGCTGCTCTCCTTTCTTCCTTTTGTGAGGATCCTGAACTCAACCATCTCATGGTCACTGCTGTCTAGGTTGCCACCAACTTGTACTTCCTCTACCAATTCTTCCCTGTTTGTAAGCAGCAGGTGAAGAGGAGCACGGCCCCTAGTCGCTTGCTCCAGCACTTGTACCAGAAAGTTGTTCCCAATGCTCTCCAAAAACTTCCTGGATTGTCTGTGCATTGCCGTCTGAAGAAAGCCTCGTGTACCTCATCCTTCTGATCCGGTGGTCTATAGCAGACGCCCACCATGACATCACCCTTGTTGCTCTCGCCTCTAAACTTAACCCAAAGACTCTCAACAGGCTTTTCTCCTGTTTCAAACTGGAGCTCTGAGCAATCATAGCGCGCTGTTACATACAGTGCAACTCCTCCACCTTTCCTCCTGAACAGTTTATACCCATCCATGACATTGCTCCAGTCATGTGAACTGCCCCACCAAGTTTCTGTTATTCCAATCTTGTCATAGTTCCTCGATTGTGCCAGGACTTCCAATTCTTCCTGCTTGTTTCCCAGGCTTCTTACATTCGTATACATGCACATAAGATAGCTAGCCGATTGCCCTGCTTTCTCAGTATGAATCAGGAGGCTTCCTGTCTTGTACTTTCTTCACACGAGTCATGATTTTATAACCCTCTATCATATCCCCCCTTAGTTGTCTCTTTTCCAAGCTGAAAAGTGTGAGTCTTATTAATCTCTCCTCTTATGGCAACTGTTCCATACCCCTAGTAATTTTTGTTGCCATTTTCTGAACCTTTTCCAATTCCAATATATCTTTTTTGAGATGGGGCGACCACATCTGCACACAGTATTCAAAATGTGGGCATACCATATATTTATATAGCAGCAGTATGATATTTTCTGTCTCATTATCTATCCCTTTCTTAATGATTCCCAACATTCTGTTCACTTTTTTGACTGCTGCTGCACATTGAGTGGATGTTTTCAGAGAACTATCCACAATGACTCCAAGATCTTTCTTGAGTGGTAACAGCTAATTTAGACCTCATCATTTTATATGTGTAGTTGGGATTATGTTTTCCAATGTGCATTACTTTGCATTTATCAATATGGAATTTCATCTGCCATTTTGTTGGCTAGTCACCCTGTGCACCAAATAGCCATATAGGAAAGCCTGGAGTTAGTTTTTGTAGAGACTAAGTTTGAGATGGCACAGAGCCATCCAAGACAGGACAAAAAGAGAGAGTTTGGGGCTACAAGGGTTCTTGTATCCTCCATATAAGGGTAGCGATTGGAAGAGTGGGAGCAGCTGAAGTCTCAGAATGCTGAGTAACATCAGTAGATAAGGAAAGAAGAGAGTTTGGTGAAGCATTAAACATGATGTGGAAAGAATGAGCTCTCCCAATTCTCCGTTCACCTACTAACCAAAGTCCCAGAAACCAGGAGAGAACAGAAAAGGAGAAATGTGATCAGCAGACAGATCAAAAGATTAGGGGATAGAGAAGTGACCCTTGGATTTAGCTTGGCCGTCCCTTGTGCTCTTGATTAGGATGGCTGTGGTGGGGTGGAAAGGGTGGAAGTCAGACTGGAGAGGGTAATCCCAGCAGAAAGAATAGAAAGGATACTCCAGGATTTTGAAGATGGAAGGGAAGAGAGCATTACCACTCCAAATGGGAGAAACGAAAAATCCCACCACTCCACTTAATGAAAAGTTTGTTGAAATCCATTTCAGAAATGTTTTATCGCATTCCAGGTCCACTTGGGAGGCCTCAACTACTTGTGTTTTGCTGTCACATTTGTAACTACAACAAATACTTCCCGTCAACAGTGCTTCAGGGAACGTGCAATTACTCTGCAGGTGACAGAACAATATGGAGAGAAACTCTTATCCCCAACTAGAACAAATAGTTCCCTTTTGTTTAAAAAAAAAAAAAAAAAAAAAAGGGAGGGGGGAATGAGGTGCTCACTGCTGAATCTGTCCTGAAAGGCAGTCCCTAAAGAGTTCCCTGTATGTAATTATAATAAACTGATTGAAGTTACAGTTTAAACAGTGTTCTCAGTGCTGTTGATTACATTACAATGTGCTTGAGAGAACTGACAAGTCTGAGAACATTTTCCTCTGTTCTTCCTTTGAAGCAGCTTTTAGTACATTCTGGCCAGTTACATAGTACAGCCTGCTTTTGGGGTTTTCGAAAACCAAGCTCCTCTCATCATGCTGATTAGTGTTTAAAAAGGAAAATTGGACCCAGGATAAATGGAAGGCTGGAAATGTCACAGTTATTCTTCTCTTAAGTGCCCTGCTGGATTTAGAGTCCTCTGCTCCTTTTTGTATTGTAATCTTTAGAGTATGATTTTCTCAGAGGTCCTTAAACTCTGTTCTGAAAGAACATGTCTACACAGTATTTAAAAAAAAAAAGACACATGCTAGTGAGTCTCGGAGCCAAGGTCAACTGACTTTGGTTTGCAGGCCTGACACTGTGGGGTTAAAAATACTGTATAGATGTTCAGGCTTGGGCTGGAACCGGGCTCTGAAACCCGGTGGGGAGGGAGAGTCTCTGGGCACGTCTACACTGCAATTAGACACCCATGGCTGGACCATGCCAGCTCACTGGGCTCGGGCTAAGAGGCTGCTTAATTGCGGAGTAGATATTCAGGCTTGGCTGCAGCCTGAGCTCTGAGACCCTCCCACCTTGAAGGGTCCTAGAGCCCAGGCTCCAGCAACGCGTAAGCGTCTACACTGTCATTTTCAGAGTGAGCCCAGCCAGCTCAGTTGAAGTTCAGAGTCGAACATCTGAAGGCGATCTGTAACCCAATCCTTGGTCTTTTGAATTACTTCTGTGTAACGTTTTATAAAGTTAATTATAAATCTTTATTGAAGAGAATTATTTTTATCCAGCAACTAATTTTCCCACCCATTTGCTTTAGGATCTGGTGGAAAATACAGTTGGTAAACAATACAGGGACCTGTATCTTTAAAAAGCAAAGAGTGTAATTTTACTTTTTTCTAAAACAGTTTGTGTGGGAGTAGATGAAAAGCAGAATAATCTCGTTAGGTAGGAGCAGACTTTTAGAGGCTGGCTTTAAAGTGACGTATAAAAGGAAGGAACACTGAGCCCTTTTTGATTTATGTAAAAAGCCCTGAAAGGCTATGTGTGGTGTCCTTGAAATTCTTTTTAAGAAGCCATGCAATTCCAGGGCACAGACTGAGTAGATATTCAGAATTACAGACTGCACTCAAAACTGTCCATAGCCTTTTTACTTTTTATAATATCATACAGTACAACACCAGAGGTACGAACTGACTGGTCAACCACACACCTCATTTGGAACCGGAAGTACACAGTCAGGCAGGGGAAACACACACACACACACACACACACACACACACACAAAAAGCGAATACTGTACAGAACAGTACTGTGTTAAACGTAAACTACCAGGAAAAAAAAAAGTGTGGGAGGAGTTAAAACAAAACAAAAGAACAACCCTAAAGTTTGGTCAGAGTTACAAACATTTCAGAGTTGCGAACAACGTTCATTCCCGAGGTGTCCGTAACTCTGAGGTTCTGCTGTACAACATCAGTATAATCCAGAGATACAGTTCATTTGATCTTGCTGTCCAAGTCCTGTGCTTTTCTTCGTCCAGGCTTCCAGCTGTACTGATTTTACTAAGAACTTTCTTTTCCAGAGAGGTGATAGCAGTACAGAAAGTGACTTGTCTAGTGTGTTTATTCATCATTCCTTGGGCAGAAAATTCCTCTGAGTCAGTGTCAGTGGGTGCACCTGACTGCATAGTGGTGTGGGAGGCCCTGGGTTTGATTACCACTGACAGTATTACTTGTATGGAGCATGGTTGGCATCTCCACATTCAGGATCCTGCGGATTTTATGTAGTTGCTTTGTATTGCACAATGGAAGAAAATGTAAACCCTTATGATGATTGAGTAAGCAAGAATTCCAGTTTGTTCTTGCATCAGCTTCCTGCTCAGGCTCCATCCCATAAAAGATTCTCCCCATTCCTCCATTTTTTTTTTTGCTAGTTTTTTTTAATCTTGGAAATAGCTAAATCAGGTCTTCATTTTCCTGGATTTTTAGGAGGAATCTACAGAGGACTGACATGCGCTTTCTCAGCACTCAGGGAAGTGGGGGAGCAGGGGCACTGAATCTTTTGCAATGAAAGCTTTTCTCCCAAGTGTTTAGCAAGAGTTTGTGTTAAACAGACATTAAGAAGAAAAAACCCAAACAAAAAACAACCTAAAAATCTGTAGCCGCATTTCCTGTCTTGTGATGTCATTCTGCTGGTTCTCCAGTCCTCCAGCAAAAACAGGGAGGTCTAGACCTGATGTTTCTCATGTGAAAAACTGGGATTTTTAAAAAGAATGTTTCACACCTTCCTTTTATTGAAGATAAAAAGTGTAAAAGGGAACAATCCTACAATTAAAAATATAAGCCTAGCTTCAGAATTTCTCCCCTCCTTTAAGATATGCAGGCAGGTCTCTATCTTCCCTATCTATTACACCTTGGTTCCAGAAGGGTAAAAGTTCTCCACACATCTTGAAGGTCTTTTGGTCACTATTGCTTTCCCATCCACTGCCCCTGTAGCTCTTAGGATCTAGCCACATCTGGAATAGTGGAAGTAGCAGATTAGTCTGTTTCTGCAGACTGTGCGAATCCATAGATTGCCATGGCAGCAAATATGCTAAGTGGAGGTTGTGACCTTAAGCTCCCTGAATTCACACCCTAGACTTTATTGTAGTAATATTTGCGCAAAATATGTCTTGTGAGGTATCATTTAAAAACTAACAACACACTGTTTGTTAAAATTCTTGTGTAATGTATGTATGAATAGTGTATTGAGTTATGAACACAAGCTGAAATTATGACTAAAATGTATTTGCAAGACAAGTCTGAGGAGGGGTAAACCTGTTTTTCAAAGACACAGGACAAGCAGATGCCTCTAGCCAGGTGTCTTCAAAGTTGATTGGCCATCACCTGTTAAGTGGCCATTCTTTTGCAAAGAAGGGGGCAGGAAGAGATTGATTTGCATTTTAGCAAACAACAACATGGAACCTCTCACCCAAGACTCCAAGGCTCCTTTCTCACAGCTGGAATGAACTTTATCCCAGGGTAACCCTCAGGAAAATACATTTCATCTCTCTCTTTCTCCTAAGAAAAGGAATCAACCCTTTGATTCTTGGGGGAGATTCTAATCTGGGAATTTAGTTAGCTATATTGGAATGTGTGGTAAGGTTTTACCTTGAACCAAGTCTAGCTTGTTAAGTTTTAGCTACTAGGAAACGTTTTATCTTTATTTTTCTTGCAACCATTTCTGACTTTAATGCCTTATACCTGTACTCACTTGAAACCTATTTCTTTGTAGTTAAAGAAACTTGTTTTATTTTTAATCTAAACAAATTCAGTGTTGTTTAAACCAAACTGTTTGCTACTTTAACTGGAGTTACCAAACCTTTGAACATTGACCCTTTACAGACCTTTAATATCTAAACTTCCCAGGAGAGAGCTGGATGGTGCAGAACACACACTTTTTGGGAAAACTGAGGACTTGGAGTGTATTGGTTGGTGTCACCCTGCAGGGTGTCACCCTGTAACTAAGACTGGTGGAAGCCAGAGTGGGGCTGGAGTGTTGCTGACAGGCTGCTGGGGTCAGAGTTGTTGGACCAGGGCTGCAGCTACATACAGACACTCGGAGTGACCTGCGTTCTGGCAGGCTGTTTGTGAGTGGCCCAAGTTGGGAGCTACAATAGCAAAGCATTGTGCGGCACGCAGGTTTGCAGTGCAGGTGGTGACACAATCTCTCACTGATCAGGAATGTACCCCAGAATGTTACAGAGGGCAGCATAGATTAATAGACCTGCCACAAGGCCTTTTCTCAACCTCTTTGGAGAGCTGGAGTATCAATTTGACCTTAATTCTGAAACCTGGCTTTCTCCGTAGCATTACAGAATCAGTAAACCAGCAGATTCATCTACTTGATGGTGAACTACACTGTGGGGATTTCTCATTTCTCCTACCCCCTTCCTAGGCAAATGAAGTTGACCCTGTGAATGCTGTTGACCATGCTGACCTCTTACATCCCTGACTGGCCAATCCATGGAGTATAGGAGCACATCTTTCTCTTGTGGCCAGAGAATTAGGATGGTGTGTGTCAAAGGAAAAAGTGGTGTAATGTCATTAGGAAGAATTGAAGCAGGTGGACAGTGGTACAAGAGGGAGCAAATAGTATACTCATTTGTCTAATGCTTTTTTAATAGGGTCACCCTGCTCCATATAAAACAGTTTCAGCCCGAGCAGGAACACCATCCACTATATTGCGACTTCCAGCCAGCGTTTTTCAGGATGTTTTCCAGAAGTACCCTGAAACTCTTGTCAGAGTGGTACAGGTAAGACTGATATGTAGTTTGTTTTTATTAAATGTAGTATCCATCTTTTCTTTAAAAGGGTTTTCCCTATCTGGCCAGCTAGTCCATCCTTCTGCTGGTGCAGAATTGTTCTCCCTAGCATATTCTCAGGGTTTTGTCCAATATTTAAGTGTCCCAAGTGAGGGGGCTGCCACCACATATCTAAGGAGATTATCGCACCGTCTGATTGATCTTTACATTAGGCGGAGATGAGGGAAATATTTCCTAAATGTGTCTCGGCTTAATTTAATCACATTATACCCTCCCTTGGACCAACGTACCGAAGTTTCCTTTCCCCTTGAGACCAGATTCTGGCTTCAGAAATATGGAGCTCCTGTTACTGTCCGTGGGGGCTGCCTCTGCCCATCAAAGAGCAGAATTTGGCCCTAGATATTTACTGATCAGACATCTGCAAACTCTGAACTGCTGTAGCAGTGGGTACTTGAAATAAGTTCTAATCTTCGCTCTTGAATAATGCTAACCTTGAATAACCTCGAATAATGCTACCACTTAGCTAATCTGTGTTATTGTGACACCTTTATTGGATTCTTAAGAATGATATGAGTAACTTTCCCCTGGAAAGAATGCCTTGAAATATGTGCTGGGCAAAGAACGGCAGAGGCAAATCTAATGGCAATTCGACATTGGTGAGGCCTCATCTGGACTGCTGTGTCCAGTTTTGGGCCCCACACTACAAGAAGAATGTGGAAAAATTGGAAAGCGTCCAGCGGAGGGCAACAAAAATGATTAGGGGACTGGAACACATGACTTCTGAGGAGAGGCTGAGGGAACTGGGATTGTTTAGTCTGCGGAAGAGAAGAATGAGGGGGGATTTGATAGCTGCTTTCAACAACCTGAAAGGGGGTTCCAAAGAGGATGGATCTAGATTGTTCTCAGTGGTAGCAGATGACAGAACGAGGAGTAATGGTCTCAAGTTGCAGTGAGGGAGGTTTAGGTGGGATATTAGGAAAAACTTTTTCACTAAGAGGATGGTGAAACGCTGGAATACGTTACCCTGGGAGGTGGTGGAATCTCCTTCCTTAGATATTTTTAAGGTCAGGTTTGACAAAGCCCTGGCTGGGATGATTTAGTTGGGGATTGGTCGTGCTTTGAGCAGGGGGTTGGACTAGATGACCTCCTGAGGTCCCTTCCAACCCTGATATTCTATGAAGACAGCTTATTGGTGCCCCTCTGTAAGTTTCCAGTGTCTCTAGTTCAAGACATAGTCTCTTTCCTTGGGACTGGTCATAAGTCATTCCCTCGCCAACCCCCAATACTCTGACCTTTTTAAAAAATGGGGGCTTAGAATCTGAGCATCTGGGTGCTCAGCACTTCTGAAAATCAGTTTGCTCTTTTCATTGGTATAGACATAGATCAGCCTCTTGGTGTAATAAGCAACCTTATCCATATGCCAGACAAGATGTTGGGAGATAGGGAGAGGTGGGGAAGGAAAGAGGAGTCTAGTTAAAGAGGAGAGTGACAAAGGGAAGATGCCAAATGAGAACTGGTTGCGTGTAGATTTTGGATCATATGCTCTTATGAAGGGTGTTTGTGACATCAAGATGTCATGATCAATATTATAAATATCATCATTACTTGTTGATTGTCAGCAGTGTATAGGCCCTTTATAGTTCTTGCAAGAGCCTCCAAAATTGGGACTCCAGACCCAACTTGTCCCTTGAGATTGTAATTTTATTAAAACAAAACAAAAACACCCCCTCCCCCCAAAACCAACCCAAGGCTCTGTGGCCCAGGGATTAGAGCACTGTTTTCTTAAATTAGGATGTTGAGTTCCAATCTTTCCAGGATCTTGGGAAAGTTGTCTTTCATGGAAATACTCTCCTCCTTTACTGTTGGAGGAAAAATGCCCACTTCCTCATAACAAGGAAAAGCAGACTTCAGGCACCAGCCCTCTCTCTTCTTTTTGAGCCATTTGGTGTTTATTGTTATCCTCTGTGTATAGTGACCCCCACGCGGTGTTTGTGGTTTCAGGTGCATATTTTTGTTGGGGAGGTTTGTTTTTTAGTGTCTGTCTTGGGTGTTGCACCTAGAGCTCGGGGAAGCCAAGCAGGGAAAACTGAAATAAATGCATTTATTTCAATTATTAAATGTTCTCAATGATTTCAGTAACCTTAGCAGCGAGGCTGGTGTCTTGTGCGTGGAGCTGAAGTTTGGGTGTCAGTAGTCTTTTGGGTGGTGTCTCTGGCTCAGCCACCTATTGTGTTTCTTGGTGAGAGACCCAAGCTTTTGAGCCACACAGTGCTCTTCTTCAGCTGTGGGGAAAGATATTCTCAGCATCACAGCAAAATGCAAAGTGGAACAGAATGTTTAGCATAAGTAGTTAGCACAAATTGTAAGGGACTATTCAAGGTAGAGTGGCCTGTTAACACTTCTGCAGTCATAGGACAAAAAGAGTGGGTTAGTGGGTGTTGGTGTATTTGGTATTCACCTGCTCCCTGTGTTTGATCTCCTGCTCCTAGATCATCATGGTGAGGCTCCAGAGAGTGACATTCTTGGCTTTGCACAACTATCTTGGCCTGACCACCGAGCTCTTCAATTCCGTAAGTGTAGAATGAAAGCAATATACTCTTGTATCGGGGGTAGCCATGTTAGTCTGTATCCACAAAAACAACAAGGAGTCCGGTGGCACCTTAAAGAGTATTTGGGCATAAGCTTTCATGGGTAAAAAACCCACAACTCTTATCACACTGTATGTATTTGGCTCGTCACACTATATGTATCTGATTCTGACCCTGGCTGTTGGAGTGTGTCTTCTACTCCAGTAGCTCGCAAGCATAATCTCCATATAATACTAACATAAATTTATTGTTTGCAAGAATATTAATACTATCGTGCTTGAGAGTGAAGCTCTCAAGATATAAAATCTGCTCAGTGCTGAAACCTCCTGAATAACATTTCATTTGGGCATTTTTATTATGGAGGCTGTCATGGCTGCCAGGCTAGCTGCACCTCTGTCCCCTTTCTGGTCCCTCTGAGTGCACCCCCTCAGGTGTAGGGTCTTGTGCTTTTACCTGTTGTCATGCTCTTCTCCACTGCTCCCAAAACCGTAAGCCAATGTGCAGGGCCCTAACAAATTAACGGTCCATTTTGGTCAATTTCACGGTCATAGGATTTTAAAAATAATAAATTTCATGATTTCAGATATTTCAATCTGAAATTTCACAGTGTTGTAACTGTTGGGATCCTGAACCAAAGGGGGATTGTGGGGGGTCACAAGGTTATTGTAGGGGGTTGTGGTATTGCCTCCCTTACTTCTGCACTGCCTTCAGAGCTGGGCGCCTGGCCAGCAGCCGCCACTCTCTGGCCAACTTTCTGTTCTGAAAGCAGCACGGAAATAAGGGTGGCAAAATGGCGATCCCCCTACAATAACCTTGCAACATTCCTCCTCCACAGCCTTGTTTTGGTTCGTGACTCCCAGCTTGAGAAACAGTGGTCTCCCCTGAGAAAACTGTGTAGTACAGGGAAAAAGTATACCAGATTTCACAGGGAAGACCAGATTTCATCATCCGTGATGGGTTTTTCATGGCTGTGAATTTGATAGGGCCCTACCAATGTGTTACCCCCCTGCCTCAGGAAGAAAGAGCTTTGCTGGACCTTCAGCTGAGTGTCAGCTCCCTGCTGCACCACTGTCTGCCTCCCCAGCAAATTCCTCAAGACTCTGTCTGTCTTAACCTGGTCTTGCAGGTAACATTCAGCGAGACCCAGTTCCCCAGACATGCCTCTCTGCAGTGTCCAGTCCCTCTCACTGGACACTCGCAGGAATTATGAAGTCTGCTGTCTCCAAAGTAACAGTGCACACGCACACACCAGCTTGTTGACTCACTGTGGGCACACTCTAACTTAATACACAGCACTGAGGTCATTTATAGTAAAACTAAGCATACGTTTATTAATAAAAAGAAAAGAAGTACTTGTGGCACCTTAGAGACTAACCAATTTATTTGAGCATAAGCTTTCGTGAGCTACAGCTCACTTCATCGGATGCATACTGTGGAAAGTGTAGAAGATCTTTTTATACACACAAAGCATGAAAAAATACCTCCCCCCACCCCACTCTCCTGCTGGTAATAGCTTATCTAAAGTGATCACTCTCCTTACAATGTGTATGATAATCAAGGTGGGCCATTTCCAGCACAAATCCAGGTTTTCTCTCCCCACCCCCCCCCACAAACCCACTCTCCTGCTGGTAATAGCTTATCTAAAGTGACCACTCTCCTTACAATGTGTAGGATAATCAAGGTGGGCCATTTCCAGGACAAATCCAGGGTTTTACAAGAACGTTGGGGGGGCGGGGGAGGGGTAGGAAAAAACAAGGGGAAATAGGTTACCTTGCATAATGACTTAGCCACTCCCAGTCTCTATTCAAGCCTTAGTTAATTGTATCCAATTTGCAAATGAATTCCAATTCAACAGTTTCTCGCTGGAGTCTGGATTTGAAGTTTTTTTGTTGAAGAATTGCAACTTTCATGTCTGTAATCGCGTGACCAGAGAGATTGAAGTGTTCTCCGACTGGTTTATGAATGTTATAATTCTTGACATCTGATTTGTGTCCATTTATTCTTTTACGTAGAGACTGTCCAATTTGACCAATGTACATGGCAGAGGGACATTGCTGGCACATGATGGCATATATCACATTGGTGGATGTGCAGGTGAACGAGCCTCTGATAGTGTGGCTGATGTTATTAGGCCCTGTGATGGTGTCCCCGAATAGATATGTGGGCACAGTTGGCAAGGGGCTTTGTTGCAAGGATAGGTTCCTGGGTTAGTGGTTCTGTTGTGTGGTATGTGGTTGTTGGTGAGTATTTGCTTCAGGTTGGGGGGCTGTCTGTAGGCAAGGACTGGCCTGTCTCCCAAGATTTGTGAGAGTGTTGGGTCATCCTTCAGGATAGGTTGTAGATCCTTAATAATGCGTTGGAGGGGTTTTAGTTGGGGGCTGAAGGTGACGGCTAGTGGCGTTCTGTTATTTTCTTTGTTAGGCCTGTCCTGTAGTAGGTGACTTCTGGGAACTCTTCTGGCTCTATCAATCTGTTTCTTCACTTCCGCAGGTGGGTATTGTAGTTGTAAGAATGCTTGATAGAGATCTTGTAGGTGTTTGTCTCTGTCTGAGGCGTTGGAGCAAATGCGGTTGTATCGCAGAGCTTGGCTGTAGACAATGGATCGTGTGGTGTGGTCAGGGTGAAAGCTGGAGGCATGTAAGTAGGAATAGCGGTCAGTAGGTTTCCGGTATAGGGTGGTGTTTATGTGACCATCGTTTATTAGCACTGTAGTGTCCAGGAAGTGGATCTCTTGTGTGAACTGGACCAGGCTGAGGTTGATGGTGGGATGGAAATTGTTGAAATCATGGTGGAATTCCTCAAGGGCTTCTTTTTCATGGGTCCAGATGATGAAGATGTCATCAATATAGCGCAAGTAGAGTAGGGGCGTTAGGGGACGAGAGCTGAGGAAGCGTTGTTCTAAGTCAGCCATAAAAATGTTGGCATACTGTGGGGCGATGCGGGTACCCATAGCAGTGCCGCTGATTTGAAGGTATACATTGTCCCCAAATGTAAAATAGTTATGGGTAAGTACAAAGTCACAAAGTTCAGCCACCACGTTAGCCGTGACATTATCGGGGATAGTGTTCTTGACGGCTTGTAGTCCATCTTTGTGTGGAATGTTGGTGTAGAAGGCTTCTACATCCATAGTGGCCAGGATGGTGTTATCAGGAAGATGACCGATGGATTGTAGTTTCCTCAGGAAGTCAGTGGTATCTTGAAGGTAGTTGGGAGTGCTGGTAGCTTAGGGCCTGAGGAGGGAGTCTACATAGCCAGACAATCCTGCTGTCACGGTGCCAATGCCTGAGATGATGGGGCGCCCAGGATTTCCAGGTTTATGGATTATCCGTCATGACTCTAATGGTGCGATGTTCGAGCAGTGGGAGGAAATGTTGGCAGTTGGAAATGTAGGGATATATATATATATATCAATATAGCAATAACACCACAAGATGCCATGGTACCCCCACCACCTCCCGCTACTGATGAACTCGCTCACTTTAAGAGTTGTTTCACAGAGTAGCAGAAGAGCTCAAGATTACCCTGGAGGAGGTACCTGAAATACACCACGAGCTTACCGACATCCTGCAAGCTATGACCACCTCCAAAATAGCCCTACCAATTAATGGGTCCATTATGGAACCTGCTAAAACTATTTGGCAGACCCCAGATACAATAACACCCACTAACAAGAGATTGGACCGAAAATATTTTGTTCCATCTAAGGGTTCTGAGTTTCTATTTATGCACCCCTCACCTAATTCACTAGTGGTCGATGCGGCCAATCAGAAAAACAAATACCAACACTTCCGCTCCATTCCACTGCTCCACAGACAAAGATAACAAGAGACTGGACTCCTTCGGCTGCAAAGTGTATTCTTCCACTTTGCAATTTAGAGTAGCGAACTACGCAGCGCTCTTAGCAAAATATGACCACAAAAATTATGCTAAGGTAATGCAATTTATTGATGATGTGTCGGAGGATAAATGACAACAATATAAAGCAATGGTGTCCGAGGGCCAACTGATCTCCTACACAGCTCTTCAAGCTGCCCTTCACACTGCGGATGCAGTGGCCAGATCCACAGCTGTCATCATGCGGCGGTCCTCATGGCTTGCTTCTTCCTCCTTTCTGAAGGAGATACAGAATATGGTCTAAGAGCTGCCTTTCGATGGAGAGAAGCTCTTTGCCGCTACAACCAATGAGGTCTTTCACTCCATGAAGGATTCCCGTGCCACTCTCCAATCCTTAAGCATCCAAACATCTGCTTCAAAGAAGAGACACTATCGATATCAGCCATACCAACGACTGTGTTACCATACCTTTGTGCAACATCCACCTTTCAGACAATATGATACGCAACAACAACAACGACATAGGCCCAGGAACCAATGACGTCGCCCTCCGCAAACAACAGCGACCTACCCTCCTAACCCAAATAAACAAATTTGAAGTCTTGGTCGAGGGTATAGAAAACCTTGCACCCTCTCCAGCGCCAACTCCAACCAACCATTTTTTTGGACACCATTTGCGTCCATTCCTGGCCAACTGGCAAACCATCACTACAGACAGATGGGTCCTGGAAATGATCAGATTGAGTTATGCCATCCCTTTCCTCTCCTTACCTCCTACCCACCCCTCTTCAGGGACCCCTCTCACGAACAATTGCTCTGTCAGGAGGTACAACATCTCATACATCTCGGAGCAATAGAGGAGGTACACCCTCAACACAGAGGGAAAGGGTTTTACTCCCACTGCTTCTTGATGGAAAAGAAAAGCGGCAGTTGGCGCCCTATCCTTGATCTTCTACGTTTGAACAAGTTTGTCAAGAAACAGAGATTCCGGATGGTTACTCTCCCAATGATAATTCCGACGCTGGAGCAAGGAGATTGGTTTTCAACCCTCGACCTCCAAGACGCATATTTCCATGTCTCTGTCCACCTTGCCCCTTGATGTTTCCTCAGGTTTGCTGTGGGAGCGCAACACTACCAGTACAGGGTCCTCCCTTTTGGCCTTTCATCCATACCATGTGTCTTCTGCAAGGTGCTAGCAGTTGTAATAGCCCATCTCAGGAAAAAAGGAATCCTCATATTTCCTTACCTGGATGATTGTCTCCTCAAGTCTCCCACTCAGTTAGAAGCGAACCATGCAAGTCTTGCAACCCTTCACTGCTTCCGCACCTTGGGCCTGCAAATAAACAAAAGCAAATCTACCTTACAACCTACCCAACAAATTGACTTCATTGGCGCCCACCTCGATTCCACCACTGGTCTTGCATCTCTCCCCCAGGACAGATTCCACACAATGGGTATCTTTATTACCCAGATACGTGCCAGCCCACAGACTACAGTCTGAGACTCCCTACAGCTCTTAGGACATATGGCCACTTGCACATTTGTCATCACAAATGCTCGCCTGTACATGCGATGCCTTCAGGGTTGGCTAGCCATGATATACAAACCAAACAAGCACAGGTAAACAGGGGCCTAACTATGCCCCAGAAAGTCAAGGACTCACTCCTCTGGTGGACCTCTCTCATCAACCTCTGCACTGGGATTCCCTTCCAACAAGATCCCACTTCGATTACCATCACCACAGATGCATCCCTCACGGGATGGGGAGCACACATCGGCCACCTCACCACTCAGGGTCTCTGGGCCACTTCAGAAACCAGGCTTCATATAATTTGCTAGAGCTCCGGGCTGTACGCAATGCCTGCCTCCATTTCCTTCCCATCACCCAAAACCGCCAAATTTGAATCATGACCGACAACATCACGTGCATGTGCATGTCAACAGACACGGGGGAGCCCGATCACACTCCCTTTGCTCAGAGGGGCGGTAAAACTTTGGAACTGGTGCCTTCAACACAACATCCCTATCTCTGCCTCATACCTGCCAGGTTCTCAGGATACTGCCACAGATGAGCTCAGCCGATCGTTCCCCTTACAGCACGAGTGGGAACTCAACTACACCATTCGTTCCAACATTTTCCAGATCTGGGGTTATCACCAACTGGATCTATTCACCATAGCAACAAACAAAAAATGCCCGACATTCTGCTCCAGAGCAGACCTGGGGGAACACTCTTGGGAGGACGCCTTTATGCTCCCTTGGACCGAGACTCTCATGTACGCATTCCCACCAATGCCTCTATTGCACAGAGTAATTCAGAAGATATGAACAGACAGAGCCAACATCATTCTCATAGCCCCAGTGTGGCCCAGACAACCGTGGTACCCCTTTCTCCTGCGCATGTCAGTCAAGCCACCCATTCCCCTTCCACCACTCAGCAACCTCCTATCACAACGCAGAGGACAACTATTTCACCCCAACGTACAACGTCTCCATCTGAGGGCCTGGCTGATCAATGGTTCTCTAATGTGGAGTTAACATGTTCGGACCAAGTAAGCACTGTCTTGCTACACAGGAGAACACACAACACGCGCACTACCTACCTGCATAAATGGCAACAGTTCACATCTTGGTGTGCTGGCAAACCAACCTCTCCAGTTTCTGCTTCACGCCCACTGATATTGGATTACCTGTTACACCTTAAAACATCTGGCCTTTCTACGAGTTCACTCAAGATTCATCTCGCGGCAATCACCGCCTTCCACCGTAAGGTTGACAACGTAACAGTCTTTGCCCATCCAATCACCAAAAGGTTCCTGAAGGGCATCCAGATGTTATACCCAGATGTGAAACCACCTGCTGAACCTTGGGATTTACACCTAGTCCTCAAAGCCCTGATGGATACACCGTTTGAACCGATGGCTACCTGCTCCCTTCTCCACCTATCCATGAAGACCGCCTTCCTCATAGCAATCATGTCTGCCAGACAAGTAGGAGAAATGGGGGCGCTTATGGTGGACCCGCCGTATACCACGTTCTTCTGCGATAAGGTCACACAGTCTGCACGCATCCAAGGTTCTTACCTAAGGTACTCTCTTCCTTTCACCTCAATGAACCTATACACCTTCCAACATTTTTCCCAAAACGTCACGCTAATGTGTTTGAAACAACAATACACACTCTTGATGTTCGCAGAGCATTATCCTTTTACCTGGATAGAACAAAACCGTTTAGGAAAACCCCCAGACTTTTTGTCTCTACTACTCAGCGCTCACAAGGAAATGCTATCTCTACACAGAGACTTCCCAAATGGATTGCTGACTGCGTACGCCTTTGTTACCAACTCAGGCAAATACAACCTCCTACGTCAATTAGATCACACTCTACCAGAGCTGTCTCCACCTCCATGGCCTTGCTCCGTAATGTCCCACTGTCTGACATATGCAAGGCAGCTACCTGGCCATCGAACCTTACCTTCGCTAATCACTATGCTCTCATTCGCACTGCAGCGTCCGACACCAGATTGGGTAGAGCTGTCTTGTCAACAGCCTTCTTGTCTCATACGAAGTCCCAACCATCCTAAGGGATACTGCTTTTCAGTCACCTGAAGTGCAGCACCCACAGGGACATCTTTCGAAGAAGAAGAGGAGGTTACTCACCCCTGTGCAGTAACTGACGTTCTTCGAGATGAGTGTCCCTGTGGGTACTCCACTATCCGCCCTCCTCCCCTCTACTTGGGAATTTGTAACACACTCCGTTGTAGAGAAGGAACTGAGGAGACTAGGCCACGCACGTGTTATTAGAACACTGACGGCTCGAGAGGCAGGCACAGTGCATGCAGAGCCTGTAGGGATACTGCTGTAGAAATCTCTGATCGAAGACGCTGGGACACACCTTGACCTGAAGTGGAGCACCCACAGGGACACTCATCTCGAAGAATGTCAGTTACTGCACAGGGTGAGTAACCTCCTCTTTTCGGTGATTGACCAGTGGCTTTCCCTTTCAGACATTTTTTTGCTGAGAAACATGAGAGGATGGAGTTCTTGATCCGGTCCTTCCTGCATTAAAACTGCTCCCACACCATGCTCGGATGCATCTGTGGTTACTAGGAATGATTTCTCAAAGTCTGGGGCCCTTAGCACAGGGTCAGACATGAGTGTCACTTTAAGCTGGTTAAAGGCCTTCTGACACTCTTCGGTCCACTGAATGGCATTTGGCTGTTTCTTTTTGGTCAGGTCTGTCAGTGGGGCAGTGATTTGGCTGTAGCGCGGTATAAATCCTGTAATATCTGGCCTAGCCTAAGAAGGATTGGACCTGTTTCTTTGACTTTGGGACAGGCCTTTTTTTGATAGCATCCACTTTGGCCTGTAGGGGGTTGGTAGTTCCTTGACCCACCTGGTGTCCAAGGTAACTCACTCTGTTTATGCCTGTTCGACACTTTTTAGCCTTAACAGTTAGCCCTGCCTCCCTTATGCGCTTGAAGACTTTTTACAGATGCTCCAGGTGTTCTTCCCATGAATCAGAAAATATGGCCACATCGTCAAGGTAGGCGACTGCAGATTCTCCCAATCCCGCTAGGAGACTATCTACAAGTTTCTGGAAGGTGGCGGGTGCATTTTGCAGCCCGAAAGGGAGCACATTAAATTCATACAGCCCTACATGGGTGATGAAGGCTGACCCTTCCTTGGCGGATTCATCTAGCAGTACCTGCCAGTACCCCTTGGTTAAGTCTAAGGTAGAGATGAACTGGGCACGTCCCAGTTTCTCCAATAGCTCATCTGTGCATGGCATTGGATAGTTGTCGGGGCAAGTCACAGCATTTAGCTTACAGTCCACGCAAAAGTGTATTTCCCCATCTGGTCTGGGAATTAGAACACTGGAGATGCCCATGCACTGCCAGAGGGGCGGATTACCCCCATCTGTAGCATGTCCCGGATCTCCTGTTCGATAGCAGTTTTGGCTTGAGGAGCCACCCGGTAAGATTGGGCTCTAATTGGGCGAGCATTACCCTGTGTCAATGGAGTGGTATGCCTGTTCGGTCCGTCCTGGGGTGGCTGAGAACATCGGCACGAAGCTAGTGCACATCTCCTTGATCTGCTGGTGCTGCATACGTCCAAGGGTCATTGAGAGGTTCACCTCTTCCATGCCACTGTCACTTTTTCCTTCATAGTAGACACCTTCAGGCCACTCAGTGTCATCTTCTCCCTGGGCTGTAAACTGACAAACCTCTAATTCTCTGGAATAAAAGGGCTTTAGAGAATTAACATGGTACACCTTAGGCTTTCAGTTGGAGGTGGGGAATGCTATGAGATAGTTAACAGCTCCCAGGCACTCTTGGACCGTGAATGGCCCTTCCCACGACACTTGCATCTTATGGGCCTGGAGCGCCTTGAAGACCATGACCTGGTCCCCTACTTTGAAGGAACGCTCTCTGGCATGTTTATCATACCAGACCTTTTGCTCTTCCTGAGCATCTTTTAGGTTTTCTCTAGCAAGGGCTAAAGAGTTTCGGAGGGTGTTTTGTAGGTTGTCTACAAAGTCCAGAATGTGTAAACCCCTCCCATTGCTGCTTCACCAACTGTAATGGCCCCTTAACCTCACGGCCATACACAAGTTTAAATGGGGAAAACCCTAAACTGGGATGTGGTACAGCCCTGTAGGCAAAGAGCAACTGCTGCAACACTAGGTCCTAATCATTGGAGTGCACATTTACGAATTTACATATCATGGCCCGCAAAGTTCCATTAAACTTCTCCACCAGGCCATTTGTTTGATGGTGGTAAGGGGTGGCAACTAAGTGGTTCACCCCATGAGCTTCCCAAAGGCTTTTTATGGTCCCTGCCAGGATATTAGTTCCCGAATCTGTAAGGATGTGGGAGGGCCAACCTACCCTGGCAAAAATGTCTGTTAATGCCTGGCACACACTTTTAGCCCTGGTGTTGCTGAGAGCTACTGCTTCCGGCCATTGGGTGGCAAAATCTATGAAGGTCAGTATGTCCTGCTTTCCTCTGGGTGTCTTTTTTGGGAAAGGACCCCGAATATCCACAGCTACTCGCTGAAATGGAACCTCAATGATGGGGAGTGGCTGGAGAGGGGTTTTGACCTGTTCTTGGGGTTTTCCCACTCTTTCATAGAATCATAGAATATCAGGGTTGGAAGGGACCTCAGGAGGTCATCTAGTCCAGCCCCCTGCTCAAAGCAGGACCAATCCCCAAGTTTTGCCCCAGATCCCTAAATGGCCCCCTCAAGGATTGAACTCACAACCCTGGGTTTAGCAGGCCAATGCTCAAACCACTGAGCTATCCCTCCCCCCTCTTGTGAGGTGTGCCCCTCTTTGGCACACCTCACAAGACCGGACATAAGTAGAAACATCCTTGCCTATTCCCTCCCAGTGGAAGGGCTTCCCCAAACGGTCTTTGGTCCTGTTCACCCCAGCATGGCCACTAGGACGATCGTGGGCTAAGCTCAAGAGCTTTACCCGGTACTTAGTTGGAACTACCAACTGTCTCTGCAGATGCCAGTCCTCCCGGTGCCCCCCAGAAAGTGTTTCCGTGGATAAAAGTCCTCGTTCTACCACAAACTGGGATTGATTAGAAGAGCTGAGAGGTGGTGGGTTGCTCCATGTCGCCGTTCAAGCTCCCTGGAGGTTTTCATTTGCTTCCTGCTCAGCCTGAAACTGTTCCCTTGATGCTGGAGACCTCAGTTCCTCACTGGATGGTGGACCTGGGCTTGGTCCCTCGGGAAGTGATGTGGGGGACGGGGCTGGTTCCAGGGACGGTGACCCGCTCTCCACGGGTGTGCTAGGTTGGGGTTCAGGCTCTGGCTGAGCCTCTTGTGCAGGTTTATCTGCTGCTGCCAGGGCGGGCTTGGTGGGGCCCTCTGGTGTTGGGGTTGCAAGTGCTGAACTCGGGGCTGGCAGTGGTTCTGGTGCTGGTTGCTCCTCCAGTTCCAGTTCTGGGCCTGGCTCTGGCTGGGTCTCTGCGACTGAATCCACTACTGCTGTCGCAGATGTTGGCCTGGGGTCCGGTTCCATCACCTCAGTCTGGGTCTCTGGTAACACAGACGGGGCCCTGGTAGAAGGCTCAGGAACAGAGCTAGGTGGGAAGGCTCGCTTAGCCTGGTTGCGGGTGACCATTCCCACCCTCTTTGCTAGCTTCACATGGTGGGCCAATTTTCCCCCAGCAGCATGGGAATGGGATAATTATCATAGACTGCAAAAGTCCATGTTCCTGACCAGCTCTTGTACTGGACAGGCAACCTGGCTGTAGGCAAGTCAAAAGAGTTTGACTTGAAGGGTTGAATCATCACTTGGGCCTCTGGGTTGATGAATTTGGGGTCCACTAAGGATTGGTGGATAGCTGACACAGGGGTTGGACTAGATGACCTCCTGAGGTCCCTTCCAACCCTGATATTCTATGATTCTATGACACCTGTGCTCCAGTGTCCCTCCACGCGATAACCTTCTTTCCGCTCACACTCACAGTTTCCCTTTGCTCTGAGGGTATCTGGGAGGCATCTGGGCCTGAGGACCTTTGGTGTGACCCCAGTGCAATGAACTGTAATCTGTTGGGGTTCTTGCGGCAGTTGGCCTTTACATGCCCCAGCTCGTTACATTTAAAACATCGCCCAGCCTGACTGGTCAGTGGGGCTAGGTGGGTTGCTGGAGAATGGTGTGGTGGGATGATAAGGTATCTGGGGTTTTCCTTGGGGTGTAGGTGGGGCCTTGAGCTGCCCCCGGTGGTAGGGTGTGGTCTTGGGGTGTCCCTTCTGGTATCCGTCCCAACTGCGACCAGGGTGGTTTCTCTTTGCTACCTCCACCCGTTTTGTTCCGATTTGCCCCGCCTCTCTGGCAGTCTGGGACTGCTCGTATTGATCAGCATAAGAAGCAAGACTTTCTGCTGTGTCCATTTTCTTATCCTATAAGCACTGTTTTACTTCATCATTGGTCATAGTCAGGAACTGCTCCTGTACAACCAAATCACACATTCCTTCAAAGCTAGTTACACCCCTTCCTTTGACCCATTTATCTAACAGATCCTTCATCTGGTTTACATAAGCCACTTTACTTAGTCTAGCTCCCCTCTTAAGACTCCTGAATTTAACCCTGTAGGTTTCAGGTGTAACCTGAAACTGTTTCCAAACCAGTTCCTTAAATGTACCATAGTTTGAAGATTCATCAATAGGCACCTTATTGAATATATCCAGAGCTCTTCCAGTCAATTTTGCTACCAGTGTGGTCATCTTGTGATCTTCAGGAATTGAATGGAAGGTGCACAGTCTCTCAAAGGTGATGAAATATTCAGCAATATCACTGGATTCATTAATACTGTGGACATAGTCGCATCTATTTGTGGATTTTTGGGGAAGTGGAGCCAGCTGCTGACGGGTTCTGTCTTTTCAACTCCATAACAGCCAGTTCATGCTTCTAGGCCGAAATCTGGGCCTGTATTTCTTTGTCTTTTAACTCCAGGGCTCTTTTATGGGCAGCCTCATCTCTGGCTGTCTCTGCCTCCAACTCCAAGTGCTTTAAGGCCATTTGTCTTTCATGTTCTTTTTGTCTCTCTTCAGCTTCTAATCTGGCTAATTCTAGTTTCTTTTGGACCTCACTTTCCATCATCCTAGCCTTCCTGTGCTTAGCCTAGCCTAACCGGAGAGCTAGAAAGAAAAAAAAAACAAAAAAACAAACAGCTTGTGAATTCCCTTGCAGGAACTTAACTACTCTGCCCTCAGGCAGGGGAAAAAAAACAACAACCCTCCAGCTGCTCTCAACTAAAAAAAAATAAAAAAATAAAAAGTGTCCTTTTAAAAAAAAAAAAAAAAAATTTCCCTGGTTTTCAATCAGCCAAAAGAAAAAATGTTTTTAAAATCCTGAGGTCTGTGCTTCTGGTTCAAAATGATCCCACCTCTACCACCATGTCAGGGTCCCCTCCCCACTCTGAACTCTGGGGTACAGATGTGGGGACCCACATGAAAGACCCCCTAATCTTATATTCCACCAACTTACGTTAAAAACTTCCCCAAGGCACAAATTCCTTTCCCTGTCCTTGGATGGTATTGCTATCACCACAAGTGATTTAAACAAACATCCAGGGAGGGGCCACTTGGAGCCCTATCCCCCCAAGCTCCTTCACTCCCTTTCTTGGCGAGGCTTGAAAATAATATACCAACCAAATAGGTTAACAAGGTGAGCACAGACCAGACCCTTTGGTTTTTAGGACACTAAAAACCAATCAGATTCTTAAAAGAACTTTATTATAAAGAAAAAAAGTAAAAGAAGCACCTCTGTAAAATCAGAATGGAAGGTAATTCTACCGGGTAATGAAAAAATTTAAAACATAGAAGATCCCCCTCTAGGCTCAACTTCAAAGTTACAAAAAGCAGGAATAAACCTCCCTGTTAGCATAGGGAAAATTTACAATCTAAAACAAAAGATAATCTAATGCATTTTCTTGCTATTACTTCCAGTTTCTGTAATTTTAGATGTATCATTTCAGTAGTTGGATTACCTGCTTTGTCTCTCTCTTAGTCTCCAGAGGGAATACACAGAGAGCACAAACAAAACCTCCCCCTCCCGCCCCCTCTCAATTTGAAAATATCTTCTTTCCCCATTGGTCCTTCTGGTCAGGTGCCAACTAGCTTAATTGAACTGCTTAACCCCTTACAGGTAAGTGATTCTGTACCTCTGGCCAAGAGGGATTTTATATTCCTGCATACATAAAAGTTGTTACCCTACCCTTTGTATTTATGACAGGGTGAAATGTCTGTTCTCCTGCTCCTGGACTGGGCTCTGGCTTACAGTATCCTGTGTAGCAGCTGTGCTTGCCCTGCAGATTCAACTGATCTTGTGTACCTGCTGTTCTTCCCTTTGGGAGCCTATGACCGGGAAATACAGTGACAAACAGCCATCTTAAATCAAAGTATTGTTTGTTTTTTCAGTAGGAAAAAAGCATAAGAGAAAACGGAATTTTAAAACAGTCTGCACACATCTCTCTTACCTAGAGTCCTACCATCCCAATGGAAACCTGAGCAGGCCTACTTCTTCAGATATCCTCAGAAGGGTCCTTTGTCTCAGCTTGGTTCCCCTGAACAGTTACTCCCCATCTCTGCAGACAGTCCCTTTTACTTCTGCCAGAGCTCCCTTGTTCTTCCATGTTCCCAGCCGCTGGCTGTCCTGGTGCAAACCAAGGCTGTAGGTGGGCTGGATAGGAGGCAAAATCATGAAGGCTAATAGTTCAGGTGTTGTCTCTTAACAACTCTTACATGTTTCTGGGAGGTGGCTTATTTTGAGCCATTCTATTCCTTCCTGCCTGTTGCAGTTCTGGGGCATATTTATGTCTCTGTTACTGAAAAGCACTTTCCTTTAAGTAATGTATTTCACTCTTAGTCTGGAATATGAATTATATATTTTGAATTTTAAAATAAATGGGATTGAAGATGTGATGGAGGTTTGAAAATGTGTCATTTCATGGCTGTCTGTGTGTCTGATGAGGGCATACCAACCCCACACTGAGTGAGGAAGGGTTAATGAGCTGCTATGGGCCCACTCAGCCTCACCTTGTTACACCTGCACTTGCTGTCTGGTGATGAAGGGGTAGTTAAAAAGGGAAGAGAACAGCTCAGTAGGTGGCTGACCAGCGAGGAGCACAGACTTCTGTCCTTTGGTCCCTGAGGAAAGGACCAGCTCAGAACCTCTGCAGAGACTGCTGCCTGCCAGAACCGCCCCCCCCCCCCCCCCCCCCCCGAGGATCATAGGTCTGGCACAGGACTATTGTATTTTGGGACTATTTCTTTGCTTTACTACAAAAAGGACTCTTGGGCTGTCTGTGCTGTCCTAACTAGACTGTTGCAGGGAGCCCCTGCCCAGGAAGTGTTGGAACCTGCTTCAGTAAACTCTGTGGACTTTGCACCCTACTCAAGTCTGCTTTGTGGTTTATCTTGGACCCTGAAGAGCGTGGTCAGAATGTGCATTGACTCATTTTCTCACTAGCTTAGGGATCTTACTAAACATTTGATAGTATGGCTTCTTTAAAATGAAAAGCATTATTAATCTATGTTCACACTTCCCAGTAATCATTTAAATGAGCACGCTGTTATACTGTGTCCTGGGAATATGTGTATTCTTTAATATGATTATATGCCTGAGCTCTCTGCATGTTGCAGACCTATAATAGTGTGTGTACTATTGTTGTTATTTCTTGGCATAGCTCGTAACTATTATTCCCAGGCAGTAACTGTGAAGAGTGTGTGTGTATGTATGTATGTAAAAAGAATGAAACACAAAGCTCAGTTGAATCTGTGTGGTTAGAAAAGTGACTTTGGGGGCTCCGTTCCTTGTCTCTCCTGTTTTTGTTTCCATAGTAGATTTGCTCAGTATGCAATCTTAAAAATTTCTGTAAGTGCTAACATCACAGAATCTCAGGTAGTGCTCTTTCTGCTTCTTCCATTATCACCAGTAGCAAAGATTAAATAATTGGAAGTTAGCTGACAGTTTTGTTCATATGACTTAGAATCTCTCTCTCATAAATTCAGTGGCTCTGCAGAGCGAATGGGACTGTCACAGGTTAGCCTGAACCAGTGGGGCATCTCACACAGCAAACTCACTCTACTTTTAGTTTTTGTCTTGCCTGTTGGGCCCTGATTAGCTTTGGCCTGCTCCTGGCCCTTCTAGCCACTGGAGGACCAAATCTTGTTGGTTCTGCCTACCTCTGATTGTGGTGGCTTCTCGAGGCAGTTTGTGGAGGTCTAAATACACCATTTTCCTTCAAAAAGACACCACCTTTGGATGGGGTGTGCCAATGAGGTAGGGCCTCCAGCAGGGGGCATCAAATGCCTGCCACACCCCATCAGAGAGCGTACAAATATATCGTGTGTAAGGTGAGACTGAGAAAAGTATAAGAAAGAAGAGGTATGTCTGATTAATGATGTTATATTGGCTGCAGAGCAGCTGTGAACCTAGATGTTGCTACACAAAGACTACATTGAATAACGCATCAAAAGCTGGAAAGCCCAAAGAGACTGCAGTTATTTCACACTTTTAAAAGATCCTAACATGTAATGTGCTGCATATGGAGCATTGCAAGACACAGGAAACTGTGTATATATGTGAATCTGTGTAAATCTTCATCTCTCGTTTCCCTCAGGAGAGCCAGGCCATCCCATTGATATCTGTGGCAAGTGTAACATCTGGAGGAAGTTCAAACAAAGAGGTGAAAAGACAACTGTCTAACGTATCAGAGGAGGAACGGGGAGAAAAATTGGAGAAAGCAGGGGATACCTCAGAAACAGGTAACGTTTGTTTTAGTGTGTACAGAGCACCCTCGATGATGATAGAATATCAGGGTTGGAAGGGACCTTAGGAGGTCATCTAGTCCAACCCCCTGCTCAAAGCAGGACCAATCCCCAACTAAATCATCCCAGCCAGGGCTTTGTCAAACCTGACCTTAAAAACCTCTAAGGAAGGAGATTCCACCATCTCCCTAGGTAACCTATTCCAGTGCTTCACCACCCTCCTAGTGAAAAAGTTTTTTTCCTAATATCCAACCTAAACCTCTCCTACTGCAACTTGAGACCATTACTCCTCGTTCTGTCATCTGGGACCACTGAGAACAGTCTAGATCCATCCTCTTTGGAACTGCCTTTCAGGTAGTTGAAAGCAGCTATCAAATCCCCCCTCATTCTTCTCTTCTGCAGACTAAACAATCCCAGTTCCCTCAGCCTCTCCTCATAAGTCATGTGCTCCAGCCCCCTAATCATTTTTGTTGCCCTCTGCTGGACTTCCTCCAATTTTTCCACATCCTTCTTGTAGTGTGGGGCCCAAAACTGGACACAGTACTCCAGATCAGATCTCACCAGTGTCGAATAGAGGGGAACGATCACGTCCCTCGATCTGCTGGCAATGCTCCTACTTATGCATCCCAAAATGCCATTGGCCTTCTTGGCAACAAGGGCACACTGTTGACTCAAATCCAGCTTCTCGTCCACTGTAACCCCTAGGTCCTTTTCTGCAGAACTGCTTGGTCCCTAGTCTGTAGCAGTGTATGGGATTCTTCCTTCCTAAGTGCAGGACTCTGCACTTGTTGTTGTTGAACGTCATCAGATTTCTTTTGGCCCAATCCTCTAATTTGTCTAGGTCTCTTGTATCCTATCCCTACCCTCCAGTGTATCTACCACTCCTCCCAGTTTAGTGTCATCTGCAAACTTGCTGAGGATACAATCCACCCTATCTTCCAGATCATTAAGGAAGATATTGAACAAAACCGACCCTTGGGGCACTCCGCTTGATACCGGCTGCCAACTAGACATGGAGCCATTGATCACTAACATGATACTCTGGGCAGCACAGTATTGTGCTGTGTATCAACAATCTTTTGTTTGATTTAGGTAGATGGGAAATGTCTTTACGTTTTGGATACAGATCCCAAGTCTTTGGAGAATCCTAAACTTCCTTAATAGGAACTAATATTTCTTCTTGATTTAAGATCTTGAAAAAGAAAAACCAAGCCTAATTTTTAAAAATTTAAGGATAGAGAAAAATATTATTTCATGAATATATCTGCAAGACCAGAGTACTCCTTAATTTTAATTGAATATGCTGTGAGACTATAAGAGAATTACCTGACTTAAGTAATAGCAGGAGAAACCCTAAAAATATGGAGGGGTTTGAGCTAAGAGACCTCCCTAGAATTTACCTAGAAGAAATTAAATAAAGGCAGCTCAGTAGTGAGCAGCAGCACATGGCTATGATGTAGCCATGGGGGCATGTAGAATGCAGTAGGCTTCCATCTTGAATGGTTGTGCAAGATATCTTCCTTTGGCAAGAGTCCGTAAGGGAGCTTTTAAAATCCCTCAAAATTGCATTTCCGACCTTATTTGGGTGGATTTGGTGTTCTGCTTCCTTTGACCTCAGCTCAAAGAAGTGAATGTGTCTGAATCTTTCTTACAGAACGAGACGTTGTTCTTCAAGAGATGTCCCTGTGGGTGCTCCAGTTCAGGTGTTGGTGCTCCCCTCTGCCTTTGCTCTGAAATTTTTAAAACAGAACTCGCACAGGCTGTGCACGCGTGGTGCCTGCCTCACACGCCAAATGTGCCTCAATAACATGCGTGCGGGGCCCGCGCTCCTCGGTTCCTTCTCTACCATCCCTGGCCTGAGATGGAGCTCAGCAGTCTCACTCAATTATTTCTTGCTTTAGATAGATAGATAGTTGTTTATACAGTTTATGTAGGTTTTTTTTTTTTTGGCAGATAAGTTTCATTTCCCCCTTCTCTTAAAAAAAACAAACAAACCCCAAGAACATTTTTTTTTCCCTTCCCAGTTTTTTTCTGTCAGACAGTTTATCGTATGCCTGGCTCGTCAGGTTTTAAGAGTTGCGCTGCATGCAGAGAGGCCATCCCTATCTCTGATGGCCATTCTCAATGTGTTCGGTGTTCCATAGAATCATAGAATATCAGGGTTGGAAGGGACCTCAGGAGGTCATCTAGTCCAACCCCCTGCTCAAAGCAGGACCGATCCCCACGTCCCCCAGAAATGTGCCCACTGCAGTAAACTGAAGGCTAGGGTACAAAAGGACAGAGACCTGAGACTCAAGTTAATTCTAATGGAGAAGTCCCTCAGACCTCCTCTGACCTAGGTCAGGAGTCCTACTTGAGACAGTCCATGAAGGACAAGAAAACAACAAAAAAAACAGCCAGCTTCATCACCTCAGAGACCAGCCGGTATCCAAATGGTCTCTGAGTGGGCCTGTCTCATTGGTGCTGACCACTCCGTGGCTCAGCACATACGATGCTCCAGGCACTTCCGGCACCGTCCGTCCCCCAGCGATGGCCGGTGCGCGCCGCCCGTCCCCCAGCGACGGCCGGTGCGCAAAAATAAAAACTAAAGTTGGCTGCTTCTTCGAACATGGCACTGCCCAGCACCGCACAAGGGCTTGGTGCCTACTCGGCTGAGCCTGCCTGTGCTGCACAGAGTGACAGTCGCTGTCCTGGCACTGACACCTCGACCGACCGTGACTCCGCCTACGGCGCCGCAGCGGTCGGCACCAGCCGAACCTAGGGCACAGCTGCCACACCCAGCTCTATATATTCCGGCTACTTCTACGTTGGCACCACAATTGATTCATTCCAGCGATTTGCTAATCTCGCCAGCTCCAGATTCCCCATTACTTGATACTGATCTCTCCCTGGGACCATCAGCACAGCACTGACTGCTATCCCCTGTTCCCTCTCACTTTTCTAGTGATGAGGACTACGAAGTGGAGGGAGTTTTTTCACCATACCATTTCTACCCCCTTGACACTCCCGCTAGCATGGGACCAAGGTCCTCATATTCCAGGGACTTACCACCCTGGTGTGGACACTCGTGTATGGGACCACCCATGTCCTTCCCTGGACAATGCCATTATTGGAACCCGTGGGGGTCCTACAGCAGGCACCACAGTAGCTGGTACAGCCTATGGAGAGGTGACATTAGATCTCCTCCTGTACCTATCCACACTTCTGCAATGGACGGACAGGAGCAACCTGCAACTTTGCATGCAGATGAGGAGGCACCTGAACCCTCTCCAAATAATAATAATTCATCCACCTCACCAGAAGAGGCTATTATGCTCCCACCCCCAAGAACAGTGGATGATTTTACTCATTTTCAGGACCTCTTCAAAAGAGTGGCTAATGAGCTCAAGATCACTCTGGAGGAAGTGTCGGAGACTCAGCATGAGCTGACTGACATATTACAACCTTAGACCTCCTCCAAGATCACCCTACCTATTAATGGAGCCATTATGGACCCTGCCAAGAATATCTGGCAAACCTCAGCCACCATACCCTTCACCTACAAAAGGGTAGACTGGAAATTCTATGTCCCCTCCAGGGAGAATTCCTTTTCATGCACCCAGCACCAAATTCACTGGTAGCAGAAGTAGCCAACCAAAAGAACAAACAGCATCATTTCCAGTCCACTCCCTCTGACAAGGACAGCAAAAGAAAGGACCTACTCAGCCTCAAAGTTTATGCATAATCCATGGTACAATTTAGAGTGGCAAACTACGCAGCCCTACCGGCCAGATATGATCACAGAAATTATGGGAAACTCATCGACTTTATTAATGACATCCTAGAAGACAAAAGACAATAATTCAAAGCAGTAGTCTCTGAAGGGCCGATTATTTCCTGCACGGCATTGCACGCTGCTCTCAATGCTGCGGACATAGCTGCCAGGTCCACCGTGACAGCCATAGTGATGTGTCAGGCTTTGTGGTTTACCTCTTCTTTTTTCTCTCACAAAATACAAAACACTGTGGAGGATCTCCCCTTTTATGGTGAGAAGTTATTTGCAGCAAAAACCAGTGAGGTACGGGACACCATGAAGGATTCCAGAGCGACGCTCAGATCCCTAGGCATCCATACGCTGGCAACTAGAAGAAGACAATACAGGTATCAACCTTACCAACGCCCATGATACCTGGTCTACACACGACAACAACAGAAGCCATACGATCACCACCAGCAGCAACACCGCCAGAGACCCAGGCATCAACGACGATGCTCCACAACATTGGCACCATCCCAACCCCCTTCATCTAATAAGCAGATTTGAAGCCTTGGTCAAGGGTATTGAAGACCTCCCACCCTCTCCAGCGCTTATACTTCCCATCCAACCTTTTGGTCACCATTGACTCCCATTCTAACACAACTGGTGAGCCATCACTATGGACAGATGGGCCCTAGAGGTCATCCGATTGGGCTATTCCATCCCTTTCCTGCCCATGCCTGCCCCCACCCCATCCCTCTTCATGGACTCCTCTCACGACCACTTGCTCCACCAAGAGATGCAACATCTTCTACAAATAGGAGCAGTCGAGATGGTGCTCGATCAGCACAGGGGAAAGGGTTTTTATTCACACTACTTGACAGAAAAGAAAAGTGAGGGATGGTGACCCATCCTTGACCTCACGTGACTCAGTAAGTTCGTCAAAAAGCAAAAATTCAAAATGGTTACCCCTCACAACCATAATTCCAGCGCTGGAGCAGGGAGACTGGTTTTCAGACCTCGACCTGCAGGATGCTTATTTTCATGTAACTATACACCCCGCCCACAGGCGTTTTCTCACATTTGTTATGGGCTCAAATCACTACCAATACAGGGTTCTGCCCTTTGGCCTCTCAACAGCACCCTGCGTCTTTTTCAAGATTCTCGCTGTGGCAATGGCGCACCTATGGAAAAAAGGAGTCAATTTTTCCTTACCTGGATGATTGCCTTGTCAACACACAGACTCTTGAGGAGGCCATCCAAGCCATCTACTACTATCAGGGTCTGTGCCTACAAATACACAAAAACAAATCCACATTAACTCCTACTCAGCGACTAGAATTCATAGATGCTCATCTTGATTCCACAACCGGACTTGCATCTCTCCCATCCGACAGATTCAATACCATAAAGAATCTTGTCACCAAGTTGCAAAACAGCCCGCAGGTCACTGTCTGGGACTGTCTGCAACTTCTCGGCCATATGGCCTGTTGCACTTTTGTGGTCAAGAATGCATGCCTCTACATGCGGTGCCTGCAGGGTTGGATGATCACCATCTACAGACTGAATGTGCAGAGCCTAAACAGACTTCTGTCCATACCTGCCAAAGTCAAGGACCCACCCACATGATGGACTCTTCCACACAACCTCTGCTTCGGAATCTCGTTCATGCAGGAGTCCCCCTCTGTTATAATTACCATGGATGCTTCCCTCACGGGCTGGGGAGCACACATGGCACACCACACCACACCACTCAGGAACTCTGGTCCCCTACAGAAGCCTCACTACACATAAATCTTTCAGAGCTCCAAGTGGTCCGCCACGCCTGCCTCCAATTTCTCCCGCAAATCCAGAATCAACACATCAGGATTATGACTGACAACGCCTGCTTGTTTTATATAAGCAGGCAAGGGGGAGCTCGATCCCACTTGCTCTGCATGGAGGCTATGAAACTTTGGAATTGGTGCCTCCAACACAATATCCAAATTTCAGTCTCCTACCTACCTGGTTCGCTAAACACCACTGCGGACGAGCTCAGCAGATCTTTTCCCCTAGATCACGAATGGGAGATAAACGATACCATCCTACACGACATATTCAAAATATGGGGCTACCCACAACTGGATCTTTTTGCAACCATGACTGTAGCGGTGTGACGACTCACTGCTGTGTCGCCTCCTGCTGGTCATCCTGGGAATTAGCTCTCCAGCCTAAGGAGTGCCCTCTGCAGGCCGGTGTCTCGCCTGCTGCTGGCCCCCGTGTCGCTCCCAGACCCCAGTGCCCCTCTGCCTCAGGGTTCTGCCCCCAGCAGTAAGCCACAATCTGGGTCTCCCCACCCAGGGGAACCCCCAACCCTCTATCCCCACCTTGCCTCAGTGGCTACAGCCAGTCACCATCTAGCCCCTGCTCACTGGGGCAGACTGCCGTCTGTAAACCACTCGTCACCGGCAAGGGGGTTGGACCAGCTGCCACTGCCTATTCCCAGGCTACCCCTCTCTAGCCCCAGTACCTTTCCTGGCCTTTAGCAAGGCCTGCCACCTGCGGGTTTTCCAGGCTGGAGCTCGCCAGCTCCTCTGGCCTTCCCCCAGCCATGCTCCACTCTAGGTACCCTGCTCAGCTCCCAGGCAGCCAGTCCTCCTCTCCCTACAGCTAGAGAGACTCTTGAGCTCCTGGCTCTCTGGCTTTTTATAGGGCCAGCTGTGGCTGCTTCCCAATCAGCCTAGCCTTTTCTCTCAGCCCCAGCCCTCTCCCAGGGCGGGCTTTAACCCTTTCCGAGCCAGAGCGGGGTGACTGCCCCACTACCCCCCCCCCCCCACCTCAAGATCACCACCCCTGGGGTTAGGGGGGTCTCCTGGCCTGGACCAGTCGCCCATGCGCCTCCAGAGCCACCCGTTTCCATTCCGACTCCTCTAGCTGCTTACGCAAACAGATCTCCTCCTTTATGACGGCCACATACTCTTTAGCGAGGTCCAGGGCTCTCACTTCGGCCTCGTGGCGGGCCTGCTCTGTAGCCTCCAGCTGCGCACGTAGGCCAGACTCCCCCAGGTCCTCTTCCTTCAGGGTCTGGGTGCCTACTGTGACCTGCTCCACTACAGCCTGGGTCCCAGCCTCTTGCTGGGCCCGCTCTGTCCCAGTCTCTTTGTCCACCATCCCCCGTGGGTGGCTCTTGGGCAGGTCTACTGCCATCTCTGCAGCAGCTACCTGGCCGGTCCTTGATCCCTTTGGGTCCTCAGGCCCCTCCACCTGCGTTCGCCCTTCTCTGAGCGGGCAGTTCCTCTTTATGTGGCCCTGTTCATGGCAGCCAAAGCAGGCTCACCGCCCCTTTGCTGCCTTGGGCCCCGGCTTCTTCCATTGGTCCTTCTCAGGGCCAGCCCTCCCTGGGCTGCCCTGGACCATGCTCCTTGGGGCAGGGCACTCCCTCCATAGGTGCCCCCACCGACCGCAGGCCCAACATCATCTTTGCCTCAGGAATTCCCTTGCCAGGTGGCCTGTTGTAGGGGCTTGTCCCTTCCCCCGTCCTGGGTGAGGCTCCCTGCCCCCATCCCAGTAGGGACAATTCACCCTTACATGTCCGCACCTCCCACAGGTGTAACAAGCTCTGTGCTCTGCCCTGGGCCTCCTGGCCCCAGCACTGGGCTTCTCCCACCAGTCTCGGCGGTCTTTTTGGAAGTCCCTCCGCAGGAGTTTCACCAGGGACCGCTGCTCCTCTGCCAGCTGCCCCAGTTGTGCCTGCAAGGCCAACTGTACTTCCCACTGTCTCTCCTGGTTCTCCCGGAGCACACGGAGTAAGGTCTCACCCCTCTCCTGTGTCCCGTCAGTCCCCTTCTGTCGGGGCCCTGGCACCGGAGACCAGCCAGGGATGGCACAAGAGCCTTCAGCAAAGAAAACCTCTGTATATGCTGTGTCCATTGTCCCCTTTCTTCTCTCGCTCAGCAATAGTCCCAGTCCATGCCCTGCCCCTTGTATCAGGGGCAGACTGCACTTGCCCACATTGTCTACGACCCCAGTACCTTTCCTGGCCTTTAGCAAGGCCTGCCACCTGGGGGTTTTTTAGGCTGGAGCTCCCCAGCTCCTCTGGCCTTCCCTCAGTCCTGCTCCACTCCAGGTTCCCTGTTCTCCCAGGCAGCCAGTCCTTCTCTCCCTACAGTTAGAGAGAGAGTCTGCCTGAGCTCCTGGCTCTCTGGCCTTTTATAGGGCCAGCTATGGCCTGATCAGGGCATGGCCCCAGCTGTGGCTGCCTTCCCAGTCAGCCTAGCCTTTTCTCTCAGCCCCAGCCCTCTCCAGGGGCGGGCTTTAACCGTTTCCGAGCCGGAGCAGGGTGGCCGCCCCGCTACAATGACCAACAAAAATGCCTGGAATTCTGTTCCAGAGCGGGCCTAGGAAAACACTCGATGGGAGATGCATTTATCATCAAATGGAACGACAATTTCCTATACACTTTGCCCCCAATAACCACTTCTTCACAGGTATTATGAAAAATATGAGTGGAGAGGGCCAGGGTCATACTAATAGCCCCTACGTGGCTCAGACAGGTGTGATACCCATTTTTAACGAGGATGTCCGTTTGCCCGCCAATTCCACTTCCCCCACTTCCGAACTTATTATCACAACACAGGGGTCAGCTACACCACTCCAGCGTAACGATGCTGCACCTCAAAGCATGGCTCCTCAATGGTTCTCTAATGAGGAACTAGACTGCTCTGAACAGGTACAAAGAGTACTATTACATAGCAGAACACAATCCACACGTACCACCTATCTCCATAAATGAACTCGGTTTACTCACTGGTGCTATGCCAAGCAAACCGTTCCTGTTTCTGCCCCTCGTTCACTAATACTAGACTATCTTTTAGAACTTAAACTATCTGGGTTCTCCTGTAGCTCCATAAAGGTATATCTAGCAGCAATTATGGCATTTCACAATAAGACCAGAGACACTACTATCTTTGCTCACCCCATCACAAAGTTCCTCAAGGGCCTCCAGACCTTAAACCAGGACGTTAGACCACCCACTCAACACTGGGACCTACACTTGGTCCTCACATGCTTGATGCGCCATCCATTTGAGCCTCTTGCAACATATTCTCTCCTACATCTATCCATGAAAACTGTGTTCTTAGTTGCTGTTATAGCTGCCAGACGTGTAGGAAAACTTGGAGAGCTTATGGCTGGCCCACCGTACACTATATTTTTTTAAAGACAAAGTCAAGCTCCGAATGCATCCTAAATTTCTCCTGAAGGTGCATTCCTCCTTCCACCTCAATGAACCTATCCATCTACCAACCTTCTTTCCTAAACTGCATTCGAACACTTTTGAAGCAGGAATGCACACACTTGACTTGCGTAGAGCATTGTCCTTTTATTTGGATATGACTAAGCCCTTTAGGGCTTCCCCTAAACTTTTCATTTGAATCGCAGAACGATCCAGAGGCAAATCCATCTCTACCCTGAAAATATCCAATTGGATAGCAGGCCGCATCCACCTATGCTACCAACTAGAGGAGAGGAAAGTGATCAGGAACAGTCAGCATGGATTCACCAAGGGCAAGTCATGCCTGACTAACCTAACTGCCTTCTATGATGCAATAACTGGCTCTATGGATGAGGGGAAAGCAGTGGACGTGTTATTCCTTGACTTCAGCAAAGCTTCTGACACAGTTTCCCGCAGTATTCTTGCCAGCAAGTTAAAGAAGTATGGGCTGGATGAGTGGACTATAAGGTGGATAGAAAGCTGGCTAGCTCATCGGGCTCAACGGGTAGTGATCAATGGCTTCATGTCTAGTTGGCAGCCGGTATTAAGCGGAGTGCCCCAAGGGTCAGTCCTGGGGCCGGTTTTGTTCAATATCTTTATTAATGATCTGAAGGATGGCGTGGATTGCACCCTCAGCAAGTTTGCGAATGACACTAAACTGGGAGGAGTGGCAGATACACTGGAGGGTAGGGATAGGATACAGAGGCACCTAGACAAATAAGAGAATTGGGCCAAAAGAAATCTGATGAGGTTCAACATGGACAAGGGCAGAGTCCTGCGTTTAGGATGGAAGAATCCCATGCATTGCTACAGATTAGGGACCGAGTGGCTAGGCAGCAGTTCTGCAGAAAAGGACCTAAGGGTTACAGTGGACAAGAGGCTGGATGAGCGTCAACAGTGTGTCCTCGTTGCCAAGAAGGCTAACGGCATTTTGGGCTGTATAAGTAGGAGCATTACCAGCAGATTGAGGGATGTGATCATTCCCCTCTATTTGGCATTGGTGAGGCCTCACCTGGAGTACTGTGTTCAGTGTTGGGCCCCACACTACAAGAAGGATGTGGAAAAATTGGAAAGCGTCCAGCGGAGGGCAACAAAAATGATTAGGGGTCTGGAACACATGACTTATGAGGAGAGGCTGAGGGAACTGGGATTATTTAGTCTGCAGAAGAGAAGAATGAGGGGGGATTTGATAGCTGCTTTCAACTACCTGAAAGGGGGTTCCAAAGAGGATGGATCTAGACTGTTCTCAGTGGTAGCAGATGACAGAACGAGGAGTAATGGTCTCAAGTTGCAGTGGGGGAGGTTTAGGTTGGATATTAGGAAAAACTTTTTCACTAGGAGGGTGGTGAAGCACTGGAATAAGTTACCTAGGGAGGTGGTGGAATCTCCTTCCTTAGAGGTTTTTAGGGCCCTGCTTGACAAAGCCCTGGGTGGGACGATTTAGTTGGGGATTGGTCCTGCTTTGAGCAAGGGGTTGGACTAGATGACCTCCTGAGTTCCCTTCCAACCCTGACATTATATGATTCTATGATAAAGAAGATGAATCCTCCAACTTCTGTTAGAGCACACTCCACCAGGTCTGTGTCAACATTTGTGGCATTTTTACGTAACATTCCTCTCACAGATATTTGCCATCTGGGCTTCACAGCGTACCTTTGCTAAACATTAAGCTATTACTCAGGGACCCCTGACTGACATTCGAATGGGCTGGGCTGTGCTGTCTACAGCTTTCTTACCAGATCTGAAGTCCCTACCTCCTTAAGAGATACTGCTTTTTAGTCACCTGGATGCCTCCAGCCCCCCAGGGATGCCTCTCGAGAAGAAGAGGAGGTTACTCACCTGTGCAGTAACTGACGTTCTTTGAGATGAGTGTCCCTGTGGGTGCTCCACTACCCACCCTCCTCCCCCCTACTTTGGCATTTGGAGCGGTCTCCGTTGTAGAGAAAGAACTGAGGAGCCTGGTGTTATTGAGACACATTTGGCACGTGAGGTAGGCACCGCATGAGTACTGCTGTAAAAATCTCCGAGTGAAGGAGCAGGGGTGCACTAACACCTGGAGTGGAGCATCCACAGGGACACTCTTCTCGAAGAATGTCAGTGATTGCACAGGTGAGTAACCTCCTCTTAATTTCTATTAATTTCAGGTAGCGCCTGAAACAGCTTGCGCAATTAGCAAGCGTTGATCCTGCAGAGTAATATTGAATGGGGTTCTGCTATTTGTTGCTGTACTTTTGTGGCCCCCGTCATTATAGTATTTGAGTGTAACGCAAACATTGCTGAATTTATCCTCAGCACCCTCTCTGGGGTGTAGCAGTAGTATTGTCCTCGTTTCACAGACTGGGGAATTGAGGCCCAAGCAGACGAGGGCTTGCCCATAGTTACACTGGAGGGCTGTGCCAAGAACTGAATCCAGGTTCCCTGAGTTTCAGTCTAATACCTAAAATCCAGGGCTGTCACTGGGGCAGGTCATTGATTAACTCACTGAAGTATGAGGGAAGTGGAATCAACTCTCCAAATTGAGGAAGGATCTAGAGTGTGGGTGCAGCAGTCTGGAAGGAGGAACCTTCAGAGGAGCCAAGCGTGGTAAGATGGTTTGAGCTGAATTTTGTTCTTTCTTTTGACTTAGTTGTTAATAAAATCAAATCCTAAGGTGATAGTATGTGCATCGTGTTTGAGAGCAGTTGGGTGAAGGCACCTGTTCACAGCGTACTTCGTTTTGTTGGGGTGTGCTACATGTTTAAATCTGTGATAACCTTTATTCTGTTCCTAAATGTCAGACACAGTGAAGACTTCAGGTACAGAGAATTCTGAGAATTTTCTCAAAAGAAGAGTTTCTTTGACATCCTCTTCTGGATCAGCAGAGGCCCTTGGTGAGCAGGGGCTGGGGAAAATTGCAGGAAATACAAAATGTCTAATTATTATGTAGGGGGATGATGTAAGGTAACCCACTTCCCTTAGTTCCATGCCCTTATTGATCTGAAATAACACTCTAATATTTGTCTGCAGAGGAAATAAGAGCTCTCTTCTCAGAGAGCATCCACTGTCATTTTATATGGAATGGACTTTCTCTGTTGCATTATGGGAATGAGTGAAGGGAAAATATTTAAAAGCACTTTATACAGGACCTGGGTTCATTTCCCTATGCTTCTGTCTTAGTTTGCTTTTCACTGTGCTCTGTAAAATATACTATCTAAATGAAATTCTGTGGCAAATCAAAAGAATACTTAGTTGTGTTTCAGGATGCAGTATTTATCTTGTGCAAAATACCAGTAGACCAGTGAGAACAGTCAGTCTAGCCCTGCAGCATATTATTAGTGTCCTTACATTTCTCTAGTGCCTTGTTTTGAAAATTTAACCCATGGGCGAATGAGAGATGATAGGTAGGGTGGGGATAGGTTGGGAAGACAAGTAGCTTATGTTTGATACAATAGAGAAGAGGGAGCTAGTGAAGGGATGCAAAGAAAAGGGTAACACGGGCTTGGGAAATGATCTTTGCAGCAGCATTCTGAATGGATATGAGCGAGGCAAAATTGTATTTGTGAAGGCCAGAGAAAAGGATGTTGCTGTAATCAAGATGCAAGATGATGAGAGCCTGGAGAGAGTTTTAGCTGTGCAGATGGATAGGAAAGGCTGTATTATAAAAATGTTATGCAAAAAAACTCTGCAAGACATAGGCATACCCTGCATGTGAGGACCTACAGAGAGGTCGAAGATGAGACCCAGATTACAGGCCTGAGGATGGTGGTGTGCTCCACAGGGATCAAGAAAAGAGGTGGGGAAGGGGGGGGTGAATTTATTTTTGGGGGAGGGCAGAGAAAAAATTAAGAGCTGTTTTTTAAGCCATGTTGAGGATGAGCTGACAGCTAGCCAGGCATGAGGAAATGTCAGAGACAGGCTGAGATTTTAATGTGGACAGAAGGAGACAGGCCTGGAGTAGACAGGTAGATCTGTGAGTTATTTGCATAAAGATGGTAGTTGAATTTGTTTGGGGATTAGATTACCCAGAGGTAAGATGTAGAGGGAGAAGAGGATCAAAGACAGAGTTCTATGGTACAACCACAGAAAGCTGGAGGGGAGATGAAAAAGATCCTCTGAAGCATATGCTGAAGGAGTGATTAGAGAGTTAGGAGGAGAATCAAGAGAGAACAGAGTTATAGAAGCCAAGGGAGGGCAAGATTTCAAGGACAGGAGCACGGTAGACTGTATCCAAGGCATCTGAAAGGTCAAGGAGGATGAGGATGGAGTACTGGTTCTGAGAGTTGGCGGCAAGGTCATTAGAGACTTTGTTAAGAGCAGTTTCAGTTGAGTGCAGGAACAGAAGCCAGTTTAGAGAGGGTCTAGGACAGAACTGGAGAAGAGGAACTCCAGACAGTGACTGGAAACCGAGTGAGGCAGAATGTAATAAGTGGAGTTGCTCTTTGCCTGTGGTCCTGTGGCTGCTGTCATTGCTTTCCTCATGCAAAAGGTGCCATGAGATCTTTAATAATGACAAGTGATCAAGACCTTGGTTTTTACATTTTATCCCTGCAGCATATTGACTACTCAGACCATGTTGGGATGTCAATTGGTGATTCAGAGAAAAGACTGGTGCCTATTAAATGATCAGTATCACACAAAGGATTTCCCACCATCCTTTATCTTGCTTAGCTGGTGAGAATTGACAGGTCTCAGCAATTTGTGGGAAGAACTTTAGAAGCAGCCAAATCTGGGAAAACCATTTTTCTTTCCACCACCCCAGTTCCCTGTATTTCTGGGGTGCAGAGCATACTCTACTCCCAATTCTCAAATTAGGTCATGTACAAAGAATATAGCAAAATGGATTAATGCATGTGCGTGTATCAACGCCCCGCAACCTATTGTTGCATGTCCGCTTTACAGCACATTAATCCTCTCCAGAGGACAGACAGGCAAGTGTGTCATACAGAGGATCTGGATTTAAGGACAACAGAAACAGGTGAACCACTTGAGATCCCATGATGGATGGAGCTGTCAAAGTACAAAGTATTATCATCACTTCTCCATAACTAGTGTCCTTATTCTAAATGTTTTATAGAATAAGCAATTGTGAAAGTAAAATAGCAACTCTCTGCTTGTTGGAGACAAAATGAAGACTAGATTTTTCCTTCCTCAAAACAAACTGTGTGTTGTACAGAAATGCAATCCTATTGACTGGAGCGAGGCTGCATAGTTATAAGTGATGGCTTTGCTCTTGTGAATGAGTGTTCAGGAAGGGAGAAGCAGTGAGATATTGTCAGAAGTTTGCCCATATTCTGGTACTTGCACAGTGACTTTCATACCAGAACTGTGTGGGTCAGCAGTGAGCAAGTATTGACCAATCAGGATGAAGCTCCACTCAGTTGCTTATGTCCTTCTCTTCCTTTGTTTTAAGATTTCTAGGTAACATTTTCTTGCTACATCCATTCTGATTCCCACTTTGGCAGCAAGATAGTTTAATTTAAGAGAGGGTGTGTTCCCAGGCACAAACAAGGGTTGTAGGAAGACATGACTTGTAGCATTCTAATAGAGTAGTACTTTCATCCATGTGCTGCCTTTTCTTTGCTCTCTCTGATTTTAATTGCTTCTCATGGCTCTGTGATAAGATGTGCCACGTTGCTGGATTCCTTTTTTAGGCCTTGTCTGGCAAAGTACTTAAGCACATGCTTAGCTTTACGCATAAGCTTAAATGCTTTGCTGGGCCAGAGCCTTAATGTATGCAGTTCAGCTGGTGGCATAACACAAGCGTGTAGGTGACCCTGTTCTCTTTGAGGTGTTCTTCTAATGCTCCTATGGAAGTTTTGCTGGCGTGACTGTTTTTGGGGCAGCTAATACTAGTCTTTCATGGGGATTGATAACTGAATAGCGAATGGCCCCATTGGAGCTTAGTGGCTTCCAGAAATGCCAAGTTTGCTTTATTGTTAGAGGCAGAATAAAAGAGATGGAAAAGATGTGCCAGAGAGAAATTGGAGATAACCCATGCCCCTACCTTGGATGGGCTGGAGTTCCTCAAGGTGATGGGAGACCATTATGGACTTGGAGGAGTCCAAGCTTTCACATAGCTCCTCACCTTCAGAAATTAAAAAAAATTATATTTTTTAAAATGTCTTCTTCAATTGCTCAGAATGATAGAAAATTAAATGAAGTTCTCTCCACTTGTCAATTTCTGGTGGTTGTTTTGGAGGTCACTTTAACTGTTCTGTTATGGAACCACACAGTCTGTGCAGAAGGGCTTGAACCAGATAACCTGGTGAGAAAATGCTGCTCTAGTAAAGGCAAAATTGACAGAGAGAGTAAAAAGTTAATGCTGTTTTCCTTGTCTTGCTGTCTGTGAAGCCTTCCCATAGCAGCCCTTGTGGATATATTTAATTTCTAGAAGCTGCAAGATGATCCAGCTACATTGCAACATCAGGCTGCGTTTTCTTTGCTGTCTGTGCAATTCTTAACTTTCGGAATAAAAAAAGAAAAGTGGCCTATGAATGTATATGGTGTCTGCTGTCCTTGAGAAGACTGACCAACAGGTGCTATAGGGAAGGCTAAATGAGCCATGGTGGTGGGAGTGCTTTGAAAAAACCTCTTTTCTTCTCTTTGCAGGTAGCTCCAGTGGCACTAAATCAGACCTGGATATGGCGTACGAGAGAGCCAGGGTGCATTTCGCACCAGATGAAGCTCCGACCAGTCCTGTTGTGAGCAAGGTAGATATTCTCTGCATGAGGTCAGAGATGCACTTCCCTCCTTCCCCCTTAATGTGGTTCCTCCTCATGCACCTGAATAAGGGATTTGATTGTGCTTACAGATTGCATGGTCACATAAAATATTCTGCAAGCATGCACTTACACATATGCGGATGGAGCTCTGGCCCTCTCCAGGAGAGTTGTGTCAGAGTCCAGTCTTCATGTAAAACCAGATATTTGCAGAAGCAGATCAGTCATCTTTTGTGTAAATGTATTTAAAACTTGTAATTACTCAATACAGTTTAATGGCTCGTTCGGCTCATTAGTCCCAACAAGGGCTCTGGTACTGAGGCATGAGCTGCAGGTTTCAATTCAGAGCTAAAGTATACAGCTGACTAATGATACACCTCTGAAAATTAAAGTCTGAACTGAAATGTTGATAAAGGTATTTATTTTCTAAAACACTGGTACAGCTCCAATGATAGCAGCATGAATAGTGACATTGTGCTTCTACAGGTCCCCAAATTTTGCAGTCTCCAGGAGTGGGACTAGACCCTTGAAGACTGATGACCAGGGCCCTACCAAATTAATAGCCATGAAAAACGCATCCCGGACTGTGAAATCTGGTCTCCCCCCACGAAATCTGGTCTTTTGTGTGCTTTTACCCTATACTATACAGATTTCACAGGGGAGACCAGCATTTCTCAAATTGGGTGTCCTGACTCCAAAGGGAGTTGCAGGGGGGGCCACAGTCTTGCCACCCTTACTTCTGCGCTGCCTTCAGAGCTGGGCGGCCGGAGAGCAGCAGCTGAAGTCTGGGCACCCACCTCTGAAGCAGCCCCCACCAGCAGCAGCGCAGAAGCAAGGGTGGCAACACCATACCAGGCCACCCTCACTTCTGCGCCGCTGCCTGCACAGCTGGGCGGCCAGAGAGTGGTGGCTGCTGACTGAGCGCCCAGCTCTGCAGGCAGCGGCGCAGAAGTAAGGGTGGCAACACCGTACCAGGCCATCCTGACTTCTGCACTGCTCCTGGCGGCAGCTCTGCCTTCAGAGCTGGGCTCCCTGCCAGCAGCTGCCGCTCTCCAGCCGCCCAGCTCTGAAGGCAGCGCCGCCATCAGCAGCAGCACAGAAGTAAGGGTAGCAGAACCGCAACCCCCCCACAATAACCTTGCGACCCACCCGCAACTCCTTTTTGGGTCAGGACCCCGACAATTACAACACCGTGACATTTCAGATTTAAATAGCTGCAATCATGAAATTTATGATTTAAAAAATCCTATGACCATGAAATTGACCAAAATGGACCGTGAATTTGGTAGGGCCCTAGTGATGAGGTAGCAGTCTTCAGATGGACTCCTAGGTGTCAGCTTTTCAGGAGGCGGTGTATGTGGGGACCATCTGGCCTAGTCTTTGCTCCTCTCTTCTTAAAATGCTACTTTAAAATGCTTCTTATGCTAGTCACTGCAGTGAGGAGGAAAGGAGCTTTAGGACCTGGAGAATGCAGTGCTGAATGGTGTCCTCTGCCTACAGCACCTCCTGCAAAGGAGGATGAAGGGCTGCAGAATCTGGGTTTTCTACTATGTTCCTCCTATCCGGGAGGCTGCAGTGGTGGTGCTATATAAGGGAGGTGAGCAGAACTGGGAGAGGAGGTGCTCTTCACAGAAGAAGCTGGTAGTCAGGGATCTTCTAGGTTCTGCATCTGGCAGTGGCCATCCCCACCCCCTTCTGCATTTGGGTTTCAGACCAGATTAAACAAAGAAACCTTCTCAATCTCAAAAACACTTTGCATGCAGGTGATGATGGTGTTTTGGAGACTGAAAAGGGGAAGGCCTGAGTTTCTGGGAGTTACCCACACAATATATGTGACTTAGCAGGCTGGTCTTTGATCAGGGTGGAGTGTGTTTGTTCCAGAAGCCTCTGGGATTTTTGTCTGAGTGCTCCTGTATTTGACTGGTATGTGCTAGATCCTCTGAGACTCAATCTATTCAGAATCCTGCTTTCTGAGAACTGTGATGAAGAAGCAGTTTTACTCTCGTGTCCTTGGTGAGGTTTGGAATTTTCTGAGACATATTTCTCCAGCCTCCACAGACATTTATCTCTCTGGATTCGTTACTCCTGTGTCATGTGTAATTACATGTCTTACTGTTTTAATTAAATCTTAATTCCATCATAGCAGCAGCTGCCTAATTTGAGAGATACTTGAGGGGAAAAAAACTTTAAAAGATAGAAGTCTTATTTCTCTCTTTTCCAGGCTCCTGGGAGGCCAGATGAATAAACCTATTATTGCATTAGAATGACTGCCTGTCTAGGGAAACAAAAGGATGATTAATTTAGTGAGCAGTTGTGTGTGTGTGTGTGTGTGTGTGTTTTTTTTTTTTTTTTTTTTTTAAATTCCTACGTGTTTCTAGGTCACCGGTTGTGGTAGGTTGGAGAGCATAGATGATAACACAATTTCTTTTTCCCAGGTAGATGCTAATTGCAGCATGAAAAATAACGTTTGGCATCTCTGCTTTTTTTAAGTCTATATTGAAGAAGACTGTGACCGTGACAGAAACTCCCTCTGCGGTTTTCCATTACATAGAGGGTGACCTAACTGCGCCAGACTCCTGTGCCAGCAAACAAGTTGATGCCATCTTCGAAGCTGCTAAGAAAGACCTTTTAACATTGATGAAACTCGATGTAAGTTATTAAAGGAGAAATGACCTTGCTGTGCCTTTCATCCCATTCTGCACAATCAGTAAAAGGAAATCTTTAGAAGGGAAATGGACTGGCTGAGGGGGAGTTGTTCTGTTCCTCAGCCTGTTAAAGTTGAAAGCAGGATTGAAATAGATATAACTATTAAGTCATGCTTAATGTGTGACTGTTGGCCATTTGAGTTTATTTTTGCCTTTGAAGTTGCAGTTGTGTGGTAGAAATCAAAAGGGTTTTTACTGCAGGTAAATGAGAAACAACTTCTCATTTTTATCTAGTCTTACAATTTTTGTTGTCAACAACCCATGTTGACAGTCCTCCTCAGACTGCCTGTAGGTGGTAGTGTGATAGTCAATTGCAACAAGTGCAAATATCAGTACCTTTGGAAAGAAAAACGGTGTGTGTGTGTGGGGGGGGGGTGCGCGCTCGCAGCTTTCGGGCTCTTATAAAGAGAGGAGGCTGCCAGTGGAGCAGATGGCTTTTGATGGTGTACAGACTTCTTGAAATGACACCTGATATATGGATATTAATATGTAAAAACTGATCATGGTATAAGATTGGAAACTGAGGTTCTTGGAATAACAGGAACTGGAGCACACTGCAGAGTCTTTCTTTTCAGTGATATGTGTTGAACCCTGAATATATTAAGATGCACATTAAAAAAAAAAAAAAAAAGAAAGGAAGGAAGAAAAAAAAAAAAGGGACTAATTCAAGCTGTGTCCAACGTGCCTGAGCTAAATTTTGGGACTTAACATTTTAATATCATGATGTTTGAAGGTTTATATTTGTGACTGAAAATATAAATAATGTCACCGTGTAACAATTTCGTATTTATGGGGCCCCCATTGTGCTCGGTGTGGGACAACATTATATAAGCTTTTGTGTTCTGCTTCTGTGTCTCCAAGAGCAAAAGAAAACCTTCAGAGCTACTGTTTTGCTCAGCATACAAAGTCCTTCCTTGAGTCAGAGTTTTCAGGGCTTGCTGAGTTTATAGCCCTGCTGCTGTGGTACCTGAACATCTCTCACTTGATTTACAAATGGATCCATTCAAATAAATGAGTCATCCACCTGGGTAGCTTCATAAAAGGCAGTAGAGTCCCCTTGCTGTAGAGGCAGTTGGCTAGCTAAAAGCCTGAATGAATAGGTAAGTGGTGCCATGAAGTGCCAAGCTCTGGCAGATGGACAGAAACTGCAAGAGCCCTCAACTGCGAAGGACTGGCACTGTCCTGGATACTTGAATTCCAAGAACTAATAGCAGGAGCAACCCAGTTATCTGTGCCATTTGTTTAAAAAAGTCTCTTTTCTGTTAGATCAGATGAGTTCCAAAAGAGAGTCTAAATTGTGTGTGTGTGTGTGTGTGTGTGTGTGTGTGTGTGACAGTCCAGATGAAACAAAGATGTGCTGTGCTGTGATTGTTTCTCATTCCCTAATAGCGCACTAAGCTATCTTCTGAAACCTTCCCTTTGAAATTGTCATTCCTGGGAAGAGGAAGGTGGTAGATCTGGGCCATGTCTGCACTGGAGAGTTGTTCAAATCAGAGCAGTCCTTATATGGACACTCTTATCTCGATTTAAGAGTGCCTTATATTGAATTAGCATAAGTCAGGCCCTTACTGAGGCTATGGGTATGTCTACACTACGAAATTAGGTCGAATTTATAGAAGTCAATTTTTTAGAAATCGATTTTATACAGTCGATGGTGTGTCCCCCCACTTAAGACCATTAAGTCAGCAGGGTGCGTCCACAGTACTGAGGTTAGTGTTGACTTCTGGAGCATTGCACTGTGGGTAGCTATCCCGCAGTCTCTGCTGCCCATTGGAATTCTGGGTTAAGATCCCAATGCCTGATGGGGCAAAAACATTGTCGCGGGTGGTTCTGGGTACATGTCGTCAGGCCCCCCCCTACCCCCCCCCATGAAAGCAACGGCAGACAATTGTTTCGCACCTTTTTTCCTGGGTTACCTGTGCAGACGCCATACCACGGCAAGCATGGAGCCAACTCAGCTCACTGTCACCATATGTCTCCTGGGTGCTGGCAGACACGGAACTGCTTTGCTACACCGCAGCAGCTCATTGCCTTGTGACAGCAGAAGGTGCAGTATAACTGGTAGCCATCATTGTTGTCGTCTCCTGGGTGCTCTTGGCCAACCTCGATCGGGGCACCTGGGCAGACATGGGTGAGGTCTGTCGGGGCGCCTGGACATAAATGGGAGTGACTCCAGATCATTCTCTTCTTAAATTTCGTCTCATAGAGATTCAGTCTGCCTGGAAACGATGATGGCGACAGTCGTACTGCACCATCTTCTGGCAAGCACCCAGGAGACGACAACGGCTAGCAGTCGTACTGCACCGCCTGCTGCCAGCCTACCCCTTGCTCCTCCCTCCCTCCGTGAAAGCAACGGTCTACAATAGTTTCGCGCCTTTTTCCTTGCGGGCGCCATATTGCTGTCAGCATCGTCATCCACCCGCTGCCTCCGCTGCCACTCTGCTCTCTTGCAGATGCCATACCACGGCAAGCATGGAGCCTGCTCAGATCACCACAGCAGTTATGAGCGTTGTAAACACCACACGTGTTATCTAGCAGTATATGCAGAACCAGAACCTGCAAAAGCAGGCGAGGAGGCGACGGCAGCATGGTGACGAGAGTGATAAGGACATGGACACAGACTTCTCACAAAGTACGGGCCCCGGCACTTTGGACATCATGGTGGTAATGGGGCAGGTTCATGCTGTGGAATGCTGATTCTGGGCCCGGAAAACAAGCACAGACTGGTGGGACCACATAGTGTTGCAGGTCTGGGATGATTCTCAGTGGCTGCGAAACTTTCGCATGCGTAAGGGCACTTTCATGGAACTTTGTGACTTGCTTTCCCCTGCCCTGAAGTGCAAGAATACCAAGATGAGAGCAGCCTTCACAGTTGAGAAGCGAGTGGCAATCGCTCTGTGGAAGCTTGCAACGCCAGACAGCTAGCAGTCAGTCGGGAATCAATTTGGAGTGGGCAAATCTACTGTGGAGGCTGCTGTGATGCAAGTAGCCAACGCAATCACTGAGCTGCTGCTATCAAGGTTAGTGACTCTGGGAAATGTGCAGGTCATAGTGGATGGCTTTGCTGCAGTGGGGATTCCCTAACTGTGGTGGGGCGATAGACGGAACCCATATCCCTATCTTGGCATCGGAGCACCAAGGCAGTGAGTACATAAACCGAAAGGGGTACTTTTCAGTGGTGCTGCAAGCACTGGTGGATCACAAGGGACTTTTCACCAACATCAACGTGGGATGGCCGGGAAAGGTACATGACGCTTACATCTTCAGGAACTCTGGTCTGTTTCAAGAGCTGCAGCAAGGGACTTTCTTCCCATACCAGAAAATAACCATTGGGGATGTTGAAATGCCTATACTTATCCTTGGGGACCCAGCCTACCCCTTGCTCCCGTGGCTCATGAAGCCATACACAGGCAACCTGGACAATAGTCAGGAGCTGTTCAACTATAGGCTGAGCAAGTGCAGAATGGTGGTAGAATGTGCATTTGGGCATTTAAAAGCACGCTGGTGCAGTTTATTGACTCGGTTAGACCTCAGCAAAACCAATATTCCCATTGTTATTACTGCTTGCTGTGCTCTCCACAATATCTGTGAGAGTAAGGGGGAGACATTTATGGCAGGGTGGGAGGTTGAGGCAAATCGCCTGGCTGCTGATTATGCACAGCCAGACACCAGCGCAGTTAGAAGAGTACAGGAGGGTGCGGTGTGCATCAGAGAAGCTTTGAAAACCAGTTTCAGGAATGGCCAGGCTATGTTGTGAAAGTTCTGTTTGTTTCTCTTGATGAAAACCCGCCCCCTTGGTTCACTCTACTTCCCTTTGCCAACCACCTTCGATCACTGCTTGCAGAGACAATAAAGTCGTTGTTTCAAATTCATGCATTCTTTATTAATTCATCACACAAATAGGGGAATAACTGCCAAGGTAGTCTGGGAGGGGTGGTGGAGGAGGGAAGCACCGGGTGGGGTGGGAGATGAGGGGAGGAGGGAAGGACAAGGCTACACTGCACTTCAAAACTTATTGAATGCCAGCTTTCTGTTGCTTGGGCAGTCCTCTGGGGTGGAGTGCTTGGGTGCCCGGAGGCCCCTCCACTGTGTTCTTAGGCATCTGGATGAGGAGGCTATGGAACTTGGGGAGGAGGGCGGTTGGTTACACAGGGGCTGTAGCAGCGGTCTGTGCTCTTGCCTTTCCTGCAGCTCAGCATACTCTGAAGCATATCAGTTTGATCCTCCAGTAGCATCTGCATTGCCTGCTGCCTTCTGTCATCAAGCTGACACCACCTATCCTCTTCAACCCACCACCTATCATCTTCGACCTACCACCTGTCCTCGGGTTCATATTGTGCTTTCCTGGACTCTGATATTGCTTGCCTCCACGCATTCTGCTGGGATCTTTGTGTGGGAGGACTGCATGAGCTCAGAGAACATTTCATCTCGAGTGCATTTTTTTCACCTTCTAATCTTCGCTAGCCTCTGGGACGGATGATAGTGTGAGCGTTGAAACATTTGCAGCTGTGGGAGGGAAAAAACGGAGAGTAGTAGTTAAAAAGACACATTTTAGAGAACAATGGGTAGACTCTTTCACGGTGAACCTTGCTGTTAACATTACATAGCACATGTGCTTTCGGTACAAGGTCACCTTTTGCCTCTTATATTGAGGATCTTCCGGTTTGGTATGAGAGATCATACACGCAGGGCCAGGCATCAGAATTCGGCTTGCAGGTAGCCATGGGAAACCACAGTCTGCATGTGGGAGTGGTTTCAAACTGCAGTGCCCTCATTTCCCATACCAAACAGCCGTTGAGTTGGCCATTTAAAATGGGTTGGCAATTTAAAAGGAGGGGCTGCGGTTTTCGGGTTAACGTGCAGCATAAACCCACTAACCTCCCCCCCCACACACACCCAATTCTCTGGGATGATGGCTTCACCCCTCACCCCACCACGTGGCTAACAGCGGGGAATATTTCTTTTCAGCCACAGGCACGCAGCCCAGCTAACTGCCACATCTGAATGTCCCCTTAATAAAATTACCCTATTTCAAGCAGGTGACCATGAGGAGTGGCCATCCAGCAGAGCTTTATGGAGTTGTCCCGAGAGGATTTCCACTCCATCTCCAGACACATTAACAGACTTTTCCAGTAGCTGTACTGGCCGTGAATGCATTCCAAGTCTTCAGGGCAAATTAATCATTAAACATGCTTGCTTTTAAATCATGTGTTATATTTACAGAGGTACACTCACCAGAGGTCCCTTCTCCGCCTTCAGGGTCCGGGAGCCCACCTTGGGTGGGTTCAGGGGGTACTGGCTCCAGGTCCAGGGTGAGAAACAGTTCCTGGCTCTCGGGGAAAACAGTTTCTCCGCTTGCTTGCTGTGCTCTATCTTCAACCTCCTTCTCCTCCTCCTCATCTTCCTTGTCTCCAAAATGCGCGTCCCTGTTGCGTGATAATCCATTGATGGAGTCAAAGCACAGGGGTGGGGTAGTGGTGGCTGCACCCTCTAGAATGGCATGCAGCTCATGTCTGAGGCTCTAACCCCGAGCGGCCATTTGCCTCTCTGGTTTTTTGGTAGTCTTGCCTGAGCTCCTTAAGTTTCACGCGGCACTGCTGCGGGTCCCTGTTATAGCCTTTGTCCTTCATGCCCTTGGAGATTTTTTCAAATGTTTGGGCATTTCGTCTTTTGGAATGGATTTCTGATAGCACGGATTCACCCCCCCGTACAGCGATCAGATCCTGTACCTCCCGTTTGGTCCATGCTGGAGCTCTTTTGCGATTCTGGGACACCATCATGGTCATCTCTGCTGATGAGATCTGCACTCACCTGCAGCTTGCCATGCTGGCCAAACAGGAAATGAGATTCAAAAGTTCACGGGCCTTTTCCTGTCTACCTGGCCAGTGCATCTGAGTTGAGAGCGCTGTCCAGAGCGGTCACAATGGAGCACTCTGGGATAGCTCCTGGAGGCCAATACCGTCGAATTGGGACCACACTACCCCAAAAATTGACGCGGCATGGTCAATTTCAGCGCTAATCCCCTCGTTGGGGAGGATTACAGAAATCGATTTTAAGAGCCCTTTAATTCGAAGTAAATGGCTTCGTCGTGTGGACGGGTGCAGGGTTAAATCGATCTAACGCTGCTAAATTCAACCTAAACTCGTAGTGTAGACCAGGGCTATGTCTACACTTAAACTGATACAGTGGCACAGCTGCAGCTGTCCTGTTGTAGTGCTTCAGTGTAGATACTTACTACAGTGTTGGGAGTGTTCGCCTGTCGCTGGAGTTAATCCTCCTTCCCAAGAGGCAGTAGCTAGACTTCTTCTGTTGACCTAGCACTTTCTACACCAGGGTTTAGGTTAGCTAACCTGTGTCGCTCAGGGTTGTGGATTTTTCATGTCCCTGAGTGAGGGAGTTGGGTTGCCTTACCTTAATTAAGGCCAGGTCTACACTAAGGCATTAACTTGATATGAGGCACTCTTAAACCTGTTCATGAGTTTCCACATAAGGGAGTTGCACTAATTTAATTAACTGTGTTTCTAAATTGATTTAGCTAAATCAATGCAATTTTTGTGTGTTGACAAAGTCATGTACTATATTGGCATTAGAGCAGGGGTCTCAAACACGTGGCCTGCAGGGCTATTTCCTGCGGCCCACCAAGCTCCCCGCACGCCCCCGCCCCCCTCCCAGCCTTGCCTACCTCTGGGCTAGGGGTGGGCAAACTTCGGGGAAGGGGTTGGAATGGGGGCAAGGAAGGGGTGGGAAGAGGCGGGGCAGGGGCGGGGCCTCATGGAAGGGGTGGAATGAGGGCGGGGCCAGGGACAGCGAGGGGAGGGTGTCAGTAATGCGGCCCTTGGGCCAATGCACTAGTCCTCATGTGGTTCTCATGGTCATTTGAGTTTGAGACCCCTGTATTAGAGTTCCGAGTTATATTCTCCTTCCACCCTAAAATATCCAGAAGTTCAACATAAGGGGAACTTTCCACTGAATGCATCCGATGAAGTGAGCTGTAGCTCACGAAAGCTTATGCTCAAATAAATTGGTTAATCTCTAAGGTGCCACTAGTCCTCCTTTTCTTTTTGCGAATATAGACTAACACGGCTGCTACTCTGAAACTTGAATAGTTCAGTTCTTGTAGCCTTGTGCACTATTATTTATGGAAGACTTAATTTAGCTCCGCAGAGCTGCATTGACTTATCTTTTGGGACTCTTAACATGCCCTATCATTTTGCTTTCAAGGCAAAACAAAAGTCGGTTTGAATGTTTCAAATAGTTATAATAGCCTGGAAGTTGAATGTGCCCATTGTTCTCATGATGTCAGATAGAGGCCATCTAGCCTAATTATACCCGTTAATTAGTGTGTTTAAAACAATAGCCTCTCTCCTAATCTATAATTTAAAGAGTGAACCTGCCAGGTGACTTCAGTCGTGCTTAAAACATAGGGCCTGACTCATAGCAGAGAAAATGGGTAGTTTCCAGGCTGTCCACATGGGCTTGGTGAAGCAAATGCCAACTTTATTTCCCTTTTAACTGAATATTGCTCTTGGCTGGGGATTTTGAAAAAGCTGTTACTTCCACCTCTTCAACCAGACTGGAGAGTGGCTTATAAAGAATGGAATTTGTGACACTGTGGTTATCACAGCAGCTGTGGGTTACAGGTGTAGTGTCTGGTAAGACCATATACCTGGCCAGATTAATATTCTCAAATTAGTATCTTCTAATTTTTGCTGTAGAGCTTGCTATAGAATATTTAGTATTTCATTTGCCTTGGAGGTTATTTGACCTCTGGGAAATGGGTTGGTGGTATCAGCCCAGCTTGTTGTGGATGTCACAGAAGCACTTCACAATTCATAGTAATTGGTACTTGCTGGTACTCTTAATAGAGAGGCAAAAGGCAGGATGGGCTATGGACAGTAAACTGTTTTCTCTTACCCTTTGTGGCTACCCTGAAGGCTCAACAGAGGCATGCTGGTGGGACTGTGTGTGAGTGAAATCCTGCTGTACCTGTTCTGTGATTAGATAGAGGCCGTGAACATTCAGGGCTTCAGTCTGACATCAGTCTCTTGCATGAAAACTCATTTTTTTGAAAAGTAATTTATTACCCCTGCATTTTCCACTGGCATCCAGTTCACGTCCATTACCAGTTCAAGCCTCTGGTCACCGACTTCAAGCCATCAGTAGGTCAGGACCCAGGTACGTTAGTGACCATATCTCCTAGATAACTGCTTTCCTCTTTTCACAGGTCCTTGCAGTGGTTTGACTCGAGCCAGTTTTCTTTTACTTGGTGATATTTGTTCCCATTCTGAGCATTCTTTGGGACATCTCACCCTTATTGTGATATGGCTAGCCCTGGATGGCAGACTCCTGTTCTCTTTATTTGGGCCACAGAGATGTTTACCCATGTTCCTCACTGTGGAGTCAATGATCAGGGTTGCTTACTGTGATGGTTCTTGGGGTACCCAGGGCTGTGACACCTTGTTACCCCCTGCCTCTAGCTTGAGAGTCTTGCCTCTGATAGCTGGGTGTTAGCTCCCTAACACCACCAGCCTTTCAGTCACTCAAGCACTGTCCCCGGGGCTATGCCAGCCTTGTCTTTATTTTGCAAGTTAACAATAGGTACAACCAAATCCACTTGAAGTATTCCCCTGTGATATCCAGCCCTGAAACTGGCTACTCACAGAAATCCTGGATCCTCTGCTCCCAAAGGAACAGTGTACCCCAATTTACCTGTGTTATCTTAAATCACTGCTCCTGTATTGTGCTCAGCACTTGTGAGCACTTATAATAAAATGAGTTTATTTAAGGAAAAAATAGAGGTTCCATTAGGAACGAGAGAGTGATGGGAACAGATGGTTACAATACAAAATAAAACCGTAAAAGGCAAACTAGGGCCTGCACTTATGAATAGTTGCCTTTCCTAGCTAATAAAGTAGGTTTTTCACCCCGCTTCAGTGTGTTGCAGAGCTGGCTGGCTTCCCATGAGCCAGGATCCATTCTTTCATGAAACACTCATGCTCAACAAAATGTCCCCTTAGTGAATGGATGCAGAATGTCTATTTTCAATCTGTGATACACTGAATTACTCCTTTTAACCAATAGGGTGATCCCTGTCTGATATAATGTTCCTTTTTACCTCCAAGTGGTTTTGATGTTTATAGCTTATCTTTGACTGTTTTTCATTGACATTTCTGTGTTGTTGCAACAATGGACGATTGAACAATATATTATATTATTGGCTAGCCAGGGAGGGTTGACAACTCTCTCCCACTTGAAAGGGCCATCACTGAGGCATATGGTTCCTTTGTGACTTACTTTCACTCCAAGACCATAAGGCATAGTTTTCATTGGATAAGGCAAAGTTACCTTAAATATTACGTGTAGACACATCTTTCAGTGATAATGAGTATTGATTAAGTTACATGCTTCCAGTAGAGACTTCACATTGCTACCCTTGATGGATAAATACCATGAAAGTGGTGTATTTGGTGTAGTGAGTTTGTCAGGTCTGAGACAGGAGACGCTTTTAAAGAACAGTGAACCCTTTGCCAGTTGATGCCAGTGGGCCTGTGTTACATTTCTCTTTTTTCTCTTCTTATGAAGGCTTCATGTTGCTCCATGCTTCTGGTCAAGCCACTGGCCTGCTCTCAATCACTGCCTTTTCCTCCCAGGCAGAAATATGCCTTGTTGGCCAGCAGGCTGGCTGGAAAGTTCAATACGTTTCCCTTCTGCTCCTCTTGCTTGTTGCCACATTCTTTTGCTCCTCCATATCTATCTCAGCTGTTGTCGTAAGCTGCTTTTTCTTACGTTTCCAACCTCTCTGCTTCGTCGAGTTTCTCACAGTCTCTTTTTGAGTCCTAAAGCCTCTTCCTCCAAAAAGGAAAGAAGTTTGCAACTGATAAAAATATCACCTTTTTGTTTTTTGTTCATCACACAATTCCAACATCTGCTTCCCTTGGCTCTCTGTCTCCATTCTGTATCCTAGTTGGGTTATTTCTAGGAAGGTTGGGACTAGCCTAGTGACTTGTCTGAGAACTTTTTGGGAAACTCTTTTCTTTGTTGCCATACCTTCCTGTTTTCTCCTCATAGTTTGTTGAACCCCAGGCCTTCATACTCAGCCTCCTCTTTGCCAACAATAGCTCACAAGACCACAGATGTTCGCTCACCCATCATGAGGAATTTTCAAATAAAAATATGTAGTACTATTGCCAGTCACTGGCCACTTTCACTCCAGAATTTGTTGTTCCTTCTGTAATTGCATTGGAGTGAGCGCCTCTTTGGAAACATTGCTCTTGTCTGAACTAAGTGATAGTATAATTATCGGTGCAGAGAAATGATATGCCTTTCCCTATTCCCACCCAGGGTTTGGGGTTCAGTCAGTATGTCAGTAATTAAATTATTCACTTACTCCAAGCATATTAGAATATTGTGGTCAGTGGAAATTTTGAAACACAAGCTGTCAGTTTACTTCTCTCTCTCTTGGTGGCTTCTTTTATCTAGACAGACCTGCTATAGCCCAATGTGGGCAACACTGGTTTATTTTATTTAGAAGCAGATCATGCTTTCTTCTCTGCAGCAAGAACCGCTAACGCTCAATTGATTATTATTTGATGTTTATATTACTATAGCACTTAGGAGGTACAGTCATGGACAAGGGCCCATTGTGCTAGGCACTGTACAAACACAGAACGTTTTTTTTTTTTTTAAAGTACCATTTTTAGTGCAAGAAACTTTATTTAGGACAGATCCCACATCTGCCTACTGCTGAGTTTCTTGCATCTTCTTCTGGAGCAGCTGGTCTGGCCACTGTCAGAGACAGGACACCGCGTGAAATGGACTACAGATTGGATCCAGTCTGTGTAGCCCAGAGGGTTGGCTTGCCTTCACTATATTCAGCTGTAATGCAAGGAACCTACAGGCCTGTATCCTGAAAGACATTACCTTAAGCAAGTTAGCATAAGTGTAGTCAAGTATAGTAGGCATGCAACCTTTGGCATAGATAAATGGTCTGACTGTTACTCCTTAGGTTTTGGGGAACTAGGAATGGCTTGCTCAAGGGCAGGAGTTGAAACCTAACGGTAAGCAGCAACCGGAGGAACATGGCAGTGATAACCGTAGCATAGCTTGAGCAAGAAGTGACTGGTATGATAATGAGTTAAATGGCATTAATATGTATTAATTAATAGCTAACCTATAGGATAAGTGTACCCCAATATGATAGGGTGAGGAAGCTGTATTTGGCCATGGAAGGCTGAGCATAAGCATGAATAATCATGATGTTGCTCAGGCCCTATAATAGGACAAACCACCATGTAGAGGCTAGACGTTTTCCATCATTGTTAGCCATCCATCATTTGACCCGTCAGCTCTATCGTTATCTACCATCAATCTTGGGTAGTGAGGAACCTGAACCATTGGACTCATTTGGCATGCCAGAGACAGGGCTGGTTCTTTATCTCTTACCACAGGTTCTCAAGAAAGGGTATAAGAATGCAAATCTAAGAGCTTATGCAAAGAATAACACCCCAGATATCCCCAATACTGTATTACTCCTATCTTTTTATAGGACTTGGAGCTTTTCTGGCTTTATTCCTTATTTTAATAAAAATCTTGAAGGCTTTACTTTGCCAATAGTATAAGTGTCCTTGCCATACGCCCTGAGATATTAAATGCAAGATATTAAACTCATTGGTTATAGTTCTAGGTAGCCTGATTCTGGGATTAGAACCTTGTGATCAATTGGCAATTAATACAAATATTATTAATCTTCAAAAAAGATCAGGCAACATCTGGCAATGTGTTCCTAAATAGCAGTGGCAATAGTGCAAATGTAGTCAAAGATCAAAAAGACAAATAAAGATGGGTTATAAGTACAGTTTTTCAGGAACTGGAATTTCTGTTCATGAGACGTTCTGACATTTCAAAAAAATATTTTTTTTTCAAATTTGGAACAAAAAGCTGAAATTTTCAAAATTTTCCATGAAATGAAAATTTGCAAAAATTTCAATTCTGGACCATCAAAATGTTTTGTTTCAATAGTGTTGTTTTAATTAATTTCATTTTTAATTTTATATATTAAATATAAAATAATTGAAATGAATTGAAACACTGTTGAAATGAAGTGTTTAAACATTTTACCCCCCTCGACAATCTTTCCACAAGCTCCAGTTGTAGGGAGCAACCTAGCTCTTTGCTTTAATTCGGTAAAATAGAAGTAACTAAACTTTCATGTATCACCCTCCTTCTTCAGATAATGGAAATGCAAAGCAAGTTAGAGTAACAGTTACCATACTAAAAAGTTAACACTCTTGCTGTATTTGTTTTCCTAGTGCAATGGGGATAGTGATTGAGGGACACATTCTGCCATGCTTACCCGCAACGAATACTCTTTGAATACTGCAAATAGCCCTATTGATTTCAGTGGGACTATTCAGATTAAGGTGTTGCCACAATTGAACAAAGTTGGCAAAATCTGCCTAGTAGATTAATCAGCAACATGGAAGAGGTTTCAGAGTAGCAGCCGTGTTAGTCTGTATTCGCAAAAAGAACAGGAGTACTTGTGGCACCTTAGCGACTAACAAATTTATTTGAGCATTAGCTTTCATGCATCCGATGAAGTGAGCTTGTAGCTCATGGAAGCTTATGCTCAAATAGATTTGTTAGCCTCTAAGGTGCCACAAGTACTCCTTTTCTTTTTGCAACATAGAAGAGTGGCTCAGCCATTTGTCAATGCTGCGTGACAACGGCACACACACCTGTCCCTCTGAGCCTCTGCTGTTGTAATTGGCTGAGTCAGTGGTGCCTCCTACAGCTTTGTTGCTAGTTTCTGTATTTTTGGGTGCTTTAATAATGGCACCTGGCTTGGCATGTTCCTACAGGGAAAAGAACATGAGATGGGAGCAGCTGCTTTTCATGATTGAGTCTAACAGGAAAAGGACAGGAGAGAGATTGGAGGATTCAGTTAATATGCATCTTTTTAGGGAAGAGGGGAACCAATCTAATTTGAAAGACGTCTCCTAGTTTGATCTTTGCACTCAACCTGCGAAGTCTGCTGCTATGTGTGCAAAGATATTTAGAACAGCACCTATGATTGTTCCATCACTGAAGAGAGGGAGAGAAGAAAAATCTCCCCTCCCATCCCACTGTGGTGTTGCAGTAGGAGGCATAGGAATATTTCTTATGATTCATCAAGATGTTTTGTGTAAGGTTACTGAGAAACTTTTCAGCAGAGGAGGAGAGAGGCATTTGGAGAACAGAGAGAGGCCAATTTCAATTTCAGTTTCAGTTATTCAATTCAGTTATAGCAGCACATGTAGATGACATTTCAAGGTAGGTTGAGAGAATAAATATTGAGAAAGGCGAAGTTAACGTGAATCCAGAGCATTTGAATAAGTAATTCTAATTATCAGCTTTTTCTATTGCATATTTCATTGGCAGATTTCAGTGCTTTACAATGAAGGTGAGTATCACTAATCCCAATTTTACCACTGGAAAACTGAGACACAGGGAAGTGAAGTGACTTGGGGTTGCTCAATGAGCCTTTGACAGAACTGGGAATAGAATGCAGGTCTCCTGGGTGCCAGTTCAGTGCTCTGTACAAACCACAAGCAGAAACATAGAAATTGGTGCAGACCTCTTGCTAGCATTCCCCAACTATTTTTTTAAATCGTGCACTTACCCTATGTATTGTGCTGTGGGCTTTGAGATCCGTGGGAGGAAATTTTAAAGGGTACCTATAATCCATAGTAAAACTTGCTACAGTTTTTTTGCTTGCTGTTTACTAGCCAAAAGTACTGAAACTGACTACTATTAATGTTAATGTTGTGTTAAATGCATATTCATAGAAGTGGGTATGGTGTGGGAGAAATACACTTAAGTTATAGTGCCTAGAATGTATATATTTAGTGAGGCAAAATCAGAGTTAAATAAAGCACTGAAACGACTAAATCTATGCATGTGAAGACAGAGAGCTACATTATTCCTATGAAGATGTATATTGGCAGAGAAATGGTAAGGTGTGAACTTGACCTATAGCTTCAATGTCAAGGGATTTATAACCTTACTTACTGTTCAGTAGATTGTGTACTCCCTTCATTTTCACCTCAGTTTACATTTGCACAGATGTTTAAATAGTGTGTTTGGATATCTTTTTTTCCCTCAGGACCCCTTGTTGCTGAAGGGTAAAGTAACATTGCATCAAGTTACGGCTGGGACTGTGGTATCAAGGCAGGGAGACCAGGTGAGTGCCCTCCAATAAGGGAAAAGTGAACCTGTTGCTTCAAAATTGTTTGATATTATTACTACTCTCCCGTCATTCAAATAGTGGGCGTCCTGTCAAGAACTTAGTGTATGAGTAAAGGCGGACTAGAGTTGAGGTGAGTGGCCCTGGACTGGGTTTGGGGGGTTCTGGGATCAGTTCCTCTGCCATAGGCTTCCTGTACAGGTTACCTTCACCTCTCTGTGTCTCATGCCCCCCCTCTGTAAAATGAGAATGATAGGTGACCAACCTAACAGGGGGGTATTCTGAGGATAAACTCATTAAAACATTTCTGAAGCACCCAGATACTCTGGTGACGAAGGCCATATAATCTGGATTAAAACAGGTTGGGTTGAAGAGTGTGCATCAGGCAGTCTGTGGCCTAGACAACATAACCCTGTAAGGAAATACTAAAAAATTAGGTTTGTTTAGTCTGGAGAAGTGAAAACTGAGGGGGGGACATGAAAAACGGACTTAAGTATATAAAAGGTTGTTATAAAGAGGAGGGTGATCAATTGTTCTCCGTATCCACTGAGGAGAGGACAAGAAGTAATGCGCTTAAATTGTAGGGAGGAGGATTTGGGTCAGGCATTAGAAAAATCTTCCTAACTTATAAGACTGGAACAAATTATCTAGAGAGGTTCTGGAATCTCCGTCATTGGAGGTTTCTAAGAAGAGGTTAGACAAACACCTGTCAGGGATGGTCTAGATAATCCTTAGTCCTGCCTCAGTGTAGAGGGCTGGACTAGATGACCTATTGAGGTCCCTTCCACTCCTACATTTCTATGGTTCTGTTGCCTCTTGAATGGGGAGCTGAACAAGATCAAGAGGAATTGGTAGGCGCTTAGCCATCTGGGTGCAGAGGCTCAGAATTGCAATGCAAACACAAACAGCAGGGAAACTCCCCCCCCCGCTTTTTCTCCCTTGCATGGTGTTGAGTTTTTCCTTTGTAATTAAAGAGGAGAGGAGCTCTTTTAATAGCAACAGCAATCTTAGCTACAGATTATGGGTTTTGTTTTGTTTGGAAGAGTGCATAGCTAAAGTTGCAATGTAAATTTAGCATCCTTCTCATCGGGTTTCAAGTTTATACATATATTGCATATTTTCCCAAGAAATTGTGTGCATTACAAATGCCCAGATAACCTGCTTACAAAATCCCAACCCTCAGTGCATGATGTATGTCACTCAGTTTTATTAGAATGCCTTTTCCTATTAATACACTATTGGACTCTTTTGCATATTAGTTCATTTTGCAACAAGCATATCATTCAGCGCATAATATTGTTCTGTAATAGCACTAGGAGATTGTTTGTTTGAAAAAATGTAACTGTGTGCAAATGCAAATTAAGGGAATAAATTTTTGCTAATTTCCAGTGCTAATATATTCCGTTTTGTCACAATACAGCATTATTCACAGAGTTTTGCTATTAATTCTGTGTCATCTCTACCTCTTGAGGTCTCCCAATTATGGCCCCAGTCAGAAAGCGCCATTTTCAATATTGTGACTGGAACAGTTTACAGCATTAATAAATGCTTTTAATTATTCATGAATGTGCCTTATTGTATTGCCTAAGTGCTTAACGCTATATAGAGCCCCACAGCAAACACATCAGTCATTGCAGTACTGTTACAATTAATGTTGGTTTAAAATCCAGGAGGGTTTATAATGAAGGACTCTCTCTCTTTGTCCTTTTCAGGATGTCAACATCCAGTTTGTGATCTCGGGTTTGCTTCATGTGTACCAGCGGAAGATAGACTCTGAGGAGGAGACCTGTCTTTTCATCACCCATCCGGGGGAAATAGTAGGCCAACTAGCCGTCCTTACTGGGGAACCTCTCATTTTCACCATCAAGGCCAATCGAGACTGCACGTTCCTGTCCATTTCCAAATCCCATTTTTATGAGTGAGTTCCCCTTTTGAGTGGTGCATTGCTTTCCATTTTTACACCTACCCATAAAGCACAGGTATTTTGGACACATTTCGTCACAGAGGAGGTGAGTATGATGTGCTATTGCTAGAGCACATCGAATAGCAAACTAGATGTCTTGGGGTAGGAATTTAGGAAGTGCCACACTGGGTTAGACCTCAGATCTAATTTATTACATCTATTACAACTTCCTGTCTCCAGCAGGGTCGGTACCAATTACTTCAGAGAAAGGTGCAAGAAACTGTAATATTCAATGGTGGAATAATCTGCTGTAAGCAGATTAAATGCCCACTTTCCTTTGAACAATATTTTAACACCCTGTATTTAGTCCAGACATACCCTAGCCCTGGAATTTGGCTTTACTGATAACTCAGATAATAAGGAAAATGCCAACCTCAGCTCATGCTTACATGTTGGTAGTGTTTCTTTAAAGAGACCTCTCTGTCCTAGACCTTTCACCGGAGTATCACTCCCACTTCTTTTTAACCAGAGTGGAGTTAATGAGCCTCCCCTGCTACATGATTCATAGGGTATAAGTCAGTATCTCCCTGCAGGATTACAGCACTTACTAATAGGGTAGGTCAAAAGAAGAACCCTGCTACACCTGCCCATAGGGCAGGTTTCTTCCTGACCCCTGTTAATTGGTGGTTATCATGAGCCGTGAAGGTGAATATACCTTAGTATTTTATCCTGTATAAACATCCTGTAAATGTTCTCATTATTCCATATAAACATCAATCCTGCTATGATCTCATCATCGAGGTTTTGTGACAGTGAGTTCACTCTAATAGTTCATACTAAAAAAAAAAATCCTTTCATTCGTTTAAAATTAGTTGTCTTTTATTTATTTCATTATTATTTGTATTGTTGTTGTGACCAGGACTCCAATGTGGTAGGTACTGTACAAACACAAATCCACAGACAGCTACTGCCCCAAAGAACTTACAATCTGAATATAAGTCAAGAGACAGCAGATGGGTACAAACAGACCAGTGGGGGAGCACAAGGAAACAATGAGACTTGGTCAACAGGACAGGCTGTTCTCTCAGCATGCCAGCAGCCTAACCATTGTCAAGTGTTTTGTAGGGATCATGGTAAAGGACAGATTTCAGGAGGGTTTTGAAGGAGATAATGATTGCTTGTGTTTCTGGGGAGCTCCTCCTGAGTGTGAGAGGCAGTGTGGGAGAAAACATGAAGGGGCTTGTTTGAAAATTTAACAAGTGCGTGATGGAGGCTTGCATAATGGACCAACTGGAAGTTGGAATCGAACAGAATGAGAGCTGATAGATAGGATGGGAATAGCCTGGGAAGGGCCTTAGAAGTGAAGGCAGGTAGCTTATGTTTGCTATGATGAAGGAAAGGGAATCTGTGGAGGGATGCAAAGAGAAGGGTAACATGGTTAAAGCAATGAGCTGGGAATATTATTTTTGCAGCAGCATTCTGAATAGATATGAGCGAGGCAAGATTGCGTTTGTCAAGGCCAGAGAAAAGGTTGTTGCCATTATCAAGATGCAAGATGATGAGCGTTTTAGCCATGTAGATGGATAAGAAAGGCCGTATCTCAAAAATGTTTTGCATAAAGAATCAGTAAATTTTAGATATAGCCCGGATGTGAGGACCTAAAGAAAGGTTTGAGGCGAAGATGAACCCCAAGTTATGAGCCTGAGTGACAGGCAGGATGGTGGTTTTGTCCACAGTGATTGAGAACAGCATTAGTGGAGAGGACTTGGTGGTGGGGAGTTTGAGCTGTTTTAGCCATGATAAGCTTGAGCTGAGCTTGAACTTTTCATTTGAGTCATGGTGAGCTTGAGCTTTGAGTTTTTAGTGGAATGTCCCCTAGTTGTTGACTGAGAGCAAGTTTTTCTGGCTTATGTTCCCTAGACCATTCATTATTTTGCATACCTCTGCTGCCTCTTTTTATCTCCTCTCTAAACGCTCCCTATCTTTAGTCTCTCCATGCTTCTAACCAATTTTGTCTCCAGGCTCCTATTTCTGTGATATCTTATTTGGAGGTAGGGTAAAGAGAACTTAACACAATGCCCTCGGTGATAGTGCACCATCAATTTATATAATAGCTTTCCAACAGACGTTGTTTTTTCTACCCCATTCTTTATACTATATCTCCTTGTTCAAATCACATTCAATTATATACTCCTCTGCTGTCCCTCCCCAGATAGCTGTCGTCTCCATCTCCCCTACCCTCTCTGATTTTGACACCTAACTTTTTTTATTCCTCTCCCCATAGTCCCCCCCATCATACTTGGTGACTTCAAATTTCATGCTGATGCCCCCTCTGACCCATAAGCTGTTCCTCCTCTTTGCCTTCATTTTCTCTTTTGACTTTCAACCTCTCCTACGTGCCGAAGTGGCCACTTGCTTGACCTTACCTTTGCTCGAGTGTTCCTTTCCTGATCTCTCAGGAGTGGTGACTCTCTCCAAACGCTACCCCATCACTTCTTCCTTATTGCCTCTTTCCCCTCTACCAACACTTCAGTGATCTAACCTCTTATTCTCCACCGCACTCAACTTCTTTATTGTTCCCTCTCCTCCGCCTCTGTAGACTCCATTGTTAGTTCACTGCACTCTGCTCTCTCTACACTTGATTCCTTCACCTCTCCTTCCCCCCAAAAGTCTGTTCCAAAACCCTAAACCTGCCTCATTGCCAGCTTCAGCTTTCACCAAACCTGCTCTCATGTCAGTGACTGTCACTGGAGAGAGTCTCAAGACAACATGGATGTCCTCTGCTGCAAAATTGTTTTTTCCTTCTTTAGTTCTACTGTATCGCTGGCTGAACAGCACTGCCTCTCCACTGTCATTGAATCCCCAGCTCGCAATCCCTATCACATGTGCAATCTCTGTCTCCTTCCTGTGCCCTCCATGCAAGATTTTGCTGATTTCCCTCCCCCATGCGCCAGGAGGAGATGGGGAGGGATGATTTAGTTGGGGATTGGGTCCTGCTTTGAGCAGGGGGTTGGACTAGATGACCTCCTGAGGTCCCTTCCAACCCTGATATTCTGTGATTCTATGATAAGCGCCATCACAATTCCGCAACACTCCTTCCTCCCTCTCCATTTCACTGGCAGATTTCGCACTTGTTTTTCTCTTTGAAACCCCTCCAGCTGCCCCGTGACCCCAATCCTCTCTTGGCATCCCTGTTCCCTACTCACAGCCTTTTCCTTGTCCTCCTCGTTTTACCTGTCCTTGTCCTCTTGCTTCTTTCCCTCCAGTATACAAATACACTTGCTTCCACTGTCCCTAAAATATCAATCCTCAATCCCCCTGCCACTCTAGCTATTGCCCATTACAACCAAACTTGCTGAATGTTCCATCTACAACCACTGCCTTAAGTTCTTCTTCGAGTGATTCCACTTGTAAATTTCACGCTTGGTGTGTGACCATCTCTCAGTGGTACCCATTGGGGCAACTCAAGTTCCCTCTACCATAGTGTGCCCTTGCAAGCCAGTATAAACGGCACAAGCGCCCCAGAACTTCTTCAGTTCTGATGACTGTCATGGGTGATGAGAAGGAATTGCTTGGCTTGCATTAGCACCTGCTGTCAGTGTGCTCATGGAAATTTCTTGTAAATAGTTTTCTAGCTGATTAGTACTTAGTTATTAGCGTATTAGAGTAGGATTAGTTTCCTTTTTGGTCAACACTTCTGGGGTTTCTGTTACATGGTCACTGGGCTTCAAGCTCTGCGTCTCTTGTGCTCGGCCAATGCCCACGAGCAACCCACACTCAAGCTGCTTAAAACAGTTGGGGGAAGCTCATATTCAGGTTTGTTGTCAAATTTGCAAATATTTTAAGCCAAGGACAAAAAATGCCAGAGAAGCCAGGCTAAATGTTTTGCTCATGGAGGCAGCCCTGAGATCTCCATCAGACTCTAGCCATCCTGACTTGGCACAGAGTGCTTTGGCATCAGTTAGGAGTGCACCTCCTATGCTGCCTGAGACCCAGCACCAATTGCTGTCCCCAATGTCTCAGAAGAGCCATAAGACCTCTAGACATACTGCCAAGAGAGGAAGGTTGCTGGCTCCAGAATCTTCTAAGCATGGGGAGGAGAGTAGAGTGCAGCCGGAACCAAAGCACTTTTCGTCTCTGGTAGCACTGAAACGGGCATCACTGACTCTGGTACCAGGGCAGGTGTCATCGAGTCTGGTAGCTGGAGGGGTACCTTCTATGTCTGCAATACTGCAATGACTCAAGACCATGTCAAAGGCTTTTGTATCAGCAAGAGATATGCTGTCGATACTGATGTCCCTGGTAGTGCAGGAGACTGTGCTCCTCGTACTGGCAGACAGAGGGTCCCCAGTATTGTCTGTGCAGAACTCAGTGCAGTGAGAGTCTCCTGTGCCTTAGACTTCATACCCATCGGTGCATTGAAGGGGAAGCCTGCAATACTGGCTGCTCTACACTCTTTGCCAACTAGGCACTAGTCTCTGGTACCATTGAGAGCAGCCTCTGCGTGGTCAGCCGAGTGTGATTCAGACTCCTCTGCATCAGAGATGGCCTCCTGTGTTTCCCAGCCTTGGAGCCAGTCATGCTACCCCACCTAGGCATTACTACCCTGGGTTGCCTCGAGATCCTACAGCTGGAATGGGAAAGAGCATGTGGCCAGGGAGTCACTGGGGCTCACTGCTGGTCCAGTGGCCCTTCTGGAACTTGTGGGAATTTTCCCAGTTTCCAGGTCCTGCTCTGTGTCCTTGGAGAGGCATGGGGAGTCTGCTCTCTAGGCACTACCTGTTTCTGAGCCTGTTACAGGTCCTGCTGCTGAGCAGAAGAGGTAGTTCAGGAAGAGCCTGCTGGATAGCTAGCAGAGGAGGGGCATCCTCAGCCTGTGCTGGCTTCATTCTCCTCCTCTCCTAATGAGACAGTTTCCTCATGGGGCATTTCACCCCCTCCCGATGATTATAGAGCTCACCAAGGATTGAAGAAGATTGCCTCAGGTTTGGGGATCCAGGTAGAGGAAGTTAAGGAGTCCTCCCATCAGCATAGTGACATTTTGGCCACAACCAGGCCATTGCAGGTGTCTTTACCTGTTAATGAAGCAATTTTGGAGCTCATGAAGCCACTCTGGCAGGCTCCTTTGTCCCTTCCTCCCTTCTCAGAAAAGGACCAAATGTTAATATTATGTCCTGTCCCCCCGCCCCAGGATTGTCTGGTGGAGTCAGTGGCCAGTGGAAGGGAATGACAGGGCCAACAAGTGGCAATTTTCAAATCAAAGGAAAAGCTAAAAAACAATAGATTTACTGGGTGGAAAAGTTTATTCTATTGCAGTGTTGCAACTCAAAATTGCCAACCAACAAACCTTTTGGGACATTGTTATTGTAATATTTGGGACTCCATGTTAAAGTTTAAAGACATGTAGCTGGAGGACACTGGACAGGAATTTTCTTTAGTTGATGAGGGGAAATTCATAGTGAGAACTTCACTGCATGTTGGACTACATGTGCGGTAGGCTGCTAGGACCCTGGCTTCTGTGGTTTCCATGTACAGGAGCTCTTGGCTGCAGTCGTTGGGGCTTCCACATGATGTCCAACAAACAATTCAAGACCTGTCCTTTGAAGGGTCTTCACTTTTTTCAGGGCAAACAGATTCTAAGCTCTATGGATTGAAGGATTCTATGCTGACTTTAAAGTCTTTGGTGTCGTATACTCTGGCCCTGTCCAGGAAACATTTTTGCCTGCAGCAGACCACTGATACTCTGCCCCTGCTCCTCATCAGGACTTAGAAAGAAAGAAGAGTAGAGGTTATAGACACAGGCCACCTCCTCCTCCTGCATCTATGTCAATGCCTGCTCCATCCAGATACCGAGGAGCGCTAAATAGACGTTTTGGAGTCAGTTGAGGATGCCATACCAGTTTCCAGGATGCCAGATTCTATCTCCCCGCTGTTTGCAAACTGTCTTTCCTGCTTCCTCAGTGCTTTGTCCCAGATTACTTCAGACTAATGAGTATTAAGCACTGTGGAAGTGAGATATACCCTCCAATTTATTTCTGCTCCTCTCCCCCTTCCCTCCCATCCCTCTTTAGGGACTACTCTCATGAGGAGCTCCTCCTCCAGGAGGTTCAGACTCTCTTTTGGGTGGGAGAGGGAAAGGGTTCATTTTCACAGAGGGAAGGGGTTCTCTCCTGTTACTTTGTAATCCCAAAAGCAAAGGGTCACTTGCCAATTTTAGACCTGTGCCAGCTCAACAGATATATCAAAAAGATAGTTTTGCGTAGTCACCCTGGCTTCCATTATTCCCTCCCTGGAGACTGGAATGCTGCCCTTGACTTAAAAGATGCCTACTTTCATGTGGTGATTTATTAAGGTCATAGAAAGTATCTCAGGTTGGTAGTGAAACGCTCTCATCAGCAGCTCACTGTGCTGCCTTTTGGCCTGACAGCATCTCCCCAAGTTCCCACAAAATGTGTGACAGTGGTAGCTGCTTTCCTGAGGAGGCCAGGAGTACAAGCCTACCCTTTCTTGTATGACTGGATAGTTACAGGCCGTTCCAGGGCTTAGGTACTGGCAAGGATATCTCTCATCCAGTCAGCTTTTGCAGCTCTGGGTCTAACGATTGTGACAGGGTTGGGCCAGATGGCTACAGGAGAGTAATAGAAGGCAGATATATTAGCCCCAGGTTAAGTAGGTCCCTTTTCCCTGGGTAAGGTAACAGGGAAGGTTCCAGAACAATCAGGAACCTTCTGGAGACAATTAAGACAGACAGGCTGATTAGAACACCTGCAGCCAATCAAGAAGCTGCTAGAATCAATTAAGGCAGGCTAATCAGGTCTAACCTGGGTTTAAAAAGGAGCTCACTTCAGTTTGTGGTGCGCTTGTAAGGAGCTGGGAGCAAGAGGCGCTAGGAGCTGAGAGTGAGAACGCATACTGTTGGAGGACTGAAGAGTACAAGCATTATCAGACACCAGGAGGAATGTCCTATGATGAGGATAAAGAAGGTGTTGGGAGGGGGCCATGGGGAAGTAGCCCAGGGAGTTGTAGCTGTCGCACAGCTGTTCCAGGAGGCACTCTAGACAGCTGCATTCCACAGGGCCCTGGGCTGGAACCCGGAGCAGAGAGCGGGCCCGGGTTCCCCCCAAACCTCTCAACTCCTGGTCAGACACAGGAGGAGTTGACCTGGACTGTGGGTTCACAAAAACGGCCAAACTAAGGGCTGCTGTGAAGCTTCAAGGGGAGCGAATCTGCCTATAAGTGCAAGACCCACCAAGGTAGAGGAGGAACTTTTTCACACTATCGACTTTTTCCAGTTCAGAGGACAGAATTAAAGGAGCAGTACTGGATTCTGGTCAAGCCAGAGCTTTACCTCCGGACTCAAGGTTCCAAACAATGTGATCGCTTGTTGCAGATCTCAAGGCTCACCCAGTCACAACTGCTCAGACCTCGTCTCAGGACTCAATTGTCTGGCCTGCATTTATTTGCCAAGTTGTTGCCATCTAAACTTTGTGCTGAATGTTCCCTCTTGAGTATTGACTTCTCTAGATTGGCAGACAGACCCAGTCAGTGTATGTGCAGGCGTTGCCTTTGTCCTCCCTCAATCTTTGCTGACATTGGTGATGGACATGTCTTCCTGGGGTTGGGGGCACATCTCAGTCCCCTTGAAACTCAGCGTTTATGGTCCTCATGGGACCAGTCTCTACATATCAGTTTCAGGGAGGTAAGGGCTGTCCACCTAGCCTTTCAGGCTTTCTTATCTCAGATCAAGAGAGAAATCTTGTTTGTTCTCACAGATAAAGCAGACGCAACGTTTTACCTCAACAGGCAGGAAGAGCTTGCTCGTCACCACTTTGTGAAGAGGCAGTTCACCTATGGAACTTTTGCATTGCCAGTTCAATCTCAAAGCCTCTTACCTGACCAGAACAAGCTTGAAGACCACCTAAGCAGATGGGTTATGAGTCACCATGAGTAGTCTCTGCTTGGATGTAGCCAGATGCATTTTCCAGCAGTGGGGGAATCCCTAGGTAGACCAGTTCACAACCAAAGCCAACAGGAAATGCCATCAGTTTGTTCCCCACAAGATCATAGTCCAGATTCCATCAGAGACGCTTTCCTACTACCCTGGTCGAACAAACTCTGTTACACTTTCCCCTTCTGTTCCACTCCTACACAGTTATATCCTTGATATGTTTCACCTAAAATATCAGTCACTGCCAGCTAGTTCTATCAAGGTCTATTTGGCAGCAATATTTCCATCCTAATGTGGACAACTATTCTGTATTTTCTAATACTATGACAAGGAAATTTTGTAAGGTTTTGTAAACCTGGAAAGGTTGTACCTACAGATAAAGGAACCTGTTCCTCCTTGGGACTTGGACTTAGTTTTGTCAAAACTAATGGGGTCTTCGTTTGAGTCTTTAGCCACATGCTCCGTATTACATCTATTACTTCAGCCAGGAGAGTGGCTGAGCTGTGGGTCTGCTGTTGAAATCTCCTTACACAATTTTCTTTAAGGACAAAGTATATCTGCACCCTCATCTGAGACGTCTCTTGAAGGTGATCTCTAACTTTCATATTCACCAGTTGATTTACTTTCCTATGTTTCACCCAAAGCCGCTTTCCAATAGAGAGGAGCAATGCCTGCACACCCTGGATGGTAGAAGGGCTTTGACATTCTGCAGACAGGACTGAACAGCTCCATTTGTCAACCTAACTATTCATGACCTTTGCAGACAGGAGGAAGGGCCTCCCAATCTCTTCACAGAAAATTGCATCGTGGATAGCCTCCAATAATTGCGAATGTTGTGATCTGGCTGGGATTTTCCCACAGAGCACAGTAACTGAGCATTCAACAAGATTGGCAACATTTAATGCGTAAGTCCAAATGTGCAATCACTTGAAGAAAAACAGGTACAGTACTAACCTTCTGTAATAGTTGTTATTTAAGATGTCACACATGTGCATTCCACGATCCACCCTCTTAATCCTCTGCATTGGAGTTGTCCGGGAAGAAGGAACTGAGGGAGTTCTGGGGTGCCTGGGCCCTTTATACCAGCACTCCAAGTGTGTTCCAGCTGCCCCAGTGGGTACCACTGTGGGGAAAAATTAGATGACTGTGCACAGGGTGTGGTTACTCTAAGAATGGAATGGACATGTGCAAGACATCTTGAAGAACAACAGTTATGTAAGGTGTTTTCCTCTCTTGTGACTTATCTTGGAATCTCTCCAATCATTCTTTTCTCCTGGTGTCACTTCACATTGGGCAAATACTGCCAAGGTTCGCTGTGGAGAAGTGACACTAAAAGATTGCCCTCAGGCAAACAATGTAATAATGTAATAACATTATTATTACATGTAATGTAATAACAGCCTAGTGTTTGGAAATATGTGTTCTAGGGTGCTGGGCAGTGGGTTAAGTTCCCCTCACTATTACCTTGGAGCAGGGAGCTATTGCCTGGTGCTTGAACTACTAAACACTGTGTAAATGGGGAGATTAAGCATAGGAATGACATGAGCTGATTATATAGTTTCCCCTAAATACTCTGTTATTTCACCAAATTGACATGCTAAGTGCAGGGTGCTTACTCTGAAACGTGTGTTTCTCTTGATGAACAGTGTAATCAACTTGTCGCCAGAGTCTCCTGGGGCAGGAGGGTGGGTAGGGGGTACAGGCTCTGGAATGCTCTGTCACATTCTCTTCACCAGTAAACCTCAGTTTGGAGTCTGATGATATGTGACTGCCAAAGGAGCAGAGATACTGTGCTTAAAAGTGCACTGCCAGTGAGGCTGGGTGTGAACACTCGAGAGAGGAATTATATGGCAGTCCCAGCCTTTCACAAACAGTTTGCCGAGAACTTTCATAGCTACATTTTCTTGGTTTGCTGATGAAGAATACAGGAATCTTTACCAAAAAACAGGCCTCTGGAGTAGCAGGCATTTGGCTCTTTGCTTTCCAGATGCCAGTGACGGAGCCTCAAAGACTGTGATGATGTTGGGAAGGGGAGAAATACGCCTTTCTTTTCTTACATTTGATTATAAGTGAGTTTCTTCCTGTTGTGCTAACACCCCTTCCCTGTCCCCACACCCTGTAAAGCATGGTATTGGACATTGTTCTAAACTGTGCAGAGGAAGTAAGAAATTTTGAGAGGACACAACTGAAATGGACCTGTTCTGCCCTCCATTGTGTTATATTAGTAGTGGGTGCCCTCAAACATATTTTCACATCTTAGTGGTGTGTAAATGTTGTACTTGGTATAACCTCCCTGAAATGACACACTGTCGCAGATTCAGCTCTCTGCCACCTGCCCCCCATAAAACATGTAACTTTTCTTTCCAAGGAGAGGGGCAGGTGCTGTTCTTGGGCTCTGTGATACCAATGCCGCTGGTTGCTGTGCTGTTACAAATGCCGGCCAGCTTGCTCAAAACCAGGCTCCCTGCACAGGAACCTAGTGGAAGAGATTGGCAATCAGATGTAATTCTGCTTTCATGGTTTCGTGTTTTCCTGTAAAGTTCTTGAGGCGGTTGACATATTATTAAAGCAGAGTAGACAGTGTGTTTTCAGGCTGACTCTGGGCTCCCATAATGCTAGCTCAGACCTCCTACCCATCCCCCAAATAAATATTCTTGTCAGTAAATGTTTTTTATTCTGTGGCTGTCCAGAGTGTTCAGAGCAGCTTTCCTTCTTATATAATTTTCATTGTCTTTTTGATGGGGAGATAAATCCAGAAAAGCAAACACAATATTCAAATAATGGAAACATATGCTTCTTAACATCCCCATTAAATAGCCAGAAGTGGACATCTTAAGTCTGTTAACCGGAAGACAAGGTGACCCAAAGAGGTGATGGGGCAGGGCAGAAAAAGATGAGAGGATGGCATATGTGATTGGTAAAGCACCCTCATATACCAGATTGTTCATAGATCAAAGCTATTTTAAGTGACCCAGGTACAGGCAAATGGGTAATCATATCCCCCAAACCACCACTTCATTTGACAGCAGGTTTCACCTTCTGGGCAGCATAAGTAGAGAGGCCAAGGGCTGAATGAACATTGGGCCTAAATCTCTTTCATCCCTGTTGGAACGAACTGTAAACCATGTATATGACAGAAACCAGTTCAAGCCAGGAGGTGTGACAGCACCCCTAGTGCCAGCACCTGTGATTCAACTTTAAACTGAACTGTACTCAATTGTGTGGGTGGAGGCTTGATGTAGCAATGAGAGCACAGAAGAGTTCGTCTGTTTTCACAGGTGAACAAAGTGGCCTGGTTTTGGAAGTGGAGTAATGCTTAATAGCAAAGATTTTGCTGGAAACCGGGTCTGTGTGTAGGGTCAGGGCATATCGTCAGGGAAGGAAAAGCTGGGGTAGGGGGAAGCCCTCAGAGCGACAGATTTTGAAAGACAAATTCTATAATACAGGGTTGGAAGGGAAGATACACAGGTAGGATAATGAAAACCATGGAAAGTTTAATTTGTCAAACTCCACTCCTAGGAATAGTTACTGTTGATGAGTGAACAAGCTGATATTCAGGGGCATACAACTTGTAATGTTTGGGTGATATTCGGACCCCCTGGTAATAATTACCCATTCTTTCCTGGGGTTTCAGAAACCATTATAAAGTCCCTCTCCCCCAATCTCCCTCCCTTTAAAGTTGTTTTGGTGGGGACATTCAGGAGGTCTTTGCAGTCTTTGCAAGTTTATTCAATTTTGTTGTTTTTCTGTATGAATTAAGGAAAACCAAAGAAACAACACTCAGTATATAATGCAAAAAGGTGATAAGGAAGCATGTTCTAGCTATAAAACTAGGGAACTGGGAATGGAGATCTGGATTCTACTCCTGGCTCTGTTACAAACTTGCTGTGGGACCTTGGGCAAGTCATCTCATGTCCCTTTGCCTCAGTTTCATCATATGCAAAACAGAAAAAGACTTGGAATTTCAATGGTGCCTAAGGAACTTAGAACCCAACTCCTTTTGAAATTCAGTGGGAATTGGACACCTAACCCCCTTGGTCTCCTTTGAAAAATCTTAGCTATGCTACTTACTTTGCAGGTGCTGTGAAGCTTAGTTAAAGTTAAAAGAAAAGGACTACTTGTTGCACCTTAGAGACTAACAAATTTATTTGAGCATAAGCTTTCGTGAGCTACAGCTTACTTCATCGGATACATGCAGTGGAAAATACAGTGGGTAGATTTATATACACAGAGAACATGAAACAATGGGTGTGATCATACACACTGTAACAAGAGTGATCAGGTAAGGTGAGCTATTATCAGCAGGAGAGCGGGGGCGGGGGGAAACCTTTTGTAGTGATAATCAAGGTGGGCCATTTCCAGCAGTTGACAAGAACGTGTGAGGAACAATGGCGGGGGGAGAATAAACATGGGGAAATAGTTTTACTTTATGTAATGACACATCCACTCCCAGTCTTCATTCAAGCCTAAGTTAATGGTGTCCAGTTTGCAAATTAATTCCAATTTAGCAGTCTCTCATTGGAGTCTGTTTTTGAAGTTTTTTTGTTGAAGAATTGCCACTTTTAGGTCTGTAATCGAGTGACCAAAGAGATTGAAGTGTTCTCTGACTGATTTTTGAATGTTATAATTCTTGACGTCTGATTTGTGTCCATTTATTCTTTTACGTAGAGACTGTCCAGTTTGGCCAATGTACATGGCAGAGGGGCATTGCTGTCACATGATGGCATCTATCACATTGGTAGATGTGCAGGTGAACGAGCCTCTGATAGTGTGGCTGATGTGATTAGGCCCTATGATGGTGTCCCCTGAATAGATATGTGGACACAGTTGGCAACGGGCTTTGTTGCAAGGTTAGGTTCCTGGGTTAGTGTTTTTGTTGTGTGGTGTATGGTTGCTGGTGAGTATTTGCTTCAGGTTGGGCTTCTCCTAGCCTACAGCACCTTCAGCCTCCTTGCCGACCTCATTGTCTTTGCTTCAGATTTGTCTAGGTCCCTCTGTATCCTATCCCTACCCTCCAGTATATCTACCTCTCCTCCCATTTTAGTGTCATCTGCAAACTTGCTGAGGGTGCAATCCACGCCATCCTTCAGATCATTTATGAAGATATTGAACAAAACCGGCCCCAGGACCGACCTTGGGGCACTCCGCTTGAGACTGGCTGCCAACTAGACATGGAGCCATTGACCACTACCCGTTGAGCCCAACAATCTAGCTAGCTTTCTATCCACCTTATAGTCCATTCATCCAGCCCATACTTCTTTAACTTGCTGGCAAGAATACTGCGGGAGACTGTGTCAGAAGCTTTGCTGAAGTCAAGGAATAACATGTCCACTGCTTTCCCCTCATCCACGGAGGCAGTTATCTCGTCATAGAAGGCAATTAGATTAGTCAGGCATACCTTGCCCTTGGTGAATCCATGCTGACTGTTCCTGATCACTTTCCTCTCCTCGAAGTGCTTCAGATTTGGTACCAGGGGAGAGTGGGCCAGTTAAAATTAGTTTTGGTCTTTAAATAAGTTAGAAAAATGTCTTTACTGAATAGCTGGCCAACTGTGTGTATTCAATGGCTTTCCTAATCTTTGAAGCTCTCTGGTTTGCAGTTCAGGTTAAGATCTGGATTATTTGCAATGGGTGTCATTGGTGAGGGAAAAGAACTGATCTTACCTCTAGTTATGTCCCAAACCCATAGAGTCGTCTTTGCTAAAGGATGTGTGTAAATTTCTGAAGTGTGTAATTTTTTTTAAAAATTAAGCTGTAGTAGTATAGCTGTCAAAGTTCCTTCCCCACTCTGAACTCTAAGGTACAGATGTGGGAACCTGCATGAAAGACCCCCTACGCTTATTCTTACCAGCTTAGGTTAAAAACTTCCCCAAGGTACAAACTTTGCCTTGTCCTTGAACCGTATGCTGCCACCACCAAGCATTTTAAACAAAGAACAGGGAAAGAGCCCACTTGGAGATGTCTTCCCCCAAAATATCCCCCCAAGCCCTACACCCCCTTTCCTGGGGAAGGCTTGATAATAATCCTCACCAATTGGTACGGGTGAACACAGACCCAAACCCCTTGGATCTAAAGAACAATGAAAAATCAATCAGGTTCTTAAAAGAATAATTTTATTTAAAGAAAAGGTAAAAGAATCACCTCTGTAAAATCAGGATGGTAAATACCTTACAGGGTAATCAGATTCAAAACATAGAGAATCCCTCTAGGCAAAATGTTAAGTTACAAAAAGACACAAAAACAGGAATATACATTCCACCCAGCACAGCTTATTTTACAAACCATTAAACAAAAGAAAATCTAACGCATTTTCTAGCTAGATTACTTACTAATTTAACAGGAGTTGTAAGGCTGAATTCCTGATCTGTTCCCGGCAAAAAGCATCACACAGACAGACCAAACCCTTTGTCCTGTCCCCCGCCCCCCCCCCTCCTCCCCCCAGATTTGAAAGTATCTTGTCCCCTCATTGGCCATTTTGGGTCAGGTGCCAGTGGGGTTACCTTAGCTTCTTAACTCATTACAGGTGACAGGATTTTGCCTCTGGCCAGGAGGGATTTTATTGCACTGTATACAGAAAGATGGTTACCCTTCCGTTTATATTTATGACAATGGCAATCTTTACACTGCTGCAATTTTCTTGTGCAATAAAGACCCAGTATTTGGTTGGGTTAGAGTGCCCCCACGACTGCTTTGAGCAGGTTGGCTTGATAGTACCATAGAATATTTGGAACAGCTAGGCTGCCCTGTTTAATGGGACTGTACAAAGTATGTGCTCTCACTCTTGGTCTTTTCTTATTCTATGTAAATTGTAACAGCATCCTCTGTATTCCTTCTAGAGTTTTATCTGGGGTCATCAAAGAAAGATTTTGAAACAAGAAAGATATCCTTGGCAGAATATTCATTATGGCAGTGTCTGTTCTTCCCAACCAAGAAATTGCATACTTCTTCTTCGAGTAGTATCCCTGTGTGTGCTCCACTGTAGGTGTACCTGTGTCCTTGCGCCTCTGATCAGAGATTTTAGGTAGCCATGTCTGTTTGGCTTGCATATGTGCTCCCCCTGTCTCGTGCCCTGCCTCAAGGCTGTCTAGTGCTGTGCAGGCAAACCGCCCTCAGTTCCTTCTCAACTGTTGTTGGCCTGAGATGGAGCAATTAGCAGTCCAATTCAGATTACAGTTTTTTGCCTTGAATTTTATAGTAGCTATAGAGTTTGTTCTCATAGTATTTAGTAGAGTTTCTGTTTTAAAAATTTATTTTCACCCATTTATTCTTAAATCATTTTTTTTTAATACCTTCATTTTTCTCCCTGTCTTTGTGGACAATTTTTTCCTACCCCTCTGGGGACCAACCTCCCCGCCAAAGGTTATGCCCGACTCCCCCGGCTTCAAACGTTGCCTCTCCTGTAGAGAGGCAATACTGATCAGCGATGGTCACTCATGTTGTACTCCATGCCTCGGAGAGGCTCACGTTCCTCAGAAGTGCACCTTCTGCCAAAAATTAAAGGCCAGAACGAGGAAGAGTTGTGAGTTAAAACTTAAGCTCCTCATGATGGAGAGTTCCCTCAGGCCAGCCTCTGATCCTGGTCCTGGGACTCCCCTTGAGCACCAGTCACCCCCCGATACCATCAATCTCCAAGGAAGGAGAGCCTAAGAGTAAATCTTCCAACTGCCCTTGTAAGGCTTCTAAGAAGAGGGCTACAAGTCCCCAAACTGAGATATTGACCAGGCAAAGGAGATCTCTGGCAAGATCATTGACTTTGGCATCATGGCACGGTACCCATAAGGCTCATGATTCTTTGGGTACAGGTACTGCTATCAAGCCTAAAGACCTGAAGGGCACAAGCTGAGAAGCGTTGGCGCCGTCTGACAGAGTTAAAAGCAGAGACTGTACTGCCTCTGCAAAATCGGCACCAGCGCATAAGTCTATCGTACTGAGCACGTCCAAGGAGCCCTCTTCTGGTTGCTCATCTCACAAGAGGCTTCTGTCTCCACTGACTCCCTCGGTACTGACAAGCCAACAGAGACAAACCTTAGCAGTACCGATCGCCCACCACCACAATACCGCAGGAGTATTGTTTCTCCAGAGACCTTCTTGTTACTGAGACGCCAGAGTTTCCACTGCTCTGTACCTGCGCTCCGGTACCGACTACATCTCGGTCTCCAGGATCACCCTTGGTACTAGGACAGTCACCATCAGCCCCCGCGTTGGCTCCACCTTTCTCCAGCAAAGAGGCAGACAGGAGAATGACAACCTCTCCTTAGTCTTGCACCAAAGCTCACCTGAACAACACCCAGGGCCTTCCCAAGTGCATCCATGTTCAGAGCTTCAACCTACCTGGTATGGACACCCATGGGGGCCAACACCCATTTCTTTTCCCCCACCTAAGTGGCCATACTGGGACCCATGGGCAGCCTACAGAAGTTATTCTTCTAGGCTAGAGACTCTCATGTCTACTATAGAGAGACAGCAAGGCGATCTCCTTCAGTCTCTCTTTCTGGAGCCCCAGAACCTCAAGAAGAAACTTTTTTTTGAGGAACAGGAGGCCAGACTAGAGGATATTACTCCTCCAATGAATATCTCTTCATTCTCACTGGATGAAGCTGTGATGCCCCCTCCACCATCAATGTCAGATGATTTCAAACTCTTTCAGGACGTCACTAAGAGGATTACCAGCACTCTCTAGATTCCCCTCGTAGAGGTAAAAGAATTGCATCACAAATTATTAGACATACTGCATATGACCTCCTCATCAAGGATTGCTCTCCCAGTCAGTGCAGTGCTCTTGGATCCCACCGAGATTATTTGATACACACTGGCTTCCATAGCACCGACATGCAAAAGGGCCAATTAAAAAAAATATTATGTCCAAGTCCAAGGATGTGGACTTCTATTTTCACACCCCTTATCGAATTCCATAGTCAATGCATGTGGAAGACAGCACCATACTTAGTCTATCGCTTATGACAAGGATTGAAAAAGGTTTGATGTATTCAGTAGAAAAGTGTGTTCCTCTGCAACCCTGCAGATCAGGATGCAAATTTCCAGGCCCTAATAGCCAAATATGACCACACCAATTATTGGAAACATAGTGCCTTTATTGACTTCCTGCCAACCGAACAAAAAGAACAGTTTCAAGCCATCATCAGTGAAGGTCAGCTAATAGCGAGGACAGAGCTATAGACTTGTGACATTACCCAGGGTACAGTCTGGACTGTTGAACAGCTGTGTCCCCTTAATTCTCTAGCCTGGGGTGCCTTTTACACTGCTTTGCTGTCAGAACAACCACACCTGCCCTGTTCACACAGCCTTCAGCATGCGAATTCACTCCCAGCTAAACACATGAGCACTATGACTAGTCACTCATAAATTACACACTGGATGTCACCTGCAAATTCCTAGTCCTAGCCTTGTTCCCCCAGGAATGTGCGTTTTGTGCTGCTCAGTACCCTTCTGAACAGTACAAGCTCATAGAAAGTCTGTCATTTCATCAAAGGAAAATCGTAATGCACCAGCCTTGTTATCCCAAATGGAGGTTCTCTCACACTTGAATCCAAACACACTGGTTAAGATAAAACAATAAGATAATTTATTTACTAAAGAAAAATAGATTTTAAGTGATTAAAAGTGATGATGCATAAAAGTCAGGATTGGTTCTAAAAGAAAATAAATGTAAAATGCAAGTTAATGGCTAACTTAACAAATTAACAGAATTCAAAGCGAAGGTTTTCCTCACCATACACTGTGGTAAATTTCACAGGCTGTGGTAAATTTCCTTTCAGCTTGGGACCCCTCCCCTTAGTTCAGTGTCCTTCAGGTATTCATTGATGTCATGAGCAGAGAGATGGGAGGAGGAGTGAAGACAAGCCTTTTCCTCCCCTCTTTTTAATTCAATTTCTTGTGCTAGAAACGCCCTTGCTGTGTCATGGTGACAAAACAGTCTCTTGTGGACATGAGGTTTGAATTGTCTCTGTGATGGAATGTAAAGTTCTTGTTGTCACCTTTCCCCCGCTGGAGAATGGCTGCTTAAGCAGGTGATAGCTCTTTGACACCTGGCTGGGGCCAGTGTGTCTTTGTCTCTGGTTTGTGGACAGCATGTTTAGTAACAATCATACAGCAGAGTCTGATAACTTCACATATAGTGTTGCTACACATATTTCCACAGGATAATGATATTCAGCAGATTATGACTTTTCAAATGATACCTCACAAGACATACACTGTACAAAATTTATCTTAGTCTTGTAAAAGTGGTGAAGATAATAGTGTCAACCGCCACAAGACTGCACTATATGCCGCTAATGCAGCAGCCCGCTCAGTGTCAACGGCGGTGGTGATGAGACCAGCTTCCTGGTTACAAGTTTCAGGATTACCAAAGAAGGTACATACCTAAGTTCCCTGTAAGCTGCCACACAGCAGCCTATTAAGCACCACACACGTGCTCAGGGAACCCACCCAGCTTTTCAAAGACTAATTGTAGTTTGTCTCTCTCTAGTGCTATTGTGTTGGTGCACCGCTTGCCCTCTGACTAGTTCTCCCACTCTATAAGTGTGTGTGAGTTAAGGGTACACACAAACATAGAACTTCTGCACATTCATCTCTACCCGCCAAGACCCAAGCCTGTGATTAAAACCTCAAAATTAGGGACACCAAGGAATGATTCATGCAGGAAACTTAAAATGCAGAGGGATCTTTCCTTTAGCATTATAGTAACTTTCGGTAATGTTAGGTTCATGATTCTTTGTTTCTAATGTGAATAATTTTCCATGAAAGACAAGAGGAGACACCAGGTTTGCATGAAAGGTGCGGGACTTTAAATCTAAAATCCCTGATGTCCGTCAATGGGTTTCTCTGTGCTGCAGCTGGGAGTGAGCCTCCCAGTCGGGGTAGACAGACTTGCATTAGCAGGGCTCAACCTAGCTCGTTAATAATAGCAGTGTAGACATTATGGCGTGGGCGTGGGCTGGGGCTTGGGCTTGGGCTTGGGCTTTGAAGCCCATCTGACCAGCTAGATTTGAGAACCTGAACTCCAGCAGAAGCCACAACATATACTGTTATTTGTGGCATGCTAGCTCAAGCCCTGCTTCACAAGTCTGTTTTCCCGGGCTCACTCCTAGCTGCAGTGCAGCCATTCCCAAAGTCAGGGACATTGTAGAGGTATGCTACTTTGTCAGGGTCTGATGGAACTAGCTGTTATCCCACTCCTTCTGTGTATGGCTAACTTTTTTGCCCTCAAGGTCAATTGTTTGAGTTTATGGGCTTTAATTACCACTTAAAGCCACTGAAATTCCAATAGCGAGCACTGTGTCATCCAGGGTGCAGGTCTCTGTCTTTTTAATTTTATTTTTAAGATCATGGTCAACTGCCAAACCTAGTAAGACTCTCAGGGCTTGTCTACACGGCACGTCCAAGTGCACAAGGGGGTGAGATTTGTAAAAATGCAGTAGTGTGCCGCTCTCTGTAAAGAGAGAGAATCTCCTTAAACACTTCACTGCGGGTGGGTGGGTGGGGGGGGGGGAGGCCAGTGCATAATGTACCATGGAAAACTGGAGTCTTGGGCACCAAGGGAGCAGTAGTTATGTAGATTGTATTTTTATTCCATTTCTAAAGTGAAAACCCATTAACCTGATTCTCGTTGTGAAGCCCTGCGTTGCACCTGCAGCGACTGTGGTTTGCTCTGGGGAAGGTGTCTGTGTTGGTTTCTGTCTGAGTGAAGTGTTTAGGTGGCTTTGTGTTTGTTTCTCTTCTAGGATAATGCGGGTGCAGCCAAGTGTAGTGCTGGGTGTGGCCCACAGTGTTGTAAAGAGGATGTCCTCATTTGTGAGGCAGATTGACTTTGCCTTGGACTGGATGGAAGTGGAGGCTGGACGAGCTGTTTACAGGTGAGATGTGAGCAAAATGCCCATGTTTTGTAAGTTCCAATACCCCCGCTGGAATGATATCAAAGGTTTCAAAGTCAGACACAAATAAATAAGAGTGCTTTACCTACCTGTCATCCCCTATGGAGTCACGCTGCTTGCTCGCTGGGGCAAGCTCATCAACAAGTGTATGAAGGGTTCATCCGTCTGCCTCTTGAGGGGTTTCTCTTGTGCCCATCAGCATAGTATTTAAAGACTTTTCAGCCTCGTGGTTTTCCTTTACATTAGTGAGAATGGGATGCTAAATCCCTGCATGCTGCTTTGGTTTAAATTCTTTGGTACCTTTCTGATGTAGCAGAACAGATAACACATAGATAACTAAGACAATAACAATTCATATAGACAGGTTTTGTTTGCCAGTAAAGTCTTCCGTGTGTGCAGAGGATAAAAACTCGTCTCTGCCTCAAGGAGCTTACAGTCTGAAATAAACCAACTGAAAGGGAACTCAGGTTTGCCTAACAGTAAATTAAAACTGACTTTACAGCACTTAATATATGTACTGGGCCAAATTCCTCCTTGGATAGCTCCATTAGATTTATAGAGTTAGCTGTGGTATAAATTTGATCCACTGCATGAAAGCAACAGCTGGGAGGACAAAGCTCTGATTTGCAATTAGTAGAAATAGCAGGTAACTGTAATTCTAGTTTTTTCTAGATTCAAGCTTTTGCAATGTCATTACTAATAGAAATCTCAGATACTTGGTTAGTGCATGAAAACATCATGTGTCGATGGGGAAATTTGTTTTAAATCATATGGCCGGGCTATGCCCTAGTATTGGTTCCAATATCAAAGTTTTAAGCCTGGCTTGTATCCTTCATTGTGCTGGAGACCTGAATGCCAAACAGCGTTCTGCCATATCTACAGTTGGGCTTGAACCCAGGCAAAGGCTACAGCTTCACACCATGCATAGGCTCTCCCACCAGAAGAGGACGCTGAGGTTTGAGTCAAGCAACTCACCCACACAGTTTATTCTCTTCTCTCTACACAATTGCCCTATTCCCAGAGTTCAACGATTTTCCTGAAGCCTGTTTGCTTTGCTAGGGAATGTTCAAATTCCAGCTGTCTGCCTGGTGACCTAAAACCAACCAGTTGTTGATTATATATAGTAAAAGATGAAAGGTGTTTGCTAATTGCATTTGACAAATCTGTGATTAGGTTGTTTTTTTTTAATTGTTCAGTAAATGTTTTTACTCTCATCTCTGCAGAGAGCAGAGCTACTAAGGGATGGTGGAGAGGTTTACATAGAGCTGATTAGTTAATTGGTTTTTTTGAGTGCATTTGCTGAGCACAGACACCCCACTAATTCATAGTATGGATTGTTCTCTCCCAGGCAGGGGGACAAGTCAGACTGCACATACATTGTGCTGAATGGGCGACTTCGTTCTGTCATTAGGATGGATGATGGCAAAAAACAACTGACTGGTGAATATGGGCGAGGAGACCTAATCGGGGTGGTAAGAACCAGCTTTAGAATTTACTTGCTAAACTTTCTAGAAAACTCTGGCTTTCTGAACAAAACAAACAAATGCGTTAATAGGTCTGATTGTAACAGCTTGCTGGTCCTGGCTTGTGCGAGCGAGGCTGTCAGCTGTTTGAAAGGGAGGAAGCTGCTGCTACCAGCAAGCTCTGTGGCAGGATAGTACATGTGTAGGCTGCTCATAGTCTTTTCAATTTGCTACTATCCTGTTTTGCTTCTGACAGCGTAAAGGGTACGGCGCGTGCACTGTGCCGATTTCTTTAAATCAGCGTCATTTGGAATTGAAAGAGCTGGTTTGATGTTAGCGTATATCCACGTCAGACTACTTTCTCTCCCACATGCCTCTGTTCATTGCTTGCGCTTAGTACCCAGGTTAAAATATGAAAAGGACGTCCAGCAGAGCAGTGCAGGCACTTTGCCTATCTTAAACGTAAACCAAGGGGCCCTCTGAGTGCTGAGGCTTCAATTCAAACCCTCTCCTGTTCGGGCTGTTGAGGACTAACAGTTGGGTCTATAAATAGATGTGCTAATGCAACATACCATTAGGAGGCCTGCCAAATGGGAGCTCCGTTGAGACACAGAACGATCAAATGATATTACAACATCTTATTTGCACTAGTTAAAGGCAATAGCGGCCGCATGCAGGCAGCAGGTTAAAGAAGATAACCTAGTGGGTATTGGGACTGCAGGTGGGAAACACTTGTTGCAAAGTATACTGTAGCGAGGAGGTGTGGCCTTCCTCAGAGGTGGATGCGGAGGGAACGCCGCAAGCCGCCTGGTGGGCGGAGCCAGGATGACCATGACCTGCATACCAGAACAGAGGGCGGGACTGGAAGAGGAAGTATAAAAGGCTGGCCCAGCAGCTCAGTTGAGAGGGAGCCGCCAAGGGAGACAGACATTTCTTTTCTGCTGCTGGAGCGGGATGCTGAGGAGAACCACGGCTTCCCCGAGGGCCTGCATGAGTTCCCAGAGAGCCCTGCCACTCCTGATGCTGAGTAGCTGCTACTGCTACCCAGGGCGATATATCCCAGGGAGACTGAGGATGCCTCCTGGCTGCAGGTACACCCAAGAGGCAGAGTAGGAAGCAGGTCAGGGAAACTGTCTGGTCGAGAGCTGGTCTGATACAGGATCAGCGTGTTGCGGGCAGATCCCCACTTACCCAGTGGTGAACCACTGTGCCACTGTTAGGGACCTGGGCTGGGACGTGATGGAGTTGGGCAGGCCACGTCCCCTTACCATCCCACCCCGGGTGGCAGTATTCCCCCTCCTTAGGCTGGGAGGCCTACGCTCCTCAGACATTTCTGCCGGAGCCCCGTAGACGGTGCTTGGTGCTCGCCCCTACTGGATCCCCCCTGGACAGCATGGGTAGCTGCAGTGAGGCTATGGAGTTCCAGCAGTAAGTGCAGAGTCAGAAAGAGAGAGAACAGAAGTTGGTGGAGGTCTTGCTACAATGCCTATGACCCCCACCTCTGGAATTGCAATACTTGACGATCACTGAGAGCAGCGTTACTTTTGGCTCAACAGTGCTGTTGACTTCAAGACTTTATCTGATGAAGGCATGATGCCAACTCACAGTGTTACATGTCATGTATGTGGCAACCTTTTCCACTAAGCACTCTGTCAAATCTTTTTTCCTTTGGGAGATCGCGGTGAAGCTTGTTTTCATCCATCCTGGAGATGGCAAAAGCATATATTCCTCTTCGAGTGATGGTTTGTAACATGGCACACATTCACCGCTGCGGTGCCTCCTGCTAGTCGTACATGAATTAGCTTGATTCCAGCCTCGGAGCACCTCCTTCTGGCAGTGTGTCTCTACTGGTACTTGCTTCCTGTTAATCTCCACCACTGACCCCACATCCCTCACTGGCCTGCGGTGCCCCTTCTCCTATGTACTGCCCCACAGCAGTGCTCCCACACTTGGGTTCCTCCCCTCCCTGGGGAACCCTGGTCCCCTAAGCCCACCTTGCCTCAGCAATCCACTGCCAGTCTTCATCTAACCCTTTCCCTCGGGCAAACTGCAGTCTGAAGTGGCCACTCATCATGAGCCAGGGGGTTGGACCTGCTGTCTCTTCCTTCTCTGGCTGTTTCCCTACAGCCCCAGGACCTCCTCAGGCCTTGGAAGCAATGCCTCAGCCTGGGAGTTCATCAGGCTGGAGCTCCTCAGCTTCTCCTACTCCTCCCAGCACTGCTCTGTCCAAGGTACCCTGTTCTGCTTGCAGGCAGGCAGTCTTTCTCTCTCCAAGGCTGGAGAGAGACTGGCCGCCTTCTGGTCCTGCAGCCCTTTTATAAGGTCCAGCCTGGCCCTGGTTGGCTGCATCCCAGCCTTCTCTGGTTGGCTTCCAGTCCCAGCCCTCTCCAAGGGCTGGCTTTTAACTTTTACTGAGCCGGAGCGAGGTGACCGCCCCACTACATGATTCCCATATGGATTCCAAATGTGGATGCGCATGCATACCATGTGCTGGAGCCGGAAGGTTTTTATAGCGGTGCCCTTTGACCTGCATGTGTGTGGTGTGTTCCCCTCCCCAGCGTGTTTGCAGCTAAGGCTATAATAGGCCATGCGGGTTGATGCCTCTCCAGTTCCCTCTTACTGCTGCATGGCTGGAGTCGGAACCCCTGTTCCTCCTTACTTGTAGCTCCACTAAGAGAGTACTCTTTGCCCTTTCATCTGTACATAGTTGAAAATAGTTGTCTTTTTATCTTGATGGATGTTTTTCCTTGCAGTTCATAGAGTTAGTTTAGTTTTTTCTCTGTTTGGGGGACAGCTCTCCTCCCATCCCCATCTGGGGACTGTGCCCTGTCAGCCTGGGTTCAAGAACTGGGCATCCTGCCTGCATTTATTTTCAGTGAGCAACAAGCACCAACACTGCTTGTATTGCATGTCGCCACCCACTGCAGCATTTGCAAAGCATTCCTGCCCACCAGTGCTCAAACCCCCAGCTTCCTGGGACCTTTAACTTAGATAGTGCCATGCTCACAAAACCATCCTTCGAGCCCATTGCCACATGCTCTCTCTCCCACCTCTCCATGAAGGTAATCTTCTTAGTCGCCATTATCTCGGCAAGACGGGTCAGTGAACTGGCAGCCATAAAGCTGACAACCCCCGCCCCCCCAGTCTTCCACAAAGATAATGTTTAGCTGCGGCTGCACCCAAAATTCCTCCTGAAGGTGGGTTTCAGAGTAACAGCCGTGTTAGTCTGTATTCGTAAAAAGAAAAGGAGTACTTGTGGCACCTTAGAGACTAACCAGTTTATTTGAGCATGAGCTTTCGTGAGCTACAGCTCACTTCATCGGATGAAGTGAGCTGTAGCTCACGAAAGCTCATGCTCAAATAAACTGGTTAGTCTCTAAGGTGCCACAAGTACTCCTTTTCTTTTCTCCTGAAGGTGGTGTCAGAATCCCACCTGAATCAGTGCATTCACCTTCCGGTCTTCTATCTTGAACCCCATGCCTCTCATGTGGACAGAACACTACATTCCCTCAACGTCTGATGTATGCTGATGTTCTACCAACAATGCACCCATGCCTTTCAAGTATCGTCAAGACTCTTTATTGCCATTGCCATAGCAAAGGACAAGCCCTTTCCTTGCAGTGAGTCTCCAATTTGATCTCTGGGTGCATCCATAAATATTACACACATGCTGACATCCCTCCACTGGCTGGAGTCATGGTGTACGCGAGCCTCGCAGCTACATCTGACTGCCTTGCAGATGTACCGTTGAAAGACATCTGCCACACAGTAACGTGGTGCTCCATTCACATCTTCACGTCTCACTACACCATCGCCCTGGTGGCAGCTGCAGGTCATAGAATATCAGGGTTGGAAGAGACCTCAGCAGGTCATCTAGTCCAATCCCCTGCTCAAAGCAGGACCAACCCCAACTAAATCATCCCAGCCAGGGCTTTGTCAAGTCTGTAGCTCACGAAAGCTTATGCTCAAATACATTGGTTAGTCTCTAAGGTGCCACAAGTACTCCTTTTCTTTTTGCGAATACAGACTAACACGGCTGTTACTCTGAAAGCTATACCATAGAATCTCTATGGATAGTAATTCCATGCTCGAATAATATAGCAGTAGGGATATATTACCGACCACCTGACCAGGATGGTGATAGTGACTGTGAAATGCTCAGGGAGATTAGAGAGGCTATCAGGACAGGATGCAGAAAGTTTCTTGACACCTTAAATGATTGCTTCTTGGAGCAACTAGCCTGGAATCCACAAGAGGAGAGGCAATTCTTGATTTAGTCCGAAGTGGAGCACAGGATCTGGTCCAACCGGTGAATATAGCTGGACCGCTTGGTAATAGTGACCATAATATAATTAAATGTAACATCCCTGGGGTGGGAAAAAACACCACAGCAGCCCAACACTGTAGCATTTAATTTCAGAAAGAGGGTGTCGGTTCCCTCCCCACTCTGGGGTACCGATGTGGGGACCCGCATGAAAGACCCCCTAAGCTTATATTCCACCAGCTTAGGTTAAAAACTTCCCCAAGGCACAAATTCCTTTCCTTGTCCTTGGGATGGTATTACTCCCACCACAAAGTGATTTAAACAAACATTCAGGGAGGGGCCAATTGGAGTCCTATCCCCGCCTCCCCCCAAATATCCCCCCGAGCCCCTTCACCCTCTTTCCTAGGGAGGCTTGAGAATAATATATCAACCAATATGTTAACAAACTGAGGACAGACCAAATCCCTGGTTTTTAGGACACTGAAAATGAATCAGGTTCTTGAAAGAAGAATTTTATTAAAAAAAAAAGAAAAAAAGTAAAAATCACACCTGTAAAATTAGGATGGAAGATAACTTTACAAGGTAAATAAAAAGATTTAAAACATAGAGGATTCCCCTCTGACTCTGCTTCCCAGTTACAAAACAGGAATAAAATTACCTCTTAGCATAGAGAAAATTCACAAGCTAAAACAAAAGATAATCTAATGTATTTCCTTGCTATTACTTACATCTAAAATTACAGACATTGTATCATTTCAGGATCTTTTTAGGAGCTGGGTTACCTGCTTGGTCTCTGTTTTTGGTTCCCTCTCAGGACAAAGAGAAAGAGAGCACAAACAAAACCTTCCCCCCAGCCCCCCAGATTTGAAAGTATCTTCTTTCCCCATTGGTCCTTCTGGTCAGGTGCCAGCTAAGTTAATTGAACTGATTAACCCCTTACAGTTAAGTGACTGTGTACCTCTGGCCAGGAGGGATTTGATGTTACTGCATACATAAAAGTTGTTACCCTTCCCTTTATATTTATGACAGAGGGAGTACACAAAAATGATTAAGTTAGTTAAACAAAAATTAAAAGGTACAGTGTCAAAAGTGAAATCCCTGCAAGCGGCATGGAAACTTTTAAAAGACACCATAATAGAGGCTCAACTTAAATATATACCCCAAATTAAAAAAATATAGTAAGAGAACCAAAAACGTGCCACTGTGTCTAAACAACAAAGTAAAAGAAACAGTGAGAGACAAAAAGGCATCCTTTAAAAAGTGGAAGTTAAATCCTATTGAAGAAAACAGAAAGGAGCATAAACTCTGGCAAGTGAAGTGCAAAAATATAATTAGGAAGGCCAAAAAAGAAGTTGAAGAAAGCTTGCCAAAGACTCAAAAAGTAATAGCAAACATTTTTCCAAGTACATCAGAAGCAGGAAGCCTGCTAAACAATCAGTGGGGACACTAGATGGTCGAGATGCTAAAGGAGCACTCAAGGACGATAAGGCCTTTGCAGAGAAACTAAATGAATTCTTTTCATCGGTCTTCATGGCTGAGGATGTGAGGGAGGTTCCCAAACCTGAGCCATTCTTTCTAGGTGACAAATCTGAGGAACTGTCCCAGATTGAGGTGTCATTAGAGGAGGTTTTGGAACAAATTGATAAACTAAACAGTAATAAGTCACCAGGATAGTTCTCTGAAAACATCCACTCAGTGTGAAGGAACAGAAATGGACACCGTGTAGAGTCAAGCACGAGGGTTTACTACCATAGCACTGGCGGAGTGTCACTTTGCTTATTAGGCTCAGTGAGACACTGCTAAACAATTGATTACGATAGATTTTATAGGGTGCTCATGGGCGGAGAGAAGCGAAGGGGGGGGAGTTCCCGAGCCCCTGGATAGGTTCTAGCAGCAAGACAAGATTAGCACAATAAGCCAGTAGTCTACAAGATTACATAATGGCTCCGCCCATGGCTGAGGTTAACATGTTGCTAATACACAGGTGTGTCTCTCAAACTATTCCTATTGAAATTTGTAGGTTGAATCCTGATTTTGGGGTCCATAGGAATGAGGTAGCTCTTCCGGTTGGCCAACAGGTACATTCCTTGGGGGGGGGGGGGTGTAAAGCAAAAAGACATTGAAAAGTACATGGCAATAGAAATTGTTTTTAGGGTTCACCATTGTGTTTCTGAGAACTAGGGTTGGCATCTGTGAAGGAGGATACATCTGTGAAGGGGGAGGATGTCATATCTCGTACTGACACGTTGGGCCTCTCCCTTAACTCTAGTAGGCATTTGAGGAGGGTGTTCGCTATCTCCTTCCTGTACCAGGAGTACACTTTGAGGCCCTACTCAGTGCTTTGTGTGTCTGTAACTCGTGATAAGAACACCCAATTACTACTCCCCATCTGAAGTTCTGCTGACTCCGCTTATTTAGTTGAAACAAAGTTGTCTCCTGTTTTTGTTAGCCATATATTGTTCATTGTTAGCTAGGCCCCAGACCAAGCTGTGGAATTTGGGCCTATGTGAAAAGTTCTTAACAGAGACTGTGGCCAAGATCTTACATACACATTAATGGATTTTGGTCATTTACAGCAGCAGTCAAAAAAGCAAACAGAATGTTGGAAATCATTAAGAAAGGGATAGATAATAAGACAGAAAATATCCTGGGTGGGAAAGAGACCCCAGCATATTCCCTCAATGGGGCACCCCTCCAATAGACATGTTTGCCACAGAGTTAAATAAGAAATTTACCCAGTTTTGCACAAGTGGCAGATTATGTCATCAATCCTTGGGCAACTGTTTTCACTTTCATTGGTCATCAACTCTCTTGTATGCATTTCTCCGCTAATAGCCAAAATTATGCTCAAAATAAAGACAAAGCCAGAGTCATCCTAATATTTTTGACCTGGCCCAGGCAAATGTGGTTTCCTTATCTGATGCAACTGGTTGTTTTTTCTCTGATCACTCTTCACACTGCTCCTCATCTCTGCTCCCAGGATGGTGGGAAGAGCCACCAATGGCCTCGTCACTACTGGATATACTGGACTACAACCTAACTCTAAAAGAGAGAGGGGGGCTTTGATAGCAGCCTTCAACTACCTGAAGGGGGGTTCCAAAAAGGAGGGAACTCATCTGTTCTCAGTGGTGGCAGATGCCAGAACAAGGAGCAATGGTCTCAAGTTGCAGTGGGGGAGGTCTAGGTTGGATATTAGGAAAAACCATTTCACTAGGAGGGTGATGAAGCACTGGAATGGGTTACCTAGGGAGGTGGTGGAACTTCCATCCTTAGAGATTTTTAAGCTCAGGCTTGACAAAACCCTGGCTGGGATGATTTAGTTGGTGTTGGTCCTGCTTTGAGCAGGGGATTGGACTAGATGACCTCCTGAGGTCTCTTCCAACCCTGATATTCTATGATTCTAACTCTAAAAAGCTTGGAACTCTTGGTGAGCTCTGTAAGAATCCATCTGGCAGCCCTCATGGTTTCCCATCCCCCTCTTACAGGGTTATTCTGTCTTTGCCCACCCAACCACAGCGAGATTCCTCAGAGGGCTTGGGAGCCTCTATCCACTAGTCCAAGGCCCTACTCCAGTATGGGACTTCAGTCTGGTCCTTAAATGCTCACAAGACTCCTCCCCCCCTCCCGTTTGAAATGATGGCTACCTGCTCACTGCTCCATTTGCCAATGAAAACTGCATTTCTGATAACCATGTTGGCGCAATGGGTTGGAGAAATAGGGGCCCTGATGACAGTATTTTTTTAAGGAAAAAGTCATGCTACAGTCCCACCCCAAATACTTACTTATAGACTTCAGGGCCAGAAGGGACCATCATGATCATCTATTCTGACTTCCTGCACCTGCCACAGAACCTCACCCACCCACTCCTGTGATAGACCCCTAACCTCTGGCTGAGTTACTGAAGTCCTCAAATTATGATGTAAAGACTTCAAGTGACAGAGAATCCACCATTTACACTAGTTTAAACCTGCAAGTGACCCATGTCACATGCTGTAGAGGAAGGCAACCCCGCCCCCCCCCCCGGCGGGGTCTGCCAATCTGACCCGGGGGGAAATTCCTTCCTGACCCCAAATATGGTGATGAGTTAGACCCTGAGTATGTGAGCAAGACCCACCAGCCAGGCACATGGGAAAGAATTCTCTGTAGTAACTCAAAGCTCTCCCCATCTAGTGTCCCATCTCTGGCCGTTGGAGATATTTGCTGCTAGCAGTCACAGATCGGCTAGATGCCATTGTAGGCAGTCTCATCATCCCCTCCCCTCCATAAACTTATCAAGCTCAGTCTTGAAGCCAGTTAGGTTTTTTGCTCCTACTGCTCCCCTTGGGAGGCTGTTCCAGAACTACACTCTTCTGATGGTTAGAACCCTTGATCTAATTTCAAGTCTAAACTTGTTCTTATGTCCACATCGGCACTTAAATAACTCCTCTCCCTCCCTGGTGTTTATCCCTCTGATGTATTTATAGAGAGAAATCATATCTGCCCTCAGCCTTCTTTTGGTTAGGCTAAACAATCCAAGCTCTTTAAATCTCCTCTAGTAGGTAGGTTTTCCATTCCTAAACAATCCTAGTAGCCCTTCTCTGTACCTGTTCCAGTTTGAGTTCATTTTTCTTAAATGTGGGAGAGCAGAATAGCACACAGTATTACAGATGAGGTCTTACCACTGCCTTGTATAGTGGTACTAATACTTCCCTGTCTCTACTGGAAATACCTTACTAAAGGTTTCTTCTGAGTTTCATGTCAACCAGCCCATTTACCTGCCTGTCTTCCACCCCACACTGCAGCTAGATAACCAGGAGGCACTGCTACACACCCTTGATGTTAGGAGAGCCCTGGCCTTCTATCTGGATAGGACAAAGTCCTTCAGAAAGACCCATAGTCAGTTTCGCTAGCAGATAAAGCAAAAGGGTCTGCAGTCTCTAACCAGAGGCGTTCCAAGTGGTTATCAACCTGCATTAACTCTTGCTACAAATATTGCAGTATTCAATCGCCTTTAAATAAGTGCTCATTCTACAAGTTCCATTGCCACTTCTATGGCCTTCCCCGAGAGCGTGGCCATTATTGAGATCTGTAAAGCTGCTACTTGGGCATCTATATGTATGTTCACCGAACACGATGCTATAACTCAGTTTTGCTTCTGATACTGTGTTTGGCTCAGCTGGACTTTCCTCAGTACTGGACTTTACTCCGAAGCCTCCTCTGCCTTAAAGAGTGCTGCTTGGTAGTCACCTAGACTGTAGCACCTGTAGGGACACTGCTCAAAGTAGTAGTAATGGTTACTGATCCTGTGTAGTAACTGTGGTTTTTTGAATTGTGTGTCCCTATGCATGCTCCACTACCTGCCCTTCTTCCCCTTTGCTTTGGAGTTCTCGTTTGTGGAGCTTTGTAGCAGAGAAGGAACTGAGGGCAGTTCGCGCGTGCAGTGTTATATGACAACGGCACAAGACAGACTGGACTGCAGACAGACTGCAAGTGCAGGCCAAACGGACATGGTTATGAGAAATCTCTGATCAAGAGCGTAGGGGGCGCTAGAGCATCTAGAGTGGAGTACCCATAGGAACACATATCTTGAAAAACCACAGTCACTGCATGGGAGAGTAACCATTTCTTTCTGTACTTCAATAAACAGACACAATTTTCCAAGTCGGTTCCTATGTTAGGCCCACAAAAGGGCTGAATATCAAGTAGTTCTGTCACTGGGGGAGCTGCTGCAGCCCAGTCCCAGTCAAAGAAGTTTATTTTTTTAAATAAACATAGCACAGTCTTAAGTCAATACCTTTTTCCTAGGCTTCAGGGCAGGGGTGGGCATGCTTTTTGGCCTGAGAGCCACATCGAGGTGCAAAACTGTATAGAGGGCCGGGTAGGGAAAGCTGTGCCCCCTGAACAGCCTGGCCCCTGCCCCTATTCGCCCCTCCCACTTCTCATCCCCTGACTGTCCCCCTCAGAACACCCGACTCATCCAACCCCCCTGATCCTTGCCCCCTGACTGCCTGCTCCCAGGACCCCCCACCCCAATCTGCCCCCCGCCGGGACCCCATCTGCTATCCATCCCCCCGTCCTTTGACTGCCCCCCCAACCCCTAGCCACACCTCCGCCGCCTGACGGGCCCTATCCAGCCCCCCCGTTCCCAGAACCTTCGCCCCATCCAACTGCCCCCAATCCCTGTCCCCTGACTGCCCCCTGGGATCTCCTACCCTTATCCAAACCCCCTGCCGCCCCTACCATGCCACTCAGAGCAGTGGGAGCTCGCAGCCCCGCTGCCGGGACGGAGCCAGCTGTGCTGTGCACAGGGCGAGCGGAGGCTGCGGGTACAGCAGAGGAGGGGCTGGGGACTAGCCTCCCTGGCCAGGAGCTCAAGGGCGGTGCAAGGACGGTCCCTCGGGCCGTAGTTTGCCCACCTCTGCTTCAGGGCCACCCCTCCCAGGGTCTCAGCTCTCCAGCTCCCAGCAGCTTCCTTGCCTCTTCCTTGAGCTCCTGGCCCCCTTGCTCCAGGGACCCACCACAGGAGTTAACTTAACTTCACTCCTGTGTGGCGTCTGCTGACCAAGGCTCAGCTGTCTCATAGAATCATAGATTATCAGGGCTGGAAGGGACCTCAGGAGGTCATCTAGTCCAACCCCCTGCTCAAAGCAGGACCAATCCCCAATTTTTGACCCAATCCCTAAATGGCCCCCTCAAGGATTGAACTCAAAACCCTGGGTTTAGCAGGCCAATGCTCAAACCACTGAGCTATCCCTCCCCCCCGAGAGTCCTTTTCTTCCAGCTGCCTACTAATGGCCCTTTATAGCCCTGCTCTCTTTAATTAGCTGGATTGGGCTCACCTGTTCCAGTCACAGGGCACGGGGCTCAGTCTAAGACTCTTAAGAGACCAGCTACCCTATGACAAGAACCTGTAGAAGTTAATCAGAGCAACTGAGTGCACAGCACTTTTGAAAATCCATGCCACTTGTCTAGGCTCCTAAGTACCAAACTGTAGATTTACCTGTGGTTACCTGCCTCTGAAAATCTTGGTCAAAATCCAGAAGGCTTCCTTAAATGTTTTATTAATGAAAAGGTGAACATGCTTCAGGTCCAGGAAAGTTCTGCACATGTTCTCTAGCACGTGACTATCTATGGAAAAGAAACCCAGCTCTTGCTACAGTTTTTACTTCCCACAAAGATGAAATAAAATATCTTTTAAGTAAACCATATAGCAAAACCTGCACAAGCACATTTCTGCAGCCACACTCTCATTAACCACACTGAGAACCAGTGATTAATTACAGTGGAGATTAAATTAAAACAGCAAATGCTGCAGTGAGCCAGATCTGCTGTGCCGCGAATTTCATTTTACACTCTAGAAATTATGAATAATCTAGTCTGTTTTAAATCTTGTAGTCTTTAGAAATGCAGTTCAACTCATAAATATTAATGTGGTAAAGTTAAGAAATGTTCAAGACCAATGATAAGAATGATTCTTAAATGGATTCTGATTTCTTTGGGGATTGAGAGCACATTCCGTTTCATTTTTTTAAAATTAAATGTTAGTAACCTCTAATCTCTGTGCAATCCCAAAAGGAAATGGCAGTATCAGTTGTTTCTTCAAGCTTTAGTTCTTTACCAGAATCCACAATGTCACAACCTTGTTTCCTTTCACAAAAATTACAAAAGCAGCTTAAGTGTTAAAAAATGTGCTTGACAACAGTGCTATAGTAAAAAGAAAAGGAGTACTTGTGGCACCTTAGAGACAAACCAATTTATTTGAGCATAAGCTTTCGTGAGCTACAGCTCACTTCATCGGATGCATCACGAAAGCTCATGAAAGCTTATGCTCAAATAAATTGGTTAGTCTCTAAGGTGCCACAAATCCTCCTTTTCTTTTTGCGAATACAGACTAACAGGGCTGCTACTCTGAAACCTGTCACTGTAACGAGAGTGATCGCTTAAGGTGAGCTATTACCAGCAGGAGAGCGAGGAGGGGGAACCTTTTGTAGTGATAATCAAGGTGGGCCATTTCCAGCAGTTGACAAGAACGTCTGAGGAACATTGGAGGGTGTGGAGGGGCATAAACATGGGGGAATAGTTTTACTTTGTGTAATGACCCATCCACTCCCAGTCTCTATTCAAGCCTAAGTTAATTGTATCCAGTTTGCAAATTAATTCCAATTCAGCAGTCTCTCCTTGGAGTCTGTTTTTGAAGTTTTTTTGTTGAAGAATTGCAACTTTTAGGTCTGCAATCGAGTGACCAAAGAGACTGAAGTGTTCTCCGACTGGTTTTTGAAAGTTATAAAGTTGAACGTTAGTGCTATAGTAGCTATTGCTTCGTGCCTTGGAGAACAAATGGATGTTTTTTAATGTGAAAATGTGTAAAATTTTTGCCACTTAACTTCATGTGACTTTGTATCCCTATTTTCCCCCCTCCCCTCATGAAAAGTCAGGGCACTGAAAAATTCACATAGGCAGGTGAACACTTGAAAGGCCCTTTCAGTGCAGAGTTCGCACTTCTGAATGGAAGAGGTGATTGATGCTCAAAAGGCGGTCTGTGAGTTTGAGCAGAGTAATGTTCCTGAGGTCTTTTCCCGTTTCTGCCACTGACTTGCTTTGCAGTACAAGACTCTGATTTGCTATTGGCATAACATTTTACAAGCATTACTTAGCTGTGAAGTTGGTAAATATCATTATCCCCTTTTTACACAGCGGTATTTTAGGCTTAGGCAAAACTGAAGTAACTAGTTCAAGTTTGCACAGCAATTTAGCGTCAGAACTAGGATTAGAACAGGTGTCCTGATTCCCAGGCCTATGTCTGCTTAAGGGATCACTGAGTTTTAATAAAGGCCCAGACTTGTGCTGGTGTTTGTACCTGGGGGACACTTACGTGTGCAGGTGTAATGACTTGCAGACAGAGTTGCTGGCACATGGGTTCATTCTCCAAATTTCGCAGTATGGTTGAGATGCTGGGACATTGGTAAAGTAAAAACTGCCTACACTGGTGAGAAGAAGTATTGTGTGGTGGCTGAAAAGGGCCATTTTTGGTATGGACCTGGGGAATGTTATTTTAATAGGCCTGTGATTTGTTTCACACAAGTTTTTTGTGTTAATACATGGAAGGATTTTTATATTTTGTACCAGTTTTTTATAATGTAATTAAAATAAAAGCAAAGTTTAAAATTACAAAAGGATGCTTTAAAGGCAGAGCAAGCTTATTATGTAGTCTTAAACCCCGGTGGGCTATCCCATAGCAGGTAAGCTTGCACCCCCTGGTTTGTACTTTGAGCCTAGTATTAATGGTGGTTCAAATAATTACAACTACTATGGTCTTGTGAATGTGTTGCTGGGTAGTGAACTTAAAAAAGAAAGCACAGAAAGACAGGAGTAGAATACAAATATAATAAATGCTAATATAAGAAAGGAAAAACAAAAGCAGTGGAATGTAGGGCTGGTTTGACATGGGTGAGGCCTCATTTCTTGGGAGACAGGATTAGGGAGGTAAATGGATCAGCAGGCTGGAAATGGAATGTCTGTCTGAGCTAAGGTAAGATGGAATGCACAGAGGACCATTACAATGGATAAAATAAGCCTGGAAAGTAAGATGAGTTAAAGAGTAAGTGGTGCATGGCCAGTGTGTGCTGTGCAGGGATTGGTTCCTACAAAGTGACTAAGCCGATTCCCAGACGTGTGATGCAATGTATAGTAAATGCAATGTAATGTGTAAATGTATATAAAAGGAGAGGTTTGCTGTGTAACTTCAGATATGTGGCCTGCCCTATCCTCAACCCCTACACTTGAGTCCGATCAACTCAGCATAGCTTTGCTGTATGCCAAATAAAGGAACCTGAGTGATGAGACTGGAGTCAAACTAAATTCTTGGAGAACCTAGGAGAAGAGGTCTCAGGGGAGCCCCAACACAGTACTGCAAATAATCTCTCTCCTCTCATCTGGTGTAGACAGGCTAATATTTCAGACCCTTTTGAAGTCTGCTGTGGAGAGACTGCATTTCTGGGTTAAACCGGCTTAATCCACTCTCTGCTTCAGGTGCAAAAGAAATCGAAGAGAACGAGTGACAGTAGCGAATTTTACACTGGAAGACAATGTTCCATACTGTCTTTAGGTGCTGTTGCCATAGCAGTGCCCTCAAGCCTTCTAGTGCCAGCCATCCAAAACACTTGCCAAAATCTGTGTTTCTTGCTTATTGCTTCATCCATGTCATCCTGTTTTTTTTAATTGCTTTGCTGCATGCCCTTGCTTTAAAAGCCTTATACAGTGCAGCCCCTGCCTGTATGTCTGACATGGTCTCCTTTAGCATCCCTCTTCCCTTGGCTCCCCTCGGCTCCACTAGCAATCAGCATTGCTACCTCAACTTCTTTCACTGATATCTCCACACTTTCTTCCAGGGCCCATCCTCTCCAAACCTGTTTGCCAAGCCACCCCCAGATTGCTCCTAAAACCTTGTTCTGTTGTCCTGCTTATGCAATGTGAGGGTGGGAGTTGGTAATTGAATTTATTTTAAAGTTAAGGGATCAAGTAAAGCCATCAAGGTGTGTCTGTCCTTGCTGAGTTACGGCATGGCCTTAGGCCTGGACTACACTAAGGTAGACCCAGCTACATCACTGAGAGGTGTGAAAAATCCAGCCCACTGAGCGACTTAGTTAAGCAGACTTACCCCTGGTGTAGACAGCACTTCTTCCATTGACCTAGCTACCGCCTCTTGGGGGCTGGATTCCCTATGCTGATGGGAGAACCCCCCTTGTTGGCGGAGGCAGTTGGTACAATGATGTGCAGCTGCAGTTGTGCTGCTTTAGCATTTCAAGTGGAGAAAAGCCTTATTGTCACCCCTCCCTCCTCCCACTTTGGCTGCGTCCGCACTATCGAGCCTAGGTTGACATAACTACACCTGCATCGCCCCCTCGTGTCGACACGATGTAAGTTGATAGAAGGAGCTCTTTGGCCAATGTAATACTAACCCCTCCGCAAACGCTGACCGCACTGTTGGCAAAGCTGGGTCTGTGCTGGGGGTTTTGACTGCACAGCGATGTCACTAGGGAATGTTGGTTTTTTTGCAACCCTGATTGACATAGCTACACTGGTATAAGTTTTAAGTACAGTAGAACCCCGTTTAACCAAGCCTCCATTAACTGACTATCTGTATTAACCGAACCACCAGCCACCGGGGCAGACGGTCTGAGCTCCGCCACCCATTCTCCAGTTTATCCTGATTTTTGGTTATCTGATTTGGGCTCCAGTACCAGTTAGATTGGATAATCAGGGTTCTACTGTGTAGACCAGGCCTTTATCTCTTTGACCCTCCCTTGTGCCCTGCCAAATGCTCTTTGGACTATGTTTATACTTGTTTTGTGTGGCACCTGGCAGGTTTTGGGCACTCTGATAATGATGGTGCTCTAAAGGTATGTTGTGTAAAGAGATGCAGTAGCAAGCTGAATGGCAGCATCCAGTACTCTGGTCCATTTTATGTATTTATTTAGTGTTTTATGTGTGGTCTAGAGGGGAATATTTAAATCCTGCAGCTGCAATACGTTCTCCTGAGGAAGCACCCTTCTTAAACATGGTGCCAACTGGTCTCTGCTTCTCACTGACACTTCTGAGAGTTATATGAGTGGTGAAAAGGAGAATAAAAACATCACCTTGCTATATTGGTATTATCTCTCCTTTAGATCTCCTCCCTTTTTTTCTTTAAACAGGCTTCATCTTGCTTTTACTGAAGTGTCTGACAAAACTGTTGATTTCAGTGGAGTAGGGCTGAGCTTTTTGTCCTCTCCACTCTCCCTGTTGTTTTGTGCCATAGCAGACCATGTGTTCTGAGGCTGTTAGTGCATTGCTCAGTGTGTGAGGGAACTCTGCTGTTGTAAGCTCTCAGTGTTTGCATGCAAAGTCCCTATATAGACATTATTTACAGTAGTCCTCATTAATGGGGCTCAGGGGAGGGAGAAACCAATTCATATTAAAAGTTATTTAATTCAAGAAAACAAAAAACCAAGCCGCGTCCAAATGTTTCTATTGTAACTAATCCCATCATTCTCTTATCTGTTACTCGTGCTCATTGTTTTATCCAGTAGGTGGCAGTACTGTGTCTTAAACTAGATCTGTTCTTGCCTGTATAAAAGCCACTATTTTGTATAAACCAGAAATTGTTGGAGATTGGTATGTGAGACTGAAAGAATCTCAGGATGGAATGAGTGGCCATGAGGGAAGAGAGAGAGAACGTGGAAGATCTTGAAAAAATCCTGGATGGGAGGGGAACACATGGAAGACAAGAGAAATAGCAAAAGTGATTAAATAGCTGGAAGGATTGGTACATGAATACGAACACTGTTTAGCTGGCCTTGGATCAGTAATTAAGAAATGCAGTTTGGTAAGCTGGTACTGCTCAATTTAAACAAATCTGATCTGTTGGATAAATGGTTACCACATACATGCTGGCCCTGCACGGTATATAGGATAGCATTGTGTGGGTTTAAAATACGTATTAAATCCTGCATGAAAAGCAATGAATTGTCCTACATAGAAACTGCCTTTCAAAACCCATTACATCTGCTGCTTATTTTGGCTACAGTCCAGTGACGCACTTATGCTTGTGCTTAAAGCTTAGTTCTGTTTACTTCAGTGGGGCTATTCATAGGCTTGAAGGTAAGTGGTTCTTACAGGCTTTGCTGGATCAGGGCTATTGTTACAAAAAAGAGAATTCAGACCAATTGAGCCAAATTATAGATACGACACTTGCCAAATTTTATTTTAGAAATGTGACAGTTGGAGGCCTGTCAGTGGAAAAGTGTCAAGAATGGATTCCTTCATCTTTATTTTACACTCACGTAAACAGGGCAAAACAGATGTTTTTTCTTTCAAAAGACTGGAGTAAGAGCTTCTGTGCCAGGTGTGATCATGAAGTGAATTTATCACCATTTAGCAGGTGAACTGCCAAGTGAAAAACATGGTTTTGTGGCCTTTTTTTGCTGCTTCACGATGCATAAAGGAGGTCTTAAAGGTGTCTCCCCCTCATCACCCTCCTGCCCCAAAAGTGGATTCAATTAAATTAAACAAGTAAATAAAATCACACTTCCAAATGTCTATTGGTGTTTTATACGGGACACTTAGGTCCCTTTAAAAAAAAATCTGTTTTTTCCTGAACTCTGGAGCCAACTGGAGATATAATATATGTTATGATATAACTGGCAACAGAGAGAGGAAAGGTTTCAGAGTAGCAGCCGTGTTAGCCTGTATTCGCAAAAAGAAAAGGAGGACTTGTGATACCTTAGAGACTAACAAATTTATTTGAGCATAAGCTTTCATGAGCTACAGCTCACTTCATCGGATGCATTCAGTAGAAAATTCAGTGAGGAGATTTATATACACACAGAACATGAAAAAATGGGTGTTTTTCATGCACACTGTAAGGAGAGTGATCACTTAAGATGAGCTATTACCAGCGGGGGCGGGGGACCTTTTGTAGTGATAATCAAGATGGGCCATTTCCAGCAGTTAACAGGTACTCCTTTTCTTTTAGAGAGAGGAAAGAGACATTTTATTCAGACTGTTTTGTCTTTGTCTTTTGTTTGCACACACTGAACTCTGACAAGTGACAAATGGTTGGGAGAGAAGGTTTGTTACTAAAGGTAACACTCTTGCTTCTGTATACTCTCTCTTAAGGGTTGAGTTTGGAGCTGGATGACAAGTCCAACAAAACTGCCAGCACCAGTAGTAGACACCAGCCTTATATTTGATATTTAGGCAAGAAACAAGAAGTCGTCACATCCATTTTTGTGGGGGTAACAGGGACTCTTACGTCTTTATAAAATCATAAAGAATCAAAGAGAACTACTTTTTTCTTTTGCTGGTAATTTTTTTTTTACAAACTTACCCAAATTGCACTATTTTATGACAAACCATTGGCATCTGAAGGCAAAGGCAAGTTGTAGTTAAACATCTATGCCTTTTTAAGTGCACACTTTAACATCACAGCTAGTGTTTAACTCCCTCTGTACCAGCTGAACTAAAATTTGTATGGCCCTACTGATAAAGGGTTACAAGCAAAGCTACATCAGTCTCTTGCACACTTTCTGGGACCCAGACGTTACTTAGACATTTCAGTTTTCATTCTCATGTAGACACACTGGGAATGTCTACACTGCAATTAAATCCCTGTAGCTGACTTGGGCTCTTGGGACTCAGACTCAAGGGCTGTTTAATTGCAGCATATATATTTGGGCACGGGTTGGAGCCCAGGCTCTGGAATCCCATGAGGGGGAGGGTCCCAGAGCTCGGGCACCATCCCAAATCCAAACATCTACACCACATTTAAATAGCCCTTTAGCCTAAGCCTGAGTCAGCTGGCATGGGCCAGCCATGGGGTTTTAATTGCAGTGTAGACGTACTCAGTATGTCCATATGCATATAGAATATCAGGGAGAGGGTCAGTAAAAACAAAGCACATCTTAGGAAAATTCCTTTTTTCCAATTTTCTCTAATTGTTTTAATTTTATCTGTGTTTTCAAAAAAATAAAATAGAATGTAGGAAATTGCATACAAAATAGTAAGTTTAGCACACACAGTAATGCACATGCTGTCCAGGAAATGGGAATGGTAAGGATGAAAACACAGCCTTAGCTCTTATCCCTTAATCACATGCATTATGATACAGTCTTTAATTATACAATCACATTTTTAAATAATACAGTGTAATAAAAAACATTCTGCAACTTTAGATACACGTGTAGGATGGTGCACATGTGTATTGGCAATTTTTGTGTATTTGGACTATTGTGGACTTAATGAAACTTTGACATATTACCATAGATTTTTTGGTAGTGATATGTAACAAGCTATTGTATAAATATTCCTGTAGTTACAGGCATATTTGTGGGTTTTTTTGTTTTTTTTAAATCTATCTGATGAGATCAGTTAATTCTGTTAGAAGAATTTAGTGGAATCTTCAACATTGGAACACATTATGAATAACATAATGATAGATAAAACCCTGTTGTTCTGTTTGTGTTCCTTTTGCTATGGGAAAATAGACCAAGATGGAAAGGGACGTGCCTTTTTATTGTAGGTGTCTGTTAGTTGCTCACCCCTGAGCAATTCTTATTATACAATCCATAGTAATTACAGCTGCTACTATATTTGCTGTTTCTTTCCAAACAAATGCTGGGTGGATTTTAACCTCCGCAAACTGCTCCTGTTGCTGAAGCATACGGAACTAGGCACCAGGCCGTGTTACTAAGCAATGAAATGTCGTGGCGCACCCCTGGGCCCTGAATGACGGCATCTCGCACAGCAGGTTGTCTTATTAAGCATCTGATGGTTTTTCAACAGGGGATTCAATTTCTGGATTTTAACAAAACACAATGAAAACTGACCATTGTTAATTATTTGCTAAGTAGCAGAATGGACAGGAATCCAAACGACTTTAATGAAAAGCTGCACTTTGCAGGCCAGCACCCAGAAAGTAACCTGTTGGAGTCCCCATATGAAATATAGTGTCCTGGCTTCCATTTTCAACTCTCAATCATTCTGTTCTCTGTAAACATTCATCTTAACCTAACATAATAAAGAGGGGGCATGTGCATGTACCTTGATTGTAGTTATACGGTCATGTGCCCTGTATCAAATGTGTGTCCTAAGTGTGTATCTAAAACTGTCTGAAAACAGTAACGAAGTCTGGGGCACACATGGACGTGATTTAATGGCTTGCTCCCCATTACTTTCTTTAATCTTGTAGGAAGCTTTTGTTCTTTCGCAATGTTGTTGGTGCCCCATGCTCTGGGAAGAAGACTGAAGACTTAGCAGGAATAACTTGTGCACCTTGAGGATTTTTTATGGTTTTGTTGTTATATTAGGGGGCTTTGCAAATAAGAACTGTGGGTGTGACAAATGACAGAGCCTTGGCATGTTTCAGTGTATGATGGGCTGGTTCTCCCTGTCACGGATCCACAGCCCCAGCTTTTAAACAGTCTCTTGGAGGAATCCCTGTAGTGTGCCAGACCCACCATGGGCCCTATTCGTCCTTAAGGATGGGCCACATGACCTCCCCACCTCTGAGACTGAGCTCCTCTGAGCTCCATCACTCCTGTTTCTCGCTGTGAGCTCTGTCCAGTGAGGCCAGATGAGATAGGCTCTTAGACCTTGTCTACACTACAAAGTTTTGTCGTCAAAAGCTGCCTTTTGCCAACAAAACGGGAGGTGTACACACTATAAAGCTACTTTTGGTGGCAAAACAAAACCACCTCGATGAGAGACACAGAGCTTTTTGTGGCGAAGTTAAAGCGACAAAGTGTCAGTGTAGACACTGCTGTTAGTTTTGTCGACATAACTGGCTTCCACCAGTATCCCACAATGCCTGCCATGACCGCTCTGCTCACTGTTTTGATCTCTGCAGGCATGCGCCCCTCCCCTTTCAAAGCTTGGGGATGCTGCTCCTTTTTCGTGAACAAAGAGCAAATCATTCGCGTGGGATGCTCCTGTTCTGCCCTGCCCTGGGGGAGAGGGGGCTGCTGTGTTGCTTTGACATTCCTCAGCACAGGGAGAGCTCACAGAGCTGCTCAGGATGCTGCAGCCAAGGAGGCTGCGGGAGAGCTCAGAGGGAATCATAGAACCATAGGCAGGCAGGCAGACTGGGCTGCTTCAGGAGAGACTGCTGTGCTGAGCAGAGGGGGCTGACTTGAGGTGGTGGTGTCCCTGTCCCCCACCTCAGGATAGGTTGGTCAGCCTGCTCTTTCCCCTGCCCCAGACACACCACTCTCCTCTCCTCTCCCTCCCCCCACCCCACTTCAGTTGAAAAAGCAACTGACAATCTAGTAGGAAGCCCCTGGAACTATGGGGTTGAGAAACCTGCATCATGTGATGCTGTCCCAGCCCCACGAGACATTGCAAACCCTTCCCAACGCACCCGCGGCCAGTTGCACAGTGGGATCGCTACCCACAGTGCACTGCTCTCTGTGCCGATGCACTCTGCCGACACAAGGAGCTAGTGTGGACAGGCAACAGCAGCTTTAATTAAAGCGGCATAACTGTTGCCGACAAAACTTTGTCGTATAGGCAAGGCCTTAGTCAGAGACACTCTGCAGGGACTGATGCGCCGCAGCAGGGATTTGCACAGACACCAAGCAGCCTTTTCAAAACAGAATAGGATTTTAGTCACCCAGAACAAAGTATTGGAAGTGCTTAGGGTAGCAGAGAGAGGGTTAAGACCTAGTCCATCTGGCCTAGCCAAGCTGCTCTTGACTCCATTTCAGGCTCTGTCTCTCTGCGACTTTCAGTCCCAGGTGAGGGCAGCCAAGCCTTTTCCAAAAACCAACTCTTATCCCCTGTCCTGTCTGTTCTTTGTCTTCATGTAGCCACACTGAGTTCACACTACACACACACACACCCCCTCCCCGCAGGAGCTTCCTACTGTGAAGTGTTGATTGTTCAGTCATTAGGAGTTTTCATTGTCTCTCTGGATCTTCCACTGATATGGGTCAGCTTTGGCCAGTCCTTTAATGACCCATTATGTAGCCCCAGACTGCTAGGCAATGCACCAATCTCATGTCTCCTGCACTGCCCCAAGTGCAGACTTAACCCTTTAGCCCTCATTGGGTAACAATGTAAAGTACAGGGGGAAACTGAGTCATACATAGGATTAATATAAATATTACAGAAAATTCCTACTTATTCATCTTCTCTGACTGATAATATGATCACTCATCTAGTTATAAGCTTTTGCACTGATGAAAAAAGTGTAATTACCAAACTCTCTTCCTTTTTCACACTGTTCTTATATATGTGCAGTGTGTGGGTACTTGTCGAAGTTCAAAGGGAATTTTTCTCCTGTAACATTTTCAGCCTAACTTCCAGCTACTGTCGAGTTCAGTTCCATGAAGAACGGCAAACTACCTAGATGAGGAAATGCTCATTTATCAAAGATTCTGATTAACTGAATGGTTTTCCTGCAGCTGGATGTGGGTACAGTAAGTAAGGTATCAACACAAGACCACGCACTAGCATTGGGCAGCTTGTTCTACTTAAGTACATTTGTGACATTATGAGTGTAATATAATATCTCATTGAAAGATGACATAGGGCCAGAAAGAGTTATTTTAACTCACAGACTGACATGACCCATGGCTGAACTTTAAAGACTTGTTAGGAAGATATGTAAATGAATAGAGCTTTGAAATGCATGCCTGCATTGTTAGAAATAGAAGGGTAGATGTTGGCTCAGGTCTTGTGGTAGAAGCAAACAAGTCTTGTGTATTACTATGGCTTTGATTCAAAGATCAAAAAAGGAGTACTAACATTTAGGAAGACACTTGAATGAAATAGTATTATTGTCTATATGTCTCTTTGAAGGTTGTGGTAACCGGTATCTGAACTGTTTAATGGATAAATTACCCTGTGCTAATTGCCGTGATGGGAGAAGGAAAGTTAAGCCTACGGTTTTCTCAGGCCAAAAGGCTGCTGGAAATGTATAAAACCCCTGGGACACAATCCTTCTTCATCTCAGATCTGCTTTGGGTTTCAAGAAGGGGAAACACTAAGCCATAAGAATTGAGATCCCCAGTCACTGACTTGACTCACCCTGAACATGGACATTGGACTATAACCTAGGGACTATTTCTAAAAGAACTTTTGGCAACTACAAACTCACCATCTCTGCTATGTATCTGGACCTCAAGAAATTAAACTCAAGTCTGTATGTATATTGATCTTTCAACCAACCCTCTCTCTCTTTTCTTTTTTAATAAATTTTAGTTTAGTTAATAAGAATTGGTTATAAGCATGTATTTTGGATAAGATCTAAGTTAGCATTTGACCTGGGTATGTGGCTGATCCTTTGGGATTGGGAGAACCTTTTCTTTTATACATGAAATAAGATTTTCAGAATTTATCATCATATGTTTGACATGTGTGTCTGGATGGAGGCCTGAGGCTGGGTACTTTAAGGAAACTGCATTGTTTGGACATCTGAGTAACCAGTGAGATAATACAGGTTTCAGAGCAGCAGCCGTGTTAGTCTGTGTACGCAAAAAGAAAAGGAGGACTTGTGGCACCTTAGAGACTAACAAATGTATTTGAGCAGAAGCTTTCGTGAGCTACAGCTCACTTCATCGGATGCAACAGAGATAATACAGAAGCTGTTTTGGGCTGGCTTGGTAAATCTAAATATTGGAATATCCACCTGCGTTTGGGGTTTGTCTGCCCCATTTTGTTTGCAGTTCACCCTAATTGAGTGACCTCAGCTGGCTCCCACGGGCACCATCATTACAACATGTTATCAATAAATTAGGGGGGAAAAAGAAAAGGAGTACTTGTGGCACCTTAGAGACTAACCAGTTTATTTGAGCATGAGCTTTCGTGAGCTACAGCTCACTTCATCGGATGCATAGCATTAGGGGGGAAAAAAGACTAGAGATGGGTAAAGCTGATTCTAGTGATCAGGTGAATCATAGAATAACAGAGTTGGAAGGGACCTCTGGAGGCCATCTAGTCCAACCCCCTGCCCAGAGCAGGACCAATCCCAACTAAATCATCCCAGCCAGGGCTTTGTCAAGCCTGATCTTAAAAACTTCTAAGGAAGGGGATTCCACCACCTCCCTAGGTGGTTCTGTTCTGCTTTGTTGCATTTTTATTTGGGCAGTGCTAGGTCTAAGATTTACATTTGAAGTCTTAGCTGTATTTTTTCTCTCTCCTCTGGCAGGTGGAGGCATTAACCCATCAGCCTAGAGCCACAACAGTACATGCAGTCCGAGATTCTGAACTGGCCAAGCTACCAGAGGGAGCACTGACATCTATCAAACGCAAATTCCCACAGGTAAGAAAATTGGCACTCTTCTCTCTCCTGCCCGCTTCCAAGAGCCACAGCTTAGTTGTCTCCCTTATAAAGAAAAGAGTAATGTTCCATATGCAGATTTATTTCTTCAGTCTTGTTATCTGTAAGTAAGGTTTGTTGTGGGGGTACATCTGAGCCTAGGGTTGAATTCTCATCTGCTGTTCTGTGAAATACACATGTTGCTTAAACATGAGAATGAATTAATGTATCGCTCCCCAGGTGGAGCTGAGTAGAGGTGCTGATGACTGGAAAGCATAAATATTGTCTAAATAAGACGCACCTTGTTTCAGAAGGTAAACTAGCAAAGGGAGTTACTTGCATAACACAGGTTATTTTTAATGGGATATAAAGAAAATGAGGTCATGAATACTTGTAATTTCTGAACTGGTGACTATAATTAGTGATATAAGAGTGTTATCTACTCATTGGACAGTGCAAGATTGTTCCCTTTTGTTTAATTTCTAATGCTTTGTCCAGGCCCATGTTAAATGTCCCAAGCGAAAGTAGCTGCCTTCACTTCATTTGGGAGATGATTCCCCAGCTGAACAGATCTTACTGTCAGAGTATCTTTCCTGATTTAAACTCAAGCTGTCCTCATTTCACCTCGTTGCTCAGAGCAATACTTCTATACCACTCTTCCATTGTCCTTCCCTTGCCTTTGTATTTACAGATTTTGCTTTTCTCCTAGTTAAGTTCCTTTAACCTTTTCTTATAAGTCTTTTTCCAGCCCCCTGATCATTCTGTTGCTCAGCATTGAATTCCCTTCAATTTAATATCTGCCTGAAGCAGTGTCCAGAATTGAACACACTGTTCCAAGGGCAGGTTCATCAGACCTTCAAGCATTCCCTTGTGAAGCCATATTGTTCCTCTCATTGATTTCCCCGCTCCCCGAGACACACAAAGAAGTTGTATCTTTTGTCTTAATTATGGTGTTTTATAATTTTTCAGCCTTCCCTTCATATATTTTGGAATGTAATATTTTCTCCCATTGCATCATGCTCCAATTGGACATCCTTGAAATCTAATATCTTGGCCTTTCTTTAAATATAAAATTTCCTTTGATAGATAAGTATTGCAGAACAGTGGTGATGCATTAACTCAGGGGTGGCCAACCTGAGCCTGAGAAGGACCCAGAATTTACCAATGTACATTGCCAAAGAGCCATAGTAACATGTCAGCAGCCCCCCATCCACTCCCCAGCCCCTCCTGCCTCCCAGCAGCCCCCAACAATCAGTGCCTACTCCCCCGTCCCCCTGCAATCAGCTGTTTCACATGCGCAGGAGGCTCGTGGGGCGGGGGAAGGAGCAAAGGGCATGGCAGGCTCAGGGGAAGGGGCAGGGGCCTTGGGGCAGAGCAGGGGGTTGAGCAGTGAGCACCCCCTCCCCCAGCACATTGGAAAGTTGGCATCTATAACTCCAGCCCCGGAATCAGTGCCTAGGTAAGGAGCCACATATTAATCTCTGAAGAGCTGCATGCAGCTCCGGAGCCACAGGCTGGCCACCTCTGCATTAACTGCATGCTGTATGGGAGATTACAATGACTCTTCTTATGCCCTTATGTTGAACAGTACCTTACTCCCCCCACCCCCAACCCCCCCGCACTTCCTGCACCCATTGCTCCTCCGCTGCAGGGGGAGGGATTGTTGTACAGGGAGCTGCATCCAAACCTCCTCATACCCAGACCCTCCCATCGAGCCTCAACCTCTACCCCGCACACCCAGAACCACACTGACGAGCCCCACTCCCCCTGCACCTGGACCACCCCAACGAGCCACCCACAGCTAGATCCCCATCTACCAAGCCCCAAGCAGCTGCACCTGGATCCAACCCCATTGAGCCCCACTCCCCCAGCATCTGGACCCTCCACACCGAGACCCCCTGCTGAGGTCTATCCCCACCCACACTCAGACCCCCCCTGCTGAGCCACAACGATCTTCACCTGGACCACCCTGCAGAGTCCCATTACAGTTGTATCCAGATCCCCCCGCACCTGAATCTGAGCCACCCACACCCAGATTGCCCCACACAGAACCCTCTCAACCCACACCTGGATTCCCCCACACTAAGCCCCTCCACTCTTGGATCCTGCCTTGCTGAGCCTGTCTGCCCACACCTGGTGCACTGGCACAGAGGGGCAGGTCTTTGGGTTGTCTCTGGGGCAGGCCCGGTCCTTGTGCTGTGTCAGGGTTGGGTACAGCCTCACCGCTTAGTCCATGTCCCAGAGGGGGAGCTGCACAGTGATCTCCCATCTCTGTGCCACCAGTGGCCTGTGCTCCCCAATGCCAGGCTGGAGCCTCTACATTTATTTGACAAATAAAATTTGTAGAATTTTGCAGAATTTTAAAATACTGTGCGCAGAATTTTAATTTATTTGGCACAGAATGCCCTCAGGAGTAATATACCACTTTGACTGCTAAATTCTTTGAGCTACTGAAGACTGGAAGTCTTTGCTTTGTTACCTCCACCTCTGCCTCTGTGGCTTTTATGTTTGAGAATTTGATTCTGTTTTCTCCCTTCTCTGTACCTTAAAATGGCATGCCCTCATTTTGCGGGCACCATCTCTGTTAATGAGGAACAATTGTTGGGGTTCCCTTGAGTCCATCAATACTCTTACTTAGCCGACCTGGGCTGAATTTCTCCACTCCCCTGTAAGTCTGAGGAGTGGGAATCTAATGCTGGTATCCCTAAATGTGTTGTGTGCATAGTGCTAGGTCATCCCACCAGTTCCTTGTCGCCTTTTCTTTTGTACTATTAATATTGATTTATTTAAATTTCTCCCCTTCCTAATACTGGTGACTCCCTCCATCCAAAGCTCTGTATTTTTGTATCTGGCTATGTATTATTTTTTAAAATTGGACTGTATCACAAAGTAGCAAAAATGCTTAAAATATTTATAAGTTGTCCCTTCCCCAAAGCCAGTGAAAGTGTTTTATGAGATTATTCTCTGAATTTTAGAATGTGTGTTCCTGCATTTAGATCCCATGGAGATTGTTTTGTATTGGTATTATTGTTATGGGAGTATTTTATCAAGCTGCTCCAGCAAAGGTTCCAAAATTCTACTGCTTAAAATTCAACTTCTTGGTCTCTAAGTGGATGGCAAAAACTGGTGCTTATGTAGAAAGGTGTTTTTAGAATTCCTGTGCTTGGTTATTAGTAAGGTTAAGATTTTGTCACAGTTATTTTTAGTAAAAGTCATAGACAAATTGTGGGCAATAAACCAAATTTCATGGAAGCCTGCAACCTGTCCATGGGGGTAGGGGGAACTGACAGTCCAAGCCTCGCCGCTGGGACAGGGGGCAGCAGCTGACAGCTTCTCCAGTCCTGTTGCTGGAGGCGGTGGGGGCTGAAGCCTAAAAAGTCTCAGAGGTCCGTTAAAGTCACATGACCTCTGTGATGAAATTAGTTATTAGGCATTGGGGGCCACTGGATGTCTCTTGCATATTCTTTAAGCTTGTTCTTGTGTCATCCAGACATCTAAATTCAATATACCATGTTACCTGGGATACTTCTAGCATGTGGCTACTATTGTCGAAAAGGATGCCACTTGGGGATGATTAAAACCCACTGCCATTCAGCTAGCCACAGTGTATAGTAGGGATGTAAATATCGTTTTAAAAAGTTAACTGGTTAAATAATTAAAATCATATCGTTAACCGAGGTCACTCCGGCGGGCTGGTGCCAGGCGCCCAGGGTTGGGGTCCCGCCGGCTGAGAATATTTCAACTATAAACTTTTCCTGAGTGGATCAAGCCTTCCCGGGGGTTTCTGCCATGTGCAGTTATTTCAGTGATGTACTCCTATCTCAAGAAACTTCCCTCAAGCAATGTGTATACTGTTGTGTGCATTCATTACGCTTGGTATGGTGGCTATGTACAATAGGGCAGGAGAGGCCACTGGCCTTCCTGGATTCACTATACTGTGTATTCTCACAACCCGTTAAAATCAATTCTTTCTTACCATGGGAGGGGTGGGGTGTGGGGAGAAAGGAGAAAGCAAAACCTACAGCTGAATCCTAATCACCAGCTATGGCTCCCAGATAAGGCAGGCACAGTGGTGCTGGGAAGCTGACAGTTTTCTTCAAGACACAATAAATCACAAGCAATCAAAGTGGGGAGGGATAGCTCAGTGGTTTGAGCATTGGCCTGCTAAACCCAGGCTTGTGAGTTCAATCCTTGAGGGGGCTATTTAAGGATCTGGGGCAAAAATTGGGGACTGATCCTGCTTTGAGCAGGGGGCTAGACTAGATGACCTCCCTTCCAACCCTGATATTCTATGATTCTATGAAAGTCCAGTGGGTCTTGGGCAGTGCTTTGACACCTCTCTGGTACTTGCAGAGGTGCTAGGAATGGTTGAAGGCAATCAGAGAGTGAACAGCTAGTACTTGTTTTGGCATTGCTGTTGTCAAACCATTGGACGTTTTCATGTGAAATCTCTTCTGAGACTATTCAGTTTTGTGACAAGTAGGGTATCTCCCAGGCTACATGTTTGCTTGCCTTTGTTCATGTTCTCTGAGCTGCTGTCTGTCCCATTTTAAAAACAACATCTGGGCTGCTTTCTACAAATGTTCTTAACAGGCCTGAACTAAAGGCTATAGAAGTGATCTAGATATAATGGGAACTTAGTACAGGTAAGGCAGCCAGTATTACTACTTCACCATAATCTGAATTATGCCCTGCCTACCGGTAAACTCTTGGCAGCCCCTCAAGTCAGTTTCTTCAGAATTTTTTGAGTAATGGATAGGCAAAGGACAGGAGATGGGTTAAGCCACCAATGTGTGCCAGGGTCTCTAATATCCTGCAGTATAGGATTCATTAAATTATCATTTAACATGAGCATGAGCTTTCGTGAGCTACAGCTCACTTCATTGGATATGCATCCGATGAAGTGAGCTGTAGCTCACGAAAGCTCATGCTCAAATAAACTGGTTAGTCTCTAAGGTGCCACAAGTACTCCTTTTCTTTTTACGAATACAGACTAACACGGCTGTTACTCTGAAACCTGTCATTTAACATGGTTGAAATAAAGATGACTTAATAGGTTGGTTACTGGCTTTTAAACTCTAAATACCTTAACTGAAATTCTGAAAATGTTTGGCTTCGTCCTTGTCTGTCTCTGCACATCACAACAATACTGCACTGTTGGGCATGGCTGGCAATGTTTGGAGAGGACCAGTGTTGGGACTAAATGGGGGGCTGTTGGTTAGGACTAAGCTGCGTTGGCAGAGGGGTTATATTGGAAGCATGTACAATGCCTGCATGGGGGGAGGGCTCAGATTGGGGAAAAAGGAATAAGGGACAGGGTTCCCCCAGATTATACTGTCATCATTCTGAGTTGGCCCAATGGGCCCCTTGCAGGCAGGCATGGTGTTGCAGGAGAGCCCTTACTTGATTTTTCCCCTCACCCAGGCTATCATAAAGTCTGAACAGACTACTAGGTGCAAAAGAGCACCCTATTGTGTATGGTCTTCTCTATTAATGCAAAACAGAAACAAAACTTTCTCCCCCAAAATCTCAGCTGGGTGACTGGGTCATGTTTTAGTCCGTCTCTCACCTGCCTGAATCCAGTGCTCACCTCTACCCAGGTTCTTCCCCAGGGGTTCTCTCAGTTCCAGTCTCTGCTCCTGGTGTTAGGCCTCTTGCCTCTGCTGGACTAATATCCTTCTCTGGAATTAGGTGTCTGGGGAAGTCTACCCACTGTGACTCTTCTACTGGGATAACAAGTGATCCTTACCAGGTCAGACTTCTGGCCAGTGTCTGGGAAATCCCTGGCTGAGACTAGGCCCTCTTGGATGCTTGCTGACTGCAGCCCTCCATCTAGGAGGCTCCCCTCTCTAGGAGCACCCCTTACAGGCTTTCTATTCTGGTTGGTTCACCCTCTAGGCCCTCTGCTCAGGCCTTTCCTTAGACAACTTCTCCACAGCAGCTTCCTGTGTCCCTTTGGAGTTCCCTTCTAACTGAGCTTGGGGTAACATTTATTAGGTCCAGGTGCTTGTTTACTAATCTGCCACCTGAGGCAGTCAGTTACCCCCAGATGTGGCCTTCATAAGGCATTCATGTGCAGACTGGGTCCTAATTCCCCATAAAGGACAGCTGCCCTGGACACATACCCAGTTATGAAGCCAAAAGAAGGGCCAGAGGTTTGCCTGTTTCCAGGGCTGAGAAGCTCTTGACCAGGCTACTTCAAATGCCTCTAAGCCAGGGGTGGGCGAACTAGGGCCCGGGGGGCCGCATCCAGCCCTTCAGACATTTTAATTCAGCCCCCGAGCTCCCGCCGGGGAGCAGGGTTGGGGGCTTGCCCCGCTCCACGTGTACCGTGGCTCTGAGCAGCTCCTGGAAGCAGCAGCATGACCCCGCTCCGGCTCCTACACATAGGAGCAGCCAAGGGGCTTCGCACGCTGCCCCTGCCCCAAGCGCTGCCCCCGCAGCTCCCATTGGCCAGGAACAGTGTGCAGAGCTGCCTGGCCGCGCCTCTGTGTAGGAGCTGGAGGGGGGGGGGGGATGCCGCTGCTTCTGGGAGCTACTTGAGGTAAGCGCCACCAGGAGACTGCACCCCTGCCCCCCTCCCATGCCCCTGCCCCAGCCCTGATTCCCCTCCTGCCCTCCGAACCCCTCGGTCCCAGCCCGGAGCACCTTCCTGCACCGCAAACCCTCATCCTCAGCCCCACCCCAGACCCACAGCCTCAGCTGGAGCCCCCTTCTCCTCGCATATCCGCCCCAGCCCAGAGCCCCCTCCTGCATCCTGAACTCCTCATTTCTGGACCCACCACAGAGCCTGCACTCCCAGCCGGAGCCCTCACCCCCTCCCGTATCCCAACCCCCAATTTTGTGAGCATTCATGGCCCGCCGTACAATTTCCATACCTAGATGTGGCCCTTGGGCCAAAAAGTTTGCCCACCCCTGCTCTAAGCAATGGCCCTGGACCAGTGACCAGCCCTTAATGGGTGTCTGCCTGTACTCAATCATAGAGTCAATCAGAGTATAAGGCCAGAAAGGTTACAACTGCCAGAACATCTAGTCTGACCTCCTGTGTATCACAGACAACCAGCGCCACCCAGAACCCACACACCTAACCCAACAACCAAAATTAGACCAAATTATTATAGTCCACAGGAGACTAAATTATGGGCAACAGGCAGAGAATAAGAGGGACTGAGTTGCACAGTGCCGGAGGCCCCTGCAAGGGCAGGGAATTGATTAAGTGAGATATATCCAGATGATCCCGGTGAATGACTTTCACCTCACTCTGCAGAGAAGGTGAAAACTCTGCAAGGTCACTGGCAGTGTGCCCTGGAGGAAAATTCCACATATGGCAATCAGTTAGAGCCTGAGCATGCAAGCCAGGTGAGCATATGAGAGAGAATGTTCGATGCCACCAGGAGACACTGGACAGGGTGGGCTGATGCTCTGTGGTCATCTCTGATGCTTCAGAGGAAGGAGCCAGGAAAATAAACAACCCTCCAGAATATTTGGAGGTTGGGATTGGCAGGAGAGTTCAGCCTGCAGGTGACTGGCTGAGATCTGAGCCATGAGATTTTAGGAACATAGGACATAATCTGTGAGGGACCTCTAGGGCTGTGGAGCCATGCCTCCCATCATCACAAGAAACCCCTCATACAGTCCCACTCGCATAAACGAGTCCAGTTCTCTCTTAAAAACGAATCAAGTTGTGTGGAAGTATAACATTGTATAAGTATGGTTGTATAAGGGGACATGCTGGATACATTGTATATGAGAGGGCATGCCAAAACATGTTACAAAGTATCTGAGGGAGCACATGTAGGGACAGTTAGCTTTTGAATGGAGAAGCAATTAAGATAGAGCCAGCACGTCTAAGAAGCAGGCATCAGAATGGAAGGTGTGAAGGGCAATTAGTTAAGTTAACTGGAAGCTGTTAAAGGAGATTGTTAAGGGTGGCAGGTAATTGAAGATACGTGACTGGTCTCAGGGATCTCGAAGGGTGGTGACTAAAAATCTTTTTCTTCTTTTGTCTGTAACTTCTCTATAACTTGTTCTCCAAAAAATTGTATAAATTAAGAGACACAAGCCCCACTCGGGGGGCTCACTTCTAAATGTATTAGCAGAGCAGCTTTGCTAATAAAACAGAGTGGTCTGATAAATTGTGAGTCTGAGTCAAACTTTGACAGTTGTTTGACCCCACAACTTCTGTTGGGAGACTGTCCCAGACTCCCACTCCTCTGATGGTTAGAAACCTTCTAATTCCAGCCTCTGTTTGTTCATAGCCAGTTTATACCCATTTGTTCTTGTGCCAATACTGTCCTTTAGCTTAAATAGCTCTTCACCCTCCCTGTTATTTACCTCCCTGATGTATTTATGGGGAGCAGTTGTAAGCGGGGGAATAGTCCTGCTATTGTGGGGAACTTTCCTGGCTTCCGCACTACCCCAGTGAAGTGGGTTAGCGAAAGGATCTGAGTCCTCCCTCCCACTTCCTTTATCCGGTGGCCTCCCTGCCCTTGAGGACTCCCCTTCCACTCTCCCATCTGGCAGAGTCCTCATAACCTCAACAAGGCTGGGCCCAGGATTCCTGGGGGGCTCGACCCCCAACCCTGCTGTGGTCACCTAGGACAGGGGCTAGGGTGCCCCACTCCGGGGTACTCTCTCTGCCCTGGGCACTTCTCTGACCCACTGACCATTACATACAATTTGAAGGAAATGCAAGTTATTTAATCAACAATTAATTTTAAAGAGAATAAGGGAAAATGGGAAAGGTTCAAGGAAACACATCACCCCGCTCTGTGGCAGGGAACATCACAAACAGCGTCTCTGGAATGTCAGTGCAGTTCGCAGTCTGCTCCTGGTAAGTCCCAGGCCCCCTGCTCAGGCCCTGGCGGTGCTGCAGGGATGCTGTGGGTTGGATGCTTGCTCTGGTGGTGGCCACACGGCCTCAAGCTCTAGGTGGCAGGGCCCTTCTTCCCAGCATTACCCCCTCCCTGTCAGGGTTACCAATCCTCCTCCGAGTCTGGCCGGCAGAGCCTCCTGGCTGAGGCGTCTCCCTGTGCTGGGCTCACTGCCCAGGGTCCCCCTCGCTCTCCCCAGCTGCTCACAACACCCGGCTCCGGACTGCTCCAGCCCCACTCTGCCTCAGCACGGCTGCTGCTCTGCCTCCAGCTCCCTGGGCCACATCTCTGGCCCCTCTGGCTCTGGTTGCTGCAGCTCTGCTCCCAGGACAGGTCTGCTCTGGAGGCTGCTTCTGTGACTCTGCTCCCAGCACTGACCTGCTTCCTGGGCTGCTTTTCTGGTCCCTCTGGATCTGGCCCAGCCCAGCTCCCCAGCTTAGCTTGGGCCCCTGCTTTCTCCTTAGCTCGGCCCCACTCTGTCTGACCCAGGCAATTCCAGCTCATGTGGAGGACGGGACCTCCCTGGCCTCCTGACTCCCTGATTAGCCTGCCTGCCCTGTCAATCAGGCTGACCTAGAGCACTGGCTTCTCCCCATTGTTCCTGGGGACTGTCAGTCTCAGGGTGCTGATTCCCCATTGACCCTTCCCCCTTTTAGTACAGGGAGCTAGCAACTAAAACACCCCCACTGAATGTTAGTAAGGGGGCAACAGTCCCCTTACACAGTCATATCCCCTCTCAGCCTTTCTTTGCTGGGATAGGCTAAGCAAAGCTCTTCCAGTCTCCTCTCATGAGATAGGCCCTCTGTCCCCCTGACAGAGCTCTTTTCTGCATGTGTACTAGTCTGGGAGGAGGCAGAAGGTGATTGCCTGCCTGCACCAGGGAGGGACGTACGTACTGGGGCCTGTGCTGGTATCGTAGCATTCTAGCTGGAATAGTAGAGGGCTGTTTAATCTAGCAGACAAAAGTATAAAAAAATCTAATGCCTGTACGCTGAAGCTAGACATGGTTATGTACAAATAAGTGCAGATTTTACATGGAGGGTAATTAACTATTGGAACAACGTACCTAAAGATGTGCTGGATTCTTCGTCCTTTGGTCCTGGAGTGTTTAAATGAAGATGGGTGTCTCTTTCTAAAAGATATGCTCTCTCTCAGCCAGAAGTTATAAGCTTGGTGCAGGAATCACGGGTGGGATCTTCTGGCCTGTGCTATGCAGGTAAACTGGATGATTGTAATGGTCCCTTCTAATTGAATCTTAAATTGAATTAATTTAGTTTGTGACCCAGCAAGTCTATGCCATTACATGGTCATGTCTATCCATCGGGCAGCTTTGGGAGGAGTTGTATGCTCACCTTGAGAGGCGTCCAGGAACTTGCATTTGTTAATGTCAATGTTCTGAGCAAAGCTTTGCCACTCTTTCAGGTGAAACCTACTTTTCTAGGTAGAGGTGAAAGTTCTGAAATATTGGCTAGAGCAGGTCCACTCCTAATATGTGAATCTTCTATGCTTGAGATTTAACCAATGAAAAATGATTGCTACTGCCAAAGACTTATTTCTGTTGAAAGCATCAGGGAGGGCCTAATTATAAAATACCATAGCAATGTAATTATTCCTACACAAAAATTGCTGTAAAGTGATATGTATTTCTTTTATAGGACAAAGAGCGCAATTTTTCTGGGACATAATTCTGTTCATTGTCCTTGGTTTGTATTTTTTTAAATGAAGATTGCTTTTCTACTGTGAATCAACTTCCTGCCAGTAAATTAATAGTGATGGTCTCTGTATGTGGAAATCAACTGTTGGGATGGTTTTTATGGAAATGATCAGTGAGCAATATTTTTAAAAAATTAAGTTATCTAAAGTGGAAAATTAAATTTAGATGTGTTTAGCACAATCAGCTTCTATAAATAAATAAGTTGTAAATTTTCCCAGCAGTCCAAACTACAGATGAAACAAAGAAAAGACAGCATTTCCCGCTGATATCTTTTTTAGAACTGAATTCTCATTAGAATGATTTTCAGGATGGTTTACAGTAAAGCAAATTAAATTTCACAGATGAGTGGAAACAAAATTTTGGCTAAAACTCTGGCCTTGAAAGATCATGTAGGTAACTCATAGATGGAAATGGACCTAGAGAATTACAGATTCCTTGAAATATAACAGTGTAGAATAACCACGGATAGTTGAGCATGGGGACTGGAGTAGCTGTTAAACAGACAGAGCTCTGGAGAAGAGGGATAGTAATGAAATTGAAATTATATGGGGCGGATGGAGTGCACAGCTGTGCACTTGTATTATAACTGGAACAAATGATATGTAATTGAAGTACTGTTTAGCCCACTGTGTTGAAGAGTGTTCAGTTCTGAAGTAAGCCAGCTGAGAGTAGGCAAATATACAGCTCAGAGGAGGAGAGCTGATGGGGTTAATCTGTTAACATATTAAGAGGGCCGGGCTGGAAGCATTTGGATATTAGGCTTCTGTTTAAAATTTTGCAGTGCTTGAAATCACATTGCAAAATAATTAGAGGTAGAGTTAGGTAGGTAAAGTGTAACTCCCACCAATGTTAAGTCACCCACTAAATCGACTTAATATCTCTGTGCCCACTAGAGGTGTAGCGTTTTGGTCTGTGCAGTTAGGGTGACGCAGTGTCCGTGTCGACACTGCACTACTTACATCACCTTTTGGCTGACAGCAGGAGCCTCCCCCTTCTTTCCCCCCACCCCCAACGTGGGGCTGACTGCTGGAGCCCCCTCCTCCATGGGGTTCCAGCTGTCAGTGCCCCACCGTGCTCTACACAGTTAATTTGGTGGAAGTGCTCCTGGTGAGGACGTGCATCGCCAACAGAAGGAGCATAGTGTGGACGTGAACCAATTACTTTAATTACTTAAGTCAACTTAATTTTGTAGTGTAGACATGACCTTAGCCCTGGTCTACACTAGGACTTTAGGTCGAATTTAGCAGCGTTAAATCGATGTAAACCTGCACCCGTCCACACGATGAAGCCCTTTATTTCGACTTAAAGGGCTCTTAAAATCGATTTCCTTACTCCACCCCTGACAAGTGGATTAGCACTTAAATCGGCCTTGCCGGGTCAAATTTGGGGTACTGTGGACACAATTCAACGGTATTGGCCTCCGGGAGCTATCCCAGAGTGCTCCATTGTGACTGCTCTGGACAGCACTCTCAACTCAGATGCACGATTGTTTGCTGTTGCTCTGATGCAGGGAGGGGCGAATGACGACACGGCTCACAGGGTTGGCTTACAGGGAGTTAAAATCGACAAAGGGGGTGGCTTTACATCAAGGAGTATTTCAGGCAGGACTTCACGGAGGGTTCCAATAAGAAATGGTGCACCTCAGTTATTGTTCTTATTGGAACAAGGAGGTTAGTCTGGCCTCTGATGCATACATGGCTAGATTTACCTCGCTGCACCTTCTCTGTGAGTGACTGCAGTGTGACCTAGAGGAATGAGTCCCCTAGACGGGGGGCGGGTGGGGGGTTTGAAAATGAGTACAAAACAAATCTGGTCTATTTCTTGTTTTGATCCACTCCATCTATCTTTTACATCTTTGGCTGGCAGCAGACGGTGCAGAAGGACTGCATGCCATCCACATCTCATGGCTGCTCGGCAGAAGATGGTGCAGTAGGACTGCTAGCCATCCTCATCTCTTGCCTGCCCAGCAGAAGATGATGCAATAGGACTGCTAGCAATCCGAATCACCTGCCTGCTCACCATAAGATGGTTCAATAGGACTGACTCCAGGACTAAAGAGAATGACCTGATCAAGTCACTCCAAATTTAGTCCCTGCGCCCATGTCTGCCCAGGCGCTCCTGATCGACCTCAGAGCAGAGGCGACCAGGAGCACCTCTGACATGACGATGACGGCTACCAGTCCTATTGCACCGTCTGCTGCCACAAGGCAAAGGGTTGCTGCTGCTGTGTAGCAATGCAGTACCGCGTCTGCCAGCACCCAGGAGACATACGGTGACACTGAGCTGAGCGGGCTCCATGCTTGCCGTGGTATGGCGTCTGCACAGGTAACTCAGGAAAAAAGGCACGAAACGATTGTCTGCCCTTGCTTTCACGGAGGGAGGGAGGGAACGGGGGCCTGACGATATGTACCCAGAACCACCCGCGACAATGTTTTAGCCCCATCAGGCATTGGGATCTCAACCCAGAATTCCAATGGGCAGCGGAGACTGCGGGAACTGTGGGATAGCTACCCACAGTGCAACACTCCGGAAGTCGACGCTAGCCTCGGTACTGTGGAAGCTCTCCGCCGAGTTAATGCACTTAATCCACTTAGAGCATTTTCTGTGGGGACACACACACTCGAATATATAAAAACGATTTCTAAAAAACCGACTTCTATAAATTCGACCTAATTTCGTAGTGTGGACATACCCTGAGTCTCTGAAGTCCCAAAGTCTCTCCTGAAAATGGAACTTAAGCGCCTAAGTCACTCCAGGTGCATTTGAGAATTTTACCCTGGGTATATTTCTTAACTACCTCCATGAAAAGGAGTTTTCTCGATCATAACTGTAGTAGCATTCAGTTTGACAATCTTTAAAAGAGTTGTTCTGATATCACAGTTATGTGATCACATCAGTGCAGGCTTCCATGCTGATATTTTTACTCTCCTGGACACAGTTACCAGATCCTGTCCAGCTCCACAAACACTATGGTTACTCAAGCACACTTCTAACATTTTTCAAAAGTTGTCTGACATTTTAGAGAGTCTCAATTCCAAACCAGCTGTCTTTTAGAAGTACAGATTTTCCATGAGTAGTGGTGCAAAGGCTAGCTGTGAACTGACTGGTGATCTGCCAAGAGCTGTGATTGTAAACCCGTTATGTGTTAGGAGGTCGGTTGAGTAGAACTGGATGTGTGTTAGCAGGTGCCGTGGTGACTGTAGTGCACTACAGATACTGCAACACGCCAGAGACGTTACACTCTGGGCTAGTGGAGTCTACTGTCTGGCACCAGACAAAGCACATCGCAACAGAGATGAGTGAATGCTGCATTCCCAGGTGCATTCTTCCGCCTGCAAAGAGGAGACGGCTCACTCTCCTCCAGCCAGTGGAGAGGGGGGAAAGAACCACCTCACTGAGATTTCTAAGTCTTGCCTACATTTTCAAAAACGGAGGCCAGAATTCACCACTGGTTCAGCTCAGCTGGTGGCAGTGATGCTGGAATCTGAAGTGTGCAAGACAACTCAGGTGTATTTCCCACCATGCCGTCTAACTTGTAATCTGTGTTAAAAATGACTGAGCTTTGTCTTCACTACAGGATCTACTGTTGCTACGCATAGTGGAGTAGCCCTGGTGGAAAATTACAAGTCCCAATTCTGTCAATATAGAGGCAGCCCTAGATGTGCTGAAAAGTTCTAGACTCTTGTAGCCTCCTTTAGGTCAATTGTATTGTCCTGAGCATTCAGGAGGTCCTTTGCTTCCCAGCTCCCTGCCCCTGGGCTCCCTGTCCCTGATGCCCCTTTTCTCTTCTTCAAAACAAGGCTGCTCTGCTACTTGCTCTCCACTCCTCTCCTGGGGAAAGTATAGCAGCTCCAGCTCCTCATGATGCTCATTTCTCAGGAGGAGCAGGGATGGTTTGTTCCTTGGCATTCCCCTCTCTACCAGAGAAGAAACCAGTGGTTCCCTGGTTGCACGTGGCCAGAATTGCTCCTGGACCTGAGGGAGTGAGTTGGCTAAGTCGTGTTGTCATACACTTTCATTGTGGTTTAGAATAAAGGTGGTTGGAAATTAACTGAGAATTTCTTCACTGTTAGTATTAGAATTCTTCCCACGGGCTTTGTATTAACTACGTTCTTTGCTGTGGGAGGCTCTTACAATGCATGTTTTGACTGCTCAGAGGAATCTCAAAGAGCTCAAGTCTCAGGTTGGGAATAGCAGCAGCTCTGATTTATAGTGGCATCTCAGAAGACTGAGGGCCAAGTCTTTTTTTAAAGAACACGGTGCCTTTTTATGAGAAAATGCTTGGCATATTTTAAAACTCCAAGGAAATCTCAGACCAGTTCCTATCTTAGATCCAGAATTGATGTTCTTATGTTTCCATGACAGCAGCATGGTGACTCATCCTATGATGGTAAGCAGCCTGCTTCTCTCACGCAGGGCACTGGAAAAACAATTTTTCCACAGCTATTCCAGGGGTATAAGGTTTGATTTAACTAGTAAGGCAAATCATGTGTCCTGGTGGTAGGAGCTGCAGACTGGGAATCAAGACTCCTGGGTTCTGTTCTTGGTTCTGCCACTAAGTTTGGATAAATCACTTAACTTTGCTATAACTCTCTTTACCGTTATGTAAAGTGGGGGGGAAATAATAAATGGGTGGCAGGTATTAATTGTTTGCTAACCTCCTTGAGCTCCTCTGGTGAAAGGTGCATTAGAAGTGCAAAATATGGTTAAATAGTAACTCCATAACTGTTATAGTAAATTCATATTTTGTAGGTGCAAATTGATACTCCAGTATGTATAGGTTTCAGAGTGGTAGCCGTGTTAGTCTGTATCAGCAAAAATAACGAGGAGTCCTTGTGGCACTTTAGAGACTAACAAATTTATTTGGGCATAAGCTTTCGTGGGGTAAAACCAACTCCATCAGATGCATGGAGTGGAAAATACAGTAGGAAGAAATATATATACACAGTACATGAAAAGATGGGAGTTTCCTTACCAAGTGGGGGGTCAGTTCTAACGAGACAATTCAACTGATGGTAAGGGGTAAGTTACCAAAGTGGATCTCCTTAGGTCACTGCTAGTATGAGTAGGGCCCTACCAAATTCACAGTCCATTTTGGTCAATTTCACAGTCGCAGGATTTTAAAAAATCATAAATTTCATGATATCAGCTATTTAAATCTGAAATTTCACAGTGTTGTAACTGTTGGGGTCCTGACCCGAAACGGGTTTGTGGTGGGGTTGCAAGGTTATTGTAGGGGGGTTGTGATGTTGCCACCCTTACTTTTGCACTGCTGCTGGCAGCGGCACTGCGTGCCCACCTACTAGCCACCACTCTCCGGCCGCCCAGCTCTGAAGGCGGGAGAGAAGTAACGGTGTTCATACCATGAACTCCCTACAATAACCTTGCGACCCTCCCTGCAACCCCCTTTTGGGATGGGACTCCACTTTGAGAAATGCTGGTCTCCCCTGTGAAATCTCTGTAGTATAGGGTGAAAGTACACAAAAGACCAGATTTCATGGTCCATGATGCATTTTTCCCTGCCATGAATTTGATAGGGCCCTGTAGCAGACTAGGGACTCACCGGCACGGCACCTCCTGCTGGTTGTCTTGGGAATTAGCTCAACTCCAGCTCCGGAGTGCCCTCTGCTGGCCTGAGTCTTGCCTGCCTCAGGCCCCGTGTCGCTCCCAGACCCCAGTGCCCCTTTACCTCGGGGTTCTGCCCCAGCAGTACCCCCAGATTCTGGGTCTCCCCTCCCAGGGGAACCCCCACCCTTTATCCCCACCTTGCCTCAGTGGCTGCTGCCAGTCATCATCTAGTCCCCTTTCACTGGGGCAGACTGCCGTCTGTAATGGCCACTCATCATTGGCAAGGGGGTTGAACCTGCAGCCTTTGCCTATCCCTGGGCTGCCCCTCTGCAGCCCCAGTACCTTTTGTAGGCCTTCAGCCTGGGGGTTTATCAGGCTGGAGATCCCCAGCTCCCTTTGCCCTTCCCCAACACTGCTCTGCTTCAGGTACCTTGCTCCCAGACAGCTAGCCCTTCCCACTCCAGGGCTAGAGTGAGACTCCTTCAACTCCTGGCCCACAGCCCTTTTATCCAGGCCAGCTGTGGCCTGATAAAGCCAGCCACACCTGGGGCCAACTATCTCGCCAGCCTCCCTCAGCTGCTCTTAATGCTTTTCCCAGCCGCAGCCCACTCCAGGGCTGCTTTTAACCCCTGCCTACTGGAGTGGGGCAGCTGCCCTACTGGAGGCCCTAAGTATGATTGACACAGTATCTTGAGGAAGCTTTCAAGCAATGTGATTGTCTGGGCTTAGTGGGGGAGTGGCTGAGTACAAGGTCAAAAAACATCTTTGGATTGGCTGGAATTTTCCTGGAAATCTCGTCTACCCTGTCTTGGCATGCACACTTCTAAATATCTGTCCTGTACCTGAATGTTGTTTTGATATTCTGTAATATTCAACTGACCGTATGGGGCCCATACTTCACACTGTGGCTGTGGAATACTCTCCCAGTGGGGGAGGTGGGAATCCCATCACTTGATGGGACATTGAAAACTAGATTGAATAAAATGTTAGAAGATGTACACTAGGGAACAAACCTACACTGGCAGAGAGGTGGGAAAAGATGATTTAATGGGCCTCTTCCATCTCTGACTTCTGACTGTAATATATGCTTATATTTCCGTTATATTCTATATGGACTATTTGCCTTGACTGTCCCTAATATTGGAGATAGAAGGTATATGGTTCTGTGCAAACTTATTGTTCGAATACATTGGCCCTGTCTGAAGTTCAGCCATTACTTTCAGTTCTGACATTAGTAATTGATATTGTGTTGGAGACGCCCCGAGTTTTTCTCCAAATGCTCTTTAAAGCTCACATTTGTTAAAATTATGGGATTCCATGAACTATGCAGGCTTAATCAATGGTATTGGCTGCCTGGGACAAAACTGCTTTAGACAGGATGTATAAAACAATACTAACTATCAAGCTGCGATATCTTACAAGGTTTTCCACTTTAAGGTTAAATCTTGAAGTTCTTACACTTGGGAGAAATTTATGTTTTATTGTTTCAGGTTATTGATTTTTACAACATGGAGGGAGGAGAGAGGGAAGGTGTATTCACAGATGTCATGAGTGTTGTCATACTAGTGACGGAAGGGCTGTGTAACTGCCAGTCACACACCAACACGCAGACAGAAAATCACGCTCCGCTTGCCACTTAGGTCCTTCTTGTCTGGCAAACAGTAATACATTTATCCTGTTGATGAATCAAGTCAAAATGGGGGACAGTTTTCTCTTTAACATCTTCATGCGGGTCAAAACTACTTTTATTTACCAGGAAATGGCTTTTATATAAAAAACCCAAGTGTTTGTATTTTACTACATATTAGCAGTTGTAGTTTACTAGAATTTTACTAAGGCAGTTACTGCCTTTATTTTACTTAGTGATAAATTGGTAAGTGTCAAAACCAACCGAAGTGTTTTCCATTTCAGCCACTCCTTAGTGTTACAACTGTTAGCTTTCTATTATTGCTCTTGTTAGGAACTACTGATTACTTCTTGTAAAGATTAATTTATCACTTTTGAAATTAGATTAAGGGCCAGATATAATTAGTATAATATATTATATATATATATAATATTAGTATAAATCCCAAGTAACTCCGTTGAGATCAAAATCTATTCCTTGGAATGAACCATGCCTGTTTCTTGTGCCTCCAGATCAGTTTAATTAAGGTAATTCAGCTTGCCGAGACGTATACAGGACTTTGAATATGTGTGTGTTCCACCTCTTCACCCATAACTCCTTGTTGTATATGAGGAATCTGGTCTGAGTATGGACCAGGATAATTGTACAGTATACAAATGAAATGGTATTCAGTAACTACCACATGACCCTTCCTTTCTTAAATACTCACAGTATGTGCACATTGGAGAGAGAGTGAAAATGTGACATGGAGTCTTTCCGGAAAAGTTTTTTTAAAAGCAGAATAGATTGTAAATGACCTATTTTTTTAAGTTTTAAAGGTTAGTGTAAAATAAAAATGACAGATAACTTTATACAAGAAAAATGAGCTGTCATTATATCACAGAGTGGAAGTAATTGCTTCCCGTGGAGAAGTTGTGCTTTGTAAAACCCTTAGCAATTCTTAACAATGTTCTATTTAAGTCCTTCTCTTAAATTTTTCCATTATCTGTTAGGATATTTTATTTTAATGCATTCAGTCTGAAATGTTCATTTCTTTCCCCCTGCCAGGTTGTGACCAGACTGATCCATTTGCTGGGTGAGACGATTCTTGGAAGCCTTCAGCAGGGGGGTAAGAAACACTTCCTGGGCTATTGGCTTTATTTGCAGTGCTCAGAAAAGATGTCTAAGGGCCAGATTCAGATCTCAGCTACACTGATACATTTTCCAAGTAATTCTACTGAATTCAGTGGAATACTGCTGGATTTACACCAGTAAATTTGAGAACAGAGAATTCCTGTCAGAGATAAGAATTTGCCCCTGATTATTCCACTTTAGCCAGGAGTAACAATTTCAAGGGAGTAACAATTTCATAAGTACAGAATGAGTGTGCATTGGTAAGATAAATGGGGTGGGGGAATGAAATCAAATGTAATTGGTGCCACTGAGTCCCAAAGGTACTGATGTACATGCACAGTGAAATCTGCTTCAAATATTTGTTGAGAGAGAGGGTTTTCAGGGACAAGGAGCAATACTGAATTCAGTAACCTTGCACAGAATCACATCACACCAAATGGAATCTGCACGCAGGATGACCTAACGAATCTGTAGGTTTCAAAGTAGCAGCCGTGTTCGTCCTCATCCGCAAATAGAACAGGAGTACTTGTGGCACATTAGAGACTAACAAATTTATAAAAGCATAAGCTTTCGTGGCTACAGCCCAGTTTATTGGATGCATAGAATGGAACATGTAGTAAGAAGATATATATACATATATATATATATACACACACACACACACATACAGAGAAGGTGGAAGTTGCCATACAAACTGTAAGAGGCTAATTAATTAAGATGAGCTGTTATCAGCAGGAGAAAAAAAACTTTTGTAGTGATAATCAAGATGGCCCATTTAGACAGTTGACAAGAAGGTGTGAGGATACTTAACATAGGGAAATAGATTCAATATCTGTAATGACCCAGCCCCTCCCAGTCTCCATTCAAAGCCAAGTTAATGGTATCTAGTTTGCATATTAATTCAAGCTCAGCAGTTTCTCCTTGGAGTCTGTTTTTGAAGCTTTTCTGTTGCAAAACTGCCACCCTTAAATCTTTTACTGAGTGGCCAGAGCGGTTGAGGTGTTCTCCTACCGGTTTTTGAATGTTATGATTCCTGATGTCAGATTTGTGTCCATTTATTGTTTTACTTAGAGACTGTCCAGTTTGGCCAGTGTACGTGGCAGAGGGGCATTGCTGGCACATGATGGCATATATCACATTGGTAGATGTGCAGGTGAACGAGCCCCTGATGGCGTGGCTAATGTGATTAGGCCCTCCGATGGTGTCACTTGAATAGATATGTGGACACAGTTGGCATCGGGCTTCGTTGCAAGGATAGGTTCCTGGGTTAGTGTTTTTGTTGTGTGGTGTGTGGTTGCTGGTGAATATTTCATAGAATCATAGAATATCAGGGTTGGAAGGGACCCCAGAAGGTCATCTAGTCCAACCCCCTGCTCGAAGCAGGACCAATTCCCAGTTAAATCATCCCAGCCAGGGCTTTGTCAAGCCTGACCTTAAAAACCTCTAAGGAAGGAGATTCTACCACCTCCCTAGGTAACGCATTCCAGTGTTTCACCACCCTCTTAGTGAAAAAGTTTTTCCTAATATCCAATCTAAACCTCCCCCATTGCAACTTGAGACCATTACTCCTCGTTCTGTCATCTGCTACCATTGAGAACAGTCTAGATCCATCCTCTTTGGAACCCCCTTTCAGGTAGTTGAAAGCAGCTATCAAATCCCCCCTCATTCTTCTCTTCTGCAGACTAAACAATCCTAGCTCCCTCAGCCTCTCCTCATAAGTCATGTGCTCTAGACCCCTAATCATTTTTGTTGCCCTTCGCTGGACTCTCTCCAATTTATCCACATCCTTCTTGTAGTGTGGGGCCCAAAATTGGACACAGTACTCCAGATGAGGCCTCACCAGTGTCGAATAGAGGGGAACGATCACGTCCCTCGATCTGCTCGCTATGCCCCTACTTATACATCCCAAAATGCCATTGGCCTTCTTGGCAACAAGGGCACACTGTTGACTCATATCCAGCTTCTCGTCCACTGTCACCCCTAGGTCCTTTTCCGCAGAACTGCTGCCTAGCCATTCGGTCCCTAGTCTGTAGCGGTGCATTGGATTCTTCCATCCTAAGTGCAGGACCCTGCACTTATCCTTATTGAACCTCATCAGATTTCTTTTGGCCCAATCCTCCAATTTGTCTAGGTCCTTTGCTTCAGGTTGGGGGGCTGTCTGTAAGCGAGGACTGGTTTGTCTCCCAAGATCTGTGAGTGTGATGGGTCATCCTTCAGGATAGGTTGTAAATCTTTGATGATTCTCTGGAGAGGTTTTAGTTGGGGGCTGAAGTTGACAGCTAGTGGCATTCTGTTATTTTCTTTGTTGGGCCTGTCCTGTAGTAGGTGACTTCTGGGAACTCTTCAGGCTCTGTCAGTCTGTTTCTTCACTTCAGCAGGTGGGTATTGTAGTTGTAAGAATGCTTGATAGAGATCTTGTAGGTGTTTGTCGCTGTCTGAGGGGTTGGAGCAAATGCGGTTGTATCATAGAGCTTGGCTGTAGACAATGGATTGTGTGGTGTGTCCTGGATGGAAGCTGGAGGCATGTAGGTAGGAATAGCGGTCAGTAGGTTTCCGGTATAGGGTGGTGGTTATGTGACCATCGCTTATTAGCACAGTAGTGTCCAGGAAATGGACCGCTTATGTGGATTGGTCTAGGCTGAGGTTGATGGTGGGATGGAAATTGTTGAAATCATGGTGGAATTCCTCAAGGGCTTCTTTTCCATGGGTCCAGATGATGAAGATGTCATCAATGTAGCGCAAGTAGAGTTGGGGCGTTAGGGGACGAGAACTAAGGAAGCGTTGTTCTAAGTCAGTCATAAAAATGTTGGCATACTGTGGGGCCATTCCAGTACCCATGGCAGTGCCGCTGACTTGAAGGTATACATTGTCCCCAAATGTGAAATAGTTATGGGTGAGGATAAAGTCACCAAGTTCAGCCACCAGGTTTGCCGTGACATTATCGGGGATACTGTTCCTGACAGCTTGTAGTCCATCTTTGTGTGGAATGTTGGTGTAGAGGGCTTCTACATCCATAGTGGATAGGATGGTGTTTTCAGGAAGATCGCTGGTGGATTGTAGTTTCCTCAGGAAGTCAGTGGTGTCTCGAAGATAGCTGGGAGTGCTGGCAGCGTAGGGTGTGAGGAGAGAGTCCACATAGCCAGACTCCAACGAGAAACTGCTGAGCTGAATTAATATGCAAACTAGATACCATTAACTTGGGTTTGAATAGAGGCTGGGAGTGGCTGGGTCATTACACATACTGAATCTATTCCCTTAAGTTAAGTAACCTCATACCTTCTTGTCAACTGTCTAAATGGGCCATCTTGATTATCACTACAAAAGTTTTTTTCTCCTGCTGATAACAGCTCATCTTAATTAATTAACCTTTTACAGTTTGTATGGCAACTTCCACCTTCTCTGTATGTGTGTATATATATATATATATCTTCTTACTATATGTTCCATTCTATGCGTCCGATGAAGTGGGCTGTAGCCACGAAAGCTTATGCTTTTATAAATTTGTTAGTCTCTAAGGTGCCACAAGTACTCCTGTTCTTTTTTTAATGAATCTGTAGTTTGCTTATCTTGCTGAGTTGCCTAATAGCAAATCATTCAGTATTTAGGTGTTCCCAAGTTTTTATCCTGAGAAATTTCTTGTGAATTGCCTTGGTTGAATTAGTTTAGATTACTAATTGGGTTGATTGTTAGTGGGTGGGAGGAAACTTCCCTTACTGTTTGTTCTTCTTGGACTATAAAACAAAACCAGTTTTAAAAGAAAATAATGTTCTAAGTACTGGTAAGTTTAGAAAACCTCTGTGCTGTGATGCTCATTTATAAGATTTAAAACCATTTACAGAAATATGTCTGTTTCCATGCAACCCATTGCTACCAGTGTGGCTGGGGTTTTAATGGAAGGTAAGAGAGCTAGGCAAACAGCTGACATTGAATTTCCGTTGTCTGCTTTGGACCAAGTACTTTGGGGACGGGAAACAAAAACGATTAGGGGCAGGGAACAGCTTCCGGACAAAGAGAGATTAAAAAGACTGGGACTATTCAGTTTAGAAAAGAGACAACTAAGGGGGGAGACGATGGAGGTCTATAAAATCGTGAATTGAATTGACAAAGTGAATTGTTATTTACCCCTTCATATAACACAAGAACTAGAGATCCCCCAATGAAATAATCAAAGCAGGTTTAAAACAAACATAAGGAAGTACTTCTTCACACACAGTCAGTCGTTGCCAAGGGATGTTGCAAAGGCCAAAAGTATGAGTGGGTTCAAAAATAATGAGATAAGTTCATGGAGGATAGGTCCATCAATGGCTATTAGCCAAGATGGCCAGGTATACAAGCCCGTGCTCCCTAAACCTTCAACTGCCCGAACCTGGGACTGGATGATGGAGGGTGGATCACCTTAAATTGCATAGCTCTGTCCATTCCCTCTGTAGCATCTGGCACTGGCCACTGTCAGAAGGTAGGAGTCTAGGCTAAATGGACCATTGGTCTGACCTAGTATGGCTGTTATGTGTTCTTATGATTAACTTTGCATTGTATCACAGCTTAAAAACATCAGTACATTAAAATTAACCTATAATCCCCACTAGGCTACTGGATATTTCTTGCTTTGCCATTTTGTGACACAATCAGAGAGTAAAAGTAACAACCAATTTATAACTTCGCAGGGCCATTTTAATCTCTCTAATTGTAAGTGGCAGCCAGTTAGGCGGGAAATCATCCCAACAAAGTGACTTGTGCAGTTATGATTGTCCCACTGATGTGGAAAGAATGTTCAGCCCTTCAAGTACGTGTCAGTGTGGCTCCCATTGCAAGGGGCACATGTGCCTTATGCCTGTGAGAGTAGATTCTTTTAGCTAGCAGTGTCCAGGCTGTGCAAGTGTCTGTCCTGTGCCTCCTTACTCTCCCATGTGAGGGCGCAAAGGGCAGAGTGGTCATATATTCCTTCTGGCCTCGGAATGTATGAATCTGTGAAAGGCCAGGCAGTCTCTTCCTTGAAACTTTTAAAGTGGATCACACAGTGCACATCCATCTGGTAGCAGCTGCCTGGTGCGCCTCTCCTGCCTAACATGAATGCACACTCCACCAAAGCACCGGCAGCATTGTTGGCTTACTTCAGAAATGTGCCGATTTTGGAGATTTGCACGGCAGCTGTGTGGAGTAATCCTGTGACCTTCATTAAATGTGCACTTGACATGACAGCCAGGGCAAATGCCAAGCTTGGATGAGCAGTGCTACCGTCTTCGTTTCCCTGATCAGCTGTGACACCTCAGTCATAGAATCATAGAATATCAGGGTTGGAAGGGACCTCAGGAGGTCATCTAGTCCAACCCCCTGCTCAAAGCAGGATGAATCCCCAACTAAGTCCCGCCATCCAAGGATGCTACTGCTTGCCAGTCACCTATAGGGGGATCCACACTGACATACTTGAAGAAGAGAGAACGGTTACTTAACCTATGGTAATTGTGGTTCTTCAAGATGTTGTAGTCTGTGCGGATCACATGTCCCACCACCCATCCCTGCTTTCAGAGTGCTCAGCAAGCATGGGCTTTGAACTGTGATGGAGCTGAAGGAGGGATGCAACCATTTTGGCCTTCATGCCTTTGAAGAGTTACTCCTGGGGGAATTCTGCTCCACTGCGCATGCACAGAATTTATATTCCCCACAGATTTCTTTGCTTCCCTGCAGAAAAATGAGTTTCTGATGGGGAACCAAAAGGGAAGCCACAAGAGCAGTCATGTGACCCCCCCAGCAGTATGTTTCGGGTGCCCAGGGCAGCCAGCAGAGAGGTAAATCACTGTGGGGCAGGAGGCGGGACTGGGAAAGGAATCTGCCTGGTGGCTCCTACGCTGCATCGGGCTCAACTGCTAGTCCTGGCTGGGCTGGGGAGGACAGGACTTCCTCTTCCCGGCATCCAGGGCCAGGTCAGACCCATCCCCAGATTTCTCCTCAGCTGCAGGAAGCTCTGAAAACTCTCCCCCCTCTTCTTCCCCCACTTCCTGCACCCATTGCTCCTCAGCTGCATGGGGAGGGATCCCCGTACGGGGACATCCACCCCCATCTGCCCAGCCCTCGTGCATCCACATCCCCTCATATCCAGATCCTCCTGCCGAGCCTCCCCCCCCCACACACACACACACTCGGAACTTCCCATGATGAGCCCCACTCCCCCTACACCTGGGCCACCCCAACAATCCACTCACACCTGGATCCCCATCAGAATGAGCCCCAACCAGCTGCACCTGGATCCCCACCCCACTGAGCCCCCAGAAAGCCCCCCACACCCAGACCTCCCTGCCAAGCTCCATTTCCCCACCATGCCCAGACACCCCCCTGCTGAGCCCCAGCCACCTTCACCTGGACCCCCCTGCAGAGTCCCATTACTGTTGAACGCAGAACCCCCCAACAAGCTCCTGTGCATCCAGATCCCTCCCGCACCCGGATCTCCCACTGAGCTGCTCACACCCATATTGCCTCACACAGAACCCTCTCAACCCACACCTGGATCCCCCACACTAAGCTCCTCCACTCTTGGATCCTGCTTTGCTGAGCCTGCCTGTCGACACTGAGAGGCAGGGCCATGGAGTGTTTCTGGGGCAGGCCCGCTCCTTGCGCTGTGTCAGGGTTGGGTGCAGCCTCACTGCTGAGTTTGTGTCCCTGGGGGTGGGGTGGGGACCTGCACAGTGATCTCCCACCTCCGTGCAGCCGGTGGCCTGTGCTCCCCACTACCATGGGGGAGCCTCCACATTTATTTGACAAATAAAATTTGCAGAATTTTAGAATACTGTGTGCAGAATTTTTTTTTTTTTTTGACTCAGAATGCCCTCAGGAGTACAGGGTGCATGCTGTGGGTGTAAAATAGAACAGCTGAAGAAATTTAGCCTTCAGTTCTATCCTGTTGCTCTTTTGGCTTTGGTTTTTAGATGTATATATTGGGTCTGACACGTCCTCTAACTGCTGTACGGTATGTACTCAGTGCAAAATAGATATAATAAACCATGGAAGATATTTTCTCCCCTCTGCCTGAGCTATATTTAAGCAGTATTTGCCAACCAAACTCAGCTGTCCAAGAAGTATCCTTTTATACACTGGCATGCTGTGCGCTACAGCACAATGCCACTGTGTCTAGGACATGATGCATCACAGATACCTATACTTCATCTGGTTGAAGAAGTGTTCTCTTTGTACTAAACACTTCAAAGTTTGCTTCCTTGGTCTTGGAGCTTTAAGTGTCCACTTTTAAATGACTGGTAGCGATTGCCAGTCTTTCGGTTGATAGTTTACAGTTCATGTCATTGGTAAGGAGCCATCTGGTCCCATGTGTCCTTGCTGTTTCCAGTCGTCTTGATAAAGCTTTGATACTGACTATACTGCAGTGTTTCTGAACTGTGGCAGTGTCTTTCCCTCACACAGAATTTATTTAAAAAAACTTGTCTGTCTTGGGCTCAGAGTAGACTTCTACAGTTTCTGGTCATACCATAACCATGAATCTCCTGGTATTTGTCAAGCAAAGCATTCTTCCTGGTTAACTGCAAAGGGCCAAATTACCTGGCCCCATTAAATCTATTTGATTAATTATTTTATCATTTGAATGCTGTTTTTCCCCCACTGGTATTTTGAATACCAATATTGTATATGGTAGTCAAGCCATATGAATACCGTGACCCTATTACACTTAGAGTAAAGTGCAAATTGTATTGACAGACCCTTACTGAATACAGGTTCTCAACAAGAGTTTTTCTGAATCAGTCAGAGTAGAATCATAGAATCATAGAATCATAGAATATCAGGGTTGGAAGGGACCCCAGAAGGTCATCTAGTCCAACCCCCTGCTCAAAGCAGGACCAAGTCCCAGTTAAATCATCCCAGCCAGGGCTTTGTCAAGCCTGACCTTAAAAACCTGTAAGGAAGGAGATTCTACCACCTCCCTAGGTAACGCATTCCAGTGTTTCACCACCCTCTTAGTGAAAAAGTTTTTCCTAATATCCAATCTAAACCTCCCCCATTGCAACTTGAGACCATTACTCCTCGTTCTGTCATCTGCTACCATTGAGAACAGTCTAGAGCCATCCTCTTTGGAACCCCCTTTCAGGTAGTTGAAAGCAGCTATCAAATCTCCCCTCATTCTTCTCTTCTGCAGACTAAACAATCCCAGCTCCCTCAGCCTCTCCTCATAAGTCATGTGCTCTAGACCCCTAATCATTTTTGTTGCCCTTCGCTGGACTCTTTCCAATTTATCCACATCCTTCTTGTAGTGTGGGGCCCAAAACTGGACACAGTACTCCAGATGAGGCCTCACCAGTGTCGAATAGAGGGGAACGATCACGTCCCTCGATCTGCTCGCTATGCCCCTACTTATACATCCCAAAATGCCATTGGCCTTCTTGGCAACAAGGGCACACTGCTGACTCATATCCAGCTTCTCGTCCACTGTCACCCCTAGGTCCTTTTCCGCAGAACTGCTGCCTAGCCATTCGGTCCCTAGTCTGTAGCGGTGCATTGGGTTCTTCCGTCCTAAGTGCAGGACCCTGCACTTATCCTTATTGAACCTCATCAGATTTCTTTTGGCCCAATCCTCCAATTTGTCTAGGTCCTTCTGTATCCTATCCCTCCCCTCCAGCGTATCTACCACTCCTCCCAGTTTAGTATCATCCGCAAATTTGCTGAGAGTGCAATCCACACCATCCTCCAGATCATTTATGAAGATATTGAACAAAACCGGCCCCAGGACCGACCCCTGGGGCACCCCACTTGACACCGGCTGCCAACTAGACATGGAGCCATTGATCACTACCCGTTGAGCCCGACAATCTAGCCAGCTTTCTACCCACCTTATAGTGCATTCATCCAGCCCATACTTCCTTAACTTGCTGACAAGAATGCTGTGGGAGACCGTGTCAAAAGCTTTGCTAAAGTCAAGAAACAATACATCCACTGCTTTCCCTTCATCCACAGAACCAGTAATCTCATCATAAAAGGCAATTAGATTAGTCAGGCATGACCTTCCCTTGGTGAATCCATGCTGACTGTTCCTGATCACTTTCCTCTCCTCTAAGTGCTTCAGGATTGATTCTTTGAGGACCTGCTCCATGATTTTTCCAGGGACTGAGGTGAGGCTGACTGGCCTGTAGTTCCCAGGATCCTCCTTCTTCCCTTTTTTAAAGATGGGCACTACATTAGCCTTTTTCCAGTCATCCGGGACTTCCCCCGTTCGCCACGAGTTTTCAAAGATAATGGCCAAGGGCTCTGCAATCACAGCCGCCAATTCCTTCAGCACTCTCGGATGCAATTCGTCCGGCCCCATGGACTTGTGCACGTCCAGCTTTTCTAAATAGTCCCTAACCACCTCTATCTCTACAGAGGGCTGGCCATCTCTTCCCCATTTTGTGATGCCCAGCGCAGCAGTCTGGGAGCTGACCTTGTTAGTGAAAACAGAGGCAAAAAAAGCATTGAGTACATTAGCTTTTTCCACATCCTCTGTCACTAGGTTGCCTCCCTCATTCAGTAAGGGGCCCACACTTTCCTTGGCTTTCTTCTTGTTGCCAACATACCTGAAGAAACCCTTCTTGTTACTCTTGACATCTCTTGCTAGCTGCAGCTCCAGGTGTGATTTGGCCCTCCTGATATCTTTCCTACATGCCCGAGCAATATTTTTATACTCTTCCCTGGTCATATGTCCAACCTTCCACTTCTTGTAAGCTTCTTTTTTATGTTTAAGATCCGCTAGGATTTCACCATTAAGCCAAGCTGGTCGCCTGCCATATTTACTATTCTTTCGACTCATCGGGATGGTTTGTCCCTGTAACCTCAACAGGGATTCCTTGAAATACAGCCAGCTCTCCTGGACTCCCTTCCCCTTCATGTTAGTCCCCCAGGGGATCCTGGCCATCTGTTCCCTGAGGGAGTCGAAGTCTGCTTTCCTGAAGTCCAGGGTCCGTATCCTGCTGCTTACCTTTCTTCCCTGCGTCAGGATCCTGAACTCAACCAACTCATGGTCACTGCCTCCCAGATTCCCATCCACTTTTGCTTCCCCCACTAATTCTACCTGGTTTGTGAGCAGCAGGTCAAGAAAAGCGCCCCCCCTAGTTGGCTCCCCTAGCACTTGCACCAGGAAATTGTCCCCTACGCTTTCCAAAAACTTCCTGGATTGTCTATGCACCGCTGTATTGCTCTCCCAGCAGATATCAGGAAAATTAAAGTCACCCATGAGAATCAGGGCATGCGATCTAGTAGCTTCCGTGAGTTGCCGGAAGAAAGCCTCATCCACCTCATCCCCCTGGTCCGGTGGTCTATAGCAGACTCCCACCACTACATCACTCTTGTTGCACACACTTCTAAACTTAATCCAGAGACACTCAGGTTTTTCCACAGTTTCGTACCGGAGCTCTGAGCAGTCATACTGCTCCCTTACATACAGTGCTACTCCCCCACCTTTTCTGCCCTGCCTGTCCTTCCTAAACAGTTTATAACCATCCATGACTTGTACTCCAGTCATGTGAGTTATCCCACCAAGTCTCTGTTACTCCAATCACGTCATAGTTCCTTGACATCACCAGGACCTCCAGTTCTCCCTGCTTGTTTCCAAGGCTTTGTGCATTTGTATATAAGCACTTGAGATAACCTGTTGATCGCCCCTCATTCCCAGTATGAGGCAGGAGCCCTCCCCTCACAGACATTCCTGCCTGTGCTTCCTCCCGGAATCCCGCTTTCCCACTTACCTCAGGGCTTTGGTCTCCGTCCCCCGGTGAACCTAGTTTAAAGCCCTCCTCACTAGGTTAGCCAGCCTGCTGGCAAAGATGCTCTTCCCTCTCTTCGTAAGATGGAGCCCGTCTCTGCCCAGCACTCCTCCTTCATGGAACACCATCCCATGGTCAAAGAATCCAAAGCCTTCTCTCCGACACCACCTGCGTAGCCATTCGTTGACTTCCACGATTCGACGGTCCCTACCCAGGCCTTTTCCTTCCACGGGGAGGATGGACGAGAACACCACTTGCGCCTCCAACTCCTTTATCCTTCTTCCCAGAGCCACGTAGTCCGCAGTGATCCGCTCAAGGTCATTCTTGGCAGTATCATTGGTGCCCACGTGGAGAAGCAGGAAGGGGTAGCGATCCGAGGGCTTGATGAGTCTCGGCAGTCTCTCCGTCACATCGCGAATCTTAGCCCCCGGCAAGCAGCAGACTTCTCGGTTTTCCCGGTCAGGGCGGCAGATAGATGACTCAGTCCCCCGGAGGAGAGAGTCCCCGACCACCACCACCCGCCTTCTCCTCTTGGGAGTGGTGGTCGTGGAACCCCCAACCTCAGGACATCGCATCTCATGCCTTCCAACCAGCGGAGTCTCCTTCTGCTTTCTCCCCCCAGACATATCATCTGGTCCACTCTCCGCAATGGTACCTGTGGAGAGAACATGAAAGTAACTTATCTCTAGTTCTGTGCTATTCCAATACTTGGAAAAATCACTATAACCCTGCATGTTGTGTTGTATTGGCTGGGAATGTTGTATAATTTATATATCATTACAGTGTGCTCTCCCAGTATAACCCAGCAAATCTGTAATACATGTTACTTAATTTGCAACTTCCTCTGTGTTTAATTTGGTAATTTGTTAAGCACACATTAAAATTGCCACCTGGCACTTAGATTTGGAGGGCATAATTTTGCAACTCTCTTGTGATTCTGCTCTATTTTCCTGCACGTTCCTTGCCATCCTAGAGGCAGAGCAAAAAACTGTTGCTCATGGATTTGTTCTTGGAAGGGCACATTCTCATTAGTTTAGTGAACTAACCTACTCGGTGTTTTATTAACACATCTGTTAGATTGGCTTAAATACAATTGAAGTGATTGTCTACATGGATTCCACTTCTGGTAGGCATGTGCCCCATGCGTGTAAGATTGGATTCTTTTTGCCAGTAGTGTCCACTGAGTCATGGCCAACTGTGTCTGCGAGATGGAACTTCTGCGTGTCTGCTTCTTAGCACGCTATGCAACTTGACTGGTCCTCTGTATGTGTGTGTGTGTGTGTGTATATGCAATGTGAGAGTTTGATAGTAATATTAGTATAGTTGTACAGTGGTGTAGTGTAGTTTTTTCTTTTCTTATGCCTCTAGGAGGATGCTGAAGGCAAGAGAGGCCTGTCTTTAGTGTTTTCTCCTGGATAACTCAATAAGAGCTGCCTCAGAAGCAGGGGCCCTGTAGACCAGAACACAGACTTCCTTGATCAGTGCTTTTGTGAGATGTGGATGAACTCCGAGCTCCTGTGCTCACTGGTCAATAAAATTTCGTTCACTAAGCCTAGCAGAGCATCGAAGTCCTCCTGCACCAGTGATCTGATCTGAGGGGTGGGAAGAACATCGTTCCCACAGGGAGCACAGCTCTAACACCTAGTAAAAGAAGGCATAGATCCAAAAGGTAGTTCGTAGCCTGAATTGGATCCCTGTGACACTCTGGCAAAACTCAGTCATTGAGCACATATGGTTCTGTCTCAGGCAGAAGTCCACACTTTGCCAGGTACCAGCCTCTCTCTGTTGACATAAGTGCACGTGGAGCCAGTGACCCCAGTATCCACGAGACTGGTACCAACTCCTGCGGAACAGAGGCCCCTGGCACAGGCTTTCTTGGCAACAGAGTTATTTTCAATCCACGTAATCTTGCACTCACCACACAGCCCAAGTCATCATTACTATCCTTGCCTGTGAGTGTCCCCTGTACAATACTGATTACCAGTGTAGTCGTGGAGCCAATCAGCTTTTCAGTTCTAGTGGTGGTCAGTACTCAAGCTTACCCTACATCTCCAGCTAAGGTAACCCCACCATTAGAGAAATATTCATTTTCTTCTTCTTCCCAAGCAAATGGGGAGGCATCCCGCATCCGCTCATCTTATTCACACTCATATGACCCCTTCAGGTCTGACAGGGAATCTAGACACCATTAGTGTAGGCATAGACCTATGTGATCTCCAGGAGAGCACTCTCCTAGGTATCCACCCTGGTCGCTCACAGCCTCTATCCCTAGTGGGCCTCTCAGGGGATGTAACCAGCAAAGAAACCTACATCAGCTATCCCTCTGTGACGGGATCCCTGGGGTACAACCTGGAAGTATGGGACCACTATGTCCCCTTAACTCTCCAGCCTGGGCTGTCTTTCATAATGCTTTGCCAGTGACAAGCAGCAAACCCCTCGAGGTGCTGTGATCACTCAGCCATCTGCATGCTGAGGCACACCCAGCTAAATTGTACGAATACTCTACAAGGCTCTCATGAACTATAGGCAGGGAAACCCTAGCAAATCTCTCAAGCCCCCAGCCTTGGACCCCAGAAATATACTGTCTTACACTACTCAAGACTTCTTTTGAACAGTGCAATCATATTAATTAGTTTGCCGCTTTGTCAAAGGAAAGTGGACATGCGCCAGCCTTTGTAACCTGAGCAGATTTCCCAAGCTCCTTAGACAAACTCACTGGGAAGGATAAAACATTAAAATAAGTTTATTAATTAAAGTGGTAGGCATAAAGGTGAGAAAATAAATACCGTAAAAAAATAAAAAGTAAACGTGCATTCTAAATCTTAAACTTTTAGACTAAGCAAGAGTTGAATCAAAAGCTTTTCTCACCCCACTGGATGTTGCAGGTAGGTTACAGTTCTTAAGACACAGGCTGAATTTCCTTCTCAGCCTGGGACCAGTCTCCTCAGTTCAAGTCTTTGTCTTCCCAGCGTTCTTGTTGCCTTCAGTGTAGGTGGGGGAGGGGAGAGAGGTAATCTCATGATGCCACTGTCCATTATCTTATATCCTCAGTCCATGTGCCTGTAAAAATACTGCCCGAAATATGTCCTGGTGGGCCTTGCTGAGTCACAGAGTTGAGCAAGCCCCATCTCTTACAGAATTTGTAAATTTCTTGTTTACAATTCCCCTACTGGTCAGTAGCTCAGGATGGTCGCTTTGCGTGTGAGTCACCTCCTTTGTTGCCACTGGAGAACTAGCAGTGAGCGACTCCCAGACTCGCAACATATTTCAATAACAAACATATAGCAAAATCTCATAACTTCATGCATGCTACCAATATACATATTTTGACAAAACAGTGAGTTTCAGCAGATCATGACCTTTCATATAGTATCTTACATGGCATGCTTTGTACAAAATACCTCAACCATATATGAATGATGACTATGGGGGTTACAGCATGCTTCTTTGAGGTACAGTGTGTCACACCCTCCAGAATTAGTTTCCTTCTCCTATGAAGCTTCGGACAGTAGCTCAAGAAGAGTAGCTGGTGTGGACTCATGCAATGCCCCAGGAAGAAAGGGAAACTGAGGAATAACACCCGCAGATGGAAGAGCGTTTCTGTGTCACATGGCAGATACTTCAGAAATCTTTGGCGATAGTGTAGGAAAAATGGCATATGCCTTCTGCACAGCCTGCATTCCTCCATGTATGAAAGTGTTGCTATGTCAGTTAACAAGGGGCTATTGGAACCAGCAAACATTTATTGCAGACCCCAGTGTCTGTGGCACCTACCTGTAGAAAGATGGACACTATTGAGTCCCTTCAGGTGGGTTTGAATGTTTCACCTATTTCCTGGATCTCTGGTAGTGATGGTGGTGCATGAAAGGTCCAGGCGGCAGGGACCACAAAAATAACTCAGAGACAAAAGATCTGAAAAAGTTAGATCTATCTGTCAGGAAGAATTATTCATCATGAAGTTTGCAGATGTGCCTTGCAAAGTACTGGGCACTTCTGTCGAAGTATGATTACCTTAACTGACACCCAGCATTGCAGGTTATTGAGAAACTCCCACATGAACATAAGCAGGGACTGAAGTCTGTTGTATCTGAGGGACTGTTAGTGGCTCATCCATCCCCTGCAGGCGGCATTGTATGCATCGGCCACAGAATGATCAACGGCCACCTTAGTCATCGTTTGCAGGGCTTCGTGGGTACAATCTTCAGGAACACCCAAGGAGGTGCAGACAACAATTGAGGGCCTCCCATTTGGAAGTTGTGACATAGTCAATGCAACAGTTAATGAAGCCCTGCACTCTGAAAGATTTAAGCCTTTCTCTGTTTCTTGGGAGTCTGCACACCAGACCCGTGGAGAAGGTAATTTTGCTTTAGACAAAGAACTCTCCACATATTATTGTAACCCACAAAAGTCATCAGAATTGCTGAGGAAGAAGCAGAAGTTCCCAAACAGAAGACCCTCTGCCTCTTTGTCCTCTACTGCACATTCCGTATCCACCTCACAGCAGCAAGCTTGATGCCATCATCAAGAGCCATATAGAGTCTTTGGATGGTTTTTCCATCCCTCCCTCACCCCTTTTGGCATTTTGGAGTGGTTGGAAATCTGCCTCAGCCAGTGGGTCTTAGAGATCATCAACGTGGAGTGTTCAGTTCAATTCCAGTCCCTTCCTACCAACTCACCCCTCTTCCCCATTCCTCTTCAGGGATCTCTCTCATGAGATACTGTTAAATCAAGAATTGTCCTCCCGTCTAAATTTCAGAGTAGTAAAAGAAGTGGCTCTGGATTTCAGAGGGAAGGGCTTTTACTCGTATTGTTTTCTGATCCCAAAGGGAAAAGGGTGCTTGCAACACATTCACCCATGATTATTTCAAGTTCAGAATGGCAACTCTGACCTCTTGGAGCTAGCAATGGGATTATGAAGCTGTTGATGCATATTTTCAGGTATCACGTCACCTGGCACACAGAAAATATCTGAGGTCCCAAGTGGGAGAATCTCCCTACCAGTACAGAGTCCTGCTTTTTGGTGTTTTATCAGCAGCAAGGGTATTCACTCAGTGCTTTTTAGTCATTGTGGCTCATCTGAAGAGACCAGGCATTCAGGTATATCTGTACCTCTGTGATTATCTCATTCACCGAAGGTCACCATAGCTGGTGAAAGACTCCATTCACTTAATTGTACTTTTCAGCACACTCGGACTCAGGATCTTCAAAGACTGTCATCACCGTTGCTGACTCAGAGAATAGAGTTAATAAGGGCAGGGCATCAGCAAGGGTTTTTTCCTCCATTAGTATCCTTCTGTTAATTGAATTGTCTCGTTAGACTTACCTCCCACTGGATTAGGCAACTCCCATCTTTTTATGTGCTGTGTGAATGTGGGAAAAATTGGAAAGAGTCCAGCGCAGGCCAACAAAAATTATTAGGGGGCCGGCGCACATGACTTATGAGGAGAGGCTGAGGGAACGGGGATTGTTTGCAGAAGAGAAGAATAAGGGGGGATTTGATAGCTGCTTTCAACTACCTGAAAGGGGGTTCCAAAGAGGATGGCTCTAGACTGTTCTCAGTGGTAGCAGATGACAGAACAAGGAGTAATGGTCTCAAGTTGCAGTGGGAGAGGTTTAGGTTGGATATTAGGAAAAACTTTTTCATTAGTCGGGTGGTGAAGCACTGGAATGGGTTACCTAGGGAGGTGGTGGTGGAATCTCCTTCCTTTGAGGTTTTGAAGGTCAGGTTTGACAAAGCCCTGGCTGGGATGATTTAGTTGGGGATTGGTCCTGCTTTGAGCAGGGGGTTGGACCAGATGACCTCCTGAGGTCCCTTCCAACCCTGATATTCTATGATTCTATGCCAGACATCACCAAGTTCCTTGCAACTGGTGGTTGAAATCAGTGCATCTACCCAATGGTGATCACATGGACATGAGGGTGCAGGTGCCCAAAAAGTACTCTCATCTTCAGTTAGTGGAAGTACTCTCTTTGGGTATACAAAGAAGTACCATTTTCGCTACCATCATCTACCAGTAGGCTGGTGGAGGATGCCTCTGCACTCAGATGGGGAGCTTACCTAGAGTACATTCAAACCCAAGGCCTCTAGATTCCTGAAGAGATTCGTTTTCACATAGATATACTAGAAGTCACAACAATTCCTCTAGTGTGCAAAGCATTTCTACCCCTGCTGTGCAGACTGACAATCCGGGTTATAACAGACAGGGAGGAGCACGATCTTCTCCTCTTTCCAAAAAAACTGTTCATCTCTGGACCTGATCCATTCGTTGCTGGTAGCTCTGCACCTCTCACGGAAAGGTCTAGTGGAGCAGCTTAGCAGTCAATTCGCTGACAGCCATGAATAAATTGTCAGGTACCTGATCCTGCAGAGCCTCTTCTGCTGTTTGCTTCGGACTGGAAAAGGAAATGCCAAGCATCCTGCTCAAGAGGAGGAGTTTGAGCCAAGAATCCCTGTGGGATGCTTTTCTCATGTCATAGACTCCCGGGGTAATGTATGCTAGTCCACCAATCATGTTACTATCAAGGGTCTAAGGAAACTCAGGCCCCATCTACACTGGCAAGTTTCTGTGCAGTAAAGCAGCGTTCTGCGCTGTAACTCCTGAGGTGTGCACACTGCCAAGCCACTGAGTGCGCAGAAACTGCGCAATTGTCGTGCTGTAAAAAACCCACCCCGACGAGCGGCGTAGAGCTTTCTGCGCTGGGGGTACAGCGCTGCTGTGCCAGTGTAGACACCATGGTGATGACAGCGCTGTGATTGGCCTCCGGGAGGTGTCCCACAATGCCTGTTCTCACCTCTCTGGCCATCAGTTTAAACTCTACTGCCCTGCCCTCAGGTGACCAACCGTGAGCCCCACCCCGGACATTCCTTGGGAAATTTGAAAGTCCCCTTCCTGTTTGCTTGGTAATGTGAGCAGTGGTCTCAGCGCATCTTTCCAGGTGACCGTGCTTGCTCCATGCACCAGGCGATTCCCCGCTTGGAGCAATGCTGAGCTGCTGGATCTCATCGGCATTTTGGGAGAGGAAGCTGTGCAGTCCCAGCTGCGCTCCAGCCATAGGAATTAGGATACCTATGGGCAGATTTCTCGATGCATGACAGAAAGGGGCCATGACCAGGACACACTGCAGTGCAGGGTCAAAGTGAAGGAGCTGCGGAACGCCTACCACAAGGCGTGGGAGGCAAACCGCTGCTGCGGTGCTTTTCCCATGAGCTGCCGGTTCTACAAAGAGCTGGACGCGATACTCGGTGGCGGCCCCACCTCCACTTCAAAGGCCCCTGTTGATACTTCGTTGGCTCATGTGCCAGTCGAGAGTGAACCAAGCCAGGAGGAGGAAATCTTGGACGAAGAGGGGGAGGGGGACCCAGAGGCAGAGGATAGCTCGGAGACCAGAGATGCATGCAGTCAGGAGCTCTTTTCTACCTGGAGGAACCTAGCCAGTCACAGCAGTTGGATCTTGGCGAAGCACAAACAGGAGAGGAGACCCCTGGTAAGTGGATCTGATTTGGGGAATTGCTGAAGCGATTTGTTGAGGGAAGGAGGGTTGCAGAAAGCAGGCTTGTCTCCCACTGCATGCCTATTCTGAGTGGTGGAACAGGCTGTTGATAGACTCCCTCACTTCATGGGAATCTCCCTCAGAGATCTCCAGGAAACTCTCATGGAGATACTGGGCAATCCACTGCTGCAGGTTCCGCAGCAGAGCTGCTTTGTTTATTGCCCCATTAAGGGTAACTTTCCTGCGCCACTGTGCTGTCACGGGTGGGAGGGGGAGAGGACCATTGCTGCAAAGAGGTGAGCCGCATAGGGGCCAGGACGGAAGCCACAGGCTTGGAGAAGACCCTCTCTTGATTTCCTGCTCACCCTCAGAGAGATCTTCCATAATCATAGAATCATAGAATCATAGAATATCAGGGTTGGAAGGGACCCCAGAAGGTCATCTAGTCCAACCCCCTGCTCAAAGCAGGACCAAGTCCCAGTTAAATCATCCCAGCCAGGGCTTTGTCAAGCCTGACCTTAAAAACCTGTAAGGAAGGAGATTCTATCACCTCCCTAGGTAACGCATTCCAGTGTTTCACCACCCTCTCAGTGAAAAAGTTTTTCCTAATATCCAATCTAAACCTCCCCCATTGCAACTTGAGACCATTACTCCTCGTTCTGTCATCTGCTACCATTGAGAACAGTCTAGAGCCATCCTCTTTGGAACCCCCTTTCAGGTAGTTGAAAGCAGCTATCAAATCCCCCCTCATTCTTCTCTTCTGCAGACTAAACAATCCCAGCTCCCTCAGCCTCTCTTCATAAGTCATGTGCTCTAGACCCCTAATCATTTTTGTTGCCCTTCGCTGGACACTTTCCAATTTATCCACATCCTTCTTGTAGTGTGGGGCCCAAAACTGGACACAGTACTCCAGATGAGGCCTCACCAGTGTCGAATAGAGGGGAACGATCACGTCCCTCGATCTGCTCGCTATGCCCCTACTTATACATCCCAAAATGCCATTGGCCTTCTTGGCAACAAGGGCACACTGCTGACTCATATCCAGCTTCTCGTCCACTGTCACCCCTAGGTCCTTTTCCGCAGAACTGCTGCCTAGCCATTCGGTCCCTAGTCTGTAGCGGTGCAATGATCACATCCTGTGGAAAGTGTGGGGACAGGAATGATTATCAGGCCCCCCCTCCCGACAGTGCTGGCTCTCCCCAAGAGCCACATGCCCAGCGTACAGCAGGGTTCAGGAAGAGTGATTTACCCTGCCCCTGTGGCTACTCACCATTTTGGGGGTCTTGTGGCTCATGTGTGCTTGCCTGGGGTCAGCCAGTTAGTGACAGGTGTGTGAGTACTGGCTGTGTTTTAAAGCACTGTTACAAACTGTTTAAAGTAGTGTTACAAACAATACTGCTTCTGTAAAATGTTGCATTTAAACTTCACAGAGATGGCCTTGGGAGGCCAGTCTCCCTTATCGGCAACAGAACGGCTGCGCAGAATTAGAAAGTGACCACGAAGAATTAAGGAGGACTTTCTCCATGAGGTTATGATGCACTCTGCCGCTGAGAAACAGGAATCGCAGGAGTGGTTGGATAACGAGAAGAGGGACCGAAAGGAGAACGTGGCACACCAGAAAGAAGTCACGGAACAGCTCTTAAACATTATGGAGCGCCAAGTAGACACGTTCCAGGCGATACTAGCTCTGCGAACCAAGCACCTCTGCACCCGCCCTTCCCTGCAGCTGCTGTCACAAAACTTTCCCATGCACCGCCCCCCACACCACTAACACACTGTTATCAACCTCCTGGCTCCACTCTACCCGCAGCATTCCACTCCTCCCTCCCCACAGTCCAGCGGTGTAGACTAGCACTACCCACTGCACTCAACACCCATCCCTCTGCAGTTTGGCCCTGCTGAAGAACAGCACTCGCTGCATTGTACTCCAAAGGAGAAGGTTGGGTATGATCCCTGGACATACACAAATCTGTAGCCGTCCCAGGACCCCTCCTCCTCTGGTGACCTTCCCTTCCCCCAACCCCCTCCCTGCTGATGTATTTTTGTCATTTGACTCTCTCCTCCATTTGTTTCTTTTAATAAAAGAATTGTGTTGTTGGTTTGAAAGCAATCTTTATTCTATTAAGTGAAAGCAAAAAGAGCACAGCAAAGCAATATGCAATTATGTTAAACCCCCTTATAGGATCATGTGCACCAGTCACCTCCTGGGATTACAAACACTGCAATTCCAAGCATAGCAGCAAATATTAGTGGCTTTCAGCTTCAAATTGCTGCCTCAAGGCATCCCTGATCTTTATGGCCCCGCGTTGTGCCCCTCTAATAGCCCTGGTCTCTGTCTGTTCAAACTCAGCCTCCAGGCACTGAGCCTCTGTGGTCCAGCCCTGAGTATAGCTTTCACCCTTCTCTTCACAAATATTATGGAGCATACAGCATGCGGCTATAAGCATAGGAATATTGTCATCTGCCATGTCCAGCTTCCCATACAGGCATCGCCAGCGGGCTTTTAAATGGCCGAGTGCACACTCAACAGTCATTCTGCGCTTGCTCAGCCTGTTGTTGAACCGCTCCTTGCGACTGTCAGGTTGCCCCATGTATGGCTTCATAAGCCACAGCATTAAGGGGTAGGCAGGGTCTCCCAAGATCACAATGGGCATTTCGACTTCCCATACGGTGATCTTCTGGTCCAGGAAGAAAGACCATGCTTGCTGTTGATAGTTGTAAAAAGGGTGAAAGGTGAGGCAATATCAATTCAAAGACTGTTGTATTAGGGAATGCTATGATTAGTTTAGATTAGATCCATCCATGAAGGTTAGAGCCTATTACACCAGGGCTCAGGCCACTTTTGTGTCATCTCCCAATTTCAGAAATTTGCAGGGCAGCTATGTGGGGATCAGTCCACACATTCACCCAGCACTGTTTCTTAATTCAAGCCTCAAGATCTGACAGAGCAGTCTTCAAATCATTATTTTAAATTGACCTTGTAATCAGGAAGTGGGTGCAAGGAGTCCTCTGTTTGCTAGAAACCAGAAGAGGAATCCAGGTGGACAATCAGTCGAAGAAGAGAGAATGGTTACCTACCCTACAATAACGGTGGTTCTTTGAGATGTGTTAGAATCATAGACTTTAAGGTCAGAAGGTACCGTTATGATCGTCTAGTCTGACCTCCTGCACAATGCAGGCCACAGAATCTCACCCACCCACTCCTGTAACAAACCTCTAACCTATGTCTGAGCTACTGAAGTCCTCAAATCGTGGTTTAAAGACCTTGAGGTGCAGAGAATCCTCCAGTAAGTGAGCCTTGCCCCACGCTGCAGAGGAAGGCGAAAAACCCCAGGGCCTCTTCCAATCTGCCCTGGAGGAAAATTCCTTCCCGACCCCAAATATGGCGATCAGCTAAACCCTGAGCATGTGGGCAAGATTCACCAGCCAGACACCCAGGAAAGAATTCTCTGTAGTAACTCAGATCCCACCCCATATAATATCCCATCACAGGCCATTGGGCATATCTACTGCTAATAGTTGAAGATCAATTAATTGCCAAAATTAAGCTATTCCATCATATCATCCCTTCCAAAAACTTATCAAGCTTAGTCTTGAAGCCAGATACGTCTTCTGCTCCCACTGCTTCCCTTGGAAGGCTGTTCCAGAACTTCACTCCTCTGATGGTTAGAAACCTTCGTCTAATTTCAAGTCTAAACTTCCTGATGGCCAGTTTATATCCATTTGTTCTTGTGTCCACATTCTTCTCCCTCCGTGGTATTTATCCCTCTGATATATTTATAGAGAGTAATCATATCTCCCCTCAGCCTTCTTTTGGTTAGGCTAAACAAGCCAAGCTCATTGAGTCTCCTTTCATAAGACAGGTTTTCCATTCCTTGGAGCATCCTAGTAGCCCTTCTCTGTACCTGTTCCACTTTGAATTCATCTTTCTTAAACATGGGAGACCAGAGCTGCACACAATATTCCAGATGAGGTCTCACCAGTGCCTTGTATAATGGTACTAACACCTCCTTATCTTTACTGGAAATACCTCGCCTGATGCATCCTAAGACGACATTAGCTTTTTTCACGGCCATATCACATTGGCGGCTCATAGTCATCCTGTGATCAACCAATACTGCAAGGTCCTTCTCCTCCTCTGTTACTTCCAAGTGATGCGTCCCCAGTTTATAACAAAAATTCTTGTTATTAATCCCTAAATGCATGACCTTACGCTTCTCACTATTAAATTTCATCCTATTACTATTACTCCAGTTTACAAGATCATCCAGATCTTACTGTATGATATCCTGGTCCTTCTCTGTATTGGCAATACCTCCCAGCTTCGTGTCATCCGCAAACTTTATTTGCACATTCCCGCTTTTTGTGCCAAAGTCAGTAATAAAAAGATTAAATAAGATTGGTCCCAAAACCGATCCCTGAGGAACTCCACTGGTAACCTCCCTCCAGCCTGACAGTTCACCCTTCAGTGTAACCCGTTGTAGTCTCCCCTTTAACCAGTTCCTTATCCACCTTTCAATTTTCATATTGATCCCCATCTTTTCCAGTTTAGCTAATAATTCCCCATGTGGAACCATATCAAATTCCTTACTGAAATCGAGGTAAATTAGATCCACTGTGTTTCCTTTGTCTACAAAATCTGTTACTTTCTCAAAGAAGGAGATCAGGTTGGTTTGACATGATCTACCTTTTTTAAAACCATGTTGTATTTTTTCCCAATTACCACTGACCTCAATGTCCTCAATTACTTTCTCCTTCAAAATTTTTTCCAAGACCTTGCATACTACAGATGTCAAACTAACAGGCCTGTAGTTACCCGGATCACTTTTTTTCCCTTTCTTAAAAATAGGAACTATGTTAGCAATTCTCCAGTCATACAGTACAACCCCTGAGTTTACAGATTCATTAAAAATTTTTACTAATGGGCTTGCAATTTCATGTGCCAGTTCCTTTAATATTCTTGGGTGAAGATTATCCAGGCCCCCCGATTTAGTCCCATTAAGATGTTCAAGTTTGGCTTCTACCTCGGATGTGGTAATATCTACCTCCATATCCTCATTCCCATTTGTTGTCCTACCATTATTCCTAAGCTCCTCATTAGCCTCATTAAAGACTGAGGCAAAGTATTTGTTTAGATATGGGGCCATGCCTAGATTATCCTTAACCTCCACTCCATCCTCAGTGTTTAGCGGTCCCACTTTTTTTGTTTTCTTCTTACTTATGTGGCTATAGAACCTTTTACTATTGGTTTTAATTCCCTTTGCAAGGTCCAACTCTACATGGCTTTTGGTCTTTCTCACTTTATTCCTACATGTGTTGTCCACATTGATTCCGCAATCCACCCTCCTTCCCTGCTACTACATCTGGATTCTCTCCTATACCATCCTTCCTATACCTTCCCTCCTATACCATCTGGATTCTGTGTTGCTGATGGAACTGAGAAAAAGTTGGACCTGCTCTGCATTTTATTCTCTCAGTTGAGGGACACGAGAAAATCTGGGGTATAAGTGCAACCCCAGTGGACCCTGCTGGCCAAAAGAATCTGAGCTGACTGGCATGGGGTGTATGCACAGCAGAAGTGGAATCTACATTGACAGTAAATTTCAAAGAACTTCTGACACTTGGGGATTCACCCAGACCAGTTGTGTCACCACCTGCCCTGTAACCCCTGGCTGCTTCTGTGCTGTGCAGCTTTGGCTCAGTGTAGCCTGCTCACAGTACAGTGGCTTCTCCCTGGCTGCCACTAGCCTGGTTACTTCTTGCAGGTGACACCAACAGCTTGTCCAATCCCAAGTCTCCCCAAAACCATCTCTCCTGCAGTGTCCAGTCCCTCTCACTGGACCCTTACAGAAGCAAAGTTCGCTGCCTCCAAGGAGAGAGAGCACACACCAGTCTGGTTGCCTGGCTGAGGATTTTACCCTTTGGTTTAATACACAGCACTGAGATGGTTTTGTGATAAAAGAAGGCTAAATTTATTAACAAAGAGCAGATGTTTAAGTGATAATAAGTAAGACTAGAAGAGAGTTATGGATATAAATAAAACAAAACAAAACACACTTGCTAGTGACTAAAACTTAATTTCAGCAAGTTACAATCTTTGTCTAAGCAGGTTTCTCACCTGCTGTCAGTTTCGAGCTACTCTTTCCTCCTGGGTCAAGAGGAGCCACATTTCATGAGCTCAAAAGGTGCTGGTGCCCTAGGTGATGGATGATAAAATGGCTTTTTGCTTCTGCTTATGTCTTCCAAAAGTTCACTGACCCTGTTTCAAGAGGCAGGAAGGCTTCATGGGGATGCAACCTCTGTTCCCCAACAAGATTCTTAAGTGGTCACGTTCCCCACTTGCTTGCCTGATGGCTTTGTTTGCCTTACATGTAAATGCCCTTTTCATTGTCTTTGGTCTCACCTTGTGTAATTTACACTGGAAACACAGTCAAACTGGCGAAACAGCATTTCTTTTTCAAAGACTGGCTGGGCTTAGGCACTATTTGCCAAACACATTTTAGGAACATGTTGGTAGCACACCTCTATAATTCTTTATACGCTGCCCGTACATACACCACACAATATTAATGACCAGTGTGTTACCAGTTTTCATCTGGCACATTACAGATTATGACAACAGTGAGTTAGAGGCAATGAGTGTGTCAGGCCTGATGAGAGTTTGGTTTGGTGTGCTATCTGCCAGTGTATAAATAACGATAATAAAATGGCTAAACCCTGTTTTCATTGCAGATGCAGAAATACTTCAGACAAAAAAACATAATTTCCTCTGACTCATTCTTTTAAAATAAAGATAAGCTAGAGTCTTGATGGAGGCAAACTTCAGTCTGTTGAATGCAAGTGTTGTTAAAATGACGAGAGAGTCTAACTGATAAAAGGAATGAATCAGGTACTAAAAGTAAACTTCCCCCAGGAGGACTTGAAAGGAGATGAAATGAATCAGAACAGCAGTGCACCTGTCATTCTCTTCCTTGATGCTGTGAAAGCTAAAGAACTTTTTTGTTATAAAGAAGAGGTAGCAAGAAAAAATGACCAATGTACAAGAGAGAAATAAGATAAACTAATTGAGAAATCTGTTTATCGTCTCTGAAGCATATTATCTTGCCTCCTATAGATGAACTTTTATCTGGTAGAGTGCTGACGTTCTGCATGTGCAGAGTGAGCAAGATGAAAGATTATTGGGAGGTTTTTATTGTTTTACTTAGTGCACAACACAACAAAAAGACTGATTTTAAAAATATGGGCTTTAAAATGTAAATTTTACTAACCGCTGGTCAATTACTTTTAATCACTGTCAGTGCCTGTGTTGGAATGTGTGTGTTCCCCAAAATATACAATATAAAAAAGATCAGGAAGGGGAAAACGTCTGTTAGACTTCAGAGAGATTAAGGGAAAGTTACTCTGTTCTGCATATATAAGGGGTTTGGGCTAATTATAGTCCTCTCCTCCAGGACTGACTTATCATAGAATCATAGAATATTAGGGTTGGAAGAGACCTCAGGGGGTCATTTAGTCCAATCCTCTGCTCAAAGCAGGACCAACACGAACTAAATCATCCCAGCCAGGGCTTTGTCAAGCTGGGCCTTAAAAACCTCTAAGGATGGAAATTCCACCACCTCCCTAGGTAACCCGTTGCAGTGCTTCACCACCCTCCTAGTGAAATAGTGTTTCCTAATATCCAACTTAGATCTCCCACATTGCAATTTACGACCATTGCTTCTTGTTCTTTCTTCTGCCATCACTGAGAACAGCTGAGCTCCATCCTCTTTGGACCACCCTTCAGGTAGTTGAAGGCTGCTATCAAATCCCCCCTCACTCTTTTCTTCTGCAGACTAAATAACCCCAGTTCCCTCAGCCTCTCCTCGTAAGTCATGTGACCCAGCCCCCTGATCATTTTTGTTGCTCTCCACTGGACTCTCTCCAGTTTGTCCACCTCATTTCTGTAGTGGGAGGCCCAAAACTGGACGCAATACTCCAGATGTGGCCTTACCAGTGCCAAATAGAGGCGAATAATTATTTCCCTCTTATGAAACTGGATTCTAACAAGATCATTGCTATTTTGCAGGAATTGATGTGCATTTGTATCAATAATTCACTTGGTTCTGGGTCCACATAGGTACCTATTCTGGGTGAAAGGGATTCTTAAAGGAATATGAAAGTAGTTTGGACCTAAAAACTTCACCTGCTGTTAAATTCAGAATTTAGTGAGGAAAGCTTCCATAGAGAGCGTGCCAGCATCTGAGCTGCGTGTAAGTTGTAATTACTGGCAATACACTGGTTGTAGTCCTTGGAAAGAAAGCATCTTCACCTACTCTTGGTCCTTAGTCTATTGTCTCTCTCACCAACAGAAGTTGGTTTAATAAAAGATACTATCTCACTCCCTTGTCTCTTTATTGAAATGTGCCTGACAAGCATGGACATGTGAGACAATATATATTATATGGATTTCTTGGGGAATCCGTGGGGAGTGGGTAATGCCAGAACTCTGGTTATGCAAAAAGTCCAGCCTTTTGAAACTACACACTGAGGAGGGGTGTAGCTGCTGATTACCTGTTCCTGAGCAAGAGTCCAAGCTGCATAAAGAAATGACTGATTTCTCCACCCTTCATTCTGGTTCCTGATATAAAGACTGATGTGAAGTTGTAACCACAGGGAAAACCCATTTGTGGAGTTTGAAGGACTGTCAAGTATCAGAGCCCTACATTGGACTTGGGGGTAATCTCATTTCAGGTTTTCTAGTATGTGTGTAGGTTTTTACTGTTTTTACGTGTTTTCTCTGTAATGCTTTTACCTTAAGAATAAAGGTGCTTGCTTAGAAGAAATTGGGTGGTGACTTGTAACTGCTGGCAATACACTGATCATAGTCCTTGTAAAGAAAGAAATGCACAGGTGCTGGCCTTTTAGGCAGACAGGCTTGCTGGGGATATCACAGTGTAGATCAGGGAACTGTGCAGTCTTATAACCCTTTATAAACCCCGCCCAGGAAAGGTGATGGCTGGGAGTCTGAAACTTTAAGTGGGTGCCCTTGAGGGACTGCAGAGCGGGAAATACAGGTGCAGTTATTCTGCAACTTTGACAGTAGTAATACAAAACAAATGTTGTAGAGCATACCTAGATCTAAACTTCTCAGCTGAACTGGATAAGATAGTGGTTCTCAAACTTTTGTACTGTTGGCCCCTTTCACATAGCAAGCCACTGAGTGTGACCTCCCCCCCCCCCCTTATAAATTTAAAACACTTTTAAATATATTTAACACCATTATAAATGCTGGAGGGAAAGCGGGGTTTGGGGTGGAAGCTGACAGCTCGCAACCCCCCATGTAATAACCTCACGACCCCCTGAGGGGTCCCAACTCCCAGTTTTAGAACCCTTGGGATAAGACAATCCTCAGCTTAGTTACAGTAGAAAGATGAAAAAACTTCTTGCATCTCTCAGAAGCGTGTGACATTATTGATATGAATTGTGACCATATAGATCATTGTTGCAACCAGGGTCCTATGGTTGCACCAGATCTTGCACAGAGGAGGTCGACTGGGGTGTCTATGGAAAGGTTTTAGTTTGCTGATTATGATTATGCTTTCTGTATGTGTGTATCATTTTTGTTTTTGAAGTTATGAATTTTGGCTATGTACTTGTATCTCAAAGTGTTTGATTCTAAGTAGCCTCCGTGAAGCTTTTGGTCAACTTCTTGAGAAAGGACTATTCTCAGTAAGTGCCCAATCAAGAAACACTTAATTGACAATGGGACTTTGGGAGATGCCAATCCACATCTGAGCTTTCCTGGGAACGTTCAAACTAACATTGTAAACAATGGCGTCGGCCTGCAGAAAGTGGAATCATTCATGGACATGTGACTTGCCCAGGTGGCTACAAACTCCATCTTGTTGCTGTGACTTTGCACAGAGGAACAAAGGGGTTTCCTCCCTCAAGAGAGAGAATATAAAAGGCCCTGGAAACCTCTCCATTTTGTCTTCCACTGGCTCAAGAGATGGCCTCTCCACCCCAAAGAGATGCCTGAAAGAAACTGGAACCAAGGACAGTAACTACGGGGGGGGGCGCGGGTGAGTGGTTGCTGGACCCAGACTAGGAAGGAATCCAGTCTGTGAAAGAAGCTTATTGGAACATCTCTGGGGGTGAGATTTCATCTGTAATCAGGTTTCAGAGTAGCAGCCATGTTAGTCTGTATTCGCAAAAAGAAAAGGAGTACTTGTGGCACCTTGGAGACTTACCAATTTATTTGAGCATAAGCTTTCGTGAGCTACAGCTCACTTCATCGGATGCATACTGTGGAAAATACAGTGGGGAGATTTATATACACACAGAACATGAAAAAATGGGTGTTACCGTACACACTGTAAGGAGAGTGATCACTTAAGATGAGCTATTAGCAGCAGGAGAGTGGGGGGAGGAGGGGGAGAAAACCTTTTGTAGTGATAATCAAGGTGGGCCATTTCCAGCAGTTAACAGGAACGTCTGAGGAACAGCTTTCACCCAGACCACATCACACGATCCGTCGTCTACAGCCAAACTCTACGATACAACCGCATTTGCTCCAACCCCTCAGACAGCGACAAACACCTACAAGATCTCTATCAAGCATTCTTACAACTACAATACCCACCTGCCGAAGTGAAGAAACAAATTGACAGAGCCAGAAGAGTACCCAGAAGTCATCTACTACAGGACAGGCCCAACAGAGAAAATAACAGAACGCCACTAGCCATCACCTTCAGCCCTCAACTAAAACCTCTCCAACACATCATAAAGGATCTGCAACCTATCCTGAAGGACGACTCATCACTCTCACAGATCTTGGGAGACAGGCCAATCCTTGCTTACAGATAGCCCCCCAACCTGAAGCAAATACTCACCAGCAACCACACAACAGAACCACTAACCCAGGGACCTATCCTTGCAACAAAGCCCCTTGCCAACTGTGTCCACATATCTATTCAGGGGACACCATCATAGGGCCTAATCACATCAGCCACACTATCAGAGGCTCATTCACCTGCACATCTACGAATGTGGTATATGCCATCATGTGCCAGCAATGCCCCTCTGCCACGTACATTGGCCAAACTGGACAGTCTCTACGTAAAAGAATAAATGGACACAAATCAGATGTCAAGAGTTATAACATTCATAAACCAGTCGGAGAACACTTCAGTCTCTCTGGTCACTCGATTACAGACCTAAAGATCGCAATATGACTACAAAAAGACTTCAAAAACAGACTCCAACGAGAGACTGCTGAATTGGAATTAATTTGCAAACTGGATACAATTAACTGAGGCTTGAATAGAGACTGGGAGTGTAAGGGTCATTACACAAAGTAAAACTATTTCCCCATGTTTATTTCCCCACCCCCCACTGTTCCTCAGACGTTCCTGTTAACTGCTGGAAATGGCCCACCTTGATTATCACTACAAAAGGTTTTCTCCCCCCCCCACCCCCCGCTCTCCTGCTGGTAATAGCTCATCTTAAGTGATCACTCTCCTTACAATGTGTACGATAACACCCATTTTTTCATGTTCTCTGTGTATATAAATCTCCCCACTGTATTTTCCACAGTATGCATCCGATGAAGTGAGCTGTAGCTCACGAAAGCTTATGCTCAAATAAATTGGTTAGTCTCTACGGTGCCACTAGTACTCCTCACCTGTAATCAGTTTCTTAATGTATTAGGCTTAGACTTGCGTGTTGTGTTTTATTTTGCTTGGTAACTTACTTTGTTCTGTCTGTTATTACTTGGAACCACTTAAATCCTACTTTTTATATTTAATAACATCATTAATTTCATATTAATTAACCCAGAGTAAGTAATTAATACGTGGGGGAGCAAACAGCTGTGCATATCTCGCTATCAGTGTTATAGAGGATGGACAATTTATGAGTTTACCCTGTATTATACAGAGTTTTATACAGAGTAAAATGGATTTATTTCATATTTGTGGTTTAGGCTCCCAGAAAGCCTGAGTACTGGGAAAGTCTCTGTTAACTAAGCCCCTGAGCTGAGTGGATCTCAGTTTCAGTGAACTGCAGGGGGGTGTGGCCCAACCTCTTGGTCAGTGCTGTAGTTGACTAGAATGTCTTACTCAGCAAGACGGGAGTGGAGGGAAGCCTTCTCTGGCAGGGGGGTTTGTTCTCAGTGGTATCCCAGCACATCTAGCGACGGTCCTGAGGGAGTTTCTGTGACTGAACCCATCACAGTGGCAGGGTAAACTCATTCCAAGGCCAGAAGGGACTATTATGAAAATCTGGTCTGACCTCCTGTATAACACAGGGCAGAAACTTATCTGAAATAATTTCTAGAGCAGATTGTTTAGAAAAACATCCAGTCTTGATTTAAAAACTGTTGGCAATGGAGAATCCACCATGATCCTTGGTAAATTGTTCCAATAGCTAATTACTCTCACTGCTGAAAATTTATACCTTACTTCCATTCTGAATTTGTCTAGCATCAGCTTCTAGCCATTGGATCATGTTATACCTTTGTCTGCTAGATTGAATGCCCATTGTGAAATATTTCTTCCCCATGGAGGTACTTACAGAGTGTGATCAAGTCACCCCCTTAGCCTTCTCTTTTTCAATCCAAATAGATTGAGCTTCTTGAGTCTATCACAACATAAGGCATGTTTTCTAAATTCTTCTATTATTCTCATGGGTCTTCTCTGAATCCTCTCCAGTTTACCAATACCCTTCTCGAATTGTGGAAATCGGAACTGGACACAGGATTCCAGCAGTGGTTGCACCAGTGCCAAATACAGAGGAAAAATAGCCTCTCTGCTCCTCAAGATTCCCCTCCTAATGCATACAAAGATAGTATTCTCCCTTTTGGCCACAGTGTCACACTGGGAATTCAAGTTCAGTTGATTATTCATCACAAACCCTAAATCTTGTTCAGAGTCACTGCTTCTCAAGATAGAACCCCCCCATTCTGTGTGTATAACCTACATTCTTTGTTCCTAGATGTATATGTTTACAGTTAGACATATGAAAACACATTATTTGCTTATCCTCTGCTTACAGGCAATCCAGATGGCTGTATATTAGTGATTTTAGATGTTAGGGGGCTTATTCCTTCACCCACTTACTTCCCTGGTCCTTCTTGCATGAACAGAGAGGAACAATACCCGAAGTCCAAAGGTGCAAACAATTTGATGTTTATTGGGGTGAACTTCCAGCAAGCATGATTCCAGTTTCCTTCCTTAGTATCCCCCTTCCCAGCTCTGACACCACAGAGCCTTACACCTGTGTCCCTGTTCCCATTCCTGCCCTTAGCCAAACATGATTCCAATTTCCCCACCCCCATTCCCCGTTCCCATTTCCCCCCCCCCCCCCCACACCCACTCACTTCCTGATTGACTGCAGACTATATAGTAAAACTTGAGTTCTGCTTAGCTATACCTTAACCAATCATTTTACTGAAGTTTAACTAACCAATCCTAACATATTGTAACATGATTATGTAACCAATTATATCCCACCACCTTAATTAGTTTACACCCAGCAAAATTAATTATACAGCAGACAGGAACAATCACAGAACCAGACAGAGATTATACAGACAAACAATAGCAAAGTGGGAACTCTAATGACAAAACAATACAGAAGTGAGGATTTCACATCCCAGCTATTGATAAGTGAGTTCTTGCCAGACAGGATGCTATCAAACTAAGTTTCCTTTTACATCTTCTAGGCACTTCCCTTTCTCTGGAGGCGATAGGCATTATCAGGACAGGATTGTATTCCTAACAGCCCAATAGCACCTTATTTCAATGTGACTAGTTTGGAATGTGAGGAGGTGACTGGTCGCTTCCCAGCTTATGGCTGCCTCTGCTGCTTAGCCAAAGGCCTTAGCCTAAGCACAGGGCCTCAGACTGTCACAGTAAGAGAAGGACCTTACACTGGCAGACAGTGATTTTGATTCTTTCTTTTATACCTGTATAACTAGCCAAGTGATAAGAATACACCTAAATTCTTAGAGTATAGGCCTTTACAGACAGGCCTGAATATCTATATCCTAACACTCCACCCCTTTTTTTTCTTTTGGGATCCTCCTGCCCCGGTATCCCTGGAAAAGCATAGGACATATGGCGACACATTTCCTGATAGGGCCAGGCATCAAGGTGGAAGGTGTCGCTGTTCCATTTGTCCCACTGCCCCTTGTGTAGTATAGTGCCCTGCACCTTCTCTCATACGGGAATACCACACCTGTTCCAATTAGTGTTCCAGACTTCACATTATAGTGGGCCCGAGAAGGTTGGGTCTGGGTTGTCTAATATACTGTAGGGTTTGGAGGGCTTACTACATTACTTATAGGTTATCTCCATATGCAGCGTAACACAAGTACAGTTAACAATACAAAATCCACAGCAACACCGAATTAGTGACCTGTGCTCTTCATTATTTACCACTCCTTTGGTGTTGTCATAAATGCCACTGAATGCATCCGATGAAGTGAGCTGTAGCTCACGAAAGCTTATGCTCAAATAAATTTGTTAGTCTCTAAGGTGCCACAAGTATTCCTTTTCTTTTTGCGAATACAGACTAACACAGCTGCTACTCTGAAACCTGTCATACAGCTAAGGGTAGCTTGGAATTCGTCCTTACCTGTAAGGGGTTAAGAAGCTCAAATAGCCTGGTTGGCACCTGACCAACAGGACCAATGGGGAAAGAAGATACTTTCAAATCTTGGGAGGGGGGAAGGTTTTGTTTGTGCTCTTTGTTTTGTGTGGGGGTTCTCTCTTGGGACTGAGAGGGGCCAGACAGAAATCTGTCTTCTCCAACCCATCCCAATCCAAGTCTCCAATATTGCAACCAGTATAGGTAAGCCAGGCAAGGTGGATTAGTTTATCTTTTGTTTTTCATGTGAATTTTCCCTGTGTTAAGAGGGAGGTTTATTCCTGTTTTCTGTAACTTTAACGTTTTGCCCAGAGGGGAATCTTCTGTGTTTTGAATCTAAATACCCTGTAAAGTATTTTCCATCCTGATTTTACAGAGATGATTTTTGCCTTTCTTTTTTTTTAAAAAATAAAATCCTTCTTTTAAGAACCTGACTGATTTTTCCATTGTTCCAAGACCCAGGGGTTTGGGTCTTTGATCATTTTGTAACCAATTGGTCAGGATAGTATTCTCAAGCCTCCTCAGGAAAGGGGGTGTAAAGGCTTGGGAGGATTGCTGGGGGAAGAGGAACTCCAACTGGTCCTTTTCCCTGGTTCTTTGTTAAACCACTTGGTGGTGGCAGCGTTACTTAAACCCAAGGTACAAGGGAGAATTTGTGCCTGGGGAGTTTTTAACTTAAACTGATAGAAATAAGCTTAGGGGGTCTTTCATGCGGGTCCCCACGTGTGTACTTTAGAGTTCAGAGTGGGGAGGGAACCCTAACAGGTGTCATGTGCAGACTTTATCAGCAATGATTTTATGTTTTTTTCCAGCTCATTAATCAAAATGTTAAATAGTGTACGGCGAAGAACTCAATCCTTGCAGGACCCCACTAGTGATAGTTCCCTATTTATAATACATTTGTATCAGTTAGCCAGCTTTTAATCCATTTAATATGTACATATAAATTTGATACCTTTTTAGTTTTTTTAATTAAAATATCATGCAATACCTTACAGAAGTCTAAGTATGTTACATCAACACTATTAGTTTCATCAATCAGACTTATAATCTCATTAAAAAAAGATACCGAGTTAGTTTGATAGGATCTGTTTTTCATAAACCCATAAGTTTGCACTGAGCCAACCAGACAAAATAAAAGGAGCATAGGGAACAGGTGTTAAGTATTTTCTTAACTGCGTAAGTTGAAGACAGTGAACATTTTGAACTTTGAACCCTCACGACTTTCAAATTCATCAGAAACAAAAAGAAAAATGTCTAATTGTGTTGTGTATGTATTTGGAAAGGGTGTTTAGACTGTTGCCTAAACGATAAATGAAATGTATATATGGTCAAATGAAAAATTGAATGCAGTGAATTATCTCTTATTTAGTATCTACTGTGTGTGATGTTTATATATTCATGATAATTTTCCAGCCTATTTTACATTAGCTGTTCCTTCAGAATATTCCATAACCAGGGTCTAGGGACCTGAGAAATGGGATAGAGATCATTAGACATAATTGATGCTTTTGACAAAGAAATAGCTCATTGCCATGCTGGCTTGTGCTACCTAAGCGACAGAACAATTGGGGCTCTAAAGTTAGGGCCAGCGGTAAGAGGCAACAAGCAGGGCAATTGCCCAGGGCCCCATCCCATAGGAGGCTCTGCGAAGCTATCTTATAGGTGGCGGGGCTCGGCCTCTGGCTCCCACCCCAGGTGCTGGGGCTCGGGGAGGGAGCGCTACCTCCACCCCCTGACTCACTTCAGTGAGCCACCCAGCCTGTGGGTCAGTGTGAATGCCTCTGCACCCAGTGCTGGCCCCAGCCCCAGAGACTATTGCACTCACCTCCCCCCCCTGAAAATTTGAGGGGGGAGGAGCAGGTATTGGGGGAGCACAACCAAAATTATAACTCAAAGGGGGGACTCCGCTCACAACATTTGAAAATTGCTGTACTAAAATCTAAAAAAAAAAAATTACTGTATTGCAGAACAAATTTGTCTGGCATATTTTTTGCAAACTCATTTGCTTACTGAATTGCAGCTTCATCATGTTTTTTTGATTTGTTACATCTGCACTTTGAAAGAATGAATTGCTTGCGTTCGATTGGTGTTGGATTGAAGAAAGATAGTGGAGTAAAATTAGGTGATCACTGAGGCCAGTCTGGGATTTGGGGTGTTTGAAAAAAGTACTTTATTTTCCATTAAAATTACATTAGGTTTAAGTTAAACAAAACTGCTAATAAGTTACATAAAATTACGGCGGGAAAAAGTAGAGCCAGAGATGAAATGCTCATTTCCCAGTGGTGCTCAAAAAAGATGTGCTTCTGAGGAAGAGGCCAAACGCTTGGGAAAATATCCTAAATTAGCTACATTCTTCACACCATAAGAGGCAGAAAGTGGGGAATGTTTGACTTCTGTCACTCTGTCCACTGAGAAGTCACCTTTGAATTTTGAGGAGCAAGCTGAAACTGGGGATAACGTTCAGGCCAAATCTGAGGACACTGATCTGTGAGGTGAGTCCACTGAGGTCATTCTGACATTGTTGGATGCTTTACAAAGGAGAACTATTAGATTAACCTTAAAAATGGTGACACGATTCTCTGATCCTGGCTTCTGTTTTAAATGTCTGCAGATAAAGTATTTTGTTTTTGTTATACTCTTTTTGGAAAATGCAATCATTCCTTTTTGAAGGACGGCTTCAATGCGTGGAAGCACATTCATTCTTGTCTCAAAGAGCATGAATGCTCATCAGCACATTTATGCAGTATGGAGGCATGGCAGAATCTGAAAGCAGGGATCAATGGCGATAAAACTGTTGACAGTGTCAATATGGAGTTAATTGCAATGGAAAGGAATTATTGGGGAACTGTTGTAATGAAAGTCATTTGCATAGTTGTTCAGCAGAGTGGAATCTGGATTTTCATGGAACTACAGAAGAACAACATGATCCAATCAATGGAAATTTCCTTGGTCAGGTTGAACTGTTGGCAAAATTTGACCCTGTAATGAATGAACACCAGTGAATTGAGAAAAGAGAAATTGCCAGTCATTACCTCAGCAAAGATATTAAAAATGAATTGATTGCTAGAATGGGAAAGTATATCCTTCATGTCATTGCTGAAAGAGTTAATCATACAGAATGTTTGGTGTGATAATGGACAGAACTGCTGACAGCAGCCACACTGAGAAACTGTCAGTTACACTCCGCGTTGTTAATTGTGAACTATCTGTTGGGGCTTCAGCTACAGAACATTTTACTGGATTCCTTGCTGTTGAGGCCACTACTGGCGAGATGCTATATGACACTTTTTTCGTCCACCTTGAGAACTTGAAAATTAGTGTTTATGACTGCAGAGGACAAAGCTATGACAATGGAAGCAATATGAAGGACAAAAGACAAGATGTCCAAAAAATAATATAGAACATTAACAAAAAAGCGTTGTCCGTGCCCTATGGCTAGTTACAGTATGAATTTGGTCATCTTCGATGCTGCTAAATATCTGTGCTGTATGTCACATTTTTGGGGGTGTTACAGTGTGTTTTTCTTGTTTTCAGTTCTTCTGCTCAGCGCTGGTCCATACTTACAAGTACATTACCCAGCTTACAGTCAAACAGTTGTCAGACGCTCACTGGGAGTCTCATATTGACCATTTTAAGGTGCTTCGATATCACCTAACTGAAGTGCAGTGTGCTCTTGAAGCACTCGTTGATCATGCAGTTCAGAAAAGAGATGGTATGACAGCCTCAGAGGCAAGAAGCCTTCCATGAGAGATCTCTTCAGGGCACTTCATAATCTTCATTGTTGTATGGCATGATGTTTTGTTTCAAATCAGTCACGTAAGCAAACTCCTTCAGAGCCCCACTGTAGGGATGCCACTAGCCATCACCTTCAGTCCGCAAAGTTGCAAGCATTTGGCTCAAGAAATGGGTGACATTGATGCTGATGACTTGAATCTCCAGAAATTCCCAGCTGTAAATGCTTTGTCAGCTGGGGTGTCTAATTTGCCTCTGGAGATGTTAAACAACATCTACGCTGAAAAGTTGTTGGATCTGTACCCAAACCTAAGCATTGCATTGTGTCTCCTTTTGTCTGTACCCATAACCATGGCCTCAGGAGAGAGAAGCTTCTCGCGTTTAAAGTTACTGAAGAACTATTCACAAGATCATCTGAATGGTCTGTCTGAAACTTCAGTTGAACACGAAATTTGTTGCAAGTTGGACATCTCTAAAATAATGGAAGAATTTGCCTCCTCAAAGGCAAGGAGGGTCCACTTCTAAGTGATTTAGATGAGTTTGTCAATGTGTTCTGATTTGGTTATTTTCTTGCATAAAAGTGCTTTTTATACTGTATTATTATGATTATTATGAATGACAGTAGTAGCAGTAATCATAGTAGTATGCTCCTGGGGGAATTCTGCGCCACTGCAGTTCTCAGTACACCCTGAAGTAAGGAAGTGGCACGCAGGAAACTCCATGCAACTCCAGGACCCAGCATCAGGCTGTTGCTCCCTCTGGATACCTGGGCTCTGGAGGGTAGGAGTGCAGGTGTCTGGCCTGTGGGGGCTCCCCGCAGCTGGAATCTTGGGGAGCGGGGGTGCGGGTATCTGGGCTGGGGGGGCACCCCTCAGCTGGGATCTTGGTGGTGGTGTGGGTATCTGGGTTGGGGGGGGGCGCCCCACGGCTGGGCTCTGGAGGTTGCGGGAGGGAGCAGAGAAACAGGTACTGGGTTGTCGTAGGAGTTCCTTTAACTCTCTGCTCCTGGGGGAAATTGTGTGTGTGTCAGTATTGTTACAGACATATTTGCTGACAGGTATTTTGAAATAAATTACCAAAATAATTGAAACGGGTGTGATTATGTGGTGTTATTTTGACAAACAAAATATGCAGAATTTTGCAGAATTTTAAAATATCAGGTGCAGAATTTTTAATTTTTTTGTCGCAGAATTCCCCCAGGAGTAGTAGTAATATGACTGTCACAATATTCATAAAACCAAAACATTGCAGAAATCCAATGTGCAAGCAGGTAAGGAAGGCAGGATGGGGTCCCACTCCTTAGTTTCTGTCCTGGGACCCAGCGAGTCTAACGCCAACCTGTGTAAAATAGGAATCTTCACATTTAATACCAGAAAATAAAGTACTGCAGGGTTCTGGTAAGATGTGCTTGTTCACTCACATTAATGCAGAAATCAAGAAAGCTGCTTAATAGGAACCTGCAGTTATTAGTGTGAAAAGTGTGAGAGCACTTTTCTATTGTGGAAATGGTCCCTTCCTTATCACATTCCCTCAGGGGTCTGGAATTCCCCACCACAAATGCAAAAAGAAAGGACAGTGGAGATTTCAAACCCTAATATGGACCATATCTGAAATGACCTCCTGGATATTTGCTTATTTCCCTGATTGGGAAGACTATACAAAGTGTGTGTTGATTCCTAGAATCCTTTGACCCATGGAAATAGGTTGTTACTTTTTGTTAACTAAATGAGTTCTTTCCCAGGCCAAGAGGATGCCTGCCGTCTAAATTCATTATGCCAGGGCTGAGCTCTGATAGGGTGAGAAGCATCTTTGGTCTCTCAGGGGAGCCTGGATTAGGTGAAAATGCATCCCACTTCTCGTAGTCTCAGAATCTGAATTTTGACATTGCCTGAATTTTACCCAAAGTCTGCCCCTTCAGCAACTGAAAATAAGAGTCTGCGTGCACCCTGTCTAGAATGGAATAGTCTGTAATATTTCCCTTGGCATAAATAGAGGATATTGTGCATCTCACAGATTAAACAATTCAATAATTATTTCCCTATAGCCTGACAATTGAAAAGGAGACCTGGTACCAAAAGGGAATGCAGCTTTCTGGTTGGCTAATTACATACTTTTTTTTGGCAGGTCATCCTCTTGGATTGCATACCACTGGCAGCAAGTGGGATGCTGGAAACGCTGCCAACAACCTCTCCACCGTAGCAATCATGCCAGTGTCTGAAGAGGTACCACTTACCGCCTTTACTTTGGAGCTCAAACACGCTGTCAGTGCTATTGGTAAGAGCTTGTCTGTATGTTACTGCGAATCGTAACGTTCTAGCAAAGCATCAGTCAGGCTGTCTGTCACTGTGTATGACAGGCTGCTGCTTGGCTTGGAAGGGAAATTTTACAACAGGGGCACAGAATGAGGCATTTTATTCGGTAAAACAAAATGATGTCTGTTGTCATGAAAGTCTTTTCCCAGGATTTTAAAAACTAATTATTGCTTCTTTTAATTAACCCTTTCTCTCCTGCTTTTAATGTTATTGGAGAAACTCCATGGTACAGCGCAAGCCCTGTGATTCCTGAGAGGCATCAGAACTCAGCCAGTAATATGCATTAGTTATTGTAGTCATGGGTGTGTTCCAGGAGCTGCTGTTCCAAACAAGATTGTCCTTCGAAATGCACAGTGATGTGAATATGTAACACCAAATTCTTGTTTAGAGTTCTCAAAAGTTGTGGAAGTGCCCTTGAGCCTCATTTGTTTTCTTCACCCTGGTTCCTAGTCCTGTGTATGGTGGGCTTGTGCCTTCTCAGTGCTGGATGGGTTCGTTTTCATTTGTCTGGAGAAATTTAACGAGGAAAAATGGGCATGTTGTTCGCATGTCTCCCCATTGGAGCCAATTGGCACCGCAGTTACCAACCTGCTGTTGAGTGTTTTGGGAGTTACTGGGAGCTTTCCTGCAACTCATGCCGATCTACAGGTTATTTCCATAGAGTAAAATGTAATGTGTGGAAAACATAAGGGTTATGTGCCATTCCCTGCTTACTCCGTCCTCCTTTTTACTGGGCCCATGATTGTACATGTTAGAGCTGCTGACCCCATGTCATTTTATTCAAAGGAAAGAGAAGGGGATAGACAGTGGAGATAGAGCAACTTATGTGAAAGACGAGTGCTTTGCTGCTCAAGGGACATTACTGTCATGCCTATGGAGTTGTTGCCCTGTAACATTTTAAGACTTATTTTCAGATCTCTTCCATCGACACCAGTTTTTCTTTCAGGAAAAACACATATCAACCTGTTGCTTGTGAGATTCCCGTAAATAAGAAGGTACACGTGTACGCTCATCTACATGGTGCATTAACCATAACCACCATGCACTAGGGGTCTGACACAATGCCTGTTGGCATCATTGGAGGATTTCAGTGGGTATCGGACATGCTCTGTGAGCGAGAGGGCATGTGTTCACCTATTTTACTGGCATTTTGTAAGGAACACTGGAAAAATTTCTAGTTTTATATTCCCTTGTGGCATGAATGTTCAGTTTGAAACAGATACCCAGAAAGAACCCTGCAGGCCATGTCTTAGAGAGAAGGACCCCTATTGTAGTTAGTTCTTTAGACATAATACCTTCAACAGTGTCCCTTTGATCTAATTTATTTAGTGTAAGAAGTGGTCATCACGATGCATATGCACAGAGAGGACTTAGGTATGGAGAACTTGAAACTTCAGGGAAAACATCCTGTTTTGTGCCTTCAGTAATAATAATCCTGTCATGAGCTAGTACGCCACCCTACATAATTACCAAATGGAATGACATGGTTACCTGGCTGTCTCCCTTAAAAAACAAATCCAATTTAGTTGAACAGCAAATGGTTCATCAAGACCAGCTATCCCGTTTCACACTTCAGGTGTTTTTGAATCCAAAGTACTAGCTGGTCATGAGAATGTCTGGATTTCTGAAACACAAGGTGGGTGAAGTAATATATTTTATTGGACCAACTTCTGTTGGTGAGAGAGACAAGCTTTCGAGCCACACCGGCCAGATCTATCCTACTTTGGTAAAACTTGCATCGCTCAGGGGTCTGAATAAGCCACCTGCGAGCAACGTTCGTTACACCGACCTAAGTGCCGTTGTGGACAGTGTTATATCGGCGGGAGAGCTTCTCCTGCTGAATATCTACCACTGTTGTGGAGGTGGATTTATTATTCTGATGGAAGAGTTCTCGCCCATCGGCATAGAACATCTTCACTGGACGCGCTACAGCAATGCAGCTGCACTGATGTAGTGCCTCTAGTGTAGACTAGCCCACAGAGCTCTTCTTCAGGTTTGGGAAAGGTACTCCCAGCATCTCAGCAAAATCCAAGATGGAACAGATTGTTTAGCATAAGTAGTTAGCACATATTGTAAGGAACCATTCAAGGTAGATTGGCCCATTTACAAACACCTCTGAAGTCACAGGACAAAAGGGGGTGTTAGTGGTTTACAGATTGTTGTAATAAGCCATAATAAGCCATACGGACCCTGGACTTCAGAAAAGCAGACTTTGACTCCCTCAGGGAATTGATGGGCAAGATCACCTGGGAGAATAACATGACGGGGAAAGGAATCCAGGAGAGCTGGCTGTATTTTAAAGAATCCTATTGAGGTTACAGGGAGAAACCATCCCGATGTGTAGAAAGAATAGTAAATATGGCAGGCGACCAGCTTGGCTTAACAGTGAAATCCTTGCTGATCTTAAATACAAAAAAGAAGCTTACAAGAAGTAGAAGATTGGACAAATGACCAGGGATGAGTATAAAAATATTGCTCGGGCATGCAGAAGTGAAATCAGGAAGGCCAAATCACACCTGGAGTTGCAGCTAGCAAGAGATGTTAAGAGTAACAAGAAGGGTTTCTTCAGATATGTTAGCAACAAGAAGAAAGTCAAGGGAAGTGTGGGCCCCTTACTGAATGAGGGAGGCAACCTAGTGACAGAGGATGTGGAAAAAGCTAATGTACTCAATGCTTTTTTTGCCTCTGTCTTCACGAACAAGGTCAGCTCCCAGACTACTGCACTGGGCAGCACAGCATGGGGAGGAGGTGACCAGCCCTCTGTGGAGAAAGAAGTGGTTTGGGACTATTTAGAAAAGCTGGACGAGCACAAGTCCATGGGGCCGGATGCGCTGCGTCCGAGAGTGCTAAAGGAGTTGGTGGATGTGATTGCAGGCCCATTTGCCATTATCTTTGAAAACTCATGGTGATCGGGGGAAGTCCCGGACGACTGGAAAAAGGCTAATGTAGTGCCCATCCTTAAAAAAGGGAAGGAGGAGGATCCTGGGAACTACAGGCCAGTCAGCCTCACCTCAGTCCCTGGAAAAATCATGGAGCAGGTCCTCAAGGAATCAATTCTGAAGCACTTAGCGGAGAGGAAAGTGATCAGGAACAGTCAGCATGGATTCACCAAGGGCAAGTCATGCCTGACTAATCTAATTGCCTTCTATGACGAGATAACTGGTTCTGTGGATGAAGGGAAAGCAGTGGACGTGTTGTTCCTTGACTTTACCAAGCTTTTGACACGTATTCTTGTCAGCAAGTTAAAGAAGTATGGGCTGGATGAATGGATTATAAGGTGAATACAAAGCTGGCTAGATTGTCGGGCTCAATGGGTAGTGATCAGTGGCTCCATGTCTAGTTGGCAGCCGGTATCAAGTAGAGTGCCCCAAAGGTCAGTCCTGGGGCCGGTTTTGTTCAATATTTTCATAAATGATCTGGAGGATGGTGTGGATTGCACCCTCAGCAAATTTGCAGATGACACTAAACTGGGAGAAGAGGTAGATATGCTGGAGGGTAGGGATAGGATACAGAGGGACCTAGACAAATGAGAGGATTGGGCCAAAAGAAATCTGATGAGGTTCAAGAAGGACAAGTGCAGAGTCCTGCACTTAGGACGGAAGAATCCAATGCACCGCTACAGACTAGGGACCGAATGGCTTGGCAGCAGTTCTGCAGAAAAGGACCTAGGGGTTACAGTGGACGAGAAGCTGGATATGAGTCAACAGTGTGCCTTGTTGCCAAGAAGGCCAATGGCATTTTGGGATGTATAAGTAGGGGCATTGCCAGCAGATCGAGGGACGTGATCGTTCCCCTCTATTCGACACTGGTGAGGCCTCATCTGGAGTACTGTGTCCAGTTTTGGGCCCCACACTACAAGAAGGATGTGGAAAAATTGGAAAGCGTGCAGCGGAGAGCAACAAAAATGATTAGGGGACTGGAACACATGAGTTATGAGGAGAGGCTGAGGGAACTTGGGATGTTTAGTCTATGGAAGAGAAGAATGAGGGGGGATTTGATAGCTGCTTTCAACTACCTGAAAGGGGGTTCCAAAGAGGATGGCTCTAGATTGTTCTCAGTGGTAGCAGATGACAGGACAAGGAGTAATGGTCTCAAGTTGCAGTGGGGGAGATTTAGGTTGGATATTAGGAAAAACTTTTTCACTAAGAGGGTGGTGAAACACTGGAATGGGTTACCTAGGGAGGTGGTGGAATCTCCTTCCTTAGAAGTTTTTAAGGTCAGGCTTTACAAAGCCCTGGCTGGGATGATTTAATTGGGGATCGGTCCTGCTTTGAGCAGGGGGTTGGACTAGATGACCTCCTGAGGTCCCTTCCAATCCTGATATTCTATGATTCTATGATAAATCCAGTGTCCCTGTTCAGTCCATGATTTTCAGCATTTAGCAAAGTAATGAATTTAAGATCCGAGGCTCGTCTTTCGAAAATGTTGTGCAGGTTTCCTTTGAGGATGAGGACTGATCAGTCAGCTATAGAATGATTGCTTTATCAAAAGTATTGACCCACAGGTGATAGGATGTTTTTGTCTTTTCCTGTGTGAGTTCATTCCAGAGCATTGTCTGATTTCACCCATAGTTGTTGTTAAGCTCTGTGTGGCTTAAAAGCTTGTCTTTCTCACCAACAGAAGTTGGTCCAATAAAATATATGACCTCACCCACTTTGTCTCTCTAATATCTTGGGACCAATATGGCTACAACTATACTGGATTTCTGAAGTAATTCTATGAAATAGCCAGCATAGTTAGCTCTGAATCTTAGTGAAATCTCAAAATGGAGCTGGAGGTCCTTAACTGGCATGATGTGAAATAATTTATGTACATTCAGTGATGGACATAAATGATTATGTTAACTGATAGAAAATACCTTTCTGAATGCTGCTGTGAGTTAATACAGTAGACTTTGTTCATTTAAAACTTGTTTGCTGGTCCAGAAGATATGGCCTGATAGACAGCCGGTGCTGGGAGTGCTAACACTCCAGTTCCCACTAAATTCTAGAATTTTTATGATGCTATGCTGGTAACTGCAGTTTCAGAGGCAGGATGCATAGTTCATTCTGTGCTTTGTACTTCATTTCATGTACGGATCTCCAGAGCTACCCTTCTTGTAAATACGTATAAATACATGTCCTAAGATGGACAAAGGAGAAGGGCTCTTGGCTCTTTAACACAGAAAAGACACTGAAGGCGGTGTGGGGCTGGGGCTGCTGTTCGTACTTGGAAGGCTTTGTGCACCTGAAACTCTGCTGGAGGGTGGAGTCCCACTGCCCATCTGCTGGGCTCCAGAACAGAGCAAGGAAAGGGGAGGGTTCTGAGCTCAATTGCAGAGAAGCAGCAGAGACTTCCATTTTGTGTGGAGTTCCTGGGATGCCCTTCTGCTGCAGAGGTGAGGAGCAGGAGCTTGAGAGCTCCACGGGGAGCTGCCAAGGAGTCCAGGACACGCTTTGCAGGGTGCTGGGAGGAAGCCCCCACCTTATGGAACTGCAGACACTTTTGTGCTTGAAAAGGTAAATGTCCTAGTAATCAACCAGCTTAGAATCTCCAACTTCTATGTGCAAGAAATGATAAGTGGGGACCTGTTAAACTGGGCAGTTCATTAGGCTTTTTCACCTCTTCAAGCATAACACTTTGTGCAGTCCAGTGTGCAGATGTGTGAGCATGTGTGAATTTGTTAACATTGTAAAGGGTTTACTCCTGTGTGAGAAGTGGCTAAAGAATCCTGGGATACTTGGTTAAAAATAGTAACTGTGAATCACTTAGCTGTAGCTCACGAAAGCTTATGCTCAAATAAATTGGTTAGTCTCTAAGGTGCCACAAGTACTTCTTTTCTTTTTTTAAAAACTCTTGTAATTTGAAGTGTTCATCCTCTCCTGTTGGGAATCATAAGGCAGGAATTGTTGTCCTCTCCGTTAATCATAATCTTTTCAGGACAATCCCTGTCCTGGGAAAAGTTAGGGAGAGAATGGAGATAAGACAGAATGGAAGCTAGATTGCAACCTAAACTGCTATTGACCTCTCCATAATATGATATCGTTATGATTTACGGCAGAAAACTACAGCTGGATCCTAAGTGCCCGGCAGATAACTTCAGTATGTTTTAAAAAAAAAAAAAAAAAAAGCCACACTGTCTATTTTTGAAACAAAATGGCTGCTCATGTTGAGACCCTACCGTAACAAAGGGGGGCAAGTTTTCCTTTGTTACCATCTGACTTCCCTATTGTCCTTTTCACTTGCTTCTTGTGAGCAGACAATACTGTACGAGAACAACCTCATCAGCTGAAGAATGGAGCAGACAGCCACAGTGGGAGGGTAAAGTGCCATAAACACAGACACCGCATAATCCAGAACACAGCCAATAGACCAGATTTTTAGCATACTGAAGTTGAAATTATTCATTCATCAGGTCTTGTTATTGTTTATCCAACCCTGAAATACTCTGAATCTATGGTTAATCTTCTGCCCATGTTATTCTGTATATATAAAAAAACCACAAGTGTACAATATATAATTCACCTCTCTCACACATTCTATTTTTGAAGGGATTTTAATCCATCCATTTTAATTAGGATTATAAACAGGAGAGAAGTATCATCTCAAATTCTCTGGAAGCATTTTTTCCTCTTTTATAAAATGTAATTGTAAATCATTTGTCTATTCCTTAGTGGGCACAGAGCAGAAACTATGCTTTGTGGCGTCTCAGATTATTGATAGTGTACTCCAGTGACAAAATTAGTAATTCAGAGTGATTTGCATCCCTCCTCTCCCCCATTTTAAAAAAAATGGAGTTTATAGTAAATCCTCCCATTTTATCTAAATTTCACTTCACTGGTTTATTTAAGAAAATTTGGGGATTCAGCCCAACAATAACTATCTGCTTTGATACTCTCCTTAGCTGTGGGGGAACCCTAGCAAAGATAGGGGCAGCGACTTGGCCAAGGTCATGCAGGGAGTTAGTGGCAAACTGGGGCTAGAGCCATCCTCTCCCTGAGTGTGGTGGTGATGAAAATATTGCATTTATCATGCACCTCTGAACTCCACACCTGCCCTTCTTTTATCCCATGAGAAAGGGTACGTTCCCAGCTTTCCAAAGGGGTGACTAGCACTTGTTTCTAGGCCTGATAGATCCCTAAAGATGTGATCTTAAAATAGTGGCACTTGGTATGAAAAAAGTATTTTATACATACATACACACACACACACATTCTGAAAGTCTCAACCAGAAAACTTTCCATTTACTATGGATGTGAATTTCAAAGTATAAATATTGTGACAGGGTCAGGCCAGATGGCTACAGGAGAGTGATAGAAGGCAGATATATTAGTCCCAGGTTAAACAGGTCCCTTTTCCCTGGGTAAGGTAACAGGGGCAGTTCCAGAACAATCAGGAACTTGCTGGAACCAGTTAAGGCAGACAGGCTAATTAGGACAACTGGAGCCAATTAAGAAGCTGCTAGAATCAATTAAGACAGGCAGGCTAATCAGGGCACCTGGTTTAAAAAGGACCTCACTTCAGTCAGTGCAGAGCGTGCAAGGAGCTGAGAGTGAGAGGGCATGCTGCTGGAGGACTGAGGAGTACAAACGCGATCTGGCATCAGGAGGAAGGTCCTGTGGTGAGCATACAGAAGGTGTTGGGACGAGGCCATGGGGAAGTAGCCCAGGGAGTTGTAGCTGTCACACAGGTGTTACACAAAACACTGTGAACAGCTGTGATCCACAGGGCCCTGGGTTGGAACCCGGAGTAGAGGGTGGGCCCGGGTTCCCCCCAACTCCTGATTGGATATAGGAGGAGTTGACCTGGAGTGTGGGTCCCACCAGAGGGGAAGGTCCCTGGCCTGTTCCCCGACCCACTAGGTGGACCAGCAGAGACTGTGGGGATTGTTCTCCTTTCTTTTTCCCATGCTGGCCAGTGATGAGGTTAGCTGAGTGAACGGCAGGTTTAAGCCACTAGCAAAAGTGGCCAAACTGAGGGCTGCCGTGAATCTCTGAGGCGAGCAAATCCGCCAATAAGCGCAGGACCCACCAAGGCAGAGGAGGAACTTTGTCACAATATTTATTATGAAACTTAAATGTGAAGCAGAAATGAAGTTAGAACGCCAGAAAGAAAAGATTCATGTGAGCCAGTTAGGGAGTGCTCATTAGCAGGAACAATTTGCTTGGTTAACTTTACTTTACATAAAAGGATTTACCTCTAAGAGAGTAAGCAGAAACTTTCTGACTTCTCATGAAACAGTAGTAGAACTCAGCCAGCTGTGAGCCAGTTTTCTTTTCCTGTGTACCTGGTGGAAAGCCTCTGATGAAGAGCACGCTAGGAATGCAAAGAATTATTTCCCAAGCCAAAAAAGGCCAAAGAAACATCCTGCATAAATAGAAAAAATTTTATTAAGAACACGGAACACGAAAGGATTTTTTTTAGGTAAGATTGATAACTTGACAGCGTCCTTTTTAAATTATACTTTTCTATTTTTACAATAATTGTGCTGATTCATTCCAGCATGCTTGAAATTCTTTGGAATAATTACCTTTGCACATTTGTCTAAACTGCTTTTTCTTATTCTCTCTCTTACCTTCCTAGTTTTGATTAAGTAAACAGCAGCTACTCCCAATAGCCTGAAGCTCTGTTGTTAAAATGGGAGCAGATTGGAGATGTAAGCAAATTCTGAAAGAAGTTAAGTAACTGTTGGGCTGTCGAATTAGGCTGCTGAAAGTGAATTGTTACATAGCATTACATTGAAAGGGTAGGGAAATCCCCACACAGGTGAGAACAGGCTCATTTGGTATCTGTGACATATGGTTCCTTTGTACAGATTTGATGCTGTTCATTAGTATCACTTGTCTGGTCAGAAAAAAAAAATCTCTTTTTAATAGAATAGCTGATTGCAAATTATAACTTGGAAGCCACCTCAGTGGTTTCACTACTTTTACAGAGGAACAAAGTACTCTAGGTGTCGCATTATGAATGATGCATTGATTAAGTCACTGGGTGCCAGTCCCAGGGTTCTATGCAACTATGAATGAAGCGGAGCAGAACTTCTCATTCTCTTTGCCTGAGATGGAGGCATTCTGTCGGAGGGGTGTCAGGCGGGACAGTGCAGAGTAGTCCTAATGTTTTTAACTGATCACATTCTGCAGATCACTTATAAAACTGCTTTAGTTCTATAATAATTATTTATTTAATACTTATATTGTAGTAGTGCCTAGAGCCCTAATAAGGGATTATTATAACCATTGTACTAGTTGCTGTATATAAATACAACAAAAAGACAGTCTCTGTCCCAGAGAGTTTAAATGAAGGGAGCACAAGGTAACAGACTAGGATGGTCATGATCAACATAATAAGCTTATTTTTATGGCTGACTTAGAACAACGGTTCCTCAGCTCTCGTCCCCTAATGCCCCTACTCTACTTGCGCTACACTGATGACATCTTCATCATCTGGACCCATGGAAAAGAAGCCCTTGAGGAATTCCACCATGATTTCAACAATTTCCATCCCACCATCAACCTCAGCCTGGTCCAGTCCACACAAGAGATCCACTTCCTGGACACTACGGTGCTAATAAGCGATGGTCACATAAACACCACCCTATACCGGAAACTTACTGACCACTATTCCTACCTACATGCCTCCAGCTTTCACCCAGACCACACCACACGATCCATCGTTTACAGCCAAACTCTACGATACAACCGCATTTGCTCCACCCCTCAGACAGAGACAAACGCCTACAAGATCTCTATCAAGCATTCTTACAACTACAATACCCACCTGCTGAAGTGAAGAAACAAATTGACAGAGCCAGAAGTGTACCCAGAAGTCACCTACTACAGGACAAGCCCAACAAAGATAATAACAGAACGCCACTAGCCATCACCTTCAGCCTCCAACTAAAACCTCTCCAACGCATCATCAAGGATCTACAACCTATCCTGAAGGACGACCCATCACTCTCACAGATCTTCGGAGACAGGCCAGTCCTTGCCTACAGACAGCTCCCCAACCTGAAGCAAATACTCACCAGCAACCACACACCAACAACAGAACCACTAACCCAGGGACCTATCCTTGCAACAAAGCCCGTTGCCAACTGTGTCCACATATCTATTCAGGGGACACCATCATAGGGCCTAATCACATCAGCCACACTATCAGAGGCTCATTCACCAGCTCATCTACCAATGTAATATATGCCATCATGTGCCAGCAATGCCCCTCTGCCATGTACATTGGTCAGACCGGACAGTCTCTACGTAAAAGAATAAATGGACACAAATCAGATGTCAAGAATTATAACATTCATAAACCAGTCAGAGAACACTTCAATCTCTCTGGTCACTCGATTTCTGACCTAAAAGTCGCAATATTACAACAAAATTACTCCAAAAACAGACTCCAATGAGAGACTGCTGAATTGGAATTAATTTGCAAACTGGATACAATTAACTGAGACTTGAATAGAGACTGGGAGTGTAAGGGTCATTACACAAAGTAAAACTGTTTCCCCATGTTTATTCCCTCCACACACACACACTGTTCCTCAGACGTTCTTGTTAACTGCTGGAAATGGCCCACCTTGATTATCACTACAAAAGGTTTTCTTTCTCCGCCCCCCCACTCTCCTGCTGCTAATAGCTCATCTTAAGTGATCACTCTCCTTACAGTGTGTACGGTAACACCCATTTTTTTCATGTTCTGTGTGTATATAAATCTCCTCGCTGTATTTTCCACTGAATGCATCTGATGAAGTGAGCTGTAGCTCAGGAAAGCTTATGCTCAAATAAATTGGTTAGTCTCTAAGGTGCCACAAGTATTCCTTTTCTTTTTGCGAATACAGACTAACACGGCTGCTACTCTGAAATCCGCTTGCATGGAATAGTTCTGCCTGTTTCCCCTCATCCACCTCAAATTTTCAATCTAAATGTCATTTTCCTTGGTGAAAAGGCTTGTCGCTGGATAAGTGATAGTTTCTCAGGTAGCAAAATCATGAGAGTCCTAAAATTAATCTTATTGCGTATTTGTTTAAAACCTTTATTTTTTAATTATAATATATTTCAGTTTCATTAGTGGAGAAAATGCATTAAAGGAGAACAAATGAAAATTCCGTGGTCAGTTAGTCATAGGAAGAGAGATTGACAGTTTATGCTATCTTTGTGGCTGGTAATATTTAAAGAGAGAGTATACTATCCAACATGTTTGTATAACATAAAAGCCACTTTGTTCAGTGTATCGTGTTGTGACGGAGGTTGATAAAGCTAATTAGGGGGATTATTTTAGTCCCCAGTGAGAGGACTTACTGTTTCTGAACCATGAGTTGGTTTTAGACATGCTTTAATTAAAATCCATATTAATTTAATTAGGTGCTCCATTCTTATTGTGTTATGTGAAGGGGTAAATAACACTTCCTTATTCACTTTCTCCAGACCGTTCATGATTTTATAGACCTCCATCGTCTACCCCCTCAGTCGTCTCTTTTCCAAGATGAACAGTCCCAGTCTTTTTAATCTCTCCTCGTATGGAAGCTGTTCCATTCCCCAATCATTTTTGTTGCCTTTCTCTGTATCTTTTCCAATTCTAACATATCTGTTTTTGAGACCGGGCAACTTTGCCACCTCACTGTTTATCCCAATTTCCAGATCATTTATGAATATGTTGAACAGCACAGATCCCAGGACAGGTCCTTAGTGGACCCAGCTGTTTACCTCTTTCTATTGTGAAAACTGACCACTTATTCCTACCCTTTGTTTCGTATCTTTTAACTAGTTATTGATTCATGAGAGGACCTTCCTCTTATCCCATGACTGCTTCCTATGCTTAGAGTCTTAGCTGTGTGTCCTTGTCAAAGGCTTTCTGAAAGTCCAAGTACACTATATCCACCGGATCACCCTTGTCCTCATGCTTGTTGATACCCTCAAAGAATTCTAATAGATTGGTGAAGTATGATTTCTTAGAGCAATTGCTCATGTGCATTCCATAATAGGTGTGCGTCCTCGCCACGTGTACCGGCCTGGAAGTTATTCCCCTAGCAGTACCCGTAGGGGAGCGAACCCTGGAGTGGCACTGCTATGGAGCGGTATAAGGGGCACTGCGCACTCCCCCCACCCTCAGTTCCTTCTTGCCACCAGTGAAGGTGCTTTGGAACTACTGTGCTCCAGCTCTCTGCTGTAGCTTTCCCTGTTTGGACTTTGTTTAGTTCATAGTTAGTTATTACCTCTAGTTTAAAAAAGTAGTATAGTTAGAATAGATAAGTGCGCCTGGGTCGGGGCATGCCCCACGCCCCAGGCTTTAATTCGTGCAACTTTTGTAAATGGCCTATGCCTGTAAGTGATCCGCACACTGACTGTTTACGCTGTCTCAGGGAAACCCACCTCAGGGACTGCTGCAAAATTTGTACATCTTTTAAGCCTCGGACCAAGAAGGAGTGGGACATATGGCTCAGAGCCATATTGATGGAGTAGGCCCTGACCCCGACACCGCTGCATTGCTCCGAGTTAGCACCGAGCACCAGCCAGCACCACTCCCTGTCCACGGGACACTCTAAAAAGATGAAGAAGAGGTCTTCTCCGTCAAGAGACCGGGGCAAGGCTGAGGGTGAGACTAGACCCACGTTGGGCAGCTCTCAATCCCCATCAACCTCGCGGCCTCCAACTCAAGTCGAGCAGAGTAGGCCAGCCCATTCCGGGCCGACCTCCCCTGACGCCAGTGGCCACATATGGGTGCTCTCCACACCAGAGGCCCAGCAAGCGGTTCGAGACATAATGTCTCTCCCGGTACCGGTTTCACCAACACCAGCAGCGCCTCAGTCCAGAGGCAAGCTGTTGCTCGGATTGCCACAGTCGCCGCCTGGACGGTACCGCTCACGGTCGAGGGAAGGTTCCCGACACTGTTGTCCACACTGGTCCCCGTCAACCCCCACCAAGTAGTCTGGCTGGGTGCTGAGCAGTAGGGGATCCAGGCACCGCTCTGCCTCGAGGGAGCACGGACCTCAGGATCAGAGTGTGCTCGACCGGGACAGAAGGCACTGGAGGTCGCTGACTCCGAGAATCTATTGTAGCCCCTCGCGGTACTGACGTCGACGCCGCTCACACTCTTAATCCTGGTCGAGGTCCCTGACACGGCACCGCTCCCTCCAGCCCCGGCATTGATCGCCAGTACCCCGCCATCACAGATCTGCCCATAGGAGCCGTTCACTGAGCAGCTGTTACAGATAGTACTCCCTCTCCTCCACGCCAGGATCATAGTCTCAAGCTCAGCATCGCTCGCGACGCCATCACTCGTCCCCCTCCTGGGATAGCAGTTGATCGTATGCCAGCCCGGCCTCCCTTCGGAGTCAGCAGTCAGTGAGTCAGGTGGGGAAGCCTGCTCCGACGGTGCCACAGCAGGGGCAGCGGCACCAGGCTCCCTGACCAGCGCCCTGGGCCCCGACGTTGGCCCCAATGCAGCTCCCGGTGGTGGCTCGCTCAGTGGCCAAAGCCTCAGAAAGTCCGTCGGCCTTTCTCTCTCAGCCCCCCAGGAAGGGGTCAGTGGAGCACTCTTCCCCAGTTCCGCGCTCAGAAGGGGACCAAGTGTTGGGATCTGCGGCACCGGTGGGGACACAGAGTACCACACCCCCATCTTCACCCAGTGAGGCGATCACAGCACCTCCTCCTCCTGTCCCTCAGGAGGACATGAAAGCCCACCAAGAACTTTTGAAAAGGGTGGCCTCAAGCCTCAACCTACAAGCTGAGGAGGTGGAGGATCCCTCGGACCCTCTCTTTGATGTCCTCTCGGCTACAGCGCTGGCCAGGGTGGCTCTCCCTCTCCGCAAAGGGGTGGCAAAGATCTCAAATGCCCTGTGGCAAACCCCGGCTTCTTTGCCCCCATCTCTAAGAGGGCAGAACAAAAGTATTTCGTGCCTGCCAAGGGGAACGAATATCTGTATACTTACCCCGCCCCCAACTCCCTAGTGGTCGAGGCAGTCAACCATAAGGAGCATCAGAGCCAACCTGCTCCGACCCCTAAGAATAAGGACTCAAGGAGACTAGACTTGTTCGGTAGAAACATTTATTCTTCCTCAAGCTTCCAGCTGAGGGTGGCGAACCACCAAGCCCTGCTGGGCAGATATGACTTTAATTTGTGGGGCTCAGTGCCAAAGTTTGCGGACTCCCTCCAGGAGCGTGATAGGAAGGAGTTTAAGGCTGTGGTAGAGGAGGGCACAACTGCCACTAGAGCAACCCTTCAGGCGGCCTCCGATGCCATAGATACGGCTGCAAGAACTATGGCCTCTGCGGTGTCTATAAGACGGGCGTCGTGACTCCTGTTATCTGGGTTGTCCAGCGAGGCACAGAGCTCCTTGCAGGACCTCCCATTCAACGGCAAGGCCCTGTTTGCAGAACAAACAGACATGAAGTTACACGGTCTCAAGGACTTCCACACAACATTAAAGACTCTTGGTCTCTATGTCCCTTCCCCAGCCAGGACTAAATTCAAACCGCAGCAGGCCACACAGTCAGGCCACCCACTCCAGATACAAGCCCCCTTACAAAAAATCAAGGGACTATAAGAAGCGCCCACAGCGGCAGTCTCAGCCTGGGCCCCAGCCTGGGCCCTTAAAGGGCAAGCAGGCGGGTAAGCATCAGTTTTGATGGGACACCCGGGGATGACTTACTTGTTTGTGCCAGGGATCCACCCGACCTACCCTTTTCTAACCGTCTATGTACTTTTCTCCAGGAGTGGTTGCTGCTGACCTCAGACCGATGGGTCCTCAACACCATCTCCCAGGGCTATACCCTCCAGTTTCTCTCTACCCCATGCACCCACCCTCCCTCCCTCCCCGTCCCTCTTCAGGGACTCCTCTCACGCAAACTTACTGGAGCAAGAGGTGAGGCGGCTCCTTCTCTTAGGGGCAGTGGAGGTGGTGCCACTGGAGTTCAGATATAAGCGGTACTACTTCTGCTATTTCCTTATCCCAAAGGCCAAAGGGGGGCTCAGGCCCATCCTAGACCTGTGAGGCCTGAACCAGTACATGGTAAAGCTCAAGTTTCGCATGGTCTCTCTGGCCTCCATCATCCCCTTCCTGGATCCCGGAGACTGGTACACCGCCTTCGATCTCCAGGACACGTACTTCCACATTCACATATTCGAGGGCCACAGGCGTTTCCTCTGCTTATGGTAGGACAGGAAAACTATCAGTTCACTGTCCTCCCATTTGGCCTCTCGATGGCACCCAGAGTCTTCACAGAGTGTATGTCTGTGGTAGCGGCTTACCTCAGGTATCGGGGGGTCCAGATTTTTCCCTACCTCGATGACTGGCTGGTCAAAGGCAGCTCCCGATCACAGGTACAGGACCACGTAGCGCTCCTCCTGTCCATGTGCACCGCCCTGGGGCTGCTGGTAAACAGCACCAAATCCACACTGGTACCGGTGAAGCGAATAGAGATTGTTGGCGTGATTCTCGACGCGACATTGGCCGGAGCCTCTCTCCCACCGGACAGGATCGACACCTTGAGGGAGCTCATCAGGGTGGTCACGAGGTTTCCTGTGACGACTGCCAGAGTGTGCCTCCAGCTCCTGGGCCATATATCGGCGTGCAAGTATGTGGTTCATCACTCCAGACTCAGGATGCAGCCTCTTCAGCTCTGGTTGGCCTCGACGTTCTCCCAGTCCAGAGACAGTCTGGACAAGGTCCTCGTTGTGCCTGAACTCGTGATAGCCTCCCCCCACTGGTGGTCCACCCTGAGGAACATGCTCCAAGGGGTCCTGTTCAGGAGCCAGCCCTTGACTGTAGAGTTGGTGTCTGATGAGTCGGACTTGGGGTGGGGAGCCCATGTGGATAACTTCCAGACCCAAGGCTTTTGGTCCGTGCAGGAACTAGCCCTGCATATAAATGTCAGAGAGCTCAGGGCGGTCCGTCTGGCCTGCGTGGCCTTTCGCTCATGCCTGGCAGGCAGGGTAGTCAGAGTCCTCACTGACAACATGGCCTCAATGTTCTACATGGACAGCCAAGGCGGGGCCTGCTCCTCAGTCCTCTGCCAGGAATCCCTCAGTCTGTGGGACTTCTGTATAGCCTACGATATCAACTTGGAAGCCCATCACTTACCGGGCGTCTGAAACTCTCAGGCAGATCGGCTGAGCTGGAGGCGGTGCACAGGATTTTCCGAATGTGGGGCACTCCCCAAGTGGACCTGTTCGCAACCAGACAGAACCGCCGGTGTCCTCATTTCTGCTCCGGTGGGGCCTGGGCGTGGGCGCGATTTCCGACGCCTTCCTTCTGTCCTGGTCGGGTCAGCTTTAGTATGCCTTTTCCCCGATTCCGCTGATCAGCAAGGTCCTGGAAAAGATCAAAACAGACAGAGCTCGTGTCCTTTTGATCGCCCCGGCATGGCCCAGGCAGCACTGGTATGGGACTCTCACGAGCCTGGCTGTCACCCCACCATGGCTGCTGCCAACTCGCCTGGATCTTCTCTCTCAGGACCAAGGTCGCCTCCTCCACCCCAGCCTAGCAGCCCTCCACTTCATGGCACGGTTGCTCAATGCTTAGGCAAGGAAGAGAGGACCTGCTCTGAGGGAGTCCAGCATGTTCTCCTGATGAGCAGGAGGCCCTCCATGCGTCAGGCCTACCTGGCAAAATGGTCTTGGTTTTCCTGGTGGGCTGCTGATCGGGGTATCTCGCCAGTGGCTGCCCCGATCCGCTTATTCTGGATTACCTCCTTCATCTCAGAGCCCAGGGCTTAGCGCCCTCATCGTCAAAGTGCATCTGGCAGCCATATCGGCAGAGGTGAAAGTAAGCCGGTACGCCCTGGTACGGCGTACTGGCAAGAGCCGGTGCACCGTACTGGGGCAGCTCGGCTTCCCCAGGGGGCAATTTAAAGGGCCTGGGGCTCCCAGCAGTGGCTGGAGCCCCAGGCCCTTTAAATGGCCTCCAGAGCCCCACTGCTCTAGCCCTGGGGTAGCGGCTGCAGGGCTCCAGCAGCTGTTTAAAGGGCCTGGGGCTCCCCTGCTTCTACCGCCCCAGCCCTTTAAATAGCCGCCGGAGCCCCGCCACTTCCCCAGGGCTCCAGGGGCTATTTAAAGGACTGGGGTGGTAGAAGCAGGGGAGCCCCAGGCCCTTTAAACAGCTCCCAGAGCCCTAGGGTCGGGGCGGGGGGGGGCTCCAGGGGCTATTTAAAGGGCCGGGGCTCTGGCTGCCTCTGCCACCCGGTCCTTTAAATAGCTGCTGGAGTCCCGCTGCTTCCCCGGGGCTCCGGCGGCTATTTAAAGGGCCGGGGCACTAGAAGGGGGGAGCCCCAGGCCCCTTAAATAGCCCCTGGAGCCCCAGGCTGCTGCTGCTACCCCGGTGGGGGGGCCACTTACCTTACAGTGTGGGCTCGGGCTGGCTCTGACCCCCTCAACCCCGCCCCTTCCAGGGGCCAAAGCTGGCCCCAGCATACCAGTAAGTCACTCGACTTACTTTCACCCCTGCATATCGGCCTTCCACCTGCTGGTACAGGGCCACACAATATTCTGTCATGCCATGACCGGTTGATTCCTTAAGTGCTTGCACCACCTCTTTCCTTATATTAGAGCCCCGGTCCCTCAGTGGGACCTGAACTTGGTTCTGGCCAGGCTAACAGGACCTCCATTTGGGCCGCTTGCTACATGCTCCTGGTCCCACCTCTCATGGAAAGTAGCCTTTCTTGTGGTGATCACGTCTGCTAGAAGGGTTAAAAGACAGGGAACAAAGGGTAGGAATAAATAGTAAATTTTCAGAATGGAGAGGGGTAACTAGTGGTGTTCCCCAAGGGTCAGCCCTAGCACCAATCCTGTTCAACTTATTCATAAATGATATGGAGAAAGGGGTAAACAGTGAGGTGGCAAAGTTTGCAGATGATATTAAACTGCTCAAGATAGTTAAGACCAAAGTATACTGTGAAGAACTTCAAAAAGATCTCACAAAACTAAGTGATTGGGCAACAAAATGGCAAATGAAATGTAATGTGGATAAATGTAAAGTAATGCACATTGGAAAAAATAACCCCAACTATACATACAATATGATGGGGGCTAATTTAGCTACAACCAATCAGGGGAAAGATCTTGGAATCATCGTGGATAGTTCTCTGAAGACGTCCATGCAGTGTGCAGCGGCAGTCCAAAAAGCAAACGGGAAGTTAAGAATCATTAAAAAAGGGATAGAGAATAAGATGGAGAATATCTTATTGCCCTTATATAAATCCATGGTACGCCCAAATCTTGAATACTGCCTACAGATGTGGTCCCCTCATCTCAAAAAAGATATACTGGCATTTAAAAAGGTTCAGAAAAGGGCAACTAAAATGATTAGGGGTTTGGAACGGGTCCCATATGAGGAGAGATTAAAGAGGCTAGGACTTTTCATCTTGGAAAAGAGGAGACTAAGGGGGATATGATAGAGGTCTATAAAATCATGAGTGGTGTGAAGAAAGTTAATAAGGAAAAGTTATTTACTTGTTTCCATAATCTAAGAACTGGGGGCCACCAGATGAAATTAATGGGCAGCAGGTTTAAAACAAATAAAAGGAAGAAGTTCTTCACTCAGCGCACAGTCAACCTATGGAACTCCTTGCCTGAGGAGGTTGTGAAGGTTAGGACTATAACAGGGTTTAAAAGAGAACTGGATAACCTCCATGAATTTAACTGCTTTAATGGCTATTAGCCAGGATGGGTAAGGAATGGTGTCCTTAGTCTCTGTTTGTCAGAGGGTGGAGATGGATGGCAGGAGAGATATCACTAGATCATTACCTGTTAGGTTCACTCCCTCTGGGGCACCTGGTATTGGCCACCGTTGGTAGACAGGATATTGGAATGGATGGACCTTTGGTCTGACCCAGTATGGCCATTTTTATGTTCTTAAAGGTGTCGGAGTTCCGGGCCCTGACTGCTGTACCTGGTATTCCATAAGGATAAGGTCCAGCTCCGCCCACACCCTTCGTTCCTCCCTAAGGTGGTCTCCGCCTATCATATGGGCCAGGACATTTTCCTGCCGTTGCTCTGTCCCAAGCCCCAGGTGTCTAGTGAGAAGCACCACCTACACATGCTAGATGTGAGACGGGCCCTGGCTTTTTACCTGGAATGGACAAAACCGTTCAGGAAGTATTCGCAGCTGTTCATCACCACAGCCAAAGGCATGAAAGATTGGCCAGTCTTCACTCAGCAGCTCTCCAACTGGATCACTTCCTGTATCTATTGTGACAAAGTTCCTCCTCTACCTTGTGGGTCTTGCACTTATTGGTATATTTGCTCACCTTGGAGCTTCACGGCAGCCCTTAGTTTGGCCGTTTTTGTGAACCCACAGTCCAGATCAACTCCTCCTGTGTCTGACCAGGAGTTGAGAGGTTTGGGGGGAACCCGGGCCCGCTCTCTGCTCCGGGTTCCAGCCCAGGGCCCTGTGGCATGCAGCTGTCTAGAGTGCCTCCTAGAACAGCTGTGCAACAGCTACAACTCCCTGGGCTACTTCCCCATGGCCTCCTCCCAACACCTTCTTTATCCTCATCATAGGACCTTCCTCCTGGTCTCTGATAATGCTTGTACTCCTCAGTCCTCCAACAGTATGCGTTCTCACTCTCAGCTCCTAGTGCCTCTTGCTCCCAGCTCCTTACACTCGCACCACAAACGGAAGTGCGCTCCTTTTTAAACCCAGGTGCCCTAATTAGCCTGCCTTAATTGATTCTAGCAGCTTCTTGATTGGCTGCAGGTGTTCTAATCAGCCTGTCTGTCTTAATTGTCTCCAGAAGGTTCCTGATTGTTCTGGAACCTTCCCTGTTACCTTACCCAGGGAAAAGGGACCTACTTAACCTGGGGCTAATATATCTGCCTTCTATTACTCTCCTGTAGCCATCTGGCCTGACCCTGTCACACCATACTTGTTATGACCTGGCGGGAGTTTCCTCACCGCTGATTGTGAGGGCTCACACAACAAGGGCACAATCCTTGTTGGCCACTTTCTGGCTCACGTCCCTATTCAGGACATTTGTAGGGCTGCCACATGGTCATTGGTCCACACGTTCACGTCGCATTATGCGATCATCTCCGAAACAAGGGAGGACGCCAGGTTCTACAGGGCAGTGCTCTGTCTGAGTGTCTGTGAACTCCTACCCACTTCCAACAGATATAGCTTGGAATCGCCTATTCTGGAATGAACATGAGCAATCACTCGTAGAAGAAAAGACAGTTACCTTTTCCGTAACTGGTGTTCATAGAATTTCATAGATATTTAGGTCAGAAGGGACCATTATGATCATCTAGTCTGACCTCCTGCACAACGCAGGCCACAGAATTTCACCCACTACTCCTGCAAAAAACCTCACACCTATATCTGTGCTACTGAAGTCCTCAAATCGTAGTTTAAAGACTTCAAGGAGCAGAAAATCCTCCAGCAAGTGACCCGTGCCCCATGCTACAGAGGAAGGTGAAAAACCTCCAGGACCTCTTCCAATCTGCCCTGGAGGAAAATTCCTTCCCGACCCCAAATATGGCGATCGGCTAAACCCTGAGCATATGGCAAGATTCATCAGCCAGATACTACAGAAAATTCTTTCCTGGTTAACTCAGATCCCACCCCATCTAATATCCCATCACAGGCCATTGGGCCTATTTACCATGAATATTTAATTACCAAAACCATGTTATCCCATCATATCATCTCCTCCATAAACTTATCGAGTTTAATCTTAAAGCCAGATAGATCTTTTGCCCCCACTGCTTCCCTTGGAAGGCTATTCCAAAACTTCACTCCTCTGATGATTAGAAACCTTCGTCTAATTTCTAGTCTAAATTTCCTGGTGGCCGGTTTATATCCATTTGTTCTTGTGTCTACATTGGTACTGAGCTTAAATAATTCCTCTCCCTCTCCGGTATTTATCCTTCTGATATATTTATAGAGAGCAATCCTATCTCCCCTCAACCTTCTTTTAGTTAGGCTAAACAAGCCAAGCTCCTTGAGTCTCCTTTCATAAGACAAGTTTTCCATTCCTTGGATCATCCTAGTAGCCCTTAGAATCATAGAATCATAGAATATCAGGGTTGGAAGGGACCTCAGGAGGTCATCTAGTCCAACCCCCTGCTCAAAGCAGGACCAATCCCCAATCAAATCATCCCAACCAAGGCTTTGTCAAGCCTGACCTTAAAAACTTCCAAGGAAGGAGATTCTACCACCTCCCTAGGTAACGCATTCCAGTCTTTCACCACCCTCTTAGTGAAAAAGTTTTTCCTAATATCCAATCTAAACCTCCGCCACTGCAACTTGAGACCATTACTCCTTGTCCTGTCCTCTTCTACCACTGAGAATAGTCTAGAACCATCCTCTCTGGAACCACCTCTCAGGTAGTTGAAAGCAGCTATCAAATCCCCCCTCATTCTTCTCTTCCACAGACTAAACAATCCCAGTTCCCTCAGCCTCTCCTCATAAGTCATGTGTTCCAGACCCCTAATCATTTTTGTTGCCCTTCGCTGGACTCTCTCCAATTTATTCACGTCCTTCTTGTAGTGTGGGGCCCAAAACTGGACACAGTACTCCAGATGAGGCCTCACCAGTGTCGAATAGAGGGGAACGATCACGTCCCTCGATCTGCTCGCTATGCCCCTACTTATACATCCCAAAATGCCATTGGCCTTCTTGGCAACAAGGGCACACTGCTGACTCATATCCAGCTTCTCGTCCACTGTAACCCCTAGGTCCTTTTCCGCAGAACTGCTGCCTAGCCATTCGGTCCCTAGTCTGTAGCTGTGCATTGGGTTCTTCCGTCCTAAGTGCAGGACCCTGCACTTATCCTTATTGAACCGCATCAGGTTTCTTTTGGCCCAATCCTCCAATTTGTCTAGGTCCCTCTGTATCCTATCCCTGCCCTCCAGCATATCTACCACTCCTCCCAGTTTAGTATCATCTGCAAATTTGCTGAGAGTGCAATCCACACCATCCTCCAGATCATTTATGAAGATATTGAACAAAACCGGCCCCAGGACCGACCCCTGGGGCACTCCACTTGACACCGGCTGCCAACTAGACATGGAGCCATTGATCACTACCCGTTGAGCCCGACAATCTAGCCAACTTTCTACCCACCTTATAGTGCATTCATCCAGCCCATACTTCTTTAACTTGCTGACAAGAATACTGTGGGAGACCGTGTCAAAAGCTTTGCTAAAGTCAAGAAACAATACATCCACTGCTTTCCCTTCATCCACAGAACCAGTAATCTCATCATAGAAGGCTATTAGATTAGTCAGGCATGACCTACCCTTGGTGAATCCATGCTGACTGTTCCTGATCACTTTCCTCTCGTGTAAGTGCTTCAGGATTGATTCCTTGAGGACCTGCTCCATGATTTTTCCGGGGACTGAGGTGAGGCTGACTGGCCTGTAGTTCCCAGGATCCTCCTCCTTCCCTTTTTTAAAGATTGGCACTACATTAGCCTTTTTCCAGTCATCCGGGACTTCCCCCATTCGCCACGAGTTTTCAAAGATAATGGCCAATGGCTCTGCAATCACATCCGCCAATTCCTTTAGCACTCTCGGATGCAACTTGTCCAGCCCCATAGACTTGTGCACGTCCAGCTTTTCTAAATAGTCCCTAACCACCTCTTTCTCCACAGAGGGCTGGCCATCTATTCCCCATGTTGTGATGCCCAGCGCAGCAGTCTGGGAGCTTGCCCTTCTCTGTACCTGTTCCAGTTTGAATTCATCCTTAAACATGGGAGACCAGAACTGCACACAGTATTCCAGATGAGGTATCACCAGTGCCTTGTATAACGGTACTAACACCTCCTTATCCCTACTGGAAATACCTCTCCTGATGGTAATCCAAGACCGCATTAGCTTTTTTCACGGCCGTATCACATTGGCGGCTCATAGTCATCCTATGATCAACCAATACTCCAAGGTCCTTTTCCTCCTATGCATCCCTAGCTTATAACTAAAATTCTTATTATTAATCCCGAAATGCATGACCTTACACTTCTCACTATTAAATTTCATCCTATTACTATTACTCCAGTTTACAAGGTCATCCAGATCCTCCTGTAGGATATCCCTGTCCTTCTCTAAATTGGCAGTACCTCCCAGCTTTGTATCATCCGCAAACTTTATTAGCACACTCCCACTTTTTGTGCCAAGGTCAGTAATAAAAAGATTAAATAAGATTGGTCCCAAAACCGACCCTTGAGGAACTCCACTGGTAACCTCCCTCCAGCCTGACAGTTCACCTTTCAGTAGGACCCGTTGTATTCTCCCCTTTAACCAATTCCTTATCCACCTTTCAATTTTTCTATTGATCCCCATCTTATCCAATTTAACTAATAATTCCTCATGAAATCTAGGTAAATTAGATCCACTGCGTTTCCTTTGTCTAAAAAATCTGTTACTTTCTCAAAGAAGGAGATCAGGTTGGTTTCGCACGATCTACCTTTTGTAAAAGCATGTTGTATTTTGTCCCATTTACCATTGACTTCAATGTCCTTAACTACCTTCTCCTTCAGAATTTTTTCCAAGACCTTGCATACTACAGATGTCAAACTAACAGGCCTATAATTACCCGGATCACTTTTTTTCCCTTTCTTAAAAATAGGAACTATGTTAGCAATTCTCCAATCATATGGTACAACCCCTGAGTTTACAGATTCATTAAAAATTCTTGCTAATGGGCTTGCAATTTCATGTGCCAATTCCTTTAATTTTCTTGGATGAAGATTATCTGGGCCCCCCGATTTAGTCCCATTAAGCTGTTTGAGTTTCGCTTCTACCTCAGATATGGTAATATCTACCTCCATATCCTCATTCCCATTTGTCATGCTACCATTATCCCTAAGATCCTCTTTAGTCTTATTAGTTTATTTCTTATTTAGTTCTTCGAGATGTGTTGCTCATGTCCAGTCCACATCCCGCCCTCCTTCCCCACTGTCAGAGTTGTCTGGCAAGAAGGAACTGAGGGTGGGGGGAGCGCGCAGCCAAAGTGGCGCCATTCCAGAGGTCTCTAGGGGCGCTCCCCTACGAGTACTGCTGGGGAAAAACTTCCGGCACCGGTGCACGTGGTGAGCACGCACACCTATTGTGGAATGGACATGAGCAACACATCCCGAAGAACTCCAGTTACGGAAAAGGTAACTGTCTTTTCCCTTTACAAAAACCATGTTGACTTTTCCCCAAAGAATCGTGTTCATCTGTGTGTCTGATAATTCTGTTCTTTACTATAGTTTCAACCAATTTGGCAGGTATTAAAGTCTCTGTAGCCTTTAAAAAATTGGTGTCATGTTAGCTATCCTCCAATCATCTGGTACAGAGGCTGATTTAAGCACTAGGTTGCATACAGTAGTTATCAGAGTATCAGCCGTGTTAGTCTGTATCCGCAAAAAGAAAAGGAGGACTTGTGGCACCTTAGAGACTAACAAATTATTTGAGGATAAGCTTTCGTGAGCTACAGCTCACTTCATCGGATGCACATAGTGGAAAATACAGTGGGGAGATTTTATATACATAGAGAACATGAAACAATGGGTGTCACAAGTACTCCTTTTCCTTATACCACAGTTAGTAGTTCTACAATACCATCTGCTCCTGGTGACTTATTACTCTTTAATTTTATCAATTTGTTCCAAAACCTTCTCTATTGACACCTCAATCTGGGACAGTTCCTCAGATTTGTCACCTAAAAAGAATCTCCCTCAGATGCTCTGGAGTGAAGACCAATGCAAAGAATTCATTTAATTTCTCTGCAATGGCCTTGTCTTCCTTCAGTGCTCTTTTAACACCTTGATTGTCAGTCGCTTCACTGATTGTTTGGCAGCTTCCTGCTTCTGATGTACTTTAACAAAAAATGCCGTTAGTTTTTGTCTTTTGCTAGTTGTTCTTCAAGTGCTTTTTTGGCTGCTTAATTACACTTTTACACTTGATTTGCCAGAGTGTATGCTCCTTTCTATTTTCCTCCCTAGGGTTTGACTTCCGATTTTTAAGTAATTCCTTGTTGCCTCTAATTGCCTTTTTTACTCTGTTATTTAGCAATGGTGGCATTTTTTTGGTCCTCTTACTGTTTTTTTTTAATTTAATTTTAATTTAGTTTGAGACTCTAATATGATGTTTTTATTAGTCTCCATGCAGCTTACAAGCATTTCACTCTTGTAACAGTTCCTTTTAATTCCATTTAACTAGTCTCCTCATTTTTGTGTAGTTCCCCTTCTTTAAGGTTAAATGCTATTGTGATGGGTTTCTTTGGTATTTTCCCCCTCCAGAGATGTTAAATATAGCTACAGTATAGTCGCTATGACTGAAGAGTTCAGCCATGTTTGCCTCTTGGATCAGATCCTGTGCTCCACTTAGGACTACATGAAGAATTGCCTCTCCCTGGGTGGGTTCCAGGACTAGCTGCTCCAAGAAGCAGTCATTAATGGTGTCTCTAAATTTTACCTCTGCAGCTTGTCCTGAGGTGATGTGTACCCAGTCGATATGGGGATAGTTGAAATTCCACATAGTTATTAGGTTTTCTGTTTTTGTGGTCTCTCTCTGAAATGCTCAGGGAGATTAATCATTGTTAGTATCATGGTCAGTAGTATATTCCTAGTTCTATGCTATTACTCAAGCATGGAATTTTTATCTATAGAGATCCTATGATACAGTTTGAGTCTTTTAAGATTTTTACTATTTTGGACTCTGCTTTCTTTCACATATAGTGCCATTCCCCCAGCAGCGCAACCTAGTCTGTCATTCCTGTGTATTTGTACCCTGTATTACTGTTTCCCATTGATTGTCATCATCCCACCAAGTTTCTGTGATGCCAATTACGTCAATATCTTCATTTAAAAGCAGGTACTCAAAGTCACCCATCTTAGTATTTAGACTTCTAGCATTCGTATGCAAGCACGTAATAGTATTAGCAAGCCTCATGAAAGTCTTGATCGCTCACTTTACCACATGCTAATATCACCTTTTGAGAAAAAGGTGAATTAGTTGAGCATCTTGATTGGGTGGAATCTTCTGGAATAAACATTGTATGTACATCTTTATTTTTACACTAGGCCATCAGTGTACATGGCTGTTTACAAATAGCATTAAACAAGTTAAAAGACACAGTCTCTGTCCCCAAAGAGTTTACAAGCTAAACGGACTAGACAAACGTACGGAAATTACCTCAGAAGGGTGCGGGGGATAGAGAGGAGGGTTCACTGTCATTAAACCTCCTCCCCCAACACAAAGAGAATAATTGCTCAGCCATTAAGCTGCTTGGAGAGTTGGTCTGCTGCCTACCTAGCATACCTGCGTTTTAAAATGACTCTTTTCTTTTCTAGTTGCTGTGTGTTTGTTTTATTTCCGTTTCATTTCATTGTTCTTTTCTTTTGTAATTGTTCAGCCTTGAATAACATTCACATTTAAAGGCTAACCTAACACTCCTAAAAAGGTAATGATGATAATAATTTTAGAAGTAATTTCATTGTATTTTTCATTTTTCGGAGTTAAAATAACTCAATTAAGTAGCTTGTGTTTTATAATTAGGCATAAGTGTTAGGGCAGTCAAGCGATTAAAAAAAGTAATTGCGATTAAAAAAAATTTATTGTGATGAATCACACTGTTAATAATAGAATACCATTTATTTAAATATTTTTGGATGTTTTCTACATTTTCAAATATATTAATTTCAACTGTAACACAGAATACGAAGTCTACAGTGCTCACTTTATATTTATTTTTGATTACAAATATTTGCACTGTAAAAAAGAAATAGTATTTTTCAGTTCACCTAATACAAGTACTGTAGTGCAATCTCTTTACCATGAAAGTTGAACTTACAAATGTAGAATTGTGTACAAAAAAAATAACTGCATTCAAAAATAAAACAACATAAAACTTCAGAGCCTATAAGTCCACTCAGTCCTACTTCTTGTTCAGCCAATCATTCAGACAAACAAATTTGTTTACATTTGCAGGAGATAATGCTGCCCGCTTCTTGTTCACAATGTCACCTGAAAGTGAGAACAAGGTATTCTCATGGCGCTGTTGTAGCCGGCGTTGCAAGATATTTACCTGCCAGATGTGCTAAGGATTCATATGTTCCTTCATGCTTCAACCACCATTCCAGAGGATGTGTCCATGCTGATGACGGGTTCTGTTCGATAACAATCCAAAGCAGTGTGGACCGACGCATGTTCATTTTCATCATCTGAGTCATATGCCACTAGCTGATTTTCTTTTTTGGTGGGTTTCAGAGTAACAGCCGTGTTAGTCTGTATTCACAAAAAGAAAAGGAGTACTTGTGGCACCTTAGAGACTAACCAATTTATTTGAGCATAAGCTTTTGTGAGCTACAGCTCACTTCATCGGATGCATACTGTGGAAAATATAGAAGATGTTTGTATAAAAACAAACATCTTCTATATTTTCCACAGTATGCATCCGATGAAGTGAGCTGTAGCTCACAAAAGCTTATGCTCATATAAATACATCTTCTATATTTTCCACAGTATGCATCCGATGAAGTGAGCTGTAGCTCACAAAAGCTTATGCTCATATAAATACATCTTCTATATTTTCCACAGTATGCATCCGATGAAGTGAGCTGTAGCTCACAAAAGCTTATGCTCAAATAAATTGGTTAGTCTCTAAGGTGCCACAAGTACTTCTTTTCTTTTTTGGTGGTTTGGGTTCTATAGTTTCCGCATCAGAGTATTGCTCTTTTAAGATTTCTGAAAGCATGCTCCACACCTCGTCCCTCTCAGATTTTGGAAGGCACTTCAGATTCTTAAACCTTGGGTCGAGTGCTGTAGCTATCTTTGGAAATCTCACATTGGTACCTTCTTTGCGTTTTTGTCAAATCTGCAGTGAAAGTGTTCTTAAAATGAGCATGTGCTGAGTCATCATGTGAGACAGCTATAACATGAAATACATGGCAGAAAGTGGGTAAAATAGAGCCGGAGACATACAGTTCTCCCCCAAGGGGTTCAGTCACAAATTGAATTAATGCATTTTTTTTTTAACGAGCAATATCAGCATGGAAGTATGTCCTCTGGAATGGTGGCCGAAGCATGAAGGGGCATACGAATGTTTAGCATATCTGGCACGTAAATACCTTGCTACGCCAGCTACAAAAGTGCCATGCAAATGCCTGTTCTCACTTTCAGGTGATATTGTAAATCAGAAGCAGGCAGCAGTATCTCTCGTAAATGTCAACAAACTTGTTTGTCTTAGTGATTGGGTGAACGAGAAGTAGACTGAGTGAACTTGTAGGCTGTAAAGTTTTGCATTGTTTTTTTTTTGAGTGCAGTTATGTAACAAAAGAAAATCTACATTTGTAAGTTGCATTTTCATGATAGAGATTGTACTACAGTACTTGTATGAGGTGAATTGAAAAATAGTTTCTTTTATCATTTTTACAATGCAAATATTTGTAATAAAAATAATAATATAAAGTGAGTAGTGTACACTTTGTATTTCTGTAATTGAAATCAATATATTTGAAAATATAGAAAAACATCCAAAAATAATTAATATATTTCAGTTGGTATTCTGTTGTTTAACAGTGTGGTTAAACTATGATTAATTTCAATTAGCGTTTTAATCTCAATTAATTTTTTTGAGTTAATTACATGAGTTAACTGCAGTTGATCGACAGCCGTAATAAGTATCTGTCTAAGGGTAAGCCTATTGGAGACTATAAAGTCTTACTTTTTTTTCAAATAAATTAAGGCTTTAAAATATTTGACCTTTTTTGACAATATTTGACTGGAGAATTGACCCCCTTATTTTTGGAGTATTCAAATGCTAACCCCTAGTACTCTGGCACATTGGAACCCTGTAGTGAGGCTGTAATATAAACCAGTGGTTCTCAAAGCCGATCTGCCACTTGTTCAGGGAAAGCCCCGGCAGGCCGGGCCAGTTTGTTTACGTGACGTGTCCGCAGGTTCGGCCAATCGCGTCTCCCACTGGCCACGGTTTGCCGCTCCAGGCCAATGGGGGCTGTGGGAAGGGCGGCCAGCACATCCCTTGGCCCGCGCCGCTTCCTGCAGCCCCCATTGGCCTGGAGCGGCGAACCGCGGCCAGTGGGAGACGCGATCGGCCAAACCTGCGGACACGGCAGGCAAACAAACCAGCCTGGCCAGCCAGGGGCTGTCCCTGAACAAGCGGCAGACTAGCTTTGAGAAGGACTGATATAAACAATAATTATGTAAATATAATAAGAGGACTGCATCATGCATAGGGCCCTACCAAATTCTCGGCCATGAAAAACGCATCACGGACCATGAAATCTGGTCCCCCACTGTGAAATCTGGTGTTTTGTGTGTTCTTACCCTATAGTCTCCCGTATCAAATCTCTATAGTATTAGGGGAGACTAGAGTTTCTCAAATTGGGGGTCAAAAGGGAGTTTCAGGGGGTCACAAGGTTATTTTAGGGGGGGTCATAGTATTGCCATCCTTACTTCTGCGCTGCCTTCAGAGCTGGGTGGCCGGAGAGCGGCGGTTGTTGACCGGGCGCCCAGCTCTGAAGCAGCGCCCCGCCAGCAGCAGCACGGAAGTAAGGGTGGCAACACCGTGCCAGGCCATCCTTACTTCTGCACTGCTGCCTGCAGAGCTGGGCAGCCAGAGCGTAACAGCTGCTGACTGAGGGCCCAGCTCTGCAGGCAGCGATGGCAACACCGTACCAGGCCATCCTTACTTCTGCACTGCTGCCTGCAGAGCTGGGCGGGCAGAGCGTAACAGCTGCTGACTGAGGGCCCAGCTCTGCAGGCAGCGATGGCAACATCAGACCAGGCCATCCTTACTTCTGCGCTGCTGCCTGCAGAGCTGGGCAGGCAGAGCGTAACGGCTGCTGACTGAGGGCCCAGCTCTGCAGGCAGCGATGGCAACACCAGGCCAGGCCATCCTTACTTCTGCGCCGCTGCCTGCAGAGCTGGGCGGCCAGAGCGTAACGGCTGCTGACTGAGGGCCCAGCTCTGCAGGCAGCGATGGCAACACCAGACCAGGCCATCCTTACTTCTGCGCTGCTGCCTGCAGAGCTGGACGGCCAGAGAGTAACAGCTGCTGACTGAGGGCCCAGCTCTGCAGGCAGCGATGGCAACACCAGGCCAGGCCATCCTTACTTCTGCGCTGCTGCCTGCAGAGCTGGGCGGCCAGAGCGTAACGGCTGCTGACTGAGGGCCCAGCTCTGCAGGCAGCGATGGCAACACCAGGCCAGGCCATCCTTACTTCTGCGCCGCTGCCTGCAGAGCTGGGCGGCCAGAGCGTAACGGCTGCTGACTGAGGGCCCAGCTCTGCAGGCAGCGATGGCAACACCAGGCCAGGCCATCCTTACTTCTGCGCCGCTGCCTGCAGAGCTGGGCGGCCAGAGCGTAACGGCTGCTGACTGAGGGCCCAGCTCTGCAGGCAGCGATGGCAACACCAGGCCAGGCCATCCTTACTTCTGCGCCGCTGCCTGCAGAGCTGGGCGGCCAGAGCATAACGGCTGCTGACTGAGGGCCCAGCTCTGCAGGCAGCGATGGCAACACCGTACCAGGCCGTGCTTACTTCTGTGCCGCTGCCTGCAGAGCTGGGCTCCCGGCCAGCAGCCGCCACTGTCCAGCTGCCCAGCTCTGAAAGCAGCAGCGCATAATTAAGGGTAACAGTACCGCAGCCTGTCCCTACAATAATCTTCTGACCCCCCCCCCCCAACTTCTTTTGGGGTCAGGACCCCTACAATTACAACACTATGAAATTTCAGCTTTAAATAGCTGAAATCATGAAATTTATTATTTTTAAAATCCTGTGACCGTGAAATTGACCAAAATGGACCATGAATTTGGTAGGGCTCTAAACATGTGTAATTAAAGCTAAAAGAGACAGTCTAAGGAAGTGCACGCCACTTTACTTTTCTCATTTTCCATCTTTTCAGTGCCTAGCTGTGTAACTGTAATATTTTCTTACCATCATGTGGTTTCTGTGGGTTACATAGAGAAATTGTGTGACTTGTCTAAGGCCATATAACAAGTTATGACAGAACCTGAATTAAACTCTTCAGTATCTGGTTTCCAGCACCTTGCTCAGTGCACTAAACAATACTGGTTTTTTATGCATTAAGAAATAGCATATAATTTTAAGAGTCTTATTATTTGATTAATAGATTCTGTTCTTGCATTAACAATAAAATGAGTTCTTCCAGTGGGAAAATGTTAGGGCAATGGGATTTTTATTTCATGTTTTGCTAAATTTTAGCAAATGTCTCTTTCAGTATGTGAGAGGACCTTTCTTTTCAGCATGAGATTAATTCCTTGAATTTCTCTTGTCTTGTGTGTCTAGGCGCAGTTATTTTGGTGGGAAAACGTTGTCACCTATGACATTTATTGCAACTAATAAAACAGAGCAGCTAATAAAAATATTGAATAAAATGGCAGCAAGAAAAAAATCGTATTAATTGTGTGCATTGAAATGTTGCTTCAGTGGCATAATGGTGCTGTTCTACTGTGAGAGACCTTAATTATGACCCAATAATCCAATTTAGGAGCAACACTGACATACTGTGAAGGACCCATTGCTGTGCCCATTGCTGTCTTTTTGTATTTGCAAAAAGAAAAGGAGTACTTGTGGTACCTTAGAGACTAACCACTCTAAGGTGCCACAAGTACTCCTATTCTTTCTGCGAATACAGACTAACACGACTGCTACTCTGAAACCTTTTTGTACTTGGAAGATCGTGGGTTGGAAATAAACCCTTGTTGGGGATTTGAACAGGGAAAATACTTATGGAAATCTTTAGATTAGGGTTAGGGTTAGGGTTGATCTGATGAAGGGAAGCCGCAATGCCTCTGAAGGGGGGTCCCCAGTGCCCGTCTTATGGGGACTAGGTGGTTCAGTGGGTTGATGATTTAGCTTGTCATTCTTAAAAACCAGGGTTTCCACAACCGAGAAAGGTGTTTGATGCTTTTAATCCACATACCTGGTGAACATTTTTGTTCATGTCACAAAGATCACTGTCACGCTGAAAGGTGAACTCTCAGGCTGGAGGGAGGTTACGAGTGGAGTTCCTCACCGACTGGCCTTGGAACTTGTCTTGTTTAACACTTTTGTAATGACTTCGGCACAAAAAGTGGGAGTGTATTTATAAAATGTGTGGATGACACAAAGTTGGGAGGTATTGCCAATACGGAGGAGGACCGGACTATCACGTAAGATGATCTGGATGGACTTGAAAACTGGAGTAACAGAAATGGAATGAAAGTGAATAGTGCGAAGTGCAGGGTCATGGATTTAGGGACTGTGGTGGGGTGTACAAACCCCACACGGAGCAACAAGGGCTTAAGGGCTCATTTTGGGCTCAGCCAGCCCTCACCACCACACCTGCAGCAAATGCTCCATCTGCTGGAGGAATGAAAAGGCAGCAAATTAGCTCAGTTGGAGAGCAGTGTTGAAGGCAAGCAGACCTGCAGCCCACAGATCCAGCAGAGCAAAGTGAAACCTAAAGGCTCTGATGCAGCTGCCCAAAGGGGCCCTCTGTGGGGGAAGAGAGGACCCTCCGCAGAGAGGGAAGTATCCTCTGGCCCTGGACAGTGGCAACTCCCTCTTGTTTCTTTTTTATTTGGATTTTCCCACGAGGCAAAGATCTAGGACTGAGCTGACCCTGGGGGGGAGACGAGAGGAAGACGCCCAGGGAGGACCACCTTAAGTAGCCTTGGTTGCAGGTTACTGGTAGCCCAAAGAGCCCTGGGTTGGAGCCCAGTGGAGTGGAAGGGCCCAGACTCCCCTCCCCACAACCCCTTTGACAGACTGGGGTTGTGGTCGTGACCACTAGGCCACGCTTCCCAATCAGACTCTGAGTGGAGACCATTACATACTGGTGGAGAACATGGGTAATCGATTCCACCCCTGAGAGAAGAGAGGATTGACTGTCGTAGGTGGCCAAACAGCCTGATTTAGAACAACATGGGCTGGCTGGCCAGTGATGATGGAGAACAGTCAATGGCTTGGTTGGTGGTCAGGGCACTTACCTGGGATGTGGGAGGTCCAGGTTCAAATCCCTGGATTGAATGAGATAAATTCTCTTTCTCTCTCTTTTCTCATTTTGACCAGAAATTTCATCCATTTCAAAATATAAAATAAACAGGTATATGGCTGCAAAAAGTTTCTGTATTGACAAATTTGCATTTTCAGATTGAAAAACTGCTATGTTGAAAATTCATGATCAGCTCTAGTCAGGAGTGATGTGCATTAGCAAAGCTCTGAGACTTGGGGAGTTTATGGTAGGGGGTCATTGTAGGTTAACATGAATCTTAGGAATGGAAGGGACTTTGAGAGGTCATCTAGTCCAGTCCCCTGCACTCATGGCAGGACTAAGTATTATCTAAACCATCCCTGACAGGAGATTGTATAACCTGCTTTTAAAAATCTCTAATGAAGGAGATCCCACAGCCTCCCTATGTAATTTATTCCAGTGCTTAACCATCCTGACAGGAAGTTTTTCCTAATGTCCAACCTAAACCTCCCTTGCTGCAATTTAAGCCCATTCCTTCTTGTCCTATCCTCAGAGGTTAAGAAGAACAGTTTTTCTCCCTCCTCCTTGTAACAAATTTTTATGGAAGTGCTTTGTCAGAGCTATTTTCAGGAGCCGACCCTTCTATTCTGCCTTGACTCTAGTCCAGTGGTTCTCAACCAATTTACCATTGTGGGCTGCATATACAGCTCTCTGTGTTCTGTGGGCTGCATCCACACAATATACATATGCTACCTGTATGGCCCTGAGGATGTCACATGGGCCACAGCTGTGCACTGATTGGGCCACAAACAGCCCGCCGGACGTGGGTTGAGAACCACTGTGTCAGTGCTGTGGTCCCTTAGGATCTTGAAAGAATGTGGATTCATGCTGCCTCTTGATAAAGTAGTTTGTATGTTCTTTTTTCTCTGAATGACTTGTCAGCAACCAGAAGGCAGGTGTTCGTGTATAACAATTTTTTATTTTCTTAGGTCCTGCTTTGCTGCTCACCAGTGATAATATCAAACAGCGGCTTGGTTCTGCTGCACTGGACAGGTAACCATTTCCCTTGACCCATTACTTACCGAACAATGCTAAGGAAGGCCCAAGATGCACTTGTCTAAAAATCACACACTCAGCATGGGGAATGTAGTACCATTTGCTAAAATATATACATTCCCATCAAAAAATAAGTCAGGCATACTATCCTTTTAAAATAGAGCTAAGGGTTTTTTTTAACTTTATTTTCCACAGACTCTCATTTTTCACTTGTCAAGCATATGCTTTTGAAATAGTGTCAGGTTAATTATCCCTGTCCTTGAGTGAGTGGATGTTTTGTATTCATTTGTAAAAATGTCATGAAATGTCTGATTAATGTTCGGCAGAGGCATATCCTGGTTCTTCAGTGTGTGTGTATTTAATGGAACAGGAAATTTAATAGCAGGAAAATAAATGGGTAAGAGAGCCTGTAAATGTTAGCTGAGACATAGACTGATATGAGGAACTTCTGAGTTACAAATCTGTTAGGCTTTCTTTTCGCTTAACTGCCTTGCTCAAATAGCTTAATTTCCAGTATTTTGTAGTGCTTGTGAATGTCCTTACCCAGCCAGCCTGTCTGGGAGTAGAGAACCCGGGACTTATCTGATTCTACAATAGAAACTTTGGTAAAGGCTCATTACAACTGGACCTTCTAGCCCAGCTTTTGGTTCTGAGAGCAGGATTCCTGAAAATGGCAGTACCCTGCTAGTTTACAAGAGTAAAGCAGAAGAACAGTGCTGCTTGTTTGCAAAGCCTGTGATGACTTATGAGGAGAGGCTGAGGGAGCTGGGATTGTTTAGTCTGCAGAAGAGAAGAATGAGGGGGGATTTGATAGCTGCTTTCAACTACCTGAAAGGGGGTTCCAAAGAGGATGGCTCTAGACTGTTCTCAATGGTAGCAGATGACAGAACGAGGAGTAATGGTCTCAAGTTGCAATGGGGGAGGTTTAGATTGGATATTAGGAAAAACTTTTTCACTAAGAGGGTGGTGAAACACTGGAATGCGTTACCTAGGGAGGTGGTAGAATCTCCTTCCTTAGAGGTTTTTAAGGTCAGGCTTGACAAAGCCCTGGCTGGGATGATTTAACTGGGAATTGGTCCTGCTTCGAGCAGGGGGTTGGACTAGATGACCTTCTGGGGTCCCTTCCAACCCTGATATTCTATGATTCTATGACTGCAGAGTAGCTTAGCCCTGGATTTGTTATGGTTGTGACCGAACCCTGAAGGTTTTAGAAGTTTTGTCGATGCTGATCCAAACTTTATAAATGTTCCTGTCTGTCCTTCCCTCTAAGAGGCTCTGGCTTCCACCTCTTCCATGACCCCTATTAAAACTGCCAACCTTCCTCCTTCACTTCTTGAAGACCCTGTTGCAGAGCAGAGCTTCTCTGGTCGCATTGCATTCGAAGTGCACTTGCTCTGGGGCTCTGCACCCCAGAGAACATGACAATCCCAGGAACATGCACTGTTAGATTTGGGCAGTGGTCATGGTTTTCAGCTGCACCAAAGGCATCCTCAGAGGTAGCATAAGGGAGAGAAAGGCTGCAGGAAGGGTTCTTTGGCTGTGCGGGAACTCTACGGGAATTAATTTTATTCACATGTGAAGAGTGTCTCACATTTAACTTGGAGGATGGAGGAAGGTTTATTTTGGCTTCTGTTTTTTCCAGATTGGCTTTTCCCATACCAAGATGACAGTGGAGCTGAGCAGCTAGGATTCTAGCAGTGGTGCAGTGGGTGGAGGGACAGATGCCCCACTTCCCCATGATTAAGAAGAAAGTGTATTTTTAAAAAAGAATATTTAGCTAGATTAGATTTCAGTCCTTTCAGTCATTAGACGTGTCCCATTTCAAAAATGTTTGGGTGACCCCAGCTTCTGTTTGTAGCTTCCAACATTTCCTTTGTGGGCTCAGTCCTCCACTCTGGCTGAATTCTTGCTGTGAATTGATGGTAATCGTTTTATTTGTTTGTATCCCCCAGTATCCACGAGTACAGGCTATCTAGCTGGCTGGGGCAGCAGGAAGATATTCACCGTATTGTGCTCTACCAGTCTGACAGCACCCTTACTCCTTGGACACAGCGCTGTATCCGACAGGCGGACTGTATCTTAATAGTGGGGTTGGGAGAACAGGAGCCCACTGTTGGAGAGGTGCGGAATGTCTTTCTTTTTATCTGAGGGTGGGGGCAAAATTGCAAAACAACCTATTGTCTGACTGAGGTGATAAGCAGCCTTTTTCTGGCTTTCTGTTTTATTGGATTTGAGACCCCTTGGGCATCAAATAGTGCGGCCAAACGGCTGAGAAATGGGCATTTTCATTATCAGCTCCCTGGAAGTTTCTTTGAACTCCTGGGAGTTTGGGGAAAGCTACCACCTACAATCTCTGTATACATCACCTCCTTGGCTTGTCTCAGTCTTGGAACAGAACTAGTGAGTAGATGGAAAATGGGAGTGCTGTAAGTGAAGCTATGATAATAATGAAAAGTAAAGAAGACAAGGAGGGAAGCAATGGAAGAAGGAGAAAATATTTGAAAAAAGTGGCCTCATGTAAAATAGGCTGAGAGCACAATAAGCAGCATTAAGCGTTTTTAAGCTTTACTTTTTATCAGCGTGGGAGTAGATTTCATTTTATTTGAGCATTGTAGGTCCACCTTGTTTAGGTGTACAGTAGGCATTATATAGATATAGTGTTCAACTTGTTTACTTTAAACGGGTCTTCATAAGTCCCTGCTAATCTTCAAGCAGGGAAAAATTAACTAGCTAACATTAAGAGTAGCCATATACATGCAAAGGTGTAAATATATTAGCCTAAATTACCTTTGTCTGATTGGTCCTAGTATGCAGATTTCCACAGCTCTCTACATACGCATATGAGGTGAGGAGCAAGATGGGAATGTGTAGGAAAGTAGAGGGGGTGTACTTTTGTAAGAAGTACTGTACTCATTCACATTGGCCCTGAAGTAATGGATAACTGATTGTCTGACTGTGTGAGTGTAATGTGCTTCAGCTGGAAAGGATGCTGGAGAACACTGCAGTCCGAGCCCAGAAGCAGCTGATCCTGCTCCATAAAGAGGATGGGCCTCTCCCTTGCCGAACTGTGGAGTGGCTCAACATGCGGAGCTGGTGCTCAGCTCATCTTCACCTCCGCTGTCCCCGTCGAGTCTTCTCCCGGAGGAGCCTACCCAAGCTGGTAAGGGACACCTGCCCGTGTGTTGGTCTTCTGTCAGCACTTTCAGTCCTAGCAGCACATTTACTGTTCATTAAAGATAACCTGGGATAATGTCAGTGCATCGTGTTGTGACCAGCAGTTGGGAAAGGTATTACCAAGATATTGTCTCCATTAATCGAGGACCTAATTCATTGTAGAAACCTAGTAGAGATCCTTGCTTTACAGCTGATTTAGGGACTGAAGGATGTTTGTAGGTATTTTGATCTGTTGGAGCCAGTGAATATGTATAGCTGTTATGTAGCCCTGCCACGGGGTGGTCCCCCGAGAGTCCTTTCAGGCCTTAATCACAGACCGCATCCACCCCAGATCTCCTTCATCACCATGTTTTCTTGTATTCTTCTAGCAGGCCACAGCCAGTAGTGCTATTTACATCTACTTTCCGTCCATAGCCAGCCCTCCTTGCTTGCTTCTAGGGAAGGGAACTGTATTCACAGCATCTAGTCCTGCCGGCTTCAGCTTTTCTTCAGGCTCCCTGTTCTCCTGTCTGAGGAGAGATTAATAAGACTGGGACTTTTCAGCTTGGAAAAGAGGCGACTAAGGGGGGATATGATAGAGGTCTGTAAAATCATGAGTGGTATAGAGAAAGTAAATAAGGAAGTGTTATTTACTCCTCCTCATAATACAAGAACAAGGAACCACCAAATGAAATTAATAGGTAGCAGGTTTAAAACAAACACAAGAAAGTATTTTTTCATGCAACGCACTGTCAACCTCTGGAACTCCTTGCCAGAGGGTGTTGTGAAGGCCGATACTATAACAGGGTTCAAAAGGGAGCTAGATAGATTCATGGAAGATAGGTGCATCAATGGCTATTAGCCAGGATGGGCAGGAATGGTGTCCCTAGCCTCTGTTTGCCAGAAGCTGGGATTGGGTGACAGGGCATGGATCACTTGATGATAACCTGTCTGTTCCTTCCCTTTGGGGCAGCTGCCATTGGCCACTGTCAGAGGACAAAAAGAAAAGGAGTACTTGTGGCACCTTAGAGACTAACAAATTTATTTGAGCATAAGCTTTCGTGAGCTTTCATGCATCCGATGAAGTGAGCTGTAGCTCATGAAAGCTTAAGCTCAAATAAATTTGTTAGTCTCTAAGGTGCCACAAGTCCTCCTTTTCTTTTTGCGAGTACAGACTAACATGGCTGTTACTCTGAAACCTGTCAGAGGACAGGATACTGGGCTTGATGGACCTTTGGTCTGACCTCGTATGGCCATTCTTATGTTCCCCCAGCACTACCGTCCTGCCTGCTTATATAGTCCTAGCTGATGGGGGTACTTCTGCCCAATTAGCCCCTCAGCTGTATCTCTATTCAGTTAATTGGCTGCCTCTGCCAACTGTCTTCCAGTTAGGTCCCAATTAATATAGCCTAGTAGTGGTAGAGTGACAGGGTGCTGCGTTAGTGCCAGACTCAGTACACTAGGTTACAAGCCCTTAGTGTTATCAGAAGGCTCTCAGTGTTTGAGGAGAGGGTGCAGAGAGCCAAGCAGGCTGAAATCCTGCATAAATTGAGGGACTTCTTTGTGGAATACAAGAATGAGGCTTTCAGATGGTTAGTTGCGCTAGTTGCATTTTCTTAGAGGTTGAGTTCAACATTTGATGTTTTCGTTCCTGTTTTTTTTTTTTTTACTTATTTATTTTTTGTAGGGGGATGGGTGGGAGGAGGAAGGAATGTCATGACTTTATCTTTCCCAAGAAGTTGCACAGTGCATATCTTGTCATGCAGGGCAATTGCACATTCTCAACTCAGTGGAAGAGGGAGTCTTTTAAACATGTGGTCAGAACTGGTGGCCACCTTAATGCAATGAAGGCCGAGTAGCTGTTTCTCTTACAAATTCCCTGAGCCTCCAGGTTTTGTAACAAAATGTCAGAACAATGGTAAATGGCATCAATGTGAAACTTGGTTGTATATCATGGGGTTTTGCCTAGTTGAAGTTGTAGTGAAGGAAGTGACTTATTTTGCAGGCAGGTCCATCTTTAAAGTGGATAAACTGGTGTAGTGTTAGAAAGCGAGAGAGAGTTTCAGCTCAATTTAGCTGTTCATTTAGGGATCAGTTCTATCCTATTGATTACACTGGGAGCTCTTAGTGCTCTGCAACTTTGAAAATTAGGCCACCTCTCGTTAGTACCTAAATGTGGGTTATATGCCTAATATTTTGACCGTATCCTCTTTGCCTCAGTTTATAGATGAAAATGTGATTATTTCCCTATGTTTGGCTGGCAAGCCTTCCCTTAGTTCATTTGTTGACCTAGGTCCCCCCTTTAAATACCAGGGAAGCTAACATCCCTTAACACTGGTTTGTTTTGAAATGTTGGCGGAAACAGGTTTGTGAGCTTCGCTCTGATTATGACATCTAAAATAAAACTTAAATCCTGTTCAGTTCGTTTAATTATTTTGTTAAGAACACAAGCTGAGCCAATTCTCTGTGTGTCTGAAGGTGTAATCTGTCAGCCATGACTAGGAAGGAGGGATGAGGACATGTTTGTGCCTTCTTGTCCTTTGGTTCACTCCCCTCTCCACATGGTTCTCCATAATGGACAAATGAGTTCTAGAGACAATTATCCAAGGTTGCAACCTTTAATTTCCTTTATCTCCTATCCCTGACAAGGTACTTGCCAGCTACAAGGTCAAAGGATTACCCAGATACTGCCACCATGCTAAGAGCCATGCAGCATTGTCTGAATATCAGGGCTATAAAGCATGTTCCTCCATCCATAACTTTCTATGGCATGTATTTTTTTCATAGACTCACAAAAGTCAGAGGCTTCAGAGCAGTTGGGAGCCTGAAATCCTTGAGCAGGCTCTAGCTCTTGGGGGGTACGCTGTTGTCTGTTCTGGCACCTGTTCACCTGGGAGACTGCATGTCTTCGATTGACCTCTCTCATACGGATCTCTGCTGCCAAGTACAGGATTCAGACCCACTGGTTAAGGGCCAGCCCCCCTCATCTGTTGCTGCTTGGATGAGTCTTGTAAGTCCATCTGGGTCTGTTCCTAATTGCATTGTGTCTGTAAGGGATTAGGGAACATATCAATGAAGAAGAGAAATATTTGGCTTTTGCCTGTAAGTTAGTTGTCTTCAGTTATGCTTGTGCAGCATCTGTGGCCGACCCTGTATTGGTCAGCATTAATACTAACGTAAACATTCTTAGAGGGAAGCAAACATACACACTTCAATTTTCTTATATTTTAAAAAGGAACTTTCATTATTTTTAGCTGTGTAAATTACAGCCTTCTGGGTGAGAATTTGTGAGTGGGTCTTCGACACTTCAATATGAACAGCTTTGATCTACCTTCTGATCTTCCAGGAGAAAACCCACCCACCAGATGTGAGTCATAATATTCCTGTGATCTTTACCTCCTACATACAGACAGTACCAATTGTGCAAGTGCAACTGTTGACAAACCTGGCATTAAAATCATTGTTTGTATTAAAGCCCAGACTCTTAATATCGTAGTAACATCATGTCTGTGGTTACTGCTCTCCACATCTACCATTTTTCTGCCTTCCCCCATTTTGGCTTATGAACTCTGAATGCAACTTATGGAAGCATAGAATCATCGAATATCAGGGTTGGAAGAGACCTCAGGAGGTCATCTAGTCCCACCCCCTGCTCAAACCAGGACCAATCCCCAACTAAATCAATCCCCAACTAAAGCATCATTTTCTTTTATTTACGTCTTGCCGAAACTGCCGATCACTCTCCCGTCAACTCCAGTACTCCACCGGCACAAGAAGCATAAGGTAAGTCGACAGGAGAATTTCTCCTGTCAACCCAGCATGGTGTAGACACCGCAATAAGTCCACCTAAGGTACGTCGACTCCAGTTAACTTATTCTGGAGTAGCTGGAGTTGCATAACTTAGGTCAACTTAGCCCCATAATGTAGACCTGCCCTTAGTAGCTCTTAGCATTAGACTAATTAGTTGTAAGTAGTAGTAGTTTAAGTGTCCTAGTTTAAAAAAATGTTTATTTTTCTTTCATATATGTTATATATTATGGATACTAGGTAGCAGTTCTTGTTCACTGGGAGGTTATGTCTGGTTCTTCCAGCTTCAAACATTGTCTGTCATGCCAGGAAAAATGAAGAACTTCATTTCCTCCTGATGGAGAGCTTTCTGTGCCTGGCTTCTGATCCATGCCAAGGGGCACCCCCTGTACTCTGGTATCTGAGCAAATCTGCTGCGTCCACAATATTGGAGCCCCATATCTCTGGGTCATCTAAGAGGAGACCCAAGACTCCTCTCATAATTCCTCAGAGGACAATGCTCTTGGATCACCAGGTAGAGAATCTACCTCAAAAAAGCCAAGGTTGTCAGTGTCTTTAACCACTAAGGCACCATCTGCTCTCCAGTCAGGTACCCACGAGGTGGCTGGTTCCTCCAATACCCAGGGCACTGCTAGACTGAAAGATGGCAAAACCTTGGTCTGGAGAGATTGCACTGTTAGCAGACTGAGGTGGCAAGAAGAGCGCTTCTGCTTCCTTGGTACGGAAGAAACCCACTTGGGCTCCAAAGTTATGCTCAGAATAAAAAAGGACAAAGCCAGAGTCATCCTAACAGTTCCGACCCGGCCCAGATTTCTTACCTGATTCAGCTGACCGTTTGCTCTCAATCACTCTCCACGCTGCTCCTCATCTCCTCTCCCAGGAAAGCGAGATGATCCTTCACCTCAGTCTCGCAGTGCTTCATCTCAAACTATGGTTGGTGGTTCACAGGCAGCCTGCTCAGAGGATGTAAAATGAATACTGTTGCACAGCAGAAAGCAGTCCACTCGCTGCACGTACTCTCAAAAATGGACGAGATTTGTCTGTTGGTGTGACTTCAAACATATGCCACCAATGACCTCATTGCCGCTGGATATACTGGACTATATCCTAACTCTAAAAAGCTTGGGACTTTTGATGAACTCCATAAGAGTTTATCTGACAGCCATAATGGCTTTCTACCCCCCAATAAAGGGTTATTCTGTCTTTGCCCGCCCAACCACAGCGAGATTCCTCAGGGGACTTGAAAACCTCTACATGCGAGTCCAATGCCCTACTCCTGTTTGGGACCTCAGTCTAGTCCTTAAATGTCTCACAGGACCCCAGTTTGAACCAATAGCTACCTGTGCAATGCTCCATTCCTGATAGCCATCACGTTGGCGCAGCAGGTTGGGGAACTAGGAGCCCTGATTACATGCCCCCCTTTCACAGTAGTTTTTAAGGACAAGGACAAGGCCGTGCTGCAACCCCCTCAAAAATTTTACCCAAAGTTTCTTCCAAGTTTCATATTAACTAACCCATTTATCTGCCTGTTTTCCACCCCACACTGCTGCAGCAGTGCCTCCTGGTTATCTAGATGAAGTCAGGAGAGCCCTGGCCTTCTATCTGGATAGGACAAAGTCCTTCAGAACGACCCACAAGTTGTTTGTCTCTGTGGCAGATAGGTCAAAAGGGTCTGCAATCTCTAATCAGAGGCTTTCCAAATGGAGATCAGCCTGCATTAATTCTTGCTACAAATCTTTCAATATTCAAACACCTTTGAATATATACACTCATTCTTTTAGGTCCATTTTCACATCTATGGCATTCCTCAAGCATGTGCCCATTATTGAAATACGTAAAGCTGCTACTTGCTCACTGAACACAATGTTATAACTCACAACTCTGCTGCAGATACTGTGTTTGATTTGGCTTTACTTTCTTTGGTACTGGACTCCAAAGTCTCCCCCACCTTAGAGGGAACTGCTCAGAAATCACTAGAGTGCAGCACCCATAAGGACACTGCTGGAAGAAGAAGAAATGGTTACTCATCCTGTGCAATCACTGTGGTTATTCAAGTTGTGGCCCCCTGCAGGTGCTCAACCTCCTGTCCTCCTTCCCCTCTGCTTCAGAGTTTTTTGCTGTGGAGCTTGGCTTTAGAGAAGGAACTGTGGGCGGTTATATAACAATGGAACAGGGCACAAGACTGACTAGCATGCATGCGAAGGTGACACAGACACTGCTATGAAAAATCTCCAATCAGTACGCACCTAGATTGGAGCTCCCGTAGGGACACACGTCTCAAAGAACCACAGTTACTGCACAGGGTGAGTAACCATTTCTTCTGTGAAAGCTTTTACATTTGGACTTGTCTGATAACTTAGGGTTGTTTTGTCCTGCAATATTGAGAGCTGAGGAAATACAGTAAACAAACCATATGGGACACATTAAGATACCAGCAAAAACAACAAGGAGTCCTTGTGGCACCTTAGAGACTAACAAATTTATTTGGGCATAAGCTTTCCTGGGTTAAAACCCACTTCATCAGATGGTAAGGCAACTCCCATCTTTTCATGTGCTGTAATATATGTACCTGCCTGCTGTATTTTTCACTCCATGCATCTGATGAAGTGGGTTTTAGCCCACGAAAGCGTATGCCCAAATAAATGTGTTAGTCTCTAAGGTGCCACAAGGACTCATCGTTGTTTCTGCTGATACAGATTAACACGGCTACCCCTCTGAAACCTATTAAGACACTGTTATTATTATTTATCCAAATCCAGAGAAGGTTCAGCTTCAAAGCTGAATCAAACTTGGTGATTTCTCTTTCAAATACAGCTGCTCACATTTATAGCTACAGTAAAGTTAATCAGATATTTAGATACAGAAAAAGGTCTTTAAGGATAAATATTTAAAGAATTCTTTTCATGAATAAATACATACACTGTTTCCCAATGACTTTTCATGGTTTTGGAAATCTCTGACAGTACTACTATAACTATTCTATAGGTATTAAGAGTGGATTTCAAATAAAGAAACTTTACATGTGTAAGAAAAATAGTTATTGATGATTTCAGGGCAGCTCTGCCCGCTGCTTTTCTGCTCAACTGGTCTTGGGATATCTAACTATATATTTCCAAACACTGATGCACTGATGAAGTGCAGTGGAAAAACAAAGGCAGCATTTGGCCTAGTTTGGAGTACAGTGCCTTGGAATTCATATTCAGCTGCCAGCTATTTTGTTTTGCTATGTCATGGATGTTCTGCACCTGAGCACTTACTGTTGTTTCAGATATGTTAATTCCTACCCAGATGTCTAACACATTTATTCTTAAATGAATGTTTCTTCATCATTATCCCCAAATGTGGCAGCTCCAGTTGGATTTTATAATGTCACAATGATTAGAGCACCAGTGTGGGAATATTGTGTGTCCTTAATTTCCCCTGCTGTCTGTGCATTATTCCCTTCTTTCATTAACTGTGTAGGGGCAGGTATTCATAGAATCATAGAATATCAGAGTTGGAAGGGACCTCTGGAGGTCATCTAGTCCAACCCCCTGCCCAGAGTAGGACCAATCCCCAACTAAATCATCCCACCCAGGGCTTTGTCAAGCCTGACCTTAAAAACATCTAAGGAAGGGGATTCCACCACCTCCCTAGGTAACGCATTCCAGTGTTTCACCACTCTCCTAGTGAAAAAGTTTTTCCTAATATCTAACCTAAATCGCCCCCACTGCAACTTGAGACCATTACTCCTTGTCCTGTCATCTGCTATCACTGAGAATAGTCTAGAGCCATCCTCTTTGGATCCACCTTCCAGGTAGTTAAAAGCAGCTATCAAATCCCCCCTCATTCTTCTCTTCTGCAGACTAAACAATCCCAGTTCCCTCAGCCTCTCCTCATAAGTCATGTGTTCCAGACTCCTAATCATTTTTGTTGCCCTCCGCTGGACTCTCTCCAATTTTTCCACATCCTTCTTGTAGTGTGGGGCCCAAAACTGGACACAGTACTCCAGATGAGGCCTCACCAATGTCGAATAGAGAGAAACGATCACATCTCTCGATCTGCTGGCAATGCCCCTACTTATACATCCCAAAATGCCATTGGCCTTCTTGGCAACAAGGGCACACTGTTGACTCATATCCAGCTTCTCATCCACTGTAACCCCTAGGTCCTTCTCTGCAGAACTGCTGCCTAGCCATTCGGTCCCTAGTCTGTAGTGGTGCGTTGGATTCTTCCGTCCTAAGTGCAGGACCCTGCACTTGTCCTTGTTGAACCTCATCAGATTTCTTTTGGCCCAATCCTCCAATTTGTCTAGGTCCCTCTGTATCCTATCCCTACCCTCCAGCGTATTTACCACTCCTCCCAGTTTAGTGTCATCCGCAAACTTGCTGAGGGTGCAATCCACACCATCCTCCAGATCATTAATGAAGATATTGAACAAAACCCATTTGTGTAAATTTCTTTATTTGATAGAGAGCATTGCAGGATTGGTAGAGTGAGAAGTCTGATATAAAAAGGATTTCTCTAGTTATATGCAAAATATTTTTAAAAATTTGATCTTTAGCTTATGCCTTCTGGGATTTGGGGAGAGAGATGTAAAGACAGTGTTCAGAAGAAGACCAGGCAGAGGGAGGAGAGGATGAAAGAGACAGAGAAAACAAACAAGTTGGAAAGGGACACACACACACAGAGGTGCAATGGCATTGCCATTAATCGGGACACTTAATGTGATCACTGAAACACGTTCTTTGTATTCTAAGGTGGGAGTGTCAGAGATTGAAATAATGTTGTGAACTAGCCCGCTGTTGAGGCAGTAATTTACAATCCCGATTAAGGTCTCAAAGCACACCCCAAAGCACTAGATCACTGGAGGTCTGGATAAATGAGGTTAACATGTTGGCTGTTTTTCACTATTACCAATGCGGGGGGAAGACCAGGGAGACTAAGAGTGCATCTACACTGCACCCTTCTTTCAGCAGTATGTAATGTTCAAACATGGGCAGCTCCCCGAGCATATGTAACAACAGCAGCGTAGATCCATGGTCCCCAAACTGTGGAGTGCGGAGGAACATTCTGGGGGGACACCGCACAGCGGGGCCCAGCCCAGCCCCCACGGGGGGCAGGGAGGGAAAACCGCCCAGCCCCGCTTTGTCCCCAGCTCTGCTCCGGCCCAGCACAGCATCTTTTATTCCAGTGTAAAAATACCCTAAAAGCATTTAAATAGATGCTGGGTACAAAAGTGTTTTCAGTGTGTCCGTACCTTCCTTGGCTCTAGGTACTGAGTGTCCCCTTCTCCCTGGGCAACCCTTTGCCAGGTAATTAGAGAGCCAGCAAGAAGGCTTCCCCCACTATTTATTAGTCCCTTTGTTTTCTGGGGACAGAACCTTGATCCAGATGAGTGAGATTTGCATAAGTGATAAGAGATGTTTGCAATATCCCAGCTGCACTGTGCTTGCCATAAAATTAAAGAAACTTTAATTTGTGTAATTTCTTCCATGCCAAAGGCATCTCCAGGTGCTTCCCAGAGTTAAATAATAAATGGCCGAGGGAAAAAAGGAATGAAAAGATACATGGAGGGGAGGGGAGAGATTTTCAGATAAAAAGAAATGGAGGAGAGCTGATGAAGCAGAGGAACAGGGGAGTTTTTCTGTGCAGCTGAAGCTGCAGATGAGGTGGTGCTTGCCTGAGCAGTGGCAAGACAGTATAGAGGCAAACATTCAGTGAGAGAATGAGCAGAGAAAAGGGGCAAGGACAGGGTAGGTGATGGGGCCTCACCTTGGAGCAGTGTTCTGAAACGAATGGGGAGAATTTGAGGTTGGGGTAAAGTTGTTGCACTTATTTGTACAAGTGTGAAACTGGTTAGCAGTACCATGCACATACTAGTGACCTTGAACTTGGTGAGCCTATATTGAAAATTATTGTAAGAACTGTGGCAACAGGAGATGTAGGTCTGAATGAGGATCCGAGCAGTGGTGGACACAGGTATTGTTCCACAGATACTAAAAAGCAGATATACAGATACAGAAAAAGTGAAAGGGGAATAGTTGAGGATCAAAGGTAAAGCCCAAGTGTACAAATTGAAGGCATGTGAACGGTCTGGGAAGAGGAGATTTATAGCGTGCCCCTAGGTTGCTTGTAGGATTGTTTTTCAGGGACACTTGAAGTGGTAAGGAATGTTATTGTTAGTGAAATTAGACATTTGTTACTATTTTGAACAATTGAAGCTCTACAAATTGAGGTCTCTGTCCAGGACAGGAATGTTCCTAGTGGTGATAATTGGTAGCTCCTTGAAGAATGAAGTCTCTGTTCAAACACACATGATCTTCCTCCCAAGGGCAGCTTCGTCATTTAGAGTACACCTTAGCTGCAAGTGAAGGTGTTATTGTAGCATGCGTAGATGGAGCAAGATGAAAACTAGCCTGGGTAACCATAGCAGTAAAGACCAGTGGCACAGGCTTCAGCACAGGTTAGCAACCTGAGGATGTATCCAGGGTCCCTGGTGGGCCTGTACTCGGGCTAGCTGCCCAAGTACAAGCCCGTGCCATCATGTCTTCACTCGTGTTGTTACTTGTGTGTGACCCCAAGAGCACCTTCATGCCCTCTGGCAGGGGGCCCACTGTACAGTAACTCATATCAGGCCTGACACACTCTGAAACCCAACACACTGTCATCATAATATATATCCGAAGGATATCTTGTACGGTATCGTATGTAAACTGGTGACGCGTGATGTATATACAAGTTGTGTATAATGAATTATGTATGTGCTGGAAGTATGTTCTTCAGATGTGTTTGTACGGCAGTGCATAAACCCAGCCTACCCTAAACAAAGGAATGTGCATTGACCTGTCTGTCCGACTTGCTTGCAGGCAGAGGACAATGAAAGCACATTTACATGTAAGATAATCACAGCAATCAAGTTAAAAAGGGGAAAATAGCTTAGTGAGCACGCTAGGGGACAGAGTCTGTATCCCCAGGAAGTCTCCCTGGCTCTTGAGGAAAGACAATGGACTTTGGGGAAATATAAGGAGACCAGAAAGATACTCTAGTTGTCCATTATTTAGGGAACAAAGGAGACAGCACCCTCTGATTCTGTGAACATTGGATCCTCTTGCCAGAAGGATTGGAGATGCTGGTGGCTTGATGTAAGTGAGAAAGCTGTTTAGGCAAAGTTAGTAGTAGACATTGGAAAGCATGTTTCATATTATTTTGTTTGTAGCCATGCCTGTTCTTTTACTCTTGCTAAGTATCACTTAAATTTCTGTTCTTTGTTAATAAATGCATTTTTAGTTGTACTATAAATCATCTCAGTGCTGTTATATTGAAGTCAGTGTGAGTCTTTAGCTAAGCTAGCAGACTGGTGTGTGCTGAGTCTCTTTTGGAGACAGGGAACTTAACTTCTGTGAGTGACTGGGGAGAGGGACAGGACGCTCCAGGGAGATGTGTCTGGGGAACTCAGGAATGTGGGGATCACTGTTACCTGCAAGACAGGGTTTAGACTGCTAGAGACTTGAGGAGTTGGCTAGCAAGGCAGAAAGGCTGGAGTTTCAGGGAGCTGACAGACATGCTAATCTTCAGCAAAGTTCATGCTCACACTTGCTAAGGCAGAGTGGTAACATGGTGGCTTGCAGTTCTGGACTGCCATGAAGAGAGCATCTAGTGGTAGCCAGATTAAAACCAGCATGCGGATCCTACCCATGCTACAGTTATACCTTCACTTGAATCCACCTAACACAGGTAACAATAATAGTGAAGATTTGGCTACTGTTACAGTGCTAGCTTTAATCTAGCTATGTCTACCTACTTCCTAATGGTTCACTGCACATGTGTGATAAACCATGCTCTAAATTGCCCTTTCTCTGCCCTGCAGATAGAAATGTATGAACGAGTATTTCAGAAACCACCAGACCGTCACTCTGACTTCTCTCGACTAGCCCGTGTTTTGACTGGAAATGCTGTGGCCCTAGTGCTCGGAGGTGGTGGAGCCAGGTAAGTCCCATAAGGTTGTTCTGTGTACGCAATGGCCACAGTAAAAAGAAAAGGAGTACTTGTGGCACCTTAGAGACTAACAAATGCATTTGAGCATAAGCTTTCGTGAGCTACCTCTCACTTCATCGGATGCATGCAGTGGAAAATACAGTGGGGAGATTTTATACACACAGAGAACATGAAACAATGGGTGTTACCAAACACACTGTAATCAGAGTGATCAGGTAAGGTGAGCTATTACTAGCAGGAGAGGGGAAAAAAACAAACCCTTTTGTAGTGATAATCAAGGTGGGCCATTTCCAGCAGTTGACAAGAATGTGTGAGGAACAGTGGAGGGGAGGGGGGAGAATAAACATGGGGAAATAGTTTTACTTTGTGTAATGACCCTTCCACTCCCAGTCTTTATTCAAGCTTAAGTTAATTGTATCCAGTTTGCAAATTAATTCCAATTCAGCAGTCTCTCGTTGGAGTCTGTTTTTGAAGTCTTTTTGTTGTAATATTGTGACTTTTAGGTCAGAGATCGAGTGACCAGAGAGATTGAAGTGTTCTCCGACTGGTTTTTGAATGTTATAATTCTTGACGTCTGATTTGTGTCCATTTATTCTTTTACGTAGAGACTGTCCAGTTTGGCCAATGTACATGGCAGTGGGGCATTGCTGGCACATGATGGCATATATCACATTGGTAGATGTGCAGGTGAACGAGCCTCATAGTGTGGCTGATGTGATTAGGCCCTATGATGGTGTCCCCTGAATAGATATGTGGACACAGTTGGTAATGGGCTTTGTTGCAAGGATAGGTTCCTGGGTTAGTGTTCTTGTTGTATGGTGTGTGGTTGCTGGTGAGTATTTGCTTCAGGTTGGGGGACTGTCTGTAAGCAAGGACTGGCCTGTCTCCCAAGATCTGTGAGAGTGATGGGTCGTCCTTCAGGATAGGATGTAGATCCTTGATGATGCGTTGGAGAGGTTTTAGTTGGAGGCTGAAGGTGATGGCTAGTGGCGTTCTGTTATTTTCTTTGTTGGGCCTGTCCTGTAGTAGGTGACTTCTGGGAACTCTTCTGGCTCTGTCAGTCTGTTTCTTCACTTCAGCAGGTGGGTATTGTAGTTGTAAGAATGCTTGATAGAGATCTTGTAGGTGTTTGTCGCTGTCTGAGGGGTTGGAGCAAATGCAGTTGTATCGTAGAGTTTGGCTGTAGACAATGTATCGTGTGGTGTGGTCAGGGTGAGAGCTGGAGGCATGTAGGTAGAAATAGCGGTCAGTAGGTTTCCGGTATAGGGTGGTGTTTATGTGACCATCGCTTATTAGCACTGTAGTGTCCAGGAAGTGGATCTCTTGTGTGGACTGGTCCAGGCTGAGGTTGATGGTGGGATGGAAATTGTTGAAATCATGGTGGAATTCCTCAAGGTCTTCTTTTCCATGGGTCCAGATGATGAAGATGTCATCAATGTAGCACAAGTAGAGTTGGGGCGTTAGGGGAAGAGAGCTGAGGAAGGGTTGTTCTAAGTCAGTCATAAAAATGTTGGCATACTGTGGGGCCATGCGGGTACCCATAGCAGTGCCGCTGATTTGAAGGTATACATTGTCCCCAAATGTGGAACAGTTATGGGTGAGGATGAAGTCACAAAGTTCAGCCACAAGGTTTGCTGTGACATTATGGGGGATACTGTTCCTCACGGCTTATAGTCCATCTTTGTGTGGAATGTTGGTGTAGAGGGCTTCTACATCCATAGTGGATAGGATGGTGTTTTCAGGAAGATCGCTGGTGGATTGTAGTTTCCTCAGGAAGTCAGTGGTGTCTCGAAGATAGCTGGGAGTGCTGGTAGCATAGGGCCTGAGGAGGGAATCTACATAGCCGGACAATCCTGCTGTCAGGGTGCCAATGCCTGAGATGATGGGGCATCCAGGATTTCCAGGTTTATGTACCTTGGGTAGCAGATAGAATACCCCAGGTTGAGGTTCCAGGGGTGTGTCTGTGCGGATTTGTTCTTGTGCTTTTTCAGGGAGTTTCTTGAGCAAATGCTGTAGTTTCTTTTGGTAACCCTCAGTGGGATCAGAGGGTAATGGCTCTTGATGTATCTTTGTCCTCTGTGATACGGGAGGGCCAGGGGACAGTGGTAGAGGGGAAATATATAAGCCCTAGGCTAATTAAGGCATAGTTCTCTGTAGACTAGGGAGGGTTCCTACAGGTTAATTGGAGCACCTATAGTCAATTAAGCCCTATGAGGAACCTAACAAAACCCCCTGCTTCAGGCAGTCACGGGAGGAGGAGAAAGGAGCGAGGACTGGAGCTTGGAGGTGTGTTGTACGATTTGAAAAACCAGAGAACCGACATAAGGGAGACGCTGCCCCAGCAGGGGAGGGATACTTCCTCCCCCAACATCTAAGGACTGAAGGTTTGCCACCCAAGGGAGAAGAGGGTAAGAACCCGCAGGGGTTGAGAGGGGCTGGGGCTCAGAGTGAGCAAACCCAGACCCCTCCCCCCACTTCCCTCCTCTACCACCTTCCCGGGCCACTGTCGGGGACCTCAGCATCCCAAGAGCAGGGGCAAGGGGTGGTGTCTTAGTCCCCTGCCAAGAAAAGCGCAGGACCCACCATACTAACATCGGCCATCTTGCCACACCTCCTTCACAAACCCAAATGAATTAATTCTTATTCTGCTGTATTTGAAATTGCTAAGTCGGTGATGTGAGTTGAGGAACGTGCCCAGGGCCTATGTACCATCGCTTTGCAGAGTGTGTTCGCACACTGTGGGTTTGTAAATGGTGCCGCTGCAAGGACAGGAGGGGATTGGACCGTAGAGTGGATGAGCTGATTTTTTTGAAAGACACCTCTGAACAATATAAGCTGCTAGTAACAAGTCTCTTATTTCACAATCCTTACTACTCTTTCGAGCAGTGTCCCTGTGGGTGCTCCACTGGAGCTGTGTCTGTGTCCCTGTGCTTCTGATCAGAGATCTTTTGGTAGCCGTGTCTGTTTGGCCCACACATGCACCCTCCCTCCCTCATGCTCTGCCTTGAGGCTAAGTAGCGCTGCACAGGCAAACCACCCTCAGTTCCTTCTCCACTGCCCCTGGCTAGATACAGAGTAATTAGCAGTCTGTTCATGGATACTTTAGCTCTTTACAAGTCTTTCTCTTGGATATTATTAGTGTTTTCGTTCGCCCTTTCTTCTTAGTTTGATAGGGTTTTCTTTCCTGTTCAAAACAATTTTTAAAAATTTTTTTTTAAAGGTTGACTCCCCCCCACCCACCCACAGATTGTCCCCAGCAAGGGGCATGCCTGGCTTCCCCCAGTTTTAAGCGGTGCCTCTCCTGCAGGGAGGCCACACCAGTAACAGATGGACATTTCCGCTGCATCCATTGCCTCAGGCAGGCCCTCATTCCCCAGAAGTGTGCTTTTTGACAAGAGCTGAAAGCCAGATCCCCAAAAAATGGGAAATAAAACTGAAATTACTCCTTATGGAGGGACCTTTTCAACCTGTGACCAATCCAGGTCCTGAGTCTCTTTGGCAATGCGAGCCATCGCCACAGCCTTCTACCTTCAAAGAGGGTGAACCGAGGGAAAAAACCTTCAGATTCCCTGTGCAAGACCTCCACAAAAAAAGCTACGAGCCCTCACAATGAGGAGATTCACGGCACGTTCAGTCATTTCAGTGCTGACAGCACCGACGGCTTCTAAGCATGGTACCTACAAATTGCTTGGGACTTCCATTTCAGACACCGCTAGTAAGCCTAAGGACCCTATGGGCACAGGCACCAAAGCAGCGGTACCTCCTGTCAGAGACAGGAACATAGACCATATCATCTCTGTGAAGATGGCACCAGTATGGAAGCCCTCAGTACCAATGAATTAGTAGGGAAAGCAAAAGTGGATGGGAACCTGGGAGGCAGTGACCATGAGATGGTCGAGTTCAGGATCCTAACACAAGGAAGAAAGGAGAGCAGCAGAATACGGACCCTGGACTTCAGAAAAGCAGACTTTGACTCCCTGCAGGAACTCATGGGCAGGATCCCCTGGGAGAATAACATGAGGGGGAAAGGAGTCCAGGAGAGCTGGCTGTATTTTAAAGAATCCTTATTGAGGTTAGAGGGACAACCCATCCCGATGTGTAGAAAGAATAGTAAACATGGCAATTGGGGGAATAGTAAACAGTCAGCGTGGATTCACCAAGGGCAAGTCATGCCTGACTAATCTAATGGCCTTCTGTGATGAGATAGCTGGCTCTGTGGATGAGGGGAAAGCAGTGGACGTGTTATTCCTTGACTTTAGCAAAGCTTTTGACAGGGTCTCCCACAGTATTCTTGCCAGCAAGTTAAAGAAGAATGGGCTGGATGAATGGACTATAAGGTGGATAGAAAGCTGGCTACATTGTTGGGCTCAACGGGTAGTGATCAATGGCTCCATGTCTAGTTGGCAGCCGGTATCAAGTGGAGTGCCCCAAGGGTCGGTCCTGGGGTCGGTTTTGTTCAATATCTTCATTAATGATCTGGAGCATTGCGTGGAGTGCACCCTCAGCAAGTTTGCAGATGACACTAAACTGGGAGGAGTGATAGATACAATGGAGTGTAGGGATAGGATACAGAGGGACCTAGACAAATAAGAGGATTGGGCCAAAAGAAATCTAATGAAGTTCAACAAGGACAAGTGCAGAGTCCTGCACTTAGGACGGAAGAATCCCATGCACCGCTACAGAGAAGGGACCAAATGGCTAGGCAACAGTTCTGCAGAAAAGGACCTAGGGGTTACAGTGGATGAGAAGCTGGATGAGAGTCAACAATGTGCCCTTGTTGCCAAGAAGGCTAATGGCATTTTAGGCTGTATAAGTAAGGGCATTGCCAGCAGACCGAGGGACGTGATCATTCCCCTTTATTCAGCATTGGTGAGGCCTCATCCCTGAGTAGTGTGTCCAGTTTTGAGCCCTACACTACAAGAAGTATGTTGAAAAATTGGAAAGAGTCCAGCAGAGGGCAACAAAAATGATTAGGGGACTGGAACGCATGATTTATGACGAGAGGCTGAGGGAACTGGGATTATTTAGTCTGCGGAAGAGAAGAATGAGGGGGGATTTGATAGCTGCTTTCAACTACCTGAAAGGGGGTTCCAAAGAGGATGGCTCTAGACTGTTCTCAGTGGTAGCAGATGACAGAACAAGGAGTAATGGTCTCAAGTTGCAGTGGGGGAGGTTTAGGTTGGATATTAGGAAAAACTTTTTCACTAGGAAGGTGGTGAAGCACTGGAATGGGTTACCTAAGGAGGTGGTGGAATCTTCTTCCTTAAAGGTTTTTAAGGTCAGGCTTGACAAAGCCCTGGGTGGGATGATTTAGTTGGGGATTGGTCCTGCTTTGAGCAGGGGGTTGGACTAGATGATCTCCTGAGGTCCCTTCCAACCCTGATATTCTATGAGTCTATGACCTCTAGACAGCCCTCATTGGACTGCTCATCGCGGCCAAGATTGCTGGTTTTCTCGATACCTGCATGTCAACACTGACAAACTCTGCCAGTACCGATTTGCCATGGCACCATAGGAATTTCAGTTGTCTAAGGACCTTGCGGTATCTGAGACCCCAAAGTTCCATTTACTCAGTACCAGGGCCCTGGTACTGGGCGCATCTTGAACCCCAGAGTCACCACTGGTACCAAGCTGTTCACCTCTAGTCTCCTTGTCTGCTTCGCCAATATCCAGCAGAGACTCAGTGACCAGAAGGATGTTCTCTCTTGGCGCTCTCATTATGCTTCCTCCCACCATCTACCTGGACCTTCCCAGACACACCTTCACTGTGGACCTCAAGCCCCATTGTATGATCACCCATGCCCTTTCCGCCGCTCCAGTGGCTTTATTGGGATCTGTGGGCTGTCTACAGGCACCATAAATCCTGGGCACCTAGTGTCACCCACTGAGAGTCTGTGAGGCGCTCTCCTTCAGCCTGCATATCTAGAACCTCAGAACCTCCTGAGAAAATCTTTGAGCAGCAGGAGATCTGACTAGAAGAGGAGACCACGCCGCAAACTAATTTCTCTTTCTCCTCTCCAGACGAGGCAATGATGCCTCCACCGTCCATGGCAGACGATTTCAGGCTCTTTCAGGATTTTACAAAGAGGGTGGCAGATGCACTTCTCATCCCTCTCAGGAGGTGAAGGACACACAACATAAGTTGCTGGATGTATTACATACCTCCTCCTCCTCGAGGGTCGCCCTCCCCATCAGTGTGGTGCTTTTGAATCCCGCGCAATTCATATGGCAAACACCAGCATCTGTCACACTAACATGCTAAAGGGCTGATAAAAAATACTATGTACCCCCCAAAGATGTGGGATTCCTTTTTTTCCCACCCTCCACCTAATTCCATTTTGTTAGATGCAGTGAACTTCTGTGGCCGCTAACATCACTCAAAATACACCCCCTTACGATGGGGACTGGAAAAGGCTGGACTTGTTTAGTAGGAAGGCCTATTCTTCCATGACCTTGCAATTTAGAATTGCAAACTACCAGGCCTTAACAGCCAAATATGACCATATGAACTACACCAAATTTAACACCTTTATTGACCACCTTCCAGAGTCACAACAGGAACAATTTCAGGCCATTAAGGCATGTAATGGTGAGAACAGCACCCCAGACCACACTAGATGCTGCAGATATAGTGGCCTGCTTGATTTCAACAGTGGTCGTGATGCAGCAGGCATGGTGGTTGCATCTTTTGGGGCTGCCAAAGGAGGTACAGATGACAGTCGAGGACCTCCCTTTTGAAGGTTCCAAATTGTTTGCAGATAAGACCAATGTATCGCTTGACACTCTTAAAGACTTCAGGGCCACACTATGGTTACTGGGGATCTGTACACCTGGACAGAAAAGGAAATTTAGTCATAGTGGAAAAAGTCCAAATTTCAGAGGTGTAAACCATTAGACCCTCAGTCCTCAACATCACAACCTTCCCCTCCGAAACACCAGTTTTGATGCCGTGGTTCAGGCCCAGAGAGACCACTCCCTGCAACTTTCTGACCTCTCACATCCCTTTGGATGCCACGTTGCTCTGTTCCAAAATTGGGAACACATAACAACCAACAGATGGGTTCTGGAGATTATCTCTAATGAGTATTCTATCCATTTCACACACACTCCTGCCCTCCCTTCCCATCTCTCTTCAGGGACCCTTCTCATGAGAGACTGTTAAGACAGGAAATAGATCACCTCATACGCCTGGGCATAGGCGCTGACTTCCCCTCTGACCTATAGGTGCTCAACCCCACTCCTGCACCACCCTCGCCCCGCCCCAATTCCACCCCCTTCCCCAAGTCCCCGCCCCTGCCCTGCCTCTTTACTGCCTCCTCCCCCGAGCATGCTGCCCCCCCACTCCTCCCCCGCCCTCCCGGAAAGTCCTAAGCACCGCCACACAGCTGTTAGGCGGCGGGCGGGAAGCACTGGGAGGGGGGAGGAGTTGGGACGCAGCACGCTCGGGGGAGGAGAAGGCGAGGAGGGGGTGGAGGCAGGAGGAGCTTGGCTGCTGGTGGGTGCGGAGTACCCGCTAATTTTTCCCCGTGGGTGCTCCAGCCCCAAAGCACCCATGGAGTTGGTGCCTATGCACCTGGGAGCCATCAAAACCATATCAGTGCATTTCAGAGGCAAGGGTTTTTATTCCCGATATTTCCTTTTCCCCAAGAAAAAGGGAGGTTGGAAACCCATACTGGACTTCAGAGCACTAAACAAATACATGAAAACTTAAAAATTCAAGATGGTCACACTAGCAGCAATTATTCCATCTCTGGAACAGGGAGGTTAGTTCTTGGCCCTGGGCCGCGAGGATGCATATTTCCACACATCCATTCTACTGTCCCACAGATGATTCTTCAGGTTTACCCTAGGTCAGGACCATTACCAGTACAGAGTACTCCCCGTCAGCCTCTCAACGGCTCTTAGCGTATTCTCCAAGGTCCTCTCCATAGTAGCGGCTCAGCTATGCACCTTGGGGATCAAGATTTACCCATGCTTGGCTGGCTGTCTCCTCAGGGCCTGCTCCTTTAAAGATGCCCTACGGATCATGCATGGAACTATGGACTTACTCACAAAGCTGGGTCTACAAATCAATGTCCAAAAATTGACCTTAACTCCAGTAAAGTACTTGGAATTTACAGGAGCCGATCTCAACTTACGGCAAGTGAGAGCACTCCTCCCTCCACACGGATTCCATAGCCTGACTATGCTCATAGAGACAATTCAAGCCAGCCCACAAATATCAGCCAGACTTTGCCTCCAGCTTCTAGGACACATGCCGGCAGGTGCGTTCGTAATATCTCATGTCAGACTACACATGAGGGGTCTACAGGCATGGTTTAGATCTGTTTACAGACCAAAAAAGACAGGTTAGACAAACCTCTCTCACCCTCTAGTGTCAAACACTCCCTGGATTGGTGGAAAGATCCAACAATTGTCTGTCTGGGGGTCCCATTCACACAATTACCACCCCCAACGTTGCTTCTAATTGTGGATGCATCCCTAATTGGCTGGAGAGCGAATTTCAACAACCTCAAGACTCAGGGCAAGTGGTCACCCATGGAGACAACTCTCCACATCAACCTCCTCTAACTCAGAGTGGTCAGAAATGCTTATGCTCACTTTCCTCCACTGATCAGACAGCGTGGTGTTTATGTATTACTAAATTGCCAAGGGGTGCCAGATCATCCTTCCTGTGTCCAGAAGCACTAAAGCTATGGAATTGGTGCATTCCCCACAATGTTTAAATATCAGCAGCCTACCTACCGGGAGTGCAGAACATAACAGCGGACAGCCTCAGTTGAAGTTCTCACACAACCACAAGTGGGAATGAACCCAACAGTGCACCAGAGCATATTCTATCAGTGCGGGACCCCAAAAATAGACTTGTTCACTACTTACCTGAACAGGAAATGCCCACTCTATTGCTCCAGAGCTGACCTCCAGAAACACTCATTAGTTTTAAAGAGCCTGATTAGAACACCTTTTGAACCTATGGCCACTTGTTCCCTTACATATCTATTGATGAAGATGGCATTTCTGGTGGCCATCACCTTGGCCAGGAGACCAGGAGAGATAGCAGCACTAATGTTGCATGCCCCCCGTCTCCCCTTTACAGTATGCTTTAAAGACAAAGCTATTCTTAGGCCACATCTGAAGTTCATCCCTAAGGTGATCTCGTCTTTTCACATAAACCAACTGATTCACCTCCCGATCTTTTATCCTAAGCCTCACCATGATAACAAGGAGGCTATACTGCATACGTTGGACATTAGGAGACGCTTAGCCTTTTATCTGGCCAGAGAAATCTCCTAAGCTTTTCCTCTCCATTGCGGAAAGGTCAAAAGGCAATATTGGCCCAAAGACTCTCCAAAGGGGTCGCAAACTATTAATCACTGCTATCATGCTCACAGTTTGTTACCTCCGTTTGAAACCCACACACACACTCTGTGAGGTTGGTTTCCACCTCTGTTGCGTTCCTCAAGAATGTTCCTATCTCGGAATCTATAGGAAGCTCATACCTATGCAGAACACTGTGATTACTGGAGACTGTTTCCGATGCTATCTTCAGCTCCACAGTGTTATCATCCATAACACTCTTCTCCGAAGCCCCAACCTCCCATTGGGGATACTGTTTTTGTGAGTCATCTACAGCGTAGCACTCACAGGGACACTACCCTAAGAGGAAGTTACTCACCTTGTGCAGTAATGATGGTTCTTTGAGATGGGTGTCCATATGGTTGCTCCATGACCTGCCCTCATCCCCTCTACTTCAGAGTTTTTAAGAAGGGCTCTGCGGTAGAGAAGGAACTGAGGGTGATTTTTCCGTGCAGCGCTAGTTAGTCTCGAGGCAGAACATGAGGTGCGGGAGAGCGCATGTGCAGGCTGAATGGACACTGCTACCAAACATCTCCAATCAGCAGCGCAGGGACACAGACACACCTACAGCGCAGCACCCATAGGGGGACACACATCTCGAAGAACCATCATTACTGCACAAGGTGACAGGTTTCAGAGTAGCAGCCGTGTTAGTCTGTATCCGCAAAAAGAAAAGGAGGACTTGTGGCACCTTAGAGACTAACAAATTTATTAGAGCATAAGCTTTCATGGGCTACATCTCACTTCATTGATGAGTAACTTCCTCTTTCCCAGTAAGCTGTTTGTAATGAGTTTGTCTTGAAGCCTTCCACCATTTTCTTTCCTTTCAGCCTCTTCTGATGGCTGCAGCTCTTCTGCCCCACCCCTTCTCTCCCCAGAAGGTGTGTGAACAGCCCAAGCACCAATGTGTCCGTGAAACAGGCAGGTCGGAGACACTAGGGATAAGTGTTGTACTGTCTCCTTCCCCTGAGCTCAGCCCCCCTGAGTGAAGAAACTGAAGGCAATTCATGCTACAGCGTAGCGCACTGCTTCCAGGATCCCAGGCTGGCATGCACACATGGGCTGTGCGTGCTGCGTTTTGAATGGAAAGGTACTTGGATGCAATTTCAGCAATTGGATCATTAGTTAAGCTGTGGTTTGATGAAAAGCACACTTTGTATTTTAAACTGCGAGAATGTAATTCCGACTCCTTTTCTGCCCGGTGAGTCAGGGCAAAGTTGATTTGGACTTTGTAGGACTCTTTATTTTGAAGATTCATAAGTAGTCCAGAACTCAGCAGTTGGCATTAAAGCAAGTTTCTCGGTGTATGTCTCCACTAGCAAGTAGATTTCAGAGACATTGTACAGTAGATATTTATAATCTGCTTCCTGTGGTTGAAGTCCTTTACAATTAAATTTGCCTTGAAGAGAAGCTACAGAGGCTTTTGACAGCAGCTCAGTCTTTGTAGAAGATACATTTAGTATCTCTTTCCTTATTTTGGGAGCATGGATCAGGTCAGCCACAAACACATGAAGATAGACACCTAGTAAAGCCACAGGGGATTGGTGAAGTGTAAACACATCATTGTGTTCTGTAATCGCAGTAATCAAAATTGCTTGGCTGTTATTTGTGGAATGTTTACCTGGCTTCTCCTGTGACAGGTTTCAGAGTAACAGCCATGTTAGTCTGTATTCGCAAAAAGAAAAGGAGTACTTGTGGCACCTTAGAGACTAACCAATTTATTTGAGCATGAGCTTATGCCAGGTATTACCTTATGCAAGGTAGCCTATTTCCCCTTGTTTTTTCCTACCCCCCCCCCCCCCCAGACGTTCTGGTTAAACATGGATTTATGCTGGAAATGGCCCACCTTGATTGTCATGCACATTGTGGGGAGAGTGGTCAGTTTGGATGAGCTATTGCCAGCAGGAGAGTGAGTTTGTGTGTGTGTGGGGGGGGGGGGGTGAGAAAACCTGGATTTGTGCTGGAAATAGCCCACCTTGATTATCATGCACATTGTAGGGAGAGTGGTCACTTTGGATGAGCTATTACCAGCAGGAGAGTGAGTTTGTGTGTGTATGGGGGTCGGGGGGTGAGAAAACCTGGATTTGTGCTGGAAATGGCCCAACTTGATTATCATGCACATTGTTGGGAGAGTGGTCACTTTGGATAAGCTATTACCAGCAGGAGAGTGAGTTTGTGTGTGTGTGTTTTGGGGGAAAAGGTGTGGGGGGGAGAAAACCTGTATTTGTGCTGGAAATGGCCCACCTTGATTATCATGCACATTGTAGGGAGAGTGATCACTTTGGATAACCTATTACCAGCAGGAGAGTGAGTTTGTGTGTGTGTGTTTTTTGGGAAAAGGGGGGGGGGGTGAGAACCTGTATTTGTGCTGGAAATGGCCCACCTTGATTTTCATGCACGTTGTAAGGAGAGTGGTCACTTTGGATAGGCTGTTACCAGCAGGAGAGTGAGTTTGTGTGTGTGGTTTTTGGAGGGGGGTGAGGGGGTGAGAGAACCTGGATTTGTGCAGGAAATGGCCCACCTTGATTATCATACACATTGTGAAGAGAGTGGTCACTTTGGATGGGCTATTACCAGCAGGAGAGTGAGTTTGTGGGGGGGGGAGGGGGGGCGGAGGGTGAGAAAACCTGGATTTGTGCTGGAAATGGCCCAACTTGATGATCACTTTAGATAAGCTATTACCAGCAGGAGAGTGGGGTGGGAGGAGGTATTGTTTCATGGTCTCTGTGTATATAATGTCTTCTGCAGTTTCCACAGTATGCATCCGATGAAGTGAGCTGTAGCTCACGAAAGCTCATGCTCAAATAAATTGGTTAGTCTCTAAGGTGCCACAAGTCCTCCTTTTCTTTCTCCTGTGACAGTCTGTTTGGGAGGATTTACCCAACCCCCCTCCTAGTAATTATCTGTGCTGCTTGTCATGACAATGGGAAGCAGCTTTTCTTTCTCTTTTTAGTATAAAAATATAACAAATCAAACAGATACTGTGCTGACATTGTAGCATTTTACTTCTGTTAAATGGTAACTTTATTTTGATTAGAAACTTCCTGGTGTTTGAAGGGAGGTGGGATGTTTTATCGTTAAAAATAATAAAATCCCCCCATGCAAGCTCTGTTTCAGGAGTAATGAGAGACTGAATACTGTAACAAAAACTCAGCCCCCCCGCCACAAACAGTTCTTTGGAGCATTGTTCTTCCCACACACAGCCACAGCCTGCCTTTGCTTTTCTACAGCTGCTTTAGCAAAGCCATTTGAAACTCACATTTCAATAGAAAACCCATATGGTGATGAAATACTAATATACAGGCATCTTGGGAATGTTTTGAAATTCAAAAAACAGTACTTTGGTTTTGGTAGAGATTATTTTACTGGTAACGGATGCAACAAAAGACCATTTGAAACAAAATCATGACAACAGGTCAAATTCATTCTTGATTTTAATGAAGTTAATTCAGGGATGAATTTGCTCTGATGGACTTAGGGAAGTAGAAAGGTGTACCTGAAGATAAATCCACATAAATTCCATAAATAACATAATTTAAAAGGAATGAAGGTTGGATACTGGGGACACCTCCCCCAACGCAAATCCTGGAAAGCAGAGAGATGCTGGACTCTGAGATGCCATAACCGTACCATGGTGCTCACACAGCCTGTTTCCAGTGACATGGAGGATTCTGCTTCTTCACAAGGAGCTTCCTTCAGCAGCCAGGGGACACACACTATACACAATGTCCTGATCTCCCTCACTGTGCAACGTAAAACCTTCCTTACAGTCTCTACTAATGCGTCTGACAAAGGGCCGGCCTTAGGGGTGGGCCATCTGGGCAGCCACCCAGGAGTGGCATGATCAAGGGGGCACCATATGGCAATGCAGAAGTGCATGCTGCCAGTGTAAAATCAGAAACTGCTCTTGGCTGGCAGGGGAACGCTGCGTGGGGGCTGCCCAGATTTCGCCCTGCTTCCTGGGGGGGGGGGGGGGGGGGCAGCAGTGATGTACAGATACTGCTCACCCTCCCTAGGGGGGCTATGGGGTGGTAGGGTGCGAGGAGCAACACCAACCGCTCCGTGCATCCAGGTCACTTTCCACACATGTGCTGTGTGGCATCAGGAGCTCCTGCTCCTGATGCCCTCCCCTTAGGCAGCCCAGGTAGGGAAAGTGACCTGGATGCAGGGAGCCCTGATGTCACTCCTCACCCCTTCCCCCCCCCCCCCCCCAACCCTGTAGTGTTGCGTAGAAGAGCATCATTCGAGGCAGGAGCGAGCAGCAATGCCAGCTGCTCCATACATCCATGTCAGTTTCCCCACATGGGTGCAGGAGGGGGATGCAGGGGTTAGAGGCACAGAAGGGGGTGCAGGTGTTAGAGGTGGAGTAGGGAAGTGCAGGGGTTGGGGCAAAGAGGGGTGGGGAGCCTGATGAGCTCTGGGGGGCCAAGGGCAATGGGGGGGGGGGGGGTCGCCATGCCCACGGGGCCAGGGGACCAAAATACAAGTTTGCTCAGGATGCCATTTTCCCTAAGGCCGGCCTGCCACTGCAAAGGCCACATGTGCTGTGTGTTCTTTGTTTCAAGGGAAGCGTGAGGTCATAAGGAAGGTTTTGTGACTAGAAGTGCCCAGTGCTCTATGCCATTCATTTCCGTATATACCTCAATTGAGTGCTCTCTCTACGTGATTTCAGAGTAGCAGCCGTGTTAGTCTGTATCCACAAAAAGAAAAGGAGTACTTGTGGCACCTTAGAGACTAACAAATTTATTTGAGCATCGAGTGACCAAAGAGATTGAAGGATCCACAACCTATCCTGAAGGACGACCCATCACTCTCACAGATCTTGGGAGACAGGCCAGTCCTTGCTTACAGACAGCCCCCCAACTTGAAGCAAATACTCACAAGCAACCACACAACAGAACCACTAACCCAGGAACCTATCCTTGCAACAAAGCCCGTTGCCAACTGTGTCCACATATCTATTCAGGGGACACCATCATAGGGCCTAATCACATCAGCCACACTATCAGAGGCTCATTCACCTGCACATCTACCAATGTGATATATGCCATCATGTGCCAGCAATGCCCCTCTGCCATGTACATTGGCCAAACTGGACAGTCTCTACGTAAAAAAATAAATGGACACAAATCAGATGTCAAGAATTATAACATTCATAAACCCAGTTGGAGAACACTTCAATCTCTCTGGTCACTTGATCTCTGACCTAAAAGTCGCAATATTACAACAAAAAGACTTCAAAAACAGACTCCAACGAGAGACTGCTGAATTGGAATTAATTTGCAAACTGGATACAATTAACTTAAGCTTGAATAGAGACTGGGAGTGGATGAGTCATTACACAAAGTAAAACTATTTCCCCATGTTTATCTCCCTCCCCCCCTCGCCCCCATTGCTGTTCCTCACACATTCTTGTCAACTGCTGGAAATGGCCCATCTTGATTATCACTACAAAAGGCTCCCCCCGCCCCTCCCCCCCGCTCTCCTGCTGGTAATAGCTCACCTTAAGTGATCACTCTGGTTACAGTGTGTATGGTAACATGCATTGTTTCATGTTCTCTGTGTATATAAATCTCCCCACTGTATTTTCCACTGAATGCATCCGATGAAGTGAGCTGTAGCTCACGAAAGCTTATGCTCAAATAAATTTGTTAGTCTCTAAGGTGCCACAAGTCCTCTTTTTCTTTTTGCGAATACAGACTAACACGGCTGCTACTCTGAAAACTGGGCATGGATACCTTGCTATTCCTGCTGCTTTTTTAAAAAAGTAGGTTAACCAGAACTAAACACAGCTTTCCAGGGAAGGGGGTATTAGGTATTTATATAATGGCATTACAGTATTTTCAGGATTGTTTTCTGTCCTATTCTTTAGACATCCTAATATTTTGTTTTCTTTTCTGAGAGGTCTTGCACATGGAGCAGAGGGTTTCATTGGGACAGTCCCAGTGATGTCAAATCTTTCTGCTGAGTGCTTAGGGAAACTGAGGCACAGTTGTACACGATCTTAAAAATGAGGCTAATGATACTGCCCCCTTTGTAAAGTGCTTTGAGAGGTACTGATGAAAAGTCCTAGACAAGAGTTTGGTGGTATTTATTTATTTATTTATTCTAATTATTCCTTCCAATGTGCATTACCTTGCATTTGTCAATGCTGAACTTCATCTGCCATTGCACTGTGCATTCACCTAAGTCGTACTGCAGTTCAGGAAAGCATCCCCATTCAGGACAGTACTTTAAACGTGTGTCTATGTGCTGTCTTGAATCAGGGCCTGTGCTAGGTCCCTGTACAGTTCCTCATAGTTTCTCATGTTGATGAATCTAAATAATTTTGCCATGTCACTGCTCCCTTCCTTTTTTAGATTATTATAGGGGATCTGATAGTTACCCTTATATTTAAATTTCTTAACACCTTCCATTATAAAAGATTTTTGTGACCTTGTCTTTGAGAAGGTGTCTTGTCTCCATTGTGTGCAGTGGGCCTTTGAAATTGGCGGGCCATAGCTTACAGGCTAAGGAAGGGCTCTTTTTTGTCCTGTGAAATTCTGTGGCGCTTTGGCTGAGGTATAAATGGTTAAAAAAATCTGTTTTTCTTCTCTCTCTTGCATCGCTCAGGAAAACTTTGGCAGGCTGTCTAAATAATACCTAGCCGCACGGATATTCTGAGACTGAGCTTGCAAAGTTGCTGCAGCCGTAGCACACGCGGTAATGTGAACTCGTAGGAGCTGTTGGAGCAGCTGAAGGGTGAAGAGAGCTGGGCTGGGCTCCCTCCACTGGAGTCAGCACATGGTCACAGTGATTCCTGTCCCCGTCAAGGGGCACCACATAGGGCAGTATCACTAATCTCCTGGTGACAGGACAAAAGAGACTGGCCAGGTTCCCTCAACCACCCTCTAAATGCAGCAAATGGTCCCAGCGACCTGTCTGCCCATCCCCCCAAACCTCTCCAGTCCTCTAGGTGCACCACCACATGGGGCTGGAGCTCCTCCCAATATCTGTATGGGAGGGGGAGGGAAGAGAGAGAGAGAGAGAAGGGGAGACTGGACACTCCCCACCCAGAGTAATCCCCAGGACCAGCATCTGGACATGGCGTCCATCCTTCTCCTGTTGCCAGCTCCTGTGAGGTTACCCTGTAGCTCAAGTGGTAGCAGCTTGTGCTGTGGTGCTGAAAGTTCAGAATTCAAAACCTGCTGATTATGTCTGGTGGATTGTTACAGTTGCACAAATAGAATGTCATGTAACTTTTTCCTTTAAAAAAAATAAACTAGGAAATAACATACAAAAACCTAGGTTAAAAGAACTTTGTTAAGGGGCAAATTCAAACACTCCTAAGTAGCAAATGTCAGATTTACGTATTATAATACAGTCTTTAATGACCTCATCACAGGCTATTTTTTTCCAGAGGACCCCTGGCTCAGAGAGCGCATGGGGTGTGCAAGGGGCCGAAATAAGGTTGCACAGGCAACTGTAAATCTTGTATTTCCTAACTTCTGAGTACGTGATTTTGCCACCTGAATAATTTTCTTTTAACATCATTTTTGTATGTATTTAATAAAAATACAGAACACTGGGCCTAGTACAGAATCTTGGGGTACCTCATTGTTAACCTTTTGCCATATTGAAAAAGGGTCCATTTCTGCTTTCTTCCTGTCTTCAGACTCTTAGCCAGTTTCTAATTCATGAAAAAACTTTATATCTCACCATATAACCATAGGTTGCAGAGTAGTAGCCATGTTAGTCTGTATTCGCAAAAAGAAAAGGAGGACTTGTGGCACCTTAGAGACTAACACATTTATTTGAGCATAAGCTTTCGTGAGCTTCATCGGATACATTCAGTGGAAAATGCAGTAGGAAGATATATATTTATATATACACACACACAGAGAACATGAAACAGAGCCAGAAAAGTACCCAGAAGTCACCTACTACAGGACAGGCCCCTGTAGTAACAGAACACCAAGGAAAGTAACAGAACGCCACTACCCGTCACCTTCAGCCCCCAACTAAAACCTCTCCAGCGCATCATCAAGGATCTACAACCTATCCTGAAGGACGACCCATCACTCTCACAGATCTTGGGAGACAGGCCAGTCCTTGGTTACAGACAGCCCCCAACCTGAAGCAAATACTCACCAGCAACCACACACCACACAACAAAAACACTAACCCAGGAACCTATCCTTGCAACAAAGTCCATTGCCAACTGTGCCCACATATCTGTTCAGGGGACCCCATCATAGGGCCTAATCACATCAGCCACACTATCAGAGGCTCGTTCACCTGCACATCTACCAATGTGATATATGCCATCATGTGCCAGCAATGCCCCTCGGCCATGTACATTGGTCAAACTGGACAGTCTCTACGTAAAAGAATAAATGGACACAAATCAGACGTCAAGAATTATAACATTCATAAACCAGTCGGAGAACACTTCAATCTCCCTGGTTACTTGATTACAGACCTAAAAGTCGCATTACAACAAAAAAATTTCAAAAACAGACTCCAGCGAGAGACTGCTGAATTGGAATTAATTTGCAAACTGGATACAATTAACTTAGGCTTGAATAAAGACTGGTAGTGGATGTGTCATTACACAAAGTAAAACTATTTCCCCATGTTTATTTTTCCCCCCTACTGTTCCTCAGACATTCTTGTCAACTGCTGGAAATGGCCCACCTTGATTATCACTACAAAAGGGGTTTTTTTCTCTCCTGCTGGTAATAGCTCACCTTACCTGATCACTCTCGTTACAGTGTGTATGATAACACCCATTGTTTCATGTTCTCTGTGTATATAAAATCCGCCTACTGTATTTTCCACTGAATGCATCTGATGAAGTGGGTTTTAGCCCACAAAAGTTTATGCTCAAATAAATGTGTTAATCTCTAAGGTGCCACAAGTCCTCCTGTTCTTTTTGCATAGAACCATAGGCACCAACTCCGTGGGTGCTCCTGCCCTGGAGCTCCCATGGAAAAAAATGAGTGGGTGCTTAGCACCCAGCGGCAGCCAGCTCCCTCCCTCTCCCCTCAGCGCCTACCGTTTGCCGGCAGCCCTGCCAATCAACTCCCTACCCTCCCTCTCAGCGCTTCCCGCCCACCGAGATCAGCTGTTCTGCGGCGTGCAGGAGGCACTAGGAGGGAGAGGGAGGAGCAGGGATGGGGTGTGCCCGGGGGAGAAGGCGGAACTGAGTGGGTAGGGGTGGGAAAAGGTGGGGTGTGGGTGGAGTGGGGTTGGGAAGGGGTGGGGTGGGGCCTGGGGCCAAGCAGGGGGTTGAGCACCTCCAGAGCCCGGAGGAAGCTGACACCTGTGCATATAACTATTTAGTGTTTTAATAACCTCTTATGAAGCTCTGATCATGGGTTTTTCATGGTCCTTAGTTATCAGCCACTCCTGCTGTATTTGTTGTTCTGTTGACATGCTGAAATGATTCTAGTAGAACAGAGGTATGCTTTTTCTTTTCGGAAACTATGCAGGTTTGTCCCTATCACTGTGTTAATCTGGGTGTTTTAAATAACATTCTATTTTAAATTATCATTTCAACCAATTTACCTGGTACTGAAGTAGAGCAGGAGTTCTTAGGCTCATATCTAGCAACATTTTGTTGTTTTAATTTAAAGATCAGATTTGCTACACTCTAGCCCTTTGGGGCACTGGCTGATTCTAAGACTATGTCTACGCTGCCAGTAGATCCGAGCTGCTGCAATCAGTCTAGTGAAGACCCACTAAATCGATCGCAGAGTGCTCTCCGGTCGACTCTGGTACTCCGCTGGGAGGAGAAGAGTAAGGTAAATCGATGGGAGAGTGTCTCCTGTTGGTGCAGTGCAGTGTAGACACCGCGGTAAGTCAACCTAAGCTACTTAGGTCAGCTTACTGTGGTAGTGTAGACAAGGCCTAATGAGAGATTGCATGCTTAGTAGTAAGGGACTAAGGTGTGGTCTACGCTAAATAGGTCGATGTAAGGCAGCTTACGTCGACCTAATTATGTCAGTGTATACACTACATCCTTGTCACACCGTTGTAAGTGCCCTACTACACCGACTTAATAATTCCACCTTCATGAGAGGCGTAGGGCTTGTTGTAAATTAGGGCAACACAATATCTGTGTTGACACTGCATTACTTACATCAGCTGTTGGCTATCTTGTCAATTTCCGGGCTCATGCTGGAGCCCTGAAATTGAAAGAAAGTCGGTCAGCTAGAGCCCTCTGCTTCTGGTGGGGAACGGGGAGGCGAGATCCCAGGGGGCAGCTGGGCTCCCAGCAGGGAGCTGAGGAGAGCTGAGTCTCCTGTCTCTGTCAGTGGAAGTGCTCCTGGTGAGGATGCGCACCACCAAGGAGGGTAGTGTGGACATCAGCCACTGCAGTGATTACTGTGGTGGCTATAAGTTGACTTAAGTCTGTAGTGTAGATGTGCCCTGAGATTCAGAGATCCTGAATCTACTAATATTCTCAATTACTTGTGATGGGAAACAAATCGGCTACGCATCCTAGGAATTGCTTTTTGAATCACTCCTCTCGTTTTCCCTTTCTTTCTGTGCCATGGTTAAACGTCTTGTCCCTTTCAAGGCTCTGCACCACTCCACCCTGCTGCCCTCCTCCTGCCCAAGCCTTCTACTTAGACAGGCTCTTTGCAACTTTCTCCCTTCCACTCTCATGTTCCCACTTGTTTTCTAGCAGTCGCTTGCATCTGTCAGCCCCTCTCTTTCCCAGTGCACCAGGTCCCCTCACCTTCAAGTACTTCCTGAAAGCACACTTTCCCCAGGATGTCTTTTGCTACTAATCCTCTGCACTAAGAAGTGTCTTTATTGATGTACTTAAAAACAGAAATGTGCCCTGCTTTTCAACAAATCTCTCTTCAGATCATGCTGTGCATTTTTGGACTGCACTGCATTGTTTGTCTAAATTATAACTGCACAGTGCTGGGTCCCCCTCAGTGATTTCTAATGCCCCAAGCATGCTGCTGGAGTTTAATAAATAATATCCTCTTTATTAAACTTCTGTTCCAGACAGAGCATCCAATGAAAAATTCTCAAGTAATGGAGGAGCTCACGATATTGAAAATAGAATGCAAAACTTAGAGACTAGCTCTTTGAATTGTTCAAAAACACATGACCATTTTGTGCACTGGTTCAGTAATTTAGCTTTGCATAAAATTGCCACTGAAATTCCATTTGAGACCATTTTACTTGTGTGAACTTACAGTATAGAACCTGAAGAGAATTAAAAGTCTCTGCCAGTGGTGCATGTGCTGTTATAAATTGCTCTGGCCAAGGGCTAGAGCAGGGGACTGGGAGTCAGAAGCATTGGGCTTTATTTTTTACTCTTCCACTGACTCTGTGCAACTTGGGCAAGTCACTAAAACATCTGTTCCTCAGTTTTTCTTTCTGTAAAATGGGGAAGATAACAGTTGTCTGTGGGAAGTTGTGAGGATCAGACTTTATGAAATGCCTTGAGGTCCTTATGTGAAAGGTGCTTTCTAAGTGTGAAGCACTGTCACAATGAATTATTTAATAGAGATACTGTTAGCTGGGGTTTGAAATGTGAAAGTTTTATGCCCCTAGCTCACTGGGTTGACATGAATGTATTCTATGGAGTCTAGTTGAAAGCTGTGGTCAGGCCTCACTGTCACAGTAGTTAGCTCTGTATTCCTTTTTCTGAGTTTGACTGGCTTATGGGTTGTGTGATTGACTTTGTCTCCAAAATATTATCACTTCATTTCAAACCACTGACCCAAGATCCTGAGGTGGTATTTAGGAGAGTTTGCTTCAGCTTTTGATAATAGGGTGAATAAGCTTTGGAAAGTAAGCACTTGCTACTTCTTAAGGTTATCAGGAAACTGTCAAATAACAAAGAAGCCTTAAAAACCCATTCTGTGAATTAAAGATTGAAACCTCCCTCTTCTATTCTCACAATCAGTTAGCGGAATAACAGATTGTGTGTGAGCATCAGCTGCAGCACATCCTGCCTGAGTGACGTGTCAAGAGGGCATGGATGAGGGTGAGTCCTCTAAGACCCATTAAATGAAGCTGAGTAGTAACATGCATCATAGATACAATCCTTTCCCAAATCCCCACCCTTTTAAGGAAACCCATTATACTCCAAGTCAGAGCTCAGTCTGACCATTTCGGAAAGGTGGCAAGTTAGCACGCCCAAGGTTAATCGTGACTGACCTCTGCATTTATCAGCTTGAAATTCTGTTCAGTCTCCTACGTGACTAAATTGCTCCTACTTGGATAGATGAGGTTCAGTTCAGCGGAAGCTGCTTGCTGTGGTGGTGGTGTGAGTTATTGTATTTGGTATACATTGCCCTCTGCCCCCCTTCTGAGCCCAGACTGCTGCATGAACGGTCACTTGTGGGTTTCATGTCTATTCATACTGTAATTAGAAAACGTGGTACCTAGTGGCAGAGTGTGAATGTACACGCACGGCGCTCTTATGAGCAACTGAGCACCATGTGACCCCAGCCTTCTTATGCTGTTCTGATCTTTCAAGTCATTCTCTCTTGTGACTGTTTGTCAGGTGACTCAGGTCACTACAATGTACATTATTTACACCACTGATAATCTCACACTGCATTTGTGTCAATGAACCATAGCACAAAACTGACAATTTAGAGTTTAAAGAGACAGGGTGGGTGAAGTAATAACTTTTGTTGGACCAACTTCTGTTGGTGAGAGAGGCAAGTTGGCAGAGTAAAAGCTGTTATTTCACCCACCTTGTCTCTCTAATATCCTGGGACTGACACAGCTACAGCTACACTACATACAATTAGAGTTTAAAACATTCCTCTGAATCAGCCATATTATTGTGTGCATGTGTGACCGGACGGACTACCCTTTCTGTCTAGACAAAGCTCTGGAGTGCTAAAACATATAGTATGATTTTAATGTTAATTGACCCTCTTGCTTGGGAGAGAGAGAAGCCCTCAGTAAAGGTTTCAGACTTTATAAATGCAAATTATTATGACAGGTTTCAGAGTAGCAGCCGTGTTAGTCTGTATCCGCAAAAAGAAAAGGAGGACTTGTGGCAACTTAGAAACTAACAAATTTATTTGAGCATAAGCTTTCGTGAGCTAGAGGTCACTTCATCGGATGCATTCAGTGGAATATACAGTGGGGAGATTTATATACACAGAGAACATGAAACAATGGGTGTTACCATACACACTGTAACCAGAGTGATCAGCTAAGGTGAGCTATTACCAGCAGGACAGTATCTGTCGAGCAGTGGCGGTCCTAGGAGGGCATACTGTGTGTGTTGGGACATATAAGAATTACTGATGAAATATGTGAGATTCAGTTCTCTATGGGAGTTTGAGTCTCTGGATTGGACTTGTGAGTTGCATTGCTGTCTGGGGGCCAGATTCTGATATATTTAGTCGTGCTGAGAAGTACCTTACTCCATGAGCGCTCCCACTGATTTCAATGCAACTGCTTGTAGAGTAAGGCACTACTCAGTGTGAGTAAAGGTGACAGAATCTGGCCCTATGTATATAATATTATCTATACCCTGTATGTCAGTATAGAAATGGCAGCTGTCCAAAGCTCCTGAGCATCCATACAGTGTGCGGTTTTGCTAGGTATGATCACAAAGCAAAAATTCTTAAAGTTTTCCCCTCACATATTTTCACTGTTTTTGTTTTTTCCCTCTAGTTTTTTTTTTTACTGATTTATTCATACACAACATTTAAGGCTCCAGGATTCCATTGATCCAGCTGCCTTCGCACGACACCTGAACAATGATGAGGCTTTTGGTCATTTCAGCCAGCTGTATGTTCCAAGCACAAATACATCACAGTTTAGTTCCTCAGGAAGTTAGAATTAAAAGATGAAACTGGATTGCTGATGTCATATTGAGAACAAACTTTGTGTTCTCCTTTAGGAAATGAGTTGTACTGGGGATTTGATCAGTAGGAGACTGAAATACTCAATTCCTTTCCTTTGTAGATAGTTCAGAGTAAAGATGTCCAGGGATGTCAGGCTGACTTTTGCATCCTGCACAGTACAGTTGAGTTAGAGGGTATACCGTTTCTTACTGCTCCGTTGAGAGGAGGGGATGTCAGGAGGATGTAGTCAGATGGGAGGGTGCAATAGGGCTCCTGGCACTGGTAGAGAAGGCAGAGGGAGGACTTTGGGATCTGCATGTGTTAGATACTGGGGAGGGTTATCTTTAAAGGTGTGTGGAATGGAGGGAGGCAGGTGTCTCACAGCAAAGCACTGGGTGGGGAAAATTGAGCTTGCAGACAGTTGCTGGGAGGGCATACTGACAATGTGGGCTTACTGCATATGTCAGATATGCCTGGGGGAAGGCGTGTGTAAACGCTGCATGCCCAGCTAGCACAGGTATAAATAACAGTGTAGACGGTGAGGTACGGCTTAGGCCAGTAGACTGCCCTACGTAGTTCTCTACGTACCCAAACAGTGCTTTATGCTGCTGGCAGGGGGAAGGCAGCAGGGAAAGGCTCTGGCCACTCCTCCCTGACAGGGCCTTACCCTCCATTCCCCCCTGCCTGAGCCTTTCACTACTATGTGTAGCTACACACTGCAGTGAGTGTGGACACAGCTTGCCTTTCATTGTGGCGTGTAGCTACACGTATCCTGCATGCTCTGCAAGCGTGTAGAGACTGTCTAAGGCTGATTCCTTATGAATACAGCAGGCAACATGAGCTACTACAGTATCCAAAAACAAAGAGGAGTACTTGTGGCACCTTAAAGTGTAACAGATTTATTTGGGCATAAGCTTTCGTGGGCTAAACCCACTTCATCAGATGCATGGAGTGGAAAATACAGTAGGCAGGTATATATACACAGCACATGAAAAGACGGGAGTTGCCTTACCAAGTGGGGGGTCAGTATCCAAGTACTTCACCTGATCTCCCCCTCTACTTTGCTTTTAATAAGGCTTAATTATTAAAGGCTTCCTGACCTAGGGCTTCCTCAACACTTTTGTGCACCTACAGTATAGTGGAGAGGGCAATGTGATAGTTTCATCTCTTCCTCCTTTGAGCTGCATAGCTTAAGCTCTCAAGGCAAACTTATTGTATAGGAAATTGTTCTCATGTAATGAGAGCTGGGAAGTAATCTTTATCATAGAGGAACCCAGGGACAGAAGAGTGATTAGATTTGAAAGCAGAGTTGTATATGCTAGTGGCAGCTGTATAAGCCTTAAGGTGCCCAACACTGAGGTAATAACTTCTGGTTCTGTTTGTGGTAGGTTTGCTTTGTTTCTTTCTATATCACTTTAAAGAGATAGGAACATAGTGTTGTGGAGACAAAACTACGAAGTGTTTGAGTAAAGCACATATAGACACAGCTTTCCTTTATCTCAGAAATTCCAGCTTCGTCTTCCTCATCATGTATGCGCAGGGGTCCCCTTTCTCCCCTCTTCACCGGACAAGACCATCATTACAGATGTGTCTCTACTAGATTGTGGAGCCCATATGGGCAACCACACAGCACAGGGAACGTAGACATCTCGAGAGTCCAGAATGCACAACAGTGTCCTGGAACTACAGGCAGTAGGGATGACCTGCGAGTCCTTTCTTCATTTCATCTGCTCTCACCATGTCCTCATAATGTCAGACAACAAAATCTGAACAAGGGGAGAGCAAGATCTCTGGAGCTGGTGCATCAGCAATCAGATCACCCTGTCTGCAACCCACCTTCTGGGGACACAGAACGTGATCGCGGACTCCCTCAGCAGACACTTCGCAATCGACCACGAGTGGGAACTTCATGACACTGTGCTTAATATTTTCACTCAATGGGGAAACCAAACCAGGGATCGATTCACTTCCCAGTCCAGCAACAAGTGAGTCTCATTGCTCCAGGGGAGTCCTAGGTTACTGCTCCCAGGGTGATGCTCTCCTTCTTCCCTGGTCAGACCAGGTCACCTGCGCCTTCCCTCGTCTACCGCGTCTGCCACAAGTGGCAGGACAGAGTGGCAGTCATCCTGATCGTCCCTTTCTGGCCCAGGCAGTTTTGGTTCCCCAACCTCCTGCGCCTGTCATCTCGTCCCCTGATTACCCTCACAATATTCCCTGAGCTTCTGGTCCCGTGCAGTGGCAGGATCAGACACCCCAATCCCCTCCTGCTTCACCTTAGGGTATGGTATTTGAATAGTCATCAGCTCTAGAACGGGCGTGCTCCTCTCTAATAGCAGAAAGGACTCAACTAGGAAATGTTACCATTCTAGCTGGAAACGCTTCTCATCCTGGATGCAGCAGAGCGGCGTTCTACCAGAAGCTACGTGTATCCCACTCATCCTAGACTATATCCTATCTCTGTAAACATTGGGCTTATCTCTCAGTTCCCTGAGAGTCCCATTTGATGGCTATCCGTGCATTCCATCCCCTACAGAGGGATACTCTGTTTTTGCGTACGTGCTAACCACTCAATTCTGGAAAGGCCGGATAAGGATTTTCCCACCTCCTTGAAAGATAACACCCCAAAGGGACCTGAATCCTATTCTTTCAGTTCTGATATGGCTCCTCTTTGAGTCCTTAGCAACTTGCTCCTTGTTGCTCCTCTCCATGAAGGTCATCTTTCTCATAGCCGTCACATGGGCAAGGAGGGTTGGTGAACCTGGAGCAATGATGGCATACACTATATTTCACAAAGATAAGGCTTCTTTACACTTACACCCCAAATGTATTCCTAAGTGGTTTTGGAATTTTACCTTCACTAATCCATTCATTTACCTGTGTTCTTCTCGAAGCTACAAGTGTTTGCAGAAGAGCATAGGCTCTACTCTCTAGATGTTCAACAAGCGTTGGCCTTTGACCTACAGAGAACAAGACCATTCAGAAAATCCCTGAGGCTGTTTGTTGCTATATCGGAGAATCACAGGTCACGCCATCTCCATCCAGAGAATTGGCAAATGGATATCTGGTTGCATACTACCCTGCTATCAGCTCTCAAACCTTCCCCACCTGCTCCCTCATGGGGGTACAAGCACACTCCACAACTATAGTGTCTCTTCAGGACATACCCCTCCTAGACATTTGTAAAGTGGCCACATGGAGCTCCGTCCACACATTTGCAAGACATTACACTTTGGTACAAGACTTGGTTGCTGACGCCTGATTTGGGATGGCAGACCTCTGCTCACTCCTACTGTCCTCATCCTCACACCATCCACCTATTTAGGGACTGCCTGTCAATCACGTACAGTGGAATACAATAGGGACCATCACTCAAAGAAGATGATGTTACTTACCTGTAACTTGAGGTTGTTCGAGATGTGTAGTCCCTATATATATTCCACTACCAGCCTTCTTTTCCCTCTGCTTTTGATCTTATCTGATTCATGGTGGAGAAGGAACTGAAGAAGCGGGAGGTCCACCCCACCCTTTATTGCCTGGTCAGGAGAACGAGGCAAACCAGGGCACATGCGTGGACCAACAGACACTATTTTCAAATTCTCCGACTCCAGGCACATGGTGGGCATACATAACCTACAGTAGAATACAGATAGGGACCACACATCTTGAAGAACCTCCAGTTACAGGTAAGTTACATCCTCTTTTATATTAGGTGCTGTTAGCAGCATACTCCATTATCCTGTGGAGAGGTGCATTTTAGCCTCCTCTCTGCAGCTGTTATTTAACCAGCTCTTGTTATGCTAATTTTTATCTCTTTTCTGTGCAGTGCATGTGCCCAGAGAAACTGTGGCAGGGGCATCTGAAAAACACAAAAATAAATAAATATTGCTGGCACAGGGCTCCCTATATTTATTATCCTTAGTCCTGGTGCTGCTGTGATAAACCAATTGTATTTTCAATACACCAAGCTGATTGACCTAAGCTGTGCACAAATGCAGTAGCCAGAGCTCTTTTCCAAGAACTGTTACTGCTTTCTCCAGAAACACAGCATGGACTAATGGTTAAAGCAGTGGACTGGGAGCTCAAGATTCCTTGCTTCTATTTCCAGCTCTGTCATTGACTCATTAAGATTTGGGGGACTTTTTTGTGCCAGATTTTCCCATCTCTCCGGTGGGTATAGTACATTTATCTGTACTTAACCTCACATGTATGTTGTGAGGCCTAATGAAAGTTTGTAAAGTGCTTTGGGATTCTTAGATTAAAGATGCTGTAGAAAGGCAAAGTTGTTGTTGTTATTCTTATCACCTGTGGCAGAGCTCCGTCCTTGTCCCCGTGGATCCCGCGCTTCTAGGCGGTTTATGCTAGCCTCAGAGGCTCACTGTGACCCTCCACGTAGCCCTTCTCTCTCTAGGGCCAGGGTTACAGTCTACTGAGCCCTTTTCATCATAAGCCAGAAAGGAGGTTGGTGAGAGAACTCCCACAGTCTCTGTTGTCCCTATGGGCTTATTCCCAAACAGTTTAGCTTCCTGTCCCGACAGGGGCCGGTCTTCCCCTCCCAGGAGGTGTTTCTGTAGTGACAGGTTGGGAGGAACCCAGGCCCGCCCTCTACCCCGGGTTCCGGCCCAAGGACCCTAATGGCAGCAGCTGTTGGCAGCCAACCTTTCACTGCCAGAGTTGCTACATTTCCCTGGGCCACTTCCCCCTTCTCTCTTCTTCACCCTTACCTTAGGGCTCCCTTACCGATGGCTTGAGGGTGTCTTCATTAACCAGCCCTTCAGCCACACTTCCTCTCCTCTGACTCCCTGGCTTTCCTCTGCCTGACTGGAGTGAGCCCTTTTATATTATCAGAGGGGCCTTAATTACAGTCAGGTGGTCACATTAGCTTAATGGCCTCACCTGACTCTGCAGGTTAATTGGAGTCAGGTGTTCTCATTAGCCTGGAGCAGCCCCTGCTCTGGTCAGTCAGGGAACAGAAACTTGTTCATCCAGTGGCCAGTAGACCCGCCTTCGGCTCCTCTGCTGAACCCGACTGGCTGGAGGGAGGAGGGAGACTGCTGCTGCTGGGCCTTGGGTTCCTGCTGCTGCTCCTCCAGCTGCTCCCCTGGCTGGGCCGGACACCATCCCCCTTCTCTGCTACCTGGTTGCTGGCCGGCTGCTGGACCCCCCACCCTCGGGTGCTGCGACTGCTCCAACTGCAGCCCTTTGGGGCGTGGAGCTGCCCCCGATCCATCTGCATCCCCCCCAACCCCCACACCACCACTGCCCCCTCCACCACCCCCACTGGCTGTTTACCACCTGCTTCAGCTCTTGCCTCTGGACTCAGCTGCTTGCTTGGCTTGCCACGCCCTGAATCCACCATTTGGGCCAGAAGCAGCAGCCAGCCCAAACTGACTTTGTGCAAGCACATGTGCGTGCACATGTCCCCCCGCCTGCAGCTACGTCATCTCTCCCGGCCACCGCCTCTGCTACCATCTGTAGGGGCCGGGGCCCCTTCCTGACCTTGACCAGGAAGCACGGCGTCCGTTGCCTCCTGGTACCTGCCTCGCCCCATGTGGAGACCTACGTGCGGGTGTTGGTGAGGGTGGTGGGGCCCACGGCCATCGTAGCGGCCTCCAAAATATACGGAAAGGTGGTCTTCTTTTTAGCATCGGAGGCCACCGCCCAGGAGGCGGTGGCGAGGGGCCTGGCAGTGGGGAGGTGTTCATCCCCCTAGAGCCACTAGAGGACCTGGGCATCCGTCTGGTCCTGACGTCCATCCCTCCCTTTCTTCCCAATGCCGCCCTGTTACCCGCCCTCTCCACCCTGGGGAAACCCATTTCTGTCATCAGCCCTCTCCCATTGGGCTGCAAAGACCCCGCCCTCCGTCACGTCCTCTCATTCCGCCGGCAAGTGCAGCTTCAACTGCTGCCGGCAGCGCGTGGCGGAGAGGCGCTCGAGGGGTCATTCCTGGTCCCATACCAGAGGGCCCATTACCGGGTGCATTATTCAACAGCGGAGGCCCAGTGCTACCTCTGCCGGGCAATGGGGCACATCCGGAGGGACTGCCCCCTGGCCTGGCAAGGAGGGGCATCCGGAACCCCCAAGCCCCGGCAGGGCGCTGACCCCGTCATCACCGGTGCCCCTGGCTGCCTCGCGCCCTAAGCCACCACTCCTCCTTCCCAGTCCACCACTGCTCCCGCTCGGGCCCAAGGGGCACCTCCCCCACTATGCCCAGACGAGCGGGAGAGGCCCGCCTCCGCTGCGTACAATCTGGCGGAGCCCATGGAGGAGGGTGCGGCAGGGACATTGCAGGGCATGGGAGAGGGGCTGCCGCAGGGGGAATCTTCCCTCCCTCGTGTTGCCCCACCGTTACCCCCAGCCCCGAGTCCCTGAGCCATCGCCCCTGCCCTGACCCCTGCTAGCCAGCCCCCAGATGATGCCATGGAGGGCTGGGCCCTAGCACAATGGAAGCGGGGCAAGCGGAAGGCTCGAGCTCCACTCCTTCCATCAGACGCGGAGGCCCCCCGGAAGACCAGGAAGGGGGGCACCGATGCCGAGCCTGCTGCCTTGCCCACAGGTGTGTTTCATCCACCAGTGCCGGCTGGGGAAGACGTGGCAGCACTGGATGGTCATATCGCCCCTCCACGGGAGTCCCTCCCTTTCGAGGCCCCCGATGGAGCCCCTCCTGCTCTGGTACCATCTGAAGCCCCAGTGAGCCCCGAGGTGACCGTCGCGTCGGGTGCCGGCAGGGAGAACCCTGGGGTGGTGGAAGGCGATCTTCCCTCCATAAATGAGGAGATCGAGGCCCTGGGTTTGACCATGGTCACCCAGGGGGAGGACGACCCTTTACCAGTGGGCCTTGATCTGGGCGACCTCACTCTGGTCCCCCCTTTCCCCATGCTCCCTCCCCCAACCATTGCCTCTGCTCCCGCCTGCGAGGAGCCCCTGGACTCTTCCATCAACCCGGCCGCAGATGGCACCCCGCTGATGGCTGCCGAGCCTGTTGAGGCGATGGCCAGTGCCACGTGGCCGGGACCCAAGCCACCAGGGGCACCCCTCGTTGGTGTGGAGCAATCGACTTGCTTACTAGGCGGGGGCCCTACAGAAAACAGTCCATCTCCTGATGCCGTGGCTGCCAAACCCACCAGAGAGCCTGAGCTCAGCATCGCTGAGAGCCCCCTCCCCACCCCCCCGAACCCTTGAGCCTGATCAGGAAGTGCCACCGCCCAGTTGCTTGACTTCTGGAGCCTGGAATCTCACCTCTGCCCCTGACCCTGTCCCTGCCTCTGCTGCCAACTCTGTCCCTATTCCCTCCACCTCCCGTGATGTTATTGCCGCTCCTGGGGCTGTCTCCTTCCCTTTTCCAGCAGATGACCCCCAGGGAGCGGCCTTTTTGTTTCCCTGTCCCGACCCACTCGGGGCTGCTATCTTCCCTCCACCGCCCCTATTGACCCAGGGTATGAGGCGGGCCACCATGTCAGGGGTCTGCTCCTTGCCTCCCCATCTCGGTGGGCCACGGGGCTGTATCAGGGCCCGGCCAGAGGATGGTCAGGAGTCAGTAATCCCACCCCCCCATCTGCTGCGAGAGGAGTTGCAGGAGTTTTTAGAAGACGTCCGCGGCTCCCGCAACAGCTTGCTCTCCAGCGACGGGGGGAATTTCATCAGATCCTCCGGGCCGTGAGGGCCCTTATGGGGGAGGGTAAAAGGACCGGGAAGCAGGCTGCCGCAGCCTACCAGCGGGTTCGTGGCTTCTGTGACTCATTGCTCACCTACGGGATAGGTCACAGTTTGCTGAGTGGCCCAATGGGGGCTGCGAGCGTCCCTGCCGGCGAGGATCCCCCCCAGCCCTCCTCATGGCACCACTCATCATTGCAACATTAAACACCTGGGGCTGTAGGATGGGTCTCCGCAGGTCCCAGTTGCTCTTCTTCCTTCGGGGGGGTGGGGGGGGTACTCTGTGGTTTTCCTTCAGGAGACCCATACGGATCCGGCTGCTGAAGACAGCTGGCGGCTGGAATGGGGGGACAGGGTCTACTTTAGCCGTCTCACAGTTCGTACGGCTGGAGTGGCGACCCTGTTCTCCCCCGACCTATGGCCCGAGGTGCTGGGGGTCGCCAAGGCTGTGCCGCCTGCTGCACCTCCAGATCCGTATGGAGGGGCTCGTGGTCAATCTCATTAACATCTATGCCCTGGCATCAGGCCCGGAGCGGCTACAATTCTATCAGCAGGTGTCCGCTTTCCTCAGCACCTTGGATCCTCATGAGTGCTTGGTCCTGGGCGGGGACTTTAATACCACCCTCGAGGAGCGGGACCACTTGGGGACCGAGCAGTGCCTGGCTGCCGTGGACGTCCTCCGGGAGATAGTCGAACACCACTCCCTGGTGGACGTCTGGCGCAACCACCACCCGGATGACATTTCCACTTTCACCTTTGTCCGGGTGGAGGCCCATCGGTCGTGCCGCTCCCGGTTGGACCACATTTATTTATCACGCTTCCACCTTTCATGAGCCCACTCCTCCAGCATCCGGCTGGCCCCATTTTCTGACAATCATTTTGCCACCGTGACAGCCTCCCTCTGCACGGAGAGGCTGGGGCTGGCCTATTGGCATTTCAGCAACAGCTTGTTGGAGGATGTGGGCTTCGTGACATCCTTCTGGGAGTTCTGGCTGGCCTGGCGAGGGCAGCGGCTTGGCTTTCCCTCGGCGCGGTGGTGGTGGGACCTGGGGAAGGTGCACACCCGGCTCTTCTGCGGTAACAACACCCGGGGCGCCAGCCGACGGAGGCATGGGGCGATAGAGCAGTTGGAACGGGAGGTCTTAGAGCTGGAGAGGCATCTGGCCACCAACCCCGAGGATCCGCCCCTCTGCGGAACGGGCTGGGAGAAGCGGGAGGAGCTCTGGGCCCTCGAGGGCCATTGGGCCCGGGGCGCCTTTGTTCAATCCCGCATCCGCCTCCTTCGGGGGATGGATTGCGGCTCCCGCTTCTTCTACGCCCTGGAGAAAAAGAGGGGGGCCAAGAAGCACGTCACCTGCCTCCTTGCAGAGGACGGCACCCCCCTCACGGATCCAGCACAGATGTGCGGGAGGGCCAGGGCCTTCTACACAAGCCTTTTCTCCCCGGATCCGACTGATCCTAACGCTTGCAGAATGCTCTGGGACGAACTCCCGACGGTCAGTGGGGGTGACCGAGACTGGCTAGAGCTGCCTCTCACTCTGGCTGAGTTCTCAGAAGCCCTCTGCCACATGCCCACCAATAAATCTCCGGGCATGGACGGGCTGACCGTGGAGCTCTACCACGTGTTCTGGGGCATCCTCAGCCCAGACCTAGTCACCGTCTGGGCCGAGTCTTTGCAGAGCGGGGTCCTCCCTCTTTCATGCAGGCGAGCCATGCTCGCCTTATTGCCAAAGAAGGGGGACCTCCGCGATTTACGAAACTGGCGTCCCGTCTCGCTCCTCAGCACGGACTACAAGGTCGTAGCGAAAGCCATCTCGCTGTGGCTAGGGTCCGTGCTGGCTGACGTGATCCACCCAGACCAGACCTACACCGTCCCGGGCCGCACCGTCTTCGACAACCTGTATCTGGTCTGGGACCTCTTGGAACTCGGGTGTAGGGATGGTCTGTCGTTCGCCCTCCTGTCCCTGGATCAGGAGAAGGCGTTCGACAGGATGGATCATGGGTATCTCCTGAGCACTCTGCGAGCGTTTTGCTTCGGACCTCAGTTTCTGGGTTTTCTCCAGGTGCTGTACGCTTCCGCGGAGTGTCTGGTTAGGCTCAACTGGACCCTGACCGAACTGGTCAGCTTCGGGCGAGGAGTACGGCAGGGGTTCCCCCTCTCGGGCCAGCTGTACGCTCTGGCGATCGAGCCCTTCCTCTGTCTCCTCTGCAGGAGGTTGACGGGGTTGGCGCTGCGGGAGCCGGAGCTGCGGCTGGTCCTGTCAGCGTACGCTGCCGACTTGCGCCTCGTGGTCCAGGACCCGGGGGACTTGGCGTGGGTGGAGGCTTGCCAGGCCGTTTACTCAGCAGCCTCCTCCGTCCGGGTCAACTGGGTCAAGAGCTCTGGCTTAGTGGTAGGGAACTGGCGGCAGGCGAGCTCCCTCCCACCCGCACTTCAGGCCATCCGGTGGAGCGCGGGTCCGCTGCTCTATCTCGGCGTTTACCTTTCTGCCATGCATCCATCTCCGCCGGAGAACTGGCACGGTTTAGAGGGCAGGGTGGTAGAGCGGCTCTGGAGATGGACAGGACTACTCCGGTGTCTCTCCCTTCGAGGGAGGGCACTGGTGCTTAATCAATTAGTCCTGTCCATGCTCTGGTACCAGCTCAACATCCTGGTCCCAGCCCCGGATTTCCTGGCCAACCTCCGGACGTTGATTCTGGAGTTCTTCTGGTCAGGACTGCACTGGGTCTCTGCAGGGGTTCTCCATCTACCCCTGGAGGAGGGAGGGCAGGGCCTGAAGTGTCTCCGCACTCAGGTCCATGTCTTCTGCCTCCAGGCCCTGCAGAGGCTCCTTTATGGTGCAGGTAGTGCGGCGCGGAGCATACTGGCGCACGCCTTCCTGCGCCGCTTCCGAGGGCTCCGATATGACCGGCAGTTCCTTTATCTCCATCCAAGAGGTCTTCCGCGAGACCTCTCTGGGCTGCCGGTCTTCTACCAGGACCTCCTCCGGACCTGGAAACTGTTCACAGCGACCAGGTCCATGGTGGCCACCGAGGGGGCAGATCTCCTCACGGAGCCCCTGCTACACAACCCCCAGCTCCGCGTGCAGGTGGTGGAGTCCCGTTCGGTGCGCCAGAGGTTGGTCCTGGCAGAAGTCACCATAGTCGGAGACCTCCTGGACTACGACCGGGGAGACTGGCTGGATCCCCTGACGCTCGCTCAGCGCATGGGGCTCTCGTACTCCCCAATGCATACTTCAGGAGGTGAGGGCCGCTTTGCCGCCTGCTGCTCGGGTTTACCTCGACCGGGTCCTGCACGAGGGTGTGCCCCGCCCACCCTCCACCCCCGACCTACCCCCGGCCCTTTTCATTGGGCCCCTGCCCCGTAGACCCAACCGACCCCCCTGCATCTTCACCGTGAGCCTGCTGCACGATCTGCAGCTGGTCTGCTTCCAGACCGCGCCAAGGAAACATCTATACGCGCTCGTGCTCCACACCCTTCACGCCCTCACCATCGCGTCCCGCCCCGATACAAAATGGCGGGACCGCCTGCCACCTTTGGAGGGTGAGGAGCCCCAGTGGGCCAGCCTATATTCCACCTTGGTCCCGAGGCCCGCTGGGGATATCAGTTGGCGGCTCCTTCACGGAGCCATGAGCACAGGCGTGTACTTGGCGCGGTTCACCCCGTCCCAGACACCTGCCTCTTTTGCGGCGTAAGGGAAACCCTGGCACACGTATACTTGGAGTGTGCCAGGCTGCAGCCCCTATTCCTGCTCCTCACCAATATTTTGTTATGCTTTTGGTTGCACTTTTCCCCTCACCTTCTTATTTATGCGCTCCCTGTCCACGGCCCCACAAAGTCACGGGACCTCCTGGTGAACCTCCTCCTGGCCCTAGCTTAAATGGCCATCTATAAAACCAGAGTGAGGAGGTTGGCCGATGGAGTCTCCTGTGACTGTGGGGCCTATTTCCGATCCTCCGTCCATTCATGTATCCGGGCAGAGTTCCTCTGGGCGGCGTCCACTGACTCCCTTGACGCCTTTTAGAAGCAGCGGGCACTGTCAGGGGTTCTCTGCTCGGTGTCCCCGTCCGGTTCCCTTCGTTTGACCCTTTGACCACACTCCTATCCCTATTATTTCATTAGTTGTCCCCCGTAATCATTTGGTGTCCAGATCCTGGGGATCCCCCTCTTAGGCTGTGGGGGGATCCTTTCGCAGTGGGCGGGCAAAGCACTTTCCGGATCCCAGTAGGGCTACTCTGCTGTACCCAACTGGCCTGGGTCTATCACACACCGTACATGGCCAAAGTTTGTAAGGTTGTGGGAGACATTTAATTCAGATGCTTTAGGCCATTGTGTAGCCCATTTTGGTCTCCTTTGGGCAATTTCCTTTTCAATGTACTCTCTCATCTAATTACCTCAGGAACTTTGTGTAGCAGACAATATTGCCAAATCCAAGATGGCTTTTGATAGAGACACAATGCAGTTCTGCAGCATCCCTGACCTTGATTTTATCTTAAATGATGATTTGAAAGGAAATAGTACCTGCTTATTTCACCTTGATGAGTCTGTTAGAGGAGAGTGAAGCAATGTGGAGACTGAATTCTGAGTTATAATGTCTTTTCCCTTCTGAAATTGAAATGGGCTTTGGAATACAGTATTAGATGCTGCATTTCTGCCATGCTATGTCAGGAATCCCAGGCCGTGTGGAAAGCAAGTGACCCTTCTGCTCAGCATATGCTGTCTTGTATGTTTTTATTCCCCTGACAGAGGACATCCTCTTGAAGTTTAAATGTAATTTAAGGAAGAGAAAATCTTAGCGTGTGGGATCTATTTTGTATTAATTTTGTTTCCCTTCAGTTATCTGACGGCAGCACAGAAGCCAGTCTGTATTCCTACTGACAGTTTAAGCTGAAAGATCCTGCTCTGTTTGCTCATTTTTCCAGTGAGCTGTAACTGATCTGTCCTGTGGCTGGGCACATGTGTAGCATATACGTGTGCTTGTCTCTGGAGGATTTTTTTGTCCTTTTCCCAGTTCAGCTCTTTCTTCATGCATTAAAAGCCTCTAACAAATGCTGGGGCATTTACCTCTGGGGACTAAGGAAAAGGCCTGATTTGTGACCAGGAATTTTTCTGCAAGACCTTCTGCCAGACAGGCGAAGTTAGGTCCATGTTGATCCCCCCGTACGTGAAACTCCAAATGTGAAGCCAGTGGCTGAGGTGGTATGTTTTGGGGTGAGAAAGGACTGCCTAGAGAATACTGAGAACATACCTTTATCCGCCCCTCACACCACACTCCTTCCCAGAAATTAAGAGTGTAACCTATTTGTAATCATTGCTAGGGGGACAAATAATACTTTGCACTTGCAGCATGTAACATTTATTAGAGGTCCCTCAAGCACTTTGCAAGCATTGACCCTGAGAGGAGGGCACAGTAGATAGGATTGCACCCCCTCTACAGTGTAACTGAAGCTCAGAATGGCTAATCACTTGACTTGTTCAAGACAGGCAGCTAGAATTATAGAATATCAGGGTTGGAAGGGACGTCAGGAGTTCATCTAGACCAACCCCCTGCTCAAAGCAGGACCAATCCCCAACTAAATCATCCCACCCAGGGCTTTGTCAAACCTGACCTTAAAAACCTCTAAGGAAGGAGATTCCACCAACTCCCTAGGTAACGCATTCCAGTGCTTCACCACACTCCTAGTGAAAAGGAGTTTTTCCTAACATCCAACCTAAACCTCCCCCACTGCATCTTGAGACTATTACTCCTTGTTCTCTCATCTGGTACCACTGAGAACAGTCTAGATCCATCCTCTTTGGAACCCCCTTTCAGGTAGTTGAAAGCAGCTATCAAATACCGCCTCATTCTTCTCATCTGCAGACAAAATAATCCCAGTTCCCTCAGCCTCTCCTCATAAATCATGTGCTCCAGCCCCCTAATCATTTTTGTTGCCCTCTTTCCAATTTTTCCACATCCTTCTTGTTGTGTGGGGCCCAAAACTGGACACAGTACTCCAGATGAGGCCTCACCAATGTCGAATAGAGGGAAATGATCACGTCCCTCCATCTGCTGGCAATGCCCCTACTTATACATCCCAAAATGCCATTAGCCTTCTTGGCAACAAGGGCACACTGTTGACTCATATCCAGCTTCTTGTCCACTGTAACCCCTAGGTCCTTTTCTGCAGAACTGCTGCCGAGCCATTCGGTCCCTAGTCTGTAACAGTGCCTGGGATTCTTCCTTCCTAAGTGCAGGACTCTGCACTTGTCCTTGTTGAACCTCATCAGATTTCTTTTGGCCCAATCCTCTAATTTGTCTAGGGCCCTCTGTATCCTATCCCTACCCCCCAGCGTATCTACCACTCCTCCCAGTTTAGTGTCATCTGCAAACTTGCTGAGGGTGCAATCCACGCCATCCCCCAGATCATTAATGAAGATATTGAACAAAACTGGCCCTAGGACTGACCCTTGGGGCACTCTGCTTGATACCGGCTGCCAACTAGACATGGAGCCATTGATCACTACCCGTTGAGCCCGACAAACTAGCCAGCTTTCTAGCCACCCTATAGTCCATAGCTAGTTAGGATGAGAGCTGAAAACGGAATCCAGGACTCTTTCTCCTGGGTTCTTTGCACTAACCACTTAGACCCATTTCCTCTCAACCAGAGGAATTCCTTAGGGATGCCATTTGGAATAATTCTGCAGTAGCTTAACATGTAGGGGAGAGGTAGAGGGAGAAGGAAAGTGCTTTTATTTGATACACAGAGTCCTGCATGTGGTGGGGGGCAAGTGTAAGATATAACTGAGGGAAAGCACTACTGAAGTGTACCCATACAAATGGCTTTGATGTTAAGGACAGCTGTCTGAGAGCTGTATGGTCCTTTCTGCAGCATAGCTCACCGTCCAGATCTATCTAAAGTATTGCTGGCCTGATTTCATCACTCCCACTGACCTGGATGGGAGTAATGGGTGCTCAGCAAGGCTTTCCTAATGTAGTGCACATCTCTGCTGCTGGTGGTATGTGCAGTGCTGTCACAAGTTACCTGTGTCCCTGCACAATGGGTATGTTGCATTTGTTGGTGTCGCCATGAAACAAATAAGGATCCCATGTGAAACTGCCTGGTCCCACAAGAGGTGTGCAGTCCCTGCTGTCCCGCCCTGCACTTTCTTTCATCATGTTGTTGTTGTTAGCTAACTGGAGGTCTTGCTCCTGACTTGAATTTTTACTATTCTGTCATAATATGCAGACGGCCTACTCTGGATATATGGGGTAACCGCTAGCTGTTAGCGAACAGAACATGTGCTGTTGGCTGACTGCCTCCTTCTGCATGCAGCTTGCTTTGGCAGGCTGCCCTGGCTTATGTGGACTGTAGGTTTTGACGAACCAGCTGTTGAAAAGTTTCATGAGCTTTTTTAATCAATAAATTAAATAGCCACGCTGCATTCAGGCCTTCCACTCTGGGGGGTTGGGAATCAGAAGCATCATCCGGTCAGTCTCTTGTGAACAAAGCATAGTGTCTGTACACAGTCCCTTCAAATCAACAGAACCATAGTCACCACTCTCTTTTACAGGCCCTTGCTTCAGAATGGATGCCTCTGACCCTTCACTGCTGGGGTAGCTAACTAAACGTATAACCTCTGTGTAAAGGGAAATCCCATTTGTTTTGTTTGGGGTGGGGGTTCCTCTATCATTGCAAGGCACACAGGTGATGTAGCTGGTCCATAGTGCAGTGTTGGTGTAGTTGTGTGGGTCCCAGGATATCAGAGAGACAAGGTGGGGGAGGTCATAGCTTTTATTGGACCAGCTTCTGTTGTGAGACATCAGCTTTTGTGCTTACGAAGAGCTCTGTGTAGCTTGAAAGCTTGTGTCTCTCACCAAGAAAAGCTGGTCCAATAAAAGATATTACCTCATAGAAATAATACGAATGTTATTTATGTGGATCCAGGAGGCTCAGGGAGCCAGCCATACAACAGAAAAAAACAAATCCAGAGCGATAAAAATAAAATAAAATCCCACACACATGAACAAGGGTATCTGATTATACAGGGAAAACCAGAGGGGTTTTTTTGTTTTGTTTTTTTAGAAAGAAAATCTTTATTTAGGAACATGGGAACAGAGGAATTTTTTTTTTTTTAAAGAGAAAGGTGAGCTAAGCTATTAGTTCAACGACATGATTAGGAAGCTAACTATTTAAATCAGGTTCCAAAGAAAAGCTCTATTAAAAGAGGAAAGGTGACATTTCACATTTAATGAGAGCACAATTGGCAAACATTTCAAAAACCAAAAGTGTTTATAAAAATTTAGTTCTAAAATGTAAATATGGGGAAGAAGACAGACCTAGGGCCAGTACTGGTCATTCTAAAAGCACCCTTTGAGAAAGACGAGCTTTAAAATACTTCATTAACATATGTTAGAAAATCCACAAAGGCTGTGGATTTAAGCAGATAGCAAGTTTCACACTGTAGGACCTTCTGCTTGGCAAAAGCAACATCGGAAAAAGCAAGCTGCTGACTTCAGACATGAGGTTGAAGTGCAGGGCAGGTGTGTGAGCGCAGAGACTCATCAGTACCAGGTGCAAGGAACAAGTCTTGAAGGCAGCCACCATTTAGAGTTTTAAAACTGATAGGGTTCTCTGGCAGTGGTGAGGCCATTGCTAGAATACTCTGCTTAGTCCTGGGCAAGAAGGTGTTGTGATTGACGAGTGGGGAGGAGAATTCAGAGAGGAGCAATAAAAGGGTCAGATGCTGCCCTTGTTCACAACAGCGTCTCTCTAGAGTGACTCCAGGTAAGCCATTTTCGCCAGTGTAACTGAGATGAGACTCTACCTCAAAGCGTTCCAGCAGCCAGGGAGATTGCGGTAGGCCAGGTCTACACTAAGAAGTTATGTTGACCCAGCTACGTCACTCGGGTGTGAAAAATCCACACCCCTGAGCAACCTGGATTTGTGCTGGAAATGGCCCACCTTGATGATCATACACATTGTAAGGAGAGTGATCACTTTACATAAGCTATTACCAGCAGGAGAGTGGGGTGGGAGGAGAGAAAACCTTTTGTAGTGATAATCACCGATTTTTTCATGGTTTGTGTGTATAAAAACGACTTCTGTACTTTCCACGGTATGCATCCGATGAAGTGAGCTGTAGCTCACGAAAGCTTATGCTCAAATAAATTGGTTAGTCTCTAAGGTGCCACAAGTACTTCTTTTCTTTTTGCTAACTCCCAGTGTAAACTGCACTAGGTTGACAGAAGAATGTTTCCATTGACTTAGCTACTGCCGCTCCGAGAGGCTGATTAACTATGCCGACCGGAAAACCTCTCCCGTTGATGTAATGCGTGTCTGTGCTGAAGTGCTGCAGTGTCATAGCTGCTGCTGGAGCAGTTTAAGTGTAGACACAGCCTTAGATGGAAAGAGTGAAATGTGTCTAGGTCCCTCTGTATCCTATCCCTGCCCTCCAGCGTATCTACCTCTCTGTGTAGCTGTTTGAAGCACGTGTACGATGTGTAAACAGCAAGGAGGGAGAGGATTTGTATAAAGTGATCCAAGGGGCAGTGACAGGAATAGGATGAAATGGAGCATAGGAAGTTTTTACAACTGAGATTTATAGATGGTAAAAGAGTCTCCCAAGGAAGTGGCACCAACTTTATCACTAGAATATTTAAAAGTAGACTGGGCAAAGCACTTGAAAGTGTAGAGAACAATTCTACACTGGTGAGAGGATGGACAGATTGGTGCCTTTTCCATTTCTAATTTCTGTGCTTCATGTAGTGTCACAGATTATTTGTATAATGCACAAAAAATGTGCTTTCCTGGCTCTTTTCCCTTAAGAGGTAATAGTTTTTATTTCCCTTCAGCAGTTCTATTTGTCTGATAGTGTTGGTTTTTTTTCTTCTGACACAGAGGGTGCTCCCAGGTGGGGATTATCAGGGCACTGATCGAAGCAGGCATCCCAGTTGATATGATTGGAGGAACTTCCATTGGCTCATTCATGAGTGCCCTGTATGCTGAAGAGCGTAGCTATAATCAGATGAGGATCAAAGCAAGGCAATGGGCAATGGTAAGAAAGTAGAATATATGTTTATATTCTTTTCCACTTTTAATGTATAGGAGTTTTGACATTAGCCACAGCACACATCGCAGCACAGAAGGAGCAGTCCAAGGTCAGAATACAGCCTCTGGATGTTAGGAGAGGTGAAGAAGGGTGTTTGAAATGGCTCTGATATGTTTGTTTTACCAGTAGTGAAGGATGAGATGCTGCCAGTGCCTTATGCAAAAGTGTACACTGCCACAGAGCATGAGAAACTTTGTTGGCAGAGTGCAGGATGCTTCCTGTAGACAGAACTGGTGCCTATTGGAGTGAGGCATGTCAGCAGCTCTGTACAGAACTAATCTCCATAAATCAGGAATCTGATATTTTGATCATGGAGCATATCTACCATGTCTGTTGGAAAAACAGAGCGCTCTTAGGGCACTCTGCTGGACTTGATCATATTTTGTAACTTTACACTGCATCAGTAGGACAAATGCCTCACTCTGGTGCTGTACTCAGCTGCATTCTTGCTGTGGATCTGGCTTTTCTTTCTCTCATTATACAGGTGGGTTTGGGGTGGATGTGTGATGGGGAAGGATCACATTAATGCATTTGGTGCAGTAAACAGACAGTACAGGAGCTTGAATTTAAAGTAGGGCTGTCAAGCGATTAAAACAATTTAATTACAATTTAAAAAATTAATTGCAGTTAATTGCCCTCAAACAATAATAGATACCATTTATTTAAATATTTTAGATGTTTTCTACATTTTCAAATATACTGATTTCAGTTATAACACAGAATACAAAGTGTGCAATGCTCACTTTATATTTATTTTTTATTACAAATATTTCCACTGTAAAAACGAAATAGTATTTTTCTGTTCACCTAATACAAGTATTGTAGGACAATCTCTTTATCATGAAAGTTGAACTTACAAATGTAGAATTATGTACAAAAAATAACTATTCAAAAATAAAAATGTAAAACTTTAGAGCCTACAAGTCCACTCAGTCCCATTTCTTGTTCAGCCAGTCAAGTTTGTTTACATTTGCTGGAGATAATGCTGCCTGCTTCTGGTTCACGTCACCTGAAAGTGAGAACAAGGTGTTCTCATGGCACTGTTGTAGCTGGCGTCGCAAGATATTTATATGTCAGATGTGCTAAAGATTCATGTGTCCCTTCATGCTTCAACTGCCATTCCAGAGGACATGCGTTCATGCTGATGACAGGTTCTGCTCGATAACAATCCAAAGCAGTGCAGACCGATGCATGTTCATTTTCATCATCTGAGTCAGATCCCAACCAGCAGAAGGTTGATTTTCTTTTTTGGTGGTTCAGGTTCTGTAGTTTCCACATCAGAGTATTACTCTTTTAAGATTTCTAAAAGCATGCTCCACATCTCATCCCTCTCAGGTTTTGAAAGGCACTTTAGATTCTTAAACCTTGGGTTGAATGTAGCTATCTTTAGAAATCTCACATTGGTACCTTCTTTGCGTTTTGTCAAATCTGCAGCAAAAGTGTTCTTAAAATGAGCATGTGCTGGGTCATCTGAGACTGCTATAACATGAAATATATGGCAGAATGCAGGTAAAATAGAGCCGGAGACATACAGTTCTCCCCCAAGGGGTTCAGTCACAAATTTAATTAACGCATTATTTTTTTTAACAAGCGTCATCAGCATGGAAGCATGTCCTCTGGAATGGTGACTGAAGCATGAAGGGCCATATGAATGTTTAGCAATCTGGCACATAAATACCTTGCAATGAAGGCTACAAAAGTCCCGGGCGAACGCCTGTTCTCACTTTCTGGTGACACTGTAAATAAGAAGCAGTCAGCAGTATCTCCCATAAATGTAAACAAACTTGTCTGTCTTAGCAATTGTCTGAATGAGAAGTAGGACTGAGTGGACTTTGTAGGCTCTAAAGTTTTGCATTGTTTTGTTTTTGAGTGCAGTTATGTAACAAAAAAACTACATTTGTAAGCTGCACTTTCACGACAAAGAGATTGCACTACAGTACTTGTATGAGGTGAACTGAAAAATGCTATTTCTTTTGTTTATCATTTTTACAGTGCAAATATTTGTAATAAAAATAATAATATAAAGTGAGCACTGGACACTTTGTATTCTGTATTGTCACTGAAGTCAATATATTTGAAAATGTAGAAAAACATCCAAAAATAATTAATAAATTTCAATTGGTATTCTATTGTTTAATAGTGCAATTAAAACTGTGATTAATCACGATTAATTTAGTGAGTTAATAGCGTGAATTAACTGTGATTAATCAACAGCCCTAATTTAAAGGAATGCCTCCCAGTCCATTTTGAAGACAGGCTGTATGTTAATCACCCAAAGCTATCCATCAAGCAGCCAGTCTGTCACTCCAAACTTGTTATGAATTTGGCACATCAGTCTCAGGATATTTGCCTAGTTCAGGGGGCAAAGGCAAGAGAATCCTCCAAGTCCTGGAAGATCTTCAGATAAGATATTTTGAAAGCACAGATGCTGGTTTTCTCCTAAGGAGACAGAGAAACCTGCACAATGATAGCATTGTAACACGCAAGGCCCTCGGCTGCCAGAGAGGGACTGTTAAGTTTCCACTACCATAGTGGTAGGTTGGGTCTGTGTGAGTTCCTGAGGACTGCAGGGCTGAAATAGACACCCATTGCTTCTGCATGTACACCAGCCCTACTCTCAGTATGAATGTACATCTTTGCACAAGATGGTTAGCTGGTGTTTATCATTGTTTCTTGTCTTTATATGTGCCGGAGTCTGTTTTCTTTCCAAGTCTGACCATATAACTTTCTCTCTTTCACTTTCACATGCTGTCATCTTTTGAGTAGAAGTGATTGACTGAGGTAATTCTTCTCTAAACTAACTAAGAACCAAATGTCTGATGTAAGATGTAGCCCCAGTGTTCCAGGGGTCAGGTACTGCATTAGGGAGGAAAATGTTGATTATTTTTTTAAATATACGAAACTCTGGGTTTTTTAGCTACACTTAGCTGTGTGCTGACTGTTTAAATAACAATTTATAATTTGTTTGAGAAATTAAAAACACCAGAAAACATGCACAAAACTGCCCTAGCATCAAGCAGTGCTGGTTATAGATGACTGATGGTAAAAGATAGCATTGGTTACATCTGGGATCTGCCAATTATAAAGTGATTTAATGTATTTATTTTATTTCTAGTTTTTATATAAAAATTGTTTCCAATTTGGTTTTTCTAATGAAAGGAAAGTGACCTGATGAAGTTTCCTAGCTGGATTGAAACTAACAGTCCTCTTATATCTTGTGAGACTTAAAGTGGGAGACAGAGAAATCTGCAACTGGCATCTTGCAGATCTGTTCTAACATTGCCTTTTGCAGGTAGCTTCTCCAGCTGTAGTCAGCTGTGGGTTTGGCTGCTTTCCTAGCCAAAGTCACAGTTGCACAAATAACGATCCATGCTGTAGGTTTTAGTCCTGGGATATTATGATAGCATTGTAACACGCAAGGCCCTAGGCTTCCAGAGAGGGACTGTTAAGTTTCCACTACCATAGTGGTAGGTTGGGTCTGTGTGAGTTCCTGAGGACTGCAGGGCTGAAATAGACACCCATTGCTTCTGCATGTACACCAGCCCTACACTGTGTAAATTTACATGTTTGGCTACTTTCCTAGCCAAAGTCACAGTTGCACAAATAATGATCCATGCTGTAGGTTTTAGTCCTGGGATATTATTCATGTGCAGCAAGGATGTGTCAAGGTCCCTGCCTAAGGCTATATCTTATCATAGAATCATAGAATATCAGGGTTGGAAGGAACCTCAGGAGGTCATCTAGTCCCCCCACCCACCCAGTTACACTTCTAAAATGGGATGGACTGTCAGACGTTATTTGAATAAACCCCTAGATTGAGGGTTCCCACCTTTACCAAATACACACACAGTCACTTCAAGGGGAGTGTCCAGATAACAAAGCCCACAAACTTCCCCACGTTTTCTGCTTGTTTTTGCTGCCATAGCAATCTCAGGTCCGCCCTTCCATCCCATCTCCCTTGAAGTTCACTTGTTCCCTGCCCTCCCAACTCTAACTCTGCACCCATTTCCCAACATGCCATGATCACTGCAGCGGTCTTGGCTTCACAGCACCATTACTAGAGTGCAGGGGTGTTATTCTGAGACGCTATGGAGGGATTTAAGAGAGGTCATGAAGGTTTTGTGGATTAAAACAGCTTTAAGTAACTTCCTGTAACTCTTACAGCTCTGCAGCCTCTTGAAATGGTAGCTCGAGCTTGGTGCCTTTTGAAAGCAGAGATTCTGGGCTTCCCAGTGGTTGCAGGTGCTGGGTCACTACACTTGGGTGGCTGCAGAGGCCTCACAATTAAACTGGCACTCAGTAACTTTGTAGAAATAAACTTAATTTAGTAACAATAGATCAGCCTTCCCACACCTCTTTAAGGTTTGGGAGGGAGCATGCTAGTCTCCTCCAGTGCACACAAGTCTACCATAAGAATGGCTGGTGGGTTGCACCTCCAAGAGAACTGAATTGTCATGGAGGGACAATCATCCTCTCGGTCTGAAAAGCCCTTTCTTTGCAAGCCTTTGAGATGAAGGGAGCTGTATCTGTCAAATGTTATTTATCATCCAGATGGGATAGACTTTTAAATTGTACATGCAGATTTTAGTCTAATTTTATTGATACACAAAGCATATGTTGTCAAATGGCTCATTCTTAGCATCGGTGCTGTTCTGTTAATCCAGTGTGGAGTGGCCCCACTTTCTATCCAGACTGCCGTATCCCTGCAATGTACAAATAAAAACTAGGTAATATTATCCTCAGAAATACTAATTTCATCTTATTATTGAAGAGTGCTTTGAAGAGCTGCTTGGGATTTTTATAACCATTTTGACAAGCACACACCATTCCACATGCAAAACAGGAGTTGCTTAATTATTTAGGGAGATGTCAAAATGTGGCAAGATAAGAACAGACAGCTCTGGGTGATGGCCTCTTCACTGCGGATGGCGTGCTGTGGGACTGGATCCAGCAAAATTATTTTCTGTGCCGCACAAAGCAGTGGAAGCCCAAAGTGGCAAACTTTTTAAGATTATGGGAGTGTGACTCTTCCAGGAATGGCTTTTCCACATACTTCCCCGTCACATCACAAATTACAGTAGCTGTCTTTGAGACCAAGGCTTTGGTGTGGCTTTCTTCATTACCCACTAACACTGTTCCTAGTGTTAGGAGCTCAGAGTTGTTAGGGAGTTCATGAAATCCCTTACTCTCCACAGAGGGCCTAATCTGAGTCTGTTACAGAGACTCAGCCAAACACCAGACAGCCTCAAAGTTCCAGGGTCCAAAAGCTGCAAGATCACTTCTGCCCTCCCCACAAGTCTCCATGAAAACTTCTCCACTGGGCTTGCTCAGAGGCAGGAAAGAGGCCAGATATTCAAGAACCAGTCAATGGGAGGATCAGTGTGTTGCTAGAGGAGAACAGTCTGGAAGTAGATTTTTACAAAATCAACCTGATACATAAAGGCTAGAAAGACCCTGTTCTGTGGAAACATCCTTTTTTCCCCTGCTGCCCTAGTTCCCATTAGCTGTGGCTGTTGAAGGTTATGGTTGTTTAGAACCACATGTTCTGGCTTTAGTAGCCTATAGGGACCTTATTATTTACATTCTCTATTGTGATGTATTAAATAACTTCAACTGGTTTCTGTGCCACCAGCCCAAATGAGAAATGGCTGCAGGACAAAAAAGCTTTTAGGTATTTTTAGAAATTGGCATCTCTTTGCTAGTGTGCTTGAGGGGGGACACGCAGTTTAATTTGGTGGGATCTCTGGATATAATGGACCAGCCAATAAATAATGGCTTTCATTTGCTATGCTGCAGATGGGGTGTGAAACTCACAGAGCATATCAATTATGTACTCTACTCCATTTATTCTGTTGTGCTTAGCAAGTTACAGTTTTCTATATATTTTTTAAAGCTGATAATGAATCCACACTAATAATATATCAAAGTATATATGATCCACTTACAGTTCTTACTATAGAAAATATTTTGATTTTATGTAGTGCCTATATTAGGTGGCTAAAATTTTTCCTATCTTAAGGAGTTAGAGGTTGGAAGAGCAGTGACTGGGCACATGCTCCACAGAGCCATGCACACAGCCTCATACATGCAAACAGGTTTTAATGAAAGGCGAGTTGTTAGCCAGGACACTGAGGGTATTAGCCACTCTCTGGCTCCCATGCTGGCATCACATGCTGGCATGCTGGCTCTTTGCAGCCTGGCATCACAGCCCAAATGTTGTTTTGCAGGACAAAGGAAGCCATCCTCTGAGGGCCACACTGCAATATCAGGACTGGGTCTAAATCCAGAGTCCCACTGCGGGACATAGGGCAGATGAAAGTGGGTCAGAGGGTGCTGTGAACGTGACATAGCCTTCTGGGGAAGAACACTGAGTGAGGATTGCAGTGTGATGTCCACAAGTTGAGGGCCACATGTGGTGTTTTCATTGTGGGAGGCATACAGCTCTCATTAGGAAGTAGAGAATAATTAGTTATTAGGTACTGCACTTTGCAAATCACTTCACATCCTACACTGTTGGGGTTTTTTTTGTTCATATGCCAGATCTTCATGTATAACAACACATACAAGTACAAAACAATGTAAACAAACACAAACCTAAGAAGAAAACGCAGGCATTGCCAAAGGCATTGGCATGAACACCAGGCAAGGATACTAAAGGAAAAGAGAGCTCATTCTACTCTCAGGAGGTGGGAAAACTTCCCTGTGAGAGGTCCCAGTGAGTGATAGCACATACAGCTGAGAGATAGCAGAAGTTGGTAGTCAGACGTGAGTGAGTGCTCTTATGTTAGCTTCAGATCTAACACAGTCATAGCACAAGCCAAGGAATGTTTAAGGTGAACTGCAGAGTTTTTAAAAAGTCCCTGATCCATAACAGGCTGCATGTAAACAAATGATAAATAATTCTGCAGTTTAAAATACCGGCAGCGGGGCACACACATTTCAGGTGTGCTTTAGCCTCCTGTCTGTGGACATGAGGAGTGCATCAGCAGCCTGCTCAAGAACTCTCTGGTGCAATTTACTGCCATTAGCACAGCTCATTAATTTTAAATTGCATTAAAAAAAATCTTTTTAAGCAATCATGAAGGTTTTATTCACTGTATCTTCCCAGGGTTTCTATTCCATTTGGACAAGGAAAGCAGGCTGATCGGTTTCTCCTTTATAGTACAGTTCAAGTGAGCTTGCTTTGATTCCCATGCACTAGCCAAGTGCTGGTGTGTTTGGGTCCCCGCACTAGAAGGGAACATTGAAATATTGAACATGTTTTTTGTGGAAGCCTTTAAAAAGCAAACATGAAAACATTGCTATTTAATAGTCACAGACAATACAGTAATATGGAGTTAGGGTGGAGAAGGTCTTGTCTGTCAGTTAGGGTAAAATGCCTTACCCAGATGTTGTAACCATCCCCAACCCAAGTGTAAGCGGGGGAATGGTCCCGCTATTGTGGGGAGCTTTCCTGGCTCCTGCGGTATCCCAGTGGCATTGGCTAGAGAAAGGATCTGAGTCCCCGCTCCCACCCTCTTTACCCAGAGCCCTGCCTGACCTCGAGGGCTCCTCTTTCGCTCTCCTGTGCAGCAGAGTCCTCAGAACCCCAACAAGGCTGGGCCCAGGATTCCTGAGAGGCTGAACCCCCAATCTTGTCATGGTCACTTAGGACAGGGGTTAGGGTGTCTCCACTCCTGGGTGCTCTCTCCTACTTCCTTGGCCTAGTGAGCACTACATTAAGTTCAAACCAAATATAATTTATTAAACAGCAACTGTAAGAAAAATAAGTATAAAATGGAAAAGGGTAAAGGAAATAAAGAATCTTCCCTTATGGGCACAGGGAACACCACAAACAGCCATCTCTGGGATGTAAGGAAAGTTCACAGTCTGTTCCTCACCCGTCCTAGACCTCCCTCTCAGGTCCTGGCTGCACTGGGGTGATATTGTGGGTCAGACGCCTGCTCTGGCCGTGGCCTCAGGCGCTAGGTGCCAGGGACCCTTCTCCCCAGTACAGGCCCCTCCCCCCATTGGCTTCACGTCGTCTCCCCTCTTCCCTCCCCCACCCCGACCAGCCTTCAAGGCCCTCGTGTCCGGCAACGTCTCCTTCCACTCAGCCCTCTGCCCAAGGTCCCACTTCACTCTCCCCAGCTCCTCGCCGCGCTCAACAGTGGGGTTACTTGTGGCATGTCTAGCTTCCTCCATCTAGCTTCTGGCCCTATAGCTGGCCAAGGTAGCTCAGCCCTTACTCACCATAGGCACAGATGGTCTATGCTTCCCCAGCTCCAGGCTGTTCCAGCTCCCCAGCTCTGCCTCTTCTGGCTCAGTGCTGTTGCCCTGCCTCCAGCCCAGCTCTGGCTCCAGCCCCATCTGCTTTCTGGGCTGCTTCTCTGGCCCCTCTGATGCTGGCTGCTGCTGCTCTGCCTCCAGCTCAGCTCAGTCTGCTGCTCTCCCCTTAGCTCTGCCCTATCCTGGCTCAGGTAGCTCCACCTAACACAGAGGATGTGCCTCAGGCTCCTGACTCTCTCATTGGTTTGTCCACCCTTTCAATCAGGGTGGCTGCTCCCCATTGGCCTTGGGGACTGTCAACTCAAGATGCTCATTTCTCTTTAGCTCTTCTCCTTTCTTTTGGTACTGGGAGAGGGCCAACCAAAAAAACCAACCCACTAAGTTTCAATAAGGGGCCAACATAAGCATTATAAACCCAGGAAATATAGAGCTAAGGGTGAATTTAAAAGAAATCTAAACATGCCTATGGTCTGGCAATGCACCAAAGGCACCCAAACAACCTTAACTGTCCCCTGTAATGAAACTTTCAATTTTTATAGTTCCAGAGGAACTTAAACTGATTTTTAAAAATATTATATCTTCCCCCTTCCCCCCCCCCGCCATGCCACTACAATATTGTTAAGGTTTTGGATGCTCTATCTATGCATTTTCAGACCTTGAACTATCTGGATTTCTTTGAAGTTCAGTCTTATTTCCTGGGTTTAAAGTGGTTGGGTTTGGAATAATTACAATGTCCATGCAATGTAGTTTACTCTAAAATATTGACACGTATGCTCCACCTTTAATCAATTTTAATATAGATTTCCCCTGGGAATTTCTTTGCTTGTTGGGTTTTTTCAAATTATTAAAGTATTATACATGAACATTAAACAAGAACCTGAAGAGACTATAAATATGTAATACTAACTTTGAACCATTTTTTAAAATTTTAGCTTATAAAAGTTAAATTCACCCAGACACTCTGGTTGCCAGTGTCCTGGCCAGTTAAGATGAGTTTATGGCAGTTTTGCATCTCCAGAGAAAAACAAAGTAGCTGGTGTGTGTGCTTCAGTGGTGCCCCTGTCTCCTGATTTCCATGTTACCCTGCATGCAGTTTCCTCTCACTTCTGCACCCAATACATTCCCCTGCTCACAAACCCTAGTTTTCCTCTGCTCATTGAGTGGATCTGGTGCAGTAGGTAGTTTTTGAAAATACCTGTTTTAGTATTAATGATCATGTTTGTTTGTTTTTAAAAATGCAAATATATCCCTCAGCAGAGGGTGAACAATAAAATCATCTCTCTGATGAACTCATGAAGAATTGCCATCTTTCAGAATGGCTGCCATATCCTGCCAATTGAGAATGAGGCCACAGGCTGTACACAGTTAAGATGTCCTCTGTACAAAAGCACACTGCCTTGGGAGTGAAGCCAAGCTACTTTTAGGGACGATATTGGCCTTCTTTATTTTTGAAAAGTAGAGAAAGGAGCACTAGGGAGGAGCAGGTAAAGGCAGGCGATGAGCCATCTTTGCTAAGGGCAGCCTGTACCTTCAGCCCCACGAAGAGCAATAGGAGATGTCAGCTATTTTGGAAGAGGACATTTCAACTAAAGGAGAAACTTTCAGTTATAAAGAATAAGAATATGTTGTTTTGAAGTAGAATTAATGACCATTCATTCTAAAATATTTCTTCCACGGTACCTTACGTACAAGGTTTCAGCGAGTATTTACTCTATGGGAAGTCTGCATTGTTAAGACCAGTAGGGACAAAAACCGGTATGACACTGGGCACTAAATTTCTTGAAGGTTCTAGTTAACAATTTAATTATATCTCATAAACTAATGGATTTTCTGGTATGTTCCCAAAAATAATTTTATACTTTTTTTTTTTTTTAAAAAAAAGTACTTTAATTTTGGACGGATTCACTGTATTTATCACATATAACAGGTTGAATCCCTCCTTGAAGTGTAAAACTTACCTCACTATTAACTCTGGAGCCATGACCAGCATGTTCCTTATTAGGTTTGGCAAACTTTCTCCACCCTCTCAAAGCCTTAAGTGTGCAAACGTGTGAAGTTGACAGTTCTGTTATCTTCTGCTAAGGCATTTCAGCTCTTTTAGGGGTTCCTTATTCAGCTGCTTTTAGTTGACTTGTTTTTATAGAACTTTGTTTTAACAGGTTTCAGAGTAGCAGCCGTGTTAGCCTGTATTCGCAAAAAGAAAAGGAGTACTTGTGGCACCTTAGAGACTACCCAATTTATTTGAGCATAAGCTTTCGTGAGCTACAGCTCACTTCGTCGTGTAGCTCTCGAAAGCTTATGCTCAAATAAATTTGTTCGTCTCTAAGATGCCACAAGTCCTCCTTTTCTTTTTGTTTTAACAGTCACACTGTCTCGGAGCAGGAAGAGTATCGATAGAGGAGAATGGAAATCATGATGTGGGCTAGTTCTGCACTTTCTTAAACCCTTGCTAAAGTGAAGAGGCAACTAGATGTTGATTACAAATCATTTAATGGACTGCAGCCATAGAGGCCTTGTTGGTGCATTAATCCGCCCCAGTTCCTGCGTGCCTAAGCCCCATTCATTAAGTCATGGAAAAGATGTGGAAAGGAAAAAAGATTTTTGTCTAATAAAATGCTATTTAATTGAGAAAAAGAATAGTGGATTATTCTCTTGGTGTGGTATTTAAAATTGACACAGTAAGTGGGAAGATATCATTTGCATATTTAGATGTCTTGCATTGAATTTTAATTTAATTTGGTATAATATACTCAGACATTAAGCTTCTGTAGTCCTGTATTTCACTCAAGCCCAGATAATGTAGCTATGCTAATGGATTGGAGGCTTCCTGATTTTCAAATTAAATTAATAAACTAGTAAATTAAATAAAGGAAACATTGTTTAGCACAAAGATTTAGCAAATCTGAAATTAAAAGAAATTCCATGAAAGCTTAATTCTTGTTTGGGCCTGTTACACTGAAGATATTTGAGAGTGTCTGCCTACCTGCCTGTCTAATCTAAACTCATTTATTTAGCTACACTAGATGAACCTGTGTTACGTTTTTTCTGGAGGGCCCATCATCCTCATAGCTCAGTGCTGGTTTTTAAGAAAAAAGATAAGGAACGTGCTAATTGATTTAGGAATAAAAATTATTTACACTTCTATAGAGAGGCTGTGGAAGCTCTAAAAGATGAATTAATTCGGCATGACATCACCCTTGCACGTCGAATTATATGGATTGAAGAAGTGTTACACCGAGGCACAAAGAGATTATAGATGTGCCCCAAAATGGCCTAATGAGCAAGTGGCAGAGCCAAGAATAGAGCCACAAATCCTCACTCCCAGCCCCCTGTTCTAGCCCCGTATACCATATCCCTGTGCATCCCAGTCAGGATAATCTAGCTTTATAGTGTCATTTCTATGTAGCAACGGGACAGATCATATACAGTATAGTAAAACTTACTCATTTTAGCGTCAACAAAGAAGATGGGAAGTGCTGAGGTCCTCTAATCCTTCCATACTCCACAGTCTCCAGAAATAGATTGGGTGGGAAATGTCCACCTAATGGCAGTGCCCATGTTTTTCTGCTGTAGAGAGTTTGCTACTTTAGTGTGGACTTTTACATAAACTAAGTAATGCAGATGCATATTTTTCTGTATCCTTAATAGAAGCTAAATACAGAGTTTGAAGTTATTTTAATCTATGACACTCAACAAAGCAGATATTGTTTGTGACCCTTGCTGTTATGTTTTTGGTTCTTTTGATGATTGTGTTCACCAGAGTAGCTGTTTCATCTTTGCTTTTAAATTTGGAACAGAACCTCACTCCAAATGCAGATGAGTAGGATTTCAGTGGGTTTCCACCATATAGCTCACCTTTGAAATATTTTCTTCCTACTTTTAGGAAATGAATTCAGTGTTTAAGACTGTGCTAGACTTGACATATCCAATAACCTCCATGTTCTCTGGAGCTTCATTTAACAATGGCATCAGCAACATCTTCAAAGACAAACAGATTGAGGTAACTTGCTTGTTTGCTTTAATGTGTAACAAATGTTCTCCTCCTGTTGGACTGCAATAGAAAGGTCTGTTTTTTCTATGCTCATAATAGTTTAGGTATTCTGGCCTGATGTACAGCATGCTGTAACGATTAACTTAACATTGCACCAGCCTGGGAGGGAGGATTTACCTTTAATGCCATTTTAATGGAATTTGGACCTACCATGTGGTAGGTAAAATATCTGTTTGATCACTTCTGTTTGGATTGCCAATTAAACCCGCCTGGCTGAGATCCTGAGTCAGGGCCATGTGACCTTGTCACTCACTGCTGGGTTGTGCCTCCTTTTGGTGTTCTAGGGATTAGCTCTGCCCAGTTTAGCGCCCCCTTCTGTCTCCTCCACCGTCTGCACCTCTCCTCCCGTTCACAGATTCGCAGCACAGCTGCTTTGTGACTTAGCCTTCCAGCCAGGTCACACTGTAATTCCCCTCCCAGTGGGGAGTCCTTCAGAGTCTTTCTGCTCAAGTGCGTCAGGCAGTCCTCCTCATGCCCAGGCCTTGACCCTGTCACTCAAGCAGTCTTCTAGTTCGCTGCCCCAAGCAGTAATACTCTGCAGTGGTTGGTAGGGGACCTTAGGCCTGCCCTCTACTTTGGGTTCCAGTCCAGGGCCTTGTAACAAGAGGTTGAGGTCTGCAGGGCACCCACCTTACTGCTCTAGCCCCTGAACTACTTCCTACTGTGTTTCTCCAGGTCTCCAAGTCAGATCTCTCTAAGGCCTAGTAGGTCTCAGGGGTTCCTTCCCCGCTTCCTTCTACCTTACTCCAGGGAGAGAGGCTACAGACTTCCTCCCTGCTGCCCCCTTACACCTTTGCCAGCCTCCTGGCCTTATGGAAGCCCCTGGCTGATCCCTCCCAGGTGTCCTTTCTAATCAAGGCTCTCCAGCCTAATTTGCCCTCATTTGCTGCTTAATTGGCTGATTGGGCCTGCCTGGCCTAATTCAGCTCTCTCAGCGTTGGTGTGGGGAGTACACCTGACCACAAACCTAAATGGTTTTTCATTATTGTCTCGCTAGTCCAGTCGGTAATTCTTTTAAACTAGTCACTCTTTTGAAAGAAGAGTTTGTGTAACCCTTTGGGGTGCATTCCACAGAAAGGGCTTAAAAAAGTGCAGTGAACATTTTAAAATGTGCATTGACTTTTTAAGAATGAACATACTGAATGTTAACCGTTTCTGCTCTCTGTATTGTAGGTCAGGACCTTTTTGGTCATTTTTAGGCACAGTGTAAGATGCCTGTGAAACGACTGACATGTGAAATGTCACCTCATCCTCCACTGTCGCTGTCATAAAGCACATGATTAAAAACTCTTCTCCCAGCAATCCCAATCAGGGCAGCATTTGTCTAGCTCAGGGGTCGTATCCCATTTTGCTCAACTGTAATCCATATGCCTGTGTGTTTGTCAGAGACGCTCCCAGTGCAACGCCTTGGCCGCAGGGCTAATGCAATCCCTAGATGTATAAATGGGAATCTCGAATAGGAGTAGGGACGTCATATAACCTCTGGGTTTTGGCACTGGTGCAGCCACTACTAGAGTACAGTGTCCACTTCTGGTGTCCACAATTCAAGAAGGATGTTGATATATTGGAGAGGGTTCAGAGGAGAGCCACAAGAATGATTAAAGGAATGGAAAACCTGCCTTATAGTGATAGATTCAAGGAGCTCGATCTATTTAGCTTAACGAACAGGTTAAGGGTGACTTGATCACAGTCTATACGTACCTACCTGGGAAACAAAAATTTGATAACAGGCTCTTAGATCTAGGAAAGAAAGGCACAACACAGTCCAATGGCTGGAAGTTGAAGCTGGACAAGTTCAGACTAGAAATAAGACATATGTTTTAAAAATGAGGTTAACCAACCATTAGAACAACTTAGCAAGGGTCGTGGTGGATTCTCCATCAGTGGCGATTTGTAAATCAAGACCGGATGATTTTCTAAAAAATCTGCTCTAGTTCAAACAGGGATTAATTCAGGGAAGTCCTATGACCTGTGTTATACAAGAGGCCAGACTTGATGTTCTCGATGGTCCCTTCTGGCTTTGGAATCTGTGAATCTCTTTGGAATCCTCTTGGTATCAGACTATGTTTAATAAACAGCTTTTTAAAAACGTACTGCATCAAGAAGGCTAACGGCATTTTGGGCTGTATAAGTAGGAGCATTGCCAGCAGATCGAGGGACATGATCATTCCCCTCCATTCGGCATTGGTGAGGCCTCATATGGAGTACTATGTCCAGTTTTGGGCCCCACACTACAAGAAGGATGTGGAAAAATTGGAAAGAGTCCAGCAGAGGGCAACAAAAATGATTAGGGGGCTGGAGCACATAACTTATGAGGAGAGGCTGAGGGAACTGGGATTATTTAGTCTGCAGAAGAGAAGAATGAGGGGGGATTTGATAGCTGCTTTCAACTACCTGAAAGGGGGTTCCAAAGAGGATGGATCTAGACTGTTTTCAGTGGTAGCAGATGACAGAACGAGGAGTAATGGTCTCAAGTTGCAGTGGGGGAGTTTTAGGTTGGATATTAGGAAAAACTTTTTCACTAGGAGGATGGTGAAGCACTGGAATGCGTTACCTAGGGAGGTGGTGGAATCTCCTTCCTTAGAGGTTTTTAAGGTCAGGCTTGACAAAGCCCTGGGTGGGATGATTTAGTTGGGGATTGGTCCTGCTAAGAGGCCTCACCAATGCTGAATAGAGGACAATGATCACGTCCCTCGATCTGCTGGCAATGCTCCTACTTATACAGTCGAAAATGCTCCTTCTTGGCAGCAAGGGCACACTGTTGACTCATATCCAGCTTCTCGTCCACTGTAACCCCTAGGTCCTTTTCTGCAGAACTGCTGCCAAGCCATTCGGTCCCTAGTCTGTAGCGGTGCATGGGATTCTTCTGTCCTAAGTGCAGGACTCTGCACTTGTCCTTGTTGAACCTCATCAGATTTCTTTTGGCCCAACCCTCTCATTTGTCTAGGTCCCTCTGTATCCTATCCCTACCCTCCAGCGTATCTACCTCTCCTCCCAGTTTAGTGTCATCTGCAAACTTGCTGAGGGTGCAATCCACACCATCCTCCAGATCATTAACGAAGATATTGAACAAAACCGGCCCCAGGACCGACCCTTGGGGCACTCCACTTGATACCGGCTGCCAACTAGACATGGACCCATTGATCACTACCCGTTGAGCCCGACAATCTAGCCAGCTTTTTATCCACCTTATAGTCCATTCATCCAGCCCATACTTCTTTAACTTGCTGGCAAGAATACTGTGGGAGACCATGTCAAAAGCTTTGCTAAAGTAAAGGAATAACATGTCCACTGCTTTCCCCTCAGCCACAGAGCCAGTTATCTTGTCATAGAAGGCAATTAGGTTAGTCAGGCATGACTTGCCCTTGGTAATCCATGCTGACAGTTCCTGATCACTTTCCTCTGCTTCAGAATTGATTCACCGAGGACTTGCTCCATGATTTTTCCAGGAACTGAGGTGAGGCTGACTGGCCTGTAGTTCTCCAGATCCTCCTCCTTCCCTTTTTTAAAGATGGGCACTACATTAGCCTTTTTCCAGTCATCTGGGACCTCCCCCGATCACCATGAGTTTTCAAAGATAATGGCCAGTGGCTCTGCAGTGACATCTGCCAACTCCTTTAGCACTCTCGGATGCAGCACATCAGGCCCCATGGACTTGTGCTCGTCCAGCTTTTCTAAATAGTCCTGAACCACTTCTTTCTCCACAGAGGGCTGGTCACCTCCTCCCCATGCTGTGCTGACCAGTGCAGTAGTCTGGGAGCTGACCTTGTCTGTGAAGACATCAGCTGTCACCACCTCAGAAATAGACACTGATGCAAAATGGACAGTTATAGAACCCAGCTACCCCATTATCACTGTTATACCTGCCCTACAGAGAGAGAGAAATTAACTTTGCTAGCACTTGTTCACTACTCATGCCAGTAAAGATATTGAGACTGAAAAATGAGTATATGTAGGGATGTGTATACACAAGAACGTCTCCTAAAAGTAACAGTGAGACTTGCACTAAGGAGGACTCCCAGTGGGCAAACCCTTGTCTTAAAGGATTATTTCAAAGCGTCCCCAAAGTTTCCAATACAATTTTGTTTGCCCTTTAAAAACTCACTTCTTCTGGGCATCCACATTTTCTCATCTGTAATTGTATAAGACGGGTTTTGCTGTAAAGAGTGCTAATGCTGTAGGTTAACATAACTCCAAAAGGAGTAAATATAGACTTTTATAAACATGGGTTATGGATCTGCTAAACCTTATGAATACCTATATGAATCTCAAAAACCTTCTTATTTTCCTGGAAATATTATTTCATTAGTGTTAGGGAAAGAGAACATGGCTTTTCATCCCAGTTGGTTATACATAAAGTGTTTGCTTTAGAGCCAGATTTTTAGCCACCCACGCAGGGCTCGCATTTTCATCTCTGTGTGCAGGCATTTATGTGTATATGTCCCTGTGTTAGAATTGCTTGTCAGCTTATGCCCAGGGTTACTGATGACTGTAAAACTGACACTTCCTGTATTGCAGGATCTGTGGATTCCTTACTTCACTATCACGACTGACATTACTGCGTCAGCCATGAGAGTCCACACAGATGGTAAGTGTGTCCAGATAGTCTTCTGCGGGGCGGGGGTGTCTCTGAGCTTGCAGTGATGTTTGAATGCCAGCCTTTCTGTATAGTTTCATTCCTTTCCATCCCTTTACTTTTCCGTCGTCCTTCTCAGTGCTACCTGCTGAACACCAGATCCATGGCTGCACACAGATTACAAGGAGCTATAGCACCTGAGGAATTGAAATAGGCAAGATGATTCACTGCGTGGAGTGTAAATTTGTTCATGGACACCAATGTGTTCATAAAAACATGCATGGAATACAAAAACTCCCCCTTAAATCAGAATTAATTGTAAAAATCATGCATTTAAATAAAAGCCCTCATGAATCTAGCTGTTCTCCCCAGGAAGAGACATGGGGTCAGATGCTTATTTACAATAAGGCCCCTTTGTTGCTCTGGCACTATATAGGGATCTTTATAACTTTAAGGCTGTCTTACATTGCCAGAGCAGTGTAAAAGGGTCTTAGTGTAAATGAGAAACCAGGCCCATTGGTTTGTTTACTGTTTTTGCTTATGCAATATAGTCACCTCTGTTTGGCTCCCGATTATTGTCCTTTTCTATGGTTTTTCACAAAACCATTTAAAAATATGGCTGAGTTCTCCCTGCTTCTTTTAAACTGGTCTGTTGGAGAACTTGCCTCTTAGTAGGGAAGTGACAAACTTGCAAGTATGATACACCAAACTGGAGTGTTCCAAGACAATAGATTAGAATTTAGCCGCTACTCACAACACAGTGTTCATTTTTAATACTGGTCAAGTGATTTTCTCTTTGAAAGAAAATAGTGACAAGTTTTGAGCTCTACCAGCCATTGCACCGTGTGGCTTTGATCACTTCTGTTTTTCTCTCAGTAAAACATACCCATCTGATTCCCATGTCTTCCTTCTAAACACTTGCAATAGCAAAGGGATAAGAGGAAGCCGGGAGCTTTCCCTTTTAGTTCTCTCATTCATCATTCCCTTGCAGTCTCCTCTTCTAGGGGATCATAAATGGGCTCTTCAAGTGCCAAAAATCTCTCATAGGAATTGCTTCCTATTCATTGAGATGTAATGAGTTACCATTTGACATTAATGGAAATTGATCTTATGGTCAAATTTTGTTCAGCACCAGCAGCCTTATCTTGGTGGAGTGGTTTGTGGAGAGGCCTTTAATACTATAGAGCAGCCTATCTCTGAAATACCAGTTATGAAGACACATTGTAAAATCAATAGGCAGCCACTTATCAGTGCTGGCTCCTGCTGGCACATCTTTCTGCTTTCCTCCTCCCCCACCAGTGTGTCTGTTTTGTTAATCCAGCTACATCCTGCTTGGCATTTGAGAACACAGATTCCTTTTTCCAGGAATAAGTTTTAAAATAATAACAGAATATTAAAGCATAGGGGAAACCCTGAGAATTGCTCAGACCAGTCTCTGGAATTCACTGCATGCATCAAAAAAATAGAGGGAAAACCCCCCAAACACATCCACCTCAAGCATTATTCAGTCTTCAGTATTCTATTGACGAGATCCCAAAAGCCAAGCTTTTCCCCATCTAGAGATCCCCAGTAAACCTATAACCAAAAGTAGTGAAGAGCAAACGTCCTACCAGCATTGACCTCTGATAGACAAAAGAAACACTGTTACAAATCCATACCCACCTCAGAAGAACCAGTAATGAAAGATTCTAGATGCAAAATTCTCTACACCCAGTTTGACCAGCAAGATTTGAAGTCTGATGTGCTAAGGGCTAACTATTGAGAGCTGAGCTTGTGGAGGGAACATTGCAACTCCAATTTAACATTAATATAATTAAATTTTACCCCTTGGTGTGAGAGTGACGATATGGCCAGTGCCTTCTGTTCTATTGTGGCCTACTGCACTCTGCACAACATCTGTGAGGATAAAAGTGAGTGTTTTCCCATGGAGTGATTTGCAGGCCAGGCATAGGCAACCAGAAAGTAGACCTGGCATCACTGGGGCTGGGTCCAGGCAGGAAAAGGAAGTAAGGGTTGCCTAGTTTTCCCACATCCTTGGAAAGGAGGGGGATGTGGATGAAGAGATGTGAATGAAGAGATGCGATGCTGTGATGGGGACCTGTAATTTGTAAACAATTTTTATTGTTGTACTCTTATCACTAGGGAGCCTAGAAATCCGTTTGACACAGAAAACCATGGAATGTATGTTTTTTACAGAGAATCTTTAGTTTTTACATTTTGTGAAAAAATAAAAACATATATTAGCTATTAACTACATTTTACTAAAAGTACCAATGTCGCTTATTCAGTGTGCGCAACCTTCCCCTCTTGTGGTTGATTTTTGAATGCACTTTAAATTTACATAGCTAAACATACTCCAATAAACTGCCTCCGGCGTATAGAGGTTACCCAACGGTGTGTAGGTGTTCATGTTTTAGTGCATCTCAGATTTCACTTCAGCCTCCCGAACTAACTCAGACAGTGAATAATGTTAATATAAAAGCAATTTTCGATTTTTTGTGCATTTAAAAAAACAGTTTTCTGAAAATACAGAATACAGACATAGAAGTATTTGGTATATGTAAGAAATACAAATTGCAATTCTACTAATTTATTTTATTATAATAATTGAAGGCCCTGGTAGTCTTTGAACTTGCTTCAAAATTGTAAATATTGTGTTCAACTGATACCTATATATATTGTGGCCCAGGAAACTAAAGTTCAGCATTTCATTTTAATCGTGGAAAAACGCAAATTTTTATGTTTTTTTTTTATAGGAGGTTTTTTTTATCACAGAAAACTAGGATCCCTGCTTATCATAGCCACAGAACCTTTCCATTTTGTTCTCTAGCTTGGGGCCTTTTCTGCAGAGAGGTGTGGCTGGAGGGGAATCTCCGTCCTCTCGGCTGTTATTGCTAAGTGTGACTGTCCCAGCTTGGCTGTTATTGCTAAGTGTGACTGTCCCAATGGAAATTGGGATTTCCATTGTCTCATCTGGATCCTCCCGTCACATGTGCAGACTTTATTCAGTTTGTTAATGTCTCTGGTCTCCAATCAGGCTGCTGTGTGAGTCAAACACCTTGTGCCTTCCCTTTACACTCAGTGTATAGCAGTGCAAAGCCCAGGGGAAACTGAGGCATGCAGAGGCATAAAAAATATATTGTCAAAATTCCCATATTCATCACACCCTACTGATGGACAGTCCTATTGACAAGAGTCCTGGCTGGAAGGCTCAGTCCATCTGAAGTGGAAGTGCCTGCCAAGGCAGTGAAAGAGCATTTTTTGGTCATGGTTTAAAAGAGGAAAGAGTCCCTCACTATATGTTCTGCATCAGCACCAGGCTACAATTTTATCACTTTGGAATCCTTTCATTACAGCTAATGTTGGCAGCCCACAGACACATTCTGGTAAGAATTAGATGTGCATTTCGTTAACCAGGTTTTAAAAATCTGGGCTTGGCTGAGAGGGTGAGGTGAAGTCCTAGCAAGGTGTTTGGGACAGTACTTTGCTAGTCAAGGTATAAATCTATATCATTACATCCAGTGGGGAGCTGGAGCTGGTTCGCACCAGTTCGCTTGAACCAGTTGTTAAATTTAGAAGCCGGTTTAGAACCGGTTGTTAAAGGGGTGGGCAAACTCTGGCCCGCAGGCCACATGCAGCCCTCAGGACCGTCCTGTCCGTCCCACCTGAGCTCTCGGCTGGGGAGGCTCCCTATGAATTTTTGCTCACCCGGCGGCACGTCCTTCACTCGCTCCGAGCCTTCGCGGCACTTCAGCAGCAGGTCCTTCAGTGCCGCCAAAGACGTGGAGCGACTGAAGGACGTGCCACCGAAGTGCCGCTGAAGGCTCGGAGCAACTGAAGGAACCGGTTCTTCAGCTTCTGGCAGCTCATCACTGATTACATCGATGTGGCAGAGTTATTAAAGAGCAGAATTTGCAAAGATTTGGGCTCATGCTTGCAAAGCCTGTACTCTTTTAATTGTTTTGCCAGGAATAATTATAAAGGTAGTTTGAAAGAGTCACTACTTGTGTTTAAATTTAATTTTCCCTGCTTTGCGTTCAGGCTGGATCACATGTAAGATTGCCCCCGGTCACTATTATGTCATGGAGGACGGTGGGCTCTGTACTCAGGGTGGCAAGCAGCCAGTCTAGCTCCTCATAGCAGGGGCATGTAGAAGGTGCCTATCAAACCTGCCATTTGCATCCTTCACCTTGTAGTACAACTGCTTTAAGTGCTTGATGCACTTCCTGCACTGCTCACCAGTCTGGTGGGTGCCCACCTCCACCAGTTTCTTCAAAATGGTCTCATAGAATTTCTGGAGCTCCAGCTGGAATAATGATCCCTGGTGTATCTACACCAGAGATTAACTAGGACCCTGATGTGCTCCTCCAGCCAGCTAGCAGTGTGCTGGGTGGTGGGCCTCCTTGATGCTGTTCGACAGAGCTGGACTGAGCTGTTCAGAAACTGGAGCAGGCTGCATGGAAAATGAAGAACCCCAAACACCAAGCAAAGGTACATGAACTGGCAGATGACTTTGGTGTATAGAGGATGAGTGGGAAGTGAGTTGCTAGAACGGCTGGAAGCTACAGGTACGGGGAGTCCTCGGACTTAATGACACAATTCGTTCCTCAGAATTGCATTGTAAGTCAAAACGTTGTAAGTCGAAACTGCTTTTCCTATAGGAATCACAGAATATCAGGGACCTCAGGAGGTCATCTAGTCCAACCCTCTGCTCAAAGCAGGACCAATCCCCAACTAAATCATCCCACCCAGGGCTTTGTCAAGCCTGACCTTAAAAACCTCAAAGGAAGGAAATTCCACCACCTCCCTAGGTAACCATTCCAGTACTTCACCACCCTCCTAGTGAAAAATGTTTTCCTAATATCCAACCTAAACCTCCCCCACTGCAACTTGAGACCATTACTCCTTGTTCTGTCATCAGCTACCACTGAGAACAGTCTAGAGCCACCCTCTTTGGAACCCCCTTTCAGGTGGTTGAAAGCAGCTATCAAATCCCCCCTCATTCTTCTCTTCCGCAGACTAAACAATCCCAGTTCCCTCAGCCTCTCCTCAGAAGTCATGTGTTCAAGTCCCCTAATCATCTGTGTTGCCCTTCGCTGGACTCTCTCCAATTTATCCACATCTTTCTTGTAGTGTGGGGCCCAAAACTGGACACAGTACTCCAGATGAGGCCTCACCAATGTCGAACAGAGGGGAACGATCACGTCCCTCGATCTGCTGGCAATGCCCCTACTTATACGCCCCAAAATGCCATTGGTCTTCTTGGCAACAAGGGCACACTGTTGACTCATATCCAGTTTCTCGTCCACTGTAACCCCTAGGTCCTTTTCTGCAGAACTGCTGCCGAGCCATTCGGTCCCTACTCTGTAGCAGTGCATTGGATTCTTCCATCCTAAGTGCAGGACTCTGCACTTGTCCTTGCTGAATCAATGGTATGAAGGGGGGATTGGTTCCTGAACCAAGGCTTGATACACTATTTTCCCCACAATAACCCAGATTTTTGTACTCAGTGAATTATAGATGACTAATGTTGCAACATCAGTGTATTTACTGTACACTGTATTTAGTAAAAAGCATTCAAATAAACATAAAAACTCACATATGCTGCTCAGAATCCCAGCAACACAGGCTCAGAAAGTCAGGGAGAACGGCACACATGCTGAGCCTTAACCAATCACTGTTCAAGCTTTCAGAAGGCTGAGCACAGGGCCGGGAGCCAATCAAAAACAAGCAGCAATCCTACCTGGCAACAAGCTACCCTGCTGCTTCAAAGCCAATCAGAAGCGACCCCTTCCAGCTCCATACAAGTATAATGCAGCCAGGACGGGATTTCAAGCGAACTTTGTGCAAATCTAGCATTGTAAGGGCGAAACGGGCAGTCAACTGAAAAGCGTTGTAAGTGGCGTCCAAATGTAAGTCGGCATTGTAAGTCCAAGGACTTCCTGTACAGGGAATTGTGGGAATAGCAGTGGAGGACTATCTAGCCCTGATAGCTGCACCTTTACTACTTCCACAGTGCAAAATGTGTGGTAAGGGAGCAAATCACAGCTCAACACATGTGCTGACCCAGCTTGGGGTCAGCATGCACCTAGACATGCATTTAAGGACTTTGAGTCTATATGATAGAACGTTTGGGCAAAAATGCCCGGTATAACATGCATGAAACCAGCAGTACAGAAACATCTCAACGATCCCTGCCCAGTACTGGCATTGTTGTCTTTAAGTGGAAGTTTAGTGCTTATAATAAGGAGCAGGGAGTCAGGAATCCTGGGATTTAGTCCTGGTTCTGCCAGTGTCTGAAACTATGACCGTGGGCAAGTCACTTTAACCTTTCTGATCCCAATTTCCCTCGCTGCTAAATAGTATAATGGTATCTACCTACCCAACTGTCAGTGGGTTGTGAGGCTGAAATAACGTTTGTAAAAGCTTTGTGGTCCTAGAAGGAAAGGTACAGAGACTATCATTGTAACAGCCAGGTGGGGAAGGGTTGGGCTGGCGAGGAAAGAAGTTCCAGGGAAGGACCAGAGACGTTCTCCCCATGCTGATTGGCGGTTTGCTCCCTCCCTCCCTGTCTCTTCACCTCAGCCTTTCTCCACCAGCTCTCCATGAAACCCTCTCCTCTTCCCTGCTCTGGCCCCCTCATTTCCCCTCCCTTCAATGTCCCCTCCCAACAAAACCCACCCAGAACAAACACAGATTAAAAATCTTGTCACATGCCATTTGCAAACCGTCACTCTGCTTGTGTGGTATGTCCCACCCTTTGCCTGTCTGGCTTATTTACATTGTAATCTCGTTGAGGCAGGGAGTATCCATGATTCAGTTAATACAGTGCCTAGCACAACGAGGCCCCATTTTTGGTCGTCCCTACACACTGGCATAATACAAATAATATACAGTAATTATTACTCTTTAAAGCCAAGTATTGGTGTCTGGGGATGAGAACCGTATGGGTGACCCTGCCAAAGGAATCCAAGCCAACTGGGTGTCTGCATGTTCTCTCATCCGCTGCATACTCTTTTAAATGGTGAGAAAAGGTCTCTTGTATTAACAAATAAATCTGTTCAGTCAGCTAATTAATAGATTAACTTGGTGATTCAGAGATGGTTGTTTTGCTTCCCCCTGTACCATATAACAGCTTCCCAAGTGCTACCTTTCCATGATAATTTAAAGCAATTGCCACTACGTATAGAACACTTCCCTGAAGTACTTGTGGTATGACAGCAGTCTCAGACTGCTCTATGGCGAGTCTTGTGCTTTGTTGAAATAAACAAAATGGGGTTATTTGGGGCTTTGTTAATCCTTGCTTGCTGAGTTTTGTTTTGGAACATCTCACCCTGGGAGTAGTTTGTCTTTGCGTGTCATTTGATCTGGACCATCAAAGTTTTGGGAGGTTTTGGTTTTGGCCAATCTCTAATGCTCTCTGTATAGAACTGAAATGAAAGAGCAGGTTGTTTCCTCTGTGAAGCACCCAGGACTGGGCAGGAGATGCGATTATGGGGCTCAAGCACCTGTGCTAAGTAGAGTAGAGTACAGTAAAATTAAAATCTTGAGATGTTCTGTGAGAGATTGGTGGTGCAGGCGTAACACCTCCTTCTGATTAGCGGGCTGAAGTTACTGAGTGGATGGCACAAGTCTGGATGGAGTCCTCAAAGGTGCTGTGTTAATCAGAGGAGGCCAGGTTTGCATCCTGACTAACTGTATCCTGCAGAGAGGCTCTTGCAGTTTTAGCAAGAAGGGTGCAGGGTGTGAATCCCACATCTTTAGAGTGATGTCTCTGGTGTCCTGTTAAAAATCTAAACACGGGTAAAACTTGTGTGGGGGAGTCAACTGTGTATCCCGTGTGTTCAGCTCCGACGAACGGTAATGATTCTGCCACATATGGCATTTCCTGGGGGTTAATGGCCTTCAGCGACAGTTGAGGCTCGTGATTCCTCCCCATCATTTGTCTGCAGAAGAAACCTTGTTCTTTCATGGTTGGTGGTGGAGGCTGTGATACAGGAAAGTGCTTAAGATCACGGTTAAAGTTAAGTATGAGCTTAAGTGCTTTGCTGAGTTGGAGACTGAGTAACCCTTTTCCTAGCCTGTATTATGATTTGAGAGTCATTCGGGTGCTTTAATAACATTCTGCAATCCGACCGTTGGGATAATATCTGTCACGAAATTGCATGTAATGACTGTGAAACCACCCCCGCCCAGTCCTGCCATAGTGGGTTAGTATGGATGTCTTCCCTCTTATTGCTGTAGGTTCCCTTTGGAGGTATGTCCGTGCCAGCATGTCACTGTCTGGGTACATGCCCCCTCTCTGTGATCCAAAGGATGGGCATCTCTTGATGGATGGAGGTTATATCAACAATCTTCCAGGTATGTTTGTGGATAGTTGTTTGCAATTCGCCAAGAAGACAGATGGTAAAACTCCATCTGCACAGGCATATGTCAGTGTGAGTACCTTCCAGAACAACTCCATTCTGATCTCTTGGAGGCTAGCAGAGCTGCATTGTCCTCTGGATACAGGGCCTTTGCTTTGTTGTTATACAGGCTTTTCCAAGACGGCCTCTTGGGATGGAATGTTTCCTTTCAAATCATGTGTCAAAAATATGTCAGGCTAATTATTAGAACATATTCTAGTGTGTATTTTTAAAAAAGGGTTGGGGAGGAGTGAAAGAATAAAATTATAAATATACCTCTTTCCTTGAATCTGTTGGAAGAACAGAGCATAAATATGAACTGATTCTAAATATGCAACAATGGTGAAAAATTAACTGCTCTTAGTGTCTAAGATTCAAAGCAATGTCTATCTTAACTGGAGAATTCATATAACATTAAATTCAATGGTTTCAGAGTAGCAGCCGTGTTAGTCTGTATTCATAAAAAGAAAAGGAGTACTTGTGGCACCTTAGAGACTAACAAATTTATTTGAGCATAAGCTTTCTTGAGCTACAGCTCACTTCATCGAATGCATCCGATGAAGTGAGCTGTAGCTCACGAAAGCTTATGCTCAAATAAATTTGTTAGTCTCTAAGGTGCCACAAGTACTCCTTTTCTTTTTATTAAATTCAATGAAATATTAAAATCAATGAAAATCAATCTAAAATCATCCTATTAAAATGTTTTTCTCATTAGACAGCTGAATGAAGCCAGAAATGTTAAACACCAAATGAAGCCAGGAATGTTAAACTGTGTGTGTGTTTTTTTAGTTGTGTTGTCAAATGTTTATGGAATAGAGGTGGTCAGAGTTTTTGTCATAATATCTAATGCTTTGAAAATTTGTTTTCATAGTACATTTCCCTTGACCTGTGTGCAAATAATTAGAGAGCAGCCTGAGTAAAAGGCCTGGAATCTGAGCAGCCCAATCTGGGAGGGCGGGAGAGGGGGGCGGTGTTAAAAATTCAAACCCAGATCCAAATTTTGCAAAAGGTCCTTATCTCCCTAAAGGGCAGAACTACAAATGCTCCCACAAATTTGAAAACTGTACCTGCCATTTGCAGCTTGGGCCTCTCTCTACAAATATGAATTCCTAATCTAGCTATCTTTCCACCTGTCCCAGCTATCCATCTGTACATTCTAAGATTGCACAGTGTCTGAAGATGATGTTGAGGATTGGTTCAACAATGGATGATGGACTGGATTGTCCAGTCACATAAACCTAGTGAGTTCAGTTCTGGTTTGAATTAAATCATAGAATCACAGAATATCAGGGTTGGAAGGGACCTCAGGAGGTCATCTAGTCCAACCCCCTGCTCAAAGCAGGACCCTACGGAGTTGTAGCTGTCACAGTGCATAGCCGTTCTGGGAATCTCAGTTATAAGAACATAAGTACGGCCAAACTGGGTCAGACCAAAGGTCCATCTAGCCCAGTATCCTGTATTCGGACAGTGGCCAATGCCAGGTGTCCCAGAGAGAATGAACAGAACAGGTAATCATCAAGTGATAATCCCCTGTCACTAATTCCCAGCTTCTGGCAAACTGGCTAGGGACACCACCCCTGCCCATCTTAGCTAATAACCATTGATGGACCTATCCTCCATGAATGTATCTAGTTCTTTTTTGAACCCCGATACAGTCTTGGCCTTCACAACATCCTCTGGCAAAGAGATCCACAGGTTGACTGTATGTTCTGTAAAGAAATACTTCCTTTTGTTTGTTTTAAACCAGCTGCCTATTCATTTCATTTGGTGACCCCTGGTTCTTGTATTATGAGAAGGAGAAAATAATACTTCCTTATTTACTTTTTCCACACCTGTCATGATTTTATCAACCTCTATCATATCCCCTCTTAGTCATAGACTCATAGACTATCAGAGTTGGAAGGGAACTCAGGAGATCATCTAGTCCAACCCCCTGCTCAAAGCAGGACCAATCCCCAATTTTTTTTTTCTTCCCCAGATCCCTAAATGGCCCCCTCAAGGATTGAACTCACAACCCTGGGTTTAGCAGGCCAATGCTCAAACCACTGAGCTATCCCTCCCCCCCCCATCTCTTTTCCAAGCTGAAAAATACCAGTTTTATTAATCTCTCCTCATATGGCAGCAGTTCCATACCCCAAATAATTGTTGTTGCCCTTTTCTGAACCTTTTCCAATTCCAATACATCTTTTTTGAGATGGGGTGACCACATCTGCACACAATATTCAAGATGTGGGCATACCATGGATTAATATAGAGGCAATATGATATATTCTGTCTTATTATCTATCCCTTTCCTAATGATTCTCAACATTCTGTTCACTTTTTTGACTGCCGCTGTACATTGAGTGGATGTTTTCAGAGAACTATCCACAATGACTCCAAGATCTCTTTCTTGAGTAGTAACAGCTAATTTAGACCCCATCATTTTATATGTATAGTTGGGATTATGTTTTCCAATGTGCATTACTTCACATTTATCAACACTGAATTTCATCTGCCATTTTATTGCCTAGTCTCCAGTTTTGCAAGATCCCTTTGTAACTCTTTGCAGTTTGCTTTGGACTTAATTTTCTTGAGTAGTTTTGTATCATCTGCAGATTTTGCCACCTCACTGTTTACTCCTTTTTCCAGCTCATTTGTGATCTGTATGGCATAGTTGGTCCCAGTACAGACCCCTGGGGGACACCACTGTTTACCTCTCTCCATTCTGAGAACTGACCATTTATTCCTACCCTTTGTTTCCTATCGTTTAACCAGTTACTGATCCATGAGGGGACCTTCACTCTTATCCCATGACAGCTTACTTTGCTTAAGAGCCTTTGGTAAGAGACCTTGTCAAAGGCTTTCTGAAAACCTAAGTACACTATATCAACTGGATCCCCCTTGTCCACATGCTTGTTGACCCCCACAAAGAATTCTAGTGGATCGGTGAGGGATGATTTCCCTTTACAAAAACCATGTTGACTCTTCCCCAACAAATCATGTTCATCTATGTGTCTGACAATTCTGTTCTTTACTATAGTTTCAACCAATTTTCCTGGTACTGAAGTTAGGCTTGCCAGCCTGTAATTTCCAGGATCACCTCTGGAGCCTTTTTACAAAATGTGTGTCACATTAGCTATCCTCAGGTCATTTGGTACAGAAGCTGATTTAAATGATAGGTTACACACAACAATTAGCAGTTCTGCAATTTCACATTTGAGTTCCCTCAAAACTCCTGGGTGAATATCATCTGATCCTGATGACTTATTACTGTTTAGTTTATCAATTTGTTTCAAAACCTCCTCTAATGACACCTCAATATGGGGTTAGTTGAAATCCCCCATTATTATTATTTTAATAGCCTCTCTAATCTCCCTGAGCATTTCACAGTCAGTATCACCACCCTGGTCAGGTGGTTGGTAGTATATTCCTACTGCTATATTATTATTCTTCGAGTGATTGCTCATGTGTATTCCACTATAGGTGTGCGTGTTTGCCATGTGCACCGGTATCGGAAGTTTTTCCCCTAGCAGTACCCATAGGGGAGCACCCCTAGCGACCCCTGGAGTGGCGCCTCCATGGGGCGGTATAAGGGGCGCTACGCGCTCCCCCCACCCTCAGTTTCTTCTTGCCGCCAGTGAAGGTGTTTCGGAACTGCTCTGCTCCAGCTTTGCTACAGCTTGTCCCCGGAACGCTTGTTCGTTCAGGGTATGTGACCTGTAGCTAGTACACTTTTAGTTTAGTTTAGCTAGTCCGCCCGGGCTGGGGCATGCCCTGCACCCCGGGTTTTAAGTCGTGCAACAGTTGTAGAAGCCTGATGCCAGAGAGTGATCCGCACGTGGACTGTTTACGCTGTTTGAAACACATCTCAGCAATCGCTGCAAGATTTGCAAGTTGTTTAAGCCTCAGACCAAGAGAGAAAGAGACATTAGGCTCCGGGCCTCATGGAGTCAGCGTTGACCCCGACTCCGGCACGCCGCTCCAAGTCGGCATCGGGCACTGCCGTGTTGGTGTGTGGCGACCCCCCCAGCACCATCTACTAGTCGGCACCGCTCCCCATCCACGGGGCACGGCAAGAAGATTAAGAAGAGGCCTTCTCCACCGCAGCACCGGAGTAAATCTGGGGCAGAGACTAGACCCATGTTGGGCAGTCCTCGATCCCCATCAGCCTCTAGGCGTCTGACTCAAGTCATGCGGAGTAGTCCGGCCTGTTCAGAGCAGCTTCCCCGGATGTCCAGATGCCCTCCACACCAGAGGCCCTGCAGGTAGCTCGGGACATGATGTCCATGCCGGTACCAGGAGCACCGCCAGTGTTGGCCCCGTGGTCCAGAGGCAAGCCGCCGCTGGGATCTCCACAGTCACCCCCAACTTGGTACCGGTCTCGGTTGAGGGAACATTCCTGACGCTGTTCACCACTCAGCAACCGTTCCGTGCATAGTCCACGTGGGTCGCCAGCGACTCACACCAGGTTGTCTGGCTGGGTACCATCTGACAGAGACTCCGGGTACTACTCCGCCACCGAGGAGCACTGCCAGCAGATAGAGGGACGTGATCGTTCCCCTCTATTCGGCATTGGTGAAGCCTCATCTGGAGTACTGTGTCCAGTTTTGGGCCCCACACAACAAGAAGGATGTGGAAAAATTGGAAAGCATCCAGCGAAGGGCAACACAGATGATTAGGGGACTTGAACACATGACTTCTGAGGAGAGGCTGAGGGAACTGGGATTATTTAGTCTGCAGAAGAGAAGAATGAGGGGGGATTTGATAGCTGCTTTCAACTGCCTGAAAGGGGGTTTCAAGGAGGATGGATCTAGACTGTTCTCAGTGGTAGCTGATGACAGAACGAGGAGAAATGGTCTCAAGTTGCAGTGGGGGAGGTTTAGGTTGGATATTAGGAAAAACTTTTTCACTAGGAGGGTGGTGAAGCACTGGGAATGGGTTACCTAGGGAGGTGGTGGAATCTCCTTCTTAGATATTTTTAAGGTCAGGCTTGACAAAGTCCTGGCTGGGATGATTTAGTTGGGGATTGGTTCTGCTTTGAGCAGGGGGTTGGACTAGATGACCTCCTGAGGCCCTTCCAACCCTGATATTCTATGATTCTATGGTGATCGAGGCGGACATAGCCAAAGGCCCCCCTCTTGGAGGGGCTGTCGTAGCTGGTGGTAGCACGAACATCAACGCCATTCCCGTTCATCATCTCACTCCAGGACCCTGCCACGGCACAGCTCCTGCAGCCCCGGGCATCGATCGCTGGCGATTCGCTGTCGTGGATCCACCCGCCAGAGCCGATCGCGGAGCAGCTGCTACCAGCTGTACCATTCCTCCACCTCGGAGTCACGGTCTCGGGGTTGGCACCACTCCCAGTGCTGCCAGTCCTCCCAGTCCAGGGACAGCAGCCGGCCATACGTTAGCCCGGCCTCCCTTCGTAGCTGTCCCTCGATGGGTCAGGCCAGCCAGGCCAAACTGCCTGCTCCGCCGCTGCCACAGCAGGTGCAGTGGCACCGGGCCCCGTGGCCAGTCCAGTGGCACCATTGGGACCGTGCCCCCGACGCAGCCCCCGGGGGGGCTCGCTCAGTGGCCGGAGCCTCAGAACAGCCGTCGGCCTCCCTCTCCCTCAAACTGATCACCTCATGCATCCATACCTGCTATGACCTGGCGGGAATCCCCCACTGTCAATTGTGAGGGCGCACTCGACTAGGGCTCAGGCCTCGTCAGCTGCCTTTTTGGCCCACGTCCCTATTCGGGACATTTGTAGGGCCGCCACGTCGTCTTCAGTTCACATGTTCACCTCGCACTGTGCGATCGTCTCCCAGACCAGGGAGGATGCCGGGTTCGGCAGGGCTGTGCTCCGTCCTGAAAGTCTGTGAACTCCTACCCACCTCCAACAGATGTAGCTTGGAATCGCCTATTGTGGAATACACATGAGCACTCACTCGAAGAAGAAACGACAGTTACCTTTCCCGTAACTGGTGTTCTTCGAGATGTGTTGCTCATGTCTATTCCACATCCCGCCCTCCTTCCCCTCTGTTGGAGTTGTCTGGCAAGAAGGAACTGAGGGTGGGGGGAGCGCACAGTGCCCCTTATACCGCACCATGGAGGCGCCACTCCAGAGGTCGCTAGGGGCGCTCCCCTATGGGAAAAACTTCCGACACTGGTTCACGTGGCGAGCACGCACACCTATAGTGTCTTTTATTCAAGCATGGAATTACTATACATAGTTATCCTGGATCTTGAACTTTTTCTCCTCCCTACATTTCTCTTTTCTGTGAGTTGCCCAGCACCCCGAGTCCCTCCTTCAGCATCTTCCTAAATTCCTACTCCTTAAACTGTCAGGGTCCTGAATGTCATGGCCAGACTACTCTGTCCCCTCAGGAAGTGGGAAATGTTCCTCCATCCCATCACCATTACTAATCTGTCCATTTCTAAATTCATGCAAAATTTTCCTTCTTACTTTCAAAGCTCTTCATGGACTGATATTCTCCCAACCTCTGACCGATACCAATTTCTCTCCTCAGTTGGTCATTCTGCCTCGACCTCTTCTGTGTCCTCATGCATTTCTGCTGCTTCATCCGTATATCAAGGAAGGCAACTATGCAGCCAGTGATCATGTGGGTGCAAGAAGTTTTGGTGGTGCAATAATATTGCCCATGACGGATCCAATCTGAATATACAGCCAGGCCACTTTAAGGACCTAGCCAGAGATTATTCTGGCTGGTGCTTGATCTGCAAGGAGGACATGTCCCTTTGGTATTTGCCATGATGAGGATGATCCCACAGGCCTTTCTTTTAATTATCAACATTTGTGTTGGTTTCTGAAAGAAAATTATTAGAAAACTAGGGATTATAAAGAGATAGTTATACCCAAGTACCATACATCACTATGAAGAGTATAATTAGTATAGCATTATTCTGAGGTAAGTCATTCTCCCTGCAAAGCCTTCATGAATGTCTGTGCTGGAAGCTGTATGAAAAGGAATCCTGTTGTATTGTCCCATGCTGTGCTTGTGTGGTCTGTCCTGATCCTTGGAAATACATTTCCCTGCTTCCAGTGGCCAGCTCCAGACAGGTAAGTGCTGTAGAAGAGAGGAGTGATGGGTAATGATGATGTGGCTTTGTTCCCAATAGCGGATGTTGCAAGGTCCATGGGGGCAAAAGTGGTGATAGCAATTGATGTGGGCAGCCGGGATGAGATGGACCTCACCAACTATGGCGACACTCTGTCTGGCTGGTGGCTGCTGTGGAAGAGATGGAATCCCCTTGTTGAAAAAGTGAAGGTACCGTAAGCTTATGTTAAAATCACAGTGATTTTCAGTAAGCAGAAGGGAACTGTCCCACTGTGTATCCGAGAAACAAGACTGGGAATCGATTGCTCTGTCACCTGCATCTTGTGTTGCAAGATGACATCTGAGGCGTGGGAAAACCGGGCAAGGTCCCAGCATAAAAGAAAATACAATGTTATGGGAGAATTCAGTTGTTCGAATCTGGGGAGGAACTAGGAGTGGCACTCATATAGCCAATCATTTTTTCCTCTAAGGAGTCCAACTCCAGCTCTCCATGCAAGAGCAAATTCTGCTGGGTGCTGAGTGGGGGACTGCAGAATTACAAGATTATTATTATTCCATATTTGTATTATGGTGGCACCTAGGAACCCTGGAAATGGACCAGGACCTCATTGTGCTAGGTGCTGTACAATCACAGAACAAAAATGAATACCTCTTCTCCCAAAATGCTCCTTGAATATAGACAAGAGCAGTTGACCTGGCTTTGATAGAGCTGAAAGAGCCCCTCTCCAATTGGAGTGAATTTGGCACAATTAATCTTGATGCAGTTAGGATTTGGCTGCTTTCCAAGTGAAAGTGAGTGGAGCTTTGTCCACTTCTCTGTGTTTCTTAGCAGCTGAATATAGGGATTTTTGCATTGGGAAATAATAATAAATTCTTAGATGTTTGTTTTCATGACAGGCTGCATGAGCTAAGGATTTCCTTCCTGGGTGAAGTCAGATCAGACCGGATTAACGTTTCATTTCCTCCATTTTCCTTCTGGTTCCCTGTGTCCCTGCTGTAATCCTTAGGGTCTCTCTCTTTAGCAGTCCCCTCCTCAAAAAGGCCTGGTCTGAGGACTGGACAGGATTCCTTTTCAGACCTCAGTACTACTGGACTCCCCCAGTGGGTGTCTGTTGTGAGTGATGCAGGGTGGGGTTGAACATGCTGCTTCCATAGCACACTGGGCTGTTCTCTGTCCCAAGGAACGAGAGGCTATGACAGCGAATCAAACCCAGCTCTTACCTAAAGCGGTGTCTGGCACTAGAAAATCAAGCTGGCTTGTTACTCATCCACACCCTGAGAGAGCTTAGCACCCCTCCTGCGTCACCCTATATATCTCCTTCTAGGTACCAGTATTTCCTGGAATTAACGACCAAGTTCGGCTTGAACTGCAGAAACATCATTTGTTAGATGGAAGCTGAGTCTCTGCCATTGATGACAGATTGACTGGCGGTCAGCAGTGTGCTCCTGGGAGGCTGAGGGATGTGGGATGTGACAACTTCTGCAGATACTCCTGAGTCACTGGAGTGCATTTCTCCCTTTTACCATTGCCAGTTCAGGGCAAGTTGTGCTAATGAAAGTCTTGCAATGCATTTAACGGCTGTCTGGGGCTGATTGGCAGGTGCTGAACATGGCAGAGATCCAGACCCGGCTTGCGTATGTGTGCTGCGTGCGGCAGCTGGAGATGGTCAAGAACAGTGAATATTGCGAGTACATTCGGCCGCCCATCGACAGATATGGCACCCTTGACTTTGGGAAGTTTGATGAAATCTGTGTAAGTGAATCTGGAGGGTGTAGGGGGCCCCGATGTAGCTACTTCTGTGCAGCAACAGAGTCCTGTGAACACCGCAGCAATACAAACCTAGTGCTAGGGGCGAGTTCTAGGCTCTCTTTCTTGAGGAAGCTGTTCTCAAGAGTTCGATTTCTTACTGCTTAGCTCTCTGTAGGCTATGTACATATGAGAGCTGAGCAAAGAAGTCACACTGAATAATACCATGGAAAGACATATGGTGAGGGACTCAGGATAAGAACCTGAATAGAATCATTCACCCTGTTCGTGTCACGTCCCTGAGCAGACTGCAACTCCTCTCCTTTTTTTTTTGCCAGTAACTTTACTCTGGGGGTCAGGCATGGACCGTTCGCTGTAGCTATTTGAAATCAGAGTTGTTTTGTTTAGTTATAAGTGGCACATAAGTCACATGGCATTGTTTCTTTTCCCTGAGTGGGTGAGAATAGCTCATAAAGTCAGGGGGAGGGTTTGAATAAGCCGGAAGGGCTGTGAATTGTCCAGGCAAAGGGAGCAGAATAGTAGAATGTCTGTGGCACAGTTAACGTTCCGACGCTTCTATTAATATTATGGACCATCTGCACTTCCTTTGCGCCTGATATAGGATCAGCAGAACACCACCAGTGTCCGTGGAAGGACTGTTAATGAGGGGATAGTATCAGGTTCACAGGTCTTTGGGGTTCAGGTTTGTCTCTCTGTGTATGTCATAAATCAGCATGCAAAGTACTGACACCAGATGTGCAACTGACGTTTTTCAGAGAAAAATAATTCAGCAGTTTAAAAAGAGTAGAATAAGGTTTCTTTCCTTTCCAGTGGACTGTTGTTTAGTAGCTTATGCTCATTGTCACTGTTGTAGAGCTATACTATTGTTCTCCACCTGCTGCTGGCTAACGGAATAGATGTTTGCTTACATGCATGCTCACCCTCATCCATTCCCTTAGTTCAGAACAAGTAGTTATTCGTTCCACTGCCGTAGTTGTGTTGGGAAGGATGGAAGCTTAGAGCTGAGCGTCGTCAGCAAACTGGATTCCTACGTGTGCGACACGTTTCCTCAGTAACTCTCCTAACACCCTCTCACACACAAGAGACATGAAATCAGCCCTGCAGAGCTCCACGTGAGAGTCCTCTGGGCAGAAGACCAATTGCCCCGGACCATTCTTTCTGACCTCCCAGAGGGGTCTGAACGCTCAGCAGCACCCTGTGTTTTCAGCTGTCCCAATCACACCTCATGGCCTGTGGTGTCAGCATGCACCCTTCTTTCTTGTTCATTGCTAGGAGAAAATCCTCACCCTGTGCAACCAGTGCAGTTCCTGCTCAAACACCTGACTGACCAGAATGTAGGAAATCTGAGGAGAGTTGAACTTCCCACACCATCTCCAGGATGGGTTGCGAGCTGTTGGGACTGTCAGTGTCAAGTGATGCTTTATTAACCAGGGGCTGCATGATAGCTTTTTCAATCAGGCATCCTGCTACCCATGGGCAGATTCTGATAATCTCCACCAGCAACGGACCCAACACTTGCCCTGGTGCTTCACCAGTCAGGATGGGCATGGATCCAACTCACAAACTGTGGGATCAGGGGGGTGGGGAAGGGATTCCAGCCCCTCCAGAGCCTCAGTGAATGAGACTGGCTGACACTAAGAGATGAACAAGCATTGACCCCTCAAACCATTGTTCTCTGTCTGTGGAAGCAGATAGTTCAGGGCCAAGTGATGATTTGAAGCCACAAAGTAACTTTATATTCTTTGCAACAAGAGAAGCTTGACAGTAGATGATTGGGGGGCCATGCAGATATACCAAGCTGTCATCCTGCTTTAACAGATCTGATGGAGACACATTTCTTGACTTCCTCCACTGGCATACCAGCCAAACACCCTATGACTTCACCTGTCGCAGGGTCTCTGTAAACCATGGTGACCCGAGTGGGCATTCATGGGCTACTGTGTCAAAGGTTTTTATTTACCTATTTATTTAGATTTATACCAAAATAAAAAAGGGGTATCTATCCAACATTCCAGACACCTCTGCCAAACAAATATGAAGTGAGCTGTAGCTCACGAAAGTTTATGCTCAAATAAATTTGTTAGTCTCTAAGGTGCCACAAGTCCTCCTTTTCTTTTGCGAATACAGACTAACACGGCTGCTGCTCTGAAACCAATTAAATTTAACAGTCACTGAGCATACAATTCCCTGCTGATTCCCCTCAAAAACCCACCTGTGCAGCACCCCATGCATCTAGAAAGCCCTTGCCATATGTCCTGAAGGTTACCTGATCCAGGCTATTTGGGGCCATTCTAAACAAACACAGAATATAGGTCATGTTGATAGGCTGGGGAAGCAATGACTTTGAACAAGAGTTGGGGGTCATGGTGGATAATCAGCCGAACATGAGCTCCCAGTGTGACGCTGTGTCCAAAAGGACTAATGGGATTTTTGGGTGCATAAATGCGGGAATCTTGAGCAGGAGTAGAGAAATTATTTTATCTCTATATTTTGCACTGGTGTGACTGCTGCTGGAATACTGTGACTAGTTCTGGTGTCCACAGTGAGAGGGTTCAGAGAGTAGCCACGTGAATGATTAAAGGATTAGACTCGAGGAGCTCAATCTATTTACCTTAGCAAAAAGAAGGTTAAGGCGTGACTTGGTTACAGTCTACAAGTACCTATTTGGGGAGCAAAAATTTGATAATTGGCACTTCAGCCTAGTAGAGAAAGGTCTTAACATGATAGTATGGCTGGAAGTTGAAGCTAGACAAATTCAGAGAGAAAATAACCTGTACATTTTTGACAATATGGGTTTTCAATCACTGGAACCATTACCAAGAGTCATGGTGGATTCTCCATCACTGACGAGTCAAGATTAGATGTTTTTCTAAAATATCTTCTCTAGGAATTATCATGGAGCAGTTCTCTCGTCTGTCCTATACAAGAGATCAGACCAAATGATCACAATGGTCCCTTCTGGCCTTGGAATCTATGAAACCATTGACAGAATGGTCTGAAGGCTGAACAGTATTTTCCCTCTGCGCTGTCGGTGATCTCCCAGGCTCCATTCACCTCCAAGGACAGCCCCTCTAAACAGGCCTTTCTTCCCCGTCAAGATGTGTCCCAATCCTAGACCACAAGAGTCAGTGGTCTGTCCGGGAGTTCCACTCCCCCGCGACCTCCAGTGCCATTCCAGACACAAGATCCAGAGTGTGACCTACAAAGCTAGGAACCACTTGGGGCAGATTATGGTCACTATGAAACCTTGAGCTGTTCCTGACACTTATTCTGTCTGTCAGTGATAGACCTGGGAATAGAACCCTGGACTCCTAACAACCACTGCTCTAAGCACTAGAATTCAATTCTTCCCAGAGCCTTTTCTGCTGCTTTGTAGGAAAAAGAATAAGGGCATATCTTCACTAGCAACATTGAAGCATTGCTGCGACAGCACTTTAACGTGGCTGTGTAGTCGCAGCACCAGGGCTGGGAGAGTAAAAAAAAAACACCCCCACGAGGAGAGTAGCTACCAGCGCTGTTTTTTTCACACTCCTGAGTGAGAAAGTTGCAGTGCTGTAAAGTGGCAGTGTAGACAAGGCCTAAGACTGGAGTTATTTTTTATTTTTTTCATGCTGACAATATGGGTGCCAAGTTGTCATTCCCAGTGCAAATTAGAGTTGTAAAGGGCTGGAAAATGGAGTATATGCATTCAAACTCCCCCAGGCAATTGAGCAGTAGTTACTCATATCACCTCTAACAGAACCTGAAATTTGCTTGTAAAAGCAAGAGCCCCTACGTGCTGGTTGGCTTGTGTGTATTCATGATTCACATGTACAGATAATTTGGCAGCAGTGCCGATAGTAATTCCTGTGTCAGACCTGGCCCAGCAGGGAGGAGGCCCATATTAATTAGCTTTGCTGTTGTCTTTTCCCATACAGAGATTTGTACAAGAAGGCCTTGGGATACAAATAAATCCTTTGCTCATGTTTCGTTGGTGTCTCCTTATGTGCTGCACAAAGCCGTCTCCAGAAAGATGATTGTAAGAAGTGGCACGTTCCATAACGTACATTAGAGCCAAAGGTCATGTGAGCTTCCTGATGTAAAATAGCACCTTGCTCCAGTTAATGGCTTCCCATTTCATTGGCTGAATGTTCGGAGTAACTCCGAGCTGAAGCAGTAGATACTGCCTTCTAAATCCCAGGCCCAGAGGGTGGCGCTGTGCTTAGCACTCTGGTTTTAGAGCAGGTGGCATGGAGCATGGTGTTTGTCCAGTTGATGATGATGATGATGAGTGTTTATTTCTGATTGTCTCTTTCCAGGAAGTGGGATATCAGCATGGGAAGACAGTATTTAATGTCTGGGGCAGGAGCGGAGTCCTTGACAAGATGTTAAAAGACAGGCAGGAGATCTGCAAATCCAAAACATCAGGTGTAAGTGTTCAGTTTAAAAGTACTCTTCTCATTACGTGATGCCACCCAGCAGCCAGCACACAGCTGAGCAGAGCTCTGTGACCAAGGCATTGCTGTATAATGTGTTAAAGGCGATGGACCCTTACTGGGAATATAGGCACATTCATTAAAAATGCATTGCAGTAAAGTTAGTTATTCTCTGATTTTTAGCATCTGGAGTTATTTTTATCATGTTGATGCAATCCTCAGTGCCCAGGCATCCCTCCTGCTCGCTGACAATGGTTTGCTAGGCCTGGGACTCTTCTCTGATCAGCTGCATAGTACTCAGCACCAGGCAGCTGAGCAGGCACTGTTGGCATGTTAAAAGCCTCGCTGTCTGTCGTATCCACTGCTTGTTTGTCATGAATGTAGCATTACGTGGCTTTCAACCACTGTCAGAAATCTTGCATTATGCCCTTACTGTGTTCAGTCCAGTACCAAAATGCCTGCACAGCCTATTTCAGGAAAGGAATTTCATACAGCAGCCATCAAAGACCCTGTGAAGGCTTGAGACATTGCCATCGGTGGTAGTTAAAGTACAAGTTTTACTTGTACCACCTTCTCTACTCATGCTATCTGCTTCAGCACATCTGAGTAGCCAATGTTTAGGTTGCAGAATTGAGCTGGTCCTGACAAACCTAAGGGTTACTTAGTGTGGCTGAGTCGTTATAACCGTACTGAGATTTCCACGTAGAGCAGGAGACAGGACTTTTTATGGCTCATTGGGGAAGGGAATCCCTGTGCTCCAAGACAGGACTTTCTTTTCTTTCTGAGCTTTCTCTCCCTCCCACCCCCCCATGCTATAAAAACTCCAGGGCCCAGCAGGCATAGGGGGGCCTCAGGGAAGGGACCTTGGGCATAGGCATAGTTTGACTTCTGTTTGGGGGGAGGGCAAGGGCCAGCGGGGCTCGAGCCAGCTCCACATGGTGGGGTTCAGGGAGGGAGCGCCACCTTCACCCCCTGACTCACCTCAGCAGGCCACCCATCTGTCTGGGTTGTGGGAGGGACCGCAACCAAAAATTATAACTCAAAGGTGGGGGTCTCAGCTCAAAAAGTTTGAAAATAGCTCAGGGTGCAGAGAGGGAGTAGCTAGGGACTGTGTGCAGGCAAGAGAGTATCTCAGGATGCAGGGAGGGGGTAGTTCAGGGTGGAGAGAGGGGTAACTAGGGGCTGTATATGGGCAGGGGGTTAGCTCAAGGTGCAGGGAGGGGGTAGCTAGGGTCTGTGTGCAGGCAGGGGGGTTGCTAAGAGACCCTGAGGTTACAAAAATGATGGATTGATGGGAATGGCTAACAGCTGATTGGACACATGCCTGCATTTTTGGTTCCTTAGTGAGGACTACCTGCTTGGGGTGTATGCTCCAGGGTTCTTTGGTTCTGCCTTATCAAGGTCCAGTGTTCAAAGGGGTTAGCAAGAATTTCATTGTAGCTCGCCACAATGCTAAAACTTCTGAAATTAAATCAAGAAAACCAAAGCTGGGTTTGACATCTAACTTCTCTTTTAGCAGCCTCTTCTGTGTCTGAAGGAACTGGTTTGCTGCTATAGGTTCCAGGGTCCTTTTTATCACCTGCTTTTTGAAAGTTCTTTGCTAACTTCGAGCAATATTTTACTTTCCTATTAGGCCTTTCTTTAACAGAGGTGCCAGTGCTGTGTGTGTGTCTATCTTCAGCCACCTCTGGGCTGGAACACAGCAGCTGTTTAACAGCATATAGCAACACTACACAACGGGAGAAAACAAGGTACAAAATGCAGAGCACAGAATGTCTGGCAGTAATACCCCAGTTTGAGGTGCGGCCAAGATACCAGATACAAGATACCTCTACTCTGGAGAGAAATACTGTGTGTGCTATGGGGTCTTTAAGGACAGCAGGCGTTCCTCAGTTTCACAGCTCATTGGAACCTCAGCACTATGCCCCCGAATACCAGGTTTGGAGGGAAGAGTGCTACAACAGTCCAGTTGTACAATAGTGTGCAGACAGCGGGATGAGAAAATAAATCTCTCATTCTTATTGCTGGCCCAAACTAAAATCCACTCCCTATCCACATGTTCTGGGGAGGCAGCACAAGATACAAAGGGTCCTGTGCCTGGGGACAGCAGGAGCAAACCAAGGGCCCAATCCAGCAAAGTGCTGCGTGCCTTCAACTCCCTTGTACCCCAGGGATGGACTTTTCTCCTCCCTATTTCCAGCATTTCAAGGTTGAATTTATACAATGAACGGTACCCAGATCTCTAGGATTCTCCTCAATACACCCTTACTCTCGCACTGTCTATCTCTCTTAAGGCTGAAATGCTGACTACAGAAACAAGGGAAGCCAAGTAGAAACAGAGTTCACTTGACCAGCTCCACTTATCCCCATAGCCGAGAACAATCCAATATTTCCCACTGGCTCTCTTCAGGGATCCCATCTACGTGAAGATTGTGGCCTTGATCAAAGATTAATACAGTGTAGCAGACTCTTTAGTCGTATCTTCATTCCTTTATTAATGGGTGTATCAAGCAGAGAATATTTTTTTCCCTCCTGGATTTAAAAACCCAGGATTTTTCAGAAGATATCTAATAAGTAAGAGACAGCCCCTCCCCCCATGTAACTGAGACAGGAACATGTTTTTTGTGGATGATGTTTAAGTGTTTTCTCTCTCCTCTTTACATTGTTCCTTTTGGGGAAGAATTAAGCCAGGATGGGAAAGCACTGAAACGCTCCTGGAGTGGATGGCATGCCAGCCTCCTAGAATGTGTGCCAGGGCTCCAGGGCACGATGCCTGTGCAAGCACTCCTCCAGTTGCCTTATGCACAGAATCTTCCACCTGGTATAAACTAGCAGATGCCCCTGAGGGAAGCGCTTATGGTTCTGATAGTGTCCTTGTGATGCCTGGCATCCTTCAAGTCTTTGGCCTTTCCTTGCGCCCATGCCAACTTATGCTAGTTTCCCTGCAGCATCTTTTGGGATAGACCCTGCATGGTTTTTATCTATGACTCAAGCTGTTCTCTCTGTTCCTACTCAGTCTCCTGTGAGGTCAGTTCTGGTTCCATTTATCTCAGGAGTACCCAGCAGCAAGTGTCCTCATCAACATTTGCCACAAACGAGTGCAGGTGGTCTTTATTAATTGCATTTTTGTTGGAGGAAAGGAGACAGGACTCCCCAAACACAATAGAGTACCCGCCGCTGGGAAAGGGCTGTGGATTCAACAGCACACTGCAATGTCCTCATCTCTTTCACAGCTGGAAGCATCTGTGTGTCCTTCACTCAGTGTCCCACATCAGGAATCCACAGCGTGTCTGTGTTCCTCTCCTGTTCTAGGAAGTGATTCTCCGGAAGAGCCATACCTCCATCCTGTCAAAGGCTTCCCACTAGGGTCCCTGACTTCTTGTGCCCAAAACCAGGACTGAATGACTCGTCCTTCTCTTCAGCTGTGTAACTTCCTTTTGAGCCCTCTTCCCTTCTTCTAGACTGAAACCTGCCTCTTGAGTCACTGACATTTCATTTCACTTAATATCTTAATTCCTACCTGTCCAGAATTCCATCTGTCCATTGTGTCCCCAATTGCCCTGGGGAGCTGTTATTTCAGGATCCTCACTGTGCCTTAGTCATACCAGTATTACATACTGTCTGAATTATAAATTCAGTGTCCAGAGAGATCCATCTGTCACAGCCCTCTTGGGAGAAGGGTGACTCAGAGGACTCTCCAGAAGGGCAAAGCCATGGAGTTATGGAACCCCATCAAAAATGTCATAGCACTTACACTGCTAAAAATGTCATAGCCTCTCAATGGTATGCAGTTGAGGGGATGGAGAAACACCGTGTTGGCCTGTCTGCAGAGTGTGTATTCATTGCTTTTACCTTTTCTGCATGACATGCATTTTTGAAAAGGAGATAGTGAATTTTCTGTTAGTTAATAGAAATTAAATGTAGGAAATCACCTCCTAAACCTTTTGTCCACATACATATTACACGCACAGTTTGCTAAAAGAACATTTATTAAGATTGCGAAGTTAGGAAATGCCAAAATTAAAGTTGCCTAAGTCAGCCCCCTTGTGCATATACATTAGGTTACAGTCTTTAAATTACATTGTCACATAGCGTTTTTTCCACAGGATCCCTGCCTCATTCAGTGCACAGGGTAGGCCTGCTCTGGGGGTGAATCAGGGTTGTCGTTAGTAAGGGAGGCTGTTTTTTTCAAGGACTGCTGTGCTTCATTTCTTGGAGAAATTGGCAGTTGTATAATGAGTAAGGCAGGGACTGCAGGCAGAAAGAGGAGAGTCTCATGGCTGAAGCAGGTGAATGCTGCCCTAGAGAATTGCATTCTATCCCTGCTTCTGCCACGGAGTTTCCGTGTGATTTCCCGTGTAGTGCTGGGCAAGTCACTTAAACCAAACTTTTCCCAGGTGCTTTGAACATAAAAAGTGCTATATATAATGCTGAGTACTCCGAAAAATCAGGTCCTGTGTCTCAAACTGGGCACCAAAAATAGTGGAAACTTTTGACTTTGAATTTTCTGTGCTTCAGTCCCCCATCTGTAAATCTCCTGCCTGCACTTCATAGGGGTTGTGAAGAGAAATTAATGTTTGTGAAGAGCTCAGTATAGTGATGAGCACCATAGAAAAGCCCCTGAGGAAGTTAACAACTCTGTCTTCAGAGTGGGATTTGAATAATGCTCAATAAGTAAGACCTAGGGCTACACCAGACTATACCATGTGATAGTACTGAGCATGCTACTGTGGGGGGCAGAAACTTGGCTGATGACAGTGGCTAGCAAAAAGAGACTGGAGTCTGTCCATCACAGGTGGCTGAGGAAGATACAGAGGGTTATTGGAAAGACAAAATGTAACATACGTGAGAGTAAACTAGCTGACAGAGCAGGACGTGTTAGGAAATACCACCAAAGGAAGACTGGTTCGACTGGCTGGGATATGTCCTCCATCTAGTGAACACGCGAAGCAAGCCCAGAACTGGGTACCTGAGGGAGGAAAGAGAAAGCGAGGAAGGCCAAGGAAGAACTGGCAGAAGACGGTGACAGAGGATACTGACTGCACTGGCATCACCTAGGAACACATACCACAATTAGTGAGTAACCATGATCAATGGAAGAACTGTACTGACCCATGTGTCAGAGGCATAGGAGGAACTGAGGTCTAAAGTGGACAGAAAAAGTGAAGACCCACCATAACAAAGAGGTATTAAAAAGACTTAGAAGAGTCTGGGTGGCAGTAAGACCTAGTCATGGACAAAGGGACCCCAGGTGAGCAGTAAATGATAGTTCTCATTTCTGTCTTATGGCTGTTTGATGACCTGTGTAAATTGAGTCAATGTTCACAGCCTACTTTCCATGTGTTCAGGCTACATAAACCACCATGGCAGTGAGCACTAATTGGTCTCCTTGTTGTCTTGTCACAGCAGAGGCCAAGGATCGAAGGGGATTGCAGACTACATTGCTGTCTGCACTCTGTAGGTGGGTCCCTCCGTGGGCAGGGGCAGGTTGGGAACAGATTGAGCTACACATGGACAGTGAAAATGAAACAAAATATTGAATAGCTGTTTGTTAAGTGAGACTCATCATCCTGTGAACTGAATGGGGCAGGGTACAGTGGGAAAATAGTATGTGCTTATGTAATTTAAAAACTGTCATAATATATACACACAAGGGGGCCGAATTAAGGGTGCACAGACAGCCTTAATTCTGATATTTTCTAGCTTTTGAGCTCTTGACTTTGCAGCCTTCATGTCCTTTTTTGTGTATAATTTCCTAGGGGTTTTAAAAATCAAACTGAAAAAACAGAAATTTCACTGTGTGTCATCATTGACACCCACATGGTTCCTCGGCAGATCTGGAACATTTAGATCCACTGCATGGATCTCTGCCACTTGAGCTAACGGAGTACCTGATAGCAGTCATAGGTTGTTATCCTCTATGTGAACCAGCAGTAGAGGGGAATGAGACACAACTTTGCCAGTAGGTTTCTGACAGCAAAGGAAGAGTGAGACTCTGGAATCTTGGGCTCCATTCCAGGCTCTGTAGGGGAATGTGCGCTAGTGAGCACAGACTCTTCTGCCTGCTTTCCCCCAAGCTAGACCCCTTCTGCCCCATCACTTCTAATCTATCCCAGTCCTGTCTCTCCCCCAGTCCTGTCTTCCTTGCTTTCCAGTCCCAGTCTCCCTGTCTAACCCGTCCTAGTCTCCTCCTCTGGGCTTACTATCTGAATCACAGTCTCCCACTTCCCACACTCACTCACAGTCTCCTTGCACAGCCAGTCCCAGTCTCCTCCTATCCCATCAGCTCCTCATCCAATCTCAGCGTTTCTTCTCCCCAGCCAACAGGCTTCTAGTCTCCATCCCCCTATATTTCTCTCACCAGCTCTCAGTCCTAGTCCTGCCCACCTCAGCTCCCAGTACCAGTCTCCTTACCTTACCAGTACCAACCTCCCTTCCTCACCCCAATGGCCTTGTCCAGCCAGTCCTAGTTTTTCTGCACACCACTCGAGTTCCAGTCTCACCAGATGGCTTGACCTAATCTACTCCTTTCTCTCTTCCCCATCCAGCTTTTGTCCACTAAAGTTTGGTAAAGTTATGAGCAATGGAAAACAGGATCTTATAATGGGACATGGCAGGCAGCTTTGTAAATAGGCTTGTGCTACCCACCCCACCTGTAGTAATGGGGATTGAATTATAAATGTCATAAACAATAAAAAAGCATTCGTAGATTGTCTAGTGCTTTGTCCAGCTCTGCCTCCACACTTGGGCTGTAGTGGAAGGGCAATCTCTTCATTCGCACTAGAGAGCTGTGTCCTCTGAATTCTGAGAGAAGTTAAGCTCAGCAAGATAAAATTCTGATTCCCAGTTTATAAGACTCCCTGGATGCTGATTGGTAGGTGAGGAAATCACATGATTAAGGCCCTGTTTACACTACAAATATAACTGTGCCAGAGAACCTTCTTACAACATAGATATTCCCTGACCTACAAACATGGTGTGAACATGGTTTTATAACCAGACTTAGCCTTGGTCATACCCTGACATGGCTGCTTTATTTCTAGTGGAGACAGTGTTAATGAACTACTGACCTGGAAGCTGTGGTGATAAAACCCAGTTTTTAGACACAGAGTGTTTGATTTGTGAGGGGGTTTTTTGTTTTCTTTTTACAGTTTTGATTGTTCTAGGGAAATCTTTCTGAAATTATCAGAAGCTCTAACTGAGCAAACCTCATATCCTGGAGGATGTTATTAACCACTTGAATTAGACTTAAACTCTGCCCAGCTCACTGTGTACGTTTTTCACTTCTGAAAACAAGTGATTTTGCAAGGTAGTAAAAGAAGCTGCTGATGTTAGCTAAAGTAGTATGTAAGTCCAACTCCAAGAAATAAAGCTGTTTCTTTTTGCTGCTGCTGCTTTCCTATCCGTCCTACAGGAGTGTTATTTATTGCATCCTCTATTGCATCAAATATTACCAGCTCACTGGATAACTTTAAAAGTGCATGAGGTGAGGAGCATCAGACAAGTGCCCCAATTCTAAGCCTGCTTTCCCCAACACAATGGATTTTAGGTCTGTTACTTATTTATGCTGGCAGCCTGCCTGTACATTTCATTAAGAGACAAGGTGCATGAGGTAATATCTTCTATTGGACCAATTTCTGTCGGTGAGAGAGACGCTGTCGAGCCACACAGAGCTCTTCTTCAGCTCTGGGAAAGGTATTCCCAGCATCACAGCTAAATGCAGGGTGGAACAAATTGTTTAGGATAAGTAGTGAGTACAGATTCTAAGACAGTGGTGCCCAACCTTATTACACAGAAGGGCCAGATAAACCTTAACACATCTTTGTGTGGCCCAAACAGATTCTACATATTTTAAAAAGAAAAGGAGTACTTGTGGCACCTTAGAGACTAACCAATTTATTTGAGCATAAGCTTTCGTGAGCCACAGCTCACTTCATCTGTGGCTCACAAAAGCTTATGCTCAAATAAATTGGTTAGTCTCTAAGGTGCCACAAGTACTCCTTTTCTTTTTGCAAATACAGACTAACACACTGTTACTCTGAAACCTGTACATATTTTAATAAGATTTAAAGTCACTTTGTATTGATTGAGATTTTAAGTTCAGCTTGTTTCGTATGTATTTAGATAGGTTGTTTCTATGTACAGTATTGTCTATTTACACACTTATGTAAACTAAAATGGTAGCCTGCAGGCCGTAGGTTGGGCACCCATGTTCTGCGGGACCATTCCACCTGCATGTAGCTGTGGTGCTGGGAGTACCTTTCCCAGCCCTGAAGAAGAGCGCTGTGTGGCCCGAAAGCGTGTCTCTCACCAAGAGAAGTTGGTCCAGTAAAAGCTGTTGCCTCTCCCACCTTGTCTCTCTCATATCTCGGTGTCGACATGGCGACAACTACACAGCATGTGCGCTTCATACTAGTCGTGTGCCAGTTACCGCGATCATTAAGGATTTGTCAGCTTTTTGCTGGCTGCCCTCATGCTACAATACTCATGGTCTTCTCCGGGGAGCCCCCCACCAGTGGATGTGAGCCATAGTGTGTGTCTGAGAGCGAGAAAAAGAGTGAGTGAGTCTCCTGGCCCTGTCTACGACCCCATCTTTGATATGTGCATTCTCATGCACAGGCTGGGAAGCATCTAGGCAACTCTCCCAATGTGCTGGGAACTGAGGGTATAAAGGGACCTGGCCGCCACGGCCTCCTGAGTGCCAAAGGAGTGGCAGGATCCAAACACAGCTCAGGGCTCCTAACACTGCCCTATTGGCTCTCCCCCATTTCTCTGTTCGTTAGGGTGTTTGCTGTCCAACTTCTCTGAAGTCTCTTCCAATGAATTCCAAGAATAATGGAAGGAGGTGTGTGGTAATTAGGGTAGCTCCCCTTTTTACCCCCTGGGACCCCAGCGTGTAGGGAAAGGGTGCCTGTGCACATGGGCCTACAGGGACTGCTGACTGTAACCCAAACACACGTCTCCCAAGACTGGGGCTCCATGGGGGCAGTCATTTTGGAGAATCCTGTTACTGTGGTAAGGGTCTGTGTTTTCCATGGCAACCATCACTGAGAATTTCTGTTTTTGTGGCTTTGTGTCTGATGTTTAATATAACTTCAGTGCCTGGTATTTCTTATTCCTGTGCATGCATTTGAATAATATACATGTATTTTGCGTTGTATTTCAGATTGTGACCTGTCCTAGTACCTCTTTCACTGACTTGGCAGAAATCGTGTCCAGAATTGAGCCAGTCAAAGCAGCTCTGGTAGATGGTGAGTTGGCTTATCGAGACAGTTATATGACAGATGATACACTTTTCTGGGTGAAGATTATTGCTACAATATACGAAGTACATAGTGCCATCCAAATGCTTGTCTCTGCTCAATAGCAATCCAAGGAATACTGTCAGATCATCCCTGTGTTCTTGTTTGCTCTCACGTGAGCTCTGTTCATTAAGTAGGAAATTATTCCTCACTATTATTGTCAGCTTGGGCATCCCATCCTGGAGGAACTTAGACTTTAGTGATGAGGAATGCTGTTCAGATGCTTCTTGGATTCATCTTAATCCTCCTTCCTCTGCTCCACCATGCCTTGAGTCTACCCATTCCCCATAGGCAAGGCTTCTGAAATGAATCCTGTTTATATTTTTTCAGTTGCATTTCTTGTGAGCCTTTCAGGGATGTGAAGTGCCATGCCCTGTACATGAAGTAGGCCTTATTTTCTCCCTTTATCCCTCAGCGTTAATGTTTTGACAACGCCCCAGTGCAGCCTCAGCCAGGCAGAAGCCAGCTCTCCCTCAAACCCTCCTCCCCACATTGTGTGGAAAGTGCTGAGTTGTAGATTGGGGCTTTGTTGATGTGGCCACCCAAGTTGTTGTGTCTTCACCTTTTGGCTTGGTCATCTATAGCCTTGAGATGGGAAAGGAGGGTAGTTTGGAGGCCCAATGCAGGGAACTTTCCCCACTCCTATTAAAACAGTGCTGAATTATTCACTGGCTCACATTTTATTTCTCCCCCCCCCCCTTCCCTCCCCATTGGGAACATCAGCACATTAGAGGCTTTTTCAAGCATTTCTTATTTCCCATTCCCTCTCTCACTTAACCAGGCTCTAATGGGCAATACTGAAGAACAGGTAATGGCTGCTCTGCTTGTGCACACAGTTGCTACACTCCCAGGGGTTCTCAACTTGTCTATCATTGTGGGCCACGGGTTGAGAAGTTAGCAGCCCCTCCATCTACAACTCTGTTGCGATGTCCCTGCAGCTCTTTGACATGCTAATTCCCATCCCTGTGCCTAATGAAGAAAATATTAATCAAATATATTTAAACAGTCATTAAGAATAGGAACAAAAGGTTCTGCATATCACGGTTACTAGTGGCGTGACTATTTAGACCAGTTGTGATTTAAAAGCTTTATTGCAGCAGCCTGATCCCCAGTAAACCTCCTGCTCGCCTGCCTGGTAAGATCCCACCGCGCTGTCAGTTACAGAAACAGGAATAAAACTACCTCTGTAGCATAGGAAAATTCACAAGCTAAAACAAAAGATAACCTAATGCATTTCCTTGCCTCCTTACAATTTCTGTAGTTTTAGATCTATTATTCCAGATATATTTTCAGGAGCTGTTGTACCTGCTTGGTCTCTCCCTCCATCTGGAGAGGGAACAACAAAGAAAACACAAACAAAATCTTCCCCCCTAGATTTGAAAGTATCTTCTTTCCTCATTGGTCCTTCTGGTCAGGTGCCAACTAGGTTATTTGACCTACTTAACCCCTTACAGGTAAGGCGATTCAGTACAGCTGCCAAGGAGGGATTTTATGCTACCCTTCTCTCTATATTTATGACAGCTGTGCTCAGGGATTCACATATGCACACTTTAAAGTGAAGTTAATGAGTCTGACTTCAATCTTAATTTTCCTCACTTCTGTGCTCTTAAGGCTTCTATTTCATCTATAACTAGCTCAGAGGTGCTCACATGTTAAAAGGGCCAAAGGTCAATGCAAGAGACATTGGGAGGCCCAGTGTGCTTTAATCCAAGGTGTAATAGGGCACAGGGCCATCCCTAGCTATTTTGGTGCCCTACGCAGCCCCAGGCCTCCCTGGGGGACAGGGGCTGGCCACTTCCTGCGGGAAGTGGAGTGACCCGGCCCCAGCCTGCTCCACTCCCCTGGCTCCCATCCGTGCCGCCAGCAAGCCCCTCCCCACAAGCCTGGGAGCCAAGGGAGCAGAGCAGGCTGGGGCCGGGTCCCTCCACTTCCCGCAGAAAGTGGCCAACCTCCCCTGCCCCCATCCCCCACGGAGGCCTGGGACACAGCCTCCCCTGCGGAGGCCTGGGCCCCCAGGCTGCTCTGCTGCCCTGGCTCCCAGGCTTGGGGGGAGGGGGGAACCGCCCCCTCCAGCACTCACCGGTGGCGCAGCGGGGAGCGGAGCAGGCGGGGGCCGGGTCGCTCTATTTACCGGTGAGTGCAGGCCTGACAGCTTCTGGAGTCTTCAGGGGAGTGGGGGCGGGGCTGGGGCAGGAAAAGGCAGGGCTGGGGCGGGAGCCATGGGGAAGGAGCAGGGCAGGGTCTGGGGCAGCACGCAGCTGCGCAGAGCACCAGGAAATGTGGTGCCCCAAATTTCCTGGTGCCTTACACAGCTGCATGAGGGTAAGGACAGCCCTGATAGGGCAAGTGAAAAATGGCACAGCTCAGCTCTGACTTCATTTGCCCTTTAACACAATTTTGTATGTTTATTTTCTTTGCCCTTTCTTTGTAATAGCACTGGACATATATAAAAGAGCCATTCTTCTCCACTGTAGATCACTGGTACAGAAGACAGCTTAAAAGAGTGGTGCTGTCCATTATGTCAATGTATACTGTTGGGGACACACAATATTATCGTAGCTGCATAATTGACTCGAGCAGCATTTAAGCAATAAAATGGTGTGTAATCTTTTTACTGCATTAAAGACATTCTAAAACCCCCTTAGGAAAAGTAATTATTGTGCACATGCGGCAGCCTTAGGGTCTGGCTATTTTAAAAAATAATTCAATATAAATGTCTAAAAAGTACCAGTCCACATAAGATTGTGGCAGACTGCCCCTGATTCCATGATGTACAGGGGCTGGCCACCTCCTGCGGGAAGTGGAGTGACGCGGACCCAGCCTGCTATTTTGGAAGAGTTATTGGCACACAAAAGATCTAACCCACAGAACCTTATTCCTTCGCATCAGCTGTATCACCTGCAGAAATGGAGTTATAAAAGAGAAACAAAAACCACACAGAATTAGCAAGAATGGGCCTGCGCCTCCCAGAGCAGCCATGTGATCTTTTCACCATCATCCTTGTCTTCCCCCACCTCTCCTGCTTCTGTTTCTCTGTTATACTCACCTCTTGTCATGTGTAACATTTGGATTGTTTGCTCTTTGAAGCAGGGACCACACCTTCCCGTTTGTTCTCTAGTCTAGAGCACAGTTGCTGAGTGCTGTAGAACTGCTGAATAATGAAAACCTTGGGGAATTACCACATCGGAATAGCCTAGTGCATGTGAACGCATTCCAGTCTGCAACAGTGACTATTGCCGTTTGTTTTATTTTGTGTCTTTCTGAACCAAGGTGATTGGAAGTGGATAAAGCACCTCCCACAGTGGGCTCTGTTCTTGCAATACAAGTATGCAATAACATTAGTGACCACACTGCTGTTGGAAAGGTTTGTTTAGAAAGCCATCTCAGGCTGTTTGTTCACTTTTAGCTCAAAGTAAGTTTTAACAATAAAGTTGTAAACCTCTGAAAATATTATCATCTGTGGTAAACTTCAGGTGCAGTGAGTTTAATTCCAGCATTTCCTCACCAAGTTTATACCAATGGCCTCCTTTTTAATCGTAGCCATTATATTTAATTAAAGCTACAAATTGCTCTCTGAACCACTACAGGGAAAAGTAATGGCCAAGTGTTTTTAATCCGTTTTCTGCCAGCTTGTTATAGCCATTGTATCAGAATAAAATGCTAAGGAACAGAATGTACTGTCATCTGCAGAATGCAGCAGATGCTATTGACTGTTCCAACGCGAGCAATACTTAAGTAATCAGCTCATTCATTTTAAGTACAAGACCTGTTCCTCAGAACCAAGTTGAAAAAGACTTTTCTTCTTCTTTATCATGTGACTCCTGTATGGCCCTTCGATACACAGTCCAGTGGTGACTACGTTTGCCATGACTGTTGGGATCACAGGTGGGATTACCCTTATACTGCTGCTTAGCAATGAGTATGCCATCCTCAGAGGCTTTAACATTTCCATTTGGGCAAAATCGGCCTTTGCTTTTAAATAGACACCAGGCTAAACCTTTGAGTTATCTGTTCCCTCACAGCAGTTATCTGTTCCCTCGCAGCAAATCTCTCTGCTCTTAGAGAGATTTCAAGTAAATCATTAATTGTGTACATTTCACTTAAACCCACACCTGCTGTAAGAGGGTTCAGTTTGACATTATTGATACTGGAGTTAGATCCCCATTGAAATCAGTAAGGCTCCACATGGGTTCACGGTTCACTTTGCACAATGCTTATTACAAGGCTAAGGCCCTAGAGACTAACGAAGTCTTAATTACTATGGCAGTGCTCTAGCACCATCACAGGAGGGAATGGTGATTAGGGCAGAGGTGCAAACCTCATGGAAACTTTAAAAACAGACAAGCCAAATGTCACGGGTGTTTTAAACCCAAGAGAATCTGGGCTTACCTAGGGGGCTAATAGGGAGAAGGATTCCACACACAGGCCAGTGCTGGGGACACTGGCATGTCTGCTCTGACAGCCCCCCCATGGGAAAGGGGGCCAATTGATTTAAAATGTGGAGTTAGTTTAGGGTTGTAGGGGTCAGCTAGGAGGATCCAGCATCTCCCATGTTTGAAGGTGTTCATCCATCTCGCAGTAGATGCCCCGTACTTGGTATCTACACAGGTAACTTTGTAGCTGTTAAGCGTCTAGGTGAAGCTGGTTTAACTGCTACTGGCACACCTGCTCCATCTCCCTGCCCACTCACTGCACCCACCAACGTTTCAGACTTCGCAAGAGGACGGTTATTTTCCTAACCCCCCAAAAGCAGGAGTGGTGATCTAGTGACACAAACAGAAACCCAGGTCTCTGCTTGCACTGTATACGTAGCCATGATGGATCTGTCTGGTCACCGTGTCTGGCCCCCTTCAGAGAGCTATTTGTGCACTTCACAAACAGGAATTCGTTTATCCTCAGAACCATCTTATGAAGTGGAGCAGGATTTTACAGATGGGGAATTGAGCCACAGAGGGATCCAGTGACTTGTCCAAGTTCACACGGCGAGGCAGGGGGAAGATCTGGAAACAGAATCCAGCTCTCCTGAGTCCCAGCTGGCCTTGTGGGTAGAGCACTGTGCCTCCTCTTAGCTGTGATGTGTTCAGGCAAGAAGCAGTAAACAGAAGGCTAGGGTCCCGGTGGACACGAATGGAGCAGCACATCGGCATCGTTACTTTTGTGGCAAATTGCCAGCACTACTATGATGGGTCTCGCGCTTTCTCTTCTTGGGGGGAGGAGGGGGTTCAGGGCACCGTTTCATGCCCCTGAACTGGTGTATTAACTGCCCCACTAGTGTCCTAGAGGAGGGGACTGGAGAGGGAGGGACCCGGGCCTGCCCTCTACTCGGGTCCCAGCCCAGGGGCCCTAGGGATAGCGGTAAACCACTTGAACTAGCGGTTCCTTCCCCTGGGCTACTTCCCTCTCCTGCCCTCCCTCTGCACAAACCAGGTGTCCCTTTACCTAGGGTCTTGGTTGTCTTAGCCCACCACAGCACTTCTCCAAACTCTCCTCTACTTCCCTCCAAACTGCTCTCTGCTCCAGCACCAATCTGCTCTGCTTCAACTCCTCCAAACCGCTCTCTGCTCCACCGCCAATCCGCTCTGCTTCAACTCCTCCAAACTGCTCTCTGCTCCAACGCCAATCCGCTCTGCTTCAACTCCTCCAAACTGCTCTCTGCTCCAACGCCAATCCGCTCTGCTTCAACTCCTCCAAACCGCTCTCTGCTCCACCGCCAATCCGCTCTGCTTCAACTCCTCCAAACCGCTCTCTGCTCCAACGCCAATCCGCTCTGCTTCAACTCCTCCAAACCGCTCTCTGCTCCAACGCCAATCCGCTCTGCTTCAACTCCTCCAAACCGCTCTCTGCTCCAACGCCAATCCGCTCTGCTTCAACTCCTCCAAACCGCTCTCTGCTCCAACGCCAATCCGCTCTGCTTCAACTCCTCCAAACCGCTCTCTGCTCCAACGCCAATCCGCTCTGCTTCAACTCCTCCAAACCGCTCTCTGCTCCAACGCCAATCCGCTCTGCTTCAACTCCTCCAAACCGCTCTCTGCTCCAACGCCAATCCGCTCTTCTTCAACTCCTCCAAACCGCTCTCTGCTCCAACGCCAATCCGCTCTGCTTCAACTCCTCCAAACTGCTCTCTGCTCCAACGCCAATCCGCTCTGCTTCAACTCCTCCAAACCGCTCTCTGCTCCAACGCCAATCCGCTCTGCTTCAACTCCTCCAAACTGCTCTCTGCTCCAACGCCAATCCGCTCTGCTTCAACTCCTCCAAACCGCTCTCTGCTCCAACGCCAATCCGCTCTGCTTCAACTCCTCCAAACCGCTCTCTGCTCCAACGCCAATCCGCTCTGCTTCAACTCCTCCAAACCGCTCTCTGCTCCAACGCCAATCCGCTCTGCTTCAACTCCTCCAAACCGCTCTCTGCTCCAACGCCAATCCGCTCTGCTTCAACTCCTCCAAACCGCTCTCTGCTCCAACGCCAATCCGCTCTGCTTCAACTCCTCCAAACCGCTCTCTGCTCCAACGCCAATCCGCTCTGCTTCAACTCCTCCAAACTGCTCTCTGCTCCAACGCCAATCCGCTCTGCTTCAACTCCTCCAAACCGCTCTCTGCTCCAACGCCAATCCGCTCTGCTTCAACTCCTCCAAACCGCTCTCTGCTCCAACGCCAATCCGCTCTGCTTCAACTCCTCCAAACCGCTCTCTGCTCCAACGCCAATCCGCTCTGCTTCAACTCCTCCAAACTGCTCTCTGCTCCAACGCCAATCCGCTCTGCTTCAACTCCTCCAAACCGCTCTCTGCTCCAACGCCAATCCGCTCTGCTTCAACTCCTCCAAACCGCTCTCTGCTCCAACGCCAATCCGCTCTGCTTCAACTCCTCCAAACCGCTCTCTGCTCCAACGCCAATCCGCTCTGCTTCAACTCCTCCAAACCGCTCTCTGCTCCAATGCCAATCCGCTCCGCTTCAACTCCTCCAAACGGCTCTCTGCTCCAACGCCAATCCGCTCTGCTTCAACTCCTCCTCTTGTCTGATTGAAGCAGGGGGGTTTTATCATGTGACTGGCTTCAGGTGCTTTAATTGGCTTCAGGTGCTTTAATTAATCTATAGCAAACTTTCTTCCCTCTCCAGGGAAGAAGGCTCCCTTCTGGCACTCTCCTGCTGCCCTCTGGCCTGGGCTTTCCTTGCTTTTTGCCCCTGCTTTAGTTCCCCCCCCCCCCCACCCCCCCCCACCCCAGCGACCGGGCCAGACGCTTTTTCTTTGTTCTGGGTTTTTTTTTTTTTTTTTTTGCTGTTTTTCTTTGCTGCCATTCGAGTGCTGGTCGGCTGCCAGCTTGCCTGCCAGCCCCCCCACGCCTGCCCTCGGACGCTGCTATTGCTTCAGCTGCAACCCCCGGAGGAGAGGGGAGGACTGCCAACCCGCTCCCCGGAGGAGGGGAGTGGACGCCCCCTGACCCAACCGTTTTGCTGTTTGTTTGTGGACCCACAATTAATCGTCTCCTTATCTTTGCTTGGCATTTTTGGAATGCTCCACAAAGACCGGGAGAGAAGACAGCTGACAGAGACATCGCCCAGGGAAGCTACAAATCATCGTGGAGGGGGCCGTAAGACTGAGTAACTTTTGAACTGTACTCTCGTGCGGGGGGAGTTTGACTGTGTCTTAACTGCGTTTGTAGGGGCACAGGGGGTGTGGCACAGAGCTGCCCCCCAATCCATTGGTGCCCCCCCCACACTACTACAACTGTCACGGCCCCCCCGCCGTCCGTCCCTGCTGGCAACCTGCCATCTGCCTCTAGCCTCAACTGCTTGCTTTGAATTCCATCATCCGGACCAGACACGACAGCCGACCAAATGAGACTCTTTGGACAAACACGCGTGGGTCCGCGTTCCCACACCACCACCCCTGGACTGCCCACCCCACAGTTTGCCCCTACTACCTGACCCCAACTCCTGTTTACTTCCCCTGTCCAGTCCGACCCATTTGGCCCCCCCGTGCTTGCAGCCCAACCGGGAGAAGTGGTTAATCTGCTTCCCCCTCCCCCCCCCTCCTTCTGGTGTCTCCCCGTCTCTCCCTGCTCACGATGGCGGGGACTGAGAGGGGTGAGGCCCCTCTAGCAACCTCAGTTACCCCTCCCACACCTACCCCCCTGCCTAACCCCCAAACCCCCCTCCCCACCACTGCTGCCAAAACACCTGCCACCGCCCCCCCTGGGGCATCGGCAGCCGGAGGCACCGGGGCGACTATTACCGCTGCTATGCCCACCGCCTCCCCAGATTCTAGGAAAGCCCCCCCAGTTAGCCGAAAGGCCAGAGTGCGAAGAAGGGGAAGGGCACCGCCACAACCACCAAGCCCTCCATGGCAGGGGCTGCCCCCACCGCTGTGACCTTGTCATCGACCATGGCGTCCCTCCCCGCTGTTCCCTCCACCAGCTCTGCGAGCATCCCTCCCCTGGCTCCCAGGGCGTATGCCCGTGTGGTGGCAGCCCCCCCCCCCCCCGCCTGCCGCCTCGTCATCTCGCCCACCCACCGCCTCCGCTACCATCAATAGTGGCCAGGGCCCCTTTCCCACCATGATCAGGAATCATGGCATCCGTTGCCTCCTGGTGCCCGCCTCGCCCTACGTGGAGACATACGTGCAGGCATTGGCGAGGATTCTCACAAGTGCCTAGTCCTGGGAGGGGACTTTAACACCACCCTTGAGGAACAGGACGGCTCAGGGGCCGAGCTGAGCCCGGCCGCTGCAAACATTCTCCGAGAAATAGTCGAACATCACTCCCTAGTAGACGTCTGGCGTGACCACCACCCAGATGACACTTCCACGTTCACCTTTGTCCGGGTGGAGGCCCATCGGTCACACCACTCTCGGTTGGACCGTATTTATTTATCCTGTTTCCATCTTTCACAGGCCCACTCCTCCAACATTCGGCTGGCCCCATTTTCCGACCATCATCTAGCCACCATAACAGCCTCCCTCCGTGCAGAGAGGCCGGGGCCGGCCTATAGGCACTTTAACAACAGCCTGTTGGAGGATGAGGGCTTCATAACGTCCTTCCGGGAGTTTTGGCTGGCCTGGCGAGAGCAGTGGCGTGCCTTTCCCTCGGCGCGGCGATGGTGGGATCTAGGGAAGGTGCGCGCCAAGCTCTTCTGCCGTGACTACACCCGGGGCACCAGCCAACGGAGGCATGGGGCGATAGAGCAGTTGGAACGGGAGGTCTTAGAGATGGAGAGGCGTCTGGCCGCCAACCCCGAGGACCCGTTCCTCTGCGGAGCGTGCCGGGAGAAGCGGGAGGTGCTCCGGGCCCTCGAGGACCATCGGGCCCGAGGTGCCTTTGTTCGATCCCGCATCCGCCTCCTTCGGGAGATGGATCGCGGCTCCCGTTTCTTCTACGCCCTGGAGAAAACAAGGGGGGCCAAGAAACACGTCACCTGCCTTCTAGCAGAAGACGGCGCCCCCCCCTCATGGATCCGGTGGAGATTTGTGGGAGGGCCCGTGACTTCTACACAAGCCTTTTCTCCCCGGATCCGACCGATCCTGGCGCTTGCGGGGTGCTCTGGGACGAACTCCCCATGGTCAGCGTGGGCGACCGAGACCGACTAGAGCTACCTCTCACCCTGGCCGAGTTCTCGGAAGCCCTCCGTCGCATGCCCACCAATAAATCTCCGGGCATGGACGGGCTGACCGTGGAGTTCTACCGCGCGTTCTGGGACATCCTTGGCCCAGACCTAGCCACTGTCTGGGCTGAGTCTTTGCAGGGCGGGGTCCTCCCTCTTTCGTGCAGGTGAGCAGTGCTCGCCTTGTTGCCGAAGAAGGGGGGACCTCCGCGATTTACGAAACTGGCGTCCCGTCTCGCTCCTTAGCACGGACTACAAAATCGTAGCGAAAGCCATCTCGCTGCTGCTAGGGTCCATGATGGCGGACGTGATCCACCCAGACCAGACTTATACTGTCCCGGGTTGCAGCATTTTTGACAACCTATTTCTAGACCGAGACCTTTTGGAACTCGGGCGTAGAGACGGTCTGTCGTTCGCCCTCCTGTCTCTTGATCAGGAGAAGGCGTTCAATAGAGTGGACCATGGGTACCTCCTGGGCACTCTGCAGGCGTTTGGATTCGGACCTCAGTTTGTGAGTTTTCTCCGGGTGCTGTACGCTTCCGCAGAGTGTCTGGTTAGGCTCAACTGGACCCTGACCGAACCGGTCAGCTTCGGGCGAGGAGTATGGCAGGGGTGCCCCCTCTCGGGCCAGCTGTACGCTCTGGCGATCGAGCCCTTCCTCTGTCTCCTCCGCAGGAGGTTGACGGGGTTGGTGCTGCGGAAGCCGGAGCTGCGGCTGGTCCTGTCGGCGTACGCCGATGACGTACTCCTCGTGGTCCAGGACCCGGGGGACTTGGCGCGGGTGGAGGCTTGCCAGGCCGTTTACTCGGCAGCCTCCTCCGTCCGGGTCAACTGGGTCAAGAGCTCTGGCTTGGCGGTGGGGGACTGGCGGCGGGTGAGCTCCCTCCCACCCGCGCTTCAGACCATCCGGTGGAGCACGGGTGCACTGCTCTACCTAGGCGTTTACCTTTCTGCCACGCACCCCTCTCCGCCGGAGAACTGGCAAAATTTAGAAGGCGGGGTGATAGAGCGGCTCCGGAAATGGACGAGGCTACTCCGATGTCTCTCCCTCCGAGGGAGAGCGCTGGTGCTGAACCAACTAGTCCTGTCCACGCTCTGGTACCGGCTCAACACCCTGGTCCTGGCCCCGGGTTTCCTGGCCAACCTCCGGACATCGATTCTAGAGTTCTTCTGGTCAGGACTGCACTGGATCCCTGCAGGGGTTCTCCATCTACCCCTGGAGGAGGGAGGGCAGGGCCTGAAGTGTCTGCACACTCAGGTCTGTGTCTTCCGCCTCCAAGCCCTGCAGAGGCTCCTTTATGGTGCAGGTAGTTCGACGTGGAGCATACTAGCGCACGCCTTCCTGCGCCGCTTCCAAGGGCTCCGATACGACCGCCAGCTCTTTTATCTCTGTCCGAGAGGTTTTCCATGAGACCTCTCTGGGCTGCCGGTCTTCTACCAGGACCTCCTCCGGACCTGGAAACTGTTTTCAACGACCAGGTCCGTGGCGGCCACCGTGGGAGCAGATCTCCTCACGGAGCCTCTGCTACACAACCCCCAGCTCCGTGTGCAGGTGGCGGAGTCCCGCTCGGTGCGCCAGAGTTTGGTCCTGGCGGAAGTCACGAGAGTCGGAGACCTCCTGCACTACGACCGGGGAGACTGGCTGGATCCCCTGACGCTCGCTCGGTGCATGGGGCTCTCCAGACCTCGTACCCCCCGGCGCATACTTCAGGAGGTGAAGGCCGCCTTGATGCCCGCTGCTTGGGCTTATCTCAACTGAGCCCTGCGCGAGGGCGCACCCCGCCCACCCTCTACCCCAGGCCCGCCGGACCTTTCAATTGGACCCCTACCCCATAGATCCCAACAAACCCCTCACCCTTTCACTGCGAGCCGGCTGCATGAACTGCAGCCGGTCAGCTTCCAAATCGTGCCACGGAAATATCTATACACACTCACGCTTCACGCCCTTCATGCCCACACCCTGGTGTCCCACCCCGATACAAAGTGGCGGGACCTCCTGCCACCTTTGGAGGGTGAGCAACCCCGGTGGGCCAGCCTGTATTCCACCTTGGTCCCGAGGCCCGTCGGGGACATTAGTTGGCAGCTCCTTCACGGAGCTGTGAGCACGGGCGTGTTTTTGACACGGTTCACCCCCATCCCGGATATTTGCCCTTTTTGCAACGTGAGGGAAACCCTGGCGCACGTATATTTAGAGTGTGCCAGGCTGCAGCCCCTTTTCCGGCTCCTCACGAATATTTTATTACGCTTTTGGCTACACTTTTCCCCTCACCTTTTTATCTACACACTCCCCATCTGTGGCCCCACAAAGTCGCCGGATCTCCTGGTTAACCTCCTCCTAGCCCTAGCTAAAACAGCCATTTATAAAACCAGAGAGAGGAGGTTGGCTAATGAAGCGTCCTGCGATTGTAGGGCCGTTTTCCGATCCTCAGTACATTCACGTATCCGGGCGGAGTTCCTCTGGGCAGCGTCCACCGACTCCCTTGACGCATTCAAGGAGCGGTGGGCGCTGTCCGAGGTTCTCTGCTCGGTGACCCCGTCCGGTTCCCTCCGTCTGACCCTTTGATTGAGGGGAAGAGTGAGAGACCCCAGCCCCAGCCGTTGCCGCTGCGGATACCATCATCACTGTCACCTAGGAGGGGTCCTATCACATGTGGTGTACTTCCCCCCCACCCCCAAACTGCCCACCCCGCAGCCGTGCCCATCTTGTCGGGCACTCTCAGGAGAGGAATAATCGGTGACACTGGGCGTGGCACTAGGTAACTCGAGGGGGTGGAAGACCATGAGTGTCGAGAAAGCCCCCCCTGCTCTAGGTCACCAGGTAACTCAGGAGGGTGGAAGACCACGAGTGTCGAGGAAGCCCCCTGCTCTGGGCCCAGGCTAGCCTGAACACTTCTCCCTCCTGAAGGCTGCTTTGTTATACCTTGTGTTTGCTTTTGTTTTGTTGCATAGTTTTGCTTTATCCTTTTTGGTGATTCTTTGTAAGTGTTACACAAATAAAATTCTTTTCTGCTTTTAATAAAAACAAGACCACTCTCCTGCTGCCCTCTGGCCATGCTGTATCACACTTTGCTGAGACGTGTGATGGCTCAACTAAAAGTGCTTGATGTGTTTAGTTGTGATTATTGACAGACTCCTTGCAGGCACTGCAGAAGGAACCAGTCTAAAGCTGGGCTTTTTGATAAACTGCTCTGCAAGGTGCATCAACACCCAACGTGACCAGTGTGAGCAGTTCAGATTTGTTTAATTTGGCTGCATATGCATCTTGTTTGATTTTTGAGGGTAAAGGTTGGGCATGAGAGCAGGAATAGCTCAAACCCATGTGGTGATGATGCCACTGCTTTGCTGGTTTATTACCCCCGCCGGTTGGCAGTCAGAGCATTTCCCCTGGTGTGCCTGCAGAAACTGCCACAGTCTAGAGAGTAGAGCTGCATGTGGCTTCAGGATTGATTTACAAGGTAGGAGCTGGAAGTTAGCTACAATGGATGTGTACAGTAATGCAGGTTCAGGGAGTTCACTGGAGTCCTTCTGATCAATATTCTGAAAGCATCTTGAGTTCTTAAATAGAATGCTGAATTGATATGGGGCAGCATGAATGAGTCTGTAACAGTCTCTTGTTGTCTATCTTGTGATATATCTGGAGGTTTCTTTGTGATTACTCGAAAGTGATTAAATCTTCTAAGTAACATTATCCTGTTTCTAGGCTGGAGTATTGTCTAGCGCTTAGAACATGTGAATGGAGTTGGGGTTTGTAGGGGGACTGTTGTGCCACTGGTCCCACTGGGCCTCAGTTTTCCCATCTGTAGCTGATCAAACAGACCTATAGGCAAAAGTGAGGAAATTAAAATTCTTAGACTCAGGGTGGAGGCTACTTAAGCAACCCATAAGAGAATACCAAAAGGCACGCTTACCCCTAAAGAAGAAAGGAAGAAGGAAAGAGGGAGGGTCGGGGGCAGGGGGAGCATGATGTAAATGGTTCAGTGATTTAACTTCAACAGTTTATTCAAGCTAAACAGGGAATCCCTCAGAAAAAGGTGCTCCAACTCTACTGACGCCAAGAGACAGGAGCATAAACTAGGGTGGATGAAATACAAAGTCAAAATTAGGAGGCTAAAAGGGAAGAGCAAATAGCCAAAGACAAAAATCAAATAAAGAATTGTAAGTGCTTTGGAAACAAGGCAATCTGTGAAAGATCTAAGGGGTGGTTCAGAATTTCGTGCACTTTGCAGAGAAGCAAAACGATTTCTTTGCATCGGTCACCACCACAGAAGATACTGGGGAGATACTCCATGCGTGTGCTCTTCAGGTAATACTCCATGCGTGTGCTCTTCAGGTAATAAAAGAGGTAGACTAAGCAATTCAAATGGAAGTTGCTGGAACAAACGGATAAATTGAGGAATGTCGGGTCCCCAGGACCAGATGATATGTCCAAGAGTTCTGAAGAAGTTTAAGATAAAAGGGACTGAACTGGTGGCATAAATTTGCAATCCTGCACAGGGCCGTCCTTAGGATTTATGGGGCCCTATGCAATATTATTAAACTGGTGCCCCTGTACCTGATGACAGCCTGGGCTCACAGCCCAGGGGTGCAGGGGGAGGGACGAGGCAGAAAAGGATAGCAAGATGCCCTGCCTGCCTTATGGTGGTGGAGAGTCACAGTTCCCCACGGAGACCCCCGCACCCTCTCCCTCACAGAGAAAGGACATGCAGAAGGTACCTAATTAAAAGCAGTAAATTTGGGAATAAAAAATGTCAGTCACAGGGTTTTTGATGTTCCCTGAAGTTTGTCGAGATTTATTTGCAAAAACTTTGTAGTAAGGGTGAGTCAGCTGTCTTGCTGAATACGATGTTAAATATTATGGGATACATGATGCAGCTCTTCTCTGTTTTAAGTTTTCTCAATCAGTATTTCTAAGCTGATTCTGTATTTTAAATGTACTCTTAAACCTTCATAAAGTAATCATTCCAGATTATTACATATTTAACTCACTGAAACAAAGACATTATTTTAAATTAATCAGTCACAGGGGTTTAGTGTGTTCATAACAGTGTTCATTGCTTTTAGAAAAGGGGAACACTAATTTACTTTGTGTGATCTCCATAACAATAGACATATTTATGAAATTTCACCAACTTTAAAAAAATATGTTTCCAAAGATTTTAGGCATAACAAAGGATTTTATATCTTTCTAAGGCACTGATTTTGCTGGAGGGTTCTCTTAAAACTAGTTCATCAGATTAGTCAGAAGTAAAGAAAGGGAAACTCTTTGTCCAGCTTTCTGGAAGGAAAGGGGTGTTGTCCCTTTAAGGGCTCGCTTCAAGGTTGGGAGGGGGAAGGGAGAGAAAGGGTTGGACAGAAAAGACAGGAAAACTTTGGAAGCAAGTTTTTTTTTACTATAGTAATTAAAATTAAAATGTGTATTTTAGATAAGGGTGGTCTTTTGAAGGATTTATTTAAAAATCTATATATCTGAAGATCCAAGCATTTAAGGCTAAAGATGATTGTGCATCTAAAAATCTATTCAAGGATTTTTTCGAGATTTGATTTTATAATCTTCACCAACTCACTAAAGAAATATTTTTAAAGCAAATTTTAAACTAAGGTCCTGTAGACTAACATGTTCTGAGTAAATATTACAGTAATGCAGAACTGTTTTTGTCAGTAAATTCAGAAACTGACAGTATATACCTGGGGTTTGGCAAATGCCTGTTAAATGGCTTCATTACCTCTTTAACAGTTTCAGTGTTTTGCTAATAGGTCTGGCAGGCTGGAAGACTTTTTCACTTTTAAGTCACTAGATCCCCTCACCAGGCTGCAGCAGCTAGCTGTGGGAGCCTGCAGGAAGGGTCAGAACAGGGATAAGAAGAGCTGGGAGGGTGGACACTAAGACCCAGTGGTGCCCCAAATTTTCAGGTGCCCTGCGCAGCCACATATTCTGCGTATGCTTAGGGACAGCCCTGATCCTTCAGTTAATTCAGTGCCTGTGATTCCAGATGGTAACTAATGTCTTACCTAACTCTCTAACTGGCGCTAGGGATTATCCTGATAATGTCAGAACAGTGAGTCATACTGCAAAACCAGGAGTATGGGTTGAAACAACATTAAAATAGAATGATAAAACACCCAGGTAATTGTGATATGATCAGAACAAGCCAGCATGGGTTTAATAGGGGAATATCACACCTCCCAAGTACATCAACAAAATAGTGAATATCATTTATTTATTTCAACTTTCAAAAAGCCTTTGACAAAGACCCTTCTAAGAGGAAACTTCTGTAAACTGGTGGTGATGGGAAGATCAGAGGCTGGCTAAGAGACAGCAAACAAGGAGTAACAATACGGGCTCAATTTTCAACATTGTAAAAGAGGGACAGAGAGGTCCCAAGGTTTTGTCCTGCGGGTGGCATTGGCATTGCAAGGACTGGTGTTGACAGAGGCACCTCTGCGACTGAACATGGACAGCACCTTTCATTGTCCCTTGCTTTGCTCTGACCTCCGCAAATATAGATCTTCCCAGATCTTAACAGAGTCACGCTGGAGAATATATAAGTGACGGGTCTCTTCCAAACTCAATCCATGGCATGATGCCAAAAGTAGATTGTTCAGATCTGCCAAACAAGATTGTCCCTTTTCTTCTGTGTTTGCATGAATTAGTGTATTAATATTTGTGTGTATTAATCAGTGGCAGTAATATTTGTGTGCAGTGACCAGTGGTGTTAATATGTCAACATTTTACATTATCATTAGGCTTGACAGGGAAGGCCCCATTGAGATGAATGGGATATTTCACACCTCCTTAACCAGGCAATTTTAATGCAGCTACTAGCAGACATTGGTACATCAGTTTACATCCAGGTTTTGAAGGTTATCTCTGCAACCAGGCAGGCTAGAGAACTGATACCTCTAAAATGACAGCTTGATTTGTGGTCCCCAGGGAAAAGTAACTAGTTCATTGAGTTACCATTAGTTGGCCAAACCTGACTCTCCTTCCTGGCTGAGTGCTCTGTAGCTCAGGATGTTGTTAGCAAACATTTTGTAATTCTCCTGCAGTGCTCTCTGTCCATTACTTGTGCCAACTAAAACCAATTATTCTCTTTTCCCTCCTATTCAGATGAATCTGACTATCAGACTGAGTATGAAGAAGAAATTCTAGACAACCAGAAGGACGATTACGCTAATTTCCTAAGCAGCCAGGTGGAAGAGGATTCTGACTCCGTAAGAACTGTGCTCTAGACTAGCTCTGTGTGTCCTTTTGCCGGCCTTTAGTCTGAGAAGCATGTCAAAGCCAAATGTTTTCCTGCAGGCATAGAGCCTTATCTAGGTTAGGTGGTGGGATCACAATTTCGTGGGAAGGTGTGATAAGGGGCAGTTGAGAGAAGCAGCCTCTAAGGCTGGTACTGAAAGGAATCTGATAGAAGAAAATTCGACCGTCTGTAGTGTAGTGCAGGTACTGAGTGCATTCCTAAGCCATGTTCCATCCCTCTCAGGTGTACAGCAGTTGGTCACAGAGCAACATATCCAGGCTATTTGATATCTTCGGTTACATGTGACCTACAACCCTGCAAAGCCAAACCTTTCAGTCTTCAGGGGAGATTGTTGGAAGGAACCAAGTCATAAACAGGAGATTTTGTGTGGCTGAAACTTGTCAGCATCCTTTAAAGGGTCCATAATTTAGCAGAGTGTTGACATAAGCTTTGTCCCTTCCTATACACATAGCGGAGAGAATGCGTGTCTCATGGCCAGAGTTCACATACTGGCATTTAAATAGTTATAATCCATCTCTAATTTGTGTCGACCATGAAGTTTTCTGACCTTCCATCTTGGAGCAAAGCGTAAATGGGATCACACAGCTCCACTTAGGTAATGAAAAACTCTACATCAAATCTGTGTCACTGTTCTCTCTCTCTTACGGGGAGGGTCCTGGCCAGTTTGAAAGAGCTACAAATCCCTGCTAATATTTGGAATGAACAGTTCTTGGATGGGAGCATGTGAACAGGTTTGGGGACCTACACAAATAAGATACACAGGGAAGGACGTGAGATGGCTTCAGTGTTTCCAAGTGATAGCAGCAAAGCGCGAGGGCTGTCTCGTAGATCCACACAGATTCATGTTCCCAGTTGTATTTAAAATCTTCATCTGCTAAACTAATCCTTCTGAGACTGAAGTCTGATATGTAAAAGGCTCCTGGGGGAGGAAGGAGAGAGAGGAGTGTCTTTGTTTATCTGGAACAGTCTGTTAAATCATTTCAGATCAGATATCTCCTGCTGATGAGTATGTTTGTTTCCTCCTTCAGGATGAGGATGTACAGATAAGAAAACGCACCACCATCCCCAAACAGGAGAGTCGACCCAACAGCACAGGGGAGCCCAGCTAATCCCCAGGGAAGCCACCAGGACTTGTCTTTCATTTGGTCACATAACTGTAGTTTCACTGACTAACAGCCCTTTTTATAAAGAGATTGCTTGGTTGAGATGTTGCAGTTTCTCATCCCTCTCCGATCAGGATGGAGGGGCTGTTTAACTGTCCTGAGAGGAGACCCACCATAATGAAGCACAAGAAGTGCCAGTGCGCTGCCCACAACTCCATGCCCAGTGATATCTCATGCCATGGAAATTTACAATGTCTTTGCTCCTTTCTCCAGGTACCATTGTGGGTTGCAAGTCATTGATCTCTCTGGGGTTTGTACGGCGAAGGGGTGTGCTGGGAGTTGTCTGTGGTTAGAAGTGTGTTCAGATGCTGCTTTGGCTGTCTGCCACCATGAGTTCTGTTTGCTGTTCTGGCCCAGAAGGCTAAAAAAAAAAAAGAACATTGCTGGAATGAATGTGCACGGCCACTGCTGCGAACGGTCAATACGGGAGCACTAGCGTGCAGGGCGTTTGTCACAGGAGCCAGGCAGCCACGTTGTTAACGCAGCTCTGTATTTATTTTGCAACTGTGTAAGTAGGAGCAATGCTGTGATAGTAGGATAAAGGGTCTCTGTCTGCTTGAAGACTTAACAGGAAATCTAAATGCTACAAGTTAATTACTCTAAAGATTACTCATTTGCTTCAGATACTGTATAATGAAGCCAGCTGCGGAGCATGTAATGATGGCACATTTAGTTGCTATTTGCCAGGCAGTTACAGAGTAGCTGCATAGCTGTAGCTGCTGAAATGAAATGCCAGTACGTGGTTCTCAGTGGGTTACAAGATTCTGTCATTGATCAGTCACTGTTTTGTGGAGTGTGATAAATTGCCAGGGAGGTTATGTTGAGTCGATAAGAGTTCATGTTTTAAAGGTCTCATTGCAGGCATGCAAAACTTTGCCCAACTTTTCAGGAGCTCCACAAAGGTTGCAGCCATCTAAAATGGAGCAGTCCAGGTTCCATTCCCAGCGTGGTACTCTCTGTCATGACCCCGCTGGAAGGTGTTCGAATGCTAAAGATTTTTGAGAATGCACCAGTAATCCAAAGATCTTAAGTCACTTCTGCTGAGATCAGATCCTCCTAAGGTGACACTTGTACTTAAGAAGACACCCTCAGTTTATAACCACAGCTGGAGTCCTTTTTATATATGTACTTTAAAATAAAATTGCAGCAGAGAAATCAATGCTTGCTGTTGTCATTTACCAGAAGGCTACGGAAAATGTGGATGGCTGCACCAATCCAGTACACATGGTCATTCATCCACATAAGGCCCTGCAACATCTAGAAAGTTGGGGCAGCCTCCAGGATTGTCACGGATCTGCAGGGCAAGTTGCCTTTGAGCTTTGTACCGTCTCTCAAGGAGTCGCATACTTTATAGTGCTAGACATTAGCCATCACCTTTTTGCAAAGGGGAGCCCCGTGGCTCTACTGCTCTGAGACTGGGCCCTGCCTTCAGTACCCCTGTTTCTCACCAGGTTCCCTCAGCAAATCCAAAAGAACTTGAACTCCTGTTGGAAACTTTCCCCCTTCGGAGCGAAGAACTCAGCAGATATTTGCAGCGACGCAGGTCAGGCTTTTCAAAGCAAGACAGCTTTTATTAGTCAACTGGAATAAAGTATTTTAGGGTTCTTAGTAAGGCTGTCGATTAGTCACAGTTAACTCGTGATTAATTCAAAAAAATTAATTGCGATTAATCACAGTGTTAAACAATAGAATACCGTTGAAATGTATTAAATATTTTTGGATGTTTTTCTACATTTTCAAATATATTGATTTCTATTACGACACAGAATATAAAGTGTGCAGTAAAAAGAAAAGGAGGACTTGTGGCACCTTAGAGACTAACCAATTTATTTGAGCATAAGCTTTCGTGAGCTACAGCTCACTTCATCGGATGCATTCAGTGGAAAATACAGTGGGGAGATTTTATATACACAGAGAACGTGAAACAATGGGTGTTACCGTACACACTGTAATGAGAGTGATCCGGTAAGGTGAGCTATTACCAGCAGGAGAGAGGGAAAAAAACAAAACCTTTTGTAGTGATAATCAAGGTGGGCCATTTCCAGCAGTTGACAAGAACGTGTGAGGAACAGTGGCGGGGGGGGGGGAATAAACATGGGGAAATAGTTTTACTTTGTGTAATGACCCATCCACTTCGTCTTTATTCAAACCTAAGTTAATGGTGTCCAGTTTGCAAATTAATTCCAATTCAGCAGTCTCTCGTTGGAGTCTGTTTTTGAAGTTTTTTTGTTGAAGAATTGCCACTTTTAGGTCTGTAATCGAGTGACCAGAGAGATTGAAGTGTTCGCTGACTGGTTTTTGAATGATATAATTCTTGACGTCTGATTTGTGTCCATTTATTCTTTTACGTAGAGACTGTCCAGTTTGGCCAATGTACATGGCAGAGGGGCATTGCTGGCACATGATGGCATATATCACATTGGTAGATGTGCAGGTGAACGAGACTCTGATAGTGTGGCTGATGTGATTAGGCCCTGTGATGGTGTCCCCTGAATAGATATGTGGACACAGTTGGCAAGGGGCTTTGTTGCAAGGATAGGTTCCTGGGTTAGTGTTTTCGTTGTGTGGTGTGTGGTTGCTGGTGAGTATTTGCTTCAGGTTGGGGGTTGTCTGTAAGCAAGGACTGGCCTGTCTCCCAAGATCTGTGAGAGTGATGGGTCGTCCTTCAGGATCGGTTGTAGATTCTTGATGATGCGTAGGAGAGGTTTTAGTTGGAGGCTGAAGGTGATGGCTAGTGGCGTTCTGTTATTTTCTTTGTTGGGCCTGTCCTGTAGTAGGTGACTTCTGGGTACTCTTCTGGCTCTGTCAGTCTGTTTCTTCACTTCAGCAGGTGGGTATTGTAGTTGTAAGAATGCTTGACACCATCATAGGGCCTAATGACGTCAGCCACGCTATCACAGGCTCGTTCACCTGCACATCTACCAATGTGATATATGCCATCATGTGCAAACAATGCCCCTCGGCCATGTACATTGGCCAAACTGAACAGTCTCTACGTAAAAGAATAAATGGACACAAATCAGACGTCAAGGATTATATCATTCAAAAACCAGTCGGAGAACACTTCAGCCTCTCTGTTCACTATATTACAGACCTAAAAGTGGCAACTCTTCAACAAAAAAACTTCAAAAACAGACTCCAAGGAGAGACTGCTAAATTGGAATTAATTTTTAAACTGGACACCATTAACTTAGGCTTGAATAAAGACTGGGAGTGGATGTGTCATTACACAAAGGAAAACTATTTCCCCATGTTTATTCCCTCCCTCCACCCCCCACTGTTCCTCACACGTTCTTGTCAACTGCTGGAAATGGCCCACCTTGATTATCACTATAAAAGGTGGGGGTTTTTTCTCTCTCCTGGTGGTAATAGCTCACCTTACCTGATCACTCTTGTTACAGTGTGTATGGTACCACCCATTGTTTCATGTTCTCTGTGTATATAAAATCTCCCCACTGTATTTTCCACTGAATGCATCCGATGAAGTGAGCTGTAGCTCACGAAAGCTTATGCTCAAATAAATTGGTTAGTCTCTAAGGTGCCACAAGTCCTCCTTTCGTTTTTGCGGATACAGACTAACAGGGCTGCTACTCTGAAAGTACAGTGCTCACTTTATTTTATTTTTTTTATTACAGATATTTGCACTGTGTGACAAGATGGCCGATGTCCATATGGTGGGTCCTGTGCTTTTCTTGCGGGGGGCTAAGATGCCACCCTTTGCTCCTGCTCTTGGGCGCCGAAGGCCCCACTAGTGGCCCAGGAAGGTGGTAGAGGAAGGAAGCAGGGAAGGGGTCTGGGTTTGCTCCTTGCTCTGAGTCCCAGCCTCTCTCAACCCCTGCAGGTTTCTTACCCTCTTCCCCCTTGGGTGGGGTTACCCTGGGTCCTTAGACGCTGGAGGAGGGGCAGGGTCTCCCTTACTTCGGTTCTCTGGTCTTTCAGCTCTCTCAACACACCTCCAAGCTCCAGTACTCTCTCCTTCCTCCTCCTCCTCCTCCCCTGACTGCCTGAAACGGGGTTTTATTAGGTTCCTGACAGGGCCTTAACTGACTACAGGTGCTCCAATTAACCTGTAACAACCCTCCCTAGTCTACAGGAAACCACGTCTTAATTAGCCTAGGGCTTATATATTTCTGTATTTCCCGTTGACCACTCTACCACTGCTCCCTGGCTCTCCTGTATCACATATTCCCCCCACCTCCCTCTCCCCCCCCCCCGACCCCCCGGCTCAACACCATGGGACCAGAGACAGGTGTTGTCGTGAGAGGCTGTTCGCGGTGCCGTGTTGGGTTCCAGCTCTGTGCTGTATCCAGAACTGGAAAGGTTGTAGGGATAGAAACCATCTAGTCACTCGTGCATTCTTCTCCTTGTTTGTGTGCATCCATTGCAGTGGGGCATGCTCTGTCACAAGGGTGAACCACCGCCCAAGCATTTAGTACTGTAGAATCTCCATGGCCCGTTTAACCCCTAGACATTCCTTTTCTACTATGGTGTACCATTGCTCCCTGGGTGCTTCTCATCCCCCAAGGAAAGGACGGCCCCAAGTCCTATCTCTGAGTCGTCTGTTTGTAGGATGGATTCCTTTTTGAAATCTGGGGCTATGAGCACTGGATGGCTGCAGAGGGCTGTTCTTAGGTCTGTGAAAGCTTCTTCTGCCGCTTCGATCCACTTAACTATCTCTGGGCCCCGAGCTCTTATCAGGTCCATCAGAGGTGCTGTCCTTGTGGCGAAGTGAGGGATGAACTGGCGCTAGTACCCCACTATCCCTTAGAATGCTCTGACTTGCTTCTTGCGGATCGGGTGTGGCCATTCCTGTATTGCCTTCACTTTGTTCCATTGGGACTTCACCAGGTCCCTTCCGACTACATACCCGAGGTGTCTAGCCTCGGCTAACCCTATTGCACATTTGGATGGGTTAGCGGTAAGGCCAGCCTGTCTAAGAGCATCCAATACTGCTTCCACTTTCCCCAGGTGCGTCTCCCAGTCAGGGCTGTGGATTACCACATCATCTAAGTAGGCGGCAGCATACTTGGCATGGGGTTGAAGTAATCTGTCCATCAATCATTGGAAAGTCGCGGTGGCCCCATGGAGCCCAAAAGGGAGGAGGGTGTATTGGAAAAGGCCACTGGATGTAGAGAAAGCGGTTTTTTTCCTTGGCATCCTCAGCCAGGGGGATCTGCCAGTAGCCTTTTGTCAAGTCCAACGTGGTCAAGTGTCGGGCCTTACCTAACTGATCCACCAGCTCATCAATACATGGTATTGGGTAGGCATCGAATTGGGATACATCATTTAACTTCCGGAAGTCATTACAAAACCTCAGGCTGCCATCAGGCTTGGGGACCAAGACAATAGGGCTGGACCACTGGCTGTATGATTCCTCAATCACCCCAAGTTCCAGCATCTTTCTTACTTCTGCCCTAATTCCTTCTCTTTTTTCCTCTGGTATGCAATATGGTTTTATCGTCACCCTTGCTCCAGGACAGGTGACAATGTAGTGTTGGATCAGCATCGTACGGCTGGGTTGTGTGGAGAAACACGTCTTGGTTCTGCTGGATCATTTCAATGACCTAATTCGGGGGATTTCTTTACCTGCCCTTCTGGGCTATCTGCCTGGGATGGAGCCAGCAGGACGGCCAGGCATGTTTCCCAATCGATCCAGGATTTCAGTAAGTTGACATGGTATATCTGCTCTGGACTTCGGTGGTCTGGTTGCTTCACCTTATAATTCACCTCCCCAATGGCTTCCACAATCTCATAGGGTCCATGCCAACTGGCCAGGACCTTTCTGTTGTTGGTACCAGCACCCGTTCTCCTGGTTGAAATTTCCGTGTTTTTGCCCGACGATTGTAGTAGGTTCGTTCGGCCTCTTGTGCTTTCTCCAAATTTTCTCGTACTATGGGGTCACTTGGGCTATTTGTTCTCCCATCTGGGCTACGTGTGCAATTACGTTCTTCCCTGGGTTGGGTTGTTCCTCCCATTCCTACTTTGCGATGTCTAATATGCCACGTGGGTGGGCGACCATATAGTAGCTCGAAGGTGGAGAAACCAGTAGATCCTTGGGGAACTTCTCATATTGCAAACATCAGGTATGGGAGGAGGGTATCCCAATCTTTTCCCTCCTGGGCCACCACCTTTCGGATCATGCTCTTGAGAGTGCGTTTAAATCGCTCGATCAGACCATCTGTTCGGGGATGATAGACCGAGGTCTACAAGGGTTGGATGCAGAGCAGGGTACATAAGTCTTTCATTACTCTTGACATGAAGGGAGTCCCTTCGTCTGTCAGGATCTCCTTAGGGATGCCTACCGTAGCAAAAACCTGCACCAGTTCTTTTGCAATCGCCTTGGATGTGGGGTTTCTTAAAGGAATGGCTTGGGGGTACCGTGTAGCGTAGTCCAGGATGACAAGTATGCTTTGGTGGCCCCGGGCCATTCTTTCTAGTGGGCCTACTAGATCCATTGCTATCCTTTCAAAAGGAACTTCAATTATAGGCAAGGGTACCAACGGGGCTCTTAACTGAGGTCGCGGGCTATGCAGCTGGCACTTTGGGCAGGAGGTGCAATAGCGCTGGACTTCTGCCCGTACTCCCAGCCAGTAGAACCTCCTTAGGACTCTATCCAGGGTCTTGTCTGCTCCTAAATGTCCCCCAAACAGATGACTGTGAGCTAACTCTAATATGGCCCTTGTGTGCTTCCGTGGCACCAAGAGTTGTTCTACTACTCTCCCCCATATTGGCACTACCTGGTACAACAGATCCTGTTTGATTATCTAGTATGGCCCTGGGCCTTTGGTTTTCCCTTCTACTGGCACACCATTTACCTCTACTACCTCCTCCCTCACGTTCGCATACAGTGGGTCATCGACTTGGTCCTGCCCAAAACATACGCGTGCGGGACCGATCTGGCCTGATTCTGTTGGATTGGCCTCCTCTCCTTCTCTTGGGGTGCTTCCGCTCGTGCTGGGGGCCATCTCTGGGTCTCCATGGGGCCTCCTCCCGACCAGGGCAGCTCTCTGGTTTGCTGCCAAATCCTGGTTCCTAATCTTTTGTCTGCCCTCCTTTCCCATCTGGATTTCCGGAACTTCCTGGAGCGTGAAAATAACTCTTGGGGAAAACCCAGCAAAAATTGTGGTAGGGCCATCCTTGGGCGCCTTGAACTCTGCTCGGGGTTTATTTCCCTCCCCTAACTTGATGAACCCAGGAAAGTCCCTGCCAATTAATACCGGGTAGGAGATCTTGGGGACCACAGTCATCTTGGTAGTGTTTCCCTGGATCTCAATCTGTATTGGAATTGTGGGGTAGAAATTTACTGTGCCGTGGACACGTCACTCTGGTGCTCTTGGCCTGGCTCAGTTAGTCCCAATAACTTCCCTGAGACCAATGTGACAGCACTCCCAGAGTCCACCAAAGCTATGGTTTGGATGCCGTTCATCTTTACCGGCCTCATGTACTCATGTGGGGCCGTCATAACCCCCACCAGGCTGATTAGGCTACATTGGTCTCAGGGATCCCCCAGGTTGCATTGCATGGGCTCCTCCCTATTGGGGCACTGATCTGTTATATGCCCCAGCTCCCCACACTCATAACAGTGATATCTCATCCCGGAGGTTGCCCTCTGTCTTGGGCCCTCTGACATGCTCCCCCAGCCCTCTCCCCCTGCATCCCCAGATCCCTTTGGGACCTCAGGCCGCTCCTTGGTGCCTGGTCTTCCCGCTATGGCTTTCCTGGAGTTCTTGATGATCCGGGGCCTCAGGGTTGGGACTGGTTTCTTGAAACGCCGTGTTTCACCTCCCAGGGTTTCGAACAATTCACGGGCTGCCAGTTGTCTCTCGACAAGGGTGACCAGTTTCTCATAGGTGGAGGGATCATTCTGGTCTACCCAGGCTCAGAGGCCCGAGGGTAGTCCCCTCGTATAACGGTCCAGCACCAGGAGCTCCATCATTTTCTCTGAGCTGAGAACCTCCCGGCATAACCACTTTCGGGCTAGGTGGATTACGTCAAACAGTTGTGACCGCGGTGTCTTGTCCTCGCAGTGCTGCCATTCATGGAACCTCCGGGCCCGCAGGGCCGTCGTTACCCCTGCCCTGTCCAGGATCCCCGCCTTCATTCGGGAGTAATCTGCCGCCTCCTCTGTGGTCATATCATAGTCGGCCTTCGGGGCCTCCCCGCACAAAAATGGGGCAAGGATGCCCGACCACTGGCCTCAGGGCCAGGCCTCCCGCAGGGCTGTGCTCTCGAAGGCCAGGAGGTTCGCCTCCACATCTTCCTCCCTTTTCTGCCTACAGTCGCTGGCCCGTATGGTCTCCGTCCCGTCATACCCGCGGCTCTTCTCCATAAGGGCCTTCACCTGGTTCACTAGTTCCTGCAGCATGGCCCGATCTTGGGTGGCCTGGGTCATCAGCAGGCGATTGGTCTCTTGCTGCAGCCGGATGGCCTCCTGTTGGGCAGCTGCCTGGACCCGGGTAGCCTCCTGCTGGGCAGCCGTGGCTTGCACCAGTGCTTTGACCACGTCTTGGGGCAGGGTGGTCGTGACCCCCCTGCACTATGTTCACGACGCAGAAACCCCACTCCCGACACCATGTGGGACAAGATGGCCGAGGTTCGTATGGTGGGTCCTGCGCTTTTCTTGGTGGGGGGCTAAAATGCCACCCTTTGCCCTTGCTCTTGGGTTCCAAAGGCCCCGCTAGTGGACCTGCCTGAAGCAGGGGGTTTTATTAGGTTCCTGACAGGGCCTTAATTGACTACAGGTGCTCCAATTAACCTGTAGCAACCCTCCCTAGTCTACAGGAAACCACGCCTTAATTAGCCTAGGGCTTATATATTTCCCCTCGACCACTCTAGCACTGCTCCCTGGCCCTCCTGTATCACAACTGTAAAAATGAAAAATAAAAGAAATTGTATTTTTCAATTCATCTCATACAAGTACTGTAGTGCAATCTCTTTATTGTGAAAGTGCAAATTACAAATGTATATTTTTTGTTACATAACTGCACTCAAAAATAAAACAGTGTAAAATTTTAGAGCCTACAAGTCCACTCAGTTCTACTTCTCGTTCAGCCAATCGCTAAGACAAACAAGTTTGTTGACATTTACAAGAGATAATGCTGCCTGCTTCTTATTTACAATATCACCTGAAAGTGAGAACAGGCATTCGCATGGCACTTTTGTAGCTGGCGTTGCAAGGTATTTACATGCCACATATGCTAAACATTCGTATGCCCCTTCATGCTTCAGCCACCATTCCAGAGGACATGCTTCCATGCTGATGATGCTTGTTAAAAAAAATAGTGTGTTAATTAAATTTGTGACTGAACCTCTTGGGGGAGAACTGTGTGTCTCCGGCTCTGTTTTACATGTTCATTCTGCCATGTACTTCATGTTACAGCAGTCCCAGATGATGACTCAGCACATGTTCGTTTTAAGAAAACTTTCATAACAGATTTGACAAAACTCAAAACTAGCTACAGCACTCGACCCAAAGTTTAAGAATCTGAAATGCCTTCAAAATCTGAGAAGGACAAGGTGTGGAGCATGCTTTCAGATGTCTTAAAAGAGCAACACTCCAATGCAAAAACTACAGAACCCAAACCACCAAAAAAAAAAAAAAATCAGCCTTCTGCTGGTGGCATCTGACTCAGATGGTGAAAATGAACATGCGTCGGTCTGCACTGCTTTGGATTGTTATCGAGCAAAACCCGTCATCAGCATGAACGCATGTCCTCTGGAATGGTGGTTGAAGCATCAAGGGACACATGAATCTTTAGCGCATCTGGCCTGTAAATATCTTGTGACATCAGCTACGACAGTTGCAAATGACTGTTCTCGCTTTCAGGTGACATTGTAAACAAGAAGCGGGCAGCATTATCTCCTGAAAATTGTAATCAACCTTGTTTTTCTGAGTGATTGGCTGAAGTAGGATTGAGTGGATTTGTAGGCTCTAATTGTTTTATTTTTGAATGCAGGTTTTTTTTTGGTACATAATTCTACATTTGTAAGTTCAACTTCCATGATAAAGAGATTACACTACAGTACTTGTATTAGATGAGTTGACAAATACTATTTCTTTTATTTTTTACTGTGAAAATATTTGTAAATATAAAGTGAGCACTGTACACTTTATATTGTGTTGTAATTGAAATCAATATATTTGAAAATGTAGAAAACATCCAAAAATATTTAACATGACTAGATCTTGAAACAAAGACCTGTGGTGTCAGTAAACTGACAGGGTACAAAGGAGATAATGTCTCTTCACCATCCATTTATAGCTGGGTTACAGCATAGAAGTGATAAATTGCCAATGATGAACATAGACTGAAAATCCTGCCTGACCATCTTAATGACCTACCTAGAGATCGATCCCTACAGTGCTCAGTCTACAAGGAGGCTACGTCCATTTGGGATTTACCAGGATGAGGATGATAATGAAGAGAAAGGTAGGACATGCTCCAATGGCTAGAAGTTGAAGTTAGACAAATTCAAACTGGAAATAAGGTGTAAATATTTATTTAACAGGGAAAGTAATTGCCTTCGGAACAATTTACCAAGGGTCGAGGGGCACTCTCTGTCACAGGCAAGTTTCAAATCAAGACTGGATGTTTTTCTAAAAGCTCTGCTCTAGGAATTATTTTGGGGCAGTCTTATACAGGAGGTCAGGCTAGATGATCCCACTGGTGTCTTCTGGCCTTTGAATCTGCAATGATGATACAGAACCTCTTTTTCTGATGAGGAAATTAGACACATACCCAGAAAGCATATGCTAAACTGCAGAGATGGCTAAGCCTTCTAAATAGAGCTCGCTGCAGCCACCATCCTCTTTAAAATGAGGGTATGGCCTGTGGATACTAACAGACCCAACATGCACTGGCCCCCTCTTTATCCAAGCAGAAACTGGGCTGTATAGCTGCAAGCCAGCCTTCGGGGTGACTGACTGCTGTGTGCGAAGCTCTGAGAAGTGTGTTTGCTCCAAGGGTGGGTCCTTGGTCCTCACGCTCGACCAAGGACACTGCAGTGTTATGTTTACAAAGGAAACCTTGGAATCATCATGTGTGAATGAGTTTCCATCCGAAGTCAGGGTTACCAGTTTAGACAGCAACTGTCCTTAGCTACTGCAATCACCTCAGAATTGTCCAGATTAGGGCCAGCTGCCACTCTTGTCAGTTGGTTGAAGGGCTAAATGCTGACACAAGAATATCAGTAAAAGCCATTGCAGTCTGGCCAGTCAGCAAGCTGGGGTTTGTTCATGTGAAAGGCTAGTGTTTTACTGGGGGCAAACTGGCCATGTGTCATTTTGGGATATCATCTGGTCTGCCCAAGCTGTCTGTTGACAATGCTGATGAGACCTCTGGGGTGGCAGGCTCACAGCAGTTGCTGGGGCTTGGTCAGGGGTTTTGATAATGCCTGTTTAAATATAGAAATAGCTCTGTGTATTTTGTATCATTCACATTTATTAAAGCCTCTCTTGGCCCCATTCTTTGCTGGGGCCCCTCCCCTATGGAAAACACACAGCGGAGTTGAGTGTAAAGGCCTCCTCCGCCATTTATAACACGCTCATCTGCCAGCTGGCCGGAGAAAAGTGACCCTCTAAGGCTGCCTCCACCCCTCAGCCCTGCCCCTCACCAAAAGCCTGTGGGAAAAGGGGGCTTTGCAGCATGCCCTGCAGGCACCAAATCCAGGTTCTGGATCACAGTGGATGTGAGTTCCTGGAGAACACCCTGCAGGCTACTCAGTCCTGACTGTGCTCAGCAGCCTCCCCTGGTCACAGCTCTGATCCAGCCTCGGGGGAACCACGCTCACAGATAGGCAGCAGGTTTCCAACCATTCTGGGGGTTAGAAGTGAACCCCAATCCGCTTTGAATTCCACCAGGGAACCTGTTGGCAATCAGGCCAGGTCCTAGGGGCCTGGTGTGATCTGCTTGGATAGCATTTGGCACAGGTGCTCACTATCCCAGGTGCTGTGCTATCCCGGCTACACAGCTATATCTGGCATGCTAGCTTGAGCAGAGCTAGCACAGGTACGTCTATAAAAATGGAATCACCTCCCAGAGCTCAAATGTAGAGCTCAAATGTGGGGGAGGGATAGCTCAGTGGTTTGAGCATTGGCCTGCTAAATCCAGGGTTGTGAGTTCAATCGTTGAGGGGCCCATTTAGGGATCTGGGGCAAAAATTGGGGATTGGTCCTGCTTTGAGCAGCGGGTTGGACTAGATGATCTGCTGAGGTCCCTTCCAACCCTGATATTCTATGATTCTATACCCTGTAGCATGGGTTTAGGCCAATGTCTTGCAGCTTAATAGCATGGAAACAAGTGCTATCTCGCACTGGAACAGAGTACAAAGCAGGTTTTTCCAGCCCTAACCAGTCACATACTCTGAAGTTCTGCACTACCAGGAGCAGTTGGCATACAAAGGGCCTGATTCTCATGAGCCTTGCGGTGTGGGTGCACCTCTCTTTTCCCTGTGAATCTTCACTATAGCTTTTAAATGTTGTGTGTAAAAAACCCCCAGAATTAAAACCAGCCCCCTCTTCTGTCTTAATTCTGTGTAGTGGTGAGATTCCCAGGGAATTAATAAGACTCCGTATTTGATACCGGTGTTACTCTGCAGACGGCGCAGCATATTGCACCATCATGCTTATGGTACTTGGCGGCTAACTGTAACGGAGCTAGACGGAGGGCACTATGTATCAGGCAATCTGAATGATTCTAGCCTGCAGCCTGAGCTGCAGCTGACACTTCTCCCCTCCCCCCAGCAATTGAATTAAACTTCTGAGTGTCGTATAAGCATGCACATACAAAGGGGTGTGATTTTTTCCCATGTAACGGTAAGAATTTCCCCCAGGGCGTCGGTCCCAGGTTTCTCTGGTCTGGTGCCTGTACAATGGAATGGTCTGTTTCTTCTGCAATGTGTGTTGTATTTGCAAAGCAACTGCTTTCTAATTTCAATGACTGCGTAGTCAGTTAACCAGTTTGGCTGTCTGAACATCTATTGGAAAGTTCGGTCAAATCCTGCTGTCCTGTTCTTTCCTGTATCGAGCTACAGCCACTAGCAAATGACCCGTACTGCAAACACTGTGGCCTGATTGCTCAAAGCAGTTAGGAGCCGAAGTCCCAGTTTTGGGACCCCTGTGATGCACAAACCTCCTGCTGAAACCCTGCAAACACCTGAACTGTTTGCAGTAAAAGTTCTGCAGAGCCTGTGTTTCTGGGCTGCCTCCCTGTGCCCCTCCAGCTGCCTGTCTCCTGTCTGAGCCCCAGAGCAATTCCCAAAGCAGGGGAAGGCAGGTATTGGTCTGCCTAATGCACAGGCAGGGCCCGATCTGGTAGGTGTGCTCCTAGGCTGCCTACTGGATCAGGCCCCAGGAGGTGAGTCCCAGGAGGAAGGTGGGTGGTGGCAGAGGAGGACGGGCTCCCGAATAACTTTGAGCCCAGTGATTAGGGCACTCACCTGGAGCTGGGAGACTCCCAGTTCAAGACCCCCTTCCCCTTAGGGGCGAGAAGAGATTTGAACCTCCCGGGGGAGTGCCTAAGCACTGGGCTCTGGGATATTCTCGCTGGCCCCTGTTGAAGCTGCTGCATGGTGGATAGAGAGTGAAAATGTCAGTGGAGCAGGGAGACAGGATCCTGGGTCTCCCACGCCCTGGGCGAGTGCTCTCAGCACCAGGCTGCAGGGTTCTCTTGCCTCTTCCCCATTCCCCCTTCAGAGAGAGGGAGAGACCTGGGAGGCCGTAGGGATGGAGGGGCTTGGAGAAGGCAAGAGGGGAGCTTGGCAGGGACTGCTGCTGGCCCAGGGAGTTGGAGAGAGGCTACAGGAGTGGTTGTGGAGGGAGCGGGAGTAGAAAATGAGCAGATGCAGGGCCTGTCCTTATTCTCACCTTGTATGTGATGTGCTGGAGCCCAGGGAGCCAGTGAAGAGGTCTGTATGCAGGGCAGGGGGCAAAGTTAATGTTAACAGGAGGGTTCCGGACAGACTAAAGGACGGGATGGGAGATGGTGACCATGGCCTGGTGAAACGCATTCATGGCAGTGATGGGAAGGAGCAGCCAGATGGTGGTGGCTGAAGGAGAGCACTAGTGAGAACCAGGATGGGAGGAGGATTGACAGCACACCTGATGCTGTAAAAGACAACGCACAAGACACGAGGATTAGTCAGACTCTGGGAGCTGATACAAGGGGCTTCCTGGGGGAATGGGTTATTTCATGGAGAGAGGTCATGTATGAGTCAAGGCAAGTGTCAGGCCCCTTCTCTTTTGCTCTTACGTCTGACTTGGCTTTGGCTGGTTTGCGAGGGGGCGTTTGAAGTTGGGCTCACAGAATAGCAATGAGAACACTTAGCCCTATCCTCTAATCAGCAGGTGGTTATGCTTTATAGTGCACTGGCTGCCCTTCCAGTGTAACCACATTTTGGATATGATGTTCTTCAAGTGCTTGTTCATGTCCATTCCAATCAGGTGTGTGTGTGCACCGTGTGCACACCAGCCGGAAGATTTTTCCCTTAGCAGCATCCGTAGGGTCGGCCTGGGCACCCCCTGGAGTCGTGCCTTCATGGCACCCAATATAGCGCCCTACCAACCCCCCACCCCCTCAGTTCCTTCTTACCGCCGGTGATGGCTAGCTGGAACATTGCTCGCTCTTGCTTGCAAGCGCTTTGGCAGTGTCCTCTGTAGTTTTTGTACAATAGAGTAAATAGTTAGAAATAGTTTTGTAGTAGTTTAGTTTTGTTTGGGGGGGTCTCCCCCAATGTCTTCCCTGCCTCTGGGGTATGCGCAGGTGTCCAGGGTTTAAACTCTGTGAGGACTGTGGCAAGTTTATGCCCAAGAGTGACCCACATTCTTCTTGTCTCCGGTGCCTCAGGGAGAGCCACCAGAAGGACAATTGCAGGATCTGCAAAGGTTTCCAACCTAGGACCCTCAAAGACCGAGAGCAGAGACTTAAGATCCTGCTGATGGAAGCGGCGCTACGGCCACATTCCGACCCCAGGTCTGCAGAACCCGCACTGAGTACTTCTTTGTTGGTCCACAGTCCTCGGGTGCCGACGGTGCGCGAGCCAGCGCCGAACAAGAACCCTAAATCCCTTGGCACCTCCACGGCTCTAGCCATCAAAAGCCGTCTTTGGTGCAGCACCGGTCTCAGTCCCTGATGCCACTAAAGAAGAAAAGGATGGAGAGGGGTCGGTCCCCCCCGCTAAAGTCTAACGGGCCTGTGGAGTCCACAAGCACCTTGGGCCAAGCTACCTCTTCCCTCCAGCCCTCTAAGGTTTCGTTGACTCCTGCCCCGGCTGGGGTTCAGTTGAGTCTGAACCCCCACATGGTCCCCGGATCGCCAAGGTGACCACCTCCAGCTCCCATCTACGCCAGAGGCATTTGAGGCGGCTAAGGACCTGATGCGCCTCCCGGTGCCATCCTCCCCGCAGAGGAAGGACAAGTCGCCGGTGACTGCGTGGCCCCACTTCTAGTTGAGGGGAAAACCAGCGCCGATGGCGCGCCGATCCCCATTCCCGGCGCACCTCTCCCTGGCACAGCCCACCCATGCAGGGGAGCCACACCAATCACCGGCCTCTCGGCACCACTCTCCGGCAGCCCAGGGCACCGTTCCTCCGTGGTCCTCCCACTCAGGGACCTTGGAGTCAGAGGCAGACTCCTATCGTTCCAGTAGGACCAGGAGCAGGAGGTCCAGATCCCACCATAGCCATCAGCCCTACCCAGCACCATGGCCTCCACAGGGGCAGCTGTCGTCTCAGTGGCCCTTTTGGACACCCTGGGCACATCACCAGGGCCCAAGGTCCAGGTTGGCAATGGTGTCAATCCTTCGCCCCTGCACAGGCAATGCCGGCACCTCTGTTACACTCCACAGCTCCCGCACTGACCCTCCCATCAGCGGCACCGCTGACGGCTTCGGTTGCGACTCCACCAGCATCGACGAGATCGGCACCGCTGGATGTAGCAGCTTCAGCACCAACCGCTGCACTGATATTTCCACCTCCAGCAGCCCCGGCACCGCACACCACGGAATACCGTGTTCTGCGAGATCCACGGGGCGCTGAAGGCAGTGAGCAGGGTCCACTGCCAGGCCTCTCCTCCTCATCCTCACCAGATGAAGCGCTCACGGGGACGTCAATGGCCCCAGTTCTGGAGGATAACAGGGCACTCCAGCCGCTCTTATGCCATGCTGTCCAAAACCTGGGCATACAGGCAGAGGAAATAGTGGAGGAATCAGACCCAGTTGTGGAAATCCTTGGACCCTCCAGTCCATTGTGGGTCTCCTTACTGCTGATAAAGACAATAATCGAAATGACCAAAACCCTGTGGCAGACCCCTGCTTCTCTGGCCCCTACGGCCAAGAGGAATGAAAGGTGGTACTTTGTCCCTTCTAAGGGATATGAACACTTATATACCCATCCACCCCCTGACTCACTGGTGGTTGATGCAGCCAATCAGTGGGAGCGCCAGGGCATCCAGGGTCCCTCCCCTAAGAATAGGGAGGCAAAAAGACTCGACCTGTTCGTCAGGAAGGTCTATTTGATGGGGGGACTACAGCTCCACATCGCAAACCAACAGTCCATCGTGAACAGATGTGCATACAACAGCTGCGCTGCGATGGCCAAGTTTGCGGAGCTCCTGCCGCAGGTCTCTCTTTCTAAGTTCTCTGCATTAGTGGAGGAAGGGAGGCTGGTCTCCCGAGCTTCCCTACAGGTGGCATTGGACACAGCAGATGTTGCCTCATGTACAATGGCCACGGGGATTGTATTGAGAAGGAGCTCCTGGTTGCAGGTCTCTGGTCTGCCCCACAAGGTCCAGCAAACGATACAGGACCTCCCCTTCGAGGGTTCGGCCCTCTTTTCTGACAAAACTGATAAGAGACACCATAGTCTGAAGGACTCAAAGGGCACCTTAAGATCTGTGGGGCTCCATATACCAGCCACCAAGCATAGGCAGTTCAGGACACAGCCTCTCTCCAAGTTCTACCAACCCCAGAACCGCCAGGACGCTCCTCGCAGGCAGAATAGGAATGGAAGAAGGAGGCAGCATCCCTCCTCGGGGCAGAGCTCTGGCCAGCGCAAGCCTCCGGCTGGCCCCAGACCCCCCCTTTTGAAGGTGTGATCAAGGATGGCACACCAGTACCACATCTGGATCCATCCCCTCTTACCTTCTTGACCCATCTATCCCCTTTCTACCATGTTTGGTCCTGTATCACCTCGGACCACTGGGTTCTCTGCATGATAGAGAGGGGATACTCCATCCAATTCTGTGCTCTCCTGCCCTTCTACTCCCCGTTACACATCTCTCTTCAGGGACCCCTCTCACGAGCAACTTCTAATACAGGAAGTGCACTCCCTCCTCTTGGTATGAGCAGTGGAAGAGGTTTCTCAGGAGCAAAGGGGCGAGGGCTTCTACTCCCGGTATTTCCTAATACCGAAAGCCAAGGGTGGCCTCAGACCCATCCTGGACCCGAGGGAGCTCAACAAGTTTGTCAAGAAACTCAGGTTCCGCATGGTCTCCTTGACCTCCATTATCACCTCATTGGATCCAGGAGACTGGAACACCGCCCTCGTCTTGAAGGAGGCATATTTCCACATAGCAATAGTTCCACCTCATAGACGTTAGCCCAGATTTGTGGTGAATGACAGCCACTATCAGTTTACTTTCCTCCCTTTTGGCCTGTCAGCAGCACCTTGAGTTTTCACCAAATGCATGGCAGTAGTCGCAGTGTTCCTGTGCAGGTGCCAGATACAGGTTTTCCTGTACCTTGACAACTGGCTGATCAAAGGCCGCTCCAGATCCCAAGTGGAGGAGCAGGTTGGCTTCATAAGAAGGACATTCCTTGAACTAGGTCTCCTTCTCAACGAGGCCAAATCCACACTGTCCACAGTACAGAGGATAGAGTTTAGAGGCGCAGTGCTAGACTCGACTCAAGCCGGGAAGTACCTCCCGGAAACCAGATTTCGGTCTCTAGGGGACATGATACAGGGCCTCGGACAGTTCCCTATGACCACAGCAAGGAACTGCCTGAAACTGCTGGGGCACATGGCTGCATATACCTATGTAGTGCAGCATGCCAGACTCAGACTTCGCCCGCTCCAGTCATGGCTAGTGTCGACTGGCTCAAAACGCTTTGGACAGCATTGTAACCCTGCCTCACCCCATATTAGACTTCCTCCTGTGGTGGCTTGACCCACAGGTAGTTTGTTCAGGAGTTCCCTTCGCCAGCCCCCAGCCAGCCCTCTCGTTAGTGACAGATGCCTCGGATCTCGGATGGGGAACAGATTTGGGAGACCTCAGAACACAGCGTCTCTGGTCTCAGGCAGACCTAGCTCAGCACATCAGTGTCAGAGAACTGAGAGTGGTGCACCTGGCATGCCAGGTTTTCAGAGCCCACATATCGGGCAGATGTATATCAGTCCTTATGGACAACACCACAGCGATGTTTTATATCAACAAACGGTGGTGCGCGCTCCTCTCCCCTGTGCCGGGAAGCCCTCATGCTGTGGGACTTCTGTGTAGAGCACTCGATACAGCTGCAGGCATCGTACCTCCCTGGGATACAGAATGAGCTGGCGGACAGTCTCAGCTGATTTTTTCATGGCCACAAGTGGTCCCTCTGGCCAGACGTGGTGAGCTCAATTTTCCATCTCTGGGACTTTCCCCAAATAGACCTGTTCACCACGCGCAGCAAGAGGAAGTTTCAACTATTTTGCTCCTTCATGAATCACAGCCCGGGTTCCATCGTGGATGCCTTTCTTCTTCCGTGGGGGAACTGTCTGCTTCACGCGTTCCCACCGGTCCCATTGGTCTACAAGTGCTCCTCAAAGGGACCGGGCCTGGGTCATATTGATAGCTCCAGCCTGGCCATGCCAGCAATGGTTCACATCACTCCTGGAAATGTCCGTGGCGACCCCGGTCACCTTACCGCTGGTCCTGGACCTGATCACACAGGATCACGGCCGCCTCCAGCACCCGAACTTACAGTCGCTCCACCTCACAGCATGGGTGCTCCATGGCTAAACACCATGAACTGTCCTGTTCTGATCAAGTCAGACAACTTCTCCTTAGCATAGAAAGCCCTCCACAAGGGCAACATACCTTGCCAAGTGGAATAGGTTCCCCCTCTGGTCGGAGCAGCGCCGTCAGTCACCGACACTCGCCCGGGTACCATTTATACTGGACTATCGCCTCCATCTTAAACAACAGGGTCTGTCTATGTCATCAATAAGGGTCCACTTGGCTGCCATCTCCACCTTCCATCTGGGCTCAGACGGCCACTCAGTCTTCGCGAACCCAGTGGTCAGCTGTTTCCTTAAAGATCTCAACAGACTCCACCTGCAAATGCGACAGCCTATCCTGGCTTGGGACCTTAATCTGGTCCTTTCCATATTTACAGGACCACCATTTGAGCCACTGGCAACATGCTTCCTGCTTTATCTCTCATACAAGGTGGTGTTTCTGGTGGCGATAACCTCAGCTAGGAGCGTGTCGAAGCTCAGGGCCCTTACATCAGAGCCCCCTTACACAGTATTCCATAAGGACAAGGTTCAGCTCAGGCCTCACCTGTCTTTTCTCCCTAAGGTTGTCTCCCAGTTTCACATCAACCAGGACATCTTCCTCCCAATGTTCTATCTTAAGCCGCATCCCTGCGACAGGGAGGAAAGGCTTCACTCACTGGATGTCCGCAGAGTGCTAGCCTTCTATATAGAGAGAACTAAGCCATTCTGAAGGTCCGTCGCGTTATTCGTAGCGGTGGCGGACAGAATGAAGGGCCTCCCTGTCTCTTCCCAACGCATCTCGTCATGGATCACGTCATGCATTCAGGAGTGTTACAACCTGGCGAAGGTGCCCACTCCGCCGATCACCGCACACTCCACCAGGGCTCAGGCCTCCTCAGCAGCATTCCTGGTGCAGGTTCCCACTCAGGAGATCCGCACAGTGGCAACGTGGTCCTTGATACACACTTTTACGATGCACTATGTGATCACACAACAGGCCAGAGATGATGCAGCCTTGGACGAGCCGTGCTCCAATCAGTGGATGACTCCAACCCCACCTCTTGAACTTTGGCTTGTGAGCCACCTGATTGGAATGGACGTGAACAAGCACTCGAAGAAGAAAAAATGGTTACTCACTGTTAGGATATAGATATTCAGGCCTGTCTGTAAAAGCCTATACTCTAATTTAGGTGTATTCTTATCACTTGGCTAGTTATAGAGGTATAAAAGAAAGAATCAAAATCACTGTCTGCCAGTGTAAGGGCCTTCTCTTACTGTGACAGTCTGAGGCCCTGTGCTTAGGCTAAGGCCTTTGGCTAGGCAGCAGAGGCAGCCATAAGCTGGGAAGCGACCGGTCACATCCTCACATTCCAAACTAGTCACATTGAAAGAAGGTGCTATTGGGCTGTTAGGCATTATTCCTATCGCCTCCAGAGAAAGGGAAGTGCCTAGAAGATGTAAAAGGAAACTTAGTTTGATAGCATCCTGTCTGGCAAGAACTCACTTATCAATAGCTGGGATGTGAAATCCTCATTTCTTTTTGTTCTATCACTGTAGTCCCCATTTCCCGATTGTTTGTCTGTATAATCTCTGTCTGGTTCTGTGATTGTTTCTGTCTGCTGTATAATTAATTTTGCTGGGTGTAAACTAATTAAGGTGGTGGGATATAATTGGTTAAATAATCATATTACAATATGTTAGGATTGGTTAGTTAAATTTCAGTAAAATGATTGGTTAAGGTTATAGCTAAGCAGAACTCAAGTTTTACTATATAGTCTGCAGTCAATCAGGAAGCAAGGGGCTGGGAATGGGGGTGGGGAAATTGGAATCATGTTTTGCTAAGGGGGGGAATGGGAACAGGGACACAGATAAGGCTCTGTGGTGTCAGAGCTGGGAAGGGGGACACTAAGGAAGGAAACTGGAATCGTGCTTGCTGGAAGTTCACCCCAATAAACATTGAATTGTTTGCACCTTTGGACTTCGGGTATTGTTGCTCTCTGTTCATGCGAGAAGGATCAGGGAAGTAAGCAGGTGAAGGAATAAGCCCCCTAACACTCACCTTCTCATAACTTTTCTTCGAGATGTGTTGTTTATGTCCATTCCAATACCCACACTCCTACCCCTCTGTCAGAGTAGCCGTCAAGAAGGAACTGAGGGGGTGGGGGATTGGCAGGGTGCTATATTGGGTGACATGAAAGCACGACTCCAGGGGATGCCTAGGCCGACCCTACGGACACTGCCAAGGGAAAAATCTTCTGGCTGGCGTGCACACAGTGTGCACACACTTGGTTGGAATGGACATGAACAACACATCTCGAAGAACAACAGTTATGAGAAAGTGAGTAACCGTTTTTTGTGATACCTGTAATTCCCATCACTCCAGTACCCAGAAAGCGAAGGACCTGACTGAATTCCTTATTACCATAATTTCTCTCAGTTTGCAATTAGAACTCTTGGATGCTTTTTTAGGATAGTTACATGTAGCAGAGTAACTATCCATATCTTTGAATATCTAATTCAAAGGGTGGGGCAGGAGGAGGGTGGTCCAGTGGTTAGAGCACTAGCCTAGGACTGGAAGGAACAGCATTCAAGGCCCTTAGGCTCTGGGGGGAAACTGGGCATAATAGCTCAGCCCAGCCCTGCCTCACTGAAGGCGCTCTGGGATACTGTGGTAATGTAAGGTTTCAGAGTAGCAGCCATGTTAGTCTGTATCTGCAAAAAGAAAAGGAGGACTTGTGGCACCTTAGAGACTAACCAATTTATTTGAGCATAAACTTTCATAAGCATAAGCATAAGCTACAGCTCACTTCATCGGATGCATTCAGTGGAAAATGCAGTGGGGAGATTTATATACACAGCGAACATGAAACAATGGGTGTTACCATACACACTGTAAAGAGAGTGATCAGGTAAGGTGAGCTATTACCAGCAGGAGAGAAAAAAACCCCTTTTGTAGTGATAATCAAGGTGGGCCATTTCCAGCAGTTGACAAGAATGTCTGAGGAACAGGTGGGGGTGGGGAATAAACATGGGGAAATAGTTTTACTTTGTGTAATGACCCATCCACTCCCAGTCTCTATTCAGGCCTAAGTTAATTGTATCCAGTTTGCAAATTAATTCCAGTTCAGCAGTCTCTCGATGGAGTCTGTTTTTGAAGTTTTGTTGTTGAAGTATTGCCACTTTTAGGTCTGAAATCGAGTGACCAGGGAGACTGAAGTGTTCTCCGACTGGTTTTTGAATGTTATAATTCTTGACATCTGATTTGTGCCCATTGATTCTGTTACGTAGAGACTGTCCGGTTTGGCCAATGTACATGGCAGAGGGGCATTGCTGGCACATGATGGCATATATCACATTGGAAGATGTGCAGGTGAACGAGCCTCTGATAGTGTGGCCCACCTTGATTATCACTACAAAAGGTTTTTCCCCCCCGCTCTCCTGCTGGTAAAAACTCACCTTACCGGATCACTCTCGTTATAGTGTGTATGGTAATACCCATTGTTTCATGTTCTCTGTGTATATAAATCTCCCCACTGCATTTTCCACTGAATGCATCGGATGAAGTGAGCTGTAGCTCACGAAAGCTTATGCTCAAATAAATTGGTTAGTCTCTAAGGTGCCACAAGTCCTCCTTTTCTTTTTGTGATAATGTAAAGCATCTTAGACAGACAGTGCAGTTAATGAGCCTGCACTTGACAGGACATGAATGAGGTATGCAAGAATACAGAATTCAGTCCAATCGTGTATCACAGATTCATAGAATCCGATTGTTATTACAAGGCTCAAAAGCTAAAGTCGGGAGTTTAACTACAGTCACTGCAGGATAAAGTGACTGTCCTATGGCCGCATATTGCCAGGGTAGCACATTGCTGAGCACTCTGGAAGGGCTGGGTGCTGCTGTACGCCCTGCCTCATGCGGGCTGCGAGGCTCCGTCCAGGACTGTACAGCACTTTAAACTCAGAAACTGCTCAGTGTTGTTGTTTCAACCCTCCTGTGGGGATGAGACTCTAGTTAAAAATGAGCCGGTCGCTAGGGTTGTGTGTTCCTGCTGCTTCAGCAAGGCTCACATGGATTCAGCGGAGGTGGGAGAGGAGAGAGCAGAGGAGAACTGCTTGACTCTGTACAGGATGGCAGGCCTTGGGGTGGGCTTGGCCCACGCCTCATAATGCAATTGAGTTAGTCTGCTCTTGTTTGTGCTGATGCTCCTTAGTTGGTGATGTGTTGTAACTTGGCTGCTCTGTGGTCTGCAGAGACGCGAGAGCTATGCTGGCAATGCATGTCTTTTTTCCAAAGCATCTGGACATCCCCTGAGAGTGACGCAGGCTGCCAGTTTGGAATGTCAGAGTTATTTTCAGATGACTCACTGCAGCACAACTCCGTTACAGCAGTCACTGTTTCATCCCCTGTGCATTCCAGCTGGGACAGGGGGTGGGTAACAGCACCTAGGGCACGCGGGTGCATCATTCAGACACAGACATGCAGGGCGAGTGTTGGTTGCAAATGAGACATGTGAGTGCAGAGGTCTGTTTAGTTCATTACTTGCTGTGATAAAGTCACTTGGGCTATTGTGATATTATTTCAATAAGCGAGTCATTAATAATTAATGCCAGGCTCTGCAGGGGAGCTGAGCATCGCTTATTGGAAACCAGTGGGAAATGGCACCTGAAAGGCAGGCATTACTTGTGAAGTGGTTTTGTCTCCATGACACAGGGCCCCTTTGTTGGGATCTGTACAGTACTTGAACGGTTTCATAACATGCACCAAAGGAATCCAGCCGCAGAGAGGTTTTTGCAACCAGTGTTGTGTTAGCATCTCTCATGATTTTCACAGCAGAGAGTTCTGCTGTAATTAGCCGGCCCCGCTAATATTTCTCCTCTGGGGACTTTGCCCAGCAGGCCTGTGAGGAGAGAAGGTCCTTCCTGGCCAGATTCAAAGTGAGTTGCAGCCAGGGTTTTGTTTAGTTTTTCTTCCTTATCTGTCCTAAGTTGTATTTTTAATCAAATGAAGTCACTTGTATCAGGTATCTGTCTCTCACCTTCATGCTGCCTTTGATAGCCAAGGGCTGGGTGAACATGCAAAGATTGGTGTGAGACAGTAGATAGAAACAGACCCATAAATAAGATCCTCAGCCCATGCAGGGTAAAGATGCCTTTATTTAAAGGGCAGTTGCCCTTCACTGCTGCTTTGGGAGACAGAAAGGCCAACAGCCCCAGAATCTTGTGGAAAGGAATGTCTCTACTTGGCTTGCATTTGAAATTCCATCCCACTCTCCCCTGCTCATTTGAGGCCCTGTAGAGCAGTGCCATCACATCAGGCTGTAACCTGCTGCAGTGCTCCTCCCAGCTGATAGACTGAGCACATTGTCTATAAAATGAGATGGAGGAAGCATTTTGGGGGGAAAGTAAGTAAACAAGTTATCTGTCATAATCTGAATGTGCTGAGTCTGAAAAAACAAAACAAGTTACCAAGCTGAATTTTGAATATATCACCTTCTAAACTGGAGTTCAAAATTTAAGTAAAATTTGGAAAATTAGTAGATTTCTATGGTTTTTATTCCACTACAAAGTTACTCTAGATCCTACACATTGTTTAGGTCAGCGTAATGTAACAGTTCCTACATGTGCCGACACACCCCTTGTATTTACAAGCCCCAGAGCATGCACATGTGGCATTTCTGCAGCTACAGCATTGTGATATGCACCCGTTGACACGTCCACAGGTAATAATTTCTGCACAGCTGTTGGGAATTGGTTCCAGTGACATTAGCTTGGGTACCAGTTCTCCATTGTGTTTGGGCCAACCCATAATCTCTGGTCAGGGTAGTGAGGGATGGTTGGAGTTTTCCTGCCTCCACACCATGGCTTGAAAATGAGCTCTTTGGATGTACTAGTGCAATGCATCACTAGTTGGGGGCAATGCCTCTGATGACTGGCACCCGGAGAACAATATCACCCATGCCTTGTTGCAGCTCTCCTCCGGGTAAATTTTGCAGAATGCAGATGAACTTTTCTGCTGAAACGATTGTTTCATTCTGTAGATCATCCTTCCCCAAGTTTTAGACATCCATGTCTCTCCGTTAATATTGTCCAAGCAGTTTTCTTGCTGTGCCCAGCAACATGGGAAACACAGGGCATGGAAGGAGAATATTATTTCTGTGTCTGCTTGAGGAAATACAGACAGAAGCTTCTCTCAAATAGTATGCACAGGAATGTATTTGGGGTTTTTGATGTTCCAGTCTTCAGCTACAATTTGCTGCAAAGCATTTTGTCATAGTGTGCCGTTAACAGAAGAACATCAGAGTCTTGTGCTGACACAATAACACAGTCAGGATCAGTATGCAGTCAGTGCAGTATGATCCTGGTGTCTGCCTTTTCCAGGTCAGCTTGCAACTCCTAGGCATTGTCCTAGGGATGGGGGTTTCATGACCACCATTCCCAAGAGGAGGAGGCAGGTGGTGGTGGTCAGAGACTCCTTCCTAACGGGGATGGAGTTATCCATCTGCCAACCAGACCGGGAGACTCAAGAAGTGTGCTGCTTCCCTGGAGCTAGAATCCAGGATGTGACGGAGTGTCTGCCGAGACTGATCAAGACCTTGGACTGCTACCCCTTCCTACTTCTACACATGGGCACCAATGATACTGCCAAGAATGACTTTGAGTGGATCACTGCAGTCTACATGGCTCTGGGAAGAAGGATAAGGGAGTTTGAGGTGCAAGTCGTGTTCTCGTCCATCCTTCCTGTTGAAGGAAAAGGCCCATGCAGGAACCGTCGAATTGTGGAGGTGAATGCATGGTTACTCAGGTGGTGTCGGAGAGAGGGCTTTGAATTCTTCGACCATGGGATGCTGTTCCGGGCAGAAGGATTGCTAGGAAGAGATGGGATCCACCTAATGAAGAGAGGGAAGAGCATCTTCACAGGCACGCTTGCTAACCTAGTGAGGAAGGCTTCAAACTAGGTTTGCTGGGGGATGGTGACCTAAATCCAGAGATAAGTGAGGGAGTGGGATACAAGGAGGAAACAGAAGGAGGAGGGTACAAGATGGGAAGCCTCCTGATTCATACTGAGAAAGTAGGGCAATCGGCTAGTTATCTTATGTGGATATACACGAACTCAAGAAGCCTGGGAAACAAGCAGGAAGAATTGGAAGTCCTGGCACAATCAAGGAACTATGGCATGACTGGAATAACAGAAACTTGGTGGGGAAGTTCATGTGACTGGAGTACTGTCATGGATGGGTATAAACCGTTCAGGAAGGACAGGTACGGGAGGAAAGGTGGAGGAGTTGCATTGTATGTAAGAGAACGGTATGATTGCTCAGAGCTCCAGTTTGAAACTGGAGAAAAGCCTGTTGAGAGTCTTTGGGTTAAGTTTAGAGGCAAGAGCAACAAGGGCAATGTCGTGGTGGGCGTGTGCTATAGACCACCGGATCAGAAGGATGAGGTACACGAGGCTTTCTTTGGACAGGTAACTGAAGTTTACAGATCACAGGTCCTGGTTCTAATGGGGGACTTCAATTGCCCTGGCATCTGCTGGGAGAGCAATACAGCGGTGCACAGACAATCCAGAAAGATTTTGGAGAGTGTTGGGGACGACTTCCTGGTACAAGTGCTGGAGGAACCAACTAGGAGTTGTGCTCCTCTTGATTTGCTGCTTACAAACAGGGAAGAATTGGTAGGGGAAATAGAAGTGGGTGGCAACTTAGGCAGCAGTGGCCACGAGATGGTTGAGTTCAGGATCCTGACACAGGGAAGAAAGGAGAGTAGCAAAATACAGACCCTGGACTTCAGAAAAGTAGACTTAGACTCCGTTAGGGAACTGATGGGCAGGATCCCCTGGGAGGCTAATATGAGGGGGCAAGGAGTCCAGGAGAGTTGGCTGTATTTTAAAGAATCCTTATTGCAGGAACAAACCATCCTGATGTGCAGAAAGAATAGCAAACATGGCAGGCGACCAGCTTGGCTTAACAGTGAAATCTTCGGTGAGCTTAAACTCAAAAAGGAAGCTTACAAGAACTGGAAATTTGGACAGATGACTAGGGAGGAGAATAAAAATATTGCTCGAGCATGCAGGGGTGTAATCAGGAAAGCCAAAGCACAATTGGAGTTGCAGCGAGCAAGGGATGTGAAGGGTAACAAGAAGGATTTCTACAGGTATGTTAGCAACAAGAAGAAGGTCAGGGAAAGTGTGGGACCCTTACTGAATGGGGGAGGCAACCTAGTGACAGATGATGTGGAAAAAGCTGAAGTACTCAATGCTTTTTTTGCCTCGATCTTCACAGACAAGGTCAGCTCCCAGACTGCTTCACTGGGCAGCACAGTATGGAAAGGATGTGAGCAGCCCTCAGTGGTGAAAGAACAGGTTAAGGCCTATTTAGAAAAGCTGGACGTGCACAAGTCCATGGGTCCAGATCTAATGCATCCAAGGGTGCTGAGGGAGTTGGCAGATGTGATTGCAGAGCTATAGGCCACTATCTTTGAAAATTCGTGGCGATCGGGGGAGGTCCCGGACGTTTGGAAAAAGGCAAATAGAGTGCCCATATTTTAAAAAGGGAAGAAAGTGAATCCGGGGGACTACAGACCGGTCAGCCTCACTTCAGTCCCCGGCAAAATCATGGAGCAGGTCCTCAAGGAATCCATTTTGAAGCACTTGGAGGAGAGGAACAGTCAGGAACAGTCAACATGGATTCACCAAGGGCAAGTCATGCCTGACCTACCTGATTGCCTTCTATGACGAAATAACTAGCTCTGTGGATGAGGGGAAAGCCGTGGACATGATATATCTTGACTTTAGCAAAACTTTTGATATGGTCTCCCACAGTATTCTTGCCAGCAAGTTAAAGAAGTATGGGCTGGATGAATGGACTATAAGGTGGATAGAAAACTGGCTAGATTGTTGGGCTCAACGGGCAGTGATCAATGGCTCCATGTCTAGTTGGCAGCTGGTATCAAGCGGAGTGCCCCAAGGGTCGGTCCTTGGGCCAGTTTTTTTCAACATCTTTATTAATGATCTGGATGATGGGATGAATTGCACCCTCAGCAAGTTCACAGATGACACTAAGCTGCGGGGAGAGGTAGATATGCTGTAGAGTAGGGATAGGGTCCAGAGTGACCTAGACAAATTAGAGGATTGGACCAAAAAAAATATGACAAGGTTCAACAAGGACAAGTGCAGAGTCCTGCACTTAGGACGGAAGAATCCCATGCACTGCTACAGTCTAGGGACCGAATGGCTGGGCAGCAGTTCGCAGAAAAGGACCTAGGGCAGAGGTGGGCAAACTACGGCCCGCGGGCCACATCCGGCCTGCGGGACCCTCCTGCCCGGCCCCTGAGCTCCTGGCCCTGGAGACTAGCCCCCGGCCCCTCCCCACTGTTCCCCCTCTGCGCAGCCTCAGCACGCCGTACTGCTGGTGTAGTGTATTAAACTGCTCCGGGTAGGAATGTGCTCCTGGTAGCAGTTACGGGGAGCAATTTACTACACTACACCGGCACGCTGCCAGCAACTGGTGCTCTGTGCTGCACGGTAAGGGGGCAGGGAGCGGAGCGGGGCGGGGGGTAGATAGAGGGCAGGGGAGTTTGGGGTGGGGGTCGGGGGTGTGGATGGGGTCAGGGCAGTCAGAGGGTGGGGAATGGGGGGGGTTGAATGGGGGCAGGGGTCCTGAGGAGGGCAGTCAGGAAGGAGGGGGGGTTGGATGGGGCGGTGGGGGGCAATCAGGGGCAGGGATTCCAGGGGCAGTCAGGGGACAGGGAGTGGGGGGGTGGAGGATGGGGCAGGGGTCCTGGGGGGGCTGTCAGGGAACAGGGGGGTTGTATGGAGCAGGAGTCCGGGGGAGGCCATCGGGGGGCGAGAAACAAGGGGAGGTGGATAGGGGGCGGGGACACAGCCTCCCCTAGCCGGCCCTCCATACAATTTCCGAAACCCAATGTGGCCCTCAGGCCAAAAAGTTTTCCCGCCCCTGACCTAGGAGTTACAGTGGATGAGAAGCTGGATACGAGTCAGCAGTGTGCCCTTGTTGCCAAGAAGGCCAATGACATATTGGGCTGCGTTAGTAGGAGCATTGCCAGCAGATCGAGGGAAGTGATTATTCCCCTCCATTTGGCACTGGTGAGGCCACACCTGGAGTACTGTGTCCAGTTTTCGTCCCCCCACTACAGAAGGGATGTGGAGAAATTGGAGAGAGTCCAGCGGAGGGAAACAAAAATGATTAGAGGGTTGGGGCACATGACTTACAAGGAGATGCTGAGGGAACTGGGGTTATTTAGTCTACAGAAGAGAAAAGTGAGGGGGGATTTGATAGCAGCCTTCAACTACCTGAAGGGGGGTTCCAAAGAGGATGGAGCTCAGCTGTTCTCAATGGTGGCAGATGACAGAACAAGGAGTAATGGTCTCAAGTTGCTGCAGGGGAGGTCTAGGTTGGATATCAGGAAACACTATTTCACTAGGAGGGTTGGTGAAACACTGGAATGGGTTACCTATGGAGGTGGTGGAATCTCCACACTTTGAGGTTTTTAAGGCCTGGCTTGACAAAGGCCTGGGTGGGATGATTTAATGGGTGTTGGTCCTGTTTTGAGCAGGGGATTGGACTAGATGACCTCCTGAGATCTCTTCCAACCCTGATATTCTATGATTTTATGATTCTAACTCACGTTTATCCAGAGTTGGTTTTGTTGATTTAACGGTACTGACTCCTTTGAACTTTCTGAATATGACAATTGTTTTGTTATGTGGAGCACTGGCTAGGAGTTCTTCAGAGAAGTTAACCAGTTAATAATTTGTATCTTTGAAGTTCATTAACACTTTATTTTCATCAACACAATCATGCAGCTTTCATGCTGGTGTGGATTCATTGCAAGTCATTTGGTCATCAAGTGCAAGACTGAACAATGTTCTGGTTTGGGCTGCAATTTGGGCACACAGATTATAGGAGAGAGTCCATCTGCTGAGTGCTGAGGCCATTATTGTGAGACCTATAATTCCTCCTCCTCTTTCACCAGTGGCATTGAGCCGCTCTTGGGAGTGGTCCAGACCTGCCTGATTGAATCTGTGGCTGGAACCTTTCACAACCCAGTTGCCTCTATCAAGCTCTTCATGTACCTTCAGAGGGAGCTTGTTCATTTCTGCTAATTACAGAGATCCCCACTGAGCATAATTTGTGTGGTCATACTGATGACAGAACAGGCATATTCTTTTGCAGGCATACAGACAAGGCTCCCAAATTGCATCCTGTTGAGCTCTGTTGAAGAGTAAGCGTATACACATCGTATCAATGTACTGCTACCGGGACTGGAAATTGGGCTGGTTCTCTGTGTTGCTGAGCACTAACTGTGCCTATGACAGAATAGACATTAGGACGTTATTTTAATCTTCCGCAGCATCAGATTTTGCAAACTCCCAGAGCCGCCTTTGAGTTTCTTGTCACGTTGCTGTAGATGGCTCAGAAGTTGTGGAACTAACAGTTGCCACATTGCCTGTAGATTTCAGAGTAACAGCCGTGTTAGTCTGTATTTGCAAAAAGAAAAGGAGTACTTGTGGCACCTTAGAGACTAACCAATGGTTAGTCTCTACAGTGCCACAAGTACTCCTTTTCTTATTGCCTGTAGAGTGATCTTGTGAGGACAAGTGGCTTTTACATAATTTTACCAGTAGTTACATGCTTTATCGTTAGTCTACCTAAAATTCCACTTTCTGTCCACACACTCAAGAATCCAGACTCCTGTGTATACAACCCCAGCACTTTTAGGAAGTTCATTGATATGTAGACATCCTAAGCATGGAATCAGGATATCTTTATATTCTGGTAAAGTCCATTTTAGCTCCATCAGAGCAAGGAAGAGCACTTGGTCAACAGTCAAGACTGTATGTTTCTGTTGAAGATAGTGTGTGACTTGAGAAAATCTTTTCACGACAATATTCTGGGTATCAGATACATGAGCTGGGGACTTAATGATAGGCATGTAGCCGCATGTAGTTAATGGAGAGTTGTTATTGTTCTGCTTTTCATTAAAACTTGTCCAGCCAGATCTTGGATTTTCAAATTGATGTTTGAAGAAAAATGCCATGTCCTGTGGTCGTGCTTTCAAAGCTGCCTGGCAATCATTTATGTGTCCATACCACCATTCTGCCAGGACAGCTCCATGGAATTATGATTCTGCTGCACTTTCTTGATATTAGCAGGAGAGATGGTGTTCACATTGAAATTAGCATGATTAGTTGGCTCAACATCCTGCAGTATCAGGTCAGCTGAGTGTCCTCTCTGCCAGGCAGCATGCTATGTGGCATGAAATGCATCGGCCCATCAAGCGTACACTCATTTATATCACTGTTAGTTATTTATATCACTGTCTGCAGTGAAATGGGTCAATCTTCTTTTAACCAAATTTGATGGGATCAATATTCCGTCCTCATTCCTTGTCATCAGTGTGCTCTTGGCCAGTGCTGTATCCACTCGAGGTACATCCTTCTGGCTGATTCAGTGCCCAGCATTGTGAAACACCTGGACAAATTTTTCTGATCTTGTGGCCTGGTGACAGGTGCTTCCAAGCCCAATGTGTTTGGATGTCCAATTCCTACCTCCCCTGGCACTGTCGATGAAATGCTGTGCAATATTAACACCCAGGACCGTTGATATGATTCCTGTTTCTCATCTTTACATTCTTCTGTGTTCTCCTCCTCACCTTCTTCAACTTCCCTACTTCAAGAATAGACTGGCCAGCCAAGAGCATTTGCATGTATACTGTCTTTGACACACAGGCTAGTGCCTCTTCCTCACTGACATTTAGCTCATGGTACCCAGGATGAGCAGGTACATCTGAGCGTAATTTCAGTGCTACACGTACCCTTGAGGGGCTGCAAAACAGCTGTTTCACGGTGCCAAGCACTGGGAGGGAGGGGGGAGAACGCGACGTGCTCAGGGGAGGAGGCGGAGGCAGAGAAGAGGCAGAGGTGAGCTGGGGTGGGTGGGTGGGGTGGGGAGCTGCCGGTGGGTGCAGAGCACCCACCAATTTTTCTCTGTGGGTGCTCCAGCCCCGGGGCACCTACGGAGTCACGCCTATGATGATGGGTGAGGGACGGGGCTCCAGCGAAGCATTGAGGTGCATCAGCAAAGCCTAATGAGACCAGGACAGAGCTCTGTGTGCAGGGGAAGCCCAGCACTGGGCTATCCGGGGCTGTGGGTTGGGACTGAAGGGCACTGGCAGAGCTGTGCGTGGGATGTTTGCGTCACGCAGTGTGAGTAAGTGCTGGCTGCAGCCAGTGGGCATTGGGTGGCTTAGGAGCATGGCACAGTGTCAGCTGCCATTTGTGCCCGGGGTGGAGCCAGGCATTGTACTTCATAATTACCTCGCAGCACTGTCAGGGAGATGATTTCTCTGTTAGGCATTTTAGACTTAATTCCTCCCTTTCCAAACAAATTGCCCTGTTATTCCAATCTGAGCTTTCACACAACCTTTCAGTGTCAGCTCATTAAGGCACATTTCCCCATTTGTAATAATCTCTTTTTCTGGCAGACACTGTTCTCATTGCACATTGTTCCAAAATTAAGTTTGTCTTATTTACTCCTCCTCCCATGACCACCTCCAATGTGTAATTTTCCTTTCATGCCTTCTGAGGTCTGTGTTTGAGCTGTCAGGATCCAGGGGCTCTATTGTGCTTCTGGGCTTAATTTACTGTTGCTGTGACTAAGAGCTGGTAATGAAATCAGCAAACAAGAATTATGGCAAATGCTTTCCACACTCATGGTCCTCCAACACTCCACCCTGCACACATTCAGAGACTCACTCCATGAGCAAGCCAGCTCACGTGTTCCAGAGCTGGGTGGGGGGCTGAGCATGGGTCCAGCTGGTGGAGAGATTGTCCTGACAGAGTCTGGAATCGCTTACATCAGGGATGCAGCATCCCTCTTTCTGAAGCGCTGCCCCGGGACAATGATGAAGAAAGTGGGAATTGTGAGCAGGGGAGGAGCTCCGACCCCAGGGCCAAGTTGTCTCTCCCCTCATCAGCATCAGCCAAGCCAGGGAGCATTTCGTTTGTGTGCAAGCCCCAGTCAAATGCCTGCTCTCATTCTACACCTTTAAGCAGAGACTTCAGACACAGCGTTCTTGGCACAAATCTCTCTAGCTAAGGCCCTGTCTACACTGGCAAGTTTCTGGGCAGTAAAGCAGCGTTCTGCGCTGTAACTCCCGAGGGGAGCACGCAGCCAAGCCACTGAGTGCACAGAAACTGCGCAATTGTTGTGCTGTAAAAAACCCATCCCGACGAGCGGCGTCCAGCTTCCTGCGCCGGGGTACGGTGCCGCGGGGCCAGTGTAGACACCCTGGTCGATGACAGCGCTGCGATTGGCCTCCGGGAGGTGCCCCACAATGCCTGTTCTCGCCTCTCTGGTCATCGGTTTGAACTCCACCGCCCTGCCCTCAGGTGACCAACCATCAGGCCCACCCCGGACATTCCTTGGGAATTTTGAAAGTCCCCTTCCTGTCTGCTCGGTGATGCGTGCAGCGGTCTCAGCACATCTTTCCAGGTGGCCAGGCCTGCTCCACGCACCAGGCGATCCCCCGCTTGGCGCAGTTGCCGAGCTGCTGGACCTCATCGGCATTTGGGGAGAGGAGGCTGTCCAGTCCCAGCTGTGCTCCAGCCGTAGGAATTTGGATACCTACAGACAGATTTCATGATCTATGACAGAAAGGGGCCATGACTGGGACACACTGCAGTGCAGGGTCAAAGTGAAGGAGCTGCAGAGTACCTACCACAAGGTGCGGGAGGCAAACCGCCGCTGCGGTGCTGCGCCCACGAGCTGCTGGTTCTACAAAGAGCTGGACACAATACTCGGCAGCCCCTGCCCTCCCTCCCCTGCAGCCACTGATGCAAAACTCTTTTCCACGCTCCCCCAGACACCACCAACACACTCAACAGTCATTCTTCACTTGCTCAGCCTGTTGTTGAACCGCTCCTTGCTGCTGTCAAGTTGCCCCATGTATGGCATCATAAGCCATGGCGTTAAGGGGCAGGCGGGGTCTCCCAGGATCACAATGGGCATTTCGACTTCCCCTACAGTGATCTTCTGGTCTGGGAAGAAAGTCCCTGCTTGCAGCTTCCTGAACAGGCCAGTGTTCCAAAAGATGCATGCGCCATGCACCTTTCCGGGCCAGCCTGTGTTAATGTCTGTGAAACCCCCACAGTGATCCACAAGTGCCTGGAGCACCATTGAGAAATACCCTTACGAATAATGTACTCGGTGGCTAGGTGGTCTGGTGCCAGAACTGGAATATGCGTGCCATCTATCGCCCCTCCGCAGTTAGGGAAGCCCATTTGTGCAAAGCCATTCACAATGTCCCGCACGTTGCCCAGAGTCATGGTCTTTCGGAGCAGGATGCGATTAATGGCCCTGCAGACTTCCGTCAACACAAGTCAAACAGTCAACTTTCCCATTCTGAACTGGTTAGTGACCAGTCGGTAGCAGTCTGGTTGCTGCATACATTTCAGCATGACAATACTGGCCAGCAAGATATTGGTTTTGAAATTATACCTTATAAGGCATATTTTGTACAGATATTATTATAGTAGTGTGTAGGGTGTGAATAGTGGTGTATTCCATCACAGCAACCTCTTGCAACTTTGGAAAACTCCGGTGTCCCTGTGTAAAACACTTTGTGCTGTCCCAGTTGGTGTCAGACCTACGGGGTCATGCACTGAACAGCTGCTGGCACAGATCCAGTCAGTAACCTACCTCCACAAGTTGCCAGCTTCCACAGTGCAATGGCCACGCGCTTCTCCAGCGACAGGGCAGCTCTCGTTCTCCTGTCCTTGCACCGCAGGGCTGGGGCGAGCTCCTCACACAGTCCCATGAATGTGGCTTTCCTCATCCGAAAGTTCTGCAGCCATGGCTCGTCATCCCAGACGTGCATCACGATGTGATCCCACCACTCAGTGCTTGTTTCCCGAGCCCAAAAGCAGCGTTCCACAGTGGTCAGCACCTCCGTGAATGCCACAGGCAATCTTGTGTTGTAGCTACTACATGTGCCGAGATCAATGTCTCACTCCTCTTGCCTTTGTAGTTTAAGGAATAACTCCACGGCCACTCGTGACGTGTTGGTCGGAGCGAGCAGCATCCTGGTCAGCAGCTCAGGATCCATTCCTGCAGCCCGAGGAGGCAGGGCGTGCAATACACAAACCTTTGAAAGATGGCGCCAAATGCAGACGGAAGCACAAGGGTTTCTGGGGTGCGAAGCAATGCATCATGGGGCATTGGGACAGGACCCAGGATGCCCCGTGACCCCCTCCGCCTTCCCACAAGTCTTAGCTGCAGAAGAGGAGGAGGTGCTCTGTGGGACAGCTGCCCAGAGTGCATCGCTCTGAATACCACTGCAAGTGCTGCAAGTGTGAACATGCTATTGTGCAGGCAGCTGACAGGGTGAACACACCACAGCGGTTTCCCTTCAGCGCTCTCTGAGCGGCGCTGTAGCTGCCGGTGCTCTCACTCTGCCAGTGTAGACGTGCCCTTAGGTACTTCTATGGCCCCTGTCACTGCAGTGTCTGAGCACCTCCCTGTCTGCGAAAGATTTGTCCTCACCCTCCGCTGTGCAGCCAGGCAGGGCTGTTATCCCGATTGTACAGGTGGCAAACTGAGGAATAAAGAGGCTGTGGTCTGATTTCAGTCAATGGAAGTTAGGAGGGTCTGGGTAAGGGTACATCTGCAGAGCAATAAACAAACCTCCCAGCAGTGAGTCTCAGCGCCCTGCGACGGACTCTGGCTCATGCTGCAGGGCTAGGCATAGCAACCGAGATATTCGGGCTCTGAAACCTGCCAAGGGGGAAGAGTCTCAGCCCAAGTGGGAACAGCTACGCTGCTATTTTTAGCCCTGTAGCCTGAGTCTTGTGAGTCTAGTCAGTTGGACCGGTGCTTTGAGACCTGCTGCCACAGGTGGGTTTTTCTGCAGTGCAGATGTACCCTTCATTTACGTCCACACTGCAATAGAACACCTGTGACTGGCCCCGTCAGCTGACGTGGGCTCAGGAGGCTATCAAATTGCAGTGTTGATGTTCAGGCTTGGGCTGGAGCCTGGGCTCTGGGACCCTCCCCACTCATGTGGTCTCAAGCCCGTGCCTCTACACTGCAGTTTTATAGCCCTGCAGCCCAAGTCAGCTGACCTGGGCGTTTTAGCACAGTGTAGATGTACCGTTGTCAGACACATAGATGAACATAATTTGTTGGGAAAGAGTCAACACAGTTTTAGTAAAGGGCAATCATGCCTCACCAGTGTACTAGAATTCTTTGAGGGGGTCAACAAGCATGTCAGCAAGGGGGATCCAGTGGTTACAGTGTACTTAGATTTTCAGAAAGCCTTTGACAAGGTCCCTCACCAAAGGCTCTTAAGCAAAGTAAGTTGTCATGGGATAAGAGGGAAGGTCCTCTCATGGATTGGTAACTGGTTAAAAGATAGAAAACAAAGAGTAGGACTAAATGGTCAGTTTTCAGAATGGAGAGAGGTAAATAGTGGTGTCCCCCAGGGGTCTGATCTGGGCCCAGTCTGATTCAACATATTCATAAATGATCTGGAGAAAGGGGTAAACAGTGAGGTGGCAAAATTTGCAGATGATACAAAACTTCTCAAGATAGTTAAGACCAGGTCAAATTGTGAAGAGCTACAAAAGGATCTCTCAGAACTGAGTGACTGGGCAACAAAATGGCAGATGAAATTCAGTGTTGATAAATGCAAAGTAATGCACATTGGAAAACATAATCCCAACTATACATATAAAATGATGGGATCTAAATTAGCTGTTATCACTCAAGAAAGAGATCTTGGGGTCATTGTGTATAGTTCTCTGAAAACATCCACTCAATGTGCAGCGGCAGTCAAAAAATTGAACAGAATGTTGGGAATCATTAAGAAAGGGATCGATAATAAGACAGAAAATATCATATTGCCTCTATGTAAATCCATGGTACACCCACATCTTGAATACTGTGTGCAGATGTGGTCTCCCCATCTCAAAAAAGATATATTGGAATTGGAAAAGGTTCAGACAAGGGCAACAAACATTATTAGGAGTATGGAACGGCTTCCGTATGAGGAGAGATTAATAAGACTGGGACTTTTCATCTTAGAAAAGAGACGACTAAGGGGGGATATGATAGGAGGTCTATACGATCATGACTGATGTAGAGAAAGTAAATAAGGAAGTGTTATTTACTCCTTCTCATAACACAAGAACTAGGGGTCACCAAATGAAATGAATAGGCAGCAGGTTTAAAACAAACAAAAGGCAGTATTTCTTCACACAACGCACAGTCAGTCTGTGGCACTCTTTGCCAGAGGATGTTGTGAAGGTGAAGACTATAACAGGGTTCAAAAAAGAACTAGATACATTCATGGAGGAGAGGTCCATCAATGTCTATTAGCCAGGATGGGCAGGGATGGTGTCCCTAGCCTCTGTTTGCCAGAAGCTGGGAATGGGTGACTTTCTGGTAATCACTTGATTACCACCTGTTCTGTTCATTCTCTCTGGGGCACCTGGCATCGGCCACTGTCGGAAGACAGGACGTTGGGCTAGATGGACCTTTTGTCTGACCCAGTATGGCTGTTCTTATGTACAGAAATTGCCTGTGGGAGAGCAGGAACTTGAACCCAGGTCCCCCAAGCACTAGCGAGTGCCCTGACTACTGGACCATCCTTCTTCTCTGTGCCCAGGCAATGCATGTGCACCAGGTCCTAGGCAGGCTGTCCTCATCACGGCAACATGAGCTCTGAACCTGTGTCACATCTCCTTCTCTTGTAAATCCCAGACTACCTCTGCAGCTGGCTTGACATCAGCTCTCTCTTGCTGCTACTCCGGCACTTTCCAAACTGGTTTCCTTTCAGCCTTTCTCACTGACACCTTAATTCTGCAGAGCTTGTAAAGCATGAACTTCATTTTAAGCAGTGCCTGGGTCCATCTCAATTCAGCAAATCATTTAAGCATGACTTTAAGTCCAAATGACTTTAGTGGGACTTAAGCCCATGCTTAATTGCTTTGCTAAATAAGGAAAATTGCTTAATTGCTTTTTGCATTATGCCCTAAAGTTCTGTGCAATGAAATGTTCTGTAACATTAAAAAGCACTTCCTCTATCAAAGTTGTGTTCATTCATAACACTCCCATGAGTGTACAATTAAATTGTGATGTGTGTTTATTTATTCGTTTATATAACTTTAAAAAAACCTGAGGGAAGCTCAAACCTGTATAACTGAATGAACATCACCAACCTCCCTTCATGCAACTACGAACATTAAATATACAGGAAGCCCTGAGTTCATTATCATCATAGCAAATCCCAGAGGAACGAAGCCTCCTTGCAGATCTAGCATCACAGGTGCGACTCTGTGGGCGCTCTGGGAACGGAGCACCCATGGGAAAAAAATGGCGGGTGCAGAGCACCCACCGGCAGCCCCCTACCAGAGCCTCCCCTGCCCAGCGCCTCCTGCCCACCGGCAGGCCCTGCCGGTCAGTGCCTCCCCCTCCCTCACTGCACCTACCACCTGCTGCGGATCAGCTGTTTTGCGGCATCAGGACTCAGGAGGTGCTGGCGGGAGGAGCGAGGGTGCAGCGTGCTCAGAGGAAGGGGTGGAACTGAGTGGGGGTGGGAAGAAGCAGGACGGGGGTGGGGCCTTGGGGGAAGGGTGGAGTAGGGCAGGGCCTGGGCAGAGCTGCGGGGAGCACCCCCCCAGCAGATAATAAACTCGGTGCCTATGTCTCGCATCCCCTGGATTGATCTCTAGGTAAAACCTTGAGTTGTTCTTGGAGATGCATGATCCCTCTCTGTATTCCACTGTATGTTACGCATGCCGACCATGCTGCCAGTGTCAGAGAATTTTGAAAGTAGTGTCCGTTGGTACGCATGTGCCCTGGCTCGCCTCGTGCTCCCGACTGAGGCAACAAGGGGGTTGGGGACAGACTGGCCTCCTCTTCAGTTCCTTCTCACCGCTGCATGCTCCAGGTCGGAACCTTCAGTGTCCTCATCTCGGATGTTGTTCTAAATAAATAGTTGTACGTAGTTTTATTCTTAAATAACCTATACATTAGTAGTTTTACTCATTTTAAATAGTTTTAATGTAGAATCAGATTACAGGGATCCTCACCCCCCAGCCTTCCTGGTACGCTGACTATGACCAGAACTCCGAGCTTCAAACTCTGCACCCCCTTCTCGGTCAGCAATGATCAATCAACACTGCTTCTACTGCATGGGAGAAGCTCACATTGTGGCTTGGTGTGGTATTTGCCAGTCCTTCCCGAGACTCATTTCCCCGTCCCCAGACCCTCTGGCAGCTACCAGATCTCTCCCAACTGATCCTCAGCTTTCCATACACTAAGGAGGGGTTTTCTTCATTACGGCACTTGGCAGCACTGTGTCCATCCTGACCACATCAATAGCAGAAGAATTGACCTTTCCCCCTTCACCTGGGTGGGATGGTGGCTCTAAGTGTGGGCTTCTCAATCGCCACAGTTTGAGGCTTCTTATTCCTGGAAGTCTTAACTCGGTCAACGGTACTTTGCAGCTCAGCTATCTGTTCGGTCAGGACCTGCATTTGTTGGGCAAGTTCCTCTCTGGTGCTCACCATCAGTACACTGGCTGTTTGCAGTGGTGTTGTGCTGTTTGGGCTTCCCAAAATTCACTGGCAGCCTGCCTTTCTTCCTCCTCTCTGACCTCTTTTATCAGCTGGGAGTAACTTGCGGGATGTTCCCGTCATTCTCTAAGCTGGAGATGAAGTAGAATCGGGTTCTGATACTGAGTTCCTCTTACAATTTGAGCCAGTCTGGTCTGATCCATCTGCTCAGCAGTCACTGCTCCCCTCATGACAGCTCTCTGAAGCAGTCTCTCCAGTCTCTGGATGTAGGCTGAAGCCTTCTCGCCCTTTTGCTGTCGGGAATTAAGGAACTTACAGTAGCTGTCTTCAGGGCCCTCTACGCTCCCAAAGGTGTGTTCAAGGGCCTCTAGGCAGTCCTTCACACTGACCCCAGGGTCAATGAGCTTCAGGGTGCGAATCACATCTAATGCTGGGCCGCCAAGGCTCTCTATGAGGCATCTTCGCTTCTCTGCATCTGGTATGGCCCACTCTTGCAGCATTTCAGTGGTATGCTCTAACCAGGGTTCAAACTCCTCCTCCCCAGCAAATAATCTTAACTTACGGCAAGAGTTTGATGCAGCATGGGACAGCATAGCCTTTTCCAATGTTTGCCCCAGAGCTTTTGTCCAATCATCAGCCGAGGCTGCAGCCTCTGAGCTAGAAGCTGCTGAGCCAGGGCCCAACAAACCTGACATATTAGCCATTATACAAACAGCAATTTCCTCAAAATATAAGCACAAACAAAATATAAATTGTTTCCCAATGTAGTGGATCATTCAACAGGTGCTTGCGAGGGGTACTGACCCAGGGATCCTGGACGAGCCCCCAAAAATGTAACCCTTCTGCCCATCAGAGTTGGCAGCAACAAGGGCTGGGTTCAATATCTAGGGGATTCATTCCAATAACACAATGCAAACCGGCTCGAGCCCCCACCCAGTGACCTGGGACAAATATATACCACCCCCACTGGGCGCCTCCAAGAGGCAATACTTCCCCTCTCGCAAGCACATAGTCTGAGTGTAGCAAAAAGCCTTTTAATAACAGAGAGAAACAATGTGGCATTATGTTGGGGAAACACCACCAACAGGATTCGTAACACAACCCATGAGCAAAAAACCCACCCCAAGCAAATTGGGGCATGTCCTTTCCCTTTGGTTCTTGAGTCCAGCAACCCGAAATCACCCAAAGTCCCAAAAGTCCAATGACCCAAAAGTCTCTGTCCCTGGTCAGGGAAGCCCCAGAGTTCGAAAGTTTATCTGCAGAGCTTTACCTCCCAACCTGGGTGGAGATGGGGGGGGAAGAGAGGTAAGGGGCACCTTACATGATCTGAAGCTGACCGCCCCACAGCTCCATAGGCCTTCTCTCCGCTCCTCCAGTCGCCCCACAAACTGCTTCGCTCCACTCCGCTCCGCTCCCCACAAACTGCTCCACCAGCTAGCCCACGAACTGCTCCGCGTCCCACAAGCAGCTCCCACCGTCCTATGAACTGCTCCACCAGCCTGTCCACAAGGCACTCCAGCTGTCCCACAAACTGCTCCACAATATATCTTCAGACTCCCCCACTACTTAACACAACGCTCAGTGATTTCGGCTCTTAGGTGAATTCAGCTTGTAGTAGGAAAGCCTCAGTGCTGGTGCACCATTAGCCCAAAATGAGCTCAGCAGCCTGTAACTAGACTCCTAAGGGAATCAAAATTAGCTCTGATATTCCACAGTGGAGAGAGAAGAAAATGCAATTAACATGTAAGGCTCTCACCCAGGAGCCCATACCACCAAGTATTAATACTTGTCCCCAGCCTCTCTCTATTCACAGAGTTTTGGAACCCATGTCCCTTGCCTAGTGAGTGCTACTTAGTTGATGGTGAGTCCCTCCATCATAACAAAAGGCCAAGTACAGTTCCAAGCACAATTCCCATAATCAGGGTAATAACAATTTATTCTTTCTGCCCCAATAACAGAGACACTGGGGATCCCACAGCAGCCAAAGTGACCATTTGGGCAGCTATGGCCTCATTCTAGGCAGGGTGGGTGTGCCTATGCAAATGAGATCAGCCCCTGAAGTTCTTTTCCACAACTTGCCACACCTCATCACCAGATGTCAGGGTGGAGCTCATCCTGACACTGCTTACACCTGTATTCTTCCTGAAACCTCACATCTGCAGAGGAATGTAGACTCCAGTCCCTCGATGTGTGATGAGCTTTGGCCTTTTACCTGCGGAGAACAGGACCAATCAGTAAGTCTCCAAGACTGTTCATTGTGATAGCAGAGAGAGTCGAGGGCACGCCATCTCCACCCAGACAATTTCTAAAGGGATATCCAGCTGCATCCAACTCTGCTCTCAGCTGTCAAACCTCCCTCCCCCTAGAGGGGTACGAGCTCACTTCATTAGATGGCAAGCAACAACCCTGGCGGCCCTTCAGGATGTCCCCTTCCTGGACATCTGTAAAGCTGCTACTTGAAGTTCCATCCACCCATTCTCAAAACACTGTGCCCTGGTGCAGGACTCAGCTGCTGATGCTTCATTTGGGGTAGTGGTCCTCTGCTCAGCCGTACCGTCCTCATCCTCACACCCTCCTCAGACTTAGGGACTGCCTGTCAATCACCCCCAGTGGAATACAATGGGGACCACCACACAAAGAAGAAGAGGGCATTACTTACATGTAACTTGGAGGTTCTTTAAGATTTGTGGTCCTTGTCTATATTTAACTACTCGCCCTCCTTCCCATCTGCTTTGGATCCTATCTGTTTTGCAGTGGAGAAGGAACTGAAGAGGCAGTCGGTCCACCCCACCCCACAGTTGGAAGCACTGAGTTGAGCCAGGGTGCATGCACCAACCAATGGATGCTATTTTCAAAATTCTCTGATGCCAGGCACATGGTGCACATGTGTACCTGCACAGTGGAATATAGACAAGGACCGCACATCTCAAAGAACCTCCTGATTTTCAAAGGCCCAGTAAAAAGTGCACAGCACCCTCCTGACCCAGTGTGCTGAGCCCTTCTGTACCCATCTGTGGATGCTGAGCCTGTGGGGGTGGTCTGGCCTCAGTGTCAGCATGATCCATGTTCTGCAGATTTTTAATTATTTCACTTCTGAAAACTCCAACCCCAGCAGCATCTGTGGAAGACCTGGTGCAGTCGCTTGGACATTGCTATAGCTGGTTGAGTATTAGCAGTGGAGAAGTGCGCTGTGAAGTACCTCATTGTAGCCCCACTTGTAAAAACAAGCACCCTGTGATTTTTAAAGTTGGAGATTCTCTTTTCTGAGGGTGTCGTGTGGCATTAATTTTTGTGGTTTTATGCATGCAGCTCAGCAATGCTAACTCCATGCTACTGTAGCACACTGTGTTTGAATAGACGTAAGGAATGACTATTTTCTTGTAATATCTCGTAATTACTGGACAGCTGTAATTACACAGAAGTAATGACAGGTTTCAGAGTAGCAGCCGTGTTAGTCTGTATTCGCAAAAAGAAAAGGAGGACTTGTGGCACCTTAGAGACTAACAAATTTATTTGAGCATAAGCTTTCGTGAGCTACAGCATCTGATGAAGTGAGCTGTAGCTCACGAAAGCTTATGCTCAAATAAATTTGTGCCACAAGTCCTCCTTTTCTTTTCACAGAAGTAATGGTGTGCAGTTCTGCAAGTACAGAGCTGAGTATTGAATTTTCTTCAGAATATTGACTTGTTTATTTGCAATGCTTCAACTGATAAACAGAACCAGCCAATTTTCAAGATATTTAGAATCGGGGGCAGAAAGGGACACAATAAATTGGTAACAAAATGATTAGGGGGTCTTTAATTTACATCCAAGAGTTTTAAAAGAGCTAGCTGAGGAGCTTACTGGTCCATTAATGATGATATTCAATAGGTTTTGGAACAAAGGGAAAGATCCAGAAGAGTGGAAGAAAGCTAATATTGTGCTAATATTTAAAAGCAACTCAAGTAATTATAGGCCTGTCAGTCTGACATTGATCCTGGGCAACATAATGGAGCAGTTGATATGGGACTCAATTCAATAAAGAATTAAAGGAAGGTAATATAATTAATGCCAATCAAAATAGGTTTGTTGAAATTAGATCCTGTCAAACTAACTTGATATCTTTTTTTGATGAGATTTATGAGTTTGACTGATAAAGATAATAGTGTTGAAGTAATACACTTAGAATTCTGTAAGGCATTTGATTTAGTACTATATGACATTTTCATTAAAAAATTAAAAAGACATAACTTTAACATGGCATATAAAATCATAGAATCATAGAATATCAGGGCTGGAAGGGACCTCAGGAGGTCATCTAGTCCAACCCCCTGCTCAAAGCAGGACCAATCCCCAATTAAATCATTCCAGCCAGGGCTTTGTCAAGCCTGACCTTAAAAACTCCAAAGGAAGGAGATTCCACCACCTCCCTAGGTAACCCATTCCAGTGCTTCACCACCATCCTACTGAAAAAGTTTTTCCTAATATCCAACCTAAACCTCCCCCACTGCAACTTGAGACCATTACTCCTTGTTCTGTCATCTGCTACCACTGAGAACAGTCTAGAGCCATCCTCTTTGGAACCCCCTTTCAGGTAGTTGAAAGCAGCTATCAAATCCCCCCTCATTCTTCTCTTCCGCAGACTAAACAATCCCAGTTCCCTCAGCCTCTCCTCAGAAGTCATGTGCTCCAGTCCCCTAATCATTTTTGTTGCCCTGCACTGGACACTTTCAATTTTTCCACCTCCTTCTTGTAGTGTGAGGCCCAAAACTGGACACAGTATTCCAGATGCGTCACCAATGTTGAATAGAGGGGAACGATCACGTCCCTCGATCTGCTGGCAATGCCCCTACTTATACATCCCAAAATGCCATTGGCCTTCTTGGCAACAAGGGCACACTGTTGACTCATATCCAGCTTTTCATCCACTGTAACCCCTAGCTCCTTTTCTGCAGAACTGCTGCCTAGCCTCTCGGTCCCTAGTCTGTAGCAGTGCATGGGAGTCTTCTGTCCTAAGTGCAGGACTCTGCACTTGTCCTTGTTGAACCTCCTCAGATTTCTTTTGGCCCAATCCTCTAATTTGTCTAGGGCCCTCTGTATCCTATCCCTACCCTCCAGCGTATCGACCACTCCTCCCAGTTTAGTGTCATCTGCAAACTTGCTGAGGGTGCAATTCACGCCATCCTCCAGATCATTAATGAAGATATGCGAACTCCAGTTCCGTTGTTTCACTCTGGAAAGGCGTTTTGTGGTACAGAGTGTGTAAAAGCAGAAGCACTCGCTCGCTCAGTGTTGCACCAGGAAACCATACACACTTTGGGAGTGGCGCTGGGTAGATCTGAAGCAGATTTAAAGTCTTTAGGGTATGTCTAAACTACGAAATTAGGTTGAATTTATAGAAGTCGATTTTGTAGAAAGCGGTTTTATACAGATGATTGTGTGTGTCCCCACACAAGTGCTCTAAGTGCATGTAGTCAGCGGAGTGTGTCCACAGTACCGAGGCAACCGTCGACTTCTGGAGCGTTGCACTGTGGGTAGCTAGCCCACAGTTCCCGTAGTCTCCGCTGTCCATTGGAATTCTGGGTAGAAATCCCAGTGCCTGATGGGGCTAAAACATTGTCTTGGGTGGTTCTGGGTACATATCGTCAGGCCCCCGTTCCCTCCCTCCCTCCGTGAAAGCAAGGGCAGACAATCATTTTGCGCCTTTTTTCTTGGGTTACCTGCGCAGACGCCATACCACGGCAAGCATGGAGCCAACTCAGCTAACCGTCACCCTATGTCTCCTGGGTGCATTGCTACACAGCAGCAAATTGCCTTTTGGCAGCAGACAGGGCAGTATGACTGGTAGCCATCGTCGACGTAGTCCTGGGTGCTCTTTTAATCGGGCGCCTGATCAAACATGGGAGTGACTCAGCCAGGTCATTTCCTTTATTTCGTCTCGTGGCGATTCAGTCCTACCAGCAGTGTGCTGTCTTTTAACCTCCAGCCAGCAGAAGATGATGGCTAGTCGTCATACTGCACTGTCTTCTGCCGAGCACCCAGGAGATGATGACGGCTAGCGGTCGTACTGCACAGTCTGCTGCCAGCAAGATGTATAAAGATAGATGAAGTAGCTCAAAACAAGAAATAGACCAGATTTGCTTTGTATTCATTTTCTCCTCCTTCCCTCTGTGAAATCAACGGCCTGCTAAACCCAGTTTTGAGTTCTATCCTTGAGGGGGCCATTCAGTTTCTCCCAAAGCCACCCCCTTCGTTGATTTTAATTCCCTGTAAGCCAACCCTGTAAGCCATGTCGTCAGTCGCCCCTCCCTCCTTCAGGGCAATGGCAGACAATTGTTCCGCCCCTTTTTTCTGTGCGGACGCCATACCACGGCAAGCACGGAGCCTGCTCAGATCACTTTGGCAATTAGGAGCACATTAAACACCACGCGCATTATCCAGCAGTATATGCAGCACCAGAACCTGGCAAAGCGATACCGGGCGAGTAGGCGACGTCAGTGCGGTGACGTGAGTGATGAGGACATGGACACAGACTTCTCTCAAAGCATGGGCCCTGGCAATGTGGGCATCATAGTGCTAATGGGGCAGGTTCATGCGGTGGAACGCCGATTCTGGGCTCGGGAAACAAGCACAGACTGGTGGGACCGCATAGTGTTGCAGGTCTGGGACGATTCCCAGTGGTTGCGAAACTTTCGCATGCGTAAGGGCACTTTCATGGAACTTTGTGACTTGCTTTCCCCTGCCCTGAGGCACAAGAATACCAAGATGAGAGCAGCCCTCACAGTTGAGAAGTGAGTGACAAAAGCCCTGTAGAAGCTTGCAACGCCAGACAGCTACCGGTCAGTCGGGAATCAATTTGGAGTGGGCAAATCTACTGTGGGGACTGCTGTGATGCAAGTAGCCAACGTAATCAAAGATCTGCTGTTATCAAGGGTAGTGACCCTGGGAAATGTGCAGGTCATAGTGGATGGCTTTGCTGCAATGGGATTCCCTAACTGTGGTGGGGCCATAGTCGGAACCCATATCCCTATCTTGGCACCGGAGTACCTAGCTGGCGAGTACATAAACCGCAAGGGATACTTTTCAATAGTGCTGCAAGCACTGGTGGATCACAAGGGACGTTTCACCAACATCAACGTGGGATGGCCAGGAAAGGTACATGACGCTCGCATCTTCAGGAACTCTGGTCTGTTTCAAAAGCTGCAAGAAGGGACTTTATTCCCAGACCAGAAAATAACCGTTGGGGACGTTGAAATGCCTATAGTTATCCTTGAGGACCCAGCCTACCCCTTAATGCCATGGCTCATGAAGCCATACACAGGCAGCCTGGACAGTAGTCAGGAGCCGTTCAACTACAGGCTGAGCAAGTGCAGAATGGTGGTAGAATGTGCATTTGGACGTTTAAAGGCGCGCTGGTGCAGTTTACTGACTCGGTTAGACCTCAGCGAAACCAATATTCCCATTGTTATTACTGCTTGCTGTGCACTCCACAATATCTGTGAGAATAAGGGGGAGACATTTATGGCAGGGTGGGAGGTTGAGGCAAATCGCCTGGCTGCTGGTTTCGCACAGCCAGACACCAGGGCAGTTAGAAGAGCACAGGAGGGCGCTGTGCGCATCAGAGAAGCTTTGAAAACCAGTTTCATGACTGGACAGGCTACGATGTGAAAGTTCTGTTTGTTTCTCCTTGATGAAACCCACTGCCCCTTGGTTCACTCTACTTCCCTGTAAGCTAACCACCCTCCCCTCCTCCCTTCGATCACCGCTTGCAGAGGCAATAAAGTCATTGTTGCTTCACATTCATGCGTTCTTTATTCATTCATCACACAAATAGGGGGATAACTACCAAGGTAGCCCAGGAGAGAAGCACTGGGAGGGGTGGTAGAGGAGGGAAGGACAAGGCCACACAGCACTTTAAAAGTTTAAAACTTTAAAACTTATTGAATGCCAGCCTTCTGTTGCTTGGGCAATCCTCTGGGGTGGAGTGGCCAGGTGGCCGGAGGCCCCCCACCACGTTCTTGGGCGTCTTGGGTGAGGAGGCTATGGAACTTGGGGAGGAGGGCGGTTGGTTACACAGGGGCTGTAGCAGCGGTCTGTGCTCCTGCTGCCTTTCCTGCAGCTCAACCATACGCTGGAGCATATTGGTTTGATCCTCCAGCAGCCTCAGCATTGAATCCTGCCTCCTCTCATCACGCTGCCACCACCTTTCAGCTTCAGCCCTCTCTTCAGCCCGCCACTTACTCTCTTGAGCCCGCCACCTCTTCTCCCGGCATATTGTGCTTTCCTGCACTCTGACATTGTCTGCCTCCATGCATTCGTCTGTGCTCTGTCAGTGTGGGAGGACAGCATGAGCTCAGAGAACATTTAATCACGAGTGCTTTTTTTTCGCCTTCTAATCTTCACTAGCCTCTGGGAAGGAGAAGATCTTGTGATGATTGAAACACATGCAGCTGGTGGAGAAAAAAAAAAGAGACAGTGATATTTAAAAAGACACCTTTTCTAGAACAATGGCTACACTCTTTCACGGTAAACCTTGCTGTTAACATTACATACACAGCACATGTGCTTTCGTTCCAAGGTCGCATTTTGCCTCCCCCCACCACGTGGCTAGCCCCTCACCCCCCCCCCCACATGGCTAACAAGCCTGGTGTGGTAAAGTGTCCTACCATGGTGGACGGAATAAGGCTGCCCTCCCCAGAAACCTTTTGCAAAGGCTTTGGGAGTACATCCAGGAGAGCCGCAAATGCCAGGGCAAATTAATCTTTAAACATGCTTGCTTTTAAACCATGTATAGTATTTTAAAAGGTACACTCACCGGAGGTCCCTTCTCTGCCTGGCGGGTCCAGGAGGCAGCCTTGGGTGGGTTCGGGGGGTACTGGCTCCAGGTCCAGGGTGAGAAACAGTTCCTGGCTGTCAGGAAAACCGGTTTCTCTGCTTGCTTGCTGTGAGCTATCTACAACTTCATCATCATCATCTTCCTCGTCCCCAAAACCTGCTTCTATGTTGCCTCCATCTCCATTGAAGGAGTCAAACAACACGGCTGGGGTAGTGGTGGCTGAACCCCCTAAAATGGCATGCAGCTCATCATAGAAGCGGCATGTTTGGGGCTCTGACCTGGAGAGGCCGTTTGCCTCTCTGGTTTTCTGGTAGGCTTGCCTCAGCTCCTTAAGCATCCGATGAAGTGAGCTGTAGCTCACGAAAGCTCATGCTCAAATAAATTGGTTAGTCTCTAAGGTGCCACAAGTCCTCCTTTTCTTTTTGCAAATACAGACTAACACGGCTGTTACTCTGAAACCTGTCAGCTCCTTAAGTTTCACATGGCACTGCTTCGGGTCCCTGTCCTTCATTCCCTGGGGGATTTTGACAAATGTTTTGGCATTTCAAAAACTGGAACAGAGTTCTGATAGCACGGATTCCTCTCCCCATACAGCGATCAGATCCCATACCTCCCGTTCGATCCATGCTGGAGCTCTTTTGTGATTCTGGGACTCCATCATGGTCACCTCTGCTGATGAGCTCTGCATGGTCACTCTGCTGATGAGCTCTGGCCAGCGTGGCAAGCTGCAGGTGACCATGCAAACAAGAAACTGAAATTCAAAAGTTTGCGGGCCTTTTCCTGTCCACCTGGCCAGTGCATCTGAGTTGAGAGTGCTGTCCAGAGTGGTCACAATAGAGCAGTTTGGCATAGCTCCCGGAGGCCAATACCGTCTAATTGCGTCCACAGTACCCCAAATTCGACCCAGCAAGGCCGATTTAAGCGCTAATACACTTGCCAGAGGTGGATTAAAGAAATCGATTTTAAGAGCCCTTTAAGTTGAAAAAAAGGGCTTCATCGTGTGGATGGGTGCAGGTTTACATCGATTTAACGCTGCTAAATTCAACCTAAACTCCTAGTGTAGACCAGGGCTTTGTCACAAATATGGATGGATTATTTATTTTTGGGGGTTGCTTTGCAGTGCAGTTTTATTGGCTCCTAAATTCCAGCTCCAGAAGTTATCCCAGATGGCTTCTGTGTTTGAGTAGCCAAGACAGAAAGAGCAACTTGCCGTGCAAGGTGGGATTTGCATCTCCATTCTCCAAGGGGAAGGGAAATTGAGCCCACAAATTATTTTAAAAACAGAAAACTCCCAAACCCAGGTGTTCCCATCCTCTGCTGGCTGTGGTTGCCAAGCAGAGTGCAACAGGCTGTGAAATGTCTCCCAGAGCTCAATGGATCCAGTGCGAGCCACTCCAAAATATTAAAATGCTGTGCTTATTTTCCACTTGGCTGAGCAAGGAGGCGAGGCATAAAAGCAGAACCCCTCTGAAATCACCCTGACCTCACCTCCAGAGTCGCTCTTCTGTTGGTCTGTCTGCTTTGCTGTTGGAGTTCCAGCAGGATGGGAATGTCTGATTCCTGGCACCTGCCTTGTTTTTGTTCAATCTCTGCCTCTGCTTGGGCACCCCAGCTGATCAAATGAGGACTGATGGGTCACCTTTGCACCTTAGCCTACCAGGCTGGAAAAGGGGGAGCATTTTGGCAGCAGCTGGCAAGAGGTTGTAGCAGTTTACAGATGTGGACTCCGGCTCGACCCTTGCCTCACCTTTAGCAGCTGGGTGACATTCTGCCCCCAGGGCCTCTGAAATCAAGTGCATGTGTGCAGCCCAAGGAGGAAGCCTCAGGAGAAGTTTGCAAAGCAGTGGGCTATTCAGCAGCAGCAGGCGTGGAACTGCTGCCATGGGATGTGCTGCAGTGTAAAACGTTCTTACAAAGTCAGGACCTGCACTGGTGACCACAACAATCCACATAATTAGCCAAGTTGCTGAACGAAAGCAGTGACATTCACATGGGATAAATACAATCCTAGCTGGGGACCAGCCGATTTACATTCAGTTTTAGCCAGAGCAGGTCACTTGACCCAGTAGTTTGAAATTCCCAGAGCTCGAGCTGACTGAGAGCCAAGGCCTAGATCCAGAAAAGTACTTACCAGCCCCTTTGGGTGCTTATGTTCAACATGTAGGCACCACTGAGATCCCCAAGCCCCTACTCGGCTGCTGCCTAACTTTGTAGGCACCTAAAGTCCAGAGGGGCTCAATTTCTACCATTCATGTCCCTTGGCACCCAAGTTTTTGCCAGTGAGCATGTGCATGGCTGCTTCAGTCTAGGCACCTGCATGCCTATATCGCCCCTTAGCCTGAGTGGGACGCTCAGACTGGGTGTTCCCCTGCCTGTCTCGCCCAGCGGGAGGTATTCTCAGAACATCCCTGAACCCACATCAAATGGTCAGAGGAGAAGGTAAAGGTTTCAGGCTTGTAGCTTTTAGCCCAGTGGTTAGGGCTCTCCCCCAGGATGTGGGAGACACTTGGTTCATTCCCCCTCTGCTTATCATGGGGAAGGAACTTGAACTTGGGTCTCCCCTCACTCAGGCGCAGGCCCTGGGCTGGGTATGCTGGAGCAGGGCTCTGTGTCTCTCCTGTTGGAACAAACCTAGCTAGTTAGTCTCTGTGAGATGGACAGCTGAGCTCTCAGGGCACAGCTACCATTCGGAAGCTTCAGAGGCTCTCGGAACATGTCCCCGTGTCTGTCTGTCCAAGGGCACGCTTTATGGGGAAGTGTTTAAGCTGCAGGGGATGTTCAAGGACAAGCTAGCCGGATCTGGGGCATTGCTATCAGCCCTGTCCAAAATAAACACCAGGAGGCTGTGATGTCCCCCTGGAGTTGGTGCTTTGGACTTTTAACCCTAGAAACAAATCCTGCTTTCAGGGCATAAGTGAAATGAGTCCTGGGGTTTCAGTGCCTCCCCGGTGGGGATCTGTGCATGCCACTGACACATTGCGTAGTGTGGCAGAGCTCGTGCCAGGCTGGGGTCGAGTGGCCCATGGCTGAGTAGTGCGGGTGCTGCAGGTCAGGGGAACGGCTTAGCAGAGCGGCAGGGGCTCAGCACTAGAGCCGCTGGAGCACTGCCCTGCAGGACCGCTGGGCCACAACGGAGTGCGCACCCCCTGCAGACCTGCCCTGGGCTGGCACGAGTGCAGCCTCACCCTCAGGCCCACAACATGCTGCGTGAAAACCAAAGTAATGGAACCAGCCACCTGCCAGGGGCTGGGCTTGGGAGCCACCTTGAGCCCCCCCAGCAGTGGGGGCCAAGAGTGCACTGGGCCAGCTGTGGGACAAGCTGTTAGTGGCATTGCAGTGTCTGAGGAGACTGGCTGGCCAGGTGGGGGGCGGGATGGCAGGCTCACTGCTTGGAGTCAGACGATGATGGGCAGGGGTGATCACTGGTCTCCGAATAAGGGCCACTCTGAGCCCCGGCCAGAAAAGAGACTGGCCCAGATGTTTCCCGAGCTGGGAAGAGCCATTGGCAGAGCAAGTGGGGGCTAATTTACCCCCAGGGGAGAAATTAAACTCAGTTTAGTATAGGCAACGCGTGGGTAATGGTTCTCCTACTCACCCAGGACTGAGCATCACCTGGTTACCCCCTGCCTGAGGGAGACCTGCGTGCGGTAGCTGGAGCTTAGCTCCCTCACACCACCAGCCTTTCAGCCACTCCAGCGTCCTCCTGCGAGCTATGCCAGCCTGGCTTTGCCTCGCAGATTAACAATAGCTGCACTGCACCTGCCGCGACGCAGCCGCCTGCCTGCTATAAAGTTCCGTTTACCGCCAGTGGCTTCAAAGGCTTGCAGTTGTCTGGTTCTACACAGCCTGTTCTGGGGTGGGGCCGGGGTAGACAAGTGCACCTTGCATTACATCAGCAGGAAGAGCTGGGCAGCCCGCAGCATACGCGAGACGTGGGTCCCAGTAATCTCTGCGGAATATTATGACTATCTTGATGGAAACCTGGCTCTGACCGTCGACTCTGATTTCTGACTGTGGCCCTGACCCTTGGTTCCTATTCCTGGCTTCTGACGCCTGCTCCCACCACTAGGTGTTGACACACCAGTGCCCTTGGGCAACGCTTTGCCAGCTGGGCTGGTCTTGGTGAAACCCAGTGGGGACTTCCCCCGGGTTGCTGCGTGTAGATGAGCTCAGTGGGTAGTGGACTCAGGTGCTCTGAGCAGCTCGTGTCTGGGGTGGGTTTCTCTCCATGGCCTCTGGAAGTGGAGACACCAGAACACTTCACAAAGGCCAAAGGGTCAGAAACCTCGAGCAATGTCTGTGCGTTCCCAGTCCCCCGAACCCTACTATGCCTGCCCTAGAACAAAGATGTGGTCTTCACCCAACATGAGGGGCAGTCCGAGGGAAAACAAGGCAGCTGGTAGTTTTCACAAAAGTCATCCCCATGGTCCTGAATGAACAAAACCGGCCCCAGGACTGAGCCTTGGGGCACTCTGCTTGATACCGGCTGCCAACTAGACATGGAGCAATTGATAAGCTGTTGAGCAGGCTTTATGGGGAAGTATTTAAGCTGCAGGGGATGTTCAAAGACAAGCCAGCCGGATCTGGGGTACCTGATTACCTGTTGAGCCCGATGACCTAGCCAGCTTTCAACTACCTTATAGTGCATTCATCCAGCCCATACTTCTTTAACTTGCTGGCAAGAATACTGTGGGAGACTGTATCAAAAACTTTGCTAAAGTCAAGGAATAACATGTCCAGGGACTGAGGTGAGGCTGACTGGCCTGTAGTTCCCAGGATCCTCCTTCTTTCCTTTTTTAAAGATTGGCACTACATTAGCCTTTTTCCAGTCGTCTGGGACCTCCCCCGATCGCCATGAGTTTTCAAAGATAATGGCCAATGGCTCTGCAATCACATCCGCCAACTCCTTTAGCACCCTCAGATGCAGCGCATCTGGCCCCATGGACTTGTGCTTGTTCAGCTTTTCTAAATAGCCCCGAACCACTTCTTTCTCCACAGAGGGCTGATCACCTCCTCCCCGTACTATGCTGCCCAGCGCAGCAGTCTTGGAGCTGAACTTGTTCGTGAAGACAGAGGCAAAAAAAGCATTGAGTACATTAGCTTTTTCCACATCCTCTGTCACTAGGTTGCCTCCCCTGTTCAGTAAGGGGCCCACACTTTCCTTGACTTTCTTCTTGTTGCTAACATACCTGAAGAAACCCTTCTTGTTACTCTTAACATCTCTTTCTAGCTGCAACTCCAGGTGTGAATTGGCCTTCCTGATTTCACTCCTGCATGCCTGAGCAATATTTTTATACTCATTCCTGGTCATTTGTCCAATCTTCCACTTCTTTTTTGTGTTTAAGATCAGCAAGGATTTCACTGTTAAGCCAAGCTGGTCGCCTGCCATATTTACTATTCTTCCTACACATCGGGATGGTTTGTTCCTGTAACCTCAATAAGGATTCTTTAAAATACAGCCAGCTCTCCTGGACTCCTTTCCCCTTCATGTTATTCTCCCAGGTAATAAGGAGAAAGGTTACAAGTGGAGTTCCTGAGGGATTGGTCTTGGACCAATCTTATTTAATGTTTTGGTTAACGACCTTGGCACAAACAGAGGGAGTGTGCTAATAGCATTTGTAGATGACACAAAGTTGGGAGCTATTGTAAATATAGGAGGAGGTCTGGAATATCATACAAGAACATCTGGATGACCTTGAAAACTGGATTAACAGAAATGGGCTGAAATGTAATAGTGCAAAGTGAAAGGTCATGCACTTAGGGACTAACAACAGGAATTTTTGCTATCAGCTGGGGACTTATCAGTTGGAAGCGACAGAGGAGGAGAAAGACCTGGGTGTATTGGCTTATCACAGGACAGCTATGAGCTGCAAACATTGTGTGGCCGTGAAAAAGGCTAGTGTGGTTCTAGGATACATCAGGTGAGGTATTTCCAGTAGAGACAGTGAAGTATTAATACCATTATACAAGGCACTGCTGAGACCTCATCTAGAATACTGTGTGCCGTTCTGGTCTCTCATCTTCAAGAAAGATTAATTCAAACTGGAACAGGTGCAGAGAAGGGCTACTAGGATGATCCGAGGAATGAAAACTGTTTCTAACCCTCAGAGGAGTGAAAGTTCTGGAACAGCCTTCCAAGGGGAACAGTGGGGGCCAAAAAATCTAACTGGCTTCAAGACTGAGCTTGATAAGTTTATGGAGGGGATGGTATGATGGGACTGCCTACAATGGCAAGTAGCTGATCTGCGACTGCTAATAAGCAAATATCTCTAACGCCTGGAGATGAGATGGGCTCTGAGTTCTACAGAGAATTCTTTTCAAGCTATCTAGCTGGTGGGTCTCGCCCACATGCTCAGTGTCTAACCGATCACCATATTTGGGATGAGAAGAAATTTTCCACGGGTTAGATTGGCAGAGACCCGGGGGGGGGGGGGGGGGTTCACCTTCCCTGCAGCATGGGGCATGGGTCACTGGCAGGTTTAAACCAGTGTAAATGGTGGATTCTCTGTAACTTGCAGTCTTTAAACCATGATTGAGGACTTCAGTGACCCAGCCAGAGGTTAGAGGTCCATCACAGGAGTGCGTGGGTGAGGTTCTGTGGCCTGCGCTGAGCAATGGGTCAGACAGATGATCATGATGGTCCCTTCTGGCCCTAAAGTCTATGAGTATCTCCGCCAAGCCCCTTTAGGTGGGGTTGCCACTGGCAGCATCCTGCTTCACTTGTGCCTTAGGTCCTCTCTGACTGGCAATGGGAATTGTCCCAGGCTCTTCCTTGGAGACAGTCAGAGTGTCAGCACAAGGAGTTTGGATAGCGGCTGGCACTGACAATGTGGGGACACAGTGGCTGTGCTGTTGTGGAGTGCACCACTGGGCAGGTGAGCAACTCTGAGAAGGTTGTTTCTGGGCATGTGGAGCTGACATAAATATAAAGGGAATTGTAACCACCTGTCTGTGTACAGGGCTATAAAATCCCTCCTGGCCAGAGGCAACATCCGGTTACCTGTAAAGGGTTAAGAAGCTCAGCTAACCTGGCTGGCACCTGACCCAAAGGACCAACAAGGGAACAAGATACTTTCAACAGCCTCCTTCTCCAGCTGGGCCAAGGCTTGCTTCTCTCTCATTCGAATTTCTGCCAGTTTTTGTTCATGTTCCAGCTGCAGGCCGACTCTCAGGGCTTGCAGTTTCATTGCTTCTGCAGCGTCTTTAGCACCAGCTAAGGGCTGTGCTCCTGCCTCCTGATCACTGGCCATTAACAGATCTCTCAGTGCTTGATTCGTAGCTTTCTTTCTAAAGCTTATCCCCTTTTCTGAACACAAACGTTCCAGGGCTTTTTTGCCAAGGCCTCGTATGCTCTTTGCTCACCCATTGCAGCTGCTCTTTAACCAACCCAACTCTCAATACCAAAATCCAAATCTGGATAGCGTGGGGTTCTGACCCAAAGTTTAATTGACCTGGTTCTGTGGATCCAAGCACGACTACGCCACTGTAACGATGCTGGTTCTGGCAGGACCCAACGGAGAGGGCCAATTCAGGACAAATTGCTTCAAGCAGGGCAGTTACAGCCCAAGGCTGGGGCTTCTATGCACACCAAGGCAAACCAAACCAGCCAGACAGAAGACTTTGGGTTTACCCCACTGGCTAACCACAAGTCACACAAGCAATTCCCTTAGACACTCCAGTTTCCCAGTATCACCACCAGGGTCACTCGTTATGGGGATGAATGGTTATGAAAACCAATACTCCAGTAAAAGAAAAAAGGGTCTCTCGATCCCAAAGGACCAAGCCTCAGACCCAGGTCACTATACAAATCAGATCTTACCCACAAATCATTCTGTTACCAGTCTTTTAGAATCTAAAATCTAAAGGTTTATTCATAAAAGGAAAAGGATAGAGATGAGAGCTAGAACTGGTGAAATGGAATCAATGACATCCAGTGATGGCCAAGTTCTTGGTTGAGGCTTGCAGCAGTGATGGAATAAACTGCAGGTTCAAATCAAGTCTCTGGAGAACATCCCCAGCTGGGATGGGTCTTCAATCCTGGTTCATACCTTCAAGAGTTCCATCCTGTCATGTTTCTCAGCAAGATGCTGTCTGAGAGGGAAAGCCACTGGTCAATCAGTGAAAAGGAATGTTACGCCATTGTCTACGCTCTGGAAAAGCTACACCCATACGTTTGGGGACGGTGTTTCCACCTGCAAACCGACCATGCTGCGCTACAGTGGCTTCATACCGCCACGGGAAATAACAAAAAACTTATTCGGTGGAGTTTAGCTCTCCAAGATTTTGATTTCAACATCCAACACATCTCAGGAGCTTCTAACAAAGTGGCTGATGCACTTTCCCATGACAGTTTCCCAGAATCAACTGGTCCAAATTGTCCTTAAGATGTGGGAAATATTGTTAGTCTTTATATAGTTAGTAGTATATTTAGAGATGCATGTGTCTTATTAACTCTGTTTTCTCCTAGAGCTCCAGGAAGAAATCACAGCCAGTGTTTCATCCCATCTGTGATTTGGGGGGCATGTCATAAATATAAAAGGAAGGGTAACCACCTTTCTGTATACAGGACTATAAAATCCCTCCTGGCCAGAGGCAACATCCTGTTACCTGTAAAGGGTTAAGAAGCTCGGCTAACCTGGCTGGCACCTGACCCAAAGGACCAATAAAGGAACAAGATATTTTCAAACCTTGGGCAGGGGGCGAGGAAGGCTTTTGTTTGTGCTCTTTGTTTACATGTTTGTTCTCTCTTGGGACTGAGAGAGGCCAGACAGAAATCCATCTTCTCCAACCCATCCTAATCCAAGTCTCCAATATTGCAACCAGTCACTCCTTGATCTGCACAAGCTGGCAACTGACAAGAATGACCCTCATTTGTGTGATTTCATTGAAGTAAGGTAAATAGGTAAGCCAGGCAAGGCGGATTAGTTTATCTTTTGTTTTATGTGAATTTTCCCTGTGTTAAGAGGGAGGTTTATTCCTGTTTTCTGTAACTTTAAGGTTTTGCCCAGAGGGGGATCCTCTGTGTTTTGAATCTGATTACCCTGTAAAGTATTTTTCATCCTGATTTTTACAGAGGTGATTCTTTTACCTTTTCTTTAATTAAAATTCATCTTTTAAGAACCTGATTGATTTTTCATTCTTCTTAAGATCCAAGGGTTTGGGTCTGTGTTCACCTGTACAAATTGTCAAGGATTATTATCAAGCCTTCCCCAGGAAAGGGGATGTAAGGCTTGGGGGGATATTTTGGGGAGAAGAAGTCTCCAAGTGGGCTCTTTCCCTGTTCTTTGTTTAACACGCTTGGTGGTGGCAGCATAGGGTTCAAGGACAAGGCAAAGTTTGTACCTTGGGGAAGTTTTTAATCTAAGCTGGTAAGAATAAGCTTAGGGGGTCTTTCATGCAGGTCCCCACATCTGTTCCCTAGAGCTCAGAGTGGGGAAGGAACCCTGACAGGAGTCCAGCATGGATACACTCTATTTGGATACTGTGCAGTGATAACAAACTGCAGCAGACCAGGAAAACCTCCCTGCTGGGGCTGTTCCTGGGCTCCCAGGTCCCCTTCTGAGAACAGAGCTGCCTGTGAGGCTGAGATCCTTGTATGGAAGCAGCCATATAAATGCAAACTCTCCTGCTAAATTATTGTTCCCCTCTTTAATGCTGGGGCTAGTGCCATGAGCTGTTTGCCAGGCCTCTCTCAATGATAACAAGATTCCTGGTAGTGCAGGTGCTTGTGTCGTTTGAAAGCTGTTCAGTGGTGGGCAACCCCCCAGAGCAGCAGAGGTCTTGCGTGTCTGTTTATTCACAGCACTTTGGGCTGCAAATCTCTCACACAGACTCATTTCCAGTCTTTCCTAGGTAGGGCAGGGCTGGAGGGAGCCAGAGACCAGCTTCAGTCTCGGACACACATTACTGCAGTGAGGAGCTGTGGGGAGAAGCAGAAATGACAGTGCTGGGCCCTGCTCTCCTGACTGTATGGACCCCCGTCCAGTGCAAGGAGCGACCGTGCGATCGGTTCCTATTTTCCTCAAACTCCTGCCCTTGGCCCTGGCTCAGACAAGACAAGCAGTTGAGTTGTCATCACAATCCCCTTTCCCTTTGCTCAGGGTTATTGCTAAAAATAGCAAGCTTTTAACGAAGAGCAGCACTGCAGAGCTTTCAGCAGGATGGCCCGGCAAGGTGCTTGGCCCCAGAGAATATAGTGGGGGAGAGGGAGAGCAAGCAGCAAAGAGGTACTGTCTGTGCAGACCTGCCTCTGATAACTCCAGGGGAAAAGTCACCCCATCTCCTGGTGTTCAATCTCAGACGCAGGCAGCAGGCTGGGTGCATGGCTGGGCCCCAGGTTGGGTCTCAGCCAGCTGGCTGGGCAGCAGGAGGTGCCATGCGAGGGGGCTTGCTGGATGGATTTAAAGGGTTGTCCAGCTGGCTGGGTGAGGTGTTAATCTGCAAAAGGAGAAAGGAGTCTTAGGTGCTTCCTTGGAATCCCTGGGAGGTGGATGGAGTGAATTCACCCTAGGGCTTGGGGATCTGCCTGTCTCTGCTGGGGATTTCAAAGATCTGGGGGGACGGGGAGGGAGGGACAGTTCTGTAGCTAAACAGAAATTTACCAGGGCCAAACTCTGGAGTCAGGAGTCCATGGGGCCCTCTCCAAGGGAAAAAGACAGTAAAATGGTCAATGTCCTGCTGTCCTGAGCCCTAGTCGAGTGCGCCCTCACCATCGGCGGCGTGGGGAGTCCCTCCAGGTCGTAACAGGTACGAATACACGCGGTGATCCAGTTGGAGAGCTGCTGAGTGGAGATCAGCTGATCTTCCATGAGTTCGGCCGAGGCTATGAACAGCTGTGAAGACTTCCTGAATGGTTTTGTACATTCCAGGTAAAAAGCCAGAGCCTGTCTCACATCCAGCATGTGGAGGTGGTGCTCCTTACTGGACGTGTGGGGTTTGGGACAGAGCACTGGCAGGAAAATGTCCTGGCCCACGTGGTAGGTGGAGACCACCTTAGGGAGGAACGAAGGATGTGGTCGGAGCTGGACCTTATCTTTATGGAACACCGTGTACGGGGGTTCGGAGGTCAGGGCCCGGAGTTCTGAGACCCGTCTAGCAGACGTTTTCGCCACCAGGAAGTCTACCTTCCACAAGAGTTGTGACCCGGAGCATGTAGCTAGCGGTTCAAATGGGGGTCCAGTTAACCTGGCCAGCACCAAGTTCAGGTCCCACTGTGGGACTGGGGGCCTAACATATGGGAAGAGGCAATCCAAACCCTTAAGGAATCAGCCAGTCATGGCATGAGAGAATATTGTGTGACCCTGCACTGGTGGGTGGCAGGCCGATATGGCTGCCAAGTGCACCTTGACGGACGAGGGCGCTAGGCCCTGGGCTCTAAGATGCAGGAGGTGGTCTAATATAAGCTGGATTGGAGCAGCCACAGGTGAGATGCCCTGATCAGCAGCCCACCGGGAAAACTGAGACCATTTCGCCAGGTAGGCCTGACATGTGGGGGGCGTGGCTGCATTTTAGTGGTGGGCAGGATGATTTTGACATTTCAGGTCAGAGTTTCAATGAAACTCTGATGCAGATTTTCAGCCACTTAGCACAATTGTGCCAGGTGTTTCAAGGGCTCAGCAACCAATGTGCTGGGCTTTCTTGGAAATCTGGCCATTACAGCGCTTTGGACTCTTTGGGGCTGAATGGCTGAGATGGAAATCGACGTTCATTGTGAATGGCTGGCTTGATAGGGAGCAAAGTAAAAGCCTCCTCATCAGCAACAGGAGGTTCAAATCCTGCTGCTGGCAGATGCAAGAGCAGAGCATGGGCAGGGGCCCATACCATACCAAAGGCTGCCGGGCGGAATATCCTGTAAGCAACGGGGGAAAGGCTGATAAATGCTTTAGCTGCTGAGTCACTTTGAGCCTGCTCACTCTCAACTCCATTTGGCCTCGGTGAGAGTTGATGGTGCCTAGCACCGGCTCACGTCCATGGTGAATACAGGGTCTTCTGCAGGGGAGGGGATAGCACAGCCATGCACCTCCCGAGCTTTCTGGTGGGAGACAACAGGTTCTCACAGTGGCCACATTCATCTGCCGAATGGCCGGTCATGTGTGAAGGGAGCCCCCTGGGGATAACATGGCCATCTGGCGACGCACAGCCCTTTGCGCTCATGCAAAGCGGGCACATTTAGCAAGGACAAAATGGAACAGGGGCCTAGAGATGCAGGTGCCTGCTAGGATCTGCTGCTTCACTTTGCTAAAGTAGGTCATGCCATGAACTTGAAGGATGTGTCTGGTCAAGCTAAAAATACAGGCTCAGCACAGCGTTTTTATACAGCAGCTGCTGAAAGTTGCTGGCACTGCTCTGCCCAGGCCTGAGGGTGGGTTCCTGGGCTCACACCAGCTGGCAGATAGCTAGGAGCGCTGCGGAGGGAGAGACGGGCACCACTCACTGCACAACAGTGACCCCTTCGGGCACCCACTGGGCCAAATGGGGGGGGACTGCAGGGGGGGCCCTGGAGAACTAGACTGAGCCCTCCCAGATTCAGGTCACTTTGTGACCAACCCAGGGCAAGCAGGTAACAGACTAGCGCATTGCTTGCCCTCCCTTACAGGCCCCATCCTGACAGGCTGCCTCAAGACCTCCGGGCTCCCTGCTCCATGCTTTAATCCCCAGGGTGCTCCCTTGGCAAAGAGTAATGCCCTGTGCCCCAGGGTGGCATTTCGGCTGGTGTTCTGCCGAGGGGGACTGACACAGGAGGTGCCATTTCTGTTTGCTGTCATCTCTTTTATTTGTTTTGTAATTTGATTACTTTAGGAAACTGGAAACCTGCATTTGAAACAGGGAGGACTGGGTTGACGTCTGCCCTGAGTGCGGGGGCTGGTGTGCAGAGCTGTAGACAAATGGTGACAGCTGGAGTTTTTAGTCTTTCATGGTTTACTGCTGAATTTTCCGAAGTGGCCCCCGTGCTGGGGAGCCCAACGCAGAACCCCCGGGCTGCGCTTGCTGTGTCAGGGGTCCTGAAACCGCCTCAGCCATGGGCGAAATGCTAGACCTGACTCAGGGAGCAGCAGTCGCAGGTGTGTAATTTAGGTGTGTCGACAGATGGTGAGCTGCAGCTGTGGCCGAGAGCGCTCTATTGCCTTTGGGACTGGCAAGAAGCATGTGAGCTCTCACTTGGTCACCTTGAGGTTAGACCGCTGCAGCGTGTTAAGCCGCAGAGCCTGGCAGCAAGCGAGGGGAGTACAGACGGCAGGCATGCCTGAGTTTCACACCAGGAGCAGCATTTAGTGTTACGGTCTATATAACAGTAATGTCTAAAGCCCCTTGTGCTAGGGCTGAATAAACACTCAGCCCCTGCCCCATAGAGCTTACAATCTAAACAGATCAGGAGTGGGAGGGGAAACTGAGGCAGTGACCGTCCCAAGGTCACTTAGCAGTCTGGTGACTGAGCCGGGAACAGAACTCGGGTCTCCTGACTCCCAGGCCTGTGCCCCAATCCACTAGGCAACGCTGCCTCTCAGCGCTGGCTGTTAATGTGTTTCTGGGAGGAATTGCAGGACTGGTTTATCCTATAAAGCTCTAAATGGCAGGGAACCTGGGTACATGGGAGCTGCCTCTCTCCCTGCCATGCTGCTGTGATTGAAGTCACTGGTGCTTCTCAGACTGGCCCCCCTTGACATAAACAGAAGCCCCCCCTTGATATAAACAGAAGCGGGTGACTGGCAGGGTGGTCTCAGCTTTACAGTCTGGTCCGCCAGAGCCTGCAAGGCCCCTCTTCTCTCCTTGACCTACGGCGTAGGGGACGGGCAGTCAATCGAATTTGCATTTATTGTGGATTTACATTGTCAGGGTGCCCAGAGATGGGATGGAGGCTGGTTTCTGTTTGCACAGCTCTGAAGGATCTCCCTGCAGCCCATGCGGATGCAAGCCTTGCTGCTCGCAATTACAAGCTCAGCTTTATGGCATGATTCCCATGGCTTCTGCCCCTGCTCTTAGCTCCTTGGACTCTCTTTAACCCAGGACTGGAGCAGGGGTTTTGCAGCAGCTGCTCACCCTTCTGGGTGCTATTGTCATTGCCTGGAGGGCCAGCCTGGACGAGAGGAGCTATTTGTGTGCTGGGAGTAAGGTGACACTTAGGAGAGGAAAATTCCAAAGGCTCATGCAGTCTGAGATAGCTGTGTGGCTGCTGGCCCCACCTCACTGTTCATCGCAGAGAGGGGCTGGATTTTCCACTTAACAGCCAGAGCGTTGCATCAGCCTGGGGACTCGGGGGCTTATTCTGCCTCCGCTCTGGCGGCTCACAGGGGCAGTAAAAGCCCTGCAGCCACTGGGAAAACTTCCACTGGCTGAAGGGCCACTGTATGCAGCCTACACTGCCTCTCTCCCTGGGCAGCGCTTAGCAGCGGTGTGCGTCATGGGAGGAAGGGATGTTCTGGCTGAGTAACACTACCATAAATTAGAGCATAAACCAGGCTGGGCTCAGCAGCAACACCCAAAGGGCAGAGAGGGGGTGCAGAGCCACTTGCCCTCAGCTGCACCTCCTGGAGGGGCAGCACAGAATCGGGTTCAAATGTATTTTAAAGGGGCAGGAAGTTCCAGCCTGCTCCCTGGAGATAATCAAAGTGTCTTCAAGAGGAGGAACTCCCAACTGTTGCCTGCTCTATTAATTTTGTATTAGTTACAATGATCAGTTCTCAGAGTAGCAGCCATGTTAGTCTGTATCCGCAAAAAGAAAAGGAGGACTTGTGGCAACTTAGAAACTAACCAATTTATTTGAGCATAAGCTTTCGTGAGCTACAGCTCACTTCATCGGATGCATTCAGTGGAAAATACAGTGGGGAGATTTATATACCGTGACAGGGTCGGGCCAGATGGCTGTAGGAGAGTAATCTTTTTAAGACACCAAATAAATCCGGGGGACAACTAATGAAATAACAGGGACAGGAGTGTGGTCACAGGGTCAAACGAAGGTAGGTCACAGACTGTTGCGCGGCCTGCAGTTGGAGCAGTTGCAGCACCCGAAGGTGGGGGATCCAGCAGCCGGCCAGCAACCAGGTAGCAGAGAAGGGGTCGGGGGGGGGGGTGGTATCTGGCCCAGCCAGGGGAGCAGCTGGAGCAGCAACAGCAGTAGCCCTATCGAGATCCGGGAAGAGGGCGAGTGAGCCCATCCATTGCTAAAGGATCCCCTCACAGCCTAAGAGGGGGATCCACAGGACCTGGACACTGGACCTGGCTTCATGACGTCCTTCTGGGAGTTCTGGCTGGCCTGGCGAGGGCAGCAGCATGCCTTTCCCTCGACGTGGCGGTGGTGGGACCTGGGGAAAGTGCGCGCCCGGCTCTTCTGCTGTGACTACACCTGGGGCGCCAGCCGACGGAGGGATGCGGCGATAGAGTGGTTGGAACGGGAGGTCTTAGAGCTGGAGAGGCGTCTGGCCGCCAGCCCCGAGAATCCACCCCTCTGTGGAGCGTGCCGGGAGAAGTGGGAGGAGCTCCGGGCCCTCGAGGAACATCGGGCCCGGGGCGCCTTTGTTCGATCCCGCATCCGCCTCCTTCGGGAGATGGATCGCAGCTCCCGCTTCTTCTACGCCCTGGAGAAAACGAGGGGGGCCAAGAAACACGTCACCTGCCTTCTGACAGAAGATGGCACCCCCCTCACAGATCTGGTGGAGATGTGCGAGGGCGAGAGCCTTCTACACAAGCCTTTTCTCCCCGGATCTGACCGATCCTAACGCTTGCAGAATGCTCTGGGAGGAGCTCCCTATGGTCAGTGGGGGCGACCGAGACCGGCTGGAGCTGCCTCTCACTCTGGCCGAGTTCTCAGAAGCCCTCTGCCGCATGCCCACCAATAAATCTCCGGGCATGGACGGGCTGACCGTGGAGTTCTACCACGTGTTCTGGGATGACCTCGGCCCAGACCTAGTCACCGTCTGGGCCGAGTCTTTGCAGAGCGGGGTCCTCCCTCTTTCGTGCAGGCGAGCCGTGCTCCGCTTATTGCCGAAGAAGGGGGACCTCCGCAATTTACGAAATTGGCGTCCCATCTCGCTTCTCAGCACTAAGACCTCCCATTCCAACTGCTCTATCGCCGCATTTCTCTGTCGGCTGGTGCTCCGGGTGTAGTCGCGGCAGAAAAGCCGGGAGCGCACCTTCCCCAGGTCCCACCATCACCGCGCAGAGGGAAAGGCATGCTGCTGCCCTTGCCAGGCCAGCCAGAATTCCCGGAAGGATGTCACGAAGCCCACATCATCCAATGACTGTTGTTAAAATGCCAATAGGCTGGCCCCGGCCTCTCCGCACAGAGGGAGGCTGTCACAGTGGCTAGGTGATGGTCAGAAAATGGGGCCAGCCGGATGCTGGAGGAGTGGGCTCGTGAGAGATGGAAGCGTGATAAATAAATGCAGTCCAACCGGGAGTGGCTTGACCGATGGGCTTCCACCCGGACAAAGGTGAACGTGGAAGTGTCATCCGGGTGGTGGTCACGCCAGATGTCCACTAGGGAGTGATGTTCGACTATCTCCCGGAGGGTGTCCGCAGCGGCCGGGCTCTGCTCAGTCCCCAAGCGGTCTCGCTACTCGAGGGTGGTATTAAAATCCCCTCCCAGGACCAGGCACTCATGAGAATCTAAGGTGCCGAGGAAGGCAGATGCCTGCTGATAAAATGGCAGCCGCTCTGGGCCCGATGGAGGGGAATAGACGTCAACGAGGTTAACCATGAGCCCCTCTATACGGACCCGGAGATGCAGCAGGCGACCCGGCATGGCCTCGGCTACCCCTAGCACCTCGGGCCATAGGTCGGGGGAGAACAGGGTCGCCACTCCAGCCTGCCGAATCGTGGAATGGCTAAAGTAGACCCTGTCCCCCAACTCCAGCCGCCAACTGTCTTTGGCGGTCGGATCCGTATGGGTCTCCTGCAGGAAAATCACAGAGTACCCTCCCTCCCGAAGGAAGGAGAGCACCTGGGACCTGCGGAGACCCATCCTACAACCCTGGGTGTTCAACGTTGCAATGGTGAGAGGTGTCATGGGGAGGGCTGGGGGGGATCCTCACTGGCAGGGATGCTCGCATCCCCCAGTGGGCCGCGCAACAGTCCTTGACCCATCCCGTAGGAGAGTAATTGGTCACAGAAGACGCGGACCCGCCAGTAGGCCGCGGCATCCTGCTTCCCCATCCCTTTACCTTCCCCCATGAGGGCCCTTGTGGCCTGGAGGATTTGAAAAAAATCCCCCCATCGCTGGAGAGCAAGCTGTACCTTGTTGTGGGAGCCACAGACATCCTCTAAAAACTTCCGCAGCTCTCCTCGCAGCTCATGGGGGGGTGGGGTTATGGTTTCCCGGTTGTTCCCCGGTGGGGCCCTTGGTGCAGCCCCGTGGTCCACTAAAATGGACAAGCAGGGTGCGGACCCCCGATGGGGTGCCTGATAGGCTGGAGCTTCTAGGCCTGCCTCAAGCTCTGGGGCGATAGCTGGAGGTGGAGGGAAGATAGCAGCTCCTCATGGGTCGGGGCAGGAGAACACAAAGGCCGCTCCCTGTGGGTCATCAGTTGGGAAAGGGAAGGAGACAGCCCCGGTGGTGGCAATAACATTGCAGGAGGTAAATTGGATAGGGGTAGGAGCAGGGGCAGGGGCAGAGGCGAGGTTCTGGGTTTCGGGAGGCAAACAGCTAGATGGTGGCGCCTCCCGATCAGGCTCAAGGGTTAAGGGGGTGGGGAGGGAGCTCTCAGTGATACTGGGAGCGGGCTCTATGGTGGATTTAGCGGCCACAGCATCAGGAGATGGATTATCTTCTGTTGGGCCCCCGCCCGGGAAGGAAATCATGTCCCAGCTGTGTGGCGCCGGCTGTCACCTGAGCAGGCTCGGTGGTCATCAGCGGGGTGCCATCAGCGGCCGGGTCGATGGAGGAGTCCAGGGGCTCCTCGGAGGTGGGAGCAGAAGCAGCAGTTAGGGGGAGGGAGCATGGGGAAAAGAGGGGTGGAGTGAGGTCGCCCAAATTGAGGTCTGCTGGCAAAAGGTCGTCCTCCCCCTGGGCAACTGGGATCAGATCTAGGGCCTCAATCTCCTCAAACATGGAGGAGAGGACACTTTCCGTTGCCCCGGGGTTCTCCCTGCTGGCACCTGCCACGATGGTTGCCTCAGGGTTCACGGGGGCTTCGGGTAGTGTCAGGACAGAAGGGGCTTCCTCGAGGGTCTCGTAGGGGAGGGTCTCCTGTGGAGGGGAGACACTACCTTCCGGTGCTACCACGTCTTTCCCATGCCTGGTGGTATCTCTGCCACACCCTCCTCCATAGACCCTGCCAGATTGTCAGCAGCGAGGGCGGGGCTCTCCCGCTCATCTGGGCGTTGTAGGGGAGGTGCCCCTTGGGCCTGAGTGGGAGAAGTGGTGATCCGAAGAGGAGAGGGAGTGGGTTCGGGTATCGGGCAGCCAGGGGCATCGGCAATGATGGGGCTGATGTCCTGCCGGGTCTCGGGGATCCCAGGTGCCCCTCCCTGCCGGGCTAAGGGGCAGTCCCTCCGGACATGCCCTGACACCCGGCAGAGGTAGCACCGGGCTTCCCCTGTGGAGAAATACACCCGGTAACGGGCCTCCTGGTGGGGGACTAGGAAGGACCCCTCGAGCGCTTCTCCGTCACGCGCCGCCGACTGCAGTAGAAGCTGCACTTGCCGGTAGAAGGAAAAGATATGACGGAGGGTGGGGTCCTTGCAGCCCAACGGGAGAGGGCTGATGACAGAAACGGGTTTCCCCAGGGTGGAGAGAGCGGGTAACAGGGCGGCATTGGGTAGAAAAGGAGGGACAGAGGTCAGGACCAGGCGGACGCCCAGGTCCTTCAGCGGCTCTAGGGGGACAAACACCCCCCCCCACCTCCAGGACCCTCTCCACCGCCTCCTGGGTGGCAGCCTCCGATGCTAAGAAGAAGACGACCTTCCCATACATTTTGGAGGCCACCACAATGGGCGAGGGCCCCACCACCCTTGCCAACGCCCGCACGTAGGTCTCCACGTGGGGCGAGGTGGGCACCAGGAGGCAACGGATGCCGTGCTTCCTTGTCATGGTGGGGAAGGGGCCCCAGCCGCTGTTGATGGTGGTGGAGGCGGTGGGCGGGAGAGATGACAAGGCGGCAGGCGGGGGGGGGGGTGCCGCCGCCCGGGCATATGTCCTGGGGGGTGAGGGAGGGACACCCGCAGAGCAGGTGGAAGGGACAGCGGGGAGGGACGCCATGGTCGGTGGTGGGGCCGCAGCAATGGGGGTGGCCCCTGCCATGGAGGGCCTGGTGGTTTTATCAGGGCCCTTCCCCTTCTTCTTGCCCTGGCCTTTCCCGCCAGGATCGGGAGGCAGCTCCGTGCCACACCCCCTGTGTCCCTACAAACATAGTCACAACACAGCCAAGGCCTCCCCCCACATGAGAGCACAGTTCGAAAGTTACTCAGTCTTGGGCCCCCTCCATGGCGATTTGTAGATTCCCCGGGAGGTGTTCCTCCGGTAGATGGCTGTTTCCCTTCCTTGTCTGGGCTTTCTTTTTCGCAGCTCCAACATTCCAGGGATGCCGGAGCAGGTGATAAGAAATTCTCTCAGCCGGAGACGGGTCCACAAACAAACAGCAAGCGGCTGGGTCTGGGGGCTGCGTCCTTCCACTCCCCCTCTCCAGGGAGCGGGTCAGCAGGCCCCCCTCTCTCGGGGGGGCGGTTTCAGCTGGAGCAGCAGCAGGATCCGAGGGCAGGCGGGGGGGACGACTAACAGCCGGCCGGCAGCCGGCCAGCACTCTAGCAACAGCAGAGAAAGAAAAAAAAACAACAAAAAGAAAAGAAAGGGGGAGAGCATCTGGTCCGGTTGGGGGGGAAGCCAAAAGCAGGAGCAAAAAGCAAGAAAAGCCCAGGCCAGAGGGCAGCAGCAGGAGAGCAGGCTAAGTAGGTCCCTTTTCCCTGGGTAAGGTAACAGGGAAAGTTTTTTTTTTTTTTTTTTTTTATTGAAACAGAAAAGAAATTTATTTGTAACAGTTACAGAGAGTACAAAAGGATAAAGAAAAACTTAGCAACAAAACAACGCAATCAGAAGGTACAACACAACAGCTTTCAGGAGGGAGAGGTGTTCAGGTTAGCCCAGGCCCAGAGCGGGGGGGCTTCCTCGACACTCGTGGTCTTCCACCCTCCTGAGTTACCTGGTGGCCTAGAGCGGGGGGGCTTCCTCGACACTCGTGGTCTTCCACCCTCTCGAATTACCTAGTGCCACGCCCAGGGTCACCGACCCTCCCTCTCCTGAGAGTGCCCGACAAGATGGGCACGGCTGCGGGGTGGGTGGTTGGGAGGGAGGGGGGTACACCCATGTATTATAGGACCCCTCCTAGAAGACAATAATGATGGTATTCACAGCAACTAACGGCTGTGGCTGGCGGCTCTCGCTCTTTCCCTCAATCAGAGGGTCAGACGGAGGGAACCGGACGGGGTCACCGAGCAGAGAACCTCGGACAGCGCCCACCGCTCCTCAAAGGTGTCAAGGGAGTCGGTGGACGCCGCCCAGAGGAACTCCGCCCGGATACGTGAATGTACTGAGGATCGGAAAACGGCCCTACAATCGCAGGACGCCTCATGAGCCAACCTCCGCTCTCTGGTCTTATAAATGGCTGTTTTAGCCAAGGCTAGGAGGAGGTTAACCAGGAGATCCCGCGACTTGGTGGGGCCACGGATGGGGAGTGTATAGATAAAGAGGTGAGGGGAGAAATGAAGCCAAAAGCGCAAAAGAATATTTGTGAGGAGCCGAAAAAGAGGCTGCAATCTGGCACACTCTAAATAGACGTGCGCCAGGGTTTCCCTCACGTTGCAAAAAGGGCAAGTCTCTGGGATGGAGGTAAAACGTGTCAAAAACACGCCCGTGCTCACAGCCCCGTGAAGGAGCCGCCAACTGATGTCCCCGACGGGCCTCGGGACCAAGGTGGAGTACAGGCTGGCCCACCGAGGTTGCTCACCCTCCAAAGGTGGTAAGAGATCTCGCCACTTTGTATCGGGGCGGGACACCAGGGTGCGGGCGTGAAGGGTATGAAGCGTGAGTGTATATAAATATTGCCGTGGTGCAACTTGAAAACCGACCGGTTGCAGTTCATGCAGCCGGCTTGCAGTGAAGGGATGAGGGGTGTGTTGGGATCGGCAGGGTAGGGGCCCGATGGAAAGGTCCGGCGGGCCTGGGGTAAGGGATGGGCGGGGTGCGCCCCCGCGCAAGGCTCGGCTAACATAAGCCCGAGCGGCGGGGGTCAGAGCGGCCTCCACCTCCTGAAGCACGCGCCGGGGGGTGCGAAGGCTGGAGAGCCCCATGCGTCGAGCGAGCGTCAGGGGATCCAGCCAGTCTCCCCGGTCGTAGTCCAGGAGGTCCCCGACCCTCGTAACTCCCGCCAGGACCAACCTCTGGCGCACCGTGCGGGACTCCGCCGCCTGCACAGAAAGTTGGGGGTTGTGTAGCAGGGGCTCCGTGAGGAGATCTGCCCCCACGATGGCCGCCATGGACCTGGTCGTTGAAAACAGTTTCCAGGTCCGGAGGAGGTCCTGGTAGAAATCCGGCAGCCCGGAGAGGTCTCGCGGAAAACCTCTCGGACAAAGATAAAAGAGCTGCCGGTCATATCGGAGCCCATGGAAGCGGCGTAGGAAGGCATGCGCCAATATGCTCCACGTCGAACTACCTGCACTATAAAGGAGCCTCTGCAGGGCCTGGAGGCGGAAAACGCGGACCTGTGTGTACAGACACTTCAGGCCCTGCCCTCCTTCCTTCAGGGGCAAGTGAAGAACTCCAACAGGGGCCCAGTGCAATCCTGACCAAAAGAACTCCAGAATCAATCTCCGGAGGTGGGACAGGAAACCCGGGGCCGGGGCTAGGGTGTTGAGCCGGTACCAGAGCGTGGACAGGACTAGTTGGTTAAGCACCAGTGCTCTCCCCCGAAGGGAGAGACATCGGAGTAGCCTCGTCCATTTCCTGATCCGCTCAATCACGCCGCCTTCCAAATTTTGCCAGTTCTCCGGCGGAGAAGGGTGCGTGGCAGAAAGGTAAACGCCGAGATAGAGCAGAGGGCCGGCACTCCACCGGATGGTCTGAAGCGCGGGTGGGAGGGAGCTTACCTGCCGCCAGCCCCCCACCGCCAAGCCAGAGCTCTTGACCCAGTTGACTCGGGCGGAGGAGGCTGCCGAATAGATGGCTTGGCATGCCTCCACTCGCGCCAAGTCGCCCGGGTCCTGGACCACGAGGAGGACGTCATCGGCGTACGCCGACAGGACCAGCCGCAGCTCCGGCTCCCGCAGCACCAACCCCGTCAACCTCCTGCGGAGGAGACAGAGGAAAGGCTCGATCGCCAGAGCGTACAGCTGGCCTGAGAGGGGGCACCCCTGCCGCACCCCTCGCCCGAAGCTGACCGGTTCGGTCAGGGTCCAGTTGAGCCTAACCAAACACTCCGCGGAGGCGTACAGCACCCGGAGAAAACTCACAAACTGAGGTCCGAATCCAAACGCCCGCAGGGTGCTCAGGAGGTACCCATGATCTACTCTATCGAACGCCTTCTCCTGATCGAGAGACAGGAGGGCGAACGACAGACCGTCTCTCCGCCCGAGTTCCAAAAGGTCTCGGACTAGAAAGAGGTTGTCAAAAATGCTGCGACCCGGGACAGTATAGGTCTGGTCTGGGTGAATCACGTCCGCCATCACGGACCCTAGCCGCAGCGAGATTGCTTTCGCTACGATTTTGTAATCCGTGCTAAGGAGTGAGAGGGGACGCCAGTTTCGTAAGTCGCGGAGGTCCCCCTTCTTCGGCAGCAAGGCGAGCACCGCTCGTCTGCACGAGAGAGGGAGGACCCCGCCCTGCAAGGACTCAGCCCAGACAGTGACTAGGTCTGGGCCAAGGATGTCCCAGAACGCGCGGTAAAACTCCACGGTCAGCCCGTCCATGCCCGGAGATTTATTGGTGGGCATGCGACGGAGGGCTTCCGAGAACTCGGCCAGGGTGAGAGGCAGCTCTAGCCGGTCTCGGTCGCCCACGCTGACCGTGGGGAGTTCCTCCCAGAGCACCCCGCAAGCGCCAGGATCGGTCGGATCCGGGGAGAAAAGGTTTGCGTAGAAGTCACGGGCCCTCCCACACATCTCCTCCGGATCCGTGAGGGGGGTGCCGTCTTCCGCTAGAAGGCAGGTGACGTGTTTTTTGGCCCCCCTCGTTTTCTCCAGGGCGTAGAAGAAGCGGGAGCCGCGATCCATCTCCCGAAGGAGGCGGATGCGGGACCGGACAAAGGCACCTCGGGCCCGGTGGTCCTCGAGGGCTCGAAGTTCCTCCCGCTTCTCCCGGCACGCTCCGCAGAGGGACGGGTCCCCGGGGCTGGCGGCCAGGCGCCTCTCCAGCTCTAAGACCTCCCGTTCCAACTGCTCTATCGCCGCATTTCTCCGTCGGCTGGTGCCCCGAGTGTAGTTGCGGCAGAAGAGCTTGGCGCGTACCTTCCCTAAATCCCACCAGCGCCGCACCGAGGGAAAGGCACGCCACTGCTCCCGCCAGGCCAGCCAAAACTCCCGGAAGGACATCACAAAGCTCTCGTCCTCCAACAGGCTGTTGTTAAAATGCCAGTAAGCCGGCCCCGGTCCCTCTGCACGGAGGGAGACCGTGACGGTAACCAAATGATGGTCGGAAAAAGGGGCCGGCCGAATGGTGGAGGAGTGGGCCTGTGAAAGATGGAGACGGGATAGGTAAATACGGTCTAACCGAGAGCGGTGTGACCGATGGGCCTCCACCCGAACAAAGGTAAACGTGGAAGTATCATCTGGGTGATGGTCACGCCAGACGTCCACTAGGGAGTGATAGTCGACTATGTCTCGGAGAATGGTCGCGGCGGCCGGGCTCGGCTCGGCCCCCGAGCGGTCCCGTTCCTCGAGGGTGGTGTTAAAGTCCCCTCCCAGGATCAGGCACTCGTGTGAATCTAGGGTGTCGAGAAATTCGGACACCTGCTGGTAGAATTGTGGCCGCTGTGAACTCACTTGCGGGGCATAGATATTAACAAGATTGACCACGAGCCCCTCCAGACGAACTCGGAGGTGCAACAAGTGGCCCGGCACGGCCTCAGTGACCCCTAGCACCTCGGGCCGCAGGGTGGGGGAGAACAGGGTCGCCACTCCAGCTTGCCAAGTCGTGCAGTGGCTGAAGTATACCCCGTCCCCCCACTCCAGCCGCCACCTATCCTCGGCGGTCGGGTCCGTGTGGGTCTCCTGCAGGAAAACCACAGAGTACCCCCCCTCCCGAAGGTAGGAAAGCACCTGGGACCTGCGGAGAGCCATCCTACAGCCCCTGGTGTTCAGGGTTACAATAATGAGAGGTGTCATGCGGAGGGCTGGGGGGGTGGGGAGTTCTCATTGGTGGGGGTACTCAAGGCCCCCGGCGGGTCGCGTAGCAACCCGTGTCCCATCCCGTGAGTAAGTAAATCCCTCCGGAAGCTGCGGGCCCGCTCGTAGGCCGCGGCACCGCTCCTCCCTTGCCCTCTGCCCTCCCTCATAAGGGCTCTCGCGGCCCGAAGGAGTTGATCAAAGTCCCCCCATTGCTGGAGAGCCAGCTGTGCCCTACCGCGGGCACCACGGCATCGTTCTAAGAACTCCCGTAGTGCATGCTGCAGCTCATGGGGGGGTGGGGTTACAATTCCCAGAGCAGTCCCTGGTGGGGCTCTTGATACAGCCTCGTGGTCCGCTAAGGCGGGTAGGCAGGGTGCGGACCGCCGACGGGGTGTCTGACAGGCTGGGGTTATTAACTCCATCTCATGCCTTGGGGTGGACGGGGATGGCAGGGGGAAAGGTGCAACTCCTGAGGAGTCGCAACTAGTAAACGTAAAGACTGCTCCCTGGGGGGAATCTGCAAAAGGCGGAAAAGAAATAACCCCAGGGGCGGCGGTAGCCTTGCAGGAGGAGGGAAACTGAACCGGAATAGGGGTGGGGGCAGGGGCAGAGGTAAGGCCCTGGGCTTCAGGAGGCGAGCAGCGGAAAGAAGGTGCCTCCCGAGCAGGGTCGGGGGTTAAGGGGCAAGGGAGGGGGCTCCGAGGAATGCTAGGTACTGGCTCCGGGGTGGTCGTGGCAGCCATGGCATCAGGTGGTAAACCACTTTCCGTGGGGTGCTCACCCGGAAAGGCAGTCAAGGGGAAAGAACATGGGGAAAGGGGGCCTGGGGTGAGATTGCCCAAATCGAGGCCGGCCGGCAATAAATCATCCCCTCCCTGGGTGACCGGGGTCAAATCTAGGGCTTCAATCTCTGCATACACAGAGGAGAGGCCAACTCCCACCACCCCAGGGGCCTCTCCGCTAGGGCCCGCCTCAACGGTCACGTCGGGGTTCGTAGGGAGTTCAGGTGGTATCCGGTTAGAAGGGGCTTCCTCCGGGGCTTCGGAGGGGAGGGTCCCCCGTGGAGGGGGGATTCCACCCTCCAATGCTGGTCTATCTTCACCTCCCGACACCAGCGAATGGATCTCACTCGTGGCCGAGGTGGGAGGCTCAAGGTCGGTACCTCCCTTCCTGGTCTTCCGGGGGGCTTCCGCGTCAGATGAATGCAGCGGAGCTCGAGCCCTCCGCTTGCCTCGCTTCCCCTGGACTACAGTCCAGCCCTCCATGGCGTCGTCCGGGGGTTGAGTAGCAGGGGACGGAGCGGGGCGCGGAGGCAGAGGTTCAGGGGTTCGGGGGGGTAGCGGTAAGGCAGCATTAGGGGCGGGGGGTTCTCCTTGGGGCGAGCCCTCTCCTGCACCCGGTAAAAGCTTTGCCACACCCCCCTCCATAGGCTCTGCCGAGGTGGTTACAGCAAGAGTGGGACTCCCGTGGTCGCCCGGGCGTTGTTGGAGAGGTGCCTCTTGGGCCCGGACGGGGGCAGCGGTGGATCGGGTGGGAGGAGGGGTGGTTTCAGGTGCCGGGTGGCCAGGGGTGTCGGCAACGACGGGGCCGATATCCCGCCGGGTCTCGGGGGTCTCAGGTGCCCCTCTCCCCCGGGCCAAAGGGCAGTCCCTGCGGACATGCCCCGCCGAGCGGCAGAGGTAGCACCGGGCCTCTCCGGTGGAATAAAAGACCCTATAGCGGGCTCCCTGGTAGGGAACTAGGAAGGACCCCTCGAGCGCCTCTCCGTCACGCACCCCCGCCGGCAGTGAAATCTGCACTTGCCGGCGGAACGAAAGGACGTGACGGAGGGCGGGGTCCTTGCAGCCTAACGGGAGAGGGCTGATGGCAGAGACAAGCTTCCCCAGGGCAGAGAGAGCAGGTAACAGGGCAACGTTAGGTAAAAGGGAGGAACGGAGGTGAGGACGAAGCGAACGCCCAGATCTTCTAGCGGTTCTAGGGGGAGAAACACCCCCCCCACCACTAGGCCCTTCTCCACCGCCTCCTGGGCGGCAGTCTCCGAAGCCAGAAAGAAAACGACCTTCCCATACATCTTGGAGGCCGCCACAATGGCCATGGGTCCTACCACTTTCGCCAACGCCTGCACGTATGCCTCCACGTGGGGCGAGGCGGGCACTAGGAGGCAACGGACACCGTGCTTCCTGGTCAGGGCGGGAAGAGGGCCCCGGTTGCTAGTGATGGCAGCGGAGGCAGTGGGTGGGCGAGATGAGGAGGCGGCAGGTGAGGGGGGGCCTGTCGCCACCCGGGCATACGTCCTGGGGGCCGGGGGAGGGATGGTCGCAGAGCTGGTGGAGGGAACAGCTGGGAGGGGTGCCGCGATCGATGACGAGGCCACTGTGGTGGGGGCGGCCTCTGCCACGGAGGGTCCAGCGGCATTAGCGGGGCCCTTCCCTTTTGGCCCGCTTCGATTTTTCCGTCTAACTGGGGGGGGGTTCCTAGAATCTAATGGGGCAAGAACCAGAGCAGCAGTAGTAATCGCCCCGGTGCCTCCCACTGCCGATGCCCCAGCGGGGGCGGTGGCAGGGGTTCTAACAATGGAGGCGGTGGGGAGATCTTGAGGGGTGGGCAGGGGGGTAGATGGGGAAGGGGCAACCAATTTCGTTGGAGGGGCCTTGCGTCCCTCCTTCTCTGCCATTGTAAGCAGGGAGAGACAGGGAGACACTGGGAGGAGGGGGGGGGCAAAAATCGGGGTCCGGTAGTAGGGGTAGGCTATGGGATAAACAATCCGGGGGGGTGGGGGGTGGAGGGAGGACGACCCACCACAAGTGTCCAAAGAGTCTCGCTTGGTTGGTTGTTATGCCCAGTCCGAAAGGCAAAGTCCAAAGCAAACAGCTGGATCCGAAGGCGGATGGCAGATTGCCAGCAGGGACGAAGCAGCGGGGGCCGTGATAGTCGTAGTAGTGGTGGGGGGGTTGGGGGCACCGATGGATCTGGGGGTAGCTCCCTGCTACACCCCTGTGCCGCCACAGACGCAGCTGAAATGCAGTCGCCTCCCCCCCCCGAGGGTAGAATTCAAAAGAAATCCCTCAGTCTTACGGCCTCTCTCCACGATGATTCATAGCTGCCCGGGCGAGTTCTCCGGCCTCTGGCGTCTGCTGCAGCTGTTGGCTCTGTCCCAAGGCTCTCGGCAGCTAGGAATGTTGTAATGATAAGGAAAAAGTCCAGGCGAAAAACAAGACAGCTGGGTCTGGGGGCGTCCACTCCCCTCTCCGGACAGCGGGTCGGCAGTCCTCCCCCCCTCCTCCGGGGGTTTCAATTAAGCAAAGAGCAAAGTCCAGAAGCAGGCAGTGGGGGGGGGGTGCTGGCAACCGGCCAGCACACTAACGCAGCTCAGAAAAACGGGAAAAAACAAAACCAAAAAAACAAAGCGTCCGGCCCAAACGCGGGGGGGGGAACTAAGCAAAAGGAAAAGTGTGAAAAATCCGGGCCGGGGGGCTTTAGGAAAGAGAGGAAAGCAGATAGCTCAGGAGCGAGCGAGAAACGATTCCGTCTCCCGTAACAGGGAAAGTTCCAGAATAATCAGGAACCTTCTCGAGAAAATTAAGACTGATTAGAACACCTGCAGCCAATCAAGCAGCTGCTAGAATCAATTAAGGCAGGCTAATCAGGGCACCTGTGTTTTAAAAAGGAGCTCACTTCAGTTTGGGGTGTGCGTGTGACGAGCTGGGAGCAAGAGGCACTAGGAGCTGAGAGTGAGAACGTGGACTGTTGGAGGACTGAGGTGTACAAGCATTATCAGACACCAGGAGGAAGGTCCTATGGTGAGGATAAAGAAGGTGATGGGAGGAGGCCATGGGGAAGTAGCCCAGGGAGTTGTAGCTGTCGCACAGCTGTTCCAGGAGGCACGCTAGACAGCTGCATCCCACAGGGCCCTGGGCTGGAACCCGGAGTAGAGGGCCGGCCCAGGTTGCCCCCAAATCCTCCCAACTCCTGGGCAGACACAGGAGGAGTTGACCTGAACTGTGGGTTCAGAAAAACAGCTGAGCTGAGGGCTGCCGTGAAGCTCCAAGGCGAGCAAATCCACCAATATGCGCAAGACCCACCAAGGTAGAGCAGGAACTTTGTCACAATACACAGAGAACATGAAACAATGGGTATTACCATACACACTGTAAGGAGAGTGATCAGGTAAGGTGAGCTATTACCAGCAGGAGAGGAAAAAAACAACAAACCTTTTGTAGTGATAATCAAAGTGGGCCATTTCCAGCAGTTGACAAGAATATGTGAGGAACAGTGGGGAGAGCGGGGGGAAATAAACATGGGGAGATAGTTTTACTTTGTGTAATGACACATCCACTCCCAGTCTTTATTCAAGCCTAAGTTAATGGTGTCCAGTTTGCAAATTAATTCCAATTTAGCAGTCTCTCATTGGAGTCTGTTTTTGAAGTTTTTTTGTTGAAGAGTTGCCACTTTTAGGTCTGTAATGGAGTGACCAAAGAGATTGAAGTGTTCTCCAACTGGTTTTTTAATGTTATAATTCTTGAGGTCTGGTTTGTGTCCATTTATTCTTTTACGTAGAGACTGTCCAGTTTGACCAATGTACATGGCAGAGGGGCATTGCGGGCACATGATGGCATATATCACATAGGTAGATGTGCAGGTGAACGAGCCTCTGATGGTGTGGCTGATGTGATTAGGCCCTATGATGGTGTCCCCTGAATAGATATGTGGACACAGTTGGTAACGGGCTTTGTTGCAAGGATAGATTCCTGGGTTAGTGGTTCTGTTGTGTGGTGTGTGGTTGCTGGTGAGTATTTGCTTCAGGTTGTGGGGGCTGTCTGTAAGCAAGGACTGGCCTGTCTCCCAAGATCTGTGAGAGTGATGGGTCGTCCTTCAGGATAGGTTGTAGATCTTTGATGATGTGTTGGAGAGGTTTTAGTTGGGGGCTGAAGGTGACGGCTAGTGGTGTTCTGTTATTTTCTTTCTTGGGCCTGTCCTGTAGTAGGTGACTTCTGGGTACACTTCTGTCTCTGTCAGTCTGTTTCTTCACTTCAGCAGGTGGGTATTGTAGTTGTAAGAATGCTTGATAGAGATCTTGTAGGTGTTTGTCTCTGTCTGAGGGGTTGGAGCAAATGTGGTTGTATCGTACAGCTTGGCTGTAGACAATGTATCGTGTGGTGTGGTCTGGATGAAAGCTGGAGGCATGTAGGTAGGAATAGTGGTCAGTAGGTTTCCGGTATAGGGTGGTGTTTATGTGACCATCGCTTATTAGCACTGTAGTGTCCAGGAAGTGGATCTCTTGTGTGGACTGATCCAGGCTGAGGTTGATGGTGGGATGGAAATTGTTGAAATCATGGTGGAATTCCTCAAGGGCTTCTTTTCCATGGGTCCAGATGATGAAGATGTCATCAATGTAGCGCAAGTAGAGTTGGGGTGTTAGGGGACGAGAGCTGAGGAAGGGTTGTTCTAAGTCAGTCATAAAAATGTTGGCATACTGTGGAGCCATGCGGGTACCCATGGCAGTGCCACTGATTTGAAGGTATACATTGTCCCCAAATGTGAAATAGTTATGGGTGAGGACAAAGTCACAAAGTTCGGCCCCCAGATTTGCCGTGACATTATCGGGGATACTGTTCCTGACGGCTTGTAGTCCATCTTTGTGTGGAATGTTGGTGTAGAGGGCTTCTACATCCATAGTGGCCAGGATGGTGTTATCAGGAAGATCACCGATGGATTGTAGTTTCCTCAGGAAGTCAGTGGTGTCTCGAAGATAGCTGGGAGTGCTGGTAGCGTAGGGCCTGAGGAGGGAGTCTACATAGCCAGACAATCCTGCTGTCAAGGTGCCAATGCCTGAAATGATGGGGTGTCCAGGATTTCCAGGTTTATGGATCTTGGGTAGCAGATAGAATACCCCCGGTCGGGGTTCCAGGGGTGTGTCTGTGCAAATTTGTTCTTGTGCTTTTTCAGGGAGTTTCTTGAGCAAATGCTGTAGTTTCTTTCGGTAACTCTCAGTGGGATCAGAGGGTAATGGCTTGTAGAAAGTGGTGTTGGAGAGCTGCCAAGCAGCCTCTTGTTCATATTCCTACCTATTCATGATCACGACAGCACCTCCTTTGTCAGCCTTTTTCATTATGATGTCAGAGTTGTTTCTGAGGCTGTGGATGGCATTGTGTTCTGTACGGCTGAGGTTATGGGGCAAGTGATGCTGCTTTTGTTCAGTTCAATATGCCAGCTAGCATATAGTTGTAGTTGGGGAGGGTCCTGCACTGTGACCAGACCCAGAAGTATCAGAGTTGTTATGAGGACCCCGGTGTACTCAGGGGAGATGACCACACTTAGGAAACTGTAATATTTACATTAGCACAGTCAGCAAAAGCACAAACTCTCCAATCCAGCAAAGTAGGTGGAATTAACACAGAATGATCAAAACATCCAGCACCTGAGCTTCTACAGACTCGTACCATCTGTTGTGCAGACCTTGAAAGTAGTGGGACAGTCAGCCCATGAGTGGTCATATCTCTGGTCTGGTCAAGCAAGGGCTTGAGCCAGGACTAGCTCTGTTATAGGGTTCTGTGGCTGCTATGAATATTCATAAGGATGTCTGGCCTCTGTAGTCCAATTCTAAACTTCATTACCTGAATGATGTTGGGGGTTGTAACGATGCTGGTTCTGGCGGGACCCAACTGAGAGGGCCAATTCAGGACGAATTGCTTCAAGCAGGGCAGTTACAGTCCAAGGCTGAGGTTTCTGTGCACACCAAGGCAAACCAAACCAGCCAGACAGAGAGGACTTTGGGTTTACCCCACTGGCTAACCACAAGTCACACAAGCAATTCCCTCAGACACTCCCGTTTCCCAGTATCACCACCAGTGCCACTTGTTATGGGGACAGACGGTTATGAAAACCAATACCCCAGTAAAAGAAAAAAGGATCTCCCGATCCAAAAGGACCAAGCCCCATACCCAGGTCACTATACAAATCAGATCTTACCCACAAATCACGCTATTGCCAATCCTTTAGAATCTAAAATCTAAAGGTTTATTCATAAAAGGAAAAGATATAGCTGAGAGCTAGAATTGGTTACATGGAATCAATTACATACAGTAATGGCCAAGTTCTTGGTTCAGGCTTGCAGCAGTGATAGAATAAACTGCAGGTTCAAATCAAGTCTCTGGAGAACATCCACAGCTGGGATGGGTCATCAGTCCTTCGTTTAGAGCTTCCATTTGTAGCTAAGTCCCTCCAGAGGTAAGAAGCAGGATTGAAGACAAGATGGAGGAGCTGCAGCAGTTTTTTATAGTCTCTTGCCATGTGGTCTCTTTCTTTGTCCCAAGACAAGCTGTCCACCACATGGCCTGGAAAAACCTCAGAGTTCTGTCCATAGGCAGGTCCCTGCATGCCTTGCTGAGTCCCAAGGTGTGTCTGCCTCCTCTCAATGGGTCAGTTGTATAGAGGATGGTCCTTAATGGGCCATCAAGCAGGCTAGGCAGAGCTGACACCAACTTGTCTGGGGTGTCACCCAGAAGCACAGTACAAGTTTGAAATACAGACAGTAAAGAGCCAATACTTATAACTTTAAAAACAAAAATGATATATGCCTACAGATAGCATAATCATAACCAGCAAACCATAACCTCGTCCTAGACACCTCATTTGACCCCCTTTATACAAGATTTGGTGCCACTACAGGACCTTGGTTGCAACAATGAGCTACACGGTCCCAGATTATGTCAATATCGTCACAGGGGTTATAGGCTAATACACCATGTACCTCAAGCGCATGTTCATATGTATCAGTTGGCTCCCATCACGTTCTTGTGGTTGATCATCTATGGATGTTTCTATCCTGAACAATCCAAAACGCGCATTACTGGTGTTTTGTGGTTGCCTGTCAGCACTCACACTTGTTTACGACAGCACTCTGTCTTCTGGTAAGTTATGGCCAGGGCTACGCCTGGTCAACTATTTTTGTTAAACTTATGCTAAGGCTTTTAGGCTTATACGTCAACTTTGGCTAAGCTATTGTCTTACAACCTTGGAGGCCTTTAGGCTTCTTGCATTACTGCTTTCGCCTATACGTATGCCTTATTTAGCAAATACTTATATCTAGCACAGCATAACCAAAACCAGTAAGGGGCCAATCCTGCTCCCATTCAGCCAAACTTGCATTGAGTTTCAGGGGAGTAGGCCAGAGCCTTCCCTCGTTATAAAGGAAGCAAATTACAAATGACAAATCTCACTCTCAGCCATTCTCACTTGGCTTGGCAAAACTGGGACCCATTTCACCTGAATCCCCACCCCTGAGTTCACAGGTTTAGAGATTTTAAGCCCAGAATGGACCATTATGATCAGCTAGTCTGACCTCCTATATAACCTAGGCCAGAGAACCTCATCCAGGGATGCCAGCATCAAAGCCATAATTTCAGGTTGAGCTCTAATATAGCTTTTAAAAAGACATCCAATCTTGGTTTAAAGACGTTAAGTGGAGTAGAATCCACCACATTCCTGGGTAAGTTGTTCGAATGGTTAATTGCCCTCTCTGTGAAAAACCTGCGCCTAATTTCTAGTCTGAAGTTCTCTAGCTTCAGTTTTCAGCCATTGCATCCTTTTTGACTAGATTAAAGAGCCACCTACTATCAGAAATTTCTTTCCTATGTAGGCCCTTGTAGACTATGATCAAGTCATCTCTTAGCCTTCTCTTGGATCAACTGAATAGGCGGAATGTCTTTAGAGGATGTCTACATTGGAGCTGGAAGTGGAATGTTCAGCTCGGGTTGCCATATCCGCGTTAACTGTGTCACAGCTCGCACACTAAAACGGATGTGTAGCTGTGGTGGCATGATCGGCTAGCGGCCCTGATTATGTGCCTAGGGCTTTGGATGGGATTGTACTCAGGGTGGCTAGGCTGTTGGGCCACCATGACTACACCTCTCTCTTAGCATGCTAGCTCCATTACAGTTAGTGAGTTGGAAATTGCACCTCCTACTCCAGTGTAGACATACCCTCAGTCACTCACTGCAAGTCAGGTTTTCAGACCTCGAATCATTCTTATATCTCTTTCCTGAAGCCTTTCCAATTTTTCAACATCCTTTTTTGAAGTGTGGACACCAGAACTGGACACAATATTCCATTCACTAATGCCATATTCAGAGGTAATACCAAATCCCGACACCTGTTTGATATACCTCTGCTAATATAGACAAGGACTGTATTTGCCCTCTACCCACAGCATCACACTGGGAGCTCATGTTCAACTGGTCATCCACCATGACCCCAAAGTCCTTTTCAGAGTTTCTGGTTTCCAGGATACAGTCTCCCATTTTGTAGTGTGACCTACAATCCTTGCTCCTAGATTTACCTTGGACCTTAATATGCATATTGTTCAAATGATTGCTCTGTGTAATTGATCTGCCCCCAACATTATTTACCACTCCACCAATTCTTGTGTCATCTGCAGATTTTACCAGCAATGATTTTATATTTTCTTCCAAATCATTGACAAAGATATTAAAATGCATTGGGAGAACAACAGATCCTTGCCACTTGCACTAGAAACACCCCCCTCAGTTGATGATGCCCTATTGACAATTACTTTTTGAGATCTATCAGTCAGTTTTTAATCCATTTAATGTGGCTACCTTGATTTTTGTGTAAGGCTAATATTTTTACCAGTTAAATGACTTACAATAGTCTGTCTGTTATGTCACTATGGTCATGTTATCAACGAAGTATGTGATCGCATCAAAAAACAATATCCTGTTTGTTTGACAAGGCCTATATTTCATAAAACACTTGTGACTGGCATTAATTATGCTCCATTACTGGCAATTTTTAAACGAAGATTGGATGTTTTTCTAAAAGATATTGTATAGTTCAAACAGGAATTATTTGTGGGGAACTTCTATGACCTGTGTTACACAGGAGGTCAGAGTAGATGATCACAGTATCCTTCTGGACTTGGAATCTTTGAACCTATGCTGCCATCCTTTCATTCTTCTGATTTTGGCTTTGATTCTCCTGACTTGGCTTACTGCATTCCTTGCCCTCTTCCCCTCCTGTCCTATTCTATGGCTCTTCAAAGCACCAGGCAAAGGATACCACTGTGCTGTCCCGGGCACCTGGAAAATAGCAAATGCTACAGTGTATATGGAAATAAACTGGTAATCTCCTGCTCCCGTACAGCTGCTCTGTCTTGGGAGCAAAGGAAGCCCCCTTCAGGATGGTGGGGGAACACAGATTCCTTTTTAATATCAAAGAATTGGAATGAGTAACAGTGTTGGCAACTCTTGCGAGTCTCACAATATCTGGTGCTTTTCTTAAAGCCCCAGGTCCTGGAGTCATGTGATCAAAAGAGAATCTCAACTTTCATTTTTAAAAAGTACGTTTCTAGACCTAATGGTTGCAGAGAAAAGCTTGGGAATGTCACCTAACACTCAAAAAACAGAAGGCAAATAAAAAGACCCCATTTTTTTTAAACCCTAGGATTTTAAGTCAACCTTATAATGTTTTGGGAATTGCCTCATGATTTTTGAACTCTAAGGCTGGCAATCCTGAACTGTATTTCTAAGGGAATAAAGCTTTTGTTTGGGGGTGAGGTGGGATTGGGGGGGGAGAGGGCTGTGTTTGCTGCTGCATGTGGACCTGGAATCCTGAGGCATCAAATCATTCTTTAGGCCCTGCAGTCTTGTGTTAGAGTTGCCACTTGCCCTGTTGTCAGTGGAAGGATGATTTATGTTCCTGCAGCAGGGAGAGTGATGCCTCACAAAGCTCTGTCAGTGGAGCGCACCAGGACCCCCCTTTGATGCGCCGCAGCCATTCTTCATTCCGGCAGCAATCATGAAAACAGCAGAAATGTGTGACTGACAATACTAGCTAGATGCCAGTCCTGAGGCTAGGCAGGTGCTCTGTAATCCACCCACCCACAGCTCTGCCCTCTGGCATAAGTTAGACCAATATATCTTTCCTATTAGAAAATGCATTGATAATCCACTCTGCAATCTATATGGTGTACACTAAGGATTGGCCAGGGGATAGGAAGGCTTGTTTGAAGTAAATATGCCTGACACACCCCCTCGCTGTGACTGATGTTTCTGTTCCTCTGCTCTCTCCCCGCTCCACTTGCATCTTGGGGAGCGCAACTCCCTAAGGTTAAACAATTGTAACAAATCTAGGATTTCTCACTGGCTGCCATTTGGCACATCCTGCCCTGGGATAGAATCCTGTTCCCCCGGTTCCACGTGCCCAGGCCCGGCCCTGCTATTAGCACTAATGGGCCTTTGTTAGCTGGAGAGCTGGACAGGAGCACAATAAATCCCCAGAGGGCCTTTGTGCAAGCATTGGTTAGAGGTCCCCATCCCAACTCAGAAATCTAAACTTTTTCTCACCTTTACCATCTTGAAAAATCAGATCATATGCCTAAACGCACCAACCCAGCATGCAGGCTGTCTACACACAGAAAAGTTCTATTTACACATTTATACAAATGCTCACTGGCAGCGATGTAGCGCTACATGTTAATGTGAAGGAGCCCTTCAGAAATGAGCTCTAGTTGGTAGTTCTGCCACACGAGAGAGGCTCCAAATTCTATCCTATGTGTGATGCCATCATAAGACAAAGTGCCATATTCAAAACTTAACTAACATTTTACCAGTAAATTTTATGTAGTGGAAAATCTGCACGACAGCAATTATGAGACTTTCTACATTAGTGATAAGTATCAGAGTGTTAGTCTGTATCCACAAAAACAATGAGGAGTCCGGTGACACTTTAAAGACTAACATTTATTTGGGCATAAACTTTTGTGGGTAAAAAACCCACTTCTTCAGATGCATGCAGTGAAAATTACAGATACAGGCATAAATATATATTGGCACATGAAGAAAGGGAATTACCTTACAAGTGGAGAACCAGTGTTGAAGGCCAATTTAGTCAGGTGGATGTGGTCCACTCCCAATAATTGATGAGGAGGTGAAAATTGCTTTTGCAGTGAGGCAGCCACTCCCAGTCCCTATTCAAGCCCAAGCTGATGGTGTTAAGTTTGCAAATGAATTGTAGCTCTGCAGTTTCTCTTTGAAGTCTGTTTTTGAAGTTTTTTTGTTTAAGAATGGCTACTTTAAAATCTGTTGTTGAGTGTTCGGGGAGATTGAAGTGGTCTCCTCCTGGCTTTTGTATGTTACCATTCCTGATGTCTGATTTGTGTCCATTTATCCTTTTAAGTAGAGACTGTCCGGTTTGGCCAATGTACATGATGGCATATATCACATTAGTAGATGTGCAGGTGAATGAGCCCCTGATGTGTGGCTGATGTGGTTGAGTCCTCTGATGGTGTCGCTAGAGTAGATAAGAGGACAGAGTAGGCAACGGGGTTTGTTACAGGGATTGGTTCCTGGGTTACTGTTTCTGTGGTCTGGTGTGTAGTTGCCAGTGAGTATTTGCTTCAGGTTGGGGGGCTGTCTGTAAGCGAGAACTGACCTGCCTCCCAAAGTGTGTGAGAGTGGGGGGTCGTTTTCCAGGATAAGTTGTAGATTGATGATGCGCTGGAGAGGTTTTTAGCTGGGGGTTGTATGTGATGGCCAGTGGTGTTCTGTTATTTTCCTTGTTGGGCCTGTCCTGTAGTAGGTGATTTCTGGGTACTCTTCTGGCTCTGTCAGTCTGTTTTTTCACTTCAGCAGGTGGGTATTGTAGTTTTAAGAATGCTTGATAGAGATCTTGTAGGTGTTTGTCTCTGTCTGAGGGATTGGAACAAATGTGGTTGTATCTTAAGGCTTGGCTGTAGACAATGGATTGTGTGGTGTGTCCTGGATGGGAGCTGGAGGCATGTAGGTAAGTATAGCGGTCAGTAGGTTTCCGATATAGGATGGTGTTTATGTGACCATCCCTTATTTGCACTGTAGTGTCCAGGAAGTGGATGTCTTGTGTGGACTGGTCCAGGCTGAGGTTGATGGTGGGGTAGAAATTGTTGAAATACAGGTGGAATTCTTCAAGGGCCTCCTTCCTGTGGATCCATATTGTTGAGGACACTGGGGCATGGCCACTAGGTAACTCGAGGGGATGGAAGACCACGAGTGTCGATGAAGCCCCCTCTCACTAGGCCCAAGTGTCCTTGGCCCCCCCGCCTGGAGGCACTCACAGCTGTTATGCTGAGGATCTGCAACAATATGTTGCAAAGTCAGACTGCCTGAAACTAAACAAGGCCAAACAGGGCAGATATGGAAGAACAATGCTGAATAAAGCAGCTTTATGTATGGTTTAACAGATGGTACAGAGAACAAGGGAACTAGCTGGTAACTGGTTTGGCTGGCTATATGGATACTTAGGGCAGCTTGTTATTGGATAAGTATGCTGAAGGAAGGATGTATAAAAGCCTGTGTAAGTTCCTGCTCTGTGTGCAGGATTTGAGATTCTATTCTCCCTGTACCTTGTTTGCAGCTGCAAATAAACTTTTCTTCTTCTCCACCCCGTTGTGATTATTGAGTGACGCACACCGGGCAACGAACCTTGCTGTTGTTCGCCGCCGGAACCCAGTGCCAGAGGCGAATAACAATATGATGAAGATCTCATCAATGTCTTGTAAGTAGAGGAGGGATGCTAGGGACGAGAGCTGAGGAAGCGTTGTTCTAAGTCATCCATAAAAATGTTGGCATACTGTGGGGCCATGCGGGTACCCATAGCACTGCCGCTGACTTGAAGGTATAGGTTGTCCCCAAATCTGAAATGGTTGTGGGTGAAGACAAAGTTACAAAGCTCAGCTACCAGGTGTGCGTGGTTGCATCAGGGTTACTGTTCCTGACAGCTTGTAGTCCATCCTCATGTGGAATATTGGTGTAAAGAGTTTCTACATCCATGGTGGCCAGGATGGTGTTTTCAGGAAGATCACCAAAGCATTGTAGTTTCCTCAGGAAGTCGGTGGTGTCTCAAAGATAGCTGGGAGTGCTGGTAGTGTAGGGTCTGAGGAGAGAGTCCAAATAGCCAGATAATCCTGCTGCAAGAGTGCCAACGCCTGAGACGATGGGGTGTCCAGGATTTCCAGGTTTATGGATCTTGGGTAGCAGATAGAATACCCCTGGTTGGCGCTCTAGGAGTGTGTTTGTATAGATTTGTTCCCGTGCTCTGGCAGGGAGTTTCTTGAGCAGATGGTGTAGTTTCTTTTGGTAACCCTCAGTGGGATCGGAGGATAGTGGCCTGTAGAATGTGGTGGTGGAGAGTTGTCTGGCAGCCTCCTGTTCATAATCCGACCTGTGCATGATGACGACAGCACCTCCTTTCAGCCTTTTTGATTATAATGTAAGAGTTGTTTCTGAGGCTGTGGATGGCATTGTGTTCTGCTCAGCTGAGGTTATGGGGCAAGGGATGCTGTTTGTTCACAATTTCAGCCTGAGCACATCTGTGGAAGCACTCTATGTAGAAGGCCAGTCTGTCATTTCGACCGTCAGGAGGAGTCCACACAGAATTCTTCTTCTTGTAGTGTTGGTAGGAGGGTTCCTGTGGGTCAGTGCACTGTTCAGTGGTGTGTTGAAAATATTCCTTGAGCTGGAGATTGCAAAAGTAGGCTTCCAGATCTCTGCAGAACTGTATCGTGTGTGGGGGTGGTGGGGCAGAGAGTTCCCAAGATAGGACAGACTCTTCTGCCAGGCTAAGTGTGTGGTTGGATAGATTAACAATATTGTTGAATGAGTTAAGGGTACCACTGTTGTAGCCCCCTGTGGCATGTAGGAGTTTATATTAGTGATAAATACACATATCATAGCAACATAAAACACACTTAATACAGCTTTTTCTGTGCCAAACTTTAAACTAAGTACTGTAGCAAGGCACATCCAAAGCACACATGTAGTCAGTCAAAAAGCCAAGCATTTGAATCACTGTTGAGTTACTCTAGTTTCAAGCTGGTGCAAGTTTCTAGGCACTAAATGAATGGCGTTACCTCTCAACAAAAGGGGAATAATGCAATGGGGAAATCAAGCCCCAAATCTTCATACCTCAACCTACAAGTTTGCATGTGGGAAAACATGCAATCTGAGCACAAACAGCATTCGCTTTGCATTCACTAATTGTGACTGGGCACCAAATGCAAAGATAGAGGCCACTTTTGAAAATGTGGTTGGTGGATTACAGAAACCAAACACACAGCTCCATGCTGCCATGCAATTAAACAAACAAGCCCCTGTTAAAACAATTGCATCCTCAGCACTTTTCACAGACCATGACACCTAGTTGATGTTCTATTAATAGCTTAGTCAGGGACTTACGGTCTGTCTGCTTCTGTATCACAGAAATGATGCCTGACCAAGACAAAAAGCCAGCCTTCACCAACTTGCCCTGACATTAGCAAAGCTTTTGACACGGTCTCCCACAGTATTCTTGCCAGCAAGTTAAAGAAGTATGGGCTGGATGAATGCACTATAAGGTGGGTAGAAAGCTGGCTAGATTGTCGAGCTCAATGGGTAGTGATCAATGGCTCCATGTCTAGTTGGCAGCCGGTATCAAGTGGAGTGCCCCAAGGGTCGGTCCTGGGGCCGGTTTTGTTCAATATCTTCATAAATGATCTGGAGGATGGTGTGGATTGCACCCTCAGCAAGTTTGCAGATGACACTAAACTGGGAGGAGAGGTAGATACACTGGAGGGTAGGGATAGGATACAGAGGGCCCTAGACAAATGAGAGGATTGGGCCAAAAGAAATCTGATGAGGTTCAACAAGGGTAAGTGCAGAGTCCTGCACTTAGGATGGAAGAATCCCATGCACCGCTACAGACTAGGGACTGAATGGCTCGGCAGCAGTTCTGCAGAAAAGGACCTAGGGGTTACAGTGGATGAGAAGCTGGATATGAATCAACAGTGTGCCCTTCTTGCCAAGAAGGCCAATGGCATTTTGGGATGTATAAGTAGGGGCACTGCCAGCAGATCGAGGGACGTGATCGTTCCCCTCTATTTGACATTGGTGAGGCCTCATCTGGAGTACTGTGTCCAGTTTTGGGCCCCACACTACAAGAAGGATGTGGAAAAATTGGAAAGAGTCCAGTGGAGGGCAACAAAAATGATAAGGGGACTGGAACACATGACTTATGAGGAGAGGCTGAGGGAACTGGGATTGTTCAGTCTGCGGAAGAGAAGAATGAGGGGGGATTTGATAGCTGCTTTCAACTACCTGAAAGGGGGTTCCAAAGAGGATGGCTCTAGACTGTTCTCAGTGGTAGCAGATGACAGAACAAGGAGTAATGGTCTCAAGTTGCAGTGGGGGAGGTTTCGGTTGGATATGAGGAAAAACTTTTTCACTAGGAGGGTGGTGAGACACTGGAATGCGTTACCTAGGGAGGTGGTGGAATCTCCTTCCTTAGAGGCTTTTAAGGTCAGGCTTGACAAAGCCCTGGCTGGGATGATTTAGCTGGGGATTGGTCCTGCTTTGAGCAGGGGGTTGGACTAGATGACCTCCTGAGGTCCCTTCCAACCCTGATATTCTATGTAACTTCCTCTAAATACAGTAGCTCTAAGATACCACACACTGTTCTGATAGGGTTGGCCATAGGGCGCAAGATTCTCTGGTATGCTCCAGCCACTTCATAAAGCCAACGTAACTGATTGATCAGACCAGGCTGACAATGGTTTTCCACTGTCACAGTGTTGAATAGGAGCTAGAGTGCCCCAGTGAATCTAGCCTAGTTAGGAAACACACATTCTACCAGGGCCTGCTGCCTATCCATCCCCTGCAACCCTCCCCTGGCCTCTTTAGCCTCTACCCCTGGGGCCAGAGACCCACTCCCCATCTGCCTTCCCAGAAACACTCCTCTGGCCTCCCGCCTCGGGGTTGGGAGACCAGTTTCTCATCCCCTCTGTCTTCCCCCGAATCTTTCCCATGGAGCTTATCAGCTCAGCTACAGCAGGACCCAGGCACCCTTTTTCCCCCTGCCGCTTGCACTCTGCACCTGCATCCCATCCCGCATACCCTACCTAGCCTCCCACTGCACCCCCATCAGGTGTGCCCTGCCTGGGCCCCCCCCCACAATACATGCACCCTGCACCCCTAACCCATCCCAGCCCACATGCCCTCCCCACAACACATGTACCCGCCCCCCACACTACGCCCAGTCCAGCCCCACATACACGCCCTGCCTGGCTCCCCACAGCACCCCCCAGGCTACCCTCTGCACCTTTTGGGATGGGCTCCTTGCTGTTGGGCTCGTAGTGTGGGGCGGCCACAGTGCAAGGCCAGGGTATTGACAGGGGCTGCCTGGTCTGCAGAACCTGTGGGGGGAAGGGAGGCAGGTGAGGGCTGGGCGCTAACATGAAGCACTGGTGGCGCTCACCCAAGCCCCTCAGCGTGTGAGCCACAGCTACGATCTTACCTGTACTCAGGGCTGGATTAACATGCTGAGAGGCCCTAAGAACTGACATGATTATGGTGCCCCCCCATATGTAATTCAAAATAAAAACAATGCTATACCGTAAAATAAAATTTTATTTTTCGAAATGACACAAAACTTACCTGTATGCTGAAATTAAAATAGCTTCTTTCTAGATTTTCTGATTGCAAAATTCTGGATAAGTTCATCGAAGCTGACTTGATGAAGCATGTCCGCTTCCATACACACTAGGGAAAGTGAATCACGTCTGTCCTGGCACATTGTTCTTCTCTGAGGGTTTTTTATTCTGTTTAGCTGAGAAAGAGCATTCTGCGGAGCAGTTAGTAACCATCCATGTTAGAAAAATCCATCGTGCGATCTCTGCATTTGGAAATACACATCGTATTCCGTCTCTCCATAGTGTGCCATGAAGATCAATGTGACCGAATTTCATTTTTCCTGTTTCATTAAACGTTGCGCGCATATAACAGTGGAACTGTCGTACTTCTCCACAGAGATTCATGTTCAAATCAACAGGGTCTGAGCCAACTAGCTTTTGGGAACCTCGTGACTATTGTTCATCAGATAAGTCCATATCGTTTAGAAAAGAAAATCTACTTGATACTTTGTACGCTTCACCTCTCCTCTTCATATGAACTTCAAGTGTACCAATTATAGCATAGTAAGTAGATCCACAAAATTTGTCTCTAGGAGTCAGTGCTGTTTCTGTTGCACTGCTGTCATTTGCTTGTTTTTTCCTGATTCGCTTGCGGGACTGGGCTTCTTTGTAGTTGGTATCAGGCAAGGTGTCTTTTGATAGGTCTTCAAATCTTTCAAAATCATTCCTCAAAGTGTGTAAGTGGTCTGCTAATGATTGACAGAGGTCTGCACATGTTTTCAAATCCAATTCTTTTTCTTGGAGAGCTTGACTTGTGTGGTAAAAGTGCTGTAAAATTTCATTCCACGTGGTCAACATGAATACAAACTCTAGTTCTTGCATCTTGTTTGCAATGTTTTCTGCCTCTCTTATAGTTTCTCCCTTCTGTGGTTGGTCTTCAGGTATACTCAGAAGAATATATCAATAATAAAACATAAATGTATTGCAGGATCTGATTTCCTCGCATTATTTCAATCTACGTTAGTAGGACGCTCCCCTGGTTTAGGTGGGGATAAGTAATAAAAAGAGAACAGAAAAACAGGGGAAGAGTGTATAGTGAAGTGTAAGGAAGTCTAACAAAGTTCTGATTTTTGCCATGATGACTACTTTGATGCTTTTTTTTGAAATATCAAATATCAATTTTTTTTAAAAAAAATCTTTTTTTTTGGTGCCCCCTGCTTTGCTGGTGCCCTAAGCACGTGCTTAGTCTGCCTTTTGGGTAATCCAGCCCTGCCTGTACTGGGGGTGGGGAGCTGGGCAGTGGGCAGGAGTGCTCCCTTAGCAGCCTGGCAGAGGCTGCTTCTTGCTCCTCAGAGCCCTGGCTGGTAGGCAGCTGCCTAGTCTGCCTATACGTGTCACCACAATGGTGCCTAACGTGGAAAGGGTTCTGCTGGGTGGGCCCCCAGAACGCTGAGGTCCTGCTGTGACTGCACTACCGTAGCTATGAGTGACCCAAATGTGCTCAGGCTGGTATATTCCATCTTCTCGCTCTTACACCGAAGGGGGTCATACGGGAGCTCTGCCAGGAGCTAGGACCTCGCTGTTTGCCATGGTTACTGCCAGAAGGTCGAGAGCCATGTAGACTGTGGGCTATTAGGTTGCAAATCTGTTGAAGTGAGCTGGGACATGTCACCTGTGGCGAGTGGGTCTCCGAGTAACACGCTTAGTGGTGAGGCCAGCGCCCGTCTGGGGAGTGGCACTTTTTTTCCTATCTGGTCAACATCACACTTGAGCAGTGACAAAAGCAAACGAACCTCAGTGGGGTTTTCGGGCGCGAGGGGCGGGAGCTAAGAGACAGTAGCTTGTGACTGGATAAAAAATGGCACCAGTGGCTAGTCGTCACAGGCGGAGCTTCTGCTCGTGGGGAGGGCTCATGAAGGATTGGGCCCAGCTCTTTGGACAGGACGAGCACTGCAGGGAATAACCTTGGGGTGAGAGACTTTATTAGCCAGGAAAGTAACTTGTTACAGGCTATAGAGTGTGTGTTATGTTGTTCTTTTACCTGTAACCTTACACCTCCAGGCCCTTATCCTGGCTTACACATGAATCTTTGCGCTAAGCTCTGTTATGGGGACTGGGCACTTGAGTGTCACAAAGCTGGGTGAGTATATTGCTAGCCTCCAGCAGAAAAGAGCTGGGCTCCTGGAGCCTGGAGTGGAGTGCCTGTGTCACCATCAGCTGGGTTTTTTTCCCCTGGTGGCACAGACAGGACTCCCTCATGCCCTGAGCAGGTGGTAGTGATTTACCCTGACACCTCGGGGAACCCCATGTGGGCAGATGTTGGCTAGGTGTGTGTTCTCTCTGGGTGCCGCCCCAGCTCTGTGCAGATAGCTGGCACAACAAACCTTGATTGACCTGCCCAATAACCACAGATCCGGTCATGGTGAAGGAACTCGGTCAGGTTGATCATCGAAGCACGGCATGGGTGCCCTATACATGCTACCAGTATACTCAAGGCATGCATGCCGTGACAATGGAGGCAGCTCAGTGAATGGCGGGGGATTTTCCATTCCCCACTTGACTGGCCAAAGACACCCCTTTGAGACCCCTCTTTATACACTAATACAAACAAGTTACGTGTTGAGCCTCTGACATGGTTAGTTGCTGCCCCCTGACATCGTTAGCTGCCACCCATTACCTTGTACATGTTGATTCAATCAAAACATCTCTATCCATCACCCTGTCGTCGCGACCTCCTCTTCAGGAGGGGTCAGTGTGTTCTCATTACCTTGGGGGGTGGGGTTGCACCATACTTGGTGTCGGGGGTTCTGGTACCACCCTTCTGGACTGCGCTTGCATGAGTGTCCTGTGCCTACTACTTAGTAGGAATGTGTGAGGTTTTTGCAGCCCCAGCCCTGTTCTTGCCAGGTTCTGTGAGCTTGCACACAGGCAGAGCCTGACTCCTGCTCGGGAGCCTGTCTTTTGCTAACTTTGCTTTATATCAGCAAAACTTGCCCACTACTTTTGTTCAGGGCTCACACCGGACTTCTGAGACGAGGCCTCATGTCTCAGGCTCTCTTTCTACTACACCCCGAAAAGTGGCACACTGCACCACTGGAGAAGGTGACCAAACAGCACCCACTTGTGTCAAAATCACATCTTTCGCTATTGCCATTTCCCATTGAAATGTTGCCGAATGTTTCTGATGTGCTCTAGTTCCTGAGAGCCGCGCCCAGCCCAGCTGTTCTGGTCTCTGGCATACCAGGGCCATATTGAGGCCATGTAGGGCCCTAGGCACACCATGACATGGAGCCCTTGTGGCTCTGGTCCAACCCCACATGGAGTGGTGAAGGCAGGGGGGCCTCTTCCCCTCCCAGGAGGCAGAGCTAGCATCTTGGGCACCTTGTCCTCCACTTGCATAACAGCAGCAAGGCACCCCTCTTCCCTGTAGAGAGGCAGCAGCCCCTCAGCACGTCTCCCAGCAGTGCAGTGTCTCTGTGTGAGTGCGGAGGTGCGATTGGCCTGCTGTGCTCTCCTCTTGCACACCCACACAGTTCCCTGTTGGGGGAGGGGGGGCACTGGCAGAGCCCCCCAGAGAAATCCTGGGATGGGTTCCCAATGAGAAGCACGGGGCAGCTCCCCCTCTCTGAGCTGTTGTTTTCAGCTGGATGCTAACTGGTAGATGCCAGTGCATTGGTTCCACAGAAGTCAGGCTTTTCAAGCTTTTCTTCATAATTGTGGAGGCTTAGGACCTAGTTTGTTTTAATTGAAAGCAGATATCACAGGACTCCAGAAGCTAAGACCCTGGTGCGCACACACACACACACACTAGCAAGGTCATTCCTGTATTCCAGTCTATTTTAATTGCAGCAGCCTTGGAATTTATTTTTCCTTGCACATTTGTGTCTGGACACGGGCTATTTGCTGGCCTACACACTGCAGCTGGGACAAGGGCTGTATGTTATGCTATGTCCTATTTGTATCTAAGAGCGGGAGATTGTCCCAGGTCTGTGTGCAGAACTCCTGTCGGAGCAAGAGTCCTTCTGCCCCTGGCCTCGCAGATTTGCTTTCCTTTCATGAGTACCAGGCCATGAGAAATATTCTGAGCCCAGGCCAGGCTGTTGGCTTTCCCCAGTTCACTGAGCAGTGCGATCCCAGGGCTTGGTCTCCATCTGTATTGACAGAGAGCCCCAGGACACGAGTAAATCACCACCACTGCCCTGGGATGACAGAGCCCACAGAATAGGTCTCTTGTACACCTCAGCATGGGCATGGGAGGACTGTGTCTCTTACTCAGATGTGCCTTCCAAGCAGGATGGAGGGAAGCCGTGGAAACCCCTGGAGACAGACAGACAGACTCTACATATGGCAAAGCACAACGACCCCTTCCACTCCCCTCCATGTCACCCTCTCATCTCCTCTGCCAGGATCATTACAAATCATTTCCTTCCACCCACGGAAAGTGAAAGGTCTTCAGATGAGTTTTATATCTGGATAGATCAGCTTATGTTGCTGCAGCTAATCCCTCTGGCTCATCCTCTCGGTACTCTTCTACCGTCTCCTCCTCTGGCGTCCATCCCCCCACGCTGTCTTCTCTGTGTCCGGAGCAATCTCCGTGTTGTACAGTAGCTGCCCACTCTCTGCACATCAAACCCATTTCGCAGACTGCTGCAGTCGGTGTTCATCAGAATCGCGTTGGTGTGGTGACAGGTAGATTGATCTTTAGCATGGCCATGTGGGTTGCAGAACAAGCATGCTGTGTTCCTAACCCTGCCAGAACCCAGTCTCCAGTCAGTCACCGGCAATGGAAATGAACACAGTGAGGGCGATGGGCATCATTACGTTTCACACCGTGCAAACAGAGAAATTAGAAAACAGAAATGCGTAAAATTCAGAATGAGAGCACACAAGAACCCAAAACAGAAAGAGACCAAGCAGGCTGCCTTCTAAAGCAGAGAGGCACAACTCACCCCACCCTGCTTTAATCCGTTTCTTTTCAGCCTGATGACTGCAAACTTTGATCCTGAGCCCTCCTAGCCTTCAAAGAAGCCTAGGAAAGAGCCTTGCTCTTAAAGCGATAGCTTGCAATTCGAACATAGCCCTCAATGCACCCCAGATAGGATTTTATTTCTGTGTACTCAGCCCAGCCAACCACAATGGTCAAGAATCATGAGTCAGGCTCACCAAAAATCATGGGATTATGTACAAATAATAGCTGTGGGGTTCTCTTTCTTTGCCTTCTGCTTTTTGAGCCTTTAGGGTTCACTGGGGTCACATTGGAAGCTTTCTGCACAGACACGAGGGCTTGAAACTTACTTTTTCTTTATGAATGAAGGCTGAAATCATCACATCTCCACTTGACTCCAGGAGCTGGGGCTTTAAGGAAACAATAATTTATCATGAGACTCATGACAAGACCATGAGTGTTAGCAACACACTGCACCTTTAGATGTAGGCACCCTGCCTGCACAAGGTAAGGGGGATTCAGGATGCAGGCTCTTAAAGAGAGAGAGATACTCTGCTTGCCCTCTCAAAGAAACTTTGTATTTGTTCTTTTTTTTCTTTGTAGTGTATTCAGATGGAAAGCGTGTTGTTTGCCTTATATGTGTGGAAAGTATGACAGACAACTTGGTCATGAGGGAGAGATTTGAGGAAGGAAGGAAAGAAAAAGAAAGACAGACTCCAATATCCTGGAGCGAGACAGAGAGGGGAGTGTGTCCGTTGTTCTGTAAGAGCTCACAGGCCCACTCCCAGCTCCCGGGCGGACAGGCAGGCTGGAAGAGTGCAGAATCATTGCGAGGGAACTACCACCACACTGGGTAAAAGGGCAGAGGGAAATCAGACCAAGACCCTACTGCACCTCCAGAGCAGACCTTCTTCACGTGAAGACCTTTCATTACTTCCATGGGCATATCTTCACAAGACAAAGCCAGTGTTAGCTCATGCCCCTGAGGAGCTGTGTTAACTAACCTGGTGTTAAACATGACTTAGCTGCCAGCATGGACAGGGACGGTTGTGATTAACATTGTGACACTTGGCTGTAGGGAGACTCAACTGGTGCCATAGCTGTCACTGTGATGGCAGTGCGGATTTTCTGTAGTAGTTTTATGACTGAGGTAGGTTCTGTGGCCTGCAATGTGCACTGGATGATCATGATGGTCCCTTCTGAACTTAAAGTCTATGAGTCTAGGCATCTATGTGCATGGCAGTTGACCCCTTTGACTTGGTATTGCTACCTTAAAATGGTTCTCCTAGTGCAGACCAGGTGGCATGAGGAGTTTGTGTCCTGTAGCTGTCTTGGGTGATATGAATGAGCCGTCGAGGGCTGGCTAGAACAACACACATCTCAGTGGAGGATCTAGAAAAGACAATGGGATTCCAACGACCCAGCGACTGACACTTCACAACGGGAAGCTCAGGGAGCTGCACCTGGGAGACCAGCATGGTTTTGCAGCAAAAGGACAATGGTCACACAGGTGTCATGAATGTTTAAGAACAGGGCTCACAGAGACACAACAGCTCTCACCTGGGACTGATAAAGGGGGTAGAGTGAGGATGAGGCTTATGGAAGCAGGGAATGGCAAAGCCCCAGCTTCTTCCAATAGGAGGCATATCCTAAGCCTGCCCCCTCATGCCGACCCAAAGACATTCAGCTTCTGTACTCCAGGTGACTAATACATTGTTGCCTTGCTTTGAAAAGGCTGCCTGGTGCCAAGAGCACTGTGTCCCAAAGGAGCGAAAAGAATCTCTTGAAAGAGTCTGGCTGGACTTGCTGCAGGGAGCCATGGAGAGAGACAGGGACTGGAGTCCAAAGGCCCAGTTTTGGAGCTGTGGAGGCCACTGGTCTGCCCTTTGGAACAATGTGTGGATCCCTGGGTACAACACACTAAAGGGATATTCCCAGGAGAATGGTTAGAGGCTGAGTCCCTGTGAATCTGCCACTGTGACATTCTATACCTTGGGGGAGCGTCTTGTAACCCCCATATTCCTCATTTTTATATAATTGTGATCTTACATGTAAAGCATGCCTGGTAACGTACCCGGAGAAAGGGTATGATCTGCTGAAAGTCATTTCTCTATCCCTACATGTGTATCATTGATGGATATGAAGTTATGAGATTGTGTGGTATGGTTGTCACTAAAACATGCTGTAAGTTGGGGAATCAGCCAGATCTTAGCTCCCCAGAGGCAACAGCAAGGAAAGTCACCAACGCCCAGGTATAGCTACTTTCAAATCTGTGATAGAATGTCCAGGGAGATTGACGTGTTCTCCCACTGGCTTTTGTATGTTACCATTCCTGATGTCCGATTTGTGTCCATTTATTCTTTTAATAAGGACCTTCTATAACAGCTATTTAAAGGTATCATAGAATATCAGGGTTGGAAGGGACCTCAGGAGGTCATCTAGTCCAACCCCCTGCTCAAAGCAGGACCAATCAAAGGTAGCTATACTTGAACAAAAAAACTTCAGAAACAGACTTCAAAGAGAAACAGCAGAACTAAAATTCATTTGCAAATTTAACACCATTAATTTGGGCTTGAATAGGGACTAGGAGTGGCTGGCTCATTACAGAAGCAGCTTTGCCTCTCCTGGAATTGACACCTCCTCATCTATTGTTGGGAGTGGACCACATCCATCCTGATCAAATTGGCCCTGTCAGCACTGGATCTCCACTTGTGAGGTAACTCCCCTCTCTTCATGTGTCAGTATATTTATGTCTGCATCTGTAACTTTCACTCCATGCATCTGAAGAAGTGGTTTTTTTAACCCATGAAAGCTTATACCTAAATAAATCTGCTAGTCTTTAAGGTGCCACCAGACTCCTTGTTGTTTTTGTTGATACAGACTAACACGGCTACCCCCTGATACTATACACCTGAATGGCCCACATAACACATGCAGATCCTTGTGCTGAGACAGAGACTCTGGCCTTGCTGACCATTTGCAGTCTCCCAAGGCTTCATTTGCTAGTGCAAGTCTGGCATGCTAGGAAACTGAAAACTGCATCTTTATGTCTGAATGCAGTTTAGTCACATGCTTTTGCAAATGCATTCATACATGTCAAGAGATGCTGAGTTTGCAGCAGTATTCTGCGTGGGCCGTGCTATAAGAAGGTGCAATAAATTTTATCTCCCTTCAGTTTTCAAAGGGTACAACGGGTATATTGGGGTGACAAGATTCTGAGCTCCTGAGAGCCTTAATTTGTACTTAGGAAAAATTCATAGTGAAGTCAGTGATGGTGTGCCTGAGAACACCCTCTATCCACCCCCACTGCCTGGCTCCTGCCACCCTCCCCCTCTGCTCCTCTGCACTCCCCACTCCAGCTCCTCCCCTCTTCCATCTCTCCTCTGTGCACCCTCCCCACCACACCTTGAATCCTACCCAGCCCCCCACGCCAAGAATCCTGCTGCCTCCCCATGCTCCTACTCAACCACTCCACCCCGTGGCTCCTGCCTCCCTCCCTGTCTGCTCCTATGGATTCCCCAGGCCCTGGCTCCTATCTACACCCACCACCCGCCTTCCCCCTACCTGCACCTGTGTATCCGGTTGTAATAACTGGGGCCCACAAATCTACTGTCACTGAGAAAATTCAGCCCAAACAGTTAACATATGGCAAAGTTCTGTGCCACTGAAAACAAGGTTTAAAACGGAAAGTGTCAGCCAGTCTTAACTGCACAGACTCTTCTGCCAGGTGTGCACCTGCCATCACACCACACACCTGCCTGCTCCCAGGTGCTGTGCCTGGGTTTGTGATTTAGGCCTTGTCTACACTGGTTTTTTCATGTAGCTACACACTGCAGTGAAAGCCAGCCACGTCCACGCTCTGGTGCGTAGCGACAAGTGGCAGTGAAAGGCTCTGGCATGGGGGAGGGGGAAGCAGTGCGGAAAGGTTCTGGGAACAGGGAGCTGCTGGAGCTCTTCCTGGTTGCTTCCTCCCTCCCAGAGCTTTTCCCTGCTGCCTCCTCACTGCCAAAGGTTTTTCCTGCTGCTGGAGCCTTTCCCCGTGGTGGGAAAAGACTCCACCAGCGGGACACAACACTGCTTAAAATAGCAGTGTAGGTGGGAGGCACTGCTTGGGGAAGTAAAGAGCTGGATAGGGTAGATACCTTACGATTCTGGTGTGTTTTCACTCTACTCACTCAAGCAGTGCCTCCCCATCACACTGCTCCTTCCAGCCATGCAACGGGGCGTGCAGTGTCCGTACTCTACAGTGTGCATGGCGCTGTACCTTAGGAGTCACAGTGCAGGGCACAGCCGTGTTTGAAAGGCACATTGGGTGCAGCTGCATGGTACCAGTTTACACAAACCAGGCTGGTTAATGTTTCCATAAAGAATAACTTCAGGAACAAATGGTGCTAGACAATGCTTAGCTGCCGTGTTTAATCGTGAAATGGACTTGTCTACACGAGGGCAGCTTTTCAAAATGGTCGCCCCGTATTGCTAACACCATTTCACTTCTACTGGTATTAACAAGATTGGGTGATCTAGTGTAATCAGGGCCCTAGCGGGTGCTGCTGGCATTGTAAGTGCTGTATTGAGCATACCCAAATCTGTGTAAGCAATGACGGGAAATGTTTACAAAATTGCTCTTGCATAGTGGGGTCCCTAGTGTATATGCATCCTCTGTTGGAAGCTCATTAGCAGTGGGGCTGTTGAGAGATCCTTCTTTTGGTCTTGTGGCTGGTGGGTATGTTTGCAGAAGTGCTGAGACCTTCAAAGTAAAACACACTTCAAAGAAGACACAAGAAAGCCAAGCAATGTCCTTTGGGAGGACTACAAAAGGGTGTTGGGGGGAGGGGGGGCTGCCTGCTGCTGCTTTTAGAGCTATATTAATGAAATTCAGTGTAGTGCAAAAATAGACTGGAAGGAAAAACATATTCATTTTTCATGAGGGTAAATTCACCAGTTGCTTCTGTTGACAAAACTGTTCCATCTTTTCCAACTATTTATCCTGCTGAGTCTGAGATGGTCGAGTTCAGGATCCTGACACAGGGAAGAAAGGAGAGCAGCAGAATATGGACCCTGAACTTCAGAAAAGCAGACTTTGACTCCCTCAGGGAACTGATGGGCAGGATCCCCTGGGAGGCTAATATGAGGGGGCAAGGAGTCCAGGAGAGCTGGCTGTATTTTAAAGAATCCTCATTGAGGTTACAGGGACAAACCAACCCAATGTGTAGAAAGAATAGTAAATATGGCAGGTGACCAGCTTGGCTTAACAGTGAAATCCTTGCTGATCTTGAACACAAAAAAGAAGCTGACAAGAAGTGGAAGATTGGACAAATGACCAGGGAGGAGTATAAAAATATTGCTCGGGGATGCAGGAGTGAAATCAGGAAGGCCAAATCACACCTGGGGATGCAGCTAGCAAGAGATGTTAAGAGTAACAAGAAGGGTTTCTTCAGGTATGTTGGCAATAAGAAGAAAGTCAAGGAAAGTGTGGGCCCCTTACTGAATGAGGGAGGCAACCTAGTGACAGAGGATGTGGAAAAAGCTAATGTACTCAATGCTTTTTTTGCCTCTGTCTTCACGAACAAGGTCAGCTCCCAGACTACTGCACTGGGCAGCACAGCATGGGGAGGAGGTGACCAGCCCTCTGTGGAGAAAGAGGTGGTTCTGGACTATTTAGAAAAGCTGGACGAGCACAAGTCCATGGGGCCAGATGCGCTGCATCCGAGAGTGCTAAAGGAGTTGGCGGATTTGATTGCAGAGCCATTGGCCATTATCTTTGAAAACTCATGGCAATCGGGGGAAGTCCCGGACGACTGGAAAAAGGCTAATGTAGTGCCCATCTTTAAAAAAGGGAAGAAGGAGGATCCTGGGAACTACAGGCCAGTCAGCCTCACCTCAGTCCCTGGAAAAATCATGGAGCAGGTCCTCAAGGAATCAATTCTGAAGCACTTAGAGGAGAGGAAAGTGATCACGAACAGTCAGCATGGATTCACCAAGGGCAAGTCATGCCTGACTAATCTAATTGCCTTCTATGACGAGATAACTGGCTCTGTGGATGAGGGGAAAGCGGTGGACGTGTTCTTCCTTGACTTTAGCAAAGCTTTTGACATGGTCTCCCACAGTATTCTTGCCAGCAAGTTAAAGAAGTATGGGCTGGATGAATGGACTATAAGGTGGATAGAAAGCTGGCTAGATTGTCAGGCTCAACGGGTAGTGATCAATGGCTCCATGTCTAGTTGGCAGCCGGTATCTAGCGGAGTGCCCCAAGGGTCGGTTCTGGGGCCGGTTTTGTTCAATATCTTCGTTAATGATCTGGAGGATGGTGTGGATTGCACCCTCAGCAAGTTTGCAGATGACACTAAACTGGGAGGAGAGGTAGATACGCTGGAGGGTAGGGATAGGATACAGAGGGACCTAGACAAATGAGAGGATTGGGCCAAAAGAAATCTGATGAGGTTCAACAAGGACAAGTGCAGAGTCCTGCACTTAGGACAGAAGACTCCCATGCACCGCTACAAACTAGGGACCGAATGGCTCGGCAGCAGTTCTGCAGAAAAGGACCTAGGGGTTACAGTGGATGAGAAGCTGGATATGAGTCAATAGTGTGCCCTTGTTGCCAAGAAGGCCAATGGCATTTAGGGATGTATAAGTAGGGGCATTGCCAGCAGATCGAGGGACATGATCGTTCCCCTCTATTCGACATTGGTGAGGCCTCATCTGGAGTACCGTGTCCAGTTTTGGGCCCCACCCTACAAGAAGGATGTGGAAAAATTGGAAAGAGTCCAGTGGAGGGCAACAAAAATGATTAGGGGCCTGGAACACATGACTTTTGAGGAGAGGCTGAGGGAACTGGAATTGTTCAGTCTGCGGAAGAGAAGAATGAGGGGGGATTTGATAGCTGCTTTCAACTACCTGAAAGGGGGTTCCAAAGAGGATGGCTCTAGACTGTTCTCAGTGGTAGCAGATGACAGAACAAGGAGTAATGGTCTCAAGTTGCAGTGGGGGAGGTTTTGGTTGGATATTAGGAAAAACTTTTTCCCTAGGAGGGTGGTGAAACACTGGAATGCGTTACCTAGGGAGGTGGTGGAATCTCCTTCCCTAGAAGTTTTTAAGGTCAGGCTTGAGAAAGCCCTGGCTGGGATGATATAGTTGGGGATTGGTCCTGCTTTGAGCAGGGGATTGGACTAGATGACCTCCTGAGGTCCCTTCTTGTTCAGCTTATGCTCTAATAAATTGGTTAGTCTCTAAGGTGCCACAAGTACTCCTTTTCTTTTTGCGGATACAGACTAAGAAGGCTGCTACTCTGAAACCTGTCAGACAAACAGGTTTGTTTACATTTGCAGGAGATAATGCTCTTCTTGTTTACAATGTCACCTGAAAGTGAGAACAGGCATTTGCATGGCACTATCGTAGCCAGTGTCACAAGATATTTACATGCCAGGTTTGCTAAAGATTCATATGTCCCTTCATGCTTCAACCACCATTCCATGCCGATGACAGGTTCTGCTTGATAATGATTCAAAACAGTGCAGACCAATGCATGTTTATTTTCATCATCTGAGTCAGATGCCACCAGCAGAAGGTTGATATTCTTTTTTGGTAGTTCAGGTTTTGTAGTTTCCGCATCGGAGTGTTGCTCTTTTAAGGCTTCCGAAAGCATGCTCCACACCTCGTCCCTCTCAGATTTTGGAAGGCACTTCAGATTCTTAAACCTTGGGTCGAATGCTGTAGCTATCTTTAGAAATATCACACTGGTACTTTCTTTGCGTTTTGTGATATCTGCAGTGAAAGTGTTGTTAAAATGAACAACATGTGCAGGGTCATCACCCGAGACTGCTAGAACATGAAATATATGGCAGAATGTGGGTAAAACAGAGCAGGAGGCATACAATTCTCCCCCAAGGAGTTCAGTCACACATTTAATTAATGCATTACTTTTTTTAACGAGCGTCATCAGCATGGAAGCATGTCCTCTGGAATGGTGGCCGAAGCATGAAAGAGCATATGAATGTTTACCATATCTGACACATAAATACCTTGCAATGCCAGCTACAAAAGTCTCATGTGAACGTCTGTTCTCACTTTCTGGTGACATTGTAAATGAGAAGTGGGCAGCATTATCTGCCGTAAATGTAAACAAACTGGTTTGTCTTAGCGGATAATTGAACAAGAAGTAGGACTGAGTGGACTTGTCAGTTCTAAAGTTTTACACAGTTTTGTTTTTGAGTGCAGTTATGTAACAAACAATCTACATTTGTAAGTTGCACTTTCTCAATAAATAGATTGCACTACAGTACTTGTATGAGGTGAATTGAAAAATACTATTTCTCTGTTTATCATTTTTACAGTGCAAATATTTATAATAAATAATAATATAAAGTGAGCACTGTACACTTTGTATTCTGTGTTGTAACTGAAGTCAATATATTTGAAAATGTAGAAGACATCCAAAAATATTTAATAAATTTCAGTTAGGATTCTATTGTTTAACAGTGCGATTAAAACTGCAAGTAATCGCTATTAATTTTTTAACCGCAATTATTTTTTTGAGTTAATAGCATGAGTAACTGCAATTAATTGACAGTCGTAATGGGCACTCTATTTGCCTTTTTCCAATCATCTGGGACCTCCCCCGATTGCCACAAGTTTTCAAAGATAATGGCCCATGGCTCTGCAATCACATCAGCCAACTCTCTCAGCACCCACAGATGCATTAGATCTGGACCCATGGACTTGTTCATGTCCAGCTTTTCTAAACGCTCCTTAACCTGTTCTTTCACACAGAGGGCTGCTCACCTCCTCCCCATACTGTGCTGCCCAGTGCAACAGTCTGGGAGCTGACCTTGTCTGTGAAGACCGAGGCAAAAAAAGCATTGAGTACTTCAGCTTTTTCCACATCCTCTGTCACTAGGTTGCCTCCCTCATTCAGTAAGGGTCCCACACTTTCCCTGACCACCTTCTTGTTACTAACATACCTGAAGAAACCCTTCTTGTTACCCTTCATGTCCCTTGCTAGCTGCAACTCCAATTGTGCTTTGGCCTTCCTGATTACACCCCTGCATGCTCAAGCAATATTTTTATACTCCTGCCTAGTCATCTGTCCAAGTTTCCACTTCTTGTAAGTCTCCTTTTTGTGTTTAAGCTCACCGAAAATTTCTCTGTTAAGCCGAGCTGTTCGCCTGCCATATTTGCTATTCTTTCTGCACATCAGGATGGTTTGTTCCTGTAACCTCAATAAGGATTCTTTAAAATACAGCCAGCTCTCCTGGACTCCTTGCCCCCTCATATTAGCCTCCCAGGGGAGCCTGCCCATCAGTTCCCTGAGGGAGTCAAAATCTGCTTTTCTGAAGTCCAGGATCCGTATTCTGCTGCTCTCCTTTCTTCTGTAACCCTTCTGCCCGTCAGAGTTGGCAGCAACAAGGGCCGGGTTCAATATCTAGGGGATTCATTCCAATAACACAATGCAAACTGGCTCGAGCCCCCACCCAGTGACCTGGGACAAATATATACCACCCCCGCTGGGCACCTCCAAGAGGCAATACTTCCCCTCTCGCAAGCACATAGTCTGAGCGTAGCAAAAAGCCTTTTAATAACAGAGAGAAACAATGTGGCATTATGTTGGGGAAACACCACCAACAGGATTCGTAACACAACCCAAGAGCAAAAAACCCACCCCAAGCAAATTGGGGCATGTCCTTTCCCTTGGGTTCTTGAGTCCAGCATCCCCAATTCACCCAAAGTCCCAAAAGTCCAGTGACCCAAAAGTCTCTGTCCCTGGTCAGAGCAGCCCCAGAGTTCGAAAGTTTATCTGCAGAGCTTTACCTCCCACCCTGGGTGGAGATGGCGGGGGGGGGAGAGGAGAGAGGTAAGGGGCACCTTACATGACCTGAAGCTGACTGCCCCACAGGCCTTCGCTTCGCTCCGCTCTGCCAACCGTCCCACGAACTGCTTCACTCAGTTCCGCTCTGCTCCGCAGCCCACAAGCAGCTCCCTCCGTCCCACAACCAGCTCCCGCAGTCCTATGAACTGCTCCACCAGCCTGTCCATAAGGCACTTCAGCCATCCCACAAACTGCTCCACAATATATCTTCAGGCTCCCCCACTACTTAACACAATACAATAACACAAAATTCAGCTCTTAGTCAGTTCAGCTCTTTGGTGAATTCAGCTTGTAGTAGGGGAGCCTCAGTGCTGGTGCACTATTAGCCCAAAGCAAGCTCAGCAGCCTGTAACTAGACTCCTAAGGGAATCAAAATTAGCTCTGATATTCCACAGTGGAGAGAGAAGAAAATGCAATTAGCATGTAAGGCCCTCACCTAGGGGCCCATACCACCAAGTATTAATACTTGTCCCCAGCCTCTCTCTATTCACAGAGTTTTGGAACCCATGACCCTTGCCTAGCGAGTGCTACTTAGTTGATGGTGAGTCCCTCCATCATAACAAAAGGCCAAGTACAGTTCCAAGCACAGTTCCCATAATCAGGGTAATAACAATTTATTCTTCCTGCCCCAATAACAGAGACACTGGGGATCCCACAGCAGCCAGAGTGACCATTTGGGCAGCTATGGCCTCATTCTAGGCGGGGTGGGTGTGCCTATGCAAATAAGATCAGCCCCTGAAGTTCTTTTCCACAACTTGCCACACCTCACCACCAGATGTCAGGGTGGAGCTCATCCTGACACTGCTTACATCTCCTTTTGTCAGGATCCTGAATTCGACCATCTCATTGTCACTGTTGCCCAGGTTGCCACCCACTGCTACTTCCCCTACCAATTGTTCCCTGTTTGTGAGCAGCAGGTCAAGAGGAGCATGACTCCACCATTTGCCCCACGAAGTTGTCTCCAACACTCTCCAAAAAACTGCCTGGGTTGTCTGTGCATTGCTGTATTGCTCTCCCAGCAGATGTCAGGATGATTGAAGTCCCCCATGAGAACCAGGGCCTGTGATCTGGAAACTTCTGTTCGTAGTCCAAAGAAAGTCTCATCCAGTTTTCTCCTCTTTCAAAGCAAATCAGCGGCAATTCAGAGTTCCATTATGTGTAATGGGCATGTATGCAAAGAGCATTAAAGAGAAGATCGTTTCAGAAACTGTTTCTTGGCATTTGCAGCAGTGCACACAAAGGGGTCCCCCTATAAATAGGCAGATCAAATGTCTTAGTGTAGGATGTGTACAGGGACGTGAATGACATGTCAGGGTCATCAACCAGCCCCTGCTGTGTGGAACTGTAAGGCTGGAAATCTGATGGATTCTCAGTAAAGCATTAAGCAAAATAGGAGCTGGGACATAGTCAGGAACATTGCATTGAGTTCAGACAGAGTGCCTTCAAATCATCTGCACCATGCATTGCTTACAAATGGCAGAGATGGAAACACTTGCGTGTGGTAGCTTGGATCCATCTGCTGGCACACTAGGCAGTGCGAGTTCTGCTTACTGGTGGCATGATGGGATTCATGATATAGCTTGCTCTGGGCTGGCTGGCATGTTAACTGATATTATGATATGCCCAGCTGGTCCCATTAAAAGTCGCAAGAACCACAAGACCCTCCCAGACTGTCCATATCTCTCCTTGCCCAATAGAAGAGTCGCCAATTACTGAGTGACATTCTATGGCCAATTAAATGATCATAATGATCCCTTCTGGTTTTAAATGTATGAATCTGTGGCATGATTTATGCTGGCTAAGTAGAGAGTAAGATGAAGACAGCTGCAATTTTCCCTATAAAGATATGAAAGGCATATACATGTAAAAGTTTCGTGTGTTTGATAATATCCTTCTGCCCTCACTCCATGCCTTCAGGTTTAGCTCGTCTTTTTAGATAGCAGACTTCTCAGGGCAGGGACCATGTCTCCATATAGGTTTGTACAATGTCTAACCTAATGGGATCCCAATCTTGACTGCAAACTGTAATATCAATATAATAAATAATAACTATGGTTTAATTATGAAGCCTTCATTCTGATTGTTTGTGGGGGATTATTTCTATGCTCTGGCTGCTCTTGTACTTTGTTAATGATATCTGGATCCGGATCAAGCAATCTGGCTGGGAATACAGTACACGATTTCAACCAGAACAGTAACTCATTAAGTCTATCTCAGTCATGAAGAACATAGGGAAAAAAAACACCCTTCACAGAATGGAAGCAAATTGAATATCAGAGAGATCAGAATGTGGGCAGATAATTAGAACTATATATCGTGGGAATATTTTTTAGGGTAAGTAAGGTAAAGGCTGGCAATTTCACTTTTTCTAAGTATCATAACCTCTTTCACCAGGGGTTGGGCTCATGCCAGCGCTGATCACAGAATCATAGATTCATAGGACTGGAAGGGACCTCAAGAGGTCATCTAGTCCAGTCCCATGCACTCATGGCAGGACTAAGTATTATCTAGACCATCCCTAACAGGGATTTCATAGAATATCAGGGTTGGAAGGGACCACAGAGGTCATCTAGTCCAACCCCCTGCTCAAAGCAGGAGCAATCCCCAACTACATGATGGCATATATCACATTGGTAGATGTGCAGGTGAATGAGCCCTTGATGGTGTGGCTGATGTGGTTAGGTCCTACGATGGTGTCCCTTGCAGGGCTGGCCTTACCATGAGGCTAACTGAGGCAGCTGCCTCAGGTGCCAGACTGTGAGGGGGGGAAGGGGTGCCACTAGGACCCAGAGTGTAGAAAATGGTGTCTGCTGCTGGTGCATATGTATTCTCTCTGCTCTAGATGCACAGAGATGGTGGAGTGCTGTGCTGGAGGAAGGAGGGCACAAGAGATATAACAGGCAGATAGGAGAAAAGGTGAGAGGGAATAACAGAAAGCAGCAGGAGCTGTAGGGAGAGAGAGGAGGAGGAGCTTCTTATGTACCCCTCTAGCACCCCCAGGAGCCTGGACTGATTAACACCGGCTTCTCAGGGAGCTTTCTGTTTCCTGGTGCTTCCCTGAACTCACTTGAGGAGAACAGGCAGTCACCTGAAGTAGTAGGAGCCAGTTAGGCCCTTAAGATGCTGATATCTTCCCTCACTCAGGCCCTGCTACCAGCCTGCTTATTTGTCCCCTTCAGCTGAGTGTTAAGAGCCACTATAGCTGGCCCAGAACAGCAGCCATGAGTGAAAGAAGAAAACCCCCCTCTGGGGCAGTATTCAGAAAAAGAAAGAAAGCAAGGGAAACTTTTCTATCTAAGCAGGAAGGAGCTCTCCTGAGATACATAGACACACATGTTCACAGTGAACCTTCCGGCCCCAATGAAGATGTGAGTGGTGAGGAGATGACTGATCTTCCAGTCAGAGTGCAGGTGACCTGGCAGCGACTGCAGCATCCATATCTCCATCTCAAATGGATGTAGCCATGCACATTCCTGAAGAAAAGTGTAAATCAGAGAAGAGTGTGGTGGAGGCGCAAGAAACAGCTGCTGTTGAGTTTAGTTCGTTAAGTCTAGGTGATCCAGGACTGTGGACCCACTTGAGCAGTAATCTGAGGGACTTCCTTTTACTGCATGGGCCAGAGCAAGTGAAAAACTTCATGTTCCCCAAAGACAATGAAAATAGAAGTTTCCATCCAACACATTACTGGTGTGAAATCCTCAATGGTGACGACATGGAGAGGCCATGGCTTATGTACTCAAAAACTCAGAATGCTGCATACTGTTTTTGTTGCAAACTCTTCCAATCTAATGTTCCAGCCACATTGGGTTCTACAGGAAAAAAGGACTGGAAAAATCTGGCTAGAAATCTGGCATGCCATGAGAAGGCAGCAAATCACCAGAGAGCATGAGATGAGACTAAGGTTAAAGGCCACCAAAGATGATCAGCATCAAGAGAAGATTGCATCAGAGTCTCTTTACTGGCAAAATGTTCTGAAAAGGCTCATTGCCATTGTGAGAATGCTTGCTACGCAAAACCTAGCACTGTGTCAAGGTTCCTTCGCCACTCTCAACTCTAGGGTACAGATGTGGGGACCTGCATGAAAACCCCCTAAACTTAGGTTAAAACTTCCCCAAGGTACAAACTATTTTACGTTTTGCCCTTGGACTTTATTGCTGCCACCACCAAGCATCTAACAAATATATAACAGAGAAAGAGCCCGCTTGGAAACGTCTTCCGCCCCCTCCAAAAAAATCCTCCCAAACCCTACACTCCTTTTCCTGGGGAAGGCTTGATAAAAATTGTTAGGGGGCTTATTCCTTCACCCACTTCCTTCCCTGGTCCTTCTCGCATGAACAGAGAGCAACAATATCCAAAGTCCAAAGGTGCAAACAATTCGATGTTTATTGGGGTGAACTTCCAGCAAGCATGATTCCAGTTTTCTTCCTTAGTGTCCCCCTTCCCAGCTCTGACACCACAGAGCCTTACACCTGTGTCCCTGTTCCCATTCCTGCCCTTAGCCAAACATTAGTCCAATTTCCCCACTCCCATTCCCTGTTCCCATTTCCCCCTTTAGCAAAACATGATTCCAATTTCCCCACCCCCATTCCCTGTTCTCATTTCCCCCACCTGCATGCCCACCCACACCCACCCACTCACTTCCTGATTGACTGCAGACTATATAGTAAAACTAGAGTTCTGTTTAGCTATACCTTAACCAATCATTTTCCTGAAATTTAACTAACCAATCCTAACATATTGTAACATGATTATGTAACCAGTTATATCCCACCACCTTAATTAGTTTACACCCAGCAAAATTAATTATACAGCAGACAGGAACAATCACAGAACCAGACAGAGATTATACAGACAAACAATAGCAAAGTGGGAACTATAATGACAAAACAATACAGAAGTGAGGATTTCACATCCCAGCTATTGATAAGTGAGTTCTTGCCAGACAGGATGCTATCAAACTAAGTTTACTTTTACATTTTCTAGGTACTTCCCTTTCTCTGGAGGTGATAGGCACTATCAGGACAGGATTGAATTCCTAACAGCCCAATAGCACCTTCTTTCAATGTGACTAGTTTGGAATGTGAGGATGTGATCGGTCGCTTCCCAGTTTATGGCTGCCTGTTGCTTAGCCAAAGGCCTTAGCCTAAGAACTGGGCCTCAGACTGTCACAGTAAGAGAAGGACCTTACACTGGCAGACAGTGATTTTGATTCTTTCTTTTATACCTCTATAACTAGCCAAGTGATAAGAATACACCTAAATTCTTAGAGTATAGGCCTTTACAGACAGACCTGAATATCTATATCCTAACAAAAATCCTCACCAATTTGCATAGGTGAACACAGACCCAAACCCTTGGATCTTAAGAACAATGAAAAAGCAATCAGCTTCTTAAAAGAAGAATTTTAATTGAAGAAAAAGTAAAAGAATCACCTCTGTAAAATCAGGATGGTAAATACTTTACAGGGTAATCAGATTCAAAACATAGAGAATCCCTCTAGGCAAAACCTTAAGTTACAAAAAGACGCAAAAACAGGAATATACATTCCATTCTGCACAATTAATTTTATCAGCCATTTAAACAAAACAGAATCTAACACATATCTAACTAGATTGCTTATTAGCCCTTTACAGGAGTTCTAACCTGCATTCCTGCTCTGGTCCGGGCAAAAACAACACACAGACAGAGAGAGCCCTTTGTTACCCCCACCCCCCACCTCCAGCTTTGAAACTTTCTTGTCTCCTCATTGGTCATTATCTTTGAAAACTCATGGCGAACGGGGGAAGTCCCGGATGACTGGAAAAAGGCTAATGTAGTGCCAATCTTTAAAAAAGGGAAGAAGGAGGATCCTGGGAACTACAGGCCAGTCAGCCTCACCTCAGTCCCTGGAAAAATCATGGAGCAGGTCCTCAAAGAATCAATCCTGAAGCACTTAGAGGAGAGGAAAGTTATCAGGAACAGTCAGCATGGATTCACCAAGGGAAGGTCATGCCTGACTAATCTAATCGCCTTTTATGATGAGATTACTGGTTCTGTGGATGAAGGGAAAGCAGTGGATGTATTGTTTCTTGACTTTAGCAAAGCTTTTGACACGGTCTCCCACAGTATTCTTGTCAGCAAGTTAAGGAAGTATGGGCTGGATGAATGCACTATAAGGTGGGTAGAAAGCTGGCTAGATTGTCGGGCTCAAGGGGTAGTGATCAATGGCGCCATGTCTAGTTGGCAGCCGGTGTCAAGTGGAGTACCCCAGGGGTCGGTCCTGGGGCCGGTTTTGTTCAATATCTTCATAAATGATCTGGAGGATGGTGTGGATTGCACTCTCAGCAAATTTGCGGATGATACTAAACTGGGAGGAGTGGTAGATACGCTGGAGGGTAGGGATAGGATACAGAAGGACCTAGACAAATTGGAGGATTGGGCCAAAAGAAATCTGATGAGGTTTAATAAGGATAAGTGCAGGGTCCTGCACTTAGGATGGAAGAATCCAATGCACCGCTACAGACTAGGGACCGAATGGCTAGGCAGCAGTTCTGCGGAAAAGGACCTAGGGGTGACAGTGGACGAGAAGCTGGATATGAGTCAGCAGTGTGCCCTTGTTGCCAAGAAGGCCAATGGCATTTTGGGATGTATAAGTAGGGGCATAGCGAGCAGATCGAGGGACGTGATCGTTCCCCTCTATTCGACACTGGTGAGGCCTCATCTGGAGTACTGTGTCCAGTTTTGGGCCCCACACTACAAGAAGGATGTGGATAAATTGGAGAGAGTCCAGCGAAGGGCAACAAAAATGATTAGGGGTCTAGAGCACATGACTTATGAGGAGAGGCTGAGGGAGCTGGGATTGTTTAGTCTGCAGAAGAGAAGAATGAGGGGGGATTTGATAGCTGCTTTCAACTACCTGAAAGGGGGTTCCAAAGAGGATGGCTCTAGACTGTTCTCAATGGTAGCAGATGACAGAACGAGGAGTAATGGTCTCAAGTTGCAATGGGGGAGGTTTAGATTGGATATTAGGAAAAACTTTTTCGCTAAGAGGGTGGTGAAACACTGGAATGCGTTACCTAGGGAGGTGGTAGAATCTCCTTCCTTAGAGGTTTTTAAGGTCAGGCTTGACACAGCCCTGGCTGGGATGATTTAACTGGGACTTGGTCCTGCTTCGAGCAGGGGGTTGGACTTGATGACCTTCTGGGGTCCCTTCCAACCCTGATATTCTATGATTCTATGAAATCATCCCACCCAGGGCTTTGTCAAGCCTGACCTTAAAAACTTCAAAGGAAGGAGATTCCACCACCAACTCCCTAGGTAACGCATTCCAGTGTTTCACCACCCTCCTAGAGAAAAAGTTTTTCCTAATATCCAACCTAAATCTCCCTCACTGCAACTTGAGACCATTACTCCTTGTTCTGTCATCTGCTACCACTGAGAACAGTCTAGAGCCATCCTCTTTGGAACCCCCTTTCAGGTAGTTGAAAGCAGCTACCAAATCCCCCCTCATTCTTCTCTTCTGCAGACTGAACAATCCCAGTTCCCTCAGCCTCTCCTCAGAAGTCATGTGTTCCAGGCCCCTAATCATTTTTGTTGCCCTCCGCTGGACTCTTTCCAATTTTTCCACATCCTTCTTGTAGTGCGGGGCCCAAAACTGGACACAGTACTCCAGATGAGGCCTCACCAGTGTCGAATAGAGGGGAACGATCACGTCCCTCCATCTGCTGGCAATGCCACTACTTATACATCCCAAAATGCCATTGGCCTTCTTGGCAACAAGGGCACACTGCTGACTCATATCCAGCTTCTCGTCCACTGTCACCCCTAGGTCCTTTTCTGCAGAACTGCTGCCGAGCCATTCGGTCCCTAGTTTGTAGCGGTGCATGGGAGTCTTCTGTCCTAAGTGCAGGACTCTGCACTTGTCCTTCTTGAACCTCATCATATTTCTTTTGGCCCAACCCTCTCATTTGTCTAGGTCCCTCTGTATCCTATCCCTACCCTCCAGCGTATCTACCTCTCCTCCCAGTTTAGTGTCATCTGCAAACTTGCTGAGGGTGCAATCCACAGCATCCTCCAGATCATTAATGAAGATATTGAACAAAACTGGCCCCAGGACCGACCCTTGGGGCACTCCACTTGATACTGGCTGCCAACTAGACATGGAGCACTTGATCACTACCTGTTGAGCCCGACAATCTAGCCAGCTTTCTATCCACCTTATAGTCTATTCATCCAGCCCATACTTCTTTAACTTGCTGGCAAGAATACTGTGGGAGACTCTGTCAAAAGCTTTGCTAAAGTCAAGGAATAACATGTCCACTGCTTTCCCCTCATCCACAGAGCCAGTTTTCTCATCATAGAAGGAAATAGATTAGTCAGGCATGCCTTGCCCTTGGTGAATCCATGCTGACTGTTCCTGATCACTTTCCTCTCCTCTAATTGGTTCCTTGAGGACCTGCTCCATGATTTTTCCAGGGACTGAGGTGAGGCTGACTGGCCTGTAGTTCCCCAGATTCTCCTTCTTCCCTTTTTTAAAGATGGGCCCTACGTTAGCATTTTTCCAGTCGTCCGGGACCTCCCCTGATCGCCATGAGTTTTCAAAGATAATGGCCAATGGCTCTGCAATCCGCCAACTCCTTTTAGCACTCTCGGATGCAGTGCATCTGGCCCCATGGACTTGTGCTCGTCCAGCTTTTCTAAATAGTCCTGAACCACTTCTTTCTCCACAGAGTGCTGGTCACCTCCTCCCCATGCTGTGCTGCCCAGTGGGTCTGGTAGCTGACCTTGTTTGTGAAGACAGAGGCAAAAAAAGCATTGAGTACATTAGCTTTTTCCACATCCTCTGTCACTAGGTTGCCTCCCTCATTCAGTAAGGGGCTCACACTTTCCTTGACTTTCTTCTTGTTGCTAACATACCTGAAAAAACCCTTCTTGTTACTCTTAACATCTCTTGCTAGCTGCAACTCCAGGTGTGACTTGGCCTTCCGGATTTCACTCCTGCACACCTGAGCAATATTTTTATACTCTTCCCTGGTCATTTGTCCAATCTTCCATTTCTTGTAAGCTTTAGTGGCTCCTTCACGGAGCTGTGAGCACGGACGTGTTTTTGATGCAGTTCACCCCCATCCCAGATACTTGCCCTTTTTGGAACATGAGGGAAACCCTGGCACACGTATATTTAGACTGTGCCAGGCTGCAGCCCCTTTTCCGGCTCCTCACGAATATTTTATTACACTTTTGGCTGCATTTTTCCCCTCATCTTTTCATTTACATAGTCCCCATCCGTGGCCCCACAAAGTCGCAGGATCTCCTGGTTAACCTCCTCCTAGCCCTAGCTAAAACAGCCATCTATAAAACCAGAGAGAGGAGGTTGGCCGATGAAGCTTCCTGCGACTGTAGGGCCGTTTTCCGATCCTCAGTACACTCACGTATCCGGGCGGAGTTCCTCTGGGTGGCGTCCACCGACTCCCTTGACGCCTTCAAGAAGTGGTGGGCACTGTCCGAGTTTCTCTGCTCAGTGACCCCGTCCGGTTCCCTCCGTCTGACCCTTTGATTGAGGGGAAGAGCGAGAGACCCCAGCCCCAGCCATTGCTGCTGTGGATACCATCATCACCACCACCTAGGAGGGGTCCTTTCACACGTGGGTGCACACCACCCCCCCAACTGCCCATCCCGCAGCCCTGCCAATCTTGTTGGGCACTCTCAGGAGAGGAATAGTTGGTGACACTGGGCGTGGCACTAGGTAACTCAGGAGGGTGGAAGACCATGAGTGTGGACCAGATGATATGTCTGGGGGGAGAAAGCAGAAGGAGACTCCGCTGGTTGGAAGGCATGAGATGCGATGTCCTGAGGTTGGGGGTTCCACGACCACCACTCCCAAGAGGAGAAGGCGGGTGGTGGTGGTCGGGGACTCTCTCCTCCGGGGGACTGAGTCATCTATCTGCCGCCCTGACCGGGAAAACCGAGAAGTCTGCTGCTTGCCAGGGGCTAAGATTCGCGATGTGACGGAGAGACTGCCGAGACTCATCAAGCCCTCGGATCGCTACCCCTTCCTGCTTCTCCACGTGGGCACCAATGATACTGCCAAGAATGACCTTGAGCGGATCACTGCGGACTACGTGGCTCTGGGAAGAAGGATAAAGGAGTTGGAGGCGCAAGTGGTGTTTTCGTCCATCCTCCCCGTGGAAGGAAAAGGCCTGGGTAGGGACCGTCGAATCGTGGAAGTCAACGAATGACTACGCAGGTGGTGTCGGAGAGACGGCTTTGGATTCTTTGACCATGGGATGGTGTTCCATGAAGGAGGAGTGCTGGGCAGAGACGGGCTCCATCTTACGAAGAGAGGGAAGAGCATCTTTGCCAGCAGGCTGGCTAACCTAGTGAGGAGGGCTTTAAACTAGGTTCACCGGGGGAAGGAGACCAAAGCCCTGAGGTAAGTGGGAAAGCGGGATACCGGGAGGAAGCACAGGCAGGAATGTCTGTGAGGGGAGGGCTCCTGCCTCATACTGGGAATGAGGGGCGATCAACAGGTTATCTCAAGTGCTTATATACAAATGCACAAAGCCTTGGAAACAAGCAGGGAGAACTGGAGGTCCTGGTGATGTCAAGGAACTATGACGTGATTGGAATAACAGAGACTTGGTGGGATAACTCACATGACTGGAGTACAGTCATGGATGGTTATAAACTGTTCAGGAAGGACAGGCAGGGCAGAAAAGGTGGGGGAGTAGCACTGTATGTAAGGGAGCAGTATGACTGCTCAGAGCTCTGGTACGAAACTGTGGAAAAACCTGAGTGTCTCTGGATTAAGTTTAGAAGTGTGTGCAACAAGAGTGATGTAGTGGTGGGAGCCTGCTATAGACCACCGGACCAGGGGGATGAGGTGGATGAGGCTTTCTTCCGGCAACTCACGGAAGCTACTAGATCGCATGCCCTGATTCTCATGGGTGACTTTAATTTTCCTGATATCTGCTGGGAGAGCAATACAGCGGTGCATAGACAATCCAGGAAGTTTTTGGAAAGCGTAGGGGACAATTTCCTGGTGCAAGTGCTAGGGGAGCCAACTAGGGGGGGCGCTTTTCTTGACCTGCTGCTCACAAACCGGGTAGAATTAGTGGGGGAAGCAAAAGTGGATGGGAATCTGGGAGGCAGTGACCATGAGTTGGTTGAGTTCAGGATCCTGACGCAGGGAAGAAAGGTAAGCAGCAGGATACGGACCCTGGACTTCAGGAAAGCAGACTTTGACTCCCTCAGGGAACAGATGGCCAGGATCCCCTGGGGGACTAACATGAAGGGGAAGGGAGTCCAGGAGAGCTGGCTGTATTTCAAGGAATCCCTGTTGAGGTTACAGGGACAAACCATCCCGATGAGTCGAAAGAATAGTAAATATAGCAGGCGACCAGCTTGGCTTAATGGTGAAATCCTAGCGGATCTTAAACATAAAAAAGAAGCTTACAAGAAGTGGAAGGTTGGACATATGACCAGGGAAGAGTATAAAAATATTGCTTGGGCATGTAGGAAAGATATCAGGAGGGCCAAATCGCACCTGGAGCTGCAGCTAGCAAGAGATGTCAAGAGTAACAAGAAGGGTTTCTTCAGGTATGTTGGCAACAAGAAGAAAGCCAAGGAAAGTGTGGGCCCCTTACTGAATGAGGGAGGCAACCTAGTGACAGAGGATGTGGAAAAAGCTAATGTACTCAATGCTTTTTTTGCCTCTGTTTTCACTAACAAGGTCAGCTCCCAGACTGCTGTGCTGGGCATCACAAAATGGGGAAGAGATGGCCAGCCCTCTGTAGAGACAGAGGTGGTTAGGGACTATTTAGAAAAGCTGGACGTGCACAAGTCCATGGGGCCGGACGAATTGCATCCGAGAGTGCTGAAGGAATTGGCGGCTGTGATTGCAGAGCCCTTGGCCATTATCTTTGAAAACTCGTGGCGAACGGGGGAAGTCCCGGATGACTGGAAAAAGGCTAATGTAGTGCCCATCTTTAAAAAAGGGAAGAAGGAGGATCCTGGGAACTACAGGCCAGTCAGCCTCACCTCAGTCCCTGGAAAAATCATGGAGCAGGTCCTCAAAGAATCAATCCTGAAGCACTTAGAGGAGAGGAAAGTTATCAGGAACAGTCAGCATGGATTCACCAAGGGAAGGTCATGCCTGACTAATCTAATCGCCTTTTATGATGAGATTACTGGTTCTGTGGATGAAGGGAAAGCAGTGGATGTATTGTTTCTTGACTTTAGCAAAGCTTTTGACACGGTCTCCCACAGTATTCTTGTCAGCAAGTTAAGGAAGTATGGGCTGGATGAATGCACTATAAGGTGGGTAGAAAGCTGGCTAGATTGTCGGGCTCAAGGGGTAGTGATCAATGGCTCCATGTCTAGTTGGCAGCCGGTGTCAAGTGGAGTGCCCCAGGGGTCGGTCCTGGGGCCCGTTTTGTTCAATATCTTCATAAATGATCTGGAGGATGGTGTGGATTGCACTCTCAGCAAATTTGCGGATGATACTAAACTGGGAGGAGTGGTAGATATGCTGGAGGGTAGGGATAGGATACAGAAGGACCTAGACAAATTGGAGGATTGGGCCAAAAGAAATCTGATGAGGTTCAATAAGGATAAGTGCAGGGTCCTGCACTTAGGATGGAAGAATCCAATGCACCGCTACAGACTAGGGACCGAATGGCTAGGCAGCAGTTCTGCGGAAAAGGACCTAGGGGTGACAGTGGACAAGAAGCTGGATATGAGTCAGCAGTGTGCCCTTGTTGCCAAGAAGGCCAATGGCATTTTGGGATGTATAAGTAGGGGCATAGCGAGCAGATCGAGGGACGTGATCGTTCCCCTCTATTCGACACTGGTGAGGCCTCATCTGGAGTACTGTGTCCAGTTTTGGGCCCCACACTACAAGAAGGATGTGGATAAATTGGAAAGAGTCCAGCGAAGGGCAACAAAAATGATTAGGGGTCTAGAGCACATGACTTATGAGGAGAGGCTGAGGGAGCTGGGATTGTTTAGTCTGCAGAAGAGAAGAATGAGGGGGGATTTGATAGCTGCTTTCAACTACCTGAAAGGGGGTTCCAAAGAGGATGGCTCTAGACTGTTCTCAATGGTAGCAGATGACAGAACGAGGAGTAATGGTCTCAAGTTGCAATGGGGGAGGTTTAGATTGGATATTAGGAAAAACTTTTTCACTAAGAGGGTGGTGAAACACTGGAATGCGTTACCTAGGGAGGTGGTAGAATCTCCTTCCTTAGAGGTTTTTAAGGTCAGGCTTGACAAAGCCCTGGCTGGGATGATTTAACTGGGACTTGGTCCTGCTTTGAGCAGGGGGTTGGACTAGATGACCTTCTGGGGTCCCTTCCAACCCTGATATTCTATGATTCTATGATTCTATGATTCTATGATTCAAGGAAGCCCCCCGGCTCTGGGCCCAGGCAAGCCTGAACACTTCTCTCCCTGAAGGCTGCTGTGTTATACATTGCGTTTGCTTTTGTTTTGTTGCATAGTTTTGTTTTATCTTCTTTGGTGATTTGTGTAAGTGTGTTACGCAAATAATTTTTTTTCTGCTTAAAAAAAACCAAAACAACTTCTTGTAAGCTTCTTTTTTGTGTTTAAGATCAGCAAGGATTTCACTGTTAAGCCAAGCGGTTGCCTGCCATATTTACTATTTACTATTGCTCTGCCCCAGTTGCTTCCTCCAGCACTTGCACCAGGAAATTGTCCCCTACACTTTCCAAAAATATCCTGGATTGTCTGTGCACCGCTGTAGTGCTCTCCCAGCAGATATCAGGGTGATTGAAGTCTCCCATGAGAACCAGGGCCTGTGATCTAGTAACTTCCGTTAGTTGCTGGTAGAAAGCCTTGTCCACCTCATCCCCCTGGTCCGGTGGTCTATAGCAGACTCCCACCACGACATCACCCTTGTTGCTCACACTTCTAAACTTAATACAGAGACACTCAGGTTTTTCTGCAGTTTCATACTTGAGCTCTGAGCAGTCATACTGCTCCCTTACATACAGTGCAACTCCCCCACCTTTTCTGCCCTGCCTGTCCTTCCTGAACAGTTTATATCCATCCATGACAGTATTCCAGTCATGTGAGTTATCCCACCAAGTCTCTGTTATTCCAATCACATCATAATTCCTTGACTGTGCCAGGACTTCCAGTTCTCCCTGTTTGTTTCCCAGGCTTCTTGCATTTGTGTATAGGCACTTGAGATAACTTGGTGATTGTCCCTTTTTCTCAGTATGAGGCAGGAGCCCTTGCCTCTTGCGCTCTCCTGCTCGTGCTTCCTTCCGGTATCCCACTTCCCCACTTATCTCAGGGCTTTGGTCTCCTTCCCCCGGTGAACCTAGTTTAAAGCCCTCTTCCCGAGATTAGCCAGCCTGCTTGCGAAGATGCTCTTCCCTCTCTTCGTTAGGTGGAGCCCGTCTCTGCCGAGCACTCCTCCTTCTTGGAACACCATCCCATGGTCAAAGAATCCAAAGCCTTCTCTCCGACACCACCTGTGTAGCCATTCGTTGACTTCTACGATTCGATGGTCTCTACACTAACATGAAGGGGAAAGGAGTCCAGGAGAGCTGGCTGTATTTCAAGGAATCCCTGTTGAGGTTACAGGGACAAACCATCCCAATGAGTCGAAAGAATAGTAAATATGGCAGGCGACCAGCTTGGCTTAAGGGTGAAATCCTAGCGGATCTTAAACATAAAAAAGAAGCTTACAAGAAGTGGAAGGTTGGACATTTGACCAGGGAAGAGTATAAAAATATTGCTCGGGCATGTAGGAATGAAATCAGGAGGGCCAAATCGCACCTGGAGCTGCAGCTAGCAAGAGATGTCAAGAGTAACAAGAAGGGTTTCTTCAGGTATGTTGGCAATAAGAAGAAAGCCAAGGAAAGTGTGGGCCCCTTACTGAATGAGGGAGGCAACCTAGTGACAGCGGATGTGGAAAAAGCTAATGTGCTCAATGCTTTTTTTGCCTCTGTCTTCACTAAGAAGGACAGCTCCCAGACTGCTGCACTGGGCAGCACAGCATGGGGAGGAGGTGACCAGCCCTCTGTGGAGAAAGAAGTTGTTAGGGACTATTTAGAAAAGCTGGACGTGCACAAGTCCATGGGGCCGGACGAGTTGCATCCGAGAGTGCTAAAGGAATTGGCGAATGTGATTGCAGAGCCATTGGCCATTATCTTTGAAAACTCGTGGCGAACGGGGGAAGTCCCAGATGACTGGAAAAAGGCTAAAGTAGTGCCAATCTTTAAAAAAGGGAAGAAGGAGGATCCTGGGAACTACAGGCCAGTCAGCCTCACCTCAGTCCCCGGAAAAATCATGGAGCAGGTCGTCAAGGAATCAATCCTGAAGCACTTAAACGAGAGGAAAGTGATCAGGAATAGTCAGCATGGATTCACCAAGGGAAGGTCATGCCTGACTAATCTAATCGCCTTCTATGATGAGATTACTGGTTCTGTGGATGAAGGGAAAGCAGTGGATGTATTGTTTTTTGACTTTAGCAAAGCTTTTGACACGGTCTCCCACAGTATTCTTGTCAGCAAGTTAAAGAAGTATGGGCTGGATGAATGCACTATAAGGTGGGTAGAAAGTTGGCTAGATTGTCGGGCTCAACGGGTAGTGATCAATGGCTCCATGTCTAGTTGGCAGCCGGTATCAAGTGGAGTGCCCCAAGGGTCGGTCCTGGGGCCCGTTTTGTTCAATATCTTCATAAATGATCTGGAGGATGGTGTGGATTGTACTCTCAGCAAATTTGCGGATGATACTAAACTGGGAGGAGTGGTAGATACGCTGGAGGGCAGGGACAGGATACAGAGGGACCTAGACAAATTGGAGGATTGGGCCAAAAGAAACCTGATGAGGTTCAATAAGGATAAGTGCAGGGTCCTGCACTTAGGACGGAAGAACCCAATGCACAGCTACAGACTAGGGACCGAATGGCTAGGCAGCAGTTCTGCGGAAAAGGACCTAGGAGTTACAGTGGACGAGAAGCTGGATATGAGTCAGCAGTGTGCCCTTGTTGCCAAAAAGGCCAATGGCATTTTGGGATGTATAAGTAGGGGCATAGCGAGCAGATCGAGGGACGTGATCGTTCCCCTCTATTCGACATTGGTGAGGCCTCATCTGGAGTACTGTGTCCAGTTTTGGGCCCCACACTACAAGAAGGATGTGGATAAATTGGAGAGAGTCCAGCGAAGGGCAACAAAAATGATTAGGGGTCTGGAACACATGACTTCTGAGGAGAGGCTGAGGGAACTGGGATTGTTTAGTCTGCAGAAGAGAAGAATGAGGGGGGATTTGATAGCTGCTTTCAACTACCTGAGAGGTGGTTCCAGAGAGGATGGTTCTAGACTATTCTCAGTGGTAGAAGAGGACAGGACAAGGAGTAATGGTCTCAAGTTGCAGTGGGGGAGGTTTAGGTTGGATATTAGGAAAAACTTTTTCATTAGGAGGGTGGTGAAACAGTGGAATGTGTTACCTAGGGAGGTGGTAGAATCTCCTTCCTTGGAAGTTTTTAAGGTCAGGCTTGACAAAGCCCTGGCTGGGATGATTTGATTGGGGATTGGTCCTGCTTTGAGCAGGGGGTTGGACTAGATGACCTCCTGAGGTCCCTTCCAACCCTGATATTCTATGATACCCAGGCCTTTTCCTTCCACGGGGAGGATGGACGAGAAGACCACTTGCGCCTCAAACTCCTTTATCCTTCTTCCCAGAGCCACGTAGTCCTCAGTGATCTGCTCAAGGTCATTCTTGGCAGTATCATTGGTGCCCACATGGAGAAGCAGGAAGGGGTAGCGATCCAAGGGCCTGATGAGTCTTGGCAGTCTTTCCGTCACATCGTGAATCCTAGCTCCTGGCAAGCAGCAGACGTCTCGGTTTTCCTGGTCGGGGCAGCAGATAGATGACTCAGTCCCCCTGAGGAGAGCGTCCCCGACCACCACCACCCGCCTCCTTCTCTTGGGAGACAGGATAGGTTGTAGATCCTTGATGATGCGTTGGAGAGGTTTTAGTTGGGGGCTGAAGGTGATGGCTAGTGGCATTCTGTTATTTTCTTTGTTGGGCCTGTCCTGTAGTAGGTGACTTCTGGGTACTCTTCTGGCTCTGTCAATCTGTTTCTTCACTTCAGCAGGTGGGTATTGTAGTTGTAAGAACGCTTGATAAACAAACTCCAACGAGAGACTGCTGAATTGGAATTAATTTGCAAACTGGATACAATTAACTTAGGCTTGAATAGAGACTGAGAGTGGATGGGTCATTACACAAAGTAAAACTATTTCCCCATGTTTATTCCCACCCTTCACTCCCCACTGTTCCTCAGATGTTCTTGTCAACTGCTGGAAATGGCCCACCTTGATTATCACTACAAAAGCATTTCCCCCCCTCCCGCCCCGCTCTCCTGCTGGTAATAGCTCACCTTACCTGATCACTCTGGTTACAGTGTGTATGGTAACACCCATTGTTTCATGTTCTCTATGTATATAAATCTCCCCACTGTATTTTCCACTGAATGCATCCGATGAAGTGAGCTGTAGCTCAAATAAATTTGTTAGTTTCTAAGGTGCCACAAGTACTCCTTTTCTTCATCCCTAGGACAGTGCATCTCATGCCTTCCAATCGGCGGAGTCTCCTTCTGTTCCCTTCCCTCAGATGTATCATCTAGTCCACTCTCCGCATTAGTACCTGTGAAGAGAACATGAAAATGGTTGCTTACCTGTATCTGCGTTGCTGGTACATGGACGCTCCCCTTTCTTCTTCTGGAGGTCACATGCTGCCAAATTTCTTCACCGTCCTCCGGTCCCCGCAGTGCAGCCTGCTCTGAATCTTCAGAACGTTGTGTCCCTAGAAGCATATCCTGACGTCTGTCCAGGAAATCTTCAGTTTCTCTTATGCAACGCAGGGTCGATACCTGTTGCTCCAGACCTTGAACCTTCTTTTCCAGTATGGAGACCAGCTTGCACTTTATACAGACAAAGTCGCTTCTGTCCTGTGGAAGAAAGACAAACATGGCACATCCAGTGCAGGTCACAACAGCTGAACGCTCCCCATCCATGCTGCCTTCCTTCTAGGAGCTTCCTCAGGAGTTGTAGTAACTACTCAGAGAAGCCGGCAAGATGTAAGCCTCGGTGGGCTCTCCCCGGGCGAACTCCCTCTGTTTCACTCTCTGCTGTTCGCCGCTCAGCTGGTTCGCAGCTGACTGGCTTTTTATAACAGTCAGGGCCACTCGAGGCTCACCTGGAACAAAGCACTCCCAATTCACACTTTTCAAACAATCAAGCAAGCACACGGTCAAACTGTGCCCGCAACAGACACTCTGATTTATCTAACCTGCTCTTAAAAATATCTAGTGATGGAGATTCCACAACCCCCTTAGGCAATTTATTCCAGTGCTTAACCACCCTGATAGTTAGGAAGTTTTTCCTAATGTCCAACTTAAACCTCCCTTGCTGCACTTTAAGCCCATTGCTTCTTGTCCTAGCCTCAGAGGATAAGAAGAACAAATCTTCTCCCTCCTCCTTCCAACAACCTTTTATGTACTTGGAAACGGTCATGTCCCCTCTCAGTCTTTTCTTTTTCAGACTAAATAAACCCAATTTTTTCAATCTTCCCTCATAGGTTGTATTTTCTAGACCTTTAATAATTTTGGTTGCTCTTCTCTGGACTTCCTCCAATTTGCTCACATCTTTCCTGCAATGTGGCACCCAGAACTGGACATGCTACTCCAGCTGAGGCCTAATCAGCGTGGAGGAGAGCGGAAGAATTACTTCTCGTGTCTTGCTTACAACACTCCTGCTAATGCATCCCAGAATGATGTTCGCTTTTTTTGCAACAATGTTACACCGTTGACTCATATTTATCTTGTGGTCCACTATGACCCCAGATCCCTTTCTGCAGTACTCCTTCCTCGGCAGTCATTTCCCATTTTGTATGTGTGCAACTGATTGTTCCTTCCTAAGTAAAGTAAAGTCGGGCCTTGATTTACATGGTGGTTATGCTCTTGAAAAAACACCGTGTAAATAGAAATCGTGTAAAAAGGTACCATGGGTCTATAGGAAATAAGGGTTTAGGTTCCCGGCTCACAAGTTGATCTCCCTAATTTATCCAATATGGGGGAGTGGGGGGAGATCCAGTGATGGAAAACCACACATCTAATCTGATCTCCTGCAGATCACAGGCCTTAGAATTTCACCAAGTGCTTCCTACAGCGGAAGGAACTAATGTTCCCTGCTATATAAGTGCCACTATTGAGCCCAGTAATTTGTGGTTTGAACTAGAAAACAGCAGAAAAATCCTCAGCGGTCCAGCACACCACTATTATTTGTATTATCTGTGTGCCATGCACTTTACAGATTGGCAGGAATAGTGGGAGGTGTTCTGCTATGTGCCACGGCAGCGTACAGGGGCTTTAAATGCCCCTTTGCCAGGTGATGTAGGACAGCTGTGCAGGGCCCTCAATTTGGGAGGGCATGGGGCTGGGCATAGGTGCTGGAACTAGGGGTGGTGCTGCACCCCCGGCTTGAAGTGGTTTCCATCCCATACAGGATTTACAGTTTGGTTCAATGGCTCTGAGTACCCCCACTATATACGTTGTCCCAGCACCCCTGGGGCTGGGAGCAGGAGGAGGCAGAGCTGGGGACTAGCCCAAAGAAGGCAAGGGAGTGGTGGGGGTGGAAGCGGTAAAATAGAGCAGCTCCTGACTGTGCTGTGCTATGCTGAGGGTTGCCTTGGACCATGGAGCAGCCCAGAATAGGAGACGAGTCAAGAGTGGTTTAAAGCCACTTGTGCCTTCCCCGGGCTGCGCCTTTCTGTACTGAGCCTCCTGGAGGCACAGCACAGCATCTCTGCCAAGGTGCCTGCCCTGGGGACTTTGATCTAAATAGACAGCATGCACATGACGGGACAGGGCAGCAATGAAACCAGAGTGATGGAAAGGAGATGCGCAGTATTGCCAACTCTTCCTGTTTTATTGTAAGTCTTGGGATGTTTGGAGTTTTCTTAAAGCCCATCTCCTGGAAGATGGTGATTATGACAGAATCTCAGCTTTTCGTTTTAAAAAAGAACACGTTTCTAGCCCTCATGATTGCAGAGAAGAGCTGGGAAAGACAACCTGAGTAGCTTAACGGCTCAGTAAATAACAGACGAATAAAAAGAACACGAAATTTATTACTTTTGAAAAATCCAATGATTTTTAACCAATCTCATGATTTTCTGGGGCCTGACTCCTAATTTCTGACCATCTGGGGCCGGCAGTGCTCGAAGCTGTGCTTCACTCAGCCTTTAACTGGTTGGATGTTTTAAAGTTTTTAAATATTTTTATAGACTGTTACCTGTAAATACAACCATACTTTGATTTTATAAAGCAGGAACCCTATGGGGCACAATTCTGTACAGTGAGGGTGAGGTGTTGAGTTTTGTAAATAAGAACCAGAATGGGTGCTCCACAACCCTGTGTGCAGGAAGGGGTATGATGCTTTGGTATTATGTTGGGTTGTGCTTGCTTTTTTAACAGTGATGCCAAGTTTCTGAATCATTTTTGGATGTTCCAGTGTGCGACTGGTAGGAAACAGGCCAGAGTGGTGAAGGCCTGCAGTTCTTTTGGTTTTGGTGTTATTAGCATTTTAAAGGAAGCAAAATATTAAAGCACAGAGATAAATCACAGGCAGGTGGTTTTGCTTAAAAATTATTTTTAAATGTCTTAAATATCTTGTACAATTTGGGAAATTGCACAGTCTTCAAAATTGTCCAGTGAAGGATCACTCGACCCTTCCTTTAAAAATCCTCAAAGGTTCTTTTATAATCTCTTGCTTGGCTTGGCTGTATCTGTATCTCCATAATCTGTGTCTGTGTTTGTCTGCATAACATGAAGAAAGACTGACGATTCCTGCTCAGCTTCACCATAGCTATGCCATGCATCAGCTATCTATTTGTTTCCAACAAACAGAGAGAAATGGTCCATGTCTCGGAATCTAATCTCAACACAGATTGTTGGGTGTGTACAATGCTTCAAAACCCGTCATCAGGTAGTTAAACACAGAGACAGGGAACAATAAATAATACCCAAAAGGAAAAAAGAGGTTTGTGATGCTGCATAGACCCCTAATCATCACAAGAGAACGACCCATATCAAGAGAAAAGGCGAAGCAGCGCAATAAGTGGGAGGAGCAGGAGTGGCTAGCTAGCGGCACTGAGTTGCTCCAAATGTAACTCTGTATGCAGCCCTCCATGGGGGTGGCCAGAATGGAACAAAGTGCTAAGGGGAAATCTCTACTCCTGAGGGAATTCTGCGCTGCTGCACAATGCAGAATTTGGCAGAAATTAACGCTGTGCGTGCAGAATTTCCTTTCCCCTACAGAAATTGGCTGCAGCGCTGCTAGCTGCCACTGAACCTGACAGAGCGCAGTTTGCACAGAGAAATCATTGCTGGGCGGGGAGGGAGAGGGAGCCTGAGGGTTCCTGGCAGCTGCTGTTCCCAGCATGCCCTCAGGGAAGGAGAGGGTGGTGCACAGGAAACTCCATGCAAGGCTGGGACCAAGCATGAGGCTGTATCTCCCCCTGGGCTCTAAGGAGGAAGGGGGTGCGGGTAACCAGGCCAGGGGGCCCCCATGGCTGGGATCTGGAGGGGAGGAGGTGTGGGTATCTGGGCAAGTGGGGGACCCATGGCTAGGCTCTGGGGGGGAGGGGGAAGGGTCTCTGGGTTGGGGGGGTCCCATGGGTGGGCTCTAGGGAGGAAGGGGGTGTGGGTATCTGGGCCAGGGGGGCCTGTGGCTGGGCTCAGGGGGAGGAGGGAATGCAGGTATTTGGAACTGGGACCCCCACGGCTGGGCTCTTGCGGGGAGAGGGTTGGGGTGTATTGGCTGGGATGGGCCTCATGGCTGGGCTCTGAGGGCGAGAGATTGTGGGTGTCCGGCCACCTGACTGGGCTCTGGGGGGGAAGGAGGCAGAGAAACAGGTCTGGGTTGTCATAGGGTTGTTTTTAACTCTCTACTCTTGGGGGAATTTTTGTGTGTGTTTGTATTGTTACAGACATACTTGCTGACAGGTATTTTGAAATAAATTACCAAAATAACTGAAACGGGCATGATTATGTAGTGTTATTTTGACAAATAAAATTTGCAGAATTTTGCAAAATTTTAAAATATTGTGGGCAGAATTTTAATATTTTTGGCACAGAATGTCCCCACGAGTAAATCTCACCAGCCTTTCAGGGGCCAGATCAGAGAGATGCAAATGCTACACAAATGGGCTGAAACGCTGACAAAAGCTTAACTAAAACAGTGACACCTAGTGGATAGTTAAATTGGCTACAATTGGTTTTGTGAGTGCCCAGCATGTTGTCAAATCAAGCCCATTTTTGTCTGTTAGATGGAGATAACAAAATTTACCCATGCATCACAGCTTGAGGGTGTGAGAATTAACGACAGATGTTAATGTTTGTAAAGAGCCCTTCAGAAATGTAGATGATATAAAGATTCATAGAACTTAAGGCCAGAAGGAATTTTTCTGATAATTTAATCTGACCTGCTGGAGGCCATGGGATTTCACCCAGAAATTCCTGCAATGGAGGGAAATATTCTTCCCTACTATGTAAGTGACTGCTACTGAACTAGCTCATAGAAATATGCTGCAGAAGGGCATAATATCGATTTATTTACACCCCCAAGACTTGAAGCCATTACTGCCTGTGGGTAAATTCATGTGCAGAAGCTGATATTTTTCTGAAAATTCATGAATTACAGCCGAGGGTAAAGGGTTGCCATTTCCTTCAAGTGAAATAAATATTTTTATGGCAATAATTATTGATTTTGTAGAGAAATTTTGCAGTTTTTGCAACAAACACGGCCATTTTGCAGGAGAAAAATGCTGAAGTGGTTTCCCACCATTGAGCCTGATGTTCCTCACACTTACAGTGGATTAAAGAGAGAGAAACTCCATTAACACCAGCAGAGTTTCACAAGTGTAAAACCAGTGGGAGTGAATGGAGAATCAGATTAGTTGCATGGAGAAACTGCCGTTAATTTGTATGAAGAATTTCAGGCAGGAATGGAAAATGATTTGCCTTTTTGTGGCCAGATAAACAGGTGATGTTTTTAACAGTGAGCATGTGTTCTTTTCTTTGTGATTGTGTCATAATAATGCAAATTACAGAAAAATGTGCATACCCCAAGGAGCTTATCTTGTAGGTGCGTGAAGGGTGTGGCCTGGGGGGCACAGAGAGCAGGAGGTCCTGGGTTAGAAGTCTGGATGGCAATTAGAATTTCTCTGCATGGATTTCACCTTTTCATTCTTATACAGTTAATGGACACATCGATTTATTTCTGTTTCGTGTGGATGAGGCTAAGCTGTGACATTTGCACCCAGGGATTTGGTTTGGGCCCATCTCTGCTATTTAAACGAGGCTTGCTGCGCAAGGATAATTGGCAGAATTTGGGAGTGAGGACTGACTGAGGAACACACAACCAGACCAAAGACACAGCCAAAGCAGTGATTATTAGACACATAGATATTGGGATATGGTGCAGAACTTGGGGGCCAGACAGACCCTTCCTAAATATAATAATTTGGGTCTACATGCCACTTTTACAATAACTTCATACTGAAAACTCTCCACCAGCACTCCGAGACCTTATGGCAGCTCCTGGTTTTGAGCAGTGATAGGCTAATGTGTTTACAGAGGTAACTGGTTGGCAGTTAGGGCCCTGCATGAAAAGAGGCAGGGAAGGTGACTCAGGAGGTTGGAGGATCTGGGAGCCATTCTTGTGAAGTGGTGGTTCCCTTCTTAGGGTCTGAGTGTGTCTCTCTCTGCCCCTAATACAACAAAGAGTTCAACTCGGGAAGATTCTGTGCCCAGCTGAGATCCCTTTATGCTACTGTGGGGCCAGAAGTGCTCCCTGGCATCGGTATCCCTACACTGTCTCACACACACAGGACCCTGTGTGTGTCGCGGTATAAGGGAGTGCTGGGGGAATAGCTGAGGTGGGAGGGGGCATGGAACAGCCGAAGGGTGGCTGTGAGGAAGCCACCATTAGCTCAGCCCCTTGTCCAGGAAAGCCTCACACACTTCCCCTTGAGCTGCTGGGAGCCCTTAGCTGTCATTGGACTTAATGGGAGTTGAGAGCACCGAATGCTTTGCAAGGCCAGGCCCTTGTGGTATGTCTACACTGCAAAAAAGAAAAAGAAAAAAAAGAAGCTAACTTGAGTTAAAATAGTAATGAAGACACAAAACTCCATTTTTAAATCTGAATTAGCAGCTCAGGTCACAGCCGAAAGCTAACCCCAGGTAAGAACACGCCTTTGTTTGCAACTGCACTTCACTTCACTGGAAGTGGTGGTGCGACTAGTGCAGGCACACACATCTACACACAAAAGTAGTGTAGATAGACTTGGCAACATGGACTTCAGGCTAGCAATGAGAGTACGACCTGCTGGAGGCCCTGCCTGTGTACTGTGGTTGCTAAGCCACCACATCTCCAGTACTACTGTTAGATCACATCATCCCTTGCAGAGCAGACATACCCTTAGAGAGCATCAGGAGTAAGGTGGTTGGAGGCTGGCATGGGGCAGGTGCAGCTTGCGACTGTGACAGTCACCGGGCGAAGGTGAATTCCCCAGTGGGACTGAATAGGTGCAACTGCAGGAAGGGGCAGCAGGATAGGTTAGACTATTAACGGTGTTTCAGTGGGCTTGTTTGTGAAAACACCTTGTGCTCCGTCTGTAGCTCCCTCACCCCCTTCTCCTCAAGGCCGAGGGCTGGCTCTCAGGACTGAGTGTGGAGCTGGATGGCCCACTCCGACTGGGACCTGCAGGTTGGGAAAAGGCTGGCGATGGAGCCCTGGCCCCAGGCAGCAGCCAGACCGCCTGCCCCGCTCCGCAGGCCACGTTGACTTGGGGATGACTTCAGCAGGACTTTAAAAAGGGGGCTGTTTAAAGATAAGGGATGAGTGGAACACCCCAAGCCTGCTCCTGGGGGGAAGCAGGCAGGGCTCTCACCCCTTTCAAAGGCCCTGCACACAGAGAGAAACACAGGGCGAGAGCTGGGGGCAGATTTCACACCTGGCCCCGGCTTTCTAATGGGCTGATTGAAACCCCTGCTCCAGCCACCCATTGCCACGTCCCAGCTTCGAGGCCCAGCGCCCCGTCCACGGCAGCCCGCGGAGTCCCGGCCGAGGAGCGAGGGCTCCTGGGCAGGCGCGCGGCCCCAGGCGCCCGGAGCACGCGCCGCCAAGTGACACGCGCGGCGGCCGGGGTCGCGGCAGGTGCACTGCCCGCGCCGCTTTTCCAGCTTCCCTCTCGCGCCGCGGGGCGCCCCTTCCCCTGGAGACGAGCCCCCGTCTCCCCTCCTTCCCGTGCCGGCCGTGATGTCAGCGCGGGGGGCGTGCAGGGGGGGAGCCTACACGGCATATAGAGGGAGCGCCCTTGAACCTCCCATTACCCAGCTCCCGGCAGCCGTCCCTGCGCAGGCAGCCGGCGGGGAGCCAGGCCGCGGGTTTGCGGAAGCGTCTGACTAGCGAGAGCCGGGTCTAGTGTGCGGCTCCTCCAGGCTGCCAGGAGATGAGTGGCAGGAGGCAGTGCAGATCCTGCGCCAGGGCAGGGCTTGGCCCCTTGAATGCCAGCCTGGGGTCCTAGTGCACATGGCTCCGCGGCGGGAGGAATAAAGCAGCGGATCGGGGCACGCTGCGGGACTTCGTGCCGTCTCTTTGTTACCGCTGTTTCCCCTCAGCGTTATGGGCGGAGGTTTTGTGCAATGAATGTTGCCTCCAGAGCTTTTCTCCCAGCGAATATGGGCACAGCTGTATCCAAAAGGAAGACTCTGAGGAATGATGCTATGTCTTCTGTAGCAGCTAAAGTCAGGTGAGTGATAACCTCCGTCTAGACAAGTTATGGCGGGGGGGAGATAAAAATAAGTCCCCGAGAAGATTCTGGCCGTGCTGGGAAGAAAACAATGCCTTGCTAAACGAAATGCTAACGCAAATGCAATGTGATGCATGGGGTGTGCAGTCTAAACGTTGGGCTAACTGCATTACAATATCAGCATAGAAGAAATTGGGGCATTTGCAGAGGGCAGGGTGTGTGTGTGTTGGGGGGGGGGGCATAATGAGACTCAGTATTGCAGGTGTTTGCATTTGCCTCCTCTCTTTCCTCCTGGTGAAATTCACTAGGCGAGTAGTGCTTGAACGTGCAAATATTTTAGACGCCTCATTGTTTTTCCAGACACACACAGTATTATCTCTGCAAAGCAAACTAAACTGACAAGACAATCAGTCTTGTTTGTGTGGGCTGGGAGAGAATGTGATGCTGGTTTCTTTGCTCCCTTTATCTTCGGCTGACCTGCAAGCTCCAGTGGAGAATACTGCTTATTTATTTTTAGTTTTATTCTGGCTTTCCAGTGGGTTTAAATAGCAAATGACATGAGGTGTAAGGAACTATCTGCCTAGCGGGAGGCCTGTCAAAAAAAATCACTCATGGGGACACACAAACAAACCTCAAGTAATTAATGGCATTGATTTGCAATCAGGAAATCACATTTGGTATATGAACTTTACATATATAATGACATAACTTTTTGTGTTCCTCAGAAACGCCCTGTATGGCAAAATCTTGTACTGTCCCTTTGGTTAATGTATGTGTGAGTGAGTACCTCAAGGACTAATGAACAGTGCAGTTCACACTGCTTTTAGTAAGGGTACATTAAGCTAATAGAAATAATGTGTCTCTCTCAACAATCCTTCTGTAGGGAATGGTTTCAGAGTAGCAGCCGTGTTAGTCTGTATCCACAAAAAGAAAAGGAGGACTTGTGGCACCTTAGAGACTAACCAATTTATTTGAGCATAAGCTTTTGTGAGCTACAGCTCACTTCATCGGATGCTTATGCTCAAATAAATGTGTTAGTCTCTAAGGTGCCACAAGTCCTCCTTTCCTTTCTGTAGGGAATGTAACTAATGGCTACTTAGAGTAGGAACATTTTTCAGTAGAAACTACATTGTACCTCTGCATTCTAGAAATGCTGACACACACAGTACCTATAGCCATATGGCAAATATTTGAAAAATGTCTAATATATGATAAATATTTGCTTATACTGTGCAAAACAGAAAGTTCACTCCTAAATGTCTGACATGCCAGCACATAAGATTGTACCATGCAGTTCTCTCAAGTGTCATATAACTGTTTTCAAATGAACAACCTTCAAAGAGTTAATTCATCTGTGAAGGTTCTACCCAGGGCATATTCCCCAGCTCTGCTGGCATCATCAATTGGTATTGCTCAATATGCCCTGTGCCAAATGCCCACCCCACCGAGGCAGGGGTTTAATGTTTTAATGAGCTAGTCATCAGAGTGGATCCTTTCAATCCTTGTAAATGGCAAATACTTTGCGTTTGTCTGGTTTGGTTTGCATCATGCAAGCATAGACGATCGAGATACAAAAGGAGCACTTAAAGACGATAAAGTCATCGCGGAGAAACTAAATAAATTCTTTGCTTCAGTCTTCACGGCTGGGGATGTTAGGGAGATTCCCAAACCTGAGCCATCTTTTGTAGGTGACAAATCTGAGGAATCGTCACAGATAGAAGTGTCACGAGAGGAGGTTTGGGAACTGAGAAACTTAACAGTAACAAGTCACCGGGACCGGATGTCATTCACCCAAGAGTTCTGAAAGAACTCAAAAGTGAAATTGCGGAACTATTAACTATAGTTTGTAACCTGTCCTTTAAATCAGCTACTGTACCCAATGACTGGAAGATAGCTACTGTAATGCCAATATTTAAGGAGGGCTCTAGAGGTGATCCTGGCAATTACAGACGGGTAAGTCTAACATCAAATTAGTTGAAACAATAGTAAAGAATAAAATTGTCAGACACATAGAAGAACATAAATTATTGCGCAAAAGTCAGCATGGTTTCTGAAAAGGGAGATCATGTCTTACTAACCTATTAGAGATCTTTTTTTGGAGCGGGGTAAACAACCATGTGGACAAGGGGGATCCAGTGGATATAGTGTACTTAGATTTCCAGAAAGCCTTTGACAAGGTCCCTCACCAAAGGCTCTTACGTAAATTAAGTTGTCATGGGATAAGAGGGAAGATCCTTTCATGGCTTGAGAACTGGTTAAAAGACAGGGAACAAAGGGTAGGAATACATGGTAAATTTTCAGAATGGAGAGGGGTAACTAGTGGTGTTCCCCAAGGGTCAGCCCTAGGACTAATCCTATTCAACTTATTCATAAATGATCTGGAGAAAGGGGTAAACAGTGGCAAAGTTTGCAGATGATACTAAACTGCTCAAGATAGTTAAGACCAAAGCAGACTGTGAAGAACTTTGAAAAGATCTCACAAAACTAAGTGAATGGGCAACAAAATGGCAAATGAAATTTAATGTGGATAAATGTAAAGTAATGCACATTGGGAAAAAATAACCCCAACTATACATACAATATGATGGGGGGCTAATTTAGCTACAACTAATCAGGAGAAAGATCTTGGAATCATCATGGATAGTTCTCTGAAGACGTCCATGCAGTGTACAGCGGCAGTCAAAAAAGCAAACGGGATGTTAGGAATCATTAAAAAAGGGACAGAGAATAAGATGGAGAATATCTTATTGCCCTTATATAAATCCATGGTATGCCCACATCTTGAATACTGCGTACAGATGTGGTCCCCTCATCTCAAAAAGGATATACTGGCATTAGAAAAGGTTCAGAAAAGGGCATCTAAAATGATTAGGGGTTTGGAACGGGTCCCATATGAGGAGAGATTAAAGAGGCTAGGACTTTTCATCTTGGAAAAGAGGAGACTAAGGGGGGATATGATAGGAGTCTATAAAATCATAGAATCATAGAATATCAGGGTTGGAAGGGACCTCAGGAGGTCATCTAGTCCAACACCCTGCTCAAAGCAGGACCGATCCCCGACTAAATCATCCCAGCCAGGGCTTTGTGAAGTCTGACCTTAAAAACTTCTAGGGAAGGAGATTCCACCACCTCCCTAGGTAACACATTCCAGTGTTTCACCACCCTCCTAGTGAAAAAGTTTTTCCTAATATCCAACCGAAACCTCCCCCACTGCAACTTGAGACCATTACTCCTTGTTCTGTCATCTGCTACCACAGAGAACAGTCTAGATCCATCCTCTTTGGAAACCCCTTCCAGGTAGTTGAAAGCAGCTATCAAATCCCCCCTCATTCTTCTCTTCTGAAGACTAAACATCCCCAGTTCCCTCAGCCTCTCCTCAGAAGTCATGTGTTCCAGTCCCCTAATCATTTTTGTTGCCCTCTGCTGGACTCTTTCCAGTTTTTCCACATCCTTCTTGTAGTGTGGGGCCCAAAACTGGACACAGTACTCCAATGTCGAATAGAGGGAAACGATCACGTCCCTCGATCTGCTGGCAATGCCCCTACTTATACATCCCAAAATGCCATTGGCCTTCTTGGCAACAAGGGCACACTGTTGACTCATATCCAACTTCTCGTCCACTGTAACCCCTAGGTCCTTTTCTGCAAAACTGCTGCCGAGCCATTCGGTCCCTAGTCTGTAGTGGTGCAAATCATGAGTGGTGTGGAAAAAGTGAATAAGGAAAAGTTATTTACTTGTTCCCATAATCTAAGAACGAGGGGCCACCCAATGAAATTAATGGGCAGCAGGTTTAAAACAAATAAAAGGAAGTTCTTCTTCACACAGCGCACAGTCAACCTATGGAACTCCTTGCCTGAGGAGGTTGTGAAGGCTAGGGCTATAACAGGGTTTAAAAGAGAACTGGATACATTCATGGAGGTTAAGTCCATTAATGGCTATTAGCCAGGATGGGCAAGGAATGGTGTCCTTAGCCTCTGTTTGTCAGAGGGTGGAGATGGATGGCAGGAGAGAGATTACTTGATCATTACCTGTTAACTCCCTCTGGGGCACCTGGCATTGGCCACTGTCGGTAGACAGGACACTGGGCTGGATGGACCTTTGGTCTGACCCCGTATGGCCATTCTTATGTTCTTATCTGCACATCTGACCACACGGCTGGTGGTAGCTTTCCCAGTGAGGTGATCTTCAATTCCCCCTGTAATAAAAATGCCATCCTGTGAAAAGCCAAACCTACCAAATATCTCCATTTATTGGAATGTCTCAGGCCATTACATTTACCCTTTGAAAGGTTTTCTTTTCATGGTACTTGGCAGGGCCAGCTCCAGGCACCAGCGAACCAAGCAGGTGCCTGGGGCGGCAAATGTAAAGGAGCGGCAGGACGTCGGGCTCTGGGGCAGCAATCTGCCTTCGGTGGCCACTCCATCACAGCATATTTTGTGCTCGGCGGCAATTCAGCGGCGGGGACGCTACTGTTCTTCGGTCACCAGCGGCAATTCGGCGGCTGCACCATCACTCTGCCTCTGTGTTCGGCGGCAAGGTTTTTTTTTTTTTTTTTTTGCCGCCTGGAGCCACAAAAACACTGAAGCCGGCCCTGGTACTTGGTCCATGCTATAGAATTTGGGTGTATATTGCCCATCCCTGTTACCTTTTAATATGATAGACTTATGAGGAAAGATTAATAAAACTGGGAATTTTCAGCTTGGAAAAGACGACTGCGGGGGATATGATAGAGGTCTATAAAATCATGACTGGACTGGAGAAAGTAAATAAGGAAGTGTTATTTACTCCTCCTCATAACACAAGAACTAGGAGTTGCCAAATGAAATTAATAGGCAGTACATTTAAAACAAACAAAAGGAAGTATTTCTTCACACAGTGCAGTCAACCTGTGGAACTCCTTGCCAGAGGATGTTGTGAAGGCCAAGACTATAACAGGGTTCAAAAAAGACCTAGATAAGTTCATGGAGGATAGGTCCATCAATGGTTATGAACCAGGATGGGCAGGGAGAGCCTCTGTTTGCCAGAAGCTGGGAATGAGCGACAGGGGATAGATCTCTTGATGATTCCCTGTTCTGTTCATCCCCTCTGAAGCACCTGGCCCTGGCCACTGTCAGAAGACAGGACACTTCGGTCTGACCCAGTGTGGCCTTTCTTATGGCTCCTGGGAGATCCTGAAAAACTTCTCTGTTGCTTGATGGGACTTGGGATTTAAAAAAAAATATAGATGAGCTTCACATCTTACACTGATTGTGGAACATTGGCCATGACGATGGCAGAGAGCTGGCTCCATCCCTGCTGTGCAGCAAGCTGCAGCCCTCTCAAGATATTTGCCTTTTGTTTCTTGGTGGCTGCTGGGCTGATATTATGTGGACAATCATAAAGGGAATAGGTCCATTAGTAGCACTGGCTGCTTCCCCAGTCGTAGCCGTTCACAAGCAGATTGGAGGAAGTGAACTTTTCATAGGAGCCCGGGGGGCTCTTTTTGCTAGAAAAAATTACAGCAGACTTCTCTGTAGAGCCCAGTCAAGACTGTGCTGACAAATCGACTTAAGGCATCTTGTCACTCTGAAGCTCTAAGGCACAGCTTTAAATCCCGGTGATAGTGGGGTAAGAAGAGAGGAAGTGATGTGGTTAGAAATGGACAGTGCAAAAGGCAATATAGTTCAGATTATTTTAGGGCTGTCAAGCAATTAAAAAAATTAATCACTATTAATCACACTGTTAATAATAGAATACCATTTATTTAAATATTTTTGGATGTTTTCTACATTTTCAAATATATTGATTTCAATTATAACACAGAATAAAAAGTGTACAGTGCTCACTTCATTTTTTATTACAAATATCCACTGTAAAAAACAAAAAATAGTATTTTTCAATTCACTTCATACAAGTGCTGTAGGGCAATCCTTTTATAATGAAAGTTGCACTTATAAATGTAGAATTATATACAAAAAATAACTGCATTCAAAAACAAAACAATGTAAAACTTTAGCGCCTGCAAGTCCACTCAGTCCTACTTCTTGTTCAGCCAATTGCTCAGACAAAGAAGTTTGGTTACAATTTGCAGGAGACAATGCTGCCTGATTCTTGTTTACAATGTCACCTGAAAGTGAGAATAGGTGTTTGCATGGCACTGTTGTAGCCAGCGTCACAAGATATTTACGTGCCAGATGTGCTGAAGATTCATGGGTCCCTTCATGCTTCAACCGCCATTCCAGAGGACATGCGTCCAATGCTGATGATGGGTTCTGCTCAATAACAATCCAAAGCAGAGCGGACCGACGCATGTTCATTTTCATCATCTGAGTCAGATGCCACCAGTAGAAGGTTGATTTTCTTTTTTGGTGGTTCAGGTTCTGTAGTTTCTGCATCAGAGTGTTGCTCTTTTAACATTTCTGAAAGCATGCTCCACACCTCGCCCCTCTCAGATTTTTGGAAGGCACTTCAGATTCTTAAACCTTGGGTCAAGTGCTGTAGTTATCTTTAGAAATCTCACGTTGGTACCTTCTTTACGTTTTGTCAAATCTGCTGTGAAAATGTTCTTAAAACAAACAATATGTGCTGGGTCATCACCCAAGACTGCTAGAACATGAACTATATGGCAGAATGCAGGTAAAGCAGAACAGGAGACGTACAGTTCTCCCCCAAGGAGTTCAGTCACAATTTTAATGAACATTCATTTAAAAAAAATAATGCATCATCAGCATGGACGCATGTCCCATGGAATGGCGGTCGAAGCTTGAAGGGGCACATGAATCTTTAGCGCATCTGGCCTATAAATATCTTGTGACACTGGCTACAACAGTGCCATGCAAACACCTGTTCTCACTTTCAGGTGACACTGTAAATAAGAAGCAGGCAGCAGTACCTCCTATAAATGTAAACAAACGTGTTTGTCTTTGCGATTGGCTGACCAAGAAGTAGGACTGAGTGGACTTGTAGGCGCTAAAGTTTTACATTGTTTTGTTTTTGAGTGCAGTTACTGGGCAAAAAAATCTACATTTGGAAGCTACACTCTCCAAATAAAGAGATTGCACTACAGTACTTGTAGAGGTGAACTAAAAATACTATTTCTTTTGTTTATCATTTTACAATGAAAATATTTGTAATAAAAATAATATAAAGTGAGCAATGTACACTTTGTATTCTGTGTTGTAATAGAAATCAATATATTTAAAAATTTAGAAAAACATCCAAAATATTTAATAAATTTCAATTGGTAGTCTATTGTTTAACAGTGCGATTAATTGTGATTGATTTTTTTTGAGTTAATCGCATGACTTAACTGCGATTAATCAACAGCCCTAATTATTTTAGTTTATAAAGAAATCTGTCCATCAAAGCTTTCAATGCAGCAGGGCCTTGGCAGACTTCTGGAATGTCTGCCCACAGTATGAGGCTAAAATGCACAGTGAATACTTTTTAAATATACATATTCTATAAAGAAAATGAAATTCTCTTCAGCATATAACAGCCCTGTGAGTTTAGCAAGAGGAAAGAAGCTGGAGTGTAGATGTCTTACTGTGGAAAATACAACTTTGGTCATAGAATATCAGGGTTGGAAGGGACCTCAGGAAGTCATCTAGTCCAACCCCCTGCTCAAAGCAGGACCAATCCCCAATTTTTGCCCCAGATTCCTAAATGGCCCCCTTAAGGATTGAGCTCACAACCCTGGGTTTAGCAGGCCAATGCTCAAATCACTGAGCTATCCCTCCCCACAAATGGTTCAGATGATGGCATGGATTTTTGACAGATGGCTAATGCTGGGTGTATGGGAATCATTTTGGGGTGCCACTGTATGTGACTTCATGTCTGGAGGAGATACCCAAATAATACAGGTTTCAGAGTAGCAGCCCTGTTAGTCTGTGTCCGCAAAAAGAAAAGGAGAACTTGTGGCACCTTGGAGACTAACCAATTTATTTGAGCATAAGCTTTCGTGAGCTACAGCTCACTTCATCAGATGCATTATGCTCAAATAAATTTGTGAGTCTCTAAGGTGCCACAAGTACTCCTTTTCTTTTTTCCAAATAATACAAATACTGTGGAATCCAGGATCGGGCCAAGAGACTCTTGCTCATTTTGGCACCTGCTGTACAGGTATGACAAGATGCTGTGGTGATTCTTATGTAGGAACTCTTTGATGCCCCTTGATCAGTTCCAGTTCACATGCTGGGATCAGGAAGCATAGTTGACTGGGCCTGTGCTGGGTGTTCAGCCAGTCAGGTCACAGCACTGGCCGTTCGTAGCTATGGCCCGTGGACCGCCCCTACTGCAGAGATGCCAATCTGCAGGCATATGTGTGGGGAGGGAGGGCAGAAAACCTCCTGACAGTCCCCCTGCAGAATCCACCCTGAACTGTTCCATGGGGGGGAGGCGTGTTCTGTGTGGCAGTGGTTCTGCCCCCAAATCCTTTGGAACCAATCACCAATAGCGAGGGGCCTCCATTCCTCTGCCCTGGTTCTGTGGTTCTCTGACAGTGTGACAGGGGTTTCCACAGCAAGTGCTGCACCCTGGATTTCTGCAGCATGGAGGGGGCAAGGAAGTGAAAATTCAGCTCCCAGTTTCATTTCACGCTGCCACCTTTTCCACAGGGCTTTTAGGGGAGGATGATGCTTGGTTTGCCAGCTCCATCATTGGCCCCTGCCCATACCCTCTTTATCTAGGGCGAGGCCTCTGCAGGGCAGGAGATGGGCCCCAGTAGTGGATTGTACTATCCTGCACACAGAGAGGAGGAGACTCTCCATGTGGGCCTCCAGTCTCCTGTGATTTTATGTATCGTAGAGTCATAGAATATCAGAATTTGTTTACTGTTGTGTGACAAGCATGATAATGTGGTCTCAGCAACAGGTCTGAAACCCCTGCAATCCCTTGAACCGTAAATTCAAATCCCAGCAGGTCTGACTCGGTGCTTCAGCTTTCCCAGATGGATTCATTAACTTCCATGCAATTTACTGCATGTTGGATCTTTTAAACAAGTGTTTAAAAACCAAGGCCCTATCTGCTCTTCATGGACATCACCAGTACCTTCATAAGAACAGGTGGTTGCCCTGGCATTCTTGGTCAACATTACCTCCTCTTCCGACGCAGTTGTAGTGTACGGTGTAATGATCCGGTGCATTGCTCATACTTATAATGTATGAAATATCCTGTATAAGTGTAACATAGAATCATTAGTATATTGCTCTATTCCTTGTTAGAGCAGTGAGTGGGAATAAAGTCTTCCCATGCCATGTCTTGGTGCATACAGTACCATAGCATATGGCGCTTCAGTACATATGAACAGAATGGAAGGATTTATGTTGCATGGCAGGTGGCCTCAGATGATTATTCTTCGTGTGGACGCATAGGGTGGCTCCCACGCCCAGCTCTCGTGTCCTTCCCTTGCCATACGTGCTGCAAGTGAAGTCTTCACAATATACCAGTTTCTGCGGGTTCATGGATCTCATGATGTTTTCTTACAAATTTCCCCACTAAAACTGTGTCAATTCGATGAGCTTATGGCACAATACATATGAACATCCCTTTGCTGCCTCTACACAGCTGCTGGCATGCACACTGGATACCCTCTCCCATGCTCAAGACCCCTTTTATGAGGTTACATGAGATACAATATCCTATAGTAAAAAGTCCTTCCAGATTCACCGTATTGTACAGCATGCCAGCTTCTTGCCAACTGCTGAACCTGTCTAAATCTCCTATATTGTTTTGAACATTTCAATGTCTCTTTTAAAGAGCCGAGCCCAGTGCTGGTACCTATAATAGCAAATAGCAGCAATAAGGAATCTGTTTTAACCAGCAGTGACAGACTTTGTATGAGTTCTGCCCTTGTCAATCTAGGCTAGGTGGAGGAAAATCTGAAGGAGTCTGTTGCTCTTGGACATTGATAGTACCCTGGCTACGCCTTCTGACACCTCTGAGTTGGGGCAACATGTTTAGGCTTTTTGCAGTCACATTATTTACCTGAGGCAAGTTTCCTTTTTTCATACTTGACAGTTAAATGCATATCCCTTGCTCTCTGTGCTCCAAGGTGTCCACCACTGCAAAGGGTTTTCTGTCCAGGTCATGGACAATTTTGGTGGGTTTGGAACCACATTGGCTGTGTTCATAGTGCCAGAATTGAGGGGTGGGGGAAGTGGGGCAAACAAGATCTATTAATAATAAATGTTGCTAATAAAACTTTATTGTTTTTTTTGTTTGAATTACAAAATTAGAGCATGAGAACCCTGTAGCTGCCATGTGCTTGATTTTAGTAAAGCATTCAGTAGTGTCTTATGAAACTGTTGTGATTTTAAATTGGCTTAGGTAGGAAAACTACCATGTATAATTGCGCATTGGTCACAGACTCTAAATAAAGAAAGGGTTATGATAAACTGCAGTGTATTGAGGAGTGGGCTGCCTGCGGCAGAGACTGGTAGTAGGTCTGGTTTAATTTAACTTCCCCATTAACAGTCTGAAGGAGGGAGTACCCAGTGCATAAGTGGCATTTGCAGATGGTGCTAAACTGCAATAGCTGTGAAAACTGGTGAGGGCAGAGAAATAACACAAAGGGTATGGCATAGATAAATTACACATAAGCTACACGAGATGGAGCTTGGCAAAGTGCAAGCTAATACACCTGGGGAAAATATCTGAAACTCTCTGAGACAATGAGAAGGGATTTGATACCAGAAAGCAGGAATGCAGAAGGAGACCAATGTGTTAGTGTGGACAGCAAATTAGACAGGAATTTGAAATGGAATTGCCTGCAACGTATGCATATAAATGGCTGAATATTGTACTGATACTGTGCTAGTCTCACTGGTCGATAATCTGGTGATGGACAATGGTCAAGTGTCCATGCTGATCTTTTAGGTCAGTCCAAAGTGCTTGATACCATGGACGGTGACATTTTGTTGACATGTCTGCAGACCCAGCCCAGAGTGGACAGCAACATTCTTGAGTGAGGTTTTGAGTAATTCATTCAGAGGGGGGTTTTGAGTAATCACGCATGTGCCCTGATCGCTCTCTCATGTGAGATACCATGGGGTCTATCCTGTTGCCTCTTCTGTTCCTGCTGGGGAAGATAGTGAGATGTTTGAGGTGAGGTCTTTGGAGCACAGCACAGGGACGGTTCCTCAGATTGGCCCCATGCAACAGCAGGGGCGGGGAGGTTCTTATTCATCTCTCAGCAGCTGTGCAGGGGCTGCTCACAATTTGGGCCTTAAGAAATGATGGAGATGAATTTGTCTAGACTGTAATTGACAAGTGAAGAGGTAAGTGGCATTCAGCATATAGTATGCAAATTCTTCAAAAAATAAAGAATGGGACCAGCTCAGATTTTAGGGCAGATGGACAATCCATACTGGGCATCAGCAGAGATTTCTGGGACACTGATTGGATTGAGGTGCACTTACATCTTTGGAACAAATCGGAAACTAAAGTTAATCTAAATAATTCCAAATCCTTTATTTATATAAAACCCCATGCACACGTAGCATAACAACAACTGATGTGAGAGCTGACAAGCTCTTATTTCTCCACATAGATAATTTACGTGGAATGAGGCAGAGGAAGAATTTCTGACACACACCAAACCAACCAACCCTGCAGTCTCTTCATTTCATGCATGTGGAAGGCTCATTATGTGTATACAAAGGAATGGCACCCTAGGGGCCTGACCCTGCAAATCCTTACTCGCACAAGTAGCCCTTGCTTATGTGAGTTACCCATTGACACCATGTGAACAAGGACTGCTTGTACGAGTAAGGATTCCTGGGATCAGGCCCCTAAATTTGGACTTGTATAATGCAAGGGCCGTATTGTGGCTGACATCTGGATGGGTGCACAAGGGGGTGGGAGGGCACAAGGAGCCTTCACCCTGGTTGTGTTAAAAAAAGAACTAGATACATTCATGGCGGATAGGTCCATCAATGGCTGTTAGCCAGGATGGGCAGGAATGGTTTGCCAGAAGCCTCAGTTTCGCCAGAAGCTGGGAATGGGCGACAGGGGATGGGTCACTTGGTGATGACCTGTTCTGTTCATTCCCTTGGGGGCACCTGGCATTGGCCACTGTCAGAAGACAGGACACTGGGCTAGATGGACCTTTGGCCTGACCCAGTGGGGCTGTTCTTATGTCCTTGAAGCAGAGGTGAAAGCGGGCCGGTAAGGCGTACTGGTAGGAAGTGACTGCCGGTACGGGCCTGTACATAGCCGATGTTCAAGCTTTAATGTCCCTGCCCCTTCCCCTCCTTCCCCCCCCCGACCCCGGTTGGTGATCCTGCTGGTAGGTTTTAACATCTCTGCCCCTTTCTCCCCGCCCCCCAGGGCCACCAACGGAGGGGCGGGGGCAAAAGGGGCAGCTGCGTCAGGGCCCAGTGATTTAAAAGGGCCTGGGGCTCCTGGCCACCGTTACTGCAGCAGCGGACGGAGCCCCAGGCCCTTTTAAATCACTACCAGAGCCCCGGGTGGTGCGGGCTGGGCAGCATGGAAGGGCTGGCTGGGGGAGGCTGGCCCCCCAGCCCCACCACTCCTGCCTGCGGCCCCGTCCCTTCTGGGGGCCTGGAGCAGGGCCCCCGTACCAGTAAGCCTTTTATGATACTTTCACCCCTGTCCTGAGGCACGGGTGAGTCACAGTAGCATCCCCTATATCCTCCTAAATTTTCAAGCTAGACAAATTCAGACAGGAAATAAGGCATAATTTTTTAACATCAGAGTAATTAACTGCTGGAACCACATAGAATCACAGAATATCAGGGTTGGAAGGGACCTCAGGAGATCATCTAGTCCAAAGCAGGACCAATCCCCAACTAAATCATCCCAGCCAGGGCTTTGTCAAGCCTGACCTTAAAAACCTCTACCTCATTCATACCAAGGGTCGTGGTGGATTTTCCATCACTGACCATTTTTAAATCAAGACTGGATGTCTTTCTAAAAGATCTACTCTAGGAAAAATTCTGGGGCAGGTCTCTGGCCTGTGCCATACTGAAGGTCAGCCCAGATGATCACAATCGTCCCTTCAGCCTTGAAATCTAGGAATGTCCCAAGTGCAAGGGTGGCTTCCTGCTGGTGCCCCTTGGGGGGCTACCCTGACAATGGGGTGGGACTCTAGCTCTGCCCCTCCCCACACCACACTGTAACAAAGGCACAGGGGAGAGAGCATGCTGCCCCCAAAACAAGCCTGTCTCAAAGGAACATTCTGTCTTTGGACTGGACATGTGGGATGGATGACAATATCAAAGCCTTAGCACGCTACGTTTGCTATGTGTAGCTAAGCAGAGAACTAACCAAAGCCCTGCCGCTTTCACAGGTGGAATCAGCTCTCCAGCTCAATATATTTTGCATCCTGCAATGGTAAAGTTATTAGTCCTGGGGAAATCAGATCGCTTCCCTTCTTTATTGCTCTGATAGTCTCCATTTCCAGTGTAATATTGTTTGCGGCTCACAAATGGGCCTTTCATTCTTACCTATGCCAGGCACACTCGTGAATACGCTCTGGGGAGATAGTGTATATGTGCAGCGAGGAAAACTCCTGACTGCATGGGTGAAGGGCTGCTGCACTGTCCTGTCCATCAAATGGCAGAATAGAAGGGAAGTCAGCAGCTGAGAGTAAGTGTAAATTTGAGTACAAGTGCTGTTGCTTTCACAAGCAGCCTCTCATGGCAGCAACTGCAGCTTCACCTTGAGAGCCAGAGAGTCTTACTCTGAGGTCAAGCACCTTTGAAGGAGAAAAATAGCAAAAGTACTCCAGCAGAGAGAGAGAGAGCTGTCTCCATTGCAGCTCACCTTCCTACTGTGCTACCTACTTGTTGTAAATGTAATTATTGTCATGAGCGTGTTTGTTTATTTTTACTGGTCTTAATGACCTCTTAAACAATCTTGTTCAGTAGCACCAGGGGGAGTGTAATGGGTGCCCCATAGCTTGGGGTAAGGTGAATGGATGGCTATTCATATTGTAGGAGCTGGGGCTGCTAACATGCTGGAACATAAAGAAAAAGGATCAGAAGGTTGGTTGTGACTGGAATGTAGAGGCTCTCTTCACTAGGCTGCCACTCTGAATTTGACCCAAGCTGGTAGCTGTTACCATGTCAGGGCCATTTGGCAGCTCTCGGAAATGAGGCAGTGCAGCCCAGTTCCAAGTGGTCAAGTTTCCAAGTCATAAAAAACAAGGCCATATTGTACAACAGTTGGTTCCCTTGTTTGCAGTCTCACCAGAGAGGCCAAAGGCTGAACAAACCATGGAGCTGCACTTCCATCTCGCTCCTAGAGATGTTCCAGTCCGATACAAGCTGAGGCACCCTTAGCCATCATAATGACAGGTTTCAGAGTAACAGCCGTGTTAGACTGTATTCACAAAAAGTGTATGCATCCAATGAAGTGAGCTGTCGCTCACGAAAGCTTATGCTCAAATAAATTGGTTAGTCTCTAAGGTGCCACTAGTCCTCCTTTTCTTTTAGCCATCATAGTGTACTTGTGTTGGCATCAGCTGGAAGTAGAGGGAGGAACAAGGGGACTTTTGGGAAATAGCACTCATTAAAATGCTCTTTGTGATTGCAAATAGCTGTTCCAACACTAACCTTTACTCCTCTCTTTTTGTATCTGCCGCTGTGTGTTCCCTGGCATTTGGATTTTCAGGGCAGCAAGGGCTTTTGGAGAGTATCTTTCACAAAACCACCCTGAGGGCAGAAACGGCTCAGGTAAGAGAAATCTTGTGTGTCCTTTATCCTGATGTGTGGATGGTGCTCATGTGTCACAGTGGACTTGGTAAGAATAGGGCAAGTTGTAGTGTTAACCCACATTAGTTGGTTGAGATAAGCTCAGTCCTAGGGTTTACCTTCACCAACGTGTTAAAATTACAGTTACCTACTCTCCACTAGGATTTTAGCATGTTAGCTAATGTGTTAAAATAAAAACACACCTGTGTAGTGTAGACACCCCTAGAGGTGGTCCCTTGTAAGCGTGTAGATGGGTGTGGCTCTCCTTCGCGGGCGGTCTCTGAGGGAGGCCATGCCCCTTTGCTACAGTCTTACAGATCAGTGTTGAGGCATTTTGATGGGAGAAGCTTGCCCGGCTGTTCCCTAGGGTGTCCCTGTTCTGTAGAGAAAGACAAGAGGCTCCAGAGCTGTACATACAAAACATTTCACTCGCAGTGCAGCCACTAAAAGCCCCGATGAAGACATCAGGCTCCTCTGCGGGGGAGGAAGTTTTTAATGGGACGTAAAGGCCTATGGACGTAAAGGCCTACGGACGTAGGACGTAAAGCCCTAGGACGTAAAGCCCTAGCATTTGCAATTTGGGACCTCAGCAACACAGCTGACGTTTTGCACATGTGGGGAACTATCTTTTGTCCCCAATGTATGAAATAATACATCCGCTTTTGCCAGACAGCCAGGTAACTCCCTGCTTAGCCAATGCTGACAACCTACGGAATTGGCCGGCCTGCTGAAGTGCTGGTAAGAAGTGTGATGTCCCTTTGCATTTGTTAGGTATGATAGTCTCAGACAAAATAATGCCTCTGGGGTGCCGATGATTCATAGGTACCAAGGCCAGAAGGGACCGTTGTGATCAATGTCTGCTTTGGTGCTGCATGCTACGGAGAACAGCCGAGTGCCTTCAGCACAGTTGCCCTGACCCTGACCTAGCAGGAACAGCAAGCAGTGATGGTGTTAGTATGCTGCACGTGGGGGAAAACGGAACCAACGGAGGCTCGTTATTCTCAGAACCTGTAACATGTATATGTGCACTTACAGTGGTGCATGTTCTTGGATCCATATTAGCCTTGAGGGGACAAATCCGAGTGCTTGTGACCCTAACTATATGTCTGTGGGCACAGATCGGACAGTGAAAGGGTGAAATAAATGTACTTGTGCCTGCGGCCCTTATGGAAAAACCTTAGAGAATTGAATAGGATCTAAATCAATAGGGTTCAATAGAAATTGGTCTAAAAGCCCGTAGAATATAATAGAGAAGGGTGGCCAGCTTGAGCCTGAGAAGGAGCCAGAATTTACCAATGCACATTGCCAAAGAGCCACAGTAATACGTCAGCAGCCCCCCATCAGCTCCCCCACCCACACTCCCAGCACCTCCCACCCACTGGCAGCCCCGCCGATCAGCACCTGCCCCTCCCGATCAGCTGTTTCGTGGCATGCAGGAGGCTCGGGGGTGGGGGGGGGAGCGAGAGTACAAAAGGCTCAGGGCAGGGGGCAGGAAGGGGTGGAGTGGGGGCAGGGCCTGTGGCAGAGCCAGGGGTTGAGCAGTGAGCAAATGGAAAGTTGGCACCTGTAGATCCAGCCCCGGAGTCGGTGCCTAGACAAGGAGCCGCATATTAACTTCTGAAGAGCCGCATGTGGCTCCGAAGCCACAGGTTGGCCACCGCTGTAATAGAGAATACAATCTTTTCCATAGATTTATTAATCATCTTATGAAATTCTATATAATTTTAGCATATTCTGTAGGATATGATGGAGCAAAAATCATTACAGTAGGAAGGTTATTCTGTTAAATTCAATAGGGCTTTTGTGGGTGCAAAATGTGGGCACAAGTTTCCGTTGTCCCCACAAGCAGAGAGGTCAGATATCAGCCTTTCCGCAAATGTTCTCCATTCTATGGGTTTGATCCTTGAGCACTCTGAGGGCTTTGCTGGATTAAAGCCAAACTGTGTGCTTAACTTTAAGATAATGAGTAGTCCCATTGACTTCAATGGAATAAATTAAATGCTAAAAGTGAAGCACATGGAGTCACAGAAGATTAGGGTTGGAAAAGACCTCAGGAGGTCATCTGGTCCAACCGCCTGCTCAGAGCAGAACCAACACCAACTAAATCATCCCAGCCAGGGCTTTGTCAAGCCTGACCTTGAAAACCTCTAAGGAAGGAGATTCCACCACCTCCCTAGGTAACCCATTCCAGTGTTTCACCACCCTCCTAGTGAAATAGTTTTTCCTAATATCCAACCTAGACCTCCCGCACTGCAACTTGAGACCATTACTCCTCGTTCTGTCATCTGCCACCACTGAGAACAGCCGAACTCCATCCTCTTTGGAACCCCCTTTCAGGTAGTTGAAGGTTGCTATCAAATCACTCCTCACTCTTCTCCTCTGCAGACTAAACAATCCCAGTTCCCTCAGCCTCTCCTCATACGTCATGTGCCCCAGCCCCTACTTTATTGCTTTGCTGGATTGAGTCCAGAGTGCTCATCATCTTGCAGGATTGAGCCTCATGTGTATGTGAATGCACAGCGCGTGTGTGTGCACTAGGTGTGTGGCTGTGTCGTATATGTATTGGCACACCGAGAGTCTTCACTTGGTGAGACCTGCAGGCTTTGTAGTGTGAAAACTAGGGTTCTAAAAAGGGACCATAGGCAGCTCTTTTTATTGTTGACTATTTATACTGGGATAGTGCCCCGAAACCTCAATCAGAATCGAGGCGCAGTGTGCTAGGCACTTCACAAATGCTTAGTGAAAGACAGTCCCTAACTTAGAGTCTACTGACAAAATAAGTGTGGGAAAGGGGGTAGCGAGGACCAGTATGGCAGTGGTAGAAACACCTGGCTATGTAGACTAGCTGTGCGTGCAGCGTCGCCACTTAACTTCCAACGCTGCTGTTATGATGAGAGAAGCCATGGTGGGGTGAATTTATATTCTATTTCCTTGAAGTGACAGTAATCAGCATTGCTGTTGTTTACACTCCTTCACTCATTGGGACATGACTGATTTGGAATTATAAGAGAGGCCACATGTATGATAAATCCTCAACTTAGAGAAACTGTTTCACAGAACTCCTACTCTCGCCCCATTGTATGAATCCACCCGGGTATCCCTTCAAAAAGGGGACTCACGCAGCCATGCACATGCTGCTGGATAGATAGAGCTGAGGCAGCTCTTTCAACCCTTGCTTAACAGAATAGGAGAATCCTTCTCATCACCCATTGAAATCCCAACCAAGTCAATTACAGATTTTTTTTCAGCTGTGTTGAGGGGCCTCCCTGCACAGCAGAGCTCTCCTGAGCACCCTGACTCATTCTCCTGGTTGGGAGTGCCTAAGTATGTCTTGGCTTTGGAGGTGGATAGATTTATTTATTTATTTATTTATTGCCATCTGCAAACCATACTCCTCACTTGTTTCCTCTGGTGGGAATTTGGCAGCTTCTTTCTGCAGGAGAGACAGTTTTCAATGCCCTCCTGCCTATACATTCTTCCAAATACAGCCCACGTCTCACCCTTAAGGAATGCACTCCAACAGTCCATGCTCTTTGAAGAGCGCTTGCCAAACTCTAACACATTTTGCCATCTTTCATCCATTCTCCTGAAATAGCTGTGTGGTTGGTCTCTGCTCCCTTTCTCATGAGTGCTGATTACTAGGATTGTGTGTTGATTTGTTTGTGATTACTGAGATTGTTGTGTTTGATCAGAAACTGCCTCCTTTCTCACTAGCCTGCTCCTATTGTCTAGTGCCGAGCCTATGACACAGCAGTCACTTTGTGGGGATGGTTGTGACATCTAGGCTGTTCTCAGTGGTAGCAGATGACAGGACAAGGAGTAATGGTCTCAAGTTGCAGTGGGGGAGGTTTAGGTTGGATATTAGGAAAAACTTTTTTACTAGGAGGGTGGTGAAACACTGGAATGCGTTACCTAGGGAGGTGGTGGAATCTCCTTCCTTAGAAGTTTTTAAGGTCAGGCTTGACAAAGTCCTGGCTGGGATGATTTAGTTGGGGATTGGTCGTGCTTTGAGCAGGGGGTTGGACTAGATGACCTCCTGAGGTCCCTTCCAACCCTGATATTCTATGATTCTATGACATCACAGAATGGATCAGATGAAGGCTAAACTGGAGTTTATTTGCAGGACTTGAAGTATTTGCAGTATCTGAAATACGCGTTCATGTTTCATATGTATGTCAGGAACCCTGTTAGAGACAGCATTGGCTCCTGACAGCTAAAGGAAACATGAATGTGTATTTCACTGCAATATTTTGGGTCTAGATTTTCTATAGATTTATATTTTTCACTTATTGTGTCACCTGAATTTCCTTTTCTTCCTCTTCCCTCTTGTAACTCACCCTGTTTTTATTGTTCTGCCTGCCGGACTCTTGGGTTTTAACTGCCCCCCTTTCTTCAGTCTAAATTGCTCTTCTGTCACCTTCCTCCTATGTTCCACCTTTACATCCGCTCCAATCGGTCCTGCTTTCTCTCTCCTAAATTCACTCCCCTCTACCCTGGCTGGAGTCCCAGGAGGGCAGAGGGAGATGATAGGGGCAAGAAAATGTCCCTAGGATCAGATTAGTCCTGCCCTTTCCCACTAGAGTCAGGGGGAGCCAGAGGCACTCAGATACAGCAGTGATAAAAGCCTTACTAGGTAGACACGTGGATAGCAGGAACCTCATCTCCCCTAGAAGCACTGTGGACAGGGTTTCCTCTTGCTCTGAGGGAGGAAGCGCTGGCAATGGTGCAGACTTCATGCTGAAGGGCAAGCAAATGGGAGTCTTCCAGCCAGGACACCTCTTCCTTTGCCAGGTGCAGCTAAGCCTTCAACTCTGAGGCAGAAGGCTGGAGCCCCAGAGACTCCCCATCCAGACACGAGCTCCTCCACTGAGATGCCAGCAGCACTGACACCCTCTGAATTCATTCCAGCACTGCCCCACCCCATGGTCTGACTGACACTTCCTTTTGGTTTTGTGTTGACGGAGGCTGGGGCGGGAAAGCGGCTGAACCTGTGGCTTTGGCGGTTCCAAACTGTTGCTTCGTGTTGCACCGGTGACCTGATAATCTATTGTCTTTCAGAGGTAGCTTCTGCCTTTGGAGTGTGTGTGTGTGTGTGTGTGTGTGTGTGTGTGTGTGTGTGTGTGTTCACGTGCGTGTCTCTGGAGAGTGTGAGTGTGTTCACGTGCGTGTGTGTGTGTGATAGGGCAGGGAGCTGGGGGTGCGATAAATCATTGCAAACCAATTGTATATCAGCAGGATGGGCCAGCTGCCACTGTCTGGATGGTGTGGCAAGCTGTGATTCATTTGGAAGGCTTTGGATGGGGTGCTGTTTGCAATGCTTCTGCAGTTGACAGATGCCCAGCCCTCAGGCACTGAAGCTGTGAATGGTAGGTAGACTCCTCCTTCCCTGTGGAATTAAATTCCCGTCGTACGTATCGGCAGACAGGATTCTGCAGAGTACCGCAGTGCGTAACTTCAGCAAGAACGATTTTTGTTGGAGGAGTGGAGAGTGTTTATTACCACTTAACATTTTTTGTTTTGGGAGATGGGTCCCTGCTAACTAAACATGGGATTTGGTAGCTTCATGAGAGTGAGCTCTTGGGTGACTGGCAGTCCAGGTATATGTTACCTGCTTTGTGTCTTGTTGTGAAGGTGTTTTTCCAGGTGGCTTTAGAAGGGAGCAGGCGGGTCTTCTCTGCTGTTGGACAGCTTGTCTTAGCTGTCACGTTGCTCATGGGAATAACTGGCCATGCTGCATTTGGTTATTGCAGGCATGGGAACATGAGCCATTTTTCTACCATTGCTGCCATTTTGGAATAGGCCAGCTGTCCTATTAGATGATGTGTTATTGGTAGAGGATGAAGGTTCTGCAACCCTGTGGGCCACTGAGATATCTTTCTGGTGGTCCTTGGATGCTATGAGGGAGGGTTGGGCCCATGCTGGCTGACCTAATGTAAACTTCATGCATAACCTCATGGCTGAGAATATAATGCGTGGTGTGTGTGTGTGTGTGTGTCTTTCTTTTGTCAACCTGTCCTCCTCTTCCTGTCTCCACCTCATCCCTGGATTATCCTGATCAGTCAGGAGGTACCTGGTACAGGAAGGCTCCCAAGATGAGCAACATTTTGTGGGCTGCACTAGCATTTTGAACCTCAAAACCCGCTGACCCTCATGAGGTTGTTGCTACCAGCTGGAGGCTTTTCATGTGAAGCCCTGGAGTGGAGTTAGTGCAGAATAGATTGCTGTCCTCTGGAGTAATGATCTGCAAGGGAGAGGAGGGGAAAGAATATGTTAACCAACGGTCACTCACAGAGGCAGATGTTTAAAGGCAGCACACGTGAAAGTAGTAAAGAAATAATCATTCCAAGTCTTACCACTCTGTGGGGGGTGAGTGCCTCTAGACTTCCCAGAACTCCCTTCGGCACTCACACAGCAGCAGTGTTGGAGGCTCCAGGTTGAGATGTTCGCACAAGAACACAAGGGTACAAACTGGCCATGAATAACTTTAGGTGGGAAAGAGAAGGATTCTGACCATCAGAGGAGGAAGGTCTGGAACAGCCTCCTAACCGGCAACGGGTGGTAGGGGAACAACCTAGCTAGCCTTAAGGTAGAGCTTGAGAAATTTATGAACCATAGAATATCAGAGTTGGAAGAGACCTCAGGAGTCATCTAGTCCAGCCCCCTGCTCAAAGCAGGACCAATCCCCAATTTTTGCCCCAGATCCCTAAATGGACACCTCAAGAATTGAACTCACAACCCTGGGTTTAGCAGGCCAGTGCTCAAACCACTGAGCCCAGAAGAGGATGACCACAGGTGTTGCAGTTCAGCAGAGATGTGTGATGGTTCAAGATTGGAATTGCAGGGGGTATTGTGTGTCAAACAAGACTGAAGAGTGTTCCCAGAGTTCTCTGAGTGGAAACTTGCTCAGTTCACATTCTGCCTGGTTCTGACTGGTCCCTATCACTCTGCCGGATTCTTTCAGATGCAGCATGTATCTCCATAGCTCATGAACATTCATTTGCCCTAACATGAACAGCATGGGTGCATGTTTGAAAGAAGCTGCAGATCTAAATTCTCAAACCCTGCTGTTCCTTCTCATCTCACAAAGTTAAGGGCCCAGAGGCAATAGCTGTCCCTTCATTTAATGGCAAAGCTATAATATAGCTGGAGAACTATAATAGCTAGAGAAGCGTAACTGCAAAAAAAGGAAACACACATTTTCCGAAATCGGAGGTGATAGTTATTTCCTCTTTGTTCCCTAAAACAGTGGGATTTATCTAGATGTCCATCTCTTCTTTGTCTCCAGTGCTGGGTTTGGGATTCTGGATCCAGGACACTTTCATCCTCAGTTTGGTTGCTAACAGATTTGCTCCCTTTTATCTCCTGCTGTCCTCACTCAGTGGGCCAAAATCTGCTCTGACAGCTTCACTGAAGTCAGAGGGCTGATACAGAACAGAGTTTGGCCTGATATATGGGGCCAGTTCCCCAGCTGATGTAAATTGGTGACAGCCAGCTGAGAATCTGGTCCTGAGTCGGTACAACAGTGTGCTCAGTGTAAGAAGGCAAGAGCAAGGAAATGCTGTTTCTGCTTTTACAGAGACACTGTCAAATAAAAGGGCATTTAAAGGGTCAATTTAAAGGAACATGTCACTGGGTCAGACAATGCACTCTGTTTGACCTACAGTGGGTTAAAATTATTTTATGCCGAGAGAGTCCTCTGGAGTCTAAGTATCTGTTTTTTAGCGGGTGAAAATCCAAACTGCGCTGACAGTGACAGAAGTATTTTTGTTCTGTTTCTGTATCCAGTCAAGGGATTACAAATGGGTTAACAAATATTATTCAGATAATTATGCTGGTGTCATTGGCAATGTCTAATCAGTGATGCTCATGATGTGAGAGCTGTGTGGGCCTGTGCTCCATGCAAATTGGAAAAAGAAAGGCCGCTCTTTGCCAGATAGGAATGAGCAAAACCAGTATGGAAAGAAGTGTCATGTCCAAGCTTCTGAGGAAGGTGTTGGAGTGAATAAACCAACGCTAGTGGGCTGGGAGATTGGATGGATCACAGGGCTGATAATGAGATATTGAACATGTGATGGGTTGGATCACAGCCCTTGGGGCTGCCAACTGATATGCCAAGACTACTTCTGCCCCTGCTTTCCCTGCCACCTTGGGACTCCAGCACCCTGTCTCACTGAGCCAGACATGCCAGTCTGCTCCAACACAGACCCAGGGTCTGAACCACATGCCCCAAAGCTGCAGACTTAACTGAAAACAACTTAAGAAGTGTTCCCATCCTTAACACTCAGATACCCAACTCCCAATGGGGTCCAAACCCCAAATAAATCTGTTTTACCCTGTATAAAGTTTATACAGGGTAAACTAATAAATTGTTCGCCCTCTATAACACTGATAGAGAGATATGCACAGCTGTTTGCTCCCCCCAGGTATTAATACATACTCTGGGTTAATTAATAAGTAAAAAGTGATTTTATTAAATACAGAAAGTAGGATTTAAGTGGTTCCAAGTAATAACAGACAGAACAAAGTGAATTACCAAGCAAAATAAAATAGAACACGCAAGTCTATGTCTAAGAAAACTGAATACAGATTAAAACCTCACCCAGAAAGCTTCCTTTTACAGACTAGTCTCCTTCTAGTCTGGGTCCAGCAATCACTCACACCCCCTGCAGTTACTGTCCTTTGTTCCAGTTTGTCTCGGGTATCCTTGGGCGTGGAGAGGCTATCTCCTTAACCAGCTGAAGACAAAATGGAGGGGTCTCCCAGGAGTTTAAATAGACTTTCTCTTGTGGGTGGACACCCCTCCCTCCCTCTATGTAGAATCCAGCTACAAGATGGAGTTTTGGAGTCACATGGGCAAGTCACATGTTCCTGCATGACTCAGTTTGTACAGGCAGCAGCCATTACTTACATGCTACCTTGAACGTCCTCAGGTAGACTTCTTGTGTGGATTGGAGCCTTACAAGATTCATTGTCCTTTAAGTGTTTCTTGATTGGGCACCTAATTTGCACATTTCTTTCTCAAGAAGCTGACCAAATGCTTTACACAGGCTACTTAAAAATCAAGCCAGTACACAGCCAATATTCATAACTTGGAATACAAAATTGATACATGCATACAAATAGGATTAGTAGATTCAGTAGATCATAACCTTTACAGAGATATGTTACATGGCATATGTAGCATAAAACATATTGCAGTTATGTCATATATACATTCATAAGCATATTTCCATAAAGCCTTATGGGGTGCAACATCACAGAACATTCAGCCTCTTGATGGCCTGTTCAGATCCAGCTCCTGTGGGTAGCTGTTCTGAAGCTTCATGGTCTCCTGTTCCCAGTAGACAAGTGTCCCCATTAAAAAGACCACCACAACTGACACTACCTGGCATCAGCAACCTCTGCAGGAGCGGCCAAGCACAGACTAGACGTGGAGGTGGAAGGCTAGGTCCTCAGTTGGTGTAAATTGGTATCGCTCTGCTAAGTGCCGTGAAGTGATGCTGATGAAAAGCAGCTGGGGTCTGGCCCTGAGATTCAAACTCCATGTGTCGTGCCATTGCATACAAGTCAGTGTTACCAGACAGCCAAACTGGATCCAAAAGGAGCAGTAATCGGGCTGAAAAGGAATCCACTCTAGGAGCCCTAATCTGCCTGCTCCAATGTAATTAAGTAGATGAGATTCTATCGGGAATGCGTTTATTGTGTGTGGGGAAAAAAGCAGGGAGAACAGGAGTGATTAATAAGTCAGTTTGCACCATTCCCATTTGCCTAGAGAGAGAGGAGGGCACAATATCAGGTTTCCTGAGTCACTGCCCTGGGGCTGGCATAGCTGTTGGCGGAGCAGCTGGTTGTGGGAGAGGTGGCAAGAACAATGTGGAGATGAAATGAAACTGAGCAGCAGTGACCATGAAAAGGGTGTTAACAGAGGTCTGCTTCAGATAATTCTTAGAAGGCAGTTCCAAAAAAGCTCCTAGTTATTGCTTCTCTGTCCCTGCCGTGAACATCACCACAGCTAATATTATATTCAGCTTTGGAGGGAAGTAGCTTTGCCTCCTGTATCAGCTCTGACTGCTCCCCTTGGGAGAACAAACCATAAACCCCGCACTCTATCATAACCAAGCCAAAGCCACCACAGTGCTCATCTGCCTGGCAACTGAACCTCATTTGTCACAGGAGCAGAGGAGAAGACGTAAGGGGATTGCAGTTGCAAGATGGACTCTTCAAACACCCAGTGGGCACACACAGCCACAGGACTGCTGAGGCATAGTGGGAGGAATGATCCAGCACACAGACTCAGCATACCTGTGATGAGCGTGGATTCATTTCTGAGCAGGGCAGTGATTTCATGTAACTGATGGATGCATGAAAAACCCCCAGTTTTTACATTTTTATTAACTTTCCTTTGTGGATTTAAACTTTCAATTGAAAAAGAATTAATTGAATGTTCCTATTCCCTTGGCAAATGAAATTGTTTTTCCTACATATATTATGAAAGATGCTAAGCATTTGGCTAGGAAGAGAAATAATTAGCCACCCATTTGCTTGAGAGAGGCAGCCCATGGGGGTGGCCTATAGAGATGTACAATATTTCTGTGTGAAAACTCCTTGCTCTTTAGAAGTCAAACCACTTTTTAATCAGGGAAAAGGAGCAGATGTAGGAAAATCCATCCATTCACCCCTCCAGTTACAACTTTAACAAATTCCATCACACTTTTTAAGAAGTTAGAACTAGGACTGTTTTCACAGGAATTTTAACGCCACAATTATTTCAATTTACAGGTTGAATCATATGTCAGGCCAGTACTGCTGTCATTTACACTGGTGTAAATCTGGAGTAACCCAACAGACTGCAGTGTCAATAACTGAAGTTCTGAAAGCAGAATTTGAGACAGCTTAGAAATTCACACTATTAACACCAATATGCAGGCTTGTCTGACAGGCCCACCCTGTGTGTCTGTCAATCAATGAAGTGTAAATAAATAACTAATTTAATATCATAAGGATGTGATTAGGGCTGTCAATTAATTGCAGTTAACTCAAAAAAATTAATCATGATTAATTGCACTTATAACAATAGAATACCAATTGAAATTTATTAAATATTTTTGGATGTTTTCTACATTTTCAATATTGATTTAAATTATAACACAGAATACAAAGTGCACAGTGCTCACTTTATATTATTATTTTTGATCACAAATATTTGCACTGTAAAAATGATAAACAAAGAAATAGTATTTTTTAATTTGCCTCGTACAAGTACTGAACTGCAATCTCTTTATCGTGAAAATTTAAATTACAAATACAGATTTTTTTTTTGGTTCCATAACTGCCCTCAACGTAAAACTTTAGAGCCTACAAGTCCACTCAGTCCTACTTCTTATTCTGCCAATCGCTAAGACAAACAAGTTTGTTTACATTGAAGGGAGATAATGCTGCCTGCTTCTTATTTACAGGTTTCAGTGTAGCAGCCATGTTAGTCTGTATCCGTAAAAAGAAAAGAGACTAACAAATTTATTGGAGCATAAGCTTTCGTGAGCTACAGCTCACTTCACTGGATGCATACAGTAGAAAATATAGTGGGGAGATTTACCCAACCAGGGGTATTCTATCTGATACCCAAGATCCATAAACCTGGAAATCCTGGATGCCCCATCACCTCAGGCATTGGCACCCTGACAGCAGGATTGTCCGGCTATGTAGACTCCCTCCTCAGGCCCTACGCTACCAGCACTCCCAGCTATCTTCAAGACACCACTGACTTCCTGAGGAAACTACAATCCATCAGTGATCTTCCTGAAAACACCATCCTAGCCACTGTGCATGTAGAAGTCCTCTACACCAACATTTCACACAAAGATGGACTACAAGCCGTCAGGAACAGTATCCCCGATAATGTCACAGCAAACCTGGTGGCTGAACTTTGTGACTTTGTCCTCACCCATAACTATTTTCACATTTGGGGACAATGTATACCTTCAAATCAGCGGCACTGCTATGGGCATGGCCCCACAGTATGCCAACATTTTTATGGCTGACTTAGAACAACGCTTCCTCAGCTCTCTTCCCCTAATGCCCCTACTCTACTTGCGCTACATTGATGACATCTTCATCATCTGGACCCATGGAAAAGAAGCCCTTGAGGAATTCCACCATGATTTCAACGATTTCCATCCCACCATCAACTTCAGCCTGGACCAGTCCACACAAGAGATCCTCTTCCTGGACACTATGGTGCTAATAAGCAATGGTCACATGAACACCACCATAGAGCGGAAACCTACTGACCGCTATGCTTACCTACATGCCTCCCAGCTTTCATCCAGAACACACCATACGATCCATTGTCTACAGCTAAGCTCTACGATACAACCGCATTTGCTCCAACCCCTCAGACAGAGACAAACACCTACAAGATCTCTATCAAGCGCTCTTAGAACTACAGTACCCACCTGCTGAAGTGAAGAAACAGATTGACAGAGCCAGAAGAGTACCCAGAAGTCACCTACTCCAGGACAGGCCCAACAAAGAAAATAACAGAACGCCACTAGCCATCACCTTCAGCCCCCAACTAAAACCTCTCCAACGCATCATCAAGGATCTACAACCTATCCTGAAGGACGACCCATCACTCTCACAGATCTTGGGAGACAGGCCAGTCCTTGCTTACAGACAGCCCCCCAACCTGAAGCAAATACTCACCAGCAACCACACACCACACAACAAAAACACTAACCCAGGAACCTATCCTTGCAACAAAGTCTGTTGCCAACTGTGTCCACATATCTATTCAGGGGACACCATCATAGGGCCTAATCACATCAGCCACACCATCAGAGGCTCATTCACCTGCACATCTACCAATGTGATATATGCCATCATGTGCCAGCAATGCCCCTCTGCCGTGTACATTGACCAAACTGGACAGTCTCTACGTAAAAGAATAAATGGACACAAATCAGACGTCAAGAATTATAACATTCAAAAACCAATCGGAGAACAATTCGGTCTCTTTGGTCACTCGATTACAGACCTAAAAGTGGCAATTCTTCAACAAAAAAACACAAACTTCAAAAACAGACTCCAAGGAGAGACTGCTTAATTAATTTGCAAACTGGATACAATTAACTGAGGCTTGAATAGAGACTGGGAGTGGATGGGTCATTACACAAAGTAAAACTATTTCCCCATGTTTATTTCCCCTCCTACTGTTCTTGTCAACTGTTGGAAATGACCCATCTTGATTATCACTACAAAAGGTCGTCTCCCCCCCCCCCCCCCCCCCGCCCCGCTCTCCTGCTGGGTAATAGCTCACCTTACCTGATCACTCTGGTTACAGTGTGTATGGTAACACCCATTGTTTCATGTTCTCTGTGTATATAAAATCTCCCCACTATATTTTCCACTGTATGCATCTGATGAAGTGAGCTGTAGCTCACGAAAGCTTATGCTCTAATAAATTTGTTAGTCTCTAAGGTGCCACAAGTACTCCTTTTCTTCTTATTTACGTCACTTGAAAGTGAGACTAGGCGTTCGCATGGCACTTTTGTAGCTGGCGTTGCAAGGTATTTACGTGCCAGGTATGCTAAACATTCATATGCCCCTTTGTGCTTTGGCCACCATTCCAGAGAACATGCAGCCATGCTGATGATGCTTGTTAAAAATAATAATGCATCAATTAAATTTGTGACTGTACACCTTGAGGGGAGAATTGTCTCCTGCTCTGTTTTACCCGCATTCTGCATGATATAGCAGTCTCGGATGATGACCCAGTATATGTTCATTTTAAGAACACTTTCACAGCAGATGTGAGAAAACGCAAAGAAGGTACCGATGTGAGATTTCTAAAAATAGCTACAGCACTTGACCCAAGGTTTAAGAATCTGAAGTGCCATCCAAAATCTGAAAGGGACGAGGTGTGGGGCATGCTTTCAGAAGTCTTAGAAGAGCAACACTCTGATGTGGAAACTACAGAACCCAAACCACCAAAAAAGAAAATCAGCCTTCTACTGGTGGCATCTGACTTGGTTGATGAAAATGAACATGTGTCAGTCTGCACTGCTTTGGATCGTTATCAAGCAGAACCCATCATCAGCATGGACGCATGTCCTCTGGAATGATGGTTGAAGCATGAAGGGACATATGAATCTTTAGCGTATCTGACATGTAAATGTCTTGCAACGCCGGCTACAACAGCGCCATGCAAACACTTGTTCTTGCTTTCAGAAGCAGGCAGTATTGTCTCCTGCAAATTGTAACCAACCTTGTTTTTCTGGGTGACTGGCTGACCAAGAAGTAGGACTGAGTGGATTTGTAGGCTCTAAAGGTTTACATTGTTTTATTTTTGAATGCAGTTTTTTTGTACATAATTCTACATTTATAAGTTCAACATTCATGAGAAAGAGATTGCCCTACAGTACTTGTATGAGGTGAATTGAAAAAAGTTATTTTTTTACAGGGCAAATATGTATAATCAAAAATAAATATAAAGTGAGCACTTTACACTGTTTTCTGTGTTGTAATTGAAATTAATATATTTTAAAATGTAGTAAACATCCAAAAATATTTAAAATAAATGGTATTCTATTATTGTTTGATAGCTGGAGAAGAAATGGAAGGCTGCAGTTGAAGAGCTCCTTTCGCTGGTGTCTTGCTGCTCCACATCCCCCAGGCAGATGGAGGGACCCAACGGAGGGAAGGAAAGTGGGGCTAAGTGTAGGGATGAGGAGATGGGGTGGATGATTCAATGGAGCAGACTTATTTGCAGATGCACCACAGCAAATCTTTGTCCTAAGGCTACTCCATTCGTCTAGGCCAGCTCCTGCACTCTCTGGAGGGTAGTTACGGGGCTGGCCGGGCCCTGAACTCTTTTAGAGATTCTTTCTAATCACAGCTCAGCCACTAGAGGAAACATTTTCATTAAAAGTCTAATGAAGCAAAGGTTTGGGTTTGTTTTTTATTGTCCATGTTAGATGTTAATATCTCCTTGCGCTTCTCCTTCCTTCAGTTGGGAAGCAGCTAGGGGACTCATTAAAAAGTAATTGGCAGGGAATGCACCTCCTTTGCCCAACCCCCCACAAAATGATTAAACAGCTCTTGTGGGGAAAAAAAAGAAAGGGGCTGGCAGATGGGTGGAGACAGCTGTTGGGTCTGTGCAAAGAATAATGCAGAGATTTCCTGGCATTTCACTTACTGCATGTACTCTGAAAGGAGATTACATCTGTAATTCCCCTCCACATGCTGAGCTTCTCTCTCTCTCAGCTCTGGCTGCATTTATGCCATGCAAGGAGTCATTGCTTCTTCCTTTCAGTGCAGCTCCTGTTTACAAACAATGATGACTGCTTGCTGGTGGTGTCACCTAGAAAAGGTCTTCCCATCGCAGCTGGGGATTGACTCCTCTTTGGATTTGCTGTGCATGCAGAAAATCGGCCAGAAATCTTTGATGCTTCCCCCTCTCCTTCCGTTTGTTTTTAAATAACAGATGCAGAAAACAATTCAGTGCAAGAAGAATGCCCAGACCAATAGCTTGTTCCCAGAGTCCAGAGGACATACACTCTGCAAATATGGATGCCCATGTCTATACACCTGACCTAGGCAATCCCTGCTTTCTGGGAACAGTCTGAAGCCATGTGCATTGTGGCAGTACCAGAGCCAAGTTGGATGGTGTGTACATGTCTGTATGCCATTATTCAGAATGCCCTTCCAACTCTCCTCCCTCTCCCATGGTCGTTGCTGGGGTCTGCTCTGTGGGAATAGGCTGAAAGGTTTGGGCATGCTCTTGGGTGCATGCATGCCTTTGGTGTTTGTTCCTCAAGCCAGGGGCCCTATCTACGAACCTCCCTCACCTAAGTAGCCCCTATTTAGATGGGCAGCCCTGTTGAAGTTAATAGGCCTGCTCAGTTGAGTAAGGACTGTTCCAGGGAGTAAGCATTTGCAAGCTCAAGACCAGAATCATGAAGATGTTGGTTCCCCTGCTGTCAGCTTCCAGCCCTTTCTTGTGTTTGGGACATTTGCAAGGAAATAAAATAGGCACAACTGCAAGAAATGCCTCTTGTTTCAGCACCAGTTGTCGAGATTTACGAGGGCAATGGGTACACATTCTACTGCCTAGTTTCACAGGTGTATCTGCCCTCCTCTCTTTCTCCCCCTTCTACACAGATAACACAGGCTACAGCTCCAAAGCACCTACTATGTCAGTGCCTGGGGCAAGCCCAGGGTCTAAGCGATAAATACCAAGTGTACCCTCTGTTTCAGATCACCTGTTAGCGGACTCCTATGAAGACTCCCCTGAGATGCAGCAGGCAGCTCAGAACAAGCGCAGGCTGTCTGTCATCTCAGATGGCAAGTTTGAGAGGAGCTTCTCTGAGGAGCAGGCCGAGAAGATTCCGAGTGAGGGGCCGAAGGCACGGGTGTATACTATCTCTGGTGAGAGGCCGATGCTGTCGGACCCTGAGAACGAGAGCATGGAACTGATGGTGATGAAAGGCACCGGTCGAGAGGACTGCCATCATGGCCAGCCCCTGCAGAGCGCTGGCAGCTCTCACAACATTAGCAGGCATTGCAAAGGCTGGGCAGGCAGTCGGCAGGGCTCCAAGGACTGCCCAGCCTGTGCTCGGTTGGCAGCCCACTCCCAGCACTCCTTTGACCTGGAGCAGCACCAGCCCAGCGAGACAGGATGGCGTCGGAAAAAGCTGGAGAGGATGTATAGTATTGATCGAGTGTCTGGTAAGTGAGTGTGGATGCTGTGTGCACGAAGGGTACAATGGTTCCTATTGACATGGACTGCTGCACCTCTCTCCTGGCTTCAGAAATGAATCTCCAGGAACAGTGATTGGCCTAGAGAACTTGAACCAGTATCCCTTGGGCTTCCCCTTGAGTGCTTTGCTAGTATGTGGTGCCGGCACTGGGCAGAGGGAGGTGGCAAAACAGTGAGCATAGAATAAGTCAGGAGGATGCACAGTTGGGATCTTCTGTTTGGCAGCAGGAGCAAGCTCCTGGGAGTGGATAGCGCCCAGCCTCAAACGCTCCTGATGTGACCAGCGGGTCTCCTGCTGTTGGCTCAGCCCCCAGCCTGGCAGCAGCAGCACTAGTTGATGCCGCAGAGGGTCGATAAGGAAGCCTATTGCACCACCTCATAAACTCTGCATGGTGATGCTGTAAAGCGTCTTTGATGGACGCTACCTTGGGCAGACACTCTGTAATATGCTGCTTCCCTGGAAACACTATTGTGGGTGGAGTGACACAGTTCAGTCCTCCTTGCAGAATGACACCATATAGTGCCTTTCTATGGACACAACAGAGTGATATGCAATTGTACTTCTTCCCTCCTCAGTGCTCTATTTGCTGCTCACACCGTGAGCATCTTCAGGCAAAATGATCTATCATGTCATCATCTGGGGCTAAGAAATCCTTTGATTTCTTTAATATCTAAAGCTTTCCTAAGAACATAAGAATGGCCACACTGGGTCAGACCAAAGGTCCATCCAGCCCAGTGTCCTGTCTGCCGAGAGTGGCCAATGCCAGGTGCCCCAGAGGGAGTGAACCTAACAGGTAATGATCAAGTGATCTCTCTCCTGCCATCCATCTCCACCCTCTGACAAACAGAGGCTAGGGACACCATTCCTTACCCATCCTGGCTAATAGCCATTAATGGACTTAACCTCCATGAATGTATCCAGTTCTCTTTTAAACCCTGTTATATTCCTAGCCTTCACAACCTCCTCAGGCAAGGAGTTCCGCAGGTTCACTGTGCGCTGAGTGAAGAAGAACTTCCTTTTATTTGTTTTAAACCTGCTGCCCATTAATTTCATTGGGTGGCCCCTCGTTCTTAGATTATGGGAACAAGTAAACAACTTTTCCTTATTCACTTTCTCCACACCACTCATGATTTTATATACCTCTATCATATCCCCCCTTAGTCTCCTCTTTTCCAAGATGAAAAGTCCTAGCCTCTTTAATCTCTCCTCATATGGGACCCGTTCCAAAACCCTAATCATTTTAGATGCCCTTTTCTGAACCTTTTCTAATGCCAGTATATCTTTTTTGAGATGAGGGGACCACATCTGTACACAGTATTCAAGATGTGGGTGTACCATGGATTTATATAAGGGCAATAAGATATTCTCCGTCTTATTCTCTATCCCTTTTTTAATGATTCCTAACATCCCGTTTGCTTTTTTGACTGCTGGTGCACACTGCATGGATGTCTTCAGAGAATTATCCACGATGACTCCAAGATCTTTCTCCTGATTAGTTGTAGCTAAATTAGCCCCCCATCATATTGTATGTATAGTTGGGTTATTTTTTCCCAATGGGCATTACTTTACATTTACCCACGTTAAATTTCATTTGCCATTTTGTTGCCCAGTCACTTAGTGTTGTGAAATCTTTTCGAAGTTCTTCAAAGTCTGCTTTGGTCTTAACTATCTTGAGCAGTTTAGTATCATCTGCAAACTATGCCACCCCACTGTTTACCCCTTTCTCCAGATCATTTATGAATAAGTTGAATAAGGATTGGTCCTAGGTCTGACCCTTGGGGAACACCACTAGTTACCCCTCTCCATTCTGAAAATTTACCATGTATTCCTACCCTTTGTTCCCTGTCTTTTAACCAGTTCTCAAGCCATGAAAGGATCTTCCCTCTTATTGCATGACATCTTAATTCACGTAAGAGCCTTTGGTGCGGGAGCCTTTGGTGAGGGACCTTGTCAAAGGCTTTCTGGAAATCTAAGTACACTATGTCCACTGGCTCCCCCTTGTCCACATGGTTGTTGACCCCCACAAAGAACTCTGAGTGAGCTGTAGCTCACGAAAGCTTATGCTCAAATAAATGTGTTAGTCTCTAAGGTGCCACAAGTCCTCCTTTTCTTTTTGTGGATACAGACTAACACGGCTGCTACTCTGAAACCTCTCATAGATTAGTAAGACACGATCTCCCTTTACAGAAACCATGCTGACTTTTGCGCAACAATTTATGTTCTTCTATGTGTTTGACAATTTTATTCTTTACTATTGTTTCAACTAATCACATTTTACACCTCAATTCGTACGCAGTGTGTTACATTTAATGCAATGTTTGTATGTCGATCTCTTTCTCTAGTTTATGTCAGTAAGAAGGAAGATGTCTGACTGTGGCAAAGGTGCTGACGTTGTTTTCTTGACTGTTTTTACAAACAGCCTTTAAGAGACAGGTGCCAAGTTAACTACAGGAGGGCTCGGGCCTCGTTTGCAAGGAGAAGAAAATATAAGGGAGCTCAAACAAAGGGGCTTTTCCCCGGATCCTGCCCTTAGTGGTGTGCGTGCAAAATGCCATGAGGGTTAGGTGGGGGCCACATTTTCCAACCTGGCTACCTGAAGTTAGGCACCAAAATTCATACGTAGACTACTGTAAAGAAAAATCCCCGGATTTTTCAAGGTGCTGAACACCACAGCTCCCAATACTATCCATGGCCAGTGAAAACCAGGGCACCTTTATTTGGTATCTATCATAGGGTATCTATGCTTAACCTTAAACCCCACATTTGAAAACGTTGGCCTTAATTTATTATTTCGGTTTCTTCAATACAAAAAATGAGAAGAGTTTTCCTTCATTTTTGTCACACGTGACTCTGCCCGGGTACAGGATTGTTTTGTGTGTAATGACAAAGAGAGAAGGGTTGTGTGAGAGCACAATAAGAATGTAGTTTCTGTGGCTAGTCTTATCAGAGAGAGAGCCCAAATTCTCTTTGGGATTTGGTTTTGTGTAGGTAGTAATGGGCATACGCTGCTAATAATTTGGGTCCAGTGTGAGCCACCAGAGCTGGTTTGAGTTGGGAAGGTAAAGGGGTAACATTTTAAACTTGATATATTTATGTCTTTAACCATTTTTTTGAATATTAAAGAATGCACTTTGCTGGAATGGAGCTCTTACAGATTAATCAATATGAATCAATGGGACAAAGCCCCGAGAATGGTAGGTTATAAAATGCAGTTATCAATGTCACTTACTGGAAAAAAACAAACAAAACAAAATCCCCAAAGCCAAACAAATGCTGTACTTGAAAGATTCCATTCCTCATTTTGATCTTCTCAAACTTTCCCTCCTTAGACTTTAAGAGAGATTTTTTCAGCTATGCAACCTTGTGAGGGGAAATGGCCTCTGCTAAACAGACAAATAGCCTCTGCCTTCCTGAAACTTTACTTCTGAGAATGAGAATAGTAATAAGACTGTTTACGCAGAAGAACTAGAACCAAGTGCATGGCATTGGGCCTGATCTTGCAAACCCTTACATTAATAGTGCTTTCTCAGGTGAGTAGCACTGCTTACAAGAGTAATAATTACACACGTCTGCAAGAGATTTACAGAACCTTGCTCTTAAACCTCAGCAAAAACAGCAACTTCACATTTCTTGACATTAACGCATCAGTTTTCCTCACTTATATGTGAGCTTATGGAAGGCCAGTTGGCTTCTGTCACTGCTCATGCTGCTTTCTCAATGGCAGGCAGAAACCTCAGTCACTCGCTCATCTGTCTCTCATTCTGCAATTCAGAGACCTACTCCTGTTCTTTGCAGAGAGGGGTCCTGTGACTTGTCTCACAGCCTGAAAGTTCACATCAAATGCTGCCCTGCTGTAAACAGCCAACAGCTGACCTGTGTGAGAGTGATAGGATTAATAGCATGCTCCATATGCACCTTGTAAGAGGTTTTTGATAGAGAGATGAGGGTCTGGAAAAACTACAAAATTTTGGGGAAAAATTAGGGGTTCACCCCCCCCCCAAAAAAAAAAAAAAAAAAGCTTTGTATGGGAAAAATTGAAAAGAAACTGTTACCTGGAATATTTTCATAGTCTATGATTCTATCAGGGTTGGAAGGGACCTCAGGAGGTCATCTAGTCCAACCCCCTGCTCAAAGCAGGACCAATCCCCAACTAAATCATCCCAGCCAGGGCTTTGTCAAGCCTGACCTTAAAAACTTCGAAAGAAGGAGATTCCACCACCTCCCTAGGTAACCCATTCCAGTGCTTCACCACCCTCGTAGTGAAAAAGTTTTTCCTAATATCCAACCGAAACCTCCCCCACTGCAACTTGAGACCATTACTCCTCGTTCTGTCATCTGCTACCACTGAGAACAGTCTAGAGCCATCCTCTTTGGAACCCTCTTTCAGGTAGTTGAAAGCAGCTATCAAATCCCCCCTCATTCTTCTCTTCCGCAGACTAAACAATCCCAGTTCCCTCAGCCTCTCCTCATAAGTCATGTGTTCCAGTCCCCTAATCTTTTTTGTTGCCCTCCACTGGACTTTTTCCAATTTTTCCACATCCTTCTTGTAGGGTGGGGCCCAAAACTGGACACGGTACTCCAGATGAGGCCTCACCAATGTCGAATAGAGGGGAACGATCATGTCCCTTGATCTGCTGGCAATGCCCCTACTTATACATCCCTAAATGCCATTGGCCTTCTTGGCAACAAGGGCACACTATTGACTCATATCCAGCTTCTCATCCACTGTAACCCCTAGGTCCTTTTCTGCAGAACTGCTGCCGAGCCATTCGGTTCCTAGTTTGTAGCGGTGCATGGGAGTCTTCTGTCCTAAGTGCAGGACTCTGCACTTGTCCTTGTTGAACCTCATCAGATTTCTTTTGGCCCAATCCTCTCATTTGTCTAGGTCCCTCTGTATCCTATCCCTACCCTCCAGCGTATCTACCTCTCCTCCCAGTTTAGTGTCATCTGCAAACTTGCTGAAGGTGCAATCCACACCATCCTCCAGATCATTAATGAAGATATTGAACAAAACCGGCCCCAGAACCAACCCTTGGGGCACTCCACTTGATACCGGCTGCCAACCAGACATGGAGCCATTGATCACTACCCGTTGAGCCCGACAATCAAGCCAGCTTTCTATCCACCTTATAGTCCATTCATCCAGCCCATACTTCTTTAACTTGCTGACAAGAATACTGTGGGAGACCGTGTCAAAAGCTTTGCTAAAGTCAAGGAACAACACGTCCACTGCTTTCCCCTCATCCACAGAGCCAATTATCTCGTCATAGAAAGCAATTAGATTAGTCAGGCATGACTTGCCCTTGGTGAATCCATGCTGACTGTTCGTGATCACTTTCCTCTCGTCTAAGTGCTTCAGAATTGATTCCTTGAGGACCTGCTCCATGATTTTTCTAGGGACTGAGGTGAGGCTGACAGGCCTGTAGTTCCCCGGATCCTCCTCCTTCCCTTTTTTAAAGATGGGCACTACAGGAGCTTTTTTCCAGTCATCCGGGACCTCCTCCAGTCGCCATGAGTTTCCAAAGATAATGGCGAATGGCTCTGCAATCACATCCGCCAACTCCTTTAGCGCTCTCGGATGCAGCGTATCCAGCCCCATGGACTTGTGCTCGTCCAGCTTTTCTAAATAGTCCCGAACCACTTCTTTCTCCACAGAGGGCTGGTCACCTCCTCCCCATGCTGTGCTGCCCAGTGCAGTAGTCTGGGAGCTGACCTTGTTCGTGAAGACAGAGGCAAAAAAAGCATTGGGTACATTAGCTTTTTCCACATCCTCTGTCACTAGATTGCCTCCTTCATTCAGTTCCCTGAGGTTGTCAAAGTCTGCTTTTCTGAAGTCCAGGGTCCGTATTCTGCTGCTCTCCTTTCTTCCTTGTGTCAGGATCCTGAACTCGACCATCTCATGGTCACTGCCTCCCAGGTTTCTCTCAGAATGACCACTGAAAGAGAAAGGAAAGAAGGAAAAATCTGAGCTATGCTAGCATTTCCCAGAATACATTAGCAACTGTTTAAATTATATTATACTGGTTCATCGGATGGCTAGTTATATCTATAATTTTAACACTTATGGCATATATGATAATGCACTATTAAAGAATCTGGTGTTACTAATATAAAGTTTGGATATATATACAAATTTACTGTTGGTCCTTAATATTGTATTTTAACTAAATTATGAACGTTAGTTTTCTGGGCTTTTCTCTACAAACATGAATTTCTTCTGTGTCTGCATGATAATGTCAGGTGAGCGCTGTTTACATCCATTTTTCTGAGCCCAAAGGACATGACCTTCCTTTTTGTTTACAACAATATTGAGGCTTTCTATTTTCAACTTTTTATATATTTTTTCTGTTCACCTTAGTGTGCAGCTGCAACCCTATCCCTAATACTAGATATGTTTGTCATTATTATTCAGATAAAAACTAAATAATTTTACTTATTAAATAAATAAGTGTAACCCTTCTGCCTGTTGGAATTGGCAGCAACAAGGGTTGAGTTCAATATCTAGGGGTTTCTCTTCAACAGTATAACACAAAACCCACTCGAGCCCCCACCCAGTAACCTGGGACAATTACATATCACCCTCTGGGTGCCTCTAAGAGCACCCTCTCACAAGCACAGAGTCTGTGTGTGGAAAAGAAACTTTTAATAAAAGGAGGGAACTAACCCAGCATTAATTTAGGAAAACGCCACAAACAGGGTTCATAAACATACATCATAAGCAAAAGACAGATCCCCAATAAGTTGGGCAGTGTCCTTTTCCGTCAGGTTCTTAAGTTCAGCAACCAAAGATACCTATAACATGACTGTCCCTTCTCTGCACCCCATTCACAGTTGTTGTCCTAAGTCAGTGCAGACCCAGAGTCCAGAGGTGCATCTGCAGAGTTCACCTCCTGCCTTGGGTAGAGGGGGGATAAGAAGGCACTTCACTCGCTCCGCTGCCTGGGCACTTGCCACTCCTCTTTGCCAGCCACCCTGCTGATCGGTGCTCCACGCCTCCCTGCTAGCCTCTCCACTGGTTGCCTTGCCGGCCAATCACCACACCTCTCTGCTGGCCACCCTGCCAGCCGCTTGCCAAGCCATCTGGCTGTCTTCAGGTCCCACAACTTAACACAGCTCTCAGTGATGCCAGCTGTTAGTGGGGAGCCTCACTGCTGGTGCACACTGGGCAATCTCTTGCATCAGAGACACTGTCCCAAAGCAGGTCTAATGCTCAGACCTAGCTATCAGTGATTTCAGCTCTACGTATGACAAGACTCTCAATTGAGTCTAAATTAGCTCTGTTATTACACAGTGCAGAAAGGCAAGGTCAAGTGATGTCTAGAACCCATACCACCAAGCACAAGTACCTATCCCCACTCACTAGGCTTTGGACCCCATGTCTCCTGCCTAGCAAGTGCCATTTAGTTGAGGGTGAGACCCTAAATCACACTATGCCAAGTACAGTTCTGCTGCCCCTGATTCACACAAGGATAACAACACTTTGTTACTCCTGCCCCAATAAGAAGGAGACTGGGGATCCAACACCAGCCAAAAGTGACCATTTGGGCAAGCAATCCCATCATGCTGAGCACCTAGGCAGGGTGGGTGGGCTGTGCAAACAAGATCAGCTCATGAAGTCCTTTTCCACAGCTCACCACTAGATGTCAGGGGAGAGCTCATTCAGCCTCTGCTTACATAAGTACACCAAACAGAACTTTTGATGTACTAACTAAATTATAGATAATACATTTCTCATTCTTAAAGAAGTAAATAAAGTTTAGCTTTGATAAGCAAGTAACTACTGCACATATTTTGTTTTTTCCCAACATTTCTATTATTTTCCAGAACTCCCCTGAAAAAACCTGCTTTTCCCCTCTGCCTTCAAAATTTCTGGAAATTTGACACCCCTAGTTTTTGATGGTTGATTCTTAATTGACAGTTTATCATGATCTTGCCAAAACCTTCAATGATCAAACCCCATTATACATATTGGCACCACATCCTGAAAGTTTTTTCAGATCTTGTCTAGGCTAAAGGTTACTTCAGTATAACTTATGTCACTCAGGGGTGTGAATAATCCATATGCTTGAGCAATGTAAATTACACCCACCTAAGCCTGGCATAGATAGCACTATGTCAGTGGGAGAGCCTCTGGTGGAAGCAGAAGTTATTAAACCGATGGGAGAGCTCACTCCCATCAGCTTAGAGCAGAGGTGAGCAAACTATGGCCTGCGGGCCACATCCAGCCCGTGAGCCCATCCTGCCCAGCCCCTGAGCTCCTGGCCGAGGAGGCTAGCCCCCGTCCCATCCCCCGCTGTCCCCCCTCTCCCGCAGCCTCAGCGCACCGCGCAGTCAGCACTGTGGCCCGCCACTTCTGCTGGGCAGTGCGGGTGGTGTGGCTGCGAGCTCCTGCTGCTCTGAGCAGCATGGTAAGGGAGCGGGGGACGGTGGGGAGTTGGATAAGGGGCTGGGGGTCCCAGGGGGCAGTCAGGGAACAGGGATCAGGGGGTGGTTGTATACGTGTTGGAGTCCCAGGGGAGCGAGGGGCTGTCAGGGGACAGGGAGCAGGGGGAGGTTGGATGGGGCGGAGGTTCTGGCCGGGGGGGGTGTCAGGGGACGGGGAACAGGGGGGGTTGGGTAGGCGTGGGCGTCCCGGGGGGGCCTGTCTGCGGGCGGGGGTGTGGATAGGGGTCGGGGCAGTCAGGGGACAGGGAGCAGAGGGGGTTGGATAGGGGCTGGGGTCCTGGGGGGCGGTTGGGGCGGGGGTCCCAGGAGGGGGTTGTCAGGGGACAAGAAGCAGGGGGGGTTGGATGGGTCGGGAGTTCTGAGGGGGGCAGTCAGGGAGCGGGGGCCAGGCTGTTTGGGGAGGCACAGTCTTCCCTACCCAGCCCTCCATACCGTTTTGCAACACCGATGTGGCCCTCGGGCCAAAAAGTGTGCGCACCCCTGGCGTAGAGCATCTCCACAGCAAGCTGCGTCGGTGCAGCTGAGCTGCTGTAAGTGCTGTAGTGTAGATGTAGCCCTCGCAAGCTAGAATTTCACACTGGTACTGTCGTGTTACAGCTTAAGGCAAACCCATGGCTACAGAGTGGAAGTGCAACAGGTTTCATGAAATGTTGCATAGCAAATCATTCACACAAGGCAAGAGCAAAAGTTATTGGAACTGTGCAACGAGTGGAAGCAAGAAATCTATTCCCTCATTTCCCCAAAGGCTTGAATTTTAGTTCTGCTCTTGCCCTGCAGTGTAGGGATTCCTGGTGTGAATTAATGCTGCAATATCATCGTCTGCCTAGCAGTTCAGTCTAAACCAGTCTCATCCCCTTGGTATCTGAACTCCATTCTCGGGGGTTAGGGGCTCTTGTCTCTTGTGCAGCTGCTGATGTGATACTGCCACTGAAAGAAATGTTGAGACATTTCAGGCAACCTGGCTGGCTAATGCAGAGGACATCACTGCCAATTCAGACAACATCACCCCTAAATAATTCCCTATGCCTATCACCATCCTCCAATTTTCACCATACAGTAGCAACAACTGCACTGACTCTAGTCATTTTGTGGGGGTTAACAACTAAGTGGATCCATCAGCTGCAATTTAGGTCATCTGCTTATAGCAACTGGTCATTAAACTCCAGGAAAAGCACTGCACTGCTGTTGTTTTTTGGTTAGATTGATATTTACAACTCTCAGTTTACACTGCAACTCTCAGATTGGGTGGATTATGACCTGCTTTAAGAAAAGGAGAACTTCATGCTTATAAACAAAAGTTTACCCTGCCAGATGAGCCCTGGAGTCTGAAATCCACTCTCTAATTACCAAGCAAGGATAGCAGACGCTTCCTGGATGCCACTGCTCCTCACCCCTGGCATACTGGCACTACTTTTAGGAGTGAAAGCATAGCTCAATCCTCCTGTTCACTCTCTCTGCTGAGGCTGGGGACCGGTGGGGGCAATTAATGTCTTTTGTGATGTGGACACCTGTTTACCGAGAAGTAGATCGAGACTAGCAGCTCCCTTCATCCAGGCTATTCCAGGACCTGTTATCAGATGGTATTGACTGTTGCCCATAATTTTCCTGGTTTGAATCTGAACCAGTGACCTTGAGCTGAAAGCTTCCATAGCATAATGACAATCCATCACACTATCAGTCCCTGAGGCATCTACTCAGTAGGAGCTCTTCATCTAATCGTGGGATAGGCAGGAATTCAGAGCCCCACCTGATGGCTGTGGGTTTAAGGATCACAAACAGATATAAACTGTTTAAGATCTGTGCTCCATTTTGCATTGGTTTCTGTTTGTGTGTCTGGGACAAGCAGACTCAATGCTCAGTAATGATTTTGTTCAAGCTCTTTGTCATTAGCAATGATGTGGAGATTGATGTCCTGTTGCAAAGGAGCTGGGAAAAAAGCAGCCATTGGTTGGTGCAGGATAGTTTATACACAGAGGGGGCCAAATGAGTTCTGGGTGTCTCGGGTGCCTCCAGTCTTCCTATCGAATGTTCCATTTGAATTCTAAAGGGGGGACAATCCAGATATACATGGCCTAGAACTGGTGACATTGCTTCCCAGTTTTCCTATCTCAAGAGGCATCTCTCTCCCTAGGATAGCTTCCCTTCAGAGTAGCACATTAGGCAAACACATTGGAGAAGGTACAGTCCAGTCCATAAAGTACATGGCAGTTACATGTGCACAAACCGACACATGCACAAACATCTCTAATGTCCCATTTAGCACAGGGCACAGTACTGGTGAGGCTCATGTGTATTTCAAGCTCAGCTGGTCTTTCACATTACTACAGAAGGTAAAAGATAATTTCTGTTGGCATGGAAGAAGTAGCAAATTGTGTTCAGGATTCTTTCCTATGAATGGAAAGAAATTGCCAGCCTTCAAGCGTGTTTGGTTGTTGAGAAGAGGTGCAGTGGGAGACTGTTTTGGAAGATGTCCCCATCACTAACTACATCTGTGTGAAACCTATTTATGTCTGGTGGACACTCAGTGTTAGCTCTGTCTCTTCCAGGTGATGTTCCCATACGGACCTGGTTCCCCAAGGAGAACCTCTTCAGTTTTCAAACTGCTACTACAACTGTGCAAGCGTAAGTGGAATGGCTGTTGCTGCACCAATCTTTTTTCTCATAGTTAGTGTGGGCCCGTGCACGACAGCGTCGGAGGGTGTCAAAGCTTCAGACAGCCAAGTTCTGTGGCTGGCACAATGGTGTGTTTGGGTGGGCAGGGCGGTGAGTGTGGAGCTAGACCATAACGCAGTCCTTTTCTTTCTCCCGTCTTCCCTTACTTGCTTATTCAGGCTCGTTCACTACTTCAGTCATTCATTCGCTCTCCCTTGTTTACTCAGGTTAGGTCTACGTTAGATCTACTATACTAGGTCTACTATAGCACCCGTCGGCATAATTACTCCACCTTGGCAAGAGGCAGAAGCTAGGTTTGGGGGAGGGTGTCTTTTTCCCACTCCTGAGCGATGTAAGTTAGGTCGACTTAAGTGGTAGTGTAGACGGGCCCTCTGACTCATTCATTCCCCCCTTTGTTAACTTCTTTCTTGATTAGCTCTCTAATTTATGATGTGCTTCCTCTGCTTGATGTGTGGGCAACACACCCTGGCTTGTGGCCTGTGGAGAGAGCTGTCGGTGATGTTATTCCTGCAGGAGTATCAGCCCAGGCACTTCTCAGTTGCTTCTTTTGCTGCTGCTACCTCAGCTGAGGCCATGGGACTAGGTGGCTTTTGCTCTTGTCACTGCTGGGGGAGGCCCTGGGCTCCACAGCACTGGCACGAGGCCTGCGAATGAGCAAGAGAGACAAAGACTTAAACTAACCAGAGTGGAGAGATCTGATCTGAACTAGGAGCAGCTTTGTTCCCTTCCAGCCTGCGCTTGGGCTCAGGCGCCCCCAGACTATTGTGTGTTGGGAGGCAATTGCCATTGGGAGGCCGAGTAGAGCTGGAATTGGCTCCCATCAAGGCCATTGACAGGAACATTTTTCTTTCCTTAATGAATCCCTGAAGTGTTTCCCATTAGGCTGAAATAACAAGTGTATTCCAGTGACAGTGACATGTGATGGAGAGGGAAACTGAGGGAGCCTTTTCCCCGCTCTAATGCTCTTCCCCCTCTCCTCCCGCGCCTTCCACATCTTCACTGTCTCCTTCTCTTCCCTCTCCATTGCTCCCTCTTCTCTCCATTTCTCCCCCTCTCTATGTGAGGGATTGCATGTCTCAAACCCGGTCCATAGGCAGTGCTCAGACCACGGTTGCCACCTGGCAGCTCACCAGAGCCCATGGAGAAGGGGTCTAGTGGAGCTCTAGCTCACCAAGGGCTCCAGCTACAAAGCTCCTGATTAGGGGAGATGTCCAGCCTCACCAAATGGCCTGGACACACTACTGAAGCCAGAAGGAGGCACAGGAAGTTGCCTGAGTAACTAGGTGAATCCAAGGCTAGCTACCAGCATGGACCCAGCTTACTAGCCTGTCTTCTGAGCCCTGCTTTCCCACCAGTTCCTGCCCTCCTCATCCCAGATCCCCATCTGCTCGCAGTTTCTGCTTTCCTGTCTTGCTCCAGGTCCCTGCTCCTGTGCCCTAGGCCCAGCTACCAACTCCAGCTCTGACACTTGGCTTGACTCCAGCTCAAGCTCATCCCCTGACTCTTACTCCAACTTCAACCCTTGGCTTGTCTTCTGACTCTGTCTCTGACACCCGGTTCGGTTCCTGGCTCCCACCTCTATCCATTACGTCTGGCCGCCCATTATCCCAGTCCTGACAGCTTGCTCGGGCCACTATCCACTCCCCCTAGTGGGCCCAGCTGAGGATAGACCTACGGAAGTTTCTCAGACCCCCGGAGCCATCCGTGCTGCACAAGCAGGCGATCTGCCTCCAGACAGGCAGCTGAGCATTGCAGGCATAGAACTTGCAGCTGGCTGCTGAGAATCAGGCCTTGTGGGAGCAAGCCCATCAACTCCAAGCAGAGAACGCTGTGCTTTGGGGTCCACCTGGCTATGCTGTCACCCAGGCTGGGACCTGCTGTTCCACTGCCTGAGTGCTTTGATGGGAACTGCTCCAAATCTCGAGGCTTCCTGAACTTCATAAGCTCTTGTTCTTGCTTCATCCGCAGACATACTCTTCTGACAAGGCCAAGGTGGGCCAGGTGGTCAGCCTGCTGACTGGGGAGGCGTTGGATTGGGCCTCCACCCTGTTGGTAGCCAGCAGTCCTCTGTCAAACTGGGATGCCCTCCAGTAGGCAATATCAACCATTTTTGACAGCTCCAACCACACCTCCCCTCCCCTTTGGATTCTGCTCTGCCAGTTGAGTCCATGCAAGTAGAATTACAGAATCATAGGACTGGAAGTGACCTCCAGAGATCATCTAGTCCAGTCCCTTGCACTCATGGCAGGACTAAGTATTATCTAGACCAAGTAGACCTGGTGCACTGGCAACTCACCCCTGAAGAGAGGCATTGCAAGTGATAAGCACTGTGTCAAGCTGGGCCATGCTATCTCCAGTTGCCCCATGAGGAACCGAGCCTGAAGCAATCTGTGAAACAAGCCAGCCCAGGCTAAGTGAAGATGGCTAGCTTGGGCACCTGGCAGAATGGTCCCCTGATCCCTCAACTGGGGTCCTGACATGAATGTGTGCTGGCTCCTGGCGCCTGGCACTGTACCCACAAGTACCACGTGAGTTACAAATCCCGCGACACCCTCAACCACTTCCTCTGCTGTGGGCCCTCTTTGACTTGGGTGCAGCAGACAACTTTATCAATGCAGAAGCCGCCAGGTCACTACAGATTGCCCTGTGGTCCAGACCTAGTAGCAATAACTGACAGGTCCATCTTATCCTCCACACCAGTGGCCACCGAAACTGTCCCTCTCGAAGTTCCTATCCACGGGCATTGAGAGATCTTACCGTTCAGTGCCATCCATTCCCAGCACTTCTCTCTGATCCTGGGCATCTCATGGCTGGCCCTCCACAACCCCCTTATCCACTGGCATGAACTAAAAGTCAGCTTTCTCTCAGAATTCTACCAGCAGCACTGCTTGACCGCAGGAAATGGGCAGCAAACAGAACTTTCCCTGCAGATCCCAGTCCTTAACTCCAACCCAAATACAGTGATTAAAAAAGACGCAGACGCCTTTCTCCAGCACAGGGACTGTGATTGCCCAGGGTAAGAGTTCTGTTCAGGCATACACATGCCAAGTCTGAACCCTAACCATCTGCTCTACACTGCTACCTTTTAGGAGAACCTAGCCATGGGTTTATTCATAAATCCACCTCACGCATTTAAAAGGTGGTCGCTTCTGACTAGGCATGGATTATTGGAGGCTGAATCCGTTTATTATTAGAAACCAATTCCCATTACCACTGATCCCCAAGCTAATGGACTACATGAGCACTGCTTGGGTGTACACAAAGCTAGGCCTCTGGGGAGAATATAATCTGGGATATGTTAGAGCTGGGAATGAATGGAAGACTGCCTTTCAAATCTGTTATAGTCACTTTGACTATCTCGTGGTGCCCTGTGGTTTGACAAGGATGCCTGCGATGTTCCAACATTTAATTAATGACGTACTCCAGGACATTCTGGGCCAATACGTGGTAGCTCACCTGGACGACACACACATTTTTTCAGACAATGCTGAACAACACATCATGTACATCCGTTCCATCCTGAAGAGGCTGCACTAACATGGCCTCTGTGCTAAACTAGAAAATTGCACCTTTGATCAGTCCCCCCAAAGAATTCCAGGGGTTCATCCAGTCCCCCACTGATACTGAAATGCACCCGTTCAAGGTAAAGGCAGTCTTCGCATGGGCAGCACATGGTACATTTGAGACCTACGGTGTTTTCTGGGGCTGTAAACATCTATTGGCAGTTCATCCCAAGGTTTTCAAATGGATTGCCCCTTTCATGACTCTGCTCTGCAAAAACACCAGGTTCCTCTGATCTCCCGAGGCCCAGCAGGCCTTTGAGCAATTAAAACTCGCATTTACCACCACTTATTTATTGGTCAACCCTGATACCACGCAAGCCATCATAATAGAAATGATGCTTCCAACCTGGCCATAGGAGCAGTGCTATCCCAAAGACATGGTCCTCAACTTTTAGTCCAGGAAAGTCACACATGGAGCAAAATTATGAAATTTTGGAGAAAGAAATCTTGGTAGTTCAGTCTGCCTTTGAAGAGTGGCACCACTTATCTAGAAGGGGACCGGTACCCTGTCCAGGTGTACACTGATCATAAGAACCTGGACTATTTGCATAGGGCTAAGGCCCTCTACCAACAACGTCAGTGGGCCTTATTCTTTTTGTGCTTCTGTAATCTCCTATTGTCCAGGACCCAAAAATAGCAAGGTCAATGCCCTGTCCCAGAAGGGAAAATGTTATACTGATCCAAAGGGCTCAAACCCTAAAACTTCCTGAATCCTCAAATCTCATAACTTTCTGTGCCTGGCTCCCTGCCAAGACCTGTTTAACCCTCACACAATCAGGGTCAGCCGTAATTAGGGAACCCCACAATGTCCAAGGTGGGGTAACTTATGTGAAAGGTCATATATACATTCCCCCTGGACCTCTGAGGACTACAACCCTACAAGCATGTGACAACTCGCACCCACTCCAAGATACCACACAATAATCCCCTCAGACTCTTTCAACCCCTCGAGACTCCACCTGGCCCCTAGAAGTCATTGCCCCAGATTTTGTAGTAGAACTACCAGAGTCCAGTGGGTTCATGACTGTTCCGACAGTCATGGACTACTTCACAAAGATGGCTCATTTTGTCCCCTGCATTGGTCTACCCTTTCCCAGGAAGCCTCCCAGCTCTGGGTGGATCAAGTTGTCTGCCTCCATGGCCTCCCGGAGCACATCATCTCTAACCATGGTACTCAGTTTATTTCCTGCTTCTGGCAAGAAGCTCTCCAGATTTTGGGCATCTGCTCCTGTCTCTCCTCTGCCCATCACCCCCAGACAACTGTCAAACAGAACCAACCAGATCCTGAAGCAGTATCTTCAATGCTACATAAACTTCCACCGGAATGTCTGGTCCTTGCTGAAATGCTGTTATGTTCAGAGTTCACGTACAATAATGCAGAACACCCCTCTAGAGAACAAAGCCCTTTATTTTCAAACTATGGGTTCCACCCTCAGTTTTACCTGGAGCTACCACAACTTCTCAAACCCAGCAACCCTGGATTGGGTACAACAGAAATGTCAAACCCAAGATTACCTAAATGTTCACCTGGAAGATGCCAAGAGCTACAAATAATATGGGACTGTTGATGACAGGAGGGCCTGTGTTTTCAGTAGGCCAGAGGATGTGGCTCTTAATGAAAAACCTGCACACGGAAGGCTATCTAGAAAATTGGACTTCCACTTCCTTGGCTTTTACTGAGCTCACCTGCAAATTAATCCAGTCACATCACTCAATTTAACACGTTCCCTCTGAATACACCTAGTTTCCTGTATCTCTTCTGAAACCCTACATTCAGGACCCATTCCCTCATCGATCCTCACTCTACGCCCCCCCCCCCCAATACGTGTTCAATGCCACTATGAGTATATTGTCCACGAGATGCTTGAGGCCAGAATCAGATGCGGGGAGACTCTGGTATCTTGTGGACTGGAAAGGCTGCAATCCTGAAGAAAGCTCCTGGGAACTGGTGGAGAACATCCATGCCCCTGACCTGGTAAATACCTTCCACAAAAATTGCCCCTGGAAACCTGTCTCACTGCTACCCGGGGTGGGCGAGGGGCGATGTGAGGGATCATGGGTTTTGAATGCAGGCTGCGCTCAGAGTACTGCTGCAACTCAGCATCTCACTGGAAAGGGGACTAGCGGAGCTGGAGCTCTAGCTCACCAAGGGCTCCACCTACAAAGCTCCTGTTTGGGAGGAGATGTCCAGCCCCACCAATTGGCCTGGATGCTCTACGCTAACCAGGAGGAGGCACAGGAAGTTGTCTGAGCAACTAGGTGAATTCCTGGCTGGCTGCCAGTCACTACAACTCTACCTATTGGCCTAACTCCTGAGCCTGCCTTCCTGGCTGTTCCTGATTCCTGCCGTCCTTATCCCACATCTGCATTTGCCCCTGGTTCCTGCTTTCATGCCTCGCTCCAGGTCCCTGCTCCTATGCCACACCCCTAGCTCCCAACCCTGGCTCCAACCCTTGGCTTGACCCCGATTATGGCTCTGGCTCTGATCCCTGACTCCCAACTCTAATCATTAAGCATGCCTGCCCGTGCCCCGTCCTTGCACCCTGATCCTTTCTCCACCTCGGTACTGAGGGGTTAATTCCAGCTCTGAAAAGAAGCCAAAAGTTTTTCCTGGGATGTTCCTGAAGCCACATCAGAAATGTCAGGGGCCAGCTCTCTGATGGCAGGTAGATGCCCAAGGAAGTGGTGAGGAGTAGGGTCAGTACAGGAGGAACGAGTTGCTGAGGTATGGAAGAGGTCCGGACCAGAGAACAGTTTTCACCCACCACCTGAACTGGGCCCTGCATCGCTTGCCTGGCATATGAGCCTACACAGGGGAAACACTTCCTGATCAGAGCTGGTTGGCAGGTTCTAGTTAAGAGCCATGGGTGGGTTCAGATTGCATTTTTTGGCATGCTAAACTCACCCCAGGGGATGAGTATGAGCTTCTTCATTCTGTGTCTGCCACCTTTGCTATGCTCCTGTCCTCATGTAGCTTCTTTGCCCTTCTCGTCCTTCATGACCCTTCTTAAGGCTGAGAAGGCAGGGCACGTGGAACCCCTCAGCACCACCTGCCATCTAATGCTGCTGCCACAGGCAGGCTGGGCATGTTAGAAATAGCTTAGATAGATAGATAGATATAGATAGGTAGAGATAGGCAGGTTTAAGGAGCCCCAATGTGCTGTCTTAGAGGCTAATTTCATGGATTCTCACTTCACTGTTTGCAAATAGCAATTGATAAATATTTGCAATAAGCTGTTTTTCACAGACTTACTCTAATAAACCAAAATGCCCACAAAGCAAGCAGGCATTTCCTCTGCCTCTGGGAGCATCCTTCACTGTCTCCAGTCATCTTCGCTACGTGACATGGGAATGGTTAGACTGCTGAGAGTCAGAAGGGACCCCTCCGAGCTTTTCTGAAAACAGAGCCCTGGAAATGGAGCTGTGAGAGTCTGAATCAATCATCTTTCTGTGAGGAAAGCTACTTTAAGGACCCTTTCTGGAAAGGACCCAAGGAAACGTGGCGCTATCTTGATTAAAATGTCTCGGTATTCAACTCTGTTCCTTAAATCCAAGGAGATCCCAGAGATGTCTCTGAGTCCCCAGGCTCCATTTCCAAGGACGGTGGTGTTAGATAATATGCACATTGTCTGCTCCTGTAGCCTGTGAGATTTATAGTACAGCCATGTTGGCCTTCCTCTGGAGAATATATACGCTGCAAGCCAGGACATGCCTTCGTCCCTTTGTGGGGAAGCGGCCACTTGAGCCCAGTGGATCACATTCAGGTGTCACACTGGTGTAAGCACATCCTATGGGCTTTAATTTTTATTATTATTTATTGCAGGGAGGGATAGCTCAGTGGTTTGAACATTGGCTTGCTAAACCCAGGGTTGTGAGCTCAATCCTTGAGGGGGCCATATAGGGATCTGGGGCAAAAATTGGGGATTGGTCCTGCTTTGAGCAGGGGGTTGGACTAGATGACCTCCTGAGGTCCCTTCCAACCCTGATATTCTATGATTTAATGTGTTTATTGTAGTACTTCCTAAGGACCAACCAAGAAAGGGGCCCCATTATGCTAGGTGCTGTATCGAGAGTAGCAGACAGAGCTGACACTTCTAAACACACCAGGCAGACACTGGGCAGGGAAGGGACAGAGCACACTGGCAGATTGACCCATCACATGATGGCAAAAGGCATGGCAGTGCCATGGTTTATTTTTTGGTGGGTTGACATATGAGGGGATCAGTTACTGGAAAGAAAAGGGAAGAGAAGAGGCCGAGAGGGTCCTTGAGTGGAGAAGAGGGTAAGAGGGGCAGGTGTGGAGTGAAGAGACTGTGAGGGAAGGCAGTTGGAGCAAACATCCAATCAGCACAGGGCAGGGACAGTCTGGGCAAACCCACAGAAGTTCTCAGAATGTCCAAAGGTCCCTGCTTCGGCTGCTTCTGCCGGCGACCGACCAGCTGGGGGCTCTGGCTGGCTCCTCTCTGCAGCCCACATAGCGAAGGCGCGGAAGGCACCACCTGGGTCTTGTTGCTCCCAGAGCATGGGGGGTTTCCCCTGCATGGTTCTGGCTCCACGGGAATGTGGTGGTCTTGGCTGGGCCCGATTTTACTCTTCCCTGCTAGTTCAGGGGTGACTAGGTCACATGCTGTCTCCAAGAGTCCAGATTTCACAATCAGGCTCTGACTTGGAGATCTTTTGAAGAGGCCATTTCCTCCCATCCCTCAGAAACATTTGCCCCTCTCTAATGAGCATTCAATATGCAGAATGCCCGGCAGTGGCTGAGCACTAATGCACGTCTCTTCTCTTTTCCTTTCTCTGGTTCTCCTGGGATCTCTAGCATCTCGTAAGTACAGCCTTTGTTTCTGTTTCCTTGTTTGTTGACCTCTTGGACAGAACCCCCCACCATCTCATTTTTCTCTAGGGCTTCCCCTGCTTGAAGGCTGCATGGTCAGCTTGCCAGATGATTGATGGCTGCACCTGGATGCCTAAATAGAACAGATTTCAGTCACCCTCATCTCTAACATGGAGACTACAGGTCCCAGCATGCTCTGTCCTAACTTGATTCAGGCAAGAACAGGTTTGCCATAGGTGCTAGATCTAGGGGTGCTCAGGGGAGCTGCCTCACCCTTTGGCTTGAAGTGGATTCCATCATACAGAGGGTTTACAGTTTAGTTCAGTGGCTCTCAGCACCTCCCGCCCCCTACAAATTGTTCCAGCACCCCTGGGTGTTGCATGCTGGATCTGTAGTCTCTAAGGTCCAAATCTCCATGTTAGGAGTGAGGGCTAGTGTCTGCCATTTTGCAGGCCATACTCTGGGTATCCTTGTGCTAGCTTTGGGAGCAGCCACCTTCCCAGCCTCCTGTAATAACTGTAAATAACCAGTACACAATGGTTTGATGGTCTCCTCTCAGCCAGTCTCTGACTTCTGTATGGTTCCATGTGGCCTGGGTCTCTTCCACAGAGCCAGCCTGTTGTGTTGGGAGGGTCATGCCTCTCACTCGCTGTTGTCTGGTGAGAGCTTGCTCTCTCTGTCTGTCTGTTTCATGTCATCTTCAGTTCAAAGCTGTGTAGTTGGTTAATGGCTTAAAATGGTTTCCCAGGGCATTCAGGGGCTACGCAGAGAGGAAGAGACGGAAACGAGAAAATGATTCGGCAGCTGTTATTCAGAGGTAGGGCCTGTTTTCCTGTAACCTTGCCTGGCGTTGCATGGGCCCGTCGGGTGTCATCAGTGACGCTTGATGATGTTGAACGTGGTTGTCCCTTGTCTGTGTTGCTGTTTTAGTGAGGATGCTAGAGGTGGCCATGCTGAAAGTCTGCAGGGCAATGAGTCTGTGGTAAGCAAGTTAGCCAGTCTCCAGTCTTCTTAAAGGGACACTGTCAAGTACTTTAAGCTCCAAATCAAAACAGACAGGATCTTAAGGCTCAGATATGTAACAATGTAGGTGCATAACTTACAGATGCAATGAATTATATTGCTACAGAAACTGTGTGATGATGGCCAGTTAAATGCCTAGCGAGTCATTTCCATTTACAGTTTTTGAACTTTCTAATGTCACAAATGCACCAGCACGTGTGTATTTTTGGCAACTGGATGGGCAGGATAAGACTCTGAATTAATGACAGCTGTGAAAGACAGCCATATTCACTGCAGTTCTATTCAAAACAGAGGGAGAAAAAAATCAATGTTTCTGCAACACAAAAGGACGAAATTGGCAGGGAAGAGAAGGCATTTTCTAGTGTCTAAAATTTTCTTTTTTATCAGCAATGGAGAGAAATGAGAGACAATTACAGACCCTATAAATGACTAGACAGTGTTTCTTTAAAAAGGAGATGGCTGGGAGTTCTCTAGATGGCGATATTTCTGTGTTAGAAAAGAGAGAGTCATCACTGTTCACCCAGCCTGGCAGTATTTGAGCTGTGCATCAGCCATGGATGTACACAGAGGTCAGGTAATTCGGTTACTGGGCCCTACCCTGAGTAGTTAGAGGAGAGAGTAAATGGAGGGTAGAGTGATGCGGTCTTTGTGGGAGTATGCAATGCATCTCCTTACCTCCCACAGACCCTAGGGATCAGGGCAGGTTGTGGGGTCCAAGTTGGTTTGCATTCTCTCTTGTGGTGGAGAAGAGAGAGGATTTGGTTGCAATGAATAAAGTAGATTCATTACTGAGGCTGCAGGACAGAGCCAGGCCCCTATGGTTCTCTCTGGCTCTTAGTACCCCAGCTAACTGTGCTGCCTGCCCGGAACTAAGGGATCAGTGCCATAAAGTGGGGCTCTCTATTCAATCCCAGACCCTCCTCCATCTCAGAGGCTCACTCCAGAGTCCTTTCCACTGTCAGGAGGAGGTGTAAGGATGTGAGCAGTGGGATGGGAGCTCCAGCATTGCACTAACCATGAAAATGCGTCTGGTGCATGGGCAAAAACACTGCTGCGGCTGCTGGACTTGCACCTTGGCATTGTACGTCCCTGTTAACCGGGGCATGTGCAGTGGAGCCCTGGGGCTAGAAACTGCCTCAGGCAGCAACTGCAGGGGATTGGAGGGGTCCGTGGTGGTTGCACAGGTAAATATCAGGATTGTTGGGCTTAGTCCAGAAGAGCTGGCTGTAAAAAAACCTTATTGAGGGCACAGGAACAAACCATCCCAATGTGCAGAAAGAATCACAAATATGGCAGGCGACCAGCTCGGCTTAACAGAGAAATCTTCGGTGAGCTTAAACTCAAAAAGGAAGCTTACAAGAAGTGGAAATTTGGACAGATGACTAGGGAAGAGTATAAAGATATTGCTTGAGCATGCAGGGGTGTAATCAGGAAGGCCAAAGCACAACGGGAGTTACAGCTAGCAAGGGATGTGAAGGGTAACCAGAAGGGTTTCTACAGGTATGTTAGCAACACAAGAAAGTCAAGGAAAATGTGGACCCTTACTGAATGAGGGAGGCAACCTAGTGAGAGGTGATGTGGAAAAAGCGGAAGTACTCAATGTTCTTTCTGCCTTGATCTTCACAGACAAGGTCAGCTCCCAGCCTGCTGCACTGGGCAGCATAGTATGGGGAGGAGGTGAGCAGCCCTTAGTGGTGAAAGAACAGGTTAAGGACTATTTAGAAAAGCTGGACATGCGCAAGTCCATAGGGCCGGATGCGCTGCATCCAAGGGTGCTGAGGGACTTGGCTGATGTGATTGCAGGGCCATTGGCCATTATCTTTGAAAACTCATGGTGATTGGGGGAGGTCCTGGACGATTGGAAAAAGGCAAATATGGTGCCCATCTTTAAAAAAGAGAAGAAGGAGAATCCAGGGAACTACAGACTGGTCAGCCTCACCTCAGTCCCTGGAAAAATCATGGAGCAGGTCCTCAAGGAATCCATTTTGAAGTACTTGGAGGAGAGGAAGGTGATTGGGAACAGTCGACATGGATTCACCAAGGACAAGCCATGCCTGACCAACCTGATTGCCTTCTAAGATGAGATAACTGGCACTGCGGATATGGGGAAAGTGGTGGACGTGATATGCCTTGACTTCAGCAAAGCTTTTGATACAATCTTCCACAGTATTCTTGCCAGCAAGTTAAAGAAGTATGGATTGGATGAATGGACTATAAGGTGGATAGAAAACTGGCTAGATCGTCAGGCTCAGCGGGTAGTGATCAATGGCTCCATGTCTATGGCAGCCGATATCAAACGGAGTTTCCCAGGGGTCGGTCCTGGGGGCTTCATTAATGATCTGGATGATGGGATGGATTGCACTCTCAGCAAGTTCGCGGATGACACTAAGCTGTGGGGAGAGGTAGATACACTGGAGGGTAGGGATAAGGTCCAGACTGACCTAGACAAATTAGAGGATTGGGCCAAAAGAAATCTGAGGAGGTTCAACAAGGATAAGTGCAGAGTTCTGCATTTAGGATGGAAGAATCCCATGCACCGCTACAGGCTGGGGACCGAATGGCTCGGCAGCAGTTCTGCAGAAAAGGACCTAGGGGTTACAGTGGACGAGACACTGGATATGAGTCAGCAGTGTGCCCTTGTTGCCAAGAAGGCTAACAGCATATTGGGCTGCATTAGTAAGAGCATTGCCAGCAGATTGAGGGAAGTGATTATTCCCCTCTATTTGGCACTGGTGAGGCCACATCTGGAGTATTGTGTCCAGTTTTGGGCCCCCCACTACAGAAAGGATGTGGACAAATTGGAGAGAGTCCAGCGGAGGGCAGCAAAAATGATCAGTGGGCTGGGGCACATGACTTATGAGGAGAGGCTGAGGGAACTGGGCTTGTTTAGTCTGCAGAAGAGAAGAATGAGGGGGGATTTGATAGCAGCCTTCAACTACCTGAAGGGGAGTTCCAAAGAGGATGGAGCTCGGCTGTTCTCAGTGGTGGCAGATGACAGAACAAGGATCAATGGTCTCAAGTTGCAGTGCGGGAGGTCTAGGTTGGATATTAGGAAAAACTATTTCACTAGGAGCGTGGTGAAGCACTGGAATGGGTTCCCGAGGGGGGGGTGGAATCTCCATCCTTAGAGGTTTTTAAGGTCAGGCTTGACAAAGCCCTGGCTGGGATGATTTAGTTGGTGTTGGTCCTGGTTGGAGCAGGGGGTTGAAATAGATGACCTCTGGAGGTCTCTTCCAACCCTGATCTTCTATGATTCTATGAAAATTCCTCAATACAGACAGATCTGCCTGCTGTGTAGTGTGGGAAATTGTACCCTGGGATGGGCTGCATCTGTCTCAAGAATCTGTTGGACGGAATGCCTCCCAGGGTATGGAGTCGTGGCTGTAGAGACTGTGGTGGCAAGTTGGTGCTGGCAGTGGCAGCTATATTTAGGAAGAGAAATAACAAATAGCATCTCTTTCCATTTTTAACTTAACTGCTGCTTATTGCATTTGGATGGATGAAGAGATTTTTGACAAGTTAAAAGATCAGATTGTGTTGTGTTGGTGAGTGCAGGTATTGATAATTCTCCCTAAGCGCCCACACCATGAGTTCTGGGTAGGGGTCATCATATCTCCGGTGACTTCCGCTCCTCCAAGGGTAAATGCTGCTGCTCCTTGACTCTTCAGCTGCTCCTTATGGATAAGGACAGAGGTCAGACACGAGACAGAGTGACACATTTGCACAAGTCAGTAAGGATGGAGGGGCCCGGCCTGCTTCCTTGAAGGCAGCTAGGTGGGATCATGTCACTCCTTTCCAGAGCATTTCTTTCTAGAGGGGCAGGAGAAGGGGTCCTTTTACTACCACGTTTACTCTCCTGATCTCCCACGGGCTTTGTGTCATGGTGACCTTCCCTCCAGCTCTGGAGAGTGGGATACAGCTCCCACAAGAGCCTGTTAGTGCTGCTCTCAGCACTGCTCAGGGGACGTCTCTGGAGCGCAGCCCAGAGCTCTCACTTAGGGACAGACCATGCTATCCTTGTAGTTTTCAGCACAGTGAGAGAATGCTATCGTATTGCAAAGCCCTGTTCCCAGGGGCTGGGCCCACCCTGCAAGGGGAGCTGAGCATTTGACGGAATGTTTTTGCTAATGCCACAGCTGGTTACAGCAGACTGGGTGGTTGAGATTAGCACTGAGTGGTTCGAGTGCATGTTAGCTCTGGCAGGGAAGGGCAAACATTTGGGCATTAACCTGGTACAACGTAGGTTTGAAAGCTGCATTTTACTGGTCTCCCTTCCAGAAATGTGCCCATTTCCTTTCGAGAATGACATGTTACACTGACATCTCACGTGTAATCAGATCTGACACCTCTGGCCGGGCACTGGCCAGTTGCCACAGGGATCAGGAAGGAATCCTGCCCCCACTCCATATAGAGCACTGCACAATAGCCAGGGGCAGTATGTGTTTAGGAAGCCACAAGTCTAGGTCAGAGCCGGGGACTGGATACCCATCTAAAAGGGACCAGTGGCCTGACCCAGGATAGTGAATATTGTGACCTCCCGGTAAAGCTGATCAGTCCTGCCAGGTGCTAGATGAGAGTAATTTACACACCAAGGAGCCAGACAGAGAAGCAAGTTGAAGTAGAATGGAGACTTTTCTTTGCCCCCTCCCACATGTGTGAATTACACCCGCTGAGTCCCCTTGGAGCCAGCTCTGACGTACTGCTCCATGCTCTCTGTGGTGAGCAGGTGAGAGCCTCAGTGAGTCCGTGTCAGTCCTGGGGAACCTAGAGATGGCACAGCGTACCCTCGGGGCTCCGTCTGCGTTTGGGCCTCAGCCTTGGTCTCTCTCAGGGCGTATTTACACAGCCCGCGGCAGCAAGCTCCCAACCTGGGCCAATAGAAGTGGTCTAGTGCCCTGACAATGGCTGTGTAGACCGCGCCTTGAAGTTGCGACTCAGGCTGAGGCTTGAACTCTGAAGCATGGGGAGGGGGCTGGGCTCCCAAACTCAGCCCCCACTCGAGCTGTAGCTTAAAGTGCTGTCTACACAGCTATTAAGAGCGCTAGCGTGAGCCCCTCTATCGTGCAGCGCTGGGAGGCTCCCGGCCGTGGGCTGTGGAGCTATCCTCTCAGGGCAGCTGCTGACACTCAAGTCTGATTCATGTAGAACTGAGTCTGGGGTGATTTCCTTGGGGAAGTTGCCATGTATCAAGGTGCCATCCTGCGGCATCCTTTACCTCTGGGGTCTCTGCTTCCTCTGTATCCCCACCCATCCCCTGGCCTGTGAATCCCAAGCAGGAAGGTACATGCTGAGAGAGGCACGATTAGCAAGTAGAGGCGAAACACCTGCCCATAGGGAACCTTCCTGCTTCATGACTGTCACATTCTGGGGGGCAATCCAGACCCGTGAGGGGTTGTCACCACCTGCCCTGACTCTGGAGGGGAATTTAAAGACGGAAGAGGCCCCTGGGGTCAGCGCAGAAACCTACCTGCCTAGTGTTCAAGTCCCTAATGTCAGTGAATGTTACCACTGGAAGCACCCCCAAATGTGCTTTGGGCCTGGACAGAGCTGTGGGTGTGGCGCGAGCATGGGGGGTGAAGAGGACCTCTGCACTCCCGCTGCAGTGTCTGGGGCGGGGAGGAGTGGAATACCTGCCTTTGGCTTCCAAGTGGATGGGAAGAGTTGGCAGCTCCTCGAGCCCTTTACCAGCTAAGGTGGGAAGCATGCTCTGGGGCTGTGGGGAGATAGGTGGGGAAACGTGACTCAGGGAGAGTGGAGGCAACAGCCCAGAGGAAGCTGTGTGAGGATGGCTGATGCACAGCAGCTCTGTGGCGCAGGGATTGAAAGGGAACACAGCCGCTTCCCTCAGCTAGCAGACGAGCCCCACCCTGGCCACTAAACCAATGCAGCTGGAGTTGCTCCGGGAGTTCTGCGGTGTGTGACTGCACTTAAATGCCTGGAAACGGGGAACCCCTCCCCCCCCCCCCCCCCCCCCCCCCGCTGCTACTGCTCGGGCCAGCGCTCATCACTGGGTTTATGTTGCTTTTCTTTCAGGAATTTTCGGAAGCATTTGCGCATGGTGGGGAGCCGCCGGGTGAAAGCACAAAGTGAGTGAGAAGCTGCAAGGCGTGGCCGGGAGGTGGGAGGCAGAGGATTAATGCTGATGGGACATGGGGCTGGAGAAAGGTGCTGAGAAACCAGATTCCTCTGTAATTGGTCATTGTTTTGTTGTCTGTTGTTAGCAGAGAACTGGAAAGCACCTGGCACAGGCGCTGAGAAGGGGTTTTCCTCCCTCACACTGCTGTGTGTAGAGAAGAGAAGGCCAGCTGGTCTCCCAAGCCTCCATACACACCAATGTATCATAGAATATCAGGAGGACCTCAGGAGGTCATCTAGTCCAACCCCCTGCTCAAAGCGGGACCAATCCCCAAGTTTTGCCCCAGATCCCTAAATGGCCCCCTCAAAGATTGTACTCACAACCCTGGGTTTAGCAGGCCAATGCTCAAACCACTGAGCTATCCCTCCCCCCATGTATGACACTGGCCTTTAACTGTGTTTGCATAGCAGAGCAGGCAGCGTGAGGTGACATAGGCCCCTTCCCCTGCCTGGGTAGGAGCCCCAGCGTGCAGAGTCCATGTGGTTGCTAGGGCCGTGCAGGGGCAGTCAGGAAGGGGTCCCCAGCTCTGTGTGGGACACAGGTGCGTATGGCTCCTGTACGCGCTAATGCTAGAGATCTGTACATAAGAGGGCTGCACTGCACTGCACTGCAGGGTTAGACTCCCTAATTAAGTCACTCTGAGAGACATGCTGCGGGTAATGAGGGCTGCCAGGCTTCTCACTGCTTCATGGGGCACAGCTACAAACCCAGGAGGCTTTGTGTTTTCACAGGGCTGAGCTGTCCCTTTTCCACCTCTCTCCTCCCATCCCGCTCCCCGCTCCCCACCTGATGCCCTCACCTCCTGCCTGCCCGAATTTAAGCTAAGAGGAAAACCCAGCTCTGCCGCTGTAGTGTGACTAGTGGGCTCTGGCAGCTGGGGAGTGTGACAGTTTGTGCTTAAATAAAGAGAGTTACATCCAGGGGGCCTGAAGGGTGACGGGAAGGGCTTGGTGACAAGACAGCCATCAGATGGGGTGGCAAACGTATGGGCCGGAACCCTGTCCTGCGGCCAGCAGTTCCCTCTGCACTTATCAAGGCAATCTCAGTTGCAGCTCAGATGTTGGGCACAGACCCCTGGCCCCTTCTTTCACCCTCCTCTTTCCTAGTAGTGGCCATTTGTACGCACCATGGTGGTGGGGGCCCATGAACCCCCGCACCCTAGACTCAGAGGGAGTTGCTTTCCAGCTTTCTTCCCCCATCCCTTCTGCCGGTGCTGAGCCCTATGGTACCTTCTCTCTCCCTCTCCCCTACCACTGAGCCCAGTAGCACTTGCCCTGCAGAGAAGGCTGCTTTCCTACCAACCCTCCCAGCTGTTGCCACTGCTGAGCCCAGGTTCCGGGAATCACCTGCTTCTTTCGCTGCCTCCAAGAACAGGACCCAGAGGGAGAACCCCTCATGGGGAGGTGTGAGATGGGTAGGGATGCAGAAGGAAAAGAGATGTGAGGAGCATGACCAAATGGGCCATGTGTGGAAGGGAGGAGGTGGAGGCAAAAGAGGGGACCCCCACGAAAGGTGGCTGGTCTTAGGGGCTGGTGAGCTAGTCAGCAGCAGAGGGGAGCGTTGGACGATGCTTGGGGAAGTGGTGCCCTTTGCAGTCACACTGCCACATTTTTCTCTTGCCTGTGAACCGTTTACTCCCGGCCCACAAGCCCTATCAGCAAGGGCAGCTCACCTCTCAGCCCAGCATGTGTGCGCCACCCCTGCATGGCCTGCTCCAGTTTTCTCCTGGGGGCTTCTCCGGTTGGGGGGGGGCTGTCTTCCCAATATGACCCTTCCCCTCCTTTTGTCCACACTGAGGGCATGTCTAAATGCCGTCCTGGTGAGTAATTGCCGCGTGAGCTGACATACTTGAGCTAGCTTTAACCTGCTCGGTTACCGGAAGAGTGAAGCTACAGCAATATGCACGTTGGCATGGGCTGTATGAGACTGCCTGAGCCCTCCGGGAGATTACCCAGGGTCCAGCTTCGGCCCCTGAACTAGCCAGATTAAAGTAGTCTGAGTGTGTCATGTCAAACTGCAGTCACGCCCCAATAGCAGTCTAGACGCTTCCTTTGACAAGTAGTGTAATAATGAACAGTGTTAGCGCCCTTTGAAATGGATTGGGAACACCTCATCTCAGAGCTGTTGTTTCAGGCTCTCTGCAGATTCAGGCAAACAACATTGGGGATAACACTCAGGTCATGTTTTCAAGAGATATGTTTTAAAAATGAAAGCTGAGGCTGCAGAACAATTGCGAAGCTTATATGTGTCCCTCTACCTCCCAGCTAGTCCTTTACATCTCTCCCAAAGGTGTGCCCCCCACATCTTGGGAAACACCCCAACACATAACAAGGATCTTCTCATACTCTCATAGTGCATGTGCCTGGAGATGTTGGAACTATAATTAATAAATTCAAGTTTGGGCAATAACATTTAGGGGCAGATTACCAAATTCCTCTTCTGTGTCTCACTCACCAGCACTCACTTGTGTGCAGAAATTAACACCTCTGCATGCCATCATCCATAAGCTGGGCACTTGTTTGTCACATGGAAGAACAAATATGCAAGGGTGTTTGTGATCTTTAGCTTTGATGGAACCCTGCTGGGTGTTTTGTTTTGCTGGCAGAGCAGCGGTGGCTTTGGAGTCTGTTAATGTCCTGGTTTCGTTTTATCCTAGCATTTGGTGAGCGGCGAGAGAGAAGCTTCAGCAGGTCTTGGAGTGACCCAACTCCCATCAAAGCTGATTCCTTCCATGACTCTCGAGAAAGTGAGTTCTGAGACCTTTGAGCTTCTTCCCATGGCCAAAGCTGCCAACCAAGGCATGGACTGGAATCTCATAGGAGTGAACTGTCCATCATTCTTGCCCCCTGTGGTTGCTTCCTTTCATTAGAGCGAAGTAGTTAACACTCCGCATATGCACATGTAGCCTTACCTCTGGTGCTCTTTAGTTGCAGAATGAATGCCCAGCAAAGTGTGGCCCATAGACTTGTCAGCACTTCCCGTGTTCCATGAGGGCCAACCACGGCACTGCACTGCCATGTTCACACAAGTCAGCACTCCAGGGGTCAGTCGATCGCAGTGAGGCAGGCTGGGGCACATGCGGGCCCCGCACCTAGTGCCTACCTATCCTAGGCTGGCAGGAACTCGGAGCACAGGAGAGGTGACCCTTGAGATGTGTCTTTGGTTAACAGCTCCGCAGCTGGCAGAGTCTGGATTTAAAGTTTTACAGCAGAGATGGTCTCCTGGAGGGACCTGGGCTCCCATGGCCCTGCAGAGGATTCACATAGGTAACCCTGCCCACACTGTGTAAACGCTCTGCATAGGGGATCAGATGCTTGGGTGCAGATGTCCCCAGGGATCCCCAGTGTCCTCTCCCTGCCTTTATAATGGGGCTGTTGTTTTGTCTCAGCATGTTAGAAATAGTCCAGAATGTGGTGAAACCACTGCAAACCCTTGGATTCCTATAGATTACTGACATATTCCAGGGTGGGGGAGTTATTCTCATGGTCGGGTAGGCCTGGGCCTTCCTGATCTAGGGGTGGATCATATTGTGTAATCGTTAAACTAATAAGCAAGAAACCAACTCTCCAAACCCAGAGGGCATCATGGGAGAGGGTGGGTGGGGAAAGTGCTAGAAGGACCAAGTTCAAAACATGACTTGATTGTTCCCAGGCAATCTGAATTCTACCCCTTCCCCAGCCATCTCTGAGACTAATGGAAAGGGGGCATTTCAGAAGGGGTATGTTCTCCTCTGCACCTGTCACTGACTCTCTGGCTCCCACAGGCCAGCACTGGCAGCTTGGCTCTCTTGCCTGAGTTGGTGGCTTCAGGAACCATTCTTAGCCTTTCGTGTGCGATTATTTGATTTTGATTTTGAAGTATGTTTTCCCCAAGGAGCATCAGACAGCACGAGGCAGTGATTTATGGGAGCAGATCGAGGCCGGCACTGCTGTGCTGCCAAGCCCCAGTCAAGCCCTCACTCCATGGAAGGATGATTCTAGTAGCAGCGCTGGGGTTTCGGGGCACAGCTGCTGGGTGACTTTAGAGGGCTGCACCATTACAGTCTGGTGGGTCCTAAAAGTCCAATGAGTTTCTTTGACCTGCCAAGAAACTCTGAATCCTGGGGTGCCACGTTGCCACAGCCTGCCTGCGACACGCCAGTTCAAACTCCGTGGTTTTGTGAACCGCAGGATTCCAGCTCCGTCTGGGTAGCATGTGGGAGCTGAATCTAGCACTGACTGAGTAACTCCAGAGTGACTGAATGCAGCGCCCAGGGAGCACGGCCCTCAAGCTGCCGCTGAAATAAGGGAGCTCTGGGCATTATTGCTCCTTCTCAGGGTATGGCAGCACCGCGGTCAGGAGTGGGCTTGCAGCATGTGCAGACAGTCCCACACTCGCTTCCATCGAGCTAGCTCGGGCACCTAGAGCAGTGAAGTTGTAGCAGCACGGACGCTAGCATGGGCTCGTTCCCCGAGTCCTTCCCCAGGGTCCCAGACGAGCTGGGCCAGGCTGCGCTGCAGCCCATGCTGTCATGGCTTCCCTGCTATGTTTAGTCCTGCTAGCTAGATTCAGGCCAGCGTGGCTCTGCCTGCGCATGCTGCAGGCAGCCCTCAGTTGCGGCACAGGGAGAGCCTGTCATTATCGGTCAGGTTAAATGGCCCGAGGTCGGGGGTGAAGCACTGAACCCTTTGGAATGGTCCCTGTGGTGACCTGTCACTTTGGGAATGAAGGTTGTAAGTCTGGTGGTGTGTGATACATTGAACAAGTTAGTCACCCTGCCAGGAGGATAGGAGTGGAGAATGCAAGAAGCTCTGTGGCCTGGTGCCTGGTATAATGCTTCTGTCCCACTGTTGTCTGGCAGGCCATGATCTTCAGGACTACTGCTGTGCTCTGGATGATGACTTTGACTTGAACTGGGAAACAGAGAAGGAACTTGAAGCTATGGCGTGTGATGGAGATGACTTTATTCCACCAAAAATAATGGTGAGGGCTGTTCCCACCCCTCACCTTCCCTTGCCCAGGAACCTCGTTCATCTTTTCACAGCTGCTGATTAGGGTATTCATGGAAGAAAGGCAGAACCTCCAGTTCTGCCTCACAGCTCTTCAGATCTCTCTTGGGGCTACTCGGAGGTAAGAGAGGGTGCCATTTGTGATGAGGCATGGAAAGGAAATGACCCAGCTTGGTTCTCACATCCTAGGGGAAGTGTGCAGGGCTGGCAGTTAGAAACACTCTCGCCTCCTCATTTGACTTGTACACTGCAGCTCCACAATGTCCTTTGTGCACTTTAACCTGCTCTTATAGGCTTGGCCCTTCAGCCTTCCCTCCTCTTTACTCCCGTTCTCGCTGGTCTGGTTTAGTGATGTCCTTACGGAGGGTCAAATCCTGACATCCTTCCTTAGCCCCCACTCAGGCAAACAACGGCTGACTGAGCAAAAATGGAGTTCAGAACTCTGGGTTTGACCCCTACTCAAGTGGCTAGTTGGGCAGCAGAACCATTAGGGCACTGCTGATGCTTCATCTGAATGGGCCACTGCTCTGGCATGAATGGGCCACTGCTCTGGCGTGCCATTGGGTTGCCGATACAGAGGACAGTGGTACTAAGTGAGGTTGTCTTTTCCTTGGACTCCTCCATTTTATTCTTTCCCTGGCATCCGCCCACCAAAGCAGATTATTTTCCTAGTCCAAGGGGTGGGGGTGTCAGGGAAAGACATCTCCCCATCGGTTTAACAGGAAGTGGAAATATGGGGCCTGATGCTTTAACTTACTGTCTGGGTCTAGGTAAGGAGGGACTTGAGTTGTGTCAGCAGAGCCATGACAGGGTGTGAAATCTACCGTGAATGCGGCTGGAAGAATGTATCTAATTACAGATGCACTGGTAGCAACAAGCAGAAACTGGCATCTTGTCCTTAGAATTCATGCCCAATTGAGGCCAAAAGAGGCCCCTTGCACATGGTACTTTTGCCATGTTCTTCCACTCTGCTGTTGACTTCTGCAAATGCGCCCACTGAGCTTTGTCCCTGGGCTGATGCTCCAGGCACTCCCTTAGTTAACATTTCACTGGTGAAGCTGACTAGCCTCCCTCAGTGCTGATGATGGCTGGCTTGCTGAGCTGTTCCCTTGCTACAGCCGGGATGCAAAAGGACAGGCCAGGAGTGGAGAGGGCTTCTTAGTATGGCTGATGAAGTGATCAGGCAAAGAGCCCAGGAGCTACAGGAGGCCTAGCAGAGGAATGGCCAGGATATTCCGACTGAGCAGGGATTTCACTTTAGTTACCAGCAGGGGGAGGAATCCCAGCTTTCCCTGGATACCAGTTATAAATTTTGGCTTGAGGGTCTACTTGATACCATGTCAGGAGGGTGCCTTTAAGCCAAGGCCCTTGCTGTAATCACAGCTGTATTGCATAATGTGTTTGGCTGCCTTTGGCCATACCACTGTTTTCTAGCTGGGCCAAGGGTCCCTGCTATTTGCTTTCTGAAGTTCAGAGAGAGAATGGAAATAGCCTCTTTTAGCAGCTTATTTCTGACCTGAAAGAAGAAATATTTGCATCCAGGGGGATTATGGAGACTTCTTATGGAGAAAGGATGCAGACAGCATCGCTCCCGGAGTACAGTGCTTGCCCACAGTCCCTTTGTGTCTCTGCTCATGACCCATTTCTATTTCTCATTTCCCTTCCTAGCTTATTTCTTCCAAGGTCCCCAAAGCTGAGTACATCCCGACGATTATCCGCAGGGATGACCCCTCCATCATCCCCATTCTCTACGTGAGTAGCCTAGCTCTTTGCAGGTTCATTGGGTACTGGAATGCTGGGTTGGCTCACAATTGGAAATGTGTTTAGTGATTGTATCCTAGTCCCTAGGTGGCATCAGAATGCCTCAGAAGAACCATCACACAACTGGGTAAAGCTGGCAAATACCTGATCAAGAGAGGCCCAGAATTTTGGCAGCAGACATATTAGGTCAGGATCCAGGTTCATTGGCAGAGCTCTGTAGGGAGCCCAGGACTGGAATAGTGGGGTGACTGCAGGACAGGATGAAGAGCATCATCAGAAGCATGTGTCTAGGGACCTGGGATGAGAATAACAAGGAGGCGGCGAGCTGGGACTGAGGAACATCGTCCGTGCTGTATGGCACCAGGAGTTGAATAGAGTCAGGGTTGCAGGTTGGGACTGAGGCACATTAGCAGAGCTCTGTGTGTTGGAAGGCTACAAAGTTCTTTGCTGCATTTGACCCATTCCTAGACAATTCAGGAGTCCACGTATCTCTGCAGTGGACCTCTGTCCTGGGCTCACCCAACACATTTCCCTATTCAACACACAAACAATGTGCAGTATTTACTTTTTGAAGTCCATCTACTTCCTGTAACTTACAAATTTTGTGTTTATTGTCACACATGGGTCTTAACATAAGGGCAAAGTTGCATGTGATGTTGACTGAGACCACCAGTTGGTTTAATTGAATCCCAAAGTATGTGCTTACCTAGTGTAGCATTGTTCTGTCGCATGAGGAGATCTCTTTAAACGATGAGTATCTAGCACAGAGGTGGGCAAACTACAGCCTACAGGCCACATCCAACCCACAAGACCATCCTTGCCTGGCCCTTGAGCTCCTGGCTGGGGAGGCTAACCCCTGGCCCCTCCCCTGCGGTCCCCCCTCCCCTGCAGCCTAAGCTCACCCTGCGGACAGCACGGCTGGTTCCGGCTGTGAGCTCCTGCTGCTCTGAGCAGTATGGTAAGGGAGCGGGGGTGGTGGCGGGGGCGGGGGGGGGGAGGGGTTGGATAAGGGGTAGAGGGTCCTGGGGGGCAGTCAGGTGACAGGGATTTGGGGCAGTTGGATGGGGTGGAGGTTCTGGGGGGGCGCAGTCTGGGGACCGGGAACAGGAGGGGTTGGATAGGGTGTGGGAGTCCCGGGAGGGCCTTTCAGGGGGCGGAGGTGTGGTTAGGAGTCGGGGGGGGGCAGTCAGGGGACAGGGGGGTTAGATAGCAGGTGGGGTCCGGGGGGCGGATTGGATCGGGGGGTCCTGGGAGCGGGCAGTTAGGCGACAAGGAGCAGGGGGTTGGATGGGTTGGGGGTTCTGAGGGGGGCAGACGGGGGTGGGAAATGGGAGGGGGAAAATAGGGGGCAGGACTGTTTGGGGGGCACAGCCTTCCCTACCTGGCCCTCCATACAGTTTCGCACCCTGATGTGGCCCTCAGGCCAAAAAGTGTGCCCACCCCTGATCTAGCAGCCCCTAGATTTGAAACACCCTTTCTGTTCGGTTCCAGGATCACGAACATGCCACCTTTGAAGATATTCTAGGTACGTGAGTGTTATTTTCTTTGTCCCCCCCCTTCCCCCCCTCCGAGTTTCACGTGAGCAGTAACTGGTAGCTCTCCAGTGGCTGAGTGCATGGGGGATTTCATTGTAATCCAGTGTTCTGTTCTGTTCTTTGGAAGAAGCCATGGATTCCTGACTCCCAAAGTTCTAAAGTCCGGGGCCTGTTTTGAAATCAGTGGGACTTGTGGGTACTCAGCGCCTCTGAAAGTCAGGCCCATGATGCCTTACAGAATAAACACAAATGAGAGCTAGTGAAAATCTCCGTAGAAGAGCCAGCGTTTCACCTTCTATGTGGCTCACTCATCTTCCCTTCACTGTTTTTTGCAGAGGAAATAGAGAAGAAGCTGAACATTTATCGGAAAGGCTGCAAGATTTGGAAAATGTTGATTTTCTGTCAGGTATGCGAAAGGCATTGAGGCCCTTGGCACTTTGTTAAAAGCCAGTATTTTCTCCAGGGACAAATTAACTCCAGAAAACAATATTCCAAAGCCAGCCTGCAGCAGGCTTTTATTAAAGCAATCGCATCTATTCAATTCCCATTTCTCATTTGTCGACCTTTGAGCATCCTCACCTTACTGTGATGGCAGCAAAGGAAATTTGGCTTAGTGCAGCAAATGCAGGGTTTGGCAGCTTTTCAACAGCTTTCTAGCAAATCCATGCAATCTGACTTCAGAAGGAAGCTCACAGACAAAGGGGCAGGGATTTGGAGCTTGATAGTTATTGATTACTTTCATAAAGCATCCTGCAGCATTAATACAGGAACATAGGAACTTCTATACTGGATGAGGCCAGGGTTCCAGTCCTTGCCAATGGCCAGGACCAGAACTTGCCATGAGCAGTTAGGGAGTAATTTGCCCAAAGAGAGGTTTCTGCTGAGTCTCTTCATGCCCTGGAGCAGGAATGTGGCAATCCAACCAAACTTTTGAGATTTTTGTTTTTAATTCTTGCTGACATAACTGTGGGTTTTCTCACTATCCATATAAATGTCCAATCATCGTGTCTTCTACAATTAGAGTAATGATGGTTTTCCATGCCTCCTTGACTCTGTTTGCCCATTATTTCCCAACCCCACACCATCAGAGAACCTTAAAGTAGCAATACCAGTCAAAAAGAAAAGGAGGACTTGTGGCACCTTAGAGACTAACAAATGTATTTGAGCATAAGCTTTCGTGAGCTACAGCTCACTTCATCGGATGCATTCAGTGGAAAATACAGTAGGGGGATTTTATATACACAGAGAACATGAAACAATGGGTGTTACCATACACACCGTAAGGAGAGTGATCAGGTAAGGTGAGCTATTACCAGCAGGAGAGAAAAAAAATCTTTTGTAGTGATAATCAAGGTGGGCCGTTTCCAGCAGTTGACAAGAATGTGTGTGGAACAGTAGGGGGAAAAATAAACATGGGGAAATAGTTTTACTTTGTGTAATGACCCATCCACTCCCAGTCTTTATTCAAGCCTAAGTTAATTGTATCACTCCACATGCATAGCAAAGAGGGAATATTCTAAGCTAAAAGTTTGTGGACAACCTAAAAGCTGAAAATGATTCAGCAACTCCTAATGTAACAGCCGTGCTCCCGAAACCCAGTGGTGGTTCTCACATGAGACAGCAGCTGAAAACGGGACCAAGTTCACGCCAAATTCAGGGCAGGATTCTGTGCAGCTGTGCTGCAGGTGCACAGTGGGGAAGCAGTGGCCATAAGGAGTCTTCCCCATTGCATGTGGCCGTGGAAGAGCTGGGCACAGCTGTAGCCCCAGCACTGTCGGGAGCACAAGGATGGCTCTCTAATGGCTCCCCTAGGGATGTCTGGTGCTCCAGAGGGGAGGGGTGTAATGTAGGCTGAGCAAGGGCTCCATTCCCAGCTGACTGGCCATCTACAGGGAGAGATCTGGGGGTCCCTTGCTGAGGCAGACTGCCTCCAATGCTGCTCCTGGTGGGGGATGGGCAGACTGTGCCAAATCCTGAAGCCTTGGCTGAGTTTTCACTCAGCTGTTACTCACGAAAATGTCCATTGAAGTCAATAGGAGTTTTTCCTGAGTAACGACAGAGTGAAAACTTATTTATGACATGGATACAGGTGTCCTTTGAATTCCTCATCACCATATGGTGAGAATGCTGCACATCTGTGAGCCACACAGCTGGCCCTGACCACTATATTTGCCAATCGGTTAACCAACATCTCTGAGGCCAAGATCCCACCTAAGGTGAGAAGTGGAGGCCAGGGCTGTTTATCCATCTGCCTGGAGCAAAGTAAACCTGCTTTATGACTTTAATGTCACTCACAGACTGGAGAGTGTCTGCTCTGCCCCCTCCAGTGCTTCTCAAACAGTCCCGCAGAAGCTTAGTCACTAGAGATGGAAAAAGCCAGTCCATTTCTCTGAGGCCAGGGCAGCTACCATCTCTCTCTCTTCTCCATGGTGTGCTACTGTCTCTCTCTCTTCTTCATGCAGGGAGGTCCTGGCCACTTATATTTGTTGAAGAATAAAGTTGCCACCTTTGCCAAAGTGGAGAAGGAGGAAGATATGATCCTGTGAGTCGCTTTATTTCCCAACCCTGGGTGCCCTTTCTCTGGTCTATTTAATGTAGATGGAGGTGGGTAGGCTAAAGTTTTATTAATAGATTCATTGTGATAATCTAGTCTGACCTCCTGTGTAATATGGGCCAGAAAACTGCCCTGCATTAATTCCTGTTTGAACTAGAGCAGAGCTTTTAGAAAAACATCCCAGCTTGAATTAAATATTGCCAGTGGTGGAGATCAACCATGACCCTTGGGACATTGTTTCAATGGCTAATTCTCCTCACTACTGTAATGTACACCTCAGCTCCAGTCTGGATTTGTCTGGCTTCCGCTTCCACCCATTGGATCTTGTTACACCTTCGTCTGCTAGACTGAAGAGTCCATTATCAAATATTACTTCCCCACGTAGCTAGCTAGGCTGTGACCACGTCAGCCCTTAATCTTCTCTTTGTTAAGCAGGCTAGCTTGAGCTCCTCGAGTCTCTCACTTTGTCTACTGGCATTGTCTGTCTGGGCCTTTACTCACTACAACTGCTTTCTGCTGCTTTATTGCCCTCAGCATGAACCAATGCTACATTGTCTTTTTAAACATGTTAACGCTGGTAATATCATGCAGCACAATTGTCAGGAATGGGAGAAGGGGAGAAAAGAGGAAATCGGAAGGGAAAAGATAAAAGAAAAGCAAATCTAAAAACCCTGGGAACTATGAAGATGTAAAATGTAAAAGGTTTGGGACCAGCATTGAGGGGAGAGGAGTCCAGCTGTGCTGCCCTGCTTGGCAGAGGCAGAGATGAGGGTGAGAGTTCAAAGAATTATTCTATGGGGGGAAATTCCAATATTTGCAGCAAGTATTATTCACAACAATCAACTGATCAAGCTCTGCTTTGGGAGCTCACCACTGTGCCATCCCAGTAGAGCATCAGCAACCCACCACATGTGAGTGCAGGTGCCCTATGCTGCTGCAGGCAGGTTCAACCCACCTTACAGGCATGGAACAGGTGAGGCAGGGGGGATTTCCATGGGAAATCTTGTAAATGAGCTCAGGGAGAGAGGCTTGTGACCTCCCCAGGGTGGTCCCACTTTGGTCTCCCTGGACAGCATGTGTCCACTGCCAGGGTGCCTGACTGCAGAGGGGGTGGATTTTAAATGGTAATTTTGTTTTCTCCTATTACTTCCAGCTTCTGGAAGCGGCTGAGCCGATTGATGAGCAAAATCAACCCTGAGCCAAATGTCATTCACATCATGGGCTGCTATGTTCTGGGAAACCCCAATGGGGAGAAGGTAAGCGGCCCTGGGCCATGGCCAGAAGCTCTCTGTGGGCAGGGCAGCTGATGTGTCACAGAGTTGGGAGATTTGATTAAAGGGCTTTCCTCTCTAATATCGAGGGGCATGTTGTCCTTTCCCCAGCCCTTCTTCTCTAAGGATTTGCCTTCTTTGCAGACATGTGCTGTACATCCCACCTCCGGGAGAGAGCAGCTCAGCTGGTGTGTGCCTTTGAAAGGATGAGCCACCCTGTGGGCCATATAGTAGATAGGCAGGAAGGAGTACTAGAGGTGGAAATAGGCAGGAAGGGACTGTTCAGTTTGGCCTGTGAGAGCCTTTCAGGAAAAGTGAAGAATGGGAACACAAGCCCCTTCCCTGAAGCCTTAGACAAAGATCAGAGAATCATAGAAATGTTGGGCTGGAAGGGATCTCGAGACCTCATCACTTCCAGCCCCTGTGCTGAGGCAGGACCAAATAAACCTAGCCCATCCCTGACAGGTGTCTGTCCAATGTGTTCTTAAAAACCTCTAGTGACAGGGATTCCACAACCTCCCTGGGAAGCCTATTCCAGTGCTTAACCATCCTTCTAGATAGAATGTTTCCCTAATAACTAACCTTGCTGAAATCTCCCTTGCTGCAGATTAGGCCCATTACTTCTTATCCTACCTTTAGTGGATGTGGAAAATAATTCATCATTTTCCTCTTTGTAACAACCCTTCACATGTGTGAAGACGGTTGTCAGGTCCCCGCTCAGTCTTCTTTTCTCAAGACTAAACATGCCCATAGGGTAGGTGCCCCGAACTGGACACAGCTCTCCAGCGGAGACCTCACCCATGCTGAGTGGGACAGTCGCCTCCCATGGCTTACATACAACACGCCTGCTAATGCACCCAGCGTGATATTAGCCTTTTTCACAACTGCATCACACTGGTGGCTCAGACTCCATTTGTGATCCACTATAACCCACACATCCTTCTCAGCAGTGCTACTGTCTAGTGAGTTTTCCCACCTTCTGTCCCTACCAATAACCAAAAGGGCTGATGGAGTTAACCTGGGATCTTCAGAGGGAGCTAGGGTCAACGTGAGCTGGGCATCTAACTCCCTTAGGTGTCTTTGAAAATCACAGCCGTATTCAGCTGCCCCTTATAGGCAGGATTCTTCCAGTGGTTGTGTGCGTGGGCTCCTATTGTCCAGCACAGGAGCTGTGAGCCGCTGGGGCATGGGTGGAGCAGGACCCTGCCTAGTGGTTGTGGTGGCAGTTCAGCATATTAGTGAGCACAGATCCAGGAGTCCCCTACCAGTCAGAGGGTAACACTGGAGTCAGGGTCAAGAAGCCAAGCCAAAGGTTAGGGCAAGGAGGCAAGGCACAGACTGGAGTGGGGAGGAGTCAGGTTGGAAGCAGGGACTGGAGCGAGGGCTAGAGAAGGAAGTGGAAGCCAGCACAGCTGCAGCATGGCATGCTTTAAGCAGCCACTGTGCTGCGGCCACTGCAAGGCTCAGGTAGCTGGCTGCTGGCTGCCCGCCGGATCAGGAAGCATGGCCATTTGGCAAAGACTGGCTGAGCTTGCTGGGTTGCCTAGCGACCAGGCTGGGAGCCAGCTGTTCTCCTGACAGGGGCTGACCCAAAGGTTTGAGTCTGACTATTCTGAAGAGTGCTGAGTTCTCTCCTTTTCCAATGCCCTGTGCCTGCCCATCCGTTGTTTAATTTGAAGCACCTGGAGTTCCTCTTTTGATTCAGCTACTAACTTTTAAATCTCATCTCATTTCAGCTATTTCAGAATCTGAAAAACCTAATGACTCCTTATAGGGTTGTCTTTGAGTCGCCACTGGAACTTTCAGCTCAAGGTAATTTCTTCTGCTGTAAACGTGAGTGTGCACTCCTCCAACATCACTGCCTCCTCCATGGGCCCCTTTCACAAAGGAGCACTCTTCAGCTTCCGGAAGCCCTGCCCCAAAAAGCCAAGTCACTGAAACCTTCTCCTGTTTGTAATGACCTTATCATTGATTGTATGGTGGATTCCTCCTGGTCTGGCTTTTCCCCTTTCACATTTCCTCCCCTTTTTGCCTTTCAGTTGCACCCTTCGTTGTGTTTGTAGCTGGACAGTGCTCTCCAGAGCTAATGCAGATCAACAAAAAGGGCCGAGCTAATAATTGATGTTTTGGTTTGATGGCAGTTCCAAACAATTGAAAAAAAATTCAGTTCGTGTTGAATCGAATCTGTAAATTTCCAAATTTTTGGTGACTCAAAAGAAGTCCATTTCAGGTCTGTGCCAAAGCAGGGACTTGAACCTTGAGCTCCTACAGGAGGTGAGTGCCCTAGCCACTGGGCTTAAGGGGTGGGAAAGTAGCACCTCTTCCTCTGGCTATTTTGTGACTGACTGAAGCTTTGTGTCAAATTTGCAAATAGTTTCAAGTCAACAGAAACTGCATTTTTTTGTCAAATAAACTTTTCTTTCAAAAAATGTTGCCCAGTTCTACGTGGAACTAATACTGACCCTTCTGGGTAGAGGTAGGTTAGGAGATTCGGTAAGTTACCAGAGCACGCTGAGGTCAATAGGAGAGAAGCACATGCACATCTGGGAGTAGAATCTTTTCCTTAATGATGCATGTGAGTATTTCTCCTCCAGAGGATGCTAAACAACAACACTAGTTCTGAACAGACTGCCCATGCTAACAGGAGAGCTGAGTGGAAACCATCTTTTTATAGTCTCTTCTTATCCGTAGTCTGAGAGACTTTAGAGGCTGTAGACACATTTTCTTTCCTTGTATGGTTGATATCTGGTTTGTGGCTTCTAGCCACCTGCTCTGTTTGGTAGATTTTCACAGTTTAAACAGTCACAGATACAAGGGATGCATTGTTGGCCTTGCTGAAGTTATCCACTGTGGTTTGCCATTGCCAGAATCATAGTGATTAAGACCAGAAGGGACCATCAAATCTTCTAATCTGACCTCCTGGATATCCCAGGCCATTGACACCTCCCAGCACCCGCACACTCAACCCATCGACCAAAGTGAGACCAAATATTACAGCCCTCAGGAGACTAGACTTCTGTGCCACAGGCAGAGAATAGCAGGGACTGAGGTGCACCAGTGCTTGAGGTCCCTGCAATAGCAGGGAACTGATTAAGTGAGATCTACCCAGATAATCATGGCAATGGCAGGGAACTGATTAAGTGAGATCTACCCAGATAATCATGGCAAGTGACCCGCACCAACATGCTGCAGAGGAAGGCAAAGAAAACCCCAAGGTCACTGACAATCTGACCTGGGGGAAAATTCCTTCCCAACCCCACATATGGCAATCAGTTAGACCCTGAGTATGTAAGCAAGAACCACCCAAGCACCTGAAAGAGAGAATGTTTGATGTCATCTCAGAGCCCTGGCGCTCCCTGTCCAGTGTCCTATCTCCAGATGTCGCCATCCCAGATACTTCGCGGAAGAAGGTTTAAAATAAATCCGAATGCACTGAGGGTGGAAAAAATCCCTTCCTGACCCCTGCCGGTGGCTGGCTGAAAACCAGAAGTGAGTCCCAGGGCTGCTGAGCCCTACCCCCCCCATCGCAAGCAACCACATCATACAATTTCACTCATAAATTTTGTCCATCTCTTTCTTAAAACTAATTAAGTTCTTTGCCCCCACAACTACTATTGGGCATCAGTTCCAGAACCACCTCCCTCTGATGGTTAGAAACCATCTTCTAATTTGCAGACTGAATTTGTTCATGGCCAGTTTATATCCATTTGTTCTAATGCCAATACTGTCCTTTAGTTTAAATAGCTCTTCATCCTCCCTAGTATTTACCCCCCTAATGTATTTAGAGAGAGCAATCATATGCCCCTTGGCCTTCCTTTTGCTAGACTGAACAAGCCAAGCTCTTCCAGTCTCCTCTCATAAAATAGGCCCTCCATTCCCCTGATCATAGTAGTTCTTCTCTGCACCTGTTCCAGTTCACATTCATCTTTCTTGAACTTGGGTGACCAGAATTGTACAGAGTATTCCAAACAAAGTCTTACCAGTGCCTTGTACACTGGCATTAATACTTTTCTATCTCTACTGGGTATGCCTCACCTGATACATCCAAAGATTGCATTTGCCTTTTGTCCAGCTGCATGACATTGGTGGCTCATAGTAGTCTTGCGATTGACCCAACACCCAGCTCTCTCTCCTCCTCTTGTAGCAGAAATTCTTATTAGACCCTAAGTGCATGACCTTGCAATGTGTACTATTGAATTTCATCCCATTAATGCCACTCCAGTCTTCAAGGTCATCCAGATCTTCCTGTATAAAAATCCTCCTCTGTATTGACAACGCCTCCCAATCTTCAGCAAATTTTATTAGCACACTCCTACTCTTTGTGCCATGGTCATTAATAAAAATATTGAATAAGATTGGTCCAAAGACTGATCCTTGAGGAACTCTAGCATTAACCACCCTCCAGTCGGATACTTCATCTTTCAGCGTACCCTGTTGCCTTCTCTCCTTTAGCCAGTTCCTTATCCACCTTACAATTTTTGTAATGATCCCCATCTTCCCTAATGTAACTAATAGTTTACCATGTAGTACTGTGTCCACGTGTTTTAGATCTATTTATTTGTATTACTGCAGCCCGTAGGAATCTAGGCACTGTACAAATACAGAACAAAAAGACAGTCCAGTTCCTGCCTCAAATAGCTTACAATCTGCAAGAAGCTGAGCACCCTAACTCTGTTTGACATTAACAAGATCATCCTCAGCTCCCACTGACTTGAGGGTCCTCAGCATTTTGCCAGAGGCACTGTGCACCTCGTAGGAGGGGCCCTGCATTTTCAAAGTGCATGCCTAAGATCCACAACAAAACCATGCAGTGGCACATGGCCTTGTGCAAAGAGTTAATTATATCAATTCAGTAGAAAAGATTGTGTCTTCTGCACACAATACATGTTGTTGTACATAGTGCCCAGCAGAGCAGTTCTTGGCTCTGCAGGAGAGCGGGGCTCGAGAATGCATTGCAATTTTTTCGTCTCGATAAATCTAGGACACACAATGTAACCACTTTAATCCCTGGCTACCTGTCATGCAGACATGTCATACTGATCTTAATCAGCTGTAAAAGAGAAAAGTCCCTCCCTCTGTTTTGCTTTTTAGAATCTAGGATTGTTTGTTTTTCTTATGCTTTGTGGGGATTTGGGTTTTGTGAAGCTAAACTGGCCACCTCCCTTGCATGGTTTCTGTAAAGTGACTGTCCTAGGGAAATACTTCAGTCAACCAGGTGCAAAAAGGATTCACACCAGTAGTGAAACCACCCAAGTCCACATTTCCCCCCAAAGTGTTCGGCTGAACTTTTCACTATGGCAAAAGGCAGATCTGGGTAGCTAAAGTGAATTTTTGCCTTACCAAACTTGCTGCAGCCATGGAGATTGGAGATCTCATAAGCATGAAGGAGAGGGGCCTCTGTTACTGCCTGACAGGTTTGACTGTACCTTCTTTTGGTTCATAACTTTCCAGTAGGTCAGTGTTGAGTTCCCTGCTGTCATTCTAGCTAGTGTCTCCTAGAGCTGGAGTTACAGAGCTGGAGTGAGTTGTACTGTGACTCTCAGCAGACACTGATGGTCACCTTTGCTGGCAGTCTGTACAGAGAGGCCAAGAACAGAATGGGACATGGAAACAGAGCTGTGTCTCACCTTCTGGGTGCGGGTGGGTACACACTGGCAGGCTGTTAGGAGGGGAGTCCACCTTGCTGTTGTCTGGGCTCTCCAATGTTGAGTATGAATAATATGATCACCCATTTTTGGGGTTGTCAAGGCAACACCTTTTATGGGCAGTTTCAGATTGGGCAAATCATGCCATGAGTGAGTGATAGCTGTCAGCGGTGTCCCTACATGAGACTCTCAGACAGACTCTTCTGTGCACATCCATGAAACAGTGAGAATTGATCTTTTTTGGCTGCTGCAGGCTGCTTGGTCTCTGCTTCACCCAGTGTATCACTGGGGTAACCTCTGTGCTTTGTTTTGGTTCTCATCCTAGGGAAGCAAATGATTGAAACTTACTTTGACTTCCGCCTTTACCGCCTCTGGAAGACTCGCCAGCATTCCAAACTGTTGGATTACGATGACATTTTATGAGCTGGAGAAGCCATCGCACGAGGAGGGCGATCACCAGTGTCTCACAAGTCATGCTTGTGGCAGAGACTTTTTTCATTGGCACGGGGAGCCCTGCAGGAGGCAGCAGTGCCGAAGAGATGGAAGAAAGGGCTGTCAGGACAAAAGGCTTTTGGGTAAAGACAGAGACTTGAAGGGGAATGATGTGACTCCACAGACACTGCCCGCAGAGCCTTTGTCTCTCAGAGGGAGCTGTGTCAAATGGGAAATTTCCTTGCAGGACTGAGCTGTTTCAGGTCATGATGGGCCAGAATCAATTCCCGGTCCTTTTAAAGACATTTAAAGCTCAGGTTTTCTTATAAAAAATTTAAATAAATAATCCTTGCACTATAGTAAAGCAGTGACTTGAAGCCCAGAGCAGGAAGGGCATTGTACTGACGGGTGCACCCCAGCGGCTCTCTTTGCTGTGCTAGGGATGTTGGAAGGCAAGGAACGCCATACTTAATCCTGCAAGCTTTGACAGGCAAGGTTCAGCAACCTAATGTCAATACACATTGAAGTACAGAATTAAAGTTTAACGTATTTTGGTTTAATAGAAAATAAGTGCAATTTTTATACACAGAGGGGAAAACCCTCCCAATATTTAATTAGTTACAAATAACACATCAATAATCAATAGATGAGGTATTTTTTAGTCTGCTTGAAAATATATTCGAAATCGTAATATATCTTCTGTAGACATATTTAATCACCAGCAATATGATTTTAATGTTACTTAGCAGACCCTGCATGTCTGCTGCATTGATCAATCCTGTTTGGTTTTAGTTTTATTTTTAATTTCAGAGTAGTTGTGTTACACTAATTGTATGTGCTCTTATGAATGTATGTTGCCCCTCCAATTAGACACAACTTTGTTACTTTTTCTCTGCTACTTGCAAAACTGTATGGTTTTAGTTTTGCTGTAAGTTTAGGTTAGAAATACAGTACATGACTGAGTGGAATCTTCATCAGTTTCATTAAGATATAACAATGAAGTAGAAATTAATAGCTATGGTAATTGTTCACTCAGTATATTGTTACATTTTAGAAAGATGAGCTCTTCTTGCAGACTGCAGGATGGAATAGAAGATTATTTGAGAATGAGAAATCCTCCGAGGGGGTTTAGGTGTTTGAATTAATAGAATGAAATGTTTCTTGAAGTATGTAGCACTGGTGAGTAGCATTTTGAATCTTTCCCACATTCACCTAGCTGCCAGTTGTTGACTTGCAAACCACAGTTTTCTCCAGCAATCTATTGAGCCATTTGTAGTTCTCAGCTTTCCCCTCCAAATCATTTTTGTCTGAGACACACAGCTTATATAGCTCTCATCTGTGAGTAACTATGGTTTTCAAATCTGGATTTGTGCTGAATATCTTTAAGGATATACTGTGGAATTTATTGACTTTTTTTTTTAGTCTTCTAGTCTCCTGAATGTCTAGGGGCTAAATATTACTGTAGTCTGCACAGGTCACCCTGGCCATTTGGGGCAATTATATCCTTTCTCTTTCAGAGAGGTAAAATATACAGGAGAATAACCATAGAGGGTTAGCTTGGGCTCCTGATATGTTCTTTTGTAAAAGTACCTGGCTGTGCAGTGCAGAAAAAAAAATGTATAAACCTTTTGAGTCGTAAAAAAAAAAGAACATTAATTCTGATCTGTGGAAAATCCCCTTTCTCTTTCTTGCCCCATGTGTTGTTTTAATACCGGGGAGCAGGCCACTGGCTAAAACTGCTGACCCATGTACATTAATGACCTTTATGTCAAATCTTTATGAAATAATCCACGTACAGTAAGTAGTGGGGGAGAGGGAGACAGTTTCCGATCATTAGAAATCACCATGACGAACCAAATAGTTCATCAATATCTGCTTGCGAATGACATGGCCCCAGTGCAGCCAGCTGTCGAGAAAGGTGAGCACATTGCTCTGCCTCTCCAGGCGGCCACCAGGATGCTCTGATGGATGCTGGTCATTGGGGGCGCAATTCTTCTTCTAGTTGATTTATGCTCAGATTTGCAGACTGAAAGGGTTCTTGGCATCACCATAAGTGGTTTTGGAAGAAAATGTCATAGCAGATTTGTTTAAAGCTATATGTCACTGAACTAACATTTGGCATGTTAATATCTCTCTGCTCCTCAGGAGGAGGTGGGAGTTGGATATTCTGTGACAGCCTAGAAATGAAATGACAGTGACAACATTAAGATGTTGACGCAAAAACACATCCATATTTGACTCTGTCACTTTCCAGTTTGCTTGCGTGATTTGGGTTGTTGCTTACAATGTTAAGTGAAGAATGATAAAATGCTCTCTCGTCTCAAGTAAAGCCCCACTTCAGTGAATGTGGTAGCATAAATGTAGCATTGTGGAAACTATTGAAAATACTATGTGACTCTGAAAGGGCCTTTAATATATACACTTTGATCATTTATCTGTATAACTATTGTATATCTATTATGATTGAGCACTTCTAGAACTAGAGTTGCAGTAGAAAGGTAGATTGTACAGTTGCATAACCTATCCTATATGGAGATGTAAGTTTGAATGAATGTTTCAGACTGATTTACTGGTTCAATTGACTGTATAGTATAGTATAGTATATTGAAAATAATGAATGCATTTCTCTCGTTTCCAAAGATCTATCCCATGTAGTTTTATGGCATTATGACATGAGCAGATTCTTGTATTTGCAGTGATCATTTGACTAAAGGGATGAAAAAATGTTCTAAAAGCTATAATTGGGAGGACACTATGGGGATTTTATACCTCCTGCCTATCAACCATTTAAAGTCTTTTGTGCTAATATCACTTTGGAAGTTAATTTTGAAAGGAAGAAATTGTGTTTTCATCCACTCCTAGCTGGCTAAGAACATAAGAAAGGCCATACTGGGTCAGACCAAAGGTCCATCCAGCCCAGTGTCCTGTCTGCCGACAGTGGCCAATGCCAGGTGCCCCTGAGGGAGTGAACCGAACAGATAATGATCTAGTGATCTCTCTCCTGCCATCTATCTCCACCCTCTGGCAAACAGAGACTAGGGACACCATTCCTTACCAATCCTGGCTAATAGCCATTAATGGACTTAACCTCCATGAATTTATCCAGTTCTCTTTTAAACCCTGTTAAAGTCCTAGCCTTCAGACTTCAGACTGGCTGATCCTTTAGAATGACTGGTGGAACAGGAAGGAGTCAGCAGGAAATAGGATGCAGAAAAACTTTGTCGCTATTTAGGCCTTAGAGGAAAACATAGATAATGTGACATCTTCCATTGGAATCAACATGTCAGCAGTTGCACACAATGGGGCCTGCATTCACCAGTCAGTATATCGTATGCACACAAGGCGAAATCCACCCTATGCAGGGGGCCAGCTTCAGTTCTGTGCACCACTTCAAGCCCACCTAAGCTCTATGGAATGGGCTTTGGGTAGTGCATAGGCCATGTATTGGCATGCTCTGTTGTGTACCCATTGCAGCACGATGAGATACCAGAGGTATGTTTACTGACTTATGTGCACATCCTAAAGTGTGTCATTGCACCTATAAAATGGTTCTTTTCAGTTTACATTTTTTTTAGCTATAAATCTGTATTAAGCCATGCACTCTGTTCCCCAAATCGGTCCCCTTTCTAACAGTACTCTTATTTATAATTGCTATTTGAAACTTTTCGTGGAGCCCACTTCTAATAAATATAGTTGTAGTGCAACTCTGTTTATAGTGGACTCAGGGGAAAGTCCCTAATTGCTTAGCTACTTTTCATTTGGCTGTCGGCCCTTAAGAGCTCTGTGTGCAGCAAGCTTTTCGTGAAGATTTCCCACCGAAGGGAGTGTGCTAGTAGAGACCCAATCACAGGGATTTTAACACCTGTTTTGTCTAGACCTGCTGTGATCAGGGGCTGGATGAAACAGTGGTAAAATGCCAGCATCCAGGTTATTCTGGTCCTTGTTCTGTGGAAGTGCACCTGGGCTAGTGCAGTGGTTGGACATTTTAACAAAGATCGCACACCGGCGTGTGGTAGACACAGTTTATTGAGAAACATCACTCCACTCTAGTGAGTGTGTGTGCATCCAGCAGTTATCAGTTCCCATGTAAATGTTCAGTACAGCTTTCTAATGGGATTGTCATCTCCCCCTCCTCCTCTGCTCTGGCTGAGCAGGAGAAAAGTTTGTTGGGCCCTGGATGGAGAAGTAGGGAGGAGTCTTGTAGAAGCTGCTTCCAAGAGAAAACTAGGGCTTTGTCGACACTAACGCTTTTGTCAGTCAAACTTTTGTCAGTCAGAGGTGTGAACCCCCCTTCCCTCCCCGTCCGGTATCAGTTTCACCAACAGAAGTGCCAGTGTGGACAGTGCTCTGTTGGCAGGAGACGCTCTCCCGCTGGCGTAGCTACTGCTGCTCGTTGGGGCGGTGTAATGATCCTGGCGGGAGAGCGGCTCCATGGGAAGCCTTACGGGGCACCGCTGCAGCGGTACAGTCTGTAGTGTAGACAAAGCCCAAGATATGGGTTTCCATAGAAAGCCACCCCACTTCCACTGCAGCTACCAGCCCCCACTCATGGGGCGGGGAGGGGGGTTGGCAGGCAGGCCCTCTCTCATTACAGTGCAACTCCACTTACAGTGACGCTTGTGTGTGGGAAACCGACCAACTACCCGCCCTGCTGCCACATGAGGGTTCCCCTGCGCATGAACAGGAGAGCCCACCGAACTCTCCTCTCCCCCACCCCTACCCAGGGACCTCAGGAGTAGTTTGAGCCACATCCCCTGCAGTCTGCACTCAGCCCAGCTTTGCCTCCAAGGGCTGCTGCTTCCCTGGGCGAGACTCCAGGAACGAGTGAATTCTTCTGGCTCAGCTCAGCCTGGGTCTCCCCTCTTGCTTGTTTGGGGCTTGTCTGAACCCAGTTCTGCCTCCTGTGATGCTCCTTGGGAGAGATGGTGTGTACACTATATGTGTGTTTTTGTAGACAGGCCGCCTCTTTCCAATTGTGTGTGAGAGACGCATGTTCCCATTTGTTCCCATCTGCTCTGCTCCATGCAGCAGAATGCAAGGGTTCTCTTAGTGCCTCCTTGGCCTCTCCAGCGTAACTGTCCAGTCACCGAATGGCAATGTGTCTCCAGAAAAGGCAAACACGAAGACACATCCACAAACTCCTCTTCTTAACTCAGCCTAACTAACCACGCACCACCATAGCAAGGCCCGTCTTGGCCTGAACACTTCTTTGGGATTCACTGTTTGGGCGTCCAGTACAAGGTGGCTTGTTGCACAATAATGAACCCTTCTAGGTCACTATAACAGGAATGGCATTGGCAGGAGTTGTCAGAACCATGCATCAGAGATTTTAGAGGAAGTCCCTTCCCTTCCCGGATCACAAATCTGTTTGTTTTGAGGATGCTGGGTGAAATCCTATCTAAATGACTCCCTTCCCCCTCATCCCCATTTGAGTTCAGGTGAGTTGCACAGGTGTAAATGGGAGCACCTTCTGGCCTAGTGTTGGCTGGTGTCTATTTTGAATTTGTTTCCCATCAGTTAAACAAAAATTACAGGAGGCAAAGATCACTGAAAACAAAGTTTGGCACTAAACTAGAGTAGCACATGCACATGTGATCCCAGAAATGGTCTATTCATCTTGTCCCTGCCTTGCCTCTTAAAATAACTGTTCAACTCTATGAGCATTCATGATCAGAATCAGAAAGTCCCTCATTCAAACCCTGCTGGCTGGACTTGTTACAGGAGGCCTGGACTGATGCAGCAAACATCCGCTGAAGCCGAGGTTTGTTGCAGCCCCAAAGCAGTAAACCAGGGAGTTCACCCACTGGGAGACAGGCAGCCAGGGGCCTACAGCCTTAGATTCGGGGGGCTGAATGAGACTCCATTGTCTAGTACGAATTTTCCTCCAGCTGTTCTGTTGGATGAGGAAGTGCAAGCCAACGGCAATCAGAAACCAGTGCACCCACAGCTATGGGTCAGTCTGACTGCTGATAGCTTTGTCTAGCTCCTGGGAGTTTAATGCATACATGTGAGACTTAGAGATGATGGGCCTGATTTTGAACTCAGTTACACCACTGTAAACCTGCTGTGAAACCAGTGATGATAAGTTGTGTGAGATCGGAGTCAGGGCCCTGGGTATAAAAGCTAGAGTGCAATCTCTTACCTGTGCTGGAGAGACACAACTGGAAGTTTTGATTCAGACATATGATACATGGGAGAGAATTTGTGAAATAGTGAATTTAGAGGTGAAAATAATGGATATTACGTTCTAAGAACCCATGTGAAGGAAAATTACATTGCATTTTCCTTAAATATTTAGTAAAGGTCAGAGTTCAAAGATAATGATTGCTATTCCATTGCTTTTAAAATATATTTAAAATTGGCCAATGAAAGGAAAAAGATTAGTGTATGGGTCTCTTACCTTTGGTGAGTTGAGGGCATTTGGTTACCATTCTGTTAGCACTCACATTTCTTCCTTATGTTCTATGTTGCAAAATGGTGGTGTCTTTAACTGATCCCGATATTTGGCTGCTCCCCGTGCAGCTGGGGCCCAATCCAGCTGTCACTGAACTAATTGGAAGTCTCTCCATCAACTTCAACGGGAGCTGTGTCTGGGTTTCAGTAACATGAAAACTTTTGCATAGAACCTCAAGCAGCTGCTGGAGAGTTTTGTTACTGTGTACAATTGTGAGCCCTTCATGAGACTCCCCTTCTGGAGTTTATATAGCAATAATGTGCCCGTCTCTCCGCCACTTTTCCCATTCCCCACATGATATACATGTTTTTTCAGCTTTTGAATGTAACCTTTCGCCTATGGCTGTGCAAATCAGTTTGTGGAGTTCTACTGATGTACCCAGCTCTCTCCCTATGGGGAGAAAAGTTCAATGTTATTGCATTGACAGGCCTTTGGAAATTGGCTTTAAACCCTTAAACCATGGCTGGTGTTGGGATTTACACACAATTGAATAGAAGATGGGGGAGCTGGAGTTTTGACTCAAACTCTGACACAGAGGTCGCATCCCTCTTCAAACATCCTGCTCACTCTTACGTGAGGGTTTCAAGGGACACCACCCCGGAGATTAATCCTCAACTTTGAGATGTCATAAAAATGACCCAGGTTAGCGTAGGAGAGGGGGACTGTTGGTGAGTGGGGAGAACTACACACATGCATCTGTATAAATAAGTTAATGCATGTGTACACACACATGGAATCCTGCCATTGTTTCTTGTAACCAATTATTTCCCTCAAAACCACACACTAGTTTGTTATCAGAGTTCCTAGCACAGCCTGGGTTCCTGGCATTGATTTTCCTTAAAGAAAAAAGCTCCAAGCAATGATTGGGAAAACACCTACAGAATCACAGGTCTACAAAGCATAGAGAGAGTAATCATAGCTTATGTCCTTTTATATTTGTGTATATCTGTTAGGAATATGGAGGAGGTGGGCAAATTACCTTTCTCCCAGCAGGAAGGAGAAAAAGTAAATACAATTGTCAGCATTAATGAAAGCAACAAAATCTAACCATTTACTTGACAATGCCATGTAAAAGATCAAATGTGTAGGACCCAATTCTGTATTGTGCTGAGTGTCCTTAACTCCCACTGATTTCCATGGGAGTTGAGGGCATGCAGCTTCTTGCAAAACTCAAACCTTTCCAGAGGAGGAGCGTATGTATCCAACTTCCCACATGTTTAAGTCATTGTGTGGCCTCCTCACCACTGCACTGAACAAAGCAGATAGCAGTAGCTGAGGATTTCATTTCAGCAGGCAGGCAATAGATTTGGGGGAGGAACAATCTTTCCTTTTCCCATCCCATTTCAACTGAAAATTACAGTTGGATCAATCCCATGCGGAGAGCTCCAAACTCTTCACCCCCAAATTTCCAAAAATGACCACTGCTGCTCTCGAGTGCCAATGTCAGACAGCTCAGGTGCACAAGTTGGCTACCGAAGATCTGAAGCACCCAAAATTAGTGGAGAGTTTTGAAGTGTGGGTCTTGCCTCTGTGGGGGATTCAAGCTGCGTTTCAAAGGACAGATCCTGGGCTCTGAGCCAGCAGGGCAGATCTGCCAAAAGGCTGAAAGAAGAATCTTTCTGAGCACCCCCCACAACCTTAAATGCCGTTTGTGATTGGTTACACCGACCTCCTTCCAGGTGGGCTAGATCTACCGTATCCACTGTTCACAGGTTTCTTTGGGACTGTTTGCTGCTTTGTGTATGAGAACCATGTTTCAAATACATGAAAGTTTATAGGTTTTAAGATTGATTTAATAAAAACAGACATTTTGGCGAAAGCAAGAGAAAAGCTTTTTTCTTTTCATACAGTCTCTCTCTGCCTGGTTACTAACACGATAACCATGTAACACTACGTGACAAATCTGCTCTTTGGTGCCCAGCGAGGGTTTAAAGACTTTTAACGTTTCTAAAATTGCAGCAGGCAAAGAAGTGCTGCAGCAGAAAAGCAGGGCTCGTACAGAGGGGAAGACAAGCCCGAGTGCTGGGCCCCAGGGGCCGAGCTGTTGTGTGACAGCATTAAACGATCTATAGAAAAGCATTGGTCCTTTTACCAACCACATGGCCATGTGAAGGGCTAAGCGGTGACAGCCCTTGTGGTTCTCCTGGAGAGACGGATGCACTTCTCAGCTGCACAGCAGCTCCATGCACAGGTGGGTGATTCTCTTCAGAACCACAGTACCTAGCTGCATCCTCCTGCCACCTTTTGACCTTTCAGCCAAAGGAGACTTTTCACTGTCTTTGTCCCTAGGTCCAAGGTGATTGCAGTGACAATACAAGGGGGTCCCTTTATAGAAACCCCCAGAGCCCTTTTGTTTTAATTCCCCTCCTCTCCACCACTATGTCTCTAGTGTAGACTTGTCTTTCCTAAACCAACAATTCACACTCCACCCACTTGGTGGTGCTGTGTGACCACCATCCCCAGTCCCCGATAGCCTCAGAGCCAGCAACAAGAGCTAGGAATGAAACCAGTTCCCACTCCTGCAACTCAGGGAAAGAGGGGCCAGGACTAAGAATCACGCCCACAGCTCCCTTGGGTCAGTGGGCAGCATTAACCACTAGGCAAACAGTGTTGCCGGCTGGCTTGCGCGTGTGTCCATGCCGTGTGCTGTCCCGCTCTGCACAGCTAGTTGGCCCAGCAGACGTGGACAGCGCTGCCTAGTGTGGGGAAGTGCTGGAGGCTGGAAAATTATTGCCCCCGTAGCGCTGCTTAGGCTGCTCAGTGCTTCTGTCCTTGCAGCTTCAGCGTGATGAGCAGAGAGCCTGCTGACCTGCCGCTCTTCAGCGTTACTCAGGAAGAAAGACCCCAGCCACAGCTCAGCAACAAAGGCACTTGGCCAGGTTCACTGCCCCTAGGCACAGTCTCAGCGCCCTGGCTCTGTTGTTACAGGTACACTGACACATGAGTGCCCGGATTAGGGTGACCATACATCCTGCTGTGGCCGGGACAGTCCCTTTTTTAAGCCTTGTCCCAGCTGTTCCAACTTTTATGGCAAAAATGGGCATTTGTCAGTTAGCAAGAGTAAATGGGATAAATGACCACTGGTGTCAAAAAAGCGGGGTGCGGAGGAATGTGTGCAGGGGACACTGGCGACCCCAGTCTCGCACAGCGGGGCAGGCAGGGCTCGGGTGAGCCCTGTGCTGTGTCTCGTTTTCCCTTTGGGAAATATTGTCACCTTAGCCTAGTAGCAAGGAATGGCTCAGCTGGCAGCGGGAGTTTCTACCACCCCCTAGGCCACACAACGAATTAAGGCGAAAACCGCTAGCATACACATAGACACCACCAGACACATTTCCTGACATCTGTCTGTTACCGCCCCTTGTTCCTGGTATCTTGGACAAACCATCCCTATTAACTGTTTGGTCAAACCATCCCATCCTGTGCTACAATGGGATGTATCGCTAGCTGGAATATGCTTCCGTAAATATCTAGTGCCTAGGACACTAATAACAGCTTTCCCAAGTTCATGTACTGGGCCGTGAATCTGCTTTAAGCCATGGCCTGACTTTGGGGCCTCAGCTCCTGCACCAGGTTCCATGCTCCAGGCTCTACTCCAAACACAAGCTCCTTTCTCTCCATTTTCAAGGTTCTTTTGCTTTATAGTAATTTTAACTGGCCTCCCTGATGGTTATTTACCATGCCCGAGGCAGCATGCTAGAGCAGAGGTTTTCAACCTTTTTTCATTTGCAGACCCCTATAAATATTTCACATGGAGGTGCAGACCCCTTTGGAAATCTTAGACATAGTCTGCGAACCCCCAGGGGTCCACAGGTTGAAAACCACTGTTCTAGAATAATACAGCACACAGCTGCTGCACCACAGCCGAGTTGTCGGCTTTCTGGGCATACTGGTGAGCTCGTCTGTCTTCCTGGGTTATTGCGAAAGGTGATGGGTCACTGCAAAATTTGGGAGGGGACAGCTGAAGTTTTAATGTCTGGTGTGTTAGCTCCAAGGTGATTGTGGGAAGTTTAGTTGGTGAAGGCACAGGAAACTGGAATATCTGAAATTCTGTTGCAGAGTTTAATTTTTGCCCTTGTTAGATGGTGTGAGGTGCCTCGCCTTCAGCAGCAACACCGGCCTATAGTGAAATATATTGATCAGCAGCACTTCCACTCTGCACAAACACGACTGCCACAACAGAGAAAGGAAAACAGGGACTCTGCAAGGCAGGTTAAGACCACTCCCAGCTCTAAGGGGTTGGGCCCATTCTCTGCTGCCCTCAGCCCCTTTGTGTTCTGTCCATAGAGAAATACCTCTGATGTGGGGCATATCTGTCCTGTAGCACCTTGTACTTAGGGAGGCATTGCAAATACTCCCTGCCTCTGTTTCCGTTCTCAGGAAGCCACTAACTTCAGCCACTCTTGCCTCAATCATATGAAGAGTATTAGGGCCTGTTGGTCACACAGCCTCAGACAAAAGGCGCCAAATAAACAAAACTTGCTGCTGCAGCCTGCCCTCTCAGCATTGTTCCCAGTCCCTTCAGGGTTCTCTTTGTCTTTTTGTCTCTCCTTAGGGCAGGAGTCCCCAGCCTTCCTGCTACAGCTGGGTAACTCAAGCAATTATTATCCCTCTTCTTACCAGAAGACCCCTGTCACGGAGTGTGGGGGAGTCCAGGCCCTGCACCCCTCTTCCTGGGATTCACTGAGACTCTCAGCCAGCCAGTAAAACAGAAGGTTTATTGGACAACAGGAACACAGTCCAAAACAGAGCTTGTGGGTACACCCAGGACCCCTCAGGCAAGTCCTTCTGGGGGAGCAGGGAGCTTAGACCCCAGCCCTGGGGTTCCCTGTGTTCCTCCACCCAGCCCCAACCTGAAACTAAACCCACCCAGCAGGTTCCCTGCTGCAGCCTCCGTCCACATTCCTGGGCAGAGGTGTTACCTCCCCCTCCCCCTCCTGGCTCAGGTGACAGGCTCTCAGGTCTCCCGTCCCCAGGGCACATTCCCAGGTCAACACTCCCCCCTCCCTGCTGCGTCACATCGTCACATCTCTCCCCCCTTCGAGACTGAACTGAGCGGGGTCACTGTGACCAGTGACCTGGGGAAGTTCGGGGCCCCCTCTCCGGGACAGCGCATCCGCTATCAGGTTGGCATTTCCCTTCACATGGACCACGTCCATGTCGTAATCCTGCAGGAGCAGGCTCCACCTCAGGAGCTTGGCGTTGGCTCCTTTCATCTGGTGCAGCCAGGTCAGGGGAGAGTGGTCGGTGTACACGGTGAAGTGTCGCCCGAAGAGATAGGGCTCTAGTTTCTTGAGGGCCCACACCATGGCCAGGCACTCCTTCTCGATGGCCGCGTAGTGTTGCTCCCGGGGTAGCAACTTCTTGCTCAGGTACACGATGGGGTGTCTCTCCCCCTTTTCATCCTCCTGCATTAACACCGCCCCCAGTCCCGTGTCGGAGGCGTCGGTGAACACCATAAAGGGCTTGTCAAAGTCTGGGTTTGCCAGAACTGGGCCACTGACCAGAGCCTCCTTCAGCGCCCGGAAAGCCTCCTGGCACTGCTCGGTCCAGACCACCTTGTCTGGCTTCCCCTTCTTGCATAGCTCAGTGATGGGGGTGGCTATGGCGCTAAAGTGGGGCACAAATCTTCGGTAGTATCCTGCCATCCCAATAAAGGCTTGGACCTGCTTTTTGGTGTGGGGAGCGGGCCAGTCTCTGATCACCTCCACCTTGGCCGGTTCCGGCTTTAGGCGGCCGCTCCCCACCCGATGGCCCAGGTAAGATACTTCAGCCATCCCCACCTTGCACTTCTCCGCTTTGACAGTCAGCCCAGCCCCCTGGAGTCGGTCCAGCACTTGTCTAACCTGGGACACGTGGTCCTCCCAGGTCTGGCTAAAGACACAGATGTCGTCAATATACGCCACGGCAAAACTCTCCATCCCCCTCAGGAGCTGGTCCACCAGGCGCTGGAAGGTGGCCGGCGCTCCCTTGAGGCCGAAAGGCAGGGTCAGAAACTCATAGAGCCCCAGAGGGGTGATAAAGGCCAATTTCAGCCGGGCATCTGCATCCAGCGGCACTTGCCAGTAGCCCTTTGTAAGGTCCATGGTGGTAAGGTACCGAGCTCCTCCCAGCTTGTCTAGGAGCTCGTCCGGCCTGGGCATGGGGTAGGCATCCGATACAGTGATGGCATTGAGCTTCCGATAGTCCACACAGAACCGGACTGACCCATCCTTTTTGGGGACCAGCACCACCGGCGAGGCCCAAGGGCTGGCCGATGGCTGGATCACCCCCAAAGCCAGCATGTCCCGGACCTCTCTTTCCAGGTCCTGAGCAGTTTTCCCTGTGACTCGGAAGGGGGACCATCTTATCGGCGGGTGCGACCCTGTCTGCACCCGGTGGACAGTCAGATTAGTGCGTCCAGGCTGGTTGGAAAACAGCTGTCGGTACGGATGCAGCACCCCCCTGACCTCAGCTTGCTGGGCAGGGGTGAGCTGATCCGAGAGGGGAATTGTTTCCAGGGGGGAACCAGCTCTGGTCCCAGGGAACAGATCTACTAAAGGGTCATCTCCCTGCTCCTCCCACTGACCACACACAGCTAACACCACATTCCCCCTGGCATAATATGGCTTCATCATATTCACATGGTACACCCGGCGGTGGTGGGCCCGGTTCGACAGCTCCACCACATAGTTTACCTCATTGAGCTGCTTGACGACCTTGAACGGGCCCTCCCAGGTGGCCTGTAGTTTGTTCTTTCTCACGGGGATGAGAACCATCACCTGATCCCCGGTGGCGTAGGCACGGGCCCGCGCCGTGCGGTCATACCAGACCTTCTGCTTCCTCTGGGCTCTGGCCAGATTCTCCCTGGCCAGGCCCATGAGTTCAGCCAGTCTCTCTCGGAAGGTCAGGACATACTCCACCACTGACTCTCCATCGGGAGTGGCCTTCCCCTCCCACTCGTCTCTCATCAGGTCCAGGGGGCCCCTCACCCTCCTTCCATATAACAGTTCAAAAGGCGAAAATCCGGTAGACTCCTGGGGCACCTCCCTGTACGCGAACAGCAGGTGAGGTAAGTACTTGTCCCAATCCTGCGGGTGCTGGTTCATAAAGGTTTTCAGCATCATCTTTAGCGTCCCGTTAAACCTCTCCACCAGCCCATTGGACTGGGGGTGATACGCTGAGGCCCAGTCGTGCCGGACCCCACATTTCTCCCACAAGCACCGGAGCAGGGCCGACATGAAGTTGGAGCCTTGGTCTGTCAAGACTTCCCTGGGGAACCCCACTCGGCTGAAAATGGTCAGGAGCGCATCTGCCACGGTGTCTGCTTCAATGGAAGCTAAGGGCACTGCCTCGGGGTAGCGGGTGGCGAAATCTACCACCACCAGAATGTATTTCTTCCCCGACCGGGTCGTCTTGCTGAGAGGCCCCACGATGTCCATGGCCACCTTCTGGAAAGGCTCCTCTATGATGGGCAAAGGTCTCAATGCCGCTTTCCCCTTGTCCCGGGCCTTCCCCACCCTCTGACAGGGGTCACAGGATCGGCAATACTGCCGGACCGTGGTAAAGACCCCGGGCCAGTAAAAGTTCTGTAGCAACCTCTGCCGGGTGCGCCGGATTCCCTGGTGCCCTGCGAGGGGGATGTCATGGGCCAGGGACAGGAGCTTGCGGCGGTACTTCTGGGGGACCACCAGCTGCCTCCTGATCCCACAGGACTCCCCTTCCCCTGGGGGAGCCCATTCTCGGTACAGGAACCCCTTCTCCCACAGGAACCTCTCCTGGCAGCCTCTCCTCATGGTCCGTCCCTCACTGAGGTCGGCCAGGTCCCTGAGCTTCTGCAAGGAGGGATCTTTCCTCAACTCGGCCTGGAACTCAGCGGCTGGGGAAGGGATGGGGCCCGGTTCCCCCTTCGTGGCCAGGTCTGAGGCCTCAGCCTCTCTGAGCGGTGCCCCTCGGCGCTCCCTCCCCACCCGAGTAGGGTCTCGCGCCTCCAGTGTGGTACCCTCCCCAGGGTCAGGTTGCAGTGCCCCTCGCCGGCTCTGGCTACGGGTCACAACCAGGGCGGTCTGGGGGTTGCTTGGCCAGTCCTCTAGATCTCCCCCCATCAAAACTTCAGTGGGCAAATGGTGGTGTACCCCCACATCCTTGGGGCCCTCCTTGGCCCCCCATTTCAGGTGTACCCTTGCCACGGGCACCTTAAATGGGGTCCCGCCCACCCCCGTCAGGGTCAGGTAGGTGTTGGGCACCACCCGATCTGGGGCCACCACCTCGGGCCGGGCCAGCGTCACCTCCGCGCCCGTATCCCAGTATCCATTGACCTTCCTCCCATCCACCTCCAGGGGAACAAGGCACTCTCTCCGGAGGGACAGCCCCGCACCCACCCTGTAAACCGAGCACCCTGAGTCCGGAGCATCCGGCCCTCTGGCGGGGCTGGCTGGGGGTACTCTTCCCTCCTGAGCAGGTGGCAAACTGGTAGCCCCCCTTTCCTGGGTCGCCTGCCCCTCGTCCAGCTGAGTCCCTACCCAGTTAACCCTGGGTAGGTTGGGTCTGCTCAGTTTGTCCCTGAGCCTGGGGCACTGGGCCCGTACGTGGCCTCTCTGGCCACAGTGATAGCAGCTCAGGTCACGTTGGTCCCCTCGAGCGGGTCGGAGGGGCCCGACACCAGGCGTTCCCCTTTGGAGGGGGTTCTCCCTATTTCCCCGCTGGGAGGCCCCATGGTGACTCTCTCTCTGCATCGGGGGGGGGCCTGTTCTTTTGGGACTCCTCCCGGCTACCCCCTGACCGACTGTTCACAAACTCGTCGGCCAGCTGCCCTGCGTGCTGGGGGTTCGCGAGCTTTTTGTCCACCAGCCACAGCCTCAGGTCGGAAGGGCACTGTTCATACAGGTGCTCCAGTACGAACAGGTCAAGCAGGTCCTCTTTAGTTTGGGCCCCCGCTGTCCACTTGCGGGCATATCCCTGCATCCTGTTGACCAGTTGTAGGTAGGTGACCTCAGGCGTTTTACGCTGACCCCGGAACCTTCTCCGGTACATCTCGGGGGTCAGCCCAAACTCACGGAGCAGGGCCTGTTTGAACAGTTCATAGTCCCCTGCCTCTGCCCCTGTCATCCGGCTGTAGACCTCCACGGCTTTGGGGTCCAGTAAGGGGGTGAGGAACTGGAGCCTGTCTGCAGGGTCAACCCTGTGCAGCTCGCAGGCATTCTCAAAGGCCGTCAGGAAGCTGTCTATGTCCTCCCCCTCCTTCCGCTGGGCCAGGAAGCACTTATCAAAGCTCCTTGCAGTCTTGGGTCCCCCCTCACTCACCGCAGCCGGGGCCCCACTGCTCCTCAGCCTGGCCAGCTCCAGTTCATGCTGTCTTTGTTTCTCCTTCTCCTGCTGCTCATGTTGACGTTCCCTCTCCTTCTCCTGACGCTCCCTCTCCTTCTCCTCCTGCTCATGTCGACGTTGTTTCTCCTTCTCCTCCTGCTCATGTTGACGTTGTTTCTCCTCATGTTGACGTTGTTTTTCATGATCCTCCAGCTCCCTCATTTTCCTCTCCCTCTCCCATTCCAGCCGCATCCGCTCCAGGGATGGGGAGCTCCGCTGGGAGGATCCCCTGCTGGCTGCTGGGGTCAGGGTGCCCTCGGTATTCGCTGGGCTTCCCACAACCCCTCCCCCAGGCATAGGTAGGAAGGGTCTCGGGGTGTCCTAGGCAGCAGTCTGACCCCTCCCAGCCCGCTCAGGCCCCAGGGCCCACACTGTGTCCACCGGGCGGCTTCCCTCCGGGACAGGGATCGGGTCATCCAAGCGATCCCTCTCCTCCAGCTGGGCAATCAGCTGTTCCTTGGTGGACCTCCCGATGCGCAGCCCCCTCTGCCTGCACAGCTCCACCAGGTCGCTCTTAAGGCGTTTAGCGTACATCTCCCTGCTGGCCACTCGCAGGCCGGGCAGCTGTCCACGGTTTCCAGGAAAAGCCCCTAGTGTGCCAGTCCTTCTTGAGGTCACCACCTCTTTGCCAGGGTCGAGCTGCAGACTCCTCCGCCCCTGGGACCGCTCGCTGCAATCCCCCGGGGGACCCTGTTACTGCAAAAGTCCTTCTCTCTGGTCACACACTCCCAGGGGTTAACCGCCCCCTGAAACCGTCTCTCTCTGAATCTTCAGCACACCTGGTCCCCGTCAATCCCCCTTCGTTTTACTGTTCCCCAGTCACTTACTGCAGGAAGCGCCGTTCACGGGGTGCAGTAGATCCCACTGCTACCACCAGTTGTCACGGAGTGTGGGGGAGTCCAGGCCCTGCACCCCTCTTCCTGGGATTCACTGAGACTCTCAGCCAGCCAGTAAAACAGAAGGTTTATTGGACAACAGGAACACAGTCCAAAACAGAGCTTGTGGGTACACCCAGGACCCCTCAGGCAAGTCCTTCTGGGGGAGCAGGGAGCTTAGACCCCAGCCCTGGGGTTCCCTGTGTTCCTCCACCCAGCCCCAACCTGAAACTAAACCCACCCAGCAGGTTCCCTGCTGCAGCCTCCGTCCACATTCCTGGGCAGAGGTGTTACCTCCCCCTCCCCCTCCTGGCTCAGGTGACAGGCTCTCAGGTCTCCCGTCCCCAGGGCACATTCCCAGGTCAACACTCCCCCCTCCCTGCTGCGTCACATCGTCACAACCCCAGAACACCTCCTTGAGCTGGGTTGTAATTTATCTCCCTCAGCTGGCTCCACTTGGCCCTCAGAGGGTTCCCTGGCTACACCCTGCTAACTCAGGGCCCTGCAGGAGCCTTCTTACTCCTTTCATGCATGTAGGCATCTGCTCTGCTATGAAAAAAGGAGGTAGCATTTATGCTGGCCCCTTCTCCCAGCTCATTCCTTATTGGCTGAGTGAGACAGGAGCCCTCCCCATCCTATCTGCAGGGCTCCAGGTCTTGCGCTCTTAAAGATGCAGTAACTTCTTTCAGGGACCTCTTTCCTCTCTCCCCATAGCTCCTCACGCTTTGTGTATCAGCCCCCAAATGGTTAAAGGGCCATGCCACGTGCTGGGGAGGACTGACCAGCAGGCAGTACTGCCTGTAAGAGGCAGACTGCCCTGTCACAACCCTACTGTCACCCATCTAATATTGGACATGGGTGGAGCCCTCTCCTGTGCTAGCTGGTCTCAGCTGCTGGAAAAGCCTCTGTGGGAGAATCAGCAACTGGCTGTAACTTTTGCTGGGGTTCAGCCCCCAATAAAATGAGTTGCGTAGTTGACACACCCTTTTCTCTCTCCTCTTGGCTGAATCTGTAACTGGGCCTTTGTCACAGAATCATAGAATACCAGGGATGGAAGAGACCTCAGGAGGTCAGCTAGTCCCAACCCCTGCTCAGAGCAGGACCAATCCCCAGCTAAATCATCCCAGCCAGGGCTTTGTGTTTGCTCCTGGGTAACAGACACAAAGTAGTTTACATCCAGTCTAGCCAGCATATTGTGATTAACTATTTAAGGTAACGGCACATCGATTAAAACAATGGGCCATGGGAAAAGGTTATTAGAATAATAGAATATTAGGGTTGGAAGGGACCTCAGGAGGTCATCTAGTCCAATCCCTGCTCAAAGCAGGACCAATCCCCAAGTAAATCATCCCAGCCAGGGCTTTCTCAAGCCTGACCTTAAAAACCTCAAAGGAAGGAGATGCCACCACCTCCCTAGGTAACGCATTCCAGTGCTTCACCACCCTCCTAGTGAAAAAGTTTTTCCGAACATCCAACCTAAAGCTCCCCTACTGCAACTTGAGACCATTACTCCTTGTTCTGTCATCAGCTCCCACTGAGAACAGTCTAGATCCATCCTCTTGAGCAGCGGGGGACAGCAGAGCAGCAAACAGCAGGAGTTTGCCTGGGGTGAGCCCACTGAGGCTTACACCCTAACGGCCTCTCTGAGTAATTACTGCATCTCCTGAGGAAGCTCATAGTAGGAAGGTAATATAGATGGGGAGTGTTCAGCTGTTGTGACCTGCACTGGATGTGCCATGTGCCATGTTTGTCTTTCTTCCACAGGACAGAAGCGACTTTGTCTGTACAAAGTGCAAGCTGGTCGCCATATTGGAAGAGAAGGTTCAAGGTCTGGAGCAACAGGTATCGATCCTGCGTTGCATAAGAGAAACTGAAGATTTCCTGGACAGACGTCAGGATATGCTTCTACGGGCACAAGGTTCTGAAGATTCAGAGCAGGCTGCGCAGCGGGGACAGGAGGACAGTGAAGAAATTTGGCAACATGTCCACGTACCAGCAATGCAGATACAGGTAAGTAACCGTTTTCATGTTCTCTCCACAGGTACCATTGCAGGGAGTGGCCCAGATGTTACGTCTGGGGGAAGGGAGCAGAAGGAGACTCCGCCAGTTGAAAGGCATGAGATGCACTGCCCTAAGGTTGGGGGTTCCACGACCACCACTCCCAAGAGAAGGAGGCAGGTGGTGGTGGTCGGGGACTCTCTCCTCAGGGGGACCGAATCATCTATGTGCCGCCCTGACCGGGAAAACAGAGAAGTCTGCTGCTTGACAGGGGCTAGAATTCGCGATGTGACGGAGAGTCTGCCAAGACTCATCAAGCCCTCGGGCCGCTACCCCTTCCTGCTTTTCCACTTGGGCACCAATGATACTGCCAAGAATGACCTTGAGCAGATCACTGCAGACTACGTGGCTCTGGGAAGGAGGATAAAGGAGTATGAGGCGCAAGTGGTGTTCTTGTCCATCCTCCCCGTGGAAGGAAAAGGCCAGGGTAGGGATCGTCAAATCGTGGAAGTCAATGAATGGCTACGCAGGTGGTGTCGGAGAGAAGGCTTTGGATTCTTCGACCATGGGATGGTGTTCCAAGAAGGAGTGCTAGGCAGAGACGAGCTCCACCTAATGAAGAGAGGGAAGAGCATCTTCGCGAGCAGGCTGGCTAACCTAGTGAGGAGGGCTTTAAACTAGATTCACTGGGGCAAGGAGACCAAAGCCCTGAGGTAGGTGGGGAAGCGGGATACCGGGAGGAAGCATGAGCAGGAGCGTGTGAGAGGGGAGGGCTCTTGCCTCATACTGAGAAAGAGGGGCGATCAGCGGGTTATCTCAAGTGCCTATATACAAATGCACAAAGCCTGGGAAACAAGCAGGGAGAACTGGAGGTCCTGGCAAAGTCAGGGAATTATGATGTGATTGGAATAACAGAGACTTGGTGGGATAACTCACATGACTGGAATATGGATTCACCAAGGACAAGTCATGCCTGACTAACCTAATTGCCTTCTATGACGAGATAACTGGCTCTGTGGATGAGGGGAAAGCAGTGGTCGTGTTATTCCTTGACTTAAGCAAAGCTTTTCACCGGTCTCCCACAGTATTCTTGCCAGCAAGTTAAAGAAGTCTGGGCTGGATGAATGGACTATAAGGTGGATAGAAAGCTGGCTAGATCGTCAGGCTCAATGGATAGTGATCAATGGCTCCAAGTCTAGTTTGCAGCCAGTATCAAGCGGAGTGCCCCAACGGTTGGTCCTGGGGCCAGTTTTGTTCAATATCTTCATTAATGATCTGGAGGATGGCGTGGATTGCACCCTCAGCAAGTTTGCAGATGACACTAAACTGGGAGGAGAGGTAGATACGCTGGCAGGTAGGGATAGGATACAGAGGCACCTAGACAAATTAGAGGATTGGGCCAAAAGAAATCGATGAAGTTCAACACGGACAAGTGTAGAGTCCTGCATTTAGTATGGAAAAATCCCATGCACTGCTACAGACTAGGGACCGAGCGGCTAGGCAGCAGTTCAGCAGAAAAGGACCTAGGGGTTACAATGGACGAGAAGCTGGATATGAGTCAACAGTGTGCCCTTCTTGCCAACGGCTCCAGAATCATAGAATCATAGAATATCAGGGTTGGAAGGGACCTCAGGAGGTCATCTAGTCCAACCCCCTGCTCAAAGCTGGACCAATCCCCAACTAAATCATCCCACCCAGGGCTTTCTCAAGCCTGACCTTAAAAACTTCTAAGGAAGGAGATTCCACCACCTCCCTAGGTAATGCATTCCAGTGTTTCACCACCATCCTAGTGAGAAAGTTTTTCCTAATATCCAACCTAAACCTCCCCCACTGCACTTGAGACCATTACTCCTTGTTCTGTCATCAGCTACCACTGAGAACAGTCTAGAGCCATCCTCTTTGGAACCCCCTTCAAGTAGTTGAAAGCAGCTATCAAATTCCCCCCTCATTCTTCTCTTCCGCAGACTAAACAATCCCAGTTCCCCCAGCCTCTCCTTATAAGTCATGTGTTCCAGTCCCCTAATCATTTTTGTTGCCCTCCGCTGGACGTTTTCCAATTTTTCCACATCCTTCTTGTAGGGTGGGGCCCAAAACTGGACACAGTACTCCAGATGAGGCCTCACCAATATCAAATAGAGGGGAACGATCACATCCCTCGATCTGCTGGCAATGCCCCTACTTATACATTCCAAAATGCCATTGGCCTTCTTGGCAACAAGGGCACACTGTTGACGCATATCCAGCTTCTCGTCCACTGTAACCCCTAGGTCCTTTTCTGCAGAACTGCTGCCTAGCCACTCTGTCCCTAGTCTGTAGCAGTCCATGGGATTCTTCCGTCCTAAGTGCAGGACTCTGCCCTTGTCCTTGTTGAACCTCATCAGATTTCTTTTGGCCCAATCCTCTAATTTGTCTAGGTCCCTCTGTATCCTATCCCTACCCTCCAGCATATCTACCTCTCCTCCCAGTTTAGTGTCATCTGCAAACTTGCTGAGGGTGCAATCCACACCATCCTCCAGATCATTAATGAAGATATTGAACAAAACTGGCCCAAGGACCGACCCTTGGGGCACTCCGCTTGATACAGCTGCCAACTAGACATGGAGCCATTGATTTGGATTTTATTTTAACAAATAGGGTTGAGAATTTGAAGGTGGAAGGCAGCTTGAATGAAAGTGATCATGAAATGATAGATTTCATGATTTTAAGGAAGGGTAGGAGGTAAAACAACAGAGTAAAGATAATGGCTTAACCAGGAGATCTTCAATGAGCTGAAACTCAAAAAAGAGTCCTGCAAAAATTGGAAAGTAGGTCAAATTACAAAGGATGAATATAAAAAAGCAACATAAGCATATAGGGATAAAATTAGAAAGGCTAAGGCACAAAATAAGAATAAACATAAAGGGTAACAAAACACATATTACAAATACATTAGAAGCAAAAGGAAGACCAAGAACAGGGTACGCCCATTACTCAATGAAGACAATAACAGAAAATGTGGATATGGGAGAAGTGCTAAATGCCTTTTTTGTTTCAATTTCACCAAAAAGGTGAATAGCGATGGGACGTCTAACATAGTGAATGCCAGTGAAAATGAGGTAGGATCCTAGGATAAAATAGGGAAAGAACAAGTTAAAAATTACTTAGATAAGTTAGATGTCTTCAAGTCAGCAAGGCCTGATGAAATACACCTGAGAATACTCAAGGAGCTGACCGAGGAGATATCTCTATTAGCAATTATCTTCGAAAAGTCATGGAAGATAGGAGAGACTGGAAAAAGGCAAATATAGTGCCCATCTAGAAAAAAGGAAATAAGGACAACCTGGGGAATTACAGACTGGTTAACTTAACTTCAGTGACCGGAAATATAATGGAGCAAATAATCAAGCAATCAATTTGCAAACACCTAAAACATAATAAGATGCTAAGTAACAGTCAGCATGGATTTTTCAAGAACAAATCATGTCAAACTAACCTAATAGCTTTATTTGACAGGGCAACAAGCCTTGTGGATGGGGGGAAGCAGTAGATGTGACTTTAATAAGGCTTTTGATACTGTCTCGCATGACCTTCTCATAAACAAACTAGGGAAATACAACCTAGATGGAGCTACTATAAAGTGGGTGCAAAACTGGTTGGAAAACTATTCCCAGAGAGTAGTTATCAGTGGTTCACAGTCAAGCTGGAAGGACATAACAAGTGGAGTTCCGCAGAGATTGGTCCTGGGTCCGATTCTGTTCGATATCTTCATAAATGATTTAGATAATGGCACAGAGCATACACTTATAAAGTTTGCGGATGATACCAAGCTGGGAGGGGTTGTAACTGCTTTGGAGGATAGGACTAAAATTCAAAATGATCTAGACAAACTGGAGAAATGATCTGAAGTCAACTGGATGAAATTCAATAAGGGCAAATGCATAGTACTCTACTTAGGAAGGAACAATCAGCTCCACACATACAAAATGGGAAATGACTGCTTAGGAAGGGCTACTGCTGAAAGGGATCTGGGGGTCATAGTGGATCACAAGCTAAATGTGAGTCAACAGTGTACCACTGTTGCAAAAAAGGCAATCATTATTCTGGGATGTATTAGCAGGAGTGTTGTAAGCAAGAAACAAGAAGTAATTTTCCACTCTCCTCCATACAGTTCTCAGAACCATATTTCAGGAAAGATGTCCAGAGAACTAGAGAAAGTCCAGAGAAGAGCAAAAAAATTATTACAGGTCTAGAATACATGACCTATGAGGAAAGATTGAAAAATATGAGTTTGTTTAATCTGGAGAAGAGAAGATTGAGAGGGGACATGATAACAGTTTTCTAGTACGTAAAAAGTTACAAGGCAGAAGGTGAGAAAATTGTTCTCAAACTCTGAGGCTAGAATAAGAAGCAATGGGCTTGAATTGCAGCAAGGACCATTTAAGTTGGAGATTAGGAAAAACTTCCTGTCGGGGTGGTTAAGCACTGGAATAAATTGCCTAGAGAGGTTGTGGTTGGAGGTTTTTAAGAGCAGGTTAGACAAACACCTGTCAGGAGCAGAATACGGAATATGTAAGCAGCAGAATATGGACCCTGGACTTCAGGAAAGCAGACTTCGACTCCCTCAGGGAACTGATGGGTAGGATCCCCTGGGGGAATAACATGAAGGGGAAAGGAGTCCAGGAGAGCTGGCTGTATTTCAAGGAATCCCTATTGAGGTTACAGGGACAAACCATCCCGATGTGTAGAAAGAATAGTAAGTATGGCAGGCGACCAGCTTGGCTTAACAGTGAAATCCTTGCTGATCTTAAACACAAAAAAGAAGCTTACAAGAAGTGGAAGATTGGACAAATGACCAGGGAAGAGTATAAAAATATTGCTCGGGCATGTAGGAATGAAATCAGGAGGGCCAAATCACACCTGGAGCTGCAGCTACCAAGAGATGTTAAGAGTAACAAGAAGGGTTTCTTCAGGTATGTTGACAACAAGAAGAAAGACAAGGAAAGTGTGGGCCCCTTACTGAATGAGGGAGGCAACCTAGTGACAGAGGATGTGGAAAAAGCTAATGTACTCAATGCTTTTTTTGCCTCTGTCTTCACGAACAAGGTCAGCTCCCAGACTGCTGCGCTGGGCATCACAGCATGGGGAGTAGGTGGCCAGCCCTCTGTGGAGAAAGAGGTGGTTAGGGACTATTTAGAAAAGCTGGACTTGCACAAGTCCATGGGGTCGGATGCGTTGCATCCGAGAGTGCTAAAGGAATTGGCGGATGTGATTGCAGAGCCATTGGCCATTATCTTTGAAAACTCGTGGCGAACGGGGAAAGTCCCTGATGACTGGAAAAAGGCTAATGTAGTGCCAATCTTTAAAAAAGGGAAGAAGGAGGATCCTGGGAACTACAGGCCAGTCAGTCTCACCTCAGTCCCAGGAAAAATCATGGAGCAGGTCCTCAAGGAATCAATTCTGAAGCACTTACACGAGAGGAAAGTGATCAGGAACAGTCAGCATGGATTCACCAAGGGAAGGTCATACCTGACTAATCTAATCGCCTTCTATGATGAGATTACTGGTTCTGTGGATGAAGGGAAAGCAGTGGATGTATTGTTTCTTGACTTTAGCAAAGCTTTTGACATGCTCTCCCACGGTATTCTTGTCAGCAAGTTAAAGAAGTATGGGCTGGATGAATGGACTGTAAGGTGGATAGAAAGTTGGCTAGATTGTCGGGCTCAACGGGTAGCGATCAATGGCTCTATGTCTAGTTGGCAGCCGGTATCAAGTGGAGTGCCCCAAGGGTCGGTCCTGGGGCCGGTTTTGTTCAATATCTTCATTAATGATCTGGAGGATGGTGTGGATTGCACTCTCAGCAAATTTGCGGATGATACTAAACTAGGAGGAGTGGTAGATATGCTGGAGGGCAGGGATAGGATACAGAGGGACCTAGACAAATTAGAGGATTGGGCCAAAAGAAATCTGATGAGGTTCAACAAGGATAAGTGCAGGGTCCTGCACTTAGGACGGAAGAACCCAATGCACCGCTACAGACTAGGGACTGAATGGCTAGGCAGCAGTTCTGCAGAAAAGGACCTAGGGGTGACAGTGGACGAGAAGCTGGATATGAGTCAACAGTGTGCCCTTGTTGCCAAGAAGGCCAATGGCATTTTGGGATGTATAAGTAGGGGCATAGCCAGCAGATCGAGGGACGTGATCATTCCCCTCTATTCGACATTGGTGAGGCCTCATCTGGAGTACTGTGTCCAGTTTTGGGCCCCACACTACAAGAAGGATGTGGATAAATTGGAGAGAGTCCAGCGAAGGGCAACAAAAATGATTAGGGGTCTGGAACACATGACTTCTGAGGAGAGGCTGAGGGAACTGGGATTGTTCAGTCTGCAGAAGAGAAGAATGAGGGGGGATTTGATAGCTGCTTTCAACTACCTGAGAGGTGGTTCCAAAGAGGATGGTTCTAGACTATTCTCAGTGGTAGAAGAGGACAGGACAAGGAGTAATGGTCTCAAGTTGCAGTGGGGGAGGTTTAGGTTGGATATTAGGAAAAACTTTCTCACTAGGATGGTGGTGAAACACTGGAATGCGTTACCTAGGGAGGTGGTAGAATCTCCTTCCTTAGAAGTTTTTAAGGTCAGGCTTGACAAAGCCCTGACTGGGATGATTTAATTGGGGATTGATCCTGCTTTAAGCAGGGGGTTGGACTAGATGACCTCCTGAGGTCCCTTCCAACCCTGATATTCTATTATTCTATGATTCTATGAATGATCTAGTTATTACTTAGTCCTGCCATGAGTGAGGGTATTGAACTCAGAGACCATGTGGACCTTTATTGATGACTGGGACAAGTCTTGATGCTTTAGGTGAAGGAGGTAGTCCAGTATAAACAATATGGAGGTGAGGAGCGGTGACTGACTACGTTGCTTCGCCCAGATGGAGAACCTTTTCCACTTAGCCAGGTAAGTAGCCCTGGTGGAGGGCTTTCTACTACCCAGGAGGACTTGTCTGACCTGGTCCGAACAAGACATCTCTGTGGCACTTAGCCATGGAGCATCCAGGCTGTAAGGTGGAGCGATTCCAGATTCGGGTGCCGGAGTCGGGCCTGGTCCTGCATGATCAGGTTGGGGACCAGCGGTAAGGTGAGTGGGGCCACTATGGACATTTCCAGGAGAGAGGTGAACCAGTGCTGCTGCGGCCACGCCAACGCTATTAGTATGACTCGAGCCCTGTCCCTGCAGATCTTGAGGAGCACCCTGTGGACTAGGGGGATGGGTGGGTGTCACGGAGTCCCTGGGCGATACTCTGGAACTGCTCCCCATGAAGCCAGTCAAGACTCTGGGGCAGTCGCCTTTCTGTGAGCAGCCTGTCTTCAGGACACACAGCTCACACAGCTTCCACCTTCCTGGGTCTGACCTCGGAGCATTCAGCATCCTCTGCCCCTCCGTGCGCTTCCCCCAGCGAGTCCGCCCGGGCAGGGCTCCTGGGGAAGCCAGAGGGTCCTGCACCCCAACTTCGCAGTCAGACTTGACTCTCAGCCAGCCAGTAAAACAGAGGTTTATTAGATGACAGGAACATGGTCTAAAACAGAGCTTGCAGGTGCAGAGAACAGGACCCCTCAGCTGGGTCCATTTTGGGGGGGGGGGGGGGGGCAGTGAGCCAGACAACCACATCTGCCCTTCACTCCATGTCCCAGCCAGCCCCAAACTGAACGTCCCTCCAGCCCCTCCTCCTCTGGGCTTTGTTCCTTTCCCGGGCCAGGAGGTCACCTGATTCCTTTGTTCTCCAACCCTTTAGCTCTCACCTTGCAGGGGGGAAGGGCCCAGGCCATCTGTTGCCAGGAAACAGGGTGTCGGCCATTCTCTGTGTCCAGACTCCTGCACACACCTGCCCTCTAGGGCTCTGCAATGATCATACACCCTTACCCCACCCCCTAGATACTTAAGAACTGCATAGGGGAAACTGAGGCACCCCCACAATATTCGGAGGAAACATTAAGAACAGTCCCACTTCGTCACATCTCTCCCCCCTTCGAGATCGAACTGAGCGGGGTCACTTTACCCGGTGACCTGGGGAAGTTCGAAGCCACCAACGTTCCCATGGATGCCCCAGCATCTCTCCCATTCCTTGGTAGGAGTTACACCAGGCCCTTCCAGTTTCACGCCCTCCCTTAGGTCGGGGGTGGTCGATAGCACTCGCAGGCCGCATGTGGGAAGGTTTATGTGGCCCGTGCCCTTTGGCCACCCCAAAACCCCAGGGGGTCAAACTGGGATTGGGTCTTCTCCCCGACAAGCTGGCCAAACACAGCCACTTGGTTATAGGACTGTTTAACTTTCTTAACAGCTTTCACTCCATCTGAGACCTTCTCAAAGCTATCCACACTGAATCCTTCAACAGGAAAGTCAGTGGATCCATTCACAACAGAAAATTTCTGGCTGTTAGGAACTGAAACTTTCTTGATTAAACCACTTTCACACCCTTCAGTGGCAGTAAACTGCTTGCAAAGACTCCATGAGGATTCCTTTCCCTAGGGCTTTTCTATGCAACAATTCACCCCTCCCAGAAATTCTGCTCTTACCCTCTTTACCTAGGGCTTGCTCTAGAGGAACACTTTCCTGAGCAACAACAGACTCTTTCTGGGTCTCCCTTACATCCAGAATTACCTCTGGCCCATCCGGCGGATTCCTACACAATCCCTTTTCAGGCAAACTTACAGACTTCCTAGATAAAAGGTTAGAAGCATTCTCCTTCCCTTTGCCACACACAAGTTCAGGAATCTTTTCCTTCTTGCTACAGGTTTCCACACCCTCAGTAGGTAACACAATCACATCACCTTCATGCTCTCCTTGTGCCCTGGCTGGGATCTCACCCTGATTAGACAGAGTTGCTCCACCCTTTCCAACAACACACTAGCAACAGGCAAAATACAAGCACCAGAATTGTCTGGGCTCTGGGATTTTACATAGACACTAACTGGATGCGACCTAGTTACAGGGCCATTCTCCTGAGCAGACACAACTTAGGACCATTCCCTTCCTGGGCTTTAGCTGAATCCAGAACCAACTCTGAGACAACTGCACTATCCTCAACCATCACAGGCTGAAAGGCCCCTTCTGTCTGCTCCACAGACAAAGAAGAGCCGGGCACACTTTCTCCTTTCCTAGACACACAGCTTGGGATCTCTTTCCCCTTGTCCCAGCACACAAGGCTGGTCACAGACAACTGCTTGCAGATCAGGGTAGCTCCCTCCATAGGCAAGTCAATACCCCTGACAGACACAGGCACATTTCCTTCCCTGTCCCAATTCTCCACCCAGCTAACAGGTAAGGTCCAGGGACACTCATCTTCCACTCTCCTCGCCTTCCCACCCTGCTGACTAGACACAGCCATCGGCTCACAAGGCTGCCTAGGCTCATCCAGACTTTCCTTACCAACACCTTGCCACTCCCCACAGATCCCCTGCCCTGCCTGTGTCTCCTCCCACTCAGCTGGGGTCTCAGCTCCCCCCTTGCTCAGCGCTGCCCTTGCTGTCCCAGTGGGGGTAGGCAGCGAGCTCCCTGCTTTCCTCACTGCATCAGAGCCAGCATGAGCCCCTTCTCCAGTGTGCAAGGGGGCAGGGAGCATCTCTCTGTCCCACCCAGCCCCAGGGGTCTGGTTACAGGCAGGCAGGTAGCCTGAGCCTAGCCGCTCCTCCCTGCTGCCAGCCAGGTCATCTGCATTTTCACTGACCATTTCCCTCTCCACCGATTGGTTCCCTGGATTCAAATTCAAACCCTTGGCAGTTACAGGAGCAGGGTCTGGATCCTGTCCCAAAGAGACACAGTCACCCCACAACAGGGTCTCGCAGCCGATATCCCGGAGAACCCCAACAACCAGCCAGCCTGACCCCTCCTGGGTCTGCACAGGGATCTGGGCCGTAGGCAGGGCGAGGGGCTTCGTCCCTGGGACCCTCACCCAGCTCACCCAGCCCCTCAGCCTCTGAGGCTGCACCACCCAGGGCCTGACAACAGTTCTCTCTGTCCCAGGATCTCACCACCCCAGGAATGTCTCCCCATTGACCATCACCTTCCGCTCCCCCTGGGGGTCCGAGGGGCCCGACCCCAGGAAACTCCACACAGACATATAGGTTGGGACCAGGAGTGGGAGCCCGTCCACCTCCCCACCCATCTGGCTGACGGAGTCTACGGCCTTGGGACCCAGCGAGGGAGCTAGACACCGGGGCTTTTCCGCAGGGTCCCCCTGGTTCAGATCTCCAGCCTGCTCAAAGGCAGTGAGGTGGGCATCCACATCCCCCCACTCCTTAACCAGGGGCAGCAATTTAGTCTCGAGGTTCCCTGCGGAACTGGCCCCCCGGGGTCTATCCCCACTCACCCCTGGGAGGTCCCCTAGGCCTCTCCGCTCCCCCACCGCCAGTTCATGCTGCTGCTGCTTCTGCAGCTCTTTCTCGGGCTCTCGCTGTCTCTCACAGTCCTCTTGCTCTCTCGGACTCAGCTCCAATCCCGTCCGTCTCCGATCCCCGGATGGGGAACCCGATCGTGAAGACCCTCGTCTGGTCGGGGACAGGAGTCTTGGCGATGCCTGGCTACCACTCCAGCTGCTCCCAGATCCTGCTATAGCCCCATTTGGGGTCAGGAATCTGTCCCTTAGAGCGGTCATCCTCCTCCAGCTGCATGATGAACTGTGCTTTGGTGAACTTTCCAATGCTCAACCCTCTCTTTCTGCACAGGGTTACAATGTCCTTCTTAAGGAGATGGTGACAGGCCGTCACTCCGCTCTTCCCAAGTTGTTGTGGACTCACAGGCCTGTGTGCTCTCAGCTCCCCATGGTTTCCAGGGAGAACCCCTAGTGTGCCAGCCCTTCTCGAGGTCACCACCTCTTTGCCAGGGTCGAGCTGCAGACTCCTCCGCCCCTGGGACCGCTCGCCCGGGGGACCCTGTTACTGCAAAAGTCCTTCTCTCTGGTCACACACTTCCAGGAGTTAACCGCCCCCTGAAACCGTCTCTCTCTGAATCTTCAGCACGCCTGGTCCCCATCAATCCCCCTTCGTTTTACTGCTCCCCAGTCACTTACTGCAGGAAGCACCATCCACGGGGTGCAGTACATCCCACCGCTGCCACCAGTTGTCACGGAGTCCCTGGGCGATACTCTGGAACTGCTCCCCATGAAGCCAGTCAGGACTCTGGGGCAGTCGCCTTTCTGTGAGCAGCCTGTCTTCAGGACACACAGCTCACACAGCTTCCACCTTCCTGGGTCTGACCTCGGAGCATTCAGCATCCTCTGCCCCTCCGTGCGCTTCCCCCAGCGAGTCCGCCCGGGCAGGGCTCCTGGGGAAGCCAGAGGGTCCTGTACCCCAACTTCGCAGTCAGACTTGACTCTCAGCCAGCCAGTAAAACAGAGGTTTATTAGATGACAGGAACATGGTCTAAAACAGAGCTTGCAGGTGCAGAGAACAGGACCCCTCAGCTGGGTCCATTTTGGGGGGGGGGGGGGGGCAGTGAGCCAGACAACCACGTCTGCCCTTCACTCCATGTCCCAGCCAGCCCCAAACTGAACGTCCCTCCAGCCCCTCCTCCTCTGGGCTTTGTTCCTTTCCCGGGCCAGGAGGTCACCTGATTCCTTTGTTCTCCAACCCTTTAGCTCTCACCTTGCAGGGGGGAAGGGCCCAGGCCATCTGTTGCCAGGAAACAGGGTGTCGGCCATTCTCTGTGTCCAGACTCCTGCACACACCTGCCCTCTAGGGCTCTGCAATGATCATACACCCTTCTCCCACCCCCTAGACACTTAAGAACTGCATAGGGGAAACTGAGGCACCCCCACAATATTCGGAGGAAACATTAAGAACAGTCCCACTTCGTCACAGTGGGAAAGCATACAGCTGGCAGCCCTCCCACGAGAGGAGGAAGGCGTCCCCGATGGATCCCGCACCGTGGTTCCCGAGAGAACAGAATGTCTGACATTTCTTGTTGCCCGGAGTAGCGAACAGTCTATCTGGGGAAAGCCCCAGAACTGGAAGATTGAGCTCACCACGTCTGGCCAAAGGGACCACTCGTGGCCATGGAAGGTCTGGCTGAGGCTGTCCGCCAGTGTGTTTCACACCCCTGGGAGGTATGAGGCCTGCAGGTGGATCGAGTACTCTATGCAGAAATCCCACAGCGCAAGGGCTTCCCGGCACAGGGGAGAGGAACGTGCACCCCCCGTTTGTTGATATAAAACATCGCTGAGGTGTTGTCCGTGAGGATTGAAACACGTCTGCCCATTATGTGCGTTTTGAAAGTGTAGCAGGCCAGACGCACTGCCCTCAGCTCTTTGACATTGGTGTGAAGAGCGAGGTCCACCGGAGAACAGAGGCCTTGGGTCTTGAGGTCCCCTAGGTGAGCCTCCCAACCCAGATCGGAAGCATCTGACACCAAGGTGAGTGAGGGCTGAGGGCTGGCAAAAGGCACCCCTGCGCAAACCATTCGAGGGTCAAGCCACCATAGGAGGGAGTCCAGTACCAGGCGGGGCAGGGTTATGACCCCGTCCAACGCATCTCGGGCTGGTCGGTACACCGACGTCAGCCAAGACTGGAGTGGGCGCAGCCTGAGCCTGGCATGCTGCACCACGTATGTGCAGGAGGCCATGTGTCCCAGCAGCTTTAGATAGTTTCTTGCCAACGTCGTGGGGAACTGTCTGAGGCTCTGTATGATGTCCTGAAGTGAGTGAAACCTGGCCTCCGGGAGGTATGCCCTGGCTTGAGTAGAGTCCAGGACCGCGCCTATGAACTCTATCCTCTGCACCGGGGACAGAGTAGATTTCTCCTTGTTCAGGAGGAGACCTAAGTCGAGGAAGGTCCTCCTTATAAACTCAACCTGAGCCTCCACCTGGGCCCTTGAGCGACCTCTGATCAGCCAGTCATTGAGGTATGGAAAACCTGTATCTGGTGCTTGCGCAGGAACGCCGTGACGACTGCCATGCATTTTGTGAATACTCGCGGGGCAGTAGACAGCCCGAACAGGAGGACAGCAAACTGGTAGTGGTCTCTGTTCCCCACGAACCTGAGGTAGCATCTGTGATATGGGACTATTGCGATATGAAAATACATGTCCTTCAAGTCGAGGGTGGCGTACCAGTCTCCTGGATCCAGTGAGAGATAATGGAGGTTAGTGAGACCATGCAAAACTTGAGTTTCTTTACGTGCTTGTTGAGCTGTCGCAGGTCCAGTATGGGTCTGAGGCCCCCCTTGGCGTTCGGTATGAGGAAATACTGGGAGTAAAAACTCTTGCCCCTTAGCTCCTGAGGAACCTCCTCCATTGCCCCTACCGAGAGGAGGGACTGCACCTCTTGACACAGAAGTTGCTCGTGAGAGGGGTCCCTGGAGAGGGGTCCCTGAAGAGGGACGGGAAAGAGGGTTGGGGGGGCAGGAGGGTACAGAATTGGATGGAATATCCCCTCTCTACTGTTGGGAGCACCCATCGGTCTAAAGTAATTTGAGACCAGGCATGGTAGAAAGGGGATAGACGGGACAAGAAAGTAATATGGGAAGGATCCAAAGGTCGTACTGGCAAGCCGTCCTCGACCGTACCCTCAAAAGGGTGGTCTAGAGCCCTGTGGGGCCCTGGGCTGGCCTGAGCTTTGTCCAGAGGGAGGGCATTGCCTCCTCCAAGTGCTCCTGTTCCGCCTATGTGGAGCGTCCTGGCGGTTTTGGGGTTGGTAAGGATGAAGGGCAGGTTGAGGCCAAAAATGTCTGCGCTGGGTAGCAGGCATGTGAAGCCCCAGCGAACGAAGGGTAGCCCTTGAGTCCTTCAAGCTGTGAAGTCTCTTATCCGTCTTCTCGGAGAAGAGAGCTACACCCTCGAAGGGAAGGTCTTGAATGGTCTGCTGGACCTCATGGGGAAGACCAGAGTCCTGTAGCCAGGAGTCTCTCCTCATAACCACCCCTGTGGCCAAAGTGCGGGAGGCTGCATCCGCCATGTCCAAGGCCGCTTGCAAAGACGCTTGGGAGACCAGTTTCTCCTCCTCCACGAGTGCAGAGAACTCCCCCCGAGCTTCCTGGGGCAAAAGTTCTGTAAACTTAGCCATAGACAAGAAGGTGTTATGCCCGTAGCGGCTTACTATGGCCTGCTGTTTGGCTATACAAAGTTGCAGGCCTGATGTTGAGTAGACCTTCCGGCCAAACAGGTCCAGTTTCTTGGCATCCCTGTTCTTAGGGGTGGATCCTTGAAACCCTTGATGTTCTCTCTGATTGGCCGCGTCGACCACCGAAGAGTCTGGAGGAGGGTGGGTGTAAAGATATTCATACCCTCTAGAGAGAACAAAGTAGCGGTGCTTGGATTTCTTAGCTGTAGGTGCCAGAGAAGCAGGAGTTTGCCATGAGTTCTTAGATATTTCAGTTATCGACTTGATAAATGGCAATGCAACCCTGGATGGGCCGGAGGGAGCCAGGATGTCTATGACAGGGTCTAAACCCTCTTCCACCTCCTCTGCCTGAATCCCCAGGCTGTGGGCAGCCCGCCTCAAAAGCTGTTGAAGAACCCGGTTGTCCTCCAAAGCTGGGGCTGTCGAAGTCCCCGTGACCGCTTCATTGGGTGAGGACAAGGAAGAGAGAACTGGAGGTGGGCCCAGTTCACTGCCTTCGTCCCACCCCGGGGTCCCTCGGCACGCGGTACTCGGGCTGTGGAGCCGGTACCGATGAAGTACTCTGCACTGCAGCCGGTGTCAGAACAGATAAATCCGGTGTGACCGAGACCATCAGGGTTGGTAGGGACATAGCTGAGGCTTCCTCCGGTGCCTTCACCTGGAGAGCCGGTGCCGGAGCTGGCTGAGGTATCGGTGCCAAAACCATGTGTGTCGGTGGGGCCACTCCACCTGAGGGCAGCGCCATCATCGGCGGTGCCGGTGCTGACTGTGGCACGAACGACGCCGAGGACACTGACACCGTTCTGGAGCGCGGACCATGGACTTGACCCTGGCTCTGATGGTACGCCCAGGGTGTCCAGAAGGGCCATTGAGCAGGTGGTTGCCACTGTTGCTGCCACAGTGCCGGGTATGGTTGGTGACTGCGCCGGGACCTGGACCTTCTGCTCCGCAATCTGCTAGATCGAGCTGAGTGTACCTCCGCCTCCGAGGTCTCCGAATAAGAAGACCACGGAGGAGCAGTCCCCTGGGTCGCCAACGAACAAAGACTCGATTCCAGGGAGCTGTGTGCTTCCAGCATCTGTGCAGGTGGTGCCGGAGATGGAGACCGATGGGCCATCATGGTTGGCTTACCCCTGGAGTGGAACAGGGGGCGTGCGGTTGCCGGAGATTTGTCCCTCCTTTGGGGTCCATTGCTGCCTCGAATGCCTCCGCGTCGATGGTGGTTGTATGTCCACCAGATGGTTCAGGGACCAAGGAGGGTTCAGACTCGACTGGACCCTGGCCGGGGCAGGAGTCAATGAAACCCTGGGTGGAAGTGAGGCGGAGGCGGTCTGTCCCGAGCCACTCGCGGACGGCACCGGCCCCTTCGGCTCCCAAGGGGGTGATCGGTCCCTCACCGGCCTCTTCTTCTTTACCGGCACCGGAGATGGAGAACAGTGCCGAACTGAGGCTGACGCCTATGGCCTGAGTAGTAGCGATGCCGGTGGGCTCTACAGTCCTTAGCCGGGCCCGTTTCATGCGCCGTTAGCGCCAGAGCGCTGCACACCGAAGAGGACGTGCTCGGTGCCGGGTTGTTGGGTCCCGGGTCAGATTGCGGTCTCCATGAGCAGGAGTTTTAGTCTCTGCTCTCTGTCCTTAAGGGTTCTTGGGCAGAAACCCTTGCAAATGCGGCACTTGTCCTTTCGGTGAGTCTCACCAAGACACCGCAGGCAAGACAAGTGAGGATCACTCTTGGGCATAAACTTTCCACAGGACTCACAGAGTTTAAACCCCAGAGACCCGGGCATACCCCCAAAGGGGAAATGAACTATCTAACAAAACACTACTATCTATATGAAAAGTATAACTATAGAGAATAACTATTTACACTAAGAACAAAGACACTGCTAAGTCACTTGCTGTAAGAGTGAGCAAAGTTCCAGCTTGCCGTCATGGGCAGTAAGAAGGAACTGAGCCGGTGAGGGTTGGCGGGGCCTGATATTCGGCGCCATGAAGGTGCCACTCCACGGGGCGCCCAGGCGGGCCCTACGGACGCTGCTAGTGGAAAAATCTTCTGGCTGGCATGCACGCGGCGCACACACACCTGCTTGGAATGGACATGAACAATCACTCGAAGAAGAATCAGAACTTCCAAGAAGGAACCAAACTGCTGACTCTAAACTCCCTGGTCTGACACTCCAGTCCACCCAGTCAAGGGTTTGCTTGGAACCTGACTTATATATTAAGCCTCACTATTGCTCCAGCCCCCTGCGACTTCAAACAGTAGATTCCATCCCTCACCAAGACATAAAGAAACATACTGGTCTCACCGGGCTCCTTCAGGAGCTCGGAGCCCCTATCCACATGTGGAAAGACAACTGATGTTGATCGATACACAGCTCTCAAAACTAGGTAGCTTTCAGGAAGAATGGTTTTCCAGAGGTCTAGGAGCAGGGACAAAAGCTAAGGATGGCCATGCTCACATGGAGAATGGAATCCGCAGATGTGCCCAGTTATGAAAATCCCTCTTCTTTCTCCCCTGCACATGCTGCTTCTATTGGGTCCACTTCCACATCCCTGGGAGGAAGAAGAGTCAAGAATTGTCATTTCCAAGATGTTTAGAAAGACCCTCTGCTCCACAATTAAAGGCAATATCAGAAGAAAGGGTGGAACACAACCCACCTGATACAATCAACAACTAACTGCACTCCCAGAAATGAAGCGCATGCCCTTTAAGTATGCAGAGGACACAGGCACGATAACAGAAGGAGAATAGAAACCCATGCAGCTTCATGCCCATTAAAGCTTAACTCCAATAACTTAACCACTTAGCCTTTCTGCTGAATGTGAAAGGGGAACTTCTCCGCATCAACAGAAAACTCTTGGGCATGCCTGGGAGCTCCCACTGTAGGGGATTACACAGTGCCCTACGCTCAGTGAATACCATTACATGCCTAGGGTCATGGCATATGCTTGTGCGAAAGAACTTTGAGGCCTGACTCTGTAGCTCAGGGGTTATGAGCAGTGATGAGCTGCCAAAAGCTGAAGAACCGGTTCCTTCAGTCGCTCCGGGTCTTTGGCAGCACTGAAGGACGTGCCGCCGAAGTGCCGCCGAAGACCCGGAGCACTGCCGGGTGAGTAAAAACTAAAAAAGGGATTCTCAGGGGAGCCTCCCCAGCCGAGAGCTCAGGCGGGCCGGACAGGATGGTCCCGGGGGCCGGATGTGGCCCGCGGGCTGGACTTTACCCACCCCTTTAACAACCGGTTCTAAACTGGCTTCAAAATTTAACAACCGGTTCGCACGAACCGGCTCCAGCTCACCACTAGTTATGAGTTAAAATCTTGCTGGGGGTCTATGCAAAGTGGTTGATTCTTGGAATTGCTCTCTTCTTCTAATCTTGCCTTCGCTGCAAGAGCAGGGGAAGATGGAAAAAGCTTCACTTTGGCTGGTGGTGGGGGAGGAGGGGAGGGCAGGGCAAGAGCACAGCAGCCAAAAGGCAAAACAGCACCCACCTACAGCTTGTGTTCATCTATCAAAACTCTCCTTCTCTACCTCCAGTCAGAAAGCAAATAACGAGAACAGCATGTCACCAGCAGGGAAATTTAAACCACAGAAATACATACCTGTTGCAACTTAAGTCCGCAGTGTTAACAGCAAATCCACTCATGACTCCATGAGGGCTCTACCAGCAAAAGGACAACTGCTTTGGACACAGGTGCAGTGCAGGGTTGCCAATTTTCTAAACACTGAAAACCGAACACCCCTGCCCTGCCTTTTCCCCCGAGGCCCCACCCACCTGTCTCCTCCCTCCCTTGCTCGCTCCCCCATCCCCCGGGACTCACCTGCCCCCTGCAGAGCTGGGCTGGGAGGAGCTGACATGGAGCCTGTCCGCCTGCCCAATCGGGGAACAGCAGGGGTCGGTCCCTGGAGCCGGGGGCCGGGGTGGGGAATCGGGGCACAGCAGGGGCCGGTCCCTGGAGCGAGGGGCCCGGGGGGGGGGAATCGGGGCACAGCAGGGGCCGGTCCCTGGAGGGAGGGGCCGGGGTGGGGAATCGGGGCACAACAGGGGCCGGTCCCTGGAGCGAGGGGCCGGGGTGGGGAATCGGGGCACAGCAGGGGCCGGTCCCTGGAGGGAGGGGCCGGGGTGGGGAATCGGGGCACAGCAGGGGTCGATCCCTGGAGCAAGGGGCCCGAGGGGGGGGGGAATCGGGGCAGAGCAGGGGTCGGTCCCTGGAGCGAGGGGCCGGGGCGGGGGGAATCGGGCCACAGCAGGGGTCGATCCCTGGAGCGAGGGGCCGGGGGGGGGGGGGGAATCGGGGCACAGCAGGGGTCGGTCCCTGGAGCGAGGGGCCGGGGGGGGGGGGAATCGGGGCACAGCAGGGGTCGGTCCCTGGAGCGAGGGACCCGGGGGGGGGGGAATCGGGGCACAGCAGGGGTCGGTCCCTGGAGCCGGGGGCCGGGGGGGGGGAATCGGGGCACAGCAGGGGTCGGTCCCTGGAGCCGGGGGCCGGGGTGGGGAATCGGGGCACAGCAGGGGTCGGTCCCTGGAGCGAGGGGCCCGGGGGGGGGGAATCGGGGCACAGCAGGGGCCGGTCCCTGGAGGGAGGGGCCGGGGTGGGGAATCGCGGCACAACAGGGGCCGGTCCCTGGAGCCGGGGGCCGGGGTGGGGAATCGGGGCACAGCAGGGGTCGGTCCCTGGAGCGAAGGGCGGGGTGGGGGGAAATCGGGGCACAGCACGGGTCGGTCCCTGGAGCCGGGGGCCGGGGTGGGGAATCGGGGCACAGCAGGGGTCGGTCCCTGGAGCCGGGGGCCGGGGTGGGGAATCGGGGCACAGCAGGGGCCAGACCCTGGAGCCGAGGGCCGGGGGGGGGGGGAATCGGGGCACAGCAGGGGTCGGTCCCTGGAGCGAGGGGCCCGGGGGGGGGAATCGGGGCAGAGCAGGGGTCGGTCCCTGGAGCCAAGGGCCGGGGGGGGGCGGGAATCGGGGCAGAGCAGGGGTCGGTCCCTGGAGCGAGGGGCCGGGGCGGGGGGGAATCGGGGCACAGCAGGGGTCGGTCCCTGGAGCGAGGGGCCGGGGGGGGGAATCGGGGCACAGCAGGGGTCGGTGCCTGGAGCGAAGGGCCGGGGGCGGGGGGAATCGGGGCACAGCAGGGGTCGGTCCCTGGAGCGAGAGGCCGGGGTGGGGAATCGGGGCACAGCAGGCGTCGGTCCCTGGGGCCGGGGTGGGGAATCGGGGCACATCAGGGGCCGGTCGCTGGAGCGGGGGGCCGGGGTGGGGAATCGGGGCACAGCAGGGATCGGTCCCTGGAGCCGGGGGCCAGGGGGGGGAATCGGGGCAAAGCAGGGGCCGGTCCCTGGAGCGAGGGGCCAGGGCGGGGAATCGGGGCACAGCAGGGGTCGGTCCCTGGAGCGAGAGGCCGGGGCGGGGGGAATCGGGGCACAGCAGGGGCCGGTCGCTGGAGCGGGGGGCCGGGGCGGGGAATCGGGGCACAGCAGGGGCCAGACCCTGGAGCGAGGGGCCAGGGCGGGGAATCCAGGCACAGCAGGGATCGGTCCCTGGAGCCGGGGGCCGCGGCGGGGGGGGGAAATAGGGGCACAGCAGGGGCTGGTCCCTGGAGCGAGGGGCGGGGGGGGGGAATCGGGGCACAGCAAGGGCCGGTCCCTGGAGCGAGGGGCCGGGGGGAGGGCGGGGAATCGGGGCACAGCAGGGGTCGGTCCCTGGAGCGAGGGGCCCGGGGGGGGGGAATCGGGGCACAGCAGGGGTCGGTCCCTGGAGTGAGGGGCCCGGGGGGGTGGAATCGGGGCACAGCAGGGGTCAGTCCCTGGAGCCGGGGGCCGGGGGGGGGAATCGGGGCACAGCAGGGTTCGGTCCCTGGAGCCGGGGGCCGGGGTGGGGAATCGGGGCACAGCAGGGGTCGGTCCCTGGAGCGAGGGGCCCGGGGGGGGGGGAATCGGGGCACAGCAGGGGCCGGTCCCTGGAGGGAGGGGCCGGGGTGGGGAATCGCGGCACAACAGGGGCCGGTCCCTGGAGCCGGGGGCCGGGGTGGGGAATCGGGGCACAGCAGGGGTCGGTCCCTGGAGCCGGGGGCCGGGCGGGGGGAATCGGGGCACAGCAGGGGTCGGTCCCTGGAGCCGGGGGCCGGGGTGGGAAATCGGGGCACAGCAGGGGTCGGTCCCTGGAGCCGGGGGCCGGGGTGGGGAATCGGGGCACAGCAGGGGTCGGTCCCTGGAGCGAGGGGCCCGGGGGGGGGGGAATCGGGGCACAGCAGGGGCCGGTGCCTGGAGGGAGGGGCCGGGGTGGGGAATCACGGCACAACAGGGGCCGGTCCCTGGAGCCGGGGGCCGGGGGGGGGAATCGGGGCACAGCAGGGGTCGGTCCCTGGAGCGAGGGGCCCGGGGGGGGGAATCGGGGCAGAGCAGGGGTCGGTCCCTGGAGCGAGGGGCCGGGGGGGGGGGGGAATCGGGGCACAGCAGGGGTCGGTCCCTGGAGCGACGGGCCGGGGGGGGGGGAATCGGGGCACAGCAGGGGTCGGTGCCAGGAGCGACGGGCCGGGGGGGGGGGAATCGGGGCACAGCAGGGGTCGGTCCCTGGAGCGACGGGCCGGGGGGGGGAATCGGGGCAGAGCAGGGGTCGGTCCCTGGAGCGAGGGGCCGGGGGCGGGGGGAACCGGGGCACAGCAGGGGTCGGTCCCTGGAGCGAGGGGCCGGGGTGGGGAATCGGGGCACAGCAGGGGTCGGTGCCTGGAGCGAATGGCCGGGGGCGGGGGGAATCGGGGCAGAGCAGGGGTCGGTCCCTGGAGCGAGGGGCCGGGGGGGAAGGAACCGGGGCACAGCAGGGGTCGGTCCCTGGAGCCGGGGGCCGGGGTGGGGAATCGGGGCACAGCAGGGGCCAGACCCTGGAGCGAGGGGCCAGGGCGGGGAATCGGGGCACAGCAGGGGTCGGTCCCGGGGGCCGGGGGGGGGAATGGGGGCAGAGCAGGGGTCGGTCCCTCGAGCGAGGGGCCCGGGGGGGGGAATCGGGGCACAGCAGGGGTCGGTCCCTGGAGCCGGGGGCCGGGGTGGGGAATCGGGGCAGAGCAGGGGTCGGTCCCTGGAGCGAGGGGCCCGGAGGGGGGGGAATCGGGGCACAGCAGGGGCCGGTCCCTGGGGGGAGGGGCCGGGGTGGGGAATCGCGGCACAACAGGGGCCGGTCCCTGGAGCCGGGGGCCGCGGGGGGGAATCGGGGCACAACAGGGGCCGGTCCCTGGAGCGAGAGGCCGGGGTGGGGAATCGGGGCACAGCAGGGGTCGGTCCCTGGAGCGAGGGGCCGGGGGGGGGCGGGGAATCGGGTACAGCAGGGGTCGGTCCCTGGAGCGAGGGGCCGGGGGGGGTGGAATCGGGGCAGAGCAGGGGTCGGTCCCTGGAGCGAGGGGCCGGGGGGGAGGAACCGGGGCACAGCAGGGGTCGGTCCCTGGAGCCGGGGGCCGGGGTGGGGAATCGGGGCACAGCAGGGGCCGGTCCCTGGAGCGAGGGGCCAGGGCGGGGAATCGGGGCACAGCAGGGGTCGGTCCCGGGGGCCGGGGGGGGGAATGGGGGCAGAGCAGGGGTCGGTCCCTCGAGCGAGGGGCCCGGGGGGGGGAATCGCGGCACAACAGGGGCCGGTCCCTGGAGCCGGGGGCCGGGCGGGGGGAATCGGGGCACAGCAGGGGTCAGTCCCTGGAGCGAAGGGCGGGGGGGGGGAAATCGGGGTACAGCAGGGGTCGGTCCCTGGAGCCGGGGGCCGGGGTGGGGAATCGGGGCACAGCAGGGGTCGGTCCCTGGAGCGAGGGGTCCGGGGGGGGGGAATCGGGGCACAGCAGGGGCCGGTGCCTGGAGGGAGGGGCCGGGGTGGGGAATCGCGGCACAACAGGGGCCGGTCCCTGGAGCCGGGGGCCGGGGGGGGGAATCGGGGCACAGCAGGGGTCGGTCCCTGGAGCGAGGGGCCCGGGGGGGGGAATCGGGGCAGAGCAGGGGTCGGTCCCTGGAGCGAGGGGCCGGGGGGGGGGGAATCGGGGCACAGCAGGGGTCGGTCCCTGGAGCGACGGGCCGGGGGGGGGGAATCGGGGCACAGCAGGGGTCGGTCCCTGGAGCCAGGGGACGGCGGGGGGTGGAATCGGAGCACAGCAGGGGTCGGTCCCTGGAGCGAGGGACGGGGGGGGGGAGGTGGGGGAATCGGGGCACAGCAGGGATCGGTCCCTGGAGCCGGGGGCCAGGGGGGGGAATCGGGGCAAAGCAGGGGCCGGTCCCTGGAGCCGGGGGCCGGGGTGGGGAATCGGGGCACAGCAGGGGCCAGACCCTGGAGCGAGGGGCCAGGGCGGGGAATCGGGGCACAGCAGGGGTCGGTCCCTGGAGCCGGGGGCCGGGGTGGAGAATCGGGGCACAGCAGGGATCGGTCCCTGGAGCCGGGGGCCGGGGGGGGGGCAATCGGGGCAGAGCAGGGGCCAGACCCTGGAGCGAGGGGCCAGGGCGGGGAATCGGGGCACAGCAGGGGTCGGTCCCTGGAGCGAGGGGACGGGGGGGGCGGATTTCGGGGCACAGCAGGGGCCGGTCCCTGGAGCCGGGGGCCGGGGTGGGGAATCGGGGCACAGCAGGGGTCGATCCCTGGAGCGAGGGGCCCCGGGGGGGGGGAATCGGGGCAGAGCAGGAGTCGGTCCCTGGAGCGAGGGGCCCGGGGGGGGGGGAATCGGGGCATAGCAGGGGTCGGTCCCTGGAGCGAGAGGCCGGGGTGGGGAATCGGGGCACAGCAGGGGCCGGTCGCTGGAGCGGGGGGCCGGGGTGGGGAATCGGGGCACAGCAGGGATCGGTCCCTGGAGCCGGGGGCCAGGGGGGGGAATCGGGGCACAGCAGGGGCCGGTCCCTGGAGCCGGGGGCCGGGGTGGGGAATCGGGGCACAGCAGGAGCCAGACCCTGGAGCGAGGGGCCAGGGGGGGGAATCGGGGCAGAGCAGGGGTCGGTCCCTGGAGCCGGGGGCCGGGGTGGAGAATCGGGGCACAGCAGGGATCGGTCCCTGGAGCCGGGGGCCGGGCGGGGGGGGAATCGGGGTAGAGCAGGGGTCGGTCCCTGGAGCCAGGGGCCGGGGGGGGGCGGGGGGGGGCGGAATCGGGGCAGAGCAGGGGTCGGTCCCTGGAGCGAGGGGCCGGGGGGGGGGAATGGGGGCACAGCAGGGGTCGGTCCCTGGAGCGAGGGGCCGGGGGGGGGAATCGGGGCACAGCAGGGGTCGGTGCCTGGAGCGAAGGGCCGGGGGCGGGGGGAATCGGGGCACAGCAGGGGCCGGTGCCTGGAGGGAGGGGCCGGGGTGGGGAATCACGGCACAACAGGGGCCGGTCCCTGGAGCCGGGGGCCGGGGGCGGGAATCGGGGCACAGCAGGGGTCGGTCCCTGGAGCGAGGGGCCCGGGGGGGGGGAATCGGGGCAGAGCAGGGGTCGGTCCCTGGAGCGAGGGGCCCGGAGGGGGGGGAATCGGGGCACAGCAGGGGCCGGTCCCTGGGGGGAGGGGCCGGGGTGGGGAATCGCGGCACAACAGGGGCCGGTCCCTGGAGCCGGGGGCCGGGGGGGGGGCAATCGGGGCACAACAGGGGCCGGTCCCTGGAGCGAGAGGCCGGGGTGGGGAATCGGGGCACAGCAGGGGCTGGTCCCTGGAGCGAGGGGCCGGGGTGGGGAATCGGGGCACAGCAGGGGCCGGTCCCTGGAGGGAGGGGCCGGGGTGGGGAATCGGGGCACAGCAGGGGTCGATCCCTGGAGCCGGGGGCAGGGCGGGGGGAATCGGGGCACAGCAGGGGTCGGTCCCTGGAGCGAAGGGCGGGGGGGGGGGAAATCGGGGTACAGCAGGGGTCGGTCCCTGGAGCCGGGGGCCGGGGTGGGGAATCGGGGCACAGCAGGGGCCGGTGCCTGGAGGGAGGGGCCGGGGTGGGGAATCGCGGCACAACAGGGGCCGGTCCCTGGAGCCGGGGGCCGGGGGGGGGAATCGGGGCACAGCAGGGGTCGGTCCCTGGAGCGAGGGGCCCGGGGGGGGGAATCGGGGCACAGCAGGGGTCGGTCCCTGGAGCGACGGGCCGGGGGGGGGGGAATCGGGGCACAGCAGGGGTCGGTCCCTGGAGCGAGGGGACGGCGGGGGGTGGAATCGGAGCCCAGCAGGGGTCGGTCCCTGGAGCGAGGGACGGGGGGGGGGAGGTGGGGGAATCGGGGTACAGCAGGGATCGGTCCCTGGAGCCGGGGGCCAGGGGGGGGAATCGGGGCAAAGCAGGGGCCGGTCCCTGGAGCCGGGGGCCGGGGTGGAGAATCGGGGCAGAGCAGGGGCCAGACCCTGGAGCGAGGGGCCAGGGCGGGGAATCGGGGCACAGCAGGGGTCGGTCCCTGGAGCCGGGGGCCGGGGTGGAGAATCGGGGCACAGCAGGGGTCGGTCCCTGGAGCGAGGGGCCGGGGGGGGGGGAATCGGGGCACAGCAGGGGTGGGTGCCTGGAGCGAAGGGCCGGGGTCGGGGGGAATCGGGGCACAGCAGGGGTCGGTGCCTGGAGCGAGGGGACGGCGGGGGGTGGAATCGGAGCACAGCAGGGGCCGGTCCCTTGAGCGAGGGGCCCGGGGAATCGGAGCAGAGCAGGGGTCGGTCCCTGGAGCGAGGGGCCAGGGGCGGGGCGGGGAATAGGGGCACAGCAGGAGTCGGTCCCTGGAGCGAGGGGCCGGGGGGGGGGGGGAATCGGGGCAGAGCAGGGGTCGGTCCCTGGAGCGAGGGGCCGGGGGGGAGGAACTGGGGCACAGCAGGGGTCGGTCCCTGGAGCCGGGGGCCGGGGTGGGCAATCGGGGCACAGCAGGGGCCAGACCCTGGAGCCGGGGGCCGGGGGGGGGAATCGGGGCACAGCAGGGGTCGGTCCCTGGAGCGAGGGGCCGGGGGGGCGGGAATCGGGGCAGAGCAGGGGTTGGTCCGTGTAGCGAGGGGCCGGGGGGGGGGGAATCGGAGCACAGCAGGGGTCGGTCCCTGGAGCGAGGGGACGGGGGGGCGGATTTCGGGGCACAGCAGGGGCCGGTCCCTGGAGGGAGGGGCCGGGGTGGGGAATCGGGGCACAGCAGGGGTCGATCCCTGGAGCGAGGGGCCCCGGGGGGGGGGAATCGGGGTAGAGCAGGAGTCGGTCCCTGGAGCGAGGGGCCGGGGGGAGGGGAATCGGGGCACAGCAGGGGTCGGTCCCTGGAGCGAGGGGCCGGGGGGGGGGGAATCGGGGAACAGCAGGGGTCGGTCCCTGGATCGAGAGGCCGGGGTGGGGAATCGGGGCACAGCAGGGGCCGGTCGCTGGAGCGGGGGGCCGGGGTGGGGAATCGGGGCACAGCAGGGATCGGTCCCTGGAGCCGGGGGCCAGGGGGGGGGAATCGGGGCACAGCAGGGGCCGGTCCCTGGAGCCGGGGGCCGGGGTGGGGAATCGGGGCACAGCAGGGGCCAGACCCTGGAGCGAGGGGCCAGGGCGGGGAATCGGGGCAGAGCAGGGGTCGGTCCCTGGAGCCGGGGGCCGGGGTGGAGAATCGGGGCACAGCAGGGATCGGTCCCTGGAGCCGGGGGCCGGGCGGGGGGGAATCGGGGTAGAGCAGGGGTCGGTCCCTGGAGCCAGGTGCCGGGGGGGACGGGGGGGGCGGAATCGGGGCAGAGCAGGGGTCGGTCCCTGGAGCGAGGGGCGGGGGGGGGGGAATGGGGGCACAGCAGGGGTCGGTCCCTGGAGCGAGGGGCCGGGGGGGGGGAATCGGGGCACAGCAGGGGTCGGTGCCTGGAGCGAAGGGCCGGGGGCGGGGGGAATCGGGGCACAGCAGGGGTCGGTCCCTGGAGCGAGGAGCCCGGGGGGGCGGAATCGGAGCAGAGCAGGGGTCGGTCCCTGGAGCGAGGGGCCAGGGCGGGGAATCGGGGCACAGCAGGGGTCGGTCCCTGGAGCGAGGGGCCGGGGGGGGGGAATCGTGGCAGAGCAGGGGTCGGTCCCTGGAGCGAGGGGCCGCGGGGGAGGAACCGGGGCACAGCAGGTGTCGGTCCCTGGAGCGAGGGGCCGGGGGGGGGGGGGAATCGGGGCACAGCAGGGGTCGGTCCCTGGAGCCAGGGGCCGGGGTCGGGGGGAATCTGGGCACAGCAGGGGTCGGTCCCTGGAGCGAGGGGACGGGGGGGGGGGGGCGTGGAATCGGAGCACAGCAGGGGTCGGTCCCTGGAGCGAGGGGCGGGGGGGGGGTAATCGGGGCACAGCAGGGGTCGGTCCCTGGAGCGAGGGGCCGGGGGGGGGGGAATCGGGGCACAGCAGGGGTCGGTCCCTGGAGCGACGGGCCGGGGGGGGGGAATCGGGGCAGAGCAGGGGTCGGTCCCTGGAGCCGGGGGCCGGGGTGGAGAATCGGGGCACAGCAGGGATCGGTCCCTGGAGCCGGGGGCCGGGCGGGGGGGAATCGGGGTAGAGCAGGGGTCGGTCCCTGGAGCCAGGGGCCGGGGGGGGCGGGGGGGGCGGAATCGGGGCAGAGCAGGGGTCGGTCCCTGGAGCGAGGGGCCGGGGGGGGGGAATGGGGGCACAGCAGGGGTCGGTCCCTGGAGCGAGGGGCCGGGGGGGGGGAATCGGGGCACAGCAGGGGTCGTTGCCTGGAGCGAAGGGCCGGGGGCGGGGGGAATCGGGGCACAGCAGGGGCCGGTCCCTGGAGCGAGGAGCCCGGGGGGGCGGAATCGGGGCAGAGCAGGGGTCGGTCCCTGGAGCGAGGGGCCGGGGCGGGGGGAATCGGGCCACAGCAGGGGTCGATCCCTGGAGCGAGGGGCCGGGGGGGGGGGGGGGAATCGGGGCACAGCAGGGGTCGGTCCCTGGAGCGAGGGGCCGGGGGGGGGGAATCGGGGCACAGCAGGGGTCGGTTCCTGGAGCGAGGGACCCGGGGGGGGGGAATCGGGGCACAGCAGGGGTCGGTCCCTGGAGCCGGGGGCCGGGGGGGGGGGAAATCGGGGCACAGCAGGGGTCGGTCCCTGGAGCCGGGGGCCGGGGTGGGGAATCGGGGCACAGCAGGGGTCGGTCCCTGGAGCGAGGGGCCCGGGGGGGGGAATCGGGGCACAGCAGGGGCCGGTCCCTGGAGCGAGGGGCCAGGGCGGGGAATCGGGGCACAGCAGGGATCGGTCCCTGGAGCCGGGGGCCGCGCGGGGGGGGGAAATAGGGGCACAGCAGGGGCTGGTCCCTGGAGCGAGGGGCGGGGGGGGGAATCGGGGCACAGCAAGGGCCGGTCCCTGGAGCGAGGGGCCGGGGGGGGGGCGGGGAATCGGGGCACAGCAGGGGTCGGTCCCTGGAGCGAGGGGCCCGGGGGGGGGGAATCGGGGCACAGCAGGGGTCGGTCCCTGGAGTGAGGGGCCCGGGGGGGTGGAATCGGGGCACAGCAGGGGTCAGTCCCTGGAGCCGGGGGCCGGGGGGGGGGGGAATCGGGGCACAGCAGGGGTCGGTCCCTGGAGCCGGGGGCCGGGGTGGGGAATCGGGGCACAGCAGGGGTCGGTCCCTGGAGCGAGGGGCCCGGGGGGGGGGAATCGGGGCAGAGCAGCGGCCGGTCCCGGGAGGGAGGGGCCGGGGTGGGGAATCGCGGCACAACAGGGGCCGGTCCCTGGAGCCGGGGGCCGGGGTGGGGAATCGGGGCACAGCAGGGGTCGGTCCCTGGAGCCGGGGGCCGGGGTGGGGAATCGGGGCACAGCAGGGGTCGGTCCCTGGAGCGAGGGGCCCGGGGGGGGGGAATCGGGGCACAGCAGGGGCCGGTGCCTGGAGGGAGGGGCCGGGGTGGGGAATCACGGCACAACAGGGGCCGGTCCCTGGAGCCGGGGGCCGGGGGCGGGAATCGGGGCACAGCAGGGGTCGGTCCCTGGAGCGAGGGGCCCGGGGGGGGGAATCGGGGCAGAGCAGGGGTCGGTCCCTGGAGCGAGGGGCCCGGCGGGGGGGGAATCGGGCACAGCAGGGGCCGGTCCCTGGGGGGCGGGGCCGGGGGTGGGGAATCGCGGCACAGCAGGGGTCGGTCCCTGGAGCTAGAGGCCGGGGGGTGGGGAATCGGGGCACAGCACGGGCCGGTTCCTGGAGCGAGGGGCCGGGCGGGGGGGGGAATCGGGGCACAGCAGGGGTCGGTTCCTCCAGCCGGGGGCGGGGGGGGGGGGAATCGGGGCACAACAGGGGCCGGTCCCTGGAGCGAGGGGCCGGGGGGGCGGGGAACTGGGGCACAGCAGGGGCCGGTCCCTGGAGCGAGGGGCCGGGGGAATCGGGGCACTGTGGGGGGGCAGACAGCCCCCCGTGGTGCTGGTGGGAGTTCTTTCCATCAGGCTGGGAGGGGCGGGAAGAGCAGAAGCTGCTCAGCCGAGCTCCTCCTCCAGGCTCCAGCAGCAGCTGTTGCTCTTCCCGCCCCCCTGTGGCAGCGGCTGGTTACTGCAGGTTTCTACCAGACATTCAGGTAGAAAAAAGAGATGGAGGACTTGTGGCACCTTAGAGATTTTAGAAATTAACCAATTTATCTGAGCATAAGCTTTCGTGAGCTACAGCACCCCAGGAAGTTAGCTGTTCCTTACGAAAGCTTATGCTCAAATAAATTGGTTCGTCTCTAAGGTGCCACAAGTCCTCCTTTTCTTTTTGCGGATACAGACTAACACGGCTGCTACTCTGAAACCTTTCAGGTGGAAAAGTTTCAGAGTAGCAGCCGTGTTAGTCTGTATCCGCAAAAAGAAAAGGAGGACTTGTGGCACCTCAGAGACTAACCAATTTAGTCTCTAAGGTGCCACAAGTCCTCCTTTTCTTTTTTCAGGTGGAAAAGCAAACACCTGGCAACCCTAGTGCAGTGTCACTCAAGGGCCACAAGTTACCCATTAGGGGCCGACTATTGAGCCGCCCATGTTCTCCTGCGGCTCAACTATTAAGCCTTCCTCTGTGGCTTCTCGTGGCAGGGAGGAGGATCCCCACTGGGGTTCACTTTGAGAGACAGCCTGGCTGGAAAGAATTGCGGCCACCAGGTCAACCAATTGGGTGTAATGGGCCTGGTTCCTGAGAGAGCCAGCGAGGGCCATCCTGCCTGGGCCCAAGTCCCTGTGGGCCTCCAGGCGCAGATAGGAGCAAAGGAGGTGGCTGGAGAGGGTCACCCTGCCCTTCTGCCCCAGGAGGGAACCAACCTCCACCCTGCGCTGAGGGCACCTTTGATATCCCACTGAAGGTTCGCCCTGGTGCAGAGCTGTTGGGGAAAGAGACAGAGTCTTGGGTCAAGGGCTGACTTTCAGTAGGTGGTAGCAAGGTAGCTGCTTTGCTACGCGTGAAACCTTGATCAAGAACTAGGTAATCTTTAGCACCAGCTTCCCCACAAACATGAGTTGCACTCCGGGTAAAAGTCAGCTTCCTTCTGGCAGTGCTCCAGGCAAATGAAAAATCCGTAAGAGTGCTGATACTTCACCAGCAGCTTGGAGGTTCCCCATTTTTTCTACACCTTTCATGTCTCTTCACAGTGCCAAACTACAGTCAAGCTCAACATGGCCTTCTTTTCCCACTGATTTTGCCACTGTCATTCCCTAGGCTTTGGTTTCACTAGAGAGGAGGTAGGGACAGCAGGACTCTCAGTCATCCATTCTTGTGCATCACTAATTAGATGATGAGGCATTTGGCTATTTTGGGGGGTTATTTTGGGTCCCATCTCCCCAGGTGGCCCATCTCCCATATTGTACAGCCATGTGAGCACTCATGATCTGTTGTGATCATCACGAGATTCTGTAGAAAATGGGAGCCTGGAGAAAAGAAGTAGGACATCATATGAGGCAAATAACCTCATGGAATCAGTATTTTCAGAACCTTCCTAAGCCAACAGCACAAAGCATTCACTGGTCTGGTGACTCCCAGCCCAGTTCTCTATTCCAGATTCAGCTAGTGACTTCATAAACCAACCTCCAGTTCTGGCATCACACTCAAGGATATCGTATCTTCAGAGTCCTCCTCAGTAACAGTTCACAGAGAGCCACTATTGGGCCAGCCGAAGAGACTTCACTCACCCTGTCATGTCATCAAGTCTCCACAGCCCTGAACACAGCGGTTCAAGCACCTCATCATCACCTCAGACTTCACTTTGGACAGTCTTGGGGAGTGTACAGAAGAGTGGGCTCTGCTCTTGTGGGGTCCACCATCCCAGCAACTTTAAGTGGCAGTTCTTAGTGCTTCAGGCAGTGAATCCCAAGGCTTCAGACTATGCCAGAGTGGACAAAGAGACAATGTAGACAAGAACCCCTGGTGTTCTTAACCCAGTGGTCATAGGGCAGCTTTTCATGGCCTTATCACACAGGTTTGTGTGGTCTCAACTATAGGGTTTAATGCTTATCACAACTCTGCAGGAGAGGGCAGCTTGTTCTCCTCCACAAAAGAAAGTGTTACCGGTGGGCAACCCAGGGAGGCTGAGGTCTCTATAGTGCTGCCCTGGTAACTAGATCCCATTAAGAGAATCAGTGGAGAACATTTTCTTCTTACCCTAAGAGGCTCAGGACTCAACTGAAGGAATCTGCAGACCTCAAGAAGGGAGGTGCAGCCAACTTAACCAGCTGGACCACCAATATCCCAGCCACAAGAGGAGACAGCCCCCATCCCTCCTGGAAGTCACTTCTTACAACCTCAAGCATCTAACTCAGCATAAGGAGAACCCTTAGGAGGGTCCTGCTGTTACTCCTGCTGTTTACTGTGATTCGCTGATTCTTCACTCTGACATGCAGCGCACAGGACAGAAATCACCTAGCATCAACACCCACAGCGGGCCTTCATAGCACTTTGTTTTAATTGAACGGTAGGATTCCCCAGTCCACACCAGTTCTAAGTCAATGCTAGGTGCTGCCTGAGGCAGAGTGCCACCTCCACTCCTCTCCCCATGGAAGGAGAGATGTGTGTGATGCCCACTGCAGCTGGGGCAATCCACAGGAAGGGCTCGGCTTACATCCAGAGTTGCCAGCTTCCCCTCCCCCCACCCAGGAGAGGGCGGTGCCTCATCTAGCCGTGGCTCACACCTAGCCCTGCTTTGTGCCCCAGCCTGGCTGACCCAACCCTAAGAGTCGAGCCTTATCCCAAAGTTACAAATCCAGTTTGCCAACTTCCCTCACTTATGTTGTTCTAATATGCTAGAGGCTGTTCACTTTGGAGACCTGCTGTGAGTATGGGTACGGCCCGGCACGAGATTTACACCATCTCCCCCAATGAGAGCTCATGTGATGCCACCAGAAACATGATGCATTCCAAGGCTCCGGCCCCTCTCTCAGGGTGAACCCATTCCAAGGCGCCCTGCCATCACAAAGAAAAGAGAACTCTCCCTATGTCTCCCACAAGCCTCACCGGGATTGGTTGAGTTACCACACTGGATGTCTCATGGCAACCATCTCTGCTCCTCTGCATTCAGGGATCTGAACCTGATTCCCTTTCTATTGGCTGAGGGCAACAGAGGCCATCGCCCATCTCTTCAGAATGGCATTCACCTATCTCTTAGGACTGACTGACCACGTTCAACTGCTGTTTACATGGAACCCTTCAAAGTTCTCCTTTGAATATTTGCTACTACCACCAAGATCTGCACCTGCAGCAGTTCCACCCAGGCCCATGGCCTAAGCTTCAAGGCCCGCTGAAGCAGCTCGCCAACTTGTCGCAGCATAGTCCCCACAGCTCTCATTGCCAGCAACGGCTGGGTATAGGCCCAATGCTCCAGTGCCTTCTGTTTTCAGGGCTAGTTGATTTTGGGGCTAGGGGAGTTGTTATACATTCTTTAGCAGGGTCGAACTTCCATGCCCACCATCCTGCTCTCTGTATCAACCAACACCTTAACCCGGCATTCGGTTCACCCCACAGTGCCAGTTCTGCTTACCAGAAGTGGCCCACGAGGCACTCCCATTTCACATCCAGCTTCATGCCAGTGAGCCAGGCTTCTTACCCATTTAAAGTTTGAGCATAGGTTGAGATTGTTTCTGCCCCCAGACCTCTATTCATTCACTTTACCAGATAAAACTGCAGATATGGATGAGTGCCAGCTATCCTGAGGGAAACTTCAGAGGGAACCAGCTACTAGATGGTTCAATTAGTCTTTCGCCCCCTATGCCCAGGTTGGATGACTGATTTGTACGTCAGGACTACTACAGACCTCCACGAGAGCTTCCTCTGGCTTCATGCTGCTCAGGCATAGTTCACCATCTTTTTGGGTCTGTGATGGGGTGTACTCCCCACACTGGCCCTGCAAGAGCTGAATTGGGCCAAGTTGTCCCAAACAGCTAATTAGGCTGCAATATGGGAGAATTAAGCCTGGGAGGAAAGCCCAAACTGGGGAACAGCCAGGGTTTATACAAAGTCAGGAAATTGGAAGCGGAGGGGGCTGCAGGGAGGTAGTCTGCAGTAACACACTGGAAGAAAGGAGGTGTGTTGAGGACAGGGGGCTATAGAGACAACTAGCCCATGGTTACTCCCTGGGTGGAAGGAGTTCGGAGGCTGGCAAATCCACAGGAGTGGGGAGAGCCAGGAGGTGAGGAAGAGGCTCAGGGAAAGGTGGCAGGGTGCAGGGGAGAAACACACCATGGCTGCTGTTCGGAGAGTCCCTGAGCCGGAACGCAGAGTAGAGAGCAGGGCCTGGGTTTCCCTGCCAGTCACTGAGGGGGTGTTGCCCAGGGCAGTGAATGTGAGGGATGCCTGAGACTGCTGGTGAGCAGGGACTTCGATGCACATCCCTGAAGGAGACACCACACATGACCTGGCCGGAGGGCTGAGTCATGAAGAGGATGCTGCAGTTCCTGGAGTGAGAGAGGGGCCACAGGCAGAACGTAACCGCTGGAAGGGGCATCGACCTGGTGAGCTATTCCCCAGAGTGACCAGGAGGAAGCACCATCTGCAGTGAGTACAGCGCCCCATCATAGGGTCCTAGCATGTACGCTTGTTCTCCACCTCCACGACAGGGCGGACAAGTCAGGGAGGTGGTGCACCCTCTACGAATCAGTGGCCTCAGGATCTCTCATCTCAGCAGGTGAGTGCCAGCCCTCTCTTTGCACCATGGGGCTTTCATTCACACCTCTGACAAATGCACATGTTAGACTCCTGGGTCCGTGTTTCAAGACAGGTTGGGTGGGTGGCCGATATTGGTGCAGGCCCTGGGCACCTGGCATGGCCCTCCCAGTCCAGAGAAGAGACATGGCCAGGGAACACTGATGACAATCTACCCCAGTTGACAGTCGCAGGGGAACCCATCCCCCTTCAGGTCCCCATACCACCCCCACAAAGGGAGCCACAGGGGACAGTGAGGCTGTGGTAATCTCCCTCCGCCCCAGGATGTGGTGAGAGCTGCGGCCTGGGGACTGTAACATCCACTGCTTTGAAGCAGTGAGCCACCTGCTGCCAGGCCTTCCCAGCCAGCCCAGGCCTGGTTGTGGTGCACCACCTTGGTGGAAATGCAACCTACCGGGGCTGTCCAGGCAGCAGTTCCCACCAAAACCCCCAGAAGGGGTGCAAAGAGGATCTGTTATCTTAGGCTAATCAACCAAACCCACTGGGCTGAATCCTGCAGGCAGACTGAGTGGAACCCACCCATTTACCTTTTACCAGTTTCTTGAACTCTCTCTTCAAAGTTCTTTTCAACTTTCCTGTACAGTACTTGTTGACTATTGGTCTCATGCCAGTATTTAGCCTTAGAAGGAGTTTACCACCTGCTTTGGGCTGCATTCCCAAGCAACTGGATTCCAAGGAGACTCATTCCCAGCACTCTGGGGGCCTCTACTGGCCTCACACCATTCATGGGGTGGGCCTCAATCAGCACTGGGGAGTGGGTCTTCTGTACGCCACATTTCCTGTGCCCCACCGTGGGACGGGGATTCAGCGCTGAGCTCTTCCCTATTCACTCTCTATTACTGAGAGAATCCGGGTTAGTTTCAAGCCCTCAGTGACATGCACATAGCAAAACTTCATAACCTCACGCACAATGCTAGCACATACAATCCAGCAGGATGTTAATGTCAACAGATTGAGCCTTTTAAAATTATACCTCCCAAGGCGTATTTTGTACAAAACATACCATAATTATGTGACAATAGTGGATACAGGTGTTCCAGGATGCTGCCCTGAGGTACAGAGTGACACACTCACCTCTCCTTTGAGTAAACTGGACTGCTGAGTTCATAGAGGGAAACCCTAACCCGCAGAGAGAGAGGCTGCATTTGGATAAATGACGCACCGCAAATGATTGTCTGAGCTCCAGTAGCTGTTCAGTTAAATCCACAGTTTAAAGTTAAATCCACCACACTCTGAAGAATCCATGTGCAAATAGCTGAGAGCGAACTGCTGAGGAGCTGCTTAGTCTGGTGTTCCTCCTCTTTTTGCTTCTTTCTTGAATCTTGCTTTTCCTTCCTGACTCATGTCTCAGAGTATATTCCCCCCCCCTCCCTTATTTCAGGCGGTGAACGTGAGGTATTGCAGACAGAGGCAGTTAACAGCAGAACGTCGAGGAGCCAGATCTTAGGGGGGGAGCACTAAGTTTAAAGAATCCAGAAGTTGCATGATACTGGTGATGTCGCCACCTGAGGGGCACAACCTGCCCATTCCCTCTAGCACGTAGGGTATAAAAGGTAGCAGAATTGGTGTGGTTATGCTGTGCAGGGAGGCAGTAGGCAGAGAATCCATGCAGTGGTGTCCACGACTCCCATCTGCGGTGAAAATGTGTTCCATGGGGCTTAAACCATGAGAGCATGGGGAGGTGTTTTGGATACGAGCCAAGCTGGAGGAGGCACGTGGATCCATACGCTCCTATGCTTGTCCACCAGCCAGATTGTCGCAGCAGCCAGATTCCTGCAGGTGTGCAGAGCCTCAGTCAAGGCTGTTGCAGTCCTCTGGTCTCTCAAGAAGCTGCTGCTGGCTCTACCAGCCCACTGCGGCCAAGGAAAGAGGTATTCTTTCCCCCAAGCAGCCCGTGCATTTACTTGGACTTTGCACAAGGAAGAGGATCTGGCCCTGAATGTTTAGTACAAAGCAGGAGAGCTCTGGGCTGTCTCGCTGAGTGCAGAGCAGCACAGAGCCATGTCATTCCGATCCTACCACACATGGCAGGTAAAAGAGTAAAGGCCTCTGTCTCAGCAGCTGCCATGAGGTGCCAAGGGAACAGGAAGTGAAGCAACAATGACAGAGTAAAAGAAACCAAACTGTTTATCTCGGGCACCGTGGAACCCTTCCATTCAGATTCATGCAAATCCCCTTTTTCCAGAGTGCCAGAGATGCCGATACCTGTCGCTGTTCCCTCCCTCACATCGCCACCATTGAACTCAATTAACAGCTGGGATTATAGGCTGCAGAACCTCTGAAAGAAACTGGTAGACACACATACACACACAAAGAGGGGGAGAGAAGGAAAGCGAGAGAGAGTCTGACCACAGATGAGAGGAAATAGCCATTTCTAGCAAGGCTTTCAACATTTCTATTACATATTGCAACTCCTGCAACAGTGAACTTTATGACAGGTTTCAGAGTAGCAGCCCTGTTAGTCTGTATCCGCAAAAAGAAAAGGAGGACTTGTGGCACCTTAGAGACTAACAAATTTATTAGAGCCTAAGCTTTCGTGAGCTACAGCTCACTTCATCGGATGCATTCAGTGGAAAATACAGTGGGAAGATTTATATACATAGAGAACATGAAACAATGCATGTTTCCATACACACTGTAACGAGAGTGATCAGGTAAGGTGAACTATTACCAGCAGGAGAGTGATAATCAAGGTGGGCCATTTCCAGCAGTTGACAAGAACGTCTGAGGAACAGCGGGGAGGGGTCGGGGTGGGAAGGCGGGAATAAACATGGGGAAATAGTTTTACTTGGTGTAATGACCCATCCACTCCCAGTCTTTATTCAAGCCTAAGTTAATTGTATCCAGTTTGCAAATTAATTCCAATTCAGCAGTCTCTCGCTGGAGTCTGTTTTTGAAGTTTTTTTGTTGAAGAATTGCCACTTTTAGGTCTGTAATCGAGTGACCAAAGAGATTGAAGTGTTCTCCGACTGATTTTTCAATGTTATAATTCTTGACGTTTGATTTGTGTCCATTTATTCTTTTACATAGAGACTGTCCAGTTTGACCAATGTACATGGCAGAGGGGCATTGCTGGCACATGATGGCATATATCACATTGGTAGATGTGCAGGTGAACGAGCCTCTGATAGTGTGGCTGATGTGATTAGGCCCTATGATGGTGTCCCCTGAATAGATATGTGGACAGAGTTGGCAATGGGCTTTGTTGCAAGGATAGGTTCCTGGGTTAGTGGTTCTGTTGTGTGGTTGCTTGTGAGTATTTGCTTCAGGGCTGTCTGTGGGGCTGTCTGTAAGCAAGGACTGGCCTGTCTCCCAAGATCTGCGAGAGTGATGGGTCGTCCTTCAGGATAGGTTGTAGATCCTTGATGATGCGTTGGAGAGGTTTTAGTTGGGGGCTGAAGGTGATGGCTAGTGGCGTTCTGTTATTTTCTCTGTTGAGCCTGTCCTGCAGTAGGTAACCTCTGGGTACTCTTCTGGCTCCATCAATCCATTTCCCCACTTCAGCAGGTTGGCACTGTAGCTGTAAGAATGCCCGATAGAGATCTTGTAGGTGTTTGGCTCCGCCCGAGGTGCTGGAGCAAATGCGGCTGCATCGTCGAGCTTGGCTGTAGACAATGGACCGTGCGGTGTGGTCTGGATGAAAGCTGGAGGAATGCAGGCAGGCACAGCGGTCAGCAGGCTTCCGTCACAGGGCAGCGTCCATGTGACCATCGCCTACCAGCACTGTAGTGTCCAGGAAGGGGATCTCCCATGTGGACTGCTCCAGGCTGAGGTCGATGCATCTGAAGTTGCATCTGAAGAAGTGGTTTTTTACCCATGAAAGCTTATGCCCAAATAAATCTGTTAGTCTTTAAGGTGCCACTGGACCCCTTGTTGTTTTAATGAACTTTATGTTAACTGCTTTCACAGCAACAGAAGAAAGTAGAGCCAACTTCTGCACACCATTCCACCAGCAGGCCTCACATAGACTTGAAGGGATCATCTCTAGGCAGGAAAGGGTAATTCTTTCTCCACAGACCATTCAATTTTCTCAGCAAAGGTATGAAATGGGGTTTTGTGGGGATGTTGTGACATCAAGCTTTCTAGAAAGCTGCAAATCTACAGAATCACAGTTATATCAACTTCACTGTATGGCAGTAAAACTTGGGCGCTGATGATGGCTGAAGAGTGGTGGATTGAAATTTTTGATTCTTGTTGTCTTTGCCAGCTACTCCATATTAAGTGGCGGGACAAGATCAGCAATGAGGATATTTGAAGCTGAACCCAGCAACTGCCTCCTTCAGCACTCGTTCAGCAGCTTTCTTGAGATGAACATATTATTAGGATGACAAGGCGGGTGAGGTAATATCTTTTATTGGACCAGCTTCTGTAGGTGAAAGAAACAAGCTTTCAAGCTACACAGAGCTCTTCTTCTTAGGATGGAAGACAAATGAATTATAATGTGTGTTGTAATGTCACTACACAGCTGGTGATCACGTCATTGCCAAAAGCTTCAGTGGCATGATAAGATTGCCAATGACAGACATAAAGGGATAGATTCACACAGGTACTTACTTAGGCACCTAAAAAACAGACTAGGGACTGAATGGCTAGGCAGCAGTTCTGCAGAAAAGGACCTAGGGGTTACAGTGGACGAGAAGCTGGATATGAGTCAACAGTGTGCTGTTGTTGCCAAGAAGGCCAATGGCATTTTGGGATGTATACGTAGGGGCATTGCCAGCAGATCGAGGGACGTGATCGTTCCCCTCTATTTGACATTGGTGAGGCCTCATCTGGAGTACTGTGTTCAGTGTTGGGCACCACCCTACAAGAAGGATGTGGAAAAATTGGAAAGCGTCCAGCGGAGGGCAACAAAAATGATTAGGGGACTGGAACACATGAGTTATGAGGAGAGGCTGAGGGAACTGGGATTGTTTAGTCTGCGGAAGAGAAGAATGAGGGGGGATTTGATAGCTGCTTTCAACTACCTGAAAGGGGGTTCCAAAGAGGATGGATCTAGACTGTTCTCAGTGGTAGCAGATGACACAACGAGGAGTAATGGTCTCAAGTTGCAGTGCAGGAGGTTTAGGTTGGATATTAGGAAAAGTGTTTTCACTAGGAGGGTGCTGAAGCACTGGAATGCGTTACCTAGGGAGGTGGTGGAATCTCCTTCCTTTGAAGTTTTTAAGGTCAGGCTTGACAAAACCATGGCTGGAATGATTTATTTGGGGATTGATCCTGCTTTGAGCAGGGAGTTGGACTAGATGACCTCCTGAGGTTCCTTCCAACCCTGATATTCTATATTCTATGATTCTATGATTTTGAGTGATCAAAAACCAGGCCTCCGGAGCCCTCCTTCTGTCCAGCTGCTGGGGAGAAGAGGTCAGTTGGTGCTCGAACAAAAGCTCCCTCAAACGGTTTCAAAGCATGCTTTCTAACCAAACTATAGCTATTCTCCGAACAAAGCACATAACTCACAATAGCCCCTAATAGGCTACCAATTTATCTAGCAACAGCCAGTAATAATTCATTATTCTCCTTCTCAGCAAAGCAACTTCAGCAAAAAAAAAACAGACTTACAAACACAGACACCAGAACCAAGGTCAATTTTCCACTCTTCCCCCCTTTCTCATGCATCTGTCCTTCACTGAATGTATCCCAGTCAGTAAAACTGCAGCTTGCGGCTTTTTGTCTGCCTAAGTAAAGCCAGATTTTTCTCCAGACTCTGTGGTGTTCTCACTTCCAGCTTGGGGGTGGAGGGTTAAGGCTGTGGATTATGTCAAATCTAGTTCTCTCACAACACTGGCATTCCCTCATCATTTTTACCCCAGTGGTTTGGGTACTCACCTGGGATATGGGAGACCAACAGTTAAAGTCCCCTCTCTACCTGAAAAGAAAGAATTTGAACAGGTATTTGCAACTCTCAGGTGAGCGCCCTAACCACTGAGCTATAGAATATTCTGATGGGGGGGGGGGTGCTCTCAGGCTCTCCTGTGGAAACTGTTCCACTGAGGAGTATAAATAATTAAAGAGTCATTGATGTAGGGGACTGGATCCCGCACATCCTGGGTAAGTGCAACAGGCTACAGAGTCAGCCTCAGACACACACACTCTCTCTCTACTCCCACCCCATGATTCTAATTATTTAATCCACAGTGGAACAGCTTCAACAGCATAGATTGAGGTACCCCTGTGTCAGACGATCTGATCGCTCCATGGTTAGAACACACTCCTGAGAGGTGGCAGATCCCTGTTCAGGTCTAGCCTCCTCAGGAGACAGAGGGTAACTCGAAATAGGATATACCACACTCCAGGTTATTACCCTATCCCCTCCTTCCCCATTTTGTGTGGAATTAGGTGGTGCTCAGAATGGGCTCCACAGGCAAGTTAGGTGGAGGAATGCCTATCTTCCCCTGGTTTGTGAACCTCACACTGGGCCTTACACACCCAGAGAGAGACTGCAGGGCACATGCCCAGAGGCAGAAACACAGGCACTTAGGGAAGTTTTACTGCAAAAACCTAGGTGCTGATGAGTTTAGGCACCTACAGGGTTCAGCAGCTGCTAAACGGGGGTTTTGCAAATACCAGTGGTGCCTAACTCTGGGATTTGGCAGTTGGGCACCTAAATCCTTTTGTGAATCTAGTCCAGACTGAATATCCAGCCAGACCACCTTAAGAACCTAGCTAGAGATCAATCCTGTGCTGCTGGATCTCCAAGGAGCTATGTCCGTTTGGGGTTTTCAATGATGATGATATGGTGGGCCTGAATTTTCTTCTCACCTGCACTAGTAACTCCAGTGAAGTCAATGGAGTTACACAGGCATGAAAAGGTGAGGTCAGAAGCAGATGTGCTGTCTTCTAGGAGCAAAATTGAGACCCTGCACTCTTACCACAAACACAGGCCACTGAACCACCATCACATGGCTACCAACTTTCAAAGACGGCCCACCTGCCCAGCATTGACGCTGGTAATCAAGGGGCAAAGAGCTCTGGGCTCTGCTCCAGCCCAGCCCTTTGACCGTAGTGCTCAAACGAAAGAGCCAGTCTCTCAGGCCAACTGCCAGCACCCAGGGAAGAACTGCAGTACCAATTGTAACCGAACAAGAGTGAGCTAGCTCAGTGGTCAGACAGTTCCAAACCAGACATGCCAAACCCGTGGAAAAAAACACAGAAATTGGGCTTGTTTTTGGCTTAATTGGCTTGTGAGTTGCTTGTTGGGTAGTTTTTGGCTTGTAGCTTGTTGCTTGTTGTCGGCTCCCAGCAAGCAGGGGAAAGCGGGGACAAGGGGAGCAAGCAGGGGCAAGATTCAGGGATGTCCAGCAGGCCCACCACAGTCCCAGACTGCACGCTGGGGGATCTAGACACACAGAGTGTTGGGGTTCTTAGAGATTGGCGTGTTTTGGCCTTGTTTTGAAATGGGATTAGCTTGATTTTTGGCTTATTGTGAAAGTTGGGGTGCTTATTTACCACGTGAAAGTTGGCAACTGTGTTCCAAACTCTATTCAGAGCTAGTGCCCAGGCAATGCCAGCCACTCTGGTGTTTGTGCCACTTTTCTAGTTCACCTTGTCTCCCCAGTTGAAGTCTGCATCAGGCAGGGCCTTATGGACATATCCTCCAGTCCCCATTTCCCATAACGGAGGAAAGCCAAAACAAATAGCTGTGGTTTGGCCAGGGGGCTGTTACAACCCCAGTTTGAATGCTCAAAGAAAGATAAATATCAACCATGGCATGAGCTCCGCTAGGAACAAATTCTTACTCATATCAGATTGCTTGTCATTGCACCACTGGCCAAATAAACTATCTGCTTTTCGCTGTCCTCCGAAGCATCAAGCAGGGCCATGGCAGTGTTCCTTGGCTATGGAAAAGAGCACATGCTATATTCTTTGAAGGGAGCTATTACCAGGCACATTCTTCATGTGCACTGGAAGCTTGTGGCATTGCACAAGGCAGCAGTTGCTTCCAGGGCAGTTCAATATTTCTGCAAACTGTGCTTGCAAGACACAAGACACCCTGGGCAAATATCAGGATGACTCTGCAAAATGTAGGATGGGAGGGAAGTTCAACATGCAGATGAGCCCCCATGATCCAAAATGGGCCAGTGTCTGAAATACCATCTTTCAAAACATCCCTTTAAGGAAAAGGATTAACTTGCCTTTTGTGAGACTTACACAGAAGAAATGTCTTTCACATTCTCCCTGACCACAAAGATTACTCCTATATGCACTCCTATGTGCAAACAAAAGTCAGCTCCCCAGGAAGCTCCAGGAGCCTGTAAAAATCTCAACATGATCTTGCTCAAGCCTGCAACAAAGAGAGAGTCTCTACAGAGCAGCCAAACCAGTCTTGTGTTCAATCAACGCAAACCTCCACAAGTGCACAGTAGGCACGAGGTCAGTGCTTTTGAATGTGGTATATTTGTAATTTCAGCACAAAGGCACAAAGGGGTATGCCTAGTTACCAATACACATCTGTGCAAGTCAACAGGATGAGGCAAAGTCACCAAATCCCATACTTAGGGAGATCCTGTCCTGTCTGTGCTTAGGGTCTGGAGCTTCCCTCAGTGACTCCCCCTTGCCCCTCTTCCCCTTTAAGCCATTACAATACTTCAACAATCTACTGAGCCAAAAAAGTGGCCACAGGGTGAAATTCCTCCCTGTGCAGTAGGCAGTGCAACAAGGCCAAGGCACCACTTAAGTTCTACGTACACCTTCAAAATACTGCTTAAGTGTGACTTAAGTGGCACATACACTTCGTGCTAACCTTCTGCACAGTGAAGACTTCGATCCTAACAGCCTAGCCGGGGTGACTGGGTCAGTGAATCTGAGAAGGTACTCGGTGTGTACGCTTGTTGCTCACACAACCCCAGTCATTATTAGACACTGCACAGTAGCTGATAAAAAAGCCCATGCTGCTGCACTGTAAGTAGAAGCAGGACCCTGAGCTGTTCAGATGCTTCATGATCTCATGGTAGGTCAAGAACACATAGAAGCAAGACTTAGTTACAGGGAAGTCCACCAATTTGCTGCTCCTGGCAGTGTCACAGTCAGTTCTTTATTAACGTTCAGTGTGAAAGCCCATTTTGCACAGGGTTGAGCTGGCTCAGGCTCACCCCACTTGACTGGTACTCTGTCCTCACCCACTCTCTCCTCACCCAGATTCCTTCATCCACCTGCTCAAAGTCTGCTCTTCTGAAGTCCAGGGTCTGTATTCTGCTGCTCTCCTTTCTTTCTTGTGTCAGGATCCTGAACTCGAGCATCTCATGGTCACTGCCTCCATATACTATATAATTCTATTGTATGAGACAATATATTCATGTAATGTTTAAGAAAAGTTTTGTAAATGAGTTCTAATAGTTCATCCTTAGGGACTCAATCTTATGGGGTTCCACAGGCTTCTGTGGTTCTGCCGGGAGCTAAGATATGGCTGAGGCCTAAGAGTATTCTCATGGGAGCAAGAAAGAATCCACTGATTGTCCTTCATGTAGGAACAAATGATACTGCTAGATTCTTGCTGGGACGTATCAAGGGAGACTATGCCAGGCTGGGGAAGATGCTTAAAGTCAGGTGATCTTCAGTGGGATTCTACCTGTGGCTAGAGGAGGAGAACAAAGGCAAGACAAGCTTACAATGATCAACAGATGGCTCAGGCAGTGGTGTGATAAGGAGGGCTTTGGGATGTTTGATCACTGGGAGGCATTCATGGACAGAGGACTGTTCTTATGGCTTGGACTTCACCTGAGTAGAGAGGGAAATAGACTTCTGGGATGGAGGTTAGTATAACTGATTTAAAGAGCTTTAAGCTAGGAATTTGCAGGAGATGGTTGGGAGATGCTCATGTAATCTCCATGGCTGATTCTAACATTGAGGAGAAGGAAAACCAAGTAAGAGAGGATACATCAATGGAGAAAGGAACAACAGTGGGTAGGAGAAAGGACGTTAAGAGGAAAGATTCTTAGCTTCATTGGTATCGGCACTGTCAGGTAGGAAATACTGGCAGTAGAATGACTGTAGCCAACTGGGTGGAAACCAAGCAGAAACAACTGAGATGTTTGTACACCAATGCAAGGAGCATGGGTAAAAAAGTGGAGGAACTAGAATTGCTGGTGCAGGAAGTGAAACCAGATATTAAGACCTTCTCATAAACAAACTAGGGAAATACAACCTAGATGGAGCTACTATAAGGTGGATGCATAACTGGTTGGAAAACTGTTTCCAGAGGGTAGTTACCAGTGGTTCACAGTCAAGCTGGAAGGGCATAATGAGTGAGATCCCACAGGGATCAGTTCTGGGTCCAGTTCTGTTCAATATCTTCATCAGTGATTTAGATAATGGCATAGAGAGTACACTTATAAAGTTTGTGGACGATACCAAGCTGGGAGGGGTTGCAAGTGCTTTGGAGGATAGGATTAAGATTCAAAATGATCTGAACAAACTGGAGAAATGGTTTGAAGTAAATAGGATGAAATTCCATAAGGACAAATGCAAAGTACTCCTCTTAGGAAGGAACAGTCAGTTGCACACTTACAAACTGAAAAATGACTGCCTAGGAAGGATTCCTGCGGAAAGGGATCTGGGGATTATAGTGGATCAAAAGCTAAATATGAGTCAACAGTTAACATGTTGCAAAAACCAAACATCATTCTGGGATGTATTAGCAGGAGTGTTGTAAGCTAGACACAAGAAGTAATTCTGCTCTATTTGATGCTTATTAGGCCTCAACTGGAGTATTGTGTCCAGTTCTGGGCACCACATTTCAGGAAAGATGTGGACAAATTGGAGAAAGTCCAGAGAAGAGGAACAAAAATGATTAAAGGTCTAAAAAACACGACCTATGAGGAAAGATTGAAAAAAAATTTTTTTTGGTTTAGTCTGGAGAATAGAAAACTGACAGGGAACACGATAACAATTTTCAAGTATATAAAAGGTTGTTACAAGGAGGCGGGAGAAAAATTATTCTCGTTAACCTGTGAGGATAGGACAAGAAGCAATGGGCTTAAATTGCAGTAAGGGAGGTTTAGGTTGGACACTGGGAAAAGCTTCCTAAATGTCAGGGTGGTTAAGCACTGGAATAAACTGCCAAGGGAGGTTGTGGAATCTCCGTCACTGGAGATTTTTAAGAGCAGGTTAGACAAACACCTGTCAGGGATGGTCTAGATAATACTTAGTGCAGGGGACTGAACTAGATGACCTCTCAAGGTCCCCTCCATTCCTATGATTCTATGATTATAGGGATAACAGAAACATGGTAGAATAGTACTCATGACTGGAGTACAGGTATTGAAGGGTGTGTGCTCTTCATGAAAGACAGAAATAAAGGGAAAGGTGGTAGAGTAACATTGTATCTTAATGACGAGGTGTAAATGGTAGAGATATTAGAAGTGATGGAATGGATAAGACAGAGTCTGTTTGGGCCAAAATCACTTTGAGGAAGAAAGCTACTAGAGGTTCCCCTGGGATAATTCTTGGCCTATGCTACAGACCCCTGAGATACAATTTCTAAATGTATAGAGACTTTTAAAATATTTTTAATGAAATAAATACTACGGGCAATTGTTTGGTTATGGGAGACTTTAACTTCCCAGATATAGATTGGAGAACAAGTGCTACTAACAATAGTAGGGCCCAGATATTCCTGGATGTGACAGCTGACAGATTTCTTCATGAAATAATCGCTGAACCAACAAGAAGGGATGCTGTTTTAGATTTGGTATTGGTGAGTAGTGAAGACCTCACAGAAGAACTGGTTGTAGGGGACAATCTTGGATCGAGTGATCATGAGCTAATCCAGTTTAAACTAAATGAAAGGATAAACAAAAATAGATCTGCAAAAGGGCAAACTTTAAAAAATTAAGGGAATTAGTTAGGGAAGTGGACTGGACTGAAGAACTCAAGGATTTGAATGTGAAGGAGGCTTGGAGTGTTACCTCAAAGGGGAGCCAAGGTAACTCTATATGTATAGTGGTGTAGGTATCAAGAAATAAAACAAGCCCCTTTTACTCAGAACAGCAGACTTGCCCTCTGCCATGTCTATCACCGGTGGACTGGTACACAGATAGATCTCTCTCCCTCTTCCCTATATGTAGTGTGAGAAATAAAGACTGACTATAGGTAAAGTTAAAACAACAGGTGTCAAGGTTCCTCCCCCACTCTGAACTCTAGGGTACAGATGTGGGGACCTGCATGAAAAACCTCCTAAGCTTATCTTTACCAGCTTAGGTCAAAACTTCCCCAAGGTACAAAATATTCCACCCTTTGTCCTTGGATTGGCCGCTACCACCACCAAACAAATACTGGTTACTGGGGAAGAGCTGTTTGGACACGTCTTTCCCCCCAAAATACTTCCCAAAACCTTGCACCCCACTTCCTGGACAAGGTTTGGTAAAAAAGCCTCACCAATTTGCCTAGGTGACTACAGACCCAGACCCTTGGATCTTAAAAACAATGAACAATCCTCCCAACACTTGCACCCCCCCCTTTCCAGGGAAATGTTGGATAAAAAGCCTCACCAATTTGCATAGGTGACCACAGACCCAAACCCTTGGATCTGAGAACAATGAAAAAGCATTCAGTTTTCTTACAAGAAGACTTTTAATAGAAATAGAAGTAATTAGAAATAAGAAATCCCCCCTGTAAAATCAGGATGGTAGATACCTTACAGGGTAATTAGATTCAAAACATAGAGAACCCCTCTAGGCAAAACCTTAAGTTACAAAAAAGATACACAGACAGAAATAGTTATTCTATTCAGCACAATTCTTTTCTCAGCCATTTAAAGAAATCATAATCTAACACGTACCTAGCTAGATTACTTACTAAAAGTTCTAAGGCTTCATTCCTGGTCTATCCCCAGCAAAGACAAAATATAGACAGACACACATACCCTTTGTTTCTCTCCCTCCTCCCAGCTTTTGAAAGTATCTTGTCTCCTCATTGGTCATTTTGGTCAGGTGCCAGCGAGGTTACCTTTAGCTTCTTAACCCTTTACAGGTGAGAGGAGATTTCCTCTGGCCAGGAGGGATTTTAAAGGGGTTTACCCTTCCCTTTATATTTATGACAACAGGTAAGTGTATTGAAAGAATAAGTACAATAAAGGGAAGGGGATAAGCATGAAATAAACAGTAGCTATAGAAATTAACACAAAACAGTGAAACAGCAGCTTACAACAAGAGCATGAAGCTCAGGCCCAAAATACAAAATCACCCTGGCAATCAACCATATAAAACCCCAACTAAGAGAACCCTAATTATCTCACTATCAGCACGTCTGTGGCGGCAGTGAAGTCCAGGACCTGCACTCACTGGGTAATTGAAACCCGCAGAGGAGGAACACAGTCCGAGGTAAAATTGTTCTTGAGATCGCTCAGTGGCAGGAAAAACCAGTTTGATCAAGTTATAACTAGGCCAGGATGGCAGGGCACAAAGGGGGTGACAAGATGGAGTTCACAAAATGGTGATTCAGACTCCATTTTGAATTGCTGTTATAGCCTTATGTCATAAATATAAAGGGAAGGGTAAACCCCTTTAAAATCCCTCCTGGCCAGAGGAAAAATCCTCTCACCTGTAAAGGGTTAAGAAACTAAAGGTAACCTCGCTGGCACCTGACCAAAATGACCAATGAGGAGACAAGATACTTTCAAAAGCTGGGAGGAGGGAGAGAAACAAAGGGTCTGTGGGTCTGTCTCTATGCTGCTTTTGCCGGGGATAGAACAGGAATGGAGTCTTAGAACTTTTAGTAAGTAATCTAGCTAGGTATGCGTTAGATTATGATTTCTTTAAATGGCTGAGAAAAGAATTGTGCTGAATAGAATGACTATTTCTGTCTGTGTGTCTTTTTTGTAACTTAAGGTTTTGCCTGGAGGGATTCTCTATGTTTTGAACCTAATTACCCTGTAAGGTATCTACCATCCTGATTTTACAGGGGTGATTCCTTTACTTCTATCTACTTCTATTTTTATTAAAAGTCTTCTTGTAAGAAAACTGAATGCTTTCTCATTGTTCTCAGATCCAAGGGTTTGGGTCTGCGGTCACCTATGCAAATTGGTGAGGATTTTTACCAAACCTTTCCCAGAAAGTGGGGTGCAAGGGTTGGGAGGATTTTGGGGGGAAAGATGTTTCCAAACTGTGTTTCCCAGTAAACCCAGTTAGAGTTTGGTGGTGGCAGTGGACATTCCAAGGACAAAGGATAAAATTAATTTGTAGCTTGGGGAAGTTTTAACCTAAGCTGGTAAAAGTAAGCTTAGGAGGTTTTCATGCAGGTCCCCACATCTGTACCCTAGAGTTCAGAGTGGGGGAGGAACCTTGACACCTTACAAATTACATATTGAGTTTAACATACACACATTTTAATAAACTATAACAGTATAACAAGACACACCCAAGAGGAGTTAGTTTCTGTTACTTTTAACTTAAAGTATCTGAAGCTTGCATCCCAAGCAAGGAATTCATAGGGAAGGGCTGCAGACCAAGCTGGATGAGGAAGCATCTCAAACAGGTGATTAAGAGAAAGCAGAAAGCCTGAAAGGAATGGAAGATGGGAAGGATCAGCACGGAAAGTCAGAAACTGTAGGGATAAAGTGAGACCTGCCAAAAGCCAAGCAGAGTTGGACCTTGCAAAGGAAATTAAAACCAATAGTAAAAGGGTCTAGAGCCACATATATAAAAAGGAAAGAAGAAGTGGGACCGCTAAGCACTGCGAATGGGGTGGAGATTAAAGATAATCTAGGCATGGCCCAACACCTAAACAAATACTTTGCCTCAGTTTTTAATAAGGCTAATTAAGAGCTTGGGGCAGTGGCAGTGTGCCTAATGGGAACTAGGATATTGAAGTAGAAATTACTACAACTGAGGTGGAAGTCAAACTCAAAAATCTGAATGGGACTAAATCAGATGGCCTGGATAATTTCCATCCAAGAATATTAAAAGAACTGGTGCCATGAAATTAAGAGTCAAATAGCAAGGGTTTTTAATGAATCTGTAAACTTGGGGGTCGTACCCTATGACTAGAGAATTGCTAATATAGTATCTATTTTTAAGAAAAGGAAAAAAATGATCCAGGAAACTATGGCCTGTTAGTTTGACCTCAATTGTATGCAACAATTTTTGAAAGAGAAAGTAGTTAAGGGAATAGAGGTAAATGGTAATTGGGATAAAATACAATATGGCTTTGCAAAATGTAGATCATGCCAGGCCAACCTGATCTTCTTCTTTGAGAAGATAACTGATTTTTTTAGGTGAAGGAAATTCAGTATATCTAATCTACTTGGATTTCAGTAAGGCATTTGATACAGTTCCTCATGAGAAATTATTAGTTAAAGTGGAGAAGATGGGGATTAATATGAGAATTGGAAGGTGGATAAGGAACAGGTTAAAAGGGTGGCTACAATGGGTTATACTGAAAGGCAAACTGTCAGGCTGGAAGGAGGTTACTAATGGAATTTCTCAAGGATTGGTCTTGAGACCAATCTTATTTAACATTTTTATTAAAGGCCTTGGCACAAAAAGTGGGAGTGTGCTAATAACATTTGCGGAGGACACAAAGTTGGGAGGTATTGCCAATATGGAGGAGGACCGGCCAATCGTACAAGATGATCTGGATGACCTTGAAAACTGGAGAAATAGAAACGGGATGAAATTTAATAGTGCAAAGTGCAAGGTCATGCACTTAGGAACTAACAAGAATTTTTGCTGTAAACTGGGGACTTATCAGTTGGAAGGGACAGAGGAGGAGAAAGATCTGGGTGTATTGGCTGATCACAGGATGAGCTATGACTATGAGCCACCAATGTGATGTGGCCATGAAAAAGGCTGCATCAGACGAGGCATTTTCAGTAGATAGGGAAGTGTTAGTCCCATTATTCAGGGCAGTGGTGAGACCTCGTCTGTCATACCATGTACAATCCTGGTCTCCCATGTTTAAGAAAGATGAATTCAGACTGGAACAGCTGCAGAGAAGGGCTACTAGGATGATATAGGAATGGAAAACCTACCTTATGAGAGGAGACTCAACCAAAAGAGGCTGAAGGGAGATATGTTTGCTCACTATAAATACCTCAGAGGGATAATACGAGGGAGGGAGAGGAGTTATTTAAGTTGAGTACCAATGTGGACACAAAAACAAATGCATATAAACTGGGCATCAACAAGTTTAAGCTTGAAATTAGGCTAATGTTTCTAACCATCAGAGGAGTGAAGTTCTGGAACAGCCTCCCAAGGGGAGCAGTGGGGGCAAAACAGCTGACTTCAAGACTGAGCTTGATATGTTTATGGAGGGGATGGTGTGATGGGACTGTCTACAATGGCATGTATCTGACCTGGGACTGCTAGCAGCAATATCTCCAATGGCTGGAGACGAGACACTAGATGGGGAGGACTCTGAGTTACTACAGAGAATTCTTTCCCAGCTGGTGGGTCTCGCTCACATGCTCAGAGTTTAACTTATCACCATATTTGGGGTCAGGAAGGAATTTTCCCTGGGTCAGATTGGAAGAGACCCTGGGGGGGTTTCTCCTTCCTCTGCAGCATGGGGCACAGGTTACTTGCAGGTTTAAACCAGTGTAACTGGTGGATTCTCCGTAACTTGCAGTCTTTAAAGCATGATTTGAGGACTTCAGTATCTCAGCCAGAGGTTAGGGGTCTGTTACAGGAGTGGGTGGGTGAGGTTCTGTGGCCTGTAATGTGTGAGAGGTCAGACTAGATGATCAAGATGCTCCTGTCTGGCCTTAAAGTCAAGAAGTCTATGAGGAACTCAGCTGGCTCTGGGAAAGGTCACCGAGCAACCTAATGAGCTTGGCTGGGCCCAATAAATGGTCACTAAGTGACCATGCTACCTGATTGGACAGAATGGCCAACAGCTCGCCCTTAAAGCCTTGTAGCAACAGCAGCCCAGTGGCTGCTCAGTGCATTCCATGCCCGCGGCTATGCCAGACTTGCTTCCTGTACCAGCCTTTCTACAACCTGTGCCTGCTCCCACTCCTGCTCCTGCCCTAGTCTCTGCCTTCCTCAGAACTCCTGACTGTGACTTGACTTATCTCCTGACCACCACTCTGGCTCTGCCCTCTGAATCTGCTCCAACCACTAGGCCAGACTCCCATTCTGACTAGTAGGTAGCACTGCCTATGCTCTGGTGTTTGACAAGAAGCCTGACTTCTGGGCGCATGCAAATCCCCATCAAATCAGTTGCTTTACGAAGATGATCCCCAAACCAACTGCATATGGAGACTCCAGGGAGCAGTGTCTAAAGACTGTTGCCTAATAACAGGTTTAGCTGTATGTGCTCCCTTCTCCAAAGGACCAACCTTAACAGAGCACTGAGAACTCTGCTAAGGCACAATGTGTTGACACACGCACCTTTCTGGCCTCAGAGTCTATGGGTCCTTTAACCCAGAGACCCCTTGCTACATCCTGCCCCAGCAAGTGCTCTGCTGGTGCTGACATAATGCTGCACCTCCTGGGTGGCTCGTTAGCACCAGGGACTAAACTGGAGACCAATGGATCTAACGGCACAAGTCTTTACTGCCTGAGCTGGGAGACCTAGCAAGGTTAGCCTAGGCTGCAGCAAGCTCCCTCCAAGGGGGACAGCGTGCCCCCTGAATGGGTGACACTGACAACCAGCCACAGAAGCCCACTGCAGTAGATGACAGGCATACGTGATAGAACTGAGATGGGTGTTAAAGCTGTCGAGACCTCCCCATCCACCAGTTTGATTTTAGGGACTCCCCGGCCAAACGCAGAAGGGCTCTGCTGCCACTTGCTCTGGTTTTGTGACTAGCGTGAGGGTTTCCTCGTGCAGTATTGTTTAATCACCATTCAGTATGAACGACAAGGAGCAATAGCTGCTGCTTACACAGTGCTTTATAGTTTCAAGGTACAGCATAAAATTAACTAATGTGTAAAAGATCAGAATTTGCCTAAACCCAGAGCCACAGGAGGGCTCTCTGTCCCTGAACCCATAAACCTCACAAGGGCCCATGCCTGCCCATCACCCAGCAGCTAGAGGTGCTGGACCCCTGCTGGCACAGTGGCCATCCCACCACACCACAAGCTGAGTCCTGGGCAAGTGAGCTCAGAAACGCACATTCTGTGACATTTGCCAAGCAAGACTGAGGAGCTGAGCCAGCAATCTCCCACCGTCCTGTGCCTTGGCACCATCCCAGTCCCATAGAGGGGCTGATCCAGAGGCCTTGCCAAATTCTGGGCCTTCCCATAAGTCCAGCACACTCGAGGTGCTGAGCCAGTGACCAGGCAAGGTACGTCTACACTGCCATTCAAAATGCATGGCTGGCCCAGGCCAGCTGACTCGGGCTCATGGGGCTTAGGCTAAGGGGCTATTTAATTGCTGTATAGACACTGGGGCTCCGACTGCAGGCCAAGCTCTCTGACCCTCTCACCTCACTGGATCCTGGAGCCTGGGCTGCAGCTTGAGCCAGAACACGTACAGCTCAATTAAACAGCCCCTCAGCCCACGCCAGCTGTGGGTTTTGAACTACAGTGCAAACATACCCACAGGGGCCTGTGCTTTGGCATAGTCCCAGCACGTTAGAGATGTTGAGTCAATAACCTTTCACGGGCCTGAGCTTCGCCATCAGCCCAGCACGCTAAACTGGCTGAGCTAGTGACCGCACCGAGGACTGTATTTGAGATCAGCCCGACTGGACATAGGTGCTGAGCAGGAAGGTCAGTGCCAGCCAGGAACAGTCTCAGTTCCAGGGCTTCCTTAGCAATCTGTAGGCTAAAAAAGCCTTTCAAAAACCAATTCGCAACAATTCCCCAGTATCGGGTCCGGCCGGTAGTCCGTATCCAGCATCTCTGAAAGGAGCTGCTCTCTTAAGGATAGAGTTATTCTCTCTGCGCCTATTTCTCATGGGAGTGTTGTCAGTGTCAGGAGATCTCAATAATATTCAGAACCAAATTCACCCAGGTGTAATTGCATCACTGGAGTTACCCCCAGGGATGAATTAGATCCTTAGTGCTTACATAGCACTTCACAATATTGATCACTAATGAATTGTCAATAATAAATAACCAATTCACTGATAACCAATAAACTGATACTGATTTTAACTCTGGTTATATATCTAGTGAGAAGGGTTCTCTCGAGTCTGGATTAGTGCAAATAATAACAAACCTCGAATAAGTCAGCTTTGACTGGATTTATTGATGAATGGTTAGTAAAGACAGACCATCTGCAGAGAGGCATAAGTTACCAACAGCTGTAAAAGACCTTCTGCTGCAGTCTGTGTCCAGTCTGTAGATGGTCTTACTTCCCCTATGATTATGGGGCAGTTACACCCTTGTTGTACATCATGCTGGGCTTTATCTATTTCCTCTTTTTGGTACACACGTCCTCCTCTCTTAGGCTATTTCTTAAGTATCCTGTTCTATAGAAATTTGTTCCATATTTTGGTATAATACCTCCTACAACAGTTTTCAGACTATGATAAGGGCAACGGCTTGGTAAAATTCTACCCTCTAAAGTTAGCTTCATTTTAAGTCCGAAGCACCACAGGAGTCTGGCTCCCAGGCAAGCCTCAAAATGTTTCTTGGCCCAAGTGTCAAGAGCAAAGGTAACTAACTAATCCTCATAACACCCTGTAAATAAATATTGTCATAGTCAACTCCTAGATGGGGAAACTAAGGCAGATAGGGTGAGTTACTTGCCCTAAACTACAACGGCAGTCAGTGCATGTAAGCACAAAGATTTGAACTGAGGAGCTGAGGAGTCCCTAGTTTCCAAGCCTGTGCTTAGTCCAACAGACAATACTGCGTCTTCTTACTACTGTTCCGGCACAGGTAATGTTCATTGTAGGATTCACACTGGTTAGAGTCTGTTGTTCTGATCCTGACCTCCCACCTGTTCTACATTGGTGTAACTCTCCTGACTTCCCTGGGGTTGCTCTAGACTTACATTTTTGAAAGAATGAGGTCCTATGTGACTAACGTCCATCCTGGCAACTATGTGGAGTCTTGTGGGTGACACCCTCCAGTGAAGCAAATAGCTATCAAGGAGCAACATTATTATTGGGATGGGAGGGCAATAAACCTTGTGAGTTTGGCATCTGTGGCTCATTCATTCCCAGAAAGTGTCCAGTGCTGCAGTTGTTGCTAGTATACATTGGAAATTTAAAATTCACTCATCCCCGCTTTCTGGACTCCATTGTGAGTGCTGCTGTTCCAGCTTGCTGGGATTATCCCTCAGCATTTCAGGGGGTAGCAATGAACTCAGGATGTGGCAGGCAACCAGCCTAAGTGAATGTGTTAGAGAACGTACTGTCCCACTGCAATGAAGAGAAGAGTGAATGCATTATTGTTGTTTGTATGAAGCTCCAGCCAAGATCAGAGCCCTGCTGTCCTAGACACACACAGAGTAAGAGACAGTCCCTTCCCCAAAGAGCTCACCATCTAAATACCCCAGCCAGCCAAAGGGAGGAAGAAAGAATTACCACCCACATTTGACAAAAAAGGATCCAGAGAGGCTAAGTGCTAGGTCTACAAAGGGATTTAGGCACCTAACTTTCTGCCAGTGGGCATGCGCAAAACCTCAGTTCTGACCCACCCAGTTGCTCAGTGCCTAAGCTATGGCAGGATCCTCAAGACAGGTGTTCCCCTGCCCATCTTGCCTATGGGGCCCAATCCAGTCAGCGTCCTCAGAGACTGCCTTCTGGATTGGGCCCCGCACAAAACGGCTGAAGACGAGGCAGTCCCCCCGCACACACTCTAGCTTTTGGCTTAGAGTATTCAGCTGGGAGGGGGGAGACCTGCATTCGATTTCCAGCTCTGAATCAGCACTGGGGGCTTGAGCCCAGTTCCTGGAGATGAGCAGTGTAACCACTGGGCTATAAATCTACCACTGCTGCTTGCAAGAAAGGGCTGACCTGGCTTAAGCGCTTAACTCCAGGAGAGGCTCTGGGGGGTTAGGTCACAACTCTCCCTTCTCCTTGGTGTTTCCTATGGGCTAGTTTAGGCAGCTCCCTGTTCAGTGTGCTGGCTTTTGTGGTGCCTAACCCTCCCCTGTGCATAGCTGCTGGAACTAGGGGAGCTGGGGTGTGGCAGCACCCCCTGACTTGAAGTGGTTTCCATCCCATACCGGGTTTACAGTTTGGTTCAGTGGCTCTCAGCACCCGCACTGCACACATTGTTCCAGTGACCCTGCTTATGCACTGTGTCAGGAGGCTGGGTGTCTAACTCCAGGCAGTGGAGTCCCCGAGGCAGCAAGGTGCCTAGGAGTTCGCAACTGCAACCCTGAATTGAAGTCCCCATTTTTGTACCTAGCCCCTGGGCACTTCAGCACATGCTGAGCTCACAGTGGAAAGTGGGCTGGGGGCAGCCACAAGTCTACCCTGTAAGCGGGGGTGTTACATTTGCTATTTGGCAGTATTAGTGTCTGCTGAACGGGACCATGAATGGGAACAGCATGGCAGGAGGGGGCGCTGCAGGTCAGGACAGACGTGAGCTGGCAGAGCTCTGGGGAGTGGGAGGGACTGTGAACACTTTACCAGCAAAGAGGCACATTGGCAGGTCCATGAGGGAAAGCTTGCCCAGCCCTTGGCTGCACTGTGGCTGGGTTCCCATGATGTGATTAGCCCCTTGCTGTTGCATACATTCCATTCACCCACCTCATTTACACACAGCAAGAGTCAAAGAAAACGAATGTCTCATTATAAACCTCTCAAGGAAATAGTGTGGTTTTCTTCTACAAATGAGACTATTGTAAGCTGACATGCTCCAGAGAAGCGTCATCACAGGAGCAGAAAGAGACCTTCCTGTTAATAAACAGACAGGGCAAGATATGCCAAAGGGGTGTGTCAGGAAGGCGCTGTATAGCAAGTAAAGATACTGCCATGGGGGTGGGGAGTGTGGGCTGATTGGCTGAGTAACTCTATATGCACCATCCATGTTGTACAGCTGCACAGTTGGATTAAAACTTCGCTCTGTTTACCTGCCAACAGATTCTCCAGCTGTGCATTGTCAGCTCTCGCAGTGGGGACTGTGCTTCCTAGCACTGCACTGGGAAGGCAAAGGTAAGCTGAGAACCTTCTTCTGTCTTGCTGAATGCTATGTGCAGTGATTTGTTATATTGCAGCATGTCATAAATATAAAGGGAAGAGTAAACACCTTTAAAATCCCTCCTGGCCAGAGGAAAAACCCTTTCACCTGTAAAGGGGTAAGAAGCTAGGATAACCTCGCTGGCACCTGACCACAATGACCAATGAGGAGACAAGATACTTTCAAAGCTGGAGGGGGGGAGAAACAAAGGGTCTGGGTCTGTCTGTGTGATGCTTTTGCCAGGGACAGAACAGGAATGGAGTCTTAGAACTTTTAGTAAGTAATCTAGCTAGATATGCATTAGATTCTGTTTGTTCAAATGGCTGAGAAAATAAGCTGTGCTGAATGGAATGGATATTCCTGTCTTTGTGTAACTTAAGATTTTGCCTAGAGGGATTCTCTATGTTTTGAATCTAATTACCCTGTAAGGTATTTCCCATCCTGATTTTACAGAGGTGATTCTTTTTACTTTTTCTTCTATTAAAATTCTTCTTTTAAGAAACGCAATGTTTTTTCATTGTTCTTAAGATCCAAGGGTTTGGGTCTGTGGTCACCTATACAAATTGGTGAGGATTTTTATCAAACCTTCCCCAGGAAGGGGGATGCAAGGTTTTGGTGAGGATTTTTGGGGGGAAAGATGTTTCCAAACAGGCTCTTTCCTAATAAAATAAAACCGGTTAGACGTTTGGTAGTGGTAGCGAAATTCCAAGGGCAAAAGGTAAAATAGTTTGTACCTTGGGGAAGTTTTAACCTAAGCTGGTAAAAGTAAGCTTAGGAGGTTTTCATGCAGGTCCCCACATCTGTACCCTAGCATTCAGAGTGGGGAAGGAACCCTGACAATGTCAAGGAAAAGGAGTACTTTTGGCACCTTAGAGACTAACCAATTTATTTGAGCATAAGCTTTCGTGAGCTACAGCTCACTTCATCGGATGCATTCAGTGGAAAATACAGTGAGGAGATTTATATACACACAGAACATGAAAAGATGGGTGTTACCATACACAATGTAAGGAGAGTGATCACTTAAAATAAGCTATTACCAGCAGGAGAGCGGGGGGAGGGAGGGGAGAAAACCTTTTGTAGTGATAATCAAGGTCGGCCACACGATCCATCGTCTACAGCCAAGCTCTATGATACAGCCGCATTTGCTCCAACCCCTCAGACAGAGACAAACACCTACAAGATCTCTATCAAGCATTCTTACAACTACAATACCCACCTGCCGAAGTGAAGAAACAAATTGACAGAGCCAGAAGAGTACCCAGAAGTCACCTACTACAGGACAGGCCCAAACGAGAAAATAACAGAATGCCACTAGCCATCACCTTCAACCCCTAACTAAAACCTCTCCAGCGCATCATCAAGGATCTACAACCTATCCTGAAGGACGATCCCTCACTCTCATAGATCTTGGGAGACAGGCCAGTCCTCATTTACAGACAGCCCCCCAAACTGAAGCAAATACTCACCAGTAACCACACACCACACAACAGAACCACTAACCCAGGAACCTATCCTTGCAACAAAGCCCGTTGCCAACTGTGTCCACATATCTATTCAGGGGACACCATCATAGGGCCTAATCACATCAGCCACACATATCAGAGGCTCGTTCACCTGCACATCTACCAATGTGATATATGCCGTCATGTGCCAGCAATGCCCCTCTGCCATGTACATTGGTCAAACTGGACAGTCTCTATGTAAAAGAATAAATGGACACAAATCAGATGTCAAGAATTATAACATTCATAAACCAGTTGGAGAACACCTCAATCTCTCTTGTGACTCGATTACAGACCTAAAAGTGGCAATACTTCAACAAAAAAACGTCAAAAACAGACTCCAACGAGAGACTGCTGAATTGGAATTAATTTGCAAACTGGATACAATTAACTGAGGCTTGAATAGAGACTGGGAGTGGATGGGTCATTACACAAAGTAAAACTATTTCCCCATGTTTATTCCCCCACTGTTCCTCACACGTTCTTGTTAACTGCTGGAAATAGCCCACCTTGATTATCACTACAAAATGTTCCCCCCAACCCCCGCTCTCCTGCTGCTAATAGCTCATCTTAAGTGATCACTCTCCTTACAGTGTGTATGGTAACACCCATCTTTTCATGTTCTGTGTGTATATAAATCTCCTCACTGTATTTTCCACTGAATGCATCCGATGAAGTGAGCTGTAGCTCACGAAAGCTTATGCTCAAATAAATTGGTTAGTCTCTAAGGTGCCAAAAGTACTCCTTTTCCTTGACATTGTCAGGGTTCCTTCCCCACTCTGAATGCTAGGGTACAGATGTGGGGACCTGCATGAAAACCTCCTAAGCTTACTTTTACCAGCTTAGGTTAAAACTTCCCCAAGGTACAAACTATTTTACCTTTTGCCCTTGGAATTTCGCTACCACTACCAAACGTCTAACCGGTTTTATTTTATTAGGAAAGAGCCCGTTTGGAAATGTCTTTCCCCCAAAAATCCTCACCAAAACATTGCACCCCCCTTCCTGGGGAAGGTTTGATAAAAATCCTCACCAATTTGCATAGGTAACCTGTCAAGGTTCCTCCCCCACTCTGAACTCTAGGGTACAGATGTGGGGACCTGCATGAAAACCTCCTAAGCTTACTTTCACCAGCTTAGGTTAAAACTTCCCCAAGGTACAAATTAATTTTATCCTTTGTCCCTGGATCTCCACTGCCACCATCAAACTCTAACTGGGTTTACTGGGAAACATAGTTTGGACACGTCTTTCCCCCCCAAATCCTCCCAACCCTTGCACCCCACTTCCTGAGGAAGGTTTGGTAAAAATCCTCACCAATTTGCATAGGTGACCACAGACCCAAATCCTTGGATCTGAGAACAATGAAAAAGCATTCAGTTTTCTCACAAGAAGACTTTTAATAGAAGTAAAGAAATCACCTCTGTAAAATCAGGATGGTAGATACCTTACAGGGTAATTAGATTCAAAACATAGAGAATCCCTCGAGGCAAAACCTTAAGATACAAAAAAGACACACAGACAGAAATAGTCATTCTATTCAGCACAGTTCCTTTCTCAGTCATTTAAAGAAATCATAATCTAACACATACCTAGCTAGATTGCTTACTAAAAGTTCTAAGACTCCATTCCTGTTCAATCCCTGGCCAAAGCAGCATACAGACAGACCCAGACCCTTTGTTCTCTCCCTCCTCCCAGCTTTTGAAAGTATCTTGTCTCCTCATTTGTCATTTTGGTCAGGTGCCAGTGAGGTTACATTTAGCTTCTTAATACTTTACAGGTAAGAGGATTTTTCCTCTGTCCAGGAGGGATTTTAAAGGGGTTTACCCTTCCCTTTATATTTATGACATAACCACAGACCCAAACCCTTGGATCTTAAGAACAATGAAAAAACATTGAGTTTCTTAAAAGAAGAATTTTAATAGAAGAAAAAGTAAAAAGAATCACCTCTGTAAAATCAGGATGGGAAATATCTTACAGGGTAATTAGATTCAAAACATAGAGAATCCCTCTAGGCAAAATCTTAAGTTACACAAAGACAGGAATATCCATTCCATTCAGCACAGCTTATTTTCTCAGCCATTTGAACAAACAGAATCTAATGCATATCTAGCTAGATTACTTACTAAAAGTTCTAAGACTCCATTCCTGTTCTGTCCCTGGCAAAAGCATCACACAGACAGACCCAGACCCTTTGTTTCTCCCCCCCTCCGGCTTTGAAAGTATCTTGTCTCCTCATTGGTCATTGTGGTCAGGTGCCAGCGAGGTTATCCTAGCTTCTTACCCCTTTACAGGTGAAAGGGTTTTTCCTCTGGCCAGGAGGGATTTTAAAGGTGTTTACTCTTCCCTTTATATTTATGACACAGCACAACAGAGAAGTGACTTGCTATAGGACGGGGTGCCCCAGGACCACAGCTCAGACCCAGCATCCTGCTGAGTTCACACCTGGCTTGTCCTATGGCTCAGTGGCATGAATATAGTGGAACCATTCCACGTGTAGAAGAACCATGTTTATCTCCAGACAACTGCACTCCCCACGGAGATTCTCCCACAACGGAGTTGCAGTCTGTGTAGCGTAACACAATGAAATAGTTCAGGGCTTGTTTCCTTTCACTCCACCCAGAGTGTCAGCCCATGCATGCTCACAGGGAGCCTTTTCAGCATCTTGGAAGATGCTGTGGCACTAGAAACATTTCTCTCTCCTTCCCGGAGCAGAATGCTGTGTAAAGAAATCTGTCCTCTCTGTGGTCTCTTCTTGTTCTGGTTTCAAAGTTCCCTTGACCAGGATGGTCCCGAGGTAACTTTCAGGGTGGATCTGGAGGGTCGAGGGGTACTCACCATAAGCTATAAACAGGAAGAAGTATGTTGGCTTGTTTCCTTCATTTGCAGACTCCAGACAGCAAGTCAATAAAGGGCTCCTATTCCAAGGTGGAGCCTTCTGAGGCCAGAAGTTACTTAATGGCCAGGTGAGGAGCAGGGGACTTGCCACATTTCCTCTGTCTCTGAATCCTGAGATGTTAACCATTAAGGGTGCCTGGCTGGCTCCAGGGGCAGTACATGGGAGCTGCAATGCATGTACTTAAGGGCCAGTGCTGCCAAGTAAATATAAAACACCTAGGGACTTGATCATGTTGTTTAGACACAACCCTGAGTAAGGGGCCATGCAGAGTCCAGCTGCCCCCAGAGAAACATGGGAAGGTTTGTGCCTCAGCAAACTGCTTGCTGCACAGGAGGATGGCAGGTAATGCACATCCTGGTGCATCCTACTCCTGTGACACCCAGCACACTCCACAGGCTGATGCACAGGAAACACTATGTATCGGGGCTTTGACTCCTCCCCACCCCTTTGAGAGGACTTATACCCCATCCCTGGTGTGCCTGGAGGTAGCAGCCCCTGTTCCCCATTGACTGTGACTGTCCCTGGTACTCACACAGGGTTCTGTAGTGCCTGTGACAGGGACCCTGGCCCCTCATACCCAATGGGCTGGGTCAAGCACCCCAAGCAAGAATGTGCTCTTCTGAGAGTAAGGGAGAGTGGGCTGCTTTTTTTCTCTCTGGCACCAGTGAAGTAAGCCATTGGAGCTGGGAGCCCCTCCCAAACCAACCACCACTACAGGTAGCAGGGGTCTGCTACCTCAGCCGGGAGTTTGTGACAAGAGCCAAATGCAGACCGTGGCAGTCTCAGCCACAGATTCTTTATTGGGCCAAACACAAGGAACTGTGTCAACGCAGCAATGAACCAATGCAAGCAATGGTAATAATGTCCCTGTGACTCCCTGTATAGCATCTCTGCATGTAGGTCTGCTGGCTTCCAGCAGCCTGCCCCTCTGAGCTGAGCCTGTGGCCCGCACTAGAGCTCCTCTGACACTCTCAACACTAAATCCTCTTGCTCTTGAAGCTGGGATTCCCCTGGGAGATGCCCACTGGTGGATGTGGCTGCCCTGAAATCAACAGCCACAAGGCTATTGTCACCAGGGCTATTGTCACCAGGCCAGAAGAGGCTCCTTAGCTGCTGACTCAGGTGGTCCCAGGGAGTGTATGTAGTTATCTAAGTCAGGCTGTGCCTCACCTCTCCATCCTTTCTGCTTCCTGGAGCCTCTAGACAGAAGGCATTCTGGCTCTTTGTTGGCTTCCCCTGAGCTGACATTTCCAAGACACTTGCTGGAGTTTGCAGCGGGTGCTAATGGCATGGGATAAAATGTCAGCTCCAAACGCTTTACGCTTCTTAACCTGGGGCTGGGTCTGACGTTTGGCCTGATAGGCTGCGGGGATTAGAGGCCTAAAGGGATCTGGCTGCTCAGAACAAGCAGAGTCGCCTAAGGGATTTGTCACACAGGTGGGTTACTAGCCCCAGCAGCCCCTAGGCATTTAGACAAGGGAACCATGCCCCCTTTGCCTGGAAAAGTCCAGCGCTGTGAGGAAAGTCTTCTAGGCAGATTTAGGCCAGAACAGGGCCCTGTGCTGGGCTTCAGCACAAGTGAATGGCCCTGGCCTCTCCTCTCCATCCAGAGCACAGAGACAGAGTCTTCCTGACACTGGAGCTCAGCTGCTAATGCTTCCTCTCCTGCCCACAAGGCACAAGCACAACAAGCAAGGGCTGCACTCATGCCCAGTGCTCACTCTGGGGTGCAGTGCCAGGGGGAGGGGCAGGAGCTGTTATATTATTAGAAGCTGGTTATTCTGAGCCCTCCTTTTCCATCCATGAACCCACAGCCTGTGGGTATTAGTAAAAGATCCCTGATATTTGCAGGGCATCAAAACCCAGGTGCACATTTTGGGAGCTGGGCTGCGTTTAATGCACAGGAAGAAATGCATCACCCATGCAGGACTGCACTATAAAGTCCAGGGTGTTGTGGGAGTGTAAGCCTTCTTAAAAGGTACGTCCCATGCAAATGGAACATTGTGACCCTATTCCAACTGCTTTGCATCCTCTGTTCTCATCTCCACTTGTGCAAAGGGGTGTAAGACACAACTAATTCAGGAAGGTAGCTTTTTTACACTTATAGGGAGCTACTGAAAATAATGACTCATCATCAAGAATCAGGCTCAGTGTCTCTGGAAAACCTCTCTGGCTGGGGAAAATCAGCATAATTGGATACGTCTCTGACATCAGGCGGACCAAGGGTTAGTCTGACTTGTGGGGGGAACCAGAACTCACAAGGTGAATGCAGGGCTGTGAGAAAACCAGCTGCACTGCCCCACAGGCCTGCATTAGGGAATGTACCCTCCTGTAAATGTACATACTGAATACACTGCAAATATCCCCTGCACACGGAGATGGAAACAGGTTCCACTGCGTAGCACAGCCCCGGCCAGTACCGCTCATGTCAGGCTCGGTCAGACAAAGCAGCACCACCATCAGTCCTGCAGGGAACAGGGTGACTCAGGCTTGCCACTCTCTGATTTCTAGTGTGCAGACCAACCGTACCAGCTTTCCAGGCTCCTCAGTCTCTGGATTCAGGGACATGTGTCTAGATGGACTGATGCTCAACCTATTCGAATGAGAGAAGGCAGCTGTTACATTCCGATCAGGAACTGGATTGTGGAAGTTCCAGGGCTTGGGGTCAGGCCTATTGTTATATAAATCTGGATCCCATTCCAACACCCAGGAAACCCACTCAGAACCACAGTACGCCCTTCTTCCCAAAGATCACAGCATGGCTCGCCTTCACTCCCCCCTTAAAGTCAGTCAAGCCCAAGTTCCCCCAAGCTCTGGGCTCACAGGCTCAGGCCACTAAGGCACCTCAATTCCACAGCCAACTGCACACAAGGGAGCGGGGTGGCCAGCCTTTGCCTGCCCTTACCCAAAGCAGATGTGGTCCTTTCAGTGTGGGGTCAAACACGACTCAGCCCTACGGCTTTCAGGCATGTAGTCGAGTGCCTTAGCCCTCTTTAAGGCTTTGGGTAAAATTGCAGGTGGGCCTGAGCTGTATGTGGGGCACTGAGGAGAGACGGTACATCGCTGACTGTCAACCACCATTCCGCCTCCTTGACGCTGGGCTCATTATCAGCCTGGGCCAGGCTGCAGTGTAGTGTAGAGCAGAGCACAGTGGCTCTTGCTTGCAGGTCAGCTAGACAGCGAGATGCTCGCCAGAGATCAGCTGTGCATGGCCAAAGCAGAAATGTCACCCAGCATGACAAGCAGAGGAAGCACTTGAGGGCGCTGCTGGGACAGGCCTTAGGTCAGGGCCTGTCTCCACGGAGAGTTAAAAGCCATCAGCAAAGGGCCACCAGAGATCAGAAAGAGCATCAGCTTTAGAAAGGAAAATTAATGAGGGCTGGTCTACACCAGAATTGCTGCAGCGGCTGTTCTGATGTAGCTGCACCCCTGTAGCACGGCTAGTGCAGAGGCTCTATGCCAGCAGGAGAGAGCTCTCTCCTTGGCATAATTACTCCACCTCCGCGCCCAGCAGTAGCTTCTCACACTGACAGAGCACTGTCCGCACCGGCCCTGAGGTCTGTGTAACGTACGACGCTTGGGGGCGGTGGCTTTTCCACACCCCGTTTTACTGATGTAAGCGCTAGTGTGTACAAGCACTAAGGCTCCTGGAGGCAGTGCTCTCTAATCAGCTGTGACACAGCTGGATTGCCACATCACACACACCTGTTCATAGGAATCCCATTCTGATTCAGCAGGAAGCATTAGACTGCCTGACCTTTATGTTATAGCTACATCATCAACTCTAAGGACCTTGTGTCTGCCTGATGGCTGACAAACCAGTTTCCCAAGGGAGGGCTGACTCTCCCCCGCTTCCTCTGGCTGGGGAGGTGGGTGGGATTGGGGGCGCTGCAGAGCCAGGATCCAGTGGGGGGCACCTGACCACCTCTGAGGAGGACACCTGCTTTGTTTTACTATTTGTTTATGTGGATTTATGCAACCAGCTAAACAGGCAGCCTAACTGCTCAAATTACCCTCCCCTCCATAATTCACAGCCCTCATAATGCTCCCTCATTTTCAAATGCCCAGCAAAAAAGAGAAGGTCTGTAGCATGCCTGGCAGGTCATCAGATTCAGGCTATTCCTGATAGGGGGAAGCTAATTCTAATGCCGCAGGTGCCCCCACAGAGAGTGCCCTGCAAATAGCCCCATGGTTACACCAACAGGGAATCTCTCTTGATACCCACTGTGGTAGCCACTGCAACGGTTAGGAAGCTGGCAGATGATTCCCTATGCAAGAAGGCAGGAGATCTAGGTTCTGTCACTCCCCTGTGAATTTGGGTGAGTTACTGAACCATTGCTTCCTTTTGTCTGTTTAGACTGCAAGCTCTGCAGGACAAGAACTGCCTCTTACCATGTGTTTGTACAGCACCTAGCGCAACAGAGACCTGATCTCAGTTGGGGCCTCAAGATGCTCCCATGATATACAGACTGATTATGATAGCAAGGCTTGGGGAGAGAAGTTGTCTATGTGGCAGACATATTATGTTACATATCATGTGCTATGTACTCAGAACCATTACCGGATTCATGCTGACACACAGCCTGCAACAACAGTGTGCCGTTGTGGCCAAGAAGGCCAATGGCATTTTGAGATGTATAAGTAGGGGCATTGCCAGCAGATCGAGGGACGTGATCATTCCCCTCTATTTGACATTGGTGAGGCCTCATCTGGAGTACTGTGTCCAGTTTTGGGCCCCACTCTACAAGAAGGATGTAGAAAAATTGGAAAACGTCCAGCAGAGGGCAACAAAAGTGATTAGGGGACTGGAACACATGACTTATGAGGAGAGGCTGAGGGAGCTGGGATTGTTTAGTCTGCAGAAGAGAAGAATGAGGGGGAATTTGATAGCTGCTTTCAACAACCTGAAAGGGAGTTCCAAAGAGGATGGATCTAGACTGTTCTCAGTGGTAGCAGATGACAGAACGAGGAGTAATGGTCTCAAGTTGCAGTGTGGGAGATTTAGGTTGGATATTAGGAAAAGCTTTTTCCCTAGGAGGGTGGTGAAACACTGGAATGCTTTACCTAGGGAGGTGGTGGAATCTCCTTCCTTCGAAGTTTTTAAGGTCAGGCTTGACAAAGCCCTGGGTGGGATGATTTAGTCGGGGATTGGTCCTGCTTTGAGCAAGGGGTTGGACTAGATGACCTCCTGAGGTCCCTTCCAACCCTGATATTCTATGATTCTATGATTCAGCTAAGCTCCATCTGCCAGATGAACAAACTAAGGCAGAGAACACTGATTTGTCCAAAGCCATACAGGAAATCCATAGCAGAGTCTGACTACTCCTGAGGGCATTCTGCGCCAAAAAATTAAAAATTGTACACTGAAAAATTAAAAATTCTGCACACAATATTTTTAAATTCTGCAAGCTTTATTTGTCAATAAATAAATGTGGAGGCTCCAGCATGGCAGTGGGAGCACAGGCCACTGGCTGCACGAAGGTGGGAGATCACCCTGCAGCCCTCCACCACCACAACCCGGGCTCAGTGGTGATGCTGCACCCAACCCTGATACAGCACAAGGGCTGGGCCTACCCCAGAAATACCCTGGGGCCCTGCCCCTCTGTGCCAGGTGCACCAGGTATGGGGAAGGCAAGCTCAACCAGGCAGGATCCAAGTGTGAAGGAGCGCGGGGGGTGGGGGAGGGCAGATCCAGATGTGGGGTGAGAGGTTTCTGTGTGGGACAATCTGGGTGCTGGCAGCTCAGTCTGGGGGGTCTGGGTGTGGGGGGATCTGGATGCACAGAGGCTCATTAAGGGTGTTCCAGGTCCAGGGGCAATGGGACTCTACAAGGGCTTCCAGGTGAAGGTGGCTGGGGCTCAGCGGGGAGAGGGTGTTTGGGTGTGGGATCTTAGCAGGGGAGTCTGGGTGCTGGGGGAGTGGGTCTTGGGGGGTGGGGGTCTGGGTGCAGCTAATTGGGGGTCAGTGGGGTGGGGTCTGTATGTGGAGGCTCAGGAGGGTGCAGGGGGGTGGGGCTCATCAGGGTGGGGGTTTAAGTGCAAGGAGTTCAGTGGGGGTGTTCTGGGTGCAGAGGTGGGGTTCTGGAGGCCAGGGGTCTGGTTGCAGGGGGGCTCCAGATGCAGGGGTTGAGGTTCAGTGGGGTGGGGTTCAGGTATGGAGGGCTGCGGGGTCTGGGTGTACAGGGTGAGGTTTGGCAGGGAGCGGGTATGGGAGGTCCAGATGCATAGGGGTTGGATGGATGGGGGAGCAGCTCCCCATACAGTGACCCCTCCCCCTGCAGCTGAGGAGTGATAGGGGAAGGAAGTGGGGAGGATGCTGAGCTTCCTGCAGCCGAGGGAGGTTTTTGGGGGTGGGTCTAACATAGTCCCAGCCACTCTTTGCAGGGGAAGAGGAAGCCCCTTTCTCTCCCATCTCCAGCTCAGCTGGGACTAGCTACTGATCCCGGCACAGCATAGGAGTCACTGGCTGGGGTGTCCCCAGCCCTGCAGTGATTTACCTCTCTGCCAATTGCTCCTGGTGCCTGAAACGAAGTTCCTGCACTGTGAGGGAGGGGTGCGTGACCGCTCTTGCAGCTTCCCTTTGCTTCCCTGTCAGAAAGTCATTTTTCTGAAGGGAAGCAAAGAAATCTGTGGTGGACATAAATTCTGTGCACACACAGTGGTGCAAAATTTCCCCAGGAATAAGAGTCTGGCTCTATTTCAGGAGCTCCTGGCTGTTAGCCTGTGCCTTAGAAACCAGGGTTATTGAAACACACCATATCCACTAAGGGACTGGCAGGCCACCATGGCACCCCATTATACTGTCCCCCCTGGAGGCAGTGCTGGGGTTATGGAGGAACCACAAAGGGAGCTTGAAATGAAAAGAGTTTTTTTCTGTGGGTCCAGATTTCCAAGTACTCAGTCAGCACCTACAACTTGGGCCAGATTTTCAAGTGAACTCAGCGCTAAACATGCACAGAACATGCAGAGCTCTTTGGACAGGTGTGGTTGCAGGGTGCAAAGGCCTTCTGGAAATTCCAGCCCTAATGTATGTATAATCTGTTTCCTTGTTCAGCATTGTTGTGGTTAAGAACCTAAGAACGGCCATGCTGGGCCAGACTAATGGTCCATCTAGCTCAGTATCCTGTCTTCCGACAGTGGCCAATGCCAAGTGCTTCAGAGGGAATGAACAGAACAGGGCAATTATTGGGTGATCCATCCCATGTCATCCAGTCCCAGCTTCTGGCCATCAGAGGCTTAGGGACACCCAGAGCATGGGGATGCATCCCTGACCATCTTAGCTAATAGCCATTGATGGACCAATTTTCCATGAATTTATCTCATTCTTTTTTGAACCCTGTTATAGTCTTGGCCTTTTACAGCATCTTCTGGCAATGAGTTCCACAGGTTGATTGTGCGTTGTGTGAAGAAGTACTTGCTTTTGTTTGTTTTAAACCTGCTGCTTGTTAATTTCATTGGGTGAGCCCTAGTTCTTGTGTTATGTGAAGGAGTAAATAACCCTTCATTACTCATTTCCTCCACACCAGTCATGATTTTATAGACCTCCATCATATCCCCTCTTAGTCATCTCTTTTCCAAGGTGAACAGTCCCAGTCTCCTATGGAAGCTGTTCCATATCCCTCATCATTTTTGTTGCCCTTCTCTGGTTTGACACTGACAGTAACGAACAGTGAGGCTGATATTAGCAGGATCTAGGAGGACAGTATTCAATTTGCCCCAGAATGAGAGAGAGGCATGTCTAGAGTCCTAGCTCAGCACATGCAATCATGCGTCCTTCTAGTGGGTGGTCCTAAAGCAGTGAGGCCTCTTTGGTTAGCTCAAGTAGGAGGGGTTTTGGTTTAAGAGCTGAAAGTCTCTGCTTTGATTCCATACTGTGACTATACCTGTATATGAGCAGACCTGCTCATTACATAGGGGTGGTGCTTGTTATTGCACATAACATAACTTCTGTGTGGCAAATGCACATTTCCTGCACTGGGCATCTTGGCTCCTGGTGCCCAGGTTCTACGTGAATGGTGGGTGGGAAGCAGGTTCGCCCTGCACATCTGTTTCGCGGCGAGAGCTTCTGACTCTTGGCCTGCTGAGTAACTGTTTGCAGAGGATTAGTAACTCTGGCAGCTGCCCCATCCCCCTTGTTGCAAATGAAGGTTGGCTGTTTTGTTCATTTCAGATCATTATTCTCTTTACACGTGACAGAGGAAAAAAACCAAAAAGCAGAAATGGCATGCATGGAAAGAATTCTTTAACCCAGAGGCGGAAGCAAGCTCCCACATCAATGGGTGCACAATATACCAAGGAGCAGGGGGCTCAGTAGGTGGATGTTGGGTCAGAGTGTGCCCAGGCCTGTGGGGTCGCTGACCTCACCATGGGTATGCGGGGTCTGTGCCCTATGTGTGACTAGGGGGCTGCTTCCTGTTCCACCTCTCCCTGAGCTCTGGCCAACTTCCAGTGGGAGTGTTATCCCCAATCCCACTCCAATCTCCAGGCTCCTGGCCTGATGGGTCCCCTCAGACCCAGCACGATGATGTCAGCAGCAGCAACAGTGGGATCTGGCATGGCCAGGGCAGGCGACATGCACAAACATGACTGGCACTACAACCCGATGCACTAGGTCGCCACATCATGCACTCAACTTTGGCTCAGCAGCCCCTCCGTCATGAGGGATGGCTGGGTCAAACCTGAGTGGTGCTGCGGCCCCATGCACCACACTGCATCCCACTCACGGCCAGGCCAAATCTAAATGGTGCTGCGTATTCTGCTGGTGCAGCGGAACCCACCCTAGAGCCACCAGTGCTTTCACCGGGTACCGCTGTGGGCTGTGAGGAGAGCACAAAGTACGCCATGCGCGGCATGCTGTGTCCAGGCATGTCCGTGGGTGTACAATGGGCTATTGACTGGGATTCTGTCTCTGCACCACTGATTAGTATCATCAGAGTTCAGCCCATGCCTAGGGCCACATATGGGTTGCTGTTGTCTACAATCTGCCTCCTTTTGCAGACCATATCCAGGACAGGCTTCCTAGCCATTTCTTTGCTGAGCACAACTTGAACCTGCAAGCAGAGTGTGTGACTGATATTAGGAATTCCTATGAGACAGATACAAATCTTTGGCAAGCAACACCACCAAAGATCCTACCTATCTGCAGTAGACAGGGTCAGGAAATTCATTACATACTAATAGCCTCCATTTCTCTTATCTTGTTTGTGGCTGCTGCAGTCACACCATGTTAGGCTCCAGCTCTACAATATCTTCCGTTAGTTTATCCATCCATACGGTCACTGCTATGCCCCTCATTGGGAAGAGGAGACAGGAGCTAGTTATAATGAAGATGAAGTGGATTTGTCATTGAGGCTGCTAGACACAGACAGAGCCTGTGGGTCACTCACTCTCAGATTAAATAAACTCACCTGGAGATGATTAGTGTTATCATACCAGGTATCTTAAATCCTGGCCTTGATTTCCAGGCAGGGAAGGGATTTCTCACTGTGTTATGGGAACATTTAGCCTGAGCTGGACTGGTTTATTCCAGTGGTTCCCAAACTTTTTACTCCAGCCTCCCACCAACTGTATTGTCTGTTTGAAGGACCCACCATTCCATATTGTAATAAAGTTGCCCATGACCTGAGGACCCCCCTACAGCCAGAGGTCGCCCTGCAGCACCCAGCCTCTGGTTCCCCCTCTTCAGGGGCTTCTTAACCAGACACCACACAGACTTGCCTTGTCCCTTTACCACCCCTTCTCAGGGGTCCATGTTTAGTCACATAAATAAATAAAGCTCCAAAAGAAAATTCAAATTCCTACAACACAGTCCCCCGTCTTACCCTCCCAAGCCTTTCCTGCCTGTAGTCTCCGGAGGGAAAGCCCACAGCCCAGCTCTTTCTGCTGGAGCCTGCTCACTCCCAGTAGTCTCCAATTCAGCTGACTCCCTGGCTTTCCTGCCTTGAGTCTCTAGCTCTGACTTCCAAACCCCCTGGTATCAGGGTCTTCTCCGCAGGGAACTTCCCACAACTCACTGCCCTTCCCCCTTCATTCCAGCCCCTGCTGCCTTTTGTAGGGAATGACTTGATTGAACCCAGGTGTGCCTCTTTAGGAATCAGGTTTGTCTAGCCCCAGGCCTCCAGCCCCTATGGGGCAAGCCCCCTTGTCACACGTGCACCCCTCCCCCCCCATATATATAAGTTACTGTTGCTTGCTAAGAGCTGTCCTACCAGGCTGTGGAGTGCCATGTAGAGTGGGGGTGCCATCCAGACCCCTGCTCCCCACTTCTCAGTCCTGAAGCCCTCTACTCCTCCTCCCCAGACAATCTGGTCCCCAAGCCCTCTTGCTCTTGCTCCCAGCCCTGCTCTCCCTGCAGTCCCAGCCGGCACCTCTCACCAGACTGTCCACTCCCTGGCTCTGGTCACTTCCTCTGCGCTGCTGCTGCCTGGATGCTGCTCCATACACTGCTGCCCGCTGCCCCAGACCAGCCAACGTGCTGCATTTCTCTCTGTAAAATCCCAAGCTGATATTTGGGCTATTGCCTGCCATGTGTCCCACATTTTAAAAAGCAATTTCCACTGCATGGTGTTCTCTCTCTCTCTCTCTCGTATTGGGCATTATGTTAGTCAAACAAAACCAAGAATATTTCTGATTTACATTACATTGGTAACTTGTCATTTGTTACCCAATGTAACTCCATGCAATGACAAATAGATTGATAGATTCCAAGGCCAGAAGGGACCACTGTGATCATCTAGCCTGGCCTCATGAATAACACAGGCCAGAGACGTGCCCCCAAATAATTCCTTTTGAACTAGAACATGCCTTTTAAAAAAATCCAATCTTGAAATATTATCAGCGTAAAAGGAATGCACAGATGAAATAACCAAATCCGTCTTAGGGTCCTAGCCACTTACTTCTGGAGAGTGTCCCAAATTCAGACGGGTGCTGCTAGCTTCATCTCTCTGAAGTACCTGAAAGAGGTTTAGAATCACACAGTAGCCAGACAGCTGCCTAGGCTTCTACCTGCATAGGTTCCGATATGTGGCTTATTCCAGCAGGTATACAAAGTAATGTACATTTACAAAACGGAGCTCAGCTGACTTCAGTGGGACCAGGATTTCAGACGACTTGAATAAATGACCCCTAGGGCTGAAACCTCTCCGTATCTGGGAAGCCAGAGCCTTTTGTTTTCTCAGTGTATTCCAGCACATGTGCCTTGGACATTCTGCATAGCTGTCCTAATGTGCCATTTTGAAAGCAGTCAGCCCCACTTTGGGGGCTGTTATGCATGTGTGATTCTGAACTTACAGAGGAGCCTGTGGAATTGGAGTGACATCACCAGTTTGTTTCATACAGCCCATTGCAAGGCTATAACTTTCGTGCACTACTAAATGGGGCCAGCTTCGAAGCAGTGCCTGCAAGATGAACAGCTCTGTGTTGCCTTAACAGTCCCCATAGTTATCCATCCCCATCACCCTATACTTCCCAGGCCGTTCCCCCCGTTCTGTTGCTCACACTTCATTATTTTCTCTTCTCCTCCCCCAATCCTTTTTATCCTTGGAACTTTCAGCACACCCCCCCCCCCCCCCCCCCCCCCCCACACACACACACACTAACTGGGATGAAGTGTTTTCCTGAATTTGATTAAAATATAGAAGTGGGCACTTCCTGATGTCCCAGCTGAACTACATCCTGAAATCGTGGGCCAGTGGATTACTAGAACTGATCAAAGCATTCAGGCCAAAGGAGAGAACCTCAGAGTATTACTGGTTTCAGAGTAGCAGCCGTGTTAGTCTGTATCCACAAAAAGAAAAGGAGTACTTGTGGCACCTTAGAGACTAACAAATTTATTAGAGCATAAGCTTTCGTGGGCTACAGCCCACTTCATCGGATGCAAAATTGCCACCCTTAAATCTTTGACTGAGTGGCCACAAAGGTTGAAGTGTTCTCCTACCAGTTTTTGAATGTTATGATTCCTGATGTCAGATTTGTGTCCATTTATTCTTTTGACTGGTTTGGCCAATATACATGGCAGAGAGGCATTAGAATCATAGAATCATAGAATATCAGGGTTGGAAGGGACCTCAGGAGGTCATCTAGTCCAACCCCCTGCTCAAAGCAGGACCAATCCCCAACTAAAACATCCCACCCAGGGCTTTGTCAAGCCTGACCTTAAAAATATCTAAGGAAGGAGATTCCACCACCTCCCTAGGTAACGCATTCCAGTGCTTCACCACCCTCCTAGTGAAAAAGTTTTTCCTAATATCCAACCTAAACCTCCCCCACTGCAACTTGAGACCATTACTCCTTGTTCTGTCATCAACTACCACTGAGAACAGTCTAGAGCCACCCTCTTTGGAACCCCCTTTCAGGTAATTGAAAGCAGCTATCAAATCCCCCCTCATTCTTCTCTTCCGCAGACTAAACAATCCCAGTTCCCTCAGCCTCTCCTCAGAAGTCATGTGCTCCAGTCCCCTAATCATTTTTGTTGCCCTCCGCTGGACGTTTTCCAATTTTTCTACATCCTTCCTGTAGTGTGGGGCCCAAAACTGGACACAGTACTCCAGATGAGGCCTCACCAATGTCGAATAGAGGGGAATGATCACTACCCTCGATCTGCTGGCAGTGCCCCTACTTATACATCCCAAAATGCCATTGGCCTTCTTGGCAACAAGGGCACACTGTAGACTCATATCCAGCTTCTTGTTCACTTCGTCCTTTTCTGCAGAACTCCTGCCTAGCCATTCGGTCCCTACTCTGTAGCGGTGCATGGGGGTCTTCCGTCCTAAGTGCAGGACTCTGCACTTGTCCTTGTTGAACCTTATCAGATTTCTTTTGGCCCAATCCTCTAATTTGTCTAGGGCCCTCTGTATCCTATCCCTACCCTCCAGTGTATCTACCTCTCCTCCCAGTTTAGTGTCATCTGCAAACTTGCTGAGGGTGCAATCCACACCATCCTCCAGATCATTAATGAAGATATTGAACAAAACCGGCCCCAGGACCGACCCTTGGGGCCCTCCGCTTGATACCGGCTGCCAACTAGACATGGAGCCATTGATCACTACCCGTTGAGCCCGACAATCTAGCCAACTTTCTATCCACCTTATAGTCCATTCATCCAGCCCATACTTCTTTAACTTGCTGGCAAGAATACTGTGGGAGACCGTGTCAAAAGCTTTGCTAAAGTCAGGAAACAACACGTCCACCGCTTTCCCCTCATCCACAGAGCCAGTTATCTCATCATAGAAGGCAATTAGATTAGTCAGGCATGACTTGCCTTTGGTGAATCCATGCTGACTGTTCCTGATCACTTTCCTCTCCTCTAAGTGCTTCAGAATTGATTCCTTGAGGACCTGCTCCATGATTTTTCCAGGGACTGAGGTGAGGCTGACTGGCCTGTAGTTCCCAGGATCCTCCTTCTTCCCTTTTTTAAAGATGGGCACTACATTAGCCTTTTTCCAGTCATTGCTGGCACATGATGGCATATATCACATTGGTAGATGTGCAGGTGAACAAGCCCCTGATGGCGTGGCTAATGTGATTAGGTCCTATGATGGTGTCACTTGAATAAATATGTGGACAGAGTTGGCATCAGGCTTTGTTGCAAGGATAGCTTCCTGGGTTAGTGTTTTTGTTGTGTGGTGTGTGGTTGCTGGTGAGTACTTACTTCAGGTTGGAGGGCTGTCTGTAAGCGAGGTCTGGTCTGTCTCCCAAGATCTGTGAGAGTGAGGGATCATTTTTCAGGATAGGTTGTAAATCTTTGATGTTGCGTTGGAGAGGTTTTAGTTGGGGGCTGAAGGTGACGGCTAGTGGCGTTCTGTTATTTTCTTTGTGGGCCTGTCCTGTAGTAGGTGACTTCAGGGTACTCTTCTGGCTCTGTCAATCTGTTTTTTCCCTTCAGCAGGTGGGTATTGTAGTTTTAAGAATGCTTGATAGAGATCCTGTAGGTGTTTGTCTCTGTCTGAGGGATTGGAGCAAATGCAGTTGTATCTTAGAGCTTGGCTGTAGACAATGGATCGCGTGGTGTATCCTGGATGGAAGCTGGAGGCAAGTAGGTAAGTATAACATTCAAAAACCAGTAGGAGAACACTTCAACATCTGTGGCCACTCAGTAAAAGATTTAAGGGTGGCAATTTTGCATCCGATGAAGTGAGCTGTAGCTCACGAAAGCTTATGCTCAAATAAATGTATTAGTCTCTAAGGTGCCACAAGTACTCCTTTAATTTTGCAACAGAAAAGCTTCAAAAACAGACTCCAACGAGAAACTGCGGAGCTTGAATTAATATGCAAACTAGATACCATTAACTTGGGTTTGGATACAGACTGGGAGTGGCTGGGTCATTACACATATTGAATCTATTTCCTTAAGTTAAGTATCCTCACATCTTCTTGTCAACTGTCTAAATGGGCCATCTTGATTATCACTACACAAGTTTTTTTCCTCCTGCTGATAATAGCTCATCTTAACTAATTAGCCTCTCACAGTTTGTATGGTAACTTCCAACTTATCTGTGTGTGTGTATATATATAATCTTATTATATGTTCCATTCCATGCATCCGATGAAGTGAGTTGTAGCTCACGAAAGCTTATGCTCTAATAAATTTGTTAGTCTCTAAGGTGCCACAAGTACTCCTGTTCTTTTTTCAGAGTATTACTGTGTGCACCAAACAGAATCCTGACATGGGGAAGTGGTGGAAATAGAGATTGGTTACCTTGGGTTAGAATTGACTCCCTTACCCTGGCATACCTGACTGGCTGCCTTTGCCTGGTCAGATCCCGCTGTGAAAATGTTTAGAAAGTATTAATAACACTTCCTCACCTGAACGAGGAACAGCATGATTAGCCAATAATCTTTGTTTATCTTGTTGCAATCTACAGTATATTTAAATCTCATTCCTGGCTGAGTCATGCTACAAAACCTGCGAGCCTGCCAAGAGCAACATCATAATCCTGTTTATAAAAAAGTAACCTATTCCAGTGCCTGGTAAGGTATACAGCTGGGTGTGGAGTCAAGCAGCCTGTGATGTCACCACAGAGGAAATAGTTTAGAATTCATGACACTAACCACCCCTGGGAAATGTCTCTGTCAGCTTCCCCGTCATTCTGCTCTCCAGCCTCCTTTACATCTTGTAATTTATCTTGTTAACATCCTCTCTCTTCCCCACTCTGAACACTAGGGTACAGATGTGGGGACCTGCATGAAAACCTCCTAAGCTTACTTTTACCAGCTTAGGTTAAAACTTCCCCAAGGTACAAACTATTTTACCTTTTTCCCTTGGACTTTCACTGCCACCACCAAACGTCTAACAGGGATATAATTTGGAAAGAGCCCATTTGGAAACATCTTTCCCCCAAAATCCTCCCAAATCTTACACCCCCCTTCCTGGGGAAGGTTTGATAACAATCCTCACCAATTTGCATAGGTGAACACAGACCCAAACCCTTGGATCTTAAGAACAATGATAAAAAGCATTCAGATTCTTAAAAGAAGAATTTTAATAGAAGAAAAAGTAAAAAGAATCACCTCTGTAAAATCAGGATGGGAAATACCTTACAGGGTAATCAGATTCAAAACATAGAGAATCCCTCTAGGCAAAACCTTAAGTTACAAAAAGACACAAAAACAAATCTACATTCCATTCAGCACAGCTTATTTTCTCAGCCTTTTAAAGGAATCAGAATCTAACGCATATCTAGCTAGATTACTTACTAAGTTCTAAGACTCCATTCCTGTTCTGTCCCCGGCAAAAGCATCATACAGACAGAGAGAGAGGCTTTGTTTCTCCCTCCCCCCAGCTTTTGAAAGTATCTTGTCTCCTCATTGGTCATTTTGGTCAGTTGCCAGCGAGGTTATCCTAGCTTCTTAACCCTTTACAGGTGAAAGGGTTTTTTCCTCTGGCCAGGAGGGATTTTAAAGGTGTTTACCCTTCCCTTTATATTTATGACACATGTTTAGTCTACTCATGTGACACACACACTTAACTCACCCACACTGTTTGAGGTGTTGACATTGGGCAAAACTCTGTGCTTTCACTTTGCAAAATCTCAGGTATTTGGACACCAAGTTCCTTTTAAAAGCAAGCCACGTGGTTGGCTTTGAAAATCTCAGCCAGAAAGCAGAGATGGTCAACATTTACCAAGTTCTGATTTTTCAACAAAATTTATTGTTGAGATTTTAGATTTTAGAGAAGAAATTTTCACAATTTTTCCCTATGTTTCAAGAAACTTTCAACCACATCTACAAAACCTTTTTGCAGACATGAGATTTCATTTGCTCCCACCCAAGTTTCAGACACTCCTTGTTATTTTTTTAAAATTTCACAGCTGTTTTTAAGAAACAGCCTGTTTCTACTAAAGTGAAAACTGCTTCTCACTTTCTGCTAAAAGATGCCAAGCAGCATCTGTGATTGAAAAGTGAGCTAAAAGGCAAATTAAGCATTTTATTTTAGGTAGAACAAGACAGAAAGCCAGAATCTACTGGTTTCCCTCCACATCTGAAACTATTCATAACACCTAAGTTACAAAATATCAGAGACCGTAAATCCCTGTCCATTCACTGGTTCTCATTTTCCTTTCCAGAAGCAGCTGCATTTCAGAGGTGGGTGAAATGATTCATACACATATACACATTTGTAAAGCTCTTTGGGCCAGACAGCCCCATTAAAGTCAATGAGATGACAACTGTGAGTAACTGCTCACTGATGGCAGAAAGAGTTCCCAGTCTGGCCCAATGTATAAACACTCTGCATACAGAACTCTTACAAGCATTTTACTGCACTTTACACCACCCTCAACATGTGCTAGAGACTTTTACTAGAGGGAGCAAGTAGTTGAATGAAATAATTATTTGTTGGTCCTAGCAGCTGGCTTGCTGCATAACCACTCACTCAATGATTTAGGAGGGATCATGTCTCTCAGTTACAGACTGGACATCAGTGATACTTCGATAAGATCTTTGGAAAAATTTTTAAAATTATTCTTCTCATAAAAGAAGAGAGAGAGAAATGAAATGGCGAAAGCTGCTCCCTTTTCTATTGTCAGCAAGAGATGTCAAGAGTAACAAGAAGGGTTTCTTCAGGTATGTTGGCAACAAGAAGAAAGCCAAGGAAAGTGTGGGCCCCTTACTGAATGAGGGAGGCAACCTAGTGACAGAGGATGTGGAAAAAGCTAATGTGCTCAATGCTTTTTTTGCCTCTGTCTTCACTAACAAGGACAGCTCCCAGACTGCTGCGCTGGGCATCGCAACATGGGGAGTAGATGGCCAGCCCTCTGTGGAGAAAGAGGTGGTTAGGGACTATTTAGAAAAGCTGGACGTGCACAAGTCTATGGGGCCGGACGAGTTGCATCCGAGAGTGCTAAAGGAATTGGCGGATGTGATTGCAGAGCCATTGGCCATTATCTTTGAAAACTCGTGGCGAACGGGGGAAGTCCCAGATGACTGGAAAAAGGCTAATGTAGTGCCAATCTTTAAAAAAGGGAAGAAGGAGGATCCTGGGAACTACAGGCCAGTCAGCCTCACCTCAGTACCCGGAAAAATCATGGAGCAGGTCCTCAAGGAATCAATCCTGAAGCACTTACACGAGAGGAAAGTGATCAGGAGCAGTCAGCATGGATTCACCAAGGGTAGGTCATGCCTGACTAATCTAATAGCCTTCTATGATGAGATTACTGATTCTGTGGATGACGGGAAAGCAGTGGATGTATTGTTTCTTGACTTTAGCAAAGCTTTTGACACGGTCTCCCACAGTATTCTTGTCAGCAAGTTAAAGAAGTATGGGCTGGATGAATGCACTATAAGGTGGGTAGAAAGTTGGCTAGATTGTCGGGCTCAACAGGTAGTGATCAATGGCTCCATGTCTAGTTGGCAGCCGGTGTCAAGTGGAGTGCCCCAGGGGTTGGTCCTGGGGCCGGTTTTGTTCAATATCTTCATAAATGATCTGGAGGATGGTGTGGATTGCACTCTCAGCAAATTTGCGGATGATACTAAACTGGGAGGAATGGTAGATACGCTGGAGGGCAGGGATAGGATACAGAGGGACCTAGACAAATTGGAGGATTGGGCCAAAAGAAACCTGATGCGGTTCAATAAGGATAAGTGCAGGGTCCTGCACTTAGGACAGAAGAACCCAATGCACAGCTACAGAGTAGGGACCGAATGGCTCGGCAGCAGTTCTGCAGAAAAGGACCTAGGGGTTACAGTGGACGAGAAGCTGGATATGAGTCAGCAGTGTGCCCTTGTTGCCAAGAAGGCCAATGGCATTTTGGGATGTATAAGTAGGGGCATAGCGAGCAGATCGAGGGATGTGATCGTTCCCCTCTATTCGACATTGGTGAGGCCTCATCTGGAGTATTGTGTCCAGTTTTGGGCCCCACACTACAAGAAGGACGTGGATAAATTGGAGAGAGTCCAGCGAAGGGCAACAAAAATGATTAGGGGTCTGGAACACATGACTTCTGAGGAGAGGCTGAGGGAACTGGGATTGTTTAGTCTGCGGAAGAGAAGAATGAGGGGGGATTTGATAGCTGCTTTCAACTACCTGAGAGGTGGTTCCAGAGAGGATGGTTCTAGACTATTCTCAGTGGTAGAAGAGGACAGGACAAGGAGTAATGGTCTCAAGTTGCAGTGGGGGAGGTTTAGGTTGGATATTAGGAAAAACTTTTTCCCTAGGAGGGTGGTGAAACACTGGAATGCGTTACCTAGGGAGGTGGTAGAATCTCCTTCCTTGGAAGTTTTTAAGGTCAGGCTTGACAAAGCCTTGGCTGGGATGATTTGATTGGGGATTGGTCCTGCTTTGAGCAGAGGGTTGGACTAGATGACCTCCTGAGGTCCCTTCCAACCCTGATATTCTATGATTTTATGAAAGTTACCCATAATTAGGGGAGTCAGAACTAACAAGATGTCCTGCATTCCAGTCTAGTGCCCTGTTCCACTCAGCCATTTCTAGTCACAACACAAGTAATTGTCATGGCTGCAGGGCTAGCAGCATCTCTGTCCCTTCTTTGGTCTCTCTGAGTGGCCCACTCAGGTGTCAGGCATCAGGCCTTTACCTACCCTACTCTGGAATCACTTGATTCTCTCACTCTCAGACCAGCCCCTGGGTTACACACCCTGCATATCCACTGGGCTTACCCAGCAGGTCCAGCTGGGTTAAGTGCCTGTGGTTCTTCCCTTCAAGAGTCTGTGAGCAATGGGTAATGCTTCTGTGAATGCAGTGAACAGGCATTCCTTACACCCAAGGATAGTTTATTTAACAGTAGGAATAAAGCATTTAGAGAGAGAGAGAGAGAGAGACTTTAAAACAGTCTGTGTATTTGTCTATCATACCTAAAACCATCCTGTGATGGTGGGCCAGGCAGACCACCAGGCTTCTTCAGACACCCCAGTGGATCCTGGGGGCTGTCCATGCCAACACCTCCACAACAACTACATTCCCCTGTAGAGAGCCACTATTTGTCCATCCAGAGCTCTCTGTTCTTCTCTGTTCCCAACTGTTGGCCCTGCTTGGTTGTGGGCTCAGTAGAAGGTTGAGCCAGACCCCTCAGAGTCAATGGTTCTGCCATTACCCTGTAACCACCCTCACGTGGCTGCTGAGGGGTGTCTTACCTTGTGCCATTTTTCACCTTCCTGCTTGTTTCCTAACAGTTCTATTGATTTAACCCAATATAGTCAAACAATGAACATCCCAATAACCAGGTTGCAGAGTGTATCATTCATAAATTAGTACAGAGCCGTCCCATGTCCATTGCAGCAGCAAATAAAAATTAAACTTATAATTTAACAGATTTCTTTATAACTGAAAAGATATTTTAACCAAACATTTCTCTGGGATCTCAAATTCCTCAGGGTATTAGTGCTACCAGATATACCTGTGATCCCAGATCTCTTGCAGACCTGCTCTGATTTATAGATATTTTGGACTTGAGCTATATCAGACTAATGGATGCCCTCATTCATTTATCTTCTCTTTAGCTTTCACACAGTTCCAACAAGGGCACATTGTAGACTCATATCCAGCTTCTTGTTCACTTCGTCCTTTTCTGCAGAACTGCTGCCGAGCCATTCGGTCCCTACTCTGTAGCGGTGCATGGGATTCTTCCTTCCTAAGTGCAGGACTCTGCACTTGTCCTTGTTGAACCCCATCAGATTTCTTTTGGCCCAATCCTCTAATTTGTCTAGGTCCCTCTGTATCCTATCCCTACCCTCCAGCATATCTACCTCTCCTCCCAGTTTAGTGTAGGAGTGTTTAATGCAGGAGTGAATAGTGCAAGTACTGGACTATGTACAATCAAGTCTTTCACCGTTTCAAAACTAGCTTGTGCATCCGTTGTCCACACTAAGGTTGAACTTTTCCATAGTAATTCTTGTAATGGTTCAATGACAGAAGCATAACTGGGAATTAATTTTGCATACTGGGAGGTAAGACTCAAGAAGGAACGTAAGGTTTGCAAATCTGTTGGAGGAGGAGCATTTGAAATTGCCAGGATATGATCTGGATCAGGTTTTAGTCCAGCCTGTGAAATTGTATGCCCCAGAAAGGAGAGTTCAGTTTGTCTAAATTTGCATTTGGACCTATTGAGCTTGAGGCCTGCTTTGCTGATGCAGTTTAGTACAGACTGCAGGTTATTGTCATGCTCCTCAGAAGTATTTCCAAACATGATAATATCATCCAGATAGCAGTGAACTCCATGTTGATTCTTCAGAATCAATGACATCATTTTTTGGAAGGCACTTGGGGCAGATGTGAGACCATATGGAACACATTTAAAATGAAATAGTCCCTCATGTGTAATAAATGCTGTGAGGTCTCTGCTATCTTCATGCAACATAACCTGGTAGTATGCAGCCTGCAAATCAAGAGTAGAAAACATCTTTGCTCCACGAAGTTCTGCAAATACTTCTTCTATGTGAGGAAGAGGATGGCTGTCAATCACAATAGCTTTATTTGGCTCCCTTAAGTCCACACAAAGGTGAATGCCTCCACCCTTCTTCTGCGTCACTACTATAGGTGAAACCCATTCCGAGGAGTCAATCTCTTCAATAATGTCCTTTTGAACAAGTTTTCTAAGTTCCTCTGAAACGGCTTCCCTGACTGAAAATGGTAAGCGCCGTAACTTCTGTTATACAGGCATCACATGATTCTGCATTTTAACTTTATGCAGAAACCCATAAGCACAGCTGAGTTTCTCCTCAACCTGGTATTGGGTCCCAGCTGAAACTGGTGTGTGTACCGCAAGAGTGCTTTGCTGAGGAAGATCAATTTGTCCATTAACTACCCTGAGATTTAAAGCAGCCAATAAATCTCTGCCAAGAATAGGAGTGCCTTTGTGGACAATGTAGAACTCTGCAGTTACACAGCAATCACCAAAAGTGACTATTGCTGGCAGGCAGCCATGTACTGGAATATGGTTTTTCAAATAGCACACCAACTGAAGTCTGGGTTCAGTAAGAGGCACATCTTTAAAGTAATGCAAATAGATGGAATCAGGTAGTATAGATACTGCTGAGCCAGTGTCCAATATTAGTTGAATAGAGTGTGATTTGCCTGAGGGTATGGCGGAAACATTTACAGTGCACTTTATTTGTTCTGGAATATGTGCAGTAGTGATTTTGTCCATGCTCAGCACAGTAACATCTGGTATTGTAACTGCATGCGCCTGTTGATTGAACTGGCTGCTGCAACATACTTTAGCAAAATGCCCAATCTTTTTGCAATGATTGCACTGAGCTATTTTTGCCATACGTCCTGTGTAGCTTGCAAGGTGTTGTGGGGATCCACAGTGAAAGCATGCTTTTACTGTATTTTGAATTTGCTGATTCGGTGGTTTTCCATTAGTTTTCCTCTTGTAATCATTTATCTGCAGCAATAGGGAACTTTTCTGCAAAGAAGTCACAGCCTGGACTGTGCCTCCTGTATCCATGCTCATTATTTTGGCTTCAGCTGTAGCTGACTCAATCTGGGTAGCAATGGTTATTGCTTTTTCTAGTGTAAGTTGTGGTTCTAGAAGTAAGCGTTCTCTTACACGAAGCATGGTTGTTTTCTCAATGAGCTGGTCTCTAATCATCTCATCTGCCATATTCCGAAAGTCACAAGTTACAATCAGATTCCTCAGGGAAGTAATATACTGCATTATAGTCTCCCCTGTTTTCTGCTCACACTGGCAAAAACTGTAGCACTTAGCTACTACATTCATTTTTGGCACAAAAAAGTTCTTTAATGCTGTCATAAATATAAAGGGAAGGGTAACCACCTTTCTGTATTCAGTGCTATAAAATCCCTCCTGGCCAGAGGCAAAATCCTTTCACCTGTAAAGGGTTAAGAAGCTAAGGTAACCTCACTGGCACCTGACCCAAAATGACCAATGAGGGGAAAAGATACTTTCAAATCTGGAGGGGGGAGGGGGGAAGGCTTTTGTCTGTCTGTGTGATACCTTTGCCGGGAACAGATCAAGGATGCAAGCCCTCCAACTCCTGTAAAATTAATAAGTAATCTAGCTGGAAAATGCATTAGGTTTTCTTTGTTTTGGCTTGTAAATTCGCTGTGCTGGAGAGAATGTGTATTGCTGTTTTTGTGTCTTTTTGTAACTTAAGGTTTTGCCTAGAGGGATTCTCTATGTTTTGAATCTGACTTCCTGTGAGATTATCTCCATTCTAATCTTACAGAGTGTTTCTTTTATCTTTGTTTTGTTTTTCTAATAAAGTTCTGTTTTTTAAGAATCAGATTGGGTTCTTAGGGTCCTAAGAAACACAAGCTGGTCTGTGCTCAACTTGTTTATTCTCAAGCCTCCTGAGGAAAGGGGGTGTAAGGGCTTGGGGGGATAGCTGGGGGAAGAGGAACTCCATGTGGTCCTTTTCCCTGGTTCTTTGTTAAAGCACTTGGTGGTGGTAGCGTACCTTAGTCCAAGGGCAAAAATTTTGAGCCTTGGGGAAGTTTTTAACCTAAGCTGTCAGAAATAAGCTTAGGGGGTCTTTCATGCTGGTCCCCACATCTGTACCCCAGAGTTCAGAGTGGGGAAGGAACCTTGACAAATGCAATGAGTGCAGTCTCATATTTTTCATCTGCAAGGGGAAAAGTCTATGATATATGCTGCCCTTCTGCTCCAAGGCAGTGGATTAGCTGAGCACGCTTTCTTACTTCAGAAATCTCTGTAGCAGTGATTGCAAGAAGATAAGTCTCAAACATATGAATGCAGGCAGTAAAAGCAATTGGAGGCTCACCTGGGCTTTGCAGAAAGGGTGCAGGTGGGCTCAGAGGCAGAAGATCCATCCTCATCACCAAAATATTGTAGCAATCAGGCAAGATACTAACAAACTTCAGCAGCACTTTATTTTTAAAGTGGAAACCTCTTTACCAAGCTGCTGCTGCACCCTCGGTAGCTCTCACTCTGCCTCCTCAACTTCCCCCTCTCCTTCCTGTTTCCTGTCCTTTCAGACTCCCAACAGCCAGTGCTCCCAGTTCTAATAATTACAAGCAGCATCTAAACACCAGTCATGCAGAAAGACCTGATTTGGCACCACACAGGAAAGACATTTTGCGTGACATAAAGAGGGATAATTAAGTGGATCAGGGAGAACAGGGATCTGTGATCCTGAAACAATGAGACACTGTTGCCGACTGCCAACTTATTTCTGCCTAGGTACTGAACTAAGGACACAGCAAGGTGTCAGTAGTTACATTCTACATTACCATGATGAAGGGCTTAGCATTTAAAATCATGTCTCCCAAGTCAAGACCATTCACTATGCCCCACCCCCTTTTTTTCACTGCTCAGTTGCAATTAAGGGAGTTCTGAATGTAGGGTTCTTGAGTTTTACCCCTACATGCATGGATACTTTGAGATTTTTAACCACTCAGATTTATTAATTCACTAAGAACCACTTAGGTCTATAATCAACAGTTTTATAGATCATGTTTAGATGCAGCAAACCTAGATATGTATTGAACACAAAATACACATTCAGTCTTGCAAGCAATTAACATAGGTGTTGGGGACCAGCAATTATATGAAGGAAGACTATAAATCACCAAGATTTCTTATTATAGTTACTTGTAATCTTCAATTATCAGTTCTTCAGAATTTCTGATACATTTATTACACTTCAAGTAATTTTCTCAGGGAGTAAGGATGTGTTTGTCTTAGGGCACTCTGACCCATGTGGCCCCTACTATTTCTGGTGCTTGGCTTGAGAGGATCTAGTTTAAAACATCAAAATCAATTGTTTAAAGTTATGGTTTGAGGCTCTCTTAGGCCAATCTACTTGGACTTATAAAGAAGAAATGTGCAAATAGCATTGCTCAGTAAAATTCCAAAATATAGTTCATTGGGACCTCCCTAGAAAGAATACAGACTCAACAAGGGGATTTTCAGTTACTTATTTTAAAGAACAGAAAGACAAAAACAGTCTCTGAAATGAAATCTCACCACTTCTTCTCAGGCTTGCTAGTCCTGGGATGTGGGGAATCTGTCCATGTGGTTGGTCCAACTGTCTTGTGGCGGTTCTGGATTCTGCGACTTCTTTTGTGGGGTCAGCTAACTCCTCTTCTTAATTCTGTGACCTTGGGGGAGGGGAGAGGCTGTCCAAGTGTCTGGTAACACTTTATTGGTTCAATAGCTTTTTTGATGGGTTCAGCAAACTCTGAGCTCCCCCACAATGACCTCAGTTTTATACCTGGGTTTCAGGGAATGTTGAACAGGGCAACTCTCTGATTTCTATTGGACACTTGCCAAATGAATTCTCAGATTTCTGTTCTCTCAGTTTCGATATTCAGTAGTTGGAGGCAGGGTCAATAGCTGATCTTTTTCTTATTGGAAGCTTTTTATGTATTATTCATTTCAAGGATTTTATTTCTCTATTAACAGACTATGCATTGGAATCCCCCTTTTTTAAGCAATTTATTTTACTATTTCAAATGTATATATCTATGAAGTGCTGCTATCTTTCAATATTCTTTTTCCTTCTGGTGCCATACAATTCATATAATTTCTAGACAGACACATCCTTACTCCTTGAGAAAATTTAGAGGAAAAACACAACCAAATCCTTTATAGCTCCTTGTCACGTGGCAAGTACACCCCATCATCCTGGGGATGGGGTAAGGGTATGGTAGCCCCGCGGTTAAGTCTATATGGCTGCCCTCAGCCTCAGCGCTGCGTTGCCCAGTGGCCGGCACCTATAGGACTCCCCTTGTCTGCGGGGAAGTTCAGCCTAATGGCCAAAGTCAGTAGGACTCCCCTTGGCTGCAGGGAAGTGCGGCCCTACAGCCAAAGTCAGCAGGAGGGGGTGTGATGGGCCACCCCCTTGAAGTGGGGTCAGCTGGGTAGGGGGACCTGGGCCCTCCCTGCTCCCCCGGGTCCCAACTCAGGGCCCTGGTAGTGGAGAATGGGTTTGCCACTAAGTCGGCGGGGAATCCGCTCTAAACATCCTGATTGCTGCAGGGACACTGGCTAGTCCCTCCCTGGGCTAATTCCTACTGTGACTCCTGCAGTTGAAGTCAGAGTGTCTTTGGAGTCTGAGGGCTCTTTGGGTGGCGACCACAATCTCCCTGGGGCAGCCACAGGTACCTAGGTGCCTGCCTGGGCCTCGGGGTCTTCTTCTCCCACATTCCTGGATATTGGCTGCTCCTCAACTGGAGCCAACTAGGTGCATCCATCCTCCTTGGTGGTCAGCCCAGTCTAAGCTAGGCTGCTCCCTTTAATACTGCTGTAGCAGTTGGAGCATGCCCAGCAGGGTCGAGGGGGCATGGCTTCCGCTGCTAAGAGCTCTGCCTTAACCCCTTCCACTCCAGTGTGGGTCAAGTATACCCCATCTCACACCCTCCTCCTCAATATGGCACCTATCTGGTGTCCTTCCTTGTCCTCCTCCCTATCCCACCTCGAAAAGAAATCTGTACCCGGTTGATGAAAGACACAGAAATCATATGGCTGTAGGGAGAGGTACCAACGCATGATCTGGGCATTGGTGTCTTTCATGTTATTGAGCCAGCGGAGGGGTGTGTGGTCTGTAATTAGCTGGAAGGAGTTTCCCAGTAAAAAATAACGCAGGGCCTCCACTGCCCACTTCATGCCTAGCGCCTCTTTCTTGATGGTCAAATATCGAGTCTCCCTGGGGAACAGTTTCCGGGAGTAAAGCAGCACGGAGGAAGGGAGGCCAGCTGGGCAGGGTGCCACCTTAGCCCTGCTGTTGGCATTTCTCTGTGTGCCCCTTGCAAGGGAGGGAGGAAGCGGGTCCCCGTGCTCTGCCCAGAGTTGGGGCAGCATGCAAACCTGCCTTCCCCCCAGCCAGGGGCACACAGAGATGTGCCAGCAGTTAGCCACTTCCGTGAGCAGCGTGGGACCACTGGCCATGACATGCAGGCATTCTGCCTGCCTGAGCCCTGCTGCACTGCTGGTTGGGACTCAGGGGTAGGTTGTCAGATATTTTTCCTGAATTTTGAGGGGCCCCCTGTCATTGGGGACCCCATGCCACCGCACAATTTGTTTCATGGTAAATCTGCTCCTGCCAATACTCCTTTGTCAGATCGAGCATGGACAGGAACATTGACCCTTGTAGGCTCTCCAAGAGTTCTTCCACCTGGGGCATGGGGTATGCATCGAAGCATGAAATAGCCTTGACTTTCCGAAAGTCAAAAGAAAAGCAAGTGGTCCTGTCTGGCTTTGGGACCAGGACAATCGGGCTCCACCATTCACTCCTTTATTCTTCTACTACCCCCGCTCCAGCATGGTATCTAATTCCCTCTGGATGGTCTCCCACATCTTCTTCAGAAGGGGCCTCTGGGTATCACGGACCTTTTGGCCTGGTAGGGTGGCTATATGGTGATGCATGACTTCCGTCCACCCAGGGAGGGCAGATAAGACTTCTGGGAAGGCCTGCAAGACCTGCTGTAGCTGTCCTTGCTTCTTGGGGCTTAGTTTGGTGCCCATAATAGCTGGCCCTGACTCTAGGGGATCCGTCGACTTGCGGCCCCAGTTCGGGCTCCAAAGGGAAAAGGGGTGATGAGCAGGCCCTCCCTGGCCTTGCACACCTTCAGAAGGTGAATGTGGTATGTGTGTGTCTCTCTCCATCATCCCGGTAGCCGGATCTCCTAATCCACTGGCCCCACCCGTCTGGTGACCTCATAGGGTCCCTGCCACTTGGCCATCAGTTTGGACTCCGTGGAGGATAGCAATCTCCCAGCTTAAACAGCAGAGTCTGGCCCCCTTGCTATAATGCTGTTCTTATATGTGTTGTGCCTGTAACAGATTCCGCTGGTCGAAAGTCCCCAGAGTATGGAGTTGTTCATGCAGTTGCAACACATAGCAGACCACCCCTGTAACCTGGATTTCTTGCTCCTCCCAGTTCTCACAAACAAGGTTGAGATTGCCACAGAGTTGCCTCCCGTAGAGGAGCTCAAACTTGGAGAAGCTTGTCTATCCTTGCGGACCTCCCACAAGCAAACAGCAGGGCCAAGAGTAACATGTCCCAGTGCCAGGGCTTTTCTTCCACAAACTTCAGCAACATCATTTTCAATGTCTGGTTGAAACGCTCTACCAGCCCGTCAGTTTAAGTGTGGTACACTGACGTCTTGAAAGCCTGGATGTTGAGTCAGCGGCAGAGTTCATCCATCAGATGGGATGTCACATTGGTATCTTGATCAGTTAGGATCTCTTGCGGTATCCCCACCCTGGCAAAGACTTTCATCAGCTTGGTGGCAATCTTAGATGCAGTGGCAGGCAGCAAAGAGACAGCTTCGGAGTATCGGATGGCATAGTCAACGATCACCAGGATGTAGCAGATTCCTGCACTGCTCCTTTCTAGTGATCCTGTTGGGAGATATAGATTATACACACACACACACACTAAAAAGAAAAGGAGGATTTGTGGCACCTTAGAGACTAACCAATTTATTTGAGCATAAGCTTTCGTGAGCTACAGCTCACTTCATCAGATGCATTCAGTAGAAAATACAGTGGGGAGATTTATATACATAGAGAGCATGAAACAATGGGTGTTACCATACACACTGTAACCAGAGTGATCACTTAAGGTGAGCTATTACCAGCAGGAGAGCAGCGGGGGGGAGGGACAGATGACCTTTTGTAGTGATAATCAAGGTGGGCCATTTCTAGCAGTTGACAAGAACGCCCTGAAGGACGACCCATCACTCTCACAGATCTTGGGAGACAGGCCAGTCCTTGCTTACAGGTGCCACAAGTACTCCTTTTCTTTTTGCGAATACAGACTAACACAGCTGCTAGTCTGAAATATATATACGTTGTGATTCATATATCCATGTAATATGTGATAGGTCATTGAGGCCTGGTATGAATGACACGTGCTTGACATGAATGCGTGCGTTGCAAGTTAGCAACCAAAGCAAGGACTTACGGTCAAGGACTATTAGAACTCTGTGCAAAAACAATCTTATGTTCTGAGAAAAATACGGAAAATCATCAGAAAAGGAAATAACACAACCCCAACAGGTTTTCTTCCATCCAGGTTGGTCCTCAGCCAGCTGGCCGCCTCTCCTCAAGGCTTGAGCTGGTAGCCAAGATTCAGGGTAAGCGCCATGCTCTCCCCAGTTAGTTGCAACAGGAACTCTCTCCGGCTGGACTACCCTTCCCCTTTCCGGCTCGGGGGATCTCGGCTCCGGAGCTTCTGCCGCCAGGTAGTCCTCCATCAATTTAATGGCTTTGGTGAGGGTTGCAGGCTGATGCCGCTGTACCCACTACTTCCGCCCGCCGTGGAGGATCTGGGTGAATTGCTTGAGGATGTTTGTCTGTCTCCATCTGTCTTTGCACTGCTTACTTCAGGCGGTCTCCCCTTGCTTGGGTCCTGTTAGCAGGTCCCAACCGTTGCCTGCATTCTCCACCATGTGTCGCGGGGCAAGTACACCAAGTCACCCCGCTGGGGGGTGGGGGGAAGGGCATGGTAGCTCCGTGGTTAAGTCTACATGGCAACCCTCAGCCTCAGAGTTGCATGGTCCAATGACCTGTGCCAATAGGACTCCCCTTGGCTTCTGGGAAGCATGGCCAAATGGCCAGAGTCAATAGGACTCCCCTTGGTTGCCGGGAAGCGTGGCCAAATGGCCAGAGTCAGTTGGACTGTTATTAATATGGGGTGAAAAATATATTGGTGATATATATTTATCATAAAAATAAAGGGAAGGGTAACCACCTGTCTGTATACAGTGCGATAAAATCCCTCCTGGCCAGAGGCAAAACCCTTTCACCTGTAAAGGGTTAAGAAGCTAAGATAACCTCGCTGGCACCTGACCAAAATGACCAATGAGGAGACAAGATACTTTCAAATTTGGAGTGGGGGGAACAAAGGGTCTGTCTGTCTATGTGATGCTTTTGCCAGGAACAGATCAGGAATGCAGTCTCAGAACTTCTGTTAGTTAGTAAGTAATCTAGCTAGAGATGCGTTAGATTTCCTTTTGTTTAATGGTTGGTAAAATAAGCTGTGCTGAGTGGAATGTATATTCCTGTTTTTGTGTCTTTTTGTAACTTAACATTTTGCCTAGAGGGATTCTCTATGTTTTGAATCTGATTACCCTGTAAAGGTATTTACCATCCTGATTTTACAGAGGTGATTCTTTTACCTTTTCTTTAATTAAAATTCTTCTTTTAAGAACCTGATTGATTTTTCATTGTTCTTAAGATCCAAGGGTTTGGGTCTGTGTTCACCTGTACAAATTGGTGAGGATTTTTATCAAGTCTTCCCCAGGAAAGGGGGTGTAGGGCTTGGGGGGATATTTTGGGGGAAGATGTCTCCAAGTGGGCTCTTTCCCTGTTCTTTGTTTAACATGCTTGGTGGTGGCAGCATAGGGTTCAAGGACAAGGCAAAGTTTGTACCTTGGGGAAGTTTTTAACCTAAGCTGGTAAGAATAAGCTTAGGGGGTCTTTCATGCAAGTCCCCACATCTGTACCCTAGAGTTCAGAGTGGGGAAGGAACCTTGACATGGTAGCAGCGGTGGGATCATTTTGAGATTTTTTTTTTTGAGATCATTTTGAATCAGAAGCACAGCAGGATTGTAAAAGGTTTTGTAAGAGGATTGCAGCTGTAGATTCTGTGTCTCTGCCTGGGGGACAGAGCAGCAGGCATAACAAAGGGATTCTTCTTTTTTGAGCTGGAGTTTTCTCTACCTAAAGGCAGGGTGGTTAACCTCCTGCAGGGAAATTCACAAGTTTTTCGCAGACCTAAAGAGGTTTTTTTTAAAGCTAAGAGCAGCTAGAGGGTTTTCTGTCTATTTGCCTGGAGACAAAGGTGTTAGCTATTCTCAGCCTACAGAAAAATCCTTTTAAAAAAAAAAAAACTATCAGAGAACATAGGTATCACGTTACAGCACAGCAAAATTTTACAAGCCAGATTTTTTGGTTTTGTTATGTGGTTTTCTTTCTAACTCTCGGGTGTAAAGTTAGTTAAAAACAGAGAGGCTAGGATGACAGAAACCAAGGCACAACACAAGCTGGAGTTAACCAGACTGGAGTCAGCGAAAGAGGCAGAAAAAGCCCAAGATGCTGCTCGCAGGAGAGCTATGGAGGCAAGGGAAAAAGAACTGGAGGAGAAGGTAAAAGAGATGAAGCATGCACTGGAGATGGAGAAAGCAAAGGCTCAGCACAATATACCGGATAACCCTAACAATCCTTACCCAACAATCCACAAATGGGAGCAACTATGTCCACAGTATGATGCATCCAGTGATATTGCTAAATATTTTCTCACCTTTGAGAAACTGTGCACACTCCATAAAATTCCTGAAGCTCACAATATGACCACATTGGTCGCAAAATTGACTGGAAGGGCTCTGCACATATTCAATAAGATGCCTATAGATGAGGCTTCTAACTATAATAAATTCAAGGATTTGGTTTTAAAACAATTTCAAGTTACACCTGAAACTTACAGAGTAAAATTTAGAGCCCTTAAGGGAGGACCTGAACTAAGTAATGTGGCTTATATAAACCAGATGAAGGATCTGGGTCAAAGATAAATGGATCAAAGGAAGGGGTGTAACTAGCTTTGAAGGAATATGTGATTTGATGACTCAGGAGCAATTCCTGAATATGGCCAAGGAGGAAATAAAACAGTGTTTATGGGATAAGAAAATGGACTCAGCAGAAAGTCTTGCTTCTTATGCTGATCAATACGAGCAGTCCCAGACCACCAGAGAAGCGGGGCAAACCAGAACAAAACAGGTGGAGGGAGGAAAGAGAAACAACCCTGGTCGCAGTTGGAGTGGATACCAGAAGGGACAACCTCAGACCACACCCTACTACCGGGGGCAGCCCAAGGCCCCAACAACACCCCAAGGAACACTCCAGACACCTTATCATCCCTCCACACCATTCACCAGCAATCCACCTCGCCCCAGTGACCCATCAGCTGGACCATGTTTTAAATGTAATGAGCCAGGGCATGTAAAGGCCAACTGCCCCAAGAACCCCAACAGATTACAGTTCATTGCACCAGAATCAGAGGTCCTCAGGCCCAGATACCTCCCAGATACCCTCAGAGCAGAGGGAAACTGTGAGTGTGGGCAGGAAGAAGGTCACCGCATGGAGGGACATCGGAGCACAAGTGTCAGCTATCCATGCTTCCTTAGTGGACCCCAACTTAATTGACCCAGAGGTCCAAGTGATGATTCAACCCTTCAAGTCAAACTCTTTTGACTTGCCTACAGCCAAGTTGCCTGTCCAGTACAAGGGCTTGTCAGGAATATGGACTTTTGCAGTCCATGATGATTATCCCATCCCCATGCTGTTGGGGGAAGACTTGGCCAGTCATGTGAAGCTAGCCAAGAGGGTGAGAATGGTCATCTGCAGCCAGGCTAAGCAAGCTGTCACACCTAGCTCTGTTCCGGAAACTTCTACCAGGACCCGGTCAGAGGTGATGGAACTGGACCCCATTCCAACATCTGCAACAGCAGCAGTGGATCCAGTCACAGAGACCCAGACAGAGCCAGTCTCAGAACCGGAACTGGCGGAACAACCAGCACCAGAACCATTGCCAGCACTGAATTCAGTACTTGCAACCCCAACACCAGAAGACCCCATGGAATCTGCACCACCAGCAGCAGATAACCCTACACAAAAGGCTCAGCCAGAGCCTGAACCCCAACATAGTGCACCAGCGGAGAGTGGTTCACAGTCAATGGAAAAAGCCCCATAACCCTTCTGCTCATCAGAGTTGGCAGCAACAAGGGCCAGGTTCAGTATTTAGGGGTTTCATTCCAATAACACAATGCAAAACCAGCTTGTGCCCCCACCCAGTGACCTGGGACAAATATATACCACCACCACCACCCCTCCAGGCGCCTCCAAGAGGCAATACTTCTCCTCTCACAAGCACAGAGTCTGAGTGTAGCAAAAGCCTTTTAATAACAGAGAGAAACAATGTGGCATTATGTTGGGGAAACACCACCAACAGGATTCATAACACAAACCAGGAGCAAAAACCCACCCCAAGCAAATTGGGCCATGTCCTTTCCCTTTGGTTCTTGAGTCCAGCAACCCCAAAGTCACCCAAAGTCCAACAACCCCAAAGTCCAGCAACCCAAAAGTCTCTGTCTCTGTCCTTGGTGAGTCCAGAGTTCAAAAGTTCATCTGCAGAGTTTTAACACCCCCCCCCCAGCCTGTGTCGAAATGTGGGGGAGTAAAGGGGCACCTTAAGTGCTCCGATAGCTGACTGCCCCGCCTCTCTGTGGGTTTCTGCTGGAGCCTTCACTGCCAGCCGCTCCTCTCCGCCACTTGCTCCTCTCTGGTAGCCATCCTGTGAGCCGCTCCACCAGCTGCTCCTCCCCAGTAGCCATCCTGTGAGCTGCTCACCAATATATCTTCAGGCCCCCTACTACATAACACTGTATTCAGTAATTTCAGCTCATAGTAAGGTAGCCCCAGTGCTGATACACCATTGGCCCAAAGTGAAGTCAGTTCTGCAATCTGTAACCAGACTCCTTGTAGAATCAAAATTAGCTCTGCTGTTACAGAATGGAGACAGAGCATTTATAGCCCTCAAAAGGCAGCCCATAGCACAAACACCTACCCTCAATCTCTCTCTAGTCACTGAGAATTGGAATTCATGTCCCTTGCCTAGAGAGTGCTATTTAGTTGATGGTGAGTCCCTCCATCATAACAAAAAGCCAAGTACAGTTCCACTGTCCTTGATTCACATAATCAGGATAATAAAACTTTATTCTTCCTGCCCCAATAACAGAGAAACTGGAGATCCCACAGCAGCCAAAGTAACCGTGTAGGCGGGGTGGATGTGCCTATGCAAATGAGATCAGCCCCTGAAGTTCTTTTCCACAACCCGCCACAGCTCACCACCAGATGTCAGGTTAGAGCTCATCCTGACTCTACTTACATTACAGTTTCTCTACCCCTCTCTAAAACTTGATTAACTTGCAGGATACAATGGTTCACTCTGCAAAGGCCAGCAGGATGTTACCCTTGTTTGCCAACATCTGGAGAGTTCTTTTTAGCTAGTCAGAGGAAGAGACTGTTCCCTTCATATTTAGATTATGAGAGACTCTTGACCAAGGGACTACCAATAGTTTGAAGATTTCCTTTGAGCACCCCAATTCCTATTCCTGGGGGCATAGAGATGAGGTAAACAAAGGTACATCATGTGATCTTGCTTGTGTCTTTAGTAGGGGAACAGAGTGATAGCTTTTCTGATTTAAGAGCCAGAAAGACCTATAGTTATTAACAACAGATTCCAGGTGTATTTGATATCTATACGTGTCACATGGAGCATACAAGGGGGAAAAGAAGGTGAAGAAGAAAAGTCTTTGCTTGTCACTGGCCCAGCCACAATTGTCAGAGAGCCTTTGTAGGCATTACACTAAGGGCCTGATTCTCCTCTTGGCTATCCTGGATAAATTAGGACTAACTGAAGTAACGGAAATCAAACTAGTGCAAAAGTCATGTTCAGAGAGGAGAATCAGACCCTCTTGCTCCACACAGCTCTCTTGAAATCTCTGCTTCCCCCCCCCCCCCCCCCCCCCCACTAGCTTGGACTCTGCAGGCGAGCAGGCATGAGTAATAGGGAATGCCTGGAACTTTTATACTTTGGTGAAAGTGTAAATACAAAGATTCAAGCCTGGCAGATAAAGTTGCTAGAGTTGTACTGAAGAGTAGCCATGATAGTACTGCACTTGTCAACCTTTGGCCAGAAGTCTGATCCCAGAAATTGAACAGATCCGTGTTACCCAGAGAATACAGACTGCCATGGGGTGCTGAAAGCACTTTAGAGCTTCAGGGTTGGAATGACCTCACTAGTCTCAATGGTGGAGAAATGGGGGGCCCTGCATGCTGTTCCTAAAACCGCTGCAGCCTTCAGCCCAAGCTCTGCTCAGTGCATCATTCTCTTTGCAGCTTGAGGTTGGCATGTTTTCCCTTAGGAAAGCTGAGGTGAGACTTTCGTAATCAACGTCATTACAGCTTGCATACAGCTAAAGTAACACTAAGATGATGCACATCACTGAGTTTAATTACCCCAAATAATGCCAGTGCTTTGAGCTTTGGTTTAGAAAAACCGAAAGCATCTGTTGGTATCATAGTTGGCAGATTCTTACTGGATATTAGAAAAATTAGTTAAGGTTGCATTTGCATCAACATGATAATCACTACAGATATGTATCTAAAAATATATAAACTTAGGTTACAAATATATATACACATACACACACACACACACATATATATATTTCACACACACACACACACATATTCTGCTGGCAGACCTCCAACATTTTGCTGAGCAACAAAAGTGAGAGAAGGGAAATGATGATTTTTAACAGATTATAGCTCAGCAAAAGCAAAACGGAATCTCATGGGCCAAAGAATAAAGCACTTCTCTAGCCCAGGGAGTTTTCCTCTTAACAATGGAGGTGTGAAAGCTTCTCAAAGAAAAGGCTGCAAGTATCCTTTCTTATGAAAAGTGTTAGGCAACCGAAGTCTAGGGATACCTACCAGCTCCCCATCATATATGTATAGATGTGTGTGTGTGTGAGTGCACATGGGTGCATGTGCATTGTTTTTCATTTGTAATGTTAGTAATATCAGAAACAGGAGAGCAGGACCCTTCAGTGTTTCTTTCCCTCTGTTTCTTTGGTGAGCAGATGCTGCCACAGACTATGATTTGATCCAATCTCATAAGCCAAACCAGGCAGGGTCTTGTCAGTCCTTGGATAGGAGAGAACATAAGAACGGCCATACTGGATCAGACCAAAGGTCCATCTAGCCCAGTATCCTGTCTTCCAACAGTGGCCAATGCCAGGTGCCCCAGAGGGAATGAACAGAACAGGTAATCACCAAGTGATCCATCCCCTCTCACCCATTCCCAGCTTCTGGCAAACAGAGGCTAGGGACACCATCTCTGCCCATCCTGGCTAATAGCCATTGATGGACCTAACCTCCATTAATTTTTTTAATTCTTTTTTTGAACCCTGTTATAGTCTTGGTCTTCACAACGTCCTCTGGCAAAGAGTTCCACAGGTGGACTGTGTGTTGTGTGAAGAAATATTTCCTTTTGTTTGTTTTAAACCTGCTGCCTATTCATTTCATTTGGTGACCCTTAGTTCCTGTGTTATGTGAAGGGGTAAATAACACTTCCTTATTTACTTTCTCCACACCAGTCATGATTTTATAGACCTCTACCATATCCCCCCTTACTCATCTCTTTTCCAAGCTGAAAAGTCCCAGTCTTATTAATCTCCCCTCAAGGAAAACTGGAAGGGAGCAGCGTGATGGAGGGTGGGCAACACAGTAGCTGGCACTCTTACCTATGGGTCAGGGCTGAGCCAGTGCACTAAGCCGTTAGGGGTGCAGTGTGCTGCAGGTGCTGACTTGCAGCTGAGACATATAGCCTGATCCTAAATCATATGCTGATGTTAAAGATTCTATTCTATGCCACATACGCTCTCATACTACTCCACAGCGTACCATCTGAGTGCCCCCCCCCGCAATACGTTAAGCAACCTAACATCTGTCTCATTCTCTTCTCCTCATACTCCCCAAAGAAGGAGAAGTGTATTCAGTGGAATGTTTTGGTAGGGTTGGGATGGGGTTTTTTGGTTTGTTTTTTTTAATATACAAGTTGCTCTGTGTTTGTTAGAGAAGGCAGGTAAAAGAAATGTGTATTGCACTTGGAGTGGAAGGAGGGGAGGTTTGGGGTGGTCTCTAATAAACTCCAAGGCCATAAGGGACCATCATGATCATCTAGTCTGACCTCCTGCACATTGCAGGCCACAGAACCTCACCCACCCGCTCCTGTAACAGACCCATAACCTCTGGCTGAGTTACTGAAATACTCAAATCTTGATGTAAAGACTTCAAGTTACAGAGAATCCACCATTTATTCTAGTTCAAATCAGCAAGTGACCCAGGCCCCATGCTGCAGAGGAAGGCACAAAAAACAAAACCAAACCAGGGTCTCCGCCAATATGACCTGGGGGGAAATTCCTTCCCAACCCCAAATCTGGATATCAGTTAAACCATATGTGAGTGAGATCCACCAGCCAGATACTGGGCAAGAATTCTCTGTAGCAATTCAGACCCCTCCCCATCTAGTGTCCTATTATCAGCCATTGGAGATATTTCATAATAGCAGTCACTGATGGACCATATGCCATTGTAAGCAACTTCATCATACCATCCCCTCCATAAACTTATCAAGCTCAGTCTTGAGAAAAGTTAGGTTTTTGCCCCCACTGCTCCCCTTGGAAGTCTGTTCCAGAACTTCACTCCTCTAAGTTCAAGCCTAAACTTAATTCTTAGTTCCAGTCCTGGTCCTTAGTTCCAGTCCCAGACTGCCTCCCAAGAAAGGTCTGTCTTCCACATGAACAAGGTTTACTCTTATTGTAGAGACTTCCCTTGTGTCAGAGGAATAGAGCTGTTGACCATAGTCTTCATCGTGGAGCATGAGATGGTCTTTTAGACATCCTGTGGCACTGTTTGCAAGCATGGTAACACTAACCCATGTGGCAAACTTGGGTAGAATAATTACTGGAGCATTCCCCTCATTGATGTCAATGCAGAGAAAGTCAGTGCCGTGACTGAGCCCACCTTTTGAGACAGTGATATTCTTTCATCGCCAGAGAAGGCCAGAGGAAGAATGTCACTACAAGTTTACAATTGGGTGTTAGGTGGTGTAGGGAACTGTATGTTGACTAGGGATCTGGGGGTCATAGTGGATCACAAGCTAAATATGAGTCAACAGTGTAACACTGTTGCAAAAAAAGCAAACATCATTCTGGGATGTATCTGCAGGAGTATTGTAAGCAAGACACGAGAAGTAATTCTTCCCCTCTACTCCGTGCTGATTAGGCCTCATCTGGAGTATTGTGTCCATTTCTGGATGCCACATTGCAGGAAAGATGTGGACAAATTGAATAAAGTCCAGAGAAGAACAAAAAAAATTATTAAAGATCTAGAAAACATGACCTATGAGGGAAGATTGAAAAAATTGGGTTTGTTTAGTCTGGGGAAGAGAAGACTGAGAGGGGACATGATAACCTTTTTCAAGTACTTAAAAGGTTGTTACAAGGAGGAGTGAGAAAAAGTGTTCTAATTAACCTCTGAGGCTAGGACAAGAAGCAATGGGCTTAAACTGCAGCAAGGGAGGTTTAGATTGGACATCAGGAAAAACTTCCTAACTGTCAGGGTGGTTAAGCACTGGAATAAATTGCCCAGGGAGGTTGTGGAATCTCCATCATTGGAGATTTTTAAGAGCAGGTTGGACAATCACCTGTCTGGGATGGTCTAGATAATTCTTAGGGCAGGAGATTGAGTTAGATGACCTCTTGAGGTCTCTTCCAGTCCTACGATTCTATGATTCTATACATGCAGATGATAAGAAGTGAAAACATTGTATTCTCTTTATTAGAGTGTGAAGGTGGAATAGAAATGAGACAAGTGATCATAGGGGAGGAGATGAAATTATGGTGCAGCTTGACTATCAAGGGAGGCTGAATTGGAGAGTGGTCTATGGTCAGACATGTAGCAAATATAGCGTGGGAGGGTGGTTCCTGTAGAAGAGTGAGTTGGGTGCTGTATCTTGGCAAATGAGCAGAGCTACAATTTATGGGTGATGGGGTCCCCCCTGAATTAGATGCAGGGCTGGTGAGGAGCCTTGGGGAGCTAAGGTTGGGTCCATAATAGACTGTCAAATATTATAGGGAAGAAGGTGGGTGAGGTAATATCTTTTATTGAACCAACATCTGTTGGTGAGAGACAAGCTTTCGAGCTTGCACAGAGCTCGTCTTCACTCTGGGAAAAAGACCAACAGAAGTTAGTGCAATAAAAGATAGTTCCTCATCCACCTTGTTTCTCCAATATCCTGGGCCCACGGCTACCTCCACACTGCATAATTCAACTATTTCAGGTTTCAGAGTAACAGCCGTGTTAGTCTGTATTCATAAAAAGAAAAGGAGTACTTGTGGCACCTTAGAGACTAACCAGTTTATCTGAGCATGAGCTTTCGTGAGCTACAGCTCACTTCATCGGATGCATAGCATATCGTGGAAACTGCAGAAGACATTATATACACACAGAGACCATGAAACAAAACTTCCTCCCACCCCACTCTCCTGCTGGTAACAGCTTATCTAAAGTGATCATCAAGTAGGGCCATTTCCAGCACAAATCCAGGTTTTCTCACCCTTCCCCCCCACACACACACACAAACTCACTCTCCTGCTGGTAATAGCCCATCCCTCTTTGAAACCTCTCTTTATAATGCGCATGATAATCAAGGTGGGTCATTTCCAGCACTAATCCAGGTTTTCTCACCCCCCCCACACCCCCCTCCAAAAACCACACACACAAACTCACTCTCCTGCTGGCAATAGCTCATCCACACTGACCACTCTCCTTACAATGTGCACAGCAATCAAGGTGGGCCATTTCCAGCATAAATCCAAGTTTAACCAGAACGTCTTGGGGGGGGTTTGTAGGAAAAAAACAAGGGGAGATAGGCTACCTTGCATAATGACTTAGCCACTCCCAGTCTCTATTCAAGCCCAAATTAATAGTATCCAATTTGCAAATGAATTCCAATTCAGCAGTTTCTCGCTGGAGTCTGGATTTCACTATTTCACTATTCTTTTCATTTTCATGTAGAATTTCCTGGCTTTCAAACCACTTGTTTTTCTTATATCTACAACTTCCTCATAAGATCATTTTCTCAATACATAAACATTTACAACCCTTAGTAACAAAGTTTTTGCCTGGGGAAACTAGCAAATCCTAGCAAAATTATCAAGAAATTTACTTGAGGATGGTCTATACTTAGAAATTGTACTGGCATAGCTATGTCAGCAGGAAGTGTAAAAATATCACACGCACCCCATCTGATATAGCTGTGCCATCAAACACCCTTCTGCTGATGCAGCTATACCAGCAAGAAGTCCTCTTGTTGATATCATTTAGTTTGGGGAACTAATGTAAGCTGCATCTCCAGAAACTCATTTATGCAACAGTACTATGTATTAAATGTTCTCCATTGCATTCAGGTATCCAGTTTGTAATGTGCATATATGTGATAGATAGATAGATAGATAAAGTATATTTTTAGTATATCAGACACCGCAGTGCACCTTGAAATGAATAAACTGCAGGGTTCAGAGTTGAAATAGTAGGGAAGAAGGGTCACTGTAAGAAGCTAATGAGTATACTGCCCTTCCATGTGCATGATGAGGTCAGCCAAGGAAACTCCCTGCCACATGGGCCCAGTGTCAGGTTATCTAACAGGATGTTAAAAAGGACCTGGCCGGCCCTGGCTGTACTGTAGAGGTGCAGAATGTGATGTACTTCACCAGGGAGCGAACCAATCACAGTAGGTGTCTGGAAGGAATTCATCTCCCCTGCACAACTGGCTGGTACATTGTGAGGACTCTTTACTGCCCTCTGAACCATCAGCTATTAGCTGCTGCCAGCGTCAAGTTGCTGCACGGGAGATCCAAGAGCCTGATGAACAGCAGACTGCAAGTTCCTCTCACACACACCTCTCCGTCCCATGGCTTCACCTGCGCCCCGGTGAGCACTTGTCACCCATCGGTAGGAGTTTCCTCGGGGATAGTGCAGCCAGAGGAGCCTGGTAAAACTGATTCTGCTGCTTTCGTATATGGGAGTCTTTTTCACATGCAGAAACATACCTTGGTTTAAGAAAAGGGGGGTGGAACGCCAAGGGGTGGGCTCCACTCAGCAAGTCACTTCACCTCACCCTTTAGGCCAGGGCTGAGGACACTGCTGGGAAGCTGAACACTGCTGACTGAGCTCCATATCTCTGGGGTGCATCTGCTCAAGGACTTTGTTTCCAATAGCCTTCCTCTCCAGAGCCCCACTCAGTGTGGCCAGGTCCCAGTAATGCATGTTATAGACTGGCTTGCCCATTGCCCAGAACTCCACTGGGGACTGTCCCAGCCCCAGGAGAATACAGGTGGGTTTCAAAGCCATCCAGGGGATTTGAATGCCCAGTTCCGTTCCCACTAGTGTTATTGAGAACTGGGCATCCAGAGCCCTTCAATAGCTTTGAAAATCTCAGCCTGAACTTTGCAAAGGTTTGTTCAAGTCAGGAAGAAGTTGAAAGACGAAACATCTCTAATCAGAAAAAAGTCAGCACTTCTGCCACGGAACAGAAGCGGGACAAAGGAACAGAGATACCTCTGGGTGCAGAGCTACACATCACCCGCATTCAGTCTGCTTTGCATTGCTTTGGTGCCTTGGATATACATCCTGTTACTGTGTTTCACCTCAGTGCTAGAAAAGTAAGATCCTCTTGCCCCACATTTAAGGAGATACCACCTCGGACTGTGACCTTATCAGATCTCATCAGCCAAACCGGGTTAGGTCTTAATACTTGAGTGGGAGAATTCCATGGGCCCCCTTTAGGAAAAGGTGTGCATGGCTGATTCAGTCAGTGGCACTCTTCCCAATGCCCCCACACTGGGAGGGGATGCTGTGCTGCTGGGGTGCTACCTTTGGGACGAGTCATGTAATCTGGTTCCTCTAAGGGGAGGTGCTATGGGGCTTCTGAAAGCATCATCTCGGTCTCCTAGCGAGGCTCTTCCTTGTACTGACCATGGTTAGTTGTCACGGAGTGTGGGGGAGTCCAGGCCCTGCACCCCTCTTCCTGGGATTCACTGAGACTCTCAGCCAGCCAGTAAAACAGAAGGTTTATTGGACAACAGGAACACAGTCCAAAACAGAGCTTGTGGGTACACCCAGGACCCCTCAGTCAAGTCCTTCTGGGGGAGCAGGGAGCTTAGACCCCAGCCCTGGGGTTCCCTGTGTTCCTCCACCCAGCCCCAACCTGAAACTAAACCCACCCAGCAGGTTCCCTGCTGCAGCCTCCGTCCACATTCCTGGGCAGAGGTGTTACCTCCCCCTCCCCCTCCTGGCTCAGGTGACAGGCTCTCAGGTCTCCCGTCCCCAGGGCACATTCCCAGGTCAACACTCCCCCCTCCCTGCTGCTTCACATCATCACATCTCTCCCCCCTTCGAGACTGAACTGAGCGGGGTCACTGTGACCAGTGACCTGGGGAAGTTCGGGGCCCCCTCTCCGGGACAGCGCATCCGCTATCAGGTTGGCACTTCCCTTCACATGGACCACGTCCATGTCGTAATCCTGCAGGAGCAGGCTCCACCTCAGGAGTTTGGCGTTGGCTCCTTTCATCTGGTGCAGCCAGGTCAGGGGAGAGTGGTCGGTGTACACGGTGAAGTGTCGCCCGAAGAGATAGGGCTCTAGTTTCTTGAGGGCCCACACCATGGCCAGGCACTCCTTCTCGATGGCCGCGTAGTGTTGCTCCCGGGGTAGCAACTTCTTGCTCAGATACACGATGGGGTGTCTCTCCCCCTTTTCATCCTCCTGCATTAACACCGCCCCCAGTCCCGTGTCGGAGGCGTCGGTGAACACCACAAAGGGCTTGTCAAAGTCTGGGTTTGCCAGAACTGGGCCACTGACCAGAGCCTCCTTCAGCGCCCGGAAAGCCTCCTGGCACTGCTCGGTCCAGACCACCTTGTCTGGCTTCCCCTTCTTGCATAGCTCAGTGATGGGGGTGGCTATGGCGCTAAAGTGGGGCACAAATCTTCGGTAGTATCCTGCCATCCCAATAAAGGCTTGGACCTGCTTTTTGGTGTGGGGAGCGGGCCAGTCTCTGATCACCTCCACCTTGGCCGGTTCCGGCTTTAGGCGGCCTCTCCCCACCCGATGGCCCAGGTAAGATACTTCAGCCATCCCCACCTTGCACTTCTCCGCTTTGACAGTCAGCCCAGCCCCCTGGAGTCGGTCCAGCACTTGTCTAACCTGGGACACGTGGTCCTCCCAGGTCTGGCTAAAGACACAGATGTCGTCAATATACGCCACGGCAAAACTCTCCATCCCCCTCAGGAGCTGGTCCACCAGGCGCTGGAAGGTGGCCGGCGCTCCCTTGAGGCCGAAAGGCAGGGTCAGGAACTCATAGAGCCCCAGAGGGGTGATAAAGGCCGATTTCAGCCGGGCATCTGCATCCAGCGGCACTTGCCAGTAGCCCTTTGTAAGGTCCATGGTGGTAAGGTACCGAGCTCCTCCCAGCTTGTCTAGGAGCTCGTCCGGCCTGGGCATGGGGTAGGCATCCGATACAGTGATGGCATTGAGCTTCCGATAGTCCACACAGAACCGGACTGACCCATCCTTTTTGGGGACCAGCACCACCGGCGAGGCCCAAGGGCTGGCCGATGGCTGGATCACCCCCAAAGCCAGCATGTCCCGGACCTCTCTTTCCAGGTCCTGAGCAGTTTTCCCTGTGACTCGGAAGGGGGAGCATCTTATCGGCGGGTGCGACCCTGTCTGCACCCGGTGGACAGTCAGATTAGTGCGTCCAGGCTGGTTGGAAAACAGCTGTCGGTACGGATGCAGCACCCCCCTGACCTCAGCTTGCTGGGCAGGGGTGAGCTGATCCGAGAGGGGAATTGTTTCCAGGGGGGAACCAGCTCTGGTCCCAGGGAACAGATCTACTAAAGGGTCATCTCCCTGCTCCTCCCACTGACCACACACAGCTAACACCACATTCCCCCTGGCATAATATGGCTTCATCATATTCACATGGTACACCCGGCGGTGGTGCGCCCGGTTCGACAGCTCCACCACATAGTTTACCTCATTGAGCTGCTTGACGACCTTGAACGGGCCCTCCCAGGCGGCCTGTAGTTTGTTCTTTCTCACAGGGATGAGAACCATCACCTGATCCCCGGTGGCGTAGGCACGGGCCCGCGCCGTGCGGTCATACCAGACCTTCTGCTTCCTCTGGGCTCTGGCCAGATTCTCCCTGGCCAGGCCCATGAGTTCAGCCAGTCTCTCTCGGAAGGTCAGGACATACTCCACCACTGACTCTCCATCGGGAGTGGCCTTCCCCTCCCACTCGTCTCTCATCAGGTCCAGGGGGCCCCTCACCCTCCTTCCATATAACAGTTCGAAAGGCGAAAATCCGGTAGACTCCTGGGGCACCTCCCTGTACGCGAACAGCAGGTGAGGTAAGTACTTGTCCCAATCCTGCGGGTGCTGGTTCATAAAGGTTTTCAGCATCATCTTTAGCGTCCCGTTAAACCTCTCCACCAGCCCATTGGACTGGGGGTGATACGCTGAGGCCCAGTCGTGCCGGACCCCACATTTCTCCCACAAGCACCGGAGCAGGGCCGACATGAAGTTGGAGCCTTGGTCTGTCAAGACTTCCCTGGGGAACCCCACTCGGCTGAAAATGGTCAGGAGCGCATCTGCCACGGTGTCTGCTTCAATGGAAGCTAAGGGCACTGCCTCGGGGTAGCGGGTGGCGAAATCTACCACCACCAGAATGTATTTCTTCCCCGACCGGGTCGTCTTGCTGAGAGGCCCCACGATGTCCATGGCCACCTTCTGGAAAGGCTCCTCTATGATGGGCAAAGGTCTCAAGGCCGCTTTCCCCTTGTCCCGGGCCTTCCCCACCCTCTGACAGGGGTCACAGGATCGGCAATACTGCCGGACGGTGGTAAAGACCCCGGGCCAGTAAAAGTTCTGTAGCAACCTCTGCCGGGTGCGCCGGATTCCCTGGTGCCCTGCGAGGGGGATGTCATGGGCCAGGGACAGGAGCTTGCGGCGGTACTTCTGGGGGACCACCAGCTGCTTCCTGATCCCACAGGACTCCCCTTCCCCTGGGGGAGCCCATTCTCGGTACAGGAACCCCTTCTCCCACAGGAACCTCTCCTGGCAGCCTCTCCTCATGGTCCGTCCCACACTGAGGTCGGCCAGGTCCCTGAGCTTCTGCAAGGAGGGGTCTTTCCTCAACTCGGCCTGGAACTCAGCGGCTGGGGAAGGGATGGGGCCCGGTTCCCCCTCCGTGGCCAGGTCTGAGGCCTCAGCCTCTCTGAGCCGTGCCCCTCGGCGCTCCCTCCCCACCCGAGTAGGGTCTCGCGCCTCCAGTGTGGTACCCTCCCCAGGGTCAGGTCGCAGTGCCCCTCGCCGGCTCTGGCTACGGGTCACAACCAGGGCGGTCTGGGGGTCGCTTGGCCAGTCCTCTAGGTCTCCCCCCATCAAAACTTCAGTGGGCAAATGGTGGTGTACCCCCACATCCTTGGGGCCCTCCTTGGCCCCCCATTTCAGGTGTACCCTTGCCACGGGCACCTTAAATGGGGTCCCGCCCACCCCCGTCAGGGTCAGGTAGGTGTTGGGCACCACCCGATCTGGGGCCACCACCTCGGGCCGGGCCAGCGTCACCTCCGCGCCCGTATCCCAGTATCCATTGACCTTCCTCCCATCCACCTCCAGGGGAACAAGGCACTCTCTCCGGAGGGACAGCCCCGCGCCCACCCTGTAAACTGAGCACCCTGAGTCCAGAGCCTCCAGCCCTCTGGCGGGGCTGGCTGGGGGTACTCTTCCCTCCTGAGCAGGTGGCAAACTGGTAGCCCCCCTTTCCTGGGTCGCCTGCCCCTCGTCCAGCTGAGTCCCTACCCAGTTAACCCTGGGTAGGTTGGGTCTGCTCAGTTTATCCCTGAGCCCGGGGCACTGGGTCCGTACGTGGCCTCTCTGGCCACAGTGATAGCAGCTCAGGTCACGTTGGTCCCCTCGAGCGGGTCGGAGGGGCCCAACACCAGGCGTTCCCCTTTGGAGGGGGTTCTCCCTATTTCCCCGCTGGGAGGCCCCATGGTGACTCTCTCTCTGCATCGGGGGGGGCCTGTTCTTTTGGGACTCCTCCCGGCTACCCCCTGACCGACTGTTCACAAACTCGTCGGCCAGCTGCCCTGCGTGCTGGGGGTTCGCGAGCTTTTTGTCCACCAGCCACAGCCTCAGGTCGGAAGGGCACTGTTCATACAGTTGCTCCAGTACGAACAGGTCAAGCAGGTCCTCTTTAGTTTGGGCCCCCGCTGTCCACTTGCGGGCATATCCCTGCATCCGGTTGACCAGTTGTAGGTAGGTGACCTCAGGCGTTTTACGCTGACTCCGGAACCTTCTCCGGTACATCTCGGGGGTCAGCCCAAACTCACGGAGCAGGGCCTGTTTGAACAGTTCGTAGTCCCCTGCCTCTGCCCCTGTCATCCGGCTGTAGACCTCCACGGCTTTGGGGTCCAGTAAGGGGGTGAGGAACTGGAGCCTGTCTGCAGGGTCAACCCTGTGCAGCTCGCAGGCATTCTCAAAGGCCGTCAGGAAGCTATCGATGTCCTCCCCCTCCTTCCGCTGGGCCAGGAAGCACTTATCAAAGCCCCTTGCAGTCTTGGGTCCCCCCGCACTCACCGCAGCCGGGGCCCCACTGCTCCTCAGCCTGGCCAGCTCCAGTTCATGCTGTCTTTGTTTCTCCTTCTCCTGCTGCTCATGTTGGCGTTCCCTCTCCTTCTCCTGACGCTCCCTCTCCTTCTCCTGACGCTCCCTCTCCTTCTCCTCCTGCTCATGTTGACGTTGTTTCTCCTTCTCCTCCTGCTCATGTTGACGTTGTTTCTCCTCATGTTGACGTTGTTTTTCATGATCCTCCAGCTCCCTCATTTTCCTCTCCCTCTCCCATTCCAGCCGCATCCGCTCCAGGGATGGGGAGCTCCGCCGGGAGGATCCCCTGCTGGCTGCTGGGGTCAGGGTGCCCTCGGTATTCGCTGGGCTTCCCCCAACCCCTCCCCCAGGCATAGGTAGGAAGGGTCTCGGGATGTCCTGGGCAGCAGTCTGACCCCTCCCAGCCTGGTCAGGCCCCAGGGCCCACGCTGCGTCCGCCGGGCGGCTTCCCTCAGGGACAGGGATCGGGTCATCCAAGCGATCCCTCTCCTCCAGCTGGGCAATCAGCTGTTCCTTGGTGGACCTCCCGATGCGCAGCCCCCTCTGCCTGCACAGCTCCACCAGGTCGCTCTTAAGGCGTTTAGCGTACATCTCCCTGCTGGCCACTCGCAGGCCGGGCAGCTTTCCACGGTTTCCAGGAAAAGCCCCTAGTGTGCCAGTCCTTCTTGAGGTCACCACCTCTTTGCCAGGGTCGAGCTGCAGACTCCTCCGCCCCTGGGACCGCTCGCTGCAATCCCCCGGGGGACCCTGTTACTGCAAAAGTCCTTCTGTCTGGTCACACACTCCCAGGGGTTAACCGCCCCCTGAAACCGTCTCTCTCTGAATCTTCAGCACACCTGGTCCCCGTCAATCCCCCTTCGTTTTACTGTTCCCCAGTCACTTACTGCAGGAAGCGCCGTTCACGGGGTGCAGTAGATCCCACCGCTGCCACCAGTTGTCACGGAGTGTGGGGGAGTCCAGGCCCTGCACCCCTCTTCCTGGGATTCACTGAGACTCTCAGCCAGCCAGTAAAACAGAAGGTTTATTGGACAACAGGAACACAGTCCAAAACAGAGCTTGTGGGTACACCCAGGACCCCTCAGTCAAGTCCTTCTGGGGGAGCAGGGAGCTTAGACCCCAGCCCTGGGGTTCCCTGTGTTCCTCCACCCAGCCCCAACCTGAAACTAAACCCACCGAGCAGGTTCCCTGCTGCAGCCTCCGTCCACATTCCTGGGCAGAGGTGTTACCTCCCCCTCCCCCTCCTGGCTCAGGTGACAGGCTCTCAGGTCTCCCGTCCCCAGGGCACATTCCCAGGTCAACACTCCCCCCTCCCTGCTGCTTCACATCATCACACCATGGTTGTCCAGCACGCACTGTACGTGAACTGGCCAGCTAAACCAGATGAAGGGCAATGCAGGGGCCAGCTGCTCCAAGGCCTCCAACTGCATATTACACACTGGGACTGCTGCTACTGTCTCCCCCAGCCTGTGCACTAACATGGAGACAAGGCCACGGTCTTGGTCTTGAGATGGGGTTAGGGTTAGCCCAAGCACCATGGTGGGATAAAGCCAACACGTGTAGAGGGGAGGTGGCAAGCACAGCAAGGGCTGAGCCTGGAATGTTTGGGAACAGTGATGCAGAGATGGTCTCTCAAGCCCCCCAGTGCAGAAAGATTCTGGGTAACCCCTTCTGTGCCACACATGACATAAGCAGAAGGGTCAATCATACAATCATAGAATATCAGGGTTGGAAGGGACCTCAGAAGGTCATCTAGTCCAACCCCCTGCTCAAAGCAGGGCCAATCCCCAACTAAATCATCCCACCCAGGGCTTTGTCAAACCTGACCTTAAAAACTTCTAAGGAAGGACATTCCACCACCTCCCTAGGTAACGCATTCCAGTGTTTCACCACCCTCCTAGGGAAAAAGTTTTTCCTAATATCCAACCTAAATCTCCCCCACTGCAACTTGAGACCATTACTCCTTGTTCTGTCATCAGCTACCACTGAGAACAGTCTAGAGCCATCCTCTTTGGAACCCCCTTTCAGGTAGTTGAAAGCAGCTATCAAATCCCCCCTCATTCTTCTCTTCCGCAGACTAAACAATCCCAGTTCCCTCAGCCTCTCCTCAGAAGTCATGTGTTCCAGTCCCCTAATCATTTTTGTTGCCCTCCGCTGGATGTTTTCCAATTTTTCTACATCCTTCTTGTAGTATGGGGCCCAAAACTGGACACAGTACTCCAGATGAGGCCTCACCAATGTCGAATAGAGGGGAACGATCACATCCCTCGATCTGCTGGCAATGCCCCTACTTATACATCTCAAAATGCCATTGGCCTTCTTGGCAACAAGGGCATACTGTTGACTCATATCCAGCTTCTCGTCCACTGTAACCCCTCGGTCCTTTTCTGCAGAACTGCTGCCAAGCCATTCGGTCCCTAGTCTGTAGCAGTGCATGGGATTCTTCTGTCCTAAGTGCAGGACTCTGCACTTGTCGTTGTTGAACCTCATCAGATTTCTTTTGGCCCAATCCTCTAATTTGTCTAGATCCCTGTCAAGGTTCCTTCCCCACTCTGAATTCTAGGGTACAGATGTGGGGACCTGCATGAAAACCTTCTAAGCTTACTTTTACCAGCTTAGGTTAAAACTTCCCCAAGGTACAAACTATTTTACCCTTTTCCCTTGGACTTCCACTGCCACCACCAAATGTTTATCTGGGTTTATTTATTAGGAAAGCATTGTTTGGAAACGTCTTTCCCCCCAAAATCCTCCCAACCCTTGCACCCCACTTCCTGGGGAAGGTTTGATAAAAATCCTTACCAATTTGCATAGGTGATCACAGACCCAAACCCTTGGATCTTAAGAACAATGAAAAAGCATTCAGTTTCTGAAAAGAAGGATTTTAATAGAAGTAAAAAGTAAAAAAGAATCACCTCTGTAAAATCAGGATGGTAAATACCTTACAGGATAATTAGATTCAAAACATAGAGAATCCCTCTAGGCAAAACCTTAAATTACAAAAAGACACACAGACAGAAATATCCATTCTATTCAGCACAGCTTAATTTCTCAGCCATTTAAAGAAATCATAATCTAACGCATATCTAGCTAGATTACTTACTAAGTTCTAAGACTCCATTCCTGTTCTGTCCCCGGCAAAAGCATCACACAGACAGACACAGACCCTCTGTTTTTCTCCCTCTTCCCAGCTTTTGAAAGTATCTTGTCTCCTGATTGGTCATTTTGGTCAGGTGCCAGCGAGGTTATTCTAGCTTCTTAACCCTTTACAGGTGAAAGGATTTTTCCTCTGGCCAGGAGGGATTTTAAAGGGGTTTACCCTTCCCTTTATATTTATGACAGTCCCTCTGTATCCTGTCCCTACCCTCCAGCGTTTCTACCTCTCCTCCCAGTTTACTGTCATCTGCAAATTTGCTGAGGGTGCAATCCATGCCATCCTCCAGATCATTTATGAAGATATTGAACAAAACCGGCCCCAGGACCAACCCTTGGGGCACTCCACTTGATACCAGCTGCCAACTAGACATGAAGCCATTGATCACTACCATAGAGCCCGACAATCTAGCCAGCTTTCTATCCACCTTATAGTTCATTCATCCAGCCCATACTTCTTTAACTTGCTGGCAAGAATACTGTGGGAGACCGTGTCAAAAGCTTTGCTAAAGTCAAGGAACAACACGGCCACCGCTTTCCCTTCATCCACAGAGCCAGTTATCTCATCATAGAAGGCAATTAGATTAGTCAGGCATGACTTGCCCTTGGTGAATCCATGCTGACTGTTCCTGATCACTTTCCTCTCCTCTAAGTGCTTCAGAATTGATTCCTTGAGGCCCTGCTCCATGATTTTTCCAGGAACTGAGGTGAGGCTGACTGGCTCTAGTTCCCATGATTCTCCTCCTTCCCTTTTTTAAAGATGGGCACTACATTAGCCTTTTTCCAGTCATCCGGGACTTCCCCCCATCGCCATGAGTTTTCAAAGATAATGGCCAATGGCTCTGCAATCACATCTGCCAACTCCTTTAGCACTCTCAGATGCAGCGCATTCGGCCCCATGGACTTGTGCTCGTCCAGCTTTTCTAAATAGCCCCGAACCACTTCTTTCTCCACAGAGTGCTGGTCACCTCCTCCCCATGCTGTGCTGCCCAGTGCAGTAGTCTGGGAGCTGACCTTGTTCATGAAGACAGAGGCAAAAAAAACATTGAGTACATTAGCTTTTTCCACATCCTCTGTCACTAGGTTGCCTCCCTCATTCAGTAAGGGGCCCACACTTTCCTTGACTTTCTTCTTGTTGCTAACATACCTGAAGAAACCCTTCTTGTTACTCTTAACATCTCTTGCTAGCTGCAACTCCAGGTGTGATTTGGGCTTCCTGATTTCACTCCTGCATGCCCGAGGAATATTTTTATACTCCTCCCTGGTCATTTGTCCAATCTTCCACTTCTTGTAAGCTTCTTTTTTGTGTTTAAGATCAGCAAGGATTTCACTGTTAAGCCAAGCTGGTTGCCTGCCATATTTACTATTCTTTCTATACATCGGGATGGTTTGTACCTGTAACCTCAATAAGAGGCTTGATATAGGAACACATTGCTGGCTCTCTGTACTAGGAAATTAAAGGTAATCATTACCTGTCCTTATCACCTGGGATGCAAATGAGATGTTAGAATTTAACCTCTGGAATGTACAGCTCATTTTACAAGGACCCAGAGGGAGTTTATTGGAGGAAATGGGGGAAAGGCTATTTACCCCCATGAAGTCATTCTGCAGGAGTCATTGTGCTTAGCACACAAGAGTGCTGTCCTTGCAGGAAGCTTTTCTCCACCCAGGATCATGATCCAGGCTCTCTTGGCCAAGGCCAGGTGCTATAGCATAATCACAACCCACCTTCAAAGGGAGACCATGGGCGAAGTTCTCACCCACTCGCTCCCCACGGCAAGGATTTACCTTAAGTCCAGAACGATTCCACACCTCTAAACCCTCTGGAGTGGAAAACCTGAAGCATGACGCTGCATCCCTCCAAGTGACCCCTGAGACCAGATCTCAACACAGCCAGGCATGGGATTTCCACATCCCAGAGGCTGGCAAACTCTCCCCCCTCCAAAGTCAAGGAAAGGGATAGTGATTGGGAGACAATAATAAGACACAGCAAAGAGTCCTGTGGCACCTTATAGACTAACAGCTGTATTGGAGCATAAGCTTTCGTGGGTGAGTACCCACTTCGTCAGATGCATAATAAGACAGTGGTGGTAATGATTCACCTGCAGCACTCTGCAAGCAGCACATAGCTCTGTGGCTGCACAAGATAGTTTGCCCAGGGAAGGGTGTGTCCAAGTGGACATTTGCCTCTGGTCACATTCAGCACTGACTTGGCCAATTTAGAAAGAGCTGCCAGATGTCTATGTACCCATGTCCCATGCTGAGTGTGAGACGTGGAATCCTGGTGGCTCTGCCAGGTGTCCAAGTCTCTCCCCGTCCTCTGTCTGTGAGACTCTAGGGGAGCGAAGACTGATTCTCTGCCTGCCTGAAATGATACACTCCACACCATGGAAAGCATCCCTTGCTACCATGGTGACAGATGTCTACCGACCGGGGTAATAAATAACTAAATGAAATATCTGCCATCGTGAGACCTCCCATAACAGTTCCCACTGGGATCACCACCTTGTTCCCATAGAGCCTCTGTGGGTGAATATTAGCAAAATTTCAATATATTTCCATACAATTTTCTCTTGTCCCGATGGCCTCCCCTTTGGCTTTCCCTTCAAAATAAACCCAGCTACTGTCATTGTTGTCAGACGTCACCAGTGTGGTGCTCTGCTCTGTTCAATGTTGATAACAGTCGGCTGTGTGCATGTGTTTCCCCTGTGTGCTGCCCCGGCTCTGTAGATCTCTGACACAGCAGACCCCAAGAGAACACCCAATGACCACAGAGTCTGATAAGGTACGAAGGCACCCGGCCAGGTTTATTGTCAAAAGAAGCATAGTAATAGTTCCCCGCAGACTCTATAGGACATACTACGAATATGTGCCCCCTGACAATGACCAGCTGAGTCAGTGGCGGGACTCTCCACTGCCCCCTAGGCCAGACAAAGACATCCATTCAGGGATGCATTCTTATACACAAGTACAAACAAGTTACGCATCACTCCCGACGCATCGAGGTACAGCCCCTCTGCGTGTTGAGGTGCTGCCTCTCTCCTGGTACATGTTGGTTCGAACAAACAAGTCTATCCATCATATTGTCTTTTTGACCCTGTCTTTTAGGATGGTTCAGCCTGTTCCTCATTATTTCTGTGGAATGTGTTTGTCCCGGACGGTTCTGGTGCCATCCTGGTCCATGTTTATTCTATTAGTGATTGATACCCTTTAGATATGTGTATACGTCCAATTAGCAGCCTTCTTCTTGCTAACTTTTGTGAGCAGGGCCTGCCTCTGGGTCACAGCTTAACTTTGCTTTATGTTAACAAAGTCTTGACCATTCCTTTGTTTCAGGCCTCAGGCCTCATACCAGGCCTCTGATACCAACGGTTTATGTTTCAGGGCCTCATCTTACTACAGTCGTTATCATTATCTGTCATGTGGGATCTGATGGATTTAGTCAGCACAATCTGTTTCATACCTGGAGTTCCTTGGACAATATTTCAAACCTTCTGCCCCTGCCTCACTCCACAAATGCTCTGAGCCCCTCACAAGACAATATCCCTGCCCTTCAGCTTTCAGCTGAGCGGCTTGGTTGTGGGGGCAGGGGAAGGTGTGAGTTCAACCCTTCTCTTCACTGTGTATGAGGGTTGCCCTAGAGGCATTTTTCTTCAGGCCGCGCTGTATTTGAGACAAGGTAGCTGGAAGCTGCAAACCTTTGCCAGCTCTTTCCATGGTACCAAGCCCGGTGACAGCTGTATTTCGGCTCCCAGCTGTTAACCTCTATGAGGGATCATTTGCAGCTTTTAGTTCAGGGGGCTGCCTGGGCCAAGCCGCTTTGGCCGCTGCCCCTTCCATTAATGCTCACGCAAGGCACCACCTTGGCAGGGGCAGCACAAACGCACCCATGCCAGCCCACCCCTAATGGCCAGTTCCCCGGGCTAAGGAGTCCGCGGTCCCAATGGAAGGGGAAGTTCAGCCTCTGCTGAAGCAGTCAGCTAGTGCCGGTTACAGTGGTCGTTTAGCATTGATCTGAGGGTAAAGTCCAACTTAGCAATGGCAGGGCAGGGCCCGGGGCTCAGGGCCAGGGATCAGAATGGACTGCTCATCCGCATGTCTCCAAAATATTCAGTTGCAAAAATAAGCCTCAAATGTAAAAACAGAGGCTGACCCATGAATGGCCAGAGGGGAACATTGCCCGTGCAGGATAATGATAATCCCTAGCTGTTCTACAGCATCAATTGATCTCAAAGCACTTTACAAAGCAGCTCAGAATCATGATCCCCATTTTGCAGATAGGGAACCCGCGCTTTCTGTTAAACAGCGATGATCCCCAGTGGCCACATCCAACCAACCCTTTGAACTGCCCTTCTACTTTTCTGCATGTGTGTGTGTGTGCAGGTGACTTTTAAAATGAGCATCGATTTGAGACGCTACATCCCTGCCATTCTGGTGGCGCTGGCTGTGTCTTCATCCATCGTCTTGGTTCTCAGCCTGGTGAGGATCCAGAATGTTTCCTTACCACCTAACAACAAGGTGAGTCCCTGAGCTACAGAATACAGAGGCCAGTAACATTGTATGGGTGCTTGCAAGTTTCAGTGTTTACCAAAAATTTTATAAGTTAATATTTTTAGCAACAAGCAAGAGTGCATGCCATAGCTTTGCAGGTATAGACGTCCCAACCTCCCTGCATACTGAAGAAAAACTGAAATATAGGCAGAACTCACATGTGTTTGAAAAATACAACAGATCACACAAGAAATTGCAGAGTTATTGTTATTGGTATTGGAACGAAAGGCCCCAGTCAGCATCAGGGCTTCATTGTGCTAGGCACTGTACAAACTTCCAATCAAAGACCGCTGTTTGGCCCAGCTGGGCAGAAGAGAACATAATTTTGTGCCTTTACAAATTAAGGACCCATCCCAGTGCCATCCCCAACGCTCAATCCCAGCACGTTTTCAAAAGGACTCTCACACTGTGACACACTTGGTGGAGGTGCAGAAATTAACATGGAGATGGAACATTAGGTGCTCAACCCTCTGTTTAAATCCACGCAAGCCCAGCTAGGGAGACCAGATAGCAAGTGTGAAAAAGAGGGACTTTTTGCAGGGAGGGGGGGGGAGGGGGGATATAGTTGCATATATAAGACAAAGCCCCAGTGTATCAGAATGGTCCCAGTAATATCAGGATGTCTGTTCACCCTCAGCCCAGCAGGACTGCCTGGATAGGAAAGCTAAAGTAGAAGGTGGCTATATCTACTCTGCTACCGCTTTGGGGCAACACCAGAAGTAGACATTCTGTGAGATCATTTTCTTTCACTCCCAAGTTTCTCCCTCCTTCTACTTGATCCTACAACAGCAATGCTCCAGCTGTGGTCTGCAGAGACTGGCTGGCGGCGTGGCGACAGGTGGCTGCTCACGTGGTTCCAAGGGTATGACTACATTGCCCACCTTACAGCGTGGCCACAGCAGAGCTGTGACACGGGCAGTGTAGTCACCCTTTATCGCTGCGGGAGAGCTCTCCCAGTGATAAAAAATAACCACCCCAAACGAGGGGTGGTAGCTTTGTCGCCAGGAGCGTGGCTACACTGGTGCTTTTCAGTGCTAAAACTTTTGTCGCTCGGGGGGTGTTCTTTCACACCGCTGAACGACTAAAGGTTTAGTGCTGAAAGTGGTAGTGTAGACACAGCCTAAGTCTCCTTATTTCTGGCCGCTACATCCCATAAACATACAGCTTAACGTACATCTAAACTGGGACTTTCTGAGAGCTCAGGTGCCCAGCCCCCGTTGACTTTCAAGATTTCGCCACCTAAGTCCCTTACATCTCTTTGGAAATCCCAGCCTAAAGACTTTCCGAATGTTACTTTTTCATGTAAACAGTTGTCATCATTGCCATAGAGACGTTATATAACCATGAGTGGGAGGGGAAGTGGTCCCTGAGATAACAAATGGGAGATCAGGTGGCCCGTGTGATTGTGAATTGGAGGAGGTGTCCCTGAGATAGGAGTCCAGAGGGGCCAGTTGTGGCTCACCACGAGGAGGGCGGGGGAAAGAAGAAGAGAATTCATAATTCCAAATCAGTTAATCTCTTGTGGTACCACATATACTAAAATGCTTGCCTCATACTGCTATGGATCTGGCATGGTGTCACATAAAGGCAGAGTTAAGGTTGTGTGGGTACCCTAAATGTGCAGTTTCATAGCTTAACATATTTTGATTTCTTTTAAGTGTAACCTTAACTCTGAACTTCCCAGGTTCATAATTCTTGGATTTGGGAATACTTACACAATCCTTGTGATGTATTTTACCCTAAATTACTCATATGAACTCTCAACCTTAACTCTGTCTTAGCATAGTTTTTGTCTGGGAATCTCTAGTAAGTTATGACCCATGCTTTGAAAATTTCTGAGAAACCTCTGTCCTATAGCAAAGTCCTGTAACACATCAGAGCCTCTGTAGATGCCACAGACATAAAATTGCAGGGATCTGAGTTTGTGATGTTGAAAATGCTGCATGATGGAATGGTTGGTGCAGTCACGGAGTGAAAGATGGATTGCTGAGAAGAAATTCTGGATTCTGGTCTCAGTGAACATATGGGTGTTCTCAATGAGCACTGCAGTGACTGACCTTCCCTCAACCCCAGACATGTACAGAGCTGAGCGCATGGAGGCGGGGGCGGGGGAGGGAGAGATTACACCGTCGTAGCCTGCGTTCTGCGGGGGTGAGCTCTTCAGGCCTAGGGCTGTCAATATGGCATCTTTGAACCACACTGACAAACATTAAACCAACAAAGAAAATAAACGATCAATAAAACCGCAACAAAGAAAATGCAGTTGCTCCGATGGTGTAAATTAGCATCAGTTTGTGGACTGCAGGGGCAGGGCTGGAAACTGGTTGACTTCATTGGCGTTAGCCAGTGTACATTAGCTGAGGCAGCATGCTCTAGGGACCTGCCTGTTTCTACTTTACCTTCAACTAAAGCATAGGTTTTAAGGTTTTTAAGGCCCAGCTTGACAAAGCCCTGGCAGGGATTTAGTGGGGGTTGGTCCTGCTTTCAGCAGGGGGTGGGACTAGATGACCTCCTAAGGTCCCTTCCAACCCTGATATTCTATGACATCAGAGGGCTCGTTCGGCTAAGGAGAAGAAGCACATGCCTCTAACTCTCACTGACCTATTCAGCCTCTGAGCAAACATTAGTGCAGGGAGGATGGAAGGGTGCAGTTTCTGCTCTAGTTTACCTGAACCATGAGGTCTTGGTTGTGCCTTCCAGTACGGGATGGTGTTCGACGCAGGCTCATCCCACACCTCTCTGTTCGTCTACCAGTGGACATCTGACAAAACGAATGACACTGGAGTGGTCAGCCAGATGTTATCCTGTAATGTCCAAGGTCAGTATTCCTGCCCCGCTGTGAGGGAAACACCATGGGCTCAGGGCTCCCCTGAGATTTCTTATGCAGCAGGACACCTGGGTGGTGGAAATATTGGATGAATTGTAAGAGTTTGGTGAACAAGTCTCTTCCACAGAAGACGATCGTGCCCTACTGACACTGGGGAAGCACAGTGGTTACAGCAAGAGTTGCTGCAGCTAGGTTGCCTGAAATCAAGATTCCTGTTTCCAGTTGCTCTCTGGCACCATGCACAGCCTCTGGCCACAGCAAACCAACCCGACCTTGGGCTTTGGGGGACTTTTCAGTGCAGCATCCAAAATCTCAGCACTTTGGGGTGCACCACAGCTAGCCACAGTTGTCTATATACACAGGCAACTCAGCCACAGAAGTGACACTGCATGGAGAGATGAGTCCACAGCGCTTATCCCTCACCCCTTGTCTGGATTCACTTATAATGGGACGGACAACAGAACCCACCTCTAGTGACCCTTCATTTATTGTGAGTGGAAGCCCAGGGTGGTTTCATGGCATCTGCACAGGTTTTCACTCCTCTTATAGTGATGGGACACATCACCACAGGCAAGGAACACTGTGACAACCCCCTTGGAATGCAGGAATTATCACTGAGCTCTGCAGTCCAAGAGGGTGATCACCTCCCTTTCCTTCTCTGCTCTGCCTGAGCAGGGGATAGGAACATTGCCACTACCCATGACGGAGGAGATAGGGAGGAATCCCTGGCTTCCAGTCTTGCTCCTCACTGGGAATGAAGATATGGCTCTCCAGAGTCTCCCGCCGAACCTGCCAGCGCTCACTGCAACAACTGTGGTGAAGGAGCCCTGCCAGCTGTTATGTTCATGGCGCACACACACAGAGCAGTTAAAATGTTCTGGCTGGAAGGTTACAATGTAACTAGGGCTGTCGATTAGTTACAGTTAACTCAAGAGATTAACTCAAAAAAATTAACCATGATTTAAAAAATTAATCGCAATTAATCTCAGTTTTAATTGCATTGTTAAACAATAGAATGCCAATTGAAATTTATTAGATATTTTGGATGTTTTTCTACATTTTCATATACATTGTATTCTGTGTTGTAATTGAAATCAAAGTGTATATTATTTTTTATTACAAATATTTGCACTGTAAAATGATAAACAAAAGAAATAGTATTTTTCAATTCACCTTATACAAGTACTGTAATGCAATCTCTTTGTCATGAAAGTGCAATTTATAAATGTAGATTTTTTGTTACGTAACTGCACTCAAAAACAAAACAATATAAAACTTCAGAGCCTACAAGTCCACTTAGTCCTACTTCTTGTTCAGCCAATCACTAAGACAAATAAAGCTGTTTACATTTACAGGAGATAACGCTGCCCTCTTCTTATTTACAATGTCACCAGAAAGTGAGAACAGGCATTTGCACTTTTGTAGCTGGCATTGCAAGTTATTTACATGCCAGAGATGCTAAACAATCATATGGCCCTTCATGCTTCGGCCACTATTCCAGAGGACATGCTTCCATGCTGATGACGCTCATTAAAAAAATAATGCATTAATTAAATTTGTGACTGAACTCCTTGGAGGAAAATTATATGTCCCCTGCTCTGTTTTACTCTCATTCTGCCATATATTTCATGTTATAGCATTCTCGGATGATGACCCAGCACATATTCATTTTAAGAACACTTTCACTGTAGATTTCACAAAATGCAAAGAAGGTACCAATGTGAGATTTCTAACCAAACCAAGGTTTAAGAATCTGAAGTGCCTTCCAAAATCTAAGAGAGATGAGGTGTGGAGCATGCTTTCAGAAGTCTTAAAAGAACAACACTCCTATGCGGAAACTACAGAACCCAAACCACCAAAAGAGAAAATCAACCTTCTGCTGATGGGATCTGACTCAGACGATGAAAATGAACATGCATTGGTCTGCACTGCTTTGGATTGTTATCGAGCAGAACCTGTCATCAGCATGGATGCATATCCACTGGAATGGTGGTTGAAGCACAAAGGGACATATGAATCTTTAACACATCTAACACATAAATATCTTGTGACACCAGCTACAACACTGCCATGAGAACACCTGCAAATGTAGACAAACTTGTTTGTCTTAGCAATTGGGTGAATAAGAAGTAGGACTGAGTGGACTTGCAGGCTCTAAAATTCTACATTGTTTTATTTTTGAATGCAGTTTTTTTGTACATAATTCTACATTTGTAAGTTCAACTTTCATGATAAAGAGATTGCACCACAGAACTTGTATTAGGTGAATTGAAAAATACTATTTCTTTTGGGGTTTTCTATAGTGCAAATATTTGTAATAAAAAATAAATATAAAGTGAGCACTGTACACTTTTTATTCTGCGTTGTAATTGAAACCAATGGATTTGAAAATGTAGAAAACATCCAAAAATATTTAAATAAATGGTATTCTATTATTGTTTAACAGTGCGATTAATCGTGTAATTAATCACGATTAATTTTTTAATCGCTTGACAGCCCAAAAAGTAATACTACTTTATTTCTTAGAATTCAGAACAATAACACACAAGAACCCCAGAACAAGAGAGAGTAAAGCAGCCTGTTCCCTAAGGCAAACACGTCTCACTCCACCTCGCTGTAGGCTGGGTGTTTGCAGACAGACTGCTGAAGAGTCAGATTGCACACTTCCTTACAGAGCTTCCTGACCTGCAAGCACCACCAGAAAAACCCCGGAGGACTCCAAGTGATCACGTACAATTACAAAACAGCTTTCAGTGCACCGCTCCACCAATCCCCTGGGCGACATGGCATGAGATCTTGTACCAGAATGTAACTGGTAGAGCAAGGCTCATCAGCTGCTGTAGGGCTTTTCCCACTTCCCTGCAGGAGGGACTCTCGCTGTGCAATAATTTCCCAGGTTAAATGAGATCTCCCTGATGTCAGTTTTTGAGTGGTGCTAGGAAGGGAGTTTGAGTCAAGAAGAAATCCCAGGCTTCCCGTTAGCAGGCAGGGCTGGGCCCTGGAGTCTTTGCTTGCTCACCTGTTGCTAAACTTATCCCGCATTATTTTGGGGAGCTTGAAACACTCCAGTATCTCTGCTTTTTTTTTCTGGGCCTGTTTCCTCTTTTGGTCTCCGTGAACAAATGGCTGCAATGGGGGCAAATGAACTCAGATGCCTCTGCTGAGCGGGGACTCTGTGGCCTGTATCTCTGCAGCAAGCTTCCTATGTAGGAGTTTTGACCACAGGTTTGGGAACTGTGCTGGCATGGTGAGAAGCACTCAGAGGTTACAGGTGGCCCCTGCAGCACAGAACTATGCCATAAGGGCACAATATGGCCCCCTGTGATCTTACCTCCCGGTAGAGGGAAGCCAGGGCTAGTCTGTAACGCAAATAAAGAGGATTCATTATTGAAGCTGCTGGACACAAGCAGACCCTGTGATTCTGCTTGGCTGCCTGGCTTCCAGAATAACCCAGCCTGTGCTGCCTAGTGCCAGGGGGTCCCTGTCTTCTGGCCTGGAGTGAGAGACTGCCCACTACAGCACACCCTGCACGCCACCTGGCTCCTTCCACCTAATGATCATGCTTCAGGAGGCGAAGCAGAGAGTTAAGTGACGTGGTTACTGAGGGATTCACAGCAGGTTACCCATCACACTCCCATGAGGTACCAGGCCTCAGCCCTTACGTCCTCTCATTGATCCCCAGTCACTCTTATCAACATAACTGTGTTCCAGGATCTGGCATATCGAGCTACGCCAATGACCCTCCCAAAGCTGGTGAGTCCCTCCGGAGCTGTCTGGAGGATGCCCTGAAGGTCATTCCTGATGAGAGACAGAGGGAGGTACCAGTTTACCTTGGAGCTACAGCAGGCATGAGGCTGCTGAGGTAATAACACAGCATCTCCTGGGTAAACAAAAGGCTCTGTGGTGACACGACACCCCTGCCCAGTATGGCTAGAATGAGCTCAGCGCTCACAAGCACCCTTAGCTCCCATTCTGGCACCTAAAAAAGAGACCAGATCCTCAGCAGAGCTCAGCACACTGGGTGCATGCTGGGTGCTCTCCAGAAAACTTGGCCCTGACTGGGGATGCTGAGCCCTTGTGCCTCTGGCCCTGGACGTGGCAGCGGGAGGGAGACATTCACTGTTAATGATTTTTAAGTGGAAAGCAGTTGGGATACCAGCCATCAACATGGAGTCTCCCTCACTGGACAGACCCCAGGTAGTGGTGGCAGTGAGGGGCAGGTGGGCTCGAGGATTTTGTGGAACCTTAACTTTGAATTGTTACTTTCAAAGCATCATCCTCAGTTTGGAATGACATACATGGCCCCCCATACTATACTGTGTGAGCACTGCACAATCTGTAATGTATTTATCCTCACGAGGCAGGGACATGCTATTACCCGCACTGTACAGATGGGAACTGAGCTCAGAGCAACTAAGAGACGTGCCCATAGTCACACAGGACTGCTGCTGTGCTGGAACAGAAAAATGAACTGAGGTCTCCTAAGTCAAAGGCTAGCTCCCTAACCACTCCCATAGTCTTTTATAACCACAAAGTTACAATGCGTTTACTGTATTTAAAGATTTTGTCTGGGAATAGACAGTGTAATTATAGCCTTTAATGAGTTCCCCCTCAGATGGACAGCACCCTAGCAATAGTCCTGTGGTTCTCTATGGTACTTTCTTTGTCCATTACTTTGTCACAAAATCTAGGTTCAAAATGGGGAACAAGTGTCTGCTGCTGTGAGGCACCTTGGTTTAGCTCTGACACTTCATGGACAATTTAGCGAAGCTGAGAACTTACACGTTTTTAAATCCAGACTGCATGTGTCTCTAAAAGATATGACCTAGGAAGCTTTTCAGGAAAGTTCTATGTCCTGTGTTGTAGCAGGTTAGACTATAACTATAGGTTGAAGTTTTAAATCATGATTTGAGGACTTCCGTAACTCAGCCAGGGGTTAGGGATCTATCACAAGAGTGGGTTGGTGAGGTTCTGTGGCCTGTGATGTGCAGGTGTTATACCAATAAAATAAAAACCAACAGGAACTTATTAAAGGGGAAAAGGCAAAATACCACATTTATTGTGAATACAGAAAGAATCATAGTAAGCAGTTAGTTATAGCGATAACATTCCATTCCATTTCATATTTATTCACACATTCATTCATACACACACACACACACACACAAAGGTTCTGCAAGGTTGTTATCATAGTTACCAGCCTTAGAGTTGCTCATGCCAAGCCACGGGCCAGGTGGCCTGGACACGAGGAGGGAGCAGGGCCTCGTCAGATGCTCATCTGATGCTCCTGGAAGTTGGTTTGCAGAATCAGACCCCAAAGTTCTCACTTTCTAAAGTCCATTTTTATAGGAATTTCTTCCTATGACAGTCTATGGGAATTGCTTCATCATGCTTTTGCTGAATCAATCAGCAGATGGCACATTCCTGACGGCTCCGTGCTGCCAGATGTTATCTTGTTCTTTGGTTCTCCCAATCTTGTGGTTGTTGGGTGGATTCCAGTCTGCCCTCCGGGGGTCCTCTGGTTATTTCCACTTGTCGCCTTCTTCAGCCGATGGACACTGGATTCTTAGGCTGGCACCTCCCTGATCATTCAGTTGTTATCCACACCAAGCATCCATTCACATACATCCTCTATCTCTATTTTAATCACAATTGTTAACAAAGCGAGATGAATACAACAAAAGGGCGGGGAGTCTCTGGGTGCTGTTTCTGTTGTTACAGAGTATTGCTTTGAGTCTCTCTCTGTGTGAGCAGTTGTTACAAAGAATTGCTTTGAGAACAGACTCTGTCTTCGAATGTACTAACACAATTAGCAGCTTGCAAGTTTCACACAGAGAGGGAGAGAAACAGTACCAAAAACCAAGAGACCTCTTAATTAGTAATACCCTGGAATTTAAACTATGGGGAATCAAACTCATTTGTGATTTTAATACAGAACTTCTTTAATATGATCCAACATAATCCCCCTTTTGACACTAAGATTTATAATCGTCAGTGTCATTTTCTATATAGCCTATTCAAGAGAAGGTACTGTGAGGCTATTTGAGTTTGTGATTCCAATTCATCCCACATACATGATCCTAGTAATTTATCTTTACTATAAGGTTCTGGGGCATCAGGCAAGGTGAGGCACACCCACTTTTGAGGAGTCCATTCGGTACAACCTCTAGTGTCCAATAGCTTCCCTCCCTCCCCAGCCCACTGGCTTGAGGTCCAGGTAGCCAGAAGGATCCCATGTGTAATATAGGGAGTGGGCTAACCTTCAATACCTTTGCCTCCAGGGACTATTGGTGTGCAATTTTGACAATTTCTCCCATTAACAAGTCTGGTTTTACAATACTGGAAACGTATTGCATCTATTCATATTGATAAGTGTCAAACAATGATCTCTTTCTTTGTTTTAACAAATGCATCAGACACTTAATATTTCCCAATATGACCCAGAACATTTCGTGTTCCAAAGTAACTAGGGCAAGTATCCGCATTTCAGTGCATCCCATAGCTATGGCTGTGTAGTTTCCTATTTCTGAATTTTTTCTTATGCATAAGCCATGTGGTAGTATTAAGCCATTGCCAAAGATTCCATCAGCCTTTTAGGTTACCCAGACCAATTTGGACCAAGTCTACATTGGCACGTACTTGTTTTTGTATCAGGCTGTCCTGTAGATGGGACAGAGAGCTTAATTTATTTTTAATTACCTGCAGGTCTGCAGTATTTTATTTATTTATTTATTTTTTAAACACACAACAGTGCTAGCAACAAGACAAGACAAAACATAGAACACAAAACACAATTTCTATTGTGACAGTAGATTCTTGGTATTGGGTTGCTCTTCAGCTGGCATCAGCTTTTCCAGATTTTCTGAAAGACAAAAGAACACGTTTCTACCCCTTTTTGGGGTGGCAGATTATTGCTTAAAATATTTCTTTTACAAATACCCTTGCTGATTGCAGGCAAAACAGAGGAATTACCCCCATATTTTCCTGTTTTTTTCTATAGGCAGGCCAGGTTTCAATGGCTTTTATCTTTTAAGGGTTATGGGGAAATTATCCCACTGTTTAGTCATTAAATCCCTGAGGTGGGGTACCTCAGTTTCCCTTCTTATACAGCAGACCAAGTTTATAATGTTTTTCCTGCTATGTTAAGCTTTAAGTTTATTTACAGGTAATAGCTGAGACGCATCATTACCATATGACCTTAAAGGGTTTTTCCAAAAATCATTCACACTATACGTTGTTACAGGGGTACTTATTATCATTACATGTATTAAAATTCTCTTGTGATCCCATGCCCTTTATTAGACAGTCTGTTTGCTGAGCAGGTGTGTCCTTTATCTGCAGCTCCTTTGTGCTACTAGTTCTTTCCTTCCTTTATCATTTAAGTCATTTGCATTTTCACAGCTGCTTCCTGCTTTTGGATTTAAAGCCCTCAGCAGCTCAGAGACTCTCTCTTAAAAGGGACACAATCAACTTTCACCAAAGTTTTGATCACTTTTAACTTCTGCTTCCAAAACACACAGCAATCTGAAAAAGAAATCCCAACCTATTGTGGCTCCCTTTGGAGCCCTAATCGCATTTTAATTAAGTAGCATGGCATGTTTGCATTTCTTTTGCCCCTTCTACAATATACACTGCACATGTTCTGGGGCAAATGCACATTCCTTCCATAGTTTAACTTCTATAACATTATCCAGATCCATTTTTACATAAGGTGTCACTATTTCTTTTTTTGCTTACAGAGTTTTCATGTACCTTTATCAAAATGACAGTCTGATTACTCAGAGCCATTTTAAGACTCAGTGTTTCTAACATTGCTTCTTTTTGTTTTGTGCACCTCTCCCCTGCTGTTGTTTCAGAGGGGCACTGTCTCTTTTATTATTATTTTTTTACTACAGCTCTCATCTGCTACTTTGTTACAAAAACAAACAAACAAACAAAAACCAAACAAACAAACAAAAAGAATCCAGAATTTTTTTTTTATTCTCCTGATTTTGACTGCCCTGCTGCAGCCACAACTTAAAAACACTTTAAATTTTGTAAAGCATTGAGTTACCTTTTAAGGGTAAAATGCCAAATCCCAAAGCTAAACAACACTAATCACCAGTGTCTAGCAAAAAAGGTCTGTCAGTTTTGCAACTTTGAATTAAAGAGTCAAATGGATTTTTAGTGGTATTATTTAAAACAAAACAAAACCATTTCATATTTATTCACACATTCATTCATACACACACACACACACACACACACACACACACATGTTCTGCAAGGTTGTTGTCATAGTTACCAGCCAAACTTTACATATTTACACACACACACACACAGATACATGACACATTTTCTTTTCCTTAACATCCCTTCCACACTGCTCTGTTTTTACATCGTTTATTCCCTTTATACATTTGAGGCAGTTAAGTTCCAATAGAACCCCCTTATGTTCTTTTAGCAAATTTGACTAAATTGTCCAGTCAAATGATTTTAATCAGATAGTTTATTTTTGCCTGGCTAATTTACAGACATTCCTTTGGAAAAGGGCCCATTTTTCCTTCAGAATGGCTGCAAAGAAACCAAGAATGCTCTTTCTCTAACACTTTTCCTTTTTAACATTTTCACAAAGTTTAGCTGCTTAATTCCCTCCAGCCTCTGCAGAATTAACTTTTTCACTCTTTTTCTCTTTGTAATTCTGCCTGGGGGTGCCGTACATAGGACCTTCTCCCCCTTCACTCGCTGTAATGGCTGCTACCTGTTTAGAGGCAAAGCCCAATTTTTGTCTCAGACTCTTAATTAGTGATTCACAACTACTATGATTTGCAGGTACTCAGCCCTGCTTCAAGGTTAATTTCTTTACCATACCTTAGAGCACATGATTCTCCCTTTCAATTTTCTCAAAAAGAAAAGGAGTACTTGTGGCACCTTAGAGACTAACCAATTTATTTGAGCATAAGCTTTCGTGAGCTACAGCCCACTTCATCGGATGCATACTGTGGAAAGTATGCATCCGATGAAGTGAGCTGAAGCTCACGAAAGCTTATGCTCAAATAAATTAGTTAGTCTCTAAGGTGCCACAAGTCGTCCTTTTCTTTTTGCGAATACAGACTAACACAGCTGTTACTCTGAAACCTGTCAATTTTCTCAGAGGCTTCAGCTTGGTCTGCCAGGAATCTTTCTCTCTTTTTGCATTCCTGGAGAGCCTCTTTCACTATTTTCAGCTGACTCTGGGTATTTGTAGCCGGCACCTTCCAATTGTCTGCTCCCTTTTCCGTTTGTGCCTTTTCCTCTTTACATGAAGACAAGCGGAGGGAAGAATCACAAGAGTGATGTAGTGGTGGGAGTCTGCTATAGACCACCGGACCAGGGGGATGAGGTGGATGAGGCTTTCTTCCGGCAACTCACGGAAGCTACTAGATCGCATGCCCTGATTCTCATGGGTGACTTTAATTTTCCTGATATCTGCTGGGAGAGCAATACAGCGGTGCATAGACAATCCAGGAAGTTTTTGGAAAGCGTAGGGGACAATTTCCTGGCGCAAGTGCTAGGGGAGCCAACTAGGGGGGGCGCTTTTCTTGACCTGCTGCTCGCAAACCGGGTAGAATTAGTGGGGGAAGCAAAAGTGGATGGGAATCTGGGGGGCAGTGACCATGAGTTGGTTGAGTTCAGGATCCTGACGCAGGGAAGAAAGGTAAGCAGCAGGATACGGACCCTGGACTTCAGGAAAGCAGACTTCGACTCCCTCAGGGAACAGATGGCCAGGATCCCCTGGGGGACTAACATGAAGGGGAAGGGAGTCCAGGAGAGCTGGCTGTATTTCAAGGAATCCCTGTTGAGGTTACAGGGACAAACCATCCCGATGAGTCGAAAGAAGAGTAAATATGGCAGGCGACCAGCTTGGCTTAACGATGAAATCCTAGCGGATCTTAAACATAAAAAAGAAGCTTACAAGAAGTGGAAGGTTGGACATATGACCAGGGAAGAGTATAAAAATATTGCTCGGGCATGTAGGAAAGATATCAGGAGGGCCAAATCGCACCTGGAGCTGCAGCTAGCAAGAGATGTCAAGAGTAACAAGAAGGGTTTCTTCAGGTATGTTGGCAACAAGAAGAAAGCCAAGGAAAGTGTGGGCCCCTTACTGAATGAGGGAGGCAACCTAGTGACAGAGGATGTGGAAAAAGCTAATGTACTCAATGCTTTTTTTGCCTCTGTTTTCACTAACAAGGTCAGCTCCCAGACTGCTGCGCTGGGCATCACAAAATGGGGAAGAGATGGCCAGCCCTCTGTGGAGATAGAGGTGGTTAGGGACTATTTAGAAAAGCTGGACGTGCACAAGTCCATGGGGCCGGACGAGTTGCATCCGAGAGTGCTGAAGGAATTGGCGGCTGTGATTGCAGAGCCCTTGGCCATTATCTTTGAAAACTCGTGGCGAATGGGGGAAGTCCCGGATGGCTGGAAAAAGGCTAATGTAGTGCCAATCTTTAAAAAAGGGAAGAAGGAGGATCCTGGGAACTACAGGCCAGTCAGCCTCACCTCAGTCCCTGGAAAAATCATGGAGCAGGTCCTCAAAGAATCAATCCTGAAGCACTTACATGAGAGGAAAGTGATCAGGAACAGTCAGCATGGATTCACCAAGGGAAGGTCATGCCTGACTAATCTAATCGCCTTTTATGATGAGATTACTGGTTCTGTGGATGAAGGGAAAGCAGTGGATGTATTGTTTCTTGACTTTAGCAAAGCTTTTGACACGGTCTCCCACAGTATTCTTGTCAGCAAGTTAAGGAAGTATGGGCTGGATGAATGCACTATAAGGTGGGTAGAAAGCTGGCTAGATTGTCGGGCTCAACGGGTAGTGATCAATGGCTCCATGTCTAGTTGGCAGCCGGTGTCAAGTGGAGTGCCCCAGGGGTCGGTCCTGGGGCCAGTTTTGTTCAATATCTTCATAAATGATCTGGAGGATGGTGTGGATTGCACTCTCAGCAAATTTGCGGATGATACTAAACTGGGAGGAGTGGTAGATACGCTGGAGGGGAGGGATAGGATACAGAAGGACCTAGACAAATTGGAGGTTTGGGCCAAAAGAAATCTGATGAGGTTCAACAAGGATAAGTGCAGGGTCCTGCACTTAGGATGGAAGAATCCAATGCACCGCTACAGACTAGGGACCGAATGGCTAGGCAGCAGTTCTGCGGAAAAGGACCTAGGGGTGACAGTGGACGAGAAGCTGGATATGAGTCAGCAGTGTGCCCTTGTTGCCAAGAAGGCCAGTGGCATTTTGGGATGTATAAGTAGGGGCATAGCGAGCAGATCGAGGGACGTGATCGTTCCCCTCTATTCGACACTGGTGAGGCCTCATCTGGAGTACTGTGTCCAGTTTTGGGCCCCACACTACAAGAAGGATGTGGATAAATTGGAGAGAGTCCAGCGAAGGGCAACAAAAATGATTAGGGGTCTAGAGCACATGACTTATGAGGAGAGGCTGAGGGAGCTGGGATTGTTTAGTCTGCAGAAGAGAAGAATGAGGGGGGATTTGATAGCTGCTTTCAACTACCTGAAAGGGGGTTCCAAAGAGGATGGCTCTAGACTGTTCTCAATGGTAGCAGATGACAGAACGAGGAGTAATGGTCTCAAGTTGCAATGGGGGAGGTTTAGATTGGATATTAGGAAAAACTTTTTTACTAGGAGGGTGGTGAAACACTGGAATGCGTTACCTAGGGAGGTGGTGGAATGTCCTTCCTTAGAGGTTTTTAAGGTCAGGCTTGACAAAGCCCTGGCTGGGATGATTTAACTGGGAATTGGTCCTGCTTCGAGCAGGGGGTTGGACTAGATGACCTTCTGGGGTCCCTTCCAACCCTGATATTCTATGATTCTATGATTCTATGAATCCTTACATGCCTCCCACAACAACCAAATTGCTGCTGCATCTCTTTTGGCAGCACCAGAAGGTTTGTATATGAGGATATACTGAGCCAATCTATCCTCTAGGTCTGAAATAGTGCAGACATCGGCTAGGGCTTGTTTAGTCCAAGGACTGTGCCCAAATTTTTGAAGGATTTGTTTAAAAGGTGTAATTTCTTTTACAAAAGGTGAGGTTGGAGTTCCTTCTGACTCCATTCCTCCCTCTGGTACTGGCTTACCCTGTTTTCTTTTAAACATCTTAACATGGATATTTCAATCTCTTTGTCACTCCTGCTATTACTTAGCAAGTGACACAGCCTAGATTCTGAAATTGTAGCTTATCAAATTTCCTCGTCACACCTGGCACAGGTCAGCAAGTGACACAGCCTCGATTCTCTGAACCTGCTACTCCTTGTTCCACCGAGTAGCTTAGCCTGGCCCTTAGGCCTGCTTGCTGCCCCGATACCTCAGTGAGCAATAGGACTTAGGTTTAGTAATTGTAGCTTAATCTATGCGTTTTTCCCCTGCTACCTTCCCAGAGGCCAGCAGGTCTGGTTAACCTAATAGAAATGCCTAGCTCAATAGAGCTGGCGGTGTGCACACCAATATTTACAATAACTGAGGCTTTTTACCTGTATTCCCCCTTTTGCAATTCTCCACCAAAATGTTATACCAATAAAATAAAAACCAACAGGAACTTATTAAAGGGGAAAAGGCAAAATACCACATTTATTGTGAATACAGAAAGAATCATAGTAAGCAGTTAGTTATAGCGATAACATTCCATTCCATTTCATTTCATATTTATTCACACATTCATTCATACACACACACACACACACACACACACACACACAGAGGTTCTACAAGGTTGTTATAATAGTTACCAGCTTTAGAGTTGCTTATGCCAAGCCACGGGCCAGGTGGCCTGGACACGAGGAGGGAGCAGGGCCTCGTCAGATGCTCATCTGATGCTCCTGGAAGTTGGTTTGCAGAATCAGACGCCAAAGTTCTCACTTTTTAGAGTCCATTTTTATAGGAATTTCTTCCTATGACAGTCTATGGGAATTGCTTCATCATGCTTTTGCTGAATCAATCAGCAGATGGCACATTCCTGATGGCTCCGTGCTGCCAGATGTTATCTTGTTCTTTAGTTCTCCCATCCTTGAGGCTGTTGGGTGGATTCCAGTCTGCCCTCCGGGGGTCCTCTGGTTATTTCCACTTGACGCCTTCTTCAGCCGATGGACACTGGATTCTTAGGCTGGCACCTCCCTGATCATTCAGTTGTTCTCCACACCAAGCATCCAGCCACATACATCCTCTATCTTTATTTTAATCACAATTGTTAACAAAGCGAGATGAATACAACAAAAGGGCGGGGAGTCTCTGGGTGCTGTTTCTGTTGTTACAGAGTATTGCTTTGAGTCTCTCTCTGTGTGAGCAGTTGTTGTTACAAAGAATTGCTTTGAGAACAGACTCTGTCTTCGAATGTACTAACACAATTAGCAGCTTGCAAGTTTCACACAGAGAGGGAGAGAAACAGTACCAAAAACCAAGAGACCTCTTAATTAGTAATACCCTGGAATTTAAACTATGGGGAATCAAACTCATTTGTAATTTTAATACAGAACTTCTTTAGTATGATCCAGCACAGGAGGTCCAACTAGATGAGCACAATGGTCCCTTCTGGCCTCGGCATTCATGAATTTCCCATCACTTGGAGTCTTTAAACCAAGGTGCCTGTCTTCCGAAAGAGACACTCCAGTTCCGCTGCAAGTTCCTGGGCCTGATGCAGGAATTCCAGGCCCTGTGCTCTGCAGGAGGTCACACGAGAGCATAATGATTCCTCCTGGTCTTAACATCTATGAATCTATGAAATACTTAAAGCAAATAAAGACAGATGCTATGAAACAATTATACAGAACCTGGGGTGAAGTTCCATGAAAGAAGGAGAGCAGTGTTATTTTTACCTTGCTTTTATCTACGTCAGGGGTGGGCAAACTTTTTGGCTCGAGGGCCACATCAGGGGTGCAAAACTGTATGGAGGGCCGGGTAGGGAAGGCTGTGCCTCCCCAAACAGCCTGGCCCCTGCCCCCTATCCGCCCCCTGACTGCCCCCCTCAGAACCTCCAACCCATTCAATACCCCCTGCTCCTTGTCCCCTGACCGCCCCCTCCAGGGACCCCTGCCTCTAACCGCCCCCCAGGATCCCACCCCCTATCCAACCCCCCCCACTCCCTGACCACCCCACCGCATCCAACCGCCCCCTGCTCCCTGTCCCCTGACTGCCACCCGGAAACTCCTGCCCCTTATCCACCCCCCCCCCGCTCCCCGCCCCCTTATCATGCCTCTCAGAGCAGCAGGAGCTCGCAGCCATGCCGCCGCATTCCCCAGCAGGAGTGGAGGGCCAGAGCCCTGGCGGCGCAGCAAACTGAGGCTGCGGGGGAGGGGGGACAGCAGGGGAGGGGCCGGGGGCGAGCCTGCCCTACCGGGAGCTCAAGGGCCGGGCAGGACGGTCCCGAGGGCCAGATGTGGCCTGTGGGCTGTAGTTTACCCACCTCTGATCTACATGATTCTAAATCAAGACAAAAATGCAGTTTGGGTTCAGTTAACAGAAAGGCATGAAAACCTACCAGTCTCCTGCGGTGTGGAATGTTTGCGGCAGAAATCCAGCGTCTGTGAAGCAGGATGTCCTGGCATTGTCTCACTGCTGTGACTCTTTGCCTTTGCACACCCTTTAGCATGCAAAACAAATCAGCTGCAGACCAGGTCCTGAATGAAGTTGCTAAGACCATACAACAGTATCCTATGAATTTCCATGGGGCTCGGATCATTACAGGGGAAGAGGAAGGCGCCTATGGCTGGATCACCATCAACTATCTGCTGGACTCCTTCACTAAGGTGTGGCTAGTGGGAAATGGAAACACCCATCTCTGCTATTGTTATTATTTTAGATTCTTAAATGCGTAAGTTAATTCAGGCTGATGAAAGGTACTGGATTGACAGCAGCCCACAAGGATAATGACCAGGAAGGACTGGATAGAAACTATCTAACTTTGCATGGAGGCTACGGCACCAAGCAGCCGTCAGATGGTAACAACTTTCAGACTCGTTACTGCTAGTAACATAGGGGTGAAAGGTTCCTTATTCCATTAGAGTATCAATCCCCAAGCCAGCCAGCTCCCTGTATTCCAGTATGATGTAATATCATTCTCAGAGGATGTATCATTTAAAAACCCCATGACCAATAAGCTATTGACACCTCAGTACAACAATTATCCCAGAGACAGTATCAGATGACGCAGACACAAACAAACCTGCCATTTTTAAGCCTACAGATGAAAGAGAAACAAAAATTATAAATAAGTTTCCCTGGTAAACACAAAAAGGAAATCAAGGGTCACTCCTGGGTGAAACCAGATCAAATTTCAGTTCCAAGTGTTTTCAGAGGCTATATTTTCAGATTCTGTAGACAGGTGACTTTTGCAGTGCAGTTAACCCCTTCTGTTTTATTCTATTTGATTCAATTCAATTTGATTTTATACTGGTTCTTATACAGCCCGCATCCCATAGGAATAACTCAAGACTGGAGCTGTCTCTCCATGTGATCCCTGTTTTGTCTTGGCAGTATTCTCCCAAACAACGTGACTGGATCCATCCTCAATCAGCCAAGATCCTGGGTGCACTGGACCTTGGAGGAGCATCAACCCAAATCAGCTTTATCCCCATTGGTCCAATTACCGACCAGACAAAAGCCTCTAAGTTCATGCTCTATGGGTTTAACTACACTATCTACACACACAGCTATCTCTGCTATGGACAGAATCAGGCGCTGAAGCAGCTGATCCTGAAAATAACAGAAGTGAGAGAACATTTGGTGGCAGTTTGACTCTACCCTCATTCTATCAATGGGATTTTGTTTCTATTAAATGCAAATGGGAGGGCATGTAGAGGCATCAGAGGGGGTTTAGCACCTGCAGCAGGCTCCATGGGGGTGCGGGGTGAGGAGCAGCATCTGGTGTAAAGCAGGCCTGTGGAGGGGAGCAGGAGTTTGAAGCCGGGAAATTTTTCAAGGTATCTCTGGGAGGCGAGGAGAGAAGCAGGGGCTTAGCTGATGGAGGCCTTGTAAGGCAGGAACAGTGGGGAGAGCAGGAAGGGGTTGACTGATGCTGCCCTTCTGAGATGTACAAGGGAGGAGGAGGAGATGCCATCTCCAGTGTTTGCAGAGATACCTACGGGCTGTGGGGACCCTGAGCTAGAGCCAGGGTGGGGGGCTTGTCAAGGCGGAAGACACTGCCAGGGTTCAGGGACTCTAGCATTGTCTACCATTCAGCCTCCTGCTTGAAAGGGATGCAGTGGGGATCACACTCACCTTAGAGGCCACATGGCCATGAGGGTTTGTGCGTGATGCCGAAGGACCTGAATTGCACTTTGCCAGATGAGCTGGGGAGGCTGCTGGGTCCCCGAGGCTTGGCAACACCTGTAGCCTCCAAAAGCCCCTGCACTCTTCTCCCATGCAGCTCAGTGTGCATCCAGAGCCGCAAGAGGCTTGCATGAGAGGGAAAGCAGGGGGCTGCAGACGCACAGATAGGTCTGGGTCTGACAAAGCCAACAATACATCTGATGATGATACAACTCCATAGTAAGAAGCCCCAGCAGCTGGGCCAGTGGCCTTGAAAGGAAAACCTCTCACTGAGCTGCCTGCCAGTCCTGTCTGACTCCCAGTATGTTCCTATCCCTAGGCTGGGATGCCCCATCAGGTTTAATGAGGGCAGGGGATTGGAATGAGTCTTCACTCTACAAATGACCATGTGATTTCACTGTTCCCAGAACATGACGGTCCAGGGCTCTGTTAATCACCCCTGCTACCCTGAAGGATACCAGGAAACCACCAAAGCAGCTTCCATTCACAGCATCCCCTGCACGGCCTCTCATCTGCTGACCCTGTCCCAAGCCTCCTGGAACGCCACGCTGGTGGGCACAGGGAATGCCACTGAGTGCCGTATGGCCATCAAACAGATCTTCAACTTCACGGCATGTGGCCAGAGTCAGTCCTGCACATTCGATGGGATCTACCAGCCCCCAGTCAACGGGGAGTTCTTTGTAAGGCAAATCCTCTCTGACCCCTCTTCTGAACAATCTCTAAACCCTTGTTCTCTTTGAGTGCCCTTTTGTGCCCCTTCAGAGAGGCTGAGCGTGCCTCCCTCACAGCCCCTAATTGCCCAGGACTGAGCTGGAGCCCCAAACTCTGATGCAGCAAACCCAAACCAGCCCTTTCAGACAACTGTGCATGGCTGACCAGGGTTAGAGGTGCATCTCACCACTCCCAGGGGCATTTCAAGCTGGCTGCTGCCCTGAGCAAAGGGAATGCAGCTTCTTATGTGCCAGCACAGAGAGGGAACGTGTATTGCAAAACAGAAATCATAGCGCTTTTGAGAATGGAGTGGTGACCTGGCCCAGGGTGACCCTTCACTTGCAGTGGTAGGTAAATGGAAGGGAGAGGAACTTTCCAGGGAAAATTTCAACTTTGTGTTGAAAACCCCAGGGTTGGTTTTTTGGGGATGGGTTTTTGTTTGTTTGTTTGTTTTGAGATTTGTTGATCACGATGACGTCTTATTTCAGTTTGTGGAAGCAAATTTAAATATTTCATTTGGCTTGGTCAACATTAAACGACATCCTCTGGAGCTGCTGCTGTGACATGCAAATTATAGTTCGGGTGCCTCATGCCCCATTCTCCTGTGGGGGCTGGACTCTCTGTCTGGACTCTCATTTCCCATCCCATCGTCTCCCCATTCTTGCTGGTGCATCATGGGAGTCCCATGGAGGTGTAGGCCGGCTGGGTTGCACAGCCCTTGGAGGAGAAAGGGGATGAGGTACCGGAACTACAATTCCCATGAGGCACTGAAAATTTCTGAATCAAAATTGCCAGATTGTGGGTGTTTGTGTAACCTTTGTGTGTGCTAGAGTTCACTTCATAGCCTTTCTCCAGTGCCCAAAACAACCCACAACTCACGAAGAAAAGCCGCTGGAGACCCAGAATTCAGCCTCTAAGGATTTTCAGCCAGGAGATTGCACAGGGTCAATCTCCCCACATTCAAGTCCCAAAATGAATTAACTTAATTAAGTGCCTACTTTATAAAATCTTATAAAGAAACATAATAAATAATAACTTAGATTTTAAAATATAACATGGCTATTTTATAATCCACATACATTATCTTCACAGTTATACATAAAGAAAACAAATCTAAACAGATCAGTCCACACAGAAACACTGTGAGAAGAAACTCAGGGCTGGTCTCCACGACTGGGGACACTGTCAATTTAGCGGGTCTAGTGAAGACCCACTAAATTGATGGCAGAACATTCTCTGGTTGACCCCGGTACTCCAGCTCTCCGAGAAGAGTAAGGGAAGTCGACCAGAGAGCGTTTCCGGTTGATGCAGTGCAGTGAAGACACTGGGGTAAGTCAACCTAATCTACATCGAGTCCAGCTACGTTATTCATAGAATCATAGAATATGATCATAGAATATCAGGGTTGGAAGGGACCTCAGGAGGTCATCTAGTCCAACCCCCTGCTCAAAGCAGGACCAATCCCCAACTAAATCATCCCAGCCAGGGCTTTGTCAAGCCAGGCCTTAAAAATCTCTAAGGATGGAGATTCCACCACCTCCGTAGGTATTCACGTAGTTGGAGTAGCATAACTTAGGTCGACTTACCCACATAGTGAAGACAAGCCCTCAGAGTTCCCAAAAGCTTAGGTTGAGTTCACCTGAGTTTCTGATTACCAAAGTTACAGTCTGCTGAGTCAAAAGCAACATCTTCCCTCCACTTGCCTGTAGGAATCTTCAGCTGGAATCCATGCAGACTCTTCCTCCTCCTCTGCTGACATCACTGTTAACCAGTCAACTAACTGATTAACTCAGTAAAGTATATTGATTTTGAAAAATACCCTGTTACAAGAACATACAAAACTGAGACTAGCAAAATAGAAATGACTCCTTCCCCATTATCACATTTACACAAAAGTAGGTGAATTGCACTAGTTGAGACAATTTAAATAAAACAGGTTGGCTAAATTCAAGCAACATTCCAAGTATACAATTAAAATAAGAGAAATTAACTTTCCCTCCCAATTTCCCCTTTCTATAATTAACACTGCCCATGCTTCCCTGCTGGAGGGTTAACAACATCATCGAGTTAGGGCAAACAGCTGCTTCCTGCTCCTGGGCTCAGCTTCTGCAGCCTGCACAGAGCACATGGCCTTGTGCAAAGCCCTGCCCTGACCACTTGCCCTCATGGAGCCTGACCCCAGCAACAGGGAACAGAGCAGACCCAAACCAGCCACACCCAATTCCAGAGGCTTCTGGGTGGGGAGTGCTACATCCGCCTAGCAACAATGACCCAGACACAACTCACTGCTACCCAGCCCCCCTGAACAGGTCTCTTAGAGATATCTCCCTATTAGCCACATGGGTGACATTTGTTTTTTCCACAAAAAGTCAAAATTTTCCCTGGAAACCAGACACTCTTCATGAAAAACTGTGTTAAGTCTAAAACCCAATTTTCTGTCCCAAAATACTATTGACAGAAGAGTTTCAACCAAGCCTACCCCTTCATCCCTTTAAACTTGGAAAGCATCTCCTTCTCCCCATGACAACCGTAATGCTTAGCACTTACAGCTCAGTAATGCGAAAGCAGTTTACATAAGAACATGTGCTCAATTATCCCCAAATTACCCCTTGGGACACAGACACAAAGAGGGGATGGGATTAGGGTTGCCAACAGTTCGGTTTCACCCAAACCGTCTGGGTTTCGGCAATAATAATAGATGTCTCGAGACATCTAGACAGATGTATGTGCAGTGCTGGGGAGGAGCCGGTGGTCGTGGTACATGTAGGTACCAAAGACATAGGGAAGGATAGGAGAGAGGTCCTGGAGGCCAAATTAGGCTGCTAGGTAAGAGATTGAAGTCCAGGACCTCCATAGTAATATTCTCTGAGATGCTCCCTATTCCACGCACAGGGCCAGTTAGACAGAACTGCAGGGTCTCAATGCATGGATGAGATGATGGTGTAGGGAAGAGGGGTTTAGATGAATTAGGAACTGGGGAAACTTTTGGGAAAGGGGGAGCGTATACAGGAAGAATGGGCTCCACCTAAACCAAAATGGAATCAGATTGCTGGCACTTAACATTAAAAAGGTCGTAGAGCAGTTTTTAAACTAAGGGCTGGGGGAAAGCCAACAGGTGCGGAAGAGCACGTGGTTCAGACATCCCTTAGGGGAGGATCTATTAATAGAGTATCTCTATGTCCTTGTGAGGACGAGAGGATGAAAAAAGATAAAATACAGGCAGGGTCTGATCAGATACAATTAAACAAAAAAAAGTCCCATTCAATTACATCGTATAATGGCAGACAGCTAAAAGGAGACAAGTTTTTAAAGTGCTTATATACCAATGCTAGAAATCTAAATAATAAAATGGGTGAACCTCGTATTAAATGAGGATATTGATATAATAGACAACACAGAGACTTGGTGGAATGAGGATAATCAGTGGGATACAGTAATACCAGGGTACAAAATATATCGAAAGGACAGAACAGGTCGTGCTGGTGGGGGAGTAGCATTATATGTGAAAGAAAGCATAGCATCAAATGAAGTAAAAATTGTAAATGAATCAAACTGTGCCATAGGATCTCTATGGATAGAAATGCCATGCTCTAATAATAAGAATATAGTAGTAGGGATATATTACCGACCACCTGACCAGGATGGTGATACTGACTGTGAAATGTTCAGGGAGATTAGAGAGGCTATTAAAATAAAAAACTCAATAATAATAATGGGGGATTTCAATTGTCCCCATATTGACTGGGTACATGTCACCTCAGGACAGGATGCAGAGATAAAGTTTCTTGACACCTTAAATGACGGCTTCTTGGAGCAGCTGGTCCTGGAACACACAGGAGGAGAGGCAATGCTTGATTTAGTCCTAAGTGGAGCACGGGATCAGGTCCAAGAGGTGAATAGAGCTGGACCGCTTGGTAATAGTGACCATAATATAATTAAATTTAACATCCCTGTGGCAGAAAAAACACCATAGCAGCCTACCACGGTAGCATTTAATTTCAGAAAGGAGAACTACACAAAATTTAGGAGGTTAGTTAAACAGAAATTAAAGGGTCCAGCGCCAAAAGTGAAATCTCTGTGAGCTGCGTGGAAACTTTCTAAAGACACCATAATAGAGGCTCAACTTAAATGTATACCCCAAATTAAAAAACATAGAAAAGAGCCACCGTCACTAAACAATAAAGGAAAAGAAGCAGTGAGAGGCAAAAAGGCATCCTTTAAAAAGTGGAAATTAAATCCTAGTGAGGAAATTAGAAAGGAGCATAAACACTGGCAAATGAAATGTGAAAATACAATTAGTCAGGCCAAAAAAGAATCTGAGGAACAGTTAGCCAAACACTCAAAAAGTCATAGCAATTTTTTTTTAAAGTACATCAGAAGCAGGAAGCTGCTAAACAACTAGTGGAGCCACTGGACGATCAAGGCGCTAAAGGAGCACTCAAGGATGATAAGGCCATTGCAGAGAAAAGGAATTCTTTGCATTGGTCTTCACAGCTGAGGATGTGAGGGAGATTCCCAAGCCTGAGCCATTCTTTCTAGGTGACAGATCTGAGGAACTCTGAAACTGATCTGAGAAACTGTCCCAAACTGAGGTATCATTAGAGGAGGTTTTAGAACAAATTGATAAATTAAACAGCAATAAATCACCAGGACCAGATTAAAGAGTTCTGAAGGAACTCAAATGTGAAATCGCAGAACTACTAACTGTAGTCTGTAACCTATCATTTAAATCAGCTTCTGTACCAGATGACTGAAGTATAGCTAATGTAATGCCAATTTTTAAAAAGGGGTGATCCCGGCAATTACAGGCCTGTAAACCTGACTTCAGTACCAGGCAAACTGGTTGAAATCATAGAATCATAGAATCACAGAATACCAGGGTTGGAAGGGACCTCAGGAGGTCATCTAGTCCAATCCCCTGCTCAAAGCAGGACCGATCCCCAATTAAATCATCCCAGCCAGGGCTTTGTCAAGCCTGACCTTAAAAACTTCTAAGGAAGGACATTCCACCACCTCCCTAGGTAAGGCATTCCAGTGTTTCACCACCCTCCTAGGGAAAAAGTTTTTCCTAATATCCAACCTAAATCTCTCCCACTGCAACTTGAGACCATTACTCCTTGTTCTGTCATCTGCTACCACTGAGAACAGTCTACAGCCATCCTCTTTGGAACCCCCTTTCAGGTAGTTGAAAGCAGCTATCAAATTCCCCCTCATTCTTCTCTTCCATAGACTAAACATCCACAGTTCCCTCAGCCTCTCCTCATAAGACATGTGTTCCAGTCCCCTAATCTTTTTTGTTGCCCTCCGCTGGACGTTTTCCAATTTTTCCACATCCTTCTTGTAGTGTGGGGCCCAAAACTGGACACAGTATTCCAGATGAGGCCTCACCAATGTCGAATAGAGGGGAACGATCACGTCCCTCGATCTGCTCGCTATGCCCCTACTTATACACCCCAAAATGCCATTGGCCTTCTTGGCAACAAGGGCGCACTGTTGACTCAAATCCAGCTTCTCGTCCACTGTCACCCCTAGGTCCTTTTCTGCAGAACTGCTGCCGAGCCATTCGGTCCCTAGTCTGTAGCGGTGCATTGGATTCTTCCATCCTAAGTGCAGGACTCTGCACTTGTCCTTGTTGAAGCTCATCAGATTTCTTTTGGCCCAATCCTCTAATTTGTCTAGGGCTCTCTGTATCCTTTCCCTACCCTCCAGCGTATGTACCTCTCCTCCCAGTTTAGTGTCATCTGCAAACTTGCTGAGGGTGCAATCCACACCATCCTCCAGAGCATTTATGAAGATATTGAACAAAACCGGCCCCAGGACCGACCCTTGGGGCACTCCACTTGATACCGGCTGCCAACTAGACATGGAGCCATTGATCACTACCCACTGAGCCCGACAATCTAGCCAGCTTTCTATCCACCTTTTAGTCCATTCATCCAGCCCACACTTCTTTAACTTGCTGGCAAGAATACTGTGGGAGACCGTGTCAAAAGCTTTGCTAAAGTCAAGGAACAACACGTCCACTGCTTTCCCTTCATCCACAGAACCAGTTATCTCATCATAGAAGGCAATTAGATTAGTCAGGCATGACTTGCCCTTGGTGAATCCATGCTGACTGTTCCTGATCACTTTCCTCTCCTCTAAGTGCTTCAGAATTGATTCCTTGAGGACCTGCTCCATGATTTTTCCAGAAACTGAGGTGAGGCTGACTGGCCTGTAGTTCCCAGGATCCTCCTTCTTCCCTTTTTTAAAGATGGGCACTACATTAGCCTTTTTCCGGTCATCCGGGACTTCCCCTGATCGCCATGAGTTTTCAAAGATAATGGCCAATAGCTCTGCAATCACATCCGCCAACTCCTTTAGCACTCTTGGATGCAACGCATCCAACCCCATGGACTTGTGCACGTCCAGCTTTTCTAAATAGTCCCGAACCACTTCTTTCTCCACAGAGGGCTGGTCACCTCCTCCCCATGCTGTGCTGCCCAGTGCAGTAGTCTGGGAGCTGACCTTGTTCATGAAGACAGAGGCAAAAAAAGCATTGAATACATTAGCTTTTTCCACATCCTCTGTCACTAGGTTGCCTCCCTCATTCAGTAAGGGGCCCACACTTTCCTTGACTTTCTTCTTGTTGCTAACATACCTGAAGAAACCCTTCTTGTTACTCTTAACATCTCTTGCTAGCTGCAACTCCAGGTGTGATTTGGCCTTCCTGATTTCACTCCTGTGTGCCCGAGCAATATTTTTTAATAACTATAATAAAGAACAATATTGTCAGAGATATAGATGAACACAATTTGTTGAGGAAGAGTCAACATGGTTTTAGTAAAGGGCAATCATGCCTCACCAATCTACTAGAATTCTTTGAGGAGGTCAACAAGCATGTGGACCAAGGGGATCCAGTGGATATAGTGTACTTAGATTTTCAGAAAGCCTTTGACAAGGTCCCTCACCAAAGGCTCTTATGCAAAGTAAGCTGCGACAGGATAAGAGGGAAGGTGCTCTCATGGATTGGTAACTGGTTAAAATATAGGCCAGGGTAGGTATAAATGGTCAGTTTTCAGAATGGAAAGAGGTAAATAGTGGTGTCCCCCAGGGGTCTGTTCTGGGACCAGTCCTATTCAACATATTCATAAATGATCTGGAAAAAGGGGTAAACAGCGAGGTCACAAAATTTGCAGATGATACAAAATTACTAACGATAGTTATGACCCAGGCAGACTGCGAAGAGCTACAAAAGAATCCCTCAAAACTGGCTGCCTGGAAAACAAAATGGCAGATGAACTTTAAATGTTGATAAATGCAAAGTAATGCACATTGGAAAGCATAATCCCAACTATACATATAAAATGATGGGGTCTAAATTAGCTGTTATCACTCAAGAAAGAGATCTTGGTGTCATTGTGGATAGTTCTCTTCAAACATCCACTCAATGTGCAGTGGCAGTCAAAAAAGCAAACAGAATGCTGGGAATAATTCAGAAGGGGGTAGAGAATAGGATAGAAAATATCATGTTGCCTCTATATAAATCCATGGTATGCCCCACATCTTGAATACTGTGTGCAGATGTGGTCTCCTCATCTCAAAAAAGATATATTGGAATTGGAAAAGGTTCAGAAAAGTGCAACAAAAATTATTAGGGGTATGGAACGGCTTCCGTATGAGGAGAGATTAATAAGACTGGGACTTTTCAGCTTGGAAAAGGGACGGCTCAGCGGAGATATGATTGAGGTCTATAAAATCGTGACTGGTGTAGAGAAAGTAGATAAGGAAGTGTTCATAGAATCATAGAATATTAGGGTTGGAAGAGACCTCAGAGGGTCATCTAGTCCAATCCCCTGCTCAAAGCATGACCAACACCAACTAAATCATCCCAGCCAGGGCTTTGTTTACTACTTCTCATAACAGAATAACTAGGGGGTCACCCAATGAAATAATAGGCAGCAGGTTTAAAACAAGTAAAAGGAAGTATTTCTTCACACAACGCAGAGTCAACCTGTGGAACTCCTTGCCAGAGGATGTTGTGAAGGCCAAGACCATAACAGGGTTCAAAAAAGAACTAGATACATTCATGGAGGATAGATCCATCAATGGCTATTAGCCAGGATGGGCAGGAATGGTGTTCCTAGCCTCTATTTGCCAGAAGCTGAGAATGAGCAACAAGGGATGGATCACTTGATGATTACCTGTTCTGTTTATTCCCTCGGGGGCACCTGGCAATGGCCGCTGTCCAAAGACAGGACACTGGGCTAGATGGACCTTTGGGCGGGTGTGCAACAAATGGAGGGAAGTGCTCTCTTCTTCTCTCTCAGGCGGGTGTGCTGCAAATGGAGGAGCACCTCTTTCTTCCACACTCATAGAGTCACAGAATATCAGGGCTGGAAGGGACCTCAGGAGGTCATCTAGTCCAACCCCCTGCTCAAAGCAGGACCAATCCCCAATTTTTGGCCCAGATCCCTAAATGGCCCCCCTCAAGGATTGAACTCACAACCCTGGGTTTAGCAGGCCAATGCTCAAACCACTGAGCTATCCCTCCCGCCCATGTGTGCAAGGGGTGGGACCTTCTTCTCTCTTAGGTACCAGTGCAAACAAGGGGACTCTGTACCCCAATCTGAGCATCCAAATAAATATAGCGAGGAGTCTTCCCTTTCACCCCAGCTGTACGTGCAAAAGGGGGAGCTCCCTTCCCCTGCGCCCCAGAACAGGTTTGCTGATGAAGCAAATCTACCAGTGTGTATGTGTGTGTGTGTGTGTGTAAATGAAGAAGTTCAAGTGAGTGTTTGTAAATGAAAATCCCTCTGTGGATGTGCAAATTGTGCTTATTACCCCTAGGATGTGTGGGAGATGTACCTCAGAGGTGGCACCTCCGGGGCTGGGACGGAGAGGAGCATGTGATGGGGGCGGGGCCTCTGGAGAAGAGACAGAGAAAGGGGCGGGGCCTCAGGGATCTGGTTACCAGCCATGAGAAAGGTGGCAATCCTAGACGGGATTTCTCTGAGCTCGAAAAAGGGAGAAGTGCTGGAGCACAGCTTGCAGGCCGGTGCTTTATGCGCAGGATCATACTCCACAAAGTCAAGCCAACAATGGAACCCGTGCTCAGGCCTCCTATTGACCTCTTGGTTTCTTGCTTTTCAGGCCTTCTCTGCCTTTTACTACACCTTCAGCTTCCTCAACCTGACCAGAGGGCAGCCCCTGGCCATTGTCGAGGACACTGTCCAGAAGTTCTGTGCGAGAAACTGGACAGACGTATGTGCTGTGAGGGGGCATGGAAGCTACAGGGGCCATCTGTGGGGACTGCAAAGCAAAGGGTCCCAAGAGGGGAGGGGGAAGGGAACTCTCACACAAGGCAGGCCAGGGTTATTGAAGGGGTAGGTGGTATCACCAAGCTCAGTGCCCTGGGAGCAGTCAGAGGGCCAGCGATCTCTGCTCTGAGCTGCCCATGGGGGTGCAGGCTCAGTTCCTAGGCTCAGCTGCTTTCCCCAGGCTGGCAGGAGCCTGAAGCCCTGTGGATGCAGCATGGTCCCACTCTGGTGGGAGGCAGCGCATCCTGTCACTCCATGGCACCCTTTGTGGCAGCCAGAAGCCATGCTGATGGGCTCTCAGCTGGCCACCGTCAGGAATGAAATGGTCCCGAGTGATCAATGTAAATCAAGGGGAGGGGACAAAACTGCCCAAAGCACCATCTCCCTCACCCAGAAAACATCCTGCAGCTTCCCCAGGATGATCAACGTCACTCCCACGCAGGGCTGAGGAGTGGGAATGGCCAGTCAGCACCAGAGGAATTTTCACTGCTGAGGTTGCACGTACCCAGCTGCTGTGCTGTACAAACCCTCCTATCTGGCCTGGCGCACAGGGACGCTCTCAGGACGGATCCAGCCTACGGAAGGGGGGGCCCTGTTGGGGTGGGTGCACAGCCCCCTGGCTGGGGAGAGCAGGGCAGTGCAGAGACAGGCTGGACATGGGTCCCGCTGGGGACAGAGAATGAGGTCATGGCCATGTTGTACATGATTAACATGGGGGTGGGGCAGCCAGCCCAGTTGCCTGATCACAGCTCATTTGATGAGTTAGGAAATACCTGCCTGGTCGATGAGCAAGCATCTGTCTCTGAACCCGAGAGAGACGCAGGCCACCAATCCCTCCCTCCACACCCCAGACGGTCAGGGAGCTGCCAGGACAAAGTCTGCCCCTGCTGTAGGCTCAGAGCTCCTGTCAGGCTGCTGCCGTTAACAGCCCTTCTCTCCCCTGTGCTGATTGTTCACCCCCAGTTGAAATCCAGCTACCCCAAAGAGAAAGAGCAAAGGCTGCGAGAGTACTGCGCCAACGCCAACTACATCCTGGCGCTCCTGCTCGACGCCTACAAATTCAACCAAACCAGCTGGAGCAGCATCAGGTTCCAGATGAAGGTGAGCAAGAGTCCAAGTGCAGAGGCTGGGAGGAAGCATTGCACGTCCACCCGCTTAGAGTCAGCACGGCTCAGCTGATGGTGCAGGTGCTCTCGCTTCAGGGGCCGAAGGGCATGGCTGCCACTCCTGCTAGTCCATGCCTGTTCCTCTCCAGACTTAACGGTTCACTGCAGTGACTGTGCCCCTGCTCTTCCAGCCCACAGCTCTGCCCGTGCACCTCAGTCCTGACCTGCCCCCACTCCTGCTCTTGCAATCCTTGGTTCCCACCCCGAGAACTCCACCAGTCCTCAGTCCTGCGAATCCGGGTCCCTGCTGCAGCTCAGCAAGGGCTGATGGACTGTGCGCAGTGGTGGCAGAAATCATGAGGTAGTTTGATGATGAGGACCCGAAATGAGGAGAAAGAGGGTCTAGACGCCCCTGTGCCCTGTGCCCTATGGCAGGGTTTGGAAGCCAAGGGCTGGGAAGGTGTTTTGCTGCCAGAGTCTGTGCTGTGCTGTGGTGCAGAGCGAGGACAGCCTCTGTTCCTTGTGCCCATGCCAGTGGCTCTCAGGCGGCATACCACGCGCACTGCAAGTCAGGGATCTGGGTGTCCCCGTCTCCCTGTGGGAGCTGAGGCTACTAGTAGCTCGCACCTCTTGGGGACTGGCCATCCCCTTAATACCATCCTGGCCATCCCCTTAATCCTCTTTCCCCGGGCAGGCTGCGGACACGGACATTGGCTGGGCCCTGGGCTACGTGCTGAACCTCACCAACATGATCCCGGCGGAGGCCCCCGAGCAAGTGAAAGGGCAGCAGCGCGGGCTCTGGGCCGCCACCATCTTCTTCATCGTCCTGACGCTGGCTTTCTGCCTTGTTGGCTTGCTCATACGCTTCCTGGGGTAGGAGCCATTCAGCAGGAGCAATGGCCAGGGCTTCAGCACCTTGCACCCGCCACTAATGAGAGGCCTTAGACACCCTGTTAAATGGAGACTTGAGGGGTGGGCACCCCCAGAACATAACTGACCCCACAGCAAGATTTAAACTAGGCCCTATATTGCACGAGGAGAGGGAGCCACTACCCCTTGAGGCTGGAGTTTTCAAGGTATTTAGCCACCTAAAGATGCTGATAGGCACCGAGTGGGATTTTTTCAAAAGCATTTAAGTGCCTAACTTAAACTTTTTCACACAACTCACAGTCAACCTGTGGAACTCCTTGCCAGAGGATGTTGTGAAGGCCAAGACTATAACTGGGTTAAAAAAAGAACTAGATAAATTCATGGAGGATAGGTCCATCAATGGCTATTAGCCAGGATGAGCAGGGAAGGTGTCCCTAGCCTGTTTGCCAGAAGCTGAGAATTGGTGACAGGGGATGTATCACTTGATCATTACCTGTTCTGTTCATTCTCTCTGGGGCACCTGGCATTGGCCACTGTCGGTAGACAGGATATTGGGCTAGATGGGCCTTTGGTCTGACCCAGCATGGCCGTTCTTATGTTTTTGTGTTCTTATGAACTCCCCTTGGTTTCAGTAGGAGTTAGGAGCTTAGGTACTTTTGAAAATCCCATTAGGTGCCTAACTGCATCTTCAGGTGCCTAAATACCTGTAAAAATCTGGCCCTCGTGCCCGTAGCTGCAACCCAGGTTCACAAGCCTCTTACATGAACCAATCAGTGGAGGGAGCAAGAGTAGAGCGGGGCACTATTTTTCAGATGAATATGGTTTATTAGCTGAAAAATCAACCCAAAACTATTTATGAATTTGACACAAATTTGCTGAATAATTTTGGCCAAAAACAAAAAAACAAAATTGGGCTGGAGTCACCAGAGGCTTAAGAGCCATTCGCCAGACAGCTGGGGGAGGAGCTGGCTTCCAACCACCTTTGCACTGCGAGGTCAGCGCACTCCCCTGCAATGTGGGAGATGCAAGTTCAATTCCGTCTGCTGCAGAGTGGGGAATGCACTTGGGTCTCCTGCTCACAGAGGAGTGTGCTTACCACCAAGCTACAGGATATTTTGGTGTGGGACTTGAAACTGCTTATTCTGTTCATTCCCTCTGAAGCACCTGGCACTGGCCACTGTCAGCAGACAGGGCACAGGGCTAGATGGACCCTTCATCTGACCCAGTGTGGACATTCTTATGTTCTTATGAAACACTGTCACTTTCTACAACATACTTGAATAACATCGGCGGCAGGTATCGTACGCAGGGGGAGGCTGTGCCTCCCCAAACAGCCTAGCGTTGTCCAGCTCATGCTCCACCCCCAAGCCAGGCCTCCTCCTGTGGTTCCCAGCGCTCTGCCCTGGCTGGCCCAGGCTGGCTGGCCTGCCTCCCACAAGGACTCAGGGTGGCTGGTGCTAGGGCCGTGCTGCCCTGCACTCTGGGGCTGGCCACCTGGCACTGGGGCTGGGGGCCGTGGCGGGGGTGCTCTGGGATCTTGCAGGGGAAAAGGGCGGGGGGGGTGGAGACGGGGAGGCAAGGGGCCTTGGGCACAAGGGGAGGGGCCAGGGGCTAGCCTCCCCCATCAGCCGGGTCACTGGCCGCCCATGCTTCAATAGTCAGTGGGTGAGAGAGAGAGACCAGCACAGACTGACACCATAGTCCAGTGGTTAGGGCACTCACCTAGCAACAGATGAGACCCAAGTCCCTGGTCCAATAAATATTATACACAGTGGAAAAGGTTCAGCATCTGCTACCGAGAGACCCCCACGTCGGTGGCAAGGACCCTTTTCTGTAACGGTGGGGAGACCTGAGTTCAAATCTTTAGCCCACCTCAGGTGGAGTGGGGGAGTCAGACACGTTCTCCCACATCCTAACTCCTGGGCTAAAAGTTGTAAGAAGGAGTCCTCTTCTGCGGGCCATTTAACAATGCCTGAAAACAAAGCATTTGGGGTCAATCCAAACAATGGACATTTTTGATTCACTGGAATGTTTGGGTTCAGCTTGAGCAGAACCATGTTTCTGCGGGTTTTTTCAATCGTTTGGAACTTCCAGCGATCTGAGAAGAATCAGTTGTTCCCTGAGCTCTAACATGAGTCCCACGCTCTCCCACCGCAGGGCACATAAATACATGGTCCTGACTGGCTCTAGCAACTGTTTTTTAACAAACATTCTTGGGAGGGGCACGCCTGCAAAACCATGTCTCTCCCTCTGCTCCCACCCATAGGGATTCGGGGCTGCTGAGGGACTCATGCTGCTAGCCCTCCCTCGCACTGTGGGTGCACTGGTAAATGGTCCAGTAATTCATGCTAAGGGCAGTACATTGCCATGTCAGGCTTTGCCAGGACCGACAGGTCCTAGCAGCTAAGAAGGCATCACCTGAGTCTGCAGCGGTTAAATGAGATCCAAGCCCTAGCTCTGGTCTCTGGTAAATTTAGAGCTGACATCTGCCCGATCCTCCATTTGATGTAACTTTAATGAGACTTTTCCACTGGCACATTAATGAAAAGGCAAATTGGGTGTTCACGTGTTAGTGAGAATTAGCAGCTATATCAGAATAACAGTTGGAGTCTTCCCAAAGGGAGCCTGTTCCCACCTCTGTCCCCAGGGGGTTTTCCCAGGAGCCCCTTTGAGGGTGAGGAGATGAGAGCTCCTCAGGATGTGAAGGATAATGGGGAAAACCCCTTCAGTGGGCTCTTGGCCTAGGATCAAGGAGTACCCGGTTCCACCCTTGTGTACCAGTCAAATCCAGTTCATCCCCAGTAGCTTCCCTCCCAGGCTCTGCTCGATACCCCAGGGGGGTGGGAGGACTGTCCCCCAAAAATCTTTAAATAAGTCAGTAATGAGAGCCCTGGGATTTTTGCTCTTGGTTGGATGTTTGAAGGTTGTCCTCTTTGATAGTTCCAATGGGAGAAATTCAACCCCACACAAGGTCTCTGCACCAAAGAAATCCGGCCAGGGCTCCAGTGGTATACAAGTCTTTCCCTGGCCCATGCACTGGAGTACATTTCATCCTATTTCTTCTCTGCCTGTAACATCGTCTCCATCACTGTCTTCCATCACCTGCCTTCATTTTCTGTCCAGTTCTGTGATTTGTTTCCTAATCAATATTTCTGTTGTGAGTGCTAGGCCCTGGGTTTTACTTTCTCTGGAGAAGGCACAGAAACTTTGAATTTATTCCTACTTTATTTCATTAGCAAAGTAATTGTTACAAGAAGCAGAGAAGAGAAACTGTGATATGGTCTGTGAAAGTAAATGCCTGTCATTCTGAGGCATTAGAAACAATCAATGTATCTAAAAGCTCTGACATGGCACCTTCTGGGCTTCGGCTCAGTCTGAAGCCTGGACTGCAGGCAGATAGCTGGGTGCCATGAACAGCTGCTTTCACAGAGAGGAGAAAGACTACAAACCTTCCCAAGGTAATCAGCAGTGGAAGCTCATCTTGCCAGAGTGCATATGCTGCATGGCTCCAGAGTGCCCTGCACATCTGCAATGGGTCATCATTGTTAAATGGGTCAAAAGGAAGCCGTCAGTGGAATCACCATCCCATCCCAGACTGACTGACAGGGTTGTGGGTGTGTCTGTGTCCACACGGCTCTTGGACCAACAGCCTAGCTGAGAACAAGGATGGGCTGAAGAAAAGTAACTGCTGTGCACAGATCTCAATACAAGGATCCCCACAGGGCGGGGTCACTGTGCCGTCATGCGCTGAATGGCCACCTGGGAAGGCTTCTTACTGCTGCCCAGAGAGTAGTGGCCTCCAAACTGTGGCCATCTTAGACCTGCTACTAGCAAAATCCCCTACAGCTCTCCAAACCCAGGAGTCCACAGCAGGGGGATCCAGCCGGCCCCGTCCTCTCTGGGCCTGCCTGGGTGAAGATGCTGAGGCAGCTGTGGAATCATCTGCTGCACTGTTGGTGACCCCGATGAGAACTCGGGCATGGAGTTGGCTTTGCTGACTCACTCTTTTAAATGGCATTGCAGGCATTTCCACTTAGCCCCTTTGGCAGTCCAGGGCTGCCAGTCATATGTCATTGCTCTGTCTGAACTTCAGGGAATTCTTTCACCCATGGCAGGTGCTGATCCTAAGGATGGTCAAGTGTGAAGAATATGTCTGTGAAGTTGGTTTGGATGGGTGGGTGGCTGGAGGTTAAATGATATTCTGTGTAACATGGCCCAAGAGATTGATTCCAAAATCATTTCAATGCCCAGGAAAGTTTCCCTGCCACTGATACATTGAGGAGGTCAGGGCCAGCTCCTTCTTGGCAGGGAAGGTTGACTACACTCCACATTCAAGAACATATATATTGTTGGTTGTGTGGATAATTGTTTGCTTGCAAGATTCCTTTGAAATTGCTGCACACCCATGAGTCACTACACTGTGTGTGCCCTCCGTGTAGCATAGCACAGCAAGTTCAGTCTTTGTTCGATTACTGGGAACCAAACATGAGGAGCTGCTAAGACCCAGTGGACTCAGTACTAGCCCTTGAGAAAAGCCAGCTATACCAGGCCTCCACATTCAAAGTAAGAGGAGGCGTGTGGCCCCAGACAAAGAACACTGAATTCCTGATGGGAGGCTGTCACCCAGGGGCCCATTGGTGGTTCACTTCTCTGTGTCAGCTGCTCAACAGGCCTGACCTACTCACTACACCTAACACGCTAGTGTCATGATATTTACCCAAAAGGTGGAATGAAATATGCCCTTGGACAACTAATAACTCACTATAGCCTTATCAGTAATATTCTGATGGTTGTACGATGAACCTGCAAAAGCTTATACGGTGGTGCTGGACTCATGACTCAAATGTATTTAAACCAGGCATGTCAAGGAGAGTTAATAAACCGGTCCCCGCCCCCCACCCCCGAAAAGGGAATGTGGGTCCGCCTGCATGACTGGGTCTCCATACAGCTGGAGCAAGGTGTGACCAAAGACAAAGAGAAGCACGTCTGCCTGGCAGGCAAACAAAGCCATCAGGAGAGCAAGTGGGGAAAACAAGAGCACGTAACAATCTCAGCAGGAGATGGAGCCTGCACCCCCAGGGAGCCTTCCTGTCTCTGGCAGCAGGGTCAGTGACCTGTGAGAGAGACTTTTCAAAGGTTTACTGGCCTATAAGAGAGGGGCAGAGAACTTTCCATGATCCTTCACCTGAGGCAACAAGGCAAACCAGCGGCTGGGACTCTGGGGGATACTGGCTCAGAACCAGTCAGCCATCACTGGAAAAGGAAGCTTGGTGAGGAAATTAACTTGAACAAAGACCATGGCTTGTTAAGCCAAATTTTAGCTTTTATCTTTATCCTTTGTACTTGAACTCACTTCAAACCTGGTTTTGTAACTGAATAAACTGTTTTACTTTTTATCCAAACCAGCCCAGTGCTTTGATTGAACTGGAGGGACTGTAACACCCATCAAGAGACCAAGCTGCTGTTCCTCTCTTTACAGGAGCAGCAAGTGTAATCATTTCTGTGAGTGTTCTAGGAGAGGGCTGGGCACAGCAGGGAGACAGTTCTGGGAAATGTAGGACTCAGAGTGCTGGGGTCACTTTGAAACACTAACTGGGGGTAGAAGCCAGGCAGTGCCCTGCACGCTTGTCTGCTGGCTGTTGGTGTCCAGGCCGTGCCCTGCACGCTTGTCTGCTGGTGTCCGTGCCGTGCCCTGCACGTTTGCCTGCTGGCTGTTGGTGTCCGGGTTGTGCCTTGCACGCTTGTCTGCCAGCTGTTGGTGTCCAGGCTGTGAGCCGCATAAACAGAGCATTTAAGGCACCCAGAGTTAAGCCAGGCGGGCAGTGACACAACCCGTCACTGGTCTGGGTTGAACCCCAAAACGTCAGAGAGACTGTGTTGGGAAAGACCCTGCAAACTCTACAGAATGTTGCTACAGGAAGCAGAAAACCCAGCCGTGGGTCTTAATATTGTTGCAGAGCTCTCAGGGGCTCTAAGAAGACTTGGGAACAAAGTGAGAACCTGATCACAAGGTACAGTAGGGTTGTCAGCGTGGGTGATGGGTTAGATGTGAGCTGAACTATGCCCCCAACTTTGGCCACCTACTGTTCTTCTGACCTCTCTATGGGACTTTCAAGGGGGAGAGAGCTCTTTCTATCGTCATTCTAAAAGCTGGGGTGCAAGGGAGAGCAGACAGGCTGCGGAACAATCCCAGCATCAGCCCCCAACCCCCATCCCACAGAAGAGCTGATGCAGACCATATGAAAGGGGATCCAGGCCCTGGTTGTGAGTCTGATTTTATCATCAGAGTGGAATAAAACCTCCTCTCCAAGGTGAAGTCCAGCATGACATGAGCATGTGTCGCTGCCTCTTTCATAGCCCCAGGCAGCAGGAGAAGAGATGCTGCTGCAGAAATAAGCAAAGCCTCAGGTTCCTGCATCCTGTAGCCCACAGGGTTTAATGAATGCCCAGGTAGCAGCCTGAAACCATAACGCATTGTGCATTCATCAGCCAGGATACACAGACCTTAGCGAGCCTCATCCCAGAGGATGGCTGAGTCTATTACCCACCTGCACTATGCTTACACTGACCCCTGAACCCAGACTGCTCCAGCTCCCCCAAATAATCACCGAATTGGGCTTTACATTTAACTACAAGGCAGTCACCGACACAGAACAACTACTCCAGTTGGCACAGTTGTTTGCAAGCTACATCCACCTCCACTGCATTGTTCAGAGGTTCAACTCCACATGCAAACGCCTGGAATTGCCAGGGCTTTGGACCGCTGCATCTCTGGCTGCCTCAGTCCTCAATGGGGCAGTAGCCACATGCTGCAGCCACCGTGCTGGAACTTCCAGCACCTCAGAGTTTGTGCTTGTAAACTTGTGGGGGGACCCGGAAAGAACTGGCGAGCACAGGATTTTCATTTTATTTACAAGCATGTTTAGTGAGCTATTTGGAAGTATGTACTGGGGGCCCTCAAGCCTGGAGCCCCCCACCCTGTGCAGAGCCATAATTACATCTCTGCCTCAGTTTGCCCTAATGGACTTTCAATAAGTCTAAAGAGACTGAGGTATAGTGAGCAGTGTCCCTTCAGGGATCTAGTTTATCTAACCCAAAGGCAAACCATTACCCAAATAGGCCTCCACCCAGTATCCTAACTGGAGCAGGAAGGGTCTGCGTTAACTTTAGTCCAACAATTCCACTTATGTCCAGGTCCCTGACTAGTGAGGCCCTCTTGATTCAGAGACCTCCTCTGGAGTCAGGGCCATTTGTCAGCTGGGGAAGGGTCTTGATCCTCTTGGGTCAAAGGCCCCACAGAGGTCAAACCACAATGCCCCTTCCTCAGAGCAGCATATAAATCCTCTCAGTTGGGGAACCTACCGCTACCTGGTGAAGTCCTTTCATGGCAACAAGGCTTCAGTGAGACTTGGCATTCATACCTCTTCACTTTCAGAGCCTTTCACACCAGGAACACTCTTCCTTGGTTCGGGTTGCCAACCCTCCAGGATTGTTGAGTCTCCAGGAATTCACGATTCATTGGTAATTAAAGATTACGTCACGTGATGAAATCTCCAGGATCACGTCCAACCAAAATTGGCAACCCTAGTCATAGTTTCCTTTTCTGCTGTGCTTCCTCACCAGCCCCCACTCTTCCCAGAAGCCCTCTCCTTAGGAGTTTTCTCTTTCTGCATTCTGGGGACAGTTTGTCTCCCCAGAGCCTCTGTTCCCTAGGACAGACCTCCAGGGGTAGATTCCTAGCCCGCTGCCCTGAGGAGTTCTTTCTCCAGGGGCCTCTTCTTGGCGTTTTCGCCTGCCTGAGCCCCCATAACCCTTTATAAGAACCAGCTGGTAATTAACTAGTGTCCTGCTGCTTGGGCACTCACTTATCCCAAGAGGGAGCTGGGCTGGACACTCACTTTAGCAGGGCCTGTCACAGGTAGGCTGAGAGCCAGTGACAAGGTGGCACAATGATCTGCTTGGGAAGAGGCACCCAGTCTTACTGGGTTTGATGGGAAATGGAGTTCTTTGTGCAACGTCCACAGCAGCCTCATATGCCAGGGTGGCTTTCCCATGTGGCACCTGTGCCTGCCTCTCTTCTCTCTCCCTTACACATGTATAAGCCAGGGTAAGGAGAGGCTGACCCCTGCCATATTAATCTTTTGTAACCCTGACCCAGGGCGGTATCTGGAGCCTGGCCCGAACACCCAGTCTGTAACCGACACCCCTTCTGGCCACACCCAGCCCCTCCTTGTTAGTGACAGCCAAAGGGCAAGAATCTGCTTCTGCAGAGCTGCTGCAGCTGCCCCTGCATCCAGGCGCTGCTGAATATGTCGTCTGGTGCTCACTGGACCAGGAGGAGACTCAGTCACTCCCATTCCCTCCGCCTTGCTCCAGCTGGCCCTGGAGTCTCCTGGCACTCTAGCCAATGCTTCCTGCCTCACCAACACCCTTCCAGCTTCCCCCTGCACCCCAAATCCAGTAGGCCAAGGCCCCTGCCCACACCGCTCCCCCTCTCTGTCATATTTCCCAAGCCACCCCGTCACCTCCAGCTCAGCTCCACAACCGCCCCTCCCCAAGCCCTGTAAAACAGCCTCTCCACCCCCTCCATTGCCACCCCCTGGACACTCACTACAGACTAAGCTCCTCCCCCACAAACCGTTTCGGCCATCCCCCCCAAACTGGGCTCTGCAGGGCGCAGCAGCACCCTCCTCAGGATGGACTTTGTTTGCACAGGGGGCCTTGCTGACCGGAAAGGGGTGGGGGGGGGAGAGACACGGCAGGAAGAGCAGGAAGCCAGCACAGCTCACAGGGCTGAGATTTTACTGAAAAGTGTTACCAGTTTGCCAACAAGCAGCACTTGTCCTTCAAACCAAACATTCCCACCCTCCCTGGGGAGGGGCTTCTCTCCCAGACCCTGCCTCCAGCAGCTAGTGGGGGCACCAGGTTGCAAGGCCACAAATGTCTCTAAACACGGGACATGATGTCCAGGGGAAAGCCAGGTGTGGCTCCTGAGGGCAGCCCCGGCCAGCTACAGCATAGTCTCATAGGTGGCAAAGCGCCTCTGATAGCACAGAGCCAGGCCTGTCCAGAGGATCACGGCCAGCGTGAGGCAGGTGGTGAGCACGGCCGCTGCCCACAGGTCAGGCCGCTGCCCCTTCACTTGGTCGGGAGCCTCCAAAGGGATCGTGTTGGTGAGGTTCAACATGTAGCCCAGGCTCCAGCCCACATCCACAGCAGCCACCTGAGAGGAGAGAGCAGAGAAGTTTTATGGACTGACGAAGGGCTGGCTCCTGGGCACTCAGTGCTGGGCGGGGAAGGAGGTGAATTGGAGCCTTCTTCAGTGATCTACAGCAATACAGAGTGAGCTTGTTCTTAGGTAGTCATTCTGCTGTTCAACAGCCCCAGAACCCACCCCGGAACCCTCGCCTGGCTCCAGAACCCACCCCAGAGCCCACACCCAGCCCTGGAACCCTCACCCCGCCCTGGAGCCCTTGCCCAGCCCCAGAACCCACCCCAGACCTAACCCACCCCAGAACCCACACCCAGCCCCGGAGCCTTTGTCCAGCCCCAGAACCTGCTCCAGAGGCCACACCCAGCCCTGGAACCCTCACCCAGCCCCAGAATCCACCCAGAGCCCTCGTCCAGCCCTGAAACCCACCCCAGAGCCCTCGTCCAGCCCCAGAACCCGCTCCAGAGCCCACACCCAGCCTTGGAACCCTCACCTGCCCCTGGAGCTCTCGCCCAGCCCCAGAACCCACCCCAGAGCCCTCACCCGGCTCTGGAACCTGCCCCAGAGCTCTCACCCAGCCCCAGAACCCGCTCAGAGCCCTTGTCCAGTCCCAGAACCTGCTCCAGAGCCCACACCCAGCCCTGGAACCCTCACCCGGCCCCGGAGCCTTTGCCCAGCCCCAGAACCCACCCCAGAGCCCTCACCCAGCCCTGGAACCCTCACCCAGCCCCAGAACGCAGCCCTGGAACCCTCACCCAGCCCCAGAGCCCACACCCAGCCCCAGAGCCCTTGCCCGGCCGCAGAACCCACCCCAGAACCCACCCCCAGCCCCGGAGCCCTCATCCAGCCCCAGAACCTGCTCCAGAGCCCACACCCAGCCCTGGAACCCTCACCCAGCCCCAGAATCAGCCCAGAGCCCTCGTCCGGCCCTGAAACCCACCCCAGAGCCCTCGTCCAGCCCCAGAACCCGCTCCAGAGCCCACACCCAGCCTTGGAACCCTCACCTGGCCCTGGAGCTCTCACCCAGCCACAGAACCCACCCCAGAGCCCTCACCCAGCTCTGGAACATGCCCCAGAGCTCTCACCCAGCCCCAGAACCCGCTCAGAGCCCTTGTCGGCCCCAGAACCTGCTCCAGAGCCCACACCCAGCCCTGGAACCTTCACCCAGCCCCAGAACCCACCCAGAACCCTTGTCTGGCCCTGGAACCCACCCCAGAGCCCTCATCCAGCTCTGGAACAGGCCCTGGAGCCCTCACCCAGCCACAGAACCCACCCAGAGCCCTCGTCCAGCCCCACAACCCACTCCAGAGCCCACACACAGCTCTGGAACCTTCACCCAGTCCCAGAGCCCTTGCCCAGCCCTGGAACCTGCTCTGGAGCCCTCAACTGGCCCTGGAACCCATCCCAGAGTCCTCACACAGCACCGGAACCCACGCCCAGCCGCAGAACCTGCCCCCATCCTCCATTGCTGTGAAATTGTGCTCTAGAATTTAAATTTGCAACTTTAACAACTGAAGGGCATTTAGCCCCCGCAGTTGGGAGGAAAGTGAGAAGCGTGTAACTGGTGTTGGCTGTGAGCCTGCAGACAGCCCAAGATGAAAGCAGAGAGCCATAACCTGTCTCATTCATCTCAAGGAATTGTTAATTCTGAAACTTAACAGCGGCAAGTTAAACATCAGCAGTTTCATCATGGAATATTTCAAGAAGCATCCAGCTAATGAGTTTCTCCCACAGCACCAAACCCTGTCATGCCTTTCCAGTGTGCCATGTGCCAAAACCTCCCACCCCGCCTGCCAGCTTCAAACGCAGTGCTGCTATGTGAGTGCAAAACTGGGGGGCTAGAGACAGCACCAGAGAAACTGAATGGAATCTCAGCAAACCCGGGGTGACAGGACTGGTTTATTGATCTTCAGATTTCATTCATATAGTCTCCATTAATCTGCCTTTAGAACAGAACACAGGAATTGCCAGACTGGCTCAGAGCCAGCATCCATATGGTCCAGTATCCTGTCTTTGGCAGTGGCCAGCATCAGATATGTCAGGGGAAGGGACAAGAACCTGGCAGTCTGCAGTGATGGGATAATCTGTCCTGTCCTCCAGCACACACAAATCACATCCTAGTCTCTGATCTGCCCAGAATGCAGGGACTCTGCTGCAGTATTTAGGCCCACAGAGCTACAGAGGATACAGGGGCCTGGGTTAGACTGAGCTTGTCTAGCTTAATCCACCTTCCAGCTCCATGGGAACCAGCTACTCCGACTGGAACAAAGGACAGTAACTACAGGGGGTGTCAGTGATTGCTGGATCCAGACTAGAAGGAAACTAGTCTGTAAAAGGAAGCTTACTGGAACGGGTGAGGATTTTATCTGTATTCAGTTTTATTAGACATAGACTTGCGTACTTTATTTTATTTTGCTCGGTAATTCACTTTGTTCTGTCTTGGAACCACTAAATCCTACTTTCTGTATTTAATAAAATCATTTTTTACTTATTAATTAACGCAGAGTACGCTGGGGGGGGGTGGCAAACAGCCGTGCATATCTCTCTATCAGCGTTACAGAGGGTGAACAATTTATGAGTTTACTCTGTGTAAGCTTTATACAGGATAAAACAGATTTATTTAGGGTTTGGACCCCACTGGGAGTTGGGCATCTGAGTGTTAAAGGCAGGAACACTTCTTAACTTGCTTTCAGTTAAGTCTGCAGCTTTGGGGCACATGGTTCAGACCCTGGGTCTGTGTTGGAGCACACTGGCATGTCTGGCTTAGCAAGACACGGTGTTGGAGTCCTTAGCTGGCCGGGAAAGCAGGGGAAGAAGTAGTCTTGGCACATCAGGTGGCAGCTCCCAGGGGGTTTCTGTGATCCAACCCGTCACACAGAGCACCTACCTCTGCAGGGTTTATAATCCAGACGGCAGGGGTTGGAATCCTGCAACCTGACTGCCTCGTGTATCTTGTGTTTCAGGCTCACCTGCCACAGGCTGGATTTATGTGAGAGCCAGCGTAATGGAGAGACTGGCCTTTAGGGACTGCTGCACCAGACTGCACAAATAGGCTCCCAGTGAAGGAAACAGACCTGCACTGGCTGCAGGAGAATTGGGGCGGGCAGGGTGACTCAAGTGACCTTTTGGTTCCTAATTTGTTTGGCTATTGGGAGAGAGACACAGACAAAATGCAACTTTTTTCCAGACTGGCACAATTGTATACTTTGGATTGTGTAATGTAGCTGGGCAGCCACTGGATGGCAGCAGTGATTCCAATGCTGAGATTCCAATGCCAAGAACCCCAGCAGGCTGTATTACCCCCATGGGAGGGAAGAAGGGGAGAGCTATTGCAACGAACACGCAGGGCTGGGGGCAGCGGGGTAAAGACTGCACAGACCCTTTATCTCCATCTCCCCTCATCTGAGCACTCATGGAGCAGATTTCCCTCGGGAGCCCACAGTGGTAAGGCAGACCCACTCAGGGGGGCAGCGGACCCTGCCAGGTAGACGTCCTACCTGCCGGTGGAACTGGATTTTGCTCCATGTCTGGTTGTCAAACTTGTAGCCTTGCAGCAGGAGGGTGAGAATGTAGGTGCTGGCAGCGCAGTAATCCTGCAGGCGGGTCTTGTTCATGCCAGGACTCACCATTTTCAACTAGGGACACGAGGGGCGGGGGAGGAGGTCAGTGCAAATCTGCTATTCCCAGTTAGCCCATTGGTAGCTTTACTCTCGCGAGTCACAGGTCAGAGAGGCCCCCTCGCCCCACCTCCCCCCACAGACCTGCTATTTCAGCTCCAAGCCAGGCACGTGGCAGAGGCACCCACTGTGCTTTAGACTCCAGTTGCTACCAGTCTGGACCAGATCCATGCTGGGGACCTCAAGAGGGCAGCAAGGGCTCTATGCCCCATCCCTGAACCCTAGGCATGCAGCCCCCACTCCCCTCACTGCTTTACCCTGCACTCACTCACTGGAAGGACGCTCTGCTCTGCCACTGGGATAACTGGGACCCTCTGGACTTTGGGCCCAGCAAAGTCTCCATCCTGAGAGGGCAGGGTGAAGAATCTGTCACCCAGGTTTTGCATGAGAAGGAGCAGCAGGCCAGAGGGTTTCTCCAGGGGAGGTCCCTCCTACAGCATGCTTATCCTCGCTGCTTCCAGTCACCAAAAGAATGCCTCTGCTGCAGGAGCTCTGATCCCTTCAGAACACAGAGGGGCCTCCCCTCCCATTCCCACTGCCACAGCTTCCTATGGCATGGCCCTGGGTCCCTCACACAAGTAACTAGGCTCACAGGATGGAGCCAAGATGGAAAGTGACTCCTTTTACTAAGCCAGCACAGCCACGGCTGGCTCCAGCTCTGTGGCCTTGGGCTGTTTGTTTCCTCTCCCTGCTATAGACAGGGCTTTGCAATTTCCTCTCCCAGGCTCTCTGCAGCTCCCATTGCTCCATCTTTCCTCTCAGTTTGCTGCCCACCCATCAGCAAATCTGATCATGGCTGAATTTACCCCTCAGCCAGATACTGCACAAGGCACTGAGAGGAGCAGAGGTTTAAACCTCTGGGAACCTAGCAAGATGCGTCACCGCTTGGAGACAGATAAATAACTCAGGTCCACAGCAGGGGCAGTTACACACACCTTCGGGAAATGCTCTGCAGACCACTGATGTGCAACGAGCCAGTTGACCTTCAGAAAACCCAGGGGGGAGAAGTCCCAGCATAATTTAGAATCCAGAAGCTACCGATTTGTCCCCCATCTTTCTGCCCAAGCCAAGGTTCCCCCGCCCCACAGAAGATCCCAAGGGAAGGAGAATCCCAGCCTGCTAATGGTACCCTTGTGTTCTCTAGTTTCCCTGTGCATCTAGATTCAGGCATTACATGACAGCACTGGTGGCTGCTAACTGGGGGTCTCACCTCCTTCCAGTCCTTAGCACAGAATTGCTCGATGGTGGCATTAACGTCACTCAGGGGCTGCCCGCTGGTCAGGTTCAGAAAGTGGAAGACGGAATAAAATCCAGAAAAGGCCTTAAAACAACAAACAAAGCAGGTTAGCCGAGCAGGCAGCCCTCAGCGACATGCTCTCCACAGGCCAAGAGCCTCAGCCACTCCGACTCTTCACTGCGGTCTCCATAAACCAGCTTCCATCTCAAAGGAGACAGCCCCAGAAAGGAGGCAGGGTGTGGGGGGGGATTCTCTCACCCTCCTTTGGACATGAAATTAGTGCCAGTGAACGGTGCCTGATGCCGAGCAATGGGCTTGGAGGCTCTCCATCCACAGCTGGGATAGAACTAGCTATGGATCTGAACACAAGCACTGAGCCACTGCCCATGGCTGGAAGCATGACTTCCCAGGGCACATGCTCGTAGGGCAGTATTATCACCAAGGCCTATCTATGATTCTATGGGGCAGAGAGGAGAGCCCAAGCTTCCTAGTGTCTCTTGAGTTCAAAGAACTGAGCCCAGGGAACCCCTCTAGTTCTCCCAGCACACAGAGCTGTAGATAAGATCTAAATAACAAGGGTTACATTCATGAGATGCAGCTTGCACCAGACAGAGGCAGCACTGGAATATAGTCTGATGGGTGCATGGATGGGCAAGAGGAGAAATGGGCATATGTCAGTCCAACACCTCCATAGTCTCTGCACTGGCCTGGGAGAAAGGGGAGTTCAGGAAAGCATGACTGTCCCTGAGAGACAGCACGGACTGAGGCATCAAGCCGCCCGAGTTCCTGGGCACAGACATTCGGGAACATGCACTAGCTTCTCCCTAGCTACGACATGCAGGCTGCTGAGGTTTGGGACTGGCGTGGAGCCCATCTTTCCCTGCTGACCACAGCATTCACGCTGCGGTGAAAGAGGGGTACTGTCCCCCATCCCTTTGGTGGAAGCCACAGGAGCACCACCAGCATCTGGGAGTCTGTCTCCAGAAAAAAAGGGGAACTGGGTTAGGAGCAGGGTGCTGTAGCTCAGAACTGGTCCACGTGACCTGCCTATTCACATACCCCCCGCACGTCTGCATGGTGCCCACACTGCAGAGCTGGGAGCCACTTCCTTTCCGAAGGCCTTGTCTGGGTGGGAACACTGCGGATTCAAATGGAGCAAGGCCCGCGGACGCTCTGATTGCAGTCTGAGAGACGTGTGTTTTGGTTTCGCTTTCACCAATTTCGCTTTCACCTGGCTGGGATGATTTAACTGGGACTTGGTCCTGCTTTGAGCAGGGGGTTGGACTAGATGACCTTCTGGGGTCCCTTCCAACCCTGATATTCTATGATTCTATGATTCTATGAATTCCTAATCAGCGTAGGCTAAACCGAAAAATAACCGGGTCTGAACCCCGGGGCGTCTGCCCTGCAGTCCGAGGAGTGACTGTGGCTCAGGCAGACTTACCTGCACTAGCTTCGCCCACCCTGGCATGGCTGACACGAGCGGTGTCGACACCGCAGCGGGGTCCAGCGCAAGCTAGCCGGGCAAACCTCGGGTCCCTGGTGCCCTCGTGACACCACATCACACTGCTCTTCGTAGCTGCTCTAACGCGGGTAAAACGAGCGCGTTGCAATGGGACGTGCTCTAAGAACCCGCACAGGTCTGGGCACTGCTTTAGCCACGCCGGTTTACATTAAGTTGAACCTTTGCACTTGCCCATGTCGACAACACATCCACTTCACTGTCCCATGTGTACAGACAGAGTTCAGAATGATAACTCTCCCCACGCCCTGCCCCATATGCCCCCAGCACAGCTATCATCAAGATGCCACACTCTGGAAGGAAATGTCAAGAGAGACATAACAGCAGCTTGTTCTGTGCACCGGGCTGGGCCTGGCTTTCAGACATTCGCTCGCATTAGTACCAATGGGAATTTCCCCCCACAGCACCCCCTCAGAACCCAGCTCCCACCAGTGCGGTAGCCAGCGAGAAGAGAAGGAAAGGCTCCCTTACAAAGAACTGCCCATGCCCCGGCGGCTGGTAGACTCCGTTGAACCCGCACGTCCTGTTGGCCCCACACGCTGTGAAGTTGAAGAGTTTCTGGATGGCACTCCTGCACTCCGCTGGGGCCCCTGTCCCCCGCACCATGAGGATCTGGCTGGGGTCATGTGCAACTGGTGCCGGGACGCAGGGACTGTCATACAGGGCAGCGGCAGTGACGTTCTCCTCGTATCCCTTGGGGTAGCACGGGTGGGAGATCTGCTGAGAGGTGAGGTTCTCCTAGAGAGAAGGGAACCCATTAGCAGCGCTCAGGCTTAGGATAGCAGCCAAACCCCCGTCCCCACCACTTCACACACACACACACGCCAGCCCTAGCAGTCTGGAATGTCGCACAGTGAAGAAAGCAGAGGGCAGCCCCAAGATGCTGCCCGTCCCTATGCACGCTGGATTTTCTCCTGAATCCTGCAAAGGAGCCTGCTAATCTCTCAGGGGGGAACATTCCCTTCCACTCTGGGCCCATTCAGAGCTGTGATCTCCTTTCCCTCAAGAGCAGCTACCCGGCTGCAGGAATTAAACTGCTGGATCGGGAGGGGAAAAAAATCAAGAAGGGTCTGACTAGCCCCACCTGCTCTGCTCCTGCAGGCTGACAGCCCCTGTGTACACTCAGCAGAACAAGGGTTGGATTGGGACCAGCCCCTCAGCACCAGTGCTCTGCATTCCTCCCATTATGCACCCACTGGTTCACAGTCCTGCACCCCACCAGCCTCACTCCTTCGGGAGACAGTCATTCCCAGGCAACAAAAGATCAAGACAGGATTCATATTATACTCTATGGGCAACCACTTGGATTCAGGACCATCCAGAGCCTCCTCAACAGAGATCCTAAGGCAGTGAGGGTGCTAGTTTTGCCATGGATCCTCCTGTGGTTTGCATGTGGCAGATGAATGGACAATCTCACGCTGGGTTTCTCTTTCCTGTCAGGTCACCTTGTGCTAGATCAGCTTGTTTTAAAGGGGAGAACACAGGTGGATAAGAGCCAAAAGCCAAGGGCAGGCACTGATTCGTCTTTACAAAAACACTGCACACTCAGACATTTTGCCCAGCATTTCCCATTGTTTCACCCAACTTGTAACAGAAACTGGAGCCAGCAAGCCAGGGGAAGCTTGTGGGCTGGCTCCCCCACCAGCAGCAGAATTTCAGTGTCAGCTCAGCGGGCCACGTCTCACACAGATTCTGCCACCCCTTCCCGAAAGCGAGAGCTCGTTGGCAGCCTCTCCCTGTTTAGGCTGCTAACCCTGTCCCTGCAGGAATCTCCTGCCAGACCTTTTGCCTGCCTAGTGCCAAGAGCCCCTGCTCGGTCCCTCCTTGACACCGCTGTCTGTCCCAGCTGAGCAGGCTCCCTCTTCTAGAAAACGTTGCCTCCAAGCTGTCATGTGAGCGGAGGTCAGCTGTCTCAGGCGCAGAGCCAATGCCTTGACAGAGGGCCCTGGGTCGCATGCATGTGCCCCACGCCAGTGCCCTGTTCCAGAACCCGCTGATAGACTCAAAGGGCATCTAGTCTCCTGCGACTCGCCCCGGCACAGGGCCATGCAGAGCCTGCTATGCTGCTGGTATTCCCGGAGCTGGGTAAAGCTCTGTGTTGCACACACACCCCTGCCTACAGCCGGGGGAGTTAAGTGCCAAGAGAACTCAAGCTCTGATCCCACCCAGGCCGCAGACTCCTCCTGGAGTGTAGGACGAGCCTCTTACGGCAGCTACTCGCACACAGCCACTATGCTTGGTGCCCAACCGGAGACACCTCAAGCCAGCTTTTCAGAGGTGCTTGGCAACCCCAGTTCTAGTCAATGGGAGCTGCAGGTGCCACTTGGCTCTGAAAACCAGGCCAGAGGCACCGCCGGTGGGTACCCCACATCAGCGGTAATATTTTAGGGCGTTGCCCTCTCTCTGCCTGTTTCCCTCCCGCAGCACAGGGTTAACACCTCCCGCAGCACAGGGTTAACACCTCCCGCACGGGGAGCCAAGGGGTAAGTAGTTGACGGGTGTGGGTCTCGTTATATGAAGTGCCAAGTTATTACTAGCTTTGCCTTTTGCTGCACTGTCCAGCCAAAGGTGCAGTAGCTCCACAGGGCCAAGTGCACATCCCTCTGCACTCGTGCTACCAAACTCAGCGAGCCCCAGGCCTGGTGAAGAGGGAATGAGCAGGTTAAGGAGAATACCGCTCTGAGGGACGCAATCAACTTCTTCAAGGCTTGGTTTTCTCCATAGCAGAGGTAGCTGTGAGTATAAAGCGAGTAGTTGCTCCCATACAGCCAGAAGAGGACTTCGGTGCTGTTGTCCTCAATGGCATGACCAGGGTGAAAGGTTATCTGAGTCGAGGCTCCTCCAAGGTCCAGTGCTCCCACAACCGCAGCTGCCTCAGGGTGTATCCACGTCCCTGTGAAGGAGAACTGCCCCCACCACAAGGAATCAGTTCACCACTGGTGCCTGGAGTTAAGAACAGCGTCACTGGAGGGCCAGGGGATAGAGTGCTCATCTCCATAGGAAAGCAGGCTGAGCGAGGAAGCATGTCTGTTAATCAGTGTCCATAACTCCTGCACTGAGATGTGGGGCCTAGGAGACCAGCTGCCACTCAACGGGTGTCTTTTCCTCCGCTTATCTAGATATCGGTCTCATCCAAAAGCTGAGGCCTGGCACGGGTCAGGGTCTCCCCGAATCCCTCCCGCCATGGATGTGCTGCTGCCTGAAGCTGAAACAGGGAGACACCAGCACCTTCCTAAGTAAAGAAACACCAGCTCCTCTCGTGAGCGGTTTGGTCCTATGTCAGGGGTGTCAGGGACTCAAAATCCAGCTTCCAGAGCCCTGGATTCCCATGTGGTGTGGAAATTCCCAACTGGAGCCAAGCTGGGACAAGCCAGAGAAGGGAGCACGTCTGGGATATGAGCTGGGCTGAGACGACCTGCCATGCTGGCTCCTCGTCTGACCCATTTTCCCTAGAGAAGGAGCAGCCCAGCCAGCCAAAGTCACTCCCCAGCCCTTCCCCCTCTGCCCAGGCACTGACCTTGACGAGTGTCTCCAGCAGGTAGTTGATTGTGATCCAGCCAAAAGATCCTTCCTCATTCCCAGTGAGGATCCGAGCGCCACGGAAATCTACAGGGTACTGCTGGATGGTCTTGGAGACCTCTGCAAAGACCAGGTCGGCTTTTGTGCTGTTCTGCTCCCTGCAAATGGGGAGGGGAGAGATTCCACTGGGCCCCTGATGGATACGATGCAGCATGCACAGGGACTGCCTAATCTAATCCCTTCCCAGAGGGGTAATAAACCTAAACACGAGCACCTTCCCTGGAGGTGCCTAAGTGGGTGAGAAAAGGCCCCTCTGCTCCTGACACTCCATCAAGTCAGTCAGTAACAGAACAGGAATGAAGTTAATGCTTAATTACAAGTTTCTGGTACTTACACGGAAAATTTCAACTGCATCTCCTCACACTGCCACGGCACCCTGATGTTAAGAGCCTTACCTAGACTGACTTGTCCTGCAGGATCCCCCCTGGGAGTTTAGCAATGCACACGCTCACCACTGACATGCAGCCTACTCTGGAGTGGAGGGAAGGCAGTAGGTGGACAAGCTGCACGAGTGTGACAGAGGCACATGGAAAATGTTACCACGTGTGCAGAGCATGGATTTGAAGTCTGTCCCCAAAGACTCCCCCCCAGCGAATGGCAGGTGACTGAAATGGTTAACCTGGGAGGGGGAAGGGCCAGGTCAGCCCTGCAGGATTTGAGCGTATGGTGAACCAGAGGCTTCACCACCAAGCCATGGCTGCCTCATCATTTCAGCCCCGCAAGAGGCCAGTGCTGCGGTCACAAGAGAACAGGCCTCTGTGTGGTGGAGAACCGGCTTTTCCCTGTGCGGACCTGCCCTCCTCACAGTCAATCCCGGTACCTCAGCAGCCGCATGCCTGCAGTAGCACCGAGGTAGGTGGGCGTTTCTCTCTGTTGCTTCACAGGGATGATCGTCATGGCCTTGTCCAGACAGGCCCTCAGGCTGGCTCCAGCCCGAGTGGGGTTGTCAGCATAACTGGAGATCCCAGGTCCTGGAACGAAGCATCCCAGTGAGAACCTGAGCTCAGCCGGGCCCCTGAGACAGGGACTGGCAACGCTGATGGCACCTGGGGCTGGAGAACCCAGAGTGAGGGTCAGTTGTTTGCTGGCGTCAGCATGCAGGGAAGAGGAGCTGGTAAACAACTGCTATTGCTGGGCCCTAATGCAGGGCAACCACCAGAGCCATAGACCTGCTGCTGGCTCCCTGAGAGCTGATCAGTCTTAAATGGACCATGTCAGGTTACTTAAATATTAACTCACTAGAACGCACTAGGCCCAGCTGCAGGGATGCCCTATGGTTCAGCATGGTCATTCTGAGCCAGAACCATGGCGCTGGTGATCTGCAGCTGGGAGGGGATGTTCCATGCACCATCTGCGCATGACACCTGCCTTTGCGCTCAGCTGTTGGGCAATGTCAGAACCCAGATCATGCGTGGCCAGGTTTAGTTCTAGTGGCGGGCGGTTAACAAATCCCTTCACTGCAGCACAGAGAAAGACGCAAGTCTCCCAGAAGTTCACACTTCTCTTGGGACTACGTCTGACATTTGGAAGTCATCTCCAGGGTGAAAAGCGTACCCAGAGACATTCCCAGGCTGCAGATACAGTCCCAATGCCAAGCACCAGGCGCCAGTACCCCACACCAGTGATTCCCTGTAGCGCAGTTCTGGCCTTCCCTTGGAATTCCCTCCTCCCAGCTGCAGGCCTTGCCCAAGGCGAAGACACCTGCCACGGGCCATGCAGTTTGGAGGCTTCATTGTTATCCATACATGAATGGGCTATCCCTTTCTGCCTCCTTTGAGCACTTGCGTCCCCCTGTCCCCTGCCCCCACCTGCAAGCTGCATCCTCTCTGCACTGACAGACCCACAGCCCTCAAGGCTGGGCTGTGCAGCTGGCTTCTGCTGTTTGGGATCTGGCTTGGAGGGGCAGGGTGAAAGGATAGTGGAGAAGGAAGCTCCCAAGTATGCCCAAGCCTGCTAGAAGTGATACGGCTGGAGCCTTGCCCAGGGCCTCTGGTCACCTCGGGCCTGCTGTTGTCCATCCTCTTTCCCAGCTTTCTCCCCCTTGCTCGTGCTGTCTCGCTCACACAGCAGCTGCTGGGGAAATCGCTCCCAAGGACGAGGCTGCAGAGCCAGCCTTAAGGAGCATGGACGGTGTTTCACAGGCACAAACCCCAGTCACACCCCAAAGCCAGATCCTGGCCCACACCAAGGTCCCAGAGCAGCATGTTCCCAACCCTCTGTCCCGACTCGGGGGAGTTCATGGTCCCAGGAAGGAGCAGACCAGGCTGGGTAACAGAAAACCAACCCAAATCTCACGCTGACCCACAGAGGCTATAAAGATTCCTCCTGCCCCAGGTATTTGTCATGGTCTTCCATGCCTCTGTGTGTCCTGGCTGTGAGCAGGACTTGGGGGAGGTACCGGAGCAGGGGTGCATTTCAGAAAAATTCAATCTTGTCAGCCCAGAGAACATTATCTGTATATCCTGCAGCCTCAGGGTGTGCAGGAAGTGGAGCATATAGACCTAGGAAAAGCCTGTGGAGGGCCAACCAAGGTCGGGGGGGAACTGCCCTCCCCCATAGCAAATGACACTCCTGCAGTAGAGCACAGTGGGAGAGGCTGCTCCTGCCTGTCAGCTGGGCCATAGGACACCCATGCGTCTGGTGTCTGCCCGTCACCACGACACAGAGCTTGAATGTAGGCAAAGATCGGGGTGTCCATGCCTGGGGATGTCTCATTCCCCCAGGCTCACTGCATTTTACAGTACAGCTGGGTGTCACCCCTGCTTTCCAGATAGCAGTCTAGGGACAGGGGAGGGTCACACTCACTTCTCCCATTTTGGATTTGCAGGTCTTTCCATGGCACAGAGGTGTTGTGAACAGTTCAGCCTCCACCTTTACTCCCCAGGGTCCATTGCACTATATTGCAGGTAGCTAAAGAAGCAAAGTCCACCTATAATAAATGCGCTTGTCCCACACCTATAATGTCAGTGGCCAAACTCACACCTGGTGCAACTCCACTGACTTCTGTGGAATCCCACCAGGGATGAATGGGGCCCAGTTGCTCTCCCTGAAACATAGAGATCCAGGCAGAAGGAGGGGTGTTAGGCGTGAGGGCTAATCCAAGAGCATGGTAGTAAATAGCACAGCAACCTTTACCCCTGACAGAAGCATTTCACACACATTTCTCGGCACACGGACACAGCCAAGGGGAGGGCATAAGGGTGAGAGAGAGAAACATCTGACTGACCTTGCACGGTGCAGGCTTCAGCCTGGCTGACAATGCCAGTGCCGTTCTCCTTATCCGCTGGCCACTGGTAGATGTAGAGAGCTGTGTGCGAGGAGCCGGCGTCAAACACCATCCCGTACTGAAGGGGGAACCGGGAGGGAAGATGACATCACAGAGCGCTCACTCCTGCACAAGGGCTGCTGTATGTGTTCTCAGCTCTTGCGTATAAAGAATTGCACTTTCAGGCTTGACCTTCCAGCCCAGCTTTAACCGGGCCTTTGTTTCTATCCCTTGGGTTTTGCAGTTAGATAAAGTAGAGGTGGAAAGGGAAGTGAGGTGTGAAACAGCAAGCCTCACGCCCCTGTAGTGGCATTCCCAGAGCTCTCAGGAGTTGGAGACACACATGGAATAGCTCAAGCCTGGGGCCTGTTCACGGCTATTGGAGGCTGAGAAATCAGGAAGTGGTCGTTTTGCAACAGTCTTAGAAAAGCAAGAATGAAAGAAACAACAGGGAAGGAACATGAAACTCTGGGAAGAAGGACAGAGGAGAGGAAACACACAAGATGCTCATAAGATCTGAAAAGAGAAAGTAGAAATAAAGGTCAAGAGAAACTAGTTTAGTTACACAGCAGAACCACTAACAGACAGAATGACACACAGCAGGTCTGGGGGCATGGAAAAGGTGTGACATTATTTCTAACGGGCTACCAAACCCACACAGCTAGCTAGTCTTTGGATGAGTCATTGAAGGCAAGGTACTCTAGCAACTGCACCTACCTTGGTTCTTGCAGGCAGATAAACATCCTTCACTTGAACAAGGATGAGGATGAGGGTAGCTATTCCTGAAGCTGCAGCCACTCCAAGAAGACACCTGATATCCCGCCCTAACAGGTGCTTTAACATTGCTGCGCCAATCTGTGAGCAAAGCAGAAGCTGTGTCAAGACAAACACACCCCATCTTCCTGCTTTCCAGCCAGTTCCTGGGTTTACTCTTAGAGAGAGTTCAGTACAAGGGTGGTGGGTGGCTAACGTGTTCCATTGAGCCTGTCACTGCTGCAGTGAGTCTGTTTCCAGCCTCACAAGCATACATTATCTGAGCAATTGTACATCCAGATGGTACAGCAAACGAGATGACCCTGGGGGTGGGTTGGGTGCAGGGAGGAGCAGAGGATGCTCAGAGAGGAAAAAGCTCCCATAAGACCAAATAATAATATAATATGCAGGCCTGGCCCAGCCCAGCGAGGCTGAACTGCTGGTGATGGCTACTTCTGCTCCATGCCACGCAGAGCACAGTTCAAGTTGCCGTAGGCCCTTGGCATAACAACTTGAGCAGAACAGCCAATCACAATGCCACCCCCATTGTCCAACTCCATCATCTCTGACCCCATGGCTGGTTCTGCTCTCCTAGTTAGCAGACAGTCTCATCCAGACCGTAACCCAAAGTCAAAGTGCAAGATTCTGCACCATTTCTAGATTCATTTTCCATTCCTTGCCCCTCCACACATTCGCCTCCCCTTTCTAGACTAGCAGAGCTGTTTGGGTCGATGGGAGACAGGGCACACACATCGGATCTAGGGCTATGGGATGGGGAAGGGTTTGATTTTTGTGTAAAATATATTTAATACAGAAAAATAAAGAGGCTTGGGAGTGTAATGACATGCATGCAAAGAAAGCATTTTACATCATTCATAACTTAAGACACATACAAGCAGTGCGGAGAGAAGGACCCTCATTTTACAAATGGATTCAGAGGCTAAACATTCCAGGCCTCAGAGGGAATAGGTGAACCTGGGAGTTCCTGGCGCTTAGTTCTGTGCTCACGTCAAAGGGGTTTCACATTAAGGGATGCCAGGTGTTGTTTGGGTGGGTGAGACCAGCAAGCTCAGCTATGCCATATGGCACTGTTTCAAGCCAATTATTCGCTGTGAATAAGTCAGCGTACAGGTTACTCCTGGGGAAATTCTGCGCTACTGTAGTGCAGCAGAAAAATCCCCCCACCCCCAGCAGAATCCCTTTGCTTTGTTGCAGAAAATGGTTTCTGTGGGAAAGCAAAGAGAAGCTGCACCAGTGCTCAGTCACCCCTCCAGGCAGCTCTGCAGCTCACATGCAGCTGTTCAGGCAGCCAGGGGGAGACGTAAATCACTGGCAGGAGGAGGGTCTGGGGATGCCCCAGCTACCCAGGGACCGGGGGGTTGGGGGGAGGAGGAGAGGATGGAGACAGAGTTCCCCCTCCCACTTCCCTGCACGGAGCAGACGGGGCTGGGTCAGATCAAGCCCCAGAAACTTCCCCTGGCTGCAGGAAGCTCTGCACCACGGGGGCAGGAAACAAAACCAACCTGGCCAAATGATATGGCAGCTCCAGATGTTGGCACCCCAGGGCAACCTCCCTGGTCCCCCACCGCAAGGCCAGGCCTTACTGGGAATGGCAGCTCTCAGTGACGTTTGTCTGAGCCTGGTCCGGGTGTGAAGCATGTTTGGCATGTCCAAATCCACCTCCCAAAACTGACCCCCCGCCCCAAGCGGGCAGCCAGAGGCAGGGCAGGCATGGGCAGCGACTCTCCACATGCTCCTCTCCCTCCCCCACCCTGCTCGCCTCCCCAGGAGGAAACGAGATGCTGTGCAGGAACCTAACGGGGAGCTGAGAAACCAGCTATAAGGGAGCCAGGCGAGAGCAGGCGAAGGGCAGGTTCTTCTCGGGATGCCTAGAGCTGGCTAACCCCGGCGTGAGCTGGGCATCGACAGGCCTTGGGGTGCCCCATGGGCTGTATTTACTGTGCTGCAACCAAAGTACGACAACCGCCCTCCTCCGCCGTGCGCTCTGGACTCTCACTGGCACGAGAGGAGACAGAGGCTGGACATTAGATGAGTGGCAGGAACATGCCTGCCGAGGTGGTGAGAATACGGCACCGTACGGATATGCTGCAGGAAACAGGCAGTCGCTTCCCCCAGTCCACATTACATCGTTTTTCTTCTCTCTGTAACCCGAGCAAAGCCCAGGAAAGGTAATGCCTCAGCGTGCTAATGACGCCCCCCGTGACAGTGCAGGGAGTGCAGAGGGGAACCTGCTCTCTGGTCACTGAGAGGCGAATTAGTGCCCCAGGAGAAACTGACTGGGGTAATGATCCAGCCAGGCTGCTGGGCTGGGAGGGTAAGAACGCAACTGGCCCCATCAGCCCTCGGCTGATAGAAGAGGCCCAGGAAGGAAGGACGTGCAGGGGAGAGAAGGAGGAACAGGGCTAAGCCTCCCGATGCAGAGGCCTCGGTAGGGAGATCTCTGTTCCCGTCACATCCTGCTGAGAGGGCCTAAAGCTCTGCTGAGTGTAAACAGGCAGGAGCCTGGCAGACTGTGGTGATATTGGTGAAGGGGAATCGAAATAAAGTTTCACTGAGCACACACCTGGTGGAGTCCATGTGGTTTCTGCAGGGAAGAGGATGGGGCAGATACAGGTCCCCGTCAGACCCCCAAAACCTCTAAAATGGTGAATTATAGGAACAGCCCTGAACTGGCCCCAGGGAGATAGATGAGATGATCTAACAGAGATCCAGGCTTGAATTTTAAATTTAATATAGGCTAGGTTAAAAGGTGGCAAATTCAAAACAGGTAGAAGTAAACACTATTTCACAGAGTGTGCAGCTATACTGTGGAACTCCCTGCCACAAGACGTCAACAAGGCCCGTTCCCTCAGACTGTAAGCTCCCTGGGGCGGAGGCTGCCTCCTTGTACAGTACCTGGCACCCTGGGGGTCCTCCTAGGTCCTATCACAATACACACAACAACAACAAGGCAAGATTCAACAGCGGATTGGGCATTAACATGGATAACAAAATCTTCACGTGCCAAGAGGGATGGCTGACAGCGTTCTGGCAGGGATATTACAGGGTCTGCCTCCAGCTCTGAGCGTGGGGGGCGATTATCCCCCGGCAGGGTTCCTGCCCCCCTCGGGAGCCGCGGGGCCGGTGACTGTGTAGCCAGGACACCAGGCGAGATGGCCCCGGGGCGGATCCGTGAGGTTTTCAGAGCAGCCGGAGGGAGCCACGTGCCCAACTCTCGCTGCTTTTCAGTGAACTTCCCCGGGCTCCTCCAGCCCCGCTGCCATCCCGCTGGGGAGCTCGGGGGCCCGGGGCGCAGGAACGACTCACCCCGACCCGGCACCAGAGACGACGCCGAGCAGCCGGGGTCGCTGGTTCCGCGCCGCGCCGGATTCCCGGACAGCGGCCGCCCGCCGCGGAGCTACCGCCCGGCCGCCCTCCCGCGCAGGCGGCCCGCCGCGCCGACCCGCTTCGCTCTCATGCCCCGGAGCCAGCGCTGCCCCGCGGCCCGCTCGGCGGCTTCTGGCTCCGCAGAAGCAAAGCGAAAGCAAAAGCCGCCGCCAAGACCCGCCCCGCCGGGCTTCCAGCCTCCCGCCCCGGCCCGGGCTCTCGCCGCGGGCTCTGAGACTCAGCGCCAGGGGTTTCTCGGCGCTGCCAAGTTCTCTGCTTTCAGAGGAGCAGCGGCCGTGTTAGCCTGTATCCCCAAAAAGAACAGGAGGACTTGTGGCACCTTAGGGACTAAACCATTTATTTGAGCATAAGCTTTGGTGAGCTACAGCTCATGTCTGGGGACGGCGTTTCCACCTGCAAACCGACCATGCTGCACTACAGTGGCTTCATACCGCCAGGGGAAATAATGAAAAACTTAGTCGGTGGAGTTTAGCTCTCCAAGATTTTGATTTCAACATCCAACACATCTCAGGAGCTTCTAACAAAGTGGCTGATGCACTCTCCCGTGAAAGTTTCCCAGAATCAACTGGTCCAAATCGTCCTTGAGATGTGGAAAATATTGTTAGTCTTTATGTACTTGGTAGGATATTTAGAGGTGCATGTGTCTTATTAACTCTGTTTTCTCCTAGAGCTGCAGGAAGAAATCCCAGCCAGCATTTCACCCTAGCTGAGATTTGGGGGCGTGTCATAAATATAAAGGGAAGGGTAAACCCCTTAAAAATCCCAAAAGCTTATGCTCAAATAAAGTGGTTAGTCTCTAAGGTGCCACAAGTCCTCCTGTTCTTTTTAAGTTCTCTGCTGTTTCCCCTTCCCATCCCCTTCCCACTCTTTCTTTACCATTGCCCCGCTGTAGAGACCCTCTCACTGCCAAAGAGAGGCGCGAAGTCTGGGCTAAATGGGGACAAATTGTCCCCGGGACAGAGGCGGAGAAATTCCTGCTGCCGACGCCCCGGCCGTGTCCACACTGGAAAGCTGGGCCAGGCTCGCTCGCGGCATAGCTGTCACCCCTGCTCCCGCAGGTGCCGCTGACGGGGCGTGACGGTCTTGTTCCGGCGCAGCTGATTTCATTGGGCGCCGGGGCTCGGCTGCACCAGCAAAAGGGCTTTTGGGGGGCCGAGCTGTGGCTGCACTAGGGCATTGGCAAAATCATCCTCATCCTCACAGCCCTGGCCAGCACAGCTATGCCAGCAAAAGACTAGGCCTGACCTGAGCCACAGCCCTTCCTGAGGGGGGAACAGGAACCTGCCAAAGGCAGAGTCAGACGAGACTTTTGTCAAATCCAGCTAAAACAGCAGCAGGGCGAGAGGCAGCGGCCAGAGGCGTGCGATACTGGGAACATCCCTTCCCTTCTCCAGACCTACGTTTGCCTTCCCATTGCGGGTCTGTCTTGTCTACCCAGGGCAGGGACCGTTTCTTACCTACAGGCAAAGGCCTTAATGCCAAGCGTGGCTTTTCCAATTCGAGCAACATTTTTATTGGAAATTTTTCTGTTTTTCTAAAATGTTCTAGTTTTCATCAAAATTAAACAATTTTTTTTAAAAATTGAATTTTAACAATTTCAGTTTCCTGGATTTCCCTTCTCCTCACCCCTCTTCACCCCAGGGAAAAAAGGAGAGGGGAGGTTACTCCTGGGGGAATTCTGTGCCCTCTGGGGAGCGCAGAATTCAGATCTTCTGCAGATTTATTGGCTTCCCTGCAGAAAAATAGGGGAGCAAAGAAATCTGTGGGGAACACACACCTCTTCCGCGGCAGCCCGGGCGCATCTGCTGGGAGCAGCTGGCAGCAGAGACTGCAGATCACCTTGGAGCGGGCGGGGGGAGGGAGTCTAGGCGTGTGTGAGTGGGTCTATGGAGAGCTGATAAGGGGGTGGGGCTGGGCACCTGCCTGTGTGCAAAGGAGTGAGAAAGACGCACCTGTCTCTCTCCTCGCTGTTGCTGCATCCCAGGCTTGGAGGCCTAGGGCAGTGTGAAGCAGGCTCTGTCCCTGAGGCAAAGCAGAAATGTAACAACTAAACAGGCAGGCTGCTAAGGTTCCCATTGTTAGTTAATTGTTCCCATTCTTAGTCCATTAAGGCTCCTTTACCTTGCCAGAATGGTGTAAAGGAGCATTATTGTAAATGACAGTAACAGAATCCTCAGCTAGGAAGGTCTATGGCCCTGTCTACACTGGCAAGTTTCTGGGCAGTAAAGCAGCGTTCTGCGCTGTAACTCCCAAGGGGAGCACGCAGCCAAGCCACTGAGTGCACAGAAACTGCGCAATTGTCGTGCTGTAAAAAACCCACCCCGACGAGCGGCGTCCAGCTTCCTGCGCCGGGGTACGGTGCCATGGGGCCAGTGTAGACACCCTGGTCGATGACAGCGCTGCGATTGGCCTCCGGGAGGTGCCCCACAATGCCTGTTCTCGCCTCTCTGGTCATCGGTTTGAACTCCACCGCCCTGCCCTCAGGTGACCAACCATCAGGCCCACCCCGGACATTCCTTGGGAATTTTGAAAGTCCCCTTCCTGTCTGCTCGGTGATGCGTGCAGTGGTCTCAGCACATCTTTCCAGGTGGCCTGGCCTGCTCCACGCACCAGGCGATCCCCCGCTTGGAGCAGTGCCGAGCTGCTGGACCTCATCAGCATTTGGGGAGAGGAGGCTGTCCAGTCCCAGCTGCGCTCCAGCTGTAGGAATTAGGATACTTACAGACAGATTTCACAATGCATGTCAGAAAGGGGCCATGACCAGGACACACTGCAGTGCAGGGTCAAAGTGAAGGAGCTGCGGAACGCCTACCACAAGGTGCGGGAGGTAAACTGCCACTTCCGTGCTGTGCCCATGCGGAGCTGCCGGCTCTACAAAGAGCTGGATGTGATACCTGGCGGCGACCCCAACTTCACTGCAAAGGCCACTGTGGATACTTCAGTGGTTCATGTGCCAGTTGACAGTGGACCAAGCCAGGAGGAGGAAATCTTGGATGAGGAGGTGGAGTCGGGGGGGGACCCAGAGGCAGAGGACTACTTGGAGGTCAGAGATGCATGCAGCCAGGAACGTTTTTCTACCCCGAAGGAGGTTAGCCAGTCACAGCTGTCGGAGCCTGGCAAAGTGCAAAAAGGAGAGGAGGGACCTGATAAGTGGATCTGATTTTGGGAATTGCTGAAGGGAGTTGTTGGGGGCAGGAGGGCAGAAGGGTTGCAGAAAGCAGGCTTGTCTCCCACCGCATGCCTCACTTTATGGGAATCTCCCTCGGAGATCTCCAGGAAACTCTTGTGGAGATACTGGGCAATCTGCTGCCGCAGGTTCTTCAGCAGAGCTGCTTTGTTTCTTGCCCCATTAACGGTAATTTTCCCACATGGGGCCAGGGCAGAAGCCGCAGGCTTGGAGAAGACCCTCCCTTGAGTCCCTGCTGACCCCCAGGAGTGAGATATCTTCCATAATGATCACATCCTGTGGAAAATGAGGACAGGAATGATTATCGCCCCCCCCCCGCTGGCTTTCCCCAGGAGCCACGTGCCCAGTGTACAGCAGGGTCCGGGAAGAGGGATTTACCCTCCCCTGTGACTACTCACCATTTTGCGGGTCTTGTGGCTTATTGTGTGCTTGCCTGGGGTCAGCCAGTTAGTGACAGGTGTGTGAGTACCGGCTGTGTTTTAAAGCACTGAATCAGTGTTGTCTGTGTTGCAAACAATACTACTTCTGTAAAATGTTGTGTTTAAACTTCAGAGATGACCTTGGGAGCCCAGCCTCCCTCTTTGTTATCGGCAGCGGAACGGCTGTGCAGATTTAGAAAGCAGCCAAGAAGAACTAAGGAGGACTTTCTGCGTGATGTTATGATGCACTCTGCTGCCGAGAAGCAGGAAATGAAGGAGTGGCGGGACAGCGAGAAGAGGGACCGAAAGGAGAACGCAGCATGACAGAATTAAGCCACAGAGCAGCTCTTAAAGGTTATGGAGCGCCAAGCAGAGACGCTTCAGGCAATACTAGCTCTTCAAACTGAGCAGCTCCACATCCGCCCTCCCCTGCAGCCGCTGTCGCAAAATTCTTTTCCATGCTCCCCCGAGACACCGCCAGCACGTCCTTATCAACCTCCTGGCTCCAGTCTGTACCCGCTGCATTCCACTCCCGCCCCATCACAGTCCAGCCCTGCAGACTCCCGCTGCACTGAACACCCATCCTCTGCAGTTTGGCCCTGCTGAAGTACAGTACCTGCTGCGTTGTACTCCAAAGGAGAAGGTTGGATATGATCCCTGGACATACAAAATCTTTAGCCATCCCGGGACCCTTCCTCCTCCTCTTGGGACCTTCCCTTCTCCCATCCCCTCACTGCTGATGGTTTTTTGGTTTGACTCTCTCCTCCGGTTCTTGTCTTTTAATAAAAGAATTGTGTTGGTTTGAAAACGATCTTTATTCTATTAATTGAAAGCAAACAGAGCCTTCAAAGCAACAGACAATTATGTTAAACCCACACATTGCATCATCTGCACCAATCACCTGCCAGCATTACAAGCACTGCACTCCCGAGCATAGCAACAAATATTAGTGGCTTTCAGCTTCAAATTGCTGCCTCAAGGCAATCCTGATCCTTATGGCCCTGCACTGTGTCCCTCTAATAGCCCTGGTCTCCGGCGGTTCAAACTCAGCCTCCAGGTGCTGAGTCTCTGCGGTCCAGCCCTAAGTGAAGCTTTCACCCTTCCCTTCACAAATATTATGGCGCGTACAGCACGCGGCTATAAGCATAGGAATATTGTCTTCTGCCAGGTACAGCTTCCCATAGAGGCATCACCAGCGGGCTTTTAAATGGCCAAAAGCACACTCCACAGTCATTCTGCACTTGTTCAGCCTGTTGTTGAACCGCTCCCTGTTGCTGTCAAGTTGCCCCGTGTATGGCTTCATAAGCCACAGCATTAAGGTGCAGGCAGGGTCTCCCAGGATCACAATGGGCATTGCAACTTCCCCTACAGTGATCTTCTGGTCCGGGAAGAAAGTCCCTGCTTGTGGCTTCATGAACATGCCAGTATTCCAAAAGATGCGTGCGTCCTGCACCTTTCCAGACCAGCCTGCGTTAATGTCCGTGAAACACCCCCGGTGATCCACAAGTGCCTGGAGAACCATTGAGAAATACCCCTTGCGATTAATGTACTCGGTGGTTAGGTGGTCTGGTACCAGAATTGGAATATGCACGCCATCTATCGCCCCTCCGCAGTTAGGGAAATCCATTTGTTCAAAGCCATCAACAATGTCACCCAGGTTGCCCAGAATCATGGTCTTTTGGAGCAGGATGTGATTAATGGCCCTGCACACTTCCATCAACACAAGTCCAACGGTCGACTTTCCCACTCTGAACTGGTTAGCGACAGATCGGTAGCAGTCTGGAGTAGCCAGCTTCCACAGTGCAATGGCCGTGTGCTTCTCCAACGGCAGGGCAGCTCTCATTCTCCTGTCCTTGCACCGCAGGGCTGGGGCGAGCTCATCACACAGTCCCATGAATGTGGCTTTCCTCATCCGAAAGTTCTGCAGCCACTGCTCGTCATCCCAGACGTGCATCACGATGTGATCCCACCACTCAGAGCTTGTTTCCCGAGCCCAAAAGCGGCGTTTCACGGTGGTCAGCACCTCCGTGAATGCCACAAGTAATCTCGTGTTGTAGCTAGTATGCTTGATGAGATCAATGTCACACTCCTCTTGTCTTTAGACTTGTCTACACTGGCAAGCTTTGTCGATTAAATTAATGTCGACAGGGAAAAATCAACAAAAACAAAGTTGCCAAAGCGTGTCTACATTTGCTCCCTCTGTCAAAGGATCGTGTCCACGTTCAGGGCACCTTTGTCTACTGCAAGAGCAATAAACTGAGGGTATGTATTCCACAGTGCCTGGCGACACCATCCGTCGCTAGGTGTTGTGGGAATGCAGAAACGGAGAGCGGCACATCCTGGGATGTGCAAAATGTACCATCATGCACTGTTTTGTGTCCCACCCCTCCAAAGGTCTCTGGCTTCCTTTTGCGCCGTTTTTCCAACTGTCATTCTTTTGTAGTGCACGCCAGCATCTGCAGTGAGAGAGGCTGGATCCCGCACTTCTCTCCTATGCGCTGTTAGCTGTGGTGAGGACATCGCACCTGGCAGCACAGATACTCGCAGAGTTACTTGCAAAGTTAGCAGAAGGTGAATTATAGGCACCCGAGTGTGATATGGACAGCAGCAATTTATCAGTGCTTTGTGCATTCACAGAGCAGCTGCATACGGTAGCGCGTCACTTTTGGGCTAGGGAAACAAGCACTGGTTGGTGGGATCGCATTGTCATGCAGGTGTGGGATGACAACGAGTGGGTACAGAATTTTAGGATGGTTAAAGCAGCCTTCCTGGAGCTCTGTGCTGAGCTAGCCCCGACATGCGGTGCAAGGACATCAGATTGAGAGCTGCCCTTCCGGCAGAGAAGCGTGTTGCAATCGCTGTGTGAAAGCTGGCGAATCCAGACTGCTACCAGTCAGTCACAAATCAATTTAGAGTGGGGAAGTTCACTGTTGGGGCTGTATTACTCCAAGTGTGCAGGGCAATAAATCGCATCCTGCTGCATAGGACCGTGACTCTGGGAAATGTGCATGAAATAGTGGCTGGCTTTACAGAGATGGGTTTCCCTAACTGTGGCAGGGCAATTGATGGTGCACAAGTTCCAATTTTAGCGCTGGACCACCTTGCCTCTGAATACATCAACAGGAAGGGATACTTCTCCATGGTGTTGCAGGCACTTGTGGATCACCAGGGGCATTTCACAGACATCAGTGCAGGCTGGTCTGGAAAGGTGCATGACGCACACATCTTCAGGAACAGTGGCCTGTACAGAGAGCTGCAGGCGGGCACTTTCTTTCCAGACCACAAGATCACAGTGTGGGATGTGGAAATGCCCTGGGAGACCCAGCTTACCCCTTACAGCCCTGGCTCATGAAACCGTACACAGGGCACCTGGCCAGCAGCAAGGAGCTTTTTAACAACAGGCTGAGCAGGTGCCTCATGGTAGTCGACTGTGCCTTTGGCTGTTTGAAAGCTCGCTGGAGGTGTCTCAATGGCAGGCTAGACCTTACCGAGGATAATATTCCCGTGGTCATAGCCGCAGGCTGCACTTCGCATAATCTGTGTGAATCTAAGGGTGAAAGGTTTGCTCAGGTGTGGAGCACTGAGGCAGAGCGCTTGGCTGCACAGTTTGAACAGCCAGATGCTAGGGCTGTCAGAGGAGCCCAGGGGGCTGCTATTAACATCAGAGAGACTCTGAGGAACCACTTTGACAATGCGGGGCAGTAACACATGTCTGCTTTGGAGTTGCTTCCCTGTTGCATCTATGTACAATTTTGGGGCCCAAGATCCATGCAACACAATGCTTTCGGAGCCTGTAGCTGGGAGTGGATTCATTGCTATACGCTTTTGTAGAACACAGACTAAAAACGCTGTACCATTAAATACCTTAGCCGTTATTTATTGTGAAAAAGGGTAAAACCTCACAACTGGGTGTAGCTCCAGCCATCATTGTCCAAGCCGGGAGAGGGGGTGGAGCGATGGGGAAACCCAGGAGGGCTGTGGAGTGAAAAGGAATGTGTGGGCGTGGGGCGGGGGGGTTGGCAAAGACTTGTGCATCTGCACGTGCTGCAGTGGAGGTCGACCACGGATCTGCTCAGTCTGCAGCTGGATCAGGGACTTGAGCATCCCGGTCTGATCCTCCAGCACTTGTATCATCCACTTGCCTAGCGAAAGCCACACTCTCTTTTCTGTCCTGCCTTTCGGCTTTGCAGCACTTTCCATGCCCTGGTCTGTCTCTCATCGCGCTGCAGCACCTCACAGAACATCTCCTCTTTGCTGCACCTCCGGTTTCTTCTTATCTGTCGTAGCCAGTCCGCGGGGTCAGTGCTGACAGAAGAGGGATTGTTACATTCCAGCAAACAATTGAAACATTTTAGTAAAAAGAGCATTATGCTCGTAGAAATCACTGTCTCTCTGAGACTCTAGGCAGGCACACAGCTCCGTGAGCACCCCAATCATGGTGAGTTTCAGGAGTGGGGGAAGGCAGTTGTGCGTATGGACAAAAAGGTCTTGGGTTGCAGGGGAACTTTGCAGGGAACTCATAAAATTATCCCACAATTTTTCACAGGTGGCCAACATCTCGCTCATGAAGATGACTAGGGAAACCAGAGCTCAGTTTCTGAATGCTTCCGGCTTTCACCCCAGTCTATATGCAGCTCAGCTATGTGACACTTGGGTCCCAGCTCCAGTGATTGCTAAATGGCATGGTACAATTTCCAACAATGGGGGACCTAACAAGGCTGCAATCCCTTGGAATCTATGGCAGAGGATTAACCTCTTGGAAACTTTCCAGAGCCTCTGGAGGATTCCCTGCAGGTCTCGATGTCCATCGACACCCTGCTTGGCCATGCAGATTAGCTACACACTACCTGCCTCCCACTTTTCAAGTCCCTACACAAGCCTCAGCAACTTACCTGGAGTCTCTTCTGCTTCCTGCTCCCCATTAAGCACTTCTGGAGTTGAGAAAAGTTCCTGGCTCCATGCCCTATTGGACGACCCCGCTGGGAGGACCACAGCCTCTTCTAGCTCGACTTCTTCATCCACAATTTCAGCCTCCAGGTTCCCCCCTCTTTCAGCAGCCTGTGAAGTATCCATGGGGCTATTGGCGATGGAGGTGGGGTCACCACCGAGGATAGCTACCCCTTCCTGCTTCTCCACATGGGCACCAATGATACTGCCAAGAATGACCTTGAGCGGATCACTGCAGACTACATGGCTCTGGGAAGGAGGATAAAGGAGTTTGAGGCGCAAGTGGTCTTCTTGTCCACCCTCCCCGTGGAAGGAAAAGGCCTGGGTAGAGACCGTCGAATCATGGAAGTCAACAAATGGCTACGCAGGTGGTGTCGGAGAGAAGGCTTTGGATTCTTCGACCATAGGATGGTGTTCCAAGAAGGAGGAGTGCTCGGCAGAGACGGGCTCCACCTAACGAAGAGAGGGAAGAGCATCTTCGCAAGCAGGCTGGCTAACCTAGTGAGGAGGGCTTTAAACTAGGTTCACCGGGGGAAGGAGACCAAAGCCCTGAGGTAAGTGGGGAAGTGGGATACCGGGAGGAAGCATGAGCAGGAGAGTGCGAGAGGCAAGGGCTCCTGCCTCATACTGAGAAAGAGGGACAATCACCAAGTTATCTCAAGTGCCTATACACAAATGCAAGAAGCCTGGGAAACAAGCAGGGAGAACTGGAAGTCCTGGCACAGTCAAGGAATTATGATGTGATTGGAATAACAGAGACTTGGTGGGATAACTCACATGACTGGAGTACTGTCATGGATGGATATAAACTGTTCAGGAAGGACAGGCAGGGCAGAAAAGGTGGGGGAGTTGCACTGTATGTAAGGGAGCAGTATGACTGCTCAGAGCTCAAGTATGAAACTGCAGAAAAACCTGAGAGTCTCTGGATTAAGTTTAGAAGTGTGAGCAACAAGGGTGATGTCGTGGTGGGAGTCTGCTATAGACCATCGGACCAGGGGGATGAGGTGGATGAGGCTTTCTTCCGGCAACTCACGGAAGTTACTAGATCGCAGGCCCTGGTTCTCATGGGAGACTTCAATTACCCTGATATTTGCTGGGGGAGCAATACAGCAGTGCACAGACAATCCAGGAAGTTTTTGGAAAGGGTAGGGGACAATTTCCTGGTGCAAGTGCTGGAGGAACCAACTAGGGGCAGAGCTCTTCATGACCTGCTGCTCACAAACCGGGAAGAATTAGTAGGGGAAGCTAAAGTGGATGGGAACCTGGGAGGCAGTGACCATGAGATAGTCGAGTTCAGGATCCTGACACAGGGAAGAAAGGAGAGCAGCAGAATACGGACCCTGGACTTCAGGAAAGCAGACTTTGACTCCCTCAGGGAACTGATGGGCAGGATCCCCTGGGATAATAACATGAGGGGGAAAGGAGTCCAGGAGAGCTGGTTGTATTTTAAAGAATCCTTATTGAGGTTACAGGGACAAACCATCCTGATGTGTAGAAAGAATAGTAAATATGGCAGGCGACCAGCTTGGCTTAACAGTGAAATCCTTGCTGATTGTGAACACAAAAAAGAAGCTGACAAGAAGTGGAAGATTGGACAAATGACCAGGGAAGAGTATAAAAATATTGCTCGGGGATGCAGGAGTGAAATCAGGAAGGCCAAATCACACCTGGAGTTGCAGCTTGCAAGAGATGTTAAGAGTAACAAGAAGGGTTTCTTCAGGTATGTTAGCAACAAGAAGAAAGTCAAGGAAAGTGTGGGCCCCTTACTGAATGAGGGAGGCAACCTAGTGACAGAGGATGTGGAAAAAGCTAATGTACTCAATGCTTTTTTTGCCTCTGTCTTCATGAACAAGGTCAGCTACCAGACTGCTGCACTGGGCAGCACAGCATGGGGAGGAGGTGACCAGCCCTCTGTGGAGAAAGAAGTGGTTCGGGACTATTTAGAAAAGCTGGACGAGCACAAGTCGATGGGGCCGGATGCGCTGCATCCGACAGTGCTAAAGGAGTTGGCAGATGTGATTGCAGAACCATTGGCCATTATCTTTGAAAACTCATGGCGATCGGGGGAAGTCCCGGACGACTGGAAAAAGGCTACTGAGGTGCCCATCTTTAAAAAAGGGAAGAAGGAGGATCCTGGGAACTACAGGCCAGTCAGCCTCACCTCAGTCCCTGGAAAAATCATGGAGCAGGTCCTCAAGGAATCAATTCTGAAGCACTTAGAGGAGAGGAAAGTGATCAGGAAGAGTCAGCATGGATTCACCAAGGGCAAGTCATGCCTGACTAATCTAATTGCCTTCTATGATGAGATAACTGGCTCTGTGGATGAAGGGAAAGCAGTGGCCGTGTTGTTCCTTGACTTTAGCAAAGCTTTTGACATGGTCTCCCACAGTATTCTTGCCAGCAAGTTAAAGAAGTATGGGCTGGATGAATGGACTATAAGGTGGATAGAAAGCTGGCTAGATTGTCGGGCTCAACGGGTAGTGATCAATGGCTCCATTTCTAGTTGGCAGCCGGTATCAAGTGGAGTGCCACAAGGGTCGGTCCTCGGGCCGGTTTTGTTCAATATCTTCATAAATGATCTGGAGGATGGTGTGGATTGCACCCTCAGCAAGTTTGCAGATGATACTAAACTGGGAGGAGAGGTAGAAACGCTGGAGGGTAGGGATAGGATACAGAGGGCCCTAGACAAATTAGAGGATTGGGCCAAAAGAAATCTGATGAGGTTCAACAAGGACAAGTGCAGAGTCCTGCACTTAGGACAGAAGAACCCCATGCACCGCTACAGACTAGGGACCGAATGGCTCGGCAGCAGTTCTGTAGAAAAGGAATCATAGAATATCAGGGTTGGAAGGGACCTCAGGAGGTCATCTAGTCCAACCCCCTGCTCAAAGCAGGACCAATCCCCAATTTTTGCCCCAGATCCCTAAATGGCCCCCTCAAGGATTGAACTCACAACCCTGGGTTTAGCAGGCCAAAGCGCAAACCACTGAGCTATCCCTCCCCCCTATATGGGGAGAGGAGTCTGTTCAGTTGCAGCTGCGAGTGACCCGTAGGAATCAGGACACATATGGGCAAATTTCTCGAGGCTTGTGTGAAAAGGGCTGTGAGCAGGACACGCAGGACCTAGGGGTTACAGTGGACGAGAAGCTGGATATGAGTCAACAGTGTGCCGTTGTTGCCAAGAAGGCCAATGGCATTTTGGGATGTATATGTAGGGGCATTGCCAGCAGATCGAGGGACGTGATCGTTCCCCTCTATTCGACATTGGTGAGGCCTCATCTCGAGTACTGTGTTCAGTTTTGGGCCCCCACTACAAGAAGGATGTGGAAGAATTGGAAAGAGTCCAGCGGAGGGCAACAAAAATGATTAGGGGACTGGAACACATGACTTCTGAGGAGAGGCTGAGGGAACTGGGATTGTTTAGTCTGCGGAAGAGAAGAATGAGGGGGGATTTGATAGCTGCTTTCAACTACCTGAAAGGGGGTTCCAAAGAGGATGGATCTAGACTGTTCTCAGTGGTAGCAGATGACAGAACAAGGAGTAATGGTCTCAAGTTGCAGTGGGGGAGGTTTAGGTTGGATATTAGGAAAAACTTTTTCCCTAGGAGGGTGGTGAAACACTGGAATGCTTTACCTAGGGAGGTGGTGGAATCTCCTTCCTTACATATTTTTAAGGTCAGGCTTGACAAAGCCCTGGCTGGGATGATTTAGTTGGGGATTGGTCCTGCTTTGAGCAGGGGGTTGGACTAGATGACCTCCTGAGGTCCCTTCCAACCCTGATAGTCTATGATTCTGTGATTCTATGATAGCACGCAGCTCCTTACAGAAGCGGCAAGTCTTAGGTGCACCACTGGAGTGATGGTTCGCCTCCCTTGCCTTATGGTAGGCCTGCCTCAGCTCCTTTATCTTCGCTCTGCATTGCTGTGTGTCCTGATCACAGCCCTTTTCACACAAGCCTCGAGACATATGCCCATATGTGTCCTGATTCCTACGCGTCACTCGCAGCTGCAACTGAACAGACTCCTCTCCCCATACAGTGATCAGATCCAACAACTCAGCGGAGGTCCAAATGGGAGCGAGTTTGGGGTAATAGCCAGCCATGCTCACCTGGGAAGCTCCTCTGGGAAGCCAACAAACAGGAAATGAGATTTAAAAGTCCTAGGACTTGCAAGGGGAAGGGGCGGGTTGGCTGCAGGGCAGCAGAGTTCAAACTGCTGACCAGAGCGGCAGCAGGGGAATTGTGGGATACTTTCTGGAGGCCAATAAAATCGGGGGTCAAACTGTGGTGTTTACACTGGCTGTTTGTCGACAATAAAGGGAGGGGAAAAGACAAAAGTCTCTCACTGGGGTGGAAGTTTTTTGCTGCCAAAACTAGGGTTTTTTTCCCCAAAAAAGTGACCTTGCAGTGTGTACGCTATACGCTATCGCCAGCTTTTGATGACAAAACTTGGAAGTGTAGACAAGCCTTTTGTAGTTTAAGGAATAACTCCACAGCCACTCATGACGTGCTGGTCGGAGCGAGCAGCATCCTGGTCAGCAGCTCGGGATCCATTCCTGCATCCCGAGGAGGCAGGGCGCGCAGTGCACAAACCATTGAAAGATGGCGCCAAATGCGGATGGAAGCCCAGGGATTTCTGGGGTGCGAAGCAATGCATCATGGGGCATTGGGACAGGACCCAGGATGCCCCGTGACCCCCTCCGCCTTCCCACAAGTCTTAGCGGCAGAAGAGGAGGAGGTGCTCTGTGGGACAGCTGCCCAGAGTGCACCGCTCTGAATACCACTGCAAGTGCTGCAAGTGTGAACACGCTGTTGTGCAGGCAGCTGACAGGGTGAACACACCACAGCAGTTTCCCTTCAGCGCTCTCTGAGCGGCGCTGTAGCTGCCGGTGCTCTCACTCTGCCAGTGTAGACGTGCCCTATGTGCTTTCTTGCTTTTTTTCCTGTGCCAGAGAGGCACAACGGGGTTAGATTACAGATCAGGATCTATTTTACTTATCCATTTAAACAAAATGTAGGACAACGATTAGCAAAACTGTATGACTTCCATGTGTGAAAGTCTGAGAAATTTAAAGTGACAGTCTACTTTACAGAACACCAAACCCCAAAATAAAAGTAATGTAATTTAAATGAAAATCCAGGATTATAACTGAAATGCAGGGTCTTGGTTACAAAGTATTTGTAACTTAACTTTCATGTGTTTAGGAAATGCTGAATAGTTATTGTGATATTTTTTCTGTATGGTAGTTTAAATAAATCACCAAAATAAGTGAAACTGGTATGATTATTTTGACAAATAAAATATGCAGAAATTTGCAAAAGTTTGGATTTTTTGGTGCAGAATTCCCCCAGGAGTAAGAGCTATAAAAATCCTGGGGAGTGATGGAGTGGATCCAAAAAACCACATTTTAATTTTGCTTTCACCAAAAAAACCCCAAAAGAAACAAACAAAAAAAAGTGGAGGAGGGAGAAATTTTTTCTGAATTTATCACGGAAAATATTTATTTTCCAACCAGCCCTAGTCCTTCCTAACAGCCAGGATTTCATCCTGATAAGGCTCCAGCATGGAATGTGCTTTAGGCTCTGTCTACACTACAGCTTATGTCAGTACAATTTACGTCACTCAGAGGTGTGAATTAGGGTATGGCTACACTTGCAGGTGCAGAGCGCTTTGAGTTAAACCCGCCGTTGGAGAGCACAGCAGGGAAAGCGCTGCAGTCTGTCCACACTGACAGGAACTAGCGCACTGGCATGGCCACATTTGCAGTACTTGCAGCGGCATTGGGAGCAGTGCATTATGGGCAGCTATCCCACAGAGCACCTCTTCCCATTCTGGCGCTGTGGCTTGTGGGAAGGGGGCGGGGCATTCTGGGTCCTGTCCCAACGCCCTGTGATGCATCAGTTCACATCCCAGCAATCCCTGTGCTTCCGTCCACATTTGGCACCATCTTTCAACGTTTTTTGTGCTGCGCGCTCTGTCTTCCCTTTCAGTCTGCGGAATGGAGCCCGAACTGCTGAGGAGTATGCTGATGAGTCTCGCCAGTATGTCACGTTTGGCAGTCGAGTTACTCCTTATGATCCAAAGTGACAGTGAGGGCTCCGATGATGATATTGACTCGAGTAATGCATATGACACAAGTTTGCTTGTGGCATTCATGGACATGCTCACCACCGTGGAAAGCTGCTTTTGCTTGGTAAACAAGCCCTGAGTGGTGGGATCACATCGTCATGCAAGTCTGGGATGACGAGCAGTGGCTACAGAACTTTCTGATGAGAGAAGCCACTTTCATGGGACTGTGTGAGGAGCTCGACCCCACTCTGTGGCACAAGGACACAAGATTGAGAGCTGCCCTAATGGTGGAGAAGCGGGTGGCTATTGCAATCTGGAAGCTGGCAACTCCAGACAGCTACCAATCAGTCGCTAACCAGTTTGGAGTGGGACAGTCGACTGTTGTAATCGTGTTGATGCACGTCTGCAGGGCCATTAATTGCATCCTGCTCAGAAGAACCATGACTCTGGGTAATGTGCATGACATTGTGGATGGCTTTGCAAAAATGGGGTTCCGTAACTGCGGAGGGGCGATAGATGGCACACTTATTCCAATTCTGGCACCAGCCCATCTAGCCTCTGAGTACGTTAATCAGAAGGGGTATTTCTCTATGGTTTTCCAGGCACTTGTGGATGACAGTGGGTGTTTCATTGACATTAACACAGGCTGGCTGGGAAAGATGCATGACACACACATCTTTCGGAACACTGGCCTGTTCAGGAAGCTGCAAGCCGGGACTTTTTTTCCCAGATCAGAAGATCACCATAGGGGAAGTCAAAATGCCCATTGTGATCCTTGGAGACCCCGCTTACCCTTTAATGCCATGGCTCATGAAACCCTACACAGGGAGCCTTGACAGCAGCAAGAAGCGGTTCAACAACAGGCTTAGCCGGTGCAGAATGACTGTGGAGTATGCTTTTGGCAGTTTAAAGGGCCGCTGGCGCTCTCTGTATGGGAAGCTGGATATGGCCGATGACAGCATCCCCGTGCTTATATCCACGTGCTGTACCCTCCATAACATTTGTGAAGCGAAGGGTGAACAATTCACTCAGGCATGGAACTCGGAGGTTCAACACCTGGAGGCTGAATTTGCACAGCCAGAGAGCAGGGCTGTTAGAGGGGCCCAGCGCGGGGCTGCAAGGATTAGGGATGCCTGGAGGGAGCAATTTGAGGCTGAAGGCCACCAGTAATGTCTGGTGCCCTGCACGGGAGTGAAGTGCAGTGGTTCCAATGTTAGTAGGAATCTGTGTTTGCTTCGCTGACTTGCAGTGCCTGTTTCTTTCCTGGGCTAAGGTATCTTTTACTTTATGCAGTAATAAAGAATGTTTTCAAAGCCAAAAAATCCATTTATTGAAAAGAAAATTCATTTATTGAAAAGAAACACAACTGCTTGGGAAACAGAAAGGGCAAGGGGATGGGGTGGGGAACAGTACAATAATAGATTTGCATATGTGCTGTTATCATACTCAGCCTTCCTGTCTGGAGTGCTGTGCAATGAGTGCTGCACTGCAGGGTGGCTGTACTGCATGGTGACGGGGGCTGAGTGCAGCGGGTCAGGGTCGTAGTTTTCAGGGCTCGGTGGTAAAGCTACAGGTGTTGGAGGCAGCTGGTAGCAGTAAGAACCCGGATGCTGGGGAAAGTGGGTTGGAGGTGACAAGGGGGCACAAGGGAAAGAGTTTTGGGACAAGAGCTTCTTGGGGTGCAGGAAGGGTAGTGCTCCGCCTGCATGGCTACGAGCACATGGATAGAGTCCACTTGGCGCTCCATTATGCTTATCAGCCGATCCAGGCTTTGCTGCCGGAGCACCGCACTTCTGTGCCGGCGTGCCTCATTCTGCTGGCGGATCCTCCTTTCACTGTCCCGCCACTCCTGCGCTTTTTGATTTTCATTACTTGAATGCTGCATTACTTCATGCAACATCTTCCTTGCTTCTATGTGGCCTCTTTCTGATTCTTTGGAGTCTTTCGGCCGGTGATAACATGGACGGCTGAGATCTCGAGGTTGCATCTGTAAAGGAAAAATGCAACACTTAACAGAGGCAGCATTGTTCACACCAGACAGAGCAATGATTCCCCTGTACATAAGGGCAAGCACAGTCTACACAATAGCATAATTTGCCCATCCCAAAGTGAGTGCACATAACCCACGGGAGCCCCAAAATGGTGAGTAAGCACAGGTCAAGCGTGACTGATTGTTTCACGGCTGTACTGTCCTCTGGGTTTCTGTGCCTTGGGGAGAGCCAACAGCGGCAGGGGGCCCCTATACTGAACACTGTCCCCACATTTTCCACAGGAGTTCGTCCTGCAAGATATCTCACTGCTGAGGGTGACCTGGGAAGCAAGGGAGGGTCTTCTACTGCAATGCGGCTTCCGCCCTGGCCCATATGCAGCTTGCCTGTGTGCAGCAATGGTTCCCGTGCCCCTCACAGCACAGTGGCACGGCCAAGTTAGCCTTACTGGGCCAAGGACCACAGTGACTCTCTCAAGAAACCTGCGCAAGCACATTGCCCAAGTTCTGGATGAGACCTTTGAAGAGATCACTGAGGCCGATTACCGCGATGTGAGAGAGCACATCAGTGCCCTATTCCGCATCTAGGCATGCATGCAGCCCTAACCCTCCTTGCCCCAAGAGCCCGCACCAAATAACTTCCTTACCAAAATAAAAGCCGCTTACCGGGAAACTCCTCTGATGTTTGTCCTTCCCCAAGCACTGGCCGCTGCAACTGGTTACCTTCCTCCTGGCTTGAGAACAGCTCCTGGCTGCATGCATCTAGGGACTCGGGGTGTCTTCCTCCACCTCCACACCCTCGCTCCCACTTTGCTGCTCCTCCTCCTCCTGCCTTGTTGCACTGGGCTCTGAAGTGTTCGTGGTGGTCCCCGGATTGGAGATGGGGTCGCCCCCAAGTAACGCACCCAGCTCTTTGTAGAAACGGCAGGTTGCAGGGGCAGCACCGGAGCGGCTGTTTGCCTCACAGACTTTGCAGTAGGCGTTCTGTAACTCCTTCACTTTAATCCTGCACTGCAGTGCCTCCCGGTCATGGCCCCTTTCTACCATGTCCCTTGATATCTGCCCGAAGGTATCGTAATTCCTACAGCTGGAGCACAGCTGGGACTGGACAGCTTCCTCCCCCCAAACACTGATGAGGGCCAGCACCTCGCCATTGCTCCACACTGGGGCTTGCCTGGCATGTGGAGGCATGGTCACCTGGAAAGATTTGCTGAGTGCACTCCACGCCTGGCTGAGCAAACAGGAAGGGGATTTTCAAAATTCCCAGAGAATTTAAAGGGCGGGTCTGACAGTTGGTCACCTGAGGGCAGGGCAGTAGAGTTCAAAGTGATGACCAGAGTGGCTAGAACAGGCATTGTGGGACACTTCTGGAGGCTGATCAGAGCTCACTAACAGACCAGGGTGTCCACACTGGCACCGCGGCGCTCCAGCAGGGGCGCATCAAATGTTATTCCACTCACCGAGGTGGAGTACCAGAAGCAGACCAGCCGTGGAGTCAAAGCGCTCCACGTGCCTTGCCAGTGTGGACGGGTAGTGAGCTAGTGCTCCCGGGGCTCCTTTAATGTGCTGTAACTTGCAAGTGTAGCCAAGCCCTAAGCCTCCCCCACCGCCCTCCCTGAATGACATAAGTTACACCAACCTAAGCTCCAATGTGGACAGGGCTGTCAGTGTGAGAGCTTCTCCCACTGACAAAACTACAGCTGCTCACGGGGGCTGGGGTAATGAAGCGGATGGGACAGCATCTCTCCCGTCAGCTTAGAGCAGCTACACAGACACAGCGGCACAGCCTCATCAGTGCAACTGCTCCTTTGTGAGCTTTCTAGTCTAGCCATTGCCTTAGTAGCATAGGACTGGCTATGCTGCTGGCTGCATCTCTCCTGGTTGGTGCCTGGTAACTTCAGTGGCTCCTAGTCCTGGACTGGATGGTGGCCATGGTTGTGTGTTTCTGGCCCCTGGTGCTGGATTTGGTGCGCTGGGCAGCTTGGTGGCATGGTCCAAGCACCGGGCAGGCAGCACAGCCCCAGCGCCAGCTGCCCTGAGATCCTGCAGGAAGCAGGCTGGCCAGCCCCAGCCAGCCTGGGCTAGGGCAGAGTGCAGGGAACTTCAGGAGAGGGTCTTGGGGGCGGAGCATGGGTGGGGCCACAGTAGGCTGTTTGGGGAGGCACAGCCTTCCCCAGCCTATGATATGAGTCAACAGTGAGCCCTTGTTGCCAAGAAGGCTAACTGTATTTTAGGCTGTATAAGTAGGGATCGAGGGATGTGATCGTTCCCCTCTATTCGACATTGGTGAGACCTCATTTGGAGTACTGTGTCCAGTTTTGGGCCCACAGGACAAGAAGGATGTGGAAAAATTGGAAAGAGTCCAGCGGAGGGCAACAAAAAAGATTAGGGGACTGGAGCACATGACTTCTGAGGAGAGCCTGAAGGAACTGGGATTGTTTAGTCTGCAGAAGAGAAGAATGAGGGGGGATTTGATAGCTGCTTTCAACTACCTGAAAGGGGGTTCCAAAGAGGATGGATCTAGATTGTTCTCCGTGGTGGCAGATGACAGAACAAGGAGTAATGGTCTCAAGTTGCAGTGGGGGAGGTTTAGGTTGGATATTAGGAAAAACTTTTTCACTAGGAGGGTGGTGAAGCACTGGAATGGGTTACCTAGGGAGGTGGAATCTCCTTCCTTAGAAGTTTTTAAGGTCAGGCTTGACAAAGCCCTGGCTGGGATGATTTAGTCGGGGATTGGTCCTGCTTTGAGCAGGGGGTTGGACTAGATGACCACCTGAGGTCCCTTCCAACCCTGATATTCTATGTTTCTATTATTCTAACAATCTGAATGTAACAGTGTCACGGAGCGTGGGGGAGTCTGGGCCCTGCACCCCTCTTCCTGGGATTCACTGTGACTCTCAGCCAACCAGTAAAATGGAAGGTTTATTGGACAATAGGAACAGTCTAAAACAGAGCTTGTGGGTACAACCAGGACCCCTCAGTCAAGTCCTTCTGGGGGGCAGGGAGCTCAGACCCCAGCCCTGGGGTTCCCTGCGTTCCACCACCCAGCACCAAACTGAAACCAACCCCCCCCCCCCCCAGCAGGCTCTCTCCTGCAGTCTTTGTTCAGTTCCCCGGGGCAGAGGTGTTACCTCCCCCTCCTGGCTCAGGTTACAGGCTCTCAGGTTTCCCATCCCCAGTGAAACTTCCCTGCCACATTCCCAGGTCAACACTCCTCCCTCCCTGCTGCGTCACAAACAGGGCCCTGAGAAAGGGCAGCCCATGGGGGGTGGGGGGGGGGTCACATTACAGCTCATTACACCTGTGGGTGAGCAGCGACAGCACTGAATACATCTCAGGCTGAGTGTCTTATGGTGAGTGGGGGAACTACTCCACCCTGCCAGGAGACAGGAGGGCAACAGCTGAGCGGCAAGAGAATGGCAGGAGGTGCCAGTTCCACCTCTTGCCCAGCCCTGAAGTTTGAAGAAGAGTCCCATGGCAGTAACCGGATCTTCGCTGCACCATGGTCATCCTCACAGCCCCCAAACGTGCTGGGTTCATGTGACAGAACGTCCCTACAAACGCACCAGCGTGGCCCCTTGCAGGCAATGGGGCATGAAGGAGAATCCAGCAGTGGAGGGGTTATATTGGCTGATTTTTGGCAAGGTGTTGCTTGGCTATAGTGTGCATGTGTGCACGCATGCGCAAACACACATACACACACACACACACACTCTCAGAAGCATGTGCTGCTTGAATGAAGCTGCCTCCTCAATGGCTAGCAGCCAACCTTGGGCTTAGTGCCCTGGTGGAGGGGAAATGACTCTGTAGGCTCATGAGCACTTGGGGATTAGAAGTAATAATGACAGGGGCCCCAAGAGGCCCCAAGGAAGATGATGGCCCCATTGTGCAGGCTCTGCATGGACACAGACAGTCCCTGTCCCGAAGAACTTGGTGTCAATAGGCAGGAGGTGAGAGGGAAGACAGAGAAAACGTGGTCACAGCATGTCCATACAGTGAAGTCAGGTCTCCTGAGTCTCAGTCAAATGCTCTGCCCCCTGGGCCGCGCTGCCTCAATCCTCTAGCAAAGCCCTGGTGGAGGTCTGTGCAGGGTATGCGCAGAGAGCGACCCTGAACACAGATGGTCAAAAGGCATAGCAGTGGACTAGCAGGGGGCTGCAGGCTGGGGTTGAAGGGCACTGGCAGGGTGGGGCGGGGGGGAGTATAGCAACAGTAGGAGGGCTGCAGGTCAGGACAGAGAGACACTGGCAGAGGTTGGGGGAGACAGGACTGGAATAGCTCCTTGGGACTCAGGTCTCCCACTCTTTGTCTCGATATTTGCACTGTCCAGCAACAGCAGATCGGCTGGAGGGTGGAGCTGACGTGCCCCACAGATTGAGGGCCTGAGGCAGGAGGTCTCTTTTAAAGCACTGGGCCTGCAACTTAATTTGGACTGAAGACGCCCTGGAGTCCTGAGCGAACATTTTTTCCACAGGGGCTCCCTGCCTCCCAGGCCTTGGGATTCCTCTCAGTGGGTTCAGGGTAACCTCCTGCTCTGGCTAGCACATTTACAATTGATTCAGGGAATAGCCACGTTAACCCCTTCACTGCTGTCAGAAAGCACGGGGACCAGAGAGCGGTTTCTGCAAGAACGTCCCCACCTGCTGCAGGTGAGGCTCCGGGTTGTATCAGGCATGGCAGCATCCAAAGGACAAAGCGAGATTCCCCTAGCCATGCTGCCTGGCCCCTCCTCCAGCAGTGAAACAGTTAAAACCAAAGCCCTGTTTCTGTGGGTAAATAGTCCAGCCATACCCGCACCTGCTGCGTCACCTTGGCCTGACAGGGAGAGGCTGCCAGGGGGCAGGTGATTGGTTGTGGGCCATAGGGAGGGGACTTTCCCTCAGGCTGTGCTAGGTGCTGGCAGCCTCTGTCCAGGCACACGGCACTGCGCTGCCCCACGAGTGTGGACTAATGCAAGCTCAGGAGAGAAGCACCACAGTGTGACCCCAAAGGTCTCCTTGTCGGCAGCACAGGTGAGGTGCGAGGGCTGCAGGAGGGCGTTTCCTTACAGAGTCTGGCAGCTTGGGAAGTTCCTGTAAAGTGCAGTTCTGGGCTGAACAATGACTCTGTACAACCCTCCCCTTCTCACCCAGCCAACCTGCTTCCTGTACATATCAGAGTCTGAGCTTGGGGACTTTGCTCTCCAGTTAGCACCACAGCTCCAGCCCGGCTAAGGGAGAGTGCGTGTTCTGTTCCCTGTTGTGCATCGTCGGTGGGCTAGCAATGTTAAGTGTGGTCAGCCATCCCTGTGCAAACCAGTGCAGCCCTAGGCCCTTCACTGGTTGTGGCGGAGAGCAGAGTGTGGCCTTTGGCTACAGGGAGGCTGCGAGAGATGGAAAGAGTCTAGGAAAGAGCTTGGCTGACAAGTCAGCTGAGTAAAAGACCCCAGTAGAAATCACAGAATCATAGACTTGTAGGACTGGAGAGGACCTCGAGAGGTCATATAGTCCCATCCCCTGCACTCATAGCAGGACTAAGTATTACCTAGACCATCCCTGACAGGTGTTTGTTTAATCTGCTCTTAAAAATCTCCAAGGGTGGAGATTCCACAACCTCCGTAGGCAATTTATTCCAGTGCTTCACCACCCTGACAGGTAGGAAGTTTTTCCCAGTGTCCAACCTACACCTCCCTTTTTTGCAGTTTAAGCCAATTGCTTCTTGTCCTAGCCTCAGAGGTTAACGAGAACAATTTTTCTCCTTCCTCCTTGTAACAACCTTTTAAGTACTTGAAAAAGGTTATCATGTCCCTTCTCAGTCTTCTCTTCTCCAGACTAAACAAACCCAATTTTTTCAAACTCCCCTCATAGGTCGTGTTTTCTAGACCTTTAATCATTTTTGTTCCTCTTCTCCGGACTTTCTCCAATTTGTCCACATCTTTCCTGAATTGTGGCATCCAGAACTGGACAAAATATTCCAGCTGAGGCCTACTCAGCGTGGAGTAGAGCAGAAGAATTACTTCTTGTTGATGGCACTCCTGCTAATACATCTGTCACGGAGTGTGGGGGAGTCCAGGCCCTGCACCCCTCTTCCTGGGATTCACTGAGACTCTCAGCCAGCCAGTAAAACAGAAGGTTTATTGAACAACAGGAACACAGTCCAAAACAGAGGTTGTGGGTACAACCAGGACTCCTCAGTCAAGTCCTTCTGGGGGAGCAGGGAGCTTAGACCCCAGCCCTGGGGTTCCCTGCGTTCCTCCACCCAGCACCAAACTGAAACTAACCCCCCCCAGCAGGCTCCCTTCTACAGCCTCTGTTCACATTCCTGGGCAGAGGTGTTACCCCCCCTTCCCCCTCCTGGCTCAGGTTACAGGCTCTCAGGTCTCCCACCCCCAGGGCACATTCCCAGGTCAACTTTCCCCTCTCCCTGCTGTGTCACATCCTCACTTCTCTCCCCCCTTCGAGACTGAACTGAGCGGGGTCACTGTGACCAGTGACCTGGGGAAGTTCGGGGCCCCCTCTCCGGGACAGCGCATCCGCTATCAGGTTGGCACTTCCCTTCACGTGGACCACGTCCATGTTGTAATCCTGCAGGAGCCAGCTCCATCTCAGGAGCTTGGCGTTGGCTCCTTTCATCTGGTGCAGCCAGGTCAGGGGAGCGTGGTTGGTGTACATGGTGAAGTGTCGCCGGAAGAGATAGGGCTCTAGTTTCTTGAGGGCCCACACCATGGCCAGGCACTCCTTCTCGATGGCCGCGTAGTGTTGCTCTCGGGGTAGCAACTTCTTGCTCAGGTACACGATGGGGTGTCTCTCTCCCTTTTCATCCTCCTGCATTAACACCGCCCCCAGTCCCGTGTCGGAGGCGTCGGTGAACCCCACAAAGGGCTTGTCAAAGTCTGGGTTTGCCAGAACTGGGCCACTGACCAGAGCCTCCTTCAGCGCCCGGAAAGCCTCCTGGCACTGCTCGGTCCAGACCACCTTGTCTGGCTTCCCCTTCTTGCATAGCTCAGTGATGGGGGTGGCTATGGCTCTAAACTGGGGCACAAATCTTCGGTAGTATCCTGCCATCCCAGTAAAGGCTTGGACCTGCTTTTTGGTGTGGGGAGCGGGCCAGTCTCTGATCACCTCCACCTTGGCTGGTTCTGGCTTTAGGCGGCCGCTCCCCACCCGATAGCCCAGGTAAGATACTTCAGCCATCCCCACCTTGCACTTCTCCACTTTTACAGTCAGCCCAGCCCCCTGGAGTCAGTCCAGCACTTGTCTAACCTGGGACACATGGTCCTCCCAGGTCTGGCTAAAGATGCAGATGTCATCAATATAAGCCACGGCAAAACTCTCCATCCCCCTCAGTAACTGGTCCACTAGGTGCTGGAAGGTGGCCGGCGCTCCCTTGAGGCCGAAAGGCAGGGTCAGGAACTCATAGAGCCCCAGAGGGGTGATAAAGGCCGATTTCAGCCGGTCATCTGCATCCAGCGGCACTTGCCAGTAGCCCTTTGTAAGGTCCATGGTGGTAAGGTACCGAGCTCCTCCCAGCTTGTCTAGGAGCTCGTCCGGCCTGGGCATGGGGTAGGCATGAGATACAGTGATGGCACTGAGCTTCCGATAGTCCACACAGAACTGGACCGACCCATCCTTTTTGGGGACCAGCACCACCGGCGAGGCCCAAGGGCTGGCCGATGGCTGGATCACCCCCAAAGCCAGCATGCCCCGGACCTCTCTTTCCAGGTCCTGAGCAGTTTTCCCTGTGACTTGGAACGGGGAGCATCTTATCGGCGGGTGCGACCCCGTCTGCACCCGGTGGACAGTCAGATTAGTGCGTCCAGGCTGGTTGGAAAATAGCTGTCGGTACGGATGCAGCACCCCCCTCACCTCAGCTTGCTGGGAAGGGGTTAGTTGATCCGAGAGGGGAATTGTTTCCAGGGGGGAACCAGCTCTGGTCCCAGGGAATAGATCTACTAAAGGGTCATCTCCCTGCTCCTCCCAATATCCACACATGGCCAACATCACATTCCCCCTAGCATAATATGGCTTCATCATATTCACATGGTACACCCAGCGGTGGTGCGCCCGGTTAGATAGCTCCACCACATAGTTTACCTCATTGAGCTGCTTGACAACCTTGAAAGGGACCTCCCAGGCGGCCTGTAGTTTGTTCTTTCTCATGGGGATGAGAACCATCACCTGATCCCCGGTGGCGTAGGCCCGGGCCCGCGCCGTGCGGTCATACCAGACCTTCTGCTTCTCCTGGGCTCTGGCCAGATTCTCCCTGGCCAGGCCCATGAGTTCAGCAAGTCTCTCTCGGAAGATCAGGACATACTCCACCACTGACTCTCCATTGGGAGTGGCCTTCCCCTCCCACTTGTCTCTCATCAGGTCCAGGGGGCTCCTTACCCTCCTTCCATATAACAGTTCGAAAGGCGAAAATCCGGTAGACTCCTGGGGCACCTCCCTGTACGCGAACAGCAGGAGAGGTAAGTACTTGTCCCAATCCTGCGGATGCTGGTGTATAAAGGTTTTCAGCATCATCTTTAGCGTCCCATTGAATCTCTCCACCAGCCCATTGGACTGGGGGTGATAAGCTGAGGCCCAATTGTGCCGGACCCCACATTTCTCCCACAAGCACCAGAGCAGGACCGACATGAAGTTGGACCCTTGGTCTGTCAAGACTTCCTTGGGGAACTCCACTCGGCTGAAAATGGTCAAGAGTGCATCTGCCACGGTGTCTGCTTCAATGGAAGCTAAGGGCACTGCCTCGGGGTAGCGGGTGGCGAAATCTACCACCACCAGAATGTATTTCTTCCCCGACCGGGTCGTCTTGCTGAGAGGTCCCACTATGTCCATGGCCACCTTCTGGAAAGGCTCCTCTATGATGGGCAAAGGTCTCAAAGCCGCTTTCCCCTTGTCCCGGGCCTTCCCCACCCTCTGACAGGGGTCACAGGATCGGCAGTACTGCCGGACCGTGGTAAAGACCCCGGGCCAGTAAAAGTTCTGTAGCAACCTCTGCCGGGTGCGCCGGATTCCCTGGTGCCCTGCGAGGGGGATGTCATGGGCCAGGTACAGGAGCTTGCGGCGATACTTCTGGGGGACCACCAGCTGCCTCCTGATCCCACAGGACTCCACTTCCCCTGGGGGAGCCCATTCTCGGTACAGGAACCCCTTCTCCCTCAGGAACTTCTCCTGGCAGCCTCTCCTCATGGTCCGTCCCACACTGAGGTCAGCCAGGTCCCTGAGCTTCCGCAAGGAGGGATCTTTCCTCAACTCGGCCTGGAACTCAGCGGCTGGGGAAGGGATGGGGCCCGGTTCCCCCTCAGTGGCCAGGTCTGAGGCCGCAGCCTCTCTGAGCCGTGCCCCTCGGCGCTCCCTCCCCACCAGGGTAGGGTCCAGCACCTCCGGTGTGGTACCCTCCCCAAGGTCAGGGCGCAGTGCCCCTCGCCGGCTCTGGCTACGGGTCACAACCAGGGCGGTCTGGGGCTTGCTTGGCCAGTCCTCTAGGTCTCCCCCCATCAAAACCTCAGTGGGCAAATGGTGGTGTACCCCCACATCCTTGGGGCCCTCCTTGGCCCCCCATTTCAGGTGCACCCTTGCCACGGGCACCTTAAATGGGGTCCCGCCCACCCCCGTCAGGGTCAGGTAGGTGTTGGGCACCACCCGATCTGGGGCCACCACCTCAGGCCGGGCCAGCGTCACCTCTGCGCCCGTATCCCAGTATCCATTGACCTTCCTCCATCCACCTCCAGGGGAATAAGGCACTCTCTCCGGCAGGACAGCCCCGCGCCCACCCTGTAAACCGAGCACCCTGAGTCCCGAGCATCCAGCCTTCTGGCGGAGCTGGTACTCTTCCCTCCTGAGCAGGTGATAAACTGGCAGCCCCCCCTGCCTGGGTCGTCTGCCCCTCGTCCAGCTGGGTCTCTACCCAGTTAACCCTGGGTAGGTTGGGTCTGCTCAGTCTGTCCCTGAGTCTGGGGCACTGGGTCCGTACGTGGCCTCTCTGGCCACAGTGATAGCAGCTCAGGTCACGTTGGTCCCCTCAAGCGGGTCGGAGGGGCCCGACGCCAGGCGTTCCCCTTTGGAGGGGGTTCTCCCTATTTCCCCGCTGGGAGGTCCCCTGGTGAGTCTCTCTCTCTGCATCGGGGGGGGCCTGTTCTTTTGGGACTCCTCCCGGCTACCCCCTGACCGACTGTTCACAAACTCGTCAGCCAGCTGCCCTGCGTGCTGGGGGTTCTCTAGCTTTTTGTCCACCAGCCACAGCCTCAGGTCGGAAGGGCACTGTTCATACAGTTGCTCCAGTACGATTAGGTCAAGCAGGTCCTCTTTAGCTTGGGCCCCAGCTGTCCACTTCTGGGCATATCCCTGCATCCGGTTGACCAGTTGTAGGTAGGTGACCTCAGGTGTTTTACGCTGACTCCGGAACCTTCTCCAATACATCTCGGGGGCCAGCCCAAACTCATGGAGCAGGGCCTATTTGAACAGTTCGTAGTCCCCTGCCTCCGGCCCTGTCATTCGGCTGTACACCTCCATGGCTTTGGGGTCCAGTAAGGGGGTGAGAAACTGGAGCCTGTCTGCAGGGTCAACCCTGTGCAGAGCGCAGGCATTCTCAAAGGCTGTCAGGAAGCTATCTATGTCCTCCCCCTCCTTCCGCTGGGCCAGGAAGCACTTATCAAAGCTCCTTGCAGTCTTGGGTCCCCCGGCACTCACCGCAGCCGGGGCCCCACTGCTCCTCAGCCTGGCCAGCTCCAGTTCATGCTGTCTTTGTTTCTCCTTCTCCTCCTGCTCATGCCTACGTTGCCTCTCCTTCTCCTGACGTTCCCTCTCCTTCTCCTCCTGCTCATGTTGACGTTGTTTCTCCTTCTCCTCCTGCTCATGTTACGTTGTTTTTCATGATCCTCCAGCTCCCTCATTTTCATCTCCCTCTCCCATTCCAGCCGCATCCGCTCCAGGGATGGGGAGCTCCGCCGGGAGGATCCCCTGCTGGCTGCTGGGGTCAGGGTGCCCTCGGTATTCGCTGGGCTTCCCCCAACCCCTCCCCCAGGCCTAGGTAGGAAGGGTCTCGGGATGTCCTCGGCAGCAGTCTGACCCCTCCCAGCCCGCTCAGGCCCCAGGGCCCACACTGTGTCCACCGGGCGGCTTCCCTCAGGGATAGGGATCGGGTCATCCAAGCGATCCCTCTCCTCCAACTGGGCAATCAGCTGTTCCTTGGTGGACCTCCCAATGCGCAGCCCCCTCTGCCTGCACAGCTCCACCAGGTCACTCTTAAGGCGTTTAGTGTACATCTCCCTGCTGGCCACTCGCAGGCCGGGCAGCTGTCCACGGTTTCCAGGAAAAACCCCTAGTGTGCCAGTCCTTCTTGAGGACACCACCTCTTTGCTAGGGTCGAGCTGCAGACTCCTCCGCCCCTGGGACCACTCGCTGCAATCCCCAGGGGGACCCTGTTACTGCAACAGTCCTTCTCTCTGGTCACACACTCCCAGGGGTTAACCGCCCCCTGAAACCGTCTCTCTCTGAATCTTCAGCACGCCTGGTCCCCGTCAATCCCCCTTCGTTTTACTGCTCCCCAGTCACTTACTGCAGGAAGCGCCGTTCACGGGATGCAGTACATCCCACCGCTACCGCCAGTTGTCACGGAGTGTGGGGCAGTCTGGGCCCTGCACCCCTCTTCCTGGGATTCACTGAGACTCTCAGCCAGCCAGTAAAACAGAAGATTTATTGGACAACAGGAACACAGTCCAAAACAGAGGTTGTGGGTACAACCAGGACTCCTCAGTCAAGTCCTTCCGGGGGAGCAGGGAGCTTAGACCCCAGCCCTGGGGTTCCCTGCGTTCCTCCACCCAGCACCAAACTGAAACTAAACCCCCCCAGCAGGCTCCCTTCTACAGCCTCTGTTCACATTCCTGGGCAGAGGTGTTACCTCCTCCTCCCCCTCCTGGCTCAGGTTACAGGCTCTCAGGTCTCCCACCCCCAGGGCACATTCCCAGGTCAACACTCCCCCCTCCCTGCTGTGTCACATCCTCACAACATCCCCGAATGATGTTTGGTTTTTTTGCAACAGTGTTACACTGTTGACTCATATTTAGCTTGTGGTCCACTATGACCCCAAGATCCCTTTCTGCAGTACTCCTTCCTAGGTAGGTTTCAGAGTGGCAGCCGTGTTAGTCTGTATTCGCAAAAAGAAAAGGAGTACATGTGGCACCTTAGAGACTAACCAATTTATTTCAGCATAAGCTTTCGTGAGCTACAGCTCACTTCATTGGATGCATTCAGTGGAAAGACTGTACTTTATGCATCCGATGAAGTGAGCTGTAGCTCACGAAAGCTTATGCTCAAATAAATTGGTTAGTCTCTAAGGTGCCACAAGTCCTCCTTTTCTTTCTTCCCAGGTAGTCATTTCCTATTTTGTGTGTGCGACTGATTGTTCCTTCCTAAGTGGAGTACTTTGCATTTGTCCTTATTGAATTTCATCCTATTTACTTCAGACCATTTCTCCAGTTTGTCCAGATCATTTTGAATTTTAACCCTATCCTCCAAGGCACTTTCAACCCCTCTCATCTTGGTATCATTGCAAACTTTCTAAGTGTACTCTCTATGCCATTATCTAAATCATTGATGAAGATATTGGATAGAACTGGACCCAGAACTGATCCCTGTAGTGCCCCACTCGTTATGCCCTTCCAGCATGACTGTGAATGTGAACCACTGATAACTACTCTCTGGGAACGATTTTCCAACCAGTTTTGCACCCACCTTACAGTAGCTCCATCTTGATTGTATTTCCCTAGTTTGTTTATCAGAATGTCATGTGAGACAATAACAAAAGGTTTACTAAAGTCAAGATACACCACATCTACCACTTCCCCCCATCCACAAGGCTTGTTACACTGTCAAATTGTTCTTGACAAATCCATGCTCACTGTTACTTTTCACTTTATTATCCTCTAGATGTTTGCAAATTGATTGCTTGATTATTTGCTCCATGTGTGCCAGATCACTCCCTCTGCTATGCAGGAGCTCAGGCTCTGAACACAATGGTCCTTTCTGGCCTTAGCGTCCGAACTCTATAGCTCTATGCAATGGGAAAGGTTTGGCCAATGACATCCTCTCTTCCAAGAAGTACACAGTAAAACCTGACTGTAGAATGCTTGTACTGACTGTATTTCGCATATTCTAAGGCCATCTGCCCCCAACAAAACAATACAGCAAAATGCGCTGTGCTTCACGCCCTGTTGTGCAGTGAAATGCTGTGTATGTTCAGTAAACAGCAAGTGCAGAAACCACAAAACAAGGGGGAACAACTGTGAACTCCTACTAATGGAACCTATTTCCAATGGTTGTGTCTGGTGCTGGGCAGTATTAGATTTAAAAGGCTGACCTCCGATCACCATAGTATCAGAGCACCTTGCCATCATCAATCGGGAGCATTAACCCCATTGTACAGATGGGGAAACAGAGGCACAGAGTAGATTAAGCAGCTTGGCCAAGGTTATGTAGGGAATCAGTGGTTCAGCTGGGAACTGAACACAGGGGTTCTGTGGCCTTAGACAACATGCCTTAGAACCACGGATCCTGCTTGCTGGCTTTTCTGTTTCTGTTTATTCCAGCCCAACTCCTGACCAAGCAGAACCTACGCAGCAGATTGGATGACAGAGAGGGAGGGGAGGTTGCACAGCGTAGTGTCTTTACTCAGCTGTTGCATGTATTAGGCAGGTAGGCCATTGCACAGGTAAAATCAGACTCTGTCATTTTCTCACACTGGGTCTACTGCTGTGATTTCTCACTGAATTTTAGGTCCTGATCCTAGAAGGAGCTGAACACCTCTTGCAATCAGTGGGAGGTGCAGGTCTGTAAGATTTCCTGGGGGCTCTCAGCACTCTGCTGGATTGGGTCCTGAGGTTGTCACACATGTTCTAGTGCACAATTAATGTGAGCATGTCTACAGTGCATTGACATGGGTATACTGAGCCTAGTGACTTTCAGACTATCCTTTGGTGCTGGATGGCTCTTTGGGACAGGTGGCCAGGATGTGTTTCTGGGACCGGTCCAAGTTCTTTTGCAATAACTATGTACAGTAACATGTGTTTGGTTAACTACTCTGAATTCATCGGGGAACTGGACCACACATGAACGGAGTACATGACAGATAATGGCTATGCAGCCTTACCAGAGTCTAGTGATGCTTCTGGGGGTTCCCAGGGTCTGCTGTGCAGCACAGCTCTGGCCTTGTTACAGCACTTATAGCTTGAGTGAATAATGAGATGCATCGGGGATGAGGTCCTGACAACCTGCAATTGTCTGAGCCATGTAACCCTCAAGGAGGGAGGATGATTATCTTGGGCGGTGTAAGGGGGAATGGGCCTAATTGTCTTCCTCTTTGATCCTTTCTAGTTACAGCCATGCATCCCCTTCTTGATTTCACTCTGTATGTACATGAGGGTAACTCAGGGACACAGATAGGGCCACCTTCCCACTCTGGATAGGGGACCAACTGTGGGTTAGCTCACATCCCTCTCCCACTCCAGTAAGGCAGGAACCGGACCCTTCCCAGACCAGCCCTGCATTTGGAACATTTCAATCTAGAGCGAGCAAAGCATTCTAGGGAAGGTGCCACATGGGCCCCAAGTGGAAGGCCTGGCCATGATGGTCTAACGTGACTCCTCCATTGCTCACTGCTCTGATTAATTGATTCTGCCAGGTGCACAAGGATGGGGAATCCCAAAGGGCTCAGAGAGTTGCTCAGACCCAGTGCCCCAGTGGTCTGGGGTTCCTGCTTGACTTAGAGAGTGGAAGTGAGAGGCAATGTTCAGATTGTGGGGGGAGGGGAAGTGATGGGGCAGCAGGAGTGGGGGTGGAAAACATTGGCCTAAGAAATGCCAGGCTGTGAAGCTCCTCGTCTTGCGGACTGAGAAGTGGGAGGAAGAGGGTGTCTGCCAGCAGACTGTGATCGAAGGGGCCCCTGGAGAATCCTAGGGAGAGCCAGTGCTTTGGAGAGCTGAGGGTAGCTCGTTCAAGCCCACCTGGGGCTGTTAGCCTCACAAGACCCATCATATGGAGCTGGTCCCTCTGCCCAGATGGGCCTGAGACATTAACAACAAAGCTGTGATCAGACAAATAGGAAGGCGATTGGGAAGTTCTCTGGCTTGTGGTACCTGCCAGGGCTGGTGCTGGGGTTAAAGATGTGACTGATCTCACCCGGGGTCCTTGTTCTAGCAGGTCACCATGGGAAGCAGTCCCAAGGCAGTTGCTGTTGGGTGTCTCCTGGCAGTCATTGTTGTTTCTGGCATCATTGCTCTCATCCTGGCGGCTGTGGGTGTGAAGGGTGTTTACCTGCCTCCAGGCACCAAGGTAGGACCTGTGGCTGTAGCTCAGGTATCCAGCCAATACCCCATCAAGAGTTAAGCTCAGGCCTTTACAGGAGGTTTGGGCATGTTTGGGGTTTGTCAGTGAGGTGAGGGAGATGCCTGTACACAGCCCTATAGCCTGGCATGGCTAGTACTCTGGGAAAGAAGGAGGCACAGCACTGCCCCTAGTGCCTGGTTCACAGGAGACAAAATCTTCCCATCGCCAAGCACCATCAGAGGTTTCCCTGCTAGCTCACGCAGCAGGGGCTTGTGGTTTCAGAGCCAGCCAGACATCCTGGCTTTTATCCCTGATGCTGTTCCTTGGGGGGTCTTTACACAGCTGCCACTGGCTAGTCTCTGCCCCTGGCCTCTGAACTTCCACTGCCTGCCAGTCCCACCAGCTCCCTGTATTACCTGGCAAGGTGAAGCTGGGTCCCAGCTATCCCCTCCAGGCTGCCTCCCTGGGGACAGTTGGAAAATCCCCAAAACCTGTCTGTAGCAGCAAGTGCTCTCTGACCCCGTGTCCCCTTCCGGCTCCTCCTTCAGTACGGGATGGTGTTTGACGCCGGCTCCTCGCACACGGCTCTCTACATCTACCAATGGCCAGCGGATAAGGAGAATGGCACCGGCATCGTCAGCCAGGCCGAAGCCTGCACCGTGCAAGGTCAGCGTGGTCAGATGTTTCTCTGTTTCTCCTCCCTGAGCCCTCCCCTTAGGCTCTGTGCTGGGCGTACTGCAGAATGGGAGAGCTGGCTTGGAAGAAAGGCTGTGGTTGGTTGCTGAGCTCAGTCTGTGACACTGGAGAAGCCATCTTTATTGGGGGAACAACCTAGAGCAAAGGGAAGACTTTACCCACAGGTTATTTGCACACACACAGACCCAACATTAAGCAGGGCAGCATGACAGTTGCTTAACTGGGGTAGCCTGGCTTTACATGGGGCTGGATTACCAGTGAAATGAGTTTGCTGGTTCTCAGTCCCAGCCCCCTCAATGTTTGTCCATATCCCAAAAATTACTGTTCAGCTTTGACACAATGGTCAGTCTGGGCACGAGACGCCCAGGGCTGGGCTAGCGGGGGGGGGGGGGGGGGCTGCAGATCGAGGTTGAGGGGCATTTGCACAGCAGGGGTGGGGGGACCCAAGTGGACCAGCAGGGCAGCTGAGGGTCAGAACTGAGGTGCACTAGCAGAGCTGAGTGAGGACCCAGAAGTTGCTGCTAGTTAGGACTGAGATGGATAAGCAGAGCTGGGTGGGGCAAGACTGGGACAGAGAGGTGTATTGCAGCACAGGGCTGGGGGGGGGCAGCACAGTGACAAGTGGGAAGCTTAGCACTAAGCTTGTCTTTAACAGTTTAACAGCATTAAAACAGAACCCTTGGGGTGGGCAGAGCAGCGCAGGGAGTGTTAGCCCAGCACTCCTGGGGTAACTGACTAGCTGAAATCAGCATGGACCATGCCTAGTGCATGTGTGAGCCTAGAATGAAGCCCCAGCAAGCACTGCTGGGATCCCATAGATTCCTCTGCTTTAGAGCTCTGGATGAAAGACAAGGCTCCAAGGCCACAGGGAGCCAAGTTATCAGTTAAGTGAGCTCAAACCAAAGGTCCTGTGGGTGTGAGTGAGCTTGAATTAGTGGAACTGTTGGTCCATTGGAATCTGGGGAAGATAAATATTGACATACCCATTCCAGCTCCAGTCTCGGCCAGTGGGAGGGGCTGAGCTACTCTCATTGAGATGAAATCCCAGAAATACAATCTCAAAACAGAATGAGATTTTAATTGAGGCAAACAAACAGCCATGCCACATACATCATGAACACAACTATTCGTGCCCCTGCACATATTTACTCTGTACATTCTTCCCTGCAAAGCTAACACCTGCCTTTCTCCTCCTTATGTAAACAAGGACACCCCAACAAGTGGATTCATTTACCAGAGCCAGATGGCAATGCAGCCAATTGCACAGATCATGTGCAGATTTAATGAGCATGATAATCACTCCTAGCTTCACCCTCTCCTCCAAGGTGGGGAGTTCTGCCTTGTGCTCTTTCTGGCTACCTGAGATCTTTTCAGATGGTGTGACCTGCGGCCCGATCAGCTCTGAAAACTGCCTCAGCAAGACCATCCCTGGGGAAGAGTGGTACCGGCCAAGAGCTTCACCAGCCAATGGGAGAGCTTGTTGGGCTCACTTTAGCTTCGGGGAGAATGGGGCACGTTCAGTCCTGGTGTCACCCATAGATAATGCGTCTGCCTTGGTTACCTCAGAGCTGGATTCAGCTCCATGACTGGATGGGACAAGGCTGTTGCTGGCTGTTCAGCTCCATTTGGAAGCTCCATTGTGCTGAACAATCCAATATTTTCAAGGTCTGACCCTCGCTGTGAGCTCTCCAGCCCCGGGGCACCAGGTAGCCATTGGGCCAACAGGGCCCGTGTCCAGGGACCCTGGCCAATTGGGGTCCCCCAGAAAAATGGGTGCCTCCATGCCCCAACCCATCCACCTGGCGCTCCTGCCGGGGAGCGGTGTCAGGGCATGGGGGCTTGCCCTGCTGTGCCTGCGCTCCTGGCACTTTGCCTGGGAGTAGGGGAAGCCCCCGCACCCCGACCCAGCTCCCCGGCAGGAGTGCTGGGAGGAGCCGGGGGGTGGACTGCAGGCAGAAGGGGTGGGGAGGGGCCCCCACTTTCTCTGGCCCAGGGCCTCACAAACCCCTAATCTGCCTCTGAGGCCAGGACCTGGCAGCGTTGACAGTCCCTGTCTCAGGGGCCCGGCTGAGCTCAGGCTCTCACTGGGATGCTTCGTTCCAGGACCCGGGATCTCCAGTTATGCTGAAAACCCTGCTAATGCCGGAGCCAGCCTGAGGGCCTGTCTGGACAAGGCCATGACGATCATCCCTGTGGAGCAACAGAGAGAAACGCCCACCTACCTCGGCGCTACGGCAGGCATGCGGCTGCTGAGGTACCGGGAGTGACTGTGAGGAGGGCAGCTCCGCTCAGGGAAAGGCCGGTTCCCCACCCCACACGGGCCTGTGCTCGAGTGACCACAATAAATACACACCAACCAGTGCCATGGAGCGGGGAATGGGGGAGGGGCACTGGGAACGCCTCCTGCCCGTGCAGCGTGGGTCTGGCAGAGGCCCCGCCAATGGGGCAACCAGCCGCTGTAGGAGAGGAGAGTGGGGGATCAACAACTAGAAGGGGAGGGTACGGCAGTGGCAGTGAGGCAGGAGGGGGCCATTACTGCTGGCTGATAGATTAACCGTTCACCTCTTTATCCATGTACAAACCAGCGCTGCTCAGTGGAGATGGTTAGGGCATCCCTGATCCCTCCATTCTCAGTGACACATGATTGGTTGATCTTTCAGCCCTTCCCTGTGTTCCCCTTGTCCTCCTGAGAAGAGACATGTAATCGGATGGAGGAGGGTTCTCACCCTTCTCCTAAGCATCCCAGCTGTTTTGCTATAGACATTAACATCAGTATCCTTGAAACCACAGTGGAGTGCCGCATGCTAGGGGCAATCCTTCCTCCACTGCAGCCCCCATGCGTGCTGTGCTGTGCCCATCAGGGGACCAGTGGAATCTCTCCCCTCCTCATTTGCAGGGAGCAGAACAGCACAAAAGCCGACCTGGTCTTTGCAGAGGTCTCCAAGACCATCCAGCAGTACCCTGTAGATTTCCGTGGCGCTCGGATCCTCACTGGGAATGAGGAAGGATCTTTTGGCTGGATCACAATCAACTACCTGCTGGAGACACTCGTCAAGGTCAGTGCCTGGGCAGAGGGGGAAGGGCTGGGGAGTGACCTTGGCTGGCTGGGCTGCTCCTTCTCTAGGGAAAACGGGTCGGACGAGGAGCCAACATGGCAGGTCATCTCAGCCCAGTTCATATCCCAGACGTGCTCCCTTCTCTGGCTTGTCCCAGCTTGGCTCCAGCTGGGAATTTTCACACTACATGGGAATCCAGGTCTCTGGAAGCTGGCTTCCTGACACCCCTGGCATGGGAGCAAACCTCTCACAAAGGAAGCTCATGTTTCATTTGGTGGGAGAGCTCTGGTGTCTTTCCATAACAGGAAAACCTTCAAATAGCTATAGCTGCTGTCAGCATTGCATCCATGGGGTGCTTGGACTCAGGGGGGCCCTGTCCTGTGCCAAGCCATGGCATCTGCATGCAACAGAAGGCCTTATCCAGATAACTGGAGGAAGGTAATGCCCCCTGAGTGAAGCCCAGAACCCTGTTAGCATTGCCTCCCCCTCGGCCCAGTGCAGTAGTGAAGGTTTGCTCTTTACATCTGTGTTGACGTTTGTAACAAACTCATGCAATTTCAACTTAAAACCCAGAGGTGCTTTTCCTCTCAGTCAGTTTTGGAACCTTACAGATTTTGGAACATAATATTCCTACTCCTGTAGGTTGCCTTTGCTGCTGCTATCACCCACAAAGAAACCACGCAACGTTCTTTCATATGGCCAGAATTTCAGCTGGCATAAATCATTTTAGCTCTTTTGCAGTCAGTGGATCTGGGCTGATGTTCAGCAAGAGGAGCTGGCCTGCAGCTGAGGATCTAGCCCTGTGCCCTTGGCTGGGCATTGAGATCAATGCCCTGCCGCTAAAGGTCTGGCTAAACAGGGACACGGCGATCAGGAGGCCATCGCAACATCTTTAGTAAGTGATGAGAACTTGGATTTTCTTCAGCCTGAATTAATCCTTAGTGTGTCATGGGGGCAGTTCTCCTTTGCAGGGAAGTGGATACGGCCTCAGTCAGCTGAGGTTCTGGGAGCTCTGGATCTTGGAGGAGCTTCAACCCAAATAACCTTCCAGCCCAGTGGTACCATTGAGGACAACAGCACCAAAGTCTTCTTCCGGCTGTATGGGACCAACTACTCCGTTTATACCCACAGCTACCTCTGCTACGGGCGAGACCAGGCCTTGAAGATGCTGTTGGCAGCCCTAAGGAAGGTATAAATAATTACAGTATGAGGCATTAGCATTTTCCCCTTCACTTTCTGTAGGTCACTATCTTATAGTCAACCCCTCATAGACCTGGTCAACAATTTTCAATCAAAAAGAAATTTGGATGGGAAATGTCTTTTTGATAAAATGGAACAAAAGTGAAAAAAATTGTTTTTTGTCAGAAAATTGGAGGCTTTCCTTTAAAAAACCCAAAAAACTGATTCCCCCCCTCAGGTTTTAGCTGCTACAAACTGAAAAAAACCCCATCAGTTTGGGGAGTTCGTTTTTTTTTTAAATTCAAATCTGAAAAATATTCATTTTCACTGAAATTTTTCATAGGACAAAAATTGATCCCCAGTCTCTTCTCTACCCCAGAGGAGTCCTCCTCCAGTCAGACCCATGTGACACATGCTTCCTGCTTCTGGGCAGTAAGTCAGCTGTACCATGATTGGTAGCAGAGAATAGCTGAAGTGCCAGAAGTCTCCAAGGGAGGTGCACACTTGACAGCTGCCAAACCTCCAGGTGCCCCTGTGAAATGCCCCTGCTCCGCTGCTCAACTGTCTGGATACAGCAGAGTGAAACACACATGCCATGGGGCTAACTAGAGCAGCTGTGTCCCCGCAGCACACACTCGCTGCACTGCTTCCAGTGGAAAGATAAACGCCTGATGGCAGCACAACAGGCCAGGGCAGGGGGAAGAGCAGAAGAGTGCCGGACCCTCCACTCAGTGTTTAAAAAGTTGCAGGCTGGCATGTACTGAATCTGGATGAATCTGACAACAGGTGACTAACTTGTAGTGGCCTTGCCCTGCTGTTATTTGTGGCTCACTTTATTCTGTTTCCCACCAGCTTATCCATGAAAATGTATTCATGAAAATGTCCAGCAGCTTCTCAAATTTTAGCCTCAATGATTATTTGTCTGGAATTTATGCCAGATACAATGTTTGTGAGTCACATTTTCGTATTTACCTGTTCTTAAGTTTGTCATCCAGTCAGGGAGTTCCCTTCTCCCTCCACCACACCCCACTCACAGCTGTTGCCCCTGGTCAGTGAAGACCCAGAGTTCAGAGGTGCATCTGTGTGAGTTCACCTCCCACACTGGTGGGGAGGAAGGGGAAGGCCCCTTGCTCTCTCCACTGTCCAGGAGCTCACTCCGGCATCAGCCACTCTGCTGGCCACCCACCACCACCCAAATCTCCACCCTCTGGGATGCCTTGAGGACCACCACTTAATACAGCTCTCAGTGTTTTCAGCTGTTAGTGGGGGAGCCTCACTACTAGCACAGACTGGGCAGTCACTTGCATCAGAGACATTGTCCCAAAGCAGGTGTAATACTTAGACCTGGTTATCAGTGACTTCAGCTCTTCTGGTCTGCAGCAAGACTCTCAGTTGTGTCTTAATAAGGTCTGTTATTACACACCAGAGAGAGGAAAAACCAAATGGTGTCTGCAAAAAAAACACAAAAAAACCCAGGGAGTACTTGTGGCACCTTAGAGACTAACAAATTTATTGGGCATAAGCTTTCGTGGCCTAAAACCCACTTCATCAGGTGCATGCAGTGGAAAATACATTAGGAAGATATATATACACAGAGAACATGAAAAAATGGGTGTTGCCATACCAACTGTAACGAGACCAATCAATTAACGTGGGCTATTATCAGCAGGAGAAAAAAACCTTTTGTAGCGATAATCAGGATGACCCATTTCAAACAGTTGACAAGAAGGTGTGAGTAACAGTAGGGGGGAAAATTAGCATGGAGAAATAGTTTTTACTTTGTGTAATGACCCATCCACTCCCAGTCTCTATTCAAGCCTCAGTTAATTGTATCCAGTTTGCAAATTAATTCCAATTCAGCAGTCTCTCGTTGGAGTCTGTTTTTGACGTTTTTTTGTTGAAGTATTGCCACTTTTAGGTCTGTAATCGAGTCACAAGACAGATTGAAGTGTTCTCCAACTGGTTTATGAATGTTATAATTCTTGACATCTGATTTGTGTCCATTTATTCTTTTACATAGAGACTGTCCAGTTTGACCAATGTACATGGCAGAGGGGCATTGCTGGCACATGACGGCGTATGTCACATTGGTAGATGTGCAGGTGAACGAGCCTCTGATGGTGTGGCTGATGTGATTAGGCCCTATGATGGTGTCCCTTGTATAGATATGTGGACACAGTTGGCAATGGGCTTTGTTGCAAGGATAGGTTCCTGGGTTAGTGGTTCTGTTGTTTCAGAGTAACAGCCGTGTTAGTCTGTATTCACAAAAAGAAAAGGAGTACTTGTGGCACCTTAGAGACTAACCAATTTATTTGAGCATGAGCTTTTGTGAGCTACAGCTCACTTCATCTGTTGTGTGGTGTGTGGTTGCTGGTGAGTATTTGCTTCAGGTTGGGGGGCTGTTTGTAAGTGAGGACTGGCCTGTCTCCCAAGATCTATGAGAGTGAGGGATCATCCTTCAGGATAGGTTGTAGATCCTTGATGATGCGCTGGAGAGGTTTTAGTTGGGGGCTGAAGGTGATGGCTAGTGGTGTTCTGTTACTTTCTTTGTTGGGCCTGTCCTGGAGTAGGTGACTTCTGGGTACCCTTCTGTCTCTGTCAATCTGTTTCCTCACTTCAGCAGGTGGGTATTGTAGTTTGAAGAATGCTTGATAGGGATCTTGTAGGTGTTTGTCTCTGTCTGAGGGATTGGAGCAAATGCGGTTGTACCTTAGACCTTGGCTGTAGATGATGGATCGTGTGATGTGGTCTGGATGAAAGCTGGAGGCATGTAGGTAAGTATAGCGGTCAGTAGGTTTCCGGTATAGGTGGTGGTTATGTGGCCATCGCTTATTTGCACTGTAGTGTCCAGGAAGTGGATCTCTTGTGTAGACTGGTCCAGGCTGAGGTTTATGGTGGGATGGAAATTGTTGAAATCCTGGGGGAATTCCTCGAGGGCCTCTTTCCCATGGGTCCAGATGATGAAGATGCTCAGCTCTCATCCCCTAACGCTCCTACTCTACTTGAAGATGTCATCAATGTAGTGTAAGTAAAGTAGGGGCATTAGGGGATACAGACTAACATGGTTACCACTCTGAAACCTGTCACCAAATGGTGTCTGAGACCCTTAGGAAGCACCCACACCACCAGATACTTGTCCCCACCCTCACTCAACTCCCCTGGGTTTTGGCACCCCAGGATAACAACCCCATGGGTGGCAGGTGAACCGTGGGCTTGGGGAGGCTAGTCCCTGGCCAGCCTGTTCCCTCTGCCTGGGGCCCTACCCATCCCGCCCCGCTTCCCCTGCTGGAGCCCAGAGCCCGGAGCACCTGGCGGACAGGCAGGCAGGCAGCACAGCCCCCAGCCCAAGCCCCAGAGCAGCAGGCAGGTGGTCAGGCAGCTGATCGCAGCCCCAGCGCAGCAGGTGGGCAGCACCCCCACCCCTCCCGGAGTGTCAGGAGGTCAGGCAGCACGACCCTCATCCCTGGGTGGGCGGGCAGTGCAAGCACTGGCTCTAGCCACCTGGAGTCCCTGGCTGCAGGCCAGCCCGCACTAGCCCCAGCCCAAGGCAAGGACACCGGAGCCCTCCCAAAAGTGTGTGGGGGGGGGGCAGGCTCAAAGGCCCATGCCCGAGGTGGAGGCAGGCAGCCTCCTACCTTAGTCCCAGGCTCCACACCCAGGGCAGGTGGAGGGACCCAGGCTCTCCAGAGCTGCCTGCACAGCTCTGGCCGACCCAGCTCTGGACGGAGGAAGGCGAGGGGGCCACAGCAGACCCTCTCCCTGCCTGTGGTGTGGGGGGCTGGAGCAGTCCCCAGCCCATGTCCCCGCCCACCCGGGGAAGGAGAAGAGTCCACGACTCCGCAGCTCCTCACACCTGCCCGCGCGGCTCTTACCATGGCTGGGCTGCAGCTCCGAGCCCCCAGCTCTCCCACCCCAGAGCCAGGTCGGGGAGAGTCACGTGGGTAGCTGTGGGGAGCCAGCGTGGAATCGTGGACCTTCCCCAGGCAGCCGGGGACATGGGCTGGGGGTTGTCCCCCCTGCACCGCAGGCAGGTGGAGGGTCTGCCACGGCTCCCCACAGCTGCCCAGGCTCCCTGACCGGGCTCCACGCTGGCCTGGCTGGGGGGTGGGGCCACGGGGGGGAAAGGAAGGGAAGGGGGCGAGGTCCGCCCCAGCGAAAAGTAGACGGGCCAGGCGGTAGTGGGAGGGCTATGGCCCCCTGACCCCCCTGGTTCCAGTGCCACTGGCCCGGGCCCCAGCCAAGACCTGCCGCAGAGCACGGCGGGAAACAGGAGGGCCCTGGGGGTGGAGTGTGGGTGGGGCCATGCAGGCAGTTTGGCTAGGCTGAGCCTATGAACAACCCTTTATTACCCCTGCCTCCAACAGCAAAGTGCCTGGTGATCCAACACCAGCCCAAAGCGATCACTGGGGCAAAGCAGCGCCAGCCTGCTGTGTGCCTCGGTAGAGTGGGTGTGTCTGTGCACACAAGGTTGGTTCATGAAGTCGTCTTTGCCAGCTCTCCCTGGATGTCACGCTAGAGCTCATGCAGACCCTGTGCACATCAACAAATGGGTAACCAAACTACAAATGGCTTTGACTTGCCAGAGAAGAGCGTGAAAATCTCTGAGAGCATCAGAAGATTGTCAAGTTGGGTGGACAGGGACTCTTTGCCAACTGCTTTTCTTTAGAGCACAGAGCAGGCAAAACAAAGACTTTATCTGTGAAACTGAGCAAGTACTAGAGAGAAGCCCCAGTGAGGCAGGGTTTCCCTGTCGAAGCGAGAGATGGTTTCCCTTCTTTCTCCTATGCCCTGGAAACTCCCAGAAATCCCAGACGAGGGTGTGACTCATAGTTATGTGATTTATGACTCCGTCTTCCCCCACCCCCTCTTGCTGGCTAGTCCTTAGACTTTACACTGTGCGAACAATCAACAGCAGCACCCAGTGGCTTGGTGGGAAAGGGAGATCAATAGGGGCAGATCCTATAGCCCAGTCAGCTACACAACAGTTCTCTCTCTGCCTTGGGATTTGTATTAACCCCTCGCATGCCACAGGAGCTGCACCGTGCAGCCAGCAATGGGGGAGCTGCATAGGTTGCAGCAATGTGGTGTTGGATTTTCCACCCGTACTCTGGAGGATGGCAGCCCACCATGTGTCACCTTTCTACTCCTGAAGTCCTTCCCCTGACAGCCTGGCCCCACCCACACGTTTCAGGAGGCAGCAGCGAGAAGCCATAGATGTTACATTACTTCTTCCTTTGACACACCCCAACCCAGGCAGTGCTCTGGTGTCAGAGAGACTATCCCGTGCTCCCCCCAGGCCCTGACACCCAGGGCTGCGTCCTGCGCAGGGCACGTGAGGAGGGCTGTGCAGAGACATCCACACAAGAAGTGGCAAGCAGGAAAGCCCAGCCCTGGTGCTGGGATGAGTGAGGCCTAAGGGGGAGGTCTGCCAGGCAGGGCCTCAGGATAAGGCTGGTGCTTCGGTCTGCTCTTCTTAACCTGCATAAGGGAGCTGGTGTGCAAGGGGGTAACTCAGCACGGGTCAGTGCACAGGTGACAGCCACGGGTAGCTGGCTTGAGTTCACTCATACCCCTGTTTGTACTGAAGGATAGCCCTGAGCCCCCCCTTGTGTTCTGTCCGAAGACGTGCAGAGTCAAGATCCTGGGATCTGGGTCCTGACGTCTCACAGACAGCAGTGAAGCTGGCTCCCAAAGAGGCATGACCTTGGATGTGCTGGGGATGGACAAACCAGGAGGAGGGTTGGGAAGTGGAGATGGAGGCCAAACCTCAGTTTGGTCTGGGTGGGTTGGGGCTGCAGAGCTCCAGGAGGAGCACGTGACAAAAGCAGAGAAGGGTGATGTGTCGAAGGGGCAATGACTTCCCCACCATCATCTGTGTGCCATCTCTGAGGCCAGGCAGGGCCTGGCCTGAGACTAGCGGGGGAGATGGTCAGATACCCAGACAGCCCCAGAGTGGGGTTTGCATGGGCTTTGTGACCCACCCTATAGCATTCTATACCAGGATAGGGTTTGCAGTCTCAAATACAATGGGATGGATAAGAAAAGCCATAGGACAGTTCTCGTTTTCTTCTAAATCCTATAGGACTTTCCTATAAGGGTTTAGCTGCCACTCTCCCAGAAGCTCCAAACTGGAGGAGATGGGGGAGAGGTGGGGAGGGGAGGGGTTTGGCTGCTATCCCAAGCCTGAGCGCTGCTAATGGGTTCCCCTCTCTCTAGGAGAACCTCACCTCTCAGCAGATCTCCCACCCGTGCTACCCCAAGGGATACGAGGAGAATGTCACTGCCGCTGCCCTGTATGACAGTCCCTGCGTCCCGGCACCAGTTGCACATGACCCCAGCCAGATCCTCATGGTGCGGGGGACAGGGGCCCCAGCGGAGTGCAGGAGTGCCATCCAGAAACTCTTCAACTTCACAGCGTGTGGGGCCAACAGGACGTGCGGGTTCAACGGGGTCTATCAGCCGCCGGGGCATGGGCAGTTCTTCGTAAGGAAACCTTCCCTTCTATTGTAGCTGGCTACCACACTGGTGGGAGTAACGCTCTAAAGGACTGAGGAGATAGATAAGGCATCAACTAAACTGGAGGGAGGCTGTATCACTGTGTGTGTGTAACCCGCAGCTAAACTTGACCTGGGACAAATGCTGAGATCCCCATTAGGAACCACGAAGCTAGGGAGGAGATGTCTGAAAATCTGATGCACCTATGTGCAGGGGCTGTTCTTCCCCAAAGGGGAGGATGGGTCACGAGCAGAGTGAAACAAACTCACCCCATCTCAGCTCTATGTGCCATTCATGGCTCTTAATGTAATAACGCTGCCTTCTACCTTCCAGCTGAATCCTCCCGGGGGTCACTTCTGTGATTTGTCTGCCCTGGGAAACACTCATGCCACTGAGGGGCCCAAGGGAGTTGTGCCATTAGCATGACTTACAGGGGCTATGCACTGCCAACCACAGCTGAGGAATGAGGGGTACTTTCAAAGCAGCCCTTAGTATACAACACGTGCAGCTCCCCCAGTTTTGTGCTAGAGCCAAGGCGTGTCTGCACATGCATGTTTGAAGCTAACCATGTTGAATCGTATCTCCATGTGTGATCATAAGAGCATCAGAGGTGCTCTGCACATGGATTTGAATACACATATAATTGTTATTGAGTTCATTCTTGTCAATGCATCTTAATAGCACTCTTGAGTATGGTATGGGAGCATCTTTCGTTTCCGTGTGTGATCAGATACAATTCTCTTAGTTTTCTTTTTCCAAGTAAACAACAGCAGAAGCAAAAGCAAAGGAAATTCCATGCTAAGCAAAGAGGATTATTACCACTTTGTGCTTAGTCCCGGTTAGGGAATAGATATTAAAATCTATTAACTTAATTGAAACAAAATCCATTAACTTAACTGAAACAAAATCTTGCAATCTTCCCTGAAATCCACACATCAGCCCGTGTTTTTAGGCCAGCTCTGGCTGTAAATCAAATTGTGAGAATTTAAATGTATTAAAAAAAAACACAGAAAACAGGCAATTTGATGGTATAGTTTAGCTCAAGATGCAGCTTGGGCACACTGGCATGGGTAGCAGGAGAAAAGTTTGCATGTTGACTGCCCATGCTGTACCCAATCTATGGCTACAAAAGAATTTCAGTCTCTTGTGCTGTCAATCTCAGACTACATTCACAAATGCAAAAATAATTCAGCTGTGATGTAGCCCTTCACCTTAACCATGCCCAGACTGCAAAAGCATTAACTTTGCTTTGCACCTACAAACGTAGAATTTGTATGAATCTTAACATGTGGTACTATAGATTGCATACTGATGCCAATCGAGACCACAGTGACATTGCTGGGAGACTTTCCATTGACTACTGCAGGCATTGGTTCAGGTCTCTAGTGCCCAGTCCTGAGATCTACTCTTGGTTCCGCTGTTGACTATCATTGTCACCTAGGCCAAGTCACTTCACCTCTCTGTGCTTCAATTTCATTTGTGAAATGGTGCTAATAATGCTGGCCTGCCTTTGACGGGGAGTGAGGAGAAATTCATTACTGCTGTGAAGCACTTTGGGGTTCCCCTTGGATGAAGAGTTCTCCAGAAGGGAAAGTTAATTATTGTTGTTATGCTCCTCTGCAGCATCTTCTAGAAGGACACAGGTTTAATGTCTCCTCTTCTTGCACAGGCCTTTTCTGGATTTTACTACACCTTCTACTTTCTGAACCTGACTAACGGGCAGCCCCTGAGTGTCATCAATGCCACCATCTGGGGCTTCTGCACTAAAGGCTGGAAGGAGGTGAGATTCTTGTTGGTAGCAGCCAAGAGCTCAGCCCATGTTTGTCTATTATCCTGTGAAGCCCCCAAGTTGCATGACAAACCGTCAAAGCAGAGGAGCTCTGAAGGCCCATTAGCAGGTGGGAGTCACACTCCGCACATCCTGGCAGAAAGGTTTGTCCTAGCAGTGTACAGGGAGTGAGCGGTTAGGAAGTGGGATGGGAAGGAGCCATGCAGGGCTCTCAGATCTGAACTGCAAAAAGTGCCAGGCCCTTTGGATCTCAGCTTCAGTGTCAAAGTACTGGCCAAGTCCCAGCACACTACTAAAAAGACTCTTGGGTCTGGGCTTCCTGCCCCAGCTGTGGTTTCTGCACCAGTAACTGGGGGCCATATGGACTGCTGGCTAAGCAATGGAGACAGACACTTCGGCTGTTTCATAGAACTATATCCTGCTTGTTCCCTTTTGTTCCACTACTGGGGAAGGTGGGCTTTTTGCAGGGCCCTTGCTAACTGCTATCTGCGGTTGTCTGTCCCAATGGCTCTCTCAGCTCCAGGCCAGCTTCCCACAGGAGGAGAGTCACAGCCGCCTACACAATTACTGCCCCTCAGCCTTTTATATCCTGACACTGCTACACGAGGGTTACAAATTTGACGAGCAAATGTGGAGCAGCATCCATTTCCGCCAACAGGTAAAGAACCATTGTCGGTCCGGCTTGTGCAGCCACCTGGCAGCAACTGCCATTCCTCCCAGGGTCGCTGTCTCCAACCTTGGCCCCAGTTATCACTACACAGTGTGAGAATTATGCCCACTAATGCAAATGGCTATTCACCTGCACCTGGTAACTAAGAATCTGGCCTGCTGAGTTCAGAGTGCCCTCAACTCCAGCTGGTTCGCCTGGGAATCAAGGGCACTCAGCATCACACCAAAAGCGGCCGCACTTAGCAGGATTGGGCCCGGAAGTGGCTTGATTCCGGCTACATCCTTCCTCCTGGCTGCAGATCTTTGGTGGTAGCAGCAGGCTATGGTGTGCTGTCATGGAAAGTTCTGCACTAGTGGCCACATGGCTTCACCACACGTTCCCTAGAGACCACAGGGCCAAATTCTGTTTTCCTTTACACTGGCATAAATCCAAATGAACCTCATTGATTTCAGTGGAATCAGATAGGTGTAACAGCAGGCTTCTGCCACAGCTGGCTGAGATAGTCAGAGGTCACAGGAACATTGTGGGGGGGATGGAAGTGTGCAGAATGATGGCAGATTTGTACGGGGAAAATAAAACTAAATCATCCATCAGAGGGGTCACTGCAGGGGCAAGGTCTGCTTCTGAATCATTGCAATGGTTCCAGTCCCAAAGGAGAGTCACTGCTTGTGACCCCAAAGGCCCTGGGCCCCCAATGATAATGAGGGCTGGCCTTCAATAGCCAGTTCGGGGTACAGAATCCAAGAATGGGGCAGCAGGAGGGACGCTGGGAGAGCTGCACTGGGGGACACTAGCAATGAATATCTGTGTAGGGCTGAATCAGTCCTCTGAGAGGAGCACCACTTCTACTGCCCCCGTAGGGGCTGGGGGGTCAGAAGAGGATGCCAGGCTCCTGGTGTACTGGCTCCTGCTGGCTGCGTTTGCACAGCACAGTGACCTCGGGCACAGCCACGGTAATGGCACTCCTGCATAGGGATACCTCTTTGATGCATGTGGCTTCAGAGAAGCCAAGCTCCAGCTAACCAGGCCGGACTGTATTAGTCTCAGGGACCAGAACCGGCAGAGACAGGCACAAGAATTTCTCCCCCACAAGCTCTGGAAGCAGCAGGGGCTCTGGGCTCCAAGTATGTTGCCAGCACAGTAAAGTGCTCGCTTGCTCTTTCCCCGGGCAGGCTGCGGACACGGACATTGGCTGGGCCCTGGGCTACGTGCTGAACCTCACCAACATGATCCCGGCGGAGGCCCCCGAGCAAGTGAAAGGGCAGCAGCGCGGGCTCTGGGCCGCCACCATCTTCTTCATCGTCCTGACCGCTGCAGCGGCACTGCTGGCCATTCTCATCCAGTGCCTCTGGAATCCCACTTAGCAGCTCGAGTCACGGACGGAGAGCCCCTCCCAGCAGCCCAGGAAAGGGGAAGTGGCACAAGTGATGGCGAGTGTGGGGAGGCCTTCAAGGCACTCGCCGTCTCTTCAGGATGTCTGCCTGGTTCCTCTCCGTGAATGCCGCCCTCCAAAGAAGGCTGAGGGGGGAGCTGATCAGTGTTTAGAAGTATCTCCCAGGGGAAGAGCTCTGTTCACAGAAGTCTCTTTAACCGAGCAGACAAAGGATGACTGAGAGCCAGTGCCTGGAAACTGAACTAGACCAATTCGGACTAGAAATAAGGCATTTTTTTAAAATAGGAGAATAATTAATCACGGCCTAAATATATGGGGGAGTTTCCCATCGCGTGACATCTTTCAGTCGAGATTGGCTGTCTTTCTAGACATGCTCTAATCTAGCTCACTTAGAAGCCATGGGTAGAACGCTGGAGTCCAGGAGAGGGGCTGGACGGCCTGCGTTAAACAGGAGGTCAGGCTGGATGATGCTAATGCAGAAGAAGGAGGCATGTAGGCACAGATCCCGAGCGCGAGGAAGGCATGTGCAGATCAGGATGGGGCCCTGTACCTTTAAGTCATGTAGCCTGTTAGTCCTTTTGTGCCTGGAATGACGCCCGCAGGTGTGTGGCCGCACTCTGGCGAGACGACGGCAGCCTTCTCCAGGGCCAGCTCTAAGCACCAGCAAAACAAGCTGGTGCTCGGGGCGGCCCATTTCTAGGGATGGCATTCCGGCGCTGGCCATGCTGGCCCTAGAAATGTGCCCCCGCGGCCCCAGCTCACCTCCGCTCCGCCTGCTCCCCTGAGCACACTGCCGCCGCTCCGCTTCTCCCCCGTCCCTCCCAGGCTGGCCGCGCCAAACAGCTGTTTCTTGCCTGGGAGGGGGGGAGAAGCCGAGCGGCAGCGTGCCTGGGGGAGGTGGCGGTGGTGGAGCGGAGGTTAGCTGGGGCGGGGAGCGGTTCCTCTACTCCCCCTGGTTACTTCCTGCACTCCCCCCCCGCTCACCTCCGCTCCGCCTGCTCCCCCTCGCCTGGGAGGGAGGGGGGAGAACCGGAGCAGCGGCATGTTCAGGGGAGCAGGCGGAGCAGAGGTGAGCGAGGGCGGGGGGGGTTGTGGGGGGGAGCCGCAGGAAACAATGAGGGGGGAAATGCGGCACGCCTGGGGGAGGAGGCGGGGCTGGGGATTTGGGGATTTTGAGCTGAACACTGTGAAGGCTGCTTCCACTGGCCCTGCACGGATTATAGATTTGATTTAAGTAAAACCCCACCCCAAAACCTCCACTCTAGGCACACAGACACCTCTTCACAAAAACACTCCTTCCAACAGCATCACAGGCTCCTACCCCACTAAACCAACTCCAAGGGACCAGCCAGGAATCCCAGCAACAGAGTCGCCCCACCCCAACCAGCCAGCCACCCCCTCAGCTCTTGTGAGGCGTGGTTTTTACAGCACCCCCTAAAAGTTAATGAATTCAGGCTCTTTTGGTCTAAGGGGAGGAACAAGATCCAGACAAGGAGTCCTCCTGCTGGCAGCTTTCTCTTCCAGGCTGCAGCTCACATGCCTGGGCTAGCCATGGCTATGGCAGCAGGGCATGGGCCAGGCAGTGCAAGGGGCTGAGTGACCCTAGAAAGGGTATGCCAGGTACAGGCTGTGAGTGACCTTAGAGAGGCCGTGCCTGCCAGTGGCCCTGGGGTGGGCAAGGGTTTGAGGCAGCATACAGTGGCCTGGACCAAGAAGAGGCCCTGCAGGGTGGAGGGCAGGAGTGTCCTGCTCCGCCTGTTCCAGGTAAGCACCCTGCAGTGCTGAGAGGCCGGTGTCCGTGAGCTGCAGGGTCGGGGACGGTGCCACTGCACAGAGACCCGTGCTGACGAAGACGCCTGGTATACAGGGGCTGCACAACCCTCCAGAAACCTGTGCCAGCTGGAAAGCCTAGCACAGCAGAGACGGTGTGTGATCTCACAGGGCCCTGAGCCAGGGGAGGACTATTAAGGATTGATGGGCTGAGCAACTCCCCAGAGGCTTGGGCCAAGCGAGAGGCCAGGCAGGAAGGAAGGCCAAGGGAGCTCCCTCAGGCCAGTGGGGCTGAGTGAGCTCCCAAAGGCTCACGCACTGCATGGCTGATGGGCCGAGAGAGCCCCAGGGGCTGGTGCCCAGGAACCACCCTGCAGTTCCTGGGACCCTTTTTGCAAAGTAGAGACCCTAGGTCACAACTCTCCCCCACAGGTTATTTTTATCTACTCCCATGAGCCCCGCTCTCTCTGTGTTCTTAGTTCCCCCATGGCTCCTTTCAGCTCCACTTACCACTTCCTCCTTTTGGCTCTCCACTCCCTGATCCCTCTGGGCTTTGCTAGGCCTGTTTCTCTGGCTGCCCTCCCCCCAATGCCTCAGCTCCTGTCACCTGGCCACCTCCCCCACCCTGTTCTTTATCCCCAGGCCCTGCATTCCTTCCCTCCAACCCAGTTCTCAGTCCCTCAAGGTCTGGCTCCCTGCTGTGGCCCAACTTCACGGAACCGACTGGGACAAGACCAGTGTTCAGCTGACCAGGGACAATCCCCACAACCCAAGATGTCTGGGCACAGGGCCCTTTGCCTCTGGCAGATCAGTGGGTCTTGGAGGGGCCACACACCCTATGCCTGATTCATGTGCACTCATTTACAGCAGTCCAAAGTGGGTGTGAAATGCTCTCAAACCAGAACAGCGCTGTTTCTACACTGCGTGGGGCCCAGAGAATCAGGCCTGCCTCCCTGTGCTCTGGCTCTTTGGGTGGCACGTTGCCTCCCACAGTCTGGCCTCAATGGGTCTGTCAGCACTGCCATTAGTCCCCTGCCGCAGGCCTGTGCCAGCTGACTCAGGCCCATGGGGCTCAGGCTAAGGAGCTATTTAATTGCCCCAGCCCAAATGCCTACACCGCACTCAAACAGTCCCTTAGCCCAAGTCAGCTGGCATGGGCCAGCCGTGGGTTTCTAACGGCAGCATGGGCATATCCAGTGACGGCAAGGTCCAGCTTCCCTCACTTTTATTCCACCTGGTGGGAAGTGGGGATTAAGGCCTGAGCCAGGCCTCCTGCTGCTATCAGAGCACAGCGTCCTCTTTTGGAGGAGCTGGTTCTTCTTGCCACTTAATCTGCACCTTTGAACCCCAAGTTCTTGCTACAGAAAGAGCTGGTGGCTGGGTCTGAGATGGGAAATCTCCATTTGCTGTGTCAGCACCTCTCAGAGTGTCCTTCATGAGACACCACCCCATGCCTTGCACCCAGATCCCACCTCCCCCACTCCCCAGTCAGACCTGTCATCTCACTTCTATTATTATACTGAGGCCAGACACATGCCATAGAAAATGCTATTTCTGCTACAGAAACTAATCCTGCTGGGTTTCTGGATAATGGGGTCCCACACTGGGAAGCGTCCTGTGTGGGCAGCTTCATTAAATACCTAGCAGGGCTGGCGATGGTCAGACCTGAATGAATTATCGCAAGCTTCTCCTGTTCTGTGGGAGACATGAGTAAGGTGAGGTGGGGTCCAGAGCCCAGCTGGCTTCTTGTGGAGTCTGGCAGGAAGAAGCATCTCTTCTCTAAGGGAGGGCAGCCCCAATGCTGGCCTGAGCAGCAAAGCACTTGGGGAAAATGCCAAAGTTGCCATTGCAATGGCCTTCAAGCCATTCCTCATTCACTGGGAAAACACAAAGGAACAGGGTAAGGACCGAGCAATCCCTTGAATTGCCTAACCAGGGAGCCTTGCTAAGGGTGACATTCATCCCTGTGCAAAGGGCCTGTACAGGCCCATGCACATGTCAGTCCCCCATAAGGCCTAGTGGCTTAACTATCAGGAAGCCTTTTGTTCCCCAACTTGTCCCCATCCCCTCCCTGCAAACAGACTCCTGAAGCTGCCCAGTGAAGAACTTCAGGTAGAACTAGAAAGCTACCTTCAGAGAGAATGTCCAGTGTGTCTCCTTCATTGAATTCCAGATCCTCAGGCCTTTGCGCTGTGTAACCATGATGTGCTACCATCCTGTAGAGAACAGGTCTGTCTGAACAGGCATCTGTGCCCTATGGGACAAGGCCATGGTGTAAACCGCACGGCAGAGCAGAAATTATATCAGAATCTAGTGAGGAAGAACAGCATCCCAAAGGGGCACGTACCTGGCACCAGAGTGTCAGCCTCCCATCTGTCACCTGCTGCCACATCTTCCCCAGTTCCTCTTCTCCCGAAATCACAATGAACTCTTTGCTGTCTGAAAGCCTGCAGCTGAAGTAAGAGAGGAGGACAGAGAAAATGCACTAGGGCCAAATTTAGAGGTGAATCTAAGCTTGTGCAGCTTGCATCTCCCTCTGGTTTCCTAAGCATGTCAGTCCAGGACCTCCGGGGTATGTCTGCGTGGAGCTGGAGGTGTAATTCCCCGTTCAGGCAGACAGACCTGCGCTAGCTGTGTGCGAGCTCGCGTGCTAAAAGGAGAAGTGTAGCGGTCATGCCACAGGCGGGGGGAAGGGCTGGCGGCTCTAAATACGTACCTAGGCTTTCAGACAGGATTGGATGCAGAGGGTTGACGCTGGCTATCCCATTCTGCTGCTTAGGCCACCATGGCTACGCTGCTATTCTTAGCGCACTAGCTCAACCAGAGCTAGCGCATATGAAATTACGCCTCCAGCTCCAGGAGACAAAACTTCAGTCTGCTTTAGACTTACACAAGACCTCTAAATTGGGCACACAAAGTGCAACTGAGCTGAACCTGGTGTGCCTTAAATGTTGCCCTGGCTGGGAGAAAATTATTCCAGGTCAGAGGTGTCTACAATAGCATTTCTCTTTAAACTTCCCCCTCTTTCACTACTGCTGGTGCAGTTCCATACTCCTTTGGTCCTGTGAAACCTCCCTGCTCACACATTCCCTGTCCCCAAGGAGTCAGTGTTGTGCTCTAAAGCAATGAGGTGGACTATCCAGGGGGCAGGGCTTTGTGTGACTATTCAGTTGGGAGAGGGGACACTGTGCTGCTTTGTATGTACTCATCTTGTGAACTGTGCCTATGGCTGCCTGAGCCCTACTGAAAGACAAAATGCCCTGTGGAGAACAACACGGACGGCAGACACGGCTTATGCCTAGCTCCTTGGGCAAACACCTCTTCAGGGAACTGCAATGATTTGTCTGCAATGGCAAGAGGAAAACTGCAGCTCACTGGGAAGGAGAAACTTCCAACTCAGCCTTTGGCACCAGCTGAGTGTATCCAGAGTGTAACCCTATTTCCAGTCTGTGACCAAGCCTACCTCAGCTTCCCAAGCTCTGCCTGCTGGCTGAATGTCTCCCGCAGCAGAGACCTGAGGTCTGACAAGGTCAGGGCCTTGTTCACTTTAACTGTATAGTCACAGTGGACTTTCAGCAGGATGGATCTGTTCTCGCTGGAGGATGCTTTGTCCTGAGCCAGTGGGACCTGCAAACAACCAGGAAGCAAAGGAGAATCTGCTCTCGGTGGGTTGGTTAGAGCGATTTCACCAGCAAATATCAGAATAACAATAATGCCTATTCTTATGCAGGTTTCAGAGTAGCAGCCGTGTTAGTCTCTATTTGCAAAAAGAAAAGGAGTACTTGTGGCACCTTAGAGACTGACAAATTTATTTGAGCATAAGCTTTCGTGAGCTACAGCTCACTTCATCGGATGCATTCAGTGGAAAATACAGTGGGGAGTTTTATATACATAGAGACCATGAAACAATGGGTGTTACCATACACACTGTAACCAGAGTGATCACTTAAGTTGAGCTGTTACCAGCAGGAGAGCGGGGGGGGGGACCTTTTGTAGTGATATTCAAGGTGGGCCATTTCCAGCAGTTGAGGAACAGCAGAGCTCAAAGCACTTTACAATCAGTTATTGTATTTATCCTCACAATGTCCTTGTGAGGTACGGAAATATTATTATCTCCCCTTTACAGCTGGGGTGCTGAGGCACAGAGACATGAGGTGACTTACCCAGGAAGTCCCTAGTGGAACAAGGAACCGAACACAGGTCTCCCACATCTTGGCCAGTGCCCGACCACTAGCCCATCCTTCCATAACCAGAGTCAAGGGGGGGGGCCTTAACCCAAATGCCAACCTCAGTGCCACCAAACTCCACGTGGCATAGAATCTGAACCAGGATCCAGATGTGAATTTCACATGTGGGGCGCATTTCTCCAAACCCTGGATCCAAACACTTCCATTTTTCCTCTTGGAAGAGTCTGGATCTGAATCCTATAACTCAGACACATCTACTCAGCACAGGAGTATTCAGCACAGGAGTATTCAGCTCCAGAGAGGAGACAGGTACTCCCTGTATTATCATGCAAACATGTCCCCGAGATGATGCTGCCAGGTCCCATAATTTCCTGCGGAAATTTCAGCTGCCAATCCATGCAGCTTGACACAGCACTGACTCCAAAATCACAGGCGGTCTAGTGGCCGTGCCAAATAAAGTGGGGCTGCTGGTGACCTCAGCAGCAGCTGCCTCTGACAAAGAAAGGCTCTGTAGGCACAAGTCCAATGTGCGGTAGGAAAACGATACAGAGGTGATTTCTCTAACCCCAGAAATGCAGCGCTCTCTGTGATAGAACACAGTGGTTGTTAACAGCACAGAGCAACAGCCTGGGCCCGGAGAGACAGAAGAAGAGGAAGATCAAGGACTCAAGAGTAACAGACAAAAGTCCATCTGGGAGTTAGGATCTCTCTGGGATGGGGGAGGGGGAACTGGTCTGGAAGAAAAGGCTTTCCAGTGAGCCCCAAAGTTTTGTGGTGGCTCTGGAGTTTTGGTGGAAGTGGGCTGAATCCACCCTTACCTTTGGCACCAGTGATTTTATAGCCTTAATGGTTTGTGACATTGGGGAACATTGCACCTGCGAGTCTGCTTGCGGATCAGCATCATTTGCAGCAGTGTCTTCTCCCTCAGCAGGTCCTGCAGAGCAAAACATTGCCAAACAGCCATCATGACAATGGGCAGGGCCTCTTTGGAGGAGATAGTGTTGGTCAGCTTTGGGGGGGGTCCCACTGAGCTACATCTGGAGGGATTCCAGGCAGCATCAGAAGCCACCGATTCTACTGCCGGAGCTGTCCATCCTCCCCTCTCAGGACGGGTATATAGAACCCTGCCTGCACTCGTCACCATAGCAAGGGGGGCAAGTGACAAATGGCAGCAGCTGCATTTATTGTGCACCAGCTCTGAATCACCAGGTGCCTGCCAACCAGTTCATTTCTATTTGGACACAGTTGTGGCCCCCAGTCTCTGTTCAGAGCAGACTGAGTGGGCCACAGCAAAGCAAAGTGTGTGCAGTCATCCCTGACACACACGATCTACCCTGCTACCAAGGTGCTCTTGGGTTACACGGTCAGTCCATCCCAGAACCACATGCTGCAAGTGCGGAGCTAGCCCTGCTGGTAGTGTAGGTTCCCTAGAGCAGAGGTGTTTTGGGGCACTTGTGGGTGATCCCACACAACTCCCATTGGGACCCTTACCCCCACATGCCCCTTCAGTCCCAGAAAGCAGGATTTACCTGGCTGCTGCTGGTCCATTTCCTGCAAGTGGGGCCGGTTGGGGGGTACTTTAACAGGGGGAAGCGGGATCCCATTACTGACTTTCTGCAAGAGAATAAAATGAAAACGAACTGATCAGACACGTGAGGAGAGTGTAGCTGAGGCCACTGTGAAGCAAAACAGTTCTAAGGAACTGAAGTTTTGGGAAATCAGCTCCCTCGTTCCTCACTGGCCAGAAGGGGCAGGTGGCAGCTGGTTTGCGTCACTGAGTAGATTGCAGGCTATGACTTTAAAGATGGGCAGAGCCTCAGGGATGGCTGATTCATTAACTCAGGTATGACGTGGAGCACTCAGGCTCCTCCAGGCTTCCCCAGAGGGTGGTTACCCACTTGGTACCCATACAGGTTTGTTTTATTTTGCTGCACTGTTAGTTCTGTTCACCTCTCTGGGATCCAGACCCCACATTTAGTCTGGGGACGGCCACCTCCCCATCTGAGCAAAAATGGAATCCATCTTCACTGGGATTTCCATGGCTGATCCCTCTGACCCAAGGGCTTACCTGCCCCTCACTCAGCTCCAAGGTTCTGCACTGAACAGACTGGGTGTCTGCACTGAAATGGTTTTACAGCAGGGAACACTACCAACTCCATGGGATAAATGATAACAGAGCCAGGCCTGAAGAGCCAGTTTCTCAACCACAGTAGGGCCAGCGGAAGTTCATTCGCTAGAGGCCACTAGTATGTCAGAACGAAAGTGGGCTCTGAAATTCCCTGCTTGCTGCAGTGGGCGCATGGGTGTGAGTCACACCTTGTCTGCTGGAGGATTCAAGTGGAGACAGCTTTCAGACGGGTCAAGCCATTAAAGCAAGGCTGCATTGGTTATAATATGGAGGGTCCTAGCTGTGAGGAGGAGGGGGTAAAAGAAATGGATTTTTTCCAGAATGGAAGCTTCGACTCTGCAGGAAACAGATCAGAGCTGTGGAAAAAATTCACCTTTTGCCTGCTGCTTGGATTTCGCATTGTCCCTCGCTGCCTGAAAGCCCTGAACTTACAACATGGGGTATTTCTGAAGAGAGAGCCCACTGCCTTGCTCTGTGGTTCAGACACACAGCACAAGTGGCCTGGCTGTGTTTTCTCTCCCTTCCACACCCCATAGTCACAAGATTGTCCCCTTACCCATTTATCAGCCTTGGGGGCATGAACAGGCTCCAGGTGAGAGGTCGGTATACGCAGTTTCTGGGGAAATACAGAGCAGAACAGAAAATAAGGTGAAACCAGGCTGCATTGAGCGGAAACAGGCACTCTTCTGCCCGGTGCAGGAGATTGTCTTCTCTGGCCTTGACAACCCCACCTTGCCCCTCAGTCATTCACACCCTTGTGGCATCGTCATTTCCTGGCACGCCGCTCTGACCAGGTCACTCTGTCTGCTGGCCCACCCTTCTCCATCATCACAAACACAAACTATGCGCCATTGCTTTCAAGGCCCTTCACAGCCTGTCCCCACCTACCCATCATCGCTCAAGATGTTGAATCCAGCCTCTGAGCTGCCAGCCTTCCTCACCCACTTGTTAACTTTTAAAGAGGCACCTTTGTGCTTCCTCCCATGTTGCCCCTCACACGCAGGAGGAGCTGCCTCCATCTTTCTTTGGTTTCCTCTTTATAACTCCCCTGTGCTGTGATACCTACCAGAGAACTTGACAATGGTTAGGCTGCTGAGACTACTGCCTGTCAGACTGACCAGTCTTACCTCACTGTTTCTTTGTGCTTGCCCATCTGCCTGTTGGGCTCACCTGTTTTCTCTGCCTTATACTTTGATTGTAAGCTCTTAGGAGCAGGCACTGCCCTTTATTCTGAGTTAGTACAGGTCACAGCACAGAGTGATCCTGGCCCATGACGGGGCTCCTGGCCTCTAATGTTAAATTGGCCTACTGAGGATTGCACGTGGGTGGTGATGCCCACTTGCGGACACAGCAGCACATTGCTCTCCCTTCTGAGGACCCTGCTTTCCACACGGCAGTTGCGAGGAGGCCACTGAATGAACCCTAGACACATTTTGTGCACTTTATTCTGCAGGAGGTGAGGCTTTACAATTAGCGTGAATTGTGCACCTGCTAGTGGTTCTCGCCGAATGTTTCTAGTTGCATAATCCCTATGCAGGATCCATGTGTGTCGGAAGGGATAAGGATCAGAAAAAGCCGAGGTCTCCAGTTTACTGGCCAATGGAATTAGAGAGATGACGGGGAAAAGTCAGTGGGATCTGAACAGCCCTTAACAGCTGCTGCTGTTAGTGTCTGTGGTGGGGTGGTCACCCCGCCATGCCTCAAAGGGCTTAAAACAGCCCGAAGAGAGGGCTGTAGCCGGAAGAAAGCTAGGCTGACTGGGGGAAGTAGCCACAGGTGGGGCCACGCCCCAATCAGGCCACAGCTGGCCCTATAAGAGGGCTGTTAGCCGGGGGCTGAGAGAGACACTCTGTCTAGCTATGTGGAGGGAGGAGGACCTGGCTGACTAGGAAGCTGAGGAGGGTACCTAGGGCAGAGGGAGCTGGGGAGCTCCAGCCTAGCAGAGTCCCAGGCTGCAGCCCGAGGTAAAGGCCCACAAAAGGGTACTAAGGCTGCAGAGGAGCAGCCCAGCCCAGACCTAGACAGAGGCAGCTGGTCTGACCCCCCTGCCTTGTCAATGATGAGTGGTACAGACTGCAGTCTGCCCCAGGGAGTGGGGGCTAGATGATGACTGACAGTAGCCACTGAGGTAAGGGAGGGATAGGGGGTTGGGGGTCCCCTGGGGAGGGGAGACCCAGACTGAGGGGTTATTGCCAGGGGGCAGAACCCTAATCTAGAAGGGCCCTGGGGTCTGGGAGGGGCACAGGGCCAGCAGCAGACGAGACACCGACCGGCAGAGGGCGCTCCTGGCTGAAAAGAGCTAATTCCCTGGACAACCAGCAGGAGGCGCCGCAGCAGTGAGTCGTCACCCCGTCACAGTGTCCAATCTATGAAAGTGAACTGGCAGCTTCAGAAAAGTTACCGTCATATCCCACCCTCTTGGCTGCTCCTGCTCCTGAGAGCTACCAAAGGAGCATCCTATTAAAGCCTCAGCAAGCCCCAGCTGGCAGGGAGTGCTGTAGTGTCTACTGACGCTGTGCTAGAGGCAGGAGTGCCAGCCTGCCAGTTCCACATACCTGTCCGTCACATATGGCTGTAGCCCAGCCATCTGCCCCTTTATTTAGTACAAAGATGATAGTGCTGCCCTTCACTGCCATCTCTTCGGAGTCCTCCGGGTAATAATGAGTCACGACTCGATAGTAACCTGAGTCGTGGTCTCTGGAGAGGGGAAAAAAAGGAACAGCTTTACTCAGAACTCTTTGGGGCTGTCACTCTCCCACTGTGGGGTGTGGACACCACTGGGTTTAATGGGATGCCCTTCTCTTTGCCCCTCTGGTTATCCTGCTTGGAGACATTCAGGCTAGGAATGGGCATTGCCATCCTGTGACCTTTCCACTGGCTCTTCTGTCAATGCACTTTGAAATATAAAGAGTTGTAGGAGATTCACTGCCCCTCAAGTGCCAGTGCACCCTGGAACAATGCCACTCTTCTCTGGGGTGGAGTCCCCACTGCATTCTGCTGGAGGACCTGTCTTTTTACTGGCGTCTGAGGAAAGCCACACCCTTCTACTCTGTTCTTAGTACTTACATGCCTCCATCCCCATAGCATCTCACAAACATCAAGGACTGTCTCCTTCCCACACCGCTGTGCAGTAGGAGAGCATCATTACCCCCATTTTACAGATGAGGAACTAAGGCAAAGAGTGATCAAGGGACAAATTTTCAGAAGAGCTCAGCACCTACAGTTCAGACTGGACTTTCATTGAGGCTCCACACACAGTTAGACACCTAAATCTGTCCAAGGTCCAATGACAAGAGGGTTGTGGTAGAGCTGGAAACCCAGATCCAGTGTCTCACTTCAGAGCTCTAACCACGAGCCCATCCTTCCTCCCACAGGGTGATCCTTCCTCGCCACATACTCTCAGTTGTGAGCTGAGTAAGCTCAAGAATGCTTCCCTTGGGAACATCTCCCCTCATAGGCAGCAGTAGCCTTGGGCTGTGTCTCCATGGTGCAATTATCATATTTATGGTCTGTCAGAGATGATAACCCATGAACTTTTGGAGAAGAACATGCCATCAGCAGATGATGGGACAGACTGTTGCAGACAGAGGTTCCCTCTTTTGCCTTCCAGCCATTTCTGAGAATTCCCACAGGGAAACTCCGGCTGGGGTGTGGGCTCTAGGGTGGGGCTGAGGATGAGGGTTTGGGGGTGCAGGAGGTTGCTCTGGACTGGGATGAAGGGGTTCAAAGAGTGGAAGGGGAATCAGGGATGGGGCAGGAGGTTGGGGCACAGGAGGGGGTCAGGGGTGCAGGCTCCTGGTGGTGCTTACCTCAAGCAGCTCCCAGAAGCAGCGGCATGTCCCCTCTCTGGCTCCTATGCGGAGGCGCGGCCAGGTGGCTCTGCATGCTTCCCTGTCTGCAAGCGCCAACCCTGCAGCTCCCATTGGCCACAGTTCCTGGCCAATGGGAGCTGCGGAGGCATCACTTGGGGTGGAAGTAGCGTGTGGAGCCCCCTGGCTGCCCCTAAGTGTAGGAACTGGAGAGGGTACATGCTGCTGCTTGTGGGAGCTGCGCGGAGCGGGACAAGTCCTGGCCCCTGCTCCTCGGCGGAAGCTTGAGGGCCGGATTAAAAGGTCTGGAGGGCCGGATGCGACCCCTGGGCTGTAGTTTGCCCACCTCTGTTCTAGTGTGTGAACTCTAGAGTTGGGTGCAACTTTCCTGACAGAGCATTGTTCCATCAGAAAATACCATTTCAACATAATAAAAACTTTCCACGGGAATGTGTTGATTTTTGACACATTCTGGTTCACAAAATGTTTCCTTACAAGTGTTTCAATAAAGTCAACCCGATCAAAAAAGAATATTTTGATTTTTTTTTTGTTTTGAAATGCCTTTTCATTTAGAAATGTATTTGTGTTTATAGTCTATTATAAGTTATAGTGTAAAATAAAAGGCTGGAATCAGAATGAAACATTTCAATTTCATTTAAATGGAACATTCTGACTGACCTGAAACAAACCGTTTTGGAAAACTTCGTTTCACAGGAAATTTAAATTTTTCATTTTTGTTTAGATTTGGAATGAAAACAATTTCAAAATGTCAGCATTTCCTGCTGAATGAAAATGTCGAGTTTCAAGTGGCTCCAAGAATAGGGTTGCCAACCCTCCCAGATTGGCAGGGAGTCTTCTGGAATTAGCCACAATCTCCTGGAGGCTATTGAAATCAATCTGGGAGATTTTAATAGGCTGCTAAAAGTCCAGTCGGCGGCACAGCACGGCTAAGGCAGCCTGCCTACCTACCCTGGCTCCACGTGGCTCCCAGAAGCAATCTGGCTCCTAGGCGCAGGGACGGCCAGTGGATCTCTGTGCGCTGCCCCTGCCCTGAGCGCCAGCTCTGCAGGTCCCTTTGACCAGAAACTGTGGCCAATGGGAGCTGCAGGGGCAGTGCCTGCAACCGCACAGAGCCAGGGTAGGTAGGCTTCCGGGAGCCACCCGAGGTAAGCGCCTCCCAGCTGGAGCCCACACCCCAACCCCTTGCCCCAGCCCCGAGCCTCCTCCTGCACTCAAACTCCCTCCCAGAGCCTGCACCCACTCCTGCACCCCAAACCCCACATCTCCAACCCTGCTCCAGAACCTGCACCCCCAGCTGGAGCCCTCACCTCCTCCCACACCCCAACCCCTTGCCCCAGACCTCTTGCCACAGACTCACTGTGAAAGTGAGTGAGGGTGGGGGAGAGCGAGCGACGGAGGGAGGGGCCTCTGAGAAGGGGTGGGGCAGGGTGTGGCCTCTGAGAAGGGGCAGGGAAGGGGGCAGCGCAAGGGTGTTTGGGTTTGTGCAATTAGACAGTTGGCAACCCTATTCAGGAACCACCTTCTAGCTTTTCCAGATGAAAACAATGGGCCAGATTCAGCCCTGGAGTACTGGAAGCACAAACCCAGGGAAGTCAATGGAGAATTTGGCCCCAGTTACAGCAGTGCTGACAGGAGCATCTGGGGGCTAGAGCCAGAAGACTGAGAGTCAGCAGTTGTGGGTTCTAACAGTGGTGCTGCCACTGCCTTACTATGTGGTCTTGAACAGGTCACTTAACCTTGCTCTGTCTCTGTTTCCCAACCTGTGACATGGTATTTAGCTTCCTCACAGGGTGGCTGTGAGGCTTAATCTATGTCTGCAAAGGGCTTTGAGACCCTTGCAAGGTGTTATAGAAGTAGGGGACGTAGAAGTGGGTGGCAACCTAGGCAGCAGTGACCATGAGATAGTTGAGTTCAGGATCCTGAAGAAAGGAGACTAGCAAAATACAGACCCCGGACCTCAGAAAAGCAGACTTAGACTCCCTTGGGCAGGATCTCCTGAGAGGATAATATGAGGGGGAAAGGAGTCCAGGAGAGCTGGCTGTATTTTAAAGAAGCCTTATTGAGGGCACAGGAACAAACCATCCCGAAGTGCAGAAAGAATAGCAAATAAGGCAGGCGACCAGCTTGGCTTAACAGCGAAATCTTCGGTGAACTTAAACTCAGAAAGGAAGCTTACAACCAGTGGAAATTTGGACAGATAACTTGGAAGGAGTATAAAAATATTGCTAGAGCATGCAGTGGTGTAATCAGGAAGGCCAAGGCACAGTTGGAGTTGCAGCTAGCAAGGGACGTGAAGGGTAACAAGAAGGGTTTCTTCAGGTATGTTAGTAACAAGAAGAAGGTCAGGGAAAGTGTGGGACCCTTACTGAATGGGGGAGGCAACACAGTGATGTGGAAGATGATGATTTGGAAAAAGCTGAAGTACTCAACCTTTTTTTTGCCTCTGTCTTCACAGACAAGGTCAGCTCCCAGACTGCTGCACTGGGCAGCACAGCATGGGGAGGAGGTGAACAACCCTCAGTGGTGAAAGAACAGGTTAAGGAGTATTTAGAAAAGCTGGATGTGCACAAGTCCATGGGTCCAGATCTAATGCATCCAAGGGTGCTGAGGGAGTTGGCTGATGTGATTGCAGAGCCATTTGCCATTATCTTTGAAAATTTGTGGTGATCGGGGAGGTCCCAGACAATTGGAAAAAGGCAAATATAGTGCCCATATTTTAAAAATTGGAAAAAAGAGAACACAGGGAACTACAGCCTCACTTCAGTCCCTGGCAAAATCATGAAGCAGGTCCTCAAGGAAGCCCATTTTGAAGCCCTTGGCGGAGAGGAAGGTGATTAGGAACAATCAGCATGGATTCACCAAGGGCAAGTCATGCCTGACCAACCTGATTGCCTTCTATGATGAGATAACTGGCTCTGTGGATATGGGGAAAGCGGTGGATGTGATATATCTTGACTTTAGCAAAACTTTTGATATGGTCTCCCATAGTATTCTTGACAGTAAGTTTAAAAAAAAAGCATGGATTGGATGAATGGACTATACGGTGGATAGCAAACTGGCTAGATTGTCGGGCTCAATGGCTAGTGATCAACAGCTCGATGTCTAGTTGGCAGCTGGTATCAAGCAGAGTGCCCCAGGGGTTGGTCCTGGGGCCGGTTTTGTTCAACATCTTTATCAATGATCTGGATGAGGGTATTACAGTGGACAAGAAGCGGGATATGAATCAACAGTGTGCCCTTGTTGCCAAGAAGGCCAACAGCATTTTGGGCTGTATTAGTAGGAACATTGCCAGCAGATGGAGGGAAGTGATTATTCCCCTCTATTTGGCACTGGTAAGGCCACACCTGGAGTATTGCATCCGGTTTTGGTCTCCCCACTACAGAAGGAGTGTGGACAAATTGGAGAGAGTCCAGCGGACTTATTATAAATTATTAGGGGGCTAGGGCACATGACTTATGAGGAGAGGCTGAGGGAACTGGGCTTGTGTAGTCTGCAGAAGAGAAGAGTGGGGGGGGATTTGATAGCAGCCTTCAATTACCTGAAGGGGGGTTCCAAAGAGGATGGAGCTAGGCTGTTCTCAGTGGTGGCAGATGACTGAACAAGGAGCAATGGTGTCAAGTTGCAGTGAGGGAGGTCTAGGTTGGATATTCGGAAACACTGTTTTACTAGGAGGGTGGTGAAGCACTGGAATGGGTTCCCTGGGGAGGTGGTGTCATCTCCATCCTTAGAGATTTTTAAAGCCCAGTTTGACAAAGGCTTGGCTGGGATGATTTAGTTGGTGTTGGTCCTGCTTTGAGCAGGGGGTTGGACTAGATGACCTCCAGTGGTCTCTTCCAACTGTAATATTTTATAAGTGCCAGGTGTTGTTGTTAACTACAATGGCTATCACAGTCACACAAACCTTTCTCACACACAGCATTTTCTCCACAGTGATAGATCTCTGGGACTGGGATGCTACAGAGTCTTCAAACCAAAACCTCTGCGGCCAAGACAAGGTGCCATGAATAGAAATAGTGACAGAAGAGCAAAGCCAGTTGGGGCTGGTCACTTACCGCACAGCATTGACACTGGGTTCGTAAAAGCCCTGTCTCTGTGGAGAAACAACAGCGTCTATTTCATAGAGCCAGATTCCAAGCCAGAAGGGACCATTGTAATCACCTAGGCTGACCTCCTCTATAACACAGGCCAGAGAACTTCCCCACAATGATTTGTAATAGCTTGTATCAGGCAGAAATGCAGAGTCTGAGCGGGAGTTTCAGTCTCTGACATTTTCCCTACTATTCTCCTGTTCACACTTGTCATGCAACCAATCACCACTTTAGGGACAGCCATCAAGGCCACTCCACACTGCTGAGCAGTGCTGGCAGCCCTCTCTTCTCTGCCCACCCCACCCAGTGGAGACCAACCTACTCGCGCATTCCCCCGCTCCTAACATTCACATGACAGTGCACCCCTCTCCCCCGGAGGAACCAGGCTCACAGGGCTGGGCAAGTGAGTTAAACATTACATAGACTCTGCTGCAGCGGCTTTAATTTAGTGCAGAGAAAAGAATGCTCCATTCGGGGGCAGAGACTTATGTGCCTCATCTGAGCCCCTCTGGCCAATGATGAAGCAAGACTGATGGGGTCTGAGGGGTGGAAGGATATCTGCAGTGATATGGCAATTGGACGGTAGGAATTGCTAGGCAGGGGGAGACATGCAGGACTCAGAGCCCCAGGGAAACCTCTGCACACTAAAATATTATGTAGTCCATGATAGGTTCTCATCCTGATGGATGCCTTTGGCTGGGGACCCTAAGTGACAGCGATGCCATTACATGACCTTGCCATGTAAATGACAGCGATGCCATTACATGACAGCGATGCCATTACATGACCTTGCCATGCATAAATCAAGTTACCATAAGTCATTGCACTGTCCCACTCACCTGTGGCCTGAGAGGCTCAAATCCGATGTACTCATCATTGGGAATGACGGAGGAGATAACCTGCCAGAGGACAGATCAGATCAGCCTCTGGATCACATGAAGGAACAGCCCTGCCCTGTTAAAACTGCCTCTGGGAACCAGCCACTGACCCTGGTTTCCCCATGAGTGAGTCCCTAGCACCAAGTGGCAGGGCTTAAAAAGTCACAGCACACAATGGAGAGTGCAGAGCTGAGTCCAGGCAGTAACTCCATCTACTCCAGGGGCTTGGTTTTCTAGCTCTTGTCACACTGGTTTTCTACATGTCTGTGAGTGAATCTGAGAGCACAACCATTCATTTTCCCTGCCCTCAAGAGGCTCCTGGCCTGTGACACTTACACAAAGGGTGAAGAGATAACAGAAATGAGAAGAGAATCTTCTAATGACCTGTTAATATTCTCTAAAAGGCATTAACCAAACAACAAAAAAGTCATCCCACAACAAGTGGGAATCTGCTACAGCTCAGAGGGTCAAACCCTGTGGGACTGGTTAGGTGAGCCCACATGTCTTGAAAGACTGGTTCCTAAGGACAGAGCCATTGCACTTAGAGTCTAAAGAATCTCAGCTGATACTTCTCAGGCACTGCGGCTGGCAGAGGGCCCAAGCAACGTTGCTCTCAGGAGGCTGTCGGTGCTGTGGCAGGTAGAGGACCCTGGCAGTAATGTTCTCAGGAGCAACCAGAGCCCTGGATCGTAGTTTGCTCATTGCTGACCTCAGTCATCAGGGCACCATGCTAACATTCTTACAGTAGGACTGACTTTTCTGCAGCCTAGGGGGCCTTACCTTGGGTTTACCCAGGAAATCTTTTGAATCCAGCTGCTCAACTTCCTCCTTTCGTGGTCTGAAAAATTCCCCCCGGGGAACATGTATGGGCTCCAGGAGGAGATGATTCTACAGTGGGAGGTGTGGGGGGTGGGGAAGAGATCAAACCAAGGACACCAGATATCATTAACCACAGCTTAACATTTAAAAAATAAAAGTAAATACTGCTTCCCCCATGGGGTCTGGTCAATCCAGGGAATTCAGTGTGGCAGAAATTATGTAATTTAAAAAGTGTGACCTGGACTTGACCAACGTGTAGAGGCCAAGATAGTTCACACTTCTGTGCATAAGATGATTTCTGGAGCTACCAGGAAGGGGAAGCATGAAATAAGTGAAGGGAGAGCATGAAATAAGATTTGCTAAATAAATCTCTAATCTGCTTCTCCTGTTCATCTTCCTCGATTTTAATGTTCTCTGTAAATTGTAACTAGAGTCTAGCATTCAGATCCCCTACAAGCAAATCAATTTTTATGAAGTACAAAGAATGGGATGAAAATAATACTGAAAATAGCATAATGCCATTTTGGGAATCAATGGTGAAGCTTTCTCTGGAATATTATGTTTACTTCTAGTCACCCTACCTCATACAAGTCATGACAGATATGAAAGGGGTTCAGGGATGAGTCTTAAAAGTCATTAGCAGGATGGCAAGAGATTTGTACAAGGAGCAAATGAAAAGATTGGGACTGTTTCCTCTGGAGAGCAGATGCATAAGATGAGACATGACAGGTATACAAAATAATGACCAGTCTAGAAAAGATAAATCAGGAGCTCCTGTTTACCCTCTTTGATAATACAGGAACAAGATATGAAATCAAAAAGCAACACACTTAAAACAAATAAAAGGAAATACAGCGCTTAACTGGTGAATTAACCAGTAATTAACCTCTGAGGCTCATTGTCACAAGATATCACTGAGGCCAAGGATTAGCCATTTTTATGGACAATAAGAAGATCCAGAGTTACATTCGACAGGGTTTTTTACAGCATTTTATAGGGGAGATCACCACCGTGCTTTAGAACACAAGCAGATCCCTAACTGGCAGCAGCTAAGAAGAAACTTCCCCTATGACCAGATTATTCCATAACTGTCCACTATGGTGTTACTTGTTACCTCTGAAGCATCTGGTAGTGATTGAGACAGGATGCTAAATTAGATGGACAATTGCTCTGACAGGCTATCACAACTTCTATGCTTGGAAGGAAAAGCCACTGTTGGCAGGTTGCAGGCAGGGGGCAGATACAACAGCTGGAACACCCCAATCTTTGGAGTGCTCATAGCCCAGGTGGAGACTTTTTAACTTGGGCCCTATGAAATCCCCAGGGTTTAACCCTTTATAGTTAAAGCAAAGATTTTGTCACAGATATTTTTAATAAAAGTCATGGACAGGTCATGAGCAAAAAAGAAAAGTTCATGGAAGCCCTGACCTCCCTGGCTTTTACTAAAAATATCCCTGACAAAATGGGGATCCGTGGGTCCCCACATTTCCTGAAGCGGGGCAGCTGCGCAGGGGCTAGGAACCGCCTGCAGCAGCTCGGGGCTGTGGGGTACCCCTGCCTCCAGCAGCTCTGCAAGCCCCACCACCCACAGCAGCTGGGAGCTCTGGGGGTTCCCCCACAGCCCATGGCGGCTGGGAGCTCAGGGGTTCCCCCCGCCACCTGCAGCAGCTGGGGGCTGCAGGGTTCCTCTGCCGCCTGCAGCTCCAGGGGCCTGCAGCGGCTGGAAGATTGGGGGTTCCCCCTCCACCAGTGCCAGCTTGGAACTCTGGGGGCTGCCAGAGGTTGTGGGGGTACCCCATAGCTCCCTGCCCCTGCGGGCAGCGGGGGACCCTGCAGCTCCCGACCACACCGGAGGCTGAAGTCACAGAGGTTGCTGGAAGTCATGGAGTCTGTGACCTACGCAACCTCCATGACTAAATCTTAGCCTTATTTACAGTCAGTCTCACCTGCACCCGCTCAAGGGCAGCATCCAGGCTTGTGGGTCTTCCTTCAGGCCTCTGTCTGACAGCCTCCTCCAGGGTTCTTCTAGCTTCCTGCCACAGCCCAAGCCGGCACTGCACTGCTGCAGTATTGTACAGCACCTAAAACCAGTAGTAAGGGGATGAGACTCTCACCAGCAACTCGAGGAATCAAAACAACTGGAAGTTCACTGAAGCTAACCAAATGCAGAAACACACGTGAAACAGAAAGGCGTGCCCACAGCATCACAGACACAGCAACCAGATCAGCCTTTCCTCTGCTATTGATCACGGGGATTCTGCTGCGAGAGCTGTCTTACAAAGCTTCACATACAGAGCTCAGAGAAAATAAACTCTGCCCTTCATAAAGCTGTGCTGCTAGGCTCAGAGCCTTTGGGTCAGATCAGCACTAGCCACCAGGGTGCTGGAAGCTAAGAGGTACATGGGGCACAAAAGAGGAAGAGTTCTCAAAGGAGGATCATCTCTGACAACATTTGAGGCACTGTAGTTTAGTCCCTCTCAAGGCACCAGTGGCTCTAACATTTCCCTGTGCATATTTTATGGCTTTCTGCAAGCATGTATCCTGCTGCTGTGATACCCTTGTTCTGTGGCATACACCATACTCAATGACAGCACATTCACTAGCCACACCCTGGGAGGAAAAGCAGTGGGGAGTCACATGGACAGATATGTGCTCTTCTACAGAGTTCAGACAATAACCAGGCAACTTAGTATGAGGATCCACCAAGTCGTGAACGCTGGCTGGAAGAGTGTTGTAGTAACCAGGCAAGGACTTCAACAGGGCTTTATTTTTTAAAGTGGAAACGTCTTTTCCAAGCTGCTGCTGCACCCTCGGTAGCTCTCCCTGAGCCTCTACAACTCCTCCCCCCTCCTTCCTGTTTCCTGTCCTTTCAGACTCCAACAGCCAGTGCTCCCAGTTCTAATCATTACAAGCAACATCTAAACACCACAAAGAGGCTGGCCCAGAGGTGCTAAGCTCGGTCCAGATGTCAATAGCCAGATGTTATAGGGGGTGCCTGTAGCATTCCTGCAGCTTTCCCCGACCGCAGAACCCCATGCTTTTCAGGAAAGCTCCGCTGAGCTCTCCCCAGACCCTGTGTGCTATTAATGCGGCAGGTTAGGCCTGCACACACATGTACAATGAGCAGGAGAGCATGTAGGACTTACACAGCTAGCAGCACTATAATGGAACACATCTGGCCCAGGTCTCACACGTGGGCTTCCTAACAAGGTATCCAATTCCCACATTTAGGAATCAAATCAACCTCTAGGCTCATTAAATCGGCATTTACAAGCCCAAGAGGCAATGTAAGCATCCAAATGGGAGACCTGCATGTAACTCTAAGGTGCCCACATTGAAAAGCTGGGCCCAGGACATAAAAAGGTAGGTCTGTGTCTGTGATTTGGAAGTAACCTTTGGGCTAGTGGAGATAAGCGGCATTAAGGAGGCGACAAGAATGAAGAGCAATACCTGCTTTCCCTAGGAGTGTGCATTGCTGGCAAACCCAAGGACCAGCAGTGGCTCCTGCCTCAATAGTTATTGCCCATCCTCCTGATCAGAGGCCAGGGGCTGTAATGCTACTGTTCTTCTAATAGATAAAGAAAGAAGAAAAAGAGATGGTGGAAAAGTTGACCAGAAGATCCTCCTCAGCTAGCATTTAGGTTGAGGACAGAGGAGTGGCTTGTTGGACAGTGGCACCAAGGGGAATGGAGTCTGGGAGATGTCTGAGTGGCAGATGCTGGAGGAGTGAACTGATGTGGGGAAAATAAGCACATAACCTGAGATGGGCCATGGTCTGCTGGTAAGATCATAGGACTAGGATCCAGAACTACTGAGTCCTATTCCTCATTGTTATTGACACATGGATAATAATACTTACCCACCTCACAGAGGTGTTGTGGAGATTAATTAAGGCTAAACTATGGTCCAATGGATTTCAGTGGTAAAACTCTCATTAGCTTGTGTAGGACCAGGGTTTAGCCCTTACTTCTGTAAAGATCTTTGAGATACTAAGATGAAAGCAGATCATTAGAGTATTAATCACAAATGATGATTTATCACCATCGCCATTGGAGGGGACATTAACTTGTGCTGATGGTGAAGTCCTCCAGTGGTATTTTGTTTTCATTTTTTGCAAAATGTGAAACCTTTTCAGAGGACATTCGATGGTCAACATGGTGAGAATACATATCTTGATATCTTCTAAAGAATGCTTCATGAATATATGTTTGTGCTTGCCAGTGTGTGCACCAATCCCATTCCCTCAGCCAGCCTTCAGATGTGCCTGGGGCCCTGCGCTTTCAAAAGGCACACCCATTGCTTTCAAAGGCATGACAACAAAGTGGAAGGAAATGCAGGAAGAGATCCATAGAGTCACACTGCTGCTGTATAGAAGCTTTATTACACAGCATTTTAAGGAGCACATGCATGAATAAAGTTGCCTGACAGGTTCTGGGACATGCCTGACCGGACACACACAATGACTCTTTTCACATTTAGGGGAGTCTAAGTATTAAACTTTTTTCTACCTGATTTTCAGTGCATCCAAAAAGATTCAGGACACAGGAAACAAAGTAATGTAAAGGAGACTAGCTAAAATGTACAACAGCTGCATCTCTGTTTAAAATGTTTTTATTTCTCAAAACCCCTTTGTCACACAGACTGCACTAGTCTGTGACCTCTGTCCCTTAATTCCTCAGAGAAGTGTTGTCATAAACATACTAAGGGTAGCATAAAATCCCTCCTTTACCTGTAAAGGGTTAAGAAGATCAAATAACCTGGTTGGAACCTGACCAAAAAGACCAATAAGAAAAGAAGATACTTTCAAATGGGGGTGGGAGGGGGAGAGGTTTTGTTTGTGCTCTCTTTGTTGTGCTCTCTTGGGACAGAGAGAGGGACCAGGCAGGAAAAAAACATCTCCTAAAACCCTACCTGAAATAAGCATCTCAGATTACAAAAATTGTAAGCAAAGCAAGGAAAGGCGTTAGATTAGCTTTTGTTTTAGTCTGTGAATTTTCCCTGTGCTAAGAGGGAGGTTTATTCCTGTTTTTGGAACTTCGAAGTTGAGCCTAGAGGGGACACTTCTGTGTTTTAAATCTGTTTATTACCCTGTAAAATTACCTTCCATCCTGATTTTACAGAGGTGCTTCTTTTACCTTTTTCTTTATAATAAAGTTCTTCTTTTAAGAACCTGATTGATTTTAGTGTCCTAAAGATAAAGGGTCTGGTCTGTACTTTTATTAAAGGCATTTGGTTAGTACATTATGCTCAAGCCTCCCCAGGAAAGGGGATGAAGGGGCTTGGGGGAATATTTTGGGGAAACAGGGACTCCAAGCGGCCCTTTTCCCTGGATGTTTGTCTAAATCACTTGGTGGTGGTAGCAATACCATCCAAGGAGGAGGACAGGATTTGTGCCTTGGGGAAGTTTTAACCTAAGCTGGTTAAAATGGATGAATGGACTACAAGGTGGATAGAAAGCTGGCTAGATTGTCGGGCTCAACGGGTAGTGATCAATGGCTCCATGTCTAGTTGGCAGGCGGTATCAAGTGGAGTGCCCCAAGGGTCGGTCCTGGGGCCGGTTTTGTTCAATATCTTCATAAATGATCTGGAGGATGGTGTGGATTACACCCTCAGCAAGTTTGCAGATGACACTAAACTGGGAGGAGAGGCAGATACGCTAGAGGGTAGGGATAGGATACAGAGGGACCTAGACAAATTGGAGGATTGGGCCAAAAGAAATCTGATGAGCTTCAACAAGGACAAGTGCAGAGTCCTGCACTTAGGACGGAAGAATCCAATGCACCGCTACAGACTAGGGACCGAATGGCTCGGCAGCAGTTCTGCAGAAAAGGACCTAAGGGTTACAGTGGACAAGAAGCTGGATATGAGTCAACAGTGTGCCCTTGTTGCCAAGAAGGACAATGGCATTTTGGGATGTATAAGTAGGGGCATTGCTAGTAGATTGAGGGACATGATCGTTCCCCTCTATTCGACATTGGTGAGGCCTCATCTGGAGTACTGTGTCCAGTTTTGCGCCCCACACTACAAGAAGGATGTGGAAAAATTGGAAAGAGTCCAGCAGAGGGCAACAAAAATGATTAGGGGACTGGAACACATGACTTCTGAGGAGAGGCTGAGGGAACTGGGGATGTTTAGTCTATGGAAGAGAAGAATGAGGGGGGATTTGATAGCTGCTGTCACCTACCTGAAAGGGGGTTCCAAAGAGGATGGATCTAGACTGTTCTCAGTGGTAGCAGATGACAGAACAAGGGTAATGGTCTCATGTTGCAGTGGGGGAGATTTAGGTTGGATATTAGGAAAAACTTTTTCACTAGGAGGGTGGTGAAACACTGAAATGTGTTACCTAGGGAGGTGGTGGAATCTCCTTCCTTAAAAGTTTTTAAGGTCAGGCTTGAAAAAGCCCTGGCTGGGATGATTTAATTGGGGATCGGTCCTGCTTTGAGCAGGGTGTTGGACTAGATGACCTCCTGAGGTCCCTTCCAACCCTGATATTCTATGATTCTGTGATTCTAAGCTGGTAGAAATACGTTTGGGGGTCTTTCATGCAGGTCCCCACATTTGTACCCCAGAGTTCAGAGTGGGGAGGGAACCCTGACAGGAATTCACTGTGCATGAGCTAGGGAAGTCACAACAACCCATCACATCTGCCACATAGGATAGAATCCCCAATATACAAGTTATATACACTGAGTAAAGAACATACACAGACATTAAGATTATTTCCAGTGTTGTGTAAATTGTCTTTCTTTTATATTGTGCAGCAGTAATTTCTGTTGTGTTTACATTTATAATTATTGGACAGAACACTGGGAGTTTAAAAGAATGTGCCAAATAACATTACCAATTGCAGACCAGGCCTTGTTAAGTACATCTTGGGATTTGTTCACAGTTTGCATTCTTAGGGCCATGTCTTCCAGTTAGGCCCATGGGATGTGTGAAGAAGTGGGAATTTTCTGACCTATTTTTAGGAATTTATGTGTGCCTCAGTTTCCTACTATACTTTGCATTGCTACCCTGTGGGTGCAAAAGGGTTAACACCACTTCTGGAACACCTCAGGAGATATGAGGTATGTGTTTCACTTTGCTGTCCTGCGTCATTAAAGAACAGGTTTAAACCAACCCAGGTCAATAGAGGATGTGAAGAGATAATGAGACCCCCATCCCCACCTCTTGCCCCATCCCGATGACTGAACAGTTGACACCTAACAGCAGGAACTCCTGCCCACCTCCCTCCCAGGCAGAACACGTGAACTCAGCTGGAGAACAAAGGCAAAAAGGTGTCGGGTGGCTGGAATAAGGGCTGCCCTGTGGAAGGACTCAGCAGCTCTCATCTGGAATGGAGGCAAAGAGTCAGAGCCAGTACTGGAGTTGAAAACCACTTTCACTGCATTGGCGTGGCCAGGACGGACTATTACTTTCCGGTGCCAACCTGAGAACTCCCAGACTCTGTGGCCAGGCGATTAATCAATTGTCACCTTGTTTTGAGAAGGCTGCCTGCACGGCTGCAATACTCGCTGTGAGCCTTGTGCCCTGCCTGGGTACAGCACCAGCCTTTAGGGGTGTCAAGTTTGGCTGGATGTATTCCTGGAGGTCTCATCACGCGACATAATCTTTAATTAAAGATTAATCTTTCATTCCTGGAGACTGCAGGACAACCCTGGAGGCAGGGGTGAAAGTAACTTAAGGGATCCTGAGCAGGCGGGGGGGGCGGGGCCTCAGGTGGAAAGGGCGGGGCCTTTAAATCCCCAGGCCCTTTAAATCGCTGCCGCTACCCCAGGGCTCCGGCTGCGATTTAAAGGGCCAGAGCTTCGGTAGCTGCGGCTGGGAGCCTCGGGCCCTTTAAATCACCACCGGAGCCCCATGGTAGTGGTAGCTGCAGCGGCAGCCAGGAGCCCCAGGGCTCTGGTGGCAATTTAAAGGGCCCGGGGCTCTGGCTTCAGTAGCAGTGGCCGGGAGCCCTGGGCTGTTTAAATCACCGCCAGAGCCCCATGGTAGCGGTAGCTGCGGCAGCAGCCGGGAGCCACAGGGCTCTGCTGGGAGCCCAGGGCCCTTTAAAACTGTCTGCCTGGGGAAGCTGCCCCCTGCCGGTATGGTTGGCTGTGTACCGGCTCTTGATGGTATGCCATACTGTACTGGACCGGTTTACTTTCACCTCTTCCTGGCAGGTTGGCAACCCTACCAGCCTCCCATAGGCATCTGGCTTGGCTGGATTTGCTGCAGATAGGCACGGAAAGAGACAGGGACCACTGGTGCCCAAAGGCCCAGTCTTGGAGTCTGACAGACTACGGCCTGCCCTGTGGAACTGTGTGGTTCCTTGAGGCCTGGCCCACTAAAAGGGTCACTCCCAAGGGATGGGTTACAGGTTGGGGCACAGACCAGCCCTGTGAATCCATAACAGGTGGACCCGTGATAAGCAGCCGATAATGTGACATTTCTGTGTACAGGAATATGGATATGTGGTTTTTGCTTATTCTTCCATTCTCAAAATTTATGCACAACACAGGCATTGGCCTCAAGGGATCTCTACAGAGACTGCAGTCTGGTCAAAGATGGCATCTTTAGCTCATTGCAACACTGATATGGATTCTACTGGGATGAAATTTAAGGAAAAACGCATGCCTCTCAGGAACCACTCTCTACTCCTTAACTGGATTAACTGCACCTCAACAACCTCAGCAGAACTAGAGAGAGAAAGTTGGGTGGTCGCATCTCCACTCACATGTTCTGTACACACTTCTTTTCAGCTACTCACTCTCTCAATATAAAAATACTGTTTGAATTTTGGAATTAGACCACTTTCCCCCAGTTTTCCCAGGCTAGCAGGTAAGCTCCAGCGCAGTGCTAATATTGTGCAAGTTGGACTGGTAGTACACTGATATCCTCATGTAGATCTGGACCTTAGGGTTTTATTGTCAAACACAGAAATTATGATGCACACAGCTTGGAAAGCATCCGGTTGGCTTTCCATTGCCGATAAGTAAAGACATATCTCCTACCCACCCACACACTCACCTCCCAGGCACAGAGCATGTGCCTTAGTCCCAGTTGTTTGTAGTCAATGAAAGGGTTATTTCTTAGGTGAGTGAGGGCCATGCTGCAGTCATACAGAGCTTCTTCATACCTGCAATGCACAAGGATAGAGATGAAGATGAGAACTGAATCCCCAAATTTGCAGAAAAAAGTATCAAGCTCAGAAACCAGACTAGCAAAGAGGATTCTTCTCTTCTCAGCAGCCTGGGTTAGAGGAAGCTTCACTGGAGAAACATATGGAATCCCTAAATGTAGACTATTGTTTCCCTTTCCTCCATGATGATCTGCTCTCATCCCACTGTCTGAGTCTGTTAACTTTTGACATCCAAAATGCAGTCATGATACTGAGGAGATGGGAGAAAGTGGAAAGACTAACAGTTCCTTGCTAACTCTAGAAACTATTCACATTATGCTCCAATTATGGGAATTGGGATCCCTTTCAATTTTATCCTAACTAGTGTCCTTGCAGAAATTTCAGAGAAAAAGAAAGTGCTGAAGGGTAGTGCTGATACTGGACAACAATTCCCAACTAAAGGGGAAGGGACTGAGAAAACCCTGCGGCTGGCCTGTGCCAGCTGACTCAGACTCTCAGGGCTCAGGCAGGAGGCTGTTTAATCGTAGTGTAGATTTATGGATTAGGGCTGGAGCCTGGGCTCTAGGGCCCTGTGAGGTGGGAGGGTACCAGAGCTCAGGCTGCAGGCCAAGCCCGGAAGTCTATTCAGCAATGGAACAGCCCCACAGCCCAAGCCCCGTGAGCCTGAGTCAGCTGGCATAGGCCAGCTGTGGGTTTGTCTCTGCTGTGTAGACAAATCCTGAGAATCAATCTTTTTTGAACAACGTATGTATAAATGTAGAGGAACTCCACTGATTACAAATAGAATTGCTCTGAATTAGAGCTGTGCGGAGGATGGAAGATCTGCTTGGAGAACGAATTCCAGAGTTCTAAATTTGGCTTCATTCCAAATTTGAAAAATGTGAAGTTCTCTGCAAAGGAATTTTTTTTCATTTCAAATTGCTGAAAACATTTCATTTCTATACAGAATTTTAAAAAATCAGAATGAATAGTCTTTTCAAAATGAAGAATTGAAACATTTTGTTTTCACATTGTCTAAACTTTCTCTCCCTTTCTTCTTCCTAAATGAACTTCTCAACGGAACAGTACATTCTAACAGAATATGATTCCACTGACGTTCCTCCAATCAGTTCTACTCTGAATTTACCCCAGTGTTGTTCAGAGCAGAATTTGGCTCAGCCATTTTGACCAACAGGAATGGCAATGGCCACCCTCCCTCAACAGAGAGGAGCAGCCACAGAGACACAAAGGTCACCTTATGGGGACAACTAAAATCATAATAGGGATGGAGGGAAGTGGAGTGAGGTCTGTGTTGCTAGGAGCCCAGGTGCCAGCTCATGCCAAGGCCCAGGCCTCACTGAACACTGACAGATGCACAGCTGGAAAACAGTCTAACTCACCTGTGTGTTAGTATTGTTAAAATATGACTTAGATTTATAAGAACATGTTTATTGTTTAGACTTTATGAAGGCTTGTAGGATGCTGCATGTATTAATCTTACTTATAACATCTGTACCCCGTAAGAGTATATAAGATTGTATGAGGTATTTGCATTGTAATCCTCTGTAATTGTGTAAGTCATCAAATGGAAAGGAGCATTAATTAATGTAGAAATACTGGCTTCCTACAGAAGGTGTTAGGTCCCGCCCACCAAGAAGACCCACAAAGGAGCCATTGTGAAACTGTAATGCTGTCTGGAGTGGCTCACGACTGTAAGTGCCTACCTTAGGGCAAACTGTTAGAAAACAAGGGCAGACACCCCAAACTGGTGGTGTGGTCTATAATTACATTTCCCCAAGCCAATAACAAATGTGAACTCCTGGATCACTTTACCAGGCTCACCATGGAATCAGAGACAGTCCTCTCAGACTCTCCAGTCTATATTGCCACCCAGGCAAGCTGAACTTTGTGATAAAAGGTTCTTTAAACTCCAAACCACACCACATCAGGTTTCTCCCAGTCCCAAGAGACCAGTCGCCCCAGATCAGCTGGTACTCCAGATCTTACACCAAAGACAAGTTTGGCACCCAATTCTATAGTAAACTAACTATAGGTTTATTAGCTAAGAAAAGGAAATGAGAGTTATTGAGGTTAAAGCAGGTAAAATATATGCACAGGTGAGTCACAGTTTTAACTCCAAGTGGTGTCAGTGATGTAATAAACTGCCAGTTTCCCAAAAGTCTTTCAGGGGCTCTGCTCTGCTCCTTAAAGGAGCAGAACAGGGCTAGGGAGGGCATTCATTCTTTATACGGCTTTAACAGCACAATGCATATGCTAACAAACTTAAACAAAGGCTTTGTTTAAGTTTGTTAGCATATGTATTGTGCTGTTAAATTGGTCAGGAGTCCTCAAGAGGAGTGGGGGGGGGGACGACGGAAGGTGTTTAAAGAGTGTTTTTTATTCTGTTTCTCCCCATTGGTCTGAATTATCCATGACATTCATACTGCATCACATCAAGTCCAAATCATTAGAGGAATGCTTCTGCTTGCACTGACCAGAGGATGTTTGGATTCTGATGTCAGCCCAGTTCTGCAGCCTGATGGGAATCAGGTGTTGTCCAGAGTGTACATAGAATTCTTCTTTGCAGCCAAACTAGTCTAACATGCATTTTGCTAACTGGAACTGGAGCAGCAACACAAAGAAAACAAATGCCTCATTTTCCAGTTTTGTGGGTGAGAGAACTATAAGTGAAGATTATAATCATAGAATCATAGAATATCAGGGTTGGAAGGGACCTCAGAAGGTCATCTAGTCCAACCCCCTGCTCAAAGCAGGACCAATCCCCAACTAAATCATCCCACCCAGGGCTTTGTCAAGCCTGACCTTAAAAACTTTTAAGGAAGGAGATTCCATCACCTCCCTAGGTAACGCATTCCAGTGTTTCACCACCCTCCTAGTGAAAAAGTTTTTCCTAATATACAACCGAAACCTCCCCCACTGCAACTTGAGACCATTACTCCTTGTTCTGTCATCAGCTACCACTGAGAACAGTCTAGATCCATCATCTTTGGAACCCCCTTTCAGGTTGTTGAAAGCAGCTATCAAATCCCACCTCATTCTTCTCTTCCGCAGACTAAACAATCCCAGTTCCCTCATCCTCTCCTCAGAAGTCATGTGTTCCAGTCCCCTAATCATTTTTGTTGCCCTCCGCTGGACTTTTTCCAATTTTTCCACATCCTTCTTGTAGTGTGGGGGCCAAAACTGGACACAGTACTCCAGATGAGGCCTCACCAATGTCGAATAGAGGGGAACGATCATGTCCCTCGATCTGCTGGCAACGCCCCTACATATACATCCCAAAATGCCAAAATGACACTGACATTCCTGCCTCAGGAATCTGCCAAGAACTTTGCTGAAAATATGTTCCTCATCTTAACGACGGAGCTAAGACTTATCACACATCTTCCCACCTATATTTGAATAAAGCTCCTTCTGATCTGACAGCTCAGGCATTGTCAGTTTCATCTAGAACAATTTACAAACTTGGAACCTAATCCTGTAAACCCTTAATCATTCGATCAATCCCATTGAAAACAATGACAGGTTTCAGAGTAGCAGCCGTGTTAGTCTGTATTCGCAAAAAGAAAAGGAGTACTTGTGGCACCTTAGAGACTAACCAATTAAATAAATAAATTGGTTGGTCTCTAAGGTGCCACAAGTACTCCTTTTCTTTTTATTGAAAACAATGGGACTATTTGCGTGTCTATGGACCACTTTTGTGGTAAGAGTTTCAGGAGTCTGTTCTGCTCCTATAAAAGAAGTTGAATCTCCCATTGAAATGCAATGTTTGGGTACAATATCATAATGCAGTTTAGGATACAGTTCTACTTAAAATTTGTCTTCTAATAAGTCACACATATGCTGAAATGGCTCCTCACCCAACTCCCATATTCCATATAAACAGACTGAAATACTAAGTATTTTGGGGGAAGTGAGTAGTTAAGCTTGTTGATATTTGTATATACAAACACCCATTTCATCACTGTACTGGAAAATATAGCTGAACTTAATTTTCTATGGAATTTGAATAAAGTTTAACAGCCCCAATTGTTTTCTGTGTTTATCAGTATGAACCTGAAAAAATTACATGCCTTCTAAGAGAAAAGAATCAGTCCACACTTACTGAAAAAAAAAATTCCTTCCAACTGGTGTTCAGAAGAGTGCTACAAGACACATACATAACCTCATGAGCAGAGGGCGGAGAGGATATCCTCCCACATTATGACCAGCAAAATAATAATAATAATTAATAATAAAATCTCAAAGAGGCAGAGGTTAACAGATTTGCAAACCTAAAAACCTATGTTATGCTTTAAACCACCTCAGCATATACCAGGTTTATGAACATTACAAAGTTATCTGCAAAGGAACACTGAAGCCCATTTGATAGCAGCCTTCAACTACCTGAAGGGGGGTTCCAAAGAGAATGGAGCTCGGCTGTTCTCAGTGGTAGCAGATGACAGAACAAGGAGCAATGGTCTCAAGTTGCAGTGGGGGAGGTCTAGGTTGGATATTAAAAAAAAGGTTTTAACTCGGAGGGTGGTGAAGCACTGGAATGGGTTACCTAGGGAGGTGGTGGAATCTCTATCCTTAGAGATTTTTAAGGCCTGGCTTGACAAAGCCCTGGCTGAGATGATTTAGAATCATAGGGACCTCAGGAGGTCATCTAGTCCAACCCTCTGCTCAAAGCAGGACAAATCCTCAATTTTTGGCCCAGATCCCTAAATGGCCCCTTCAAGGATTGAACTCACAACCCTGCATTTAGCAGGCCAATGCTCAAACACTGAGCTATCCCTCCCCCCTAGTTCGTGTCAGTCCTGCTTTGAGCAGGGGATTGGTTTAGATGACCTCCTGAGGTCTCTTCCAACCCTAATATTCTATGATTCTATAATTCTATGAACCTGAATGCGTGCCAGCCAGTATGCCCTCACTGACTAAAGGCTCAGTCACACCTGAACAGCTAAAAATTAATCTTGCCATTTTAGGTTAAATGGAGTCATGTCACTGGCTCCATCTCTGTTGTTACATAACGGATAACAAAACTCCAGTGGGGCATGGTGCTGGCACATAGGGTCTCAGGTACGTGGTGTGATTTTTCAGAATAACTTTTAGGAATAGTCATGTACATGAAATAGCTGGTACTTATGATTATGCTATTTCTATGCATGTATATTCATCTTGGTTTCTGAAGTTATGAATATTAGCTATGTTTCCTACATGTTTGCTCCTGTGGTAACGCCCACAAGGTATTTAGCCAGCACATGAAGGGACAAGTCAAGCTGAATGGCCCATTAAGGAACACTTAGCTCACAATGGACCCTGGAAAACACCTGTCTACACTTAATGGACTTTTCCTGTGAACATTCTAACTAGTATATGGGTGGGGGTGATGGACATGTAACTTGCCCATGTGACTCCAAACACCATCTTTCACAGTGAGAACAGATTTCCCTTTACTTGGCACTTGGCAGAAGCTAAAAGGTCCATTTTGCCTCTTTTCTGCTCCAGCCTCTGAACTATGAACATATACTGAGGGGAGCAACGGACTGAGGACTTTAAGGTAATCTGGAGCCTTCATATTTCCTTGATCCTTTGCAGATGGACTTATGAGTTAGATGTCATAGAGAGACTGTTCTAGACTCATTGATTGCTGATTTCTCCCTTGCAATGGACAAAGATAAGATTTCTGCTGACTTTCTCACATGAGTCAGCAGCTTTTGATACCTGTAGTATAAGCAACATAGCCCTTGTTTGAGTGGTTTTGTTCTTTCCTCTCCAAATGTCCCAAATAGTAAACCTCCTTTTGATTTCAATGGGAACAGGATTTGGCCCCAAGAGATCAGAGAATGGGATTTTGATCAATTGCTTATCTGTCCAGAGACAATTCTCATGCACGTTCTGCCCGGCTGATTTTGGTTGCCTCTCCTGTATGTCAGGCAGAGGAAAATAATAAAACACTGTGGGCTGTCATTCTATCACGCTGCACATGGCACACACAGTTCTATGCCTCTTTTCCATCAAACCCAGATGGCGCAGCATCTTTCCTTTCCTAGTGCCTGGCAGAGAGCAATACTTAGATAAAGGCAAGCTGACAGGAGCTTAGTTTGGACATAAGGGAGGCACTGATAGTGTGTTAAGGGAAAGTGGGGTGATTGTCCTTCCTATCCTTCTTTCACTTAAGAAGTTTTCAATTTGGGGTGCTGCTGCATCCTCAGTGACACCTGCAAGTACAGGTGGCACCAGGGGCCCAAAGCATCATTTTACCACTGCATCTGCAGTTATAAAACTTTAGACAAGTAAGGGGGGTGTCGGCGGGGACGGGGAGAGCATGGGGGCCCCGGGCTGGGGGCAGGGAGGAGTCACATGGAGGGTCACGTGGGGAAGTCACGTGCCCTCTCTTCTGTCCCTCCCATGAGTGCAATACTGGCAATAAATGATTTCTACTTGCACCACTGATCTATAATACAAAAGTGAATTGACCTGAATACATTGTAGCATGACCTGATCTGCCAGCCTCACAGAAACATTAAAGATTAAAGACTTTGTTGATTGCTTCCCCTCATACTCAGGGAGAGCAGACCTGCAGGTGAACTCATCCCATCAGCTTGAACTCTGGGGGAAGAGAATAAAAATCCCTGACAAGAAGGAACAGTAACTCTCTGCTGCTTGAACTCTGAGAAGTGAAGATTCATATGTCCCTTCATGCTTCAACCACCATTCCAGGGGACATGCGCCCATGCTGATGATGGGTTCTGCTCGATAATGATCCAAAGCCACGAAAACCAACGCATGTTCATTTTCTTATCTGAGTCAGATGCCACCAGCAGAAGGTTGATTTTCTTTTTTGATTGTTCAGGTTCTGTAGTTTCCACAATGGAGTGTTGCTCTTTTAAGACTTCTGAAAGCATGCTCCACACCTCGTCCCTCTCAGATTTTGGAAGGCACTTCAGATTCTTAAACCTTGGGTCAAGTGCTGTAGCTATCTTTACAAATTTCACATTGGTACCTTCTCTGCATTTTGTCAAATCTGCAGTGAAAGTTTTCTTAAAATGAACAACATATGCTGGGTCATCATCTGAGACTGCTATAACATGAAATATATGGCAGAATGCAGGTAAAATAGAGCCGGGGACATACAGTTCTCCCCCAAGGAGTTCAGTCACAAATTTAATTAACGCATTTTTTTTTAACGAGCATCATTAGCATGAAAGCCTGTCCTCTGGAATGGTGGCCGAAGCATGAAGGGGTATACAAATGGTTAGCATATCTGGCACTTAAATACCTTGCAATGCCGACTACAAAAGTCCCATGAGAACGCCTGTTCTCACTTTGTGGTGACATTGTAAATAAGAAGTGGGCAGCATTATCTCCCGTAAATGTGAATAAACTTGTTTGTCTTAGCTATTGGCTGAACGAGAAGTAGGACTGAGTGGACTTGTAGGCTCTAAAGTTTTGCATTGTTTTGTTTTTGAGTGCAGTTATGTAACAAAAAAAATCTATATTTGTAAGTTACACTTTCATGATAAAGAGATTGCATTACAGTACTTGTATGAGGTGAATTGAAAAATACTATTTCTTTCGTTTATCATTCTACAGTGCAAATATTTGTAATAAAAATAATATACCCTTTGATTTCAATTGCAACACAGAATACAATATATATGAAAATGTAGAAAAACATCCAAAATATTTAATACATTTCAATTGGTATTCTATTGTTTAACAGTGCGATTAAAATTCCAATTAATGTTTTAAATTGCAATTAATTTTTTTCAGTTAATCGTGTGAGTGAACTGCAATTAATCGACAGCCCTAGTAAACGGTCTTTCCTGGGGAGGTGGCATACCAGACTTGATAGATCAATTGTCTGATATGTTTCTGGTCTTTTGGAACATTTGGGATGGACTCAGATACAAGAGTTTTAGAGAGGGTGTCTGTGCTATGGCTACGAGTTACACTGTCTTTAAGTTTATTAACTTTTGCTTTTGGGGTGTCTGAGTACACATATAATGCAGTATGGTAATCAGAGTCTGCGTTCTGTAACTTGCTATGCCACTGATTCACTGTGAGGCCTTGGGGAAGTCACTTCCCTTCTCTAAACCTCAGCCTCCCCAACTGTAACATGGAGATTATACTGACCGAACTGACAAAGATCTTCTGAGGCTTAACTGATATTTGCAAAGTGCATTGAGAACATTGGACAAAATGCACTTCAGAAGGGTGAAATATCATTTAAGAAAGAGAGGCAAAGAGTGAAATGGACAAGCATTACACTTACATTGCTAACTGCAGATGGACAAACCCTCTTTGAAAGAAGCCAACAGCTAGATGGTTGTCCTTGGTAACTGTTTTATCAAAGGCCTAAGAAGAAAAATACAGACATGACACAAGTTAGCTAAACCACATAACAGAGCTAATGCCTGACAGATGTGATTGCAAGGCATTTGTTAGAGCTATGGAAGGGCATGGTGGCTGAAACCCAGGAGCAGTTCCTGTGTGGGGGAGAATGCATGTGAACCATCAAAATGATTTGTTGCAGATTAGAACAGTCCCAGGAGAAAGTGATGGAATGTTCCTAAAATAACCCTGTCCGGAATCAGGATTGTGGAAAGCAGCCCCAGGCTCCTGTAATCTGAAGGCCTATTTGCCTGAATCATAATTGGCTGTTCACACCTGGAAGCACCTTGTATAGCCTGTTCTTGGCCACTTCGAGCAGACACAGATGAGCTGTGGGAAGAATCATTTTGGGTACCACTTGGTTTGAGAGGGGATCATTGAAAGCAGGTGGTGATGGGGTGGAGAGTGGGGGATGCGAAGGAGAAAATGGAAAGATTCCCCACCACGCACATAAAAGTCAGTATTCCTGCTTATCTTAAACCCACAGATGGGCCTACTTCCCAGATGGATAAAGGGAACCATTGTATAGCTGTGGTAAACTTAGTTCATGGCAGTGGGTGTCAAAGCAGAACGCCATCCAGGAAGGTTATTTTAGTTAGTACGTGCTTTTGGAGAGTAAGGGGTGCATCTCCTCTACCACGATTATAAATAGGCGAAACGCAGATGGGAACGGACAAGGCCTGAAATCCTGGATTTTCTATATACTGGAACTGCCTGCATTTGAAAAGGGAGCCGTGTCAAGGCTGGTGAAAAGCACAGACCCAGGCCAGACTGTGCCCTCACCCTACACAGGGATATAAGGACAGGAAGGCTCCTTGGCCCTCTCCCTCCCCTGAATTTGCACACCCATGTGGGGCTGTAAGAGGGTCACTATGGCTCTCCATGGGGTATGCTGCTGTGCCTCAGTTTTTCCACACTGCTGTATTAACCTACAGGAAGAAAATATCAAACATTCACTTGACCCACACAAAGCCCATCAGTTCCTTCTCTGGTCTGCAGGACTTCATGGCTCTGTCCCTCCACCATTCCCAGGGCTCACCCAGCCCTTCCAGCCAAGCTTCTCCCTTCATTAGAGTGAAATACATCTTCAGCCTCAAAGAGCACCACAGGCACTGTTCTACCCCTACATACCTCCTTCCGCTCTGCCTTTTTCAGCAACTGCCCTTTTATATAGAGCGGGAGTGAGCCCACCCCTTCCTTCCAGTTGTCTCTACTGCGGTGTTTAAATGTTGCTTGTAATTCTTAGACTTGGGAGCACTGGCTGTTGGGAGTCTGAAAGGACAGGAAACAGGAAGGAGGGGGGAGGAGTTGAGAGGCTGGGAGAAAGCTACCGAGGGTGCAGCAGCAGCTTGGTAAAGAGGTTTCCACTTTGAAAATAAAGTCCTGTTGAAGCTTGTTAGTACCTTGCCTGGTTGATACAACACTCTACCCCATTGTGTGTTCTCTTGCAATCAATACAAACAGATGTGGCCCTTCCTTCTCCGCTCGCCCAGGGACAGGGTCTGTGCATCCCGTTGCAGGGGTACATGACAATCACACAGAGAAATGCAAACACACTGTGCTAGTCTAGACTCTCCATGCTTTTTTCTTTTTCCCTTGCACTGACCAGGTAAACTAAGCTGGCACAAGGAAAGAACACTATCCACCTCCAAACAGTGACAGAGACCCACTTAGAATCATAGAATATCAGGGTTGGAAGGGACCCCAGAAGGTCATCTAGTCCAACCCCCTGCTCGAAGCAGGACCAATTCCCAGTTAAATCATCCCAGCCAGGGCTTTGTCAAGCCTGACCTTAAAAACCTCTAAGGAAGGAGATTCTACCACCTCCCTAGGTAACGCATTCCAGTGTTTCACCACCCTCTTAGTGAACCCTATTAGTTTTTCCTAATATCCAATCTAAACCTCCCCCATTGCAACTTGAGACCATTACTCCTCGTTCTGTCATCTGCTACCATTGAGAACAGTCTAGAGCCATCCTCTTTGGAACCCCCTTTCAGGTAGTTGAAAGCAGCTATCAAATCCCCCCTCATTCTTCTCTTCTGCAGACTAAACAATCCCAGTTCCCTCAGCCTCTCCTCATAAGTCATGTGCTCTAGACCCCTAATCATTTTTGTTGCCCTTCGCTGGACTCTCTCCAATTTATCCACATCCTTCTTGTAGTGTGGGGCCCAAAACTGGACACAGTACTCCAGATGAGGCCTCACCAGTGTCGAATAGAGGGGAACGATCACGTCCCTCGATCTGCTCGCTATGCCCCTACTTATACATCCCAAAATGCCATTGGCCTTCTTCGCAACAAGGGCACACTGCTGACTCATATCCAGCTTCTCGTCCACTGTCACCCCTAGGTCCTTTTCCGCAGAACTGCTACCTAGCCATTCGGTCCCTAGTCTGTAGCGGTGCATTGGATTCTTCCATCCTAAGTGTAGGACCCTGCACTTATCCTTATTGAACCTCATCAGATTTCTTTTGGCCCAAACCTCCAAGTTGTCTAGGTCCTTCTGTATCCTATCCCTCCCCTCCAGCGTATCTACCACTCCTCCCAGTTTAGTATCATCCGCAAATTTGCTGAGAGTGCAATCCACACCATCCTCCAGATCATTTATGAAGATATTGAACAAAACCGGCCCCAGGACCGACCCCTGGGGCACTCCACTTGACACCGGCTGCCAACTAGACATGGAGCCATTGATCACTACCCGTTGAGCCCGACAATCTAGCCAGCTTTCTACCCACCTTATAGTGCATTCATCCAGCCCATACTTCCTTAACTTGCTGACAAGAATACTGTGGGAGACCGTGTCAAAAGCTCCACTTCAGCTGGAGAAGTTTTACTGAGTCCGGCAGAATTCTTCTGGAGACCTATGCTGCTGCAGGGCTCCTTCTAAACCCATCACTACCCATTCCAGCACTGCATATGCTTACACTGTTAGACATTTAGAACAAAATAAACTCGACTGTGGTGAGGAGATGTAGAGAGAATTCTTGTAAAAATGCAATATTTGTGAAATTATTCCATTGGAGAGCGTAAACGACCAACTAACATTACTGTTAGTTAATGGGTACCCGCATGGCCCCACAGTATGCCAACATTTTTATGGCTGACTTAGAACAACGCTTCCTCAGCTCTTGTCCCACAACGCCCCTTCTCTACTTGCGCTACATTGATGACATCATCATCATCTGGACCCATGGGAAAGATGCCCTCGAGGAATTCCCCCAGGATTTCAACAATTTGCACCCCACCATCAACCTCAGCCTGGACCAGTCCACACGAGAGATCCACTTCCTGGACACTACAGTGCAAATAAGCAATGGTCACATAAACACCACCCTATACTGGAAACCTACTGACCGCTATACTTACCTACATGCCTCCAGCTTTCATCCAGACCACACCACACGATCCATTGTCTACAGCCAAGCTCCAGGCGTGCGTGGAGCAGGGGGGCTGCACTCAGAGTCTGTGGGGAGCAGGCACGGGCTTGGGGTCTGGGGGGAAACTGCCCCCCAGCATGAGAGGGTGGAGCAGAGCGGGTTGGGGCCGGGTTGCTCCACTTCCTGCCGCCCAGTGATTGCAGGGCAGGCCCGACCCTGCACTCACAGGGCAGCGGGAAGTGGAGTGATCTGGCCCCAGCCTGCTCTGCTCTGCTCCCCTGGCTCCCAGCCTTGGTACTTGGGGGCAGGAGGGAACCGCCCCCCAGCACTCACCAGTGGCGCGGAGCGCCAGACCCTTGCTGCAGTCCCCCAGGATGTAGCTCAGGGGAAGGGGTGGAGTGGGGGTGTGGCGGGGGCAGAGCAGGGGTGGGAAGAGGCAGGGCGTGGGCGGAGTAGGGGCGGGGGCTATGGGGGAAGGGGTGGAGGGGGCGTGGGGTGGGAACAGGGGCAGCTTTCCTGGCGGGATCAGCTGACCAGGGGATCAGGCTGACTGCTGGAGCAGCACACAGCTGTGTAGGGCACCAGGAAATTTGGGGCAATTTGGTTCCCCAAATTTCCTGATGCCCTATGCAGCTGTGTAGTTTGCGTATGGGTAAGGACAGCTCTGGTAATAACCTTTCATCATTAAGTCCAGTTTGTCTGGGTGGTAAGTTTGTCTGGAGCTCCGTGAACATAAGAAATGGCCATACTGGGTCACACCAAAGGTCCATCTAGCTCAGTGTCCTGTCTTCTGACAGTGGCCAATGCCAGGTGCCCCAGAGGGAATGAACAGAACAGGGAATCATCAAGTGATCCATCCCCTGTCACCCATTCCCAGCTTCTAGCCCAGGGGTGGGCACACTTTTTGGCCCGAGGGCCACATCGGGGTGCAAAAGTGTATGGAAAGCCAGGTAGGGAAGGCTGTGCCCACAAACAGCCTGGCCCCCACCCCCTATTCACCACCTCCCACTTCTCATCCCTGACTGCCCCCCTCAGAACACCTGACCCATCCAACCCCCCCTGCTCCTTGTCCCCTGACTGCCCGCTCCCAGGACCCCCCACCCCAATCCTTCACCCCCAGGATCCCACCCCCTATCCAACCCCCCTGCTCCCTGTTCCCTAACTGCCCCCATGTCCGCTAGCCACACCTCTGCCCCCTGACAGGCCCTCCCTGGACTGCCACGCCTTATCCAACCCCTCCTGTTCTCCGTCCCCTGTCCGCCGCCCCACCCAGAACCTCTGCCCCATCCAACCGCCCCCAATCCTTGTCCCCTGACTGCCCCTCAGGACATCCTACCCCTTATCCAACTCCCACCCCCCACCGCTGCCGCCATCCCCTTACCATGCCGCTCAGAGCAGCAGGAGCTCACGGCCCTGCTGCCTGGATGGAGCCAGCTGTGCTGTCCGCAGGGCAAGCTAAGGCTGCGGGGGCAGGGGTACAGCAGGGGAGGGGCCGGGGGCTAGCCTCCCTGGCCAGGAGCTCAAGGGCCAGGCAAGGATGGTCTCACGGGCCGGATGTAGCCTGTGGGCTGTAGTTTGCCCACCTCTGTTCTAGCCTCTGCAAGGGACACCATCCCTGCCCATACTGGCTAATAGCCATTGATGGACCTATCCTCCATGAATTTATCTAGTTCTTTTTTGAACCCTGTTATAGTCTTGGCCTTCACAACATCCTCCGGCAAAGAGTTCCACAGGTTGACTGTGTATTGTGTGAAAAATACTTCCTTTTGTCTGTTTTAAACCTGTTGCCTATTAATTTCATTTGGTGACCCGTATTTCTTGTGTTATGAGAAGGAGTAAATAACACTTCCTTATTTACTTTCTCCACATCTGATTTTATAGACCTCTATCATATCCCCCCTTAGTTGTCTATTTTCCAAGCTGAAAATACCAGTCTTATTCATCTCTCCTGATATGGAAGCTGTTCCATACCCCTAATAATTTTTGTTGCCCTTTTCTGAACCTTTTCCAATTCCAATAGATCTTTTTTGAGATGGGGCGACCACATCTGCACACAATATTCAAGATGTGGGCGTACCATGGATTAATATAGAGGCAATATGATATATTCTGTCTTATTATCTATCCCTTTCCTAATGATTATCAACATTCTGTTCACTTTTTTGACTGCCGCTGTACGTTGAGTGGATGTTTTCAGAGAACTATCCACAATGACTCCAAGATCTGTTTCTTGAGTTGTAACAGCTAATTTAGACCCCATCATTTTATATGTATAGTTGGGATTATGTTTTCCAGTGTGAATTACTTCGCATGGTGAGACTAATATAGTAATTCAGGAGTGCCGATTTGTTACTGGCTTGGTGATATCTAATTATAGAATATACCACTAGATTGGCCTCTCAGTTGTAATCCACTGTGACAATTACATATGTTTACCATTAATGAGCCACTATCAATTCACAGCCACATTGGAAAAACCACCAGGAGTTTACTTAGATGTGCCATCACATATAAATCTAAGACACAGTCTTCACTGATTGAGGAAGGGGGAGAAACAGAATGTGAGAGAAACTGGCTTGTTCTCAGAGTCATGAACAGGAACAGAATTAGATTTGTCTGATATCAGGCAACCATAAATTACTCTGAAATATGTACTGTAAGGTTTGTTCAGTAGCAAAGTATAATTTTCTTTTCCTCATTCTATCTGCGCTGTGGTAATACAACTAATAATAACTAGAAAATCTCCTAGGAAATAATATAATTGCAGATTTCCACATTCCATTCAGAGTTAACCATCTTTTCTCTTTTCCAGATAAAAGTAAACACAAAACACAAGATTCCCTTCCTACATTTTTGACTTGCTTTACTTTTTTTTCTTTTGCTCACCTGCAAGGCTCCCTCAGGGTTCCCTGTTAAGAGATGCACACAGCCTATGTTGAAATAGATCCTGGAGGATGGCTCTTCGATATTGGAGAAGATTTTCAAGGCAGAGTCCCAGTCCCCCTTATCCATAGCCAGAATTCCTTCATGCCAGCCTCTTACTAAGTCTCGATATGCCATTTTCTCTCCGTATACCCAAATAAAACAGATTCCTCTCTAAAGTCCTTCAGGGTCTGGCTATCTTGGCAGCTGCCTAAAGCCTCACCCAGGTCTTTGCTGACAGACAGGTGCGCCTGCCTGGAATTCAGGACTAACAAGGAAGTTCAGCAGGCTCTAAGTCATACTTCGCTAAATACTCCCTTTATTACTCAATGGGTTCAGAAACACAAAGATTTCAAGGAAATGAGCAAAAGTAGGAGGAGTCATCCTAAATATCTGCCTGAACATAGACGGTGAGATTGACATCTCAGTTGCACACACTTGTGTATAACTGAATACAGGTCTGGCCTCAAATCCGTATAAAGCATATAAAACACAGATTTGTTCACCTATTGCACTGTACTCTAAGCATTTCACTGTATTTCACAAAGAAAAGGTGGAATGCATAAAATTAGATAGGAAGCACTTTTGGCCAGGTGCTCTGCCTTTCTCTGTGTTCTGTGAAGGGCCTGGGAAGCTTTTGGACACAGTCAAAAATAAAATAATCATATTAATACAATGCAAAAATGTTACGGCCAAATGATTCAACATAGGATCCTAAACTTCATGCACAAAATATGTTCAAACTCCACATTTCACATGTAAATGTAGGATTTATGTTCACAATTTAAACTTTAGGGTTCTGGCTGAAACCCAATAAAAATGCTTTCCAAAGCCAGTTAAGGTTGCTAAATGACAACAGTATAGTTACCTATCACCTAATTTAAGTGCCAACTACTTAAAATCAAGGATATGAAGAGTTAAGGACTCTGAAATCTCACGCTGCCCACATAATAAAGGAATCTGTTATTCCTGTGCAGTATAAAAAAGATATGTTCTATCATAATCCAGCAACCTCCTTCAGCAGCACAAGAAAGAGAGGCAGCTAAACAATTACTAAACCAATTCAGCAGTAGGAGAGGTAACTCACTGCCCAATCTTCCTCTCTGGAATTTGGACAAGTCATGGTTCCTTTGCCAGTTTGGAGCCCTTTTCTTACTTGGAGAGACCCTCACAAATTGTAAGCCTGCTGAATCCACCTGGAGTATGTGGCTGCAAATAGTGGGTGTGTGTTCTGAGTAACAAAAAGCCAATTTGATTAGGGACAAAAGAAGGGTACAAATAGGTCTCCCTGTTTGTGCAGCTTTTTTGTATTGAATGGTGTTGTGCCCTAGTGAACCAGTGGGTTCCTCTGCTTAGCATTTGGAATGACAGTCTAGTCCTAGTCCCTCTTTCTGGGGATATTAGGGTTGAATAGCAGTATCAAGAGCCCATCTACAGTTAAGAACCATCTCCATTTTCTTTTCAGGGAGAGGAAGAACAGCTCTCCTTACATGCTGCTTGGAAGGTTTCTTTCCTGTGCCAGTAGCAACAGATTCTGTCGAACAGCAGATCTCCCACTGAGTCATTTTGTGGGGCACTTTATAAGATATGAGACAGATCTTTCTGTGGCGCCATATCACATCAAATACACCCCAATCACTTATTGTTCATTTTACAAACATTCTGCAGACTAGGAATTCCATGAATCATCGGTGTGCCAGAGCATCACCTAAGAACTGCTGCTGCTCCCCTTTCTCTTTGGCATGAAAACAGTTCTGTTGATTAGCGACTTTGGGAAGCCATACTTCTGTATTTACATCTCATAACAGAATTTGATATTTTTCCTGTGCTAATTATGCAAAGTCTCTTACAAGAGGCTCTTAAGAAAACTAAGTAGCCATGGGATGAGAGGTGAAGTTTTATCTCATTAGATATTGACAGCGAGGAAACAGAAAACAAGAAGTTTGAACTAATGGCAAAAGGTTAACAGTGAGTTGCCCTAAGATCTGTATTAGAACTGGAGTGGTTTAACATGTAAGCAGTCTGGAATAAGGGGTGACAGGGAGGTGACAATATCTGTTAATGACACAAGATTATTTAATTTTAGTCAAGGCGAGGCAAGACTGTGAGGAACAAAACTAGCTGACTGGGCAGTATGATGGCAGAGAAGATACACTGGCAAATGAAAGGTTGCCCACAGTAAGGAATAATTTAACCTATGTATACACGTTTTTGGGATCTAAAGGAAATGTAAGCACTCAGGGAAAAGACCTTGACGTCACCGTGGATAGTTCTGAAAACTTCTGTTCAATACGTAGCAGAAGTCAAAAAGCAAGGAAAATGTTAGGCAATCAAAATAACAGGAGAGAAAAGAGGACTAAAACCATTATGTAAACCGATGTTATATTTTCATTCAGAATACCCCAACTGAAAAAAGACGGAGCAGAAAGAGGGGCAAACAGCGATACAGAGCTCCCGATGGGCTGGAGCCTGGGCGCTGGGACCCTCCGTCCGCCGCAGGCTCCAGCGCCCGGATTCTGGCCCCATGGGAACACACGCTGCCCAGCAGCAGGGTCCTCCCAACCCGGGTCAGGCGCCCCGGCTCCGCGACTCACGGCTGGGGGTTCCCAGTAAGACTGGGGCGGGCGGTGGCGACGGGACAGGCTCCGCACGAGGCGACTGAAAGGACCGGCCCGCACCGAGAAGAGCCCGGGAGAGGGGACACGCGAGGGCACCCAAAGCCAAGGCTGGAGGGACACCGGGCGCCCTCCGTTACCCTTCGCACGGCACCGGGCTGCGTGTGGGCCGCGACGGGCTGAGGGCCCCGCGCCAGACGAGGTGGGAGCTGAGCTGGGAGCAGGCCGCTGAGGATGCCCCATCCCCCGGGCAACCCCGGGCTGGCCCCCGTCGGGCCGGGCACGCGCGGGCACGAGGGCGCGGCCGCGCAGACGCCGCCTGGGGCGCTCTTCAGCCAGGCAGTGCCCGCGCCCGTCTCGGAGGGCCGGCTCCGGCCGGCAGGCGGCGCTGCGGCGCGTGTCCCGGGAACCGCCCGCCGGGCGGCGGGGAAGGATTTGGGCGCCGCACGCCAGGGCCCGGCCGCGGCTACCGGCTTCCGGCGCGTTGTCAGGTGAGTGGCTCCGCAGGCTCCCCCCACGGGCCGGCAGCGGGACCGGGCTGGACCCGGGGGCAGAGCAGGGCGCGGCCCGACTCTGTGCGGTGCCGGGGCCCCGGGGCCCAGCCAGGCCGGGCGCGGCCCCCGGGACGGCAGGTCCCCGCGGCCCCCGAGTCCGGAGGCCGCCCCGCGGGCTGCGCTGCTTGGAGCCGGCTGCAGGGCCCCTCCGGGCGGGCGCTGCCCTCGCGGCCCGACGCTCCGCGCGGGAGAGGCGGGTGGCCGCGGGCGGGGCTCGGGGCTCGGGCCGGCCCCGGCCCCCACCCCAGCGCTGCGCTGGCGCTGGGGCCCGTTGCCGGCTGCGCAGCGTTAAGCGCGTCGCGCGCCTTTCACCAGGGCCTCCCTTGGTGAATGAAAACTTGAGACTCCAAAAGGGGAGACGCAAACATCCACCCACGGTTTAGTTATTGAACATGCAGCTGTGGCCAAAGGCCTCTGGTATTTTTGGAGACAAAAAACAGCTTCGGGAGACTTAATAGGAACAAACCTGTTAATTTTTAGGGTTGTGGGGATTTTTTGGTTTTGTAAAACGGAGAACTGAGACGTATTAGTTGGCAAATGATGCCTTAATGAAACTTGCCATGCAGTGCTCTTTGCTAACACACTACTAGCTAAATTCATGAAGTTTCCAGTTCTTACCACCGAAGGCCACTAATGGTGAATATTTTGTACTGTAATCTCTGGTTGGGTTTATTATGACCCTTCATCTGTAAGCTGTTATTGAAATAAAATGATGGAAATATATCACTACCATAAATCCCTCCTTTCCTGGTACCTTTAAGTGATGTGAATTTGCAATTTTCGGCACTGCCATTAGATGCCAGTATGGCACTAAGGAGCTGTGAGAGTTGCTGGATGTAAGATCATATACAGTTCAATATTTATGTAGCATCCTTCTTACACAGCATCACAGAATGCTTTAGGGAAAAGAGAAGAGGAAGATTTTCAGTTGGGGATTTAAAAAAGAAATTGCCTCAGGTGACGGTGTTCCAATTAGTTGAGGCAGAATAAGTAAGAGTGCAAACAGGTGATATTATGAGGGGAATATTATTATGTTAATCACAAACTGCAGGGCTTTAAATAGGAAGAAATAGGCTTTGTCTACACTAGCACTTTTGTCGGCAAATGAGTCAAGGGTGTGAAAAAACACACCCTCGACAAAAGTGTTAGTGTAGACAGTGCTATGTCGGCGGGAGATACTCTCCTACCAACATAGCTAACGCCGCTCATTGGCATCGTTTAATTATGCTGGCAGGAGAGCGGCTACGTGGAAGACCTTACCTGTAAGGTCTGTAGTGTAGACATTGCAAGATTTAAAGTAGTGTCCAAATGCTGAAACTGAGCAGGAGATGCAAAGAAGCTGTCCCATTATAGAGCTTTTTATGAACTATGTTGAAATTCCTCAAAAACAAACACATCTGCCCCATCTGATCAATATATAAACCATGGCCATGACAGAATCTTGTCACGGCTGAACAACAGTCTATGCACGTGATCAATGCAGTGTTTCTCACTATCTTTTCTGTGCTATCATCTCCAAGACTGGGAATAACCATTGTCTCAGAGACAGAGAAATCTCTGAAGTATATGGAAGTCTCTAAATATTAAAATGTTGATTTTTTTTAATGCTGTTGGGCCAGAGTTATGTTTTTTATTAATTTATTAGTAATAATACTTTGTCCTTTTATATCGTACCTCACATCTCAAAGTGCTGCACAGTTCTGCCAGGTACTCTAGATAGATTATGTTATCCACTTTTTTACTCTGAGGGAAGTGACTTGCTCATGGTCATACAACAGGTAACCTAGGATTTCTGATTCCCAGTGCTTTTTCACACAGGCAACAAGAAGATACTCCAATGTATAGTGAAATACATCCCAAAAATCCAATGTATGCCTGGGTATAAGTTCCACAGACAGTCTTTTATGGATGGGGAGATAGAATCTACTGTAATTGTGTGCAGAAGAAGGAGCCATATTTAGCTCACCTGGTGCACAGATAGTTTTATAATAACTTTTTGTGGAGTTTTGCACTTGCAGTAATTTAACAAAGGGTTTTTGTTAAAAAAAATCAGTGTTTTTATTCTAAGACATATTTAGTCAGGGGAAGGGTTTGAGCAGCTCGTTTGAAACTGCATCAGACTAATATTATTCACAGAACTCATTTGTGAGTTCAGAGGAGGAAAACCAACCCCATAAAGTTTTGCTTTGAAGATTTTGTGTACCTCCATGCCACAAAAAGTTTCTTTTCCAAAGACACTTAACAGTGTTTGTTAATCCTTAAGATGAACTGTGTTAAAGGTGAAATGCAAAGCTGAAATGAGCACAGCTCTTGGAAGAAAGTAGCCCCATGTGAGAACAGAAACATGCTCACTGAACTCAGTGTACATCACACTGGAATTCTGATGATCAAGGTGTTTGTTAGATATTTCATAGAATAGAAAAGGGATAAACTGGTATTTCACAATGTGTACGTGTGCTCTGTGGCTTTTAATCAGCCCCTGCTCTTCATTATGCAGCTGTGACCAAATAATGTAAATGTGAGGGTACTGACATTGTAGAGCAGTTCCTTTCTTGTTAAAATACTCTGTGCTCTCATTGACATGTTCTTTACTACAATCTTACAAAGCAGTTTATTCGTGGACATTGTTGACATGTGCATTGTGATATGTTCACACAAATCCTGGCACATTAGCCAAGCTGTGCAGATATGTTTTATAGATGGGATGTACAGTAATGCATGCTCTATATGCATGCTCTATTGAATCTCGCTACCGTGAATTTCTGTGGTGCATGTCTTGCTCTTTCATCAGCTTGTCAGATGAGAAGAGCAGCTGGTAAATAACGGTCTCCAGAAACTCACCAGGATATAGTGTGAGGCTGTGGTTTCTCTGGTAGCAACAGTTAAGGTTGCAAAAGGTTTTCATTATCATCCCATGTTTTCTTTTGCTCATATCTTTCCCCAGAATTCTCATTCTGGACTGAAAGTTTCCATGCTTGGTATATGTTCGACAGTGATTACTTAAAATAAGAAGTTTCAGAGTAGCAGCCATGTTAGTCTGTATTCGCAAAAAGAAAAGGAGTACTTGTGGCACCTTAGAGACTAACACATTTATTTGAGCATAAGCTTTTGTGAGCTACAGCCCACTTCATCGGATGCATGTGAGCTATAGCTCATGAAAGCTTATGCTCAAATAAATTTGTTAGTCTCTAAGGTGCCACAAGTACTCCTTTTCTTTTTACTTAAAATAAGTTTCATGTAAATTCTTTCAGTCATGTTTGGGTTATGTGTCTCTGAAAGAAAAATTCCCACTTTAAGAACATTCAGGAAACTGTCTTTCCACTGCTGATCTTTTAAAAGTAGTCTTCCTCAAGGAAGGAGTTTTTAAGTCAGAAAAAGAATTGGGTGGAAAATAACAAAATCAATTCATGTGGGATTGAGCACAGTAGGAATTTTGCACTGCTTGCAAAATGCATATGTAAATGTTTGCTGGATACGAGTTACTCACTTTGGTTTTTGTCAGATATAAAATGGCTTAACTTTTGGGAAAATATTAATAATAATCATATTTATTATGGTAGTGCCTAAGGGTCAAACAATAATGGGGCCTCGTGCTAGGTACTATACAAACAAAAGTAGGATTGTATCCGTTTGGGATTGAAACTTCACATTTTTGGAAACAAAGGAAATAGATTTTGGCATTTTGAATTGCGGGACAGAATTGCAACTTTTTTACTTTCAACTCAGAAATTATCAGAGTTACAAACTCTATGCAAAGCATGTTATATCATGTTATATTTAGTTATATCAAAGGGAAAGAGACCTGGGAGAAGTTTGATAAAAATTGGCCACATAATTGAAAAATATTTTTTCTGGTTAGCAATTGCTGCAGTTGCCAGAGGGACATTATATGAGTGTGAACGGGAAGGAGATGGTCTCTCTGCTAAGCTGTGGTCCATGTGGGATGTGGAAATGTGGCAGAGTTAACATTGCTTTTAAAATGCTTAACTTTTGCATTTTTCACTCTTTAGTGATTTTAACTGTGCAACCCTAATATTACATTAGTGGAGATTTTGCATTTAGTAAGTAGTAGAGATGTTAGCAAGTGTTTAAGGCCCCCTTTCAGGAAAGCAATTAAGCATGTGCTTACATTCATCCCTATTCAGGTTAGCACTCAAGTACCTGCTTAACATTAAGCGTGTACTTAAATTCCATTGACCTCAGTGGGACTTGTACATGTGTTTAAGAGCTGTCCTGAATTAGGGACTAAGTATGTAGAGAAATGAGTAAATTCTAACAGGTTTGTTTAATTCCTTTTAGTGTATACAGTGGAGGAATTATTCTGTCATCACTGAACAGGCAACACATGCACTGTCCTCCTTCTTCGGTAAGTTTGCTGGTCCACTAGACCTAAATTTATTTAAGCTAATATTGATGGGTAGTTCTGTAAGATGGATGGCTCTGTTTTCATAGTTTGACAGTGAAATTTTAAAAATAAACTTAAACTGTGCTCTGAAGACCAATTTTATCGTGACTTGTCCGGTGTAGAGTTTGTTCATGATGGGACGGACTGCACCAGATCAAAAAGCATATGGTGCATGTTTGCAGGGTTCTGCTAGCATATTTTGTTCATGTAGATGCATTAAAGCAAACCTGAACAAAGGCAAAGTCACAGCTCTGAAAGCTTGTAGCAAGAACTTGCTCACCACCATTATTGTTTATATGGCCATTCTTACTGGTGATATCCTTTCAAACAAGTGTTTTATGATGTTTTATGATATGGCAGTCATATTTGGGAGCAGATTTGGGAGGTTCCTTTACCTTTTGATCTGTGGACTTTATATGTGATTCCCATTGGCATTGCAAAGGTTGGATTCATTTGTGTTCCAAGTCATGCCATTTCATTTCATGATCCAGAATGTTAGAGTGAATTTCCATATTTAGTACATTCAGACTCCTTTGAACATAGTAGAAGCCCAACTAGAGAAGCCTAGAGGATCTCACATGTCCATGCTAAGCAAATAGGATCTCAGTTTATAAGGTCTCTTCAAAATGACCACCTCACTCCAGTTCCTCGTAGACATAGTAGATTGTGTAGAACTCAGTTTATGTGGCTTGGAAGGGAGACACTGAGCTATTGGCGCTTTGGTTTCAAGTGTGTTGTTCTAGGTATTTTTAATCTGAAGTTTAGACAACTGAACCAGAAAGTAGCAGGGCCTGTGGATTAAAAAGTAACCCAAAGACATTTGCAAAGAAGTAATAACAAATTAGCTCTATTTGATTTATTTTTCCCTGTTGTTCAAGTGGGAATGAAGTGTGGCAGAGTCATTAAAAATGCCATAAAAATCTGATTCCATTCTGAGCACAGTCACCCCTGTACCTATTCTAAAACTTAACCTTCAATTTCACTAGGGGGCAGTCTTTCATATTAAAAATATTTGGACTGCCACACAGATCACCATTAACAAGATTACATTTCTGTTAGAGAGATAGATATTGATGTAAACATAATTCTTAATTTGGTGTTCTGCAGAGTACAAAGTTTAGGATCTGGGATATATCACTCATACTGTGTGTGGGAGGTACTAGCGGTCTATCAGCTAACTATCACATTTTCTTAACTATGGATTTAATTACCTAAATAATATGCTTTCATCAGTGTAGTTACACTATGGATTGGCATGACCCCCTACATGTGTTCCCTTGAGAGCTGTTATAGTTCCTTTAGTATTTTTTAATGCTCCCATCACCATTTCTTTAAAAAAAAAAAAATCCTCTTTAAATATAGAGCACCAAAAACCACCCCCATTAACTCTGGGGTTCTAATCCCAGCACTGACTCCCTCTATGATCATGGGCAAATCATTTAATATCTCTTCTTCAGATTCCCATCTATAATATGCAGGGTAATAACTCCTACCTTACAAAGAGTTTGTGAGAATGAATGAATGAATGGGCATAAAGTGCTTTGAAATTGAAAAGTGTTTATATTAAGTGTTAAGTATTATTAAAGTGTTGAGAAAAGTGGCAAAAGCCAGGAAAATCAAAAGTAAGACAGGTGGTTAACTCTTACCAGTGAGGGGTGTGATTTTGTTTTTTGTTCTGATAATACTTTAAATTAAAGGCAAGTAATCTGCTTTAGCTTTGAATTTCCTAGCTATTAGAATCATAGAGTCATAGAATATCAGGGTTGGAAGGGACCTCAGGAGGTCATCTAGTCCAACCCCCTTCTCAAAGCAGGACCAATCCCCAATTTTTGCCCCAGATCCCTAAATGGCCCCCTCAAGGATTGAACTCGCAACCCTGCGTTTGAGCATTGAGGCCAGTGCTCAAACCACTGAGCTATCCCTCATAAGATGAGCTTTATTCCCATGTAGGAGTCATGGCTTGGCTGTGAATATACTCTATGACTTACTGATGTTGATTTAAAAAAAAAATTCAGAGCCACCCAGTTTAATTTGATGCAGTTTCTGAATAATTCACATTGGATCATACCCAGATTGAGTAGTCTTAATTAAATAAATGGCACTTACTTCATATACCAGACCCACGGCTGTATAGCATAAATGTCAATTTCGGTGCATTGCTTTACTGTAACTGTAAATTCCCTCTCCAGTTTCAGTAATATTCATTAGTTGTTGTATAGCCGTTTTCATCTACAGACCTCAAAGCACTTTACAAAGATGGGCCAGTATTTTTATTTCCTTTTACAGATGGGGAAATTGAAGTACAGAAAGAGATAGTGAATTGGCCTAATTCATACAATAGGTCAGTGATAAAGCTGGAAACAGAACCCAATTCTTCCCTGTCCACTGGGCCACACTACTTTATAGTGCCTTCAGAGCCTCTTAAGAAGTAGTCGTTATCTGGATTACACAGATGGTGATAATGCCGACCTGAGAGGTTATGTGACTTGTCCATGATCACTGAGGACACCTGTCTCTGAACTTACCATGGAATTCATATCTCCTGGCTCCAGATCCTTTGCTTTAGCCAGAAGATCATTCTTTGCTGTATGCCTTAAAGACTTCTGTCATATGCTGTGAACTCCTAAAATGCTATAGGGCTGTAATTTTATTTTTGGGTTGCAGAATAATTTTTAAAGATGAAGTACTGCCCACTCTATCCCCTCCCCTCTCCTGCTTTCCCCAGGTTTTCTCTGGTAAGAATGGGAGGCCTCTAGTGGACCCATTCTCTCCCTCTAGTACTGCTCCATAATCATTGTAGGCAGAGCGTGCAGCAAGTTGGAGGGGAGGGGAGGGGAGACAGAGAACTTACTGCCAACATGTCCTCCCTACTTCCACTGATCATATGGTGGCAGTGGGAGGAAAGCAGGAGCTGAGCTGAGCCCTGGTGTGAGTGACTACTGAACTGTGGGAAGGATGGGGTCTTGAGCCCCTTGCACAGACCTCCAGGTAGTTGATTGGCATGAGCCAAGAACTGATGGAACTGTATCCCTGTTCAGCAGGGACTCAAATGGCCAGCTCTGCAAAGTGGAATTCTCCTACTCAGGGCAATAGAAGATCATGGCCAGGGCTTTAAAAGCATTTGATTTCTGCAATTGTGTTAAAGGCTTGGGCTTCTGAACTCATAAACAGCTTCTTAGCTTTGTTTCAGAGGTGGCTACTTTTCAGTGAGAGGCAAAATGAATAATGTATATATTGTTCTGAAATTCTTTGGGATATTCCAGAATGAAAGGTAGTGTCAGCATGTAAATGTTAGATGGTATTATCACAATCATCACTGTATCTTCATCTTCTAAAAATTTTTTTTTGTGCCAGAAGAGCAAAGGTGAAATGGAATAAGCACACATTTTCCAGATAGGATTCTGAGGTGACATTTTTATAGCAATTCTCACTTAGGGGATGCGAAGGGGGTGGTTTTAACTCTTTCTGAAGGGCTTTACCCTCATGATTCCCATCAGTGATAACAGAATTTGAATGACAAAAACTTGTATCCCAAAAATTCTCCCCTTACTTACATACTATGCCATGTCACACTTTCTCATCCTCTCACTACTTTACCACACACACAAGGTGGGCATTGTGGAACAAAATTTGGAGTATGGTTCTTCATATAAGCTGCTGAAGGGAAGCCCCAGATGCTTGTATGAAATACTTTTCTCTGCTGTCAAGTACTGTCTCCTACAACTTTTTTCTCACAGTTCAGTTCCACAAACTAACTGGAAAGGCTAGTTTAGTTTTATGGCACAGTTTATATTTTGGTTTGCATCTTTGAAGACTCATCTGAGTAGTATAATGACATGTTTGCATGTGTCAGCCAATCACTTAACAATGACCTATGGGTGTTAAATGTCATTAATACGCGCCAGCATCCTCTTTGCTTGAGGGATGTAACCAGTTCCAGGTACCATCTGATTTTTATTTAAACACACTGCTGCAGTCCTTAGTCTGATCTACAGTTACATTTCAGTATTGTGCTTAGAATATTCTGCCAAGTTCTTCTCGTTTTTTAGTGTACACCAGCAATGGTGCAACTGGTTAGGATCTAGAGACCAATGGGGGTGTTTCTGGTGGAGTTCCAAGGACGGAGTAAAGCTGGTAACTTCTTGAGCACCTCTTTAAAGTTACTGGGAGAATCAGTGCCTAAGGACTTTAACTCTCATGTGTTTTTTGTTGGTTTCAGTATACCCTGCATGTTAAGATACTGTGCTGATGTGGACAGGCAGTGGCAGCCACTGCACAAAGTTTTATACATAAATAAGAATGTATGTCTGAAAAGAAAAAGTGTTAAAAGCTATTTGGAATAAGATAGGGCCTGTGCTAGTAAAAAGGGAGAAAGTCAGGAGAGGAAGAGAGGGATTGGCTGTCGGTTAGAAGAAAACATGGACTTTATGTCAATCCTTCATCTGGATTAGTGCAGGAAAATGGCAGGGTTCAATGTGATAATGCAAATGGAGTGAGCTGCTTTCTTGTCACCAGCAATGCTCCTTTGGAGCGAGATCTAACCCCCACAATGAGTAGAGAGGAGCTGTTTAGATAAGAGCTGAATGGTTTTGGCAGGCTGACATGGAATAGATTAAATACCAGAGTAAATAGCTCTAAACAGAGCAAATGCAAAACTTTTGGGAAATACTCAAAGAAAGTAAAATGAAGAAATAATTTTGTGTACAGTGTCCAGAGTGATTTTAAAACCCACTTGTTCCCTGTCCAAATAAATGCTTATTTCAGCCAAACAGAACTCTTTCTCCATGATTTATTATACCAGTTAAGATATAAGCCCTGTGTGCAGAGCTGTCAATTTAACAGAACAGCTTTCTTTCTCCTTTCAGATTTAAGCCACATGTTGTTGTATCAACAGAGTCTTTGTCTCTGCTCAGTTATGAGTTACCACCGTTTTTTAAAAGCAAAAATGTGATTTTTTTAATAGTCCATTGAGGGATGTAAAAGGTTAACCGGTAAGCATTAGGCTTACTGGTTAACTGGCCTTAACTGTTAACCATGGCGATCCCCTGCCGGCAGCAGAGACCGCAGCCCCGGCCACCCCGGGCCAGCAGGAGGGACCCCAGCCACGCAGGGCCGGCAGGAGGGATCCTGGCCACACCGGACTGGCAGGCGGCTGGCCAGAGCAGCCCTGGCCGCATGGGCAGGCTGTCCAGAGGGGCCTCAGCCCCGGCTGCGTTGGGCTGGTCAGTGGGACCCCAATGCTGGCGGAACCCAAGCCCCAGCCGGGCTGGAGGGGGCTCGAGCTCTGGCCATGCTGTGCTGGCTGGCTGGAGAAACCCCAGCGACAGCGCACGCTGTGCCAGGCCCGATGGAGCTACCTCAGTTAATGGTTAACTGGTTAAACAATATAATTTTAATCATTTAACTGGTTAATTTAAACCGATATTTAGATCCCTAGTCCCATTACAGAAGCCAAAGGTGAGCTATTTGGAGGTGAATACCCAATTGTGACTGTTTAAATAATGTGAAGGTTGTGATGCAAAGTCAAAGAAGGGCTTTCCAGCTTCTACTCCCTTCACCATTGTGATGGAAGATCCAACAATGTGAGGACACACTGTTATCCTTAGCCTAGAATTTTCTAGCTTTTCCCAGCTTGTGCAGTGATATTAAGCATAGCCTTTTCTACTTAAATCTAATTTCCTTCCTATTAAAAATGGACCTGTAGAAGCTTATAATTCACATTTCCTTCCTTCCTACTTGCCCGCAGAGAGTGGAACAGTCCTTTTTGCAGCCCTCCTGCTTTCCCAGAAGAGGAGAATTTATCAATCGGATATTACTGATGTTCTTTCTTGAGTAAATATATATTTAATTAGCAAAGGTGCAGCTTCTTAAGACATCTGTATATAGGTGCAAAACTGAAAATTAGAGCTGGTCCAGTAGGGTAAAACAGTACTGTAAATTAGCTGTGCCTGACAATTTGAAACCTAGAACTGGCCTTTCTCTCCAGCAGTGCAAGAGGTCACCTGACCATTCCCTATATCGGAGTAGCATGGAGAAGGAGTTCAGAAGCCCTGCTTCTCCTCTTTCTTCCCCCTCTCCTCCCCAAGCTGCCAGCTTGATGGGGCGGATGCAGCCAAAGAAGGAACAGATGCGGTTTCTGTCTCAGAGGTTCTAGTTTGTGCTGTACTGTTGTCAGCCCTCAGCACCTCCTTTGGTTCTTCCTCTGATGTCAGTGCAGTGGATGCTGCCTAAAGTGTTGAGATAGTTGTGTGTGGTGATGTGTAGAGAGGCCAGAATGACTATGAGTCCCAACCCACAAGGAGTCCCTCTGGTGTTTAAAGAGTCTGCACTACGGTCCAGTTCCATATGGAAGGGTTATTTTAAAGAGGCCAAGAAAACAGCCTCCTTGGGGATTAGACAGTCCATGGCAGGAAAAGAAAGAAGCTGTTGTCCATCTACCTAAAAGCAAATGCATGAATTGCAGGCCTGGCAAAATGCACTGTTATCCTGGAAGGGGACATCTTCCCAAAGATCAGACAAACTGTGGGGTGGAAGGCTCTTGAGGAAGAATACTGATCTGGAGAAAGGGGTAAACAGTGAGATGGCAAAGTTTGCAGATGATACTAAACTGCTCAAGATAGTTAAGATGAAAGCAGACTGTGAAGAACTTCAAAAAGATCTCACAAAACTAAGTGATTGGGCAACAAAATGACAAATGAAATGTAATGTGGATAAATGTAAAGTAATGCACACTGGAAAAAATAACCCCAATTATACATACAATATGATGGGGGCTAATTTAGCTACAACAAATCAGGAGAAAGATCATCGTGGATAGTTCTCTGAAGTCGTCCATGCAGTGAGCAGCGGCAGTCAAAAAAGCAAACGGGATGTTAGGAATCATTAAAAAAGGGATAGAGAATAAGATGGAGAATATCTTATTGCCCTTATATAAATCCATGGTACGCCCACATCTTGAATACTGTGTACAGATGTGGGTCCCCTCATTTCAAAAAAGATATACTGGCATTAGAAAAGGTTCAAAAAAGGGCAACTAAAATGATTAGGGGTTTGGAACGGGTCCCATATGAGGAGAGATGAAAGAGGCTAGGACTTTTCAGCTTGGAAAAGAGGAGACTAAGGGGGGATATGATAGAGGTGTATAAAATCATGAGTGGTGTGGAGAAAGTGAATAAGGAAAAGTTATTTACTTGTTCCCATAATCTAAGAACGAGGGGCCACCAAATGAAATTAATGGGCAGCAGGTTTAAAACAAATAAAAGGAAGTTCTTCTTCACTCAGCACACAGTCAACCTGTGGAACTCCTTGCCTGAGGAGGTTGTGAAGGCTAGGACTATAACAGGGTTTAAAAGAGAACTGGATAAATTCATGGAGGTTAAGTCCATTAATGGCTATTAGCCAGGATGGGTAAGGAATGGTGTCCCTAGCCTCTGTTTGCCAGAGGGTGGAGATGGAAGGTAGGAGAGAGATCACTTGATCATTACCTGTTAGGTTAACTTCCTCTGGGGCATCTGGCATTGGCCACTGTTGGTAGACAGGATATTGGGCTGGATGGACCTTTGGTCTGACCCAGTATGGCCATTCTTATGTTCTTGGCAGCAAGCATGCAGACGTTAGTCACAGAACTTACATGGTCCAATAATGTTCAGAGGACTGTTAAAAATACACAAACAGGTGAAGTCTGTGCAAAAGGAAGCCAGTTCTTTCATTTCCGAGACATCGCTGAACACTGTCAAGTTCTCTGCATGAGCCAACGCTGCAAATGCTTCTTGCACAGACCAACTCCTTGACTTTAGAATCATAGAATCATAGAATATCAGGGTTGGAAGGGACCTCAGGAGGTCATCTAGTCCAACCCCCTGCTCAAAGCAGGACCAGTCCCCAATTAAATCATCCCAGCCAGGGCTTTATCAAGCCTGACCTTAAAAACTTCTAAGGACGGAGATTCTACCACCTCCCTAGGTAACGCATTCCAGTGTTTCACCACCCTCCTAGGGAAAAAGTTTTTCCTAATATCCAACCTAAACCTCCCCCACTGCAACTTGAGACCATTACTCCTTGTCCTGTCCTCTTCTACCACTGAGAATAGTCTAGAACCATCCTCTCTGGAACCACCTCTCAGGTAGCTGAAAGCAGCTATCAAGTCCTCCCTCATTCTTCTCTTCTGCAGACTAAACAATCCCAGTTCCCTCAGCCTCTCCTCATAAGTCACGTGTTCCAGACCCCTAATCATTTTTGTTGCCCTTCGCTGGACTCTCTCCAAGCTGGGGCATTCATTCTACGTTTTATATCAGTCAGCCATTAGTCTTAAAGGTAGTTATTGAAGTAGTTTTGAACTTGGCCAGTACACTTTATGACTTTAGATGGTACTTCTTTCTCAGGAAGGTTTAAAGTATAGGTTGATTGCACCTGAAAAGTTAATCTTTTTCATTTTATTTCCAGTGACCTAGCAAATGTCTCCTTTACTCTGTATTGTTAGATAGCATCTTCAGAAACTGGAGCAGAATATTCTGTGCTTTCTTTTCAGATGGAGAAACAATAACATTAAATAGATACCTTTTATTGATGCTTGTATCCATTATGGGATCATTTGTCATATTCTGCCGACACTCCTGTTTTAATGTTGATTCTTTTAATTCTTGATTTACATTTTCTTTTTTCTTCCTTTGTAGGATCTCATAGTTGACCTGTGAGTTTGTCCTGTCTGGAAGACTATATCCAGGACCTAGTGCTTCAGTCATTTCTTTACATTCTTTACATCTAATTTTGTGCTACATTCAAGGCAATGTTGGCATAACACAAGGTTGCAGATTTCTTGTCAATTTCATCTTTGTCTTGCAATTGTTGTTATGGCATGTTTGCTAACTGATCTTTGCTATTTTGGGGTGTAAGAGATGACCAGAGACAGGTTGAAGAGCTTCTGGAAGGCTTGGAAGAAGGTTAAATTGTCATCACCGCTATGTTTAAATGACAATAGTGGCATCAGAAAGGGCATCATTCTCATAAGTGTTCTGCTCTTCAAGTTCCAAAGACAAAGTTTCGTTCACTTGCACATTTGTTCTTGAAGGATCCAAAGAAACCAATTTTCTGCATTTCTTGAGTTAAGCACACATTGTTTCTGTCTTATTGCTTAATCATTCTTGGCAATGTTTACATTTTACTGTGGAAGATTTATCTGTTTTCATACTTCTGTCCATTTAATCTTTTGTTCTCTTCTACTTCCTTCAACTTGAAGCATGTTGAATCAGATAAATCCATTCCTTGGTGGTTGGTAATAACTAAAGAGTAATCACCCATTTGCAATAGTGATCGATGACTTTCAGGTTTTCTACAGAATGAGTAACAATCACTTAGTGAATTCAATACTGTGAAGACTGAAGATAGGAAAAAAAAACAAACCTAGCCAGTTTCTAGACAGCCTTATTAAACTATGTCTAGCATAGTTTCCAGAAGTTTCTGGATTCTAGCAAACTAAACTCACTGAGAGTTCATGACTCCACCCCACTTCCCTTTTCAACATCCATTGACAGTTGATTCCTCCCATTACCCCTGCCCTTGTTTCCTGTGGTATTCGTGTCTTTCCCTCTAGGCTTCTAAACCGTTCTCTATAGTAATTTTGTAGTTGATTCTTAAGAGAGACAAAAATATTGATGATCTTATCCCTTGTAACTTTTTAGAATATAGTTTTCACATCTTGAAATTAGACCCTAAAGTTTTTGGTATTACAATTCTTTCAAATATATGTTAACTTCTTGTTACAATTTCAGAGTTATACAGAAGTTCAAAAATGGGGGAAGAAAAAAGAAAAACCATTGGGTTGATTTTTCGCAACCCCGGACAAAAGGGTGAAGAGTTTCTTTCTCTTGTGCAGTGATTTGCTAGTAGAAGTTGTGATAAATGAAGGGGGGGGGTACCTCCCTTTTATGGACAGCCAGCCAGTAGCTATAAAATCCCTCTTAGCCCTGGTCTACATGGAGGGGGGGGGGAGGGGGAGGGATGATCGATCTAAATTATGCAACTTCAGCTAGGTGAATAACGTAGCTGAAGTCGACGTACTTAGATTGACTTACCGTGGTGTCTTCACCATGGTGAGTCGACTGCTGCCGCTGCCCCGTCGACTCTGCCTGCGCCTCTCATGGCACTGGAGCACAGGAGTTGACGGGAGAGCGCTCGGGGGTCAATTTATTGCGTCTAGACTAAATCGATCCCCGCTGGATCGATCGGTGCCCACCGACCCGGCAGGTAGTGAAGACACCCTTAGTAGCTGTTCTCTAATTGCTCTACTTGTAAAGGGTTAAAAAGTCCCACTGCTATGCATAGGTAAAAGGAAGTGAGTGGGCACCTGGACAAAAGACCCAATGGGAAGGCTAGAGCTTTTTAAAATTGAAAAACAACTCCCCCTTTGTCTGTTGTTCTTCCGGGGAGAGGCAGACAGGGCAGAGCTATGCTGTAAGAAGCTTGGGCCAGGTATGAAAAAATCATCAGTATCATACCTAGAAACTACTCATTTGAAAACTCAGATATGTAAGTAGACCAGGAAATGTCTAGGAAGATGTGATTAGGTTTATCCCTTTTATTTCTTTATGGCTTGTGGATTCCTCTGTGCTAACCCCAAGTGCTTTTGTTTTGCTTGTAACCTTGAAGCTGGACCTCAAGAAAGCTATTCTTGGTGCTTAATCCTTGAGGTGCTCTTTTAAAATCTAGCAATAGCCTGAGTTCCCAGATGTATTTTCTCCTTTTTTTTTTAAAAAAATAAAATTTACCTTTTTTAAGAACACAATTGGATTTTTGTGTCTTAAGAGGTTTGTGCACATGTTGTTTAATTAGCTGGTGGCAACAGCTGATTTCCATTTTTTTTCTTTCTTTCAGCTCTTCCCCGGGGGGGAGGGTGTGTGTGTGTGTGTGTGTGTGTGTGAAAGGGCTTGAGGATACCCCACGGGAAGGAATTCCCGTGCCTTCCTGGGCTCTCAAGGGGGTCCTGTGCTTGGGTGGTGGCAGCATCTACCAATCCAAGGTCAGAGAAAAGCTGTAACCTTGGGAGTTTAATACAAGCCTGGAGTGGCCAGTATTAATTTTTAGAATCCTTACGGGCCCCCACCTTCTGCACTTGAAGTGCTAGAGTGGGGAATTAGCCATGACAGAAGTGCTAAGGTATCTTTGCTGTAAATCCTATTTGTTCTGGGATACTACATTTATGACCCATGGGGTAGTGAAAAGAAACTAGAAAACCTGATGAAAAAGTTTATGAAGTGAGAAGTTATCTAAGGAATACGTCCCGGATCTTTTCAGATATAGCTGGTAGTTTATTTTATGATTTTAATGTATAGCCAAGGTTTTTCCTTTGTGCAAAATTTTGCTTTACCTGAATTTTTCCATCATATATGCTGGATGGAGTTTGTGTTTCATTTTTTAGTTTACATGTACTTTGCTATTTCTTACCTGCCATAATGCAGCCAGCATCTTTCAAAAGCTCCCTCCCTCATGAAAAGGACAAATGGACTTTGTTTATAAGCTAAATAAGCAACTTTTGCTGACAGTCTTTGTGTAGAACACTGAATTGCTATACATTTAGCCTACTCTATTGTATTTGACTGTAGAATACTTGGACAGAAAATGGAGACATTTCCTAAACATTTCCATATGTTGACAATCATATCTTTGTCCACCTAACACAGTTTGTAACAAGAGTTTTAAAGTTCTTTAAGATCATGTTTTGATGCGTCAGTAAAGGGCTAGCACAGTAATGTACACAGGCTAAAAAATGTCTTTGTCTCTCTTTTGGCTCCTAAGAAAGCTGTGTCATATTGCACTAGGTTCTAAGTAATCTAGAACTTTGTCTCCATGGATTTGGTGGCCAATGAGTTGATCCCTCCAGGATACCTAGTTGAACAAGTTCCTAATAACATTTGAACATTAAAGAAGATTTAAGAACGTTAGCAAATTTTCCATTTGTATGTGAGTTTTTGTTAGAAGTGCAAAGAACAATCTAAGCTTTGCCAAATCTATGCTAAGAGTATGCAGCCCAGCTGGCCTCAGACACAATGTGTTGTCAATGTTGTTTTTATTTAGGGCAGATTTGAAAAGGCTGGTATGCTGATAGAGACATAATGGGGTGTGTGATATATCCCTTCTGTGTAAACTTTGCATCCTATAAATGGTCCTATACAGCTGGGACTCTTTCATACCATGGTTTTAAGTATGCATTTTTAAACTGGAGATACTGGATTTGGGAAGCTGTGCTGTATTAACTTAGTTACTGTGAAAGTAGAGTATCTTATTAAACTACATTTGCAGCCTTCAAGATGCAGTAGACTTAGGAAATAATGGGTAATTACTTATCCATGTCATAGCTTAAGATGATAAATTAGGTTGACCCTTAGACCGTGGAAATCTGTTTTGCAGATCCTAAAGAATTATTGCTAAACATATTTTGAGGTTTGTTTTAAGTCATGATAGGATGACCACATTTTCATAAAAAAGAAACTTTTCACAGGGTGGGGAGGGAGGAAGTGAATGTATGGTATGGCTTTGGTGGACATCAACTGGAGTGAATGGAGTGTGGGTGACAGAGAGGGGTGTTGACACCTCCTTTTCAACAGCAAAGTCACCACTCTCCTTTCACTCAGAATATATGACTGTATCCTACACTATTCCAACCATATCTTCCACCAGTGGAGTGAACCATTCATTAGTGTAGATAGGGCTTGAAGACCCTGCTGCGATGTTAGGCATAATCTCATTTGAATAGATTTATAGAGTAGTTAACACTGTGGCACCTGCAATTGCCTTGTTTAAGTGGTGGCCACCTGTGGAGCTGAACAGAGTAGAAACAATGGGGAAAGAAAAAACAACGAGGAATCCTTGTGGCACCTTAGAGACTAACAGATTTATTTGGGCATAAAACCCACTTCATCAGATGCATGGAGTGAAAAATACAGTAAGCGGTGTATATATATATTACAGCACATGAAAAGATGGGAGTTGCCTTACCAAGTGGGGGGTCAGTGCTAACGAGGGCAATTCAGTCAAGGTGGAAGTGGTCTGTTCTAAACAGTTGACAAGAAGGGGTAAATATCAACACAGGGAAAATTACTTTTTGTAGTGCAAACGAGGCCAATTCAATCAAAGTGGATGTCACCCATTCCCAACAGTTGACAAGAAGGTGTGAGTATCGATACACCTTCTTTTCAACTGTTGGGGATGGACCAGTTACACCTTGACGCAATTAGTCTTGTTAGCACTGACCCCCCACTTGGTAAGGCAACTCCCATCTTTTCATGTGCTGTAACTATATATACTGCTTACTGTATTTTTCACTCCGTGCATCTGAAGTGGGTTTTAGCCCACGAAAGCTTATGCCCAAATAAATTTGTTAGTCTCTAAGGTGCCACAAGGACTACTCGTTGTTTTTGCTGATACAGACTACCATGGCTACCACTCTTTAACCTGTCACAATGGGGAAAGAGTTCAGGAAAAAATGCTAGTGTAGACAAGGCTGATGGTTCTTAAGTGCAGATGATGGGGGAAATCAGTGGGTGCTCTGAAAGTTTATCATCAATTTCTGGTTAAGCTGGCCAGCAGCGCCTTCAGGTGATTACAGAAACCTGTGCAAGGTTACAAAAACCACAACGAGAGACTGTTTTGTAAAACTGTTGGGGCACAGGAGACACCCTGAAAATGGAGATAATTCTGTTTTTCTGAAATGTGTGTGTGACGTTACACCCCATATTCTTCATAGAAATATGGTCATGATATGAATATGGCATAACTAAGATATACTTTATGCAAGAAGAAAAGGAGTACTAGTGGCACCTTAGAGACTAACCAATTTATTTGAGCATAAGCTTTTGTGAGCTACAGCTCACTTCATTGGATGCATTCAGTGGAAAATACAGTGAGGAGATTTATATACACACAGAACATGAAAAAATGGGTGTTATCATACACATTGTAAGGAGAGTGATCACTTAAGATGAGCTATTACCAGCCGGCGGGGGGGGAGGGGGAGAGAAAACCTTTTGTAGTGATAATCAAGGTGGGCCATTTCCAGCAGTTAACAGGAACGTCAGAGGAGCAGTGAGGGGGGGAATAAACATGGGGAAATAGTTTTACTTTGTGTAATGACCCATCCACTCCCAGTCTCTATTCAAGCCTAAGTTAATTGTATCCAGTTCACAAATTAATTCCAATTCAGCAGTCTCTCGTTGGAGTCTGTTTTTGAAGTCTTTTTGTTGTAATATTGCAACTTTTAGGTCTGTAATCGAGTGACCAGAGAGATTGAAGTGTTCTCTGACTGGTTTTTGAATGTTATAATTCTTGACATCTGATTTGTGTCTATTTATTCTTTTACGTAGAGACTGTTCAGTTTGGCCAATGGACATGGCAGAGGGGCATTGCTGGCACATGATGGCATATATCACATTGGTAGATGTGCAGGTGAACGAGCCTCTGATAGTGTGGCTGATGTGATTAGGCCCTATGATGGTGTCCACTGAATAGATATGTGGACACAGTTGGCAATGGGCTTTGTGGCAAGGATAGGTTCCTGGGTTAGTGATTCTGTTGTGTGGTGTGTGGTTGCTGGTGAGTATTTGCTTCAGGTTGGGGGGCTGTCTGTAAGCAAGGACTGGCCTGTCTCCCAAGGTTTGTGATAGTGATGGGTCGTCCTTCAGAATAGGTTGCAGATCCTTGATGATGCGTTGGAAAGGTTTTAGTTGGTGGCTGAAGGTGATGGCTAGTGGCGTTCTGTTATTATCTTTGTTGGGCTGTCCTGTAGTAGGTGACTTCTGGGTACTCTTCTGGCTCTGTCAATCTGTTTCTTCACTTCAGCAGGTGGGTATTGTAGTTGTAAGAATGCTTGATAGAGATCTTGTAGGTGTTTGTCTCTGTCTGAGGGGTTGGAGCAAATGCGGTTGTATCGTAGAGCTTGGTTGTGGATGATGGATCGTGTGATGTGGTCTGGATGAAAGCTGGAGGCATGTAGGTAGGAATAGCGGTCAGTAGGTTTCCGGTATAGGGTGGTGTTTGTGACCATCGCTTATTAGCACCGTAGTGTCCAGGAAGTGGATCTCTTGTGTGGACTGGTCCAGGCTGAGGATGATGTAGGGATGGAAATTGTTGAAATCATGGTGGAATTCCTCAAGGGCTTCTTTTCCATGGGTCTAGATGATGAAGATGTCATCAGTGTAGCTCAAGTAATGTAGGGGGGCTAGGGGACGAGAGCTGAGGAAGCGTTGTTCTAAGTCAGCCATAAAAATGTTGGCATACTGTGGGGCAGTGCGGGTACCCATGGCAGTGCCACTGACTTGAAGGTATAAATTGTCCCCAAAGCTGAAATAGTTCTGGGTGAGGACAAAGTCACAAAGTTCAGCCAGCAGGTTTGCCGTGACATTATGAGGGATACTGTTCCTCATGCCTTGTAGTCCATCTTTGTGTGGAATGTTGGTGTAGAGGGCTTCTACATCCATAGTGGCCAGGATGGTATTTTCAGGAAGATCACCGATGGATTGTAGTTTCCTCAGGAAGTCAGTGGTGTCTCGAAGGTAGCTGGGAGTGCTGGTAGCGTAGGGCCTGAGGAGGGAGTCTACATAGCCAGGCAATCCTGCTGTCAGGGTGCCAATGCCTGAGATGATGGGGCGTCCAGGATTTCCAGGTTTATGGATCTTGGGTAGCAGATAGAATGTCCCAGGTCGGGGTTCCAGGGATGTGTCTGTGCAGATTTGTTCTTGTGCTTTTTCAGGGAGTTTCTTGAGCAAATGGTGTAGTTTCTTTTGGTAACCCTCAGTGGGATCAGAGGGTAATGGCTTGTAGAAAGTGGTGTTGGAGAGCTGCCTAGCAGCCTCTTGTTCATATTCCGACCTATTCATGATGACAGCACCTCCTTTGTCAGCCTTTTTGATTATGATGTCAGAGTTGTTTCTGAGGCTGTGGATGGCATTGTGTTCTGAACGGCTGAGGTTATGGGGCAAGTGATGCTGCTTTTCCACAATTTCAGCCCGTGCACATCGGTGGAAGCACTCTATATAGAAGTCCAGTCTGTTGTTTTGACCTTCAGGAGGAGTCCACGTAGAATCCTTCTCATCTTAAGTGATCGCTCTCCTTACAGTGTGTATGATAACACCCATTTTTTCATGTTCTGTGTGTATATAAATCTCCTCGCTGTATTTTCCACTGAATGCATCCGATGAAGTGAGCTGTAGCTCACGAAAGCTTATGCTCAAATAAATAGGTAAGTCTCTAAGGTGCCACTAGTACTCCTTTTCTTTTTGCGAATACAGACTAACACGGCTGCTGCTCTGAAACCTGACTTTATGCAAGATGGCTCATGTAAGATATAATTGGAAGGGTTATGATTTACTGAATGGTATTATCCAATTTGTATACATGTATCATTTGTGTATCTAAAATTGGGAATATTGACTATGTAACAATTACAACTGTGTGTGTACTTGGGGGCAACGCCCACCCGACAGTAGGCGATCAGCCTGAATGACTCATTTAAAAAGGACAAGAGATCTCTGAAGATACTAATCTCTCACCTTCCCGAGGTGCTTCCTGGGATGCTGCATTGACACTACATGGTCAGGTGATAATGTCACCTGATGAAAAATACCCCCTTGGACACTGCTGGTACTTTTCTACTGTAGGGGGATGGGGATCAAACAAAGGATTCCCTCCTTAGGTAAACCCTTTTTAAGGGCTTGGGAGGGGGTTGATCGGGATTCTCCTCTATTGCCTACCCAAGAAGGAGGAGTGCTGAAAGAACCTGAATGGACAAAGGAACTAACCTGAAGGGAAAGGCAAGGGTGAGTCCAGACTGAGACGGGTCCAGTCTGTAAGAAGAAATAACTGGAACTCTGAGCTACAGAAACTTTGCAACCTGCCAAAAATAAAATTTAGGGTAAGAAATTACATTTTATAACCTGTTTCTTTAGAGAATCAAGCTTAGTTTGCGTGTTTTGTTTTATTTGCTCAGTAATCTGCTTTGTTCTCTTTGCTATCCTTTATAATCACTTCACATCTGCCTTTTATAGTTAATAAATTTGTTTTGTTTATTATTAAACGCAGTTTGTGCAATTTCTAATGGGGGGGCAAGAAGTTGTGCATATCTCTCTTCACATTGAGGGAGAGGGTGAATTTTTGAGCTTGTGCTGTGCAGATTTTTCTATACAGTGCAAGACAATATTATTTTGGGTTTATTCCCCAAAAGGGGTGTGCATGTTAGTGCTGGGTGAATCCTCCCACACAGAGCTGACTTCATTCTGTGTCTGCAGCTGGATGTGGCCCTACCTGTGTGTGTGTGCTGCAAGAGGCTGGAGAGCCTAATTCAGCAAAACAGGAAGAGAGAATCCAGGCTGGTGGAGCAGGACAGGTTCAGTGAAACCCCAGTACATCAGGTGGCATCCCAAAACGGGGGGTCCAGCCCGTCACAACGTGGTCACCCTATGCTCTTTCAGAATGTCAGTATGTCTAGGTTGGCTTCAGAGAGTTGTCACAAATAATAGTACCAGATAATTTTGTTTGCGGCAAGGGACTGAAGAAGCACAATTTAGATTTGATTTGCAATGTACACTTCTGCCACTTCATTTGGGGGGCTTGGTGTTTGTTTCTGTGAATTATATCTCTTCTCTTTGTTTATCAACTGCAGAGGTTGTAACCTTCAGTTTATATGACATGATAGTTTTGAACCAATCTTTTGTTCGAGATTAGAATGCCAGGTTAGAAATAGCTATCCTTGATATGATGTTATAGAGCAACCTCTAATCTTAAACCTACTTTTATAACATATGCCAGGATCATCATCTGTGTACCATGTGTGCATTTATATTGAGACCAAAGGCATGAGCTGTCTTAGCCTTATTGCTAACATTGACTGCCATTAACTATGAGTATTATGTCACTTAGGTAAATTGAATAACAGATTTGGAGACATAGAGGAAGACCTATTAGATTAGGCCCTGATTCTGCAAAATTTGAGCATATGTATAAAGGGGGCTACTCACAGCGTGTATGTGTAAGTTTTTGCATGATTGGGTCTTAAGTCATTTTTCTTTGGGTGGAGGGGCGAATGAAAGAGGTTAAATTGAAGTCTTACTATTTCAGATATAAATATGTATTCTATTAGATGAATCTATTCTCATGTTCTTGCTATAAGATGATGAGTAATAAAAATGTTTTAATCTAAAGTAATACCCGTTTACTCTGAGTATCACAACACATTCTAAGCAACCCACCCTGAGAAATGAAACCTTGCTATAGAGAAAAGCAGTGCATATAGAACTTTGCTTTTGGCAGAGACTTTGGGCTGAGTTCCAGCCAGTAGGACATTTTTTTAGTTGATTTGCAAACCTGTTAAGAATAGCGAGCTGTAATGGCAGTATCTGCAAACCCTTCACTATGGCAGCCTGGTCTTGCTGTAATAAAAATGCTAACTTAATTCCCTGTTAATTTTTTTACAACATTTCCTCCCAAGAGATAAAGTAAATCAACGACAATTAGGTGCTCAGATATTGTACTGATGGGAGCAGTATAAGGTCTCAGGTAGATAGAATTACATACATTTGGTTTCTTTAGAGGAAGAGGAATTGGGCGGTTTGGAAGAACACCCAGAAAGGAAATATCACTTAACAGCTGTTCATTAGACAGTAACAGACTAAGAACTCTGGCTCAGACGGCATCACTGTTATGCCAGAACTAAGAAGAAACAGAGTCAAGTTCTGTTTTATTTAAGGACTTGCACTTCCAGTAGGGAGGAATAAATTGGGTGATACTTTGCAAGAGTTGCCATCCTTTGGCTGAGACATGAATAGAGATCCCCTTTGTTCACTTACGAGTTTGAAGTCAAAGATATGCAGCACATAAGGGAAAAAAAGGTTTAGCTTCAGTGTACTGGCCAACGTTCTCTCTCAATAAAATTGTTTCCAAAGTGTGAGCTAATTGCTGTGTAATGGCTGCTGTGTTTCCCTACAACCATTTCTCCATGCTCAGTATCTAATCATTACTTTAAGCCAGTCATTCCCAAACTTAGAATATAGAATACCATAGAATATCAGGGTTGGAAGGGACCTCAGGAGGTCATCTAGTCCAACCCCCTGCTCAAAGCAGGACCAACCCCAACTAAATCATCCCAGCCAGGGCCTTGTCAAGCCTGACCTTAAAAACTTCTGAGGAAGGAGATTCCACCACCTCCTTAGGTAACCCATTCCAGTGTTTCACCACCCTCCTATTGAAAAAGTTTTTCCTAATATCCAACCTAAACCTCCCCCATTGCATCTTGAGAGCATTACTCCTTGTTCTGTCATCTGCTACCCCTGAGAACAGTCTAGAGCCATCCTCTTTGGAACCCCCTTTCAGGTAGTTGAAAGCAGCTATCCAATCCCACCTCATTCTTCTCTTCTGCAGACTAAACAATCCCAGTTCCCTCAGCTTCTCCTCATAAGTCATGTGTTCCAGTCCCCTAATCATTTTTATTGCCCTCCACTGGACTGTTTCCAATTTTTCCACATCCTTCTTGTAGTGTGAGGCCCAAAACTGGACACAGTACTCCAGATGAGGCCTCACCAATGTCGAATAGAGGGGAACAATCACGTCCCTCGATCTGCTGGCAATGCCCCTACTTATACATCCCAAAATGCATTGGCCTTCTTGGCAACAAGGGCACACTGTTGACTCATATCCAGCTTCTCGTCCACTGTAACCCCTAGGTCCTTTTCTGCAGAACTGCTCCCGAGCCATTCGGTCCCTAGTCTGTAGCAGTGCATGGGATTCTTCCGTCCTAAGTGCAGGACTCTGCACTTGTCCTTGTTGAGCCGCATCAGATTTCTTTTGGCCCAATCCTCCAATTTGTCTAGGGCCCTCTGTATCCTATCCCTACCCTCCAGCGTATCTACCTCTCCTCCCAGTTTAGTGTCATCTGCAAACTTGCTGAGGATGCAATCCGCACCATCCTCCAGATCATTAATGAAGATATTGAACAAAACCGGCCCGAGGACTGACCCTTGGGGCACTCCACTTGATACCGACTGCCAACTAGACATGGAGCCATTGATCACTACCCATTGAGCCCGACAATCTAGCCAGCTTTCTATCCACCTTACAGTCCATTCATCGAGCCCATGCTTCTTTAAGTTACTGGCAAGAATACTGTGGGAGACCGTGTCTATGAACATATACTGATGGAGCATTCTAACCAAGGGACTGAGGACTGTAATCTGGAGACTTCACATTTCCTTGATCCTTTGCAGATGGATTTATGAGTTGTATATGGTACAAAGACTATTCTAGCTTCATTGATAGCTGATTTCTCCCTTGCAATGGATAAAGTCACATGAGTCAGCAGCCTTTGATACCTGTGGTATAAGCAACATAGCCCTTGCTTGAGTGGTTTTGTTCTTTCCTCTCCAAATGTCAAAGCCTGCTCCCATTGAACTCAATAGAAAAACTTCTTTTGATTTCAATGGGAACAGGATTTGGCCCCAAGAGATCAGAGAATGATTTTGATCAATTGCTTATCTGTCCAGAGACAATTCTCATGCACGTTCTGCCAGGCTGATTTTGATTGCCTCTCCTGTATGTCAGGCAGAGGAAAATAATAAAACACTGTGGGCTGTCATTCTATCACGCTGCACATAGCACACACAGTTCTATGCCTCTTTTACATCAGACCCAGATGGCGCAGCATCTTTGCTTTCCTAGTGCCTGGTGGAGAGCAACACTTAGGCCCTGTCTACACTGCCACTTTACAGCACTGAAACTTTCTTGCTCAGGGGTGTGAAATAATACACCCCCCCCCGAGCAATGCAAGTTTCAGCGCAGAAAAGTGGCAGTGTAAACAGTGCACCAGCGCTGGGAGCTACTCCCCTCGTGGGGGCGGTTTTTTTACAGCGCTGGGAGAGCTCTCTCCCAGCACTGGTGCCACGACTACACAGCCATGTTAAAGCGCTGCCGCTGCAGTGCTTTAACGTTAGTAGTGAAGACATACCCTTCGATAAAGGCAAGCTGGCAGAAGCTTGGTTTGGACATATGGGAGGCACTGTTAGTGTGTTAAGGGAAAGTGGGATGATTGTCGTTCCTATCCTTCTTTCATTTAAGAAGTTTTCAATTTGGGGTGCTGCTGGATCCTCAGTGACACCTGGAAGTACAGGTGGCACCAGGGGAGACAGGTAAGGGGGGTATTGGAAGGGACGGGGAGCGTGTGGGGGCCACGGGCTGGGTGGGGAGGAGTCACATGGAGGGTCACGTGGGAGGTCATGTGCCCCCCCTTGTGTCCCTCCCATGAGTGCAGTACCAGCAAGAAATGATTTCTACTTGCACCACTGGTTGGAAGGGAGGTCTAATGCATCTTTATTTCATCCCTCTGCATAGTAACAAAATTAATGCAATTCTTCTTAAATCTTCCCTACTGTGGTAGGGGAGGCTGGCTTCCAGCAGATATATCTAGCTATATTGCTTCATGTTAAAGAAACATCCAGACTCTTTATAAGCACAACAGTCCTACCTCTTTCCTTAGTCAGAGGTTATACAGTATACATCTGGGGTGGGAATGAAAAGGGATTTAAAAAAAAAATCATTACCACATTAAAGCAAGAGAGAGAAACATTTAGGCCAGGTCAACACTCAAAAGATAAGTTGACTCAGATATGTTCTTTTGACCCAGTGAAAATAGTTTTCTAATGCAGACTATTATCTCTATTTGGGCCTTGATGTAACAAAGCACTTCAGCATATGCTTAACCTCAAGCATTGACATAAAGTTTGACTTAATAAGTTGAAAATTAAGCAAATGTTTTGCTATATTGTAACCTTAAAGAAACATTGGAGCAGTAAAAATTTTATTAAATGTTTGATAGTGCCCTTTTAAAGTTAAGTGAAAGTGTATGATAGCTACTTAGCCAATACTTAAAAGTTAGCATGTCTGTTTTGTACTTCTGAGGGAATTGTGCACCACTCTGTAGTGCAGAATTTGCATAGAATTAATGTTCTGTGTGGAATTTCATTTTTCCCTGCAGAATTGGTGCTGCAGAGAATCTTTTTGGATATCTGTATTGTTTCAGATATACTTGCTGACAGGTATTTTGAAATAAAGTACAAAAATAATTGAAACTGATGTGATGATATTTTTGACAAATAAAATATGCAGAATTTTGCAGAATTTAAAATGTTGTGTGCAGAATTTTTAATTTTTTGGCACAGAATTCCCTCAGGAGTAGTTTTATATAGTGTAGCTTTCCTACACAATGAAGTGGAGAACAAAATCCTACTTTCTAACCCTTGGTTACAGAAGATTAAAAATATTCTTGAGTTCCTGAGATGGCGGAAATTTTGGAATAAGGTCTTTCTATGATTCTTTATTCACAGGGCTTCAGAAATGTTTATTCCTTCCCTATCTGTATTGCTGGGTGCCACAGGCACATGTTAATGCAGCTTCCCCTGGAAATCTGTTTATCTCATTGCCCACTTCTCTATAGAATTCTCTGGAGCGCCCTTGGCCAAACAGCTGAGGGAGGTTAAGTCCTTCCCAGACACATGCTTCCATTGTTCTCTTAATTAGAAAGTATTTAAATGACAATCCACGTTGGTGGCATACCCACAGCTCCCCTATTCATTTGACGTTTATTACCTCCTTTAGAAACATAAGCATTCATTTTAGCGGAATCTGCACGAGCATGTTCCTCAACCACAGAGGCTGAAGGCTCTTTTCCAAACTTTTTGGTAATGATGTAAAAGGAAGAATAAAAAGATATACAGAGGCTCAACAGCTGTGCCCTCTTTTTATTAATGCTATCCAAAAGGCTTTCACCATTCTCTTCCTTGACTGGAGCAGATGTCCTAGAGAGAAATGCTGTTAGGGATAGCTGCTAAGATAAAATGGTTGATGATCGCTAGTATCCTATCAACAACTGAATCTTCTCCATCTGTTAAATAACTAGTGCTAAAATTAACATTGTGGGGTATGGGGAGAGAGTTCTTTAGTGGCTGCAACTTGTACCATACCTGGCTTTCCTTTCTGCATTTCTGCTTCTCAGCCAACCTCTGAGCCAGGGAAACCTTCACTGGAAATAAAGATAACCTTCTTCTGAACCAAACATCTGTGTGATTGAGAATGCACACCAATAGTTTAGAGAGCTACCCAGGTTCAAATTTCATTCGATCAGAAAGCCAGTTTAATTTGCCAGTTCAGAACTGTGCATACATTTTGGCAAAGCTAGCAGCAACATCTATTTATTTGTCACTAAATTGTGTTTTAAATGTGCTCACTTATATGTCTCAAGGCACATGTACAAAATGTTCATAGATGTATAGATTCCAAGGCCAGGAGGGATCTTTGTGATTTTAAAAAAGCATTACAGTTTCTTTTCTATTTTAGAAGCCAGAGGAAAGTAAAGGAGAGTTCTAGGGAAAAAAACCAAACAAACATCTACTTTCGTAAAAATGAACCTGTCAAAGTGCCCTAAAGTGCCACAGACCATGGCTCTGGTCTACCCCAAAGGGGACCAAATTAGAGAATCCAGTGCCATCCGTAGACAACACTAGCTCACCAGCTTCCAGACATTTAAATATATGGGATGTATGACAGATATGACCATTTACTGCAATATCCTGGGCAGACCTAGTTGAATTAAGTTTAAATATCTTAGGAGTTCGTTGTATTAAAAATGCAAATGTTTATGTATTATTGAGTGTATGTAATGTCTGTGGAGGGGAGACATGACTAATGTAAACCCTGAGCAGAGTCCTGCACTTAGGACGGAAGAATCCAATGCACCGCTACAGACTAGGGACCTAATGGCTAGGCAGTAGTTCTGCAGAAAAGGACCGAGGGGTTACAGTGGACGAGAAGCTGGATATGAGTCAATAGTGTGCCCTTGTTGCCAAGAAGGCCAATGCATTTTGGGATGTATAAGTTGGGGCATTGCCAGCAGATCGAGGGACGTGATCGTTCCCCTCTATTCGACACTGGTGAGGCCTCATCTGGAGTACTGTGTCCAGTTTTGGGCCTCACACTACAAGAAGGATGTGGAAAAATTGGAAAGAGTCCAGTGGAAGGCAACAAAAATGATTAGGGGACTGGCACACATGAGTTATGAGGAGAGGCTGAGGGAACTGGGGATGTTTAGTCTATGGAAGAGAAGAATGAGGGGGGATTTGATAGCTGCTTTCAGCTACCTGAAAGGGGGTTCCAAAGAGGATGGCTCTAGACTGTTCTCAGCGGTAGCAGATGACAGAACAAGGAGTAATGGTCTCAAGTTGCAGTGGGAGAGATTTAGGTTGGATATTAGGAAAAACTTTTTCCCTAGGAGGATGGTGAAGCACTGGAATGGGTTACCTAGGGAGGTGGTGGATTCTCCTTCCTTAGAAGTTTTTAAGGTCAGGTTTGACAAGGCCCTGGCTGGGATGATTTAGTTGGGGTTGGTCCTGCTTTGAGCAGGGGGTTGGACTAGATGACCTCCTGAGGTCCCTTCCAACCCTGATATTCTATGAGCTTCAAAGGACTATTTGAAACAATGGGCCAGACAAGAATGAACTTTCATAGTTAAGCAGATGTTCCAGGAAATCTCTAGGGGGAGCTGTAGGCAAATGTGCCCCCTCAGGTTACGCAAGACCTCAGCCTTTTGAAGCTTTGCCCTGAGGAGGGGACCTTCCTTGGCTGATCACCTGTTGCATGAGGACAAGTTCAGAAGCCCAAACTGCATAAAGGAGTGACTCTCAGGCTATGTCTATCCTACCGCTGGATCGACACTTTGGTGATCGACGCACTGGGGGTAGATTTAGCTGGTCGAGTGAAGACCCACCAAATCCACAGCAGATCGCTCTCTGGTCGACCCCGGTACTCCACCCTGAACGAGAAGAGTAAGGTAAGTCAACAGGAGAGCATCTCCTGTCAACCCAGCGCAGGGTAGACACCGCAGTAAATTGACCTAAGCTATGTCGACTCCAGCTACGTTACTCATGTAGCTGGAGTTGCATAACTTAGACCGACTTACCACGGTAGTGTAGACGTAGCCTCAGATTTATGGATTTATTTATCTGATCCTTTAGTCCGAGAGAGAGGGGCTCATTATATTGGATACTGGTATCTATAGGTATGTCTACGCTGCAAGTAGACACCTGTGTCTGGCCTTTGCCAGCTGGCTCGGGCTGTGGAGCTGTTTAATTGCAGTGTAGACTTCCAGGCTCGGGCTGCAGCCTAAGCTCTGGGACCCTCCCACCTCGTAGAGTCCTAGAGCCAGAGCGCAAGGTTTTTAATTAATTTCACTGGAGACATACCCTTTATCTAGCCTGGAGCTTTGGCGCCAGCCTGGAACAGCAAAATGAAATTTTAGACCTTGTTTGAAATTATTAAATGTGAATAACTTCTCCAGGGTAAAGTTAATCTCCTTCCTGCTCTTTCTGTGGTGTACTGAATTGCATCGAGAGGCCACTAATTCAATGTGATATAGACTCCCATGTTGGGACAAACCATTGTTTTGAGATGAGGGGGCAAGGGCATTTTAAATAGGACAAGGGTGCGGGTTTATGTTGGGCTAATCTCTAGGATAAACAATGTGTCTGTTTGTTGCCATCTTGTTTACTTGGGTGTTGTGGCAGCTCCCAAAAGGCTACCAGTGAAATGGAAGCTCTTGGCCTCATGTGCTTTTCACACAGCTGCTTCTCGCTCAGCTGTTCTGATTTCAGAGTGCTAGGTATACAACATACCTACAATCAGATCAGAGGCTGAAATTGTATTCCGATGTGTTACAGCATACAGGAACCCACCAAAATAAACACCTGTTGGCACTCCTGCTGTACTTTGATTAATTGGACTCAACATTACAGTTTGCTGGATATTTTCCACACTTGAGTAAATTGGAAAAAGCTATTTATACCCATAGCAATTTGCTCAACCAGTCATTTTCAGTATTTTCTTTGCTGCTATTTCAGATATTTGTGCTTGGAAAAGAGTAATCTCTCCCCAGTTTGTTTCTTCAAGTCACCCATCCTCTTCCCGTCTGTATCAAATTCAGACTTCTTGTCTTCACCTACAAATTCTGCTCCACATCCCATTGCTGTTTTCATTACTTACACTCCTTGATGCAGTATGTTAGGGAGAGAAATGATCCCTCAAGTAGGTGATCTCCAGGCAATATAGAGTTCTATAAGTCATAACCAGCACCTTAAACTCTGCCTGGAGACCAATAGCAGCCAGTGCTCATCTCAGCACCGGTACCGTGTACTCCCTGTGCTATATCCTGCACAATAAGCAAGATGCTGCAGTCCACACCAGCTTCAGTCTCCCAATAATTTTAAGGTATAGCCCCATATAGAGTGTATTGCAGTACCGTGTCAAATAATAGTGTATCAAATAACCTTGAAGTGACTATGATATGGGGAAGACATACAAGGGAGACGTACAAAAGAGAAGGTCACATCCTTCTAGTCAGATACAGCTGGAAAAAGCGGTTATGGTTACTGCTTTAATATGATCATCTAACAGCAGTCGGGTTTTATAACTTGGTTCAGAAAAACAGAATTAGATAAGTTCAAGGATGATAGGTGCATCTATGGTATGACAAAGCTCCGACCTTGTCTCAGTGGGTTCTGCACTTCCTGGTGGATTACGCTAGCCTCAGAAGCTCACTGTGACCCTCCACGTAGCCCTTCTCTCTCTAGAGGCAAGGGTCACAGTCTACAGAACCATTTTCATCATAAGCCAGCAAGGGAGGTGAGGAGAAACTATCCTCCCTCGCACAGTCTCTGTTGTCTCCCAGTCTCAGGAATTAGTCGGGGAGGGGGGAGCCCAAGCCCACCCTCTACTCTGGGCTCCAGCTCAGGGACCCCGATAGTAGCAGCTCTTGGTAGCTGACTTTCTGGAAACAGGACGAGTACGATTCCTGGACCACTTCCTCACAGCAGCCCCCACTTCCTCAATATCTACGTCACCCTTACCTCAGCGCCTCCTTCCTTGTGCCTGATAAGGTTTGTACTGCTCAGTTTTCTCCCACAGCGCAGCTTCCTCCACCAGCTCCTGACACACCCCCCCACCTGACTTAACTGGGAGGCTTTTAACTAGTTTCAGACAGCCCCTGATTGGCTTTAGGTGTCCCAAACAACCTAGCTGTCTTCCCTGCTTTCTGGAAGGATCTTAATTGGCCCCAGGTGTCTTAATTGACCTGGAGCAACTGCCATTTGCTTATCCTGGTAACAGGGATTTGTTTAGCCTCAGGCTAATATATCTGTCTCACACTACTTTACTATAGCTATCTGGCCTTGCCCCGTCACAATGGCATTAGCAACGATGGTCAGAGATGCAATGCCATGCTCTGGGTGCCCCTAAACTTCTGACTGTCAGATCTGGGACTGGACAACAGGGAATGGATCACTCAAAATTTCCCTGTGCTATTGATTCCCTCTGTAGCATATGGCACTGGCCATTGTTGGAAAACAGGATACTGGGCTCGCTGGGCCATTCTTATGTCTTTATTTAAAATTAGATCTGAGTGAAATTTTGAATTTCCATCTTGGAGGAATTACTGACATTTCAACATTTCAACATTACACATTGTAAGGTGAGTGATCACTTTAGATAAGCTATTACCAGCAGGAGAGTGGGGTGGGGGGAGAGAAAACCTTTTGTAGTGGTAAACACCCATTTTTTCATGCTTTGTGTGTATAAAAAGATCTTCTGTACTTTCCACAGTATGCATCCGATGAAGTGAGCTGTAGCTCACGAAAGCTTATGCTCAGATAAATTGGTTAGTCTCTAAGGTGCCACAAGTACTCCTTTTCTTTTTTCAACATTTGTGTTTGTCCTGAAATAGGATGAAAAGATAAAATTCTGAGATTTTTCACAGAACAGAAATTTGAAAAGTTTTTGATTCAGAAATGTCAGTAGATTTCAGCATTTTCAATTGAAATGAAACATTTCAATATTCTTAAAATCAAAATGTTTTGTTTTGTTGAATTGGCCAAAAATTCTTTGTTTCAGGGCAAATCATCATTAAGCTGCATTTCTCTTCCTTATAGGAGTTCTGGTTTGAGCCCCCATTGTAAAGCCTATTGTTTCCCCCCTTTCTCTCCTGTGGGCTGGCTTCTCTGGAAGAATACATTTCCCATTCTGCAAAGCGGACCCTGCTGACTGAGCTGCATGGTGCATCAGGGGAATCATGTGATTCTGGGTGTATCATGATAGGTATAGTCTAGCTAGGGAGGATGGGGGCATCAATTTTTTAGAAACTGCATTTTCTATTAGAAAATCGTTCAGACAGAAAATTCCTGACCAGTTCCATATAAAATCATCCCTAAATAGAGAATTTTCATGACCAATGGAGAAACAGTGGCTCAGTTAAAGGGGCTGATGTTACTGCCACCATCTCCTCTGACAGGTTTCAGAGTAGCAGCCGTGTTAGTCTGTATTCGCAAAAAGAAAAGGAGTACTTTTTCTATTCGGGGACACCATTATAGGGCCTAATCACATGAGCCACACTATCAGAGGCTCATTCACCTGCACATCTACCAATGTGATATATACCATCATGTGCCAGCAATGCCCCTCTGCCATGTACATTGGTCAAACTGGACAGTCTTTACGTAAAAGAATAAATGGACACAAATCAGACGTCAAGAATTATAACATTCAAAAACCGGTCGGAGAACACCTCAATCTCTCTGGTCACTCGATTACAGACCTAAAAGTGGCAATTTTTCAATAAAAAAAAGTCAAAAACAGACTCCAACGAGAGACTGCTGAATTGGAATTAATTTGAAAACTGGATACAATTAACTTAGGCTTGAATAGCGACTGGGAGTGGATGGATCATTACACAAAGTAAAACTATTTTATCCCCATGTTTATACCCCCCCCCCCCCCCCCCCCGTTCCTCAGATGTTCTTGTCAACTGCTGGAAATGGGCCACCTTGATTATCACTAAAGGTCACCCCCCCCCCCCCCCCCCCCCCGCTCTCCTGCTGGTAATAGCTCATCTTAAGTGATCACTCTCCTAACAGTGTGTATGATAACACCCATTTTTTCATGTTCTGTGTGTATATAAATCTCCTCACTGTATTTTCCACTGAATGCATCCAATGAAGTGAGCTGTGGCTCATGAAAGCTTATGCTGAAATAAATTTGTTAGTCTCTAAGGTGCCACAAGTACTCCATCTCCTCTGACTGTTTCCTCCAGCCTGTCGTCCTCACCTCAGTCTTGCTGAGCTGAGTTTCAGCCAGCTTGCTCTCAATCATGCCTCAGTCTTAACTGGCGGAAGTACTGAACTGCATTGTTGTCCAAGTTTGATAATTAGACACATACAGTTGGGTGTCATCAGCCCACAGAAATCACTACATCCCATGTCTCCTTACTAACCCGCCTAGCAGCCCCATGTACATGTGGAACAGAAGGAGTGACAGAATAGTATATTGGACTGAAGACCCTTCAGGGAAGAACAGCATTTGCTCACAGCTACCCATTGTGATCTTTCTAAGAGGAAAGAACCAAGACACTGGGGGGCAGTATGATCCACAGTCCATAGATGAGTCAGCAACACTTAATGAATGACTGGTGGTATCAAAGGCAGCTGAGAAATGTAATGATGCTAGCAAGGACACTGAAACTTTATCCATCTTCAGTAGGAGATCATTTGACAGCACAAACAGTGCAGCCTCTATGCCAAAATTAGGTCTGTAGCCAGATTGTCAAGGGTCAAGGACATGAGAGGTATCTAGATACGCCAGTGTCATACAGTATATTATGGTAGAGCCCTAAATAGGTTAAGTGCGATACGGATGTATAAGAAAAAACAATCCCTGCCCTGTAGAGCTTACTGTGTCCCATTGCTGGAATTCATGTTGGGATTATATTGTGTGCTGGGACAGTGAAGCTCGCTAGGGAAGTCAGTAGTGATGGCAGCACGATCAATGTAAGGAATTAAAAAAAATTCCTCAGAAATGTACAACTTGATCTAAATTGGGGCAAAGGGGAGGGAATGTCTGCTATAGCTTGTTCTTTCTGACTATTGGGACCCTTTACACCATCTCCAAATGTAATTTAGTTATGAGTTTTATGACAATTTATTTAACCGTAGCAGTGGCACTAGATAAAATATGGTCCGCAACGACTTTACCTTCTACACAGGATGGACAGGGCAGTAAAGATACATTATATACCACATGACAGAGTTTCCTTCTGACTCACTTGGATGATAAGGGGATAAGCACTATAAAATGCCTAAAAAAATAAGGTTAATTCTTCAATCAGTGCAGGTATCTCTTTTAAATGAGTTTGTGGGACTTTTGATTTTAGATATACAATTTGCAATGCATACCTTTAACTCTCACAATGTTATATATTTGGTTCCCATTACAATGGAAGATTGAAATGGTTAATGGGGCAGGGACATTAATAATTATTTATCTGCCTCATAGGAGTGATGTGAACGTTCTGTTTGCTACAGCACTTTGATCATGTAATGTATTTTATAAGAACTAAATAATAGTAAACCCTATCCAGCTCCCACAAAACAATTGTTGAGATTTACTAGCAAGACTCCATGTCTAGTTGGCAGCCGGTGTCAAGTGGAGTGCCCCAGGGGTCGGTCCTGGGGCCGGTTTTGTTCAATATCTTCATAAATGATCTGGAGGATGGTGTGCATTGCACTCTCAGCAAATTTGCGGATGATACTAAACTGGGAGGAGTGGTAGATACACTGGAGGGGAGGGATAGGATACAGAAGGACCTAGACAAATTGGAGGATTGGGCCAAAAGAAATCTGATGAGGTTCAATAAGGATAAGTGCAGGGTCCTGCACTTAGGATGGAAGAATCCAATGCACCGCTACAGACTAGGGACCGAATGGCTAGGCAGCAGTTCTGCGGAAAAGGACCTGGGGGTGACAGTGGACGAGAAGCTGGATATGAGTCAACAGTGTGCCCTTGTTGCCAAGAAGGCCAATGGCATTTTGGGATGTATAAGTAGGGGCATAGCGAGCAGATCGAGGGACGTGATCGTTCCCCTCTATTCGACACTGGTGAGGCCTCATCTGGAGTACTGTGTCCAGTTTTGGGCCCCACACTACAAGAAGGATGTGGATAAATTGGAGAGAGTCCAGCGAAGGGCAACAAAAATGATTAGGGGTCTAGAGCACATGACTTATGAGGAGAGGCTGAGGGAGCTGGGATTGTTTAGTCTGCAGAAGAGAAGAATGAGGGGGGATTTGATAGCTGCTTTCAACTACCTGAAAGGGGGTTCCAAAGAGGATGGCTCTAGACTGTTCTCAATGGTAGCAGATGACAGAACGAGGAGTAATGGTCTCAAGTTGCAATGGTGGAGGTTTAGATTGGATATTAGGAAAAACTTTTTCACCAAGAGGGTGGTGAAACACTGGAATGCGTTACCTAGGGAGGTGGTAGAATCTCCTTCCTTAGAGGTTTTTAAGGTCAGGCTTGACAAAGCCCTGGCTGGGATGATTTAACTGGGAATTGGTCCTGCTTCGAGCAGGGGGTTGGACTAGATGACTTTCTGGGGTCCCTTCCAACCCTGATATTCTATGATTCTATGATTCTATGACTGGCATTAGTTCTTAGCACTGCATCCAGCTGATTAGATGTACAGCAGCCAGTAACGCTGACATTTGAGTGCCTGATTTCTGGCACATTTCAATGAAAGTTTTACCCCACAGCTGTTTCCAACACAACAGTTTCTTCCCAGCAGTTAGATGGAAATTTTACATTTTCTTTTAAATAAAATTAAAACCACTGGCTCTAAGCCACCTCGCTTTGAAACAGAGAATTGTATAAGCTTCTTAACATAAGAGCTCCCCCTAAATGTAATGTGACTAGAGTCTTGTAGGAAATGGGAGAAATGATTCATACTACACACGAAGCTAGAAGTTCTGTCCCTGCCATTCCTAGACTGTGTCTCATAATTATGTATCCTGGGTTGCCAAGCATTTTCATTACTTTTATCGGATAAAGTTTGTTGATTCTGGCAAACCAGTACTGATCAAATGCACATGCACTACCAGTGCCAAGGGAGCTCTTCTTAGGAAGTGGAAGTGGGGACTCCTGCAGGATCAGTAATTGGTTGTTACCGGATTGCATGGCGTTGGTTGAACAAATAAAAAAAATTAAGAAACTCCAATGAATTGCAGATGTAGATTGCAGATTTTTAGCTGGGAATCCTAAAACCACTTGTCTGAGTTGAACCACATTAAGGGCTTGAGAAACAACTGGTCCATGGGAATCCTGTTCATATTGGCATAATGTCCAGCAGCCTCTGTTTTTAGGCTAGACACCACATTTTTAGTTAGAGACGAGTTGGGTTCCAACAGATTTTTTTTTCATTTTGTTTTAAGTTAAGTTGAAGGGGGGTGGGGGGGAGGGGGAAGGCAAGCAAGCAGCCAGGAAGAATTTTTGGCTTTTGTTTCTTTAACAGCTGTTTTTATTCTCGGAAACTCATTTTAGCTCCTGGTGTGTTTCTTCAATTTGTATCTTATGAATTCCAGAAGCATACAGATACACTGTAGACTCCACCCTCTGCATAATGCTGTGCGTGAGAAATAAACATTTGTGCACTAATTGCACAAATTAGTTGTTCGAACAACTTCTTTGTTGGGAATTCCTAGAAATTCCCTTTTAGATAAAAGTTGCTGGCAAGATCTTGTAAATCAAATAATTGGCTACTTTTAAAATCTTGGTTTTAAGAAGGGTAGAAGATCTTATATTTTTCAATTTTTTTTAATGTAGCTGTGAATAATATTTGCTCTGGAACTCATTTGTACATCACTGTGGCAATTTCTCATTTGTATTCCTGCAAATCAGAACTTGGATTTGCGAATCCTTAAAATGGAAACCACCATGTGATGGCAGCTATTTTTAGTAGTCACTCCTGTCACTCTTCCTAGAGTCAGCATTGCCCCACCACCTTTTCTAGTTCTTTGACACCCCTCCTACTCTGGGAGAGTATTTAGTATCCATGAGATGCCAAGGCCCAATCGACCCTTCTGGCTGATTAAAACATTTACAGATATTTAATGAGGAAACAGTAAGATGCATAAGTAGATTAAAGATGAAGCTCACAATGGAGTATGGGCCCACCCACTTGGTATCCAGAGTGTGGGCCGCCTTCCCCCGCTTTTGCAACATTACCGTATCTTCAATTTGCCATCCCCGGATTTCTTTAACAATGATCCCCTTACGCTTGGCCTTTTCCTTATTTAAAGCAGTCTCTATGGCTTTGCGGGTTTCACACAGCTTCTCCCTCAACTGGGCAAAGCTGAGACTCACCTCTCCTAAAAAATAAGGTCAGGATGACAGTACATAATAGAGATGTTTTGATTGAACCACCATGTACAAGGTGATGGGTGGTAACTAACCACATCAGGGGGCAGTAACTAACTATGTCAGAGCGGCAGTACTAACTTGTTTGTATTGGGGTATAAAGATGCATCGCAGAGGGAGTATCTTTGTCTGGCCTAGGGAGGAATGGGAAGTTCCGCTGTTCAGTGAGCTGATCCATTGTTATGGGCATATATCTATTCGTGGTCCGATAGAATCTTCGCGATACTAGTATTGTGCTTCGTCGACAATAAACCTGGTTTGGTGCCTTCGTTACTTAATGGATCTTGTAGTCATTGGGTGGTTCGCTCGAGGTCTGCTGTCCTAGCTGTCTGCACAAGGCAGCACCCAGAGGGAACGAACACACACACGCACACAGCCAAACATCTATCAATATCCAACCACACCTTGTTCTCGGAAACAGCGGATCTGTTGTGGCTGATTTTTTTCCAGAAAAGTTCAGCATGAGGGTCGGTTCTGGGGCCGGTTTTGTTCAATATCTTCTTTAATGATCTGGAGGATGGCGTGGATTGCACCCTCAGCAAGTTTGCAGATGACACTAAACTGGGAGGAGTGGTAGATATGCTGGAGGGTAGGGTTAGGATACAGAGGGCCCTAGACAAATTAGAGGATTGGGCCAAAAGAAATCTGATGAGGTTCAACAAGGACAAGGGCAGAGTCCTGCACTTGGGATGGAAGAATTCCATGCACCGCTACAGACTAGGGACCGAATAGCTAGGCATCAGTTCTGCAGAAAAGGACCTAGGGGTTACAGTGGGCAAGAAGCTGGATATGAGTCAACAGTGTGCCCTTGTTGCCAAGAAGGACAATGGCATTTTGGGCTGTATAAGTAGGAGCATCGCCAGCAGATTGAGGGACGTGATCATTCGCCTCTATTCGACATTGGTGAGGCCTCATCTGGAGTACTGTGTCCAGTTTTGGGCCCCACATTACAAGAAGGATGTGAAAAAACGGGAAAGCGTCCAGTGTAGGGCAAGAAAAATGATTAGGGGGCTGGAGCACATGATTTATGAGGAGAGGCTGAGGGAACTGGGATTGTTTAGTCTGCGGAAGAGAAGAATGAGGGGGGATTTGATAGCTGCTTTCAACTACCTGAAAGAGGGTTCCAAAGAGGATGGATCTAGACTGTTCTCAGTGATACCAGATGAGAGAACAAGGAGTAATGGTCTCAAGTTGCAGTGGGGGACCTTTAGGTTGGATGTTAAGAAAAACTTTTTCACTAGGAGGATGGTGAAGCACTGGAATGGGTTACCTAGGGAGGTAGTGGAATCTCCTTCCTTGGAGGTTTTTAAGGTCAGGCTTGAGAAAGCCCTGGGTGGGATGATTTAGTTGGGGATTGGTCCTGTTTTGAGCAGGGGGTTGGACTAGATGACCTCTTGAGGTCCTTTCCAACCCTGATAGTCTATGAACGTGCATCAGATTCTTTTATGGAATCTTACTTGCTTCTCATCTGAACAACTCATAAAGGAGACTCTTTACTTTCTAACCATTAAAGTGGCCTTTTTGATAGCAATCTTGTCTGTTCATAGGGTCTCTGAGTTGGGAGTTTTTTTTCTGGATCCTCCATACTGCACGTAACATAAGGCTAAGGTGGTATTCAGAATCAACCCTGTCTTCATACTAGAACTTAACTCCAGACTCCATAAGCACCAGGAAATTGTTCTTCCATCCTTCTGCTCAGATCCATCACATTCTAAAGAGAAATTATGGCATGCTTTGGATATCTGCAAAGCTCTCAAAGCATATATTCACCCCACAGCTCAGGTCAGAGACCAATATTTTGTTTGTGCTTTATTATCCAATGTCAAATGAAAAGAAGGCTTCAAAATCCTTGATGTCCAGGTGGCTGAAGTACTGCATCTCAGAGGCATCTAAGTCAGATATCACAACTCCACCTCCAGTATCAGAATTCTATGATACTTGTCATGGATAATTCAGCCCAGACAGTTATAGCAACTGAAAACAGAGTCCTGTAATGGGAAGTGTTGTGCAACCTTAATAATAGGCAGTGTTACCATCCCTACCTATAATAACTGTAAAAAGAAAAGGAGGACTTGTGGCACCTTAGAGACTAACCAATTTATTTGAGCATAAGCTTTCGTGAGCTACAGCTCACTTCATCGGAATCTACGGCTGCTACTCTGAAACCTATAATAACTGTGGGACTTTACTGTGGCAGAGTTGTCTTTTACCCAAATGCCCCTTCACATTTCTACTCACCTGTGACAAGGATGATGTTAGCGTTGCTACCTGGCCAGTTTTGGACTGGCTTGGTTGGGTCTTCTTCCAGTAACGGTCCCTGCTGAGGGTTAAGCATGCTTAACATGCGCCCAGAGCTGGAGAGTTTGAAAGTAGTATCTGTTGGTCTGCATATGCTTCCTGACTCGCCTCGTGCTTCCGTCGGAGGCAGGCCACTCATGCAATGATTCTGACGACCAGCTGCGCATGTCACAGGTGAGGGTGCTCTGCCACTACCTGGCCAGCATCTGAGTCCCGCACTGTGTGCATGCAGTGTGCCAAGAGCAGACACCAGCAAATAGGGAAGTGGCACCCTAGTCTTGCCGCAGAGTCCCTCCAAGTTTTGCATAAATTTCTGAGAGTTGAACTCCTCCCCGGGGTTGCCCCCAGCCCTGGGTCCTGGCCCCATCCACAGATCAGCTGGTTTTTCTGTGCCTTGGAGGTGGCACCCCTAGATGATGTATAGTTGTGGCAATGAGATCGCAGTGCCAGCCTGTTAAACAAATCTCCCCCTTGTGTTGGGTAGACCTGGTGAGAGGGATTTTATTTAGCAGTACTTCAGGAAGCACATTTGTGAAATGCGGAATGTTCTCCCCCTTCTCATTTGCTGGCACTTACATCTATGAAAACTTTCCCTTCCCCACCAAAAACTCCAGCTGAATGTATTCGGTGTTTTCCAGACGAATTATCCTACTTCATGTTTTCACGAAGGCAGTCAGTCTCACCCTACTCCCATTTCATGGGTGTAGGAAGTAGTAAAAGTTTAGTAGAGCTAGTGGGGAGGTACTGATGGTGTAACATCCACTGGTGTGAGAAATAAGGCTAAATATTATTAATGCTGTAGCCCTACTAAGACAATAAATTCCTCTACCTATTCCCCAGTTTGGCTGAGGTGGAGATAAATGTGGTTTGGAGGAACACCATTAGTTTAAGCTTTCCTTGGGCCCAATTCAAGCCCAGTGAAGTCAATGGGATTTTTTTTATTGGTGTAAGAATCCACCCCCCGCCCCCAACCTCTGTCATATTCTATTGCCAAGTGCCGTCTCTGGCCACTCCAAACATACAACTTTTTTCAACAGAGCTGTGTACTCTTCTTTTCGCATGGGGACATGACTATTAAAATTATGTGATGAGTATAGCATGTATTATCTGTTACGCTTTATTTTTGTAAAGTGATGCTTATTCAGAATTTTTATAATTAGGGCTTGTCTACATATACAGTGCTGCAACAGTGCAGCTGCACTGATGTAGCTGCACTGATGTCGCGCTTCATGAAAATGCTGCACATGCTGATGGGAGGGCTTTGCCTGTTGCCGTAGGTACTCCACTTCCCCAAGAGGTGGTAGCTACGTCGACGGGAGGGCTTCTCCTGTTGACACAGTGCTGTCTACATCAGGAGTTTGGTCAGTATATACTGTTGCTCAGAGGTGTGGATTTTCCACACCCCTGAGCGACATAGTTACACTGACATAAGTCTGTAGTCAAAGTGGTAGCCGTGTTAGTCTGTATCAGCAAAAAAACTGAGGAGTACTTGTGGCACTTTAGAGACTAAAAAATTCATAGATTCATAGATATTAAGGTCAGAAGGGACCATTATGATCATTTAGTACGACCTCCTGCACAACGCAGGCCACAGAATCTCACCCACCCACTCCTACGAAAAACCTCTCACCTATGTCTGAGCTATTGAAGTCCTCAAATCGCGGTTTAAAGACTTCAAGGAGCAGAGAATCCTCCAGCAAATGACTCGTGCTCCATGCTACAGAGGAAGGCAAAAAACCTCCAGGGCCTCTTCCAATCTGCCCTGGAGGAAAATTCCTTCCCGACCCCAAATATGGGTATCAGCTAAACCCTGAGCATATGGACAAGATTCACCAGCCAGATACCCAGGAAGGAATTCTCTATAGTAACTCAGATCCCACTCCATCTAACATCCCATCACAGGCCATTGGGCCTATTTACTATGAATATTAGTCTCTAAGGTGCCACAAGTACTCCTCGTTTTTTTTTTTAAGTCTTTAGTGTAGGCCAAGTCTTCTTTGCATAGGATTTTAAAATATTGTTGCACTGTAAGGCATCAGTGCTTACAAACCTTTGAAACAATTTTGCATCTTTTTAGAGCACAGGAGATGGCATTCATTCTGGATCTTTTTCTGCATCGTTTTAGTTCAGATTTATGATTGCTTTTAAGTGCTATATTGTGTTTGTTACTCCAGCAGCTAAGAATGGTGAGGTATGAAAGGGGGCAAATGAACACTTAAAAAAATAATCTCCAATAAGGCATGTCTTTATGGTGAAAAGAAAAGGAGTACTTGTGGCACCTTAGAGACTAACCAATTTATTTGAGCATAAGCTTTCGTGAGCTACAGCTCACTTCATCGGATGCATACTGTGGAAACTGCAGAAGACATTATATACACAGAGACCATGAAATAATACGTCCTCCCACCCCACTCTCCTGCTGGTAATAGCTTATCTAAAGTGATCACTCTCCTTACAATGTGTATGATAATCAAGTTGGGCCATTTCCAGCACAAATCCAGGTTTTCTCACCCTCCGCCCCCCCCCCCCCCACAAACTCACTCTCCTGCTGGTAATAGCCCATCCAAAGTGACCACTCTCTTTACAATGTGTATGATAATAAAGTTGGGCCATTTCCAGCACAAATCCAGGTTTTCTCACCCCCCCCCCAAAACCCCCCCCCCCAAAAAAAACACACACACAAACTCACTCTCCTGCTGGTAATAGCTTATCCAAAGTGACCACTCTCCTTTATGGTGGTTAGTTTATTAGAATTATTCTGTTCCCTTTGGCTATGTAACTCTTTTTATTTATGCGTATGGTGGATTTTGAGGATATTTATTCTTTAGCAGTGCCATGAGAACATTCATAAATCTTCCTTGAGTACTTGAAGCTCCTTACCTGCTCAGCAAGCCATCTACCTCTACTTTCTTCATCCAAAAAACCTTTTGTTTCATATTGGATCCCATCACATGGAAATAATTATTACTGAGAGGAGAGAAAATTTTCTTTGTTGGATAATAGACAAGCCTGTTGTCAGTTTTAACTGCAAATTCTTTATTCATTGTGAAAAACTTTCTCTGTAGAAAAACTGCTCACAGTAGTTTAGATATTTCAGAAGGAGCTAATGAGAATGTTTTGTTTTGTCTTAATAATCAGCCTGATTACTTTTAACTATTAATTGTTATTTTTACCTTTCCACGATATTTTCTCAATGTGCTGTTTGGGTGGATGCCTGCTTTTATGTTTAAAGAGTGTAGCAGTGTACAAGAGAACATTTACCAGACTAGGCATAGAGTGACTTCTCTAGTGAACCATACCGCCACTTACATTAGTGGATATTCATCTTCAGTAGAGTGCTGCAGCATTGTCCACTGAATAAAAGATTTATTCTGGGGAGGAAAATGATTTGGAGATGTGGTTGGTTGCAGAGTATAAGCCAAGTTGTAATTATTACCAGTAGGTGCTGCTGTTCAACTGGGTGAAATGCGTCAGGGATACCGACCAGCTACAGTTCCTTTTTACAATGTCAGATAAAAAAAATGGGAGCAACCAAACTTGAACTATTGAAGCGGCAAAGAGTCCTGTGGCACCTTATAGACTAACAGACGTATTAGAGCATAAAGGTGCCACAGGACTCTTAGCCACTTCTACAGATCCAGACTAACACGGCTACCCCTCTGATACTTGAACTATTGAGAAGCTGCTGTTCAATTGCTAAATCTCTTGGGAGCTAAATACTTGACATCTTTATAAGACTCTTACAGTAACTCCTCACTTAACGTCCTCCCGCTTAACATTGTGTGACAGGGTCAGGGCAGATGGCTACAAGAGAGTGGTCAAAGGTAGATACATTAGTTCCAGGTTAAGCAGGTAAGATAACAGGGACTATTCTAGAACACTCAGAAACTTTCTAGAACTAATTAAGGCAGGTAGGCTAATTAGGACACCTGTAGCCAATTGGGAAGCTGCTAGAATTAATTAAGGCTAATCAGGACACTTGGTTTAAAAAGGCTGTCACTCCAGTTAGTGAGGTGTGCATGTAAGGAGCTGGGAGTGAGAGGACATGCTGCTGGAGGACTGAGGAGTACAAGTGTTAACAGACATCAGGAGGAAGGTCCTGTGGTGAGGACAAAGAAGGTGTTGGGAGGAGGCCATGGGGAAGTAGCCCAGGGAGTTGTAGCTGTTGCGCAGCTGTTCCAGGAGGCATTCTAGACAGCTGCGCAACAGCTACAACTCCCTGGGCTACTTCCCCATGGCCTCCTCTGAACACCTTCTTTATTCTCACCACAGGACAGCTGCAGTCCACAGGGCCCTGGGCTGGAACCCGGGGTAGAGGGCGGGCCCGGGTTCCCTCCAAACATCCCAACTCCAGACCCAACACAGGAGGTTCCACCAGAAGGGAAGGTCTCTGAGCTGTTCCCCGACCCACATGGTAGATCAGCAGAAACTGCGGGGATTGTTCTTAACCTCATCACTGGCCAGCATGGGAAAAAAAGAGTATCTGAGTGAACGGCAGATTTGAGCCACGAAAGTGGCCAAACTGAGGGCTACTGTGAATCTCTGAGGCAATCAAAATCAGCCAATAAGCGCAGAACCCACCAAGGTAGAGGAGGAACTTTATCACAGTTGTTTCAAAGTTACGTCGCTGCTCAGTTAGGGAACATGCTCGTTTAAAGTTGTGCAGTGCTTCCTTATAATGTCGTTTGGCTTCCTGCTCTGTCCACTGCTTGTAAGATTTTGTGGAAGAGCAGCGACTTTACAAGGGAGCATTGCACAAGTTCCTTTTCTCTGCCTCCTCCCCCTTCCTCCCAGTGTTTCCCCCACCACCAAACAGCTGTTTGGCTGTGCTTAGCACTTTCTGGGAGGGAGGGGGAGGAGCAGGGAAGCACTGCGGCTCCACTCCTTCCCCTCTCTCCCAGAAAATCCTAAGAGCTGCCAAACAGCTGTTTGGCGGCAGGGAAGCACTGGGAGGGAGGGGGAAGAGCAGGGAAGCGCCGCATCTGCACTCCTCCCCCTCCCTCCCAGAAAGTCCTAAGTGCCGCCAAACAGCTGTTTGGCAGCGCTTAGGACTTTCGGGGTGGGAGGAAGGAGCGGGGATGCGGTGTGCTCCGGAGAGGAGGTGGAGTGGGGGTGGGAAGAGGTGGGCTGGAGTGGAGTGGGGGTGGGAAGAGGTGGGCTGGAGTGGAGTGGGGGTGGGAAGAGGTGGGTCTGGAGTGGAGCGGGGGTGGGAAGAGGTGGGTCTGGAGTGGAGCGGGGACGGGAAGAGACAGGCCTGAAGCATCCCCCGGCAAAGTCAGCTCCTGTTCTTCTCTGGGTAAGCTGTCACAGCTGCTGCGAAGGTGCTTCCTAGCGTCCTTGCCTGCAGCGGGCTGTGCCTATGTGGGGTAAGCCAGGGGCACTTCCCAAACACAGTACAGTACTGTACAGTATATAATGCCTTTTGTCTGCTCCCCAAAAATTTCCTTGGAACCTAACCTCCTGCATTTACATTAAATCTTATGAGAAAATTTGATTCGTTTAACATTGTTTCACTTAAAGTTGCATTTTTCAGGAACATAACTACAACGTTAAATGGGGAGTTACTGTACAGAATTTTTGTTCAGAAATAAGATTTTTAAACACTTTGTTATTCTTTATAAATTGCAGCTAAGGGTATTTCTGTTTGCATCTTAAGGAGTTAAATTCCAGAGTGATGCAGTCAGGGTTTTGATGTAACTTTGGAATACAGATGCCTCCAATTTGGAGACTGTGAATTTTGTAATTGGCAGGCCTGTATTTATCAATAATAAATTGACTTTTCAGATGCTTTACGTTTATAGAACTGATTTCCTAATTTAAGTGCCTATTTAAAAGTTCTGGTTTAGTGTTTCATTTTTCAGTGAACCTTTTGTATTGGTGACTCAAGGTTCAAATGAGAAGTCTTCTGAGTGTTTCTGGATGGTGTCAAACAGTAATTATATAAGAGCACTATCCAAAGTATATTGAGTATGAAAGTGCATTTTAAAAAAAATCTTGTTTGCTAATACGATATGTGAAATATAGCTGAGGATGGAGATTGTCAAATATTACTGTTCTTCTACAGTAACGATAATCCTGGAAAATTGTAGATGTGTGAAAATGGTCATAAACAAGCTCTGTAGCATGTTATGCACAGATGGGTAACAAAATATATTTCCTAATTTTTAAAAAATTCAGATCTAATCAAAAATTTTTATCCATAGTCAAAATGATATTTCTGTGCAATAGATGGTAGTTAAATGTTTCTAACGTATCACTTTGGCTGTTGTTGTGTGTGCTTAACGAAACCCCTACTATAAAACAGACTCTAGCTTTTTACATGACAGGCCATTTTTGTGATGAGCAGCTTGTAGAGTGAGTGAGCTTAGTGACATTGCACCTTCTGCAAGTTTTTGCAAAGATAAGTTGGTGCTACACTCTTCAGGTGGTAATGAGGCAACATTGTCCCCAAGCCTATATGCGTCTCCAGGGGAGGACCTTATTCACAGGGTTAACGTGAAAAGGTTTCAGAGCATTTACTGGAAAGAGACTTAAGACTTAGAACAGGGGTCGGCAACCTTTGGCACCCGACCCGTTAGGGTAAAGCCTCTGGCGGGCCGGTCTGGTTTGTTTATCTGGAGCGTCCGCAGGCACAGAGCCCCACAGCTCCCACTGTCCACGGTTTGCCATTCTTGGTCATTGGCAGCTGCGGGAAGCATTGGCTGGGAACGGCGAACCACGGCCATTGGGAGCTGTGAGGCTCCGTGCCTGCAGACGCTGCAGATAAACAAACTGGCCCGACCCGCCAGCGGCTTTACCCTGACGGGCTGGATGCCAAAGGTTGCCAACCCCTGCCTTTGAAAGTCCACCCAGATTTCTGTTTCATTTGTTGCCTATACAGTAGGTTCTGCTGTTGCAAGAGAACCATGTGTAGAAGAATCGTATTGCATTTTGTTCTGCTACTGCTTGTGCACTGAATGAGGCAAGACTCTGTACAAAAAAACTATATGTGATCATATAATTAAAGACTATATCATATGCCCAAGGGATGAAAGTTAAGGTCGCACAGGCATATTTCTCAACTTTTGCATCCTTGAATTGCAACTTTAATAGCATTTTAACATAGTTTTAAAATATGTAATAATACTTAACTCATATTACATATATGATATTATACTTACAGCTATTACAGGTAAGGAAAATTTCTCCTTTCAGCAATCAAACCAAATTTTTTTGGAAAAGCAATTTTCGTATTACTGATATCAGCAGCACCAGTAGCCTTCAGTATTTATGGTAATATAGAGGACAATGTAAATTATAAATAGATGTAACTTCTTTTTCTGAGAAAAAGGGTGCAAAACACTGGGGTCTGTTACACCCTCAAATGGGAGAGCATGTCTTTCTGCTTTGCTCAAGAAGGAAGCCATAACCTGACGTTTCTGTTCGCGTGTAGAGTTTTCCCAAGATTGGCATCTCCTTCAGTCTGCCACATAGAATTTGAACTCAGTGGGGCCAAACACATTTAATATATGCAGTTTGGGATGAATCCAAGTCTGTTTGTTTATAATCTGTTGTAATTTGAAATGAACTTTGATTTCTTACCATCTGGAAAATATACCTCAGGAAAAACCGGTATTTGTTTAGGCAACAGTTTTTTGAGCATTTTGATACTTGCAAAAGTCTTCTGCTTTTTGCGAGAGATTTGTATTGTTCCATAAATCTTTAAATTTGGAGAGGAAAATGGATCTCTCTATTTTTCCATAACTGCTTCATTCTTTAAATAATATGGATGCTCTTTTCTTTGGGCAGCAGGGGGGAAGAAGCTGACACACTAGTCAGTTTGAAATATTTTTACATTTATTTAAAGCAGTACAGCCTGCACTAATAAGTATTTCGAACCCTTCCCTCCAGAGTACCCTGGGGTGCCATGTGGCCTCATTAAGTTAGCCATTCCAGGAACAGATTGAAAGCTGCTTTTCCATGTGTATTGTTTAAAACTTGGCTGCAACGATGAGGCTGGGGCGGGGGTATAAAGGAGGGGAGAGAAAAACAGAAAAGGGAGAAAGCAGGAAGAAAAGCCTTAAGGCTAATTTCATATAGGCTGCTTTGTTAAAAATATGGACATTTTTGTAATTATAGTACCTTAGGATCACATCATGTTGGCTTTTCTTTGGTAGATTTCTTTTGGGATGTCTCCCTTATACTTGTTGAGTTTAACTTGGATTGAGATGAGGAGCATTTACTAATTGAAGCATAGCACTATAATTTCTCTCTTGATGATATACTAAAATAAAAACATTTACAATACTTCTGCAATTTTTCCTGCAGCAGCCCTGGACCAGATGGAAAGTAAAACACAGACTTTTCCACTGTACGTATTTCCTCCTGGACTTCACCTTGCCTTCAGTAAAAGGCACATCTGTGCTGTATCCCAGCATAATGCGACAGTATAAATCCCTGGTATACCCACACCTTGAATGCTGCGTGCAGTTCTGGTCAACTCATTTCAAAAAAGATAGATTAGAAGTGGAAAAGGTACAGAGAAGGGCAACAAAAATGATTTGAGGTATGGAACAGCTTTCATATGAGCAGAGATTAAAAAGACTCTGGCTGTTCATCTTAGACAAGAGATGACTAAGAGGGGGATATGATAATAAAATCATGAATGATGTGGAGAAAGTGACTGGGGTAGTGTTATTTACGCCTTCACATAGCAGAAGAGCCAGGGGTCATCCAATGAAATTAACAGGCAGCAGGTTTAAAAGAAACAAAAGGAAGTACTTCTTCACACAACATGCAGTACGCCTATGGAACTCATTGCCAAGGATGCTGTGAAGGCCAGAAATATAACTGAGCTCAAAAAAGAATTAGGTAAGTTCATGGAGGATAGGTCCATCAAGAGCTATTAGCCAAGATGGTCAGGGATGCAACCTCATGCTTGAGGTGTCCCTAAGCATCTGACTGCCAGAAGTTGGGACTGGATGATGGGATGGATCACTCAAAATTGTCCTGTGCTGTTTATTCCCTCTGAAGCAACTGGCACTGGCCAGTGTCAGAAGACAGGATACTGGGCTAGATGTACTATTGGTCTGACCCAGTGTGGCCATTCTTATGTTCTTATGTAGAAGAGAAGCATCCCCATCTGAATTTCTGGCTCATAGGGTTCTCTTGTGTTAAATCATGGAGACTGCCAGTGTGGAGAGGCAGTGACGCTCTTAGGATCCGTACTAGAAGTGGATTTAATGCATCTGTGACATTTTGGGGTTCAACTTTACACCAGTGAGAGGTTGTGTTACTGCCTGCCCTTTAACTCTGGGTGCTTAAATGCTCTGCTGCAGTGTCTTATAGCCCGGACATTAACAGCCAGCGGACAAGCATGCAGTTCCCTACGGGTATGTATACATTGCAAAGAAAAATCCACAGCACTGACTCGGGGGCGCGGGGCTCAGGATGTGCGGCTGTTTCATTACAGTGTAGACTTCCGGGCTCGGGCTGTAGCCTGAGCTCTGGGACCCTCTCACCTTGCAGGGTCCTAAAGCCTGGGCTGCAGTCAGTCTACATAGCAATGAAACAGCCCCACAGCTTGAGCCCCACGAGCCAGAGTCAGCTGGCATGGGCTAGCCATGAGTGTCTAATTGCAGTGCAGACATACCCTGAGTGTCTGTATGCTGTGGAGCCCCGATTCCACACCTTGACCCCTGCAGTGTGCCTATAACACAAGAGCCCCACCCTAACCTCCACCAACCTTGTTACTACTTGCAAGCTGACTCAAACACACTCCCATACTAGTTTTCCCCAGTCCGTCCGCCCTGAAGAAGGTTCATTGCTCCTTTAAAGAGACAAAAGCATCACTTATTACTTTAATTGGAGCTAACAATCACTTCAGTTGAAACATAGCACTGGGTTGCTTTAGATTAAAAGTAAAATAAGTTTAACAACATAAAAAGAGAGGTTTTAAGTGAGTTCAAGTACAAGGGATAAAGATAAAAATGATTACAGCCAAATAAAAATAAATATAGGCTTTCTAATGGCTAAGACCTATCTTAACAAGCTACAGTCTTTGTTCAAGGTAGATTTCTTACCAACAGGGATCCTAGAAATCCGTTTGCCGTGGAAAAATGCAGAATTTTCATTTTTACAAAGAATCTTTAGTTTTTACGTTTTGTGAAAAAATAAAGACATATACAGTGGATCCCCAATTATCCAATATCGTTGGGAATGGGGTCAGATCAGATAATCAGAAATTCAGATAATCAGGAGAATGGATGGGCGCTCTGGCTGTCAGCTTAAAAATTGTAAATATATCAGTAAAACATTATGTTCAACAGATACCTATCTATATTGTGGCCAGGGAAACTAAAATTCAGCATTCCATTTTAATTGGGGGAAAACACAGATTTTTATGGTTTTTTTTAATCAAAAAATGTTGTGGGTTTTTTTATCACGGAAAACTAGGGTCTCTGCTTACCAATCTTTCTTCTTCAGCCATTGCTGACTTTCTCTGAGACAGTACCTTCCACAAAAGTACAGGGTGCTGGTTTCCATTGTCTCCCTATGTGAAAGATCCAACATGGCTCTTTGTTTCTTCGTATGTCTCTGAGTTCGTTGACCCTGTTTCAAGATGCAGGATGACCTCATGCTGTTTTTCTTCCTGTGGAATTTCCACCCCCTGCTGATTCATATGTAAATTGGACTTCCATAGTTTTGATTCCAAAATGCTTATTTTACATTGGAGACAGGTAGATAGTTCCCTTTCCTCAAGTCTGGGGGAAAACCTGCTTCTGTGTGTGTTTGGTCACAGACTTTAAGCATAATATCAGTGAGCATTCATAATTCCTCATAGAGTGTTAATACATACATTTTACAATGATATTCATTGCCAGTGTGTCAGAGGCTTACTCCCCCACTCACTAGGTTGATGGCTTTGTTTACTTTTTAAGTAAAGATACCTTCATTTTCTTTGCCTGACGACCAGCCTGGTCAGACAAAGAGTTGCTGATAAAGAGTAGTGAACCACAAATGGGGCTCTGTGTGACAGCATCCTAACTGTCAGGTGGCTTGGATAGCTCTTACTCGTCCTTCTGGTGATATATTGGCATCAGTGGATCTGTTGCAGGATAAGGTTTTCTCCCTCTATTGCCTTACCCTTCAGATTAGTGCTCTAATCACAGACTCAGGGCAGGGCTACACTTGCAGATGTAGAGCTCTTTGAGTTAAACCAGCCTTCATAGAGCGCAGTAGGGAAAGTGCTGCAATCTGTCCACACTGACAGCTTCAAGTGCACTGGCGTGGCCACATTTGTGGCACTTGCAGCGGCATTGGGAACGGTGCATTATGGGCAGCTATCCCAGCATACAAGTGACTGCAACATGCTTTTCAAATGGGGGTGGGGTGGGGTGGAGTGGAGTGTGACAGGGAGTGTGTTGTGTGTATGTGGGGGGAGAGAGAGTGGGTTTTGGGGGGGCTGTGAGCATGTCAGCATGCTGTCTTGTAAGTTCAGACAGCAGCAGACCCACCCTTCCCTCCCCCACCTCTCTTTCTTACACACAGCATTCCACAGTAATGGTTGCTTGGTCTCGGAGCAGAAAAGCATGCTGGCTGTCAGAAACGGAGCTTTGAAAGGGCACATCCGCATTCCTACAGTGATTCAAAAACAATGACAAGAGTGGCCACTTGACTTAAGGGGATTATGGGACGTTTCCAGAGGCCAATCAGAGCGCAGTAATGCAACACCTCGTTCACACTGACTCCTGGGCGTTGTAGCCAAGGTGCAGCAAACATTATTCCACTCGCCGAGGTGGAGTACCAGCAGCACTGTAGCCGCGGAGTCAGAGCGCTCTACGTGCCTTGCCAGTGTGGACGCGTAGTGAACTAGTGCTCCTGGGGCTCCTTTATTACGCGGTAACTCGCAAGTGTAGCCAAGCCCTCAGCCTCTGGAGATAAAACAGGTGCATAGTTTGCTTGGCAGAGTACAGGGGTGGCTCTTTGAAACTTTTTTCAGAGTAGCAGCCATGTTAGTCTGTATTCGCAAAAAGAAAAGGAGGACTTGTTGCACCTTAGAGACGAAACAATTTATTTGAGCATAAGCTTTCGTGAGCTACAGCTCACTTCATCGGATGCATTCAGTGGAAAATACAGTGAGGAGATTTATATACACACAGAACATGAAAAAATGGGTGTTTATCATGCACACTGTAAGGAGAGTGATCACTTAAGATGAGCTATTACCAGCAGGAGAGTGGGGGGGGGGGGGGGGGGGGGTGGAAGAAAACCTTTTGTGGTGAACTAGAAAACTACAAAAGGTTTTCTCCCCTCCCCCCCACTCTCCTGCTGGTAATAGCTCATCTTAAGTGATCACTCTCCTTACAGTGTGCATGATAAACACCCATTTTTTCATGTTCTGTGTGTATATAAATCTCCTCACTGTATTTTCCACTGAATGCATCCGATGAAGTGAGCTGTAGCTCACGAAAGCTTATGCTCAAATAAATTGGTTCGTCTCTAAGGTGCCACAAGTCCTCCTTTTCTTTGAAACTTGTCTGTCATGAGTATAGAGCTGCTCAGATGCAGAAAGAATTAGCTGCCCACTTGCACTGAACCTTTCTCTTCCAGCTTCTTAGGCCATGACTACACTATGTGTGCTACAGTGGCACAGCTACCGCACTGTAGCACTATCGTGTAGATCAGGGATTGGCAACCTTTGGCACTCAGCCCGTCAGAGTAAAGGTGCTGGCAGGCCGGGCCGGTTTGTTTATCTGGAGCGTCCGCAGGCACGGAGCCCCGTAGCTGTTCCCGGCCAATGGGAGCTGTGGGAAGCAGTGGCTAGCATGTCCCTCAGCCCGCGCCGCTTCCTGCAGCTCTCCCGTTGGCCAGTGGGAGCTGCAGGGCTCCGTGCCTGCAGACGCTTCAGATAAACAAACCGGCCCGGCCCGCCAGCAGACCCCTGGTGTAGACATTTCCTGCAGTGACAGAAGGAGTTTTTCAGTTGTTGTAAGTAATCCACCTCCCCAGGTGGCAGTAGCTAGATTGAGGAAAGCATTCTTCCATTGACCGAGTTGCATCTACACCAGGGTTTAGGTTGGCATAGCTATGGCACACACACCTGAGCAATGTAGTTGTATTAATCTAAATTGTAAGTGTAGATGAGGTCTTAGCTTCTAAGTCTGTTTTTGATATTTCCTAGAATGCTAATGAGGGCTTTTATGTGTCTAGTGTGCCTCCTTTGGTCTTTATCATCTAATTTCCCTTGTATCCCACATAAATGCTAGATCAGACCTCATCAGTGACTTACTTGTCGTATGTTGCCCAGCTTGAGAGCCTCATGGATCATTTTTGTTTTGCTCACTCCAGGGTGTTTTGATCATCTCTTCACATACTAATTGATCTCCCCCCTGCTCTCCGTTTACTTCTCACAAAGAAGTTTTGGCTCTTTTGCTGTAATAAAACCTGAAGACATGGGATTTGATGTATTTTCTGGTTTCATATGAAACTGTTCTGATTGCTAACAGAGACATATGTTGTCATCGATACTACACTCTTGTGAGTTCTGCTGCAGCCAGCTAGGCGTGATCAGAAGTTAGCTTTAAGAAAGAAATATGCAGCCTTTGCACAATTCCTATCTCCGGAGCCTTGGGAATGAGAGTCTGGGATTCAAAAGAGGGCTCTCCATCCCTGTTTTGAATCCCAGACTCTCATTCCCCAAGACTCTGGAGGTAGGAATTGTGCAAAGGCTGCATATTTTAAAAGTGATGTCATTTTGTTTTTGGAATACCAAGTCTGGATTTTCAAATTCCAAATACTTGTATACTTAAATTTCTTACACGAAACTCTTAACCTGTCTTGCTCTTTAGGTTATTATCTTGGTATAGTGCAATAGACAAACAGAAACTTCCATGAATGCCTTTAACTAGGACAACTAATGGCTGTTGACATTATTATTTCTATATCTGAAAAAATTGAACTGTGACAGCTGGAAGTCCATGGATTCTCTCAGCAGGCGTAACCAAAGGCAGAATTTTCACAGGATTTGCTGAAGAGGGAATTACTCTGCCATATGTAAGCAATGTGGTATGAAGTGCATGTTGGCAAATCTTTAAACTTTCAGGTTGCAAGAAAGTACTTTAACTTTTAAAAAGGCTCACGTTTCCAAAAATGATCTGTAATTTTGAGTAATGTAAAATGGGGCCTGTTTTTCAGCGGTGCTGGATACCCACAGTTCCTGGTAAAGCCAATTGGAATTGTGGAAAATGAACACCTCTGAAAATTAAGTTTGTGATGACTGAAACTGGGCTCCCAGAATTGGAGATCATCTTTGAAAATTTGGCTCTTTAAGTCTTTAATTGTTGGCTAGTGATCTGTAAAGTTGTAACAGACGGTCATGCAGGTGGAACAGTGAGTCTGGTGCCATCTTATATAAAGGCTTTTGCTTTTATCATTTTAAACTTCTTTCCTACTCCTTGATGATGAAGTCAAAAGCATTTAATGGAAATGCTTGTATTTCAGCACTCTCCCTTGCAATCTGTAGATCAACGCAGCCTTCATTGTGTTCCCTTTACAGGAACCACATCTTCTTTCCTGCTAATTGTTCTCTCAGCAACTCAAAGACTGCGGAACTCTTTAGTGGCTTGGTAACAGATTGATTGCTTGTGTATCTGAGGTGTTATTGTCTTCAGCTTGGCTTCTGATGCTGCTTGGAGTAGCAGTGATCTGCTGGACAGAGAAGAATGACAGATGAGTGGAGGTTTCCTGTAGGGCAGGGAGCGCATCACCCAGCTGTTTAGAGGAACTGGAGAAAAGAGAGAGAGGCAGATTATCCCATTATATTTACAGAGCCTTAGTCACACAAACAATGATTATCCCCTTTGACAAGAGGATTGTTTAATTAGTCAGGGACTTAATAAAGAGATGACTTAATACACTGGGCTCTGAAGGCATCTCCTTTTTAATATTGTGTACAGTAGCATGGTTCTCTACAGTAGTGTTTTTTCTTTCTTCTCCTCTCCAGTGGACACTTCAGTAGCTCTGTTCCAACTCTGTGGAGTAGTTTATATGAATAATATTAATAGAGCCTGAATACTAGGCAAGAACTGCCATCTGGAAAACAAAATTACAATGTCATTGCCTGAAAATTGGCTCTAAGCTCCCATGAGCACCCCACTAACTGTACAGCTATTTGGGAGGTTGGGGGAATTCTCCACCTCTCACCCACATCATGTCCAGGTGCAATATCTGCCTCTCCTTTCTTGCCTGTACCCGGGAAGACCAGGCCCTATGCCTTAAGCTTCACCTCATGGATGTAGCCATGAGGCCATAGTCAGATCATGGCCAGAGAACCCACCCCTGTACATTGGCCTGAGCAGTCCAGGAGTGCACCTCCTACTGCGGGGTCCCAGTATGGATCCACTGGTGCCAGTGCTATGGACCCCTTGCCCGGACCTAGCTGTGAAACATGGAAGCATGCGCATAAGCATGGCAGTAAGTCTTCCTTCAGATCCAAGGAAGAGGCTGTACCATCCATAAGTTCCGGTCACAGAGGAGGAGCACATCCCAAGGCCCACAAGAGCGAGAAGAAGTTTTATCATTCACTGGATATATCGGTCCCCAAACAATGCACCCCTTCTGCATTGGCACCGCAGACACAGCATGAATTCTTAGCACTGAGGCAGACCCCCTTACCAGCCCTGGGTCCATCCATGGACTGGGTGCTGTTAACCCCAGGGATAATTGGACGTACTCCTAGGTTTCATGAACAGTTTGCCCTGGATTGGATGAGGTCTCCATGTGTTCCAGTCCATTCACCTGCTAAGAGTGCTCCCTCTCCTGTGTTGAATCTGCTTCCCTCTGGTCATGTTCCTACAGCACACCCTGTTCCATTGGTCCTGTTGGCACCCCCGTTTGTACAGGACTCTGGTTCCTCTGAGTATGATCTGCCACTTCCATTCTAAAGGCATGCTTACCAGAGCGTTCCGATGGCACTGTGGCAGTGCCCTCCTTTGTCTTATAGATTCATAGATATTTAGGTCAGAAGAGACCATTATGATCATCTAGTCCGACCTCCTGCACAACGCAGGCCACAGAATCTCACCCACCCACTCCTGCGAAAAACCTCTCACCTATGTCTGAGCTATTGAAGTCCTCAAATCATGGTTTAAAGACTTCAAGGAGCAAAGGAACCTCCAGCAAGTGACCCGTGCCCCATGCTACAGAGGAAGGCGAAAAACCTCCAGGGCCTCTTCCAATCTGCCCTGGAGGAAAATTCCTTCCCGACCCCAAATATGGGTATCGGCTAAACCCTGAGCATATGGACAAGATTCACCAGCCAGATACCCAGGAAATAATTTTCTGTAGTAACTCAGATCCCACCCCATCTAACATCCTATCACAGGCCATTGGGCCTATTTACCGTGAATATTTAAAGATCAATTAATTACCAAAATCATGTTATCCACTCACTCCAGGAGCCATTGGTATAGCTGCAGCAACAGGAGGATTAACCAGGTTGGCCATATTGGAGCTCGTGGCCCCAAAATTCACCTTCAGAACCATCTTGCTCAACCCAGGAGGAATCCCTTGTTTCATCACCCTGTCCTTTGTCAAGTAGACATTCGGAAGCGGGGCTGGATGCATCATCCGGTCAGCCTGGCTCCAGAAGTACCAGCGAATCTGGAGAGGTTCCCCTTGTCATCCCTGAATGCAGCTGTGTCGTCTATCGTCAATTTCAGGAACTGATCAGCGAGCTTGCTTGTCATGTTGGAGAATACCACTGCGGTTTACTACGTAAACAAGAAAGGAGCCACAAGGTCCCCAGCACTGTGTGCAAAAACTGTGTGTCTCTGGAAATGGTGCATTGCACACTGTATCCTCTTGTTGGTGGCCTACCTGTCAGGGACCCAGGACATGATGGCCAATGTTCTTAGCAGGAACTTTGCAACCGACCACATGGTAATTGCAGATGTTTTTGGTTCATGGTGAATTCCAATCAGGGACCTCTTTACATCTCACACTAACACCAAGTGCATTTGATGCATCCGATGAAGTGAGCTGTAGCTCACGAAAGCTTATGCTCAGATAAATTGGTTAGTCTCTAAGGTGCCACAAGTACTCCTTTTCTAAGTGCATTCAGTACAGCTCAAAGGGAGGACTTGGTGCCCATTTGCGGGGTGACGCCCTAGTCTTTGACTGGTTGGACCAGGTCAACTGTGCCTTTCCTCCTCTACCATTCATGCCACGCGTCTTTCACTAACTCTGATGGGAGAGGGCAACAGTGATCCTGATTGTTCCATTCTGGCCTCACCAGTTCCGGTTTCCTCTGCATGTCGAAACATCCTTCACTCCTACTCCCGACGTTCCCAGAACTGCTCACACAACACAATCGCAGACTCAGATACCCTGATCCACAGACGCTTCATCTGACAACCTGGTTTTTGGATGGACACCTCCATTAGTTAGAGAATGTTTGTCAGCAGTACGAGAGGTCCTCTCCAATAGCAGGAAGGACTCCATGAGATGATCCTACCAAGATACATGGGTGTGCTTTGCCTCTTGGGCCCAACAGAAAGGTCTTGCCCCCAAGACTGTTGGTATCCAGATGCTGTTGGACAGTTTCCTCTATCTGAAGACATTGGGACTTGTTCTCAGCTTCATCAGGGTGAATGCAGCAGCTATTAATGCTTTCCGCCATCCAGTGGAGGGTCATTCAGTTTTAACCTCCCTTTGACTGCCTGGTTCTGGAATGATCTTATATGTAAATACCCACCCATCCCACCTATCACTGCTCAGTGGGACCTCAGCTTAGTCCTTATGTCATTAATGAATTCTCCCTTTGAATCCATGGCCTCCTGCTCCCTTTCTCTTCTTTCCATGAAGGTTGCCTTTCTAATGGCTGTCACCTCTGAAAGGCGGGTTGGTGAACTGGGAGCCATGATGGCACCCCCTTCTTTCACCACGTTTCGTAAGGATCAAGTTTCACTGCACTTGCATCCCAAACTTCTATCAAAAGTGGTTTCCCGCTCCCACGTCAATCAGCCCAGACGTTCAGGAGTGGCAGGTTTGTATGACTTTTGGTGGTGCCCAGAATGGGTCCATGTCCCGCCCCGCTCCACACATCTGCCTAAAGCTCTGGGAGGGGGTTTGGGGTGTAGAGTCTGGGAGGAAGTTTGGGTGCGGGAGAGGTGCAGGCTCTGGAATGGCGTTTGGGTGCAGGCTCTTCGCTGGGACAGGGGGTTGGGGGTGGAGGAGGGGGTTTGGTGTGCTGGGTGTGGGAGGGGTTTGGGATGCTGGGTGCCCACTCTGGGAGGGAGTTTCGGTGCTGGGTGTGGGCTCTGGGCTGGGACAGAGGGTTGGGGTACGGGACATGATACAGGGCATGGGGCTGGGCCGGGGATGAGGAGTTTGGGGTGCAGCAGGCAGGTTGCCCTGGGACTGCAACGGGGGGCCAGAGAGGAGGACTTCCCCCAGCCGTCTCCCCGCTGGCAGCAGTGAGCTCCGGGGGAGAGGGAGGCCCCTCCTCGGCACGACACTCACCCAAGCCCCCCCATGCTGCTCAGGAGGTCCAGCCAGGATGAGCCCACCCTCTCCCTCAGAGTCAACTTGGAGTCGCCTGACCGGAGTGGGGGTGGACTGCCAGGCGCCTCCTCCCCCGTCCCTCCGCAGGCGCAGCAGCCGCCTCAGCCTGCCCCCACCGCTGCTCCCTTGAGGCCGGAAAGGGAGCGTAGCTCGGAGCTGCAGGCAGCAGCCGCCTGCTGCTAGGGCTGGCAGGGACACTCGGGGGAGGGGGAGAGACCCAGCCCTGAACATTGCGGGAGCCAGGCACCCCATGCCCTGAATTTGCTGGAGCCTGGCCACCATGGGCCAATACAACTCCCTGCCCCTGCATACATTTGCCAACCTTCTTTCCCAAACTACACGCCTCAAAGGAGAAGCAGCAGCTTCATTCCCTTGATGTCTGTAGGGCCCTAGCCTTCTACCTACACAGGATGAAGCCCTTCCAGAAGTTTCCTAGACTATTTGTGGCCACAGCGGAGAGACTTAAAGGGCAGGCCATCTCCACCCAGAGAATTGAAGTGGGTCTCAGAGTGCATTACACTGTACTATCAACAATTGGGATGGTCCCTACCTATGGGGTATGGGCCCATTCCACGAGAGTGCAAGCATCAACTGCAACCATACTCACTTGCTAAGTTATTATAACAGTATGTATATATAGAGAGAGATTTTTTGTAAAAGTCCACCCAATAAATGATCAGCAGCTCTTAAATTATTATTTTATCCGTGGTCAACTTTTACCCGAGTGTTGTGTGTTTGTGAGAATCTGAGATGACTCAACACAGATTTGCCCCAATCTTTCTCTCTATATTTCTACTTTCAAGAAATTGCTAGACTTTAATTATTTTAATGAGAGCTTTAAGAGAGATTCAGATCCACTGATTTAACCAGCACAGTTTGCTGCTTCATGCTTACATACCAATGAAGATCAGGTATCTCTTGAGTGTTGTTTGTGCAAAGTTGACCACTAACTGCTTTAAGAAAGAGCCTTGCTGCAACCGTACTTTGGGGATGGCTAGAGCATTAGAGGAGATTACTAAATTGTTTGGAAGTTGCAGCTTTCCTCCTTCTTCCTCTCCTACAAGGCTGTTAGGCACCACAGAAATGTCCCAGGGAGAGGTGTATGCATTAGTGTTGAAAGTAGCAGAAGATTTATGAAGAATATAATCTTTGCAGCAGTTGCCCCCAGCTCAACTTTGAATTAGTTGCCTACCGTCCAGATGCCAGATCATCTGATGGAAATAACTCCTGCCCATCCCCAAAGGAGTATAATATGGTTATATTAACTTTTAAAATCATTTTATGGTTAAACTTATAACTTGAAGGCCTTTCAGAAGGTGGTTAAACAGTAGACATAAAAAATGTAATTCTCTCTGAAGATGTAATAACCACAACTGCAATTAATTAAACTCTACCAACCATCCCATTTTACAGGTAGGCACTCTTATGTTATCTAAGGATGCATAATAATCCAGGACATTAGAAGAATCTAAAATTAAAACGACCTTCTGAACGCCCAAGATGACTGTGTTGTATGGAATAAGTACTCATGTCGTTTTGCAGTGTTATTTTTTATTACACGTTACCTTTATGACTAAAGCCCTGGGTTCTTTCTCACCCTCGTAACCACAACCGAAACTGGAAAAAGGGGGGAGGGGAGAAGAGTTCCTTTACTTCTGTGAGTTGGTAACACTGGAATCAGGTGGTTCCTTTCTGCCCAATCAGCAGATGGAAAGATGTCAATCTGAAGCATTCAAAAATAATGAGCTGGACCCTAACAAATCATGAGGTTGGCTTAGAAATCAGGAGATTTTTTTAAAGAATAAACGTTTGGGTTCTTTATTTGCCTTCTAGTTTCCGAGAATTTAGAGTTCATGTTTTCAAGATTTTATTCTGTAAACCATAAAGGGTAGAAACGTCTTCTTTTTTTAAAAGAAAGAATGCTGAGATTCTTGCATAATCACGTGACATCAGGAAAAAAATCCCGTGCCTTTAAGGAAAAAAACAAGTATTGTGAGACTAATGATAAAATCCCTCTTTCACTAGTACTGTTGGAAAAGCATTCTCAATATTAGCATGCAAATGGTCCACACTATTTGACTGTAACAATCATATGTTCTTAATTACCCTACACCCATATTGGATTAATGCATTATAATCCTGAGTCCCATCATTGAGAATGTGCCCATGCTGGCAAGCCTCACCTGATAATACCCTTGTTCAATTTAAATGGCTCTGTGCAGTGGAATAGCCAGGTAGTATCTGAGAAAAAGCAGGGTGCTTTACACTCCATTCATATGTGATGGCTATGCAGGAAGGTACAAACAAGAAGCCAGGGTAAAAGAGGAATGTCTGACAGGTAAAGCAGCCTTCTGGACAGAAACATTGCTTTCTGAATAAATCATGGTGTGCTGACCATTTTGACAAAGGAAAGAAGCTGATGAGGAGTGTAAGGAAAACCTCATCACAGGTGCCTAAAGAGAATCTTAGGCACATCTGAAATCTGTCACTTTCTTATTTATAATGAGATCCATAGATCCCTGACATTGGGTCCTTTGCTCTGTGCATCCTTGGAGGCAGATCGGAGGCAGGAGAGGTGTGGCTGGCTCCACATCTGAGAAACTTCAGCGTAAATTTTGTCTGCCTCTCCCAGCTGCAGGCAAGCAGACCAGCTCCTCCCTGCCGCAGAGCAAATTTGAATAAGAAAAAAAGGGGGGCAGGCTTAAAATCTCCATTCTCTCAGGGTCTGCCTTTATCAGCAGAGAGGATTCCTTTTCTCCTCACTGGGATTGCTATGCCCTGCTCACTCATGCAGAGAGCACCGTGGCAGAGAAAGCAAAGTGAGGGAAAGCCAGACACTCAACCCCGCTGACAAGTGCCTGCATGGAAATCTGTTCCTCTTCTGTGGAGACCCAGGCCTCTCTCAAGTGCTCAGGCTTGGGCAGGGTTTTCAGCAGCCTCCCTCCCTGAGCAGATGAGCACCCGGGAAGCAGTGGCAGCAGCTCAGCTTGGACCTGGTACAAGCTACAGCTGCAGCCCCGAGACCAGCAAAAAGACACTCCCTCTCTCCCCCTTCTCCCCATGTAGGTTGAGGCACAATAGCAAAGGGCCAGGGATGCTTTCCATGCAGCCACTGTAGCCTGGCCTTCCCTGTAGTACTGTGGAGGAAGGGAGCTACTGACAAGGATCCAGAGACAGGGAGAGGAGAGCCTGCTAAGAGTCCTCAGGCCCAGCCCTTCCCTTCATTCTACAGCATGCCCCTCCACTCAGCCTTGCAGTGGATCAAAGCTACTCACTGCCAGCAATGTCAGCCCAGCGCTGTCCACTAGTGCAGCAAATGGCCAGGGACTCCCTGTGACCTTCCAGGGTTGCAGCCCGAGGTCCCTGGGTGAGGTCAGCATCTAGGAATCTCCCTTAAAGCATGGGACCCAAGGAAGCCCTCTTCTGGAGCAGTCCAGCCCAAACCTCCAGTCTGAATCTCCTTTCTCAGGGCAAGAAACCTATTCAAAAGAGTAACTCCAAGATCCCTTCACCCCATTCTAGGGGCTATCAGTCTGAAATTTCTCTCTCTGCTTCTGAGGTAGAGGATCAAAGGGATGCATAAGAAAGAGGTCTCACAGGTGTTCAGACCACTTGAATCGCCCCAACGTAAAGGAAAAAAGCCCCCAATCCCCTTCTTCTGAAGAGTCTGATTCAAGGGATTTCTCCTAGGAGATACTCTGACAGACACAAAGTGGAATCTGTTCCCTCAAAGTACATAAATAGGCAGAATGCAGCAGAACAGGTATCCTCAGCAACCTTCACAGAGTGCAGCAGAGGGGATAAACCACCAGCGCCTGGGCTCCCCGGCTCATCTTCACGCAGTGCGGCATGGCAAATCAATGCAGGAAAGACCAGGCCATAGACAAGTGCGGTCTCCTCTAGGTATCCATACACACAATCCCACAAAAGAAATTCTTTCTGCTTATAGGAGAAGGCCAATGCTCCGAATCAGAGCTAAAGACTCAAATATTAACCCCCCCCCCCCCCCCACAAAAAAGCCAAAAACATAAAATCAAACCATGCAGAGAATAGACTTTCAGGTAAAAGGGTATTGAGTATTCTGAACTGTAATGATGAGGTCTGCAGATGCCTCTGACAAGCTATAGTTATACATCATCAAGCGGAGTGCCCCCAAGTATTGGTCCTGGGGCCGGTTTTCTTCAATATCTTGATTAATGATCTGGAGGATGGTGTGGATGGCACCCTCACTGCACAAAACTGGGAGGAGTGATAGATACGCTGGAGGGTAGGGATAGGATACAGAGGGCCCTAGACAAATTAGAGGATTGGGCCAAAAGAAATCTGATGAGGTTCAAGAAGGACAAGTGCAGAGTCCTGCACTTAGGACGGAAGAATCCCATGCACTGTTCCAGTCACTAGGGACTGAATGGCTCAGCATCAGTGCTGCAGAAAAGGACCTAGGGGTTACAGTGGACGAGAAGCTGGATATGAGTCAACAGTGTGCTCTTGTTGCCAAGAAGGCTGACGACATTTTGGGCTGTATAAGTAGGGGCATTGCCAGCAGACTGAGGAACATGATCATTGCCCTCTATTCAGCATCGTTGAGGCTTCATCGGGAGTACTGTGTCCAATTTTGGGCCCCACACTACAAGAAGGATGTGGAAAAATTGGAAAGAGTCCAGCGTAGGGCAACAAAAATGATTAGGGGGCTGGAGCACACAATTTAGGATGAGAGGCTGAAGGAACTGGGATTGTTTAGTCTGCGGAAGAGAAGAATGAGGGGGGATTTGATAGCTGCTTTCAACTACCTGAAAGGGGGTTCCAAAGAGGATAGATCTAGACTGTTCTCAGTGGTAACAGATGACAGAACGAGGAGTAATGGTCTCAAGTTGCAGTGGGGGAGGTTTAGGTTGTGTGACAAAGCTCTGTCCTTGTCTTCATGGGTCCTGCACTTTCTGGCGGATTTCGCTAGTCTCAGAGGCTCGCTGTGACCCTCCACGTAGCCCTTTTCTCTCTAGAGGCAAGAGTCACAGCCTACTGCGCCATTTTCATCATAAGCCAGCAAGGGAGGTGAGGAGAAGCTACTCTCCCTTGCACAGTCTGTTGTCTCCCAGTCTCCGTGATTAATTCAGGGGGAAAAATGGGGGGGGGAGCCCGGGCTCGCCCTCTACTCCGGGCTCCAGCCCAGGGACCCTAATAGTATCAGTTATGTTAGCTGACCTTTTTGGAAACAAGACGCGTGCCATTACCTGGGCCACTTGCCCACAGCAGCCCCCACTTCCTCAATATCTACTTCACCCTTACCTCAGGGCCTCCTTCCTTGTGCCTGATAGGGTTTATACTGCTCAGTTTTCTCCCACAGTGCAGCTTCCTCCACCAGCTCCTGACACACGCCCCCACCTGACTTAACTGGGAGGCTTTTAACTAGTTTCAGACAGCCCCTGATTGGCTTCAGGTGTCCCAATCAACCTAGCTGTCTTCCCTGCTTTCTGGAAAGATCTTAATTGGCATCACAGGTGTCTTAATTGACCTGAGCAGCTGCCATTTGCGTATCCTGGTAACAGGGATTTGTTTAGCCTATGGCTAATATATCTGTCTCCCACTACTTTACTATAGCCATCTGGCCTTGCCCTGTCACAGTTGGATATTAGGAAAAACTTTTTCACTAGGAGCGTAGTGAAGCACTAGAATGCGTTACCTACGGAGGTGGTGAAATCTCCTTCCTGAGAGGTTTTCAGGGTCAGGCTTGGCAAAGCCCTGGCTGCGATGATTTAGTTGGGGATTAGTCCTACGGGGGGTGGACTAGATGTCCTCCTGAGGTCCCTTCCCCCTGAGATTCTATGATTCTTGTGATCCCTCTTCATACAGCCCTGAGTGTCTAATAGTGTCTAATTCGGATTTTCCTGCCACATCTAAAAGACTGAGAAAGTATTGGGCTGTCATCTTCAGCTGCTGCTGTGGGTTTCTGTATCTTAGCTTTTGGGCTGTCATTCCCATCAACTGCTGTGGGGTACCAGGCCCTACTGTTCTGGTTATTGCTTCCAGCTTCTGTTGCAGGTTGTCATGCCTTGCTACCACCTCTACTTCCTTCCCCCAGCAGATGACTATGGAGTGATCAAAGGGACAACTACCCAAATGTGGAAGAACCAGCAGACAGTGAGGATCCTCTTGGCCCACAATAACTTTCTTTTTACCCCTAACTTCCCATGGCCTCCATTCGATAAGGTTCCTCAGTGTCCACCAGTCAAAATTTATCCTGGTATCACTACCAAAGATAAATGTGCTTTTCCCCTGGTAATCAGGGGCTAGTTGTTTCTAAGTGTGAAAAATGTTTACCTGAAAGAGTGGCATCTTTACTATCCAGGCCCATTCACAAGCATCCAGGACTAGGCAGGCATAATCTCAGCCCCCTCTTTTGGGCATGAAAGCTACTGGGGGCATCAGGCCAACAAGAATAAATAAAAAACAACAACCGTGTCATCAGACATCCTAAGTGCCCCACCTACTTTCACAAGCAGTGCTAACGTACATGGACAGCATTGCAAGAATGGTCTCTTTCAGCCTGTACATAAATAAATCACAAGCCTAAAGGCTTCTGGCTGAGGAAGAGGAGGAGTTAGGGTATGCAGACAGTCATCTTAGATCTCTTTTGAATTGAAGCAATTGAAACTGCCTCCTTTTCAGCAGAAACAAGACCTTACCCCATATTGCTCCTAATTAAAAACAAATAAATAAATAAGTTTACAGAGCAGTTTTTGCCATCGAGTATCTCTACAGGCTAATGAAGAAATCAAAATTCAAGATGGAGAACTTTATGCTGCCATCAACAAGTGGGACTGCCTGAGTTCAATAGATTTGAAAGATGCCTATCTCTGTATCCCAATTTGAAGTCTCACAGACGCTTCCTAAGTTGTGCTCTGACAGTACAAGAGCTTGTGCTAAAAGTGTTTATGAAAGTGTTGGTAGTGTTAAAATCAGTTCTCAGAAGGGGTCTATGTCTATCTCTTCTTGGGTCACCTCCTTATCTAAGCCTCATTCAGAGGCAGTCATAGACTGTACCATGAATGGATTAGCATGCTGCAGAGCCACAGTTCTGTGAAAGAGTCAGTTAACAGTCTCAGTGCATTCCCAGTCTCTTAGTGGAAACAGTCACTGTCCTCTCCAAAGTTCCTTATTTCAGGGAAGACAAGAGAAGCTGAGAAATCTTAACAAAATAGTCAGCCTCTCAAGGGGAATACCCATTCATATGCTACTGTCTCTTCTGGATCAATGGTCTCCCGTATGGGCTTTCTTAGTGGGCCAGTGCTCACATTAGGCCACTATAGAGCCGCTTCTTATCCCTCCCTCAGCAGTCCCTTATCCATCCCTCAACGAAGGTATCTCAACCCAGGAGAACTCTCCGGTCATTCACACAGAGTTAAGGACTGTCCAAGGGATCTGGTCCAAATGAGAGCAAGCAAAGCAAAAACTGGTGAGAGCTGAGGACAGCCCAGCATGATCTCAAGGCTCTACACCCATATCTGGACTTGCCTCATCCTGATCATGACACACAACATCTCAGTCATGTCATGCATAAGCAGACAAAGGGAAATAAGGTATACAGTCCTTCAAAGAGAAGCTCATCTCCTGATGACTTTGGCAAAGGAGTATCTGCAGACAGTTTGCAGCCTTCACATCCAAGGGACAATTGAATTATACAGCCAACTAGCTCAGCCGGTGAAAGTTACATCATCCAGAATTGAGAACTACACCTAGAGGTGTTTCATCTCCTGCTAAAATAATTCAGTCTCCCAGCAATAGATCTGTTTATGTCCCACCTGAATTAAAAAGTTTCAGTGTTCTTCTTTTCCTGGTGGGATCACAGAGACAAGGCAATGGATGCTGTGTTGCAAAGGTGGCCAGAAAGGATTCCTTCTCCTTTCCTCACCAGAATGCTACAGAAGATCAGGAGACAAGCAGCACTGATAATTCTGATATCCCCATTCTGTCCAAGGAGGCGTTAGTTCTCTGACCTACTTTCCATCTGAAAGAGATATTACATTAAAAGGGCCAATCATGAAACAGAATCTAGATGGTGTGAGCCGAGGTGCGTGGTTGTTGAACAGAGCTTCTTAAGCCAGTGAGGTTATTCAGAGAGATATTATGCACAATTTTAGCTCTAGAAATGAATCCACTAACTCAGCATAGGTTGAGTTTTAACCATTGGCACCAGGACAAAGGTTTCACCCCCACATTTGCATCAGTAATCAAATTTCTTCCAGATGGATTCAGTCTGGACCTGACAGAGATCCAGTTGCTGCTTTTTCTAGCATCCTTAGTGCATCAGACAAGTAGTGAATTTCATCTTACCCAGATGTCCAGCATTTTTCTTAGGAGAGCAGCATTTCTTCTGCATCCTGTGAACTGTATTTTAAAGAATCCTTATTGAGGTTGCAGGAACAAACCATCCCAATGTGTAGAAAGAATAGTAAATATGGCAGGCGACCAGCTTGGCTTAACAGTGAAATCCTTGCAAAGGAAGAGTGGGCAAATGATCAGGGAGGAGTATAAGAATATTCCTCAGGCATGCAGGAGTGAAATCAGGAAGGCCAAATCACACTTGGACTTGCAGCTAGCAAGGGATGTTAAGAGTAACAAGAAGGGTTTCTTCAGGTATGTTAGCAACAAGAAGAAAGTCAAGGAAAGTGTGGGCCCCTTACTGATTGAGGGAGGCCAACCTAATGACAGAGGATGTGGAAAAAGCTAATGTACTTAGTGCTTTTTTTGCCTCTGTCTTCATGAACAAGGTCAGCTCCCAGACTGCTGCACTGGGCAGCACAGCATGGGGAAGAGGTGATCAGCTCTCGGTGGAGAAAGAAGTTGTTCAGGACTATTTAGAAAAGCTGGACGAGCACAAGTCCATGGGTCCGGATGCGCTGCGTCCGACGGTGCTAAAGGAGTTGGAAGGTGTGATTGCAGAGCCATTGGCCATTATCTTTGAAAATTCATGGCAATCGGGAGAAGTCCTGGGAGACTGGAAAAAAGCTAATGTAGTGCCCATCTTTAAAAAAGGGAAGAAGGAGAATCTTGGGAACTACAGGCCAGTCAGCCTCACCTCAGTCCCTGGAAAAATTATGGAGCAGGTCCTCCAGGAATCAATTCTGAAGCACTTAGAGGAGAAGAAACTGATCAGGAACAGTCAGCATGGATTCACCAAGGGCAAGGCATGCCTGACTAATCTAATTGCCTTCTATGACGAGATAACTGGCTCTGTGGATGAAGGGAAAGAGTGGACGTGTTGTTCCTTGACTTTAGCAAAGCTTTTGACATGGTCTCCCACAGTATTCTTGCCAGTAAGTTAAAGAAGTATGGACTGGATGAATGGACTATAAGATGGATAGAAAGCTGGCTAGATTGTCGGGCTCAACTGGTAGTGATCAATGGCTCCATGTCTAGTTGGCAGCCGGTATCAAGTGGAGTGGCCCAAGGGTCGGTCCTGGGGCTGGTTTTGTTCAATATCTTCATAAATGATCTGGAGGATGGCGTGGAGTGCACCTTCAGCAAGTTTGTAGATGACACTAAACTGGGAGGAGAGGTAGGTATGCCGGAGGGTAGGGATAGGATACAGAGGGCCCTAGACAAATTAGAGGATTGGGCCAAAAGAAATCTGATGAGGTTCAACAAGGACAAGGGCAGAGTCCTGCACTTAGGACGGAAGAATCCCATGCACCGCTGCAGACAAGGGACCGAATGGCTAGGCGGCAGTTCTGCAGAAAAGGACCTAGGGATTACAGTGGACGAGAAGCTGGATATGAGTCAACAGTGTGCCCTTGTTGCCAAGAAAGCTAACGGCATTTTGGGCTGTATAAGTAGGAGCATTGCCAGCAGATCGAGGGACTTGATCATTGCCCTCTATTCAACATTGTTGAGGCTTCATCTGGAGTACTGTGTCCAGTTTTGGGCCCCACACTACAAGAAGGATGTGGAAAAATTGGAAAGAGTCCAGCGGAGGGCAAGAAAAATGATTAGGGGACTGGAGCACATGACTTACGAGGAGAGGCTGAGGGAACTGGGATTGTTTACTCTGCAGAAGAGAAGAATGAAGGGGGATTTGATAGCTGTTTTCAACTACCTGAAAGGGGGTCCCAAAGAGGATGGATCTAGACTGTTCTCAGTGATACCAGATGAGAGAACAAGGAGTAATGGTCTCAAGTTGCAGTGGGGGACCTTTAGGTTGGATGTTAAGAAAAACTTTTTCACTAGGAGGGTGGTGAAGCACTGGAATGGGTTACCTAGGGAGGTGATGGAATCTCCTTCCTTGGAGGTTTTTAAGGTCAGGCTTGACAAAGCCCTGGCTGGGATGATTTAGTTGGGGATTGGTCTTGCTTTGAGCAGAGGGTTGGACTAGATGAGCTCTTGAGGTCCTTTCCAACCCTGATATTCTATGAACGTGCATCAGATTCTTTTATGGAATCTTACTTTCTTCTCATCTGAACAACTCATAAAGGAGACTCTCTACTTTCTAACCATTAAAATGGCCTTTTTGATAGCAATCTTGTCTGTTCATAGGGTCTCTGAGTTGGGAGCTTTTTTTCTGGATCCTCCATACTGCACGTAACATAAGGCTAAGGTGGTATTCAGAACCAACCCTGTCTTCATACTAGAACTTAACTCCAGACTCCATAAGCACAGGAAATTGTTCTTCCATCCTTCTGCTCAGATCCATCACATTCCAAAGAGAAATCGTGGCATGCTTTGGATATCTGCAAAGCTCTCAAAGCATGTATTCACCCCACAGCTCAGGTCAGAGACCAATATTATGTTTGTGCTTTATTATCCAATGTCAAATGAAAAGAAGGCGTCAAAATCCTCAGGTTTTTTCTGCAGAACTGCTGCTTAGCCAGTCGTTCCCCAGCCTGTAGTGGTGCATGGGATTCTTTACATTCATTACCTCTATCTGCCCTAGCATGTTAACTTGCAAACTGTGGGTTTTGTTTTTCTTCTTCCTTTTTCTCCCTAAAGCAATAAAATAAAAATCAGGGAACGTAACTGTGACAGGATGGACCCCCCCTTCTGGGATGCCACCTGATGTACTGGGATTTCACTGAGCCCGCCTGCTCCACTAGTCTGGGCTCCCTCTCCCTGTTTTGCTGAATCAGACTCTCCAGTCTCTGGCAGCACATCCACAGGTCGGGAGCACCAGTGGTAGAATCACACAGAGTCTGCAATCGGTTCTCTATGGGAAGGCTCAGCTAGGAAATTGCCCAGCACTCAAGTGCAACTCCCCTTTGGAAGGTACAGCCAAAATAATATTGCCTTGCACTGTAGAGGAATCTATACAACGTAAGCTCATAAATTTGCCCCCTCCCTCAATGTGGAGGAAGATATGCACAACTTCTTGCCCCCCCTCACTCCTCATTATGAATTGCACAGGCTGGGTTATGTTATAAACAAAAAATACGTTTATTAACTATAAAAGGTAAATTTAAGGGATAGCAAACAGAACAAAGCAAATTACTAAGCAAATTAAGTAAAACTTGCAAACTAAGCTTGATTCACTAAGGAAGCAGGTTACAAAATGTAATTTCTCACCCTAAATGTTGACTTAGGCAGGATGCAGAGTTTCTGTGGCTTAGAGTTCCAGTTATTTCTCTTTACAGACTAGACTTCTCTGTCTCAGTCTGGACTCAGCCCTTGTCTTTCCCTCAGATTAGTTCCTTTGTCTCTTCAGGTACTTTTAGAAGTCTTTCTTCTTGGGTAGGACGGCAGTGAATGGAGAGTCGTGTTTGCCTTACTCCCCAGCCTTAAATAAGTTTTAAAGAAGGCCGGAATCTTTTGTTTCCCAGTGTTGACCTCCCCCTTCTCTTAATGGAAAATGACTAGAAGTCCAAGATGGTGTTCAGTTCCAGGTGACAGGACCACATGACTTAGTAGCGTCACAGCTACGTCCCAGGATGCCTCTCAGGAAGAAGAGAGATTAGTATCTTCAGAGTCTCATTGTTTCTTCCTAATGGCCCATCAAGGCTGATGGCCTGTTGTCTGGTGGGTGTCTCCCAAAAACACACACAGTTCTAATTGTTACAGAGTCAATATTCTTAACTTTAGATACAGAAATGATACATACATACAAATTGGATAATCACATTCAGTAAATTATAACCTTTCCGATGATTCCTTACAAGATCCATCTTGGATAAAATATATCTATTATGCCATATCCATATCATAAGCATATTTCCATAAAGAATATGGGGTATAATGTCACAGTAACTTCAAAAAACCAGTAACAGTGTAAAGGTGGAAAAATCGAGCACTCCAAAATCATAAAATTCCAGACATTGAGATTTCTATTGCACAATGTTGTGCACAAAGTATATTCTCTGTATCCCTTGTTTAATGGACACCTTAATGTGTGATATAAAATATTTAGAATGTACTATACTACTGAGAATTCCAGCAGAAACATTCACTTTTGGTATCTGCTCACTGCAGAGTTCTTGATTTTTCTCCTTCACAGAGGTCATTGCTGGATGTTTGTATTGAATCATGTTGTTGTTTGGTGTCCATGCTGTGTATCCATGCTGTCCATCCTCAAAACTTAATACTAAAGGAAGAGATCACCTCCCTGATGTACACACATTTCTGAAAGAAAGGAAGGGAATAGATGTCTTTTGTTCGTTCTTTCGTTCGTTCTTTCTTTCCCATAGGCAGTGGGTAAAAAAGGGAGAAGAGTAACACTAAGGAAAATATGAGCACTGGAAGAATGAAATTTAGGACTAGAAGGGACATTGAGAGCTTATCAGGTACAGCCCCCTGCACTGAGGCAGGACCAAGTAAACTTAGGCCATATCTGACAGGTGTTTGTTCCACCTGTGTTTAAAAACCTTCAATGATAGGGATTCCACAGCCTCCTTTGAAAGCTTATTCCAGAACTTCACTATCTTTATAGTTAAAAAGTTTTTCCTAATATCTAATCTAAATCTCCCTGGCTGCAGGTTAAGCCCATTACTACTTGTCCTTCTTCAGTGGACCTGGAGAACAATTGAAAAGTCCAATGGGTTTTGTAATATGGGGTTTTTAATCTATGGACTGAAACATCGAGGGCAAGGAGGACTATCTGTGATTAGTGTCAGTTTATAGGAACGGTTGGGCAGATATTTGAAGAGAACAACTTCGAGCAGTGAATTTGCTCGGAAAAGAAAGAAAGGTGCGGGAGGGCTAGAGGGAGATGGGCCTTTCCATCCTAAAACTTCCTGTACTCACTGTAGTAGTTGTTTGTCAAATGGATTTTCTACTCTGAGCAATGTCTGTGATATTTAGCCAGCAGAGGGTGCTGGAGACCAGCATACAGACACTGCCCCTCTGCCTCTTTCCCGAACAAAGAGAGACCTGTAATTCAGCTCTGGAGATTGTGGTTCAGAGCTAGCATCCTTTCTCTGTGTTAACACACGGTAAGAAATGGCCACGCTGGACACTGAGAAACCATCCTTTGACTTGGAAACCCTTCCCTGTCTCTCATCTGGTCCCCTTCCCTCAGTTTTACCTTCTTTTCCTGAGCAAACATGCCAAGGGACCAAGTCTGATTAATTTGAAAAAAACAGAAAGATGAGCAAACGGAGCATGGTCATTGGAGTTTTCAGGGTGTATCTGCTTGTGCTGCTGGCAAAGTGCTTTACAAGTTCTCTAAAGAAAGGGAAACCTAGAAGGCTGTGACCTGCAGCTGAATCACCTTTGCCTTTGTGGATGGAAAAACTCATTATTTCAGCTGGGGGTATGTATCCCCCTGCCCTGCTGAAGCAGAAGCCTCTCTTTGCGGACTGGGCTCCCAAGATAGGAGAGGCATTTTCTGTACAGGGACTACTTACATTTTGAGGTGATGGTAGGTGAAGATCCTTCCAAAATAGCTCAAATTAAACCTACATCTGATTATGTAGAAGAGGCAGCTGTTACTCAGCCAATAGCAACTTCCCTTTCCCTGGGTGCAAATGAGCCCCTTCTTAATCAGCTCTTAAAAATGGGTTCCAGGACATGAGCAAGAAAACTGTCTGACAGGGAGATCTAAAGGTTGGTTTGTGAAAAGACTTGAAAGGCAGAGATGATGTCTGCCTCTCCCTCAATAGCTCCCTCAATATTTGGCTGCTCAAGACTAACAAGGGGAAAGGGTCCAAAACTAATTTTGTCAAAAGATTTCAGGTAGAAGATGCACTGACTTACACATGCATTCAGAGTCAGAATTTACCTCAGACCATAGCTTTTATGAGGAAAAGATTGCTGAAAGTTTGTATCCTTCCAGCAATGATGACTCTTCCAGAAATCATCATTTTAGAGCATTTTCCCAGGTGTGAAAAGATTTATCTTTTGAGAGCAAGGTTTGTCTCGTCTCAAAAACCTCTGTTGTATCATCTTTATCAACCCTCTGAATAAACCTTCCTTATTTAATTTCTGGAAAAATCAGTTCAGTCATATGCCATTAAATTTGCTTCAATTTGATAGTACCCGTGATCTGTTTATCCTAAGCGGGAGGGAAAAGAGTGGGTACCTTTAACCTCACTGCCTCTCTAAAGCTGAGTAACTCAGTTGCTCTGGAGTGGGTCATACAGCATGTGGCTGCTGTCTTGTGATCTGCAAAGTTAATTACAGATTCTGAATGTATGAATGGTCAGACGTGAACCTCTGCTAGACTGTTAGGCATTGACATATGTAACTGAAAAAGTCATTTCTGAAGATTTATTATTGTTTGTTTATTATTGGTATTCTGTTGATACCCACAATGTGGCATTATCCACACAGGCATGAAGACATTGTCCCAAAGAGCTTGCACTAAGGTCTCAGATTTTATTTATTAGCTTGATTTCACAATAATTTGTGTATTCTTATTGTATGTTCCTTGGAGAGCACCTCGAGATGGTATAACTCCACTGACTTCAGCCACGCTTGGTCTGTTCAGTGCAGGCAAGACGCACAGAGTTCCACTGAATCCTGTTGTAATTAACTGGAAATTTACATTTCAAAACAATCCAATACATAATTACCTAAACAAAAGCTGTATGTATAAAACAGAGACAGAGAGTGATGGATATGTTTATTAGATTGATTTGTAATAAACTAAATGATATGTTTAATTGATAATGAAGAAGTCCTTATCCATTTAATTGGAGAGTTCTGGCATTACATGCTCTCACTAATAGATCAAATATTTCGGATTCTGCTTTGCTGTTGTGTTCTGGAATGCTCCGCAAGCTGGGTCCAGATGGGTCAGAGGTGAGCATCTCAGCCAATCCACTATGGGGCTATGAAGTTTTATGTGCAGACAAGTAACATTCCAGACCATTGATAAAGAAGTGAAACTGCCTGGGGCTGCTTCTGCACAGAATTCAGACTGTGTTGCTTTCAGACTTCTTTTTTTTCCTGATGTTGATAGTTGCCCTTCTCCCTTGCTTTCAAGAAATTAAATATAGGGTTTCTGTGTAGTTTCAAGATTTATGTATTGAGGGAGTTGGCTAAGTGAGAACAGTTTGAACTTGACTTTTGCCTTTCATACCCTTTTTACAATGAAAGGTATTATTGACAAACTCCCATGTATTTCTGATGAATAAAACTGACCTAAGAAAATGTCTGGAGATAGGCTTAATATACAGGTAACTATACTGACTTACCAAAGAAATGTGATGACATTTGGATAACTACAACAATGAAGAACTATGACATAGGGCATAAATCCCAAAACTGTTGACATCAATGGAAAGACTCCCATTGACTTCAGTGGGCTTTGGATCAGATCCATAATGCCTTTGCCAGGACCCTGAAAGATGTGTATGTGTATTGCTTTAACTAAAATGGACCTCCAGGACTGTTGCCCATCTCCACACTCCATACTCATGGTCCAGTGCTTTCTGGGATGTGTTGGGTTGTGCTGGGTGCCTCTCTGGCTCCATATCCTTCCATGTTAAGTGGTGATGCAGCAGTTAAAGGAAAAGTGAAATGATTATTGACAATTAAATATTTAATTCAAACATTGGTACTTGAGTTTGTGTAGATGACAATATTACCAAGCTGAAGCATTCAAAGATGATGATTCAGACCCCAGAAAATCAAGAGATTGACTTAAAAATCATGACATTTTAAAAAAATATTAAAGGTTGGCTACTTTTTTTTCTGGTTTCTGTGCTTTTAGGTTTCATTCAATTAACCTTTTCAAGCATTTCTTCACAATCATGGGGACTGGAAACTTACTTTTGTTTAAAAAAAAAAAAAAAAAAAAAAGGAGAGAGACCGAGACATAGAATCATAGAATATCAGGGTTGGAAAGGACCTCAGGAGGTCATCTAGTCCACCCCCCTTCTCAAAGCAGGACCAATCCCCAACTAAATCATCCCAGCCACGGCTTTGTCAAGCCTGACCTTAAAAATATCTAAGGAAGGAGAATCCACCACCTCCCTAGGTAACGCATTCCAGTGTTTCACCACCCTCCTAGTGAAAAGGTTTTTCCTAATATCCAACGTAAACCTCCCCCACTGCAACTTGAGACCTCCTCATTCTGTCATCTGCTACCACTGAGAACAGTCTAGATTCATCCTCTTTGGAACCCCCTTTTAGGTAGTTGAAAGCAGCTATCCAATCCCCCCTCATTCTTCTCTTCCGCAGACTAAACAATCCCAGTTCCCTCATCCTCTCCTCAGAAGTCATGTGTTCCAGTCCCCTAATCATTTTTGTTGCCCTCTGCTGGACTCTTTCCAATTTTTCCACATCCTTCTTGTAGTGTGGGGCCCAGAACTGGACACAGTACTCCAGATGAGGCCTCACCAATGTCAAATAGAGGGGAACGATCACTGCTGGCAGTGCCCCTCGATCTGCTGGCAGTGCCCCTACTTATACATCCCAAAATGCCATTGGCCTTCTTGGCAACAAGGGCACACTGTTGACTCATGTCCAGTTTCTCGTCCACTGTAACCCCTAGGTCCTTTTCTGCAGAACTGCTGCCTAGCCATTCGGTCCCTAGTCTGTAGCGGTGCATGGGATTCTTCCGTCCTAAGTGCAGGACTCTGCCCTTGTCCTTGTTGAACCTCATCAGATTTCTTTTGGCCCAATCCTCTAATTTGTCTAGGGCCCTCTGTATCCTATCCCTACCCTCCAGCGTATCTACCTCTCCTCCCAGTTTAGTGTCATCTGCAAACTTGCTGAGGGTGCAATCCACACCATCCTCCAGATCATTTATGAAGATATTGAACAAAACCAGCCCCAGGACCGACCCTTGGGCCACTCCACTTGATACCAGCTGCCAACTAGACATGAAGCCATTGATCACTACCCGTTGAGCCCGACAATCTAGCCAGCTTTCTATCCACGTTATAGTCCATTCATCCAGTCCATACTTCTTTAACTTACTGGCAAGAATACTGTGGGAGACCATGTCAAAAACTTTGCTAAAGTCAAGGAACAATACGTCCACCGCTTTCCCCTCATCCACAGAGCCAGTTATCTCATCATAGAAGGCAATTAGATTAGTCAGGCATGCCTTGCCCTTGGTGAATCCATGCTGACGGTTCCTGATCACTTTCCTCTCCTCTAAGTGCTTCAGAATTGATTCCTTGAGGACCTGCTCCATGATTTTTCCAGGGACTCAGCCTCACCTGCCTGGCCTGTAGTTCCCAGGATCCTCCTCCTTCCCTTTTTTAAAGATGGGCACTACATTAGCCTTTTTCCAGTCATCTGGGACCTCCCCCGATCGCCATGAGTTTTCAAAGATAGTGGCCAGTGGCTCTGTAATCACATCCACTAACTCCTTTAGCACTCTCGGATGCAGCGCATCCGGTCCCATGGACTTGTGCTCGTCCAGCTTTTCTAAATAGTCCTGAACCACTTCTTTCTCCACAGAGGGCTGGTCACCTCCTCCCCATGCTGTGCTGCCCAGTGCAGTAGTCTGGGAGTTGACCTTGTTCACGAAGACAGAGGCAAAAAAAGCATTGAGTACATTAGCTTTTTCCACATCCTCTGTCACTAGGTTGCCTCCATCATTCGGTAAGGGGCCCACATTTTCCTTGAATTTCTTCTTGTTGCTAACATATGTGAAGAAACCCTTCTTGTTACTCTTAACATTTCTTGCTCGCTGCACCTCCAGGTGTGAATTGGCCTTCCTGATTTCACTCCTGCATCCCCGAGCAATATTTTTATACTCTTCCCTGGTCATTTGTCCAATCTTCCACTTCTTGTAAGCTTCTTTTTTGTGTTTAAGATCAGCAAGGATTTCACTGTTAAGCCAAGCTGGTCACCTGCCATATTTACTATTCTTTCTACAGATCGGGATGGTTTGTCCCTGTAACCTCAATAAGGATTCTTTAAAATACAGCGAGCTCTCCTGGACTCCTTTCCCCCTCGTGTTATTCTCCCAGGGGATCCTGCCCATCAGTTCCCTGAGGTTGTCAAAATCTGAGGTCTCATGCGGTCTCTTCATTTTAGCAGCTGTGGCTTAAAAAACCCCACCAAATATTGTGAGACTTGTGATAAAATTGCAAGAACTGGCAACACTGTATTTAAAAATGTCAAAGAAAAAGCAATACTTGTTTTTCTCTGCCTGCCTCCTGTATCTTGCTTACTCTTGCTTGTGACCCCACTTGCACTGATAGCATTGAAAAGAAAACAGGGCCTTCAGTTCCCTGTATTTTGTTAGAATCATAGAATCATAGGACTGGAAGGGACATTGAGAAGTCTTCTAGTCCAATCCCCTGCACTCAAGGCAGGACTAAGTATTAGTCATGACTAAGGCTGCTAGTCTGTCATGGAGGTCACAGAAGTCACGAATTCCATGACTTTCTGTGACCTCCGTGACTTCTGCAGCGGCTGGTGCTGACTCAGGGGCCCAAGTTCAGGGTGTGGGTGGGTGCTCGTAGGCGGAGGGGCCATGGGGCTTCGCATGCTGTCCACACCTACAGGTGCCGTCTCCGCAGCTTCCATTGGCTGCGGTTCTTGGCCAATGGGAGCTGCGGTGCCAGCGCTTGTGGTGGGAGCAGCACACGGAGCTGCAGGGACATGCCGGTTGGAGCCAGGTAGGGAGCCTACCAGCCCCACCAACCCTCCCCTCCCCCCAGCACCAGCAGGGGTCCTGCTGCCCTGCCCACCCATCGGGGTCCCGGGCTGCGTGCCACTGCCTGTACACCCCACCCCCAGCACCAGCGGGGATCACGGGCCACCAGCTACCTCCTCCGCAGGACTAGCAGGGGTCCTGGCCCCCCTCCCCCTCCGCACCCACTGCGCCCCTGGAATCCTACCACTCCCTCCTGCCCCCCCCACCCCCCGGAGCACCTGCGGCCCCCAAGTTTTAGATAGGAGTATATAGTAAAAATCATGGACAGGTCACGGGCCATGAATTTTTGTTTACTGCCCATGACCTGTCCATGACTTTTACTAAAAATGTCCGTGACTAAAATGTAGCTTTAGTCATGATCTCAGGTGCTGCTAAGGCCTGGTCTATACTACAGAGTTAAGTTGACATAAGGCGGCTTAAGTCACCCTAACTCTATAAGTGTCTGTGCTACAATTAGGCTCCCACAGATGTAAGTCAGCCACTACAGCAACTTAATAACTCTGCCTCCGAGAGAAGTGTAGCACTTAAGTCAATGTAGTTAGGGTGGCACAGTGTTAGTATAGACAGCGTTACATACATCACTGGAGCCCTGTTCCCCTGTGCTGACAGCCTGAACTGTCAGCCCCACGTGAGGCTCACAGCCAGAGCACTCCCTTCCTCCCCCTTCCCTGCCCTGGGGCTGTCAGGAGGTGAACTAGGCATTCATTCAGCTGACTTCAAATCATTTTCATTCTGCAAACTGATTGGTTAAATTGCTGTGAAACTCATTATGGCATTTTGGTTTTTAAAAAGCCCAGAACAAAACCTGTCATTGGAGTGGTGTCACAGCCATGAACTATAGCTCTCACAGCACCAACAGAACGGCACGGTGACAGTTTCTTGGGAGCTGCCAGTGAGATACTTGTTGGAGGGGGAAATCATTGGTTAAACTCTGCAGTGAAGAAGCTGGTTGTGGAACTCTCTTCCTCTAACTTTCCCATATAGCAAAAAGAAAAGGAGGACTTGTGGCACCTTGGAGACTAACCAATTTATTTGAGCATAAGCTTTCGTGAGCTACAGCTCACTTCATCGGATGCATTCATTTTCCACTGAATGCATCCGATGAAGTGAGCTGTAGCTCGCGAAAGCTTATGCTCAAATAAATTGGGTAGTCTCTAAGGTGCCACAAGTCCTCCTTTTCTTTTTGCGAATGCAGACTAACACGGCTGCTACTCTGAAACCTGTCAGTTTCACATATAATTTATTTTTGAAGACACTCTGTACACATGACAATGGCCTGTTGCTAATGTGTCATTATTAACCACTGCAAAGCTAGTGAAGTCTGGTGGAGCTGAGCTCTATGTAAGATCCAAGTCAGAGACATTTTCCTCCTCCAGACATACGAGGCTCAGTCCTTGATGAGACTAACTCATGGTGCACAATCAGACTCAAGCCTGAAAGTAAAAAGAGGAGACGAGTAGGAGAGATGAGAAAATACCTCTCTGCATGGAGAATAATTGAACAAAATTTAACATCCGCTCCAAAATTACTCTAATACGATGTAAAAGAGAGAAGTTTTTTTTTTTTTTTAAAAAAACCTTAGGCTTGAAAGAAACCACAAACAGAAGGGAAATTGTGATTTTTTTACCATTCAACAAAAATAGAAGCAGCGTCTGGAGGTTCTTTTTTCTGCCAAGAAACATTAATGAATTATGGGACCTGTCTGTTTAATGCCAATGACTTGAAAAACTGCAAACGTCTGCAGAGGGAAACTAAAAACAGGTATTGTACAAAAAGCAGGATTCCCCATGCTGTCACAGTTGGAAAAAGGGAAGGGGGGCGGGAAATGCCATTAATAGTATAGCTTCTTTGCGCCATGGCTAAACATTTCAAACATCACATTACGTCTGGACACCTAGTCTCATTGTGTGCAGCCCAAATGTGAAGAGTTTGTATGTTAAATAATTTCTTAGATTATTGTTTTACTAGGCTAGATTCTCAGGGCTCTATACAATAAAAATAGTCCAAGCAGAATATGTAGAATGACAAATTCCATCCTAATTTACATAGTTTTGAGGCAGTAGCCAAAATGGAGATATGACTTGCCTGTTTTTTCTGAAGGTATCCAAGAAAAAGGTACTTTCCACAAGTCATCACATCCACCAGTTATTAAGATAATACCTGACCCACAAAACAATGGGATTTGATTAGTGCTCTGCATGGCTATATAGATGCCTAACTTAATTCCCAGTCTGTTTCTTCACACACTGGCAATGCAGCAGCAGGAGAGTGATCAACACCTGAGTGAAAATGAGAGACATTTATTTCTCGGTAGCAGGCTACGGGGCTATGCAGCAGCATCAGTATGAGTTTCCCTGGTAGGTGACTCATGGAAGGGACACACAGGGGAGGACATGTGACCTCCCCACATGACTCCACCCCACCCCCAGCCTGGGGCCCCCATGCTCTTCCCCTCCCCATCCCACATTACCTGGGATCGGGAGGGGAGGGGAGGGGGGATTCTGTCCTCCTGTTCTGCTGCCTCCCCCTGGCATGTCCGACTGCTCTTCCTGGCAGCCAGGCCGCGGAGCTACTCCCAGATGCTGTCCAGTGCAGCACAGCGGCTGCCTGGGAGAATGCCTGCTGCGGTGGCAGCAGTCTGGTTCCCGCCTGGGTTTGGCTTCCAGGACAGCAGCTGAGTGAGTCGGAGCCCCCCTGCCGTCCTCGGCATGCTCAGAGTCAGCTCCTGTCCCCAGAATTTGAGCCTGGGTGGGAGACAGCCTGCTGCTTCCGCAGCCAGGCACACTCTCCCGGTCAGCCACTGCGCTGCACCAGGCAGTGTACCAGGCAGAGTTGCTGGAAGAGGAGAGGCTCTGGCCTTGCCTCTTCCCTTCTGGCTCTGACACCACTCCTTCCTCTCCCCACCTGGGCCAGCTGCTGGGGGCACCTGACCCTGCTGGAGGGTCACTTGATGCTTTGTGCCCCTCTCACGAGTCATCACAGTGGGGTATTCTTCGGGTTCTGACTAAGAAATAGAAGAGGTATTTGTGGGAAGCAAGAGCTGAAAGTGTCATTTTAAAAACTATTCTATAGATCTCTGAACGTGACTGCTGATGTTGTATGCTGTGGTCTTTCCTAAAATGGCTGCTCACTAAAAGAATATTGCCAATAGGTAAGAACTGTTACAGAGTTGGTCTTCTGGAATTACTCATCTAAATTCAAGAGGGAATTTGAAAGAAATCTTGTCAGAGTTCTGAAAATCTGCCCAAATGCTGAATGTTTGTGCCAGTGACTGTGGTCTGGAACTCATGAGTGAGCAACCTGAAAAGATGTTATTTTACAAGTGGGGAAGCTCTTCTCCTTTGCCGCTGCCTACTAAATATGACCATATTCCTGGGAGGGTCCTGTGCCGTTTCAGTGGGTGTGTTTGCTTGGACTGGTCAATAATGTACTTATGTTACTATTTTCTAGAGAGGATTAAGGGAATACTCCATTTTATAGGTTTAATAATCATAGAATCATAGAATATCAGGGTTGGAAGGGACCTCAAGAGGTCATCTAGTCCAACCCTCTGCTCAAAGCAGGACCAATCCCCAATCAAATCATCCCAGCCAAGGCTTTGTCAAGCCTGACTTTAAAAACTTCCAAGGAAGGAGATTCTACCACCTTCCTAGGTAACGCATTCCAGTGTTTCACCACCCTCTTAGTGAGAAAGTTTTTCCTAATATCCAACCTAAACCTCCCCCACTGCAACTTGAGACCTTTACTCCTTGTCCTGTCCTCTTCTACCACTGAGAATAGTCTAGAACCATCCTCTCTGGAACCACCTCTCAGGTAGTTGAAAGCAGCTATCAAATCCCCCCTCATTCTTCTCTTCCGCAGACTAAACAATCCCAGTTCCCTCAGCCTCTCCTCATAAGTCATGTGTTCCAGACCCCTAATCATTTTTGTTGCCCTTCGCTGGACTCTCTCCAATTTATCCACGTCCTTCTTGTAGTGTGGGGCCCAAAACTGGACACAGTACTCCAGATGAGGCCTCACCAATGTCGAATAGAGGGGAACGATCACGTCCCTCGATCTGCTCGCTATGCCCCTACTTATACATCCCAAAATGCCATTGGCCTTCTTGGCAACAAGGGCACACTGCTGACTCATATCCAGCTTCTCGTCCACTGTAACCCCTAGGTCCTTTTCCGCAGAACTGCTGCCTAGCCATTCGGTCCCTAGTCTGTAGCTGTGCATTGGATTCTTCCGTCCTAAGTGCAGGACTCTGCCCTTGTCCTTGTTGAACCTCATCAGATTTCTTTTGGCCCAATCCTCTAATTTGTCTAGGGCCCTCTGTATCCTATCCCTACCCTCCGGCATACCTACCTCTCCTCCCAGTTTAGTGTCATCTACAAACTTGCTGAAGGTGCACTCCACGCCATCCTCCAGATCATTTATGAAGATATTGAACAAAACCGGCCCCAGGACCGACCCCTGGGGCACTCCACTTGACACCGGCTGCCAACTAGACATGGAGCCATTGATCACTACCCGTTGAGCCCGACAATCTAGCCAACTTTCTACCCATCTTATAGTGCATTCATCCAGCCCATACTTCTTTAACTTGCTGATCTTCCTCCTATCCTTGCATTCTTTTGCTGCCAACATATTTGGGGGTCACAGAATCACAGTAGGGAGGAAAAAGTCACATCTTAGTGTGATATATTTATGCAGACCCATTAAAATAATAGAAACATAAGACTGGAAGGAATCTTGATAGATCTAGTGCAGTCTGCTACACTGAGGCAGGACTAAGTATTATCTGTCCCTGAGAGGTGTTTAACCTTATCTTAAAAACCACCAATGATGGAGATTCCAGAACCTCTCTAGGTTGTTTGTTCCAGTGCTTACCCTGACAGGAAATTTTTTTCTGATGTCTAACCTATATCTCACTTGCTGCAATTTAAGCCCATTACTTATTGTTCTGTACTCAGTGGCTAACGAGAACTATTTATCACTCTCCTTTTTATAGCACCCTTTTATGTTCTTGAAGAATATTATCATGGTCGTCCTCCCCCACTCATCTCCACTATCTTCTCTTCTCCAGACTAAACAACCCCAATTTTTCAGTCTTTACTTGTAGGTCACGTTTTCTAGACCTTTAGAGCCTCTGAACAACATACTAACCCACAGAGACCTTCCTACCAAGACTACAGAAAGAAGGATTCTGGATGGACTCCTTCTGAAGGTCGAAACAACAGACTGGACTTCTACATAGAGTGCTTCTGCCGACGTGCACGGGCTGAAATTGTGGAAAAGCAGCATCACTTGCCCCATAACCTCAGCTGTGCAGTACACAATGTCATCGACAGCCTCAGAAACAACTCTGACATCATAATCAAAAAGGCTGACAAAGGAGGTGCTGTCGTCATCATGAATAGGTCGGAATATGAACAAGAGGCTGCTAGGCAGCTCTCCAACATCACTTTTTACAAGCTATTACCCTCTGATCCCACTGAGGGTTACCAAAAGAAACTACAGCATTTGCTCAAGAAACTCCTTGAAAAAGCACAAGAACAAATCCGCACAGACACACCCCTGGAACCCCGATCAGGGGTATTCTATCTGCTACCCAAGATCCATAAACCTGGAAATCGTGGACGCCCCATCATCTCAAGCATTGGCACCCTGACAGCAGGATTGTCCGGCTATGCGGACTCCCTTCTCAGGCCCTACGCTACCAGCACTCCCAGCTATCTTCGAGGCACCACTGACTTCCTGAGGAAACTACAATCCATTGGTGATCTTCCTGAAAACACCATCCTGGCCACTATGGATGTAGAAGCCCTCTACACCAACATTCCACACAAAGATGGACTACAAGCCGTGAGGAACAGTATCCCCCATAATGTCACGGCAAACCTGCTGGCTGAACTTTGTGACTTTGTCCTCACCCATAACTACTTCACATTTGGGGACAATGTATACCTTCAAATCAGTGGCACTGCCATGGGTACCCGCATGGCTCCACAGTATGCCAACATTTTTATGGCTGACTTAGAACAACGCTTCCTCAGCTCTCATCCCCTAATGCCCCTACTTTACTTGCGCTACATTGATGACATCTTCATCATCTGGACCCATGGAAAAGAAGCCCTTGAGGAATTCCACCATGATTTCAACAATTTCCATCCCACCATCAACCTCAGCCTGGACCAGTCCACACAAGAGATCCACTTCCTGAACACTACGGTGCTAATAAGCGATGGTCACATAAACACCACCCTATACTGGAAACCTACTGACGGCTATTCCTACCTACATGCCTCCAGCTTTCACCCTGACCACACCACGCAATCCATTGTCTACAGCCAAGCTCTACGATACGACCGCATTTGCTCCAACCCCTCAGACAGAGACAAACACCTACAAGATCTCTATCAAGCGTTCTTACAACTACAATACCCACCTGCTGAAGTGAAGAAACAGATTGACAGAGCCAGAAGAGTACCCAGAAGTCACCTACTACAGGACAGGCCCAACAAAGATAATAACAGAACGCCACTTGCCATCACCTTCAGCCCCCAACTAAAACCTCTCCAACACATCATCAAGGACCTGTAACCTATCCTGAAGGATGACCCATCACTCTCACAGATCTTGGGAGACAGGCCAGTCCTTGCTTCCAGACAGTCCCCCAACCTGAAGCAAATACTCACCAGCAACTACACACCACACAACAGAACCACTAACCCAGGAACCTATCCTTGCAACAAAGCCCATTGCCAACTGTGTCCACATATCTATTCAGGGGACACCATCATAGGGCCTAATCGCATCAGCCACACTATCAGAGGCTCGTTCACCTGCACATCTACTAATGTGATATATGCCATCATGTGCCAGCAATGCCCCTCTGCCATGTACATTGGCCAAACTGGACAGTCTCTACGTAAAAGAATAAATGGACACAAATCAGACGTCAAGAATTATAACATTCAAAAACCAGTCGGAGAACACTTCAGTCTCTTTGGTCACTCGATTACAGACCTAAAAGTCGCAATTCTCCGAGAAAAAGACTTCAAAAACAGACTCCAACAAGAGACTGCTGAATTGGAATTAATTTGCAAACTGGATACAATGAACTTAGGCTTGAATAGAGACTGGGAGTGGATGGGTCATTACACAAAGTAAAACTATTTCCCCATGTTTATTTCCCCTCCTACTGTTCCCTATGTTTACCCCCCCCCCCCCCCCCCGGCTGTTACTCAGATGTTCTTGACAACTGCTGGAAATGGCCCACCTTGATTATCACTACAAAAGGTTTTTTCCCCTCCACTCTCCTGCTGGTAGTAGCTCACCTTACCTGATCACTCTCGTTACAGTGTGTATGGAACACTCATTGTTTCATGTTCGCTGTGTATATAAATCTCCCCACTGTATTTTCCACTGAATGCATCCGATGAAGTGAGCTGTAGCTCATGAAAGCTTGTGCTCAAATAAATGTGTTAGTCTCTAAGGTGCCACAAGTCCTCCTTTTCTTTTTGCGGATACAGACTAACACGGCTGCTACTCTGAAACCTATAATTTTATTGTCAGTTTCTGGTGACACTGTAAACTGTGAGTGACACCCTCAGAGTGATGTTTATATCTCACTAGAACCCTGGGGAAGTCATCTTCTAGGGTTGCATGTTGTCCTCTGAAGTGCTCATGAGACTACCATTCACTTCACATGGATCGTATTTATAACACTCAAAAAGTACACATACCTGAAGTAAGCCTTTAACAGGTTATCCAATAACTTAAATCCCTTCTCTTTCCTAGTATAGTTGTAGGCTTCTGTGCATTGCTGTTCACAAGAACACTAAATCCGGGTATTCTTGAGGGGAATTTCATTCCTGACAAACAATCTTCTAATATGAGTCAGCAGGAAGGATGTAGTTAAGGCAGTGGACTGGGACTCAGGAGACCAGCCACAGCCAAGATGTAATGAATGGATGGATGAGCAAACAAGGAGGTGGGGCAGTGTAACAATGATGCAAATATGATTGTTGTATCAACAGTTTGCAAAATTGTAAAGTTATGTAGGTTTTGTTTTTGTTAATGGGGACAAATAAACAGATAACATTCAAGATGAGGCTTTGATTTACACTGGAGTCTGAAATATGAACCTAAAATTTAATGTTACATTGATGTAGAAATCAAGCTGCATTGTTGAATATGTGGGAATAATTGAGATGATGTGCTCATCTGATGTTGTGCTGTCTTCCACCATGGGTTTAGATTAATAATTCCTCATGCAGCATGTGTCTACACAGCTGCTGGAAGATATGATTCCCAGCTTGGCTAGATCTGTGTGCACTAGCTCTGCTTGAGGTAGTGCCTAAAAACAGCAGCATGACCAAGCAGGCACTAGCTAGCTGCCCAACTTCATGTCAGGTAGGATTTTTAGGTGCTAGTTTGAGCAGAACTAGCATGCCTGTGTCTACCCTCACAGGGAATTACATCTTCCAGCTGCAGTGTAGATATACCTTTAGGCAGGGGTGGCCAACCTGGGGCTCCAGAGCCACATGCGACTCTTCAGAAGTTAAAATGCAGCTCCTTGTACAGGCACCGACTCCAGGGCTGGAGATATGGGCGCTAACTTTCCAAGGTGTCAGGGGGTGCTCACTGCTCAACCCCTGGCTCTGCCACAGGTCCTGTCCCCTCCCCTGAGCCTGCCATGCCCTCGTTCCTCCCCCCACCCCAGCCTCCTGCGCTCCACAAAACAGCTGATTGGGAGGCGCTGATTGGCAGGGCTGCTGGTGGGTGGGAGGCGCTCGGAGCGGGATGAGGGGGAGCTGATGAGGGGCTGCTGACGTATTACTGTGGCTCTTTGGCAATGTACACTGGTAAATTCTGGCTCCTTCTTAGGCTCAGGTTGGCCAGCCCTGCCCTTAGGAGCCCTCATCCTTCAAACTGTGTGCTGGAGTTTCTATGAGAAAATAGATCCCAGAGCACTTTCTCCCCTACTTTGCCGAGGTCAAACACCCCTTTATTTATGGAGTGAAAACTTACAATTTCCTTTTCCAAACTTGTGAAGGTTCCACAGGGCAGTAACTCTGCACTTTTCCTTTCAGAATTGGGAGCGCTGACTGCACCATTTTAGCTCAACATTTTAATTTGGTGTCCATCTAGAAAGGATGAATCAAGAGAGCAGCCCAAGCGATCACACTGATGGTGAGTTTTCTGCCTGTGCAGGCACTCTGATCTATCTGTATTGGTCAGTAAGATTTGCTTTGTGCATGTTTTACTAATTTCTGTAGTGTCAGAAAATTAAACCCCAAACAGGAATAAAACAAAAACAGTGAATCAAGTGCTAACCAGTCAAATGCATCTTACAATGTGCCATGAAGGCGACTGGACCTTCAAGACTCTCTGAGAATAGTCAGCTGTCAGAACATTGGGAATTAGACTCTGATTCTAAAAAAATGTTTGACAATTGTAGTGTTTCAACAACCCCCATCTGTGCACAAGAATGTACAGTTTTAATTACGATGCCTTACACAAGTGATCATTCAGTTTTATCCATCATCTAGTTTTTCTTTTATTCAGTCATGTGTCAGCAGTAATTATCCATCTAATAAAAGAGTTCCTATTTAGATTACAAAGTAACGTGCAGCAAAGGCATAGATGTGTGTGTGCACACATGCATGTGTATGTGTAATAAAAAACAGTGGCATCATGTCCCAATCCTGTGCAGGAAAGAGGGACCTCAGAACTATGTTAAGTATGAGTAATTAACCACTGGAACAGTTTACCAAGGGTTGTAGTGGATTTGCTGGAAATTTTTAAATCAAGATTAGATGTTCTTCTGAAAGATCTGCTCTAATTCAAACAGACAGTAGTTCAGGGAAGTTATGTGGCCTATGTTACGCAGGAAGTCAGGCTAGATGAACACAGTTGGCCTTTCTCGCATTGGAATCTATGAACCTAGAAGCGGTGTCTATAAAGTGTCAGACTCCTATTCAGTTGTGCGCTTATTTTGATGTGTAAAGAGCTGTTCTTATCCTGATGTGAGGGCTATTTTCATGGTTTCCATTGTTTCCAGTTCTTTGTTTGTGGATGAGGCTTTTTTGCGGGGGGAGGGTCAGATTCCTTTTTCAAAGTAGAGGCTGTTGTGATAGCTCAGCCTACTTGTTGTTTTGGTTTTTCCTTGAGAGGAATAGTGAGTCTGTTTCTTTCTGCGTTTTTTGTTTGTTTGTTTTTGATTTGGGTTTTTTTGTTTAGGTGGGTTTGTCTGTCCCTGACTTTATCTACATGAGGAAATTTTATCATTTCAATAGTGACAGTGAAAATCCTCATATCAGAGGGGTAGCCATGTTAGTCTGTATCCACAAAAACACCAAGGAGTCTGGTGGCATCTTAAAGACTAACAGATTTATTTGGGCATAAGCTTTCGTGGGTAAAAACCCCACTTCTTCAGATGCATGGAGTGAAAATTACAGATACAGGCATAAATATATACTGGCACATGAAGAGAAGGGAGTTACCTTACAAGTGGAGAACCAGTGTTGACAAGGCCAATTCAGTCAGGGTGGATGTGGTCCACTCCCAATAATTGATGAGGAGGTGTCAATACCAAGAGAGGGAAAATTGCTTTTGTAGTGAGCCAGCCACTCCCAGTCCCTATTCAAGCCCAAATTGATGGTGTTAAGTTTGCAAATGAATTGCAGCTCTGCAGTTTCTTTTTGAAGAATGTTTTTGAAGGCTTTTTGTTGAAGAATGGCTACTTTAAAATCTGAGTGTCCAAGGAGATTGAAGTGTTCTACTGGCTTTTGTGTGTTACCATTCCTGATGTCTGATATGTGTCCATTTATCCTTTTACGTAGAGTGTCCGGTTTGGCCAATGTACATGACAGAGGGGCATTGCTGGCATGTGATGGCGTATATCACGTTAGTAGATGTGCAGGTGAATGAGCCTCTGATGGTGTGGCTGGTGTAGTTGGGTCCTCTGATGTCGCTAGAGTAGATATGGGGACAGAGAAGGCAACGGGGTTTGTTACAGGGACTGGTTCCTGGGATTGGTTTCGCAAGAGGATGGACTACAAGCGATCAGGAACAGTATCCCTGATGAGGCCACGGCACACCTGGTGGCTGAACTTTGTGACTTTGTCCTCACCCACAACCATTTCAGATTTGGGGAAAACTTATACCTTCAGGTCAGCGGCACTGCTATGGGTACCCGCGTGGCCCCACAATATGCCAACATTTTTATGGCTGACTTAGAACAATGCTTCCTCAGCTCTCGTCCCCTAGCGCCCCTCTTCTACTTATGCTACATTGATGACATCTTCATCATATGGACCCACAGGAAGGAGGCCCTTGGAGAATTCCACCTGGATTTCAACAATTTCCACCCTACCATCAACCTCAGCCTGGACCAGTCCACGCAAGAGATCCACTTCCTGGACACTACAGTGCAAATAAATGATGGTCACATAAACACCACCCTATACTGGAAACCTACTGACCTCTATACTTACCTACATGCCTCCAGCTTCCATCCAGGACACATCACATGATCCACTGTCTACAGCCAAGCCCTAAGATACAATCACATTTGCTCCAATCCCTCAGACAGAGACAAACACCTACAAGATCTCTATCAAGCATTCTTAAAACTACAGTACCCACCTGGGGAAGTGAGGAAACAGATTGACAAAGCGAGATGGGTACCCAGAAGTCACCTACTACAGAACAGGCCCAACAAGGAAAATAAAAGAACACCACTGGCCATCACGTACAGCCCCCAGCTAAAACCTCTCCAGCGCATCATCAATGATCTACAACCTATCCTGGAAAACGATCCCCCACTCTCACAGGCGTTGGGAGGCAGGCCAGTCCTCGCTTCTAGACAGTCCCCCAACCTGAAGCAAATACTCACCAGCATCTACACACCACACCACAGAAAAAACCCTGGTTGAGAACCACTGATATAGGGGAGTGAGAGTTCCCACTCTTGAGTGTCCTCTGTGTGTTTTTGTTGATGTGGATGGAAGATGGCTCCATGGTAGGAGTTTATAGGGGGCAGATGAATTAAGTGTGCGAGGGATCACAGTTTAGTGTCTGTGACAAATATGTGCTAGGATGACTCTGTGCAAGGGAAGGCTCCTTAAGCAAATCTTTTTTTGTCTCCATTGAGAGAGGTGGAGGAGTTGGCCAGAATGCTCCTTGATTGCTCATTGAGGGCAAAAGCTTAACAAGGTTTAAAAAGGCCTTGGATATTTATATGGAGCTCAGTAATATCTGAAGTTGTTATAATTAGTGACAGCAGAATTTGGGGAGGGATATTAAACCCTGTGCTTCAGGGCTTAAGCCAATCTCTGACTAATAGAGACCAGGATGAGAACTTCATGGGGGGCATGATATCCCACATGTACCTACTGGGGTGTTCTTACATCTCCGTCTGGTGCTGGCCACTGTCAGATACAGGATTCTGGACTAGATGGATGTTGGGTCTGATCCATTGTGGAAATCCCTATGTTCCTGTGGTTTGCCAGCTGTGTTGCAAATAAGGCTGACATTCTGTTTGGAAATCTCTGAAATCTGATCTCCATTTGTTCAGTTTCCAACACCTGATTCTGCTTCTACAGCTGCATTGCAACTTTTAGAACCTCAATACAATTCATTGTCTAAGCCCCACTGAGCCTACCACTTAGGTAGGAGTTAGAGAAGAAGGATACTTTAATCTTTTGAAAAATTTAAAATATTTTAATGTAATCCAGCTGGAATGGTAAGACTTTTCTCAGAGTCAGAGACAGCCAAGTTTTTCCCCCATTCCCTCCTCCCTTTGTCTACAGGAAGGAAGTCCTGGCAAGGGCCCTCTCAGCTTCCTGTCGACTTCTGAGCACATTTCCAGACACAACCTTCTCCACCATCCATCACCCGGATCAGCAAAACAATTACTGCAGTACAACAGGAAAAACACATGTCTCACATAAACAGTTTGGAGGCTGTATGATCCCAAACCACTGGAATTCACATACAAGCCAGATTAATCTGTGAGTTACATGTGACCGGAGATTATTCGGTACTTTCTTCCCTTCCTTTTGTAACCAGATGTCTTGGTCACTAAACTTTTCTCCTTTAAAGGACACTTAAAAAAAAAAAAAGAATAAGATTTGTTTAATAAACTAGTTGCTACATTGGCAAAAGTCAATAGAATTTATACAGTCTTAGGCCAAGAAAATAACTGAGCTTGGTTTCTGGTCAGAAGCACAATGGAAGTGGTGCCTTTGGCTCCAGGAGGCATTCTGCTCCAAAAACTTAAAAATTCTGTGCCAAAAAATAAAAAAATTCTGCAAATGTTATTTGTCAAAACAACAGTACATAATCACGCCAGTTTCAATTATTTTGGTAATTTATTTCAAAATACTTGTCAAATATGTCTGTAACAATACAGACACACACACAAAAATTCCCCCAGGAGTAAAGAGTTAAAGAAACCCCATGACAACACAGTTCCTGTGTCTCTGCCCCCTTGCCTCCCCCAAGCCCAGCTGGGGGGCCAGACACCCACAGCCCCTTCCCCTGCACAGCCCAGCTGTGGGGGACCCCAGCCAATATACCTGAACCCCCTCCCAGCCACAGGGCGCCCCTGCCCAGATACCCGTACTCCCTTCCCCGCAGAGCCCAGATATGGGGCCCCCCTTGCCCAGATACCCGCACCCCTCCCCTCCAGAGCCCAGTTGTGGCCCCCCAGCCCAGACACCCCCCTCCATCTCCAAGAGCCCAGGAATCCAGAGGAAGAAACAGCCTGATGCTCGGTCCCAGGTTTGCATGGAGTTTCCTGCGCGCTGCCCTCTCCTTCCCTCAGGTCATGCTGGGAACAGCAGCTGCCGGGAACCCTCAAGCTCCCTCTCCCTCCCCACAGCAGTGTGTTCTATGTGCGAGCTGGGCTCTGCTGGGTCCAGCAGCCCCTAGTGGTGGCTAGCAGCACTGCAGTCAATTTTGTGGGGGAAAGGAAATTCTGCACGCACAATATTAATTTCTGCATTGCACAGTGGCACAGAATTCCCCAGAAGTACCCAGGCGTAGGAGGTGACTGGTCAGTATCATATTACTAGAGCATATGTCCCAGCCAGATATTCAAGCAGTAATATTGATGGGTTCCAGAGCAGGGCAGTGATGAGAGTCATGGTATATAAGGCTGAAGTGCAGCATCTTAAAAGAAGGAGTAAATATGGCGGAGAACCTGAAGACCTCATCCCTGGTATGGGGGCAGTGGCTCTCTTTCAGAAAGGGTTAGGAGAGTCATTTATGAAACTCTGTTTCATAAAAGCTCCATATTTCTAATTTTGTGTCTGAAATCGCATTGCAGTATTTAGCTACATTCTCAGTACTATGCTATACTACAGTGCTAGGCATCTTTTGTTAGGCCAGGCCTCAAATCAACAGTCAATTTTACATTTCTTTATAATATAAATCCCTTTTGGGGTAATATAGGTCTCTAAATCAAGAGATCTGCTTAATCAAGCCTAGGCTGGGGGCTGCTCAGGAAAATCAGGAGCATTTGGGTAAGTATAAATTTAGGGGTAAAACTACTTTTGAATATATTAAAACTTCAGCATCTGTTCTTAGAGTAGGAGAAAAGAATTCAAGTGCAAGGGGCTAACTAAATCAGCTAGGGCAGCATTTCTCAAATGCGGCCACTGGGGGCTTTTCCTGTGGCCACAGCCTCCTTGATGGTGATGTGGGAGGAGCAAAGCAGTGGCCCCTCCCAGGGCTGCCAATAGGGGTTGGGCCCTGTCCCACTCTGGAGCCACAAATGCTGGAGGAGCAGGCAGGTGGTGGGGCTCAGGCTTCAGATCTGGGGTGGCGGGTGGCAGGCCCCAGCCGTGTGGTGTCAGGCTCCATCCCCTGGCTACGGGCTTTGAGCCCTAATTCCGGCCCTTGCCCCAGGCTCACCCCCCCACACACACATCTGCTGCCTCCTCTGGCCCCAGGCTCTGGCCCTATGCTCTGACCCCCAGCCACAGGGTATCGGACTCCACCCATGGGGCCATGCAATCCAACCCCAACCCCCAGCCATGTGCCAGTGACTACCAGACCCAAGCTTACCACCCCTCCACATCCCCCATGGCCCCCACTGCGTTCTCCGGCCGCGGACTCACCGGCTGTGCAGTTAATAGACTCATAGATATTAAGGTCAGAAGGGACCATTATGATCATCTAGTCTGACCTTCTGCACAATGCAGGCCACAGAATCTAACCCACCCACTCCAGCAATAAACCTCTCACCTATGTCTGAGCTATTGAAGTCCTCAAATCATGGTTTAAAGACTTCAAGGTGCAGAGAATCCTCCAGCAAGTAACCCATGCCGCAGGGCTCTGGTCCCTGGATTCACTCCCTGCATCACCCCTGGCCCCGAGCTGCCTCCCTACCCACCTCCCCACCCAGGGCTTAATTTGTCCCTCAGAATTGCCAGGGCTGAATAAGTCTGTTGTGAAAAATGATATTTGTAAGTTTGTTAATATCACTTTTCACTGCCTCCTTGCTAGCTAGCAAGTCTGCTGCTGTGAAAAGTGATATTAACAAAATACAAATATCACTTTTCACACAAACAGACTTACTAGCTAGCAAGTCTTAAAAAAGTAAGCAACCAAAAAAAAAGTAAAAGAAACAACAACAAAAAGGGACAAGAACCTGCAAAACACATTATTTGGTTCTATTCTGTTTAGGTCCAGTAAAGAACAGAGAAAACTGTACATTATTTTTATTATTGAGTCTGCAAAAAAACCCTACATAAATAAATTACAATGATTTGGACAAGTATATATGCATATTTATTTGTTTTTCCTAAAGTTAATTGAGTATTTTACGAAAAATTGTCAGAGCGGCCACCAAAAATTTTCTTGTGAGAACCCCTGAACTAGGGTGTCTTCTGTGTACTATCAGCCTTTCCATGATACCACTGAATTTTAGTTGATTGTCAGTCTTCATTTGTTCTTTCTGAAAGAGCCATCATTATTAAAAAGGTTCAGTGCAGTTCTGTTTACAGTGTTCCCAATATATTACTGGCAGTAGTAAAATTGTCTGGCGGCCAAATTTGTCTAAACAAGGCTAAAACGTGAATACATGCTGTAAACTCTGTACTCAGAGAATGAATTCATTGTGTTGATGAAACAGTTTCCAGGTTAGACTCGTAGAAGGCAGTTTGTGAAAGGGTATATTCTAAAGCCTTGTTATGTATTATTGAACCCTGGTTAGTATAGGAGAATCCTGCCCTTTCTACCCACTGGCCTAGGTAGAGTCATAGAGTTTAGGGCCAGACGGGACCATCAAATCACCTAGTCTGACCTCCTGTATTTCACAGGTCACTAACACCACCCAGCACTTGCACACTAAACCCATCGACCAAAATTAGACCAAAGTATTACAGCCCATTATGTTACTATTTTATGTATAAAGCCCCCTGCCTCAGCTGAGGAGATCAGGGTGGTTGTACCCCAATAATAAAACAATTAAAAGGCTTACAACTTTAAGAAGTTAGCCAAGGCTAGTCTAACCAAGACTAGTCCAGCACAGGTGGAGCATCTCCACGGGAAAGTCCTACCCATGCCGGAACTGTGTGGCTGCATCTACAGTAGTGCGGTACTAGCTGTGTGCTGGGATGGTGCTGTACTAGCTGTGTGCTGGGCAGGATATCCCAGGGTTCTTAGCGGTGCATTAAACTGGGCTACTATAAATTCATTCACAGTGTATTTTGGGAGAACATGTCTGTCCTTCCTGAGCTCCTGTGCAGAAGTGCTCTTATGGGTCTTACTATCACACCACAGCTTTACCAGAAGGCTGGTGTCAGCTTCTGGCCAGCTGGCACCATGGGCAAAGGCATCTGGGATGGCATCTCTGATTCTGTGGAAGTGTAGCAGAAATTGAGCAGGCAAACATGGGGCCAAAATACAGTGTGGAATAAGGCAGGAATTAGACAAGAAAGTACAGCTCAGATGGAATTGGGGGATAGCACTGGAGGACTAACAACCCCTGGTCTTGATTAGCCTGAGTTTTCACTGCAGAGCAGGTGGGTTTTCAGCTCAGGCTGAAGCAAAACCTGAGCTCAAGCCTATATCCTGCTAGCCCAGGCTTAAAGCATCCTGAAACCTGGATTAGAGGATTTTTTATGTGGATGAGAGGGGGTTGGGGCAACATCCATACCAGAACCTGAGCTAACTCTGCAGTGAGGAAAAGACTGTGTACCCAGCTAGTCTATCGAACAATCTGTTCCTGCCACTATTAGCCTCATCCACTCTCCTCCATTTGTTTGTTTCATCTCCTTGTGGTGTTTTGTTTTCAAGTGTAAGCCCTTGGTTCAGGGACTGTCTGCTACTTACATTGTGTCTGTACAGTGCCTAGCACACTGGGGCCCTTATCAGGGCTGGATTTACACCTTACGCGCGACTAGGCACAGCATCGTCAGTGCCCTCCCTTCCCATGTGGCCCTGCCTGGAGCCCCCCTCCGGAGTCCCCATATGATCCTGTGACCCCCCCACCCCACCCCCCCAGCAGCCCTGTGTGGTCCTCTCTGCCTCCTAAACTGGGTCCCAGAAGGCTGATGTGACTTTTCACTTGAGAAAAAAGTGCATCAGCTACCCACCTGGTAGCTGTTTGCCACTGCCTGCCAGACCAGTCAGCATCAGCCAGCTCAGGCTGTTCTGGTGCCACAGTGGCATCTGGTGGGCAAAAGGCAGAACTGCAACATATTTTCTGCAGAAAAAAAATTCTGCTTTCCTTGGACAAGAATTCTGCGCATGCTGCAAATGTCACGTAAGGAGAGGAGCCACGACGTACAACAAGCAGCGTGTGGGGCATCTTGGCAGGGGGTGGGGCAGATCAGGAGGCTCCTTCCCTCCCAAGAACATCCGAGCAGTGTGGCCAGCAGCAGCAGGGCAGCAAAATAGCCCCAAATACCGTGATTTACAGCTGCCAAAATCCCCCAGCAACTGACAGCTAAAAATAGCCCAATTGGGCTAGAAAATCGCATAGTTGACATCATGACGGCACCCCTAAATCCAGCCCTGGCCCTTACCTATCCTGATTATGGTCTCTAGGTGCTGCTGCAGTACAAATAATAACAATATATTTTTAGAAATCCTCTTAAAACACATACAGATAATGCTGATTAAAAGAGTACAATGACTAAAGAAGAGGCTAAAATGGATTGGGGTAAGCAAGAAAGTGAAATATGGCATTGGATAGTTGTAATTTAATAACAGGGACAGCTCTGAAACGCAAAAGGAATCTTGAGGTGTTTCTTTAGTGGGGGAAAATGAACTGAGACAACTGTCTGCGTAGAGGAGCAGTTTCCACACCCCATAGCCTTCAGCACCAACATCCAAAGTGCTGGCCTGGAACATAGCAGTAATATACAGAGACTCATGGAGCATGGATAGCCAACAGGATGAGGGTTGAGGAGGTGATTAGAGGATTGTACAGCCCTCAGGGATGTAAGAAACAATGTGTCAGTTTAAAATTATTTCAGTTTCAAATATTAGTAAAAAGTATTTTCGGGTCCTACCCAGCCTCAGCCCCTGGTCAATGCATGTTGGTTTACAATCCTGTTTCCCTGTTTTGTAAATGTTTTCATCTCCCTCCTTTATTAAACTGACTATATAGCCATGAAAGTGGGCAATACACAAAATGCTATAATTGCAGAAATCTGCCTACTGTAGAGATTCTTGAACCTTCCTCAGCAGCATCTGGTTCTGGCCAGTCTTGAAGACAGGATACAGGGCTAGATGGACCTCAGGTCTGAGCCAGTCTAGCAATTCCTTTGTTCCTAAATAAAGTGAAAAAAGGGTTTATCTTCATTTTTTTTCAGTTATAGTTATCGAAGCATTACTTAGGATAATAGTGGGTAAAAAGAAATCAGCAGAAATGTGATTTGTTGACAGTGTCTCATTGCCAACTTGAAATCAGTCCACCACATTCTAGCCGAGCGATGTGAGGAACGCAGGGCAGGAGTAACATGATCATAGTTTGACTCAAACCACTGAGTCAAAGTGCTGCTGCATTCTGAACAAACTGCAGGCAAGAGAGATGCACTATCTCAAGGGAATGACAGTCACCAGTTCTCATGGTCACAAAGTGTATGAAGCAGTCGGGGAATTGAGAGCTTCTTCTAACACCAGTTATGGGTCATAATCCTGATTAGAAGGGGAAGACAGGATGCCTCAGCACCAATAAGAAACACAGAAATCCATGGAATTCATTCCTCTCTGAGGCCTTGAAGAAATTGACTAGCTGTTGTGCTAATGCTGGTGTGGAACAGGCAATGCTCTGAAACTCACCAAATTAGTCAGTCCAGCCTAAAGGATGGACTGCTTATGTTTAGGATATGCCCAAAGACACAGAGCATAAACTACCAATATCTGAGAATTCTTCCATGAATATCCTTTCATTGCTTCAGGGTCTGTACACCAGTTGGACCATCAGCTGGCTACCTGGTGCATGGCAGAGGTAGCTAAGATGAAAGACCACAGCTGTCTCTTCCCATTTATATTCTTCTGCATAAGATTAGTGGATTTCAGAATACCTGGCTAATCCCAGCTATACCAAAATGGCCTTGAGCAACATCCAGCCAGGTCCCCACTAGACTGGGAAAATGGACTGCAAATTGGAGTGATGCTGTGTGTGTCATAGACACTTGCAGCAATAAACTGGACACAAGTAACTAAACAGCAGTTAGAACAGTTGGTACAGAATTTGGTCACTACTGAGAAGGGCCAGATTTGAACCAGAAATGTATCTTTGTACCACACCTGAGGTTGTTAGTCCTCTTCAGTGGCTATTATCAGCATAACATGTTTGCTGTTTTTCATCTCCCCCCTACTCCATAGACCTTCTCCACAAGATAGGCTGTGACTTCTTCAGTTTAAAAAGAACACCCAGCTATTTGTGCTCTGTAGGAGTACAAGAAAGTGACTGTAGCAACCAGTTTCAAATGTTTACATGTGAGGTATCTACACCTAAATAAAAGTGTAATAGAGTAGAAACACAGCCTCCACCTGTACTTGGAGCAAGGGGAATGACACTGCTATAATCAAGTTTCATTTTTACTTTTCTAAAGAACTATGAGGTCGTAGAAACAGAACTAGTTCTGTCCAGGTTCTAAGCCAGTGGTTGCTCTTTGTGTGTGATTGTGGATTTTTTAAATTAAACTATTTTGCAAGCACTTCCTTCCTGCATTTCTGAGAAGGAGGGAGGGGGGAATGTTTAACTGTTTGCCTTTGACAGAGGAGGAAAAACTGAAGAAAACAAGAGATGCGATCCTAAGTAACCACTGACCTTTTACTTCAGACTGGTGATGTTTTTCAGTGGTAGAGCCTCTAGGGATTGACAGCATCCTCCTTGCTATTGTACTGCCTGCTCAAAAAGGGGCTAAAGTTCAGCTTTTATGATGTTCTCTGGGCTTGTGGGAAAAAAGGCCACATTCCATTTCTTAAGTCATATGAGTGCAAAAGCTGACTGAGTTCTACAGTCTAACCTCAGGGCATTAGGCCAGTTCAGAGTGAAACTGGGAACGGCAGACAATTTAGGTAAATATGAAGCCAGATCTTGCTCCTCACAGAGATTTGCAGCAGGTGGGAGGGCTCAGTGTATTTGCCCTGTTAAATCAAAACCCCTGATTTATTTTATGCTGGTCCTGTTGCTTTTTCATAAAAATGTGCTGCTTGTTATTACTCCTAAAGGGCTCTCCCGCTTTGTTGCTCAGAGAGTCTTTCCCGTATTGGGCTGCGCTTACTGGAGATGAATGTTATTCCCCAAGGCAAAAACCAGTAAGTGACTCTTCGATGGTGATGAGTTTTTTTCAGTTAATATTCCCAAGTGAATCTTCCACCTGTCCTGCAAGTCACTCCTCTTCAGTCTGCTCTCTGATAGGGGTGGATGGCCTTTTGTCTCCCTGATTAGTCGGGTGTCTCTCATTGGGCCAGCTAGGTGCCCTTCATAGGCACTGGCTGGGTGGCCTTCTTTCACTGACTCTTATGGCTGCCCTACAGCCATCTTTTCCATTGATCTCAGCTGCTTCCACCATTGGACAGTGAGCCTTATTTCCAGAAAAAATCCCTTCATCCTCATTGTGGAAAGGTCACTAGATACAGCTGCTTAGTGTTTAATATGATGATTCCCGCTGTGAGAAAATAGAAACATCTCTTCAAGGGGTGGGGCAACATTGTACGCAGAAGGGGCCTCCTATCTCAAAGATAGGGTTAATATTTTACAACTGCTCAGAGTTTTCAAATGTTGTGCAAATGGCTAAAAATAAAAATCTGGATGACCTTTAAAAAAGGGTCCCAATCAGTTTGCATCCCTACTACAATGCTTGTGACTTTACTCCTGATGAGAATGCTTCTGCATTTTTGTGTAGCCCTCTTGTGACTCCCACAACCACATGCTGACCAGTACTGTGTAATGGGCCTATCTGGGGAAGTAAGCCCACTTTGTGGCTGGAATGTCCCTGGTGTATTGAGACGGGCCAGTCACTTGAGTTTGTTCCGTAGAAAACTCTTGTTGGCACAGTTGAGAGACCCTGTGCTCTGGATTGTAGAATACAGAAATATAAAGATAGTCCCTGCCCTAACAGGCTTACAACCGAAAATATAGATACATAGAAGGCCTGACACAATGGGAAGTGTTGAAGTGAGGACAAATTAGGTGTGGGTTGTTTTTTGAGATGGTGGTTAGTGCTGGCACAAGGAAAAAATTCCTGCCAGCAGCAAAGAGATTAAATATCTCCAAAGATGTTAGTTCACACACACTTTGGAAAATGTAACAGAGGCATAAATGCACCTCTGGATGAATGTTTTATGGATTCAGGACTGCCAGCCCGCCCCTAGCAATCACATTTCCACTTTCTCCTGTGGTATACACCTGTGGCATGCCAATAGTGCATGTGGTTGTGGTGGGGAGATGGCCAGCTTCAAAACCACAGATTTGTATCTTTGTTTCTTAATGTCAGTTTTTGTCCCAGTCTTTTTTGTGGCTTTTCTGTGCTCCTAGTTCCATCAGTAGCATCTTTACAACAGCTCATTTCCTCCCCCCAACCCTCAAATTTGGAAATAGAAATCCATAGAGTTGCTAACGAGGCAAAGCAGATGTTTCTGCGGACTGTGTAAGTAGTACACTTTGAAGAAGTCTTTGTACTTAGTACTGAAGCTCACTGTGTAACTACTTGTATCTCCTTTTGTAGGTAAGAATTGAGACGCTCTGTGGGTCACTCAACCCTATGACACTTCCTTTTTTTATAATGAATGAAGCAATGTTACAAATTCAGAGGACAAATTCAGAGGAGATGTGGAAGGGGGAGTCAGTTCTGTGACTTGGTTTGCTACAGCTCAGACTTTAAGTTTCTCCCAGAGAATACAGACTGAAAGGGCCAATGCACAGCTAGTCAGATTGCAGAATTTTGAAAGCCACTAAAGACTTGCCCCCAACCCGTTTGTTCCCCAATTTGATTTATTACCTGAAATAAATCCCATTAGTCTCATATATTCCTCCCCTCCGGGAGAAAAATGCATCCTTTCCAGCAAGGAATCAGATCCCTCTTGGCTATCTCAAGACATGCTGTTTGCATATGTTTACTTAAATACATGTTTTCATGTTTCTGTATTTATCATAAGAACAATTTTCCTTTAAAGTAAGTGTGTGTGTGTGTGTGTGAGAGAGGTTCTATTTACCCTACTGACAATTCGTACCACCACTAGAGGTTCCAGAGCTACATTCTAGGACAGGGGTGGGAAAACTTTTCAGCGCGAGGGCCGCATCTGTGTATGGAAATTGTATGGTGGGCCATGAATGCTCATGAAATTGGGGTTTGGGGTGCAGGAAGGGGTGAGGGCTCTGGCTGGGGGTGTGGGCTCTGGGGTGGGGGGTGCAGAAGGGTGCTCCGGGCTGGGACAGAGAGGTTCAAAGGGCAGGAGGGGGATCAGGGCTGGGACAGGGGGTTGGGGTGCAGGAGTGGGTCAGGGGTGCAGGCTCCGGTAGGTGCTTAACTCAAGCAGCTGCCAGAAGCAGCGGCATGTCCCCCCTCTGTCTCCTATGCAGAGGCTTGGCCAGGCAGCTCTGTACGCTGCCCCGTCTGCAGGCGCTGTCTCTGCAGCTCCCATTGGCCATGGTTCCCGACCAATGGGAGCTGCGGGGGTGGTGCTTGGGGCGGGGGCAGCGTGCAGAGCCCCCTGGTTGCCCCTATGCATAGGAGCTGGAGGGGGGACATGTCGCTGTTTCCAGAAGCCATGTGGAGCGGGGCAAGCCCCCAACCTCGCTCCCCGGCTGGAGTGCCAGAGCAGGGCAAGCTCTGAACCCCGCTCTCCAGTGGGAGCTCAAGGGCCGGATTAAAACTGCTGGATGGCCGGATGCGGCCCCTGTGCCATAGTTTGCCCACCCCTGTTCTAAGAGCAAGTGAGAAACCATGTGACTAGGGATGTGGTGATGACTTGGAGTCATGGGTGAGGTAAGTCCCTTGATTTAAATGGTGCTATGCCAATTTACACGAGCTGAGAATCTGGCTTGTAATGCATTCACCTCATTATAGACTCGTGCATCTCATTTTTTTAAATTTATGAGTAGTGTAAGAGCTACTTGTTGTTATCCATTTCCATTCTGTTCTTGACATTCCTTGCAGTCAGCTAACCAGACATTATGATAAAAACTGTTAGAACTATTTATTTTTCCTGGGATAACTAAACTAAAATAAGTATTATTATGTGTCTTCATTCTACATTGTTTTACCTCAGAAAAATTTCGCACAAGGTAGTTTTCAGGTTTTGCTGCAATGAATGTAGCAGGACCCTAGAAACTCAGCCCAACAGAAGTTCAGCCAGTTCCGAGTTTTAGTGAGTACAGTGAAGCTTTCCTTGGGAATTTTTGAAACCTCCTAGACAGAATTAAAACAATTCCTCAGCAAGGAAGTGAGCAAGCTGGGGACTCTCCAACAGATGTAATCATTCAAGCAAAATTTTGTTTGGCTTGGCTGAGTCTCTCCTTCATTCTCCTCTCTTTCATCCTTGTCCCTCTGTCTTTCTGTGTCTCTATATCTGTCTGTCTCTTTCTCTCTCTCTAAAAAGAAAAGGAGTACTTGTGGCACCTTAGAGACTGACCAATTTATTTGAGCATAAGCTTTCGTGAGCTACAGCTCACTTCATCGGATGCATACTGTGGAAAGTGTAGAAGATCTTTTTATATACACACAAAGCATGAAAAAATACCTCCTCCTACCCCCACTCTCCTGCTGGTAATAGCTTATGTAAAGTGATCACTCTCCTTACAATGTGTATGATAATCAAGTTGGGCCATTTCCAGCACAAATCCAGGTTTTCTCACCCCCCCGCCCCCCCCCCCCCCCCACATACAAACCCACTCTCCTGCTGGTAATAGCTTATCTAAAGTGACCACTCTCCTTACAATGTGTATGATAATCAAGGTGGGCCATTTCCAGCACAAATCCAGGTTTTTTCACCCCCCCACCCACCCACATACAAACCCACTCTCCTGCTGGTAATAGCTTATCTAAAGTGACCACTCTCCTTACAATGTGTATGATAATCAAGGTGGGCCATTTCCAGCACAAATCCAGGGTTTAACACGAACGTCTGGGGGGGGGGGGTGGTAGGAAAAAACAAAGGGAAAATAGGTTACCTTGCATAATGACTTAGCCACTCCCAGTCTCTATTCAAGCCTAAGTTAATTGTATCCAATTTGCAAATGAATTCCAATTCAACAGTTTCTCGCTGGAGTCTGGATTTGAAGTTTTTTTGTTTTAATATTGTGACCTTTAGGTCTGAGATCGCGTGACCAGAGAGATTGAAGTGTTCTCCGACTGGTTTATGAATGTTATAATTCTTGACATCTGATTTGTGTCCATTTATTCTTTTACGTAGAGACTGTCCAGTTTGACCAATGTACATGGCAGAGGGGCATTGCTGGCACATGACATGGTAACAATAAAGACCTGCAGAGAGAAAGTATTAAGATGTTAATGACTATCACTGTAAAAGCATTGTGCCAAGAAGGTCAACAGATTCTGACTCAACATTATGCCTTCAGATTGGTTGAAAAATCAGGTTCCAAAAACAGAGCCCTCCAAACCCTCTGTGACGGGATCTGTGGGGTACAGTCTGGGACTGTGGGACCACTATGCCCCCTTAACTGTGTCCAGCCTGCGCTGTTTCTCAGAATGTCTTGTTAATGATAAGCAGCAAACCGCTCCAGGCACTGTTATCACTCGGGACCAACGCATGTGGGGGTTGGACTAGATGACCTTCTGGGGTCCCTTCCAACCCTGATATTCTATGATTCTGATATTCTATGTGGAGCCCCACATCCAGCTAGATTGCATGAATGCTCCCAGAGCCACTCATGAATCACACAGAGAAAGGCACCAGCCAAATCCCCCCAGTTCTCAACCTTGTACCTCAGGAATATACCGTCTTGCACTGTTCAAGACGAGCACTGCAAATTTATTAATTGGTTAACTGCCTCATCAGTGGAAAGTGGATATACACCAGCCTTTGCAAACCTGTGCAGATTTACCCCACTTCAGGCAAACTCACTAATTAAGATAAACAGTTAAACAAATGTATTGACTACAAAGGACAGATATTAAGTGATTATAAGTGATAGGAAAAAGTCAGAGTTAGTTGCCAAAATAAATAAAATATAAGCATGTAGTCTAAACTCTCAATCCAATTATACTGGGCAACATCTAGATTAAGCAGTTTTTCTCACCCCACTGGATATTGCAGTCCTTAATATACAGGGTTGTCCCTTAAACTTGGGCTAATCTCTTCTGTTGAAGTCTTCAGTCTTCTTCTGAGTGTCTTTGTTGCTTGTAGCATAGGTGCGGGCAGGAGAAAGGCCAAGCATGGCCCCCCTGTGTTCTGTTTTATACCCTTAGTCCATGTGCTTGGAGAACACAAGTCCAGGCATGTCTGGGGGGGTATTGCTGAGTCTCCAGGCAAGGTTGAGCAATTTCCCTGGCACGGCCTTATGCAGGTGAGTCATTGCATTGTAGCTCCCTTGCTGGAGAATGGCTGTTGATGGTTGTTTGACACCCTGCCCGGGCGTTGGTTACTTTCCTTGCTGTTGTCTCTGAGGAGCTTCATATACACTAAAGTGATAGATAGAACGAACGAACTGTTCATAACCTTTCCCCTGATACTTCACATGGCATGCTTTATATGCAAGTTATATGTAAATGAGGAATATGGGGGTTACAGGACACTCCCTCAAGATGTAGGATGTCACACCCTCCTTCCCGCAGTTTAGAGAGACTGTATGTAAGAGTGCTGAAGGTGATCTTAGCCTGCAGCATCATATATAGAGAGAGGTGGGTTTCTCAGGTAGCTTTGTGTAGTGCTTTATAGAACTTGTTAGAACCTTGAGTTGTACCACAGAAGAAGCCAGTACAGACTTCATGGAACTAATATCGTACTCACTGCAGCAACACTACTCACCGTGACCCTCATCCTATAATGTGTTTCCTTGTGGCAGTTCCTTACATCCATGTGGAGTCTATTGCAGGTTTCGGGCCTAAGCAGCTGCCTGGTTTTGCCCCAGCTATAAGTAATGAATTCTCATGGCTGATTTGAGATCCTTGGATTGAAGGTGCTACAGAAGGGCAACGGATTGTCACAGTCAAGTGTTATGATTCCAAGCTGTCCTCACATACCACCTGCCTTTTGGGGATCCCACCATTGTGTTTTAGGACAGCAGGCAATTGGGCTAAGGCCTTTGCTCTGTTGATCCCTAGCATATGCAACTTGCTCCCTCTTGTCCATCTTAGTCCATCTCCCTCCTCTTTCCACTGTCCAGCTGTCTTAAATATAACTATTGCTGGCCCCACATTTATACTTGCATTTTGAATTTTAAGAGGGTGTTTTTATGTTCTGTTATCATGTTTTAATTATGTACATCACTTGTCAAGTCCATGCAACAGCGAACAAGTTATTTGGCAATTGGTGCTTTATAAATCATATTGCATGTTTAGATGAAGACTCTGTGCCTAGCGGTATACAATGAAAACATGGTGTGATGCTCCTCAGGGCTATCCAGGGATGTCAGGCACCTTACCACTACCTGCCCTTAGCATGAAGCAGTCTTGTCTGTGCCTGCTGTAGATCAGCTCCTTGAAACCACCAGCCTCTGGAAGCACAAGCACTGCCTTCCTGGCCTCTGCATGCCTTGCTCTCCCTGTACAGGCAGTGGTAGGCACACAGCAACCCCCGAGTGCTTGGAACATGCCCTGCAGTGTCCAGTCCCTTCTCTACTGAATGCTCACAGAATTACCATGCCTTCTGTTCCCAAAAGAGCCTCTTTTACAGACTAGCCGCCTTCTAGTCTGGGTCCAGCAAGCACTCACACCCCCTGTAGTTACTATCCTTTGTTCCAGTTTCTTTCAGGTATTCTTGGGGGTGGAGAAGCTCTCTCTTGAGCAAGCTGAAGACAAAATGGAGGGGTCTCCCACGGGCTTAAATAGACTTTCTCTTGTGGGTGGACACCCCCTCCTCTCTCCTATACAAAGTCCAGCTCCAAGATGGAGTTTTGGAGTCACCCAGGCAAGTCACATGTCCATGCAGGACTCAGAACTTACAGGGAGCAGCCATGGTTCACATGCTTCCTTGAACGTCCTCAGGTAGACTTCTTATGTGGATTGAAGCATTCCAAGATCCATTGTTCGCTAAGTGCTTCTTGACTGGGCACCTAATTTGCACATTTGCACATTCCTCTCTCAAGAAACCGACCAAATGCTTTACAAAGGTTACTTAAAAATTAAGCCAGTACACAGCCAATATTCACAACTTGGAATACAAAAATGATAAATGCGTACAAATAGGATTAATAGATTCAGTAGATCATAATCTTTACATAGATATGTTACATGGCATATGTAGTATAAAACACATTCCAGTTATGTCTCATATATATATTCATAAGTATATTTCCCTAAAGCCTTATGGGGGGCACTGTCACAACAGGCATCACAGAGACTTGGTGGAATGAGGATAGTCAGTGGGACACAGTAATACCAGGGTACAAAATATATGGAAAGGACAGAACAGGTCATGCTGGTGGGGGAGTGGCACTATATGTGAAAGAAAGCATAGAATCTAATGAAGTAAAAATTTTAAATGAACCAAACTGTACCATAGAATCTCTATAGATAGTAATTCCATGCTTGAATAATAAGAATATAGCAGTAGGGATATATTACCAACCACCTGACCAGGATGGTGACAGTGACTGTGAAATGTTCAGGGAGATTAGAGAGGCTATTAAAATAAAAAACTCAATAATAATAATAATGGGGGATTTCAACTATCACCATATTGACTGGGTACATGTCACCTTAGGATGGGATGCAGAGATGAAGTTTCTTGACACCTTAAATGACGGCTTCTTGGAGCAGCTTGAACACACAGGAGGAGAGGCAATGCTTGATTTAGTCCTAAGTGGAGCACGGGATCTGGTCCAAGAGTTGAATATAGCTGGACCACTTGGTGATCATAATATAATGGTCTCAAACCTTTTTAGGCACAAGATCACTTTTTGAATTTAAGATCAACCCAGGATCTACCCTGCCCCAGTCACTCCATTCCCCCCTCCCTCCATTGCTTGCTCTGCCCCACCCTCACTCACTTTCACCGGGCTGGGACGAAGGGGAGGATGCGGGACGGGGTGCAGCCTCTGGGAAGGAGTTTGATACAGGGGTCATAAGGTCACATTGCACCTCGTCTCATAGAATCCACTGGACATTTCATGAGTTTTACTTTTTATCAGTGTCATTTGTGGTTTAGAGATCCAAAATCCTTCAAGGATTGTCACAAATCAGTGTAACATTCTCAACTGTGGGGTGTGCATTGGCTGAGTCTGGGGCAGGGGGTAGGGGTACAGGACTGAGGGGTGCAAGCTCTGGGAGGGAGTTTGGGTGCAGGAGGGGGCTCCAGGCTGGGCTAGAGTGTTGGGGTGCAGGAGAAGGTGAAGGGTGCAGGGTCTGGGAGGGAGTCTGATGCAGGAGGGGGCTCCGGGATGGGGCGGGGGCTTGGGGTGCAAGAGGGGGTGAGGGATGTGGGCTCTGGGAGGGAGTTTGGGTGCAGGAGGGGGCTACGGGCTCGGGCTGGTGGTTGGGGTGTAGGAGGGGGACGAGGTGCAGGCTCTGGCTGGGAGGTGCTGCGGCAAGTCTCTGAGGCCCCTGAGGGGGAGGGGGGCAGCGGGTTTCCATGCACTACCCACTACCCACGCCTGCAAGCGCCATCCCCGCAGCTCCGCAGAGTTGGGGCAGTGCGCAGAGCCACCTTATCTCCCCCCTGAGGGACCGCAGAGATGTGCCAGCAGCCAGTGCTTCTAGGAGCGGTGTGGGGTCAGGGCTGGCAGGCAGCCTTCCTGAGCCCCCCTGGGCTGCTGGACTTTTAGTGGCCGGAGAGCATGATTGACTGGCAGAGGCTCCAGGATCGACCAGTCAATTACAATTGACAAGTTGGTGTCCACTGCTCTATATAAATCCATGGTATGCCCACATCTTAAATACTGCATGCAGATGTGGTCGCCCCATGTCAAAAAAATCTATTGGAACTGGAAAAAGTTCATAAAAGGGCAACAAAAAGGATTAGGGGTATGGAACGGCTGCCATATGAGGAGAGATTAATAAGACTGGGACTTTTCAGCTTGGAAAAGAGACGACTGAGGGGGGATATGATTGAGGGGGGTATGATGGGATAACATTATTTTGGCAATTAATTGGTCTTTAACTATTCATGGTAAATAGGCCCAATGGCCATAAATGGGAGGTTAGATGGGGTGGGATCTGAGTTACTACAGAGAATTCTTTCCTGGGTATCTGGCTGGTGAATCTTGCCCACATGCTCGGGATTCAGCTGATCGCCATATTTGGGGTCGGGAAGGAATTTTCCTCCAGGGCAGATTGGAAGAGGCTCTGGAGGTTTTTTGCCTTCCTCTGCAGCATGGGGCACGGGTCACTTGCTGGAGGATTCTCTGCACCTTGAAGTCTTTAAACCATGATTTGAGGACTTCAATATCTCAGACATAGGTGAGAGGTTTTTCGCAGGAATGGGTGGGTGAGATTCTGTGGCCTGCATTGTGCAGGAGGTCAGACTAGATGATCATAATGGTCCCTTCTGACCTTTATGTCTATGAGGTCTATAAACTCATGACTGGTGTGGGGAAAGTAAATAAGGAAGTTGTATTTACTCCTTCTCATAATACAAGAACTAGGGGTCAACAAATGAAACTAATAGACAGCAGATTTAAAGCAGAAGGAAGTATTTTTTCACACAACGCAAAACTCCTTGCCAGAGGATACAGTGAAGGCCAAGACTATAACGGGGTTCAAAAAAGAACTAGATAAATTCATGGAGGATAGGTTCATCAATGGCTATTAGCCAGGATGGGCAGGGATGGTGTCACTAGCCTCTATTTGCCAGAAGCTGGGAATGGGTGACAGGAAATGGATCCCTTGTTGATAACTGTTCTGTTCATTCCCTCTCGGGCACCTATCATTGGCCACTGTTGGAAGACAGGACACTGGGCTAGATGGACCTTTAGTCTGACCCAGTATGGCCGTTCTTATGTTCTTAATATGCTACAAAGCCAGTTTTGTACCTTGCAGTTTCTAGCCAATAGTGTTGCCCATATATCACATGACCAGGAGACGAGAATTAGGTTGCTAAGAGGTGGCCCAGCAGTCCTGTACATCTGCTGTCAGTTTATTTTCTTGGCACTGACAGCTCTGAATTTCAGCAGGTGAGCACCTGTCCCCAACAACAATGTAAGTAAGGGAAGAGGTAAGGAGAAGTGTTCATAGAATCATAGAATATCAGGGTTGGAAGGGACCTCAGGAGGTCATCTAGTCCAACTCCCTGTTCAAAACAGGACCAATCCCCAACTAAATCTCCCAGCCAGGGCTTTGTCAAGCTGGGCCTTAAAAACCTCTAAGGAAGGAGATTCCACCACCTCCTTAGGTAACGCATTCCAGTGTTTCACCACCCTCCTAGTGAAAAAGTTTTTCCTAATGTCCAACCTAAACCTCCCCCACTGCAACTTGAGGCCATTACTCCTTGTTCTGTCATCTGCTACCACTGAGAACAGTCTAGATCCATCCTCTTTGGAACCCCCTTTAGGTAGTTGAAAGCAGCTATCAAATCCCCCCTCATTCTTCTCTTCCGTAGACTAAACAATCCCAGTTTCCTCAGCCTCTCCTCAGAAGTCATGTGTTCCAGTCCCCTAATCATTTTGGTTGCCCTCCGCTGGACGCTTTCCAGTTTTTTCACATCCTTCTTGTAGTGTGGGGCCCAAAACTGGACACAGTACTCCAGATGAGGCCTCACCAATGTTGAATAGAGGGGAACGATCATGTCCCTCGATCTGCTGGCAATGCTCCTACTTATACATCCCAAAATGCCATTGGCCTTCTTGGCAACAAGGGCACACTGTTGACTCATATCCAGCTTCTCCTCCACTGTAACCCCTAGGTCCTTTTCTGCTGAACTGCTGGGGAGGTTAGAGAAAGATGGCGAAGCATGTTCACTGCAAGTGGAAGTAAGCAGTTATAACATGCACCAGCACTCTGAGACTAAGCGTGAGCTCTAAGAGATGTAGATACCTAGTGTTCTTGGCTTGCTCAGAATGTCTTTTGATTATATTTTTGCAGTAGCTCAATAAGCCTTGACCTGTGTGCAGTGTTACTTGCCTTTCGAAAGATGCACGTATCAGGAAAGCCGATCTGCCTTTCAGAAGCAGAAGATCTAGGACAATGAACAATATGTTTTAAAGATATAGCAGCTTCAGTGCATATGTATAGTGTTTATAAATTAATGCTAAGCTGCGTAATTCATCGTTGAAATTATGCTGAGATAGTAAGGGCTCCTCCAAGTACCGAAGTCGTTCTAAGTCCCAGAGTTCCTGTGGTGGTTGCTCAGATTAAATGAAAGTTCCTCTGCCTCCCTCCCTTTTGGACCAGTTCCTGCAAACACTGCTGCATGTACAATGGGGCTTACTAGCATGAGCCGTATTGGGAGTACTTTGGGCAATGAGCACAACATCTAGCAGTTCTGTGACACTTTAGTCACACTGGGTAATACTTTATCCCTCCAGTAGTCCCATTAAAATTAATGTTAGAGAAGCAAGGTATGACTAAGTATGAGTCAGGGTATCACAAACTAATCTGGTGTTTTCACTTTGTTACAGTAGCTTAATTCAGTGTCACAAATGCCTTTGTAAAGCAGTCTGTTCTGCGGGGTATTGTGAGAGGCTCCACCTAGTGTTACCACAGAGGCCAGGACTGTAATCTCCTCTAGAAGTGAAGTACATACAGACTTCACTTTGAAAGCAAATTTATTTTCTTTGAAAAACCTCTAATAAAGAGGACTGCTTTTTCCTGGAAAAAAATTGTGGAATATCTGCATATTATGGTCTAAACCAAAATGCTTTTATTTTGTAGTATCAGCCATGGTGCTCATGGATCATATAAAATTTTCTGAGCAGTTTCTTGATAGTGGGGAAACAATAGTTCCATACGTTATATAATAACACTTGATAGTTTAGGGTTGGGGGAGGGAGTGTTGCCCCATGAATGTCAGAGTGCTTGCTTATCTTATTCATTCAGATAAACACCTCTCAACATCCTGTTTTTGTCATACGAACAGGAAAAGAACAATTGTTTGAGATGTGCGTCAGTCATACTTGTAACCAGGCAGTCTCATAACCCTCCCCATTTACTATAGCAACCAATAGTCCTCTTGGAAATGTGTCAGTGGTATGTTGACAGGTATCTTTTCTTTTGTACTTCAGCTTCCAGTATGTGTGCTGTAACTTTACAAGCGTCAAGTGTGGTGGGCACCAGAGCTTTCCAATTTTACCTCAGATAAAGGAGTAAACATGTCAGTTTTGCCTTGCATAAATAAATGGACATTGCCATTTTTACGTGATCTCTCTGTCTTTGGTTTTCCTGTACCCATTACCAGGAATCCTGAAAATTCAGAGGCAAATTATGTAGTCAACTAAAGCATTATCTAATTGGCAAATTTTAGCCTGAGTTTATTTGTAGTGCACACAACTCATATTAGAGAAGGGGTTGTTCGAGCCAATTGGTGAAAATAAATTTGGTTCTTGACTGGATTACTTAAAGGTGACCTGGAAAGCTTTGGAGCTGCAAAGATCAGTCACCGGGGTTCTCTGAGCCTCCTACAAGCAGTGTGTGACATTCCTAACGGTAGATCTTCAACTCCCACTGCACTTTTGAAAATCCCACCTAGGAACGGCTGAAGCAGCAGTATTGCCCATAATATCCTGTATGAAGGGTTGTCATTCACGGTTGCTGGGGAAAATAGCAACTTTGGGGTGCGAGTAAATAAAGGAGGAAATAATTTTGAAATATTTTCTTTTAAAATACAGTGATTTGTAGTGTCAGTCTGCATTTGGAAGACCTGATTCTCACTTACACTGGTGTAAATCGAGGTAATTTCATTAGCAAAGCAGAGAGGGGAACCGGGCCCAGAATCTACAAATTATTTGGCAGATGGACTGGGCAGTCTAGTAGGTCCTTTCTATCTCCAACTTTTGTGATTTTTTAAATTATTTTTGTCTAAGGTTTTTGGACCTTTCCCATTATGTAAATAAGACTCTGTTTGCAGCTTGTTGGGGGCTGACAATGTTTCTTCCAATTAAATTCTTCCCTTGAAAGAATATGTGCTTGCTTGGGTAAGGCAACAGGTCACTGTAGAAAACCTGCCACGTTGCTATAGCTCTTTGGATTGGGAAGGGTAGAAGATTACTCACTGCTGTGTGGATTGGCATTTGTCTTGATGAGGGAGAGTGCTTTACCCACAAGGTGGAAAGGTGATAGCTTATGACAATCTGGAGTTCTGAGGGTTCAAAGAGGAAAATGGCAGCATCCCAGCAGACCTTTGGGAAAGCAGGCAGAGCAGTCTATGGGGCACAGGCAGGCATGGCTAAGGGATCCACACTTTGATACCTGAGAATGAGAGATGAAACATTGCTGGTGAGTTTCTGTGCACTCCTTTTATCTTCGCCCACTGATTTAGATGCAAGTTGCTGAATAAATAAACAAAATATAATGTATTTGGAGAGAATATGACAGCTTTCTTGAAAATGTAGCAGCATCGCACTTAGGACATTCTGTTCAGCATCTCACCACAAAGCAGGAGAAGAATAAATTGAAGTATCTTCCGTTGTAAAAGCTTCATTAGATACTAGTTAAAAATTGGAGCCATATTTCCACAGCCCCCATAATACTCCCCTAAATGTCTGTTTCTGTTTGTATTTTAAAAAGCCCGTAAAGATAAAGAATGAGGAATCATCCATTTCAGTTTTCCAAGACTTTTCCCATAGCAAATTCCCAAGCCAAAAGATCTCTGATGTACTGGAGTTAAGATTGTAAATATATATCTGTTACATAGTGGAATGAAACACTGAGTACATTGCAGTTGAAGGGCCTTGTGAAATCAGGCTTCAGTGGGCATTGAATCAGACTCTGAGAGAGGCAAAGCCCCACAAATATTGGAAAGCTGGGACCTTCAAAGTTAGATTAATGTTTAACACAGAACAAAAGCAATAGCAATGCAAAATTAAAGTACCCCCGAAATCATTAACTCAGCTCCAGTCACCGACTGCCATGCATGCTCTCCATGTCAGGCATAGTAGAGGGGATGGAACAAACCATGGTTTTTATTAGGAAAGCTAGTTACAACCTTAACTCCAAAGTGACTGATGCTCTCTCTAATACCTAATGTTAATGGGAAATTATTCTCACAGGTGACAGCTTTGGCCTTCTAGTCTTTGGTCTTTGGCCTTCTAGTCTATGTGTTAAGAAAAAGACACTATCTGTTATAATGATCTTTTTCCAGGAAGAACAAATACTAGAAAATCTAGAAATACTTCATGTCAGAATCAGAATGCTGGAGACTTTCCATTTTTTTAAACTGTAAAGCTTCTAGATCTGGCCAGTTTACTAGGAACTGTAAAATAATTAGTTCTAAAAAAAGCAAACCCCAGCGTGAGATTCTTGTTATGCTGGCTAGAGAGGGCAAGTAGGACCAAATAGGTGCAGTGTGGATTCCTTCTCTCCCTTCACATAGCTCTGCCAATATCATCCGAACCTGAGCGGAGACTAAAGTGTCAGTGTTTTAAGTTTAGATATACCCTTCAAACCAGAACCAAATAGCATCAAGTCACTGAATAGAAGTCCTCACTATGGACAGTTTGTTTTACATAGAAGAATCGGTATTTACGGAAAACCAGTCAAAGGCTATTAGTGTTAGGATTTGTGCATTTCCAGAGATGCTTGGAAGAGAGGACATTGGTAAACTATTTTTGCTTTCAGAAATTATTTTACATTTGATCCTTCCCTCTGAACTGCAAAGTGTTTAGGATACTTAACTGAAAGCCTGTAAACTTAGTTCCAGTCTGCTGCTTCTCCTGCTGTCCCTTTATTGTGGTATTCTCAGCACCATTGAGTATGAAAGAATAATATGTTTAGGATAAGAAAGGAAACTGTTTATATATTAATTTTAGAATTCATAATTTTTTCTGATCTTTACCAGGTTTCTAGGGCTTATAGGAAGACACTGTTGGCTTTCTATAATTGGGTTGTGTTTTTCTGTTGTAGTTGTGGGTCCTGTGAAACCATGATTAATGAAATAAAGAAATATTTACTAATATTGTGATTAGGCTGACTTGCCTATATTCTTAGATTATCAGAGAGGCAACAAGGCTCGGCAAGACACAGCACTGCTGAGGTTAGATGTGCGTCTGGATATTTGGATAGCCCATCTCTTAAACAAATAGCCCCATCTGTTATTTCAGAAATGTAATCCCCCATCCCACTCCTCCCTCCGTCAACATTATCATTCAAGGGGCATCTGCAGCAAGAGAAAAGTCCCCCCCCCCCTTTTTTTTTCTATCGCTTAAAAAATATAATTGGAAAAAGTCACTAAACTGAGAGTTAAAATAAGTAAAAATTGTATTGCTATGTTCTTGGTGGGGGTTTATGAAGTGGGTTTTGGAAAGTGTAGTGCCTTTAAAAAAGACTTCTTAGTGGGACATTTTTTTTGGTAAGGTTGTTGCCTTATGTAAAAAAAGATGAGTTTATAATGAAAAGATTAAAGGTGTTTTTAGGGTAAAAATTTTTTTTCCAGAAAAGATTAGTTTTGCCTTCAAATGTGTGTTTTTAACAGCTTAGTCTTTATAAAAAGCTTCTCCTTTGACTCACTCTCCAATATTTTCTTCCCTTTTAGCCCTTCCGTCTTTTACTGCAGTTCTGTTTGCCTTCCTCATGCTGTCTTTGTTTTACCCTTTTGTCGTCCACCCCAGCCTTTACCCCTTTTTTCTCTCCCCTTTGCTCCATTCCCTTTCCACCCTCACCCTTTTGTCTCCCAGTCTCTGTCTCCAAATTCCGACTTCTCCTAGGTCTTTACCATCATCTTGTCAACATGACAGACTCTTAGAGGCATTGCAGAATGTACTGATCACGTGAAGGGTTGTTTTTTGGCTCATGGCCACCATTCGTTTCTGAGGAGTTTCTCTGAATGTCTCAAATTTTTCTCCAGAGAAATTCAGTAAGAAACACTAGATCTGCTTAATCCCGAGCATGGAAGTAACAACACAGTTAGCAAACGGAGGGGGTCTTCCTTTATTAGGTACTTCTGGCTTCACTTCATCTTCAAGCTCCGTCTCCAACTTCAGAAACAACTTTCGAACTGTGGTAGACGTCACAACACTTGTCATTTAGAAAATTGTAGCTGGAGACTGAGCCTAAGGATGGAGTGGAGCCAGAAATACCTAATAAAGAAGGATCCCTCCGTTTGCTAACCATGTTGTTACTTCATTTTCTTTTCTTATTGCTCTGATCCAGTTAATGTCAGCATAGTTATATATTTTAGAAAGGCATACTTGTCTTATTGGGTTTCAGGGAGAGAAGCTTAAGAAATAAGAACTGCTCTTGGTAACAAAAGATTGTAAATTCTAATATTTTTGTTAAAAAGGTTTGTTGCTTCTGAAAGTAAGTAATCACTCATTTTGTATGATTTCATCCTTTGTGTGTGTGTGTGTGTGTGTGTGTTCTGCAGTTCATTATAAACATTCCAGGGGTGAGGAACAGCTATTCTGTACAATTCAAACTTACCAGGCTCCTAGTAACTAGCCTCTACTGACTTTGGGGAATTTGGAAAATATTTCTTTAAAATTATCTGAAATTCACACTGGCAATCTGTTATACATACATTAGGTGGTTATTACATTATAGACAGCTGGAGGTCTCCAACTTTTTGGAGTGTGGGCTACATCTTAGTAGAAAGACCGTCCCAGAGACCATCTCCTCTTCCGTTCCTGAGTGCGTAGACAACCTCCTTTTCTATCCCATTGTGCAAGCTGGTCTCCATATTGGAAGAGAAGGTTCAAGGTCTGGAGCAACAGGTATCGACCCTGCGTTGCATAAGAGAAACTGAAGATTTCCTGGACAGACGTCAGGATATGCTTCTATGGGCATAATGTTCTGAAGATTCAGAGCAGGCTGCGCAGCGGGGACCGGAGGACGGTGAAGAAATTTAGCAGCATGTGACCTCCAGAAGAAGAAAGGGGAGCGTCCATGTACCAGCAACGCAGATACAGGTAGGTAACCGTTTTCATGTTCTCTCCACAGGTACTAATGCGGAGAGTGGACTAGATGATACATCTGAGGGAAGGGAACAGAAGGAGACTCCGCCGATTGGAAGGCATGAGATGCACTGTCCTAGAGTTGGGGGTTCCACGACCACCGCTCCCAAGAGAAAGAGGCGGGTGGTGGTGGTCGGGATTCTCTCTCCGGGGGGACTGAGTCATCTATCTGCCGCCCCGACCGGGAAAACCGAGAAGTCTGCTGCTTGCCAGGAGCTAGGATTCACGATGTGACGGAGAGACTGCCGAGACTCATCAAGCCCTCGGATCGCTACCCCTTCCTGCTTCTCCGCGTGGGCACCAATGATACTCGAGCGGATCACTGCGGACTACGTGGCTTTGGGAAGAAGGATAAAGGAGTTTGAGGCACAAGTGGTCTTCTCGTCCATCCTCCCCGTGGAAGGAAAAGGCCTGGGTAGAGACCGTCGAATCGTAGAAGTCAACGAATGGCTATGCAGGTGGTGTCGGAGAGGTGGCTTTGGATTCTTTGACCATGGGATGGTGTTCCAAGAAGGAGGAGTGCTAGGCAGAGACGGGCTCCACCTAACGAAGAGAGGGAAGAGCATCTTCGCGAGCAGGCTGGCTAACCTAGTGAGGAGGGCTTTAAACTAGGTTCACCGGGGGAAGGAGACCAAAGCCCTGAGGTAAGTGGGGAAGTGGGATACTGGGAGGAAGCACAAGCAGGAGCGCGTGAGAGGGGAAGGCTCCTGCCTCATTCTGAGAAAGAGGGGCGATCAGCGGGTTATCTCAAGTGCCTATACACAAATGCACGAAACCTGGGAAACAAGCAGGGAGAACTGGAAGTCCTGGCGCAGTCAAGGAATTATGATGTGATTGGAATAACAGAGACTTGGTGGGATAACTCACATGACTGGAGTACTGTCATGGATGGATATAAACTATTCAGGAAGGACAGGCAGGGCAGAAAAGGTGGGGGAGTTGTACTGTATGTAAGGGAGCAGTATGACTGCTCAGAGCTCAAGTATGAAACTGCAGAAAAACCTGAGTGTCTCTGGATTAAGTTTAGAAGTGTGAGCAACAAGGGTGAGGTCGTGGTGGGAGTCTGCTATAGACCACCGGACCAGGGGGATGAGGTGGACGAGGCTTTCTTCCGGCAACTCACGGAAGTTACTAGATCGCAGGCCCTGGTTCACATGGGAGACTTCAATCACCCTGATATCTGCTGGGAGAGCAATACAGCAGTGCACAGACAATCCAAGACGTTTTTGGAAAGGGTAGGGGACAATTTCCTGGTGCAAGTGCTGGAGGATCCAACTAGGGGCAGCGCTCTTCTTGACTTGCTGCTCACAAACCGGGAAGAATTAATAGGGGAAGCTAAAGTGGATGGGAACCTGGGAGGCAGTGACCATGAGATGGTTGAGTTCAGGATCCTGACACAGGGAAGAGTGTAGAGCAGCAGAATACGGACCCTGGACTTCAGAAAAGCAGACTTTGACTCCCTCAGGGAACTGATGGGCAGGATCCCCTGGGAGAATAACATGAGGGGGCAAGGAATCCAGGAGAGCTGGCTGTATTTTAAAGAATCTTTATTGAGATTACAGGGATAAACCATCCCGATGTGTAGAAAGAACAGTAAATATGGCAGGCGACCAGCTTGGCTTAACAGTGAAATCCTTGCTGATTGTGAACACAAAAAAGAAGCTGACAAGAAGTGGAAGATTGGACAAATGACCAGGGAAGAGTGTAAAAATATTGCTCGGGGATGCAGGAGTGAAATCAGGAAGGCCAAATCACACCTGGAGTTGCAGCTAGCAAGAGATGTTAAGAGTAACAAGAAGGGTTTCTTCAGGTATGTTAGCAACAAGAAGGAAGTCAAGGAAAGTGTTGGCCCCTTACTGAATGATGGAGGCAACTAAGTGACAGAGGATGTGGAAAAAGCTAATGTACTCAATGCTTTTTTTGCCTCTGTCTTCATGAAGAAGGTCAGCTCGCAGACTACTGCACTGGGCAGCACAGCATGGGGAGGAGGTGACCAGCCCTCTGTGGAGAAAGAAGTGGTTCGGGACTATTTAGAAAAGCTGGACGAGCACAAGTCCATGGGGCTGGATGCGCTGCATCTGAGAGTGCTAAAGGAGTTGGCGGATGTGATTGCAGAGCCATTGGCCATTATCTTTGAAAACTCATGGCGATCGGGGGAAGTCCCGGACGACTGGAAAAAGGCTAATGTAGTGCCCATCTTTAAAAAAGGGAAGGAGGAGGATCCTGGGAACTACAGGCCAGTCAGCCTCACCTCAGTCCCTGGAAAAATCATGGAGCAGGTCCTCAAGGAATCAATTCTGAAGCACTTAGAGGAGAGGAAAGTGATCAGGAAGAGTCAGCATGGATTCACCAAGGGCAAGTCATGCCTGACTAATCTAATTGCCTTCTATGATGAGATGACTGGTTCTGTGGATGAGGGGAAAGCAGTGGACTTGTTGTTCCTTGACTTTAGCAAAGCTTTTGACACGGTCTCCCACAGTATTCTTGCTAGCAAGTTAAAGAAGTATGGGCTGGATGAATGGACTATAAGGTGGATAGAAAGTTGGCTAGATTGTCGGGCTCAAGGGGTAGTGATCAATGGCTCCATGTCTAGTTGGCAGCCAGTATCAAGTGGAGTGCGCGAAGGGTTGGTCCTGGGGCCGGTTTTGTTCAATATCTTCGTTAATGATCTGGAGGATGGTGTGGATTGCACCCTCAGCAAGTTTGCACCCTCAGCAAGTATTAACTAGGAGGAGAGGTAGATACGCTGGAGGGTAGGGATAGGATACAGAGGGTCCTAGACAAATTAGAGGATTGGGCCAAAAGAAATCTGATGAGGTTCAACAAGGACAAGTGCAGAGTCCTGCACTTAGGACGGAAGACCCCCATGCACCGCTACAGACTAGGGACCGAATGGCTCGGCAGCAGTTCTGCAGAAAAGGACCTAGGGGTGACAGTGAACGAGAATCTGGATATGAGTCAACAGTGTGCCCTTGTTGCCAAGAAGGCCAATGGCATTTTGGGCTGTATAAGTAAGGGCATTGCCAGCAGATCGAGGGACGTGATCGTTCCCCTCTATTTGACATTGGTGAGGCCTCATCTGGAGTACTGTGTCCAGTTTTGCGCCCCACAGTACAAGAAGGATGTGGAAAAATTGGAAAACGTCCAGCGGAGGCAACCAAAATGATTAGGGGACTGGAACACATGACTTCTGAGGAGAGGCTGAGGGAACTGGGATTGTTTAGTCTACGGAAGAGAAGAATGAGGGGGGATTTGATAGGTGCTTTCAACTCCCTGAAAGGGGGTTCCAAAGAGGATGGCTCTAGAGTGTTCTCAGTGGTAGCAGATGAGAGAACAAGGAGTAATAGTCTCAAGTTGCAGTGGGGGAGGTTTAGGTTGGATATTAGGAAAAACTTTTTCACTAAGAGGGTGGTGAAACACTGGAATGCGTTACCTAGGGAGGTGGTGGAACCTCCTTCCTTAGATATTTTTAAGGTCAGGCTTGAGAAAGCCCTGGCTGGGATGATTTAGTTGGGGATTGGTCCTGATTTGAGCAGGGGGTTGGACTAGATGACCTCCTGAGGTCCCTTCCAACCCTGATATTCTATGATTCTATCCATATAACACCCTGTCAGGATTTCCTCTCCTCTCTGAACTCTGGGGTACAGCTGTGGGGACCCGCATGAAAGCACCCCTAAGCTTATTTGTACCAGCTTAGGTTAAAAACTTCCCAAGGCACAAATTCTTTCCTTGTCCTTGGATGGTATTGTTGCCACCACCAAGTGATTTAGACAAAGATTGAGGAAAAGCACCACTTGGAGTTCCTATTTCCCAAAAATATCCCCCCAAGCCACTTCACCCCCTTTTCCTGGGGAGGCTTGAGAATAATATATCAACCAGTTGCCTTTAATAAAAGGACAGACCAGACCCTTTCTTTAGGACACTAAAATCAATCAGGTTCCTAAAAGAAGAACTTTATTATAAAGAAAAAATTTAAAAGCAGCACTGCTGTAAAATCAGAATGGAAGGTAATTTTACAGGGTAATAAAAGATTTAAAACACAGAGGATTCGTCTCTAGGCTCAACTTCAAAGTTACAAAAACAGGAATAAACCTCCCTCTTAGCACAGGGAAAATTCATAGGCTAAAACAAAAGATAATCTAACGCATTTCCTTGCTATTACTTACAATTTTTGTAATCTTAGATGCTTATTTCAGGTAGGGTTTTAGGAGATGGTTCTTCCTGCCCTGGTCCTTCTCTGTCCATGAGAGAACAACAAAGAGAAACAAACAAAACCTTTCCCCACAGATTTGAAAGTATCTTCTTCCCTTATTGGTCCTTTTGGTCAGGTTCCAACAAGGTTATTTGAGCTCCTTAACCCCTTGCAGGTTAAGGAGGGATTTTATGCCACCCGTAGCTGTATGTTTATGACACACCCCCAAGGCCATGAACCTATTGATGTATTTTTAGCTGTGGGGAGGAGGTGTGGGAGGAGTTGGGGTCACTGAGGGAGAGGCAGTTTTTGAAACTTCCCAAACATCAGAGAAGGGGCTGGGAGAGGATAGAATCATAGAGTATCAGGATTGGAAGAGACCACACGAGGTCATCTGGTCCAATCCCCTGCTCAAAGCAGGACCATCGTAACCAAACTGCTATGAGAACTGGTGGTGCTGTTTGTGGAAATAAAGAGGAAACAGTATGGTTCCAGGAAGAATCACACTGTCTTGGGCCTCGAGAAGGGACCAGAAGGCTAATGGAGTCCCTCCTTGCAGAGTGAACTTTCAAATAAGAACAGTTGGAGAACTTGAGTCTCCTTGTGTACTCCAAGGGTGTGGCTCTGCAGAGGCAATACGCTCCTTATGCTCTAGTTCAGTGTTTATCAACCTTTTTGATGCCAGGGACCAGCTTGCTGCCTTCCTAAACTGTGTCAGGGAGATCTCGGGGACCAGTGCTGGTCCACAGACAGTTCTTTGAGAAACACTGACCTATTTCAAAACGGAATTCTTTTGAGGAAGTTCTATGGTGTGTGTTATACAGATCAAACTAGATGATCACAGCGGTCCCATCTAGCCTTGGAATCTCTGAGCATGACTGTGACGGGGTGTACCTACCCTGCACTGGTTCAGCAGGGGTTAATCATATTCTGAGGGCTAAGAAGGCCATGCCCCTTGTCCCTGCTGGGCATGCTCCAGCTGTAACCAGGGAGTAGCTCAGCTCAGTTTGGGCTGACTGCTGAAGGGAACAGAGTTGCATTGCAGACTTCTGCGGAGGGACTGCTGGCACTCACGGGTGCAGAAGCCAGCCGGGATGCGGCTCCAACTGACCACCAGCCACCTGATGCCACAGTCAGAGGAGAGAGCGTGGAACCCCTGAGACTACCAGCCGTGGAAGAACTGGTAGGAAGTAGCCCCAGGGGATTAAGCATTGATCTGGTTGAGGTACAGGGCTTTGACTCAGTGTGTTTCAGAATGAGACCCGCTGACTCGGTGGCAGATAATCCCGCAGCAGACAGGGCCTGGGCTGGGATCTGGTGGAGTAATGAGGGCCTAAGTCCCCCTACCTAGCTTGCTGCCCACCCCTGGGTGGCAGCCCACCCCACTCTGGCCGCTTAGGCCACACTGCCATGCCATGGAGGGCGATTTTATTGACTCTAGCCACTAGACCACACTGCCCTGCCACAAAAGGGCAGTCCTGTTGACTCTAGCCACTAGACCACACTGCCCTGCCACAAAAGGGCAGTCCTGTTGACTCAGGCCACTAGGCCACACTGCCCTGCCACAAAAGGGCAGTCCCATTGACTCAGGCCACTAGGCCACACTGCCCTGCCACAAAAGGGTGGTCCTATTGACTCCAGCCACTAGGCAGCATTGGCCTGCCACAAAAGGGTAGTCCCATTGACTTAAGCCACTAGACAACACTGCCTTGCCACGAAAGGGTAGTCCCATTGACTTAAGCCACTAGACAACACTGCCTTGCCATGAAAGGCTAGTCCCATTGACTCCAGCCACCAGGCCGCATTGCATTACCTAGAAGGGTGGTCCTAGTGACTCGGGCCACGCTGCCCAAAACCAAAGGGCTGCTGCACAGTCTCCGAGCATTAGGCCACGCTACCCGAGGAGCCAGGGCTGCTGTGGCGACTTGGGAGACTAGGATATTTAGGTCTCCCAAGCTTTACTTTAATTCCCTCACAAACTGACATCCCCTGTACAGGTGGACCTACCCTGCGACAATGACAATTTCATATTAGTAACTTTCCTTGCTGTATTACTCATCTTTATGATAGAGTTTATCATTGCTTTGGAGCGCTGTCTCTTCCATTACCTCCTGATGTGTTTATTTTTTGATCACTATAAAAAATGTTCATATTCAAAAATGTTCAATGTTGGAAACCTGTATTTTTATTTTGTTTATATTTTTACAGTAGCTTACCACACCAACTCTTGTACACAACTACACCACATGATGCCATGGTATAGTCAGTGAAGTGCTTTGTGAGTTGTCTATTCAAGATAGTGAATAGAATGGAAATATTAAAAGAAAAAATGACTGTACAGTTGTAGAAAATCAATAGTGGCGATTTTAGCTATACTGTTATATCAGCATAAATACAAAATAAGCAGGGGTTGCATTGCACTGTGAATAAAGTAGGAAATGTGATCCTGGCACTGTTTGGAAAGTATGTGGAAATTATGGCTATACCATTAGATGTCATTTAAAACACATGTTCTTAGGAGGAGAATGCATAGTTGATTGGTCTGAAGGAGACGGAATGATAGTAATGAAAAACCCGCTTCTCAATGCTGTAGATTGTCCTAAATTCTGATGGGCTAAACCATTGCCATTCAGAGACTGAATTCCGCCTACTTCTATTGCTTATTCTGATTTACTGATTGCTTGGCCCCATTCCTTTCTTCTGCAGCCAGAGAAGCTTTAAACCAGAAGAGGGTTATGTTAGTTGGCCATAAGTCTGATTTTTAATTGGATGCCTCTACTGCTGAAGCATGATAAATTTTGCAAAAGGAATTGGAAAAAGCCAAAAGCAGCACTGAATCCCCAGTTCTCAGGAACATGTTTCAGGGCTGTTGGACAGTGGGTGGTCTCTTTCCTTTGAGCTTCTAACTGTTTTCTGAGGGATTTCCCCATTTAGCTCCTACATTACTCGGGGACTCCTCATGCTCATACTGAAGCTGACAGAGGGTTAAATGAGTCTTTTGGGAGGCAGTGAGTGTTCAGCACAAAGCAAGGACGGTCTGGCAGGATCCAACAATACTGTAGTAATAGGACTCTAACTTTAAAAATCAATGAATGAGCTAAACGATCCTTTGGCTAGGTAACCATAATCTCTAATTGGTATGTATTTCCATTCCACTAGCTAGTCAGCATGTTGGCTGTGCTTTTTCTTTTTCCTACAGTAAAACCCAGTAGTAATGAGTTGTTTAATAAGCCTCCTATAAAGCACCAGGAGAGTTGCACTCCCTTCTGTATACTTCTATCTGGGTATTTGTACATTCATCTTTTCTCCAGTCTCTCAAATTATCCAAAATTCATCTACTGCTTGTTTTTCCTCTCCTCTTAATGTCTGCTTTCTCTTAGTGAGCTCTTAAATGCAGTTATGATGCAGGGCTTCAAAATGTATATTGTGAAGTATAATGCTAGTTCTTATAAAATTGCCCAAATATTTTAAAAATGTCTTGCTTCAGGTGTTTGTTACGTGTGTTTATATGAATGAGTGTATAATTACAAAGAAAGTATGGAATTCACTATGGCAAGAGCAGTTCCCTGTAAAAACATGTTCACAAGCTCAAAGAATCCCTTTACACAGTGTAGTAAGGATGGAGAGGCTAATTATTCCAACCAGTATGTGGTGAAGTTGAAGTTTCTTTATGTAAGATGTGTACATGAAGAATATTCAAGGCTGAAAACTTTAAGGTTGTAAATATCTATCTGTTGCTTATGGAGGAACTTTGTATCTTTTTTTTTTTTAATCCCCAATGTTAGTCTGAAAATTCAAAGTTAGTTACCTTAAAAAACAATATCTGATAATCAGAAAAGATAGGAATTTATCTTTAATGTCACCCAAACAATTTCAAGTTGGTCCCTGAACCCACTAACCTTCCACTTTATGTATCCAGCGTACCTTGTGTGTCAGGATACAAATGTTTTGTTGAGGGACTGTTGACAAATCAGGTTTTGATAAAGACTTCAGTAAATCTAAACTGTTTATTACTTTGCATGTGGAATCAAGGCAGTTGAGACCATGGCTTTGGTTTTGTACATTTGTGTCTGTGATATGAGTGTGATTGCCCGCAACCCTGCACCTCCAACTTGTAAGCTACTTATTTGTTGAGTTCTTAGCTCCAGATATGCTGCATACATGTATGTACAGCTTCACAGTATGATATTTAAATATTTGCAACCCTCTTTTCTTTTGCAGAATTGTCCCAAATGATCATTCTGATGCACTGAAGATGTTCGTTGAGGATAGGCTTGTTTCCTGGGTTTTAGTATTATTTTAGGCAAAAACCATAAGGGGAAAGTTAAAGTTGTTTATGACCTAATTGATGGGTGGATTTGGTTTGAAAATCATTATATTTATTATCTGCCTCTTGTTAGACATGGTAATAAAGACTTAATTTTTAAAAAATGAAAGCCCGCCCATTTTTCAGGCTAGAGATATGAGTTAACAGTGCCTTAGAGAAGGCCTGAGCATTGGCAAATAGAACTTGACCTTTACCAGCTATAAAGGGCAGCTGTAATTGACTGGTTGATGCAATCCTAAATTTCAATCACATTATCTTCTTTCTCTTACTTTCAGTTTCTTTTAATTAGTTGACCATAATTCTTCCAGGTCTCAGGCTGTATGGCATTTATTGGCTCTTGACACAAAGAAAAAACACGGAGAGATTTTTCACTGGTGAATTTCTTCTTTGGGGGTTGAAGTCTCATTTTCCCCTGCAAGATACACGAGTGGCTTTGGTTAGAAAACGGATTTCTGTTGCCAGTACATTTCAGTAAAATTTTGAGATGGCACACGACCAAACCATCATTTTACTTCAGCAGCCTGTGTGTGCCAGTTTTGTCATGATCACAATGTGTTCTGAATGATCTATGCAAAAAGAAAAAAGAGAATGAATAGAAAGAAGTTTCTGGCTTTCCTGAGAGGCACTTTTCCAACTTAAAAATATAAACCCTGTGGTTTTCATGGTTTTTAAATGCAACCGCAGACATTGAGAACTGGGAAAGACTGGATTTACAGTGACCCCCTTTTATTACTGGACAAAGGAAGAGGGTTTATTTTCTTAATTAAAAATGTTGAATGCTATTGAATTACTGTAAAAAAAATTATTAAAACATGAATTTAGTGTTTGGGGAAGGGGCCAGAGCGGAAGTCAGGTTTTTTGCGCCTGCAATGAGCAGGTGCAGAATATGCTTCTTTCCCAGGGCTCCACCAGGGTATTTCTGCGGGACCTCTTCTAGGGCTCAGAGCTTCTGGACCACCCTCCGAGCTTGGCACTTCTGTGGAGCCTGCTAATGAGGATGAAGATCAGTGCCCATTGTAGTGATTGTTTATGTGATATTGATGTCTCTGCTTTGCCTTGGGAAGTAGAGTAGATCGCCAATCCAGGGCACTCTGAGACTTTTCACCACAAACTCATGGTCTCACTGGCTACGCTGGACTTTGCTCCCCACTCTTCTCTTTGGCATGCATGTTTTGGAGGCTAAGAGTGCAGCTCTCCCACACCATCTTCTCACACCTATTTGTTGTGGGTCCATCCCTGTGTCGTTAGTTTATCTAATTCAGGACTTGAAAAATCCACTTGCCAGTAGTTAGTGGGGAGCTTTCCATAGCAAGCCATCAGTTTCTCTTGAATATAACTTTTATTTGAAAAATAGCTAGTCTGGTTGGAAAGAAACCTGAGGCGACGCAGGTTCTTCTTCCTGAACCTGCAGACAGCCAGCTCCTGTGCTGCTGCTCCCCTTGTGGTGCTCACAGCACACAGCAGAATGAAACTGACAAGACCCTGCATGGGCAGTTATTGGCAACCCTGTGGTAGCAGCACTATTGACACTGCTCTGTCAAGAATAGGGTTGATTTCATGCTGCTGCTTGTGAAATCTAAGGGCTGCTGCAGGGATAGGCACTAGAGATAATCTCAGCGGAGAAGGGCCAAACCATGGCGGGAGAGGGAAAATATTGAAGACATCTTTCCACCCCTCACAGCAGCCAGAGGGATGGGGGAGAGACCTCCATCTTGCCCCCAGAGGTTCTGGTTGGGGAAGAGGAGACAGACAGTGCCTCCTCCCTTCCAGTAGCCAGAGAAGGTAAGAACTTCAAATTTATATCATGTTTCCTAGCCAAATGTAAGAGGACGTTGGCCCTTTACTAAAACTCACAGGTTTTTTTTGGTTGTCTAGCTCCCAGTACCAAAAGAAAGGGGAAGTGTCAATGGGAAATCAGGACCCTGATACTGACAGTACCCAGGAATAATGGGGAGAGGCAATGCTCCATGTCAGCCTGATTGACAGGGTGGGCAGGCTAACGAGGGAGTCCGGAGGCAAGGGGGGTCCTATCCTCCAGGAGCAGAGCTGTGCCAGCCAGAGAACCAGCCCAGGGAGCATGTCAGTGCTGGGAGCAGAGCCACAGAAACAGCCCAGAGAGCAGACCTTTGCTGGGAGGAGAGCTGTAGCAACCAGAGCCAGAGGGGCCAGAGTAATAGCCCAGGAGGCTAGAGGCAGAGCAGCAGCAGTGCTGAGGCACAGTGGAGGTGGAGCTGGAGCTGTCCAGAGCTGGATATGGTGAGCAGCTGGGGAGAGTGAGGGGGGACCCTGGGCAGCGGGCCCAGCATAGGGAGATGCTCCCAGCCAACAGGCCTTGCAGGCCAGACTTGGAGGGGGATTGTAACCCTGATGGGGGGCTGACGCTGGGAAGAAGGGTCCTGCCACCTAGAGCCTGAGGGCATTTGGCCACCGCCAGAGCAAGTGTCTGACCTGCAGCACAGCCAGGGCTTGGGCAGGGGCCTGGGCCGGGGGAGAGACAGATTGTGAACTGCCGTGATGTTCCAGAGATGCTGGTTGTGACGTCCCCAGGCCACAGAGTGGGGTGATGGGTTTTCCTTTTACCTTTCCCATTTTTCCTTATTTTTAAACTGATTGCTGTTTAATAAATTGTATTTGCTTTGAACTGTATGGAACGATCAGTGGGTCAGGGAAGCATCCAGAGCACAGAGAGCACCCCGGAGTGGGGACACCCTAGCCCCTGTCCTGCATGACCACAACAAGGTGGGGGGTCGAGCCCCCCAGGAATCCTGGGCCCAGCCTTGTTGGGGTTACAAGGACTCTGCCACACAGGAGAGTGGGAGGGAGCCCTCGAGGTCAGACAGGCCTCTGGGTAAAGGGAGCGGGAGCGAGGATTCAGATCCTTTTGCTAGCCCATTCCACCGGGGTAGTGTATAAGCCAGGAAAGTTCCCCACAGTAGCGGGACCATTCCCCCACTTACACAAAGTCTGGTAGGACAGATAAGGGTGTCCAAGCAGAGTTCAATACAAACTCCAGCACCCTCTCCCCTTTCCTTGTGAACATTGCAGTGGAGCTGGGCAGCAAAGGGTGTTGCCTCTGAGCTTCATTTGTGCCCTCCCACCCCACAAATCCGTCTTTTTGTCTGCCACTGGGTTGTAGATGTTATATTCACCGAACCTTGATTGAATGTTCTCATAGACATCCCCAAGTCTGCATGAGGTTGTAGAAGGGAGAGGAGGGGACTGCTGCTGAGAATTAGGATTTGTGTAGCGTACTTACTATTTCTATATATGATTCCTTGTTCAGTGGAATCTTGGATGTAGACAAGGGGCCTGCAGTGAGCTGGAGTGTGGTTGCTTTCCAAGGGAGAAATTGTAGTTTTGTTTCATTCTCACTATTGTGCTCTCCCACATACACACACCCTGTAAGTGTATCACTTTGTCCGATCCCACTCCCCACTTTCTTTCCTATCCAATTTGCCTTGCTTATGTCCTCTCTCCCATTGTTTTCCACTGTTCTCCCACCAGACCTTCCCGCGGCAAGAGAGACTGCGGCAGCTGGTGTTAGCCTCCACTGCCACCTCTCTTTTTCTCTGCCAGCAGTGTGGGAAGACAGGAAAGACAAGGAGAAGTAGCCTGGCTGCCTGGAACTGTGTCTTGACAGCAGCCCCGGACAGCCAGGAGAACATAAGAACGGCCATATTGGGTCAGAACAATGGTCCATCTAGCCCAGTATCCTGTCTCCCAATAATGGCCAATGCCAGGTGCTTGAGAGGGAATGCAGAGACGAGGACAATTTTGAGTGATCCATCCCTGGTCGTCCAGTCACAGCTTCTGGCAGTTGGAGCATAGGGTTATATCCCTGATCATCGTGGCTAATAGCCATTATCCTCCATGAACTTATCTAATTTTTTCAAAGGAGGAGTAACTGCTGGGAAGATCTTACAGTCTGCTGAATGTGTGGGTTCTACCAGGGCTGTGGAAATGCAGGAGCAGGATAGACAGGGAGAGAGCAAATGTGGGAGTGATAGCTTACTTGTCTGTTGTATACATCCCATTGAAAATTCTTTAATTGTTTTTGAAGTTGGTTTGCACTTGTGATTGCGTTGTAGCATTTATCCTACATCTGAGGAGATGAGCATATGTTTTTCAGAAGAGCTGGTGACAGTGCTGTGTCACTGGAAGTCGACTGGAACGACTATTTGCATTGCTACTGTTCTATCCTTGTATTCAAGCAGTCATGAGATTTGGGTGGGATTTTCCTTCAACTGTGGAAAGATTTGGGGGGGTGGGGGGGGATCACCAAAGAAGGAACTTGTTTTGATGACAGAGGTCTAGAAAGCTTGTAACAGGTTTAACTGTTGGCCTTATGCAAAGTCATAACTCTTAGTTTCTCTGTATCATCCCAAAGCGTTCCACACATTAATAATGGTTCAGATTTGCAATGAATTCTGTTGAACATGTTGGGCTATATATTGACTTTTCACGTGGGCACACCTCCCCTTTGAAATCAGTAGGAGAGGGTTATGTGTGTGTGTGTGTGTGTAAAAGATGCATTTTTATTCTTGCAAAAGTCAGTGGCTCAACAATGGTTGTGGAGCTTGACTTTTCCAATGATGATGTAAAATATTATGCAATGAATTGTAAACATCAAGTCAAGCTGATTGTGGTATTTCCTAGAGGGAACCGCATGGTAGAAATACCTGAACAAGTGATACAATGCTTTCGGTTCAACGTGCAATCAACTGGCTTCTTACAATATTCTATAATTATCACACTTTATAATGTAGCCGAGTTGAGGCAAAAGTTTTGCACTTGAGGTTGCTTTTCTGTTAGCCGAAGTGGGATACTAAGATACAAGTTTTCCCACATTTCGAAGTCAGTTATTTAGGTTTTATATATAGCATACAGAGGGTAGTTTAATTGTGTCTCTTTTTCAAGTTTATTTAATTAACCAAAAAGAGAACAGGGGTACTTGTGGCACCTTAGAGACTAACAGATTTATTAGAGCATAAGCTTTCGTGAGCTACAGCCCATTTCATCGGATGCATAGAATGGAACATATAGTAATATATATATATACACATACAGATAAGTTGGAAGTTACCATACAAACTGTGAGAGGCTAATTAGTTAAGAAAAGGAGGACTTGTGGCACCTTAGAGACTAACACATTTATTTGAGCATAAGCATCCGATGAAGTGAGCTGTAGCTCACGAAAGCTTATGCTCAAATAAATTTGTTAGTCTCTAAGGTGCCACAAGTCCTCCTTTTCTTTTGTGGATACAGACTAACACGGCTGCTACTCTGAAACCTGTAATTAGTTAAGATGAGCTATTATCAGCAGGAGAAAAAAAACTTTTGTAGTGATCATCAAGATGGGCCATTTAGACAGTTGACAAGAAGGTGTGAGGATACTTAACTTAAGGGAATAGATTCAATATGTGTAATGACCCAGCCACTCCCAGTCTCTGTTCAAACCAAATCTGACAGCAGGAATCATAACATTCAAAAACCGGTAGGAGAACACTTCAACCTCTCTGGCCACTCAGTAAAAGATTTAAGGGTGGCAATTTTGCAACAGAAAAGCTTCAAAAACAGACTCCAGCGAGAAACTGCTGTGCTTGAATTAATATGCAAACTAGATACCATTAACTTGGATTTGAATAGAGACTGGGAGTGGCTGGGTCATTACACATATTGAATCTATTCCCTTAAGTTAAGTATCCTCACATCTTCTTGTCAACTGTCTAAATGGGCCATCTTGATGATCACTACAAAAGTTTTTTTCTCCTGCTGATAATAGCTCATCTTAACTATTTAGCCTCTCACAGTTTGTATGGTAACTTCCAACTTATCTCTGTGTGTGTGTGTATATATATATATTACAGTAATGTATGTTCCATTCTATGCATCTGATGAAGTGGGCTGTAGCCCATGAAAGCGTATGCTCCAATAAATTTGTTAGTCTTTAAGGTGCCACAAGTACTCCTGTTCTTTTTGCGGATACAGACTAACACGGCTGCTACTCTGAAACCTGTTAATTAACCAAGAGGCCTGAGCCTATTTTTAATGACTACATTCTGGACTTCACAGTTTAGCAAAAAATTCCCCAGTAACATGTTCTCATTGGTGCAAAATTGAGTAAGAATATTCTTATGAAACATGCAGAGACCAATATTGAGAATTGTATTGCCTTTTAAATTAAATATGCCTAAATGTTGATGGCTCCAGGAACCCCATTTTGACTGGTTTGATGCATAATAAGGGATTTTAATTTAAATTTTCAAGTAGTTACAAAATCTACTTTTAAAACTTTCTGATGACACTTTTTGTCAAGAAAGCTTAAAAAGTTGCTGTGATTATTGGTTTGGTTTGTAAAAGCAGTGGAAAAGCCCAGATGACGTTCCCGTAATTTTAGTCGGCATCACATTTGTGGGTTTTGAGTATATCATCCTCTGTCATCCTCCAATAAATTATGCCTTGCCAGGATCACCATAAACCCTGGGCCTAATCTAATAACACAAACAAGTATAGCTGAAGCACAGCAGCCTGGCAATTACTGCCAACTGACAGAGTGTCTCCTACAATTACTAAGGCGGCCTCCAAACAAATTCACCCACTCCTGTCTCTCATCTGAGTGCTGGGATGAGGTCCAAGCCCAGGTCTATTCCATCTATTCCAGTGAAAGTTTCAGAAAGCATTGATAATCCTTTCTAAACCAAGCAGGAAACTAACTCTTCTAGTACTGAGCTTATGCTCAAATAAATTGGTTAGTCTCTAAGGTGCCACAAGTCCTCCTTTTCTTGGTACTGTACAGTTTTTTATTTCAAAAATGGGAGAGATCAGTGCAGTCATATTTGCTGAAGAATGGTGACATGATTTCGTTGTAAATACACTCAGAGAGCTTTGCACTGAATAAGCGTTTACATGTGTGTGGGTGTTTAGTTAAAGCTATGCATGGATGATGTCTGTTGTGGTTTTGTTAGGCTTCCAGAGTGAGGGATTTTAGCACTTTAATCCTGAATGACAGTTGGAAGGTTGGTGGTTTCAAACAGTGGCATGGAGGGGCCTATTTCTCTTCAGCAGAACAGTGCCCCAGTGTATCTGGACTGCCTGTACAGAAGCACTAAATCTGTTTTGTTTTGTTTTTCTCCCATATCCCTCTCTCTCTCCCTTCTGCCCCTTCCTCCCTCCTCTCCAGGCCAGGACTCACTCCTATTGCTGAAAACTCTTCAGTCCCTCTGGACAAAGAAAGAGATGAACAAGGTAAGGCTGTATAGTGAACCTCCCCTTCACACTGGAGCTAATAACGGTATGCAGAACATGTCCAGCCTCAAAGCCCTTGGGTCAGACCCACAATTCTTCATGATGGCTTTCAATTCCAATACATAGGGGAAGGACCTACGGATCTGCAGTGTGAAGGGAAAATAAAAGGCAGCCTTGTCCAATGTGCAGCAGTCGTGGGACACACATACAAGGGCTGCAGTAGACAGGCTGAGTTGTTTAAAAAAAAAATCAAAGTTATCTTTTATTTTAAACATTTTTTTGTCCAATTAATGTAGAGAGTAAGAAATCTGAAGATGTGAAGTACCCTGTCATCCTTATGCCTGGCAAGGAGAGTGTTGAAATCTCCTGCACATCCACTCATAGGGGGTGGGGGCGCTTTGCTAAGTGGATAAATATTTAAGCCTTCATAGTTCATGATGTCTTTTCATTTTTGATTTTTGGAGCAGTGTGCTGCGATTTGGTTGGACAGTGTCTCTGTGAAATTATTGATATATTTTTAAACAGCCCTGTGTTTTCTAGGTACCATGTATAGATTTCTCCACAGGAATGATACATACTTCATCTAAATTTGGGAACTCAGGAAATTAACAAAAAAATTAGACATACCTGGTTGGTGTTTAGCTTCCCGTGCTTAGCAGTCTCTGCTCTGCAGCCAGGTTAATAGCAGAAATGTTTTCCTGAAATACCTGGGAACTTGCACAATATGATATCGTTGTGTGGAATATATCCAATCGACTGTGCTAGTGTGCCCAAAGGGCCCTCGCCTACGTGCTACATCCTAGGGGTCGGAATTGCTCGGTCATCACACTTGATTGGTGCATTTAGACCTTCCAGCTCTTCTGGCTTGCGGTCCCCCAGCCTTAGTAATTGAACAGCTGGAAATACAACAATCGAGAGGTATCTTTTTGAATCATCAGTTACTGACACAGACTAGAGCTCAGCAGTTCTGAAGACGGGGGCTTTCTATCAAGTTATGCTAGAGAAAGAGGAAAACATTAATTGTTAGGGTTTGAGGACAGGTCATTCCACCAGAACAACAACAGGGAAAAATAATCATCAAAATCTATACACTGTGCAAACTGGAATTTGGGTGGATTGCAAACCAAAATATTATGAAAAAGCCTCCCATTAAAGTGTCCTGGGCAGACTGTACCACATCTTTTTTGTAACTTAAGGGTCTCCATGACTCATCCCAGCCTACGTAACTTATTCAGCAAGTCTCTCAGACTGCATCATCCCAGGAATGCAAGTGATTTCAGGTTATTTGCTGTGAACTGCTCCTGAATTACGCCAAAGGAAGACAGACCCCCTTACAGACTAAATGTTCATCATACACGTGTGGGCTCATGACAAGCATGCACAGCCACATGGATCCCACTCACTACGCTGCCATATCTCTACATCTGCCAATGCAGATGAGCCACTTCTCTTTGAAACTGAAAGATGGGCCTCCAGACCAGTAGAAAAGTCATTTGTATAGATGAGGCAGGAGACGGGGAAGCATGGCAATGACGATGAGGGGTAAAATGATTCAGTGATTCTAATGTGGGGACTGTACTCTTGATGTCTGCACTGACATATGACAGACAGACAGACACACACACTTTTCTTTCAGCTGTCATCAGGTTGCTGCCACGCAACGGTACTAATCAGTTTTTTGGGGCATTTCCTATCTTCAGATATACAGTTGTGTCCCATGTTGATGCCAAGGGGAACTTCATGCATTCATTTGAGAACAGAATAAGGCCCTGAATTTCTAACCACTCACCCCACCCCTATCTACCATTTGACATCATCACTGTTCCAGACAAAATAATTTGAAGCAAAGTGACCCTAACCTTGAATTAACAGTAAATGAGTAAAGTTAAAGATTAGATACATTGATTTCACCAAGGCACCTACTGCTTCAACCGGGCACAGGGTGCGATGGCTTATGTATGTGATTCCTGTCAATGCTAAAGAGAGTTAATCACTTCCATTAACCTCCCCCACCTCTCCACCCCTTGAACACTGATTGAAAAATAGATCTCTACCTTAGGCTAGGACCCCAATTCTGGGGTTTTAGAGACTTCAATGATTTGTACGTAGAAGAGAAATAAACTTAATTTTTGAGTAATCCATCGGGATTAGCAGAAGGTTCTTTGCTTTTGTTCTTTTGTTCTTTGCTTTTGTAACTCAGACTAATGGGCAAAAGAAAATAGACTGGACATCAGCAAAAGTTTCTTAACCAGGAGGTTTATTAGGCTGTGGAATAGTCTCCCAAGGCAGCCTTGTCATGTGAATCATTGCTAGACTTGCCATATAATTGCAAATGTACTTTAGGGAAGAATCCTGCACTGGCAGAGTGATGAGCATGGTGACCTAATAGGTATTTTCATCTCTGATTTCAGATGTTCATTCATGTACTACTTTCTGCACATTACATACAATTATAGAATCATAGATATCAGGGTTAGAAGGGACCTCAGGAGGTCATCTAGTCCAACCCCCTGCTCAAAGCAGGACCAATCCCCAACTAAATCATCCCAGCCAGGGCTTTGTCAAGCCTGATCTTAAAAATCTCTAAGGAAGGAGATTCCACCACCTCCCTAGGTAACGCATTCCAGTGCTTCACCACCATCCTAGTGAAAAAGTTTTTCCTAATATCCAACCTAAACCTCCCCCACTGCAACTTGAGACCATTACTCCTTGTTCTGTCATCTGCTACCACTGAGAACAGTCTAGATCCATCCTCTTTGGAACCACCTTTCAGGTAGTTGAAAGCAGCTATCAAATTCCCCCTCATTCTTCTCTTCTGCAGACTAAATAATCCCAGTTCCCTCAGCCTCTCCTCATAAATCATGTGCTCCAGCCCCCAAATAATTTTTGTTGCCCTCCGCTGGACGTTTTCCAATTTTTCCACATCCTTCTTGTAGTTTGGGGCCCAAAACTGGACACAGTACTCCAGATGAGGCCTCACCAATGCCGAATAGAGGGGAATGATCACGTCCCTTGATCTGCTGGCAATGCCCCTACTTAACCATCCCAAAATGTCATTGGCTTTCTTGGCAAGAAGGGCACACTGTTGACTCATATCCAGCTTCTAGTCCACCGTAACCCCTATGTCCTTTTCTGCAGAACTGCTGCCTTGCCACTCGGTCCCTAGTCTGTAGCAGTGCATGAGATTCTTCCTTCCTAAGTGCTCTGCACTCTGCACTTGTCCTTATTGAACCTCATCAGATTTCTTTTGGCCCAATCTTCTAATTTGTCATACCATTTATCACTCCCTTAGATCATTAGCAGACTTGAAAGAGAGATTTTCCCACTGCTTAGAATATCTGAGTGATCCTTAATCAAAAATCAATCCAGACATATTGTCATTGCTGATCTTGCCAGTTTTGCAACTGTTCTGAGATATGTGTGTGAGAGTGAGGACTTGCTGTCTTATAAGGCCATTGTGTTCTGTGGTGAATCTTGCCAAAGCTCGGATTCTGACTCCAGCCAAGGAGATGCTGAGCTGGGTGGAGAAAGCTCTCGTTCAATCCCAAATGTGCTGAAGTGGGGCTTTGAAAAAAGAGACCATTTATACATAGTGCAGTTTATTTTGCTAGTCGCTTTGTTTTCCTTTGGCTGTTGTGTCAGATATTTGTGGTTGACGTTCCACTGTAGCCTGGCTTCTCCTTCTGCTGAATTTTGCAGTGAGGTTAGAGTCCTGTGTTTGACATCACAATCTCTTGCCACAGGGAAATATACTTAGGGAGACTTAGTTTAGCAGACTTTTATCTAAACACACATCTTTGTTAGTCATCAGTATTCTTCTTGATGCAGTTGATAACCCAGGAAAGAGAAACAGATTTATATTTGTTATAGTCTCAAGGTTTTCCCAACATGAAAGGGGATACAGAAAATTACTGGCAAATCACACTGTCTTCCAATACATATTTTAGATGAATAAAAAGGAAAAAAAAAACTGACTGGCATATTTTCTCTAGATGTTCTTTTGTTTTCCATGTCATTTTTCCGTCTTTTTTATACTGTTTCCATTGGAAACTGCAACTGGGATCATCATGTAGAATAAATTAGTAAAACTTGCTGCAAGCAGAAATCAACACCCTTCAGATTTTGCTTCTTAGCCAGAAAAAAGAGAGCAGCTGCTGTTACTGAATTCTTCTCTTCTGTCTCTGCTCTCCCCTTGCTCCATGCCAGTACATGCACCATGTGGTGAAAGGTACTTGTGGGGCTACTGAAGGATGCCACTTCTTCTCCCTGCCAACCCCCTGAGTTTCTTGGAAACTATCCTCTAATGTAAACATTATAAAGATATTGCCTAGTACTGTTAATTTATCACTTAGACCAGATGGGTAGTAAGTTGCCTATTAACATTCACAAAGCGAGCATTCAGTTCCTTAACTTTTTTAAACAGATCACCCTGAAATTCCTTAGATTTATAACATAAATTTTGTCCATGTTCCAAACTTTTCATCTTATAACTTTAATGAGATGTCCACTCTAAAATGGCAATGGTAGCCTAAACCAAATACCTCACCCTTCTTTGGAGAAGGGGAAATTGGATTTCAGATAAGGCTATTTGAGTTTTCAGCAAGTCTGATGGTAAATGTTTTATCCTGTATTTAAAACCTTAACTATTTTAGTCTCAGGGTTTTCCACTCTAATGTAAGGTGTTGCATAATTGTGATTGCAGTGGTTATGTGATGAATGTAAATGTTTACAGTGCAGGAATGGAGAGTTGTTTTTTTTAATCTGTGTTCTTATCTGTAGGTATGTTAGAAGTGTAGATAATAGGGTTTGTAAACCTGCCTGCCTTTACTGTCGCCACTTCTCCAATGACACCCGCCTCCTCCAAATCCTAAGCCCCTTTGTCTGTCCTGCAGAGCAACTTCTCTGTCTTTATGGGATAATTAGTGTGGACAATTGCTGCTTTTCCCATTGGGTTTGAGGTGCAGTGGGCCATGAAGGAATCTGTAATGACATGAAAAGTCACTAGAAGCATGGATGGTGGTTGAATAGCAACAGTTACCTCTCTGAATAGATTTAATTAAATAATAATAAAAAATCTTTGTGTTAAGCTGGGGGAAGGGAGGATTCACTAATCTATTTGTACATGACAATGTGTTTTTGTATCTCAGCAGCTCAAGGAAGAAACCAGGCGGGGTTTTGCAGCTCTGGAAGACCCATTGGCAGGACTCCTGGACATGCTGGAGAGCAGCAGTGACTGGAAGGGGAAAGGGCAGTCCCTGGGGTATTACATCACCAATGAGTTGCAACTTTGGATAAAGGAACATCCTGCTGTTCAGCAGGTTAGAGAGAGAAAGAGACAGAGCCTGGAGAAAAGAGAGAGGGATATTCATGCTCCCAAACTGCCTCCCCCTCCTCCAATCACTTTATTCCATAGTCCAGTTTCCATTAGTGTACCCACAAGCATAATGTGATGTGCTGATGGAATTCATACTGAGGTAGCATGTTCCAGTGACGCTGGCCTGAAAGTGAAACAACACCAATGGTGCTAAAATATCTCCTCATTTCCTCCCACTGCCTAGAATTTCTGTCTCCCCAAATCAAGCTGCCTTGCTGGAATATGGACCTTTCAGTCTTTTCCCTGGCTGGAGGCTTTCCCATTGGAACCAACATCTCATAAGCCCAATCACTGTATGCTCTTCCAGTTTTGCACATAGAAGACAATTACTGTATGATTATGTAACTCTGGCAATGTGGTAGCAGCTTCTGTCGCTCAGAGTGCTGAAAGTGGTAACAATATGAATCTTCCTGGTAGCTTGGGTGATCAAGCTGAAGTTGTAGGGTCATCAAAGTGGTAATTCATTCATTTCTTTGGCCTGTTGCATTCTGATACCTTGAGATTTTTCCTTTCTCTATATTGCTCCCTGTGAACTTTAGGTGGTTTTGTCTTTGTATTGTTTCATTTTTCTTTTCTTTTTTTCAAACTGCCTGAGTTTGCGAGTTCAGCTTCTCCATTCAGAGCCCCAAGAACTCTATTTTCTGCCATTACAGTCTGTTGTAGTTGAATCAAACACAGGGTTGAGAGTCAAGAACTCCAGAGTTTTAATAGAATGATTATGTATGAAAGTATGTATTAGTAATTGTGTCATGACACCATCCTTTTGCCTCAGGGCCGCTCCAGGGCCTGGGAACAAGACTGGGAATAAAATTGAGTTCTCATGCATAGCAGGGAAGGGTTGCCTGTGGAGAGCTGGTGGATGCAAGCGCCACGAGACTTATCATAGAATCATAGAATCATAGAATATCAGGGTTGGAAGGGACCCCAGAAGGTCATCTAGTCCAACCCCCTGCTCGAAGCAGGACCAATTCCCAGTTAAATCATCCCAGCCAGGGCTTTGTCAAGCCTGACCTTAAAAACCTGTAAGGAAGGAGATTCTACCACCTCCCTAGGTAACGCATTCCAGTGTTTCACCACCCTCTTAGTGAAAAAGTTTTTCCTAATATCCAATCTAAACCTCCCCCATTGCAACTTGAGACCATTACTCCTCGTTCTGTCATCTGCTACCATTGAGAACAGTCTAGAGCCATCCTCTTTGGAACCCCCTTTCAGGTAGTTGAAAGCAGCTATCAAATCCCCCCTCATTCTTCTCTTCTGCAGACTAAACAATCCCAGCTCCCTCAGCCTCTCCTCATAAATCATGTGCTCTAGACTCCTAGTCATTTTTGTTGCCCTTCGCTGGACTCTCTCCAATTTATCCACATCCTTCTTGTAGTGTGGGGCCCAAAACTGGACACAGTACTCCAGATGAGGCCTCACCAGTGTCGAATAGAGGGGAACGATCACGTCCCTCGATCTGCTCGCTATGCCCCTACTTATACATCCCAAAATGCCATTGGCCTTCTTGGCAACAAGGGCACACTGCTGACTCATATCCAGCTTCTCGTCCACTGTCACCCCTAGGTCCTTTTCCGCAGAACTGCTGCCTAGCCATTCGGTCCCTAGTCTGTAGCGGTGCATTGGATTCTTCCATCCTAAGTGTAGGACCCTGCACTTATCCTTATTGAACCTCATCAGATTTCTTTTGGCCCAAACCTCCAATTTGTCTAGGTCCTTCTGTATCCTATCCCTCCCCTCCAGCGTATCTACCACTCCCTCCCAGTTTAGTATCATCCGCAAATTTGCTGAGAGTGCAATCCACACCATCCTCCAGATCATTTATGAAGATATTGAACAAAACCGGCCCCAGGACCGACCCCTGGGGCACTCCACTTGACACCGGCTGCCAACTAGACATGGAGCCATTGATCACTACCCGTTGAGCCCGACAATCTAGCCAGCTTTCTACCCACCTTATAGTGCATTCATCCAGCCCATACTTCCTTAACTTGCTGACAAGAATACTGTGGGAGACCGTGTCAAAAGCTTTGCTAAAGTCAAGAAACAATACATCCACTGCTTTCCCTTCATCCACAGAACCAGTAATCTCATCATAAAAGGCGATTAGATTAGTCAGGCATGACCTTCCCTTGGTGAATCCATGTTTCTACTGTGGGCACGTACCACAAAAGGAACCTCCTCTGTCCTGGTTTCTTACTCTCGTGTTGAGTTGGAGGTGTGAATAGTGCAAGAAGTTCTGTTAGCAAAAAGGGGTGTTCCCCCATGCTCAGATTAATGTTTGCACCAGGCCTCTCCAAGTTCTACCCCACCAACATTTAATATTGTTTTAACTGGCTACTGTGAAGTAATGTGTGTCATAGGCACCAACTTCTGCTGGCGCCGGTGGGTGCTCAACCTGCCTCTGCCCCCGGCCCGGCGACGACTTCGCCTCTGTTCCGCTCCCTCCCGCCGCTGCCCGGCCCCCATTCCAACCCCTTCCCCAAAGTCCCCACTCCAACTCTGCCCCCTCCCTGCCCCATTGGACTCCTTCCCCAAATCCCTGCCCCAGCCCCGCCTCTTCCCCACCTCCTCCCCTGAGTGAGCCACGTTCCCGCTCCTCCCACATCCCTCCCGGAGCTTGTTACGCCACGAAACAGGTGTTTCGTGGTGGCAAGCGCTGAGAGCTAGTGGGAGAAGCAGGGACGCGGTGCGCTCAGGGGAGGAGGCGGAGGTGAGGTGAGGTGGTGGGGGAGGGGAGCTTGGCTGCCGGTGGGTCCACCAATTTTTCTCTGTGGGTGCTCCAGCGCCAGAGCACCCATGGAGTCGGTGCCTATGATGTGTGTAGCGTGTTGCCCTGATTTGTGTGTCAAAGTTCAAGGGGGAGCTGGAGAACCCCTTTCCAATGCATTGCCTTGTCTGATGTTTTAAAAAGCTATATTTTGGACTGTCATTGAATTCTGTTGGTCTTTATGAAACCTGTGTTTGATTCTGATTTCTTAGTCTGGCTTGAGGCTGAAGAAACTCCAGGCCCGAGTATTCAGAATACTAGCCCAGAGCCAAGTTAATCTCCTTGACCCGCTGATCGGCATTTTTCAGCTACGTACAGCAGACCAGAACAGTTTGCTTGGACATGTTGGTCATGTTTACCACAAGGGCAAGTACAAAGAGGTGGGTCCTGATTTTCAACTTGATTTGCACACTGAGAGCTCTGATTCTGTTTGTGTCTGGGCCTGTTTTTCGTTATGTTTCTGTGTAAGTTCTATTTTGTAACGGCAGCAAGGGCTGTGCGTGGTGTAATTTCGTATGATCGTTGTACGTGGTGGTACTTATTTACTCTTCCTTCAACCTCATGCCTCATAGTGGGTGAGCACACAACTCAAGTCAAACCCAACTCCGTTTGTGAGGTTCGCAAGAATTTGGTTAATTTTTTGGGTACTTAAAATAAAAAAATATCCCTTCCACATGTCCTGGTTTTGACCAGTAATGGAATATTGTGAGGAACATCTTTTGTGGTATATATCACCTGACTGAAAATCTTGCCAGCGAGATTCTCTGTTTCATGGGATTACTGAATCAAGGTGTTTTGACTAATTTCAAGTGTGATTGTAAATAAGATTTTGCTGGACATTTGAGGCTCCAGGGACACAGATGAGTTTTTCACTGCTATCTTTTGGAAAATGCAGATTCCTTCAAGCATTTTGAACTGGAAAGCTCCAAATTATGTGTGAAGCTGTTTCTCTAGGATCCTTTCCCTGACTTGAGCACTCCTTGGGCAGGAAGAGTTGGCTCATAATCCTTTTTCCTTAAGAAAAAGAACCAAATAAGGTGTTTTTTCTCAGTGTTGTCCATGGGATATCAGAGCTATTTCATTTCCCTTACCCATATCTTCCTCCCAATTATAGTATCACCAAAAGAACAAATGCAAGTGCTGGTCCTGTATGCTCCAAGACAGAGTAGAGTAATAGAATGTGACAGACAATCCTGGCATTAGGACTATGGGGCCTCTGCTGCAAGCCATGGTGAGGATGTCTACATTGTGCTTTCATAGAATCATAGAATACCAGGGTTGGAAGGGACCTCAGGAGGTCATCTAGTCCAACCCCCTGCTCAAAGCAGGGCCAATCCCCAATTTTTGCCCCAGATCCCAAATGGTCCTCTCAAGGATTGAACTCACAACCCTGGGTTTAGCAGGCCACTGCTCAAACCACTGAGCTATCCCCGTGCTGATTCTACTGTAGCCTTCTGTAGGGCTGCTTTCAGATGGGGCAGTAACAGATATTCAGATGTGAGCCTCTTCGCCCCCTTCTGTCCCACCTTAAGTCTTCGGAAGGTTGAAATCCTTCTAAATATTTGATATTATTCTCTGCTTTCTCCAACTTCTTGTTTAAGCCCTAAGGGTTATCTATAGAATGGGGCACCAAGATTTCAGTCTTTACTCCAGAGAAATACACTCCCTTTAGGCCACTGGACACATTTAATATTCTTATGTGAACAATGCACAGTTTTTTCAGAGGTCTGCATCCTTGCCTCACATGTTCATGTCCCACCCCTCACAAATTGCATAAGAGAACAGTGTCTCTGCAGACGATGAAGTCCCTGATCTTCCTAGAGACTGGTGTGCTTGTTATCTCATTTACTTCTAAAGGAGAACTGATCCCTCCCATGGCCTTCAATATTAGAACTTCTCGAAGGCTGAACCAGTTTGTCTGTCAGAATAACAGTAATTTGTGCAGCTGAGCAAAGCATTCTCTTGGGATTTGTGAATTTTGGGTTGTCTCCTCCAGTGCTATTAGAACACTGTGGCTATGGATGGAAGTAGTGGGGGGATAAAAAATAGTTATGGGAAGATAAATCTTGAATTATTTGGAGATAGCACCCTTTTGTTGTCAGATGCCACAGAAGTGAATAATTCCTGCTACTCAGAGTTACGAGCACTTCAGGAATGGAGTTCGTAACTCTGAAATGTTCGTAACTCTGAACAAAATGTTAGGGTGGTTCTTTCAAAAGTTTACAATGGAACATGGACTTAATACAGCTTTGAAACTGTACTATGCGGAAGAAAAATGCTGCTTTCTCTTAAATTTTTTAGTCGTTTATGTTTAGCACAGTACTGTACTGTATTTGCTTTTTTTTTTCCCGGTCTCTGCTGCTGCCTGGTTGCGTACTTTTGGTTTCAAATAAGGTGTGATTGGTCAGTTCGTAACTCTGGTTTTCATAACTCTGAGGTTCTGCTGTAATAGTGGCAGGTAGTAGATGCATTCTGTGAGGGACCCCTGGAGTAGGCGAGGATGAGATGAGCCTCACTGGCCACTGGATGGCACTAGTGCTCCCAAAACATACAGAGGGAGCTTTATTTTTCTGACTGTAAGTAAGGTGGCAGTTAAGGAAAAAGGCAGAAGTGGCTGTGTGGCAAGTTTCTGGATGTGTATCCATTCTGGTGTGAATGCAGTTGATGGCAGCTGCTGATGGAATGCAGTACTATGGTGTTGACAAAAAGGGGTTTTAAAGCTGACGATTAGAGTGTATGCTATTGTTTGGTAACAGGGGTAGTATCTATGCAGAGGGATTTAAAATGTCTATTTATACAGTTCCAGCTGGGGTGCCTTTAGATATAGTTCCTCTTTCTTATATAGCTGCTTCATGAGCCAAGCATAGTTGCAAGGTTAGTTTCAGTAGTTGTCCTAAACCATACATTGAGCTATCTAGTGTTTGTGTATTAGACCGTTTTGTGTTCAGGCTGAGCCTGGACTAAATTCATGCACACCATGTGTTGTGCAGGACTCCAAGGCGCTGATAGTATTGTAGTCTTTCAGAACTCTCTTTCTTGAGCTCTCCATTTCGGTGTTGGTGAATGGCTTTATGAAAACCAAGATGGCCACCGGTATTTTTAAACAATGATGGAATTCAGCAGACCAGAGGCTAATATAGTACGATGCTATTCTGTGAAGAGACGCTGAATAGGCCAGGCTGTGCTTTAGAAGAATGAGGGGTAGGCAGAAGGCAAGCTAGTGTTTCATGGTCATCTTATGTTACACTTCAGCCTTTCAAAGAGTGTCTGGGGCTGGTTGAATGAACCTCTCCTGCACTCCAAATGCAGGAATCTAAAGACAAAGGAGACTCTTGTCACTTGCAGGCCCCTTTAGCGAATAAAAGCCATTGTCACATGAACGGGGCAGTCTGGCAGGCTGTGCATGCTTCAGTGCCCCATGATATCGCTAAGTCTCAGCAGAAATCACATTCAGTGCCCTGTCAGCTTTGATTAGCGGGGTCTCATGACTTAATGTGCTGCGATATTTCATGTCTAAGGGTGGCGGCTGTCTTTCTGGGGGATGAATGCCCTCTATTGTCCACTGAGTTATTTTATTTACATTTTTTAAACAGCTTATAAAGGTAAAAAGATAGCTGTGCTAAAAAAAAATCAAATTCCTTTGCTTGTGGATCAGAGGTAAGTGCTTCTCGGGTCAGATACAGTGAAACTTGTTTTCGCAATCAGCATCAAAGTTCTGGTTTTGTTTAACAGCTTTATATTAAATTCTGAACAGGTGGTAGTGGAGCTGGGTTTAGGAAGGAAACAATAAATAATCTTTTTAGCCTCTGACAACCAGAAATATTCCTGGGCTTGAGAGAACTCCCACTCAAAGCTCTCTGCATTAGAAATCTAGGAACTTTTTTCTTTTTCTGTTTGTTTTCTATACAAGAACATTGGGGTTAAGGTTTAGCAAGGATGGGGAGATAATTTTTGCATTTCATTTTTAACAAATAAATGACCTTCTCCTTCTGTATTTATTGATTTTGTACAAAAAATGGATTTCATAAATATGTTGAATTGAGCTAATATTTGCTCGTTTTCAATAAAAGAGACAGATTTGTTAATTGTATCTAGGGCTAATTGCTAAAATTAGGAATTAGGTGATAAAGGCATTAAAATATATCATTTATTTATTTTAAATACACCCATCTTAGTGGTCTCAAACAAAAGCTGCAGTAACACAGGGTTAGGGTTGAGAGTACATGTCAGTAACTTAGAGTAAAATACATGACTGGGATGGTTTAATTATTCCAAAAAACAAGAATGATAAACCCAGGAAATTCAGAGTTAGGGATAAACTTAAAATAAATCCAAACATGTTAAGGGTCTAGCAATTCACATTTCAGACAGGCAGACTACCTTAACTCAGCCCTCTAGTGATGCCTAATATGATTATGTTTATAGCATATTCATGTTTGTAGTCTTAAATTGATTAGATTCAATTGATGTTAGAATATACATTATATTGTTCTTTTGCTATGGTGTCACTATAGGGCAGAGTTAAAGCTGTTTGGGTTCTCTAACTGACTTTCCAGACCTTAATATGTTTGGATTGCTTTTAAATTTAATCTTAACTGCGACTTTCCTGGGTTGCTTTGTGCACAATTAAAACATCCCTGTAATGTATTTTACCCCAAAACACTGATATGTTAACTGCATTTTAATATAGTTCTTGTGTGGAAATTTTCTTTTTTTAATTAAAAAATTAAGATGTGAACAATAAAAAAGAAACTCAATGAGGATGTTATCATGTGCTAAAGGAGTTGGCGGATGTGATTGCAGAGCCATTGGCCATTATCTTTGAAAATGCATGGGGATCGGGGGAGGTCTTGGACGACTGGAAAAAGGCTAATGTAGTGCCCATTGTGACGGGGCAAGGCCAGATGGCTATAGAAAAGGAGTGGGAGACAGATATATTAGCTCCATGCTAAACAAATCCCTGGTACCAGGTTAAGTGAAATGGAAGCAGCTCCAGGTCAATTAAGACACCTGGGGCCAATTAAGAACTTTCCAGAAGGCAGGGAGAAGGCTAGGTTGATTGGGACACCTGAAGCCAATCAGGGGCTGGCTGAAACTAGTTAAAAGCCTCCCAGTCAATCAGGTGGGTGTGCATATCAGGAGCTGTGGGAGGAAGTTGCGCTGTTGGAGAGGCTGAGTAGTACACACCATATCAGGCACAAGGAAGGAGGCCCTGAGGTAAGGGTGAAGTGGAGCTTGAGGAAGTGAGGGCTGCTGTGGGGGAAGTAGCCCAGGGAATTGTACATGTCATGTTTCTAAAAGGTCAGCTACCATAGCTGATACTATTAGGGTCCCTGGGCTGGAGCCCAGAGTAGAGGGTGGACCCGGGCTCCCCCACCCCCTGATTAATCACTGAGACTGGGAGACAACAGAGACTGTGCAAGGAAGGATAACTTCTCCTCACCTCCCACGCAGGCTTGTGATGAAAATGGCTCAGTAGACTGTGACCCTTGTCTCGAGAGAAAGAAGGGTTACGTGGAGGATCACAGTGAGCCTCTGAGGCTAGCGAAATCCGCCAGGAAACATGGGACCCACGGAGGCAAGGACAGAGCTTTGTCACACCATCTTTAAAAAAGGGAAGAAGGAGGATCCAGGGAACTACAGGCCAGTCAGCCTCACCTCAGTCCCTAGAAAAATTATGGAGCAGGTCCTCAAGGAATCAATTCTGAAGCACTTAGAGGAGAGGAAAGTGATCAGGAAGAGTCAGCATGGATTCACCAAGGGCAAGTCATGCCTGACTAATCTAAGTGCCTTCTATGATGAGATAACTGGCTCTCTGGAGGAGGGAAAGCAGAGGACGTGTTATTCCTTGACTTTAGCAAAGCTTTTGACATGGTCTCCCACAGTATTCTTGCCAGCAAGTTAAAGAAGTATGGGCTGGATGAATGCACTATAAGATGGATAGAAAGCTGGCTAGATTGTCGGGCTCAAGGGGTAGTGATCAATGGCTCCATTTCCAGTTGGCAGCCGATATCAAGCGGAGTGCCCCAAGGGTCCGTCCTGGGGCCGTTTTTGTTCAATATCTTCATTAATGATCTGGAGGATGGTGTGGCGTGCACCCTCAGCAAGTTTGCAGATGACACTAAACTGGGAGGCGAGGTAGATATGCTGGAGGGTAGGGATAGGATACAGAGGGCCCTAGACAAATTAGAGGATTGGGCCAAAAGAAATCTGATGAGGTTCAACAAGGACAAGTGCAGAGTCCTGCACTTAGGATGGAACAATCCCATGCACCACCACAGACTAGGGACCGAATGGCTCGGCAGCAGTTCTGCAGAAAAGGAGCTAGGGGTTACAGTGGACGAGAATCTGGATATGAGTCAACAGTGTGTCCTTGTTGCCAAGAAAGCCAATGGCATTTTGGGATGTATAAGTAGGGGCATTGCCGGAAGATCGAGGGACATGATCATTCCCTCTGTTCAACATTGGTGAGGCCTCATCTGGAGTACTGTGTCCAGTTTTGGGCCCCACACTACAAGAAGGATATGAAAAAATTAGAAAGCCTCCAGTGGAAGGCAACAAAAATGATTAGGGGACTGGAGCACATGACTTCTGAGGAGAGGCTGAGGGAACTGGGATTGTTTAGTCTGCGGAAAAGAAGAATGAGGGGGGATTTGATAGCTGCTTTCAACTACCTGAAAGGGGGTACCAAAGAGGATGGATCTAGACTGTTCTCAGTGGTAGCAGATGAGAGAACAAGGAGTAATGGTCTCAAGTTGCAGTGGGGGAGGTTTAGGTTGGATGTTAGGAAAAACTTTTTCACTAGGAGGGTGGTGAAGCACTGGAATGGGTTACCTAAGGAGGTGGTGGAATCTCCTACCTTTGAGGTTTTTAAGGTCAGGCTTGAGAAAGCCCTTGCTGGGATGATTTAGTTGGTGTTGGTCCTGCTTTGAGCAGGGGGTTGGACTAGATGACCTCCTGAGGTCCCTTCCAACTCTGATATTCTATGTGATATTTCTAATTGGAAGACGGTAATATTAACGTTAAACCTTTTAGGGCCAGATTCACAGATACACTCTTGTTGCTTAATGTAACTCAGGCGCATCACAAAGTAGCCTGGCCAGACATACTGACTAGTTACACTGGGTTTAAAGCTGTGCTATGTCATCGAAGCTGCACAAAACAGCCAGTGTTCAGTCCAGTTTCCCCTTTCCTCCTGTCTTCCAACATACTTATGTGCATGCGCATACGCACAGGGTTCCAATCCAAATTCCCTGTCCTCCAGATGCCTCTGCACACACACCCGATTCTCCTCCATCCTGTTCTCCACAGTCCCCTGCATGTGCACACACCTGTTTTCCCATCCCCCCTGTATTTTGCATTACACTGTGCATGTGTGTGTGCTCACACGCACACACACATCTGAGTTTCCCCCTCTATTTGAGTAGATCTGGTGTAACAAGTAATATCTGAAGAGAAATACTTGCACTTATTGGTAAATGTTTTCGTTTTTATTTTTTTTAGCTGGAAGTTTTCCCATCAGTAAAGGCTAACACACAAAATCTTCTTCAGATAAACAAAAAATCATCCTCTTTCAAAATCTCCCCCCCACATCCCATCATTCCTAATGGTCACCCCCAAATTGCGCTTAGGGAAGATGACAGCCCCCTGTGGGATGAGGTGGAGAAGAACACTGAGGAGCAGGTAAACAGTCATCTTTGCCTGTCATCCGAGTCCCACTGAGAACCATAGGAGATGGTAGCCATTTTAAGAAGAATGTCTTAACTGCGGGCAAGCTGTGGGCATCGGTCCCCATGTGAACAGCATCTTGGATCATTTTTGTGTTTTGTCCAGATATGATGTTTATTCTGACTGCTGCTCGAACAGAGCCTGACCCAAAGCCCTTGGAAGACAATAAAAGGACTCATTGTCTTCAGTGGCTTTGGATCAGACCATTGGTCATCACCTTTTCTTCCTGTTTTACCCTTTTTCCTGTATCAGGCACCCCTGTCAGTACATAGCCCTCATCACGTACCTGCCCTCCATAGGCTTGGGAAGGGAAATGGAAGAAAAACATATACCTTTCCTATGCTTCTAATTTGATCCACTTTGGAAGTATGTGGGAGGGGCAGGGGAGTTAATGTAGCCCAAATGCTTGCCTGGGTTATTTCTTTGCTGTTATTTTTATTCTTACTGGGAACTGGAATGCATTATTAGAAGCAGAAAAAGCAGCACATGCTAGTATTCAGGATTGTAAGAGGCATTTTCACATGTGGGTTATGTTGGTTTCAGAGTGCGTGTAGAGGCCTTCCTAATAAATGCATTGTGCATGCAGACATTACAAGGATTTTAGGGTTCCTGGATAATGTGCTGAGGGGATCATTTTTAAAAGGTAGTTGTTGGTCTTGCTTAACAGTTGGAGGAGTGGTGAAGGCAGCTAGGATTTGGAATTCCTATTGCCTTGCAGATCCAACTTTGATCTGAGGCTTCTACAACTAAATTAACATGATTACTAGTTTCCAGTTATTCTTGTTACTCCTGGTCCAGTGTAGAGTATGCACAAAGCTGTGTGATGGAGAAATACTCAGTGACCGTGGTGGGGTGTATCTTTAAGTATCAGCTAAAGCACATAATCTGTATGCTGAAATACTTATCGGACAGCAAAATGAGTCCCTGAATGAGTTGATACATCCTTGGAGATCTTATCCTCTGTAAAAATAGTATTAAAAATGGGGTAATTTTATAGAAGACTTTTTTGTGGAGTTGAACAATACCAAACATCACAATAACAAAATAAATATTAAAATAGATACAGTAGCCAAGTCAGTCACATCTTTAGTTCAGTTAGGCTTATCTCTTCTTTTATTATTCATATTGTAAACATGCTGATACTATCTGATGTTGTCCTTTCTGTTCAAAGATCCGGACTCTGTAAATATACCCTTCAATAGGGCCTTCTGTTTGTTTGTTTCTAACACTGGTAGTCATAAAACCAAGAAAAGCATTTCAACAAATCACTTAAGTATGTGCTTAAGATTGAGATTTAACTCACTGAGGCCATGTCTGCCCTACCAATTTGTGTTGACAAAAGTGACGTCGACACCCAAAAGTCGACATAATAAAAATCGTAATTTTGTGTTCACACTTGCTCCCTCTGTCAGCAGATCACATCCATAGTGGGGGCATCATCATTGACAGTGTGAGCAATGCACTGTGGGTACCTATCCCGCAGTCCTTCTGTCGGACAGTGCTAAATGTCCCGTGATGCATTGTTTTCTGTCCCATGGAGTATGGGCTTTCTTTCGCGGCATTTTTCAACGGCCCTTCTTTGCTATGCACCCCGTCATCTCTGTGAGAAGGGATGGATCCCGCACTGCTTTCCTATGCTCTATTAACTCTCCTGAAGACAGTGCAGATGGCAGTGCAGTTAATCGTGAAGTTCCTAACTGAAGAAGACTTCCAGGCACCCAATATTCTGCGTGATATGGATAGGAGCAACTTAAATTGCTTTTGGCATTCACAGAGCAGGTGTGCAGGGTAGAACGTTGCTTTTGGGCTCGGGAAACAAGCACTGAATGGTGAACATAAGAACATAAGAATGGCCATACTGGGTCAGACCAACGGTCCATCCAGCCCAGTATCCTGTCTGCCGACAGTGGCCAATGTCATGTGCCCCAGAGGGAGGGAACCTAACAGGTAATGATCAAGTGATCTCTCTCCTGCCATCCATCACCACCCTCTGACAAACAGAGGCCAGGGACACCATTCCTTACCAATCCTGGCTAATAGCCATTAATGGACTTAACCTCCCATGAATGTATCCAGTTCTCTTTTAAACCTGCTACGAAGGACCGTGACTCTAGGAAATATGCATGAATTAGTGGATGGCTTTGCAGAAATGGGTTTCCCAAACTGTGGAGGGGCAATAGATGGCACACATTTTCCAATTTTGGCACCAGTTGTGATGGAATACATCAATAGGAAGGGGTACTTCTCTGTGGTGTTGCAGGTGCTTGTAGGTCACCGTGGGCGTTTCACTGACATCAAGATGGGGTGGTCTGGGAAGGTGCATGATGCACTCATCTTCAGGAATACCAGCCTGTAGAGAAAGTTGCAAGTGGGACTTTCTTTCCTAACCAGAAGATTACAGTGGGGAGTGTTGAACCGCCCATAATAATCTTGGGGGACCCTGCGTATCCCGTGGCTCATGAAATCTTACACAGGACACCTGGACAGCAATAAGGAGCAGTTCAAGAACAGGCTTAGTAGGTGCTGGATGACAGTGGAATGTGCCTTTGGCAGATTAAAGGCACCTGGCGATGCCTTTATGGCAGGTTGGACCTCACTGAGGATAATATTCCTATGGTCATAGCTGTATGTTGCATAATCTCTGTGAAGCTAAGGGTGAAAGGTTTGCTCAGGGGTCAAGTGCTGAGGCAGACGGCTTGGCTGCTGATTTTGAACAGCCAGATACCAGGGCTGTCAGAGGAGCCCAGAGGGGAGCTATTTGAATCGGGGAGTCTTTGAGGCAGCACTTTGACAATGACCACCAATAACATATATCTCTGTCTGAGCTGCTTCAATGTTACATCCCATGTAGTTTCCCTAGGAGGCAATGGTGACATTTGGGGGTCTTGAATTCCTGTAAGAAAGTGATTACAATGCCTGTGTATGTATTGGCAGTGCCTGCAATCTCCTCTTGTAGAAAAAAAATAAAGATGATTTGCCATTATAAAAGTTTGCTTTTATTGCGCAAGAAACAGCACACACAAACACACAGATGCTTGGCGGGAAAGGAAGAGCCAGGGAAGGGCAGAATCTCGCAGCTGCGTGTAGGTCCAGCTATCATTGTGAAAGTTGTCTGCGGGGGTGGAGTGAAGGGGAAACTGAGAAGCCCTGGAAGGTGGAAAGGAATGTGCGGGCGGAGTTTGGGGGGAGGCATGGAAAAGAGTTCTGAATGTGCTGTAGATGAGGTCAAGCACTGATCTGCTCAGTCTACAGCATTATTAAGGACTTCAGCATCTGTGTTTGTTTCTCCATTACTTTAATCATCTGCTCAGTAGCATCCTTAAACACATGATTCTCTTTTCTGTCCGGCCGTTTGGCGTCCCAGCACTCCTTTCATTCTCTTTTTTCTGCATTGCTGCACTTCAGGACCTCCCGGAACATGTCTTCTTTGCTGTGTCTTGGGCGCTTTCTTATCTGGTGGAGACGCTTGGCTGGGGTGCGTGGGGTGTTCCTGAAGGCCACGTCTGGTGAAGAACAGGGGATAATGCACAGAAGTGGGATTGTTAAATTCACGCACAGCATTGAAACGTTTCTGTTAAATACATCTTTTGCAAAGTTGCCGTCACTTTCTCACTGACCCTAGCCAGGCACACATCTCCGCGAACAGCCAAAGCATGGGGAGTGTTGGCAGGGGCGGGGAGGGGGCTACTTCACATGGGGAAAAGAGCACACACTGTTTGCAAGGGTTGTGATGCAGCATTCTAGGGAACAAATTCTAAAATTCTTCCACACTTTTTCACAGGCGGGGGTCATTCTAGCAGATATCTCACTGCTAAGGGTAAGCAGGGAAACGAGGCTACATCTACTCCATGCTTGTGGCTTCTGCCCTGCTTCCTATGCTGCTCGCCTATGTGCTGCTTTGGTCCCTGCACAGGTGATTAACCAGTGGTGTGGAAAAGTTTCCTACAATGGGGGAAGGAACAAAGCTACTCTGCCATGGAAACTTCATCAGAGGATTACCGAGTACCTCCAGGAAACCTTCCTGGAGATCTCTCTGGAGGATTCCTGTGAGATCTTGGCGTGCATCAACACTCTGTTCCGCCATACTGATTAGCTATACAGGGAAATGTCCAGCTCACAGAAACACAGCAAGCCTCCCACATTTCTGTACCCTGAACCCACCTCCATACTACACAAACCACAGCCACTTACCAGAAATCTCATCTCCTGCTTCTTGCTCACCAGAGAGCAACTGCTGAGACTGGCTAGACACCTCTGGAGTGGAGAATGGTTCCTGGCTGCCTGACCGCCCCACCGGGTGACTCCACTGGGAGCTGCACGTTCTCATCTAACTCCACCTTTTCATTAATAACTTCATCCTCCGGGTTAGGTCCTCTTTCTGCTGCCTCTGTGCCCTCCAAAGTATTCACGGGGCTCTTGGTGATGGATGTGGGGTCACGACTGAGGATAACATCCAGCTCCTTATAGAACCAGCAGGTCTTAGGGTGAAGCACCTGAGCAACGGTTTGCCTCCCTCGCCTTATGGTACGCCTGCCTCAGCTCCTTTATCTTCGCTCTGCACTCTAACATGTCCCGATCTTAGCCATTTTTGCACAAGCCTTGGGACATCTGCCCATAGGTATCCCAATTCCTACGTCTCAAGCTGTCATAACCATAAGGGTAGCCTAAAATTCCTCTTTACCTTTAAGGGGTTAAGAAGCTCAAATAACCTGGTTGGCACCTGACCAAAGGAACCAATGGGGACAAAAGATACTTTCAAATCTTGGCGGGGGAGGAGGATTTTGTTTGTGCTCTTTGTTTACGTGGTTGTTCTTTCTTGGGACTGAGAGAGGCAGACAGAAATCCATCTTCTCCAAAACATCCTAATCCAAGTCTCCAATATTGCAACCAGTATAGGTAAGCCAGGCAAGGCGGATTAGTTTATCTTTTGTTTTATGTTAATTTTCCCTGTGTTAAGAGGGAGGTTTATTCCTGTTTTCTGTAATTTTAAGTTTTGCTCAGAGGGGGATCCTTTGTGTTTTGAATCTGATTACCCTGTAAAGTGTTTTCCATCCTGATTTTACAGAGGTGATTCTTTTACCTTTCTTTTTTTTTTTTTTTTTAAATAAAATCCTTCTTTTAAGAACCTGACTGATTTTTCCATTGTTCCAAGACCCAGGGATTTGGGTCTTTAATCATTTTGTAACCAATTGGTTAGGATATTATTCTCAGGCCTCCCCATGAAATGGGGTGTGTAAGGCTTGGGGGGATATTTTGGGGGAAGACGTCTCCAAGTGGGCTTTTCTCTGATTCTTTGTTAAATCGCTTGGTGGTGGCAGCGTACCAGGTTTTAACCTAAGTTGGTAGAAATAAGCTTAGGGAGCTTTCATGTGGGTCCCCGCATCTGTACCCTAGAGTTCAGAGTGGGGAAGGAACCCTGACACAAGCGCAGCTGGGACTGCACAGCTGCCTCTCCCCATATACTGAGCAGATCCAACAGATCTGCAGTGGTCCAAGCGGGACAGCATTTGCTGCGATAAGCCACCATGGTCACCTGGGAAAATATGATGAGACCTCTCCACGCCGAGCAAACAGGAAATAGAATTTCAAAAATTCCCAGGGCTTTTAAGGGGGAGGGGCGGATGGTTGTTTACCTGTCTGCAGGGCAGTGGAGTTTAAACTGCTGACCAGATGGGATGGGTCAGGATGGGCATTGTGGGATACGTCCTTTTAGGCCAATTAAAGTGATGAAATGAAGCGTGGTGTCTACACTTGCACTTTGTCAACAAAAATGTAGAGGAAAAAGAGTTAAATCTCTCGTGAGGGTGGATGAGTTTTGTCACCCAAACCAGGCATTTTCCCCAACAAAAGTTGCCTTGCAGTGTGTATGCACTCACTGTTTGGGTTGACAAACGGCAGTTTTGGCGACAAAACCTGGTAGTGTAGACAAGGCCTGAGACTTAGTGCATGGTTAAGTGATTTGCTGAATAGGGATGGGCTTAAGGACTGTTTATGTGCCTTGCTGAATCAGGGCTCAAAGAACATGTTTTAGCAACCCCCTGGCAGAATGGTATGGGTGTATTGATTTTGAATTCACGAGCAACAGTTATCCTTTGTTTGGTATCACCTTATTGTACTAGGGTGGGAGTTGCACCTAGTAGAGGAGGGAAACTGAAGCCAGTATGGAAGCAAGTTCTTGGGGTTAAAACATAGGATTTGAATGCAGAAGATCTTGGTTCTATTCCTGGTTATGCCACTGACTGCTTGTGTGACCTTCCTCAAATCATTTTGCCACTCTGTGGCTCACTTTCCCATCTGCAAAATTAGGATACTGATTCTGAGGAACTTCACATGGGGATTACAAGACTTAGTTCATCAATGTTCAGAACACAGCATAAAAGGGCACAATATAATCATTATCATCCTTTTATTTGTGATTCATCGCATCTAGTGTACGTGGAGCTACATTTAAGTGATTGAAACTAAAAATCTTATTTTAGTTGTATTCAAATTTATGAATGAGATGTTTTCACAAAATATAACCACATAAAAAATTTAAAAGCAGCAAGATTTGTGTTCAAGTTAACTCATAAATATCCTTTTTGTTCCTTTTTTTAAATGTATATTCTGGAGAAAATTACCTGTCAGTTGAGTCTTTCCAAACACTTGACTAGAGACTCTGGTTTTTCGCTCTAAATTTTTTAATAGAGTGCTTAATCTCAGAATTTTTCTTCTGAGGTTTAATACTGTTTAAAACATGTAGTGCCACTGATGATTTTGTGGATTTCTAAATGAAATCTGTGCAGCCAAATGCATGTAATTAGCACATTCAGAATATAACAAAAAGAATCATTCTGTGGAAAATGTGTATAAACCATCTATACTTCAGTTTAGAAACACATCTGTTTATAAGCTCTCCCAAACACACATTCTCCTCTACAACCAGAAATATTTTCTACCTTTTGTGTTTTCTAGGCAGCCATTCTGAGTATAAAGCTAAACTTACAGCTGGAACTAGATGTGGAGAAGGTAAGTCTGTTTCCCCTGTAGTCTCCTCTATCATCATATGTATCCTTTGCTAAACAAGACGCACAGTCTTTCACAAAAGTGGAAGTTATATACCAGTACTATACACTAATATCTAATTTGCAAGAAGTCGCTAGGGAGCTGCTAAAAATGACATTTCAGTCTGTGAAGTGGCTGAAAGATTTTTTTATACCACATTCCATCTTAATAGAATATTTTTCTAACTGGGATGATACTCCAGCTGTGTTGATTCTGTTTTGCAAATTATTGTTTCTGTAATAAGGTTTATTAAATGCAAAAATAATCTCATCTCCTCCCCTGCTCCCCCCATTCAGAATAATGGATGTAGGAAGATAAGAGGTATTTTCTACCTATGTGGTGGTAAGAGGTGGCCTTGGTTAAATAAATTCTAATGCCAAAGGTTTGTAATGTTATTGGTAATACTTGTGTTGAAAATTCTGTGTAGAAAACTTCCTTGAAGCATATTTCAATGTAGAAATATTTTTCTAACATTGAAGCAATTCAGAAAACTTTTCTCAAGCACTTACAGACCTAGGTATTGAAGACTTTGAGACAGAGTGTGGCCCATCCCGAGCACGCATGCAGGGGTATAAGGCTCACTATCCACATTCTGAGCAGCAGCAAAATGGGACTGCTCCTGTGCCTGTAGGCTGGGAGTGGCTGGAGACTTGGTTCTGCCTCTCCAGTGCTGTGGCCAGTGCTGCTGAGCCAATGCGATGGGCAGCAGTCTGCACTAGGTATAAAGCACAATGTCTCCGTAGTGCTTTACAAGTGTAAAACTATTTTTCTTCCTAGATGTGCACTCCATTGCTACTTCAAGAGAAAACTAACCTAGTGGAGGCTTATGTGGCAGAATATCCTGATCTCCAGTGCAAACTCTTGCAGACCCTGGATATGTGGTGTGAACCTAATTTTAATACTACAGATATCTCAAGGTAGAAGATTATTCTATTTTCCAGCGTTTTGTCCTTCTTATATCCAAACAGCATACAATATTATATAACATTATGAGCAGGTGCTAAATAGCTATCAGCTAAGGACAATATGTTTTCCAGTGCTCTTTCTACATTCACTAATAACATGTTAAAAGCCACAGGGTAAGTCACTTCCCATCAGAGAAGGGAAAAATTCTGGTAACTGTGAAATTTGGTCTTTCCGAAGGCCTTATTCTGTGAGGCACTGAGCAGCTATCACTCCCATTGATATCATTAGAAGTGTCAGGGGCTGAGCACTTTGCGTGGGGAAGCTAAAAATGAAAACATTGAGGTAGATCTTATCCAGGAGACCTCAACAGCCGTCTGACTCTGGGGCTTTGCTGTGGAAGGCTGAGAGTCGCAATATCCATTGTGCATATCTGGCAGAGAGATGTGGGGATAAGAATGAGGATCGTCAGTTGGTAACCCTGATTTCAGTTGAATTTTTAACTGAAAATTCCCTTTCCGTCAGCTTCAGATAGCAGTGCTAAGCCAGGAAATGGTGCAGTTGTGAGGGAGCCATCTGCAGATAGCCGTAGTCAAAGTAAAAAGCCTTTGCACTCACTCCATGCATGTGTGTCTAGTATTCCCATGATACAGTGGCAAAAAACAAGAAATGTATATACTCATCATTCCTTTTCCAGTGAAATTATCAGGGTTGTTTTTTAATTTATAAACCTCCTCCCACTAAAGTGGCTTATGCCAAGTAAGCACCAGCAGTGCAATCAAAATAACAGCATACATGCAGCAGATACAATGCCAATAAAAGCAGAGTGGGTATTACGTACTAGGTTGCTGGAAGTCAGGTCCTGATGTGAACTCTTAAAGCCCTTGAATGGAGAATCGGAGACTGACGAAGACACAAGTATCAGCTAACTGATGGAAAGAGCAGCACTTACCTTAAAGTAAGCTCACCACCTTGCTGCTGTCTCAGAAACAGTGTTTTGAAGGTTTAATTGGACCATATGGAGGCTTTATTGGCTAGGACTTTCCAGAACATAAGAATGACCAGACTGGGTCAGACCAGTGGTCCATCTAGGCCAGTATCCTGTCTTCTGATGGTGGCTGATACCAGGTGCTTTAGAGGGAATGAACAGAACAGGGCAATTATCGAGTGATCCATCTCCTGTTATCCACTCCCAGCATCTGGCAGTCAGAAGCTTAGGATGCCAAGAGCATGGGGTTGAATCCATGACCATCTTCGCTAAAAGCCACTGATGGACCTTTCCTCCATGAACTTATCTATTTCTTGTTAGAACTTAATTATAGTTTTTGTCTTCACAACATCCCCTGGCAATGAGTTCCACAGGGTGACTGTGAGTTGTGTAAAGAAGTACTTCCTTTTGTTTGTTTTAAACCTGCTGCCTATTAATTTCATTGGGTTCTTGTATTATGTGAAGGAGTAAATAACACTTCCTTATTCACTTTCTCCATACCAGTCATGATCTTATAGACCTCTATCATATCCCTACTTAGTTGTTTCGTTTCCAAATGTAAGAGTCCCAGTCTTTTTAATCTCTCATACAGAAGTTGTTCCATATCCCTAGTAATTTTTGTTGCCCTTCCCTGCATTTTTTCCCTTCCTAATGCAACTTTTTTGAGATGGAGTGACCAGAACTGCTCACAGTATTCAAGGTGTGGGCGTACCATGGATTTATATAATGGCAGTATGATATTTTCTGTCTTGTTATCTATCCCTTTCCTAATGGTTCCTAACATTCTGTTTGCTTTTTTGATTGCTGCTGCACATTGAGTGGATGTTTTCAGGGAACTATCCACGATGTCTTTCTTGAGTGGTAACAGCTAATTTAGACCCAGTTGGAGGAAAGAATGGTTTAGGCTCAGCTGTAATAGATGAGGAGGGAAAAGAAGTTGTCACCACCACCAAGCATCAGACAACATCCCTGCTATTAAAAGGGAGAAGTATCTTATCTGCTTGCATTGATGTTTCTTCCTTGCTTTGTTTGTTTTGTTTACAGGCAGTATCAAGGTTTACGACCTAACAAACTCAACCACAAAATGTTAAGCAAACTGGTCTTCAGGCTCCTAGAACAATATAATCTAGATCCAGGTATGTGATATTACACTAAATCATTTAATCACCTTTCCAGTGAATCATTTAATCCATCCTCCCACATGTCCAGCAAGCAATGTCTGCTGTCATTTGGAGCTTAATTGATGTTGTTTAAAAACAAAGCACATAAATTATGGAAATTTTCACTTTGTTGTTGTTGAAAAACTAGATGCTAGTGATTAATTGGCTATTTCTTCCATGATATGACATAAATCTTGGCTTCAGAATGGTTCTGCATAAACATGTGATGGTCAGCTTTGAGTACTGGCTCCATCAGGCTCACATAAGAGGCCACACATTACTCATCTGGGGATTCTGACTTTGTGAGTTACAAGCCAATCAGCTTAAAAGAGATAAGCCATGAGAAGAAGGAGGCACATATATCTTTCCTGTGAAATAGGGATGGCTGCTGTTGAAGGGAATTTAAAGGGCTCTTGCAACCTTACGGGAGAAGTAATACAGTTTACATCCTTGTAAGGGATCTGCTTCAATCCTAAATGTCACTCAAAATCCATTCTCTTTAACATTTTGCATTGATTATTACTGGGAGAGGTAATTAGGTTTCCTTGCATTGTGACATTAACAAGGTAATGACTCTTGGCAGAAATCCTCAGGTGCCCCCTATAATTTGCATCCGGTGTAGGTCCCTCACTCCATCAGCACAACTGGATATTGCATATTTCCCTGTTTTCTGGGACTGAATGTTATTTGTTAACCTAAGCTGTGAATTCCATTCCATCTTGTAGTGATACTGTGTTGCATATTCATCTTCACATCTCCAAAATGCTGCTCAAACATAAATGAATTATCCTCACAAACCCTCCCCTGGAGCATGTAATTGTAATTAATTCCCATTGTATTGGTGGGCAAACTGAGGCACTGAGGAATTAAGAGATTTGTTTAAAACCATACAACAGGTTGATGGTTCACCCAGGGTTAGACCTGAGGATTTTCTGCCTTGTAAGCCTGAACATCCACTAGGTCATACTTCCCCTGTTAATTTACAAAGGTAGTTGAAGGAATTGCTCTCCCAAACCTGTGAAAGACCCACACACAGAGGAAACAGACTGTACCGGAGAAATGGTGAAATTGTCCGTGCATAAAGTGCTGTCAAAGCACAGAGCGAGCAAGCTGAAAAAAACCAGAGATTTGTTTCCTTTAATCTTAGATGTTACTTGTAACAACAGTAAGAAAAACAGTTCAGACACAAATGTGCTTTTGGAGTTTACAGTGCCCATTGAATTATCCAGGGTTAGAAATCACACTGAAGGTATAAAACACTATATGGTATAACTACAAAGCATCATTATTATCATCATCTCCTGTTGGTGAGTTTTTAGCTTCTCCAGGATTTTTATTCATACACTGCCAGATCTGTCTAACTGCACCTGCTGTGTTAATGACTGTAGGGTATATACCAGTGGTTCTGCAAAAAGAGATTGGGGGGTACAGCAGATAGGGGTAGGTGGATCTGCCAGGGCAATGAGTGACAAAGACTCCAGCAATTTGAAGGATTCTGCCTGTTCTAATGGAATTTCCCATGTGGATCTATTTCTGGAACCCCGGGTGGGACTTTAAGTGCACCACCCCAATGTATGTTCATATTTCCAAAGGTTTCCCTCATCTTTTCCCCAGCAAGGTACCTGCAGTGTGAAAGAGATTTGGCCACCAGCTTGATCTGTAACGTTGTTTGTATTATTGTTAGTGCAAGATAATAAAAACAATGCCTCAGTTAAAAAATTTAGCCCTTGAATTTACCTATGGGTATTAACATGCAGTATAACTGAAGAATTACTTGGAACCTTTGATCAGTTTTCTTTTTATTGTAAATGTCAGTACACCCTGAAATTCCATGCATATGAGCAGGGTAATGTTCCAGGGAGGTCATGCTCATGCTGCAAGTCAGGACACGCATTGGCAGGTGTTTGCGGTTTTTGAGGATTTGGTTCCAATTGTTCTTCTTTGAGTGCTGTCCCTCGGGGTGCTCCATTTTAGGTGTTTGTGCGCCCCTGTGCTTGTACTCAGAGACTTTTGGTAACAGTGCCCGGTTGGGTCGCACATGCATGGTCCACATCTCATGCTGCTTCAGGCAGTTAACTGATGCTGTGTGACCAGCCCCCCCACTTAGTTCCTTCTCTACGCCCTCCGCTACAGAGTCGGAACAATCAGCAGTGCCTTGCTACTTAGTAGTTAGTTAGTTTAACAGTTAGTTTCTTAGTTTTCTCATTAACAGCTATTTACATTGTTTCCCTTTTTCTTTTATTCCTGTCACCTAGTTTAAAACAAAACAAAACCCTTTTTCCTTTTCCTTTCCTTTTGAACTACTGGCTGGGGAGAAGTTTCAGTTGAACCTTCGAATACACAGCCGCTCTGAGAGCGAAAGCCCCCACTGACAGGAATGCCTGGTTTCCTGGGCTTTAAACGCTGTCTCAACTGCAAGCTTGCTATACCTGTCTCAGATGGCCACGATCAGTGTGTTCGCTGCCTCTGCGAAACGCACACAACTCAGAAGTGCCAGCACTGCCTCAAGCTCACTGCTAGGACAAGAAGAGCTAGAGATTTGCAGTTAAAGCTCCTCCTTAAGGAGAAGTCTCTTAGACCTGCATCTGAGCCCGGAGCCCTCCTCGTGAAACTTCTCTGACCACGGCTTCTGACAGGGGTCCCTCCTCAACCATGCATCTGAGCAACCTACCAAAAAACGTCAAAAAGGCAGGCACCTGTGTCCCCAATGCAGGAATCAGCCAAGACATGACGTTCCACGAGTGGACGCTCAGCACCGGCATCGACTGCACTGTCAGCACCGGTTATAGACACAGCAGGACCACCCAGCACCACTGGTACCGCTAGAGGCAGAGACTCTAAATGAGCAGGCTCTGACAGAGGCACTAAGGGGAAATCTAAACCTCATGCCTCGGCACTGCCAATACCAACGCTGCGATCCGCACGCAACGGCGTGGCACTGGGGCAAACGGTGGCTCCTTCAAAGGCATGCTCGGTACGCACAGCGGCGCAGCCTTCAGTGCAAGCTTATACACAGCAGCTCCCAGCACCGACAATGATACTGCCTCGGGGCCAATCAAACAGACATTGCAGCAGTTTCTCAGCCACAAGGGTCTCTTAATCTCTTAGTTGTCCCTGACTCCCCTATCATCAGCACCAACGCAAACATGTCATGCTCGGCACCGAGTCTCCTCGCATCTGGGAAGAAGGATAAAGGAGTTTGAGGCGCAAGTGGTCTTCTCGTCCATCCTCCCCGTGGAAGGAAAAGGCCTGGGTAGAGACCGTCGAATCATGGAAGTCAACGAATGGCTACGCAGGTGGTGTCGGAGAGAAGGCTTTGGATTCTTTGACCCTGGGATGGTGTTCCAAGAAGGAGGAGTGCTAGGCAGAGACGGGCTCCACCGAACGAAGAGAGGGAAGAGCATCTTCGCAAGCAGGCTGGCTAACCTAATGAGGAGGGCTTTAAACTAGGTTCACCGGGGGAAGGAGACCAAAGCCCTGAGGTAAGTGGGGAAGTGGGATACTGGGAGGAAGCACAAGCAGGAGCGCGTGAGAGGGGAAGGCTCCTGCCTCATTCTGAGAAAGAGGGGCGATCAGCGGGTTATCTCAAGTGCCTATACACAAATGCACGAAACCTGGGAAACAAGCAGGGAGAACTGGAAGTCCTGGCGCAGTCAAGGAATTATGATGTGATTGGAATAACAGAGACTTGGTGGGATAACTCACATGACTGGAGTACTGTCATGGATGGATATAAACTATTCAGGAAGGACAGGCAGGGCAGAAAAGGTGGGGGAGTTGTACTGTATGTAAGGGAGCAGTATGACTGCTCAGAGCTCAAGTATGAAACTGCAGAAAAACCTGAGTGTCTCTGGATTAAGTTTAGAAGTGTGAGCAACAAGGGTGATGTCGTGGTGGGAGTCTGCTATAGACCACCGGACCAGGGGGATGAAGTGGACGAGGCTTTCTTCCGGCAACTCGCAGAAGTTACTAGATCGCAGGCCCTGGTTCTCATGGGAGACTTCAATCACCCTGATATCTGCTGGGAGTGCAATACAGCGGTGCACAGACAATCCAGGAAGTTTTTGGAGAATGTAGGGGACAATTTCCTGGTGCAAGTGCTGGAGGAACCAACTAGGGGCAGAGCTCTTCCTGACCTGCTGCTCACAAACCGGGAAGAATTAGTGGGGGAAGCAAAAGTGGATGGGAACCTGGGAGGCAGTGACCATGAGATGGTCAAGTTCAGGATCCTGACACGAGGAAGAAAGTAGAGCAGCAGAATATGGACCCTGGACTTCAGAAAAGCAGACTTTGACTCCCTCAGGGAACTGATGGGCAAGATCCCCTGGGACAATAACATGAGGGGGCAAGGAGACCAGGAGAGCTGGCTGTATTTTAAAGAATCCTTATTGAGGTGACAGGGACAAGCCATCCTGATGTGTAGAAAGAATAGTAAATATGGCAGGCGACCAGCTTGGCTTAACAGTGAAATCCTTGCTGATCTTAAACACAAAAAAGAGGCTTACAAGAAGTGGAAGATTGGACAAATGACCAGGGAAGAGTATAAAAATATTGCTCGGGGGTGCAGGAGTGAAATCAGGAAGGCCAAATCACACCTGGAGTTGCAGCTAGCGAGAGATGTTAAGAGTAACAAGAAGGGTTTCTTCAGATATGTTAGCAACAAGAAGAAAGTCAAGGAAAGTGTGGGCCCCTTACCGAAAGATGGACACAACCTAGTGGCAGAGGATGTGGAAAAAGCTAATGTACTCAATGCTTTTTTTGCCTCTGTCTTCACGAACAAGGTCAGCTCCCAGACTTCTGCACTGAGCAGCACAGCATGGGGAGGAGGTGACCGGCCCTCTGTGGAGAAAAGTGGTTGGGACTATTTAGAAAAGCTGGACGAGCACAAGTCCATGGGGCCGGATGCGTTGCATCCGAGAGTGCTAAAGGAGTTGGCGGATGCGATTGCAGAGCCATTGGCCATTATCTTTGAAAACTCATGGCGATAGGGGAAGTCCCAGACGAATGGAAAAAGGCTAATGTAGTGCCCATCTTTAAAAAAGGGAAGAAAGAGGATCCTGAGAAGTACAGGCCAGTCAGCCTCACCTCAGTCCCTGGAAAAATCATGGAGCAGGTCCTCAAGGAATCATTCTGAAGCACTTAGAGGAGAGGAAAGTGATCAGGAAGAGTCAGCATGGATTCACCAAGGGCAAGTCATGCCTGACTAATCTAATCGCCTTCTATGACGAGATAACTGGCTCTGTGGATAAAGGGAAAGCAGTGGCCGTGTTGTTCCTTGACTTTAGCAAAGCTTTTGACACTGTCTCCCACAGTATTCTTGCCAGCAAGTTAAAGAAGTATGGGCTGGATGAATGGACTATAAGGTGGATAGAAAGCTGGCTAGATTGTCGGGCTCAAGGGGTAGTGATCAATAGCTCCATGTCTAGTTGGCAGCCGGTATCAAGTGGAGTGGCCCAAGGGTCGCTCCTGGGGCCGGTTTTGTTCAATATCTTCATAAATGCTCTGGAGGATGGTGTGGATTGCACCCTCAGCAAGTTTGCAGATGACACTAAACTAGAAGGAGAGGTAGATTCGCTGGAGGCTAGGGATAGGATACAGAGGGCCCTAGACAAATTAGAGGATTGGGCCAAAAGAAATCTGATGGGTTCAACAAGGACAAATGCAGAGTCCTGCACTTAGGACGGAAGAACTCCATGCACCGCTACAGACTAGGGACCGAATGGCTCGGCAGCAGTTCTGCAGAAAAGGACCTAGGGGTTACAGTGGACGAGAAGCTGGGTATGAGTCAACAACGTGCCCTTGTTGCCAAGAAGGCCAATGGCATTTTGGGCTGTATAAGTAAGGGCATTGCCAGCAGATCGAGGGACGTGATTGTTCCCCTCTATTCGACATTGGTGAGGCCTCATCTGGAGTACTGTGTCCAGTTCTGGGCCCCAAACTACAAGAAGGATGTGGAAAAATTGGAAAGCGTCCAGCGGAGGGCAACAAAAATGATTAGGGGATTGGAACACATGACTTCTGAGGAGAGGCTGAGGGAACTGGGGATGTTTAGTCTACGGAAGAGAAGAATGAGGGGGGACTTGATAGCTGCTTTCAACTACCTGAAAGGGGGTTCCGAAGAGGATGGCTCTAGACTGTTCTCAGTGGTAGCAGATGACAGAACAAGGAGTAATGGTCTCAAGTTGCAGTGGGGGAGATTTAGGTTGGATATTAGGAAAAACTTTTTCACTAGGAGGGTGGTGAAGCACTGGAATGGGTTACCTAAGGAGGTGGTGGAATCTCCTACCTTTGAGGTTTTTAAGGTCAGGCTTGAGAAAGCCCTGGCTGGGATGATTTAGTTGGTGTTGGTCCTGCTTTGAGCAGGGGGTTGGACTAGATGACCTCCTGAGGTCCCTTCCAACCCTGATATTCTATGATTCTGTGATCTCCAATACATTCTGCTCCTCCCTATTCGAGTGAAGAGGAGGATGAGAGTGAGGAAGGACAAGAAGATCTCCCTCCACAATCTCCTCTCTACCATGAACTGACTAACTCAGGACCCCCTCAGGGGACATATTACACTGATCCCAAGTATTTTCAATGGTACGGCCAGCCCTGGAGGCCCCCACGTCTCCCCCACCCCAATGGGCATACTGGAACCCGTGGGCGGCATACCCCACACAACTGGGACTGCCTGCCACATCCAGACCCGGCATACAGCAGTCATCTGCAGCTTCGGTGCCTGGATCTTTGATGGTGGCAGGGGAACCGGAGGAAGATGAGGAAGAACCCCCGATCCTGGAAGGAGCACCACCTACGCACTTGCCATCACTATCCACAGATGACACCATTATGCCTCCTCCCAATAATATAGGGGACAATTTCAGACTATTTTAGGATCTATTTAAAAGGGTGGCTAAATCCCTGGACATCTCCCTTGAGGAGGTCCAAGTGGCACAACACAAACTAGTGGACATTTTGCATACATCTGCTTCATCCAAAATCTCTATGAACGATGTGCTGATGGACCCTGTCAAAACCTGCAAGAGGTCTGACAAAAAAGTATTATGTACCAGCCAAGGGCACAGAGTTCCTCTTTTCACATCCAGCTCCCAATTCCGTAGTGGTGGATGCAGTCCAGGAACGTGATAAGCAATAACAGCCCAAAACCACACCTCATGACAAAGAGTGGAAAAGACTTGATCTTTTCGGCCGCAAGGCTTATTCCTCGGCTACACTACACCTCCATATAGCCAACTACGAGGCATTTCTGGCAAAATATGACTATATTAACTACACAAAAATGTCTGAATTGACTGATTTTATTTCCGAGGACAAGAGAGAACAATTCACAGCACTTGTATCAGAGGGACAACTCATCTCCAAAAGAGACCTGCAAGCCGCACTTGATTCTGCGGACACAGCTGGAAGTTCAGTGGCAACAGTTGTTGTGATGAGAGAGACCTCATGGCTCCATCTCTCCGGCTTCGCTAAGGAGGTGCAATCCATGGTTTAGGATTTGCCATTCGAGGGTCCCAAACTCTTTGATGAGAAGACAGATGACTCTCTCCACTCCCTCAAGGATTCACAAGCGACACTCCAATCCTTGGGAATCTATACACCAAAACCCAGGAAAAAACAGCGAAATTATTATGTACCCCAACACTACTGCCAGACCATGTATTCGCAACAACAATGGTGATTTGAGTCACAGGCCCCCAAGGGGATGCCAGTCCACTTCTTCAGTAGCTGAGTCCCAACTATCAACCTCCAGACAACAAATTTGAAGCTTTGGTTGAGGACATGAGAACTCCAGGTCTATCTGTGCTGGTGACACCATCTCTCTCCCAACCATTCAGATATTGTCTAGTTCCATTTTATCCAATCTGGAAGACCATCACATCTGACAAATGGGTGCTAGAAATCATACAAACTGGTTACTCCATCCCCCATTTTTCCCCCAACGCCTCTATCCATCCTCCCTCCCCATCCCTCTTCAGGGATTCCTCTCACGAGTCTCTACTGTGCCAGGAGGTAAGCCACCTCATGAAGTTAGGAGCAGTAGAACCCGTTCAAAGAGAACACAGAGGGAGAGGATTTTATTCCCACTATTTTCTCACAAAGAAAAAATCCGGTGGCTAGAGACCAATACTCAATCTACAATGACTCAACAAGTTTGTCAAAACACAACGATTCAAGATGGTCACAGTAGGTACCATAATTCCAGCTCTAGAAAGAGGTGATTGGTTCTCATCCCTTGACCTCCGGGATGCGTATTTTCCTGTAACAATACATCCTCTCATCTCAGATTTCTCCATTTTACCATCGGACAGGACCACTTCCAATACAGGGTCCTTCCCTTTGGCCACTCTACTGCCCCTCTAGTGTTTTCGAAGGTATTGGCCGTGGTTGCAGCATACCTGCGCAGAAATGCAATTATGATATTCCCATACTTGGACAACTGCCTGCTAAAAGCAGGCAGCAATGCAAGCCACCGAACAGACAGTAACCCTCTTCACGAGATTCACGAGACTTAGCGTACCTCCTCTCAGACAGATCCCAGGCAAACTGGGCAGCAGGGGGAGGTTGCTTTTGGTAAGGAAGCCTGGAGGAGGGTAGAGGTTCTTGGCATGGGAAAGCAGGCCCATCTGCGACTCAGTTCTAGGCAAGTCCCATTAGCTGAAAACTCACCCTTCTCCCAGTGCAGTAAACCCCACTGATCCCCCTAAGCAAGATTTAGGAGCTGGCCACTCCTTAATGTGCGAAACAACTTATGTTGTTACCGATCCTAAGAGTTATGAGACAGACCAGAGATGATTCAGTATATCAGCAGATGGGGTCCCAGCGAAAATAAACAGCCACATGATAGCTCCATGTATCTTATAGTTTGTTGTCCTCTCCTCTGCCCTGTGCACGCTCCCTCCTCTTGACACACAACTGTGATGCACTCATCACTGGGATTTTGTTCTGAGTCCCTTAGCTTTCCCAGTAAAGTGGATGCAAATTCTGTTTAATTAGCTGAACTGGGGAAGGAGGAAGATTATGGGCATCTGCCTGAGAGAAGAAAAGCTATTCATTTTCATAGAGCTGGTCGTCGCATATAAAGATAGGTCAGTATGTTCTGCTATAACAAGTCTGCTCATTATTATGGGATATTTACTTTGGAGACCCTCTGGGATTGAACTAGCTGATTTACAGATATTGTTATTGAAAGTTTCTGTTTGGTTATGGGATTGAAGTAGTTAAGCTGGTATTCCATGCTCTCTCTAAACAGTGTATATATGGAGGAATACAATATGGAAGCAGAGTAACACACACAAAAGTAGAGCTAATCTCACACATTGTACCTGATGTTGTAACTGTGAGTGAGGGATTCCCTCAGTAAAGCAAGTAATAATCATCATCATCATAGTTAGAATGAATGTGCATGCCTGATGCACCTAACTAGCGAGGGAGGAGATGAAAATTGCTTTCACTGTCAACTGACAGATCTTTATAGATATTGCCCCATTGCAGCATAAATTAACTGAAAAGCTTATCTACTTACTACCTTAACCATGAAGTTTTACCTTATCCTGTTAAATGGTTTCTTAGCATAAATAACAAGGGCTTAGAATAATGGAATCATAGAAGATTAGGATTGGAAGAGACCTCAGGAGGTCATCTAGTCCAACCCTCTGCTCAAAGCAGGACCACCCTCAACTAAATCATTCCAGCCAGGGTTTTGTCAAGCCGGACTGTAAAAACCTCTAAGGATGAAGATTCCACTACCTCCACAGATAACCCATTCCAGTGCTTCACCGTCCTCCTAGTGAAATAGTGTTTCCTAATATCCAACCTAGACCTCCCGCACTGCAACTTGAGACCATTACTCCTTGTTCTGTCATCTGCCACCACTTAGAACAGCCGAGCTCCATCCTCCTTGGAACCCCCCTTCAGATAGCTGAAGGGTGCTATCAAATCCCCCCTCACTCTTCTCTTCTGCAAACTAAACAATCCCAGTTCCCTCAGCCTCTCCTTGTAAGTCATGTGCCCCAGCCCACTGATCATTTTCATTGCCCTCCGCTGGACTCTCTCCAGTTTGTCCACATCCTTTATATAATGGGGGGCCCAAAACTGGATGCAATACTCCAGATGTGGCCTCACCAGTGCCGAATAGAGGGGAATAATCACTTCCCTCCATCTGCTGGCAATGCTCCTACTAATGCAGCCCAAAATGCCATTAGCCTTCTTGGCAACAAGGGCACACTGCTGACTCATATCCAGCTTCTTGTCCACTGTAATCCCCAGGTCCTTTTCTGCAGAACTGCTGCTTAGGCAGTCGGTCCCCAGCCTGTAATGGTGCATCTTCTGTCCTAAGTGCAGGACTCTGCACTTGTCCTTGTTGAACCTCATCAGATTTCTTTTGGCCCAATCCTCCAATTTGTGTAGGTCAGTCTGGACCCTATCCCTACCCTCCAGCATATCTACCTCTCCCCCCAGCTTAGTGTCATCTGTGAACTTGCTGAGGGTGCAATCGATCTTATCATCCAGATCATTAATGAAGATGTTGAACAAAACCGGCCCCAGGACCAACCCTTGGGGCACTGCACTTGATACCGGTTGCCAACTAGACATTGAGCCGTTGGTCACTTCCCATTGAGCCTGACGATCTAGCCAGCTTTCTGTCCACCTTACAGTCCATTCATCCAATCCATACTTCTTTAACTTGCTGGCACGAATGCTGTTGCTGGCTTATTTTTTGTGGTTTTTGCCACCAGCTTTTCCCTTACATGTAATCCTGAATTGCATTTTGTACAAACCTTTAAGCCCTAGGGATAACAGTGTACGATATATACTGAGAATTATTATTTCTCAAGTATTTAAACAGTAGAGGGCAGAAGAGGGCTGCTCAGAAATCTGTGCATTAGTTCAGGTAGAAGGATTCACTGTTCCATTAAATTAGATCATCTGGGGTTGTAAACCATTGTTTCCCACCACTTGTGGAAGATTTTCCTCCTGCGTGTCTCAGCCCTATTGTCAAATACCAGTGCAACTTTGTCTATGCCTGTGTGAATTCAGTATTAGGAGATGTGAGCCTCTCACACAAGGTCAGGAACTTTTACTTGGAAGTGATCACTGGCTTGTACACCCACCTTTTCCCACAAGGATACGAAATATAGTGTAAGCCAAATCACCACTCACTCTCTTCAGGTTGCTGAAGGAGAGTTGGGCTTCAAACATGCTGCTGGTCTGGGCCCTTCCCTTGTCATTTTCCCTGTTTTTCTAAAGAACTGTGTCTTTTCCCTTTGAAGTACAAGCTACTGCTGAAGATGACCCCTAAAGGGCCCTAGTTAATCTAGGGAGAAGACTCTGTGTGAGGGCTCTGGAGCAATCCAAAGGTCTCTTGGTTTCTGCACTCTGTTATGGCCAAACCCACCCTTCCCTTCTTGTTCTGAAGCAGAGTTTGCCACGTCGTCAGATGAGCCAGAAGCCCACGGTGTGGCACTCATTCTTTCGGCTCTCATCTAAGTGCTCACACTAGCATTGTGCCCCTGCCTTCTTGGGCGGCCCAGCTGGTGTCTGGACTACAAGTTTAATGGGATGGTCAAGAGCCTCCGAGAGTCTGTGGATTTTTGCTCCCTTTCCCCCATGGAGACTGCTTTTCCTATTTCCTGGAGCCATGGCATGAAATTATGTAAAATCAATGGGTCCTGGAAATTACAGTAAAAGCATATCCTATCCAGCTGCACTCTATGCCACTTCACCCTAATCTGCCTTAGGGACTCTTCTCATGAGAAAGTGCTATGGGTCTAAAACATTTCCCTCTTCCAAATAGACCATAGGAAATATCCCTCAGTACAGAAGATAAAGGCTTTAGTTCTCTTATTTCCTTATGTCCAAAGATTTCAATTCTGGGGAGCTGGTTCTCGTTTACACGAAGGCCCTTTAACATTGCAAGAGCAGTGTGAAGCGAGTTAGTGCAAATGAGAATCAGGCTTTTGCTGTAATGTAAAGACAGGGTTGAGTGGGACCTAACAGTGAATCAGAAGGAATGGGGTGCATTATCAGTTTTATACAGTCAATCACCAGATCTACAAAACTGAAGAGCTATCATCCCAAAAGACACCCTCAGACCATGTAACGCCAGTGCAGTGTGTGTGTATGTCTATTTCAAACCCTGTATGTAAAGAGGACATCACATTTGTTTTTGCTTTCTGGCTGTTAGTATTAGGCTTCCTCCCTACCAAATGATTAAGATGGGTGGAAGGGTGGAATTCCTGGTTTCACATGTCTGTCCCAAATGCGAAATGCAATCCAGACTAGATCCCATTATGGTGCTACTGCAAGATTTTGTAATAATACACATCCAGTGATATATGTTGAGGGAGGGAGTATTTATTAGAATCGTAGAGCGACAGGGTTAGAAGGGACCCCAAGGGTCATCTAGTCTAGCCCCCTGCCAAGATGCAAGATTTGCTTTGTGCTGGTGCGTAGAAACCTCAGCCATGCACCAGGCCCAGGACCGTACAAACACGTAATGAAAGAACGGCCCCTTCTCCAAAGTGCTTGCAACAGATTGTCTTATGCTATCTTGGAGAGGGAAGTGGGCTGGGACTCAGGAGATCTGAGTTCAATTCCCTGCTCTGTCATTGGTCTGTGTAACTATGGGCAGGTCACTTTACCTCTCTGTGTCTCAGTGTCTTCATTTGTAAAATAGGGATAATGATATTGACCTGCTTGGAAATTTGCTGATGAAAAGTGCTGTATAGCCGGGGGCAGCCATTTCAGACTCAATTCTGAGTGCCAGGGAGGAATTGATTGCAAATCTAAAGGCAATTTGGGTGAAAGTGATCGTGAAATTATAAGATGTCATGGTTCTCAAGAAAGGAAGGAGTGAGACCGGCAGAATAAGGACAATGGCCTTCAAAAAAAGCAGACTTCAACAAACTCCCAGAACTTGTAGGTAAGGTCCCATGGTGAGAAATTCTGAGGGAAAAGGGTGTTTGGGAGACCTGGCAGTTTTTCAAGAAGATAGTATCAAAAGCACAGCTACAAACTATCCTTGTGGAAAGGAAAGATAGTAAGAATAGTAAGAGGCTAATATGACTCCATCAGGGGCTCTATAATGTCCTGAAAATCAAAAAGGAATCCTACAAAATGTGGAAAGGTAGACACGTTGGTAAGGAGGAGTACAAAAGAGTAGCACAAGCAGGCAGGGACAAAATCAGAAAGGCTAAGGCACAGCAGGAGACATAAAAAGCAATAAGAAGAGGTTCTTTAAATACATGAGGAGCAAGAAAAAGATTAAATAAAGTGTAGGTCCTCTAGTGAGTGGGGAAGGAGAGCTAGTAACTGGTGAGATCAAGAAGGCTGAGGTATTTAATGCCAGTTTTGCTTCTGTCTTCACCAAAAAGATTGTGGCTCACCAGATACTCAGCACACTTAATATTAACAACAAGGGGGAAGGAACACAAGCCAAAATAGGGAAAGAACAAATTAAAGAATATTTAGATACGTTAGATATATTCAAGTCGGCAAGGTCTGATCAAATTCATCCTAGGGTACTTAAGCTGAATCTGAATCTCAGAACCATTAGCAATTATTTTCGAGAACTTCTGGTCAGCAGGTGTATGTCCCAGAGGACTGGAGAAGGGAAAACACAGCACCTCTCTTTAAAAGGGGTAACAAACAGGACCCAGTGAATTATAGACCAGTCAGCCTAAAGTTGCTAGAACAAATTATCTATCAATCAATCAATCAATTTGTAAGCACCTGGAGGATAATAGGATTATAAGGAATAGCCAGCATAATTTTGTCAAGAAGAAATCACGCTAAACCAACCCAATTGCCTTCTTTGTCAGGGTTACTCGCTGTGAGTAACGGGGAAGCAGATGATGTGCTATATCTTGATTTTAGGAAGACTTGTGACAGAGTCCCACATGACTAGGGCCCTACCAATTTCACAGCCATGAAGAACGCATCACGGACCGTGAAATCTGGTCTCCCCTCATGAAATCTGGTGCTTTGTGTGCTTTACCCTATACCAGCAGCTCTCAACCAGGGGTCTGCAAGCCTTTTCGGGGGGGCCGCGGGGTCCCGTGGCTGAAACCCGGTGCCCTGAGCCCTAGGCACCTCCTATGGGGCTAAAGTCAGGAGCCCCGGCACCCTCTTGCAGGGCTGAAGCTGGGCGTGGTGCAAGGCTGAAGCTGCTCCCCCACCCACCAAAGCCAGGAGCGGTGCGGTGCTGAAGCCGGGAGCCCCAGCGTCCCCCACTCCCTACTGAAGCTGGGATCCATGTGGGACTGAAGCTCTAAGCCCTGGTGCTCCCCGCAGGCAGAAGCTGTGAGCCCATGGGCAGAGCTAGCAGGGAACAAGGGTATTGGACCCCCCGACTGCAGTGCCTTTCCGAGAGTGGGGCAGTCTGGGAGCTGTTCCATCCCCCTGCACGTTCTCCTCTCCCCCAGGCCTCCTCAGGCCCTGCCTTCTGGCCGGGTTGTAGGTGGGAAGTCAGAGCCAGGCAGTGCAGGGTAGCTGCTCCTCTGGCTGGTGGTGCCATGGAGTGGGCAGCCATGGCATTCCCCCGTCTGTTGCTGGTGCCCGGGGTTGCGGCTGCTCCTCAGCTTCCAGCCCTCTTTGACTGCTCACGCAGCCGGTAAGAGCTGCCTGGATGAGGGGACCCAGCTCTGGGGCCAGCAGAGCCCTTGGGGAGCAGCCACCACAGGGGGAGCCCTCCTGGCACACAGCCCCTAGCTATCCTTCTCCCTGCAACCTAATCTACCCCCCTTGCCCGTACGCAGCCCCTAGCTACCCCTGCTTGTACATAGTCCCTAGCTACCCCCTGTCCGCACCCTGAGCTACCCCCTGCCCGCACACAGCCCCTAGCTACCCCCATCTGCACCCTGAGCTGCCCCCCTGTCCCCCTCCCTGCATCCTGAGCTATCCCCTCCCTACAACCTGATCTCTCCCCCTGCCCACACACAGCCCCTAGCTACCCCCTCCCTGCATCCTGAGCGGTTTTCAAAGTTTTTGAGCTGAGTCATATTTTTTGGTTGCGGCCCCCCCACAACCCAGACAGGTGGGTGGTCTGCTGCGGTGAGTCGGGGGTGGAGGTGGTGCTCCCGCCCTGAATCCCGCTGTGCGGAGCTGGCCTGAGCCTCCCCAGTCCTTGCGCCCCCCCAAATAGAAGTCAAACTGCCTATGCCCAAGGGTCATCCTCTCGGCCCAGAGCCCCGAGTTCAACCACCCTGGGCCCCAGAGTTTTTATAGCATGTTGAAAAAGGTTGAGGACCCCTGCCCCATGTTATACAGATTTCATTGGGGAGACCAGCGTTTCTGAAATTGGGGGTCTTGACCCAAAAGGGAGTTGCAAGCTTGGTCACAAGGTTATTTTAGGGGGTCACAGTATTTTCACCCTTACGTCTGTGCTGCCTTCAGAGCTGGGAAGCTGGAGAGCGGTGGCTGCTGGCCAGGCACCCAGCTCCGAAGGCAGCACCTCACCACCAGCAGCGGCGCAGAAGCAAGGGTGGCAACACCTTACCAGGCCACTCTCACTTCTGCGCTGCTCCTGGCGGTGGCTCTGCCTTCAGAGCTGGGCTCCCGGCCAGCAGCTGCCGCTCTCCAGCTGCCCAGCGCTGAAGTCAGCGCTGCCGCCTGCAGTAGCGCAGAAGTACGGGTAGCAGAACCGCAACCCCCCCACAATAACCTTGCGACCCCCCACCCCCCCCAACTCCTTTTTGGGCCAAGATCCCTACAATTACAACACCGTGACATTTCAGTAACTAATATCATGAAATTTATGATTTTGAAAATCCTATGACGGGGTGAAAGTAAGTCTAGGGACTTACCAGGACGGGGCTGGGCTGGGGCCGGCTCTGGCCCCCGGAAGGGGTGGTGCTGGGGGAGGTCAGAGCCAGCCCTGGCCCAACCTGTACCGGCAAGTGCCTCCTTCCCCCTCCCTGGGGTAACAGCAGCAGCCGGGGCCTCTGGCAGCGGTTTAAAGGGCCCTGGGTGGTAGCGGTGACTGGAGCCCTGGGCCCTTTAAATCATCCCCAGAGCCCCGCCGCCACTTCCCCAGGACTCCGGCAGTAGGCCTCTGGGGAAGGGGCTCCGGCCACCACTACCGCCCTGGGCCCTTTAAATTGTCCCCGGAGCCTGCCGGAGACCTGGGGACGATTTAAAGGGCCCAGGGCTTGGCTGCCACTACTGCCCTGGGCCCTTTAAATCGCCGCCCCAGCCCGGCCACTGCTACCCCAGGGCTCCGGCAGCAGGGCTCTGGCAGCAATTTAAAGGGCCGGGGACTCCAGCCACTGCTGGGAGCTGCAGGCCCTTTCAGTTGCGCCTGGGGAAGCCGATCCACCCCGGTACGGCGCACCGGCTCTTGCCGGCTTACTTTCACCTCTGAGTGCAGCCGAGTTCAAAACAGTGAGCAGAGCGGTCACAGTGGGCATTGTGGGATACTGGGTGAGGCCAGTTCTGGTGATATAATGAATGGCAGCGTTTACGCTGATGTTTTGTCGCTTTAACTTTGCTGCAAAAAGTTCAATGCCTCTCGTTGAGGTGATTTTATTTTTTCAGTAAAAACTGCCTTTTGTTGACAAAAACTGTGTAGGGTAGGCAATGCCCAAGTCACATTTTCAAGGTGACTTATGACCTTAAATCTCATTGAAAGTCCATGGGATCTAGGTTCCTAAGTCATTTGGGCGCTTTTGAAAATGTACCCCTTGTCTTTACTCTTGCATTAGCTTGTTTTTGCTCCTGGAACATCTTGGTGCATCAAAAATGTGTGTAGTCCGTCTCTTGAAAATCTGTGACTTTCTGCTTGGGATGTTGGTAATTCTGTTTTCTTTGAATTTGTTCTTTGAATCTGCTCCACAGTGTTTAAATTCTTGCACATTTTCCTCTATATTGGAACGTGTCCTGGATATTTAGGATATATGTTATGTCCAGTGCATATATCGCTAAGGCTTAAATGATTTTTCTCACCACCCCCTCAAAAAAAAAAAAAAAGAAAGAAAAAGAGAGAGAGAAGCAGCAGCAACAGAAAACTGCCTATTGTAGCACATGCCAAATTGCAAAATATATTTATGGGCTTGTTTACACTACAAATACTAATCTGGTTTTTAAACACAGTTAGCAGTGTTAATATAGGCAAGGCCAGGATGCTTCTGGCCCTCTTTGTTTCAGGTTTGGATAGCGTCTTTCTGTGTTTGCATCATTTAAAGTGATATTTATATCAGGGGAGGAAAAAAGTACTATCTAGAAAAGAACGCTTCAAGGAAGTTCAGAAGTTGTGTTGACTTAAAGGCCTTTCTTTCGTTTCAGTTCTCTGTCCGAATGTCATAAATCAGCGACACCTAGGCTCTCTGAAATATCTCTTCTACAAGAGGTTTGTTGAGGTATGTTTGTACAATGTGTGTATGGATTTATTTTTGTTGTGATTTGAACGATATAATAGAGATGCTGGAAATATGAGGTTGGTATGGAAGCGAAGTGTAGTCATGCTGTAGTGATACAGAAAGGCATTGAGACTCAGAAATCTCTGTTACGAGTGCTTGGACTGAGATATTATAGAGTGATACATCTAGTTCAGAATTACGAGTATATTTTATTATACTATTATGTTTATGATAGGGACCATTCCTGCAAGTCATTGAATGCTGTCCACTCCCGCTGACTTCAGTGGCAGTTGAGGGTGTTCAGTAAACTGCAAGAGGTGCTCTCACAATCAACATTTTGGGTCTCAAGGAGGACAGAGTTGATCCACTGTGTTTGGCAGTGTAATCATCCTAAGTACATTAACAAAGACAAAGCTGGTGTTCAGGGGAAGGGTACCTTCCATTTGTCCTATTCCAAGCTCATTAATTCCCTGAATAGAAGCACACTCATGTTTTAGAGGGCCGCTTCTCCATGTGACCAATGTGAACTTTTTTTCCAGTATTCAGTTGCTCAACAGCAGCCTGAATAGGCCTGGAGGCTTCTCCTGTTTTTCTGGGAGATCGCACTGGGTGTGCTAAGAGCATCATGAAATTTAAGTATTCTGTTACATTAGACACTGTTGCTTTACTGAGTTCAGCAATGTCTCAGTTTTCAGCAGTCCTACCTAGCTGTGCAGTTGGAAGTTATCTGTAGTTTCACACCCACTACAAAGTAGGTCTGGTTGGATTATCTCTATTTTATAATGTATATGAGGAGCTGCACTATGATCTGGATAGGATTCTGTGTGACCTTCATATTGTAAGCGCAGATTGAGGTTTGGATAATAGTCTTGTGCTGTACTCCAACATTCTCTGAATTAACGAATCATAGAATATCAGGGTTGGAAGGGACCTCAGGAGGTCATCTAGTCCAACCCCCTGCTCAAAGCAGGACCAATCCCCAACTAAATCATCCCAGCCAGGGCTTTGTCAAGCCTGACCTTAAAAATATCTAAGGAAGGAGATTCCACCACCTCCCTAGGTAACCCATTCCCAGTGTTTCACCACCCTTCTAGTGAAAAAGTTTTTCTTAATATCCAACCTAATTTTCCTAATATCCAACCTAATCTAAGCAATATTTTTCTAATGTGCTCTTCATGATAATATATGAGAACCCAGAGATTTTCAGTGCATACCAGATGTTTTAAAAACATATTTTAGAGATTTTTTTGTGTCTTTTCAGAAAACCATGACTCAGGAGAATTGGGCCGATCATGTTCAGGTGCGTGTGAAATGCTCCCTTACCACTTTTTTTAGGGTTTCTTTGTGTGGACCTCATTTTAAGACCATTTAAAAATATCCCACTCTGGTGTTAAAAGAATTTACTATATGTTACACTATTACAGCTTTTTAGCTTGGTCAGAACTTACCTACACACGGCATAATTGTGTGTGTAGAGGGGTACGTATGTGTCTATGATTACAGCATTGGCTTTAAAAGACTTGCCATTTTTACGTAGGGTAAATAGGTAAGATTACTGTGGTCTTCTCTTGTGATTCTCTGTATTTACTGTAGGAAACACGTTGAACACTGCAAATACTGAGGTTATTTAGTTACAAATATTTATTAAATTATGTAAGACAACTGTCAAGGGCCACCAGTAAACATAGTCAGAAAATCATCTTCTTTGTCCTGAGAATTTTCAGCAGGTTTACTATATAAATGTAAGGTATTTATGGTTTCTGGGTCTCATAGTACAGTAGATAGTAATGATTCATTAGTGTTGATGTACCATTATATGGATTTGTTCGCACTGATACAAAACTAATTAACAGTATTGAATATGGCTTCTCTTGGAGTGTAAACAGGAGAGTTCAGAGACACATTTTGACATAATATTGTAATTAAATATATATGTAATAATGAAATGCTAGGAAATTCTGTGATGAAAAACCACTACTCGTGTGATTTCTGATGTCCACAAAACATCCCTAAGGAAGTACAACTTTGCATTCACTGCTCTCTCTTATTCTCCAAGAGAAATCCTATAATCTCTCTCTCTCTTGCTGTAAGAGTCCTGCTGTCATTAAGAAGCTGTGGCTGTGCTAGCTAGGGTTTCCCTTAAAAATCCCACCTAAATTATCAGCATTGTCCTGGGTTGTGCCAGAGGCAGATACTTATGGGTAAAAATAACAAGGAGTCCGGTGGCACCTTAAAGTCTATTTGGGCATAAGCTTTCATAAACTTCAGATGCATTTGAAGAAGTGGGTTTTTTACCCACAAAAGTGCATGCCCAAATAAATGTTAGTCTTTAAGGTGCCACCGGACTCCTTGTTGTTTTTGTGGATACAGACTAACACAGCTACCCCCTGGTACTTATGGGTGTAGACCTCAGGCAGCTAAAAGACTTCTCTGATTTGGTTGGACAGTTGAAGGGAACAGGTTGCCAGCCACTTAACAGGCTTTTAGCACCAGTAGGATAGCTGTATGTTTGTTCACCATTTTCCTTCTCATGTTTAACTCCTTCCTTCCAGGGGTTGGCTCTTTTCGCTTATAGAGAAGCAGGAGAGGGGAGGATCCAGAGGGAGGGAGGAGGGGGGATATAGTGCCTTTTGCCTTTTACACAGGGCTTTCTTTCTTCTTCAGGATCAGAGACAGGACAAAGCAAACAGGTCAGCATCCCGCCTTGTCAACTGTTAAACATTGCCGGTGTGTCTAAGAATACCGGTGTAGACTGTTGTCCATAGGCTTGAGAAGGTCTTTTAGCATAACTAGTGCCATCTCTACATGAGCGCTGACATGGAAAATAATTAGCGGGTGCTCAGCACCCACTAGCAGCCAAGCTCCCTCCTCCCCCCAGCGCCTCCTGCAAACCGGTGGCCACTCCTCCCCCTCCCTCCCAGTGTCTTCTGCATGCCACAGCTGTTCTGCAGAAGGTGCTGGGAGGAGCCGGGATGGGGCATACTTGGGGGAAGGGGTGAGAAGAGGTGAGGCAGAGCGGGGGTGGGGCCTGGGGGAAGGGGTGGGGTGGGACTTGGGGTGAAGGGGGGGCAGGAAAAGGCGGGGTGGGGGCTTGGTGGAAGTGGTGGAGTAGGGGCGGGCCTGGGGCAGAGGAGGGGTCGAGCACATCCGCTGTGTAGAGAGGGAGTCAGTGCCTATGCATCTCTAGGTCTGTAACCAGATTATGAGGGGTCTAAAGATGTGGTAGATGGAAAGGAGCTGCTGGAGTTTTCCTGCCTCTGCCACCTCAGGCCTTGTCTACACTACACAGTTTTGTCGACAAAAGTCAGGTTTTGTTGACAAAACTGTGGAAGTCTATACACAACAATGCTCCCCCTGCTGATTTAACTCTCCTGCTATGCTGACATAATAAAACCACCTGGATGAGCAGCATAGAGCTTTTTGCAACAAAATTAGTGTGATGCAGTGTCATTGTAGACAATGTGCTTGCTTGTGTCATCTTAAGTGGCCTCCTGGAGGTGTTCCACAATGCCCATCATGACCACTCTTGTCAGCAGTTCCTACTCTGCTGCCCTGCAGCTAGGTACACAGGCATGCACCCCCTTCCTTTAAAACCCTAGGAATTTTTGAAATTCCTCTTCATGGTTGCTCGGGGTGGACAGCTCACATGCATCTTCCCAGCTGACCATGCCAGCTTTCCGCAGCAAATGTGATCCCGCCTGGAGTACACTGGTGTTGCTGGACCTGTTGGGTCTGTGGGAAGAGGAGACTATCTCTGATCCAGCTGTAGGAAGTTGACACCTGTGAGCAGATTGCTCGTGGCATGGCATGCAAGAGACATGCAGCAGTGCCATGCTAAGTTCAAGGGGTTGAGGTAGGTGTATCAGAAGGCAAGGGAGACCAACTGTCCCTCTGGCTTGGTGCTGAAAACATGCTGCTTCTACAAGGAGCTGCATGCAATCCTTGGCAGTGACCCCACCTCCACCACCAAGAGCCCTGTGGATACTTTCTGGGGACTGGAGGCAGCGGCCAGCAGAGTCAATCCCGTGGACGAGGAGGTTGAGTTAGAGAAGGATGTGCAAAAAGCAACAGGCTCGTCTGGTGATGTGGCAAGCCAGGACCTCTTTTTAACTCCAGACGGGTCTAGCTAGTTCCAGCAGTCTGGCTCTGACATGCCTGAAGCAGGAGAGGGAGCTCTGGTAAGTACTCATTTTTCTTTGGTACTGCACGATGACATGAAGTAGAGGAGTCCTTTATTTTGTTACATGGTGCATGTGGGATTGAAATTAACAACACTAGATATTGTTTGCATCTGCTTTGCATTCCCCTGTGCAGCTATCCAGTGGAGGCCCTATGGAAAAGTTTGTTAATGCACACCAAGATCTCTTGGAAATTCTGCACAGAGATCTCTTGGAAACTTTCCTGCAGGTACTCTGCAATCCTCTGCCGAAGGTTCCTTGGCAGAGCTGCTGTGTTTCTTCCCCCGTTGTAGGAAACTTTGCTGCGCCAATCAGCAATTACTTCTGCAGGAACCAAAGCAGCACACAGGCAAGCAGCATGCGGACCTGGTCTGAAGCTGCACACATGTAGGAGATGCACCCTTGCATCTTTGATTACCCTCAGTAGTGTGATTTCAGCTTCGATCACCCCTGCCTGTGGAAAATGGTGTCACTATTCAGAATAATGTCCCTAGGCGCTTGTACGGATCCCCTTCTGAAACCATCCAGACCCTTTGTCCCACCTTCTCTCCCTCGCAGCCAGGGAGGACTCACCATGTTTAGTTCTCAAGCTGTGCTTCATGCTTGCCAAGGGAAAATGAGACAGAAGTGTGTGTAACTTTTATGATTCAAGACTCTGAGTGCACATGCAATACTGACTCTGTGTATTGTTTCCTTTGCTTCTGCAGATGTGCCGTTGAGGGCCAGCTCCTACACACCAGCGGAATGCCTCTGTCAGATAAGGAGGCGAACAAGGAGGAGTAAGGAGGACATGTTTTGAGAAGTGCTGCAATTGTCTGATCAGGCTGATAGCAAGCACAGAGCATGGAGATAGACAATAAATGAAAAACTAGAAATAGATAGCCAGGAGAAGAGACAGGGGCAAGAGCAGATAATTGAGGGCCAGGAGCAGACAATACAACTCATAGAGGACCAATCACAGATGCTCAGGTCCCTGATTGTGCTGCAGTTAGAACACATGCATGCTCGACTCCCCCTATAGCCCTTACAGAATTGCTTTCCATACCTTCCCCAAACTCCCCACACACATTCCTCACATGTTCCCGGCCCATCTCAGTATCCCTGGCACTCCACCCCAGGGACATTTGCCATAACGACAACTGGACTTACACACAGCTGTGAGATCCTCATTTCAGAGAGTGCTGCTCACTGTCATGTCCCTTGTAAGAAATGTTAATCTGTGTATTGCTGTTTAATAAAAATTTAGTCTTACAAAGACAATGATTCTTTATTTTTGACCTACACGCGGTTTCAGCAGAAATTCATACACAGTGGCAATCAGCACATTTTCAGACTACAATTAATGCTCAGGCAGGAATCATTACAAACGTCATTCAGGGTGGCAAGTAAACAGTGCCTGGCTGCATGCATTACAGCAAGACACATTACTGTCAAAATGCTGCTTCAAAACCTCCCTGATTTGAATAGCTTTCCGTTTAGCCTCCCTATTAGCCCTGGTGTCTGGGTGCTTAAAATCAGCTGCCAGGTGAAACACATCAGTGTTCCACCCCTGGGGAAACTTTTCCCCCTTGACTTCACAAATATTATGCAGAGCACAGCTGGCTGCTATGACCATGGGAATATTTTCCTCATTGAGGTTTAACCTTCCAAAAAGGCAGCACCAGCAACCCTTTAATCTGCCAAACGCACATTCTATAGTCATTCTGCACCTGCTGAGCCTGTTGCTGAAGTGCTCCTTGCTGCTGTCAGAGTTTCTGGGTGTGAGGCTTGATGAGCCATGGGAGTAAGGGGTAGGCTGGGTCTCTCAGGATCACTGTGGGCATTTCCACATCCCCTAGTGGAATCTTCTGGTCTGGAAAGAAAGTCCCTGCATGCAGCTTTCTGTATAGGCCGATGTTCCTGAAGATGCATGCGTCAAGCACCTTCCCTGACCACCCCGCATTGATGTCAGTGAAATGACCACGGTGATCCACTAGCGCCTGCAATATCAGAGAGAAGGATCCCTTTCTGTTGATGTACTCTGTCACAACATGGCCTGGGGCCAAAATTGGGATATGCATTCCATCTATATCCTTGCCGCAGTTAGGGAATCCCATTGCCGCAAACTCATCTGCTATTTCCTGCACATTGCCCAAAGTCACAGTCCTTTGCAGCAGAAGGCGATTAATGGCCATGCACACTTGCATCACCACAACTGTCCACAGTGGACTTCCCAACTCCAATCTGATTCACAACTGACCAGTAGCAGTCTGGAGTTGCCAGCTTCCACAGTGATTGCCACTCGCTTTCCCCCATTAGGGCAGCTCTCATTTTGGTGTCCATGTGCTGCAGTGCAGGCATGAGCTCCGCACACAGTTCAAGGAAGGTGGCTTTGTGCATATGAAAGTTCTGCAGCCATTGCTTGCCATCCCGGACCTGCATCACAATCCCACCACTCAGTGCTTGTTTTGAGAGCCCGATAGCGACGGTCCAATGTGTGTAGTTGCTCCGTGAATGCCAACATCAGTCTTGAATTGTTTCTTTCCATGGCACACAGCAGGGTAGGAACCACAGATTCCTGTTCAGATTCACAGCTCATGAAATACTGCAGGATCAGCTATGTTGTGTTCATAATGCTTATCACAAGACTGGTGAACAGTGCAGGATCTGTGCTTTCAGGCAGAGATGGCAGGCACAAAGTTTACAGGGGTAGCTGAAAAATGTTATGAAATGTAGTTGGAGGCCCTTTGAATTATGGGATGGAGAAAACTGCCTCATGAGGTGGTGATCCCACCCCCATGATGCACGGCAATGCATTCTCAGAATTCCTCGTGGAAGAAAGTGGCGATTTGAATAGTGGGATAGCTACCAACGGTGCGCTGCTCATTCTGTTGGTGCTAGAGCACCAACTGTGGACATGCTCCGCCGACACAAAGGGAGCGCTGTGTGAACATGCACAAGTGATGTAATTACAGCAGTTTATGATAGTCGATATAACTTAGGTTGGCTTAACTCTATAGTGTAGACATGGCCTCAGTGACCTTATCTTGTAATGCCCTCAGTCAGCAAGGTATGTAAGCATGCGCCTAATTTTAAACGTGTGAGTATTCCTGTCATAAATATAAAGGGAAGGGTAACAACTTTTATGTATGCAATAACATCAAATCCCTCCTGGCCAAAGGTACAAAATCACTTACCTATAAGGGGTTAGTCAGTTCCATCAACCTAGTTGGCACCTGACCAAAAAAAAAACAATAAAAAAAATACTTTCAAATCTGGGGGGAAAAAATCTGTTTGTGTTTTTGTTGTTGTGTGCCCTCTCAAACAAACAAACAAACAAAAAAATGGCAAAAAAACCATCTCCTAAAAAAAATCCTAAAATAATACATCTAAAATTACAAAATTGTAAGTAATAGCAAGAAAATGCATTAAAGTATCTTTTGTTTTAGCTTGTAAATTTTCCGTATGCTAAAAAAAAGGTTTATTCCTGTTTTGTAACTTTAAAGTTAAGCCTAAAAAAAATCCTCTGTGTGTTAAATCTGTTTATTACCCTGTAAAATTACCTTCCATCCTAATTTACAAAGGTGCTTCTTTTACTTATTTTTTTTAATAAAAAAGTTTTTCTTTTAAAAACTTAATTGATTTTAGTGTCCTAAAAATAAAGGGTCTGGTCTGTACTTTTATTAAAGGCAATTGGTTAGTATATTATTCTCAAGCCTCCCCAAAAAAGGGGGTAAAGGGGCTTGGAAAAATATTTAAAAAAACCAGGAACTCCAAGTGGCCCTTTTCCCTAAATGTTGTCTAAATCACTTGGTGGTGGTAGCAATACTGTCCAAAAACAAAAACAGATGTGTGCCTTAAAATTTTTTTAACCTAAGTTGGTAAAAATAAACATAGGGGTCTTTCATGCGTGTCCCCACATCTGTACCCCAGAGTTCAAAGTAAAAAAAGAAACCCTAACAGTTCCCCTTTACTTCAATGGACCTACTCAGATGCTGAAAGTTAGACACATGCTCAAATACCTTGCCAAATCAGAGCCTGATGAAAGATTAGCAATGGGTTGGTAATCGTCATCTTGGCAAAAACCTCTGAATTCACATTTGTATTTGAAATGGAGGTATCTTCAGTGATACTTGATAAACCCGATATTATTCATGTCTTTGTTTCCATTATCTAACATTGACATATAGAAAAAGATTGGTATAAAATAACAAAATGTATCAGCCAGTTCATGGAGAATGAGTGCATTATATATACAGTCACATTGAAGGATTGTACCTACTCCAGGAGCTGAGACACCTACCAATGCCATAGCAGATTCTGTCTCTGTACATCAAGAGTTAAATAAGGCCTCACTAAATGATGAATGTAGCCAGGAGTTTCTTTGTATGTCTCTAAACTAGAGGATATGCAAACGCTGGACTGTCTGAATCTAGAAGGAAAAGTGTGCATTGGTTTCTGCAGCCAATTTATATCTTTCTAACAACTAAATAATAATCACAGCAGTTCTGCTTAACCGTGCCTGTTATCAGCCCTGACTCTTATGGTTATCAGTGATTACTGTCTTTGGCATCACATTAAAGAAATTAGAGTGTGTACCCGTACTTCTGAAGGGAAACCTAAATAATCCCACATGTAGATATGCTTCTGCTTCACAATGCCAAAAAGGTGACTGCACTGGCAAAACTGGACAGTCTCTATGCAAAAGAATAAATGGACACAAATCAGACATCAAGAATTATAACATTCAAAAACCAGTCGGAGAACACTTCAACCTCCCTGGACACTCTATTACAGACCTAAAAGTCGCAATTATTCAACAAAAAAACTTCAAAAACAGACTCCAGCAAGAAGCAGAAGAACTGGAATTAATCTGCAAACTGGACACCATTAAATTAGGCTTTAATAAAGACTGGGAATGGATGAGTCATTACACTAACTAAAAACTATTTCCCCATGCTAATTTTCCCCCTACTGTAACTCACACCTTCTTGTCAACTGTTTGAAATGGGCCATCCTGATTATCACTACAAAAGCTTTTTTTCTCCTGCTGATAATTGCCGACCTTAATCAATTAGTCTCGTTAAGAGTTGGTATGGCAACCCCTATTTTTTTCAAGTTCTCTGTATATCTATCTATCTTCCTACTGTATTTTCCATTGCATGCATCTGATGAAGTGGGCTTTAGCTCACGAAAGTTTATGCTCAAATAAATTTGTTAGTCTCTAAGGTGCCACAAGTCCTCCTTGTTCTTTCTGCTAATACAGACTAACACGGCTACCACTCTGAAACCTGCACTAAAAAAGGAAAGGTCAAAGCGGCAATGTGCTCCATGCATGTTTCAGAAATCCTGTTTTCTGTATTGTTATTCTTGGGAGATTTTTCAGCACAAACTCAATAGTTGTCACTGGCCCCTTCTAAACATTGGGGTTTTGACTAAATGAATTTTTTCACACAAAGTATCTGCTTTCCATGTGTGATACAGCAGGGCCAGAGAGCAGCAGGAGAGTGGTAGATGGGAGGTGCATAAACCCTAGGATGATCAAGGCCTTATTCCCTGTAGACTAGGGAAAGGTTACTATGGGGTAATTGGAGCCAATTAAGGCCCCGCCCAAGACCTAATAAGAAAAACCCTGCTTCAGTCAGACAGAGTGGGAAGGAGAGCTGACTAGAGTTTGGGGGAGTATTGCTGTTAACCAGAGTACCAGGGGAAGGGAAACCCTGTCCGGGAAGGGAAACCCTGCCCAAGCAAGGCAGAGGGACTCCTCCAGCACAGAGGACTGAGGGAAACCCTACCCAAGTGGAGAGAGGATAAGCAGCCCGCAAAGCTGAAGGGGCTGGCACCAGGCGTAGGAGAGCGGACCTGGGCCCCTTCCCTGCTTCCCTCTCTCCCACCGGGGCACTAGCGGAGCCCACAATGCCCAAGAATAGGGGCAAGGGGCGGCGCCCTGACCCACCACACCAAGAAAAAGTACGGGACCCACGACAGTAGCATCGGCCATTTGCCACTCATGGAAAATTTTGACTTTTTGTTGAAAAACAACAGGCACAGACTGAAAATGTATATGTGAGAGCGCTGCTGCGGTGCTACATGGGAGGTGCAGTTCAGGTGCCTCCTCTGCAGGGGTCAGGCTCCACAACCTGATGGCATCTCTCATGACGCACTGAGCAGCGCAGCGAGGGGGAGACTTTGCATAGCAGGCGATACAGTCCAGACAAAGAGCCTACAGGAGCATTAGGGCATGAGGCATCTGGACTATGACTCCCAAGAGGCACCACAGCGATATTTCTGAATTAAAATTTTCAGGTGAAAATTTTCAATTGTCAACAAAAAATTTTTGCATTTTGATTTTTCGCTGAGAAGCTGAAAGTTTCCATGGGGTTAAAAACCATTTTTTGAGCAGATCGAAGCAACAACCATGATCTAAACTGAGAGTCAGAACCTTGGAGCTCCCTGTCCTCATGGTGCCGGCAATATATCACATTTGTGTGGCCAGATGACATAATGTTTCTACGCTGAGTAGTTGAATTAGGTTTATGTTCAGCCAAAAAGGCACGATAGAGCTTCGTGTATCTGCCCGCTGGTTGAATCAAATATGTGACATTTGCAGCCTCTACTGAAGGCAGGGAACATGTGGTTAATTGGGAAGGACAGATACATCCTCCCTTACCTTCCCCGTGCGTAGATGCCTGGAGAGTGCAGGGAGGGGGAAGAAGTGCTGCTTTTGGTCAAGAGGAATGCCAGCTGCGTTGCTGTGCGTCAGCTTGCCTTACTGCTTCACAAGTAGCATAGAAAAGGACAGGAGAGAAAAATTGTTTCTATCTTTACAAATAGATGGTAAGGTGTGCTTTGATGGAGGATAGGCAGGAAAAAAACAGAACAAAGTCCAGTTGCCCGGGTTATTGTCCCCAGTCCCCTTCGGAAATAGAGCCGGATTGAAGGCTGGTTGGTTTTTCTTCCCTTTGGCTTAAGGAAGGGTACACACAGCGTGCTTAACAGTTTTTTAAAAAATCACTTTGATCAAATGTGTATGACAGAGGGAATCAGATTTCTTTTGGCCCAATCCTCTAATTTGTCCTCTAATTTTGGTGGATGATAGGTGAGCTAGAGCCATGGACCCTGATGTTTCCCACCCAAGAGGAGTGTCTCAGAAGCATGCTATGGAAAATTACTTTGCTGAGGTCTGAAAACATGGACTATATTTTTCAGCCATTTTACTAACTTTAAAAAGTGAACACATTAAAAACCTATTAAAATATTGTATAAACTGAAGGCATAATAGAAGGCTGTGTGATAAAGGACACTTTCACTTATTAGGGATGAGTACTTCATTGTGCCACTCATGAATTGTGAAAAGTCATGGGTGACTTACAGAAATATGCTTGATATCACACTCTCCCAGTCTCATGTAGATTCATTATAGTTGGAGTGCTAACAATAACTAATTAAGCTTGACTAGGTGTTTCTCTTGTGTTCAGGGACCTATAACTTTTCACACCATTTCCCTCCATTGAATTAACTAGAACTGTGCCCGTTTATACCAGCTGTGAATTTGTCCAGGAGATGTTTGAGGCTTGGCTCTGCCCACCACTCAGTATTTTTGTTATGTGGAAGTTTGACTAAGAAAGTTGAGCTGTTTTAAGTCTGTGGAAAATGAAGGGGGAAGAAAATAAAAGCTGTCTCCCATCAAAACCTCAAAACCCTGTGTTTTGGTTTTTGTTTTTTTTTGCTGTTCTAGTACGTAAGCCAGTGGGTATAGAGGGAGGCTTGGCTGGGGACATAGGGCATTCCAGCAAAGAGTAGCTTGGGCTTGGCAGGGTTGTGAGCTCCGTAGAAGAGCTGTTCAGTGTGACTGTTTACGATGTGCATTGAATTGTTCCAGAGACTATAGGAGTGTGTGTGTGTGTATATCTAGATATGTGTAAAAGTATGTCATTTGCCCATTGATGAAATCCCTTCACCTGTGGGGTAGAATGGTGTAACTTTATAACAGTACACAGCAACACTACCTGTAACTAACAACAGCGTTGGATGCAGTTGAAACTAGTTAGTACATTTAATGTTGGCAGAATGTAATTGTCCAGTGGAACATAGCCAGGCTGTCAAGGTTGCAGATAGTGCCCTGGCATGTTTTATGACCTCAAGTGATCAGGGCCTTTTTACATTGTCCGAAAGATGTCCTGCACTAATTGCTGAAGAGGTGTCTTCATGGGAAAGGACATTCCCTCGTTTCTCAAAACTGAAACACCTGCAAAATTAATATTCAGACCATGAGCTGGCATTTCTAAATTATTTCACTGATTTATTAGGCACCCATTGTAAAGCTGTAGTTCATCATCCTTTCCTGTTTTAGTTTAGCTAATGTTTGGCGGCATTGTGTACTTTTAAGTTGGTAGGCACTGCTGTACTTCCTACCTCTGATTTGCAGACTACCCTAGTGTTATAGTAATGCACGCTGGACTCTGGAGCCAGCTGTTAGCTAGGTTCAGCTCTGGAAGAAGCTGCAGCTAATCAGGTCTCCTTTCCCAGCTGTGACAATGAGAGAATTTATTTATTTATTTAAAATGTCTGACCATGAAAATCGAACATGCTGAGCTCATAAGCCTTGTTCTCTGAGGGCCCTGGGGTCAGATGCTAGGATTTGCTGCAGTTATATAACTCTATTCCCACAAAAATTCTGGGCTTGTTACTAATGTGACTTTACAGTATAAGGTAACCACAAAATGTAAAACAAAACAGAACAGAACCAAAAAAACTACCCAGATCACCAAGATCTAGACCATATGAAATGCTATTCCAATAGAAGTCCTGAGATAACATGCAGAGATAGGCATGGACCACGTACCCTCCTTTATCTAAAACACACTTCAATGATTGTCAGAATTTGAGACCACAGGCTTAAATTTTCTTAGACTCTAACATTTCTTAGACTCTAATTATTTATCTGTTTGTCTTTCAAACATCAATAATACCCTGTATTTACAGCTCCAAAGCTCCCAAAGTCCTTTAGCTAAAGATCCTTTAAGCCGTTTTAATCCCAAAGGATCTACAGGGATCTCTTCATCCTCCATTGAAATTTAGCTATCCCTGGAGTTAAAATGCAACAGCCAGTCTGCGCCAGGACAACAACCCACAGTGGTTTCAGGATACGAAGTGAAGAAGAATCCTGTTGAAACTCTGAGGGGAATTGAAATAGGCAGAAAGTTATTACTTAAGTTGTTTGGCCATGATAACAGGCTAATACTCCTACTACTTGTCGGATCTTTAATGAGCACAAGAGGTCACAGGCTTAGTTATAAACATGCTCCATTTGGGCTTCTGACTTCTGTCAGCCACTTTAGTTGATCTGAATTCCCTCTGATGTACTGCAAGGAACTGAGGATCTACAAGGCATTAAGCAAAGTACAGTGTCATTCAAGGAATAGTTACCAACTGATATATCAATGTCTTTCTGTACCTGTCTGTCTAGCGAATCTATTTTTACTATATATTTGAGTGAACTATTTACCTAGAGATATGGTAGATTCTCCATCACTTGAAGATGGTGTCTTCCTGAAAGGTAGATTAGATCATCAGAATGGTCTCTTGTGACCTTAAAATAAATGGAGTAGATCCTCCACTGGTGTAAATTGTCATAGCTCCACCAGAGGAACGGTGACAGTTTATACCAGCTGTAGATCTGCACTTAGGAATCTATGTAGCTGTGACTATAGTGTGTCTATGTGTATGTGACAGCTGTCAGTCACCTTTGACTCCTTGCATACACTCTGCCTGTTAAACAGTCTGCACCAGAGCTGCTTCTAACATTCCAAAACTTGGAGCGGCTTTTAAACAGCTGCCATGTTTACAAAACATGAAAAAGCGGGTTTTCTTTCTCACTCTCCCCTGGCTTGGGGAGTTGCAGAATGGGCAATATTCAGTCCTGGATCCGTGACAGATTTAAAGTCCAAAATCTCATGAACCTAGGAATGAGGTCATTGCTCTGTACCAGTTGAGAGCTGGCAGTGTCTTCCCTCTCCCAGGGCTGTGTTTCAAATTTTCCCTCGCTGCTGCTACTACGCCTTTCATCATTCTGCTTCCCGCCTTTCATGTCTGCCTTGTGACACTATCAGGAACTGACCGGAAGCCCAGTAGTGGAGGAAGTGTGGAAGAAGTAACAATCATGAAGAGCTCTCTGCTTTTGTTTGTTGCCTCTCATGTACACATTACTTAGGATCACAGAACTTTGGAGAGAGTGTGTAGTTTGTAGATAGGTTCATTATGAAATATGAAGGCTCTCACAGAAGTTAGGGGAATGGAAGTAGCTGAAACATTGGTATTCTAGAGATTTCAGAAATAGTTTTTCTTTAATTTTTCCAGTTAAATTTGGTGAGTAGTTTAATTTCTTTATTTATAGCTGATATAACATCACAGACTTTGAAAACTGACCCAATTTGCTGAGAACAGTACCTGGGTCTGACCCAGAAAGCAGGTCTATCTGCATTTACTGGGGGATCAAGCACCACTTAATCTTTAATTACATTCTGCTTTCTATACTGACAGCAGTAAAATGTGCTTCCATATTAATAATGTTAGTGTTATTGGTCTGAAGGAAATTGGACCTTCTTATTCAACAAACCTGAAGCTGTTTGGGGGGAAATACATGGAGAAAGTTGGACAAATGGCATGTTCTGCCCCCTCCCCCCCCCCAAAAGACCTGGCAAAACATGATTTGTGTCACCAAGTGTAAATACCAGAACATACCTGCTTGATGGGGGATTATAGTGTCCTAATTATAATGGTTTGTATTTTTGATGACAGACTAGCCATTTCCAGAGCAGTCAGTTGTCCTGAGGCACAAACGAGCTAATGACTTGACGTGAGGCTGGGGTAATGGAGCAGGAACCATGGAACGTTTTAAAGGGAAAGTGACTGACAGTTTCCAAACCGAGCGCCAGACGGGTTGAGATTGGGAGTAGGGTGGTTCTCAAAGGGTCTGAGCAGCTCCAGGCTGGGAGCTGCAGCTGCACTGTAGCTTTGAAAATCAATCTCTTCTATTTAGCTGGGTTTCAGTGTGAGTCAGGCTCCAACTGCATTCTGGGGGGTAGTGACACCTACTTCCCTACGCCTCAGCTTTGAAAACATTGGCCAAAGCTCCTTAATTCAAGCATCCGTGAGCACGTGGGAGTGAGAGGAGAGCTGGGGAGAAAGTACTGCAAAGAAAAATCTCTTTACACTGTTTCAAAATGTTTTTTGATGAGGCAACACCAGCTTTCTAATCCTAAAACCCCCAACCCCGTGGTGCTAGATTGCTGCTAAACAGTGTGTACAAGTTTTGGTCACTAATAAGCATGCGTTTGAAAGCACAGCTTCACCAGAAAACGATTTTGTATTGAATAAAGAAGAAGGTAATTGGCTTATGGCTACAGGTTCAGTAGGGTCAGTATTAGATTGACAAATGCAACCGTCAGCAAACTGTTAAACTCTACAGCAGGGACACATAGGAACTTGTTAGCTAGCCAAATATAAGAAGCACAATTGCTGTGAATATTACAATACAAAGTGCAAAGCACCCCAAGACTTTCAGGGTGATATGAAAGAAGCGGAAGCACACTGAGGACCAAGGGCCATTAAAGCCAAATGGAGGATCTCATGAATGTATTTGTTTCCGCAGTGCTTGTCACCACCTACTAACAGCAGTGGCCAGAGGAACGTCAGTTACAGTTATAATCAAAAAGATGATTCTTAGAAGTGCTTCCAGTTCCACGCACAGGGCCAGGTAGGCAGGCAGAGCTTCAGAGTCTCAATGCATGGATGAGACGATGGTGTAGAGAGGAGGGGATTTATTAGGAACTGGGGAAACTTTTGGGATGGGGGAGCCTATACAGGAAGGATGGGCTCCACCTAACCCAAAGTGGATCCAGGCTGCTGCTGGCACTTCACATTACAAAGGTTGCAGAGCAGTTTTTAAACTAAGAGATGGGGGGGAAGCCAATTGCTGCAGAGGCGCACGTGGGTCGGACAGAGACTTCTCTTAGAGGAGAGTCTATTGATAGAAAGAAAAGGAGGACTTGTGGCACCTTAGAGACTAACAAATTTATTTGAGCATAAGCATATTTGAGCATAAGCATCCGATGAAGTGAGCTGTAGCTCACGAAAGCTTATGCTCAAATAAATTTGTTAGTCTCTAAGGTGCCACAAGTACTCCTGTTCTTTTTGCGAATACAGACTAACACGGCTGCTATTCTGAAACCTGTCTATTGATAGATAGAGGTTTTAGTCAGGAGGAGAGGATGGAAGAGGATAAAGTATGGGCCAGGTCAGATGAGAAACATTCACATAAAGAATCTGACACATCAGAAAAGGGCAGACAAATAAACAGTGACAAGTTTTTAAAGTGCTTGTACACAAATGCTAGAAGTCTAAATAATCAGATGGGTGAACTAGAGTGCCTTGTGTTAAAGGAGGATATTGATATGATAGGCATCACAGAAACCTGGTGGAGTGAGGACAATCAATGGGACACAATCATTCTGGATTACAAAATATATCGGAAGGACAGAACAGGTTGTGTGGGGGGTGGGATGGGGGGAGTGGCACTATATGTGAAAGAAAATGTAGAATCAAATGAAATAAAATTCTTAAATGAATCCACATGTTCCATAGAATCTCTATGGATAGTAATTCCAGGCTCTAATAAGAATATAACAGTAGGGATCTATTATCGACCACCTGACCAGGACAGTCATAGTGACGATGAAATGCTAAGAGAGATTAGAGAGGCTATCAAAATAAAGAACTCAATAATAGTGTGGGATTTCAGTTATCCCCATATTGACTGGGTACATGTCACCTCAGGACGAAATGCAGAGACAAAATTTCTCGATACTTTAAATGACTGCTTCTTGGAGCAGCTGGTACAGGAACCCACAAGGGGAGAGGCAACTCTTGATCTAGTCCTGATTGGAGCTCAGGATCTGGTCGAAGAGGTGACTATAACAGGACCGCTTGGAAATAGTGACCATAATATAATAACATTTAACATTCCTGTGGCGGGAAGAACACCTCAACTGCCCAACACTGTGGCATTTAATTTCAGAAAGGGGAACTATGCAAAAATGAGGAGATTAGTTAAACAGAAATTAAACGGTACAGTGACTAGAGTGAAAACCCTGCAAGCTGCATGGACACTTTTCAAAGACCCCATAATAAAGGCTCAACTTAAATGTATTAAATTACATTAAATAATGACCCCAAATTAAAAAACACAGTAAAAGAACTAAAAAAGAGCCACCGTGGCTTAACAACCATGTAAAAGAAGCAGTGAGAGATAAAAAGGCATCTTTTAAAAAGTGGAAGTCAAATCCTAGTGAGGTAAATAGAAAGGAGCATAAACACTGCCAAATTAAATGTAAAAATGTAATAAGAAAAGCCAAAAAGGAGTTTGAAGAACAGCTAGCCGAAAACTCAAAAGGTAATAACAAAATATTTTTTAAGTACATCAGAAGCAGGAAGCCTGCTAAACAACCAGTGGGGCCCCTGGACGATCGAGATACAAAAGGAGCACTTAAAGATGCTAAAGTCATCGCGGAGAAGCTAAATGAATTCTTTGCTTCAGTCTTCACGGCTGGGGATGTTAGGGAGATTCCCAAACCCGAGCTGTCTTTTGTAGGTGACAAATCTGAGGAATTCTCACAGATTGAAGTGTCACTAGAGGTGGTTTTGGAATTAATTGAGAAACTTAACAGTAACAAGTCACCGGGACCGATGGCATTCATCTGAAAGAACTCAAATGTGAAATTGTGGAACTATTAACTATGGTTCGTAACCTGTCCTTTAAATCAGCTACTGTACCCAGTGACTGGAAGATAGCTAATGTAACGCCAATATTTAAGAAGGGCTCTAGAGGTGATCCTGGCAGTTACAGACCAGTAAGTCTAACATCAGTACCGGGCAAATTAGTTGAAACAATAGTAAAGACTAAAATTGTCAGACACAGAAGAACATGTTGCACAAAAGTCAACATGGTTTCTGTAAAGGGAGATCATGTCTTACTAATCTATTAGAGTTCTTTGAGGCGGTCAACAAACGTGGACAAGGGGGATCCAGTGGACATAGTGTACTTAAAAAGAAAAGGAGTACTTGTGGCGCCTTAGAGACTAACAAATTTATTTGAGCATACAGCTACACTTCATTGGATACACTCAGTGGAAAATACAGTGGGGAGATTTATATACATAGAGAACATGAAACAATGGGTGTGACCATACACACTGTAACGAGAGCGATCACTTAAGGTGAGCTATTACCAGCAGGAGAGCTGGGGGGGGGGGGACCTTTTGTAGTGACAATCAAGGTGGGCCATTTCCAGCAGTTGACAAGAACGTCTGAGGAACAGTGGAGGGTGGGGGGACGGAGGCGGATAAACATGGAGAAATAGTTTTACTTTGTGTAATGACCCATCCTCTCCCAGTCTCTATTCAAGCCTAAGTTAATTGTATCCAGTTTGCAAATTAATTCCAATTCAGCAGTCTCTCGATGGAGTCTGTTTTTGAAGTTTTTTTGTTGAAGTATTGCCACTTTTAGGTCTGTAATTGAGTGACAAGAGAAATTGAAGTGTTCTCCAACTGGTTTTTGAATGTTATAATTCTTGACGTCTGATTTGTGTCCATTTATTCTTTTATGTAGAGACTGTCCGGTTTGGCCAATGTACATGGCAGAGGGGCATTGCTGGCACATGATGGCATATATCACATTGGTAGATATGCAGGTGAACGAGCCTCTGATAGTGTGGCTGATGTGATTAGGCCCTATGATGGTGTCCCCTGAATAGATATGTGGACACAGTTGGCAAAGGGCTTTGTTGCAAGGATACAAAGATAGTGTACTTAGATTTCCAGAAAGCCTTTGACAAGGTCCCTCACCAAAGGCTCTTACGTAAATTAAGTTGTCATGGGATAAGAGGGAAGATCCTTTCATGGATTAAGAACTGGTTAAAAGACAGGGAACAAAGGGTAGGAATAAATGGTAAATTTTCAGAATGGAGAGGGGTAACTAGTGGTGTTCCCCAAGGGTCAGACCTAGGATCAATCCTGTTCAACTTATTCATAAATGATCTGGAGAAAGGGGTAAGCAGTGAGGTGGCAAAGTTTGCAGATGGTACAAAACTGCTCAAGATAGTTAAGACGAAAGCAGACTGTGAAGAACTTCAAAAAGATCTCACAAAACTAAGTGATTGGGCAACAAAATGGCAAATGAAATGTAATGTGGATAAATGTAAAGTAATGCACATTGGAAAAAATAACCCCAGTTATACATACAGTATGATGGGGGGCTAATTTAGCTACAACTAATCAGGAGAAAGATCTGGGAGCCATCGTGGATGGTTCTCTGAAGACATCCACGCAGTGTGCAGCAGCAGTCAAAAAAGCAAACAGGATGTTAGGAATCATTTGAAAAGGGATAGAGAATAAGACGGAGAATATCTTATTGCTCTTATATAAATCCATGGTACGCCCACATCTTGAATACTGCATACAGATGTGGTCCCCTCATCTCAAAAAAGATATACTGACATTAGAAAAGGTTCAGAAAAGGGCAACTGAAATGATTAGGGGTTTGGACTGGGTCCCATATGAGGAGAGATTAAAGAGGCTAGAACTTTTCATCTTGGAAAAGAGGAGACTAAGGGGGGATATGATAGAGGTCTATAAAATCATGAGTGGTGTGGAGAAAGTGAATAAGGAAAAGTTATTTACTTGTTCCCATAATCTAAGAACGAGGGGCCACCAAATGAAATTAATGGGCAGCAGGTTTAAAACAAATAAAAGGAAGTTCTTCTTCACTCAGCACACAGTCAACCTGTGGAACTCCTTGCCTGAGGAGGTTGTGAAGGCTAGGACTATAACAGGTTTAAAAGAGAACTGGATACATTCATGGAGGTTAAGTCTGTGAATGCCTATTAGCCAGGATGGGTAAGGAATGGTGTCCCTAGCCTCTGTTTGCCAGAGGGTGGAGATGGATGGCAGGAGAGAGATCACTAGATCGTTTCCTGTTAGGTTCACTCCCTCTGGGGCACTTGGCATTGGCCACTGTCGCTAGACAGGACACTGGGCTGGATGGACCTTTGGTCTGACCGAGTCTGGCCGTTCTTATGTTCTTATGAAAATTACTAGGCAAAAAAACCTAATAATCCCCCATTTTTGGCGTATAAGACTCTGCATTCTAAATAGTAACCTGTACAACACATCTAAACGGGACTCCACCTAACCCATGAAAACACAGCAGTCCACAGGATGACTGAAAAACCCAAGTCTTTGTGCTCCCATTGCACTAAGACAATGGGAGTCTAGGAGCCACAGTGGTACCAGACTCCCCAAAGGAGTCAGGGAGATGCACACCGGAGGTGAGGGGCCATGGGGCTGCCCACTCTTCCATACTGGCTAAAGCCAAGGAAAGAGGAAGTGCTCGCTGTACCGTAAAAAGGTATAGCAGGGGCTGCTGAAGCCTATGATTTCCCCAGAGCTCTGGGGGCATCCTGCGCATATCTTAACCTACCCCCCAGTTTGGGAAGGGTGTTGATGCTACAATCTAGGCCTTTATAACTGTATTATATGTGCCCAGAAGACGCACACACACACACACACACACCCCTTCCCCTGCAGTAAAACAGTCCAGTCATCCAATAATTATCCGGGATTATTTCATAGCCCTGTAATGGATCACTATCTATCTGAGTGCTTCTGCAGAAAATACACTGGATTGTGAAGGGACTGTACAAATCTTATGTATTTCACAGAGGAGTTTGGGCTATTTTCAGTTGATAGCTTGGCTCTATTATACTTTTAGGCAAGATTACTTCACCAGTTTGGTGCCCAGAAGAGAACCACATAAACAGATGATTGTTTAGAAGCAAAAAACAAAACAAAACAAAAATCAGGAAACTAATCTTTGCTTGTTTGCTCTGAAAGAATGTGTGTCTCTGAGGAATGTTGTAATTATGGATTTAGGAAATCAGTCCAATTTGCCAGGGTGTGAATTTCAGAGTTAATTCAGTCTGCCCTCTCAAGCATTCCTTCAACAGAACAAAAAGCACCAGGAGTTTAAATGCACCAAGAGAGATTAAAGAAAAAAAATCCACTGCCGATCCTTCCATTTGCTAAAGATCCCACAAACATACTTCTTGTAGCTCTGGCTTGCTGCCATGTGAGCTCCTTGACTGGTGAAATAAAAATTAGAAGTAATAACCCAAGTCTTGGTCATTAATATAGGGTTCTATTTTTCATAGCCTGCCAGTGAGGGAGTCAGTGCTATTGGGCAAGTATTTTCCTCTTCATTATTTTATTTAAGCATTTTGAAGAATTTTCAGAAAAGAAGGTGTCATCCAGTGAGGATCTCATATTAGCATATTATTGAAAAGGAAAACGTCTATAGCTAAGTCTCCAAATAACATGAAGCAAGAAAGAGGAACCAGAGTGATAATAGGAAACAAACATGCTGCCTAATACACGTATGAATTTAAGAACACCTGTTCTGTTGTCCACATTCTTTCATCAGGCAAAAAAGATAGGTCTTGCTCGGTGAATCTTCCATCAGTAGGGGCTGGACCACACCCCATACACACAGCTCATGTCCATGGGCATGGTGAATGTGGATTGAAGACACAATAGGGCCCTAAAGAATTATGCAAATAGCATATACTATACACTACCAAAAATGACCCAAAGCAGAATCTTGCAAGGATTGAGCTTGAACTCTCAGAGGCCAGTTGAAGTAAGAGGCAGCCAGTGAAGAAGACTGAATAAATCATAGAATCATAGAAGATTAGGGTTGGGAGAGACCTCAGGAGGTCATCTAGTCCAACCCCCTGCTCAAATCAGGACCAACCCCAACTAAATCATCCCAGCCATGGCTTTGTCAAGATGGGCCATAAAAACCTCTAAGGATGGAGATTCCACCACCTCCCTTGGAAACCCATTGCAGTGCTTCACCACTCTCCTAGTGAAATAGTTTTTCCTAATATCCATCCTAGACCTCCCGCACTGCAACTTGAGACCATTGCTCCTTGTTCTGTCATCTGCCACCCCTGAGAACAGCTGAGTTTCATCCTCTTTGGAACCCTGCTTCAGGTAGTTGAAGGCTGCTATCAAATCCCCCCTCACTCGTCTTTTCTACAGACTAAATAAGCCCAGTTCCCTCCACCTCTCCTCATAAGTCATGTGCCCCAGCCCCCTAATCATTTCCTTTGCCCTCTGCTGGACTCTTTCCAGTTTGTTCACATCCTTTCCATAGTGGAGGCCCCCAAACTGGACACAATACTCTAGATGTGGCCTCACCAGTGCCGAATAGAGGGGAATAATCACTTCCCTTGGTCTGCTGGCAGTGCTCCTACTAATGCAGCCCAATATGCTGTTAGCCTTCCTGGCAACAAGGGCACACTGTTGACTCATACCCAGATTCTTGTCCACTGTAATCCTATTCTGCAGAAGTGCCACTTAGCCAGTCGGTCCCCAGCCTGTAGCAGTGCATGGGATTCTTCCGTCTTAAGTGCAGGACTCTGCACTTGACCTTGTTGAACCTCATCGGATTTCTTTTGGCCCAAATTTGTCTAGGTCACGCTGAACCCTATCTCTACCCTTCAGCGTATCTACCTCTGCCCCCAGCTTAATGTCATCTGCGAACTTGCTGAGGGTTCAATCCATCCCATCATCCAGATCATTAATGAAGATGTTGAACAAAACTGGTCCCAGGACTGGCCCCTGGGGCACTCCGCTTGATACCGGCTACCAACTAGACATCGAGCTGTTGATCACTACCCGTTGAGCCCGACAATCTAGCCAGCTTTTTATCCACCTTATAGTCCATTCATCCAATCCATACTTCTTTAACTTGCTGGCAAGAATACTGTGGGAGACGGTATCAAAAGCTTTTCTAAAGTCAAGATATATCATGTCCACCGCTTTCCCCATATCCACAGAATCAGTTATTTCATCATAGAAGGCAATCAGGTTGGTCAGGCATGACTTCCCTTGGTGAATCCATGTTGAATGTTCCTGATCACCTTCCTCTCCTCCACGTACTTCAAAATGGTTTCCTTGAGGACCCGCTCCATGATTTTTCCAGGGACTGAGGTGAGGCTGACCTGTCTGTAATTCCCTGGATTCTCCTTCTTCTCTTTTTTAAGGGTGGACACTATGCCTTTTTCCAATCTTCCAGGACCTCTCCCAATCGCCATGAGTTTTGAAAGATAATGGCCAATGGCTCTGCAGTCACATCAGCCAGCTCCCTCAGCACCCTTGGATGCATTGCATCCGGCCCCAAGAATTTGTGCGCGTCCAGCTTTTCTAAAGAGTCCTTAGCCTGTTCTGTCACCACTGAGGGCTGCTCACCTCCTCCCCATACTGTGCTGCCCAGTGCAGCAGGCTGGGAGCTGACCTTGTCTGTGAAGACTGAGGCAAAAACAAAAGCATGGAGTACTTCAGCTTTTTCCACATCATCTGTCACTAGGTTGCCTCCCCCATTCAGTAAGGGTCCCACGCTTTCCCTGGCCACCTTCTTGTTGCTAACATACCTGTAGAAACCCTTCTTGTTACCCTTCGCATCCCTTGCTAGCTGCAACTCCAATTGTGCTTTGCCCTTCCTGATAACACCCCTGCATGCTCAAGCAATATTTTTATACTCCTCCCGAGTCATCTGTCCAAGTGTCCACTTCTTTTAGCTTCCTTTTTGAGTTTAAGCTCACGGAAGATTTCTCTGTTAAGCCAAGCTGGTCTCCTGTCATATTTGCTATTCTTTCTGCACATCAGGATGGTTTGTTCCTGCGCCCTCAGTAAGGCTTCTTTAAAATACAGCCTTCTCCTGGAGTCTCCTGGACTCCTTTCCTCCTCATATTAGTCTCCCAGGGGATCCTGTCCATCAGTTGCCTGAGGGAATCAAAGTCTAGTTTTCTGAAGTCCAGGGTCAGTATTCTGCTGCTCTCCTTTCTTCCTTTTGTCAGAATACTGAACACGACCATCTCAAGGTCACTGCTGCCCAGGTTGCCACTCACTTCTACTTCCCCTACCAATTCTTCCCTGTTTGTGAGAAGCAGGTCAAGGGGAGCATGGCCCCTAGTTGGTTCCTCCAGCACTCGCACCAGGAAATTGTCCCCAACACTCTCCGAAAACTTCCTGGATTGTCAGTGCACCGTTGTATTGCTCTCCTAGCAGATGCCAGGGTGATTGAAGTCCCCTATGAGAACTGGGGCCTGTGATCTGGAAACTTAGGTTAGTTGTCCAAAGAAAGCCTCGTCTACCTCATCATCCTGGTCTCGTGGTCTATAGCAGACACCTACCACGACACCACCCTTATTGGTCTTGCTTCTAAACTTAACCCAAAGACTCTCAACAGGCTTGTCTACAGATTCATACCGGAGCTCTGAGCAATCATACCGCTCTCTTACATTCAGTGCAACTCCTCCACCTTTTCTCCCCCGCCTTTCCTTCCTGAACCGTTTATACCCATCCATGACAGTGCTCCAGTCATGTGAGTTACCCCGCCAAGTCTCTGTTATTCCAATCACATCTTAGTTTCTTGACTTTGTCAGGACTTCCATTTTTTTCTGGTTGTTTCCCAGGCTTCTTGTGTTCGTGTACAGGCACTTAAGATAACTAGCCAATTGCCCTACTTTCTCAGTATGAATCAGGAGGCCTCCGCTGTTGCACCCTCCTCCTTGTGTTTCCTCACGGTATCCCACTTCCCCACTTACCTCAGGGCTTAGGTCTCCATCCCCCGGCAAACCTAGTTTAAAGCCCTCCTCACTAGGTTAGCAAGCCTGCCTGCTAAGATGCTCTTCCCTCTCTTAGTTAGGTGGATCCCATCTCCTCCGAGCAATCCTTCTTCCTGGAACAACATCCCATGGTTGAAGAATGCAAAGCCCTCTCTCCGACACCACCTGCGCAACTAGGCATTTACCTCCACAATTCGATGGTCCCTACCTGCGTCTTTTCCTTCAACAGGGAGGATGGATGAGAACATGACTTGCACCTCAAACTCCTTTATCCTTCTTCCCAGAGCCACATAGTCTGCAGTGACCTGCTCACAGTCATTCTTGACAGTATCATTGGTGCCCAATTGGAGAAGTAGGAAGGGGTAGTGGTCCAGTGGCTTGATTAGTCTCAGCAGACACTCTGTCACATCCTGAATTCTAGCTCCAGGCAAGCAGCGCACGTCTCGAGTTTCCCGGTCTGGATGGCAGATGGATGACTCTGTCCCCCTTAGGAGAAAGTCCCCGACCACCACCACCCACCTCCTCCCGTTGGGAGTGATGGTCGTGGAAACCCCATCCCTAGGGCAATGCATCCCATGCCTTCCAGTCGATGGGGTCTCCTTCTGATCCCTTTCCTCAGATGACTCTTCCAAACCATTCTCCGCCATGGTACCTGTGAAAAGAGCCTGAAAATGGTTTCTTACCTCTATCTGCATTGTGGGTACATGAGTTCTCCTCTTTCTTCTTCTGGACATCACATGCTGCCAATTTTCTTCCCCACTCTGCACTGCCCCCTCTGATTCTTCAGCATGCTGTGCCTGCAGTGCCAAACGCTGACTTCTAATGCTAAGAATGAAGGGAGTTTGGTCTGCAGGGGGTGGCGGGGGCTTGTGCCAAAAGGTGGTGGATCTTAGAAACAATACAAGAAGCACAAAATTAACTTCTTTGGCTTAACAAATGGAATAGTTTTTGAATTACTTATACCTGAGAATTTATAGATGTTTCTGTTGCAATAGTGGTAAGGGTGAGAACATGTTGCTTATTTGAAATATTGTCAGTTGAATGTTGTAGCTTAAATGTCTCCTGAATTCTAGGGTTCTTTGCCATGTATTACAAGGATGTCAGGGCAGATTCTTTTATCTTTGGTATTTGAGATCCCTATTTGAAAGGGCTCCTGAATTTGTCAGTGGATATTGTTGAAGTCCGGCTGCTGGTGGAAGATGCAGGACCCAGGGCTGAGATAAGTATAGTGATTCTTGGCCTCATCATTTCGTAACTGATCTGAGAAAGTGTGGAAGGTGGGCTCTGGAAGCTGTATGATCCCTTTGAAATCTGGTTCATTTAATAATGGAGCAGTCTGTTAGTCTTTGTAAGCACTTTTACTCTTGTAGAGGTAACTCCTACCCTCTCCTGGGTAGTGTGCTGGCTCTGGGGAGGGAGGTGATGCTGGAACCTTATTCCCTAACACACAAGCAGGCGGACGAGTTCTCTGCTGACTATTCTGGTGACACTGGAGGGCTGGCTAATGAACCATATCACACGTCCCCTAAGGGTGTGATCTGCTGTTTGAGGGGCTTGGTCTGGAGGAGAGTACAGCTAGGGAGGCGGTGTAGTCTGGAGGAATCGTAGGCTTAGAAGGGGCCACAAGGGTCATCTAGTCTAACCTCCTGCCAAGATGCAGGATTTGTTGTGTCTAAAACATCCAAGACAGATGGCTCTCCAGTCTCCTTTTGAAAGAGCTTCCAGTGAAGGAGCTTCCACAACCTCCCTTGGCGTCTGTGCCATTGTCCTACTGTTCTAACAGGAAGTTTTTGCTGAGATTTTATCTAAATCTGCTGTGCTGTAGTTTGAACCCAGTGCCTCTTGTCCTGCCCTCTGTGGCAAGAGAAAACAACTTTTTTCCATCTTTTTTCTGGCAGCCTGTCAATTATTTGAAGACTGCTCTCATGTCTCCCCTTAATCTCCTCTTCTCCAAACTAAACATACCCAGGTGCTTCAGCCTTTGCTCGTGTGGCTTGCATTCCATCCCTCTGATCATCTTTGTTGCTTGCATCTGGATGCTCTCCAGTTTTCCTATATCCTTTTTGTCTATTGGTGACCAAAATTGGACACAGTCCTCCAGGTGAGGTCTAACAGGCACAGACTAGGGAAGTAGATGCTCCTGAGTTCTAATTGTGGCTTTGCTGATGGCTCCTTGAGAGGCTTTGAGCAAATGACTTTTCCATCCACCTTCGTTTCCCCCTTTGTGAAATAATGATACTAATGATGATGGACCTGCCTCACAGAGGGGTTATGAGGATTCCTCAGTTTTATTACAAAGTGCTTTGAATATGTGGAATTCTGGTTATGAGCTGGGAGGTTCAGACTGCTGTTCCTATTTCCAGCAGCAAGGTATGTCCCAACACTCATCCCCAAGGCCTGTGTGAAGGCTGCCCTCAGCAGCAAATGTCCTGCAGAGAGAGAACGCTGCAGCCAGTATTCCTGCTCCCTTCCCATCGCTCCCCAAGGCAGAATTGTGAAAGTTAGGGAGACTAACCTGAATGAATGATACTGCATGCTTCTTCAGTTTACCCCCGGGATCATTCTGAGGGGCAGTGGTGCCACTGTAACTAGATTACTCTTGCAATTGTTTCTGAAATGACTTTGCCATACAATGATGTCATCAATTCCTGCTGTACTATGGAACACTTACTGGCCTCATTTGTGACAGTGAGATTTTGCAAGTATGTGATTCATAATGGTGGTTTAGGGAATTTTTGTGTGTGGCTGTGGATTAAGGGTAGGACGATATGTCTAGGAATCTGAAAGGGATGTAAACACGCCTTGCTGATGTATAATTTTCTCTTGCTCGGAGGAACAGTGGAGCAGGTCGTTGTTGACGTTAATCAGAACAGATCCACTGTAGTCTGGTTTGCTAATGGACCCATGGGAAAATACCTATTTTCTCTTCAAAAGTTTTCATTTACAGAAACAGAAATATTTGTGTAATGGCAAATGTCATCCAGGAGGTATGTTCCCATCTCCATCAGTTCACATGCCATTCTGGGGACAAAACACCCCCATTATAGCCTCCTGCTAAGTCGTTCGTTTGCAAGCCTTTGCCCTCTATGGAATAGTTAGTTTTGCAGCAAATGCATTTTTTAATGTTGACCGAAGCTGTTTTCCATTTCACGCAGATTCAGAATGTAATATCTCTGAGGAAATTTAACTTTTCTCAAAAGCCACTGTTGTGGCTAAAAGATTAATTCTGTTACAGTTCAAAAAAACCCATCATCCCTCCCAGATGTAAATCACTGCAACAGTAATATTTATCTATTAAGTACTGACTGTGTGCAAAGTAAAGGCAGTCCCTGGTCCAAAGAGTTACTTTGTGGAAGTCGGACAGAGAGATGACAGGACCCAGAGGAAGGACTGACTTTGTAGTCTTACTGTTATTAATTCATTGCAAAAGAAGTGAGTGTTCAGGAGGGACTTTGAATGAGAATAAGGAAGGGTCTTGGCACACTGGGACAGGGAAGAGATTCAGGGCCTAATTCAGGAAAGAGCTGAAAAACATACTTCAGTGCTTTCCTGAAGCAAGGCCACATTGCATAAGGTGCCATAGAAGAAGGCACAGAGATGGGAGATGGACAAAGCATCCAGACTGGGATGCTTAGTAGGGAAGGTGTGGAGGGGGAAATGAGTTATTACAAATAGCTAAATCAGAAAAAGTCATGGATATGAGGCCACAGAAATAATCGCTTTATGACAGGATCGGTCTTCCGTGTAGTGAATAGGAGCCAGATCCAATAGCCATGCTGGTCCTTGGAAAGACTCCCATTACTTCAGTGGATTCTGGAACTGGCCCATGTGAAGGCTAGTCCTGTCAGGCTCATTGCTGCTCTTTCCAGTTTTATTCAGATTTGTTTCCCATGTGCATGATCATTAGAGGATTATTTTCTCCGTTTTGATCATGGTCACCCCTATCTCTTGCCAAGCAGCTCTGCTTCTCCAGCCATGAGGAGTACAGCTCCTATGATCCCCATTACCTACTTTTCCCCTCCCCAAGATCCTGCCCTCCTCCTTTCTGTGCAGAAATATGCAGTCATTTCAAAGAGAAGACTGCAAAACCTGCTGTAATCTCCCACCTCCTCCTCCTCCATCACTTTCCCCTCTAATAACCTCTCCTCCTTTTACCCCAGGATATAGACACTGACTTTCCTTGCCTGCTAATCTCCCCACCTCCCATCTCCTCTTACACCTGTCTCACTTCTGTCTCCTCCTGGATGTCTCCCCTTCACCTTAGCAACAGGATTGAAAATAATGATGCTGTCATGAGAAAAAAAATGCTTCAACATTTGGCAGAGCCACGGAAATGCAACACGAGTTTAGCCAGTGATACTTGCAATGAAGTTGGCTTCATGCAGCTATCTGTCCTAACTCATGTTTGCCACCTGCAAACATGATTTCTCCTCTTCTTTTTTCCCAATCACTATCTTCTTTGCATCTCTGTGTTTTTCTTTTTCCTTTTCTGACTTTGGGCCATCAGCAGATTTATTTCCTGATCTGAAGCAGGACTGTCTGTTTTGAAGACAAGGTCTCACCTTTTCCTTGCTCAAAGAATCTCAAGAATGAGGCCCGATGGCCCCAGCAGCATTCCACGGGTTCAGGCTTTGTTTGCACACGTCCTGGGTGAAAAAGCAAGGTGCAGAGAATCCCTGGGAATGAATTCCAACCCTGCAAATACAGTTTAGGTGCAGCTGTGCTACTGGGCAGGGATCTTTGGTGAATGTGCAGAAGGAACATGGCGCTTTCTTAAAAAATTACATTTAGCTCCTGTGGCCTTGTCTACGCTGGAAAGGGTTTGCCAGTATAGCTATTCCAACAAACCCTTATAGTGGAGGTACAGCGTATATTGGCAAAACAATTCTTTTGCCAGTATAACTTATACCAGTTCCCCGAACAAAATAAGCTATATTGGCAAAACACTAGGGCTTTTGCTGGCTTAGCTATTTTGGCACTTTTCACACTCGTAACTGACAGAGCCATACTGGCCAAACTTTGACCAGGTCTGCAGAATATGGCCATTTGTACAGTATTTTTGTTCTTTGGTAGAACCACCATGTCTGCAGTTACGAAGAGAGGCATGTAGTGTCACCACAATACGGATCAGGTTTCAGAGTGGTAGCTGTGTTAGTCTGTATCAGCAAAAAGAACGAGGAATACTTGTGGCACCTTAGAGACTAACAAATTTGTTTGGGCATAAGGTTTCGTGGGCTAAAACCCACAAAATAAATATATATCTTCCTACTGTATTTTCCACTGCATGCATCTGATGAAGTGAGTTTTACCCCACGAAAGCTTATGCCCAAATAAATTTGTTAGTCTGTAAGGTGCCACAAGTACTCCTTGTTCTTTTCACAATAAGAATGCCATTCTGCTGATGGTCTCTTTGTGGTACTAAGTATCAGAGGGGTAGCTGTGTTGGTCTGTATCCACAAAAACAATGAGGAATCCGGTGGCACCTTAAAGACTAACAGCTTTATTTAGGCATAAGCTTTCGTGGGTAAAAAACCCACTTCTTCAGATGCATGGAGTGAAAATTACAGATACAGGCATAAGTATACTGGCACATGAAGAGAAGGGAGTTACCTTACAAATGGAGAACCAGTGTTGACAAGGCCAGTTCATTCAGGGTGGATGTGGTCCACGCCCAGTAATTCATGAGGAGGTATCAATACCAAGAGAGGGAAAATCGCTTTTGTAGTGAGCCAGCCACTCCCAGTCCCTATTCAAGCCCAAATTGATGGTGTTAAGTTTGCAAATGAATTGTAGATCTGCAGTTTCTCTTTGAAGTCTGTTTTCGAAGGCTTTTTGTTGAAGAATGGCTACTTTTAAATCTGTTATTGCATGTCCAGGGAGATTGAAGTTTTCTCCTACTGGCTTTTGTATGTTACCATTCCTGATGTCTGATTTGTGTCCATTTATCCTTTTAAGTAGAGACTGTCCGGTTTGGCCAATGTACATGGCACAGGGGCATTGCTGGCACATAATGGCATATATCACATTAGTAGATGTGCAGGTGAATGAACCCCTGATGGTGTGGCTGATGTGGCTGGGTCCTCTGATGGTGTTGCTAGAGTAGATATGGGGATAGAGTAGGCAACGGGGTTTGTTACAGGGATTGGTTCCTAGGTTAGTGTTTCCATGGTGTGGTGTGTAGTGAGTATTTGCTTCAGGTTGGGGGGCTGTCTGTAAGCGAGGACTGACCTGCCTCCCAAGGTCTGTGAGAGTGAGGGATCATTTTCCAGGATATGTTGTAGATCGTTGATGATGTGCTGGAGACGTTTTAGCTGGGGGCTGTACGTGATGGCCAGTGGTGTTCTGTTACTTTCCTTGTTGGGCCTGTTCTGTAGTAGGTGACTTCTGTGTACTCTTCTGGCTCTGTCAGTCTGCTTCAAGGTGGGGGGAAGAGCCCCATCCTGCTATTCCTCTCTGGGAGGGGAGGAGAGCCCCCCCCCCGCCCAATGCTTTTGCCAGTGGGGAAGTGTCATGGTAAGGCCACTGTGGGCCCTGTGTCATGGTATGCCTCAGCCCAGATTGCCTTAATCCAATCCTGTTTCAAACAGCTAACAGACTCTGGAGACCTTTGCTCTCTGTCTAGCCAGCTGTTAAGCTGACTCTGTTTTATTTTGTCAGTATGTGAGATGAACTGGACATGCTGGTCATCACACAGTCTGAGTTGCATTGTCCTTCAGTACACTGCTGGCACGTGTCCTCTCTTTGCTCTGCCCATGGTCTTCAGATGATCTGGAGTGCCCTAGTCACATGGTCCCCAGGAGCAGTCCATCTGCATGGGAGAAGAGTAGGCCTGTACAGTAAGCCAAAGCAGTCTGGGCTCAAACCATGTTACTTCTAAAGTGGGAAGGACATGCACATGCTCATTTCTTGCTCCCTCCTCTGTCAGTTCAGGCTGCCAGTTCTTGTCCAGGCCCTAGAGTTCCTCACTTCGGGCACCCTGTCCTTGGAAATTTATAATCATGCGCTGAAGATGGAACCTGCACCAACAGATTTTGTTACTCTTGCTTCCTTGCAGAACACAGTTGGGGAGAATCGATGGCTACAAGAGCAGCTGATCCAACTGCTAGTCAGCTACTGTGATCTGAACACAGCAGCCAGGTGGGCTCTCCGCTATAGCTTACCTGAGAAGACCCTGCCTTATGGAGTGGCCGATGAACTTCAGAAACTCAAGGTCCAGGAGAGGTAAATATCATGGATTATACCGACTTCAGAAATATATGAATTATGCCAGTGACCTCTCTGGCCCCCAGAGCAGCTTGGATTTGGGAGAGACAAAAGTGGCTTAAAGTGCCCTCAGGAGGAGAGTTCTGTACTTTATTTCTTAGAGACACAACACAGAATCTTACCCCCCGCCCCCCTTTGAGTAAACTGGACTGCTGAGTTCATAGAGGGAAATCCCAGCCTGCAGAGAGAGAGGCTGCATTTGGATAAAAAGAAAAGGAGGACTTGTGGCACCTTAGAGACTAACAAATTTATTTGAGCATCAGCTTTCGTGGCTACAGCTCACACTGCAAATGATTGTCTGAGCTCCAGTAGCTGTTCAGTTAAATCCACAGTTTAAAGTTAAATTCACCACACTCTGAAGAATCCATGTGCAAATAGCTGAGAGCGAACTGCTGAGGAGCTGCTTAGTCTGGTGTTCCTCCTCTTTTTGCTTCTTTCTTGAATCTTGCTTTTCCTTCCTGACTCATGTCTCAGAGTATATTCCCCCCCCCCCCTTATTTCAGGCGGTGAACATGAGGTATTTCAGACAGAGGCAGTTAAGAGCAGAACGTCGAGGAGCCAGATCTTAGGGGGGGAGCACTAAGTTTAAAGAATCCAGAAGTTGCATGATACTGGTGATGTCGCCACCTGAGGGGCACAACCTGCCCATTCCCTCTAGCACGTAGGATATAAAAGGTAGCAGAATTGGTGTGGTTATGCTGTGCAGGGAGGCAGTAGGCAGAGAATCCATGCAGTGGTGTCCACGACTCCCATCTGCGGTGAAAATGTGTTCCATGGGGCTTAAACCATGAGAGCATGGGGAGGTGTTTTGGATACGAGCCAAGCTGGAGGAGGCACGTGGATCCATACGCTCCTATGCTTGTCCACCAGCCAGATTGTCGCAGCAGCCAGATTCCTGCAGGTGTGCAGAGCCTCAGTCAAGGCTGTTGCAGTCCTCTGGTCTCTCAAGAAGCTGCTGCTGGCTCTACCAGCCCACTGCGGCCAAGGAAAGAGATATTCTTTCCCCCAAGCAGCCCGTGCATTTACTTGGACTTTGCACAAGGAAGAGGATCTGGCCCTGAATGTTTAGTACAAAGCAGGAGAGCTCTGGGCTGTCTCGCTGAGTAGCCTGGGTGCAATGGCAGCCTTGCACTTGGGGACTCATGGACTACATAGCGTTATCAGTCCTGCAGCCGCTAGCCTCTGCCACGGGAGACAGATGATAGCCTGCCCCCACCTCATCACCAGCCAGCAAAGGGCACAGAGCCCAGTGGAAAGGGAAGCACAGCAGCTATGCTCAGGAGACACTGAAATCTGGGCCTGCAGGAGACTGCCCCTGGCGGGGGGCAGTACCTTACTGGCAGCGCATGACCTTTCTTTGCATGCAAGGTAAGCCCCCAAACAGCGGGCAGGAGGGGCCCATGCCTGCGAGAGAGCCACAAACTCCGGGCATGCACTGTGGCAGGAAACCAACATCAGAACTCAGCATGTCAGTAACCTCAATGGCATATGCCAGCTCCGCCATTCACAGTGTATTTGGATGGGTAAGTGAAGCCCTCTGTACCGCAGTCTTCCTAGGATAAGAATCCTAACCCACCATGGTGAAGTACTTTGCAGTCCATGGAGCCCTGGATCCAAATGTAGCCACTTCTCTTTTCTTAGCACTTGAAACAATCTAGCAGCAGGTTCCCACAGAGGGCGTTCACGCTGCAAGGGAAAGAGATGGTATCAGAGTATGAATGATGACATCACCTCTGCTGCTGGTCCCACCACATGCTCCTCTTGAGCTGTGCAGATCAGAATATTCCGGGAGAGATGAGATTTCACACCTTCATTAAATATTTTACACAAATATTGACTTCACCGTGCACACATACCATCTCTGCGAGGGAATGTTTGCACAGCACCAAGCTGCTATGTTACAAAATTAGTCACACAGTCCCTGAAACACAAGGTTAGTAAATATTTTCTCAAATAATAAACCATTTAAAGTCTCTGTGGGAAAGAGACTAGCCAGAAATTCATGATACGTACAAAATAGCTGTTTTTCTCTTACTCTTACTTTCCTTTGATTGCATCATCTGGAAGGTTCACAAGAACAAAGCTATTATAGCATTTACAAAGCTATTGCAAGAACCTCTGCTGTATGGGGAACCAACTCGTGCTGTGTAAGATTCTGTTCTAGGAAATCCACAATAACTCACAAACCCCATTTCTGCAGACATCTCCCTAACAGTGCCAGGGTGTTAATGCACTCGCATTACGACTCTCTCTGGGGCACTGCCTGAAGTCTTAGTGTAGGAGAGTGAAACAGGTGGGGAATCTCAGTCTGAGTGTGAGTTCAGCTTACCACTGTTCTTAGCACCTAGACCCCAAAGTGCAGGGAGGTGGTGGAGTAGTGTGAAAACCTTCTAGGGGTTTTTGTCTGTTCAGCTCCATAGAACAGAGGGAATAACAGGTGCAGATGCTGTACAGGGAAAGGGCTGGGGGAAACTGGCATAGGAAGGAGAGGTCAGTGAACCCTTTATGAGCCATCCCACTCTAAGCTCAATGGAAGAGGAGGCCTCTTGAGCCAGAGGCAATGGCCCCTAGGTGGTGGAAATCCTGCTGTAGGTGGGGCAGCCTGTGATTCTCTGCCTGTTCCTGTCTAATGAGAAAACCGAAGCTCTGGTTTGGGCCCTAAGCAGGTCAGAGCCAGCCTGTCCACGTGCATGGGGCCATGCCAGCTAGTGGGTTCCTGGGTTCATGGTGAGGGGCTGGAAGTCGAGTCCTTTCAATGTGCTATCTTCGAAGTCGGAGCTCACTTGCTGGCTTCAAGGTCACATCAGTTCTGGGAAAGAGAATGGAGTGTGAGTAATGCATGATGAGAAGTCTGGGTTTGGGAGGCTTTTCTAGTCTGGAGGCTACTTCCAATGTGTATGTGTTATTGATGGAATGGACTTGTGCTCCAAGCTTCCATCTCTGTCTCACATACACTGATGTTTTTTGGTGATTTTAGGGGCAGGGGATGAGGGAGAGAAGGTGAGTCAAGGCTGAAAGGAACAGAAAGAAAGAGTAGAGTAAGGAAAGGGTCAGAGAAAGTGGAGAGAGAAGAGAGATGGAGTGAGAGGAGGTGACAGGGATGTGAGGAGAGGGGTTCTAGGACTTTCTGATGTCTCTTGGGCCCTGAAATCTTAGGATGGCCCTGTTAAAAGTTGCTGGCTCTTGTTTTGTGCAGGGTAGAAGATGCTGAGAGCACAGTGGATGACTATGAAGAGGATAGGAAGGAGGGTTATTACCAGATCCCCATTCCCAGGGAGAACATTCACTTTCTGCAGACATGGGAAGGGATACTGAGGTGGAGGGAGAAGGTGCTGCAGGTAAGCATCTCCCTGCTGTTGGTTTTTTAGTGTCAATTATGTAACATGGGGTGGAATATTTGTGACCTTCATCATCAAATACATGTCAGCCTATGTCAGGAGTAGCAAGAGCATGCCTGGCACTTTCTGTGGGAAATCTCTGAGGCCTGTGGGCTTGGAGATTGACTGGAATAGCTATTGTGGAATAAGCTATCACAGGGGTGGGCAAACTACAGCCCACGGGCCACATCCGGCCCTCCAACCAGTTTAATCCGGCCCTCGAGCTCCCAGTGGGGAGCGGGGTCTGGGGCTTGCCCTGCTCCCATGCTCCAGCCGGGGAGCAGGGTTGGAGGCCACTCCATGCGTGCCACCCAGAGCCTGCACCCCTGAACCCCTCCCATGCCCCAACCCTCTGCCCCAGCCAGGACCCCCCTCCTGCACACTGATCTCCTCATTTCTGGCCCCACCCCAGAGCCCGCACCACCGCCAGAGCCTTCATCCCCCCCATCACCCACACCCCAACCCCCTCCCCTAGTCCAGAGCCTCCTCCTGCACACTGAACTCCTCATTTCTGGTCCCACCCCACAGCCTGCACCCCCAGCCAGAGTGCTCACCCCCTCCTGCACCCCAACCCCCAATTTCATGAGCATTCATGGCCCACCATACAATTTCCATACCCAGATGTGGTCCTTGGGCCAAAAAGTTTGCTCACCCCGAGCTACCAGGAAAAACTTCTCATGGGACACTGTAATCTGGATAAAATCCACTTTATTCACAATAATTAGTGCACTTCCAAAACAGAGTAATTATTCTGCAATAAAGTCACTCTTAGTCCAGAGTAGAGTGTCCAGCCAGGGAGCTGTTCCACAATTACTGTTCCAGTCTATGTCCCGTGTAGACAAGCCCTGAGTAAAGAAAGCCTTTTGTATGTGCTGCAGCCCGGCCAGGTTGTTGGCATCGACATGGAGTGGAGGCCGTCATTTGGAGTGGTGGGAAAGCCACGCGTCTCGGTGATGCAGATTGCTATCGAGGAGCAGGTGTTCCTCCTGGATTTGTTGCAGCTCCTCAAGCCAGATGAGATGGAGGAGCTTTCTCACTTTGTCCAGACCCTCTTCTCAGATCCAACCATCATTAAACTAGGTAACTTAAGCTTTCCCCTATGCTCTGCTTTCCACTGCAGGAACTGTCAGCCTTTCTCACTACTTCACATACATAGGAACAACAGGAACTTCATCTTCCCTGCCCTCTATACATGGGGCCTTCCCCAGTAGGGTGTAATGTAGTCCAGTTAGAACAGGGTCTTAGAACATTCTTCTCTTATCGCTTTGGGAGCCCTCTATATTAGATGAACAGCTTCCACCACTGCCTGCCCCACACCAGAAACTACAAGTCTGTGGGTTAACCCATCTGGTATCAGAACAAATATCTGTCTGGGTTAGCCTGCTCCATACCAGAACCCACAATTCCCTGGGTTAGTCCACCCAGTACCAGGACCCACGATGCTTGGGGTTAGCCCACTCGGTACCAGAAATCAAATCAGGCTAATTAAGAGAGCACCCAGTACCAGAACCCAGAGCTTTCCAAGTTAGCCCACATGGAACCAGAACCCCATAGCTCTCTGGGTTAGCTCATCTGCTACTAGAACCCATAGCTCTCTGGGTTAACCCACCCAATACCAGAACTGATATCTTTCTGGGTTAGCACACCTGGAACCAGAACCCAGAGCTTTCAGGTTAGCCTGCCATGCACCAGTACTCAGAACTCATTTTTCTATCTGTGTGATTTGAGGCTTTGTCTCTGCAGGTTATGGGATGTCCGGAGACCTGCACAGCCTAGCTGCTACATGCTCTGCTTTTAAAGAAATGGATAAGCAGGTGCAAGGCATAGTGGACCTGCTTGCAGTAGATAAACAAGTAAGAATGGGAATCTGAAGATTTGAAAAATGCCTTCTCTTGACTATACTGGAAGATAACTGTCATTATTTCACAGCGTTGTCTTTCTGCATCCTATATTGGCAGGGAGATGGCTAGATGACCTAATAGGTCTTTTCCATCTCTAGTTCCTGGGGTGATGTAATTCTTTAGAGAGAGACACAAGCATTCAGTTTTGATTAGCTAAAAAGACATGGCTGGGTATTTTAATAGCTCTCCACTTTACCTTTATGAAAGGAACTAAAATGGAGCCAGAGGTCCATTCACCAAGGGGGTCTTTTTGAACACAGCCATCACACTCATACTTGCTATGAGCAAATTCTTGCAGAATTTATAAAACTTATAAAAGTTTATTATAAAAGTTATAAAAGTTTCATTATTCTAACATTTGGTAGTGTCCATAGAGTTGTTATGGATTTCATAGACAGCTCCTTATTAAGAGCATGGAGCTGTAGAGTCAGTGCAGTACAGGATGTGCACTCATCTGCTACTGAAATGCAGCTGGCTCTAGGTTAGAACTCAGTAGCTGTGCAGCAGCATGCAGTAATTTCAGTAAGAAAATAAAAAATTGCATCTGTTTGAAACTGCAGGGGGAATTTAAGGAGGTAGGTTGGGATTTAGCCAAACTCCTGGGGTTGTCGTCATAACTCAGGAAGTGCTGGGGAAACTCTAGTGTCCACAGGTAGTCATAGCCTTAGTTCTATCCAGACTGAGTGAGGGACATTTCAGAATTGTCATTGTTTACTCTAATCCTGAGGCACCTTTTCTGTTTAACACATTAGCTCAGAAAAAAACAAAATGGGGAGGAAGATGCTGGGGTTCTGTGGTTATTATTTCTTTATTATTTGTATTGTGTTAGTGCGCAGTGGTCTCAGTTGGCTCAGGGACTCTCTCCTCTGGGTGCTCTGCAAACGCGTGAGAAGAGACGCTCCCTGACCCAACTTCTTAACATCTTAGGAAAATGCTCCAGGAGAAATTTGGTCACCCTTTTTAGCATACTCAGAGGAGGAGGGCTCCACAGTCAGCAAGCCAGAATCTTTAGCCAGGTTCTTTGAATATGAACTTGGTCCTGACTAAGTAATAGGTAATGTACAATGTATTTTGTTAACATTTTATTGTAACTTTGCTTTAATAAAAAGCATGAAATAAAAAAATTCAAAAAAGCGCTCCCGTTATGATGCAGTCAAACTAGGCTGTTGTTTCCCTTCCAGGCTTTGAAACCAAGTTCACTTCCAACAAGTGTGTTTGTCAAGCAAATATCCAATATCTGTTCAGGTATCCAGTTTGCCATGCCAGCCCTTGTCTGAGATAGCAGGGCTGTGTGTACCTTTACTGAAGTGAAAGGTGATTACATTAGGATTACTCCCTGACCACATGCCTTGATTGTGCTTTCCACCCCACTGCAACATGTGATATTTTCAGGATCTGTTTTGAAATCTGTTTGTTTTGCATCTTTCTCTCCCCCTTCAGTTACAGAAATGCTGGAGGAAGAGCAGCCTTCAAGTTGATGTACTGTCACAGGAGAAGAGCTGTGGAGACAGAGGGTTCAGGCAGCCAGAAAGAGGGCTCAGTCTGCTGGTGCAGCATGTCCTGGGGAAACCTCTTAATAAAACTGAGCAGCTCTCCAACTGGGAGAAACGGCCGCTGCGGGAGGAACAAATCCTCTATGCAGGTCTGGTTAGCATGTAACTGTAGAGCAAGGTGCTATGGACAGCTCTGTCATGGGCCCGCATTTCATTAGATGTATAGATGCTGAAAAAATGTTAACTAGCAGAGAGGAAAATGGCTTTGCAGATTAGTTCCTGTTCAAAGAAGCCAGCACATGTTTTGTTTGTCCTTTTATGGACCTAGTTTTGATGGCTGGAGCGTAAGCTGTCCAATGAATCATTGTTTCTCTGATAAAAGAATTTCTTTACCAGTCAAATTACTCTGATGAAATATAATCTCAATGGAAACTCCTCTGAATAGTTGAAAAGGAAAAAAAGTCCACTTCCTTCTGCTTCATTTCACTGCACACAGCTTTTCTGGGAAACCATTATTATGTCCTGTATATCACAAGGATGCACTGAATTCAAAATGGGCATGGATGGCGTTTGGAGCTATACTATAGGGGCCTTGGTCCAGGCAGGTCAATGTGAACTGTAGGTATAAATCCAGAGATGAGTCACAGTGAGACAGCGGAAATCCACGGAGTGGTAAAACAGTACCAGCCCAGTGTTAAATTCAGTCCTTCTGTAAGCAGAGGCAACTCCCACTCAGGTCAGTGTTTGAGATATGCATAGCTGACTAGGAGATTTTGTCACACAATTTCCATTGAAATGAATGGGGGCTGCGTGGCTAAATCCTCAAGTTAGAATTGAACGTCTCAAACAGTGGGAGTTGCAGCTTCTTTGTGTCAAGGCTGACTGTGGCTCCGTCTCTTTGAATTCTGCGAGGGGAAAGATACCACATTTGTGCTAGTTCTGGACTGATGAAATGGGATTCTGGGTCAAAGCCTGTTTGATTATTATATTTACTGAATCTATACAAGACTGTAAGATACAGTGCTAGATAACTGCAGCTACCAAGAGCGATTGGATGTAGTTGCATTTGTATAGGTGAAGTCCCTCTTATTTTCATCACAAAAGCCTCTCTTTCTATTTTGGTCAAAACCAAACTGATGGGCATATTCTGTTTTGTAGCTTCTGATGCGTACTGCTTGCTGGAGGTGTATAAGAAACTGTGTGAAGATCCGTTAGGCTTTGGCCTGTGTTCAGATCTCACTGAGAGCCTGGTGGGTAAACCTACCACAAAACCCAGGGCAAAGAAGCAGCTGAATCAACAAGAAATGCCATCACCTTCCAAGCAGGTTTGTAAACATCTTCAAAGAACTATACATTGCTCCCAATCTCTTCAAAGTATACAGTGGCCTCACCTCTCAAGCAGGCTATTAGCCATGCCTGTCAAGCCTGTCTGCAGGCCTTTCTCTAGTCCTGGGGTAGCAAAAATCCTTCTCACTTTCCTATTTCACTGGGGAAATGAGTACTGGCACTAGTGGGGTTAAACACAAGGTTCCCTGCATAGGTCAGTGCATTTATTTCCTCCCCTGGAAAATGTCGTTTAGAAATACAAACAACATAGCAAGTTGCCATTGATGTTAGCATCTTTCTATTTGTATACAAGGTTTTTCAGCAAAATTTACTATCCTAAACTAATGGGAATATTGTAAATTAAACATATCTGGGCTATTGCTGCAAAGGTTGCTACAATAAGTTTTACAGGCTTGGACTTCCTTGTGAACTCAGGATCCATCATTGTCACCTGTACAATCCAATTAATTAGTCAAGTGACTATTGTTGATGTTTATTACAGTAGTGTCCAGGGACCCACTGAGATCCAGGCTCTATTGTGCTGGGCATTGCACAAGTACGAAGTGGGAGAAGCCCTGCCCCAGAGAGCTTCAAGTCTCTTTGAGAAAAGGCAGCAACATAGATTTAACAGTGTAAATATCTTCATACTGTGTCACCGTTGAAAAGTGAGCATATACTCACAGCGACCACCCACTGGTATCTGAGATAAGAAAATAAGAATGGCCATACTGGGTCAGACCAGTATCCTGTCTTCTGATGGTGGCCAATGCCAGACGCTTTAAAGGGAATAAACAGAACAGGTAATCGTCAAGTGATCCATCCCCTGTTGCCCATTCCTAGCTTCTGGCAAGCAGAGGCCTGGGAGACTTCAGAGCATGGTTTTGCAACCGTGCCCATCCTGGCTAATAGGCATGGATGGACCTATTCCCCATGAACTTATCTAGGTCTTTTTTCAACCCTATTATGGTCTTGGCCTTCACAGCATCCTCTGGCAAAGAGTCCCACAGGTTGACTGTGCACTGTTTGAAGAAATACTGCCTTTTGTTCATTTTAAACTTGCTGCCTATTTCATTTGGTGACCCCTACTTCTTCTGCAGCCGCGATACTGCGTATAATAACGGCCCCTGCAGCCGCGATACTGCGTATAATAACGGCCCCTGCAGCCGCGATACTGCGTATAATAATGCCCCCTGCAGCCGCTCCCTGTTCTAAGCTCTGTCACCACCTACAGACTGTAAACAGGTCTTTCAAGCAACCTGGCCTATTAATTTGAAGATACTAGAAGCAAAGCTGAGCGTTGGAGGCTGGTTTGGGGTTGCAGCCCCAAGTACCCTGATTAGGTTCCCTGCTACATTAATACAGCCTCCCAAAGATGGGATGGTGTCTCAGGGGACTCTCCAGGCAGCAGACATTTGAACTAAAATAAACAAACTTCAGTCAACCCTGACTGTCTGTTTTTTCTGTAGCAAGCCAAAGTGATTGGCCTGGCGGCCTTGCGTCCCCCTCCTTCTGTCTCCCCGAAGGAGTTCAGCGTGGTCTGTGATAACATGCTGCAGGGACTTGGGCGCCACCTTCGCTGCCTCGGAGTGGACGTCCGCATGCTAGAGAATGATGACAACCACAGAAAAGCCGCTGAGGTCAGTCTTGGTTGGGTTGCTTTAGTTGTCACCATGTAGGGAAAGCACAGTGTTTAAACGAATGTGATTTCAGCTGGTATTAATATTCCTCTGTGCCCAACGAGCCTGGGAGCATTGCCTGCTACACACTTATCCTGTTCCTGTGCTAACACCCCATTGTCTGTCTCAGTACTGTCACAAGTGGCCTCGCAGACCTGGCCATGGTTATCATTTTGGCTATGCTTTCCACTTCCTGGGGAGAGAGGGTGGGACCAAACCCTGTTTGCATGAAGAAAAGGAGTACTTGGGGCACCTTAGAGCTCTGTGATCTCGAGGCTTGTTCATAGCTGCACTCTTCCGTCATGGACAGCAGTGCTGGGAGCTGCCAAGCAATTAAAAGAATAAAAGTGCATGAGGTGTGACCAGTAGTTTACGAGTATTTATAATGGTGCAGTGCCCATCACGGCTAGGGCAAAAGACTGAGGCCCAGAAGGCATTTGGTCGATAATGGGATAGAACCACAGGAAGGGAAATAATTTGTCTGGCTTGTTTCTTAGACACCCGAGAGGGAACATAATCAAAGCAGGACTGTGCTGCATGTGAGTGAAGATTTCCAGGATAAAATATCAGGAAACTTCCTAGCTTGCTAATATGGGGTACGCATACACCCAGCCTGGCTAAACAACTCCAGGATGTCTAGAAATGAATCAGAATTGAACATTCAAGAAGGAAGTACCTGTAAAATGTGCTGAGGTGGCTAGCACTGAATCTGGACTCCCATAGCCACTCTGTCTGACCCCCTGTGGCTAGGAGGAAAGAGACACACACTTTTTCATTTCACACATATTTCTGCTATGACAGAAATGGAGATATCCAGCCCACACAATATGTTGCTATCAGATATGCTGTGATGACCAGGCCTAGTGTACAGGAAGTTTCTTCTTCAGATGTCTGCTTGGCTGGAATCCTGAGCGGTCCTTAACTTCTGAAGAAATAATTAATATCTCATTCCTGACTTACATGAGTCATTAAAACACACTAGCTATCCCTCATCTACCCCCCCGCCCCCCAATCCGTCTCTTCTCCTTCTGATGCCTTATCATACTCTGGACAGGATGTTTCAGATTGTACTCTCTATGGTGACAGGGCAAACATCCTTTCGCTATCAAAAGCCCTTGGAGAGTTACTGCATTGCAGAAGCTTTGATGTGTGCTTGGATAATCAGAGATAAAAATGGATATCTCTGCCCCCTTTATATCTGAGAATCATGATTTAAATAAAAATCGAATGCTGAACATTGCGCACACAGAAAGTCAGCAAGCAGCTCTCCCAGAAACAGGAGAGAGATTTGAAGAGTGATCACCAGGGCTTGGTGTGTTTGAAAGATGCTATCACAATAACCCACCAGTGTCACCTGGGCCCACAGCATGCACACGCAAAGTCAGGGTTTGTTTTTCCATTACAGTTATTTCAATTATGTCATTATTACACGTACATACACACACGTACATCTTTCTTGCTCTCACATTGCAAAGATCATTCTAGCAACTCATTTGCCAAGCAAGGCCCCTTGAATAGCCTTGCATTTGCTTCCTATTGTTTTTCCAGCACCAGTTGCTAAAGCAACTGTGAATATTACTAAGTGGATGGTCTCAGCTTTTGGATTTTATCTGAGATGTTGCTTAAAAGCAAGATGCAAGCCTGCATCTCTGGGTTTGCACTGTACCCTCTTGGAATAATGCTTATGGTAGTGGTACAGCAATATCCCTCCTGTGGTTTGGGAAATACTGCTCCCTAAATTCACACCAAACCCAATGTCTGTGTGATCTTGGTACAGATGAGTTGGGTGGTTTTGGTCTGGTTCATAAGCCAGTGTTATGAAACTACTGTCGGGATTTGGAGCCGTTGCTCATTTTCAGGAATGTGTGCTTAGGAGAAATCTAGGATTCAAATAGCAGGGATATAGCAGGTCAGAGGTATAGCAAACGCACAGCAGGTCAGGACTAAAGCATATTTATAGTTGTTTAAGGCTCATGAGTGTTGCTGGCTAGCATGAGATACATTTGCAGGGCCTGGCATAGCAACTGGGTGCAGGTGTGGATTGAGATGCACAGATAACACTGTACAACGAAGCTTGCACAACACCTACCGCACCTAGGTTGTGCTTTCATATTGAAGAACGCTATACTTATTCCATAGCTAGTGCCATTGAAAGCAGCTCCACAGCAGAACAGGATAGTCCTTTTGGCATGTGGTGCCTTTTCAAGTAATAAATACTAGTAGCTAGCTCTTATACAGAGTTCTTCCTCCAGAGAGCTCAAAGTGCCTTACAAAGACAGGTCTGTATCATCATCCCTGCTCTCCTGAGTGTGAAGCTGAGGCCCAGAGAGGTGAAGTGACTTAGTCAAAGTCACCCCTCTGTTTCCTGGGAGAGCTGGGAACAGGCCATATCCCCTGACTCCTGGTCCAGAGTGCTGTGCACTGGCCCACTCCAGCTTGCTGCTAGAGCCTGGAGTTTGGTGTCTGTCCTTTTACTTGACTCCTGGCCAGTTAGTACTGGAGTTCCATTTGTTTATTTCTCTCTATGAAGAGGAGAGAACATGCTCTTCTCCTTGAATTATGTTTCCCATTGGTTTCCGTCTAAGGTAGGCTCCTCTGGCCTTTGTGCACTTCAGCCAGGCATTGCTACAAAAGCCGACAAACATTTCAGGAAAAAATATTGCTTTTCTTATTTTTATTTATGTGACTTGCCTTGCCTTTCCAGTGCCATTTAGATAAGGGGCTTTTATCGAGCTTGAACTAATTAACCCCAGCAGCAGGAAGTCTGAATGGAGTGTTCCCGCTGTGAAATCCTCAGACTTATTTTGAAGTACACATAGGTCTGAAGGAATTTAAGAGATCTCTTTTCCCTTGTTGGCAAATCCCTGTAATTTAATTGAGTGATAAAGGTCCAGCAGGGCAGGCACTAATGTGCCATAAGCTGTAGCAGTGATTCACCATCAGCCAGTCACATTCTGGATTTCCTGGTGCTGTTTTGTAATGCTCACTAAAGAGTGTGAGTTGGAGCTGACCTGGTGATTTCACTCCCATGGCCCCAGTTCCTCTGGAGACCTGTGCCTTACTAAGAGAGTAAGCTTGTTGTCTGCGTCAGAGCACCATCCAGCATGTTAGGGGGTGGCCTTGAGTGCTCTCTCAGCCTAGTGGTGGTAGCTAGTAACTGTACAAAGGTAAGAATAAAAAGGGCCCTCTGGCAAGACATGTTCGGAACAAAGCTCTGTGTAGTCCACCCTTATCATGTTCCATGGGATGGGCAAGCTCCTCAAGATATAATAATGATAAATAGTACCTAGCTGAATCATGGATGAATCAACTGCAAAGGGAGATTATGACTTCAGGGATTTCTCTCTTCTAATGTGTTTCTCTAGACTGGATGGGCCCAAGAAGAACATGCAATGGTTTGTAGTTGAGAGAGAGTTGAAGTGGTTTTAAAAAACACACAATTTAATTTCTAAAGCTTTGCCTTTCCTGTTTACACTTAGTGACAGCCCAGCTCATTCTGGGGTGAAAGTAGAGAGACTGTACTGCGTTGATCTCTAGGCATTTCCTTTTGCCAGCATAAGGACTAGTGTTGATAGGAGCTAGAGGGAGCTTCCCAGACTCCTAACCAGAGGAGAGGCCCCAATGTCTTGAGGTCGGATACATAGAGAGAGAGTAAGGACTCTAACAGAACACAGGGCAAGGCATAGAGATGAGAGGTAACCCCATTCCTAGTTCAGAGTGCAGCCTCTGTTAGGAGTGAAACGTAAATCCATATACAGTACCTAAGGGGAGGGGAAATCTACCCCAGCAGCCTGTAGAACATTTACAGGTGGGGATACTGCTCTGTCACACAGAGATCAGGCACATTTTCATCTTTGTGAAGCATCTCGGTTCTAGAGTCACTCGCCTGTTTCGTTACCAAAGCATTCCAAATGAATCTCACCAAATCACGAACATCAAGATGACGGCTTGGGAACCCCTCAAGCATTCGGAACAAACTCTGTCCTGGAATGATCGTCTTGTGGTTAAGGATTGGTCTGGAAGTCATGAGATAAGCTCTGCCACAGACTTCCTGTGTGAGCTTGGACAAGTCTTTGTGCCTTTGTTCCCCATAGCTCTGCCCTATCTCACAAGGGTGTGAGGCTCATTTCATTCATGTTGGAGGCTTTATGGCATGGAATCTGTGTCACCAAATGTGTTTGTTTTTTAATATGATCTGATTGGGAGGTATTTTTCATTGGTATTTTTTACCCGTGTTAATTATGGCTTTTCCATCGTTCACAGATTGCGAGGCAGGAAGGAAGGGTCATTTTAACTTCTGGACTCCCATATCAGACAGTAAGTGCTAAGTGTTTCTGGCATTTCTCTTGTGTAGTGTCATTTCATGGACTGGGTTGCATAAAGTGGAGGAGAGGAAAAGTCAAATAGTGAAAAGCAACAGCTGGACTGACTTTTCATCTGTTTCTGTACTGAACGCCATTGACATATAAAGGATTTTGTAAGGCTTGTTCTAGCTCTGGATGTTCAGAGGGATGGGAATAAGTTTCTTTACGCTTATATTCAACAGAGGTGAGAGAAATTACACTGCATCTCAAAATATAAAATAAAGCAAACACATCCCAGAACAAAGTGGCTCTGTCCGGCTTATCCATCATGATTCAATGCAATCACCTTCCCATCCATTTCACCAAGGAGTAAAAAGAGATTCCTGTTCTTGGCTGTATCAGTACTGACACCATTATCTGCTGCTCTATGCTTTGGAGCTTTTCTTTAGGCTTGGAGGAGATAGGCTGGAAATGCCAAACACAGCCCAGTTTGGAAAGCTTGAGTTGCTTTATGTGTCTGAAAAAAAAATAAAACAGCCCCTGCACTCAGCCCCATAGCAAATGCCCATATCCCTCAATGAAACAGAATGCAATTACCCTCCCAAATACCATTAATGCAATGTTGGGGGGGATATGTTTAACTATAGCATTCAGTAGTTGAAATGATACAGTACCCATTGTAGAAGGTCACGTGCCCTGTCTTGTGACCCACAAATTCATTTAGAGTAGTAAAACCGCTGGGGATTGTGAGGACGACAGATTCCAGACTGCAGATACAAAAAGTCCTACCTGTCTTCACTTTCTGTTTGTACCTGGAGCTGGAGTAATCATAGAATCTACCTTGCGGGTTTACTAGTTAATACAGTTTGTTGCTGGGTGCATGAGAGAACCCTTTAAATACTGAGGCCACATCTACACTAATGAGCTTACAGCTGGACTGATGCAGCTGCACTGTTGTAAGATCACTCATGTAGCCGCTCTATGCTGACGGGAGAGAGGTCTCCCATTGTCATAATAAAACCACCTCCAGGAGTGCTGGTGGCTGTGATGGCGAGAGAAGCTCTCCCACCGACATAGCGCTATGCATACTACCACTTATGCCGGCAAAACTTATGTCGTAGGGGGAGTGTTTTTTTTAACACCCTTGAGCGACATAAATTTTGCTGGCATAAGTGATCGTATAGACGTGGCCTTTGTCTGGTTATTTAGGGCTCAGTGCTGCAGTCATAACAGAAGTGGAGCTTCCATTGACTCTACTTTTAACAATTCTCCTGTCTCCACAGATACTTCACAATCAGACCCATTGGTAGGAGGCAGAGGGAGGGAACTGCACTAGGAAAATAACTACTTTAGGATGTAGAGTATTGTATTTGGAATTGACTGCTGCCATTTGATACATAGCACTTGTACGTCCCTTGTGTATGTTACAAAATGACAGCAGGATTATACACTAGTAAACACTAGGCTTGTTTACTAAAGTTAATTGATTGCCAATTACCTCAAAGTAGTTAACACATTTACAAAGGCTAGTCTGGACGTTCCCTAAATGTGTGCCAGGATACAAACATCTGTGCTAAACCTGTCTGTGGAAACACACGTAGTGGGGAGTGGCCACAGTTACTACCCAAGCTAAATGGCAACCAGCTAACTCGAGGTAAAAAGGTGCAGTGCAGATTAAACTTAGGAAGGTGAAGTGGGTGTCTGTGACGGGTTTGGATCACAGAAACCCCCCTTGGGGCTGCCACCTGATGTGCCAAGTCAAATTCTGCCCCTGCTTTCCTTGCCAGCTTGGGACTCCAGCACCCTGTCCTCGCTGAGTCAGACACGCCAGTCTGCTCCAGCACAGACCCAGGGGTCCTGAACCACGTGCCCCAAAGCTGCAGACTTAACTGAAAGCAACTTAAGAAGTGTTCTCATCCTTAACACTCAGATGCTCAACTCCCAATGGGGTCCAAACCCCAAATAAATCTGTTTTACCCTGTATAAAGCTTATATAGGGTAAACTCATAAATTGTTCACCCTCTATAACACTGATAGAGAGATATGCACAGCTGTTTGCCCCCCATTATTTGCCCCTAATACATACTCTGGTTAATTAATAAGTAAAAAAGCGATTTTATTAAATACAGAAAAGTAGGATTTAAGTGGTTCCAAGTAGTAAACAGGCAGAACAAAGTGAATTACCAAGCAAAATAAAATAAAACACGCAAGTCTAAGTCTAGTACAGTAATAAAACTGATTACAGATAAATCTCACCCTCAGAGATGTTCAATAAGTTTCTTTCACAGACTGGACACCTTCCTAGTCTGGGCACAATCCTTTCCCATGGTACAGCCCTTGTTCCAGCTCAGGTGGTAGCTAGGGGATTTCTCATGATGGCCGCCCCCTTGTTCTGTTCCACCCACTTACATATCTTTTACGTAAGGCGGGAATCCTTTGTCCCTCTGGGTTCCCACCCCTCTTCTCAATGGAAAAGCACCAGGTTAAAGATGGATTCCTGTTCAGGTGACATGATCACATGTCAGTGTAAGACTTCATTACCCACTTGCCAGCCCACAGGTACACAGGAAGACTTACAAGTAAAACAGAGCCATCTACAGGTAATTGTCCTGGTTAATGGGAGCCATTAAGATTCTAAATCACCATTAATGGCCCACACTTTGCATAACTACAATAGGACCTCAGAGTTATGTTTCATATTTCTAGTTTCAGATACAAGAGTGATACATTTATACAAATAGGATGACCATACTCAGTAGATTATAAGCTTTGTAATGATACCTTACAAGAGACCTTTTGCATGAAGCATATTCCAGTTACATTATATTCACACTCATTAGCATATTGTTATAAAATCATAGAGAGTGCAATGTCACAGTGCCAAGCTATTGTCAAGTGCTAGCTTCTCATTTCTTAGCTTGTTTTTTCTCATACCAGCGTACAATCTTCCAGCTGGCCTCAGTATGAGAGCAATGGTTAAATAAAATCCCCCATTTCCATCCTAGAGAGCACCTCTACGGTTGTGTATCTAATTTAAAGGGGAATTCAAACTGGCTGTCATGTGGTATATTCTGAACATTATATTGCTCCAGCAAGCTCAAAGCTCTTTACAAAGGTGGCTAAGTGTTAAATTACCTTCTGTGTTTGCTAGATCTGAATTTAGTGAGTTAACACAATAGCATCAAACTTTGTTATTAAAACCAAAGCTACCATATGGGAATGAGCCCAGATCCCAGCAATGTGAGTGCATTGATTGGCTTCTCTTTGGTGTGTGATTTTGTCTTTTGAAGCTGCAGTCCCAGGTAGGAGAAGGAAGGTGTTTCTCTGTGGACTGTTCGGAAAAAGCAAAGGAGCAAGCCCTCCAGGTTCTAAAGCACTTCAATGTTCAAGTATCCCTTGCAGATGTCTTCAGCCGTTGTCAGGTAGGACTCTTCCTTTCTGAATCAGCAGCGCTGCTTGAGCTGTGCACAGCTGACACCATTGTAGTACTCGGGTTTCACATCCTTTGGTCTTGCTTTGAGGTTCCAGGTTTCCCACCTGGACTTGGGAAAGGTTTCACAAAGGAGTGTGTCTTTTGGAATGTGCTAATATCCTTTAGAAATGTTGGTGAACAAGTTAGAATAGCACAGATGCACATGAAGAGTGTTAGCATCTGGTTTCAGATCTTCTTTTAACCTTAATGTTCATGGATATAGTCTTCTTTGTTCCTCCTTTCTCTACCTAGCATGTGCTGTTTTAATTATAAGGCATAGTTAATATGGCTCTGTCATTTTGATAACTATTGATTACACTGATGGGGAAGGGTCTGTAGGTTTTGAAGGCTAGGTTTTTTTGTCTCAGGGTCTGTTAGGTTGGTTACTTTGTTGCCAGCTGATAGATCCAGATTGTGTTTGGCATTGGATACTCTTGGATTGTTTGGGTTTTTTAAAAAATAGTTATTGATTGTGTTAGGCCTCAATCTTCTCCATACTCTGATCTCCTCCAGTTTCACTGTTTCAGTCATTACATTAACATGCTGAAATCGATTCCTTTGAAAACTGTAATGTGACTTGTAACATCTTGTGACTTGTAACATCTCTTATCTTATCAGGGTTTTAAAGAGAGGAAGGGAAGAAATATACAAAACTAACTAGAAAGGGAGCATTCCTTTATGGGTAAATGAGCCAAGTCTACAGTGGGCCAAGAAACAGTATCTTCTGTTTCATTCCTTCTGGTAAATAGCTACCAGGGTCTCCCAGCACTGTGGAGCTTGCAGATTTTGCACCAAAGGCAATGAATATTGGGAAAGCATATCAGAGTGTGCTTTCCTAGAATTCCACTTATATCTGATTTCAAAAGTTGTTGAAACAGTGTCTGTAAGTCACTCAGAAAGCGGGTGGTCCAGAAGTTCAGGAGCACCCGTAAGATGGGAATATCACAGTGCTGAGCAGATGGTGTGAACATAGTCTGGGTCAGATACTGCATCAGGACAAATGGATATATTCAGATATCCGATAATGTACTTGTTCTTTTTTCAGAGTAACAGCCGTGTTAGTCTGTATCTGCAAAAAGAAAAGGAGTACTTGTGGCACCTTAGAGACTAACAAATTTATCTGAGCATGAGCTTTCGTGAGCTGCAGCTCACTGCATCGGATGCATGGAGTAAAAGTTACAGTAAGCAGTATATATACTACAGCACATGAAAAGATGGGAGTTGCCTTACCAACTGGGGGGTCAGTGCTAACGAGGCCAATTCAGTTAAGGTGGAAGTGGCCTATTCTCAACAGTTGATTACTTTTGTAGTGCTAACTAGGCCAAAGCAATCAAGGTGGATGTTGCCCATTTCCAACAGTTAACAAGAAGGGGTGTGAGTCTCAGCATAGGGAAAATTACTTTTTGTAGTGATCCATCCACTCCCAGTCTTTATTCGAGCCTAACTTGATGGTGTCCAGTTTGCAAATTAATTCCTGTTTGCAGTTTCTCGTTGAAGTCTGTTTTTGAAGTTTTTTTGTTGAAGGATTGCCACTTTTAAGTCTGTTGTTGAGTGTCCAGGGAGATTGAAGTGTTCTCCTACTGGTTTTTGGATGTTACAATTCTTGATGTCTGATTTGTGTCCATTTATTCTTTTGCGTAGAGACTGTCTGGTTTGGCCAGTGTACATGGCAGAGGGGCATTGCTGGCACATGATGGCATATATCACATTGGTAAATGTGCAGGTGAGCGAGCCCCTGATGGTGTGGCCGATGTGGTTAGGCCCTATGATGGTGTCCCTTGCATAGATATGTGGACACAGTTGGCAATGGGCTTTGTTGCAAGGATAGGTTCCTGGGTTAGTGGTTCTGTTGTGTGGTGTGTGGTTGCTGGTGAGTATTTGCTTCAGGTTGTGGGGGCTGTCTGTAAGCAAGGACTGGCCTGTCTCCCAAGGTCTGTGAGAGTGAGGGATCATCCTTCAGGATAGGTTGTAGATCCTTGATGATGCGTTGGAAAGGTTTTAGTTGGGGGCTGTAGGTGACAACTAGTGGCGTTCTGTTACTTTCTTTGTTGGGCCTATCCTATAGTAGGTAACTTCCGGGTACCTTTCTGGCTCTGTCAGTCTGTTTCTTCACTTCAGGAGGTGGGTATTGTAGTTGTAAGAATGCTTGATAGAGATCTTGTAGGTGTTTGTCTCTGTCTGAGGGGTTGGAGTAAATGCGGTTGTATCATAGAGCTTGGCTGTAGACAATGAGTCGTGATATGGTCTGGATGAAAGCTGAAGGCATATAGGTAAGTATAGTGGTCAGTAGGTTTCTGTTATAGGGTGGTGTTTATGTGACCATCGCTTATTTGCACTGTAGTGTCCAGGAGGTGAATCTCTTTCATGGACTAATCCAGGCTGAGGTTGATGCTTGGGTGGAAATTGTTGAAATCCTGGTGGAATTCCTCAAGGGCCTCCTTCCCATGGGTCCAGATGATGAAGATGTCATCAATGTAGCTCAAGTAATGTAGGGGGGCTAGGGGATGAGAGCTGAGGAAGCGTTGTTCTAAGTGAGCCATAAAAATGTTGGCATACTGTGGGGCCATGTGGGTACCCATAGCAGTGCCACTGACTTGAAGGTATAAATTGTCCCCAAAGCTGAAGTAGTTGTGGGTGAGGACAAAGTCACAAAGTTCAGCCACCAGGTTTGCCGTGACATTATTGGGGATACTGTTCTTGATGGCTTGTAGACCATCTTTGTGTGGAATGTTGGTGTAGAGGGCTTCTACATCCATAGTGGCCAGGATGGTGTTATCAGGAAGATCACCGATGGATTGTAGTTTCCTCAGGAAGTCAGTGGTGTCTCGAAGATAGCTGGTAGTGCTGGTAGTGAAGGGCCTGAGGAGGGAGTCTACATAGCCGGACAATCCTGCTGTCAGGGTGCCAATGCCTGAGATGATGGGGCGTCCAGGATTTCCAGGTTTATGGATCTTGGGTAGCAGATAGAATGTCCCAGGTCAGGGTTCCAGGGGTGTGTCTGTGAGGATTTGTTCTTGTGCTTTCTCAGGGAGTTTCTTGAGCAAATGCTGTAGTTTCTTTTGGTAACCCTCAGTGGGACCAGAGGGTAATGGCCTGTAGAATGTGGTGTCAGAGAGTTGCCTAGCAGCCTCTCGTTCATATTCTGACCTATTCATGATGACTACAGCACCTCCTTTGTCAGCCTTTTTGATTATAATGTCAGAGTTGTTTCTGAGGCTGTGGATGGCATTGTGTTCCTCACGGCTGAGGTTATGGGGCAAGTGATGCTGCTTTTCCACAATTTCAGCCCGTGCATGACGGCGGAAGCACTCTATGTAGAAGTCCAGTCTGTTGTTTCGACCTTCAGGAGGAGTCCACACAGAATCCTTCTTTTTGTAGCATTGGTAGGAAGGTTTCTGTGGGTTAGTGTGCGGTTCAATGCTGGGTTGGAAATTGTGGTATAAAACTGACCCCCAAGTTTATGAGAGATAAGGTGGGTGAGGTAATATCTTTTATTAGACCAACTTCTGTTGGTGAGAGAGACAAGCTTTCAAGCTTACACAGAGCTCTTCTTCGGGTCTGTCTGGGAAAGGTACTCTGAGCGTCACAGCCAAATGTGAGGTGGAACTGATTGTTTAGCGTAAGTAGTTAGCTCATATTCTGAGGGACCATTCAAGGTGGAGTGGCCCATTAATAAACTTTGCAGGACCTACCCTGAATGGTCCCTTAGAATATGTGCTATTTATGCTAAATAATCTGTTCCACCTTACATTTTGCTGTGGTGCTGGGAGTACCTTTCCCAGAGCTGAAGAAGAGCGCTGTGTGGCTCGAAAGCTTGTGTTTCACTGCAGAAGTTGGTCCAATAAAAGATCTTACCTCACCCACCTTGTCTCTCTAATGTCCTGGGCCCACGTGACTACAGCTATACCCCAGTTTATGATACAGGTGTTAGAACTACTTAACATCGCAGTTCTGTAATCTGTGCTGCTCTTCAATCATCGTTATTTATGTTGTATAAAGCAATGCCTAGCAAAATCCATTACGTACCCTCCTCCTTCCAGAAAAAATCTGTACCTGTGTATTATGATGGTAAAAGAGCTGTATTTATTCACACATGCTAGGGGACAGGCTCTGTTTTTGTGTCAAATTGGTTTGTATTTTTGAAAAGATATTTAGAGCGAAGCACACAGGTAAATATATGTATAAAATAGAGAGATAGGACTAAAGGTTGTAGCATAGTGATATGCAGGTAAGGACTCAAGTATGCGGTGCAGTATTGTTATATAAGCGGCTGCCTAAATATTGTTGCCGTATCTTGTTCTACATTGATATGTCTACAAGTAGTTGCTGTAGTTGTGTAATTTTAGCTCAAAATCTTCTCTGTTTGTTGGATGTTACAAGTAGCTATTGGCTAAAGTCGTGCTGCTTCTCAACCCACTTTTGGGGCTGTCTAATCCACCCTGTTGATCTCGTCTATATCTTATATTAAATGTAACCACATTGTAAGGATGTGGCATTTCAGTGCTGACTTGCATCCAGAACCAAGAAGATTCAGATGTCTCCGAGGTTGCACTACTAACTTATTTTGTGTACAGTACCTTTCCTCTCACAGGGAACCCAAACCCCTTACAACTCTATGCTACAGGAATCACTTCCTCGCTAGCTATTGCCTCATTCCAGTGGGAGTATTGGGTGCCCAGGACCTCTGGAAATCAGACTACCAGTGCGATAAATCGACCCCCGCTGGATCGATCGCTGCCCGCCGATCCAGCAGGTAGTGTAGACAAGCCCTTTGTCTTGACTGGCTTAAGGACCATGGCCTTTGAATATGAGCTCACTCTGGTGCTCCCTTGGCATGAGAGCTGTCACTTCTGCAAAGGCAATCAGGAGCTTTCAACTCTCTTCATATCACAGAAGTCCCATTGGCAATCTGACAAAAGCTAGTGCAGAGATTTCAAGGGAACAAATGGGAAAGCACAAGCACTGTATAATATTTATTCAGCAGGGTCAGCTGGGCAATGTGGATGTTTGACCTGCATCACCATCCTTCCTTGTCTTCATGGAGCTGAGCTTAATGGTCTCTGAACTACAGGCCCTTGGCTGAAGAAAGTTCTATTCCACTGCCAGAGAGCTGGAGGTTCATTATCAGCTGTGATAGTCAATCACAGATAAGCGTTTTCTGTGTGTTGCAGGAAGCAATGTGAACAGTGGCACTTTAGAGACTAACACATTTATTTGAGCATAAGCTTTCGTGGGCTACAGCCCACTTCATCAGATGCATAGAATGGAATATATAGTAAGAAGATATATATACATACAGAGAACATGAAAAGGTGGAAGTTGCCATACCAGTTCTTAGAGGCTAAGTAAATAAGGTGAGCTATTATCAGCAGGAGAAAAAAAACTTTTGTAGTGATAATCAAGATGGCCCATTTCAGACAGTTGACAAGAAGATGTGAGGATACTTAACATAGGGAAATAGGTTCAATTTGTGTAATGACCCAGCCACTCCCAGTCTCTGTTCAAGCCCAAGTTAATGGTATCTAGTTTGCAAAATAATTCCAGTTCAGCAATTTCTCGTTGGAGTCTGTTTTCAAAGCTTTTCTGTTGGAAAATTGCCACCTTTAAATCTGTTACTGAGTGGCCAGAGAGGTTGAAGTGTTCTCCTACTGGTTTTTGAATGTTATGATTCCTGATGTCAGATCTGACATGTTCTCTGTATGTATATATATCTTTTTACTATATGTTCCATTCTGTGCATCTGATGAAGTGGGCTGTAGCCCATGAAAGCTTATGCTCAAATAAATTTGTTAGTCTCTAAGGTGCCACAAGTCCTCCTGTTCTTTTTGTGGATACAGACTAACACGGCTGCTACTCTGAAACCTGTCAGGAAGCAATGTGTCATCCTGCCTGATTCCCTGTCTCACAGAGCAGAGTTTAGAAGATGGATTTTAGATCATACAATCCATATACTGGTGCCTTTGCTCATCTTGAAGGACCTAGAGAAGTTCTTAGGGACTGCCCTGGGATTTTTTAAGGTCAGTTACCAAACCAGGTTGGTTGGAAGACTTTATGAAGCTTAGGTTATAAAATTATGCCTCAGCAGACCATTGTGTGTGTCTGTCTGTCTGTCTGTCTGTACACACAGGTACATATAGCTGAAATCCAGGACATTCTAAATTAATTTTAAAGTTTGAGACCCCATATCAATACCCATTTCTGCCTTTCACCAACATCTTCTTGTTGTACAGCATCCCGAACACCTTGATCGGTTAGATTATTATCTGCTAGACATGGAATGATCTCTGAAGGAAAGCAGAGGAACTCCACTGTTTGGACATTTAAAAGTAGATTGATTACAACACTAAAGATACTGTAGGGAACAAACCTGTACTGGCAGAGACGGATGACTTACTAGATCTTTCTTCTCTGCCTCCTGTGGTTTTATGAAATCTCTCTCAATAAAATCTCACATGAACTCTAGTGAAGCAGCTGCAGATAGTTTCATTTACATTTCTAACTGTACAGTGATAAGTTTGTTTATTTAATGATCTTTTGCAATAGGACTGAGGTACACAGGACTATCATTTCCTTTTACTGGCTAAACAGATTTTTGCCATAGAAAACCCATTGTGATAGTGGAGCTAAATTCAGGAGAGGGGAGCAGGAAACTTTCCACTGGGAGTAATACTGCTCTATGCGATATCTTACAGGCAGCTTTGCAGTTTCAGTGATGGTGGACTGAGGAGATATGCAATGGAAGGTATCAGCTTCAGAGCCCTGGTAACCTTTGTACTGCAAGTGCTTGTCACTGTGATTCAAAGAGCAGACAGATAGATAAAAGGTTGCTCTTGCTATATGAGAGCACAGTCTGTAAGGGTTTATAACTTGGCTGTAAAATCTTTCTGGCCTGAAGCCTACAGACACATTCTCAGCCAGGAGGGCCTGTCCATCTCCAGATGTGCTGGGTTTGTTCTCCTTGGATACAAAGTTCAAGCTTCAAACTGGAATGGCAAAGTGCTCATAAGCTGGTGTTTGAATGTCTGGTGTGAAATGTCACTCTTCCATTGAACGTGGAAAGAATTCTCCTGCTACCTGCTTGGAGGGCAGTATTGTCCAGTGGATAAATAACTACATGGGACTCAGGAGACCTGGATTCTGTTCCTGGTTCTACCACTGAGCTACTGGGTCACTTTGGGCAAGTCACTTCCCCTGTTTGGGCCTCTGTTTCCTTTCCCACCCTTTGTCTGTTGCATCTATTCTGCTTGGAAGGAGTTCGGGGCCAGGTCTGTTTCCCGCAATATGTTTGTACAGCACCTAACAAATAGGGACCTGATCTCAGTTGGGGCTTGTAGGCACTACTGTATCACAAACCAAATAATACCCCCCTCCAAAATCAAAAGTGCAGAAAAGAAAATCACATCTCTGACCCCCACTGCAGTTTCTTCATCTGAACCTCCCCCTGTTTATTGTGTAACTATCTGTAAGTTCTAATAGCTTGTTTCTTTCTCTTCATTGAATGCGCTGATCCCCAATAAGCAAATCACTTTATCTTTACTGGTGTCCTGTTTAACTTATGACCTCGGCCTAAGTCCTGCAGGATGTGAGTTAGCTGCTATATTTTATTGTCTGGAGATCTGATATCTAATGTTCTTGCCCCCTCCTTTCAGTTTCAAAGCGACTTGCTCCAGCCTTTTTGAAACCACTGGGGGTGAGAGGAAACCACCAAGTTAGAAGCTGAAATGGTACAGCAGTTTCAGCAAATGTTTCCATCTTTGTGCGGTTAAGGTAACAAACCTCATGGCTGTGAAGCTCATCATGTGCAAGCTCTGATTTATGCAGAGTGAACATGGCACGGAGCAATCCGTTTGTCTGGGACAAATATAAAGGCCTTATGATAAGATGAAAAACACTATGCTTGGGGCACTTTGCAGGAAGCTTTGAGGCCAGCCTGGGAACCCTGGCAATATTAGTCGATAAGTAATAATATAGATCCCTCAAGCTGTAGTTTAGCTTGAAAATGTGCATGTCTCTCATTAGCTTCTGTCACGGCAATCTGATCAGCAGGCTTTTTTGATCCTTTTATGTGGGTTGTGCTGTTGGTCCAGATGAGGATGAGAACATCCAGCCATCTCCTTTCTCACAAACTTGTAAGCTGAGTAGTTATCTCCCCATTTGATCGTGTTTTGGAAGCGGGACTAGAGCAATTTTGTTTTGTGGTCCCTTTTCTGAGCTTGGGAAGGCCTGACAGAAATTTTACAAAAGGGCAATAATCATGGGTTTTTAATGTGACTGTTGTGCTTTCTGTTATGCTGTGCACAAAACCTAGAAGATTAAAAGGAGCCTAATTGTATAAGGCCTTTCTTCTTCTCCAGAGACAGAGGGATTCTCCCACTGGGGCTGTGCCATCTTTTTGAAATAACATTTGTCACTCAGTTACCTTTTTATCTAAAGCATGACCCACAAGATCAGCAAAGAGTGTAAAAAAACTGAAATTCACAGAAGTCACAACATTTCAGCTTCTCCATTGAGCCTGTACAGTGTCGTGTGCTCTGAAATCTCTCTGGGAAGGGATGTGTCTTGCTGTGTGTATGTAAAGCGACTAGTGCTGTACATAAAGAAATAACAAGGACTGTTTTTTACCAGCTTGAGAGCTTTGCGAAATGTCATATCGCTTTGAAACCCTCTGTGGTTTAATAAAAGGCTCATCCATCGGATGCAATTTGTCAGTGCCTGCAGGTGAAGAAGACCTGTGATTAATAGCACTCATGGTTTGCCTAGATGGGAGTTCTCATGGCGATCGTGGGAGGTCCCGGACGAGTGGAAAAAGGCTAATGTAGTGCCCATCTTTAAAAAAGGGAAGAAGGAGGATCCTGGGAACTACAGGGCAGTCAGCCTCACCTCAGTCCCTGGAAAAATCATGGAGCAGGTCCTCAAGGAATCAATTCTGAAGCCCTTAGAGGAGAGGAAAGTGATCAGGAAGAGTCAGCATGGATTCACCAAGGGCAAGTCATGCCTGACTAATCTAATTGCCTTCTATGACGAGATAACTGGCTCTGTGGATGAAGGGAAAGCAGTGGACGTGTTGTTCCTTGACTTTAGCAAAGCTTTTGACACGGTCTCCCACAGTATTCTTGCCAGCAAGTTAAAGAAATATGGGCTGGACGATAAGGTGGACAGAAAGCTGGCTAAATCGTTGGGCTCAATGGATAGTGATCAATGGCTCCATGTCTAGTTGGCAGCCGGTATCAAGTGGAGTGCCCCAAGGGCCTGGGGCCGTTTTTATTCAATATCTTCATTAATGATCTGGAGGATGGTGTGGATTGCACCCTCAGCAAGTTTGCAGGTGACACTAAACTGGGAGGAGAGGTAGATACGCTGGAGGGTAGGGATAGGATACAGAGTGACCTAGACAAGTTAGAGGATTGGGCCAAAAGAAATCTGATGAGGTTCAACAAGGACAAGTGCAGAGTCCTGCACTTAGGACGGAAGAATCCCATGCACGGCTACAGACTAGGGACCGAATGGCTCGGCAGCAGTTCTGCAGAAAAGGACCTAGGGGTTACAGTGGACGAGAAGCTGGACATGAGTCAACAATGTGCCCTTGTTGCCAAGAAGGCCAATGGCATTTTGGGCTGTATAAGTAGGGGCATTGGCAGCAGATCGAGGGACGTGATCGTTCCCCTCTATTCGACATTGGTGAGGCCTCATCTGGAGTACTGTGTCCAGTTTTGAGCCCCACACTGCAAGAAGGATGTGGAAAAATTGGAAAGCGTCCAGCGGAAGGCAAGAAAAATGATTAGGGGACTGGAACACATGACTTCTGAGGAGAGGCTGAGGGAACTGGGACTGTTTAGTGTGCGGAAGAGAAGAATGAGGGGGGATTTGATAGCTGCTTTCAACTCCCTGAAAGGGGGTTCCAAAGAGGATGGATCTAGACTGTTCTCAGTGGTAGCAGGTGACAGAACGAGGAGTAATGGTCTCAAGTTGCAGTGGGGGAGGTTTAGGTTGGATATTAGTAAAACCTTTTTCCCTAGGAGGGTGGTGAAGCACTGGAATGCGTTACCTAGGGAGGTGGTGGAATCTCCTTCCTTTGAGGTTTTTAAGGTCAGGCTTGACAAAGCCCTGGCTGCGATGATTTAGTTGAGGATTGGTCCTGCTTTGAGCAGGGGGTTGGACTAGATGACCTCCTGAGGTCCCTTCCAACCCTGATATTCTGTGATTCTATGAGTTAGCAGCTTAGTCCTCCCACCCTCTCACCCTGAGATGAAAAATCAGTCTGATGCTTGCCCAATGTGGAACTTTGATTTCTTGCCTTCAAGTGTAATTGTTCAACACAAAGGGTGAGAACCTCTTACTGTTTATCCTGGGCCTTGCACTTTAGATATAATCTGCAACTTGTACCGCTTAGATTCTGGCTGGGAAGCAGAGCTGGTACTATTCTCTCTTTCTAGGGCAGCAGAAGGAGTGAATTGGCCTCAAAAGATACTTGTCCATGGGATTGTTTTGAGTTTGAGCGAGCAGGCTTCATCAATGATTATACCGAGTAGTTACATAGTGTTTTCATCTTCGAACTCCGTATGGACGTCTGTAAGAGCTGGGCCTCCTTTTCAGTGTGAGCAATTTTACACAACAATGTTTAATCAGCAGCAGGGTTTGTACTAATTTATCAAGGGCAAATTGCACTTCTTTTAGGACCTTAATTTGAGGTACTGTATTGTTGTTCTCAAGTGGTTTACAATCCTTAATTAAGCCTTATAACATCTCATAATAGGCAAGTGTTGTTTATACCTATTTTATAGATAGGTTAACTCAGCCATCCAGAAGATACATGCCTTGTCCAGGGTCAAAAATTTAGTTAGCTGTGGGGATAGAAGCCAGAAGTCCTGACTTTCTGTCTCCTGTTCTAACTATTAGAGACTACCCAGTCATGAATATAGATCCCTTTTTTCACATGCTGTAGCATGTGATAGGAATCACTAATTCATTGTGATAGGAATCACTTTTGCCAGCTCTTCCAGAAATGGTGCTCACTTGAAGCTGAGGGAAAAGTCAGAGACAACTCTGCTTCTTTCTGCGGCACTGGGAACACATTCCAGTGAGCTTTACATGTAATGAGTAAAGAGTCCAGTGAGTGTGTAGCCCTGTGATTAGTGTAAGAAAGCGCCTTGGGGTTCCTTGTTTCCGTTACAAAACCTCACCTAAGTTGTAAGTAGCATTAACATCTGATGCTTCCAAAGAAGGCAAAGAAAAAAGCATAATGCCCTGACCAGTTCTGCAGTGTGATATACAAGTAGAAAAAAATCTCTTCCTGACCTCTGCTGCCAATCAGCTTATGCCCTGGAGCACAAGGTCTGAATAATTTCCAGCATGAAACTAGCATTTCACTGCATTATCTTACATGTATAGCACAGGGCCAAAAAAAAAAAAAGACTTGACTGGGCCTAATTCTTAGCAGCGAGCCTGGAGAATAGTGCCTGGTTCCCACAGACTGTGCACTTTCCTGCCAAGATTTCAGTATCTTCAGAAATCCAGTGGAGCATGAAGGTCACAGCAAGGAAAGAATGACAGCCTGGGATTTTTTCCCCCTTTTACCAGCTATGAGCAGACTGTTGTCTCTCTAGCATGTTGACTGTTTTCATAGGGTTTTAGCGTGAAGTTTATATTTTTCACAGACCAGTGGAAGTCAAATATGGGAATGCAGCAGATCAGCTGTGTTTCTTCAAGGAAGTCAATATGATGTAGATTTTCTTTTTCAGTGTCTGCAAAAGCTTCACTTGCAGTGAAATTTCCCATTCAGAGTTTTGACTGTAGATCCTTTTTGTGTGTGTGTATGAAAGAGTCTATCCAGGTTCTGTTTTGTGTAGTTGTATATCTTCTCTCGTTTCTCTTGCAAAGCTGTAGGTGAATATTAAACTTTGAAAAAATAGCATTAGTTATGCAGTGGGCTGTATTTCACAATGCCAGAACTGAGAAGGCCGAATTCGCCATTACAATTGAATTATCCTCAATTTACAAAGCAAATATTTGCATTTGAGGACTCTCATCCTTATTTCTTGGAGCTGGACTAGTCCTGCAGCACTAAATCCAATCAAGGTATGGACGTGCATTTTTTTCCTGGAGAGCAGTACCGGTTGGAAATATGCTGAATTTAGCCAGTGGAAACAGAGCCAGTGAAGAATGATCCAAAGTGAAAATGGCACTTTTATTTAGACTAGCATAGTAGAGGAGATACAATGTAACACAAATTAAATTTCCTTTTATAGCTCTCTGCATGAGGCTTTCCCCCCTTTTCTTGGTTTTGGGCAGATCAGTGAAGTATATTGGCCAGCAATGATTCTGGTACACTGGGAGAAAGTAAGGAAAGGTTACAGGGTGACAATGACAGAGTGACTGTAAGGAAAAGGCAGAATTCTCTGTAGAAGGCAGTGACACAGCTATAATTCCCATGTGTCTGAGAGAAACTGTCCCCTATGTTTTCTTTCCAATGTCATGAGAAAACATATTTGTAGCCAATTTAAGTTCTGTTGGTTTCTAGTCCCTGGTGTCTCTTAAAGGTCAGAGTTCAGTGTGTTGACTATGTCAAGAAGTCAGAATTCTGATTCCTGTTTCTCTCTCCATTCCGTAAGCTTTGGAGCTTTTTTGTGTGTCCATTGTTGCCCTTATAATGTTTATTGTTCACACATCATGTCATATTAATGATTCAGTGCTCAGTTCTGCCAGTGTATATAGTACAGTATATCATATCTACTGATTCCAGTCATGGACTTTGTCAGATCTATAATTTTTTGACAGCATCAGTTTTGTAAGACTATTACTTTGGACTTGCACAACAATGTTAATCTGAAGATCTTAAACACTAAATCACACCTGTCCAGAAAGTGGACAATTTCTACCATTCGTAGTGTTGGTTGTATGAAGTATATCACACCCAAAATCATAAAAAACCTTGTTGCTATGTACCATAATTCAAAATAATATGTCTTTTGTTGCAGGTGCATTTCATCTGTTGATATGAAGGCACTCTCAGTCAGAAGCTAATAGATGGTAAAATTAGTGAGCAACATATACAGGGCTTGGGCCTTTCAGGGAGACTTTACTCCCCAAAAGGTGCAGCTGCTGTAAGTGATATGACAGATGACAGTAAAATAATGTCTTGGACTTGTACAGCCCCTTTCATCCAAGGATCTCAGGTTATTTAAGAAACAGAAAGAGGTAAGATATGAGACGAGTAGTCTGTAGGGCATTAAATGACTTTCCCAAGGATGTACAGCAAGTCAGTAGCTGAGTCAATGATAGACTCCAGGAGTCCTGACAAGACAACACTAGATAACAATGCTTTAATGCAGAGTAGGTTTATATTTAGCTAAACTGAAGTGTTGTCTTGGAGTCAGTTGCTGGCAATAGTAGCTCAGGCTAAAAGTGTTGTTTCACTCCCCACACTTCCCAGCCCTCCATGGATTTTTATAACCAACCAGGGAAGAATTGGTAGGGGAAGTAGAAGTGGGTGGCAACTTAGGCAGCAGTGACCATGAGATGGTCGAGTTCAGGATCCTTACAAAAGGAGGAAAGGAGAGTAGCAAAATACGGACCCTGGACTTCAGAAAAGCAGACTTTGACTCCCTTACGGAACTGTTGGGCAGGATCCCCTGGGCGAATAACATGAGGGGGCAAGGAGGCCAGGAGAGCTGGCTTTATTTTAAAGAAGCCTTATTGAGGACACAGGAACAAACCATTCTGATGTGCAGAAAGAATAGCAAATATGGCAGGCGACCAGCTTGGCTTAACAGTGAAATCTTCGGTGAGCTTAAACTCAAAAAGGAAGCTTACAAGAAGTGGAAATTTGGACAGGTGACTAGGGAGGAGTACAAAAATATTGCTAGAGCATGCAGGGGTGTAATCAGGAAGGCCAAGGCACAGTTGGAGTTGCAGCTAGCAAGGGACGTGAAGGGTAACAAGAAGGGTTTCTACAGGTATGTTAGCAACAAGAAGGTGGTCAGGGAAAGTGTGGGACCCTTACTGAATGGGGGAGGCAACTTAGTGACAGATGATGTGGAAAAAGCTGAAATACTCAATGTTTTTTTTTGCCTCGGTCTTCACAGACAAGGTCAGCTCCCAGCCTGCTGCACTGGGCAGCACAGTATGGGGAGGAGGTGAGCAGCCCTCAGTGGTGAAAGAACAGGTTAAGGACTATTTAGAAAAGCTGGACGTGCACAAGTCCATGGGTCCAGATCTAATGCATCCAAGGGTGCTGAGGGAGTTGGTTGATGTTGGTTGATGCAGAACCATTGGCCATTACCTTTGAAAATTCATGGCAATCGGGGGAGGTCCCGGACGATTGGAAAAAGGCAAATATAGTGCCCATATTTTAAAAAAGGAAGAAAGAGAACCTGGTGAACTACAGACCGGTCAGCCTCACTTCAGTCCCTGGAAAAATCATGGAGCAGGTGCTCAAGGAATCCATTTTGAAGCCCTTGGAGGAGAGGAAGGTGAACAGGAACATGGATTCACCAAGGGCAAGTCATGCCTGACCAACCTGATTGCCTTCTATGTTGAGAAAACTGGCACTGTGGATATCGGGAAAGCGGTGGATGTGATATATCTTGACTTTAGCAAAGCTTTTGTTATGGTCTCCCACAGTATTCTTGCCAGCAAGTTAAAAAAGTATGGATTGGATAAATGGACTGTAAGGTGTATAGGAAGCTGGCTAGATCGTCAGGCTCAATGGGAAATGATCAACAGTTCAATGTCTAGTTGGCAGCTGGTATGAAGTGGAGTGCCCCAGGGGTCAGTCCTGGGGCCGATTTTGTTCAACATCTTCATTAATGATCTGAATGATGGCATGAATTGCACCTTCAGCAAGTTTTCAGATGACACTAAGCTGGGGGGATAGGTAGATATGCTATAGGGTAGGGATAGGGTCCAGAGTGACCTAGACAAATTGGAGGATTGGGCCAAAAGAAATCTGATGAGGTTCAATAAGGACAAGTGCAGAGTCCTGCACTTAGGAAGGAAGAATCCCATGCACCTCTACAGGCTGGGGACCGACTGGCTAAGCAGCAGTTCTGCAGAAAAGGACCTGGGCATTACAGTAGATGAAAAGTTGGATGTGAGTCAGCAGTGTGCCCTTGTTGCCAAGAAGGCCAATGGCATAGTGAGCTGTATTAGTAGGAGCATTGCCAGCAGATTGAGGGAAGTGATTATTCCCCTCTATTCCGCACTGGTGAGGCCACACCTGGAGTATTGCATCCAGTTTTGGTCCACCCACTACAGAAGGGATGTGGACAAATTGGAGAGAGTCCAGTGGAGGGCAACGAAAATGATTAGAGGGCTGGGGTACATGCCTTCGAGGAGAGGCTGAGGAACTGGGGTTATTTAGTCTACAGAAGAAAAGGGTGAGGGGAGATTTGATAGCAGCCTTCAACTACCTTAAGGGGGGCTCCAAGGCTGTTCTCAGTGGTGGCAGATGACAGAACAAGAAGAAGTAGTCTCAAGTTGCAGTGTGTGTGCGTGGGTGGGGGGTGGGGTTGTCTAGATTGGATATTAGGAAACACTATTTCACTAAGAGGGTGGTGAAGCACTGGAATGGGTTCCCTAGGGAGGTGGTGGAATCTCCATCTTAGAGGTTTTTATGGCCCAGCTTGACCAAGCCCCTGGCTGGGATGATTTAGTTGGGGTTAGTCCTGTTTTGAGCAGGGGATTGGACTAGATGACCTCCTGAGGTCCCTTCCAACCCTGATATTCTATGATTCTATGATTCTAACTTGGCTGAAGGAATATGGGTCGAGAAGAAAATCCCAGCAGAAACATAAACTTCTGTTAAAGAGAAAGAACATAAATAACCTTTGATTTCCCATGATGACATGAGTGATGAGGCCAAGAGAGGAAAAAAATAGAATGAGAACGCACACATAAGAGTTTTGGCCAAAACTCGTGGTGTACAGGCAGGAGGCTCTGGGGGGAGGGAGTAGGAGTGAGTACGCAGTGCCGTCAGGGATGGAGCGGGGGCTGAAAGAGGCGGGGCGGGGGTGGGGCCGTGGGGGCGGGGTCTGGGGCAGAGCCGGGGGTTGAGCATCCCCCGGCAGTTTGGAAAATTGGTGCCAGTGCTTGGGGATCATAGTGAGGTTTTAAGAAAACTGGATTTAAATAAATTTTCAATCTAAATCCAGTCTTTGTTGCCTATTTTAATTCAGTTTGGAATTCATTAGAGTGTGGCGACCTGACAACTGGATCTGAGCAGAGGGGGAGAGAGTAGAGGAAGGCTACTGAGGATGGCAGAGCAGTCATGGACCGTAATGAGCTGGAGATCACAGGGGGGCTGGTCGAGGTGAAGGAGATGAGTTGGTGGGTGGACAGAGGGACCTCAGCAATGGAGAGATCAAGGGGCAATGTTTAGTGGAGACAAAGTCAAGTGAGTTGCCATCTTGACAGGGAGAGTTGATCCAGGTGGGAGAACAACAGGCAGACGGGATGTTAACATGGAAACTGAAGTCCCTGAGGATGAGGGTTGTATGGAAGAGGACTATAGAGAACCACTGAGGCCAAACATGCTGATGCTGTGCTTTTTGCACACCAGGCTAACCGGTGATTTCCTTTAGGTTGCGGCTATTGCCATGGTTTCTCGCACTCTTCCTGATTTTCACTGTTTAAACAAGTTGGGTAATAAGCCAAAAGTAAAGAAGCACAATGAATTTTTCACCATTCAGAGAAAAAGACCCTGTGGCGATGGAATGATCCCTACCGATGGCAGACCCACCTTTTACCCTGCATCACCCTTCCATGTCTCTGGCAGATCCCATTTTGCAGCAGGCTCTGGCGTTAGGTCATACCTCCCCAAACAGGGCTTGCCCTGTATCAGCAGCATATAGTGCCTTTTACTGGAGAGCTCATGTTACACTAGTGAAAATAATCGGTTATGCGAAGTTCCACCATTTAGATTAGATTTCTTATTTGCGGCCAGTGAGGTGTGAAAGTGAAAGCTAATCTGCAGTGCAAGCCTGCAGCCACTGTGTACACTAACTCCTTCTGATACCTTTAAATTTGGCTCATGGGGACAGAGCAGGCTAGGTCCTGAAATACAAGTCAAAGGAAAACAAAACGCAGGTGGTCAGTTTACATCAATGCTCTGAGGCTTGGCATGTCAGCAGAATACTGCTCTGCAATCCAAACAGACCCAGAATAGCCTTAACAAAGAATAAACTACCAAACCAAAGGAAGTGGTGAGATTTGGGCCTGGAATTTTGCCCAAGGACTTTCCTAGTCATTTCGGTTAAGAAGAAGCTAATGCTTGTCGGATCATTATTCCTGGGGCCTTGCATAGATTAGGCCAGTGTTCTTCTTCACACAAGTAGTACCTGATGGCTGATGGTTTCTCTCACAGGCTCACCTGGCTGCCCACTTAGGTGAGCAGTACAGAGCCGTAGTCATTGTTAAACGCTCCTCTTTGGGATGCAGATTCCATGCAGACAGAATGAGCGGGTTTGATTTCATAGGCTTCTGTCATGTGCTTTCTTCTTTTGTTATTGCCTTCCCTATTGCCACCACATCACTGACAACCTCAAGATTTTACTGGGGTGGGTCAGGAGAGGAAAAGTCACTCTTTGTATCAGCCCCCAAGTGTTTCTGAATCTCACCACTCACTTCTCTGACACTAACATGACTTTTCTCCTGTTAGCCTTGTAGATCCAGTACGATAATAGGGGAGAAAGTGGCAGTCTGTTCTGCCTCAGGTTTCAGAGTAGCAGCCATGTTAGTCTGTATCAGCAAAAACAACGAGGAGTCCTTGTGGCACCTTAGAAACTAACAAATTTATTTGGTCATAAGCTTTCGTGGGCTAAAACCCACAAAATACGTATATATCTTCCTACTGTATTTTCCACTGAATGCATCTGATGAAGTGGGGTTTAGCCCATGAAAGCTTATGCCCAAATAAATTTGTTAGTCTCTAAGATGCCACAAGTCCTCATTCTCTTCACAATGAGAATGCCATTCTGCTGATGTTCTCTCTGTGGTACTAAGTTATCAGAGGGGTAGCCGTGTTGGTCTGTATCCGCAAAAACAATGAGGTGGCACCTTAAAGACAAACAAATTTATTTGGGCATAAGCTTTAGTGGGCTAAAACCCCCACTCCATGCGTCTGATGAAGTGGGTTTTGTCCCACGAAAGCTTATGCCCAAATAAATGTGTTGGTCTCTAAGGTGCCACTAGGACTCCTCGTTATTTTTGTTCTGCCTCAGGCATCCTCAGCAACACAGTCAGCTCCCACACTTCAGAGAAAACCTGCTTGAGCAATGCTTTTAAATCTATTTATTGTTTCTTTCCCCCGTAAACTCAAGTTGCTTTAGTGGCATGACTCAAAGAGGCTTCAGAGAGAGAGAAATTATAACCAATACATTTACAAAACTCAAAACATTAATCAAAAGAGATTTCATATACACAGTGTCATCTTAATGCCTGTGGTTGCACAATCTGTCAGGGCTAGCAGAAGATCTCCCACCTTCTACCATAGGAAAGAGGGTTTCCAATTCTCCAAAAGGATAAAGCACCCATTTCTAGAACTAGCTGTTCTCAAAATACTGGACCTTAAAACTGTCTCTAGTGTCCATTCTGTGCCTCAGGGGGCAGGGAGGGGACGGACAAATTGTGTGGATTTTCTTCTTCTTCAGTGGCAGATGTTTGCCATGTTCAGAGTGGTGAAACGATAGTTGATGGATTATGGACAGAGTGCAAGTGATACGGTCAAAGGGGAAGGATATGTGTAAGTTATCATCTGGATGAAATCTAGAATAGCAGGACTTAACTGAACTGAGCTTTCCCAATCCTCTGGAAAGTTTTCTGCACCTTTAGCTCTGGAGTTGTTAGTAAAATATTTGTTCTGGTTTGGTATAGTGCTTAGAGCAGGGGACTGGGTGTCTGGATTCCTGGGTTCTACCTGTGTCTCAGTCTTTCACACACTGGGTGACTTTGGGCAAATCGCTTACTCTCCCTGTATGTCTCTTTCCTCGGGGGGCGTGGGGAGAGGGCAAGTGGGGAACAAGAATGATCCACCACCACAGGGGGCTGTTACGCTAAACCTTAAGCTGTCATGGAATAAGAGGGAAGGTCCTCTCATGGATTGGTAACTGGTTAAAAGATAGGAAACAAAGAGTAGGAATAAATGGTCAGTTTTCAGAATGGAGAGGGGTAAATAGTGGTGTCCCCCAGGGTTCTGTACTGGGACCAGTCCTATTCAACATATTCATAAATGATCTGGAAAAAGGGGTAAACAGGAAAGTGGCAAAATTTGCAGATGATACAAAACTACTCGTAAAGCGTAGGGGACAATTTCCTGGTGCAAGTGCTAGGGGAGCCAACTAGGGGAGGCGCTTTTCTTGACCTGCTGCTCACAAACCGGGTAGAATTAGTGGGGGAAGCAAAAGTGGATGGGAATCTGGGAGGCAGTGACCATGAGTTGGTTGAGTTCAGGATCCTGACGCAGGGAAGAAAGGTAAGCAGCAGGATACGGACCCTGGACTTCAGGAAAGCAGACTTTGACTCCCTCAGGGAACAGATGGCCAGGATCCCCTGGGGGACTAACATGAAGGGGAAGGGAGTCCAGGAGAGCTGGCTGTATTTCAAGGAATCCCTGTTGAGGTTACAGGGACAAACCATCCCGATGAGTCGAAAGAATAGTAAATATGGCAGGCGACCAGCTTGGCTTAATGGTGAAATCCTAGCGGATCTTAAACATAAAAAAGAAGCTTACAAGGAGTGGAAGGTTGGACATATGACCAGGGAAGAGTATAAAAATATTGCTCGGGCATGTAGGAAAGATATCAGGAGGGCCAAATCGCACCTGGAGCTGCAGCTAGCAAGAGATGTCAAGAGTAACAAGAAGGGTTTCTTCAGGTATGTTGGCAACAAGAAGAAAGCCAAGGAAAGTGTGGGCCCCTTACTGAATGAGGGAGGCAACCTAGTGACAGAGGATGTGGAAAAAGCTAATGTACTCAATGCTTTTTTTGCCTCTGTTTTCACTAACAAGGTCAGCTCCCAGACTGCTGTGCTGGGCATCACAAAATGGGGAAGAGATGGCCAGCCCTCTGTAGAGATAGAGGTGGTTAGGGACTATTTAGAAAAGCTGGACGTGCACAAGTCCATGGGGCCGGACGAATTGCATCCGAGAGTGCTGAAGGAATTGGCGGCTGTGATTGCAGAGCCCTTGGCCATTATCTTTGAAAACTCGTGGCGAACGGGGGAAGTCCCGGATGACTGGAAAAAGGCTAATGTAGTGCCCATCTTTAAAAAAGGGAAGAAGGAGGATCCTGGGAACTACAGGCCAGTCAGCCTCACCTCAGTCCCTGGAAAAATCATGGAGCAGGTCCTCAAAGAATCAATCCTGAAGCACTTAGAGGAGAGGAAAGTGATCAGGAACAGTCAGCATGGATTCACCAAGGGAAGGTCATGCCTGACTAATCTAATCGCCTTCTATGATGAGATTACTGGTTCTGTGGATGAAGGGAAAGCAGTGGATGTATTGTTTCTTGACTTTAGCAAAGCTTTTGACACGGTCTCCCACAGCATTCTTGTCAGCAAGTTAAGGACGTATGGGCTGGATGAATGCACTATAAGGTGGGTAGAAAGCTGGCTAGATTGTCGGGCACAACGGGTAGTGATCAATGGCTCCATGTCTAGTTGGCAGCCGGTGTCAAGTGGAGTGCCCCAGGGGTCGGTCCTGGGGCCCGTTTTGTTCAATATCTTCATAAATGATCTGGAGGATGGTGTGGATTGCACTCTGAGCAAATTTGCGGATGATACTAAACTGGGAGGAGTGGTAGATACGCTGGAGGGGAGGGATAGGATACAGAAGGACCTAGACAAATTGGAGGATTGGGCCAAAAGAAATCTGATGAGGTTCAATAAGGATAAGTGCAGGGTCCTGCACTTAGGATGGAAGAATCCAATGCACCGCTACAGACTAGGGACCGAATGGCTAGGCAGCAGTTCTGCGGAAAAGGACCTAGGGGTGACAGTGGACGAGAAGCTGGATATGAGTCAGCAGTGTGCCCTTGTTGCCAAGAAGGCCAATGGCATTTTGGGATGTATAAGTAGGGGCATAGCGAGCAGATCGAGGGACGTGATCGTTCCCCTTTATTCGACACTGGTGAGGCCTCATCTGGAGTACTGTGTCCAGTTTTGGGCCCCACACTACAAGAAGGATGTGGATAAATTGGAAAGAGTCCAGCGAAGGGCAACAAAAATGATTAGGGGTCTAGAGCACATGACTTATGAGGAGAGGCTGAGGGAGCTGGGATTGTTTAGTCTGCAGAAGAGAAGAATGAGGGGGGATTTGATAGCTGCTTTCAACTACCTGAAAGGGGGTTCCAAAGAGGATGGCTCTAGACTGTTCTCAATGGTAGCAGATGACAGAACGAGGAGTAATGGTCTCAAGTTGCAATGGGGGAGGTTTAGATTGGATATTAGGAAAAACTTTTTCACTAAGAGGGTGGTGAAACACTGGAATGCGTTACCTAGGGAGGTGGTAGAATCTCCTTCCTTAGAGGTTTTTAAGGTCAGGCTTGACAAAGCCCTGGCTGGGATGATTTAACTGGGACTTGGTCCTGCTTTGAGCAGGGGGTTGGACTAGATGACCTTCTGGGGTCCCTTCCAACCCTGATATTCTATGATTCTATGATTCTATGATTCTACTCAAGATAGTTAAATCCCAGGCAGACTGCAAAGAGCTACAAAAGGATCTCTCAAAACTGGGTAACTAGGGGCAACAAAATGGCAGATGAAACTCAGTGTTGATAAATGCAAAGTAACGCACATTGGAAAACATAATCCCAATTATACATATAAAATGATGGGGTCTTAATTAGCTGTTACCACTCAAGAAAGAGATCTTGGAGTCATTGTGGATAGTTCTCTGAAAACATCCACTCAATGTGCAGCAGCAGTCAAAAAAGCAAACAGAATGTTGGGAATCGTTAAGAAAGGGATTGATAATAAGATAGAAAATATCATATTGCCGCTATATAAATCCATGGTACACCCACATCTTGAATACTGTGTGCAGATGTGATCGCCCCGTCTCAAAAAAGATCTACTGGAATTGGAAAAGGTTCAGAAAAGGGCAACAAAATGATTAGGGGTATGGAACGGCTTCCGTATGAGGAGAGATTAATAAGACTGGGACTTTTCAGCTTGGAAAAGAGACAACTAAGGGTCGATATGATAGAGGTCTATAAAATCATGACTGGTATAGAGAAAGAAAATAAGGAAGGTTATTACTCCTCCTCATAACACAAGAACTAGAGGTCACCAAATGAAGTGAATAGTCAGCAGGTTTAAAAACAAACAAAAGGAAGTATTTTTTCACACAACGCAGTCAACCTGTGGAACTCCTTGCCAGAGGATGTTGTGAAGGTGAAGGGTTCAGTGTATAACAGGGTTCAAAAAAGAACTAGATGAGTTCATGAAAGGTAGATACATCAATGGCTATTATCCTGGATGGCCAGGGATGATGTCCCTAGCCTCTGTTTTCCAAAAGCTGGGAATGGGCAACAGGGGATGGATCACTGGATGATTACCTGTTCTTTTCATTCCATCTGGGGTACCTGGCATTGGCCAGTGTCGAAGAGAGGACACTGGGCTAGATGGACCTTTGGTCTGACCCAGTATGGCTGTTCTTAGTAAGTGCCTTAGGATCCCCTGATGACAGGTGTAAGGGAAGGGTCACGTTCTGTTACGATGGTCAAAGTTTCCAAAAGTGAAAAATGGAATCATGGCATTACAACAGGAAACAATAAACATATATTTGAAAGGTAGCAAAGGTTTATGCCTTCTGTGTTCTGTGCCTTTATACAGTGTCATTCATATTCAGTTTAGTGTCATAGACAATTCTCAGTTGCCTTCGTATTTGTTAATAAAAACACATCCTCAGTGACCCTTTAAAGTCCCCAATGAAAATTCCTGGTATTTTGTTATTATTGATGTGACTCGTCCCTGCCTGTGACAGGAGCTTCTCCTGACAGCTACCTCTGCACAGCTTTGTAAAACTCTGCAATTCAGACCCATACCATAGATAGCTTTAAATAGCTAATGATGGGCCTCCTGGAAGATTTCTGCCAAACTCTTGAAGACCTCCAAGCTTTAGAAGTTGCAGGATGTCCTTTTTCAGAGCCCCAGGGCAGGAGGAATATGCAGAGACAAATTCTCCTACCGAAGCAGGATCAGGCTGGTTATTTTTTCAGTTACAAGCAAAGAATAATTCATTCTGCTGCTTAGCAAAAGAGAGAGAGCTGTGTCAGTAGGGGATATCAAATAAATGTATATAATAATAAATAAATAAGCAGATTTGGGCAGAAATCCTTAGAAGACTTGAAGTTTAATTACTTTGAAAATCTGTCACTATTACTCTAAGACAAACAAACCACCAAAACCAAAAGATCTTGAATAATTCAAACATTGGATTCTTGTTGGACTTATAGGAGAGCTATATGTTTTCGAATGGTATAACAATAGCATGGGGATATCTATAGACTGAGAGTAACATTTTTAAAAATGTCTAAGGCCATGTCTACACTACGAATACTCTGATTTTACAGAAGTTGATTTTTGGGAACAGATTGTATAAAGTCGAGTGCATGCGTCCACACTAAGCACATTAATTCGGCGATGTGCATCCAAGGTACCGTGGCAAGTGTCGACATTCCGAGCGGTGCACTGTGGGTAGCTAACCCGCAGTCCCCGCTGCCCACTGAAATTCTGGGCTGAGCTCCCAATGCCTGATGGGGCCAAAAATTTATCGCGGGTGGTTATGGGTAAATGTCGTCAGTCAGCCCTCCCTCCCTCTGTGAAAGCATCTGCAGACAATCATTTCGCGCCCTTTTCCCTGGATTGCCCGAGCAAATGCCATAGCACAGCAAGCATGGAGCCTGTTCAGCTCACCGCAGAAGTTATGACCATTGTAAACATCTCGCGCATTATCGTGCAGTTTATGCAGAATCAGCACCTGAAAAACCAGGCGAGGAGGCGATGGCAGCGCGGTGATGAGGGTATGAACACAGTTTTCTCTAAAACCGCGGTCCCCAGCAATTTGGAGATCATGGTGTTACTGGGGCAAGCTCATGCCGTGGAACACTGATTCTGGGCCTGGGAAACAAGCACAGAGTGGTGGGACCGCATAGTGTTGCAGGTTTGGGATGATTAAACAGGGGATGCAGCGGCAGTCTGTGATCCTGCTGCCGTTCATGAACCTCCACCAGACGCCGGAGCATGTCCGTTTGACCCCGCAGTAGCCCCAGCGTTGCCTCATGCCTCCTCTGATCTTCCTGCCGCCACCTCTCCTCGCGTTCATCGGCCGCTTTCCTGTACTCTGCTATTGTGTCCCTCCACACATTCTGCTGAGCTCTGTCAGTGCCGGAGGACTGCATGAGCTCCGAGAATGTTTCATCACACGTGCGTTTTTTTCACCACCTTATCTGAGATACCCTTTGGGACAGAGGAGGGAGGCTTGAAACATTTGCAGCTGCTGGAGGAAAAAAGGGATGAAGTATTTAAAAAGATACATTTGACAGAACAATGGCTATACTCTTTCACGGTGAACAACACTATTCACATTACGTAGCACGTGTGATTTTGGTACAAGGTCGCATTTTGCATCTTATATTGAGTGCCTGTGGCTTTGGTGTTAGAGATCACACATGCAGTGCTGGGCAACAGAATTCGGCTTGCAGGCGGCCATGGTAAGCCATAGTCTTTTGGCTTCTGCAACCTTCATAACAGCAGCGCCCTCCTCTCTCATACTAAGCAAAGCCCATTGAGTTGGCCATTTGGTGCTGCGGTTTTCCTGTTAATGTGCAGCAGCAGAAACCAAACTAATTCCCCCCCCGCCCATCCAATTCTCTGGGATGATTGCTTTACCCCTCACCCCACTGCGTGGCTGGTATCAGGGAAGATCCCTGCTAGCCAAACGCAAACAGCTCAGCGCCAATTCCCCCCCTCCCCCCCCAACCGCATGGCTAACTGCGGGGAGGATTCTTTTCAGCCACAGGCAAACAGTCCAGTAGGAATGGCCACCTCTGAATGTCCCGTCAATTAAATTCCCCTATTTCAACCAGGTTACCATGAACAATATCACTCTCCTGAGGATAACACAGAGAGATAAAGAACGGATGTTGCTTGAATGCCAGCAAACACTGGGACCATACGCTGCCAGGCTTTGTCATGCAATGATACCGGATTACTTGCTACTAGCATGGCGTGGTAAAGTGTCCTACCGTGGAGGACGGAATAAGGCTGCTCTCCCCGGAAACCTTCTGCAAAGGCTTTTAGAGTACCTCCAGGAGAGCTTCATGGAGAAGTCCCTGGAGGATTTCCCCTCCATCCCCAGACACGTTAACAGACTTTTCCAGTAGCTGTACTGGCCACGAATGCATCCCAAGTCCTCAGGGCTACTTAATCATTAAAAAACGCTTGCTTTTATAACATGTTTTATAACATATTTTAAAAGGTACACTCACCAGAGGTCTCTTCTCCGGCTTGGTTGAGTTGGGAGGGTATTTCAGTCAGGGTGATAAAAAGATCCTGGCTGTCGGGAAGAAAGGTGTGCTGTGTGCTCTCCTCAAGCTCGTCGTCCTCCTCCTCATCTTCCCGGTCCGCAAAGTCCTCAGGCGTGGCAGAGTACCCCATCATCGGACAGGGGAGGGGTAGTGGTGGCGGCCCCCCCTAGAATTGCATGCAGCTCAACATAGAAGCGGCATGGCTGGGGCTCTGTCCTGGAGCGTCCATTTGATTCTTTGGTTTTCTGGTACGCTTGTCTGAGCTCCTTAAGTTTCACACGGCACTGTGTTGCGTCCCTGCTGTAGCCTCTGTCCCTCATGGCCTCGGAGATTTTTTGAAATGTTTTGGCATTTCGATTTTTGGAACGTAGTTCTGATAGCACGGATTCCTCTCCCCACACAGCGATCAGATCCAGTACCTCCCGGTCGGTCCATGCTGGAGCTCTTTTTCGATTCTGGGACTGCATGGTCACCTGTGCTGATAAGCTCGCCTGGCCAAACAGGAAATGAGATTCAAAAGTTCCCGGGGCTTTTCCTGTACACCTGGCCAGTGCATTCGAGTTCAAAGTGCTGTCCAGAGCGGTCACAATGGTGCACTGTGGGATAGCTCCCACAGGCCAATACCTTCGAATTGCGTCCACACTAACCCTGATTCGAAACGGTGGTGTCAATTTCAGCGCTAATCCCCTCATTGGGGAGGAGTACAAAAATTGCTTTTAAGAGCCCTTTATGTCAAAAAAAAATGGCTTCGTTGTGTGGACGGGTGCAGGGTTAATTCGATTTAATGCTGCTAAATCCGATGTAAACTCGTAGTGTAGACCAGGCCTAAGTGACTTAGGAGCACAGATCCCATTTTCAAAGTGATGTAAGCACTTAGGAGCCCAAGTCTCATTGAAAGTCAGTGACTAAATCACTTTGGAAAATGGGACTTAGGCTCCCAAGTCACTTAAGCACTTTTGAAAAGGTTACTCTCAGCTCAACTTATTCCTGATGTGGCTTTCACAAGAAGGTGGGTTTTTTCCTTTCATTTGAGTCTCTTCTTTTCTTCTGAAGTTTGGTGGCCCTTAGTGACAGTGAATGTTAGTCTCTCTCTTTGCTCAGATATTGTTCAGAAAATCTTCTAGATTTGAAATAGTCAGTTGTGTGAAAGCAGGCTGGCTCAGACCAATTCCTGCAGGCTTTAATGTCCTTCCTAAAGATGAGCATGGTGTGTGAGAAGCATCACAGTCACAGATAAGTGCTTTATTAAGTTAGTGAATGTGTAATATTTTTAAAAACCTTAATGTTGACTCTAAAAGAAACATTTCATGGTTAAAGTTCTCTCTGTGCCTGACAAATCTGTATGCAAACGTGGCAGGTCGTTTCCAAGGACCCTACAGAGAATGATGGGGCTCAACTACCACTACCCTTTCCTGATGGCTTCCTGTGTACCAGACCTGTATAGTACACTCCTCCCTTGGGCCATGTGGGCTTGGGGGAAAGAATTTTTTAGGGAGGAGGCAGAGAATCTGAGGGTACGTCTACATGTATGGTGGCATGTAGAGTACAGACACTGCACGCCCAGCTAGCACGGGTATAAATAGCAGTGCAGACAGGGAGGCATGGCTCAGGTGAGCAGAGTGCCCGACACACCTGAATCCCCAGGGTATGTACCCTGCATGGCTCTCTACATACCCAGGCCTTCCCCCGCTGCTTCCTCCTGCTAGAGCCTCTCCTCGCGCAGTGAAAGGCTCCTGCCACATGTAAGTGTCCTCCGCAGCGACAAGCTCCTTCCATCCCAACAAGTCCCACACAACGGTTTATTTTTAATCATGACACTGGCATGCTGGTGGCTGTCATCACATTGATCAGGCAGCTTGTGTGCAGTCTCAGCCCTTAACACTGCTTTCCTTTCCATTTATATTGAAGCCTTTTGCCACAGGGACTGCTTCTTACTTGTGTCCAAAGCCTTGCACTAGGGCCATGTCCTTAGTCCCTGGCACTACCATAACACAAATAATAATAGAGGAATGACCCCCACAACTACGGGCTTAGGAATGTCACCAGTTTACCAAGGTGGGCCAAATTCAGCCCCAAGTGTCCTGGGGTATGTGGAGGTAGCTCCCATGGGAGTCTGGGCCAAATGCCAACATGATGTTAACAGTGGTGTAACTTACTCATCATATTTCAGAGCTCCGCTGTGAAACTGCAGAAAAACCTGAGAGTCTCTGGATTAAGTTTAGAAGTGTGAGCAACAAGGGTGACGTCGTGGTGGGAGTCTGCTATAGACCACCAGACCAGGGGGATGAGTGGACAAGGCTTTCTTCTGGCAACTCACGGAAGTTACTAGATCGCAGGCCCTGGTTCTCATGGGAGACTTCAATCACCCTGATATCTGCTGGGAGAGCAATACAGCGGAGCACAGACAATCCAGGAAGTTTTTGGAAAGCATAGGGGACAATTTCCTGGTGCAAGTGCTGGAGGAACCAACTAGGGGCAGAGCTCTTCTTGACCTGCTGCTCACAAACCGGGAAGAATTAGTAGAGGAAGCAAAAGTGGATGGGAACCTGGGAGGCAGTGACCATGAGACGGTCGAGTTCAGGATCCTGACACAGGGAAGAAAGGAGAGCAGCAGAATACGGACCCTGGACTTCAGAAAAGCAGACTTTGACTCCCTCAGGAAACTGATGGGCAGGATCCCCTGGGAGAATAACATGAGGGGGAAAGGAGTCCAGGAGAGTTGGCTGTATTTTCAAGAATCCTTATTGAGGTTACAGGGAAAAGCCATCCCGATATGTAGAAAGAATAGTAAATACGGCAAGCGACCAGCTTGGCTTAACAGTGAAATTCTTGCTGATCTTAAACACAAAAAAGAAGCTTACAAGAAGTGGAAGATTGGACAAATGACCAGGGAAGAGTATAAAAATATTGCTCGGGGATGCAGGAGTGAAATCAGGAAGGCCAAATCACACCTGGAGTTGCAGCTAGCAAGAGACGTTAAGAGTAACAAGAAGGGTTTCTTCAGGTATGTTAGGAACAAGAAGGTGGTCAGGGAAAGTGTGGGCCCCTTACTGAAAGAGGGAGGCAACCTAGTGACAGAGGATGTGGGAAAAGCTAATGTACTCAATGCTTTTTTTGCCTCTGTCTTCACGAACAAGGCCAGCCCCCAGACTACTGCATTGGGCAGCACAGCATGGGGAGGAGGTGACCAGCCCTCTGTGGAGAAAGAAGTGGTTCGGGACTATTTAGAAAAGCTGGACGAGCACAAGTCCATGGGGCCGGATGCGCTGCATCCGAGAGTGCTGAAGGAGTTGGCAGATGTGATTGCAGAGCCATTGGCCATTATCTTTGAAAACTCATGGCGATCGGGGGAAGTCCCGGACGAGTGGAAAAAGGCTACTGTAGTGCCCATCTTTAAAAAAGGGAAGGAGGAGGATCCTGGGACCTACAGGCCAGTCAGCCTCACCTCAGTCCCTGGAAAAATCATGGAGCAGGTCCTCAAGGAATCAATTCTGAAGCACTTAGAGGAGAGGAAAGTGATCAGGAACAGTCAGCATGGATTCACCAAGGGCAAGTCATGCCTGACTAATCTAATTGCCTTCTATGATGAGATGACTGGTTCTGTGGATGAGGGGAAAGCAGTGGACTTGTTGTTCCTTGACTTTAGCAAAGCTTTTGACACGGTCTCCCACAGTATTCTTGCTAGCAAGTTAAAGAAGTATGGGCTGGATGAATGGACTATAAGGTGGATAGAAAGTTGGCTAGATTGTCGGGCTCAAGGGGTAGTGATCAATGGCTCCATGTCTAGTTGGCAGCCGGTATCAAGTGGAGTGCCCCAAGGGCCTGGGGCCATTTTTATTCAATATCTTCCTTAATGATCTGGAGGATGGTGTGGATTGCACCCTCAGCAAGTTTGCAGATGACACTAAACTGGGAGGAGAGGTAGATATGCCGGAGGGTAGGGATAGGATACAGAGTGACCTAGACAAATTAGAGGATTGGGCCAAAAGAAATCTGAGGAGGTTCAACAAGGACAAGGGCAGAGTCCTGCACTTAGGACGGAAGAACCCAATGCACCGCTACAGACTAGGGACCGAATGGCTCGGCAGCAGTTCTGCAGAAAAGGACCTAAGGGTAACAGTGGATGAGAAGCTGGATATGAGTCAACAGTGTGCCCTTGTTGCCAAGAAGGCCAATGGCATTTTGGGCTGTATAAGTAGGGACACTGCCAGCAGATTGAGGGACGTGATCGTTCCCCTCTATTCGACATTGGTGAGGCCTCATCTGGAGTACTGTGTCCAGTTTTGAGCCCCACACTGCAAGAAGGATGTGGAAAAATTGGAAAGCGTCCAGTGGAGGGCAAGAAAAATGATTAGGGGACTGGAACACATGACTTCTGAGGAGAGGCTGAGGGAACTGGGACTGTTTAGTGTGCGGAAGAGAAGAATGAGGGGGGATTTGATAGGTGCTTTCAACTCCCTGAAAGGGGGTTCCAAAGAGGATGGATCTAGACTGTTCTCAGTGGTAGCAGACGACAGAACGAGGAGTAATGGTCTCAAGTTGCAGGGGGGAGGTTTAGGTTGGATATTAGGAAAAACTTTTTCACTAAGAGGGTGGTGAAACACTGGAATGGGTTCCCTAGGGAGGTGGTGGAATCTCCTTCCTTAGAAGTTTTTAAGGTCAGGCTTGACAAAAGCCCTGGCTGGGATGATTTAATTGGGGATTAGGTCCTGCTTTGAGCAGGGGGTTGGACTAGATGACCTCCTGAGGTCCCTTCCAACCCTGATATTCTGTGATTCTATGATTCTATGTTGGTCAAAAGGCAGGTGTAAGTGGAATTAGTGCAATTAGCATTGGCTTGACAGTCCAAGGGTGTGCAAAATGAGCGTAACTAAGGTATGTCTTCTCTAGCAATGTTAAAGCCCTGCAGCGGCAGCGCTTTGACGTGGCTGTGTAGTCGTGGCACCAGTGCTGGGAGAGAGCTCTCCCAGCGCTGTAAGAAAACCGCCCCCGCGAGGGGAGTAGCTCCCAGCGCTGGTGCACTGACTACACTGCCACTTCACAGTGCTGAAACTTGCAGTGCTCAGGGGTGTGTTTTTTCACACCCCTGAGCAAGAAAGTTGCAGTGCTGTAAAGTGGCAGCGTAGACGAGGCCTAACACAGTGCTGGGGGGAGGAGTTGCATCTAATGAGGCTTAAAGATGAAGCAGTTTACCTGCAAACAGTCCATACACTGTAACATCCATCTGTCCCTTCCCCAACACTCAGAGGGACACACTGAACCCTGGCATAAATTGGTCAACTCCTATTGTATTGAAATCTGAAATCAATGAGTGTTACACAAGCTTAAGCCAAGATGTGAAATCTGTCCCCAGAGATTTATTAATTGGTGTAAATTTCACATCGGGAAAGGCTCCAGCGGTGGCACACACGTGAACGCCGGTGGTGGAAGTTCAGCTCCCTTTCACAGCTGTTCGCTGGTCATCTCGTAACTGATGTGCAATTTACAGAGACATGGTGGGTGTGGTAATATGTTGATTCAGTGAAAGATATTGACTTCACCCACCTCGTCTCTCTTGTATCCTGGGACCAACCTGGCTACAACAATACTGTGTAATTTACAACAACTTTTACGTCACTGCAGAACATGGTCAATGATTTTTAAATACATTTCCCAGATTATTCATGGTGAGAAAGATTCTTCTCTTAGATTAGAATATGAATTCCCCAGGGGATCTGCAGGGGTTGGTTCTTTACTAGCCCTTCTGAGAGTAAACCTTGCAGGGTTTATTCATCAATACAATGGAAGTCCACATGGCCCCTAGGAATCATTTTTTCCTCTGGGCCACTTAGCTAAAGATTCATTCTTTCACTCCCAGAATCCAAATAATTTAAATCTGTTTATTCCTCATATGTAAAAAATATAGACATTAAAGAAAAAAATTGTCAGTTAAATTTTATCCATGGCATTGTATCTTGAACCGTGCTGTTGTTGTACCAAGTAGTTAAAGCTCTCAGAACCTAAATGCAAAACTTGATGTATGTTGAAGGAGAGAGGAAACTGGTGGTGGATGATGTACTTTAAATGCCCTGCAGCTATCAGGTTATCAATGAAGAGGAAGAACACCAAGAGCACACAGACTGGAACCAGAGGAAATGAATGAAGCCTTGAAATGACCTTTTGTAAATTCCAAATGAAGGAACATAGCTTAACCCCTTTTTTAAGGGGTTGTAAACATCAGAATAACAAAAGGCTTGAGATGCAAAGACATCCAGATAGCACATATTGTTAAATGGCTAAATTCAACAAAAAAGTGGGTAGGGATTCCATAATCCTGACCAGCCCAGAAACCGGACACTGCTTCTTGAATCAAGTTTTTGCTTTTGAAGTTGAGGATTCAAAATTCTGGAATTTTTTTTTCTCCTTTGAGAACATAAGACCAGCCAGACTGGGTCAGACCACAGGTCCATCTAGCCCAGTATTCTGTCTTCCAACAAGAAAAGGAGTACTTGTGGCACCTTAGAGACTAACAAATGTATTTGAGCATAAGCTTTTGTGAGCTACAGCTCACTTCATCGGATGCATGAAAGATTATGCTCAAATAAATTTGTTAGTCTCTAAGGTGCTACAAGTACTCCTTTTCTTTTTGCGAACACAGACTAACACGGCTGCTACTCTGAAACCTGTCTTCCAACAGTGGCCTATGCCAGGTGCCCCAGAGGGAATGAACAGAACAGGTAATCATCAAGTGACCCATCCCCTGTTGCCCACTCCCAGCTTTTGGCAAACAGAGGCTAGGGACACCATCCCTGGCCATCCTGGCTAATAGCCATTCATGGACCTATGCTCCATGAACTCATCTAGTTCTTTTTTGAGCCCTGTTATAGTCTAGGCCTTCACAACATCCTCTGACAAGGAGTTCCATAGGTTGACTGTGCGTTGTGTGAAGAAATACTTCCTTTTGTTTGTTTTAAATCTGCTGCCTTTACAGTGTTAATGTTATAGCAGGAGCCCAGCAGATTACAAAGTGAAGGGACTCTCCTCATTGTGGTTACCCTTCGCTTGTATCCAGATCAGGAGGGACATTATTAGTCATGATTATTTTTGTTTTTATTTTTCAGCTTATTTTCAGTTGCTTTTTGCTTGGCCTTGAGTCTTATTTCTTTCAGTAGTGTTTATAGAAGAGGCGCATACCTTTCCAGCATAATTCCAGCAGCAGGAACTTTCTGTCAGCCCCAGTTGCACCCCTTTCTAGTCAGGCAGTCTTGAAGTCTTTCACCTCCAGGTCATTGGTTTGTATCTGGCTAGTCACTAGTGAAGGACAACCATTATCATTTGATGGCTCTTCAGTGGCCTGGTTTCAATGAGTTGGTGGTTTCAGTTCAGTTCCTAATGGTCAAGTGCCTTCTTCAAAATACCCCACCTGAGCTGGCATCCCTGTCAGGCAACTTTGGCAAAGAGGTCAAAAATGGAAGAAGGTGTAGGAGGTCTGACCTCTGAAGGTGTTCCCTCTAAGGTGGAAAGCACGTGCTGCTTCTGTACGTCTGTAAGGTAGAGGAACGATTTCACTGCCTAGCACAGTCACCCCAAGCCCGTTCAGTGTTTGCGAACTGACGCTGCCTTTTATTGCACAGCAGCCTTTAAAAAAAGATCCGACACATTGATATTTTTTGTAAAAGTTTCCCCATTAAGAGTAAGGTTCACTGCCAGCAGCACATTTTCTGAGTAGGGGGAAAATGTTCATTTTGGCCATTGTTTTAATTAAAGGTGGTCTGGACCACAAGGTCACCACCTGTCACTATACGATGGCTTGCTGCCTCCCAGCCACAGGAGCTGAACAGAACTGCCAACATGATACTTTGAGTGTAGCTGCTTCCAGGACACATCTACTGAATCTCTGAGGTCTCACCACCAACGTATTTTTTTAAACTAGAAACTAATGTGTTTCTTGCAGCAAGTTGGAGGAAGTCTGATGTACCTTCAACTATTAACAATGAGCGGAGCATCTGTGCCAGCATAGAGCTGGGAGGAAGCTGGTATGATATCACCCCCGCTCTTACTGGGGAAATGTCCCTATTGCATTTTCCATGATCCTGGGAGTACCAGTAAATAAAAGGAAATCAGCTTTCCCTGTGGGTCTCCAGCACAAGCTAAATCTTTTGTTGAGGTTGGTTCCTATCCACGGAAGGGTCAAAATAAGGGAGCCTCTTGTGTGTATTGTACTGTGGCAGAATCCATCACTGAAACAAGGGCTATGCGAGCAGAATTGCTGGGCTGTTTTGTCAGGGTGAGGATTGCCCCTGCATTTCCACCACAGTGTGTGCACCTCAGAGACACTCTCCTTCTTCTCATTAATTTACTTCCAATAACAGTATGAATGCAGGGAAATGTGTTCCCAATTTGTGATTGTGCCAGTGACAGATAATTATCACTATTGTAGGGCTGTCATTTTGTTGTTTCCAATGTTAGTTATTTGATTTTGTTGGGCTGGGATTTTCCAAGGAGTCTACGAGAGTTAGGTTCCCAAGAGGGAGGAGGGATAGCTCAGTGGTTTGAGCATTGGCCTGCTAAACCAAGGATTGAGAGTTCAATCTTTGAGGGGGCCATTTAGGGATCTGGGGCAAAAATTGGGGATTGGTCCTGTTTTGAGCAGGGGGTTGGACTAGATGACCTCCTGAGGTCCCTTCCAACCCTGATATTCTATGATTCCCATTGAATTTTTATGGGAGCTGGGCACCTAAGTCCCTTGGGCTCTTCAGAAACCCAGCCTTACTACATAGCCTTACTGAGATGTGTATACAGGAGGGAATTGAGATCCCTATCCCATGCTTAAGGCACCCCGCCACAGGCTCCAAAAACAGAAATAGCCAACTAACGAAAATGAAAACCCTCCCCAGCCTTGAAAAATCCAAACACAGCCTTAAATGTGTTTGTTGGCCCAAGTGCAACACTTTGTCTTTGGAGTAGCCTAAAGCTGAACAACTGCATTCTGAAGCAATGAAGATAGTGCCTGGAAGTGGTCGCACGTGGTTGAGCTGCTGTGTCAAATGAACAGCCTCCTGCTGCAGAGGGACAATCTGATGGCATCCTTTTGAGACTGTTTGTTCTGGGGGATTTCCTCCCTTAGGCCAAAGGCCCTAATTTACCTATACTCATTCAGCAACAAAAGCAAGCAAGAAATCCAGTGTCTTCTCCTTTGAGAGAGGCTGGAAAATCTTCCCTGTATTTAAAGTTCCCATGGCTGCAGTTAGAAATTGGCACACAGTTGGCCAAGGGGTTATCTGAGGTCATGTACTCAAATAGTTGTAGATAAAATAAGGGCCTGTTTGCACTGGAAATCTCCAGAGGGCTTTTCCTTTGTGAGAGGGGTAATGATATTGGAAGAGGACATGAGCCAAAATAAAGATTCGACTCTATGTGCAGTAGCTCAGTAGAATAAAATGAGTAATAGGAAAAAATGAGATGGTCTGTTTTCATTCCATGTTAGAATCATAGAATATCAGGGTTGGAAGGGACCTCAGGAGGTCATCTAGTTCAACCCCCTACTCAAAGCAGGACCAATCCCCAACTAAATCATCCCAGCCAGGGCTTTCTCAAGCCTGACCTTAAAAACTTCAAAGGAAGGAGATTCCACCACCTCCCTAGGTAACACAATCCAGCGTTTCACCACCCTCCTAGTGAAGAAGTTTTTCCTAATATCCAACCTAAACCCCCCTCATTCTTCTCTTCTGCAGACTAAACTATCCCAGTTCCCTCAGCCTCTCCTCATAAGTCATGTGTTCCAGTCCCCTAATCATTTTTGTTGCCCTCCGCTGGACGCTTTCCAATTTTTCCACATCCTTCTTGTAGTGTGGGGCCCAAAACTGGGCACAGTACTCCAGATGAGGCCTCACCAATGTCGAATAGAGGGGAATGATCACGTCCCTCGATCTGCTGGCAGTGCCCCTACTTATACATCCCAAAATGCCATTGGCCTTCTTGGCAACAAGGGCACACTGTTGACTCATATCCAGCTTCTCGTTCACTGTCACCCCTAGGTCCTTTTCTGCAGAACTGCTGCCGAGCCATTCGGTCCCTAGTCTGTAGCGGTGTATGGGATTCTTCCGTCCTAAGTGCAGGACTCTGCCCTTGTCCTTGTTGAACCTCCTCAGATTTCTTTTGGCCCAATCCTCTAATTTGTCTAGGGCCCTCTGTATCCTATCCCTACCCTCCAACGTATCTACCTCTCCTCCCAGTTTAGTGCTATCTGCAAACTTGCTGAGGGTGCAATCCACACCATCCTCCAGATCATTAATCTATTTCTGAAGTTGCCCTTGGGCTGAAAGAATTATAGCTGAGGAGGGGGAATCATGGAGTGAGGCCATATCTAAGACTAAGGGCTGGACTCCACTACGGGGAGATCGATGCTGCTGCAGTTGATGCAGCAGGGGTCGATTTAGCAGGTCTAGTGAAGACCCGCTAAATCGACAGCAGAGCGCTCTCCCATCGACCCTGGTACTCCAGCTCTCCGAGAAGAGTAAGAGAAGTCAACTGAAGAGTGCCTCCCATCAACGCAGCACAGTGAAGACACCCGGGTAAGTCGACCTAAGCTAAGTCGACTCTAGCTATGTTATTCACGTAGCTGGAGTAGTGTAACTTAGGTCGACTTACCCCCATAGTGAAGATAAGTCCTCAGTTTACCATGCTACCACTGGATGAATATCATACTAGCTGAGAGAGGAAGAAAAGAGGTACCCAGTCTGGGGCCTGTAATAACCATTCTTTGCATCTGTTTATACGTCCCTTTAGGCTGTTATCCCAAAATGGACCTGGGTTCCATTCTGGGCAGTGCTGAGCCATTGCACTCCCATATTGCAAAGCCATCTGGTCATTGTGGACCAGTAATCAAATGCTCAGTGTTCCGGTCCCTGCTTGAAAGAGTCTTCCTTTGTTAGCTGTTGATCCTCCACTGAACAGTCTCCATTTCCAATAAAACCATATCAGTTGTTGCAAATGCACAAAGAGAACCATTAAATGGTATTTGGAGGCTAAAGAGGGACTAGAACTCAGCCGAACCCTTCTGCAGACCCTCGGAAAACTATTTATTCAGTATACGGGCCTGTACAATAAAGCACATTAGTACAAGAAGTGCCTGCCAGTATTTTTCCCAGTTCCTATTAGTGAAAAATGTATGCTTGTAATAATAACTTCTCCCTTCCAGCTCAGCTTCTGCAGTGATGTTTATGGTTTCATAGTCAATTATGAAAATAAATGAAATTACAAACACAAAATAGCAAAGCGGGGTGGAAATTTGGACTTTGGGGGCTTTCCATCTTCTTGTGGCAGTCTCAGATGCGACAGCTGATAGACACTGCTGGAAGAATATAAATGGACAGGCTGAGAATGAGCGAAGTGGAGAGCAAGAGGCAAGAAGCCCTGGACACACATTTTGCCACCCCTCCCTAGCATCCTGAGTGTTTAAATGTTTTAAAGAGCTGTTTACTGAGAACCTGCACTAGAAGCTCTATCTTTTGGGAGACCTGAATGAAATTCCTAATTTTGGTGAATGAACTTCAAGCCTTATCCCTTATCCACACTTGCAAGAGCACTCAATGACAGTAACAGTGGCAGAAGTTCTCAGGCCTCAGAGGTGATCACTTTGGGATAATCCGCACAAGCAGGCCGTGGGGAACCAGTCCTCTTGGGCATTGGTGGAGGCTCTTCCTATGTTGCTGAGTATTCATTACTTTGTCTTTTAGTTCCTGCATATGGTCAAAGTGAGAGGAATTCCTTTGTACACTGTTAAAATCTATATTCATTGTGACTGGGCAAGTCCTGCAGACCTGAGGGGTTGTGGTTATGTTCTTCAGATTTTCTTTGTGATGGGTGGCACGGAGGCAGTGTACGTGTTTTAAGATCAGAAAGGAGAGAAGGTTAGTCCTAAGTAAACTGTTGCTATTTTTGTGCCGTAAGGAATATTGCCTGACACTCATAGGGACACCAAGACTTCTTGGGGACTTGCTATATGTTCTTCAGGATGTTACACTGAAAATTATAATGAGCAAATAATATACTTTATGAATTTCACTTCTGAATCTTGTCAGAAATTGCCTGCAAACTGTTTGTAGTTTTCCTTCATTCAGTAATTTGTATACGACTTGAAATTATTTGCTGAAGATTTTCAGTCTGGTATCTTTGAAGGCATCTGTGAAAGTTAGAATTCCAATTCACAGTGCATTTCAATGGGATTTGAGCACAAAACTCCTTTAGGGGCCTTTGAAAATTCCAGTCTAATCAATAGTGCATGGTCTGTATATTGGCCCCAAAAGTTCATTGGAGTATTTTGAAATTTGACTTGCTGAATTGTTTTATCGGTATGTTTCTGTTCCCTGATTAGTTGAGAAGAACTGTTAGAACCTGGTTTCCAATGCATATTTTCATATTTACAATCTCAAAATTCAATTTCTGGGAATATTCTCCAGAATTTTCTTAAAATTCATTGTGTGGGTACATTCCTTCCAGTAAACTAGTTTGTTAGAGATGGAAAGACATAAAAGGAGTGCAGACACAGCTAGTGTGTCTTTGAACCCTAATCTTCTATGATTCTGTGAAAGTGAATTCATGGGTTTTTGTTTTAAAAAAAGGACATCTCTTTACAGTATTCATCCAGCTCCTCTCGTTCTGCAGATCATCACCATAATGGCAACCCAGTTGCCAGGATCCAGCTCACACTGACCTATAACAGCGTTGTATGGGAGTTTTTACTAAGCTGGGAAAACAACCTTAGTTGTTAAGTAAGGCGACCAGGAGATTCTGTCTATCTGTTCCTCTTAGGGTTTTCTATAGCACTAACTGCTACAGTATCTGAGTGCTGGATAGATGTTACATGGCATAATGTACTTAATGTACTTGTTTTAATACCCTCTTTATCTCAAAAGGCAAATTGCTAATCAAGTACTTTTGATGCACAATCATCCATCAAAAGTACTTATGGACCACTAAGGTTCTTTCCCTACATGTATGGACATATTGGGGACAAACACTAAGTTATCGGTAGGGAGGAGAGACGCTAAACATAGAATACTTAGCACTTGTAAAGTTTTTTATAGGAGACCTGCATGAAAATCCTTGTCTAGGTTGCTGGTAGACAGACATCTGAGTGTCAGGCGTATTCCCATTGGACAGTTGTCTATTTACAATATCACTCCTCAGTTTAGCAGATTTGTTGGTCACTGCTCAAAAGGGACCCAGGAGTGGCACAAGAGTTTATGTTACAGGTCAAACTTGAAGTGGGAGAGAGATTTTGCCATCTAAGGAAAAACTGAGAAGGTCTTTATGGTTTAATTAAACTTACAGTCTTTGACTAGTTTAGGATGGAGGCATTTTCTGCTTGTTTTGTGCCCAGTGGAAATACTCTGAAAGCATGACTTATAAGAATCATACATTTATACACCCACGGGAGACAGACATCAGATACTGCGCCTGCCATCATATCAGACTGATGGTTAATTTACTAACACATTGAGCTGGATTTTATCTTTTTACTGGAGAATTTCTGCATTTTTGTTTGTAAGTGACTTGTGCTAATTTGGCATCTGTTTCCAAGGCAGTTTTAATTTTTCTTTCAGCACAAACACTTAGCTGCTACAATAATAGGAAAACCCTTGTGCTCCTTTGTTGGGGGAGGGGGGTGTTGGTGAAAGTAGCTCAAGTATTAGAAGGTTGAGTAGGGGCAGCTGTTGTCTTTGGCTCAGGGGAGCTTCAGCATTTGTTGAATCTACTGAGGAAACACATGCTTAAAATCTACAGCAGTTAAACCCGGCTTCTAAACCAGCAGATCAAAAAAGGCCACAGGTTCACTTTCAGTTAGTTCAGTTCTTGTTAATAACTACAGCTTGCTCTGGCTATAGATCCATGGACGTGGGTGACACTTTCCCACTTTCCCAGCTCGAGGGACGTACAGTCTAACACAGTATAGTCTCTAGTCTGGCCTCACAAAAAGAAGAGGAGGACTTCTGGCACCTTAGAGACTAACCAATTTATTTGAGTATAAGCTTTCGTGAGCTACAGCTCACTTCATCGGATGCATTCAGTGGAAAATACAGTGGGGAGATTTATATACACACAGAACATGAAAAAATGGGTGTGATCATGCACACTGTAAGGAGAGTGATCACTTAAGATGAGCTATTACCAGCAGGAGAGCGGGGGGACGGTGGGGGAGAAAACCTTTTGTAGTGATAATCAAGGTGGGCCATTTCCAGCAGTTAACAAGAACATCTGAGGAACAGTGGTGGGTGGGGGGGAATAAACATGGGGAAATAGTTTTACTTTGTGTAATGACTCATCCACTCCCAATCTCTATTCAAGCCTAAGTTAATTGTATCCAGTTTGCAAATTAATTCCAATTCAGCAGTCTCTCGTTAGAGTCTGTTTTTGAAGTCTTTTTGTTGTAATATTGCGACCTTTAGGTCTGAAATCGAGTGACCAGAGAGATTGAAGTGTTCTCTGACTGCTTTTTGAATGTTATAATTCTTGACGTCTGATTTGTGTCCATTTATTCTTTTACGTAGAGACTGTCCAGTTTGACCAATGTACATGGCAGAGGGGCATTGCTGGCACATGATGGCATATATCACATTGGTGGATGTGCAGGTGAACGAGCCTCTGATAGTGTGGCTGATGTGATTAGGCCCTATGATGGTGTCCCCTGAATAGATATGTGGACACAGTTGGGAACGGGCTTTGTTGCAAGGATAGGTTCCTGGGTTAGTGGTTCTGTTGCGTGGTGTGTGGTTGCTGGTGAGTATTTGCTTCAGGTTGGGGGGCTGTCTGTAGGCAAGGACTGGCCTGTCTCCCAAGATTTGTGAGAGTGATGGGTCGTCCTTCAGGATAGGTTGTAGATCCTTGATGATGCGCTGGAGAGGTTTTAGTTGGGGGCTGAAGGTGATGGCTAATGGCGTTCTGTTATTTTCTCTGTTGGGCCTGTCCTGTAGTAGGTGACTTCTGGGTATTCTTCTGGCTCTGTCAATCTGTTTCTTCACTTCCCCAGGTGGGTATTGTAGTTGTAAGAATGCTTGATAGAGATCTTGTAGGTGTTTGTCTCTGTCTGAGGGGTTGGAGCAAATGCGGTTGTATTGTAGAGCTTGGCTATAGACTCATGACATCTTCATCATCTGGACCCATGGAAAAGAAGCCCTTGAGGAATTCCACCATGATTTCAACAATTTCCATCCCACCATCAACCTCAGCCTGGACCAGTCCACACAAGAGATCCACTTCCTGGACACTACTGTGCTAATAAGCGATGGTCACATAAACACCACCCTATACCGGAAACCTACTGACCGCTATTCCTACCTACATGCCTCCAGCTTTCACCCAGACCACACCACACGATCCATCATCTACAGCCAAGCTCTACAATACAACCGCACTTGCTCCAACCCCTCAGACAGAGACAAACACCAGAAGATCTCTATCAAGCATTCTTACAACTACAATACCCACCTGGGGAAGTGAAGAAACAAATTGACAGAGCCAGAAGAGTACCCAGAAGTCACCTACTACAGGACAGGCCCAACAGAGAAAATAACAGAACGCCACTAGCCATCACCTTCAGCCCCCAACTAAAACCTCTCCAACGCATCATCAAGGATCTACAACCTATCCTGAAGGACGACCCATCACTCTCACAAATCTTGGGAGACAGGCCAGTCCTTGCCTACAGACAGCCCCCACAACCTGAAGCAAATACTCACCAGCAACCACACACCATGCAACAGAACCACTAACCCAGGAACCTATCCTTGCAACAAAGTCCCTTGCCAACTGTGTCCACATATCTATTCAGGGGACACCATCATAGGGCCTAATCACATCAGCCACACTATCAGAGGCTCGTTCACCTGCACATCTACCAATGTGATATATGCCATCATGTGCCAGCAATGCCCCTCTGCCGTGTACATTGGTCAAACTGGACAGTCTCTATATAAAAGAATAAATGGACACAAATCAGATATCAAGAATTATAACATTCATAAACCAGTCGGAGAACATTTCAGTCTCTCTGGTCACTCGATTACAGACCTAAAAGTCGCAGTACTACAACAAAAAGACTTCAAAAACAGACTCCAATGAGAGACTGCTGAATTGGAATTAATTTGCAAACTGGATATAATTAACTTAGGCTTGAATAGAGACTGGGAGTGGTTGGGTCATTACACAAAGTAAAACTATTTCCCCATGTTTATTCCCCCCCCCCCCACCCTCCACTGTTCCTCAGACGTTCTTGTTAACTGCTGGAAATGGCCCACCTTGATTATCACTACAAAAGATTTTCTCCCCCTCCCTCCCCCCGCTCTCCTGCTGGTAATAGCTCATCTTAAGTGATCACTCTCCTTACAGTGTGCATGATCACACCCATTTTTTCATGTTCTGTGTGTATATAAATCTCCCCACTGTATTTTCCACTGAATGCATCCGATGAAGTGAGCTGTAGCTCATGAAAGCTTATACTCAAATAAAGTGGTTAGTCTCTAAGGTGCCAGAAGTCCTCCTGTTGTTTTTGCGAATACAGACTAACACGGCTGCTACTCTGAAACCAGTTTGCTGAATTAGAAGATACTGCATAAGTTAGTTGGGACAGGAGGCTGTAAGAGCATGGAGCTAAACAGGTTTCATCTCTACATCTGAACTGGGAATGATGCCCCCTCTAACTGTAATGGGGGTGAGCTTCAGCATGTTCTGAGCACGTTGTATCGCATGAATCCTAGTATCCTGGCATCTGCCTTTTCCTGGTAGGTGTTTAGCCAATGCATTTGGTCCTATACCATTGAGGTCAATGGGAGTTTTGCCATTGACAAAAATAGGTGCAGGGCTGGACCCAACATGTTGGAACATCAAATACATAAAACAAGCCTGAGCCCTCCTAATGCCTTGTGTATGACTGAACCCAAGGAGCACACTAACATAATTGTGGTGTTTAGATGTTGCTTGTAATTATTAGAACTGGGAGCAATGGCTGTTGGGAGACTGAAAGGACAGGAAACAGGAAGGAGGCGGGGGAGTTGAAGAGGCTGAGTGAGAGCTACCGAGGGTGCAGCAGCAGCTTGGTAAAGATTTTTCCACTTTAAGAATAAAGTCCTGTTGAAGTTTGTTAGTACCTTGCCTGGTTGTTACAACAATAAGCTCAGTGGAGCATCTCTAGCCCAGAATGAGACACAACAGTGGGCCCAGAGATACATTCCTGCTTCTGCAGAATGGGGAAAGGACCTGCACCCCCACCAGAACACCGATTAGGGAGTTTCTAAGAACATAAGAATGTCTTCCAACAATGGCCAGTGCCAGGAGCTTCAGAGGGAATGAACAGAACAGGGCAATTATTGGGTGATCCATCCCATGTCATCCAGTCCCAGCTTCTCGCCGTCAGAGGCTTAGGGACACCCAGAACATGGGATGCATCCATGACCATCTTGGCTAATAGTCACTGATGGACCTATCCTCCATGAACTTATCTACTTCTTTTTTTAACCCAGTTATAATTTTGGCCTTCACAACATCCCCTGGCAACGAGTTCCACAGGCTGACTGTCCGTTGTGTGAAGAAATACTTTTTTTCTTTGTTTTAAACCTGTTGCCTATTAATTTCATTGGGTGACCATGGATTTATATAGTGGCATTATGATATGTACTGTCTTATTATGTATCTCTTTCCTAATGGTTCCTAACATTGTTAGCTTTTTTGTCTGCCACTTCACATTGAGCGGATGTTTTCAGAGAACTAGCCACAATGATTCCAAGATCTCTTTCTTGAACGGTTACGGCTAATTTAGAACCCATCATTTTCTATTAGGGCTGTCAACCAATTAAAGAAATTAATTGCAATTAATCATGAGATTAAAAAATTAATCACGATTAATCGCAGTTTTGATCGCACTGTTAAACAATAATAGAATACCATTTGTTCTTTGAAATGTGTTGCTCATGTCCATTCCATTGCCTGCCCTCCTACCCCTGTGTCAGAGTTACCGGCAAGAAGGAACCAAGAGAGCGTAGGGTCGGCAGCGCCTAATATGCCAACACATGAGCGTGGTATTCAAGGGGGCGCCATGGCCGACCCTACGGATACCCCTAAGGCAGAAATCTCCGACAAGCGTGCATGTGGGCACACACACACCTAGAATGGAATGGACATGAGCAACACATCTCAAAGAACAAAGGTTACAAAAGGTGAGTAACATCCTTAATTTGGGGCAAATCCACAATACCTGGATTTCTGCCACCTCGCCACATCTCCCCTTTGCAGAAGTGAGGTAAGCAGCTGGGCAGGACGGCAAACAGCTGGTGCCAAAAAGGTTCAAAATCCAGGACACCCTGGGAGAGAAACGTATAGATCCTTGGTCTTCTTTGTGGCAGGACCCTGCAGCTGTGGGTCTCCCAGCCCCAACACCTGCTCTGAGGCATTTCCTTTTGTTGCTGTCAGCCCCCTTATTGAGTGTTTAAAAGCTGTAGAGGGGAATAGTCAATGGTCCTTATCATGTCTCGTAATTCTTATGGAGTTCAAGGGAAACATACTGCAAAGAGCAGCTTTCCCCTGACACAGCCAAGGGTACAGGGCTTCATCACAGCACTTGTGGCTAGGTGAAGGTGGAAGCATACTGCATAGCCGCCTTGCCTTCCTTGCATTCTTCCCCTGTCTCCATGAGATTGGCCCTTTCAGCTCCCCTCCACCCTGGCTGTTGGTGCTGGTGGTGAACGTGTGGCCCATAAGTACTATCGGCTCTCTTATAGCATGCCTTAAAAATAAATAAAGGCCCACCATGGTACTACTACAGTACAGCGACAAAGTACAGGTGCCTGTTGTGGTGATGAAGCCCTGCATCGGCGTGCCCAGGTCTGGGCATGGCATGCAGAGGTGCCTGCACGCTCACCCTTGCTTTCTTTGCTTTGCATCAGTGCTGGTGTTGTAAGTTTGGGGGAAGAAGGGGTGTGTCTACATTTTTGTGGGTGTGCCCATTCCTCCTCCCTGTGAAAATTTCTTCCCAAGGGTCTGTTCTAAACTCAGAAGAAGCAGGAAGTGTAGCGCGGAGGCTCTGAATCCAGCCTAATGTCCTTGCTGTAACACCTAGCAATGGAGTGTTGCTTGCTGTTTGACACAGCCCCAGCCTGCACTTGGGCCAGACAGCCCACCCTCTGAATTTCCCTGAACATTTCAGCTGCACCTTTGGAGTCCAAATAAATTGGTTAGTCTCTAAGGTGCCACAAGTACTCCTTTTCTTCTTGCGAATACAGACTAACACGGCTGTTACTCTGAAACCTATTATTAATCAGTGACCCCTTAAAAAAATTCTACTGGGCATTTTGTTTTCAGTGCCTGGCCTGGTGATGTAAGTGTTTCGGTGGCTGCTGCTTGCTTTCAGAGGTTGTGGGGAAGGGCTTGTAGAAAGGATTTCCCAAGAAGAAAGCCTCCTTCCACCCCCAGTGCATCTTTGTGTAGCCCTCCTCTGTCGCTTGTTTCCCATGGCAAGAAGTGTCTAGTTCAGAAAGCATCAGCCCCGAGCCCTTTGATCTATTCTTTCTCTAGAGAAAAAGAGTAAAAAGAGACAAGAAGTTAAGGATTTGCAAGGGGGCCTGGAACATGAATAGCTAATTTGACGGTGGTGGTCACCCCTCCCCTCTCCCCCCCCCCCCCCCCCCCCGCATCATTCTTCCTGTGTGATCAGAGAGACAGTGGGGTGTGGGAAGGGCACCAGGGAGGCCTATTGGTGCATCACCAGGAGGGTTGGGGGAGAAAATGGGGGCAGGGGCGTGAGGGCTATAGTGGTGAGCCCTTCTAAAGGAACAATGACTCCAAGCTTCTCCATTGTTAGGCGGCCTTTTACAGAGAGTGCCATGAATACAGGTTATAAATTATTTTGCCATTGAGAGAGCTATCCAAACCTGACTTCACCCTGCCCTAAACTAGGCTGTGGTATGCCTGAGTCCTATCAGTTGCATAGCAATGAATTTGTTTTCATCTGGATAGTTAATCTCCAATTCACTTGGCAGTTTATCTTACCCCTGGAAAAGAGAATAATGCAGCTCTATTGTGCTGAAGTCCATCTGTAATCATCAGCTAGGAAAGCACTTCTTTTCTGTGCACACCAGAGATGAGGAGGACGGTTATAAGATATCATGCTTCTGAACCACATAGTTATTGGTTCGAGGCTTTCACCACGGCTTTGCTTACTCTTTGATTTGGGGGAATTTATCATTTGCTTCCTCAGAGTCTGGAAACGCTGTCTAACGATATCCCTTCTGAAGGTTGAGTCATTAAATATTGGCACAAGAGGTTAGAACCTTGCTAAATATGTTCCCAATATAATTAGCAAACACAGAGTGATTTAGCTAGTGCACGATAACATTAGAATAAATGGGAGTGCAAAATGTTGAAATGGGGCAGCAACGGGGAGAGGAAGATTAATGCTGCATGAGAAGTGTGGGTCAGGATAACAGAAGGCGTGACCCATTTCAGGAGGTGGAGCCAGAGCAGAATGTTCTACTCCTAACAGGAGGGTGGGTGAGGAAAGAATGACCAGGGGTGCAGAGGACAGAGTTAAGGATGAGAATTCTTTGAATTATACTTTAAATCCCGACTTTAATTCCCATGATCAGTGTATGTCTATGTCTGATTTGGGTTGTGCATAAGCCAAGGAAAGCCACTCTGGCTGCAGTGTCCTTCTGCTTTTACGTGGAGTGGATAAAAATTTTAGAAAGTCCTCCTGGCTTTTTGTTTCCTCCAACACCAACACCAAGAAATCTTGTCTGGACGACTTAGTTCTGTCAGCCCCAAGCATTCAGAATTAATGAGTCAGGCCCAGACAATCAGGAGATTGGCATAAAAAATCAGGAGATTTTAAAAATAATGTTTTTGAGCCTTTAGGGATCATATTGTCAAGCTATTATCCAGAACCACAAAGGCTAGAAACTGGCTGTTTTTTAAATGAAAGCTGAGAGTATCATATAAGCACATTACTTTAGGAGCTGGAACTTTAAGAAAAATGCCAAATATTGTGAGACTTGCATTATAGTCACAAGAGTTGAGGCTCTCTGATTACATCTCTCACTGCCATAGTCCGGCAGGCCTGCAGCGTGAAGGTCACGTGAAGGCTCATTCTGTTCAGGGCAGAGCAGCTTTTGCTCCCAGCTTCAGATCTATCTCAGTCCAGGACTTTTGCAAAGTACCCACATAGTCTTCTCTACAGTGGTGGCCTGAGCAGTGGGAGAGGGCTGCCCCAACTACAAACCTCGTGGACAGTGGGCTCTGGCCAATTTGGGAGCTGCAGCAGAAATCTGCCACAGGGCGGCGAAAGCCTGGAGCCCTGGCAAAAGCCACGGGGTGGGCAGAGGGAACCCTAGCACCCCGACCCCGATCCCTGGCAGAAGCGCAGGGCGGCAGAGGAAGCCCCAGAGCCTGGACGCCCCACTGCAGCCCCAGGACTGGAGGACCTCTCGCTCCCTACTGGGGCCTCAAGGCTGGAGGAGCTCTCACTCCCCTCTGTGGCCCCGAGGCCATGGTAGGGGGACAGAGCTTCTCCGGTCTTGGCGCTGCAGTGGTGGGGGGCAGAAAGGAGCAAACAGAAGGTGAGGCCTCAGTATGGGGGGCGGAATGGGGCAGGACCATGAGTGAAACGGGGGCTGGGCTGCAGGGGAAAGGGGTAGAAATAGGGGTGGGGCCGCAGGGGAAGGGGCAGAACAGGTGGGGTTGTGGGTGGAACAGGGGTGGGGCTGCAGGTGGAAGGGGTGAAACGGGCAGGGCTGCAGGCCAAAGGGGCGGAATGGGAGCAGGACCGAAGATGGAAGGGGAGGAATGGCAGCGGGTCCGTAGACTGAAGGGTGGGGAGGGGCCACGGTTCTGGTGATGGCCCCCCCAACTTGTTCTGGCCCAAGGCCCTAGGAGACCTTAATCTGCCTCTGCTGTTGGAGATCATATTTTCGGTTACTTATAATTTTGCCAGACTTCAGTCATTTGGGCGGAAATTTTCTATTCCAAGGGTGTGCTTTAGTTCAGTTTTCAGTAACGTTTCAACCAAATCAGGTCAACTGTTTCCAAGAACAGAGGCTAGGGAATAATATGTTGTTTTCCAGTATTTAAAAAAAAAAAAGTGTGACCTTTTGTTTGAGAAGTTCTAGTGCCCCCAGGCTTTGGAGCAGGACTTGATATTTGATAGGTGCTGTGCCTTTTGCTGTTTCTGTGAAAATCTGCCCTACTTTGGGACTCTGACAGGGATCCAGAGGGGGAGATTAAGGCTATTGGTTGGTCAAAGAGAGTGGGATGGGGTGAGAAGCCTGAAAAGAGGAACAAGATAGGCAAGGTGAATGGGACTGGGGGCCATGTGTAGGGAAGAGACAGGAGTGGGACAGGGATAGGTTGGCGGCAACAAGGCAGAAGGGGTTAAGCTTCTGGGGAACAAGCTGAAGCAGGAATCCAAGATTCTTGAGTGTCATAATTCCTCTGCTGTCAGCAAATGCTTGTGAAACCTCCTGGCAAAGTGTGTATCTCATCCGCTTGTGTTGCTGGTCCACATAGAGGATGACAACCTATTACTGCTCTAAATTATTCCATTAAATCAATGGCAGCGGTCTGTGCAGTGGATCTACAGGGTCCAGCCCTGCTGATGACCCATGTGGATGTCAGAGTGATGCCACATGATGGAATTTCTGGGGTTTTTCCCTTTAAAAAAAAAATTTAGGAAATTATACACAAAAAAACACATTCAAAGAAAATTATTCATTATGTAATTAAAGACTGTCATAATGCATATGCACAAGGGGGTTGAAATATGGTTGTACGGGTAACCTTCATTCTGGCATTTCCTAACTCCTGCATGTTTGACTTTGCAATTGTAGTAATGTTTTCAGTGTAGTTTTGTGTGTGTAATTTCTCTAGATAGCTTCTGAGCATGAGAGCTATAGGCAACTTCTTTTGGTGGAATGAGTGTTGGGCTGACAGAGCCGCTCTGCGTGTCAATATGCACATTGCCAGAGCAGTTTAATACAGTATTTAACATGCTGAATGATGTCTGAGATACCAGCTTCTTCTGACAGAATGCACCTTCTGTTCTTCCCAGTGTCTCCTAGTCATCCCCGCCCCCAAAAATGTTCAGCAATTGGCTAAGGTGACAACCAGCCCTGGAACAGCTGACTGTGAATAAATTAGCTGTCCCTAACCCCATGGTGTTTAAGTGGATCGCTCTTGTCCACAGTCTATTACTGCAGGTTTCTTCCCATTTCAGGGCCTGGCCCAGTGGTCACAGTCTCTTGTTATTCACCTTCTCTTTCCAGTAGGAGGTGGCCTGATAATTTAGCTGCTAGTTGATTGTTTCTTTGAGGCCTGTGAAAGCAGCAGCATAAACCATTTGAGAGTATCCTTTCCACTTTTAAATACCCATGGGCGTTCACCCTTAATGGCCCTTCTCATTGACCATCCATAAAAGGTGGGAGCCCAAAATGCCACTGACAATGCAAAGTGAGGGCAGGTTGCAGAGGATGGGAATGCCCCCTGCCTACAGCACTGTGCACTCTATCAGGAACTGTGGGTCTTGAACCCAGGTCCCTAGGACTCTTAAGAGCTAGGAAGCCCCAATCTGACACGCAGTGGTGTGCTAACAGTTCCTAGGGTGGAAGCTGAATCCCAACAGAGGACTTTGGTCCTGGAACCTGATTGGCAGAATCCTGAGAGTCCTGATTGGTCCACAGCTTATATATAAACCCATCACAGGAACAAGTTGCTCATACAACTGGGATTCACTCTGTTCTGAACTGTGTGCTTCCCGCTCCCGTGGCTTGACTTCCTGGCATCCCAACCCAGCTTGACTTCCTGGCATCCCAACCCAGCTTGACTCCTGGCATCTGACTTGTGGTTCTGATCTCCAGTTTGTCTCCTGCCTCTGACCCCCTGACTCTGCTTACCGATTTGTGGTTCTGCTGTCAAGTTTGTCTCCTGCTTCTGATCTCCCAGTATCCTGACCCAGCCAACTCTTGATTCCCGTCCCATGACGGTGGGCCCCAGTTCTGATGACTGGGTCCAGCTGCCCCTGACCCAGCTGTGACACACTCACACCGCACTGCTTTGAAAAGCAAACCACAGGATTGCCACTGCTGGCCTTGTGTCAGTGTCGAACTTACCAAGTAACCAGCATCCTATCTTCCAGTTCAGGGAGCAAATCATAGAATCATAGGACTGGAAGGGACCTCGAGAGGTCATTTAGTCCAGTGGTTTTCAAACTGTGGGTCACAACCCAGTACTGGATATCGGAATGGAAGGCACTGGTTCGCGGCGGCTCTGGTCAGCACCGCCGACTGGGCAGTTAAAAGTCCCGTCGGCGGTGCTGCCCAGCTAAGGCAGGCTAGTTCCTACCTCTTCAAACACCGCGCTGTGCCCCGGAAGTGACCAGCAGCAGGTCTGGCTATTAGGCGGGGGGGGCATGGGGCTTCGCATGCTGCCCCTGCCCTGAGCCCTGCTCAAACCCAGAGCCCCCTCCTGCATCCCAAACCCCTCATCCCCGGCCCCACCCCAGAGCCTGCACCCCCAGCCCAGAGCCCTGGCCCCTCCTGCACCCCCAACCCTCTGCCCCAGCCCTGAGCCCCTCCCACACCCCAAACCCCTCATCCCCAACTCCGTTGGGTCACAGGCATCAAAAATTTTCTTCAGAAAAAAAGTTTGAAAGCCACTGATCTAGTCCAGTCCCTTGCACTCAGTATTATCAAGTTACCTTAATTAAAACGAAAAACCCTACAGCACAGAGGACTGTGAAATACCACTTGGGTTTAGCTGAGGTTTGGAAGAAGAGAAGTTAGAGTCGCTGAATGAAATCCTGCCATGGCCCCCCTACTGTTAGGATTATTTTAAATTTGGTGGGGCTGTTGGCTAGGCTGGGATTTTACTGGCATCAGTAATAAGGAGCACTTTCCCATGGCTGGTGTTCCCCGGGCTAAGTGGTAATGTGAGTAACAGCTGTAGCTCAGTCAAGGTTGAGTAATGCTTTTATCCCGTCACCATTCCAAGACACAGGTCCCCCTCTGCCCTCAGGACCAAGGTCAGAGTTCACTAACAAGTGTCATGGGGATTGGAGCAATCTCCTTGCAGCCGGCTCTGGAATGTCATTCACCCATCTCTGCCATTTGACCGGGGGTGATTCGAGAAGTTGCCACTGCCACTCTTGGGCTTCTGCTCCTAAAGAGTTAGAGGCAAACAAACGAAACCTCCCAAGAAATAATAATATGGGGGAGGAGGGGAGAAGCAGAGAGGATTTATTAAAGGGAGAGAAAACAAACATCATGAATTGGATCCTGTTTGTTAAAGATACAGGGTGGATGAGAAGCAGTGGTATGAGTCCAAAGGTTGGCCCTGCTAGACTTCCCATCAAGCAGCTTTTGATCCTCATCATCGCTTATGATTATGCACATTCCGAGAAATGCCAGTGTTTTGTAGGTTGTTATTATTATCTCTGTACTGACTGCATGGTGAGGGACTTTCATCCCTCTATGTGCTATTCACTAATGCCAGCTCTGCATGTATGCACTAGTACAGGGGTGGGCAAACTACGGCCCGGGAACCACATCTGGCCCTCCAGAAGTTTTAATCTGACCCTCAAGCTCCAGCTGGGGATGGGGGTCTGGAGCTTGCCCTACTCCAGCGCTCCAGCCGGGGAGCAGGGTCGGGGGCTTGCCCCGCTCTGTGCGGCTCCTGGAAGCAGCAGCATGTCCCCCCTCCCGCTCCTACGTGTAGGGTCAGCCAGGGGGTTCCGCGCGCTGCCTCCGCCCCAAGCGCCGCCCCCACAGCTCCCATTGGTTGGGACCTGTGTCCAATGGGAGCTGCAGGGGCGGTGCTTGCAGATGGGTCAGCGCACAGAGCTGCCTGGCCACACCTCTGCACAGGAGCTGGAGGCGGGACATGCCGCTGCTTCTGGGAGCTGCTTGAGGTAATCGCCGCCCAGAGCCTGCACCCCTGACCCCCTCCTGCGCCCCAGCCCCCTGCCCCAGCCCTGATCCCCCTCCCACCCTCTGAACCCCTCGGTCCCAGCCTGGAGCACCCTCCTGCACCCCCAACCCCTCATCCCCAGCCCCACCCCGAACCTGCACCCCCCAGCCAGAGCCCTCATGCCCTCCTGCACCCCAACCCCCAATTTCGTGAGCATTCATGGCCCGCCATACAATTTCCATACCCTAATGTGGCCCTCGGGCCAAGAAGTTTGCCCACCCCTGCACCAGTAGGAGTTTGGGAACATAGAATTGCCAAACCACGTCACTCCAATGAGCCATGACGTCCAGCAGCCTGCCTCCAACACCACCAGTAGCAAGTGCTCCAAAGGAAGGTTCACAACAGCCCCCTAAGAGAAAATGATGTGGAATAGAAGGTAATTTCTTCCTTGCTCCTGCCAGTTCTCATAGACTTTAAGGTCAGAAGGGACCATTATGATCATCTAGTCTGACCTCCTGCACAATGCAGGCCACAGAATCTCACCCACCCACTCCTGCAATAAACCTCTCACCTATGTCTGAGCTATTGAAGTCCTCAAATCATGATTTAAAGACTTCAAGGTGCAGAGAATCCTCCAGCAAGTGACCCGTGCCCACGCTGCAGGGGAAGGTGAAAAACCCCCAGGGCTTCTGCCAATCTGCCCTGGAGGAAAATTCCTTCCCAATCCCAAATATGGTGATCAGCTGAACCCTAAGCATGTGGGCAACACTCACCAGTCGGATACCCAGGAAAGAATTATTTGTAGTAACTCAGATCCCACCCCATCTAACCTCCCATCACAGGTCATTGGGCCTATTACCATGAATAGTCAAAGATCAATTAACCATGTTATCCCATCATACCATCTCCTCCACAAACTTACCGAGCTTAATCTTGAAGCCAGATATGTCTTTTGCCCCCATTGCTTCCCTTGGAAGGCTATTCCAGAACTTCACTCCTCTGATGGTTAGAAACCTTCATCTAATTTCAAGTCTAAACTTCCTGGTGGCCAGTTTATATCCATTTGTTCTTGTGTCCATATTGGTACTGAGCTTAAATAATTCCTCTCCCTCCCTGGTATTTTTCCCTCTGATATATTTATAGAGAGCAATCATATCTCCCCTCAGCCTTCTTTTGGTTAGGCTAAACAAGCCAAGCTCCCTGAGTCTCCTTTCATAAGACAGGTTTTCCATTCCTCGGATCATCTAGTAGTCCTTCTCTGTACCTGTTCCAGTTTGAATTCATCCTTCTTAAACATGGGAGACCAGAACTGCACACAATATTCCAGATGAGGTGTCACCAGTGCCTTGTATAACGGTACTAACACCTCCTTATCTTTACTGGAAATACCTCGCCTGATGCATCCCAAGACCGCATTAGCTTTTTTCACGGCCATTTCACATTGGCGGCTCATAGTCATCCTGTGGTCAACCAATACTCCAAGGTTCTTCTCCTCCTCCGTTACTTCTAATTGATGTGTCCCCCAGCTTATAACTGAAATTCTTGTTATTAATCCCTAAATGCATGACCTTACACTTCTCACTATTAAATTTCATCCTATTACTATTACTCCAGTTTACAAGGTCATCCAGATCTTCCTGTATGATATCCCGGTCCTTCTCTGTATTGGCAATACCTCCCAGCTTTGTGTCATCTGCAAACTTTATTAGCACACTCCCACTTTTTGTGCCAAGGTCAGTAATAAAAAGATTAAATAAGATTGGTCCCAAAACCGATCCCTGAGGAACTCCACTGGTAACCTCCCTCCAGTCTGACAGTTCACCTTTCAGTATGACCCGCTGTAGTCTCTCCTTTACCAGTTCCTTATCCACCTTTCAATTTTCATAGTAATCCCCATCTTTTCCAATTTAACTAATAATTTCCTATGTGACACTGTATCAGATGCCTTACTGAAATCGAGGTAAATTAGACCCACTTCCTTTCCTTTGTCTACAAAATCTGTTACTTTCTCAAAGAAGGAGATCAGGTTGGTTTGGCACGATCTACCTTTTGTAAAGCCATGTTGTATTTTGTCCCAATTACCATTGACCTCAATGTCCTCAACTACTTTCCCCTTCAAAATTTTTTCCAAGACCTTGCATACTACAGATGTCAAGCTAACAGGCCTGTAGTTACCCGGATCACTTTTTTTTCCTTTCTTAAAAATAGGAACTGTGTTAGCAATTCTCCAGTCATACGGTACAACCCCTGAGTTTACAGATTCATTAAAAATTCTTGCTAACGGGCTTGCAATTTTCATGTGCCAGTTCCTTTAATATTCTCAGATGAAGATTATGTGGGTCCCCCGATTTAGTTCCATTAAGCTGTTTGAGTTTTGCTTCTACCTCAGATATGGTAGTATCTACCTCCATATCCTCATTGCCATTTGTCATGCTACCATTATCCCTAAACTTCTCATTAGCCTCATTAAAGACCGAGGCAAAGTATTTGTTTAGATATTGGGCCATGACTAGATTATCCTTAACCTCCACTCCATTCTCGGTGTTTAGCGGTCCCTCCTCTTCTTTCCTTTTTTTTCTTCTTATTTATATGGCTATAGAACCTTTTACTATTGTTTTTAATTCCCTTTGCAAGGTTCAACTCTACTTGACTTTTAGCCTTTCTCACTTTATCCCTACATGTTCTCAATAAGGTAGCTTTCCTTGCTGATCCCTCCCATCTTCCACTCCCTGTATGCTTTCTGCTTTTTCTTAATCACCTCTCTGAGATGGTTGCTCATCCAGCTTGGTCTACAACTCCTGCCTATGAATTTTTTCCCCTTTCTTGGAATGCAGGCTTCCGATAGCTTCTGCAACATTGACTTGAAGTAATTCCAGGCCTCCTCCGCCTTTAGATCCACAAGTGCTTCAGTCCAATCCACTTCCCTAACCAATTTCCTTAATTTTTGAAAGTCAGCCCTTTTGAAATCAAAAACCCTAGTTGCAGATTTATTTTTGTTTATCCTTCCATTCAGTTTGAACTGAATTAGTTCATGATCACTTGAACCAAGGTTGTCCCCTACAACCATTTCTTCTATGAGGTCCTCACTACTCACCAAAACCAAATCTAAAATGGCATCCCCTCTTGTTGGCTCAGCAACTGCTTGGTGAAGGAATCCATCAGCTATCGCATCTAGGAAAATCTGAACCCTATTATTAATACTAGCACTAGTCCTCCAGTCTATATCTGGGAAGTTAGTCTCCCATGATCACACAATTCCCATTAGTATTTACTTCATTAAAGACATTAAAGAGGTCTCTATCCATATCCAGATTGGATCCTGGAGGTCTATAGCACACCCCAAGCACTGTCCCAGGAGAGGCTCTAGTAGCTTTCTTCCCAAATGCAGTTTTTGCCCAGACAGACTCTGTCTTATCCATTCCATCGCTTCTTATTTCTTTACATTCTACCTCATCATTGATATACAATGCTACTCCACCACCTTTGCCTTTATTTCTGTCTTTCCTAAACAGCACATACCCTTCAATAGCTGTAGTCCAGTCATGACTACTATTCCACCATGTTTCTGTTGTCCCTATAATATCTGGTTTAACTTCCTGCACCAGTAGCTCTAGTTCCTCCATTTCGTCACCTAGGCTCCTCGCATTGGTGTACAAACATCTTAATTTTTGCTGTTTGGCCTCACTCATTTTCTTCACCCAATTAGGCACAGACATTCTACCACCAGTGTGATCTATTAGACTGGTATCCACGCTGCCCTATCTCCTTATGTCCATTCTCCTACCCAGAGCTGTATCCTTTCTTACTTCATTTTCTTCCCTCTCAGTGTTAAAATCTGGCCTGGAGATTACCTGGACATCTCCCAACCATCTGCTGATTGGCTTCTGCATAAGGGCTTAAAAGCCTTACAGCTTTACAGCCCTGGAGCAGACTTTGCTTGTTGGCTCCTAGGGCTGCATCTGTACTCAGCTGTTTCTGAAAACTCCACTGTGGAGGAAGCCCTGGAGCAGCCCAAGTGAATGGGTGGCAGGGGCAGGAGGGGGCTATTTGGTTAAAGCAAACTGTCAAAGGGGACATAAACAGAGATGGGGTACTCCTGATCGGGACAATGTGGAGGGTCAAATGTGGGTTTAGAAAAATCCCGTGAAATAACATCTTGGCGTTTATTTTTTTCAGGCTAAAACTCTCTTTCAAGTTGAAGATGGGAGTTGTGCAGGGGGAGGGGCAGGTTTCAGGTTTTGAAGTTAATAATTTCTCCAAGTTCAGTTTTTACTAAAATGAGTTGACAAGCATTGTCACATCAGTGCCTCAGCAAGGGCCCTGAGCTCAGTGGTAGTTCTGAGCGGGATTCAAACCATGGGAGCGGATTCAAACCCCCAAGCAGATTTTGTCACCTCGCTTTCTTCAAGGTCTTCACTAATTATTAACAGTGTTTACACACAGCTTGGGGGCAGTTGGGGGCTGGCAGCTCCTTATGGGCAAAAGCAACAGAAACATCCTTAGGCACTGATGTTTTTGTCAGTGGCAGCAGGCTCTCCAGTTGTAGAACCAGTGCCATTTGCACTCTAGCTGATGGCCACCACTGGTAAGTTGAGCCATCGGCCTGCTAGTTGGCCATTGGTGATGAAGCAGCATCAGGGAAGATGGCATCCAGCCACACAGGGAAAACTTTCACTATCAGGGAGAGATTAATATTGATATGTGGATTCAGGCGATATCTCTCTTATTTTTTTTAAAAAGGGGAAAGGGACAAATCCTTCATTAACGTACCGATTAATAAGCTCACTCTGCAAGGTGCTAAACACCATCAGTTCCCAGTGATTTCACTGGGAGTTGGGTGCTCAACACTTTTTGGGATTGGGCCTTCAAATTGTAAACTCCTCTGAACAGAGACTGTGATTAGCACCAAGCCATTACGTAGAAAGGAGATGTTGCTTCTGGTTGAGCAGGGTTACAGGGCTGAACCCAGGTACACAGCAAATCCTGCTGTGAAGTATAATATGGAAACTAAATTCTGCTGTTATCACTGTGCTAACTTGATTGTTGCCTTCTGTCTGACAGCTTTGTATTCTGTACCTCTGTAACTATGTCAAATTTATGGTGTGCCTTTTTGCATAAAGACAGTAGTCCCCATTTACTAGTGTAACCATCTCTACTGAAGAGTCCAAGTAGAAGTTATCATTCATGCAGAACAGTGGCCTAACTATTCGCAGTTGTTACACATTTTCATTGTGTTGCTGGGAGCTGCTAGTCAGTGAGAGTGCTGTTTTGTCTCAAGTAATTTGTTCCTTCTTGCAGAGTATAGATGCTGGGTCACAATTCCTTTACCTTTGCTGGACTCTCATTGCTGTGTGAGCCACGTATCAGTTCTGCTTCCTGCTGCAATGGGATTAATGTGATGTCACCTGAGCCAACAAGCTATGAGAAGTACGTGAGTTATTCACATACAGAATGAGCCCAGCTCTCCAAGACTCTGTGGCTTGATTTCCAAGGCTGTGCTAAAAGCTTCCAAAACATTCCCTTTCCTACATTATGGGGAGCAAGGGTATGGTTTCTATAGGAATCATCCACTAGGATTGACCATCATTCCTTCCTTTTACAATCTATCATTAAGTTACTTTATATAGACAGTATCAGAGGGGTAGCCGTGTTAGTCTTTATCTGTAAAAGCGGCAAAGAGTCCTGTGGCACCTTATAGACTAACAGACGTATTGGAGCAAAGCTTTCGAGGGTGACTACCCACTTTGTTGGATGCATGTGACATAGACAAAAGCACTATTAATTATATATGCAGGAGGCATCTTATAGAAGATCGACCCTTTCACACAGAATAAAACGTGAAGAGGCCTATTTTGTATTCACGTATTCAGTTCAAAAGAATTTCTCTGAGATGGTTTATTTTTTGCTTTTTGTGTTCAATCAACATCCACTGTTAGTGGTTCCAGCTTTGCAACTGAGGTCAATGGGTGGCTGAACTCTTGCCAGCGTGGCTCAGACAGTGTGGAATTTGCTCTGCTTGGAGCATCCAGGCACTTTAAAAAATAAAGTGGTTTTAGTTATTGTTAGTTAGTTGTTTCTTGCTAGCTCAGCTTTCTAATTACATTTACTTTTCACTGCATTGCGCACTCATTTCACTGGTTTCTTCCTGTGCTTGTTTTCATTGCATTTCTCCACACATTTTGAATTGGTGCACCATAAATGCATTATTTTAATTGACTATTTAAGATCCCACATCAGTGACAATAGGCTTTGAAAATTACCAAAAAAAGAATAAACAAGATATTTCAGTTTCTCCTTCCTTTACCTACCAGGACGTGGCTTGTGCTGCCGTTTTCCGGATAGCTTAGCTAATGCCAAGAATCATTTTTAGGTCTATGCGTGTTTGTATGGTACATTCTGTTACTGATTTAGGATCTTAAATCTTTATTGTCACATTAGTAAATGTCCCTTTTCACTTAGACATACAGTAATATTGCATCCAAATATGGTCATTTAGGCTGCAGTTCAGCAAAGCATTTAAGCACTTGTTAAGTCTCATTGACTTAAGGTTCTCAAACTTCATTGCACCACGACTCCCTTCTGACAATGAAAATTACTACACAACCCCAGGAGGGGGGACCGAAGCCTGAGCCCCAATGCCACGGTGGGGGAGGGGGCGCAAAGCTGAATCCCAAGGGCTTCAGCCCCAGGTGGGAGGCCTGTAACCTGAGCCTCGCCACCCAGGGCTGAAGCCCTCAGGGCCTTGGCCCTGGCCCTAGAGCCCAGAACGTCTAATGCCAGTCCTGGTGACCTGGTTAAAATGGGATAGCAACCCACTTTGGGGGCCTGACCCACAGTTTGAGAACTGCTGATAAAGTTAAGCAAACGTTTAAGTGCTTTGGCTCAGGGAACACACCTTTTATAGGCACCGTTCTGTCACAATAAAGATTTTCCTGGTGCAGTACTTTCTGTTCTCCTATAACTTTCCCCCAAAGCATCCCAATGAATTTAAATACCTTCTTGATCTTGATAAGTTATTGAGGAGGATAGATGTATGGTGTTAAGCCTTAAAGGAGAGAGGACTAACTCAGTTTGATCAAAGGAAGAGAACGGCAGATTGAAGGGTACGACAGCTAAAGCTCAAAATCCAAGTGGTCTGAGCTTGTTTCTAGGAGTCCCCAGAAGACTAGCATTGCTAGACTTCAGAGAAAACTACAGTTGTTGTCAATGGGAACAGAAGGTCGCTGAGATACTCTGGTCAGGGAGCTTTCATGTTGTCAAAACAATTTTCAGTGCAGTGTAAACTTTAATGGAAAGCCAGTGTAAATACAGTAATGTTGACTAAATAAGCTGATAACTCAGTGTGAGTGAGTCTCTTGGGGGCCAGTGCTTTACACCTGCTGATGTCTGTGGAGCGTTTTGCCTGTTACTCCATAAAGTGAGACCATACTCCAGCTCAGAGAATTTCTTAGCTCAGAAGGATGGTTTATCCCCTTTGCTTAGGTTACATACCACAGAGGTTATGTCTAGTGATGTTTCAGGGATGGTAACAGGAGATTGTGCCTACAACATCAGTATAATCTCCTCTCCCTTTCCTCTGATTGTATAGATTTCCATTTGTGTGGTGTAGTCATTGTGGGAGTATAACAACGACTTAAAGATGTTAATTAATTAATACAGGTCCTTCAGGTACTTCCTCCTGGATGAAGGCCTCGTGTGAAAACTAGGCAGCAGGTGTGCCTGCTCAGCCCGACCTTTCCCGGTGTAAAACCACAAGGAGAGTGTTCAAGAAGACACGTGGGTGGCTTACAGGCCTATAATTACACCTCCCAGCTGTGGGCTGGTTTGTGTGCCCGCTGCTCTCCCTCAGCTCCGCAGTCTGTTTTCTTCCTGCAAACATGAATAGAGAAATCATCCTTATCAGAAGTAGAGTCAGGTCTCCTAACCAGAGCAAGCCAGTCAGGCATAATGGCTGTGCATCACACAGCAGGGCCTGTGTTTGTCTTTGTGATTCAAGCAACAGAGATGCTGGGATACTAGCAGGTTTGCATCCTGCGTTTTTGAGATCTGCTAGGGCGTGGTTCTTCTGCATGACGGGCAGACAGGTTTATGTCCTTTGGAGACATATTGGGCAGAGCAGCCTATTGACAGTGGCTCTTTAAGAAGCGAGACAAATTCAGACTAGAAACAAGGGACACGTTTTTAACAGGAAGGGTGATTACCCATTGGCACAACTCACTTAGGGACATGGTGGATTCATTTTATCCTTTGCAGTCTTTAAGTCAACACTGGCTGTCATTTTAAAAGATAACTTCTGTTTCATTTCTAGGCATCGGCTTGATGCAGAAATTATTGGCTGAGGTTCTTTGGGCTATGTTATGTAGCAAATTAGAGCATTTCTTGCCTTTAAATCTGTGAAGAATTTAAGAGTTTGGTTGGTTACTTAATTTGGTTTAAACAAGCCAGGCTGGTTTGTTCCGTGGGGGTTAGTGTGTGGGTGTTGGGTGGTGTTGGTGGCCTGTGATGTTCAGGAGGCCAGACTGAATGATTTGGTGATCCCTTCTGGCCTTAAATTCTGTGACTCTCTCAGAGTATAATGGGATCAGATACTTAAACCTGGTGATTCTTGCTCATGTGCACACATTTGGAATCCTCAGCCAGTGAGGAGTTGGGAAGGCATTTTCCCCATAGAATATCGGCACAGACCATGGGACTTTTCACTTACCTTGGGAGCACTCAGGACTTGTCCACTGGTGTCAGGCTGTTGCCTCCCTTAATACTGATATCCCTCAGTTATAGGGGGTTTGAGTATTGGTAGATCTTGGTCCTTCACATCTTCTTGTTCCATGACAAGTTTTTAGCAGTCTTTCATGTTGTTGTTTATCATAGGAGCAAATTCCTCCTTCTCGTGAACTCAAACCAATGTCTGGGGACCCAAACAACAGGGGTGAAAGTAACTGAGGCCACTTACCGGTACGGGGCAGGACAGCTCCAGCCCCTGGAAGGGGCGGGGCCTCGGGTGAAAGGGGCGGGGCCTTGGGTGGAAGGGGCGGGGCTGGGGGTCAGCATCCCCCAGCCAGCCCTTCCAGTCCGGCTGGCCCGCACCGCCCAGGGCTCCCGTGTTGATTTAAAGGGCCCGGAGCTCTGGATGCCACTGCTGCCATAGGGGCAGCGGTGTCCGGAGTCTCGGGCCCTTTTAAATCGCCGGCCCCAGGGCAGCTGCTCCCTTTGCCCCCCCCCCGACCCGTCGGCGGCCGGGGGGGGCCCAAAGGAGCAGGAACGTTAAAGCTCTGCAGGGTCCTTTGCCGCAGCCCTGCCGACGGGGGGCGCAGCAACATTAAAGCGCGGCGGCGGCAAAGGACCATCCTTAAAGCGGTGCCGCGGCTTCGCTTTCCTGTCCCTGCCCCTTTCGCCTCCCGCGTCGGCGACCCTGCCGGGACGGACCCTACCAGCAGGGCCGACGGGGGGGGGAAGGGGCCGCGGCAGCACTTTAAGGGCGGTCCTTTGCCACGACTGCGCTTTAACGTCGCTGCCTCTTCCCTCCCCCATCGGCGACCCTGCCGGGACGGACCCTACCGGCAGGGCCGCCGACGGGGGAGGCGAAAGGGGCAGGGAGGTGAAAGCGCTGCCGCGGCAACGCTTTACTGTGGGCTGGGTATGGGCCGGGGCGGGTTCTTACCGGTACGCGGTACCGGCCACTGCCGGCCCACTTTCACCCCTGCCAAACAAAGAAAACTATGACTAAGAAAGGTATTTGCCATCTATCTGATGTGGCCTGTGGTCTGTATTTTAAAAGCTGTCAGACACAGTTTTTTTACTCTTTCCTTCGTATGTGTTTGAAATAGAAATACAATAGATGAAATGCTAAAACTATATTAATGCAAACATTATGGCTAAGATTTAAAACGCACACAAAAAATCAGGAAATTCAAAATAGTATTTTCCACAACAGCTCTCACTAGACACCCGCACTTATGCTAGACTTTGTGTTACTTGATAGAGTGATAAATATGTGCAGTGTGCTTTTGTTACAGCTCCTGTCAAAATCATAACTTGAATTTCTTGGCATTTGTTAATTTAAAATCTCATTTATGATGTCAAACTAACTCAGTTGCTTGGATTTAATTTCCTTTGATATTTGTAATAAAAAACAACCTTTAACTTTACATTAAATAAATGCTTGAGTATTGAATTAAATAAACACAGCTGAGTCAATATGTAAGGCAGTTCACAGCTTCATAAAGGGTTAGAATTTAAACACTTATCATGTTGTTATTTGTAAATCATATCGGACATGTCAAAGGCTCCAATCCTTGCTGAGGACTAACTCCATGCCAGGGTTGAAGGTTTAGGTTTTGGGGGATACAAGGAGTTGCTCTTAGCTGTTTTTAAAGCAGTTTTTAAGTTTCTCAAGCACAAAGAATGCACCTGGAAAATGTCTTAATTAACTAGTGATAAACACAGGATTTTGATGCTCTGCTATCTCAAAAATAGTTATACAGGATTGTATCAACTACTCTGATCTGGATGCATGTTTGTCAATGTTTAGATACTGGAATTACTGTAATGTTTACTCTTCAAATTCAGCCACTGTTCCTTCAGTGTACAACAACTTGCCTACAGAGTGAATTGTGTGGCTGTGACTATTTAATGGACTAGGGACTTTGAATGGAAAATGCCTTCACTGGCATAACACTAGTTTTTGTCAGTGAAGTGCTGTATCCTGTGTGTACTGTACAGCTGAAAGAAAACATCTGTAAGTATTCGAGCAATTATTATTCACGCATAAGATGCAGCCTCTCTAACTGTTTACTTGGTGAGGATTCAGCTAACAGGCAATCATAAAATAACATCCTTTTACACTGGGGGGAAAAAATCCTCCAGGTAATCTTTAGACAGTAATTTATATGTAGTGACTTTCTTGTGAGAGGTGAAGCACAGGGCACATGGCTGGAAAAAGCCACCAGTTTGCTTCTAGGGCTTTACACCTGAACTGAAACAAAACCAAAGAGATGAAATATACCTTCACCAGAGTGATTACGGTGGCTTTTCTTCCATCGTTGTCTGTGTTTTGTGTGGTTTCAGAGTAGCAGCCGTGTTAGTCTGTATTCGCAAAAAGAAAAGGAGGACTTGTGGCACCTTAGAGACTAACCAATTTATTTGAGCATAAGCTTTCGTGAGCTACAGCTCACTTCATCAGATGTGTGTTCCCGTGTACTCTTGAGAGGGATGCATAATGAGTGAGAGCAGCACTGATCAGAAGGGAGAGGTGCAAACAGCATGGGAAATATTTATTAAGTGCTAACTCTCCCATTCAGCAGGGAGGGTTCAGTCATGTGGCCTTCTCTCACTTCTGAATGAGTCCCTGGTGAATAGTTTTCCTATAGCAGACAGGGTGGGAGAGGAGTTTGTCTAGGGGCAAAAGTGGCCGGAGAGGATGTACTCTTTCTCCTACCTATTCATTGATGTAGGCATCCCTTTTTCTTTGCACTCCCCTCCTCTCTGATCTGATTGATGTGGGGAGACCAGTGCCCTGTCCTGATGCCACAGAGAGCTCTATCCTCAGAGCTGCCACAGGAATCCATTTGGATGTACTTGTTGTTGTTGGAAACATGATATAATTTTTCCACAAAGGCTGGAGTCAGCCCTGACCTTGGTGTTAGACCATTATTTCTGCATTTTTTTCTGGAAGGCCAGAAGAGGCCAGAGAGCCTGTATTCCCAGGGGATGGGAGAGAGGCTGCAGTCTGGAGTCCCACCACTCACAACCAGCTTTGATGGTGGTGGGGAAGAGATGATATGGGGATTGGTCACTCAATACCAGAACATGAGAATAATGGTGTCAGTGCCGAACCATAGGCAAGCAATGGCTACTGCTGTCTGTGGATTAGGTCAGGATGCGGAGCTGAAAGTTATTGTGGCAGAGGACCACAGAGCAGAGAGAGTCTGAGAAATGGGCAGACGGCTGGAGAGAGAAGACTTTTTTCTATGAATTCTGGGAAGTCTTGATAGTAACAGAGGAATATTGGGACACGATTGAATTTGCCATTTTACAATGTTTCTGAAACTGTAACATATGTGATGTGTGGATGCACATGTTGCAAGTGATACCTAGATAAAAGTCACAGTCTTTCAGAAAGTATAAAGTAGTGCTTTCTAGTATTAAAATAATAGAGCTAGCTCTGTTCTCTTCTAACTTTCAAATAGAAGGGAAATCATTCTGATCAAATAAATTAGCTGCCTTCTCACTGATAATGGGCTGTTTTGAAAGTAACTTTGCGAAACATACAGAGCTGGAAGTTATCAATTCTTATCCTAAAGAGTCTCCTGCATGGAATTTTGATTTAAAACATATATTTTCTGATGATAACATTTGGTTTATTAAAAGGAGAAATAGACGCTTCTATGTCTGTCTGCCCCAGCATCAGGATGTCTCTGCATGATGGAGAGCCCTGAAGTTCCTCCACATCACTTTTGATTCATAGATTATAAAGTCAAAAGGGACCACTGTGATTCCCTAACCGGTCCAGCTGCCTAACACAGGCCATAGGATGCCGCTGAATTAATTCCTGGTTGTATTGCCACCAGTTTTTAGAAAGCAATCCAGTCCTTATTAAAAAATGCCAGTGATGAAGAATCCGCCACAACCCTGGGTAAATTGTTCCAGTGGTTAATTACCAGTCCACTGAGGACTGGATAGGACACCCTTGACAGTACACTAACAACTCTCTTAATGGCCTTGAAGGGTCCCTGCTGAGTGATAAAAGCTTCACTTCCTGGGGCTGCCATATTCCCCGCTTCTATCACCCCCCGGGAACTTGGGGGACCGGGAGATCTGCAAATTGATTCAAATTGTACCACTAATTTAAGCTTCTGACACACAATTTGTTGTTGAGATTTATAAACCGTGTGGTTTTTATGCGTAAAAAGTGTTTGTTCATATTTTAATAAGTTCTCCTAATTAATTCTGACATTCAGTCTCTAATTATAAACAAGATTCAAGGATAACTTTTCAAAGGGTCATCATAAATGTTTGATTATACTTCAACAAACTCCTAATTTCCCCTCTGATTCTTGCCCTTGGCTATTATGAAGACTGTCCCTTCCACCACCTCGTCTTCCATAACAGTGTCCCTTTGTACAAATTCTGCTACATGTCGTTGCTGGCTAATTGGCTAATTTCCTGCGTGCTGGTTTTTGAGTGGATGCATTATGCTTGCACACATCTCACTGTGCCTAAGGATCATCTCCACTGTTGAAGTGTGTCAGCTAAACTCAGGCATGTCTACAGGTTAGCTCTTGTAATACACTTCAAATGCACTGTGTTGTCAAGCCACATTATTGTAATAACTTCATTCAGTAGGAAAGGAAATGTGCACTTCACTGATTTATGCCAAGATCATCCTTAAAGACAGCATTAGAAAAATTCCAGAGGTGGCTCAGATTAGATTGCTGGGTCTAGTGCTAGGTAACGGTGGAAAAATGCAAATTTGACTTGGAGTCCAATCTCCAGTTGTTTGTGTACGTGGAGTCTTTTGGCGTCTTACCTCTCCATCCTGAAAAGCTGATATTTTTAGATTTATGCTGGATTATTTTCAATGCTGGAGGCCATAAAGCTGTTGTGAAGGGAGGCTGGGCTGTTCTGTTAGCTTGTGGAATGGGGTCTGTACTGAGCACATTGTTTTAGAAGGTATGTTTATTGAAATTTACTAAACTACACTTTTAGTTCCAATTCAGCACATCATTTAAACACATTCGCTTAGAGAAATCACATGGACTGGGAGGAAGGTGAGCAGGACTTAAAATGAATCAGAGACTAGAGATGGTTAGGGCCTGATCTGCAGAGGTGCTGAGCACTGATGGCTTTCATTGATAATCCCTTTTATTCGGCTATAATTTGGAGGTAATTTCAGAAGTGGTTGCAGTGGACAGTCCAGCTGGCACCCAACTGGGATAGAAACTTCTCTCAAGTGCTGTCAGGAATACGGAACCTGGTATCTGCTCCTAATTTGGCTAAGAATTGTGCACATTTGATTATTTTTGTTATCCCATTTTCCCTCCCAGCTGCATTAGTGTAAAAATAGCACAGAAGAGAATCCAGCCTGCTGGGTCTTAAAGGTCCAATTTCAAGCTAGCCTACTCTGCAGTGAAACGACTTTTCAGTTGTTAATTCCAGAGCATGCTATAACCATATTATACTGAGGAGCTACTATAAGGTGGGTGCATAACTGGTTGAAAAAGCATTCCCAGAGAGTAATCATCAGTGGTTCACAGTCATGCTGAAAGGGCGTAATGAGTGGGGTCCCACAGGGTCCCAGTTCTGTTCAATATCTTCATCAATGATTTAGATAATGGCCCAGAGAGTACACTTAGAAAGTTTTCAGAGTAGCAGCCGTGTTAGTCTGTATTAGAAAGTTTGTGGATGATACCAAGCTGGGAGGGTTTGCAAGTGCTTTGGAGGATAGGATTATAATTCAAAATGGAGAAATGGTCTGAAATAAATAGGATGAAATTCAATAAGAAAGACAAATGCAAAGTACTCTACTTAGGAAGGAACAATCAGCTGCACACATACAAAATAGGAAATGACTGCCTAGGAAGGAGTACTGCAGAAAGGGATCTGGGGGTCATAGTGGACCACAAGCTAAATATGAGTCAACAGTGTAACACTGTTGCAAAAAAAGCGAACATCATTCTGGGATGTATTAGCCAGGAGTGTTGTAAGCAAGACACAAGAAGTAATTCTTGGGCCCTATTCCGTGCTGATATGGCCTCAGCTGGGGTATTGTGTCCAGTTCTGGGCGCCACATTTCAGGAAGGATGTGGACAAATTGGAGAAGGTCCAGAGAAGAGCAACAAAAATGATTAAAGGTCTAGAAAACATGACCTATGAGGGAAGATTGAAAAAATTAGGTTTGTTTAGTCTGGAGAAGAGAAGACTGAGAGGGGACATGATAACAGTTTTCAAGTACATAAAAGGTTGTTACAAGGAGGAGGGAGAAGAATTGTTCTTCTTAACCTCTGAGGCTAGGACAAGAAGCAATGGGCTTAAATTGCAGCAAGGGAGGTTTAAGTTGGACATTAGGAAAAAATTCCTAACTGTCAAGGTGGTTAAGCACTGGAATAAATTGCCTAGGGAGGTTGTGGAATCTCCATCATTGGAGATTTTTAAGACCAGATTAGAAGAGCCTGTCAGGGACGGTCTAGGTAATACTGCCATGAGTGGACTAAGATAACCTCTTGAGGTCCCTTACAGTCCTATGATAAACCCCTTTCCTAAAATAATCACTTGCCAGTAACTTGGACAAGTCACACATGAAACAAGAAAGATTTACAAATAATAAAACTTGGAGCTCCTATGGTGCTTTTAATGAAATAAGTGCAAAGCATTTTACAGCCTAGTAATAAAGGTGTGTGCTCATTCTGTCACATGCAACGCTGAATACTGCTGTACCGGGGTGGGCAAACTTTTTGGCCCTCTGGCCACATCGGGCTTGCGAAACTTTATAGAGGTCCGGGTAAGGAAGGCTGTGCCTCCCCAGACAGCCTGGACCCTGTCCCCTATCCGCCCCCTCCCACTTCCCGCCCCCTGACTGCCCCCCTCAGAACTCCCAACCCATCCAACCCTTCCTGCTCGTTGTCCCCTGACCACCCCCTCCTGGGACCCCTGCCCCTAACCACCCCCAGAACCCCACCCTCTATCCAACCCCCCCGTCCCCTGACGGCCCCGACCCTTATCCACCCCCCACCCCTAAATGCCCCCCCGGGACCCCACCCCCCTATCTAACCCCCCTGCTCCTGGGACCCTCTGCCCCTTATCCAACCTGCCCTCCGCCCCCTTACCACGCCGCTCTGAGCGGCAGGAGCTTGCAGCCACGCTGCTGCCCTGCCAGCGATGCAGCATGCTGAGGCTGCATGGGGGGGAGCCTGGGGTGAGCCTCCCCGGCCGGGAGCTCAGGGACCAGGCAGGATGATCCTGTGGGCCGGATGTGGCCCGCGGGCCGTAGTTTGCCCACCTCTGTGTTATAGCCATTTTACAGACTAGTAAACAGATGCACAGAACAGATACCATAAGTAACTTGCTGAAGGCCACACAATGAGTCAGTGGCAGAGCCAGGAATAGCTTTCCAGAAACCTAACTTCTAGTCCCTTGCTATAACCAGTAGACAACACTTCTTTCCTTTTCCTTTAAAATGTGTACAGCCTCGCCACAGGTGACATTGTTCGGGGCAAGGCTGGTAACAGACCCTTTACCCTGGGCATTTGCTTCAACTCCTACTTCATGCTGTATTTTACAGGTCACACCCTCTCTCTAAGATTAGGGTGGAACTAGGGATCTAAAATATGAAATGGTTAATTGATAAGTATTAGGCTTACCGTTAATATATTGCAGGTAACATTTAAAACAGATAGGCAGCAGCCCCGACCCCCGCTGTGTGGGGCCATGTGGCAGCCCCAGACCCTAAACCCCGAGTCCCACGCTGTGGCAGCCCTGAGTCCTGGCCCCCGAGCCCTGTTCTGCAGGGCCAGGTAGCAGTCCCGGACCCCAAGCCCTGCTGTGTGGGGCCGGGCAACAGCCCCGGACCCTGACACACACGCCCCTGGTGGGGCTGGGCGGCAGCCCGACCCCAGAGTGTGACCCCCACTGTGTTAACTATTAAACAGTTAACAGATATAATTTTAATAGTTTAAACGGGTACTTTTTAAAACAATATTTAGGTGGAACAGGGGAAAGATGATTTTTGCTGGATAAAGAACCTTAGGGCTAGGGTATTCAGGGGACACTAAGGGGGTTAGACACCCATTGAGGACTGCTGGGATTTGGGTATCTTACTTTTCTAGAGTGCTTTGAAAATGTCACCCATATAGAATATTTGTTTCTTACAGAAAACATATGTGAATGAGGTGCTTTGAAAATGCACAGGCTGAGGCCAGGTATGTCTGCCCAGCTGCTGAGAGTGAGTTTCATAGCCTGGGGCAACAGGCTCTCACTAGCACGCTAAAAATAGTTGCTCTGATATTTGGGCTCTGAAGCACCCCCCCCTTCCTAAACATGAGAGCCCAAGCTCCAGCCCAAGCCAAAACGTTCACACTGCTATACGTAGCATGCTAGCGTGAGCCCCACTGGTGCAAGTCTGTCACCAGCAGCTGTGTCGACATATCCTTTATGACTATCCTTCTCTCCAGAAACACACAACTCTGCCAAGTGACTTTACTCATTCATGAATGTCCTTTGAATGTGATACTCATGTCATAGATGCACTTGCCTGGACAAAAATGTACAAGCAATGAGTGCATGATTTTTGCATTCAGTTACCATGACGAGTGCACACATGAATTAGGTATTTGCACATACAAATGGGCAGAGATGCACATTATCAAGGGGCTTCTGAATGCAGATACCATGATTTATTGCATAAACTGGCTATCCGTGCATGTAAATTAAGTGTGCACTTGTGTGTGCATTTTGAAGCTGTGTTTCTAAGGAATGTAGATATATCTAGATTTGAAACCACTAAGCTCTTCCGTATTCCTTTTTTTAACCATAGTTCTGAGATCACTGGAAAAAGAATTATCCATTGCTCATTACCCTTTCATATTTTGAACACCCACATATTCAAAATCACACATCTCAGCCATACAGGGAAAAGAGGATACAGAGAAAGAGATGAAAGTGCAAGAGAATCCACAAAATATGTGCACTTGTGATGGGAAGGGGCTGCTTCGTTGCAGGCCAGCCACAAAGGGAAAATATCCATACACTGTTCACAAGTAGTCTTCTATCCTGTTTCTTATATCATCAGTGTTTCAGACCATAGGTTGGTTGCAAAGAGGCAGTAACCCTTGAGGCAATGGCTTTTAAGTCTTCCCAGCAATATCATCAGACTTTCACCCTCCCCCTCCTCTTGGACTATCCCACCTGCCTTTAAACTGAATGTACAGATCACTATCATGGGCGAGCCAACAATTGTTTTCAACTCAGCTATTCATTCAAGCTCAGGAACATAGAACTTCCTCTAAGACAGTTGATCCATTCTTTATGTCTGGAATTCAACTTCTAGCAGTGACCAATAGCTGATGCTTCAGAGAAAGGTGAAAATCCCAGTGTTGCTCCAGGCCATTTGTGTAATGCTATGGGAGGAGGTAGGAGTCCTTCCCAACCCTGTGTGGTGATCAGCGTGGCCCCTGGAACAAGGGAATTGATTATCAGCTTAGTCCCCTTCCCATCTTCAGTCCCACCTCCATGACTCTGCATGTGAGATGGAACTAGATGTTGCTAAGTTATAGGCAGCTTCTTATGACAGTCTCGTGAGTGATGTACCTGAATACTTGGGTGCTAATATCTAAACTGTATTGTTAAATTTATTCACCTAAATTTGGGTTATTGCTGATTATGCACTATATGTATCTTATGACTTTGAAAACAAACTTTGGATTTGTGGATAATCTAAGCACTATACCCAGATGTACAGACACTCTTTTCTTAACCTGTATATTATATATTTTATTAACATTAGCTTTAATCAATGTTTTATATCTAAGTGGAGATAGTCCCCCAGACTAATGCATCCCTGGGTGCTGCCTCTGCAAAAATGGAAGGCTAAAGCCATGTCTTTCCTCATGCCGGTCAGCACAACTGGCCAGACATGGAAGAGAGTGTACACTGCACCCTTCAAAAAGTTGTACAGTGCTCAGCACATCCTGGGGCCCTTTAGCCCTGGGCTATGCCTTAATTGCGCAGTCTGGCTGTTTTTAAAGCAAGGTTAGTATAAAGTGGGGAAGTAGTCATTTTGAGGTAGTGAAGCATCGTGCATTCCAGTCTGACAGGAAGAGGGTTTTCTATGGATGGGAAATCCGAATCTTCATAAGGAAGAGAAACTGGTCAGTGTGCTCCAGAAATGAGAACCCTGGAGTCCAGATGTGAGAGACTCAGAAGCAGGCGGTCTTGTCTTCCCCATAGGTAGAGACATGCAGTATCGTTACACGTTTAAAATCCTCATCTTGATTTTGTATCCCAGTTCAAATGGCTTGATTGATCTTCCGACACATTGGAATGGACTCTCATCAATTTGGAAGACTACTTTTTTTGGTTTGTTTTCATTTTAATTATCCTCCGTGACAAAGTTCCTCCTGTGCCTTGGTGAGTCCGGCGCCTATTGGCGGATTTGCTTGTCTCATGGCAGCCCTCAGCTTGGCCACTTTTGCTAGTGCCTCAAACCTGCCATTCACTCAAGTAACCTCATCACTGGCCAGCATGGGAAAAAGGAAGGAGAACAATCCCTGCAGTCTCTGCTGATCCACCATGTGGGTCGGGGAACAGCCCAGAGACCTTCCTCCTGTGTCTGATCAGGAGTTTGGAGGTTTGGGGGGAACCCGGGCCCGCCCTCTACTCCGGGTTCCAGCCCAGGGCCCTGTGGAACGCAGCTGTCTAGAGTGCCTCCTGGAACAGCTGTGCGACAGCTACAACTCCCTGGGGTACTTCCCCATGGCCTCCTCCCAACACCTTCTTTATCCTCACCATAGGACCTTGCTCCTGGTGTCTGATAATGCTTGTACTTCTCAGTCTTCCAGTAGTACGCCTTCTCACTCTCAGCTCCTAGTGCCTCTTGCTCCCAGCTCCTCACACGCACACCACAAACTGAAGTGAGGTCCTTTTTAAACTCAGGTGCCCTGATTAGCCAGCCTGCCCTAACTGATTCTAGCAGCTTCTTAATTGGCTCCAGGTGTCCTAATTAGCCTGCCTGCCTGAATTTGTTCCAGCAAGTTCCTTCTTGTTCTGGAACTGCCCCTGTTACCTTATGCAGGGAAAATGGACCTGCTTAATCTGGGACTAATCTGCCTTCTAACACTCTCCTGTAGCCATCTGGCTTGACCCTGTCACACCTCATAAGAACTAAGTGAAAACACTCTGCCCTGATAACCCGCCTTTCCATATACATAAAAATGTCAAGATTCTAAAGTCCAATGTCTCAGGATTCTGCAGGGCTGTAAATGGGAGCTTTGTCCTGTGGAAAGAGAGCCTGGCTCTCAATTCTTGCCAGGAAAGGGCCTGGCATACTGCAGTTTAAATGGATGACATCTTTAGGTCTAGAAAAGCTGTTTTAGGTCGTGCTGGGTGGGAATTATATTACATTTATTAGCTTGAACCAAGTTCTCCCTCTTAGCCCTGCACAGCTAACTAAGGCACTTAGCTTAACAGGTGGAAGGATACAATAAATAGTCAGAATAGACACTTTTAAATACTCCTACATTCCCCTTTCCCTCCCCCCCCCCCGTAAATATGCAATATATACAAAGTACACAGTAATGTGGCAGGGTATAAAGGCTTTTGCTCGTGATGATTTGCTTTCATAATTCATGCTGCTTCACCATCTGTGAGTAACTTGTCCCAGCCCAACTCCTGTTGATAAATCCTGTCACAATCCACGCACGTTTGTTCTGGACACAGACATACAATACATGTACCCATTATAGCCAGGGGACAGTCTATATTTGTCAGGCCCCTTTTTCCCCCTCAACTCCCCTATGCCCGCGGATCTCTCCTTCCCAACAATCCAAGCCTTGGAGCAGCCTCAGAAGCAGACTCCTTTGAATTTGTTTTATACTCTGAAGCACTATAAAGCCTCGTGTCTTGTAACCAGCCTGAGCGGGCCCTGTAAAATCATGCATCAAGCACACAGCCTGCTGAGTCTTTGAACAGGTTGTTCTCTTTCTTGTTAACCAGTGGATAGTCTACTTCATTGTCGGGGTTGGAAAAACAAACTCCTCAAAACTAAAAAACATTCAATATTTATCTAGGTACCTATATGGCCCTCATCCACACAGTGCCTGAGCACCTCACAATCATTAGTGGACTTTCTCCTTAACACGCCTGTGAAATAGGGAAGTATTATCCACATTTTATAGATGAGAGTCTGAGACATGGAGTAGTTTATCTGATTTGCTCTCACAGAAAGTCTGTGGCTGAGCCAGGAATTGAATCCAGGTCCCCAATTCAATGGCCTACTCATGAGACCATCCTTCCTACTTATAAAAGAGAAAGAAGCCACCAATAAATTCAACAATATACTAGGCTATTTATGGAGCTTCTGTCAGCCTGTTGCCCACAGTCCTGGTTTCCATGACCCTTCATGCTCACCTGAGGAGAGTGGCATAAAAGTGTTTGTCAGTGCTAAGGGTGCCTCTATTTGTTTATTTAAATGTATGTTGGCATTAGTAACTAGGCTTACAGCTGGTCAAAAATGAGGAGAGGGAGGTTCCAATGGAAAATGTTGGTGTTTTGGCATAAATCTGAATACCAAAAAATTTCATCCAAAAATAGAAATATTTTGATTTAGAAATGCTGCCATATCGCCTCATGGGAGTTGCAGTTCAGGCTCCTTAAGCTCCCATTCTCCTCTATAGGTTGGGCTCTCTGGTTGTACTACATCTCCAGTAAAAACAACGAGGAGTCCTTATGGCACCCAAGAGGCTAACACATTTATTTGGGCATAAGTTTTGTGGGCTAAAACCCACTTCAACAGATGCGTGGAGTGGAAAATACAGTAGGCAGGTATAAATACACGGCACATTAAAAGATAGGAGTTGCCTTACCAAGTGGGGGTCAGTGCTAACAAGCCAATTCAGTTAAGGTGTAAGTGGGCTATTCTCAACAGTTGACAAGAAGGGGTGAATACCAAGGGAGGAAAAATCACTTTTGTAGTGCTAATGAGGCCAATGTAATCAAGGTGGCCCATTTCAAACAGTTGACAAGAAGGTATGAGTTTCACTAGGGGGAAATTAGTTTTTGTAGTGACCCATCCACTCCCTGTCTTTATTCAGGCCTGATTTGATGCTGTCTAGTTTGCAAATTAATTTCAGTTCTGCAGTTTCTCTTTGGAGTCTGGTTTTGAAATTTTTTTGTTGAAGAATTGCCACTGTTAAGTCTGTTATTGAGTGTCCGGGGAGATTGAAGTGTTCTTCTACTGGTTTTTGAACATTATAATTCTTGATGTCTGATATGTGTCCATTTATTCTTTTGCGTAGAGACTGTCCGGTTTGGCCAATGTACTTGGCAGAGGGGCATTGCTGGCACATGATGGCATATATCACATTGGTAGATGTGCAGGTGAATGAGCCCTTGATGGTGTGGCTGATGTGGTTAGGTCCTACGATGGTGTCCCTTGCAGGGCTGGCCTTACCATGAGGCTAACTGAGGCAGCTGCCTCAGGTGCCAGACTGTGAGGGGGGGAAGGGGTGCCACTAGGACCCAGAGTGTAGAAAATGGTGTCTGCTGCTGGTGCATATGTATTCTCTCTGCTCTAGATGCACAGAGATGGTGGAGTGCTGTGCTGGAGGAAGGAGGGCACAAGAGATATAACAGGCAGATAGGAGAAAAGGTGAGAGGGAATAACAGAAAGCAGCAGGAGCTGTAGGGAGAGAGAGGAGGAGGAGCTTCTTATGTACCCCTCTAGCACCCCCAGGAGCCTGGACTGATTAACACCGGCTTCTCAGGGAGCTTTCTGTTTCCTGGTGCTTCCCTGAACTCACTTGAGGAGAACAGGCAGTCACCTGAAGTAGTAGGAGCCAGTTAGGCCCTTAAGATGCTGATATCTTCCCTCACTCAGGCCCTGCTACCAGCCTGCTTATTTGTCCCCTTCAGCTGAGTGTTAAGAGCCACTATAGCTGGCCCAGAACAGCAGCCATGAGTGAAAGAAGAAAACCCCCCTCTGGGGCAGTATTCAGAAAAAGAAAGAAAGCAAGGGAAACTTTTCTATCTAAGCAGGAAGGAGCTCTCCTGAGATACATAGACACACATGTTCACAGTGAACCTTCCGGCCCCAATGAAGATGTGAGTGGTGAGGAGATGACTGATCTTCCAGTCAGAGTGCAGGTGACCTGGCAGCGACTGCAGCATCCATATCTCCATCTCAAATGGATGTAGCCATGCACATTCCTGAAGAAAAGTGTAAATCAGAGAAGAGTGTGGTGGAGGCGCAAGAAACAGCTGCTGTTGAGTTTAGTTCGTTAAGTCTAGGTGATCCAGGACTGTGGACCCACTTGAGCAGTAATCTGAGGGACTTCCTTTTACTGCATGGGCCAGAGCAAGTGAAAAACTTCATGTTCCCCAAAGACAATGAAAATAGAAGTTTCCATCCAACACATTACTGGTGTGAAATCCTCAATGGTGACGACATGGAGAGGCCATGGCTTATGTACTCAAAAACTCAGAATGCTGCATACTGTTTTTGTTGCAAACTCTTCCAATCTAATGTTCCAGCCACATTGGGTTCTACAGGAACAAAGGACTGGAAAAATCTGGCTAGAAATCTGGCATGCCATGAGAAGGCAGCAAATCACCAGAGAGCATGAGATGAGACTAAGGTTAAAGGCCACCAAAGATGATCAGCATCAAGAGAAGATTGCATCAGAGTCTCCTTACTGGCAAAATGTTCTGAAAAGGCTCATTGCCATTGTGAGAATGCTTGCTACGCAAAACCTAGCACTGTGTCAAGGTTCCTTCGCCACTCTCAACTCTAGGGTACAGATGTGGGGACCTGCATGAAAACCCCCTAAACTTAGGTTAAAACTTCCCCAAGGTACAAACTATTTTACGTTTTGCCCTTGGACTTTATTGCTGCCACCACCAAGCATCTAACAAATATATAACAGAGAAAGAGCCCGCTTGGAAACGTCTTCCGCCCCCTCCAAAAAAATCCTCCCAAACCCTACACTCCTTTTCCTGGGGAAGGCTTGATAAAAATTGTTAGGGGGCTTATTCCTTCACCCACTTCCTTCCCTGGTCCTTCTCGCATGAACAGAGAGCAACAATATCCAAAGTCCAAAGGTGCAAACAATTCGATGTTTATTGGGGTGAACTTCCAGCAAGCATGATTCCAGTTTTCTTCCTTAGTGTCCCCCTTCCCAGCTCTGACACCACAGAGCCTTACACCTGTGTCCCTGTTCCCATTCCTGCCCTTAGCCAAACATTAGTCCAATTTCCCCACTCCCATTCCCTGTTCCCATTTCCCCCTTTAGCAAAACATGATTCCAATTTCCCCACCCCCATTCCCTGTTCTCATTTCCCCCACCTGCATGCCCACCCACACCCACCCACTCACTTCCTGATTGACTGCAGACTATATAGTAAAACTAGAGTTCTGTTTAGCTATACCTTAACCAATCATTTTCCTGAAATTTAACTAACCAATCCTAACATATTGTAACATGATTATGTAACCAGTTATATCCCACCACCTTAATTAGTTTACACCCAGCAAAATTAATTATACAGCAGACAGGAACAATCACAGAACCAGACAGAGATTATACAGACAAACAATAGCAAAGTGGGAACTATAATGACAAAACAATACAGAAGTGAGGATTTCACATCCCAGCTATTGATAAGTGAGTTCTTGCCAGACAGGATGCTATCAAACTAAGTTTACTTTTACATTTTCTAGGTACTTCCCTTTCTCTGGAGGTGATAGGCACTATCAGGACAGGATTGTATTCCTAACAGCCCAATAGCACCTTCTTTCAATGTGACTAGTTTGGAATGTGAGGATGTGATCGGTCGCTTCCCAGTTTATGGCTGCCTGTTGCTTAGCCAAAGGCCTTAGCCTAAGAACTGGGCCTCAGACTGTCACAGTAAGAGAAGGACCTTACACTGGCAGACAGTGATTTTGATTCTTTCTTTTATACCTCTATAACTAGCCAAGTGATAAGAATACACCTAAATTCTTAGAGTATAGGCCTTTACAGACAGACCTGAATATCTATATCCTAACAAAAATCCTCACCAATTTGCATAGGTGAACACAGACCCAAACCCTTGGATCTTAAGAACAATGAAAAAGCAATCAGCTTCTTAAAAGAAGAATTTTAATTGAAGAAAAAGTAAAAGAATCACCTCTGTAAAATCAGGATGGTAAATACTTTACAGGGTAATCAGATTCAAAACATAGAGAATCCCTCTAGGCAAAACCTTAAGTTACAAAAAGACGCAAAAACAGGAATATACATTCCATTCTGCACAATTAATTTTATCAGCCATTTAAACAAAACAGAATCTAACACATATCTAACTAGATTGCTTATTAGCCCTTTACAGGAGTTCTAACCTGCATTCCTGCTCTGGTCCGGGCAAAAACAACACACAGACAGAGAGAGCCCTTTGTTACCCCCACCCCCCACCTCCAGCTTTGAAACTTTCTTGTCTCCTCATTGGTCATTATCTTTGAAAACTCGTGGCGAACGGGGGAAGTCCCGGATGACTGGAAAAAGGCTAATGTAGTGCCAATCTTTAAAAAAGGGAAGAAGGAGGATCCTGGGAACTACAGGCCAGTCAGCCTCACCTCAGTCCCTGGAAAAATCATGGAGCAGGTCCTCAAAGAATCAATCCTGAAGCACTTACATGAGAGGAAAGTGATCAGGAACAGTCAGCATGGATTCACCAAGGGAAGGTCATGCCTGACTAATCTAATCGCCTTTTATGATGAGATTACTGGTTCTGTGGATGAAGGGAAAGCAGTGGATGTATTGTTTCTTGACTTTAGCAAAGCTTTTGACACGGTCTCCCACAGTATTCTTGTCAGCAAGTTAAGGAAGTATGGGCTGGATGAATGCACTATAAGGTGGGTAGAAAGCTGGCTAGATTGTCGGGCTCAATGGGTAGTGATCAATGGCTCCATGTCTAGTTGGCAGCCGGTGTCAAGTGGAGTGCCCCAAGGGTCGGTCCTGGGGCCGGTTTTGTTCAATATCTTCATAAATGATCTGGAGGATGGTGTGGATTGCACTCTCAGCAAATTTGCGGATGATACTAAACTGGGAGGAGTGGTAGATACGCTGGAGGGGAGGGATAGGATACAGAAGGACCTAGACAAATTGGAGGATTGGGCCAAAAGAAATCTGATGAGGTTCAATAAGGATAAGTGCAGGGTCCTGCACTTAGGATGGAAGAATCCAATGCACCGCTACAGACTAGGGACCGAATGGCTAGGCAGCAGTTCTGCGGAAAAGGACCTAGGGGTGACAGTGGACGAGAAGCTGGATATGAGTCAGCAGTGTGCCCTTGTTGCCAAGAAGGCCAATGGCATTTTGGGATGTATAAGTAGGGGCATAGCGAGCAGATCGAGGGACGTGATCGTTCCCCTCTATTCGACACTGGTGAGGCCTCATCTGGAGTACTGTGTCCAGTTTTGGGTCCCACACTACAAGAAGGATGTGGATAAATTGGAGAGAGTCCAGCGAAGGGCAACAAAAATGATTAGGGGTCTAGAGCACATGACTTATGAGGAGAGGCTGAGGGAGCTGGGATTGTTTAGTCTGCAGAAGAGAAGAATGAGGGGGGATTTGATAGCTGCTTTCAACTACCTGAAAGGGGGTTCCAAAGAGGATGGCTCTAGACTGTTCTCAATGGTAGCAGATGACAGAACGAGGAGTAATGGTCTCAAGTTGCAATGGGGGAGGTTTAGATTGGATATTAGGAAAAACTTTTTCGCTAAGAGGGTGGTGAAACACTGGAATGCGTTACCTAGGGAGGTGGTAGAATCTCCTTCCTTAGAGGTTTTTAAGGTCAGGCTTGACACAGCCCTGGCTGGGATGATTTAACTGGGACTTGGTCCTGCTTTGAGCAGGGGGTTGGACTAGATGACCTCCTGAGGTCCCTTCCAACCCTGATATTCTATGATTCTATGATTCTATGATTTTGGTCAGGTGCCAGCGAGGTTATCTTTAGCTTCTTAACCCTTTGCAGGTGAAAGGGTTTTTTGCTCTGGCCAGGAGGGATTTAAAGGTGGTTAGCCTTCCCTTTATATTTGACAGCGTGGCACTTCAGATCAGCTGTATGTGCCAAACAATGGAAACTTCCTTAAAATTGTGGAGCTGATGGCTGAGTTTGATGCTGTGCTCCAGGAGCATCTAAGAAGAGTCACCACCCAAGAAATGTACACACAACACTACTTGGAAAAACAATTCAAAATGAGATCATACAGTTACTGGCAACAAAAGTCAAACAGAAGATTGTAGCAGATCTGAAGTCAGCAAGATATTACTCTGTTATTCTGGACTGCACACCTGACATCAACCATACGGAACAAATGACTTTAATGGTGCGTTTTGTAACAACAACAGAGCCTAGTGAAAATGTTCCTGCAATGGTGATTGTCAGAGAGCATTTTCTAGAATTTATTGACATTGATGATACTACAGGAGCTGGTATGACAAATGTGCTTCTTAAAAAGCTGGAAGATACGGGAATTGCGATAGCTGACATGAGAGGTCAGGGCTACGATAATGGTGCCAACATGAGAGGAAAGAACAGAGGAGTGCAGACACAGATCCGAGAGTTAAACCCTCGAGCTTTTTTTGTCCCATGCAGTTCTCATTCATTGAACTTGGTGGTCAGTGATGCAGCATCAGCTTCTAGTGAGGCTGCTGAATTTTTTAATGTAATTCAAAGCATCTATGTGTTTTTCTCTGTATCAACTCATCGATGGCAAATTTTGAAGCAACATCTGGAAACGTCCTCTCTGACACTGAAACCACTGAGTGCCACATGATGGGAAAGTTGAGTGGAGGTGATAAAGCCTATCAAACCCAAATTGGGAAGATAGATGATGCCGTAGTTCCCATTATGGAGGATAATGCTATGACAGGAACTGTTCATGGGAGAACAGTGGCAGAGGGAAATGAAACCACCAGAAACATATATAACTTCAAATTTCTGTGTGGCTTAGTGCTGTGGCATGACATACTGTTTGAAATAAATGTTGTAAGCAAGAGACTCCAAGGTGTTGACCTTGATATTTCTGGAGCAATGGAACAACTGGACAAAGCAAAGTCATACCTATAGTCTTACTGGTCAGATGAGGGATTTTGAAACATTCTGAAGAGTGCTCAGAAATTGGCAAAGGAACTTCACACTGAAGCTATTTTCCCACCCATTCAAGAATACAGGTGTCACCGAAGAAGACGACGTTTTGATTACGAGGCACGGGATAATCCCATAAGAGACCCCAAACAACAATTCAAAGTTGAATTCTTTAACCAGGTGCTAGATTGTGCAATACAGTCAGTTGAAGAACATTTCATGCAGCTCAAGGAACACAGCAGTATATTTGGGATGTTGTCTGATATTCCAAAACTCCTCACTATACCTGAAGAAGACCTACACCAGCAATGCAGGGCACTAGAGACAGTGTTGACACATGATGACATGTGCGATATTGATGCGAGTGACTTAGGTGATGAACTGAAAGCCCTTTCAAGATACATTTCAGCAGGATCAACTCCAAAGGCTGTTCTGGAATATATGTGCACAAATAAGATGACCACCTCTTTCCAAATGCTTTCATTGCTCTGCACATACTTCTGACACTTCCTGTAACATTTTCCAGTGGAGAACGCAGCTTCTCCAAGCTGAAGTTAATAAAAACACATCTACACTCCACAATGACACAGGAGAGGCTTGTCGGCCTTGCAACCATCTCAATAGGCATGAGCTGGCCCAGACTGTGGACCTTCAGCAGGAAGGAGTTCAAATCTTTGCAACCAAGAAGGCACAGAAAGCACCACTTTGACTATTCAAACAGATAAAAATGCCCGTGTTTACTATGCAGACAAGAAAAGTTACATTTGCTGTTCAGGCGTTTGAAAGTTATGTGTTACTTAAAATTTTTGAACAAGGCATTTTAAGTTGTTAGTTCTCCTTTATTGGGTAGGTAGCAGAGCAGCACCATGAGAGGAGTAGAACAGGAAGAAGGCAGAATTGAGACGTTTCAAAGTTTTGGCCCAAGCGAGGAGGCATGGGGGTGTTATTTGAGCTCCCCGCCTCAGGTGCCAAAATGTTGTGGGCTGGCCCTGGTCCCTTGAATAGATATGCGGACAGAGTTGGCTCTGGGCTTTGTTGCAGGGATTGGTTCCTGAGTTAGTGTTTTTGTTGTGTGGTGTGTAGTTGCTTGTATTTGCTTTAGGTTGGGGCGCGGTCTGTAAGCGAGCACTGGCCTGTCTTCCAGCTGTGTTTATACCTGCCTACTGTATTTTATACTCCATGCATCTGATGAAGTGGGTTTTAGCCCACGAAAGCTTATGCCCAAATAAATTTGTTAGTCTCTAAGGTGCCACAAGGACTCCTCGTTGTTTTTGCTGATACAGACTAAAACGGCTACCCCTCTGAAATACATCTCCAGTGATACCCTATGGTCTCTCCTCTTGGAGAGGAGAAGTAGTGCATCATGGGGTTCCTGGCCATGGTGCGTCATGTAGTCTGGCTCGAGAGCCCCGCTCACAGAGGAGATTGGGAACATGAGGCAGCTGAACTACAACTCCCATAAGGCACTGTAGCAAGTTTTCCAAATTTTAATATTTCAGTTGTGGGCTGAAATATTTTGGTTTTCAGGTGTTCCGTTTTTCAAAATAAAATCTAAATTTTCCATAGAAAGCAGACACTCTCTGCAAAGAATGTTGTTTAGCTGAAAGCTCAGTTTTCTATTGAAAAATAGTTTCAAGGAAAATTGTAAGCACTTGTAGGGAGTGTTGCTTCTTGGCCTTCTGATTTTCTTGGTGAAAGCACAGAAAAATCCTCCAAATTGTTTGAAATCCATGATTTTCCTTCACACAGAGCTTCTGTCTGCAACTTCTTTGGAAAATTCTACTCAGCAGTTTCCTGTAGTGAGATCCATACTGCTTGCAAATGATGGGTTCCTTGAGTCTTTAACCAGTAGTAGATGTTGGTATGCCTTTTAAATTAGCATTTTAATCATATGTTAGAATTACAGGAACTCTGCCAACTTAAAACTCATGCTTCTGTCTGAACATTTTTTTAACTCCTTATTGTGATTTGTAAACCCCAGGATGTCTATAAATGAAACAGTTAGAGAAAAATGCTTCTCTTTTATTTATTTTTTAATTGGACTTTTAACAGTACTTTGTATGCCATCACTTTCACTGTTTCCCTTTATTAATTTGCTAGGCAGTTTGCCCTGTTGTTTGTTTGGGTATTTCACACAGCAGCAGGTTAGAGAAAACCATTTTAAAAATTAAACAGGAATATGTAAAAGTAAAACCAAAAACAGCAGGCAAAGGGACTCAGGACAGATAAGTACTTGATTTTTTAAAATTAACTAGAATTCAGGTTCTCCCTATCATTGTAAAGAGTTATGCATTTGGAAGGAGTTTCCACCACCTCCCTAGATAACGCATGCCAGTGTTTCACCACCCTCCTAGTGAAATAGTTTTTCCTAATATCCAACCTAGATCTCCTCCATTGCAACTTGAGACCATTACTCCTTGTTCTGTCATCTGGTGCCATTGAGAACAGTCTAGCTCCATCCTCTTTGGATCTTGACTTGGTTTTCAGCAGTAGGAAAGCCATGTACAAAAACTACAAATGTTTCTCTCTTTACCTAAGGCTTAGATTCTGTATTTAGAGAAACAAAGTAATTCAAAGTAAATATTATGCAAACACCTGGGTGTAATACAAACAGCATAACTTGCTCACAAAAGACAGCGAAAAGCAAACAGATTTTTAAAAAACCAAACATTTTTATGAAAGCAGCAAATAGTCACATGCTTTTCCAGACAGTCTTTAGGGTAGCAAAGAGAACCGGCCTTGCATCCCCTGAAAAGGAACCAGAAGGATACCAGGGAATTGAAACTATGATAATTCATTTAGTCCTCAGAACAGCGTCCTTTGATTGGGCATGAAAGGTGTGGGAGAATGCTGTAAAGATCGTTACGCTTACATTTCTAGAGTCAAAAATAGCAAGAGAACCAGACAGTTACTTCATTAGTGAGGACGCTCTCATGAAACAAACTGACCAGAGGGATCTGCAGAATTCCATTGAGATCTTCTTGGGCAGCGTCCCACGTAATACAAAGGATCAGGACAATAAAAAGTAAATCCTGCACCTCTGATAGAGAAATAGTCCATGATTACGCACAGACCTGAAAAACAGACAGTGGTTTTAGACTGCTTGGCTAGAATTATAAATGAATGGAGGATTCTGGTCAAAGGCATCCAGATGAACAAGGTGTTTTCCAGTTACCTCATCCAATACATCCCATCTCAATGCTGACTTTAGAACAAAATAAAACTGGACACTAATTACACTGATTCTAAGAATAATGTTTAACAGCAGTTTAACTTGCAGCCGTTCTCTAGGTTTATTGTATTTACCGCCCTAATCCCCACAAATTATCCAGTTGTCAGTATGAGGTATAAACAGGCAATTTTATGGAAGTCACAGGTCTATAGATTTCACTACTGGTTGCAGATACTTTAGAGCACCATCTTACTTCCATTGCAGTGAGTGGGAAACTTTCCAGGATGAAATCCTGGCCCCATATTAGTGAACAATAAAACTCCCATTGACTTCAGTGGGGTCAGGATTTCACCACTGTCTTCGACAGCAGCAGGTTCTGGCCCTTAGCCCTTTAGAAAACCAGGAATCCCAGCTCAGCAGTGGGGTAAAACAGCTGTGTCTGTCCCAGATGTTAGACCCGTAAGCCTGTCTGTGATTTAGAGCCGAATACTGACAGTTCTGCACTTCGGCAGGGTGGGGGATGGGGGGATTCCATACTGGGGGGAAGGAAACCTGTTTTAGTGAAAGATAATGTCAGCAGTGTGAAGGTGCCCAGGGGGCCGCACTGTTCGTAATGGGCTGTGTGGAGTAGAGTGCTGGTGCCCACCACACACAGTCAACTTGTAACGCTGATGTCCTGACTGGTCACTGAGCCTTTCTGACAGACGCACACATGCACTAATGAGTGTCATTTCCGGTCTTAAGGAGCCCAGATTGTTCCTGACTGGCCCTTGGGCTTGAACAGTGAGTTTAATTCTTGTCTTTAGTTATTTCTTTTGACTCTGGAGCTGTTCTTCATCTCGCTCCCCAGTAAATCTCCTTATCGCACAGCATATGAGAGACACTCAGCAGCTACTGCAGCTTGTTTTATTTGCTGACCTTCTGGTGGATGTGCTGATACAATAATGCAGGGGGCATGGGCAGCGGATAGCATGGGCAGGGGAAGGTTGTGCCATCCCAAACAGCCTGGCGTGGCTCCGCCCACGTTCTGCCCCCAGGCCTCCATCTGCCTGTTTCCACTTCCCTTCCCAGGGTGGCCGAGAGGCTGGGGCGGCAGGCAGGCTGGGGCCGGTGTGCACAAGGCCCAGGGTTGTGGGGGCTGGGACCACGGCTGCGCTGCCCGTCCGTCTGTCACTGGGGATGCTGGAACTGAGGGAACTACGGCCACGCCGCCTGCCCACCCAGCGCTGGCGGCTGCAGGGGGATGTCTGCTCCGGTCTCTGGAAGGGGAAGGGTGGGGCCTCGGCCAGAGGGGGAGGGGCCAGGGGCTAGCCTCCCCAACTGCATATTCAACCACTGCCCATAGTGGAGGGGGTGTTTGTTTGTGCCAGGCCTCCCTGAGCTCTGGGCAGAGTGGTTCCAAATGCTGGGAGCAGCAGCCCCTCCATAAGTAGCCACATCCATGGTCTAATGATAAAAGCAGGACAGGGATATGGAGAGAGGCTCCCTAGCCCCGTGGGGTCCTGCCCATGACTAGAGCTCCCAGGTACTACAGAAGTACACATGGATAATCTCCGCCTGTGAGGGGAGGAAGATGTAAGTCACCAGCCCAGTCGAGGTGAACTGAAGCTAGTGGTGTAAGGGCTTGTAGGGAAGGGGAGGGGAGGGAAGGGGAGAGGAGCCCCTTCGTGGGTTGCTTGCTCCGATTCCAGCTCCCCAGCACATTCAGGGAGTTAAGTGAAAAGTCAGTACCAGCAGCAGCTACCACTGGACTCAGCCAGAGCAGCTGCAAACATTTCTGATCACGAGCTCAGGCTGCCTATGCAGAGCCCCAGCCGCAGAAGTTTCAAGCCAGCTTTGTCTGCTTGTGTTTCTGAGGGGAACTCTCCACTTTGAATCCTCTCAAGGCAATATGATATTAATTAGCAACTTCTGGCTTCACTATATAGCTTCTCTGTTTATCGTTTGTTTGAATTAGTTCTCTTCTCTTCCTCTTGTTGGTTCTTCTTCCTGAGTGGGACGGAGGCCATGCAAACTCTCTCTCCATATCCAGCCCTGTCACTGCACTGTGCAGCGGCCATGCACATCTCTCCCTGCCCTTTGCCCAGCCTGTTCACTGCACTCTATAGGGCCCATGCAGTTCCCTCCTCACTCCACAAACATAAGAGCGGCCATTCTGGGTCAGACCAATGGTTCATCCAGCCCAATGTTCTGTCTTCCGACAGTGGCCAATGCCAGATGCTTCAGAGGGAATGAACAGAACATTCAATCATCGAGTGATCCATCCCCTGGCATCCAGTTCCAGCTTCTGGCACTCAGAGGTTGAGGGACACCCAGAGCATGGGGTGGCATCCTTGACCATCTTGGCTAATAGTCACTGATGGACTTATCCTCCCTCAACTTATCTAATTCTTTTTTGAACCCAGTTAGAGTTTTGACCTTCACAACATCCCCTGGCAATGAGTTCCACTGGTTAATCGTTTGTTGTGCGGGTTGTGTTGGGTCTCTTCACTTCATAGATTCCAAGGTCAAAAGAGACCATTATTTATAGTCTAATCTGACGTCCTGTGTAACACAGGCCAAAGAACTGCCCCAAAATAATTTGTAGAGCAGATTTTTTTAGAAAAACATCCAATCTTGATTTAAAAATTGTTGGTGATGCAGACTCCACCAGGACCCTTGGGAAATTGTTCCCATTGTTAATTACCCTCACTGTTAAATATTTACATCTTATTTCCAGTTTGAATTTGTTTAGCTTCACCTTTCAGCCATTGGATTGTGTTAAACATTTCTCTGGTAGACTAAAGAGCCCAATATTAAATATTCGTTCCCCATGTAGGTACTTATAGACTGTAGTCAAGTCACCCCTTAACCTTCTCTTAGTTAAGCTAAATAGATTGAGCTCTTTGAGTCTTTCATCACTAGGCATGTTTTCTAATCTTTTATGTAGTCTCACCAACAAAAGTAGGTCCAATGAAAGATATTACCTCATCCACCTTGTCTTTCTAATCCTTTAATCATTCTCACGGCTCTTCTCTGAATCCTCTCCGATTTATCAATATCCCTCTTCAGTTGTGGAAACCAGAACTGGACACAGTTTTCTAGCAGCAGTTGCACTAATGCAAAATGCAAAGCTAAAATCACACCTCTACTATTTGAGATTCCCCTGTTTATGCAACCCAGGATTCCATTCTCACTGGGAACCCATGTTCAGCTGATTATCCACAACTACCCCCAAATCTTTTTTCAGAGTCACTGCTTCCTGGGATAGAGTCCTTCATCCTATAAATATGGCCTGCATTCTTTGTTCCCAGATCTCTGTATTTACATTTAGCTGTATTAAATTGCATATTGTTCGCTTGCGCCCAGTTTAACAAGCATTCCAGATCTCTTGGAATCAGTGACCTGTCCTCTTCACTGTTTATTACTCCTTCAATTATTGGGGCATCGACAAACTCTATCAGTGATAATTTTATGTTTTCTTCCAGGTAATTGATAAAAATTAGGGCTGTCGATTAATCGCAGTTAACTCACGCAATTAACTCAAAAAACTGAATCACGATTAATCGCAGTTTTAATTGCATTGTTAAACAATAGAATACCAATTGTATTAAATATATTAGATTTTTTTCTACATTTTCAAATATACTGATTTAAATTACAATGAAGAATACAAAGTGTACACTGCTCAAGTTATATTATTAGTTTTATTACAAATATTTGCACTATAAAAATGATAAACAAAAGAAACAGTATTTTTCAATTCACCTCATACAAGTACTGTAGTGCAATCTCTTTGTCATGAAAGTGCAACTTACAAATGTAGATTTTTTTTTGTTACATAACTGCACTCAAAAACAAAACAATGTAAAACTTTAGAGCCAAAAGACAAACAAGTTTGTTTACATTTACAGGAGCTAATGCTGTCAACTTCTTATTTACAATGTCACCAGAAAGTGAGAACAGACGTTCGTATGAGACTTTTGTAGCTGGCGTTGCAAGGTATTTATTTGCCAGATATGCCAAATATTCATATGCCCCTTCATGCTTCGGCCACATTCCAGAGGACATGCTTCCATGCTGATGACACTCGTTAAAAAAATGTGTTAATTAAATGTGTGACTGAACTCCTTGGAGGAGAATTGTATGTCCCCTGCTCTATTTTACCTGCATTCTGCCATATATTTCATGTTCTAGCAGTCTCGGATGATGACCCAGCACAGGTTCATTTTAAGAACACTTTCACTGCAGATTTGACAAAATGCAAAGAAGGTACCAATGTGAGATTTCTAAAGATAACTACAGCACTCGACCCAAGGTTTAAGAATCTGAAGTGTCTTCCAAAATCTGAGAGGGACAAGGTATGGAGCATGCTTTCAGAAGTCTTAGAAGAGCAACACTCTGATGCAGAAACTACAGAACCTGTCTGCACTGCTTTGGATTGTTATCGAGCAAAACCCGTCAACAGCATGGACGCATGTCCTCTGGAATGGCGGTTGAAGCATGAAGGGACACATGAATCTTTAGCTCATCTGGCACATAAATATCTTGCGACACTGGCTACAACAGTGCCATGAGAACAACTTGTTCTCACTTTCAGGTGACATTGTGAACAAGAAGTGGGCAGCATTATCTCCTGAAAATGAAAACAAACTTATTTATCTGAGTGACTGGCTGAACAAGAAATAGGACTGAGTGGACTTGTAGGCTCTAAAGTGTTACATTGTTTTATTTTTGAATGCAGTTATTTTTTGTGCATAATTCTACATTTGTAAGTTCAACTTTCATGATAAAGAGATTGCCCTACAGTACTTACATTAGGTGAATTGAAAAATACAATTTCTTTTGTTTTTTTACAGTGGAAATACTTGTAATAAAAAATAAATATAAATTGAGCACTGTACACTTTGTATTCTGTGTTATCATTGAAATCAATATATTTGAAAATGTGGAAAACATCAAAAATATTTAAATAAATGGTATTCGATTATTAACAGTGTGATTAATTTTTTTAATCACTTGACAGCCCTAGTAAATAATAAAAATGTTAAATAGAGTATGGCCAAGAAATGATCCATGCAAGACCCCACTGGAAAGACATCCTCTTGCTGATGATTCCCTGTTTACAATTACATTTTCGGTCGTATCAGTTAGCCAGTTTTTAATCCATTTAATGTGTGCCATATTAATTTTATATCGTTCTGGTTTTTGAATCAAAATGTCACGCAGTACCAAGTCAAATGCCTTACAAAAGTCTAAGTATATTACATCAACCCTTTTACCTTTATCAACCATACCTGTAATCTCATCAAAAAAGATATCAACTTAGTTTGACAGGATCTTTTTTCTATGAACCCATGTTCATTTGCATTAATTACATTACCATTATTTAATTCTTTATTAATTGAGTCCCTTAGCAGCTGCTCTATTATCCTGTCCAGGATCGATGTCAAGCTTACCTGGGTCATCCCATTTCTCCTTAAAATTAGTAAAACATTAGCTTTCTTCTAGTCTTCTGTAACTTCCTTGATGCTCCAAGAGTTATTGAAAATCAACATTAACATCCAGCCCATCCTCAGCCACCTTTTTTAAAACCATTGGAGGCAAGTTACCTGGACCTGCTGATTTAAAAATGTCTAATTTTAGTAGCTTCTATTTAACATCCTCCAGTGATACTAGTGGAATGCAGTGTTATCACCATGTGATGAGATCATATCATCTGTTTTTCCCCAGATAGAGAACAGAAATATTTATTCAACACTTCCCTTTCTGCCACTGTGGCTATGTCTTCACTAGGAAAAAGGTGTGTTTTTAACTCTACTGAGCCCCCTTGGGTTAACTAACTCACAGCACAATGCTAGGGAAGATGAGGCTATTTGTAGTTTTCACATGAGCTCACAGATGGAGTTAAAAATGATGGCAGAGCCTAGTCCTTAACTCAACCTGCTAACTCGTGTGAAAACTACCAAGCCAGAGTGAAACCACTGGATGTGACCTTTTAATACATTAATCAAAGCACCTGCCATTACAGGGCAGATGAAACAACAAGATAATGAGCAAAGAAAGATCCTCTCTTTCCAGAGCAGTTTATTCAGTTGAAAGTGACCCCCATATCCATTCCATGCAGACCTGTTGGCTCCTGTGAGCTCAGCTGTTCCTTTTGGGATTTCCACCTGATAAATTAAACTGCCCGCTCACAACTGTGCTAATTAACGAAGTGTCCCCAGGTCCCCATGCAGAATGGGCAGCAAAGGGAGTCATCAAGTTCTAGCCAGATATTTGCTGGTGACTGTGTTTACTGGAATTTTTTCTTCTCTCCTGATGCTTCTGTCCTGGTTCCTCTGTCTCGATCCTTTCTTACCCTTCCTCGTAGCACATGGAACACCCTCCCCATACACATTGGGGCTCGACTGGGCTCAGTCTCTATTAGTCTGTTCTGAAGTGATGGCTACCCTCATAAAGTCTCCACCAAACCTAGTTTCCTCTGTTGCAAAGGGAACCTTGGCTCCCTTTGGGCCAGTTCCTCGTGGAAATCCATCCTGCTCTCCTCTCCCGGTTGCCCAGTGCAACATGCAGGCAGATGGTTTCTGTTGCAGCTGTCACTCTGCAGCTGTGCAGAATGAACCTCAGGAACTCTGAACAGTAGCACACATAGCATCCTGTTCACTCAGCACTGTGTCATGTTTCCAGGCTGACTCCTTCCCTTTTCCTAGTCTGGCCATTACACAGGTGACATGGGCTCTTCAAGCTAAAAGCCTGAAATAAACAGGATGGGCCAGGTTTCAGGGGGGTAGCCGTGTTAATCTGTATCAGCAAAAACAACAAGGAGTCCTTTTGACACCTTAGAGACTAACAAATTTATTTGGACATAAGCTTTTGTGGGCTAGAACCCACTTCATCACTCCTCTCCTTTACATTGGAGTCTTTTGTGGAGTTACTCCAGTTTTACACTAGCGTAGCGGAGATTGGAATCTGGCCTGATGTCTGCAGATTAACACAGTCCTTTGTTTCTCAGTTTATAAAATCCACCTCCCAACCCATAATTTTAACCTTCAGGTCGTTTTGTGTCGTGCTTTGTAGGTCTCTGCCACTCAGGCCTTTCTCCGGAGACTGATAAGACACTCTGACCATCCTGATTTCCATGGGCTTGTCCCACATACTGAGCATTCCAAAGGGCCTGAAACGTATTCGGCATGATGATAGTACAGTGTGGAAGTGGACAGAGGAGGACAATGTCTATAGGAGCCTTCCCTCCCCCTTTAGAGGATGAGTGGAGGAAAGGCAGATTTAGAAATACCCAGCCTCAGTGTGTAGTGGATCTGCTGCTCCCAATGCTGAGATGGCAGCTAGTTTGACGGAAGAATTCTGTCAACCTAGCCACATCTACAATGGGGGCTAGGTTGACCTAACTGTGGTGCTCAGGGGACAACATTTTTCACAGCCACGTATGACGTAGCTAAGTCAATCAGGTAGCTTGGTGATTACCTTCCTCGCCTTTCTGATTTTTCCAAGAATCTCTTTCCAGGTATTTCCTCACTCAAGTTTTCTCACTCTTCGGAAGGCTTAGCTTTGTCCATTGCATGCAGAAAGTTACCCAGCGATAGCTGCTGGAAGACAGTGTGGTCTAGTGATTAGAGGTGGGACTTAACGGGTTCTGGACCCAGACTTACCATTGACTCACTAGTTGACCATGGGGGTAGTCACTGTGCTGTGCCTCAGTTTCATCTCTAAAATGGATGTCATGCTGTTTATCTTTCACTGTTGTGATACTTAATTAACTTTTCTCCAGAGCATTAAAATCTTTGGTTGGAAGTTTCTGCCTGTGACCATGGCATATTATTAGTATTCAGTAATTTAAATGCATTTTCCATTCCTATTCTATTGCGATTATTTTCATGTAAATCAGAAGACTCACTGCAGCAGTTTGCAAGAAGCCCAGAGACTTGGCATTCTGTTCTCACCCTGAAGGGTGGTGTCCCACATACCGGTGTGAAGAAAATAAAGCAAGCTTTGCAAGAGAAAAGGCAGAGCTGGCTCTTGACACCCCGAACCCCCACTCTATGGCTTCATCCAGCAAACTGTTACCTATGATTAAGGGCCTGTATCAACCTTAATGTCATGAAAGCCACACAGACCATAAAATCCCCATGTTCAGTGTGGAAATGGAACATTGGATGCATTTTTGTCTGAAATGCGTTAAATGTGAGTTTGGGAGGGGTGCCCCAGGCCCTGTCAGCCCAGAGGAATTGTATTGTTTCACTCCCTTTCAAAGCAGAAATCTCACATTCACCATAATTGACAACATTTTCCCCCCTGTTCATCCATGACAAACTGTAAACCCGGGGGAAATTTTGCCATGAAATCAACCTCCTCTTCTAGGGATTAAGAACGGTTTCTCACCATGGTACAATGGGCAGTTCACTGATGTACGGAGTTGGGATGTGCCCCTTCTGTTGGCAGCTGCTGGAAGTAGCCTCAGGGGGCTGTTGTCTATAGCAAGATGGCAGTTTTCTTACCCCCAGCTATCACAGCAAGCAGTGTCCTGTTGGTTATAGGGACAAATAACCAGAGAAAAATTGTAGAGTAGGACAGCATGTCTCCTGTTCTACTAAAAAGCTGTTGGTTAGCGGGAAGGAATTTCACGCTCTCATGGCCCTGCACCAGCTAGTCATGGTGCTGCGCTCAGTTTGGACACTGAAACTAAGCTTAGCTAGCACCTTCTTTCCATTTTCTGGGCCAGATCCCCAGAGGGGGTAAACAAGAGTAGCTCCATTGAAGTCAATAACATAACACCTATAGACACCAGCTGAGGTTCTTTTCCTCTGTGTAGCCCCCCAAGAGGCTGTTCTAACAGCCAGCAGTTCCCAACGGCCGGGATGCCTCAGCCCATCCTCCTTTCCCCTGTGAAGTCCCCCTTGCATCAGGGTCTGGGAGGGGAAGAGATGTAGGAATCACTACTGGAGCCTGCCGTATACAGCGGTCTGCAGCTTTGCTGGCTTTAGGGCTACTTTGTGTCGTTGGAGTGAGGCTCAGGATCTCGCTCAGCGACTTTTTATCTGGCTCAGTTGCCTAAAGGCAATGCTAGAGGCACTCCCAGGCTTGAGGCCCTGGTTTAAATCTCTTGGGAGATCTGGTTCTTTAGCGTTTCCCACGAGAGGAGCTGAGATTGGGGTTGTCCGAAAAGGGGCATTTAGACGAGTGCAGAACTGGATCCCTTTCTGAGCGCAGTGGCCTGGCAGCATTTGTTTGTGCGAGGTAGGATTCTCACGCTATAAATATACAATCTGTGATAAGGGAAGGGAAAAAGCCCAGCATGGAAATATTCTTTCTGTAAGAGAAATAATTTTGCTGCTGCTAAATATATATGTTCATATTATTCCGCTCTTGGTCTCTAGTATGATGGGAGAGCATGCACGCACGCTGCCCTCAGGGAATTGAGTACACTGCGCATACCCAAAGCATTCAGAAAGGCCATGTGTCCGCAGGGGATGGAGGCATTACAAAGAGAGGGAGGGAGCAAGGGGGATGGTCCCTTTCTCTGGTGTCCTCCCCTCTAGTCTGCATGATCATTCTCATCTCTTTCAAGGCAGTAAAACCCTGGTACAGGGTTACCATGAAGATCACAGAAAGCAATCGCTAAGCAGGTGCTGGCAGTGAGAAAAGAAACATTATCTGCTGTGTTCTCTCCTTTCCCAACCCTAGCTGTGAAAAGAGCCGTGGATGGCTTTGTTGACGGGGAGCACACTGTTGGAGAGGAGGGGTTTGTGTGATAAGTCTAATCGACTCCTGTCTCATCCCCAAGCATCCTGGGCCTGATATTTACTTCCTGATTGACATTTCTGGTATCTTAATTCTGCTGTGCGGTGCTCTCCTTGCCTCGCTGGGAGGGTGGTGCAGAGACAGATGTTCCTGGTAACTGCTGTGAAGTCACTGAGACAGTGACTGTGTTGTAAAGTAACATATACTCAACTTTCCATCCCTAAATGGGAAGCCAGTGGGGTTTTCTGTTAATCCATAATCTGAGAGCCAAATCCTCAAATAGCATGAATCAGCATAGCTCAACTGAATGTCAGTGAAGCTATACCAATTTACACCAACAAAGGTTCTCTCTCCTAAGCTCAGTGGAGCCATGGCAGTCTACACCAGAGAGGGTTCAAGCCCTGGGTATTTTTTGTGGTGATAACCCCATCACCGCTGGCCACCCTTGCATCTTCTTTGAAAAAATCCCTGGTGGTTCAATTTGTATCATGTACCTGGGAACCCTCATAACAACAGGTCTGGGCATGGCTAATGTGGCTTTGTTCTATTTAACGCTGGGTGTGAAATCACAAGGATACAAACATCTTTAAGTCATGACATAGTCATGTAGTTGTCTGCCAGTTGGTACACACACACCACTGTTATAAGGCTGGGCAAAACCATGAGGAGGTATTTCTTGCATGTTGACAAAATTACATCATTGGATATTCAGGGCAGAGTAAGATCAGTTCCATTTCCTTCTGAACCTCTGTTTATGTCCAGGGAGTTGAGGGCATCTTTCAGGAGGATCTTTGACACCCAAAGTGACTGTTTTCTCTCTCTCATTCCCATTGCAAATCACCATGTCCCCCATCTCCTAGAAGAGCCCCGATTCAAGAAGCTGATCTGTTAGAAAGGGCCTTAAATACTGGGGAACTGTCAGACTATAAAGCACAACTCTTTCCCCATTTTTTCTATCATCTCCCTCTCCCCTCCCATTGCCTTATTGACTAGTTATCAAAGTTGATAACTTCTGCTACTTCTAAGCCAGTCCTCTCTACCTGCTTGATCCTGGAGTGAAATCATTAGAGTGTGTGTGTGATACTGTATTCACTTGTGATGGGATATGGCAAGGTCATGATTTCAGCTCTCGATCCAGCAGTTAAAGTAGCTGGTCTGGGAGGATATCATCAGTAGTAACAGAGAAACATGAAAGATGCTTTTCTTGAGTATATTCTCTTTTAAGGACTCTGTGCCTCTCAAACATACACATAAAGAAAAAGTAGCCTTTACTAACCATGCTCAGTAGAAGAAGGAAAGGAGAGAGATCTGTATGGTTGGAAGAGAAATGCATCAGGGAAGCCATAATTTTTAGCTGGACATGTCCTTGATTATTAAATGTATTTATTGAACCACTCCTGATGTGTCCTGGTGAAGCTGATAGAGAGCAATATACAACACTTTCTCCAAGGCGAGTTCAGAACCCTAACTGGGTTTCCACACAGGGCAGCTGGATCCAATCGACCTTAGTACAAGCTCCTTCAGACAATGTGCCCTTATAACAGTATTTGTCAGAGCATCCAGCATAAGCTAAAGAGAAAGGGAAGATTTGTATTCTTTTTAAATGGTTAGAGTAAATAGTATCTGGTGGGAGGTGCGGGATTGACAGCCCGGAGGGTCACAGTCCTCTATTTATCTAAACCACGTGGGAAGCCTGCATTGCTACTACCCCTGCCCAGCCCAGCAACATGCCTTAGCCTTGACCCAGAGGGCCCAGTTAAGAGGGTAAGAGGAGAGTTCATGACCTGCCTTTTCGTTGCTCCATCTGCTGAGACTGCCCAGACCAGGGAGCTAGTCAGGGCCCACAGTGGTCATGGGATTTGCGATGGCGAAGGAGGAATCACAACGTGTATTTGTAGGGCTTCATTGTGGTGTGCTCCTTGCACGGTGGGATAGACACACTGCTTACAGCACCATTACAGACAAGGCAACAGAGCAACCTGTTTTAGTTCCCATTAACCACTGGCACAAATAATGATAACAGAGAAAACAAAATGTCTGCCTATTTCTGATGGGATTTCCTAAAGGAAAAGGACTATTGGTGACTGTTTCGCTAATGCTGGGTGAGTGAGTCAGTGTCTTGTATCGACCTTAGTAGCAAGCCTGCAAGTTTCCTTCTGGCTTCTGAGCAGCATGCTGTGACTTTGCCTACTCCCAGGTGGGACGTTCACTCTGCTTTAATATGCCATGGTTTTAATTGTCTAATGTCCTGCCTGGTGCAGTGACAGGAATGATGGGAGGGAGGGGAGAATTGCTGCAAAAGGGAAAGGGGAAAGCCACTTCCTTGTTTTTCCAGCTCCAGACCCTCTCCCATTTCCATTGCTGGGAACGGCAGGGTTTAGCCCAGCTCAAGGTTACGTCCTTCTGCTGTATGGCCTGGGTTCAAAAAGCGTGAGAGAGAGCTAGACACAATAACAAATATGTCAAACGTGCAATCGCTTCCTCTTGGGCTTCTGGGGCTTTTGTGCAAGTGTATGAGGAGGGGAGGGGGGAAAAGATTAATGGAATCAAATAGGAACCGTGCTGGCAGTAGGGTTAGAGTGTGTCAGAAATATTTGCTAACAGAGCCTAAACATCAGGGAAGCAAGATTATGGGGCTTTGTGCATCTGCGGAGATGAGAAAAAAAGGCCATTCTTAGATTCCCCACCTGTTATAATTCTCAGTAGAAATCAGTTGTTTTCCACGGAGAAGCTGCTCTGAATAGTGCTGGATTTGTGTCACTTCAGGAAGAGTTGAACCTTTCTCTAGCTTTGCTTTCAGGTACATTTGTTATAAGTCTGTGAGGCAGGAAAAGCCCCTCAGAAAACTGGTCAGAATTTTTCAATTTTTGAATCACAACAGGGAAAAAAGGGAACAAACTTTCCTGACCAGTGTGGTAGAGAGCATTTCCTGTTACCCACAGCTGTGCTCTGAAATCCGCAGCCACCAGGAATAGCTCCTTCCCTGGGTGGATGTGTAAAGCCCATTGGCATGTTTGGTTTGTTACCAGGGACAGTTTGCGTTTGGGAACCATCCATTGTTTCCTGCAACAGGCACTGGTGCAATGGACAGGAAATTGTTTTTATTTAGCTCATCTTTTCCTCTGGCATGAGACTGATCTGTCATCCTTTAACCTTCTGGGGCCATAGGAGACTAATTCCTTCAAACACCTTGACCCAGGCTGTGTCCCAGGGGCTCTGCGTATCCGCGAGCAGGGCCAGCTATAAGCACTAGCTAAGGAAGCAGGTACCTGGGGAGGCCCTTCGGCCTTCCCTGGGGCGGCACTCCTCCCTTGCCGGCCCTTCGGCCTTCCCTGGGGCGGCACGCCTCCCTCGCCGGCCCTTCGGCCTTCCCTGGGGCGGCACTCCTCCCTCGCCGGCCCTTCGGCCTTCCCTGGGGCGGCACTCCTCCCTCGCCGGCCCTTCGGCCTTCCCTGGGGCGGCACGCCTCCCTCGCCGGCCCTTCGGCCTTCCCTGGGGCGGCACGCCTCCCTCGCCGGCCCTTCGGCCTTCCCTGGGGCGGCACGCCTCCCTCGCCGGCCCTTCGGCCTTCCCTGGGGCGGCACGCCTCCCTCGCCGGCCCTTCGGCCTTCCCTGGGGCGGCACGCCTCCCTCGCCGGCCCTTCGGCCTTCCCTGGGGCGGCACGCCTCCCTCGCCGGCCCTTCGGCCTTCCCTGGGGCGGCACGCCTCCCGCGCCGGCCCTTCGGCCTTCCCTGGGGCGGCACGCCTCCCGCGCCGGCCCTTCGGCCTTCCCTGGGGCGGCACGCCTCCCGCGCCGGCCCTTCGGCCTTCCCTGGGGCGGCACGCCTCCCGCGCCGGCCCTTCGGCCTTCCCTGGGGCGGCACGCCTCCCGCGCCGGCCCTTCGGCCTTCCCTGGGGCGGCACGCCTCCCGCGCCGGCCCTTCGGCCTTCCCTGGGGCGGCACGCCTCCCGCGCCGGCCCTTCGGCCTTCCCTGGGGCGGCACGCCTCCCGCGCCGGCCCTTCGGCCTTCCCTGGGGCGGCACTCCTCCCGCGCCGGCCCTTCGGCCTTCCCTGGGGCGGCACTCCTCCCGCGCCGGCCCTTCGGCCTTCCCTGGGGCGGCACGCCTCCCGCGCCGGCCCTTCGGCCTTCCCTGGGGCGGCACTCCTCCCGCGCCGGCCCTTCGGCCTTCCCTGGGGCGGCACTCCTCCCGCGCCGGCCCTTCGGCCTTCCCTGGGGCGGCACTCCTCCCGCGCCGGCCCTTCGGCCTTCCCTGGGGCGGCACGCCTCCCGCGCCGGCCCTTCGGCCTTCCCTGGGGCGGCACGCCTCCCGCGCCGGCCCTTCGGCCTTCCCTGGGGCGGCACGCCTCCCGCGCCGGCCCTTCGGCCTTCCCTGGGGCGGCACGCCTCCCTCGCCGGCCCTTCGGCCTTCCCTGGGGCGGCACGCCTCCCTTGCCGGCCCTTCGGCCTTCCCTGGGTGGCACTCCTCCCGCGCCGGCCCTTCGGCCTTCCCTGGGGCGGCACGCCTCCCGCGCCGGCCCTTCGGCCTTCCCTGGGGCGGCACGCCTCCCGCGCCGGCCCTTCGGCCTTCCCTGGGGCGGCACGCCTCCCGCGCCGGCCCTTCGGCCTTCCCTGGGGCGGCACGCCTCCCGCGCCGGCCCTTCGGCCTTCCCTGGGGCGGCACGCCTCCCTTGCCAGCCCTTCGGCCTTCCCTGGGGCGGCACTCCTCCCGCGCCGGCCCTTCGGCCTTCCCTGGGGCGGCACGCCTCCCTCGCCGGCCCTTCGGCCTTCCCTGGGGCGGCACGCCTCCCGCGCCGGCCCTTCGGCCTTCCCTGGGCCGGCACTCCTCCCGCGCCGGCCCTTCGGCCTTCCCTGGGGCGGCACTCCTCCCGCGCCGGCCCTTCGGCCTTCCCTGGGGCGGCACGCCTCCCTTGCCGGCCCTTCGGCCTTCCCTGGGGCGGCACGCCTCCCTTGCCGGCCCTTCGGCCTTCCCTGGGGCGGCACGCCTCCCTTGCCGGCCCTTCGGCCTTCCCTGGGGCGGCACTCCTCCCGCGCCGGCCCTTCGGCCTTCCCTGGGGCGGCACGCCTCCCTCGCCGGCCCTTCGGCCTTCCCTGGGGCGGCACGCCTCCCGCGCCGGCCCTTCGGCCTTCCCTGGGCCTGCACTCCTCCCGCGCCGGCCCTTCGGCCTTCCCTGGGGCGGCACTCCTCCCGCGCCGGCCCTTCGGCCTTCCCTGGGGCGGCATGCCTCCCGCGCCGGCCCTTCGGCCTTCCCTGGGGCGGCACGCCTCCCGCGCCGGCCCTTCGGCCTTCCCTGGGGCGGCACGCCTCCCTCGCCGGCCCTTCGGCCTTCCCTGGGGCGGCACGCCTCCCTCGCCGGCCCTTCGGCCTTCCCTGGGGCGGCACGCCTCCCGCGCCGGCCCTTCGGCCTTCCCTGGGGCGGCACGCCTCCCGCGCCGGCCCTTCGGCCTTCCCTGGGGCGGCACGCCTCCCGCGCCGGCCCTTCGGCCTTCCCTGGGGCGGCACGCCTCCCGCGCCGGCCCTTCGGCCTTCCCTGGGGCGGCACGCCTCCCGCGCCGGCCCGTCGGCCTTCCCTGGGGCGGCACGCCTCCCGCGCCGGCCCTTCGGCCTTCCCTGGGGCGGCACGCCTCCCGCGCCGGCCCTTCGGCCTTCCCTGGGGCGGCACGCCTCCCTTGCCGGCCCTTCGGCCTTCCCTGGGGCGGCACGCCTCCCTTGCCGGCCCTTCGGCCTTCCCTGGGGCGGCACGCCTCCCGCGCCGGCCCTTCGGCCTTCCCTGGGGCGGCACTCCTCCCGCGCCGGCCCTTCGGCGGCGGCATTTTTTTATTTATTCTTCTTCAGCGGGCACTTTTTTTTTTTTTCCCTGCTGTTTGGGACGGCAGAAAAGGTCGAGCCAGCCCTGCCCGTGAGGCTCAGAAAGCCAGTTTCAGCAATGAGCCAGAGTAATGTGACACTTACCTGTGTTGTTCCCTACCAAACTGTCCCCTCCAGTGCATTTCTCCCCTGTAAACTCCACCCCCACCAACCACCATGTGCTGAATGAATAAAGAGCCTTTTCTCTTCAATCCTTTAATTTTTGTTATGGTCACAAACACACAGAGACAACAAAGAAAAGAAAGATAACCTGGGGCGAAAGGGCTGATAACACTCTGGGGGGAGAAACCAGGAAAGCTTGCTTACAGATGCACTATAGTAGCAATTGAAGGTGCGGGAACGGGCACCTTCTGGTCCTTGTATCCTCCCCTGGTATTGAGTGCAAGGGATACCTACCCCCACCCCCGCCTCATAGGACGTTTCGAGGAGGAGGATGTAGGACTGGGTGATGATGGCAGCAGGTTCAGCATTGGCTGCAGAGGGACTCTAGCATCCAGCTGCCTTTCTTGGACCTGTCAGACGCCTCAACATGTCTGTTTGTTCCTTCATAATCCACAGCATCTCTTCCTCCGTGGCACGCTCTTGTTCCCTGCATGCTCCCCTGTCCTCGCTGTCCATGCCCAGGCTTTTGGATAGCATAATCCTCCATGTGCTGAACTCCATCTTGTCACTCTTGGACGCGTACATTAATTCATTGAACATGTCCTCCCGAGTCGTCTTTTTCCGCCTTCTAATCTGGGAAAGTCTCTGTCCCAGTGTGGAGGATGCACCAACAGACAAGGTTTCAGCTGTAAAGAATACAAAGCACAAGGGTAGCATTGACAGTGCATGCATTGTTTCTGGTGCAAGGTTAATTCTTTTTATAAAAGAAACACCCCTCAATGCATTTCCCTGCAAGCCACAACGTAATCACAACCACTGGCTATTGCAGGAGTTGGTTTGCTGTTCCAGCCGTGGTGAGTAAGACCACGAGGTGTGGGCGAGAGGTCTTGTGCTGCTGCTTTTGTGAAAAGAACAGGAGGACTTGTGGCACCTTAGAGACTAACAAATTTATTTGAGCATAAGCTTTTGTGAGCTACAGCTCACTACATGAATACTCCTTTTCTTTTTGCGAATACAGACTAACGCCGCTGCTACTCTGAAACCTGCTTTTGTGAAGACATCCTTGGGATCACAGGTTGGAACTTGAGAAAAGGCCCCTTTTCCCTAGCAACCTGGATGGAGCTTGAGGACAGGCACCAGTGTAAAGGCCTCCAAATAGTTAGTTTTTTACAAAAGCAGCACCAGGTTGCGGGGAAGGGAGACAAACAGGAAGCTGCCCCCCCCCTTTTTTTTTCAATGCTTCTTGCAATACACAGTGATCCCTTCCAACCACAACCAGGGCACGCCTGAGAAAGTGTTGTTGTGTGACCCAGAATTCACCAAAGGGGGTGGATTACTTGTCAAATTGCTTGCGGTTTAAGGGCTAGCATTTAAAACTTCCCCCATTTCCTGTAGGTGACCACATACGATATCACTCTCCTGAGGGTAACGGAGGTGGAAAGGGAGCAAATGCTGCAAGCGTCTGGGTACAGACCTGGTCCTTATGCTGCAATGCTGTGTGCCGCAATGATGCCAGCAGAGTTAATACTGGAGTGGCATGGGAAAGTGTCCTACCTTGGTGGACGAAATAAGGCAGCCCTTCCCAGAAACCTTCTGCAAAGGATTGCAGAGTACCTCCATGAAAGCTTCCTAGAGATCTCCATGAAGGATTCCAGGGCCATCCCCGTGCACATAAACAGTCTTTTTTGGAGAGCTCCCTCTGCGTAGCTGGAGTGGTCACCGATACCCATGACATCTTTTTTCTTCAGATTCAACATAAAAAATAATAGCATGTAACCCCGACAGTTTGACTGGAAATGTGGACTCACCAGAGGTGCCTTACCCGGCATCACGCTCTGCTGGCAATTGGACCTGTGAAGGGATGGCCTCCAAGGTTAAAATCAGTTCTTTACAGGCCTCTTAGTTTGGCAGAAGCAACTTGGTAGTTTAGACACATACATTATTAGATCGACTTAACGCAGCTTAGGTAGTGTAGACCAGGCCTGAGGCTTGGGTGAAGGCAAGCTGGCTAAAGCTCAGTCCAGACAGGACTGAGGCAATAATGGTAAATTGAAGAAAGCGGCTGGAAGAGGTGATAGAGGCTGTATCTGCCCCTTTGGTGGAGAGTGCTTGTCATTGGCCATCAGAACTCACCACTTAGCAGTGTCTATAGACATTGGTATCAAACAGTAGCTAGGGCTGTGTTTCTCCATCTTGATTAGGAGCTTGTGGTTGTTTCCCTCAGCTTTGGATCTCATTACTCCTATCCATACCCTTTGCCCCTCAGGATCCCACTAATGCAGCGTGACCAGCGTGGGTCTACACCTTAATTTCACTGGACTGCAACTGGTGTGGAAGACAGCTGCCTGCTTCTTACACAGTGTATTGTGCCCAGAGCACCTGACCCCTGTGCACCAGGACCTGCATTGGCTGCCTTTTGGTATCGGGATGGAGTTGAAGGTGTTGTTTTTGAGTTATAAAGAAACCTTTAATGGGTTGGAGTTTGCCTACCTGAAAGACGACTCTCTCCCTGTGCTAAACCACCACAGCTGGAGCTGTATAAAAGAGAAAGTAGGACTACAAGGATCCCTTGCTCTGGAAATCACTGCTTCAAGTCCAGAATTCCATGAATATGTCCACCTTCAGGACACACTGCAAAGACTGTCTGTTGGTTTGGGCCCTGACAGAATTGGAGTGGATTTGATTTTTTCTTTGCTAGGGTAGAATATTAGTATTTTATTATTATTACAGTAGGCAGGGCCCCATTGTGATTGGCACTGTACTGGCATATAATAGAGACACTTCCTGCCCCAAAGAGCTTGCAGTGTAAGACCATGGGCAGCAAACAGATGAGGGGAGAGCAAGGAAACAGTGAGATGACCGTGGTCAGCATGAAAAGTAGCCGTCATGGCACACAAGCTGCCTAACTACTGAGGAGCTTTCTGCAGGCATCACGGCAAAGGAGAATTTCAAGGAGGACAATGAGTTGGTTTTGCAGATGGTTACAGGGAGCTCCTCGCAAATGTATGGAGCAGCATGGGAGAAACCCCAAAGGTGATTGTTCAAAAATGTAACACCTGGGCTTTGAAAGCTCGTACCATTGGCAGAGCGGAGGTGAGAATCAATATCCCAATATAAAGCGTGGTAAATTGGGTGGGATTGGGCTGTGATGGGCCTTACAAGTGAAGATAAAAGTTTGTGTTTAATGGAGATATATTTTGCTGCTGTGCTTTACTGCCAGGTCTTGTTAATTTTGATTTGTGAGGTGGAAGGGGGCTGCTGGATGGATATCCTTGCGAAGATGCTTCTTTAAACAGTGCCAGAGATCGCCACCAAATGCTCATGCCTGGCTTAATGATATGGCCTTCTTGCGAACCATTGGCATTCCACAGAAAGGAAATGCCCAAAAAATTCAAAGTAATTTGGGCTGCCTTTTTAGAGGTCTTTGATTAATGCAGACTGAAGATAGATATTTCGCTTTCCTTCCCCTGCCTTATCCTAGCCCTCTTTACTTACTCTGTGTGTTATGATGAATTTTGTATTTTGGTATATCTCTTGTATTTGAAAAAAATAATAAAACATTATAAATTTTAAAAAATAGCGCCAGGGCCGTAGAGCTGCAGAAAGGGTTCTGTTTTGCAATTCAGTTCAAAGACATCTAATGAAGAAGCAAAATGAACAATACTTTTACCCATTTTCGTCAGATGTTCACTTTAAAAGGGGCTCTCTTGCATCTCTACATGTCTTGTTTTTAATGGGCAAGAGTTTTTGTTCTATGAATAGGCTTCTATTGTTCACTACTGTAGAATGGAAGTAAATGCAAAGGAGACCTAGATGTAAAATCCAAATGCAGCCAGGTTTATGCAGCCGGATTAAAATAGCTCCCTGAGGTGGTTTAATATTGCCCTCAGCCTTTGGCTCCAGACAACTCAGCACCATCAGAGGAGCTGTACTCTCACTCTCAGTCCCAGTCAGTATTTGCTGTATTAGCCTTTTGGATATTTTAATTTAATGAAAAGTTTGAACCTCTTTGAAAAGCCCTAACAAAATCAGAATGAATGTGACAAACTCTTACCCTCTGTATAGAATCATAGACTATCAGGGTTGGAAGGGACCTCAGGAGGTCATCTAGTCCAACCCCCTGCTCAAAGCAGGACCAATCCCCAATTTTTGCCCCAGATCCCTAAATGGCCTCCTCAAGGATTGAACTTACAACCCTGGGTTTAGCAGGCCAATGCTCAAACCACTGAGCTAGTTCCTCCTCCCTCACTGAGCTATCCCTCCTCTGTACCTGAGCTGCTGGCTAGCACGTCGGCCACGGGGCTATAACACACTAACACACATTATTTTTGGTCATTTGACCACATGTCCATTATTTTTGTAAATACCCCTATCTTGTTTTACACACAGGGAGGATGTGAGTGTATCAGAATGTATGGCAGCGCAATAAGAATTGCTTATTGGCACCCGTTTGGCATTACCTCATTGCTTGGGAGCAGCTGCCCCACCACAGAGTTTATCTGAGAGAAAAGGTCCTCTAGAGATTTCAGAAACCATGTGAATTTGGTTGGTGCTCCCGTTTTCCTCTCCCTCCTGTAAAGTCTTGCTGCCTGAATTGCTATGACAACATGTTATAATATTTCATTATGGGTGGAGCTTGGGTTTAGGGGTGGTGCTTCAGAAGAATACAGCCATTTCTCCCCCATCCATTCCGACACTCGTTACACCATGTTTTATGATAAATCATTAGTTGTCCCTAGATGACTCATTTCACCATTACCAGAAAGAGGGCAAGGAGACAAGATGGCAGGTGTTTAAGCAGCAAAGAGTAGGAGAGAGTTGGTAGGTTAGGTAACTGGAAGGAGATAGTGGAGTAGGTAAGTGGGGTTTATAGGGCAAGGGATTTCTAGAGACTTCTGCCACCTCAAATTTTGCAGAAAACACTATTTTAGGAAATTATTTTAATGTTTTTGTTAAAATTATTGGTGCTGTTTTTGTCTCTCTGCTCCTGCAAAGTTTTGTTGCCTTAGCTACCGTGAGTTATAGAAATAACCCCTAGTCTGCCCACAATCCCGGAATAGCTGGCTGATCTGCTAAAATGATCGGCAATGAAATAATTATCAGTTGCCATCATTGGTCTTAAGAGTTAACAACCAATTGAGGTGGATGTATCGGTTCACACCTCTCATAAGGCTTAGTGTTTTACTGTGTCTATCCGCAGACTCAGGCAGACAGCACTGCATCAGGTCACAAACAGATGGTTTCCTTCACAGCCATATGAGGGAGAAATTTAAATGAAATGTTAAATGCGGTAGAAACTGATGGAGTCACCACGGAAGGGCTGCGGAATTACCAGCTCAGGTCAGCTCATGGATGTAATTGCACTGTACGTTGTGTCTTTGTAATAATGTTTATTGAGTACAGTATATACCATACTGAGGAGCAGCAAGTCAGAATGGCTGTTTATGGGAAAACTGATACTTTCCTGGGCATTTCTGAGTCTCATCCTAGCTGTAAAGTCACCATGAAAAAGACTTTATGCTTCAAGATTGGTGCATTCCGCACTGTGCACTGTTTCTAAAGATTTGCAGCCCTGCCTTGCTGACAGTTTGACATGTTTTGTATGTGCAGCTCTAAATCAAAGGCAAGAGAGACAAAACATGCTTTCTCCAATACATTATTCTATATTTTACTATTATTTGTATTGTGGTAGTGCCTAGAAGTCCCAGCTGAGGTTGAGGACCTCCTGGGCTATGTGCAAGACACGCAATAAGAGACAGGACCTGTTACAAAGAGTTTACAATCTAAATAAACAAGGGAGAAAGGGACAATTACTATCCCCATTTTACAGATAGGAACCAAAGCCCAGAGAGAGTAAGTGACATGCCCAAGGTCACACAGGAAGGCTGTGACAGAGCTAATGATTAAACCCTAATCTTCAGAGTCTCAGTCCAATGCCCCTCCTCCCCGGCCGTGAGCTAGAGGGTTAAATCTCATTCACCTCTTTCACAGCTTTTAAAAACTACTTTGTCATCATGTTTTAATATCAATCCAGCTTGAACTGGAAGATCTTACTCTGCTGGCCATCTCCGTACTTTACTCCAGACTCTCAGTGCCTGGCTTGCTCTTTCAAACGGTGGCTATCAATAGCAGTACACAGTGTGATGGGTTTGTAGGTCCAGTGATGCAGGGAGTAAGGCAGTAATGCAAAATCTAGCAAGCACACATGTCATCAGGAGGATTTAAACCCAGATCCCTAGCCCTGTATGCTGCTAAGTCTTTATCATTGGTTGGACTCAATCACATCTGCTATAACAATGTCAGTTTTAGCAACACCCTGTGGCGTTAACATTCTGACTCTGGTAACTAAGAGCTGCTGTTGGGAATGCTTCCCCCAGGTGCATGCCTTCATTGCAGCAAGAGGGGGCGAAAGTTCTTTTGTCCTGGAGTAACCATGGCCCCTGGGCAGAGCACTTGGAGCCCAGGTAAATCAGGGTTAATGCCAGCAAGGTATCCCTGTGTAATGTCCTTTTTATCTGATGTGATACAGTGCATTTCCTGGCCCAGTGGTTCTTGTCCGGTCATTAAGGCTGCTTGGCAGTTGAGCAGAGAGGAAGGCTGTAAGTAAACATGGCACTCTTGGATCAGTCGCAGGGAAAGCCAGCGAGGAGCTGCATGGGACTGCTGTCTCCAAAGCCTTCTTGTTTCCTCGCCTCTCAGACACACAGCTTCCTGCCAGGGAAGGCACACACTGCTGAGCTCCAGCGACACAGCTCTCTCCCTGTGAGAATGGCTGATCCCTGCATTTTTTTCAGCAGTCTGCTCCAACCGGAATCTGTAGCTCTGAGACGTCTCAAAGTTCAGCCTTACCTGGATCTGTGTCTGAATCCCACCTTCTGGGCCCATCAAGTCCAAGCCATGTGTGTTTTGCTGGAATCTTGCCAGGCATATGAAATTTAAATGAACATCTGGAGACATTTGTTTTTCATGGAGGTGCATTGAGCTTTTCTTCTGAATCTACTCATAAAAGGCTCCACAGTTCTCTGCCAGGCAGTTTCCATCTCGTTGTAACACGCACACGTTCGCACAGATTTGCATGTCTGACTGCTTACTAACAACTCAGGGACACACCACGCTGGTCTTACTCTGCTGATTGGAATGGGCAGACAGTGGAGTGACCAGTACTAAACAAACAGGTTTCTATGTGATCCATTGTGGTGGGAGAGGTGTGTGTGTGTGTGTGTTTATGGGTGTTCGACTTCCTGTGATGGGGCTATTAAGGGAGGAATGTCAGTGTCAAAGCAGCTTTCAGGTTATGCTGTTTAGATCTTTAATTGCATTGGATTTCAGACCCTTCTCTACTCATCTGTGCTGACCCAGCCAATTAGCTGGAAATCATCCCTCAACAGGAGCGGTGAGCGGAGCTTGACACCTCCTCTGGCTGGGCCAGGAAAATATGCTGTTGGTCTGCGTCCCTCTCATCCTCTTCCTTGCGTATCGTTCCCCTGGTTACAGAGCCGTGGGATTCGGGGAAATCTGGAGAACACAGCTGCAGTGTCAGCCCCACTCCAAAATGTCCTTATCTGGCACATTGTTTACTGGGCCAAGTGTTAACTACAGGAATTTGAATTCTCTTCTTAGCTAATCATTGGTGCCAAACCTTAGCATATAGTAATCCCTTGCCCTTCTCTGGTACTTTCCATCCGAGGATCTCAGAGCACTTTCCTGACATCAATAAGTCAACACTCAGAACACCCCTGTGAAGCACACGATTCTGTGTAATCCTCATTTTAGAATGGGGGAAACTGAGGCATATACCACTTAAATGATCTTAGTCACACACCAGATCTTTAGCAGTGCCAAGGTTACAACCAGTATCTCTTCACTGTTGATTCTGTGCTTTACCGATTAGACCATAGCTGTTTACTCAGAGGGTGAACCCTATTGCTTTGCATAATCATCACAATAAAAATAGTATTGTCAGACTTTCTAGTTATTCCCACTAATGCTTGTGAATTCTCCCTTTGAGTGCTTAGAATAACAGTCTTGCTCAGCTGACCTACCTGTTTAGGGTCAAACTACCTCAAAGACCACTGAGATTGGGTACTCCTAGCTGAATTGTAAGGTGAAATGCACAGCTTTAGGTTACTTACAAAGTAAACGTTTTGCTAACAGGCAGACGCACCTTGGGAGGTGAGTCTGCTTCGAAGGCTGGTTTTGCTCCAGTATGTCAGTAGCACCTGGAATGTGCCCCTCCTAAGACGGAACAGCCCTCAGGAAATGAAAACTCTCTATTGTTACATTGGACTGGACTGTTCTTGGCTGCAGTGGGAGTTTGGAAGCACTCCCAATATCTGCCATGCATCCAACATGTTTCTATTTCACAAACTGTTTGAGGATGCTGTTCTGCTCCCCACCCTCTTCCCCTCCAAGCCCCCAGCTCTGACTGCTTCCTATAGCCCTGGTTCCCAGCCGCTGGCACGGAATCTCTGTCACATGCAGGGAGTGAGGGACAGGCTCTCTGATTTAGCTGTCATTGTAAGTGGAAGGAAGTAGCAGACTTGAAATCTTTGAATATCTTCCAAGGGGATTCCCATCCCCTCCAAGGCATGGCTCAACTTCCCAGCGAAGGCTGGACAGTTTCCAAGGGTTGGGGTGTTTTATGTCTTTTTCTGAAGCACACTCTTTCCTTCTCTCCCCTTCACTGCAGATATTCCAAGGTAGCAAAGTACTGAGTCCTGGGGCCCCATCTAGCATCCTTTGGCCAAGCACGATCAGGTGGTGGTATAGCTGACTAATACGTTCCTGTGGTGTGTTACTGCTACAATGAACAAATGTTCTAAGGCAGTGGATTCTAAAAGATGTTCCCAGGAGAGACCTTTTGCAGAGTTAACAGGTCCAGAGTCCTTGCACCCACTCTTTGCACACTACTCAGGATGAGCCTTTGAATCTGCGAGGCAAAGAAGAAATTGTAGTGTGTAACCCTCTGGTACCCTCTGACCTGCGATGGTCCTTGTGTTAGCTTGAGCGGTTGGCACTCTGCATGCCCTTCCCCCAGACAAGTCATGCTAATTCAAGAACAGATTCCTGCTGCACAGCTCTAGGGAACTCTCAGGATCTGCTTTTCCTTCTGTCCTTCCATGCTCAGAATTTGTGGCTGTGCATTATATTCCCTGTATTCTGTAGCCAAATGAAACCCTAATATGCTTAGGATATTTACTGCAAGAAAAAAGAGTCTAAATGCTACAGTTATCCCTGAGTCTGTCCCATTTAACTCCAAGAATCTTGTCTCTCCCTGCAAGTTGCATCAGTGCAGCCAGAGAGCAGAAACCTGACTGACGTGATCCGTACACCTGTGAGTGAGCAGGTTTGGAGGGCTGGGGGACTGTGGTCAGGGAGCACATTTTTTAAAGGGGTCCATTGATATACCTAGCCATTCTCATTGGCAGATCCTGTCTTATTCCCTTTTCTGGGACCACAAGATCTGTCTTTGAATAAGACCTTTCTCTCTCCCCTCCCAGCTCTCTCTCATTGACTGCACTTTGTTGATATTAACAGAGGAATCCTCACAGCCCCGTGGGAGGTAGGTAGGACAGTGCCATTATGCAGTGAATCTGAGTTTGTAGCATTCCCCCATCTCCTTGAACATGCATATGAATTCAGTTTTCACCATCCCCCATAGGACTAAGTCAGAGAAGGAGTCAGTCTGTGAGAAGATGCCTTATTTAAATATTTAGTGCTCCAGCTGGAGGCCTGGCTTTGAATCCAGACAGACTCAGGATTGAAAATGAGTTTGGGGGCCAGTGCAGAAGCAAAGCAGTAGCCTGTGCACTGTTATGCAGCCACACCTGTCCCTACCATGTCTACAATGTGATTAAAAACCTGCGGCTGCCCCATGCCAGCTGACTCGGGCTCGCAGGGCTCAGGTTAAGGAGCTGTTTAGTAGCTGTGTAGACATTCAGGCTTGGGCTGGAGCCCAGGCTCTAAGACCTTGCGAGGTGGGAGGGTCCCAGAGCTCAGGTTGCAGCCTGAGCCAGAACTGCAATTAAACAGCCCCACAATGTGAGCTCTGTGACCCAAGTCAGCTGGCATGGGCAAGCTGTGAATTTTTAATTGCAGTGTAGATATAACCCTAGTCTCACACTCCCGTGGCCACAAGGAGATAGTACTGCTGACGTTATTGGCCTCATCACCAGGATCAAGGGGATCGTGCTAACTATCAAGAGCATCCCCCTCCAGCCAATGAAAATGGCTCTCCCATTTTCCACGGCTGTATTGCAGAACCTCAAGGATGTGTACAAGCCATAGACTGGTTAGTATGTTAACAGAAGGGATACGGAGGGTATTGGTTTCATGCGTATCACCACCAAATACTAGATAATGGAGAATTATGTCTGTCCACTGTCTTTAACTTTGCTTTTGTGAGTCAAGGCATCATAGCGCATGTGGTATCTAGCATCTGAAATCCCTGCAACGTTTGAACACCACAGGTGCTCAGATACGATAGTGATGGGCACGGAGTGAAATCCTTGGTGGATGGAGAGAGTGCCTTAATTCCAGATTTTCTTTTGCCTTCTCATTTGAGTTAGAGCCTTATGCTTGTGATTCCATGTTTGCTGCCTGCCCATGTGGGCTTCTGCAGACACAGAGCCTGCCAGCACATTTCTGCGGCTCTGGGCACTTTCTGCAGCTCTGGGCAGTGCTTAGACTGGAAGCTCTCTGCGGCAGCAACTGACTTCTTGTTCTGTGTCTATACGGTGCTGAACACAAGGTGGGTTCCTGACCCGTGGCTGGGACTCCAAGGCATTATGGTGATACAAGTAATAAATAATAATCACTTCTCAGAAAATCTGCCCTGAATGTTATATTGAATGTTATATTTTTGTGATTTGCTTAATTTCATAACAGTTTGAGCCAAGCCCCCAGCAGCTCCCGGAGCTGTCATTGTATGGTAGAAAATTGACGGTTCGATCATTTCCTCTTTTTTTTTTTAAATCCCATACAGGGTTGTTTTGTGTTGCAGCACAGTGAATCACCTGAGGCTGCAGAATTTATTTAACTTACAGACAACCTCAGATGACAGAGAGAGAGTCTTAGGTCTGAGTCATGTCATCCTGCATGGATGTCACAGCTCATAGCCGCAGTGTTTGGAACAATGTCGACGTAATTAGGGGAGAGAGACTCATTTTTAGTAAAGTTTAATGCTTCTTACTTAAAACAGCAAAGGGTCAGTGACCTGGCAACCTCTGATCTGAGAGTGTTAGTTAGTAACCCAGGTCCAGCTGCTTGTGCCTAAACATAAAAATCAGAGTTTGATTGCATGCAGAAAAAACATTTGGTCTCTAAGGTACTGGTGAAAAACCAGTCCCTTCCTAATAAAATGAAGGGAAAGTAGCCCATTCATCACCAGCCACTGTAAAGTATTTTTTCAATCTGTTCCTGTTTAAGCAGCATGATATCAAGGGGATAATTGCTGTTTGGATTTGATCCCAGAAGAAAAATCATTCAGTTCTTTCTTATCAGGTCCTTCCCTGAAGAGTTAGATACCCACAGACTTTATCTCCCTCTTCAGTGTTAGCCTCTAATTACTATTTAAACAGCTCATTAGAAAACCTTCATTAAAGTGTGATAGCTGAGTCTGGAAATAAATTTAGGATTATGCTGCTATAAACTGCTGCCCTCGTACACACAGAATGGTGCAATGGTCACTGCCCCATGCAGATGTAAAGAAGGGGTTATAGCGTTGTATGGACCAGAGGGTAACACAAACTTGTAATGTCTCATTATGCAGAAGTGGGGTCAGTTCTTTCTGAGGCACATACTGAAACCAGGGGTCCTTGTCTAAAAGCCGGCTATGCTCTTAACTTTTCTGGTTGCATCATGGCATGACTCCAGTATGTGCTGGAAATATACCAGGACTATAGCTACAAGTTCAGACCATTTCCATGCATAACACACTATTTCAACAGCTGTGTAGCATTGCACAGTTATGATTACAGTCTAGAGAAAATTAGAGACCATAGCAATCCCATTTTAAAGAAAAAAATTACATACATGGGAAGTGTTTATATTAATTTGGTGCTGGTGAAATGTTCTTGAATGCAGGACTAAAGGACTCTCTTTATCTCTAGAATAGGTGCTGGCAGTGTCAGTGTAAGTTTCCCCCACAAATGCATTTCAGTCCTGACTTGGAGGGATTACTGTGGTAATAAAGGAATGGATGTGCAGTCTCTCTGTTTTTGCAATTTCTGGCATCTTGTCAATTTCACCCAAGAGTCACTCTTTGGCATTGCTCTTTTGCATGGTTTTTTATCAGGAAATCCACAAATGTTTAATAAATATCGTTACAAAGAGCGTGCCAGCAAGCAAGCCTATGTGTATGCACTGTGGAATGTTGTATGGACTTGGCAGAATTTGGTCCTGCAAATATTTTCACAAAATTCATAGCATTTTACAGAATGTTTTTCTTTTCCTGCCAACTTGATGCCATAAAATAAGAAACGCAGAAATTGTGTGCAGCTCTGCCCCCTACCTAAGGCAGCAGTTTCACGCATCGTTTGCATCGTGTAACAGGGCTTGTCTGCATGGCAACATCCAGGAAAATTAATCCAAATTAAGTTGTGAATTTGAAGTGTTTAAATTAATCCTCATTAAATCCCTGGCTGTATGCTATTATTCAGAATTAAAGGGGCCTTAATTCAGTTTAATTTAATTCATGCTGGAATTTAACTTTAATTCCGAATGAGGGTGTTCACACAGGGATTTAATACAGTTTAAATAATCCACTTCAAATTCACACCTTTAGTTAATTTCGATTAATTTTCCTGCATATCCCCATGTACACAGGCCCAGAATTATCTGTTCCCCAAGTGAATTTGCTGCTGGACCATGAAGACTGAACACATTCTACAGAACAGCTACAGCAAGGGCAGTTGCTCTGCAAGATTTCCCACAGTACTTCATCAATATCCCTGAACCCTGACCTTTTTATCATCCATTTTGTGAGCTCCGCAGAATTGCTACAAATACCAATTGTGTAACTGCTGTTGGACCCACCAGTCACCATAGCTATTAGTACTAACCTGCTATAGCTTACATTAAAGTAATAAGCTATAGCTATATAAGCACCTTTATACGCATATAACTGTGGCTATACTAAGGAAGTGCACACATTTATCTACATCAGTTTCCAAACTAATGGTGCAAAAATTGCTGTATAACGTTTTCTGCAACCTCACTTTTGAAATTCAGCATTAAATGAATAAATCCTGCTCTCTTCCAACCTGTATTTGTTGTACATATTGACAACCTTGCAGAAAAGATACATTCCTACAGTTTCAAAGAAAAATAATGAACAACACACTAGAAATCAGAGGCTTCTCCAAAACTACATGAGATATAAGATTTAATGACTATTATTTCTTTGGAGCAGGGGAAGAGACTTTAGGTTCTTCAGAGCATGTATTGTCTTTATATATGTCCATATAGTACCTAGCACATATGAGCACTGTCATAATACAAATAACTCATTACAAAGCCAAAAAGAAGTTAAGGGCATCTGCAGACATATATGGGCTTGGATTCTTTCCTCTACTCACTGAAAAAGAAACATGTTGATCAAGGAGAATTTTCAGGTGCTGAGAAAGGACTGGCCCAGCGCCCATGGAAGAACAATAGAAATAGAAAGACTCCCATGGATGTCATTGGAGCTGGATCAGCCCGTGGAATTTTATAAGTGATAACTAACCTTACCAGTACAAAACCGAATTGTTACAATCTGTTCTATACAATGTTTGCTTTGCAATAAGACTATTGTGATGGGAATAACAGAGACTTGGTGGGGTAATTCACATGACTGGAGCACTGTCATGGATGGGTATAAACTGTTCAGGAAGGACAAGTGTGGGAGAAAAGGTGGAGGGTATGTACTCTATGTAAGAGAGCAGTATGATTGCTCAGAGCTCCAGTATGAAACTGGAGAAAAGCCTGTTGAGAGTCTTTGGGTTAAGTTTAGACACGAGAGCAACAAGAATGATGTCGTGGTGGGCGTCTGCTATAGGCCACCAGACCAGGAGGATGAGGCAGACGAGGTTTTCTTTGGACAACTAACAGAAGTTTCCAGATCACTGGCCCTGGTTTTCATGGGGGACTTCAGTCACTCTGACATCTACTGGGAGAGTAATACAGCACTGCACAGACAATCCAGGAAGTTTTTGGAGAGTGTTAGGGGAAACTTGCTGGTGCAAGCGCTGGAGGAACCAACTAGGGGCCGTGCGCCTCTTGACCTGCTGCTCACAAACAGAAGAATTGATAGGGGATGTAGAAGCCGGTGACAACCTGGACAGCAGTGACCATGAGATGGTCCAGTTCAGGATCCTGACAAAAGGAAGAAAGGAGAGCAGCAGAATACGGACCCTGGACTTCACTGATGGGCAGGATCCCCATGGAGGCTAATATGAGGGAGTAAGGAGTCCAGGAGAACTGGCTGTATTTTAAAGAAGCCTTAGAAGGGGCGCAAAAACAAACCATTCCGATGTGCAGAAAGAATAGCAAATATGGCAGGCGACCAGCTTGGCTCAACAGAGAAATCTTCAGTGAGCTTAAACACAAAAAGGAAGTTTACAAGAAGTGGAAACTTGAACAGACACTAGGGAGGAGTATAAAGGGAAGAAGGAGAATCCAGGGAACTACAAACTGGTCAGCCACACCTCAGTCCCCGGAAAAATCATGGAGCAGGTCCTCAAGGAATCCATTTTGAAGTACTTAGAGGAGAGGAAGATGATCAGGAACAGTCAGCATGGATTCACCAAGGGCAAGTCATACCTAACCCACCTGATTGCCTTCTATGATGAGATAACTGGCTCTGTGGACATGGGGGAAACAGTGGACGTGAATACCTTGACTTTAGCAAAGCTTTTGATATGGTATCAAACAGAGTTCTTGCCAGCAAGTTAAAGTAGTATGGATTGGATGAATGGACTATAAGGTGGATAGAAAGCTGGCTAGATCGTTGGACTCAGCGGGTAGTGATCAACAGCTCGATGTCTAGTTGGCAGCCAGTATCAAGTGGAGTGCCCCCAGGGGTCGGTCCTGGGGCCGGTTTTGTTCAACATCTTCATTAATGATCTGGAAGATGGGATGGATTGCACTCTCAGCAAGTTTGCGGATGACACTAAGATGGGGGGAAAGGTAGATATGCTGGAGGGTAGGGATAGGGAGGGTAGGGAGAGTGACCTAGACAAATTGGAGGATTGGGCCAAAAGAAATCTGATGAGGTTCAACAAGGACAAGGGCAGAGTCATCCCATGCACTTCTACAGGCTGGGGACTGGCTGACTAAGCGGCAGTTCTGCAGAAAACGACCTGGGGATTACAGTGGACGAGAAGCTGGATATGAGTCAACAGTGTGCCCTTGTTGCCAAGAAGGCTAATGGCATATTGGCCTGCATTAGTGTGAGCATTGCCAGCCGATCGAGGGAAGTGATTATTCCCTCTATTAGGCACTGGTGAGGCCACATATGGAGTATTGTGTCCAGTTTTGGTCCCCCACACTACAGAAAGGATGTGGACAAATTGGAGAGAGTCCAACAAAGGGCAACGAAAATGTTTAGGCGGCTTATGAGGAGAGGCTGAGGGAACTGGGCTTATTTAGTCTGCAGAAGAGAAGAGTGAGGGGGGATTTGATAGCTGCCGTCAACTACTGGAAGCGGGGTTCCAAAGAGGATGGAGCTAGGCTGTTCTCAGTGGTAGCAGATGACAGAACGAGGAGTAATGGTCTCAAGTTGCAGCAGGGGAGGTCTAGGTTGAATCTGAGGAAACACTATTTCACTAGGAGGGTAGTGAAGCACTGGAATGGGTTACCTAGGGAGGTGGTGGAATCTCCTTCCTTAGAAGTTTTTAAGGTCAGGCTTGACAAAGCCCTGACCAGGATGATTTAGTTGGGGTTGGTCCTGCTTTGAGCAGGAGGTTGGACTAGATGACCTCCTGCGGTCCCTTCCAACCCTGATATTCTATGATTCTATGAAATGTATTTCCAGTAAGTGGCTTTTGCATTGACAACACTTAATTTATTATCTGCACAAACAGAAGATGGAGGAGTCTTGTGGAGTTGCAAGTTTTGCCAATGTCTCTGTTTTTTTAATACATAAAATTAGTGTTTTAATTACATGGTTAATTTCAAGAGTGATTCAGTTAAACAAAATATTCATGCAAGAGGACAGCCTGTGCTGTGTAATCAGGATAGTGGAAACCTAACCTTCGGTTGGGACACATGGGTGTCTTACAGCATATAATCTATGTTTTGCATTCACTTTTCTCTCTTTCCCCCATTTTTGCTCCTTTTTTTCCCTCACCCTGTTTGTTTTTCTTTCTCCTACTCTACCTTCCACAATTTCTCCTAAGCAGATTCAAACGTTCTTACTGCTGCTTACAAAAGCCAAATGGACCTACCTCAGTCAGAATCAGCAGTTTTGGTATCCATGACATGGAATGACAAATGTGAGATTCCACCAGGTTTGTATAGAATGAAAGTAAATTTACCCATATGAGTGAAAACCTGGAATAGAATGAACAAAGTGTAAAGTGCTCTGTATATGCACACTATAAATACCCATGCCTTTCAGCTGAGAAGGGTCAGATGGGACTCTTTCCTAGCCCAGTGAGTCCAGAATGGAAGGGATCCTGGCTCTGACACGGGGAAGAGTGAGACACAATTGTTAGTAAAGAGAGTAAATAACAAATTGAATGTGACAAATCTAAGTTGTCTAATGTCAGGTCCTATGTTTCTTAGTGAGAAAATTGGTTTTAGTTCAGGAAAATTATCACAAGGATAAAACATGCCTGGATGAGTAGTTTTCCAGGGACGGTCTTTTTCCATTCTTGGCTCTTCACTGGGAAGGATGTATTAACTCAGTTCTGTTTCCATTCTCTGAGAACTTCATGGGGACGAACTGGAGACAGCAGTAGAGGGTTATGGGAAGGAAAAGAACATGTCAGCTAATTGACATGAATGGCAAGTACCAAAGCAATACACGTTGCAGTGCAACTGGAATCTTATCTGGTGTTTTCAAAGGTGGGACTCCAAAATGCATTCATTCATGACTAAAAACCTGCCAGCTGAAAGTGATATATTTACAGCGCTGTGGCCAAGACTAGCAGTTGTGTTCATTAGATGCTTTATTTCTCAAGACTTTAATGTAAGCCATTCTGGTTAAATGTAGCCCATGCCCTTCAAGCCCTCAAAGAGGATGACAGTGAATATGGTGTGTAGGTGAGATTTTTAGATGGAGGCTTAGCCTGTAAAGAAGCCTGAAGTGAGTGGAGAGCAAGGGCTGTTTAGCATCTCTTGTCAGACAGATACTAGTGAAATGGAAGCTAGGAGTGGTAACCCTTCCATTGACTTCAATGGAGATGAGTTAGGCCAACACTGACTGTATTTGAAAAAAGAAAAGGAGGACTTGTGGCACCTTAGAGACTAACAGGTGCCACAAGCCCTCCTTTCCTTTTTGCGAATACAGACTAACACGGCTGCTACTCTGAAACCTGTATTTGAAAACTCCACCCTAAGTGATTTTCCTGTAATTTGGATTGGGATTGATAGATCTCTTGCAGCCTCTTGACAGTATGCAGTCCTTGGGTGACAATAGGTGAAGCATTATGGCTTTGAAGTAGACCTATTTCCTAAGCATCACCAATAATTAGTTCCATTGATTAGCATAAGGTTATCACCAATCTTCAGCCATTACAGATAGTTTACTACAAACTTAAAGAGAAATCAAGACAGTGATGTTAATTCATTCACAGGTTTCAGAGTAGCAGCTGTGTTAGTCTGTATTCAGAAAAAGAAAAAGAGTACTTGTGGCACCTTAGAGACTAACCAATTTATTTGAGCATAAGCTTTTGTGAGCTACAGCTCACTTCATCGGATGCATTCAGTCGAAAATACAGTGGGGAGATTTATATACATAGAGAACATGAAACAATGGGTGTTACCATACACACTGTAACCAGAGTGATCACTTAAGGTGAGCTATTACCAGCAGGAGAGCGGGGGGGGGGACCTTTTGTAATGATAATCAAGGTGGGCCATTTCCAGCAGTTGACAAGAACGTCTGAGGAACAGTGGAGGGTGGGGAGGATAAATATGGGGAAATAATTTTACTTTGTGTAATGACCCATCCACTCCCAGTCTCTATTCAAGCCTAAGTTAATTGTATCCAGTTTGCAAATTAATTCCAATTCAGCAGTCTCTCACTGGAGTCTGTTTTTGACGTTTTTTTGTTGAAGTATTGCCACTTTTAGGTCTGTAATCGAGTGACCAGAGATTGAAGTGTTCTCCGACTGGTTTTTGAATGTTATAATTCTTGACGTCTGATTTGTATCCATTTATTCTTTTACGTAGAGACTGTCCAGTTTGACCAATGTACATGGCAGAGGGGCATTGCTGGCACATGATGGCATATATCACATTGGTAGATGTGCAGGTGAACGAGCCTCAGATAGTGTGGCTGATGTGATTAGGCCCTATGATGGTGTCCCCTGAATAGATACGTGGACACAGTTGGCAAGGGGCTTTGTTGCAAGGATAGGTTCCTGGGTTAGTGGTTCTGTTGGCTGGTGGCCATCACCTTCAGCCCCCAACTAAAACCTCTCCAACGCATCATCAAGGATCTACAACCTATCCTGAAGGACGACCCATCACTCTCACAGATCTTGGGAGACAGGCCAGTCCTTGCTTACAGACAGCCCCCCAACCTGAAGCAAATACTCACAAGCAACCACACACCACACAACAGAACCACTAACCCAGGAACCTATCCTTGCAACAAATCATCCTTAATAATAGCAGAAAAGATTCCAGTAGGAAATGCTATTCAGCCAAGTGGAAGCATTTTTCTATCTGGGCGCAGCAGGAACATGTATCTCCTGAGTCCACTCATATTCCTCTACATAGAATCATAGAAGATTAGGGTTGGAAGGGACCTCAGGAGGTCATCTAGTCCAACCCCCTGCTCAAACCAGGACCAACCCCAACTAAATCATCCCAGCAAAGGCTTTGTGAAGCCGGGCCTTAAAAACCTCTAAGGACAGAGATTCCACCACCTCCCTAGGTAACCCATTCCAGTGCTTCACCACCCTCCTAGTGAAATAGTGTTTCCTCAGATTCAACCTAGACCTCCCCCACTGCAATTTGAGACCATTGCTCCTTGTTCTGTCATCTGCCACCACTGAGAACAGCCGAGCTCCATCCTCTTTGGAACCCCCTTTCAGGTAGTTGAAAGCAGCTATCAAATCCCCCCTCACTCTTCTCTTCTGCAGACTAAACAAGCCCAGTTCCCTCAGCCTCTACTCTCAAGTCATGTGCCCCAGCCTCCTGATCATTTTCGTTGCCCTCCGCTTGACTCTCTCCCATTTGTCCACATCTTTTCTGTAGTGGGGGGCCCAAAACTGGACACAATACTCCAGATGTGGCCTCACCAGTGCCAAATAGAGGGGAATCCTCCAATTTGTCTAGGTCACTCTGGAATCTATCCCTACCCTCCAGCGTATCTACCTCTCCCCCAGCTTAGTGTCATCTGCGAACTTGCTGAGGCTGCAATCCCTCCCATCATCCAGATCATTAATGAAGATGTTGAACAAAACCAGCCCCAGGACCGACCCCTGGGGCGCTACACTTGATACCGGCTGCCAGCTTGTTTTGGACCGCTTCTTTCTCACAAAATGGCTGGGCTTTCCCTTAGTTCTATATGTCTGCCTCGCAACCATCAGTGCATGCCATCCACCATCAGACGGTCATTCAATTGTCACTCACCCATTGACTAACATATTCTTGAAGGGCCTAAGCAGAATTTCCTTCTTGCCAATAGGGAAACCTGCCCCTCATTGGGACTTAAACCTTGTACTTTGGCATTCACTAACCTTCCCTTCACACTATTAGCTACATGTTCCATGCCTCACTTATCAGTGAAAGTTGTATTCCTTGTGGCCATTACCTGAACCAGCAGAAAAGGTGAGCTGGGTGCAGATCTGCCATACACTATATTCCATAAGGACGAAGTCTCTATGTCACTACATTCAAAATTCACCCCCGAACTAGTTTCATAGTTTCATATAACTCAGCCTATCCACTTACTTGTTGTTGTTTTTTTCACAAAACCACATGCATCTAAGGAGAAGAGACTTAATTCCATCAGCATGCAACATGATCTCACCTATCTACAGAGGACAAGACAATTCAGAAAAGCACAAAGACTTCTAAGCTGTAGCAGAAAGAGTTCAAGGTCAAGCTGTTTCCTTCCAGGGGATCTCTAAATGGATCTCGGACTGTATCCTGGTGTAGCAGAGCACGGCAGGGCTTCCATGGCTCCTGCCTCTGCTAGGTTCACAAAGTCACTCTGAGATCCTGGGGTTAGTAACCACTGGTGCAGTTTATTCACAGACTTGTTCCCACCACCGTTTCACTATATGCAGTTGGCCGTTCACCATCTGCAGGCAGGAGGGAAGAGCTACCTCCCTGCTTCCACTCCCTGCCTTTTCCCTTTCTTTCTGCTCCTCCTTGGCTTCCTTCCCCTGAGTCTTTTATACAGCTCCAGGGTAATTAGGTGGCAGCTGTCTCTACTTTCCCAATTAGGGCCAGGTTATCTCCAGCCAGCTATTTATTTCCCTAAATGGGAGCTTGTGTGATAGGGGGCTGAATCAGCAACCCTTTGCCCAGCACCCTGTCATATCTGCTCTGTTACCAGTTGTTGTGTCTTCCTCCACCTCATGGAGTGATGGCTTATTCTACAGAAGTCCAAGCAACTCAGTGGCATTGCTTCAGGAAGTACCTTTACTTGACCTTTGCAGGGCAGCTACATGGAGTTCCACCCATACGTTCATAAGACATTATGCTCCAGTGCAGAACTCCACCACTGACCTGTCGTTTGGTACAGCAATCCTCCAAATGGCTCTGCCATCTGCATCCTCCTACAGGAAAACTGCTTGTCAGTCACCCACAATGGAATACACACAGGGACTGGCATTCAAAGAAGAAGAAGAGGAAGTTACTTGCCTTGTTGTCACTGGAGGTCCTTTGAGATGTGGGCTCCCTATCTGTATTTCATTACCCACCCTCCTTCTCCCTGTTTCAGACCTTTACTGGATTTGTGGGTAGCAAAGGAGCTGGGGTTGGTCCACTTTGCTTTGTTTGCCCTCAGTTGTAAACATGATGCGGGCAAGGGTACACACATGGACCATCAGACACTCCTTGCAAAAATTCTCCGACTCCATGTGCATGGAGTGCTTGCATGCACCCACAGTGGAACACAGATCTCAAAGAACTTCCACTTACCACAAGGTAAGGAACTTCCTCTTTCTGTGTAAAACAGCTTTTTGACATGGAGATTTTTGTGGAAAAAGAATGTTTTTGTCCAAAAATTTGGGTTGCCATTGAAACAACAAAACCCCTAAAACTGAAAAAATAAGTATTTACTATTTTAGTTTTTTGACAATACCTCAGAACATTGTGAGGAAGAATATAAACAAAAATGAAAAAAAATATAATTTTTGTCAAACTATTTCAAACAGAAAAATAATTTCCCAAGCAGTTTTGGGTATCACACAATTTGTCACTGATGAATAATTATCTTTCTGGAATAAAACCGCAGAACGCCATTTGAGATCCCTTCCAACCCTAGTATTCTCTCAGAAGTACGTTTCTAGGGACATATATTTATTTATATTTTATATTATGTGATTCATTTATTATTCATTATATTAGGATCCATTTAAATAAGAAATGCGTAATTTCCAAGTGCTAATTTAATGCCATCAGCATCATGAAACAGTGTTTGGGAGTTTACATCATAAAGAGCGGATCTTTTTCTCCCATTGAACTTTCCTCTGTTATTCTTAGGGCAGCTGACCCGGGGTCATCCACAGCCAGAGAAATGAAGTCTGGGTCTTGTGGAAAACTGGGACCCCAGAGCCACCTCCTATTATATAGATATAAATGGAATGGAAAATTGTTTCAAATAAAAGTGCACTGCCCTCTGAGAAATGTTCTCACAGAACTGCCTCTGGGAGCTTCTTAACTCTTTGTCATTGTAGAGAGCCTTGCTTTTGAGAAGAGGGCTCTCATATAGCAGTTACAGTCGATGCAATGTGCCAGGCAGAGATTAAAGGGTATTCCAGAAGGTCTCCCCAGTGCAGCTTGCCCTGTCTGTTTGTACAGCGTGTACAGTATCACTCACAGACCAGCCCAACCCTATCATGTTGTTCCTCCAGACTAGGCTTGGTGGGCCTGATTCTCTTCTTCCCCCCACTGGTGACTTCAGCAGAGTCACTCCTGATGTACACCAGTGTCACAGAGAGGAGAATCAGACCCAGTGGAGATCCTTCTGGTGTACACTGTGCTGAATGAGAGGACAATCCATTCCACTGGTTGTAGTTTTCTGTGCAAAACGTGACTCCCGTCTCCTCAATCCACACCCACATTATTTTTATTACAAACAAACAAACAACTCTTAAAAAGGAGGCCGCAGGCTCACTCCTTAATTAGGTGTAAATAAACTGAGATACACTAAATATACCGTTCTCCATTCACTCATCAGCAGTGACCCTGCTCAACCAACTCCTAGGTTCATCTCATTGCACAAGAGAATTAAGCGATCATCCTAACTGACAAACATAGAAACACAGCATCATTCTTCTCTCAGAATCACATGCCTTATCTTGACTCCAATATGTTTGTCACAGTTCAGAGCAACTGCACCCTGCATTCCCCCTCTGTTGTCCTGCAAGGGCACCCCCTCTAGACTCTGGCTTCTCAGCCTCACCTCTCTTGGGCTGAAACATACATCTTTCTCCGTACAGACCAAGATATTTCCAGGTTGCACAGCTCCCTGCCTACACTGTGATATCCCCAGCAAAAGACAGGCAGCCTAATTCAGGCTTGTTTTGACTTCTCTTCGGAGATGGTTAACAGTGTAATTACCACGGTTAATCTACCACACAGCTCTTTCTAAGCAAGCATGTTTTATTCTTAAGGTAAAAACAATGCAGAGAAAACATCATAAAATCAATAAAAGAACCTACACATTCTACACACGGTTTTCCAACGATCACCCCAACTCCAGCATGGGCTCTGGCAGGTGAGCAGTCCTTCTAATCCCACACGGGTTTTCTACTGGTTTCAAGTTCATAAAACCCTTTTCTCAGAACAAGAACTCTCATTACAAAGTTTAGTCTGTCCTTTATACATTTTGGGGGTCTTTGAACCAGAGTTTCCAGGAGCAGGTAATCAGTAGACGATGGGTTTCTCTCTCCAGGGCTTAGCTTCTAAAGGCCTGCCAAGTGTCTCCTCACTTCATACGTGTTGTCCCAAGCAGTTCTTTGTAGTTAATAATGCTTCCCAGAGATTGCATTAATCATGCTTCGTCCTAAAGAAGTTCCGTGCAACCCCACACGAATACGTAAACATTTGCATTTGTAATACAGAGAACTCCTACATACTTACACTTAATTCAGTAAGGCTTAACTTAATTCGATACAATTTGTCCAGGAGATTGCAGTCGTTGCCCTGTTTGTCACAACATTCCTCTGTGTATGAATGTGGAGCCGAGTGCTGAAAACAGAACATGGACATTGGGATGTGCTGTGCTTCCCTGACATGGTGTAGTGGACAGGGGGAGGATGAAGGAGAAAGACAGAAGGTCGTCAGTGCAATTTCTGTCATTGGCCTTTGAATCTGTGAAGTAATTCTTCTGCCATACTCCATGCTGATTAGACCTCAACTGGAGTATTGTGTCCAGTTCTGGGCGCTACATTTCAGAAAAGATATGGATAAGTTGTAGAAAGTCCAGAGAAAAGCAACAAAAATGATTAAAGGTCTAGAAAATACGACCTATGAGAGAAGATTGAAAAAATGGGTTAGTTTAGTTTGGAGAAGAGAAGACTGAGAGGAGACATAAGTTTTCCAGTACATAAAAGGTTGTTACAAGGAGGAGGGAGAAAAATTGTTCTCCTTAACCTCTGAGGCTAGTTGAAGAATCAATGAACTTAAATTGCAGCAAGTGCGGTGTGGGTTGGACATAAAGAAAAACTTCATCACTGTCAGGGTGGTGAAGTTCTGGAATAAATTGTCAAGGGAGGTTGTGGAATCTCTATCACTGGAGATTTTTAAGAGCAGGTTAGACAGACACCTGTTAAGGATGGTCTAGATCAGTGGTTCTCAAAGCCGGTCCACTGCTTGTTCAGGGAAAGCCCCGGTGGGCCGGACCGGTTTGTTTACCTGCCACGTCCGCAGGTTCAGTTGATCACAGCTCCCACTGGCTACGGTTCGCCGCTCCAGGCCAATGGGGGCTGTGGGAAGGGCGGCCAGCACGCCCCTTGGGCCGCACTGCTTCCCGCCGCCCCCATTGGCCTGGAGCAGTGAACCGCGGCCAGTGGGAGCTGCGATCAGCTGAACCTGCACATGCAGCAGGTAAACAAACCGGTCTGGCCCACCAGCGGCTTTCCCTGAACAAGCGGGAGACCAGCTTTGAGAACCACTGGTCTAGATAAAACGTAGTCTTGCCTTGAGTGCAGGGGACTGGACTAGAAGACCTCTCAAGGTTCCTTCCAGTCCTACGATTCTATGGTTCTGTGATTGTCAGTGTCATTAGACTTGCCCTCCACACCTATGGAAATATTTCTTTATAGGAAGATTGAATTCAGGAGGATGAGAGGAAAGGCTGAGGTGTGTGACAGTCCCACTACCGGGGAAGGGAGGAAAAGCATCCTAGAGAAAACGGAGGCTTTGTCCTTGTTTGTGAGTCTACAGGAATTCACAAAAAGAAAAGGAGGACTTGTGGCACCTTAGAGACGAACAAATTTATTTGAGCATAAGCTTTTGTGAGCTACAGCTCACTTCATCGGATGCATGCAGTGGAAAATACAGTAGGGGGATTTTATATACACAGAGAACATGAAACAATGGGTGTTACCATACACACGGTAACGAGAGTGATCAGGTAAGGTGAGCTATTACCAGCAGGAGAGAAAAAAAAAACATTTTGTAGTGATAATCAAGGTGAGCCATTTCCAGCAGTTGACAAGAACGTGTGAGGAACATTGTGTGTGTGTGTGGGGGAGGGGGCAATAAACATGGGGAAATAGTTTTACTTTGTATAATGACACATCCACTCCCAGTCTTTATTCAAGCCTAATTTAATGGTGTCCAGTTTGCAAATTAATTCCAATTCAGCAGTCTCTCATTTGAGTCTGTTTGTGAAGTTTTTTTGTTGAAGAATTGCCACTTTTAGGTCTGTAATCGAGTGACCAGAGAGATTGAAGTGTTCTCCAACTGGTTTTTGAATGTTATAATTCTTAACGTCTGATTTGTGTCCATTTATTCTTTTACGTAGAGACTGTCCGGTTTGGCCAATGTACCTGGCAGAGGGGCATTGCTGGCACATGATGGCATATATCACATTGGTAGATGTGCAGGTGAACGAGCCTCTGATAGTGTGGCTGGTGTGATTAGGCCCTATGATGGTGTCCCCTGAATAGATACGTGGAGACAGTTGGCAACGGGTTTCTTTCAAGGATAGGTTCCTGGGTCAGTGTTTTTGTTGTGTGGTGTGTGGTTGCTGGTGAGTATTTGCTTCAGAGTGGGGGGCTGTCTGTAAGCAAGGACTGGCCTGTCTCCCAAGATCTGTGAGAGTGATGGGTCATCCTTCAGGATAGGTTGTAGATCCTTGATGATGCGTTGGAGAGGTTTTAGTTGGGAGCTGAAGGTGACGGCTAGTGGCGTTCTGTTATTTTCTTTGTTTGGCCTGTCCTGTAGTAGGTAACTTCTGGGTACTCTTCTGGCTCTGTCAGGCTGTTTCTTCACTTCAGCAGGTGGGTATTGTAGTTGTAAAAACTCTTAATAGAGATCTTGTAGGTGTTTGTCTCTGTCTGAGGGGTTGGAGCAAATGTGGTTGTATCGTAGAGCTTGGCTGTAGACAATGGGTCGTGTGGTGTGGTCTGGATGAAAGCTGGAGGCATGTAGGTAAGTATAGCGGTCAGTAGGTTTCTGGTATAGGGTGGTGTTTATGTGGCCTTCGCTTATTAGCACTGTAGTGTCCAGGAAGTGGATCTCTTATGTGGACTGGTCCAGGCTGAAGTTGATGGTGGGATGGAAACTGTTGAAATCATGGTGGAATTCCTCAACGGCTTCTTTTCCATGGGTCCAGATGATGAATTCAGTAAGACTCTGACATTCTTCTCTGCATGATCCAAGCTACGCCTAGTCTCTCAGACTGCATCCCAGAATCACTCCTTGAAGTTGTGAAACAAAGAGGGGAACCTCTCCTCATTTAGATATTTTAAAAGCGGATGCATCATTTTCTGGTCAGTGATTACAATAGTAGCTATGAAGGCTAAAATTAGTGTATTCAGTTCTCATGTTTCAGTTCATCAACTGCTTGCAGCACAAGTCAAGAAGCTTACACACATCACATACAGCAGAGCACAATCATAGAATCATAGGACTGGTAGGAACCTTGCGAGGTCATCTCGTCCAGTCTCCTGCACTCATGGCAGGACTAAGTATTATCTGGACCAGTGGTTCCCAAACTTGTTCCGCCGCTTCTGTAGGGAAAGCCCCTGGCGGGCCGGGCCGGTTTGTTTACCTGCCGCGTCCGCAGGTTTGACCGATTGCGGCTCCCAGTGGCTGCGGTTCACTGCCCCAGGCCAATGGGAGCTGCTGGATGGGGCATGGGCCGAGGGACATACTGTCCGCCACTTCCAGCAGCTCCCATTGGCCTGGAGCAGCGAACCACGGCCACTAGGAGCTGCGATCGGCTGAACCTGCGGACGCGGCAGGTAAACAAACTGGGCCGGCCTGCCAGGGGCTTTCCCTGCACAACCGGCGGAACAAGTTTGGGAACCACTGGTCTAGACCATTCCTGACAGGTATTTGTCTAACCTGCTCTTAAAAATCTCCAATGATGGAGACTTTCTCCTATATGTCCACATCTTTCCTGAAATGTGGCGCCCAGAACTGGACACAATACTCCAGTTTGAGGCCTAATCAGTGAGAAATCTGATGAGGTTCAACAAGGACAAGTGCAGAGTCCTGCACTTAGGACGGAAGAATCCAATGCACCGCTACAGACTAGGGACCAAATGGCTCGGCAGCAGTTCACATAGAATCATAGAATATCAGGGTTGGAAGGGACCTCAGGAGGTCATCTAGTCCAACCCCCTGCTCAAAGCAGGACCAATTCCCAGTTAAATCATCCCAGCCAGGGCTTTGTCAAGCCTGACCTTAAAAACCTCTAAGGAAGAAGATTCTACCACCTCCCTAGGTAACGCATTCCAGTGTTTCACCACCCTCTTAGTGAAAAAGTTTTTCCTAATATCCAATCTAAACCTCCCCCATTGCAACTTGAGACCATTACTCCTCGTTCTGTCATCTGCTACCATTGAGAACAGTCTAGAGCCATCCTCTTTGGAACCCCCTTTCAGGTAGCTGAAAGCAGCTATCAAATCCCCCCTCATTCTTCTCTTCTGCAGACTAAACAATCCCAGCTCCCTCAGCCTCTCCTCATAAGTCATGTGCTCTAGACCCCTAATCATTTTTGTTGCCCTTCGCTGGACTCTCTCCAATTTATCCACATCCTTCTTGTAGTGTGGGGCCCAAAACTGGACACAGTACTCCAGATGAGGCCTCACCAGTGTCGAATAGAGGGGAACGATCACGTCCCTCGATCTGCTCGCTATGCCCCTACTTATACATCCCAAAATGCCATTGGCCTTCTGCAGAAAAGGACCTAGGGGTTACAGTGGACGAGAAGCTGGATATGAGTCAACAGTGTGCCCTTCTTGCCAAGAAGGCCAGTGGCATTTTGGGATGTATAAGTAGGGTCATTGCCAGCAGATCGAGGGACGTGATTGTTCCCCTCTGTTCGACATTGGTGAGGCCTCATCTGGAGTACTGTGTCCAATTTTGGGCCCCACACTACAAGGATGTGGAAAAATTGGAAAACGTCCAGCGGAAGGCAAGAAAAATGATTAGGGGACTGGAACACATGACTTATGAGGAGAGGCTGAGGGAACTGGGATTGTTTAGTCTGCAGAAGAGAAGAATGAGGGGGGATTTGATAGCTGCTTTCAGCTACCTGAAAGGGGGTTCCAAAGAGGATGGATCTAGACTGTTCTCAGTGGTAGCGGATGACAGAACAAGGAGTAATTATCTCAAGTTGCAGTGGGGGAGGTTTAAGTTGAATATTAGGAAAAACTTTTTCACTAGGAGGGTGGTGAAACACTGGAATGGGTTACCTAGGGAGGTGGTGGAATCTCCTTCCTTAGATATTTTTAAGGTCAGGCTTGACAAAGCCCTGGCTGGGATGATTTAGTTGGGGATTGGTCCTGCTTTGAGCAGGTGATTGGACTAGATGACCTCCTGAGGTCTCTTCCAACCCTGATATTCTATGATTTTAGGTTGGTTTGACATTATTTGTTCTTGACAAATCCATGCTGACTGTAACTTATCACCTTATTATCTTCTAGGTGCATGCAAATTGATTGCTTAATTTTTTGCTCTATTATCTTTCTAGGTACTGAAGTTAAGCTGACTGGTCTGTAATTCCTGCGTTATCCTTATTCCCCTTTTTATAAATGGGCACTAGATTTGCCCTTTTCCAGGCCTCTGGAATCTTTCCTGTCTTCCATTACTTTTCTAAGATAATTGCTAATGGCTCAGTATCTCTCCTCAGTCAGCTCCTTGAGTATTCTAGAATGTATTTCATCAGGCTTTGTGACTTGAAGACATCTAACTTGTCGAATTTCAGAGTAACAGCCATGTTAGTCTGTATTCGCAAAAAGAAAAGGAGGACTTGTGGCACCTTAGAGACTAACCAATTTATTTGAGCATGAGCTTTCGTGAGCTACAGCTCACTTCATCGGATGCATACTGTGGAAATCGCAGAAGACATTATATACACAGACACCATGAAACAATACCTCCTCCCACCCCACTCTCCTGCTGGTAATAGCTTATCTAAAGTGATCATCAAGTTGGGCCATTTCCAGCACAAATCCAGGTTTTCTCACCCTCCGCCCTCCCACAAACAAACTCACTCTCTTGCTGGTAATAGCCCATCCAAAGTGACCACTGTCTTCACAATGCGTATGATAATCAAGGTGGGCCATTTCCTGCAGAAATCCAGGTTCTCTCACCCCCTCACTCCCCTCCAAAAACCACACACACAAACTCACTCTCCTGCTGGTAATAGCCTATCCAAAGTGACCACTCTCCTTACAACCTGCATGAAAATCAAAGTGGGCCATTTCCAGCACAAATCCAGGTTTTCTCACTCCCCCACCCCCATACTCACACAAACTCACTCTCCTGCTGGTAATAGCTCATCCGAAGTGACCACTCCCCCTACAATGTGCATGATAATCAAGGTGGGCCATTTCCAGCACAAATCCAGGTTTTCTCACCCCCCCCCCCACACACACACAAACTCACTCTCCTGCTGGCAATAGCTCATCCAAACTGACCACTCTCCCCACACTGTGCATGACAATCAAGGTGGGCCACTTCCAGCATAAATCCAAGTTTAACCAGAACGTCTGGGGCGGGGGAGGAAAAAACAAGGGGAAATAGGCTACCTTGCATAATGACTTAGCCACTCCCAGTCTCTATTTAAGCCTAAATTAATAGTATCCAATTTGCAAATGAATTCCAATTCAGCAGTTTCTCGCTGGACTCTGGATTTGAAGTTTTTTTGTTGTAAGATAGCGACCTTCATGTCTCTGATTGCGTGACCAGAGAGATTGAAGTGTTCTCCGACTGGTTTATGAATGTTATAATTCTTGACATCTGATTTGTGTCCATTTATTCTTTTACGTAGAGACTGTCCAGTTTGACCAATGTACATGGCAGAGGGGCATTGCTGGCACATGATGGCATATATCACATTGGTGGATGTGCAGGTGAACGAGCCTCTGATAGTGTGGCTGATGTTATTAGGCCCTGTGATGGTGTCCCCTGAATAGATATGTGGGCACAGTTGGCAACGGGCTTTGTTGCAAGGATAGGTTCCTGGGTTAGTGGTTCTGTTGTGTGGTATGTGGTTGTTGGTAAGTATTCGCTTCAGGTTGGGGGGTTGTCTGTAGGCAAGGACTGGCCTGTCTCCCAAGATTTGTGAGAGTGTTGGGTCATCCTTCAGGATAGGTTGTAGATTCTTAATAATGCGTTGGAGGGGTTTTAGTTGGGGGCTGAAGGTGACAGCTAGTGGCGTTCTGTTATTTTCTTTGTTAGGCCTGTCCTGTAGTAGGTGACTTCTGGGAACTCTTCTGGCTCTATCAATCTGTTTCTTCACTTCCGCAGGTGGGTATTGTAGTTGTAAGAATGCTTGATAGAGATCTTGTAGGTGTTTGTCTCTGTCTGAGGGATTGGAGCAAATGCGGTTGTATCGCAGAGCTTGGCTGTAGACGATGGATCGTGTGGTGTGGTCAGGGTGAAAGCTGGAGGCATGTAGGTAGGAATAGCGGTCAGTAGGTTTCCGGTATAGGGTGGTGTTTATGTGACCATTGTTTATTAGCACTGTAGTGTCCAGGAAGTGGATCTCTTGTGTGGACTGGACCAGGCTGAGGTTGATGGTGGGATGGAAATTGTCGAAGTAATTTTTGACTTGTTCTTTCCCTATTTTAGCCTCAGAGCCTACCTTATTTTCACTGGCATTCACTATGTTAAACATCCAAGCACTACTAACATTTTTGATGAAAACTGAAACAAAAAAATCATTTAGCACTTCTGCCATTTCCATATTCTGTTGTTATGTGTTCTCCCTCATTGAGTAATGGGCCTACCCTGTCCTTGGTTGTCTTCTTGCTTCTAATGTATTTGTAGAATATTTTCTTGTTACCCTTTATATCTCTAGCTAGTTTAATGTCATTTTGTGCCTTGGCCTTTCTCATTTTGTCCCTACATACTTGTGACTTGGAATGTCACCTAGGGGCCTTGCACTTGTAATGCAACAAAAAGTGCAATATAAATGCAGGGAGTGTTGTCCAGTGATTACAACTCGAGGCTTGGGGTCCAGATTCCAAGATTCTGTTCCCAGGTCTGCCATGTCTTCAGTGCTTTTTGAAACACTTGTCTTTGGGAGCACTGTATTCTAAAACATGGAAGACAAACTCCATGTAGGGCCCTGTGTGTAATGCCCAGAATCTGTACGCAAAAGCAGGAGCTGTTTTTCTAAGACGCACAGCTGTGCATGCTCACACACTGGAGAGGACTCTGAACCTTTGTCCATTACCATAGCCTTTCTTCTTTCAAAGGCCATCCCCTGCCCTCAGTCCAGGCTCTGAACTTCCATTGATGTGAATAGGATAGTATGGCTCCAATTTTTGAAATAAGGCAGTGACAGAAATAGTGTGGAAGCAGTTTGCTCTTCCCCCTGCATGTTAATCTGAACTATTCTGAATTGTGACAATCAGATGGACTAGCTCACGAATGCAGTTGACAGTGCTCTTTTCCCAGGAGGATTACGCAGCCTTTTTAATTTTTATTCTTTCCCCTCTTCCCCCCCCCCCCCCCCCGCCCCCTTTCTTCCGATATTTTAGTGCCATTCCCTAAGGGAAACTTACTTAGCTTGTCCAGTGTTCCCACCAGAAAGGCTAACCTCCCTTTTTGATTTTTTTTGGCGGGTGGGGGTTAATGGTAACATGTCCCATGACAAAAGAAGCATAAATCTCTCTAGTGGGAGGATGGCTTTTCTCCTGACAGAGTCCTTCTCCAAGGCTGGCGGAGACCCTCAGGCTGCTCTAACTTAGGGCCAGATTCTGCCACAGTTCAGTGGTGTTTGAACAGATGGAAATAAGGGTAGAATTTGACCCTTTCCCGTTCAAGATAAATGCCAGCTCTGTGTTTGAGAGTTATCTCTGTCATGGTAACAGGCCAACTGAATGAGGACATTTGTTTCTGTGGGTGGGTGGTTGAGGGAAGGAGGGAAGTCTGCAGCGGGACCAGAGGCTTATTATTAGAAGCAGAAGCTGCCATCTGGAATTGGTTGCTTACCATGTTCCACAGAAAAGGAAAATCTTATGCACATACATGCACACATCCCTGCTTGTGTGTGTATATCTGGGGGTGCTAGTCATGGCTACATATTACGGAAGTTGTGTTCCGAAGTTAGCTTAACATGGAATATAAATCATGTAAATGACATTTTTGAGCGTGAACTTTCACACAATTTTAGTTTTCAAGTCCCCGAGTTTTCTTTGTCATTTTTGTTTGGTTTGGTGTTAAAAATGTTTAATTGGAAGTGTTTGGTATTGGTGTCTGACTGGTATTCATCAGGCTTTCTCATGTTTTATTTCCTGTGTGTACCTTTAAGACAATATGCTCTCACAAAAATTTGCAGAGGCGAATCTTGGATAGATCTAATACAATGATTTTTTTTAAAAGAAATGTTTATGGTTAAGCATGATTTTGCCATTCTTGACAGCATACTGTTTTGCCTGCAGCAGAAGTGGAGGCATAAAATCTTGTCTGCAGAAACTAATGCCGAGTGAGGCTGTCTGCATGACTGCCATTTGCCTACAACCTGGACTGAAGGACGTTTAGGCTGCCCTTAGCAAAGATGGCCTCCATCTCTTAATGTCCCAGTGGGAGTGAAGCCAAAGGAAGATGGCAGCCTCAATGCTGTCAGGAGGCAGAGAAGGGCACTGTAAGGAGCAAGGCTAATGTAGTGCCCATCTTTAAAAAAGGGAAGAAGGAGGATCCTGGGAACTACAGGCCAGTCAGCCTCACCTCAGTCCCTGGAAAAATCATGGAGCAGGTCCTCAAGGAATCAATTCCGAAGCACTTAGAGGAGAGGAAAGTGATCAGGAAGAGTCAGCATGGATTCACCAAGGGCAAGTCATGCCTGACTAATCTAATTGCCTTCTATGACGAGATAACTGTCTCTGTGGATGAAGGGAAAGCAGTGGCCGTGTTGTTCCTTGACTTTAGCAAAGCTTTTGACATGGTCTCCCACAGTATTCTTGCCAGGAAGTTAGAGAAATATGGGCTGAATGAATGGACTATAAGGTGGATAGAAAGTTGGCTAGATTGTCGGGCTCAACGGGTAGCGATCAATGGCTCCATGTCTAGTTGGCAGCCGGTATCAAGTGGAGTGCCCCAAGAGTCGGTCCTGGGGCCGGTTTTGTTCAAAATCTTCATTAATGATCTGGAGGATGGTGTGGATTGCACCCTCAGCAAGTTTGCAGATGACACTAAACTAGGAGGAGAGGTAGATACGCTGGAGGGTAGGGATAGGATACAGAGGGCCCTAGACAAATTGGAGGATTGGGCCAAAAGAAATCTGTTGAGGTTCAACAAGGACAAGTGCAGAGTCCTGCACTTAGGATGGAAGAATCCAATGCACCGCTACAGACTAGGGACCAAGTGGCTCGGCAGCTGTTCTGCAGAAAAGGACCTAGGGGTTACAGTGGACGAGAAGCTGGATATGAGTAAACAGTGTGCCCTTGTTGCCAAGAAGGCTAACAGTATTTTGGGCTGTATACGTAGGGGCATTGCCAGCAGATCGAGGGATGTGATCATTCCCCTCTATTTGACATTGGTGAGGCCTCATCTGGAGTACTGTGTCCAGTTTTGGGCCCCACACTACAAGAAGGATGTGGAAAAATTGGAAAACGTCCAGCGGAGGGCAACAAAAATGATTAGGGGACTGGAACACATGACTTCTGAGGAGAGGCTGGGGGAACTGGAGTTGTTTAGTGTGCGGAAGAGAAGAATGAGGGGCGATTTGATAGCTGCTTTCAACTACCTGAAAGGGGGTTCCAAAGAGGATGGATCTAGACTGTTCTCAGTGGGAGCTGATGACAGAACAAGGAGTAATGGTCTCAAGTTGCAGTGGGGGAGGGTTAGGTTGGATATTAAGAAAAACTTTTTCACTAGGAGGGTGGTGAAACACTGGAATGCTTTACCTAGGGAGGAGGTGGAATCTCCTTCCTTCGAAGTTTTTAAGGTCAGGCTTGAGAAAGCCCTGGGTGGGAGGATTTAGTTGAGGATTGGTCCTGCTTTGAGCAGGGGGTTGGACTAGATGACCTCCTGAGGTCCCTTCCAACCCTGATATTCTATGATTCTATGAAGGGCACTGTAAGGAGCAAGTGAATAAATGGTAGGTGCGGGGGGGAATATGTGTAGAGGAATATAAGGTGATGCAGGAGGGAGCATAAGGGGGCAGGAGAGCAGCAGAGAGAAGTAGGGAAATTTATTGGCAATGGTTCACATGGAAGACAGGAGACTATGCAGGGAGAATATGAGTGAGACAGAGATCTGAGACAGGTAGGAGAAGGGGAATGTGACAGGTCATGCCCCTGAGGAAGCCACCTGATGTGCTGAGATACCACTGAGTCTACATGTTCTGCCAGCACGGGCCCCCTTTCACCTGTCTTGCTGAGCCAGGCTATTAAAGCCTCCTCTAACACACACACACAGGCAGGTCCACACCCAGCTGTAGATCAGCTCTGGGAAGACTCATCTTAAGGGACTTGCTCCAACACTCTGGTGCTTGCTCCTTTTAAGGGCTACATACTCAAAGGTTTTATGAAATTTGCCCCCTCCCTCAATGTGGAGAGAGGTGTGCACACTTCTTGCCCCCCCCCCCATTAGAAATTACAGAAACTGGGTTTAATAATAAACAAAACAAATGTTATTAACTATAAAAGGTGCAGATTTTAAGTAGTAAAAGGGACAACAAACAGAACAAAGCAGAATGCTAAGCAAATGAAATCAAACATGCAAACTAAGCTAGTTTCACTAAAGAAATTGGTTACAAATAGTATTTCTCATCCTAGATATTGTTGCAGGTGGGTTGCAAAGTTTCTGTGGTTCAGAGCTCCAGTTATTCCTTTTCAGACTGGACCCCTGTCTCAGTCTGGACTCCCTGCCCTTACCTTCCCTTCAGTTGGCTTTTGCAGTCTTTCTTCTTGGGCAGACAGGTCATGGAGAGGAGGAGTCCCATTTGCCTTCCTCCCCACCCTTAAATAGGGTTTACATAAGACGGGAATCCTTTGTTTCTCAGACTTGACCCCCCTCCCTTCAGTGGACGGTTACAAGAAGTCCCAAGTAATGTTCAATGTCAGGTGACAAGACCACCTGACCCTGTAGTATCACAGCATCCACGTGGCAGTATGGAGTATCCACAGGAAGGCTGAGCTTTTCACAGTCTATTGTCCTCGCTGATGAGCCATCAGCCCTGTCTGGCTTTTCCATTGTTGTACCTAAAGTGTTAGCAGTGGGCATCACCCAAAGTAGCACAGTTGAAATACAGATACATATTCCTAACTTCAGATATAGAAATGATACAGGGATACAGATTGGATAATTGCATTCAGTAAATCATACCATTTCCAATGATATCTCACATGAGCCATCTTGCATAAAGTACATCTCAGTTATATCATAAGCATATTTTCATAAGGAATATGGAATGTCACATCACAGGGACACAGGTAGGACAGTGATAGCAGAGGGAGATGGGGAGAGAGAGAGAATGTTGTGACAATAAGACCTATCAATCCAGCACTAAATTCACTTAAAATCACAGTGGTCACCATTTAAAAGTCAGTTCACCAACAATGGCTGCACAGTGATGTCTGAGAGGCCACAGCTATTTTGTGGTCTCAGTGTAGGGGGAATCTGCAGGTTTTCATAATCTACTAAGTGGCAACTGTTGGCAAGAGCTGATTTTTCAATGGCAATCCTTGTATGAAAATATTAGAAAACAAACAAAAAGCCTAGTGAATAATGGGGTTGAATTATGTCAAAAGGATCTACACCAATGGGAAAAAAAAGAAGCATTCTTGTAATGGAAGTGTATTCGCTCATGTACAGAAGAGGAGCATTGCTTTATGGCTTATTATTTCCTATTTATATTACAGTAACTACTGGCCCTGGTAGAAGTGGTTAAAATGTTTTGACCAAAATTTTTTCCTGCTGAAAAATGGGGTTTCATGAAAAACTTTTTCTATAGGAAACTGACATTTTTTCCCCTATGGGAAATTGATAAACAAAGCAAAACAAAATTTTTGTTTTATTTAATTTCAAATGAAATGTTTGTTTTATATTTTTTTAAACCAATTTTTTTTCTAAATTTAGAAATTTTGAATGTGTTTTCCACTCTTTTTTCCTTATTTGTTACCTAACACAGTAGAATGAATGACATCCAATCTTTAGGGTTGGGAGCGTTTTCCCCACTTTTTTCTTGTTTTAATTTTTCCTTTTCCCACTCAATAACTTCTCAAAGTGAAATGCTATCACTTTGCCACTCTGTAACTTTTCCCAAGTTGGAGAAGTGTTGAAAAGTTACTGAGTGGGAAAAGGAAAGATGAAAAAAAGAAAAAGTGGGTTGAAAAAGCTGAACCCTAGAGATCATTTATTCTAGGGCAAAAGGGGGTGGAAACAAATTCAGAATAAAAAAAAATCAGTTTTCTGTTTTTAAAAAAAATTATTTCAAAGGAATCAAAACCCAACTTTTGTTTTGTTTCAAAATTTCCACTTGAAAAATACAAAATTTCAAATGAAACTATTTTTGTTCAACATTTTTCACAGAAAAAAAAATTTGACCAGCTTTGGCCCCACCCAAGATGGGATCCCATTGTGCTGGGTGCTGTAAACCCACACAGGAAGAGATAGCCCTACCCCAAAGAATTTGCAGTCTAAAGCAGACAAGACAGACCCAAAGTATGGGAGAAAGGAATACAACATACAAGCAGAAAATTGGAAACTGTGGCACAGAGAAACTGAGGTGGATATTTTGAAAGGAAAAAGGACAATTAAGCACCCAACTTCCATTGAAAGTGAAAGGCATTTGTACCTTTGAAAATCTCCCCCTAAGCCAGCTAGAAGTCAGTGGTGGAGGCAAGAATAGAACTCAGATCTTGTGGTTCTCAGTCCAATGCATTAACTACAAGACCATCATCCTTCCTTTACCATTTATTTCCAAAATGGCATTCTTACCATAAGACGTATCCGTCCTATCTAGTACATATTAATATACAACTTTCTCAGCTCTAAGGTGTGCATGTGGGAGTGAGAATTCTGGAGCATGGGGAATACAATTCTGCTGGCATGCAATCTGTTGAGCGCCTGGCTCATCCATCAGGAATGCCATTCTGAAGGGGACATTCCAAGTGTTTTTCAGCATGGGAAAATATTTTATCAAAGAAACTTGGAATAAAAAAAAAATCTAAACATGAACCCTTGACACAGTGCCACATGCTGGCTATTTTTAATTTGCTTCTTGATCGTTCCACTTGTTCTCATCATGGTCAACTCTTAGAATGATGGAATTAGTCACCATATATGAGATGAAGTAAACAGATAGTTTGGGGCTTCAAAATGAGCCTGAAGTTAACTCTTCAGGGGAATTGAAAGTCATGATGGGAAAACATTGAGAGGCACATAGATTTACTACAGAAAAAGCAAGATGGACCATGGCTGTGTTTCCTTAGAGTCTGCTCTTCTAATCGTGGCCACTGAGATAGAGAAAGGCCATGTCTGTGCCACTCTGTTACAGACAGAAATCTGAAAGACATTTATTACTGTTACTTTTGTCTGTGTAGCCACAATACCCAAGCTCCAGGATAGATTCCTAGATTTCAAAAGGGACCACTGTGATCATCTGGTTTGACCTCCTGCATAGCACAGGCCAGGGAACTTTCCTGAAATAATTCCTGTTTGATTCAGAGCAGATCTTTCAGAAAAACATCCCATCATGATTTTAAAATTACCAGTGATTGTGCTGGGTGCTGTGCAGACACACAAGAAGAAACAGTCTGTCCCCAAAATACTTGCAACATAGTTTGTATCAAGGTACATGAAGTGACCAAGAATGGAAAGAGAGGGGGGTGCCCATGTGGATTAGTTCAGGGAAGGTGTTTCATGTGCAAGGACCGGCATAGAAGAAAGCCCAAAGATGTTCATGGGAGAAGCAGGCCAGTGAACTGCACTCTCCACCATGCTGTTTATGTGAATGGGGGGAAAAGACCAGATTTCAAGTTTCAGAATAGATAAATGCCAAACCTGACTACTCCTGAAAGGTAGGTCCCACATGGTGGGACACTGGTAGGAAAGGGTAGGCTTTAGAGAGGAATTAAATTCCAAGTCATGACTTATGTGCAATAAGGCCCACAGAATGCGTGCTCCTGTTAAATCAGACTGGAGCTGTGTGCTGCCCTGTGCTATGCCCACATTGCAGAAGCAGGTGATGCACTAACTGTTCTAACTACACAAATTAGAAATATTGCAAATGTCCAAATGCCATTCACTTTAAAACAAGTAACGACTATGGAACTGCAGTGGCTGTGTTATTCCTTGACTTTAGCAAAGCTTTTGACATGGTCTCCCACAGTATTCTTGCCAGGAAGTTAAAGAAGTATGGGCTGGATGAATGGACTATAAGGTGGATAGAAAGCTGGCTAGATTGTCGGGCTCAACGGGTAGTGATCAATGGCTCCATGTCTAGTTGGCAGCCGGTATCAAGTGGAGTGCCCCAAGGGTCGGTCCTGGGGCCGGTTTTGTTCAATATCTTCATTAATGATCTGGAGGATGACGTGGATTGCACCTCAGCAAGTTTGCAGATGACACTAAACTGGGAGGAGAGGTAGATACGCTAGAGGGTAGGGATAGGATACAGAGGGCCCTAGACAAATTAGAGAATTGGGCCAAAAGAAATCAGATGAGGTTCCACAAAGACAAATGCAGAGTCCTGTACTTAGGACGGAAGAATCCCATGCACCGCTACAGACTAGGGACCAAATGGCTAGGCAGCAGTTCTGCAGAAAAGGACCTAGGGGTTACAGTGGACGAGAAGCTGGATATGAGTCAACAGTGTGCCCTTGTTGCCAAGAAGGCTAACGGCATTTTGGGCTGTATAAGTAGGGGCATTGCCAGCAGATAGAGGGATGTGATCGTTCCCCTCTATTCGACATTGGTGAGGCCTCATCTGGAGTACTGTGTCCAGTTTTGGGCCCCACACTACAAGAAGGATGTGGAAAAATTGGAAAACGTCCAGCGGAGGGCAACAAAAATGATTAGGCTGAGGGAACTGGGATTGTTTAGTCTGCGGAAGAGAAGAATGAAGGGGGGATTTGATAGCTGCTTTCAACTACCTGAAAGGGGGTTCCAAAGAGGATGGATCTAGACTGTTCTCAGTGGTACCAGATGATAGAACAAGGAGTAATGGTCTCAAGTTGCAGTTGGATATTAGGTTGGATATTAGGAAAAACTTTTTCACTAGGAGGGCAGTGAAGCACTGGAATGGGTTACCTAGAGAGATGGTGGAATCTCCTTCCTTAGAGGTTTTTAAGGTCAGGCTTAACAAAACCCTGGCTGGGATGATTTAGTTGGGGATTAGGTCCTGCTTTGAGCAGGGGTTTGGACTAGATGACCTCCTGAGGTCCCTTCCAACCCTGATATTCTATGATTCTATGCAGATTACTTAGTCACTTTCCTCCAAACTCTCTAGCCACTGAGTTTCTTTTGATTATACTTAACTGCCATATTAATGTATGAAATTATCTAATTGTGTTGCTAGGTCTGTATTTGCTGTTTTTGCTGGACAGAAGAAAGGTTAGCTGGCTGATGTCTTGGCTGTAAAATAGCATATGCGCAATGTGCCAGGATTCATCACCAAATTTGGTCCGCTGGTTGGATCATTAGCTTCCCCGGCACGGGCCGGGTACTGACAGGGAGTACAACATGAGCACTGATCCATACCCCCATGGTAGTAATAATAATAATAAATAATATCTATCACTTACACAGCACGTTACATTGTCAGAGCACTCTACAAACGTCAGCAATCTATTTTATGGATCACTTGAAGTTAATTGAAGTTCATGGAAAGCATTAAAGAGGTGTGTATACACCCCAAAGCTGGCCCTTCAGAGTTGCTTTTGGATCACACCTGTTTACTGAAGAGCGGTATTGTATTTCTGGGGATCTAAACAGAGTCTGATGAATTTAAAATATGATGATGTTTTTAATTTAACCACCTAGGTTTGTTACATGACTCTCCTGCTATCCTAGGAGCTGTAATAAAGAATGGTTCCCATTTGCTGAAATGCTAAATTAAACAACTTACTATCCATTTAGGGCACTTATTCTAATTTTGGCATCGGCTGCTACTTTGGAAACATAATAAAGCAATGTTTAGGCAAGTCAAAGGAGAGTTAAGTGAATGCAGTTTTTCAGTGAATACCCAAACATCTATTGGCAAAATCCAGTGAAAAGGAAAAGAATAAATCCATTGATTATGGAGAAGTTTGTCAGCTCCATTCCAAATGGCTTTGTCTTCTGTTTTTCAGAATGGAAGATCTGTGGTGGGTTTTGGCCAGCTTGTGATGCTGTAATGATGAACTAGAGAGGACCAAGGGCTTTCAGTAGCATTGAAAAGTGTAACTTCCATTTCTTGATAAAGAAACCAGTTACTAAAACCATGGCAATCGGATTTTTGGAACCTTCCCTCCAATTCTGATGAGGCCTGGGTGTTATGGAATTTTATGAAGAATGATTACATTAGCAGCAGATTATTTTAAAAAATCATGAAATGCATATCTCTCTACTTCCAGATTTTGAAGGTTAGGTGTCAGGATGGAGATTTTCCTCCAGTCGGTGGCAGGAAATCCAGGACAGGCCTACAGAGCTGCAAACCGTGACAGATCACTCCTTCTTCAGAGAGTGTCAGTGATCAAAAGGCCTTTGCATCTCTCTGTATTTCTAGTGCAATGAAATTTGGTGTGGGGATCTTCATCACAATCTCCTGTACAGAGTCCAGTATGAACCAAGGAAGCTCTTTAAAAATAGGGAAAATTACCAAGATTTGTTGTTAAGGTGAAATTAACTTCACCCGCATTTGCAGTCTATGCTAGGGAAGTGCAGGGCAGTTGAGGAAGGGAAACTTCTCAGGGGCCAGGCACTGGCCACCCCCATTGGAGTCAATCAGAGTTAGGCCAGTGCTGAACCCTTTGAAAATCCTCCCCAAAGTTTCTCATGCCTTTGCAGCTCCTGCATTCTCTTTAAAAATGCAGATGTGTGAAAACTCACATACAACATATTTCAGTGGCAGCCTTAACCCTGACCTTCCAGCTGGTTCTGACTCCCTTAGGTCCTTTTGGATAAAAGAGACAGAGCCTAAATCCCATTTGCAGAAATAACTTACAGCCAGATTTTAAAGGGTATTTAGGCACCTAAAGATGAAGATAGGATGGGAGTTAGGTGCTGAACTTGCTGAGGTGCTTTCTGAAAATCCCACTAGACACCTGTCTGCATTTTTACACTCCTAAATACCTTTGAAAATCTGGCCCCTTGGACCCAGATCCTCGAAGGTATTTAGGCCCCTAATTCCCATTGAGAATCTGGGCCTGAGGAGTCTAAGTCCCATTGGCTTTAAATGAGGTTCCTAAGTGCTTAAGTCATTTTTGGAAATGGGACTCGGGCTTCTACATCATGTTAATTGAATTGTCTCGTTAGACTGACTTCACACTTGGTAGGGCAACTCCCATCTTTTCATGTATTTATACCTGCTCCTGTATTTTCCACTCCATACATCTGATGAAGTGGGTTCTAGCCCACGAAAGCTTATGCCCAAATAAATTCGTTAGTCTCTAAGGTGCCACAAGGACTCCTCGTTGTTTTTATATCATGAAGATGCTTTGGAAGTGTTAGCACCAGTATCTAAATGTAAAATGTTGTTTTGTTATGTGGTGTATTCAACTGGGATGTTCACTACATTTCAGCAGTTGGTTTCTTTACTAACCCTGGTCTACACTGGAGAGGGGGGATTGATCTAAGTTATGCAACTTCAGCTACATGAATAACGTAGCAGAAGTCGACCTACTTAGATTGACTTACTGTGGTGTCTTCACCGCGGTGAGTTGACAGCTGCTGCTCCCCCATCGATTCCGCCTGCGCCGTTTGCAGTGCTGGAGTACAGGAGTCGATGGGAGAGCACTCGGGGGTCCATTTATTGCATCTAGACTAGATGAGATAAATCAATCCCTGCTGGATCGATCGCTGCCCACCAGTCCGGCAGGTAGTGTAGACGTACCCTAAGTGTCAAAGTCAAATTGTACTGAGTGTGATAGGAAAGGTTTTAGTTCAGATTTTGCATTGTGGTACTGAGGTCTTCAGTGGTAAAATTTTGCTTCACCGTCAGGGCAACACTCCTGCAAAGACACCCAGTTAACTTTGTGCACGTGAGTGGGGCCTTTGGCTTCAGTGAGCCTGCTCCCATGTACAAAGTTGTGCAGGACACAAGTCTGAGTGGGATCAAGGCCTAAGATTGTGGGCAGCTTCAGGAAGGATCATGCCAGTTTGTTCCTTGTATTATATGTATAAATTTTAGAAGTTATCAGAGAGAAGCTGAAATTATGAAAACTAAATGAATAGGAGTTGGATGTTCCAGTCCCGTAAGCACCTTCAGAATTAGAGTTGCCAAGTGTCCGGTTTTTGATTGGAACGCCCAGTCAAAAAGGGACCCTGGGCTGTTAAAAGTCCAGTTGGTGGGGCTGGCAGGCTCCCTACCTGGCTCCATGTGGTTCCCTGAAAGCGACAACATGTTCCTAGGTGGAGGCACAGCCAGGGGGGGCTCCATGCACTGCCCCTGCCCTGAGTGCCGGCTCCGCAGCTCCCATTGGCCAGGAACCATGACCGATGGGAGCTGCGGGGGCAGTGCCTGCAGGCGGAGACAGCATGCAGAGCCTCCTGGCCGTGCCTAGGAGCCAAGGGACATGTCGCAGCTTCCATGGAGCCTCCTGAGGTAAGCCCGGATCCTGCTCCCCTCACCTCTCCTGCACCCCAGCCCTGCCCTGAGCCCCCTCCCACACCCAAACTCCCTCCTGGAGCCTGCACCCCTTCCCACACCCCAACCCCTGCCCATACCCACACCCAGACTTCCTCCTGGAGCCTGCACCCCCAGTGCCCCAACCCCCTGGCCCAGCCTGGAGCCCCCTCCCATACCCTGAACCCCCTCATTTCTGGCCCCACTCTGGAGCCTGCACCCCCAGTCCAAAGCTTGTACACCCTCCCACACCCCAGCTGCCTCCCATACTCCAAACCCCTCATCTCCACCCCCCCAGCCCGGGGTCCCCTCCTGCACCCCAAACCCCTCATCCCTGGTCCCACCTCAGAGCCTGCCCCCAACCCCCTGTCCCAGCCCAGAGCCCCTTCCCACACCCTGAACCCCTCATCTCTGGCCCCACCCTGGAGCTCACACCCCAACCCCCTGCCTCAGCCTGATGAAAATGAGTGAAGGGGTGAGGGCAGAGAGAGGGGGGATGGAGTGAGCGGAGGGTGGGGCCTCAGAAAAGGGGCAGGGCAGGGGCAGGGTGTTCAGTTTTGTGGGATTAGAAAGTTGGCAACCCCAGTGACCATAGCAGCTACCATGTGGAGCATTTTGTATTTCTATGTATTCCTCAGACTTCCCTGGCATTACTGAGCTGTGTTGGGATATGATTATATTCGTCTTTGATTCTTTGACTTAATGTGTCCTTTTGTTTACTATTTTATGTCATACCTATGCATTTAATTGTGTTTCAAGTGTACAATGAGTTGTAGAGCAAAACTGCCTTTGAAATTTGTATGAGGTGTGCTGGCCCTGTTTAATGGGTGTGCCCTGAGAGGTGAGCAGTGTCAGACCTTCTGGGAATGACTTCTGTTGGGATGTGTCAGGGGGAGGGAAACCCGATCTCTATTTCTACTATTTGTAATTCTGATCTCTGCCTGTAAAGGAGCAGACTCACCCCTGCGGCGCCTCCTGCTGGTCTTTGGGAATTAGCTCTTTTCCAGCCTGGAGCGCCCTCTGCAGGCCGGTGATCCACACAGCTCTAGCCCCCGTGTCCCTCACAGACTCCGGTGCCCCTTTCTCTGGGGTTCTGCCCCCTGGCAGTACCCCCACACCCTGCCTCTGGGTCTCCCCTTCCTGGGGAACCCCCAACCCACTATCCCCACTTTGCCTCAGTCTGAGCTACTGCCAGTCATCACCAAGCCCCTGCTCCCTGGAGCAGACACAAGGCCACTCACCATAGGCAAGTGGGTTTGGGCCTGTTGCCGTCCTCTGCCACCCAGTACCTCTATGGGCCCTGGACCAGGCCCTACAGCCTGGGGAGTTGCCAGCCTGGAGCGCCCCACTCAGCCTGCTCCTTCCCCAGCACAGCACCACCCTCAGTACCCAGGCAGGCAGGCAGCCAGGCCCTGCTCTCTCCCAGCCTGGAGAGAGACTCCTGGGGCCTCTGGCTCCCAGCCTTTTGATACAGGCCAGCTGGCCAATCAGCCAGCCCCAGCCATTGCCCTCTCCAGGGCTGCTTTTAACCCCTTCTATTTTAGGAGTGGGGTAGCCACCCTGCTACACTGCCCCAAAAGGAAAAGCAAGTGAGAGGAAGGAGCTAAAAGCAAAGCAATATTCCAGCAACCCCTCTGTCTCCCCAACCCCGCTCCTCCTTTCGAAAAACTCAAGCTTGAACTGTTTTCACATTGGCTTTTTCCCCCCAGACTTTTTCTCTCTTTTGTCAGATACCAAGGCCCAAAGAACCATGCAGGGTACCCTGATAGACCTCGTTCCCACACTCATAATTACTGGGTCACAGGAGACACAAAAGAAGGTGCTGTGCTCATCGGACTTCGGGGGAGGGGGAGACGCACAAGAAATTTTTTTTAAAGCTGGCTCTGCTGGCGTTACCTCATTTCTTTCTCACTGAAAATGACCTTCAATTTCTCCCTGGCTAATCCCTCCCTTTGATTCCCCTCCCCTCTCCTCTTCCAGGTCTGGATGTTTATCATATTTTTTCCCCCTTAGTGACTCTGTTCCTCTTGGTGGTTTTGAAGTTCAGACCCAAAGTCCAGATGTCTCCATCCTTCCCGCAAAGTAGCACCTTTTTGGGAGGCAGGCGCCATAAAGTGTTGTCTGAACTTTAAAGATGCTGTAAGGAATTCAGGGCTCTGCTCTTCTGTGGGATGTGTGTGTAGATATTGTTAACATGAGTTATACATGCACTCACAAAGGGATTTCTAAGCCCCATAAGATGGAAGGCATAAACAGAAACCCAGCAAATGCATGAGAACCATATCATACGTTACATCATCTATATTTGGACAGACAAATATTCATGCAAACTGGTTAACCAGCCCTTGCTAGAATTAACCATACAGTTAACCAGCCCTGTGTGCATTAACCATCCCTGATTGTTGTCCAGAATTGATTGGGACTGCTTAACACCAGAGCACTCATTTCTGTAGCAGTGGTATTGTGTATGATTTGTTATTTTCATGAGAAATTCTTGTTCTGTGGTGTTAATTTCCGAAGGATGTGCGCTCAGCCAACAAGCCAGCAGAACAGAGTAATCCCCCTCATTGGATAAATGCTGAAATCACAGCTGGGCCCAAGCCAGAACCTTCCATCTGAACTTCTCTCCCTGTATTTTGTTGGCCTGGATGAAACGCCCTGAACCACCCTTGACTTTGGTTTAGTAAATGTAAACCTGACTTATGAGGTTTAGTTTTACCCAACCCACTCCAGTACCTCTGAGACTGGACAAACATGGAAGGTTTATCTGAACACACAATCACAAATTTGGGGGTTGGATACAATGGGGTCCTGATCTGAACCAAAATATGGCTTGAGTCTCTCACGAGCTAAAAGAAAAAGACTTTAAAATACAATCCCATGCACTGTGACTGTAATTAGAACTGCCCGGCATCATACGGTGTAAACAATACCCAGGTCTAGTGCACATACATCCAGCTGCAGATTGACATTCTGACCGTTGAATTACATGTGCTCATAACACAAAGAATGCTGTTAGCGATCTAATCCTAATACATAACTAAGACATGTTCCTTCAGGGAGTCTTTAGTCAAAACTTGTAACCTGGGCTGTGCAAAGTTAGGGATCTAACGCTGGGATTCTCAGAAGAGTTAGGCACCCGTTACTTACACTTAGGTTGTAAGCGCTCTGAGGCAGGGGCCATCTTTTTGTTTTGTGTTTGTACAGCACCTAGCACACTGGGGTCTTTGTCAATGACCAGGGCTTCTAGGTACTACCACAGTAATAATAATAATAATTAATTAATATCTAGCCACCTTAATTAGAATGGTCTCATTTTAAGGTGCTTAGTGCCTGCAGTTAAAGTTTATTTCAATGGAAGCTATGGGTGACTAAATATGGATTTAGTTGCCTGACTTTAGATGCTGAAATTTGAAAACTTTGGCCATAATACAGCTCTGTACTTACATTATTAATCATCCTTATGCAACTGACTTTCTGTTCTATGCCATAGCTATTGGAAGACTCAGCAACTGTGGTACATAAAGGACAAAGAGAGTCAGAATTAAGGTTCTTATTGGACATCTAATATTAGTGTTCACATGTCTAGATTTTTGTTGGCAAATTTATGAATTTGTAAGGATATTCAAATCATTATACACGTAACCTTTATTTAGCATTTGCATTCTTCTTAATGGTTACGTTTTGGTGGCTTTTTTAAGCTGTAATGAAATGCTGATAGTACTTACTGTAGCAATCTTAAGTATGTAAACAATTTTTGTTTGGGAATATAAGCAGGGTTTCAATGTTTACAGTCCTGATGGGCTATAATTCAGTTGCTATATTAGCAGGTATTTAAAATGGTTTATTAACTGGTCAAAAACTGATTGCTATACCCCACCTAGGCTTGCCTCCTGCATCCACTAAAGGATGGGGGAGCTGAAATGTACTGACAGCCCCTTACAGTCTGAATCCAAATATCTCTGGGCTTTTAAGAGATGTTTGTAAAGCTGCCTATAAGTTTACTCTAGCGAGATCCAGACACTTCATGGTTGTTTGTGGCACATGCAGAAGGAGCTATCAGAGGCTCAATCACTATGCACAAACACAAAGCCACCTCAGCCTAATGTGTATCTTTTTATATCAAACAGACCAGTGGAAAAAAAGAGAGGCTATGATAGCAGCATGGGATGAGAGATAAAGTCTTCCTGTTTCCCACAACACCCTGGTATTCTTATCTGCTCTACAGTGAATATAAAACATGGAGCTGGAGAGTCTGAGTCCCAGAAAATGTCAGCTCTTCTGCATCTGGTTTCACTGCAGCCCCATTTTGTCTGAGAGGGGATGCTAAGAAACCAGCACAGGGCTCTGGCCCTGTGAAACCTGAAGGCTTAAATGTCAACGTGTCTTGCAGAGAGTTAGGGGCACAGCTCCCACTGAAATCACTCACCCTGCTTGCTCACAAAATTCCTCGTGCAGGACTTGGAAAGTTTACCCTCCATGCACAGAAACAATAGGACTCCCAAGAGAAGAATGCAAGGGGGATGGCGAATGATCTAGCACTGTGCATTCGCGCTCTCACCTAAGGCGCTAACTAGCCATTTTGGATGAGGCTGCATCTCAAAAACACTTACGTGTCCCCTAAGCTGTTCAGCAGCTGCTATTTCATCTGCTCACTGGTAATTCTAAGAATCATCTCTCTCCTTGTTTTGCTTTTTACGCCATCCTCTGGATGCTGAGGAGACATACACACATACAGCCAGTTTCTACACAAGTCAAAATCCAGAGTAACTGCACGGACTCCAGTTCAGCTACTTCAAATGTACACTAACATCATTGAGATCAGAATCTGGCCTGCAGCCTCTTAAAGCCTTTTGCTGGCTAACATGCTGGAAAATGCCAGCATCCTGGTGGCTAAAAGACACTGTAAAGTCGTTTCACTGAATTGGTTTGATCTATTTTCAATTCTCTTCTCTCTCTGACTTTTCATGCAACAGTAACAGTAATGACACCTCTAGATTATCCTAATGCAAAACCAGCATTGCCAAACCCATGCCTTCAGATGTCATGAGTCAGGGCTCAATTTTAAGAGCCCTTTAAGTCGAAAGAAATGGCTTCGTCATGTGGACAGGTGCAGGGTTAAATCGATCTAACGCTGCTAAATTCAACATAAACTCGTAGTGTAGACCAGGGCTTGGATTTGTCTCTATTTGGGTGTTGAAGATTTCGAAATGCAGCTCATTCAGTTAAAAAGCTCAGAATTGTGGGCACCAAAGCTTGGAGATCTGCAGAGTGCACTTGAAGCTACCGACAGAGATCCTGGGGCCTCTATTCTGACCTGCTGGACATCCCTGCCAGTGAAATTTAACTGTTTGAAGATGAAGAAAATTGCGTTTGCAATGCTTTCAGTATTTGGATCCACATACCTGTGTGAACAGGTATTTTCACATATGAAATCTGTCCTCTGTCCCTCTCGGAGCCGGTTCTGATCACTCAGAAGCCTGCATGCAGCTTAAAGTATCCAAATACATGCCAGACATTGGAAAACGCAGCAAGGAAAAGCAAGGGCAAGGATCACACTAAACTGATAAGATCTGTATTTTAATTTAATTTTAAATGAAGCTTCTTAAACATTTTAAAAACCTTATTTACTTTACATACAACAATAGTTTAATTATATAATATAGACTTATAGAGAGAGACCTTCTAAAAACATTAAAATGTACGACTGGCACTCAAAATCTTAAATTAGGTGAATAAATGAAGACTGGGCCACACCACTTCTGAAAGGCTGCCGACCCCTGGCCTAGGGACTTCTCTCTTCTCTTTGGCCTTTTATCAAAGCTCCAGTGTAGTCCAGTTGAATCGACTGTGTTCTCCTGCCAGGGGATGGGTATGATGGGCTCATGAGTCTTTTCTCTCTCTAACTGCTATGAATTTTGCAGCAATCAGCCAAAACCTGGTCATTGTTCAGTTTTAGGGCCTCAGTCTGCTATGTGCTGTACATACACTTAACAAAAAGTTGGCACCTTCCCAAGAGACTTTCCAACGTAAGAATGAGGTGAGCTCTTAATGTTTGTCACTCAACATATGCTAAATTTGCAAGCTCCTTGGGGCAGTGACTAGATACACAGTGTCTAGCACTATGAGGTGCTGATTCATAGACATTAAGGTCAGAAGGGACTTCCTCCTCCGTTACTTCTAACTGATGCGTCCCCAGCTTATAACTAAAATTTTTGTTATTAATCCCTAAATGCATGACCTTACACTTCTCACTATTAAATTTCATCCTATTACTCCAGTTTACAAGGTCATCCAGATCCTCCTGTATGATATCCCGGTCCTTCTCTAAATTGGCAATACCTCCCAGCTTTGTATCATCCGCAAACTTTATTAGCACACTCCCACTTTTTGTGCTGAGGTCAGTAATAAAACAGATTAAATAAGATTGGTCCCAAAACCAATCCCTGAGGAACTCCACTGGTAACCTCCCTCCAACCTTTCAGTATGACCTGCTGTAGTCTCCTCTTTAACGAGTTCCTTGTCCACCTTTCAATTTTCATATTAATCCCCATCTTTTCCAATTTAACTAATAATTCCCCATGTGACAACGTATCAAACACCTTACTGAAATCGAGGTAAATTAGACCCACTGCGTTTCCTTTGTGTACAAAATCTGTTACTTTCTCAAAGAAGGAGATCAGGTTGGTTTGGCACGATCTACCTTTTGTAAAACCATGTTGTATTTTGTCCCATTTACCATTGACCTCAATGTTCTTAACTACTTTCTCCTTCAAAAATTTTTCCAAGACCTTACATACTACAGATGGCCAACTAACAGGCCTGTAGTTACCCGGATCACTTTTTTTTCCTTTCTTAAAAATAGGAACTGTGTTAGCAATTCTCCAGTCATACGGTACAACCCCGAGTTTACAGATTCATTAAAAATTCTTGCTAATGGGCTAGCAATTTCATGTGCCAGTTCCTTTAATATTCTTGAATGAAGATTATCTGGGCCCCCCGATTTAGTCCCATTAAGCTGTTTGAGTTTTGCTTCTACCTCGGATGTGGTAATATCTACCTCCATCTCCTCCTTCCCATTTGTCATGCTACCATTATCCCTAAACTTCTCATTAGCCTCATTAAAGACCGAGGCAAAGTATTTGTTTAGATATTGGGCCATGCCTAGATTATCCTTAACCTCCACTCTATCCTCAGTGTTTAGCGGTCCCACTTCTGATCCCAGGGGGGTGTCTCTAAGAGCATCTGTAAAACAAATACTACATAATTATTCAAGGAGCAGGATCCTGGGGATTTCTCTTTTTTTCATTGCAGTAAAAGAGAGCTCCCAAGGGTCTGATCCGTCTTTGGGCATGAGAACAAAGTCTCAACCCAGCTCAGTCCCACCTGGCACTATGGGCCTAAGCCAGAAAGCTCCAGAGTTCCAGGTCATTAGTGGGGCAGCAAGGGAGAAGCTTGCTGTGCCAACACTCAGGGTATATCTGATCTGTACAGGAATGAAGTCAACTCCCTACCCAGAGCTGACAGTCAGGCACTGTTTTCCAGCACTAACATGCACTAGAGACAGTTATTTTTTCAGCATAAAAATCAATGCAGAGTTAAAGGCTGGAAGCTCTGGAGCTCCAGGGTATGGAAAGGTTACTGTGACAGATGTGAGTGAGGCCAGCTCAGCCTGACTGGTGACCTGCTGGGTCTGGCATGGGGACTCTGGAAACTGGTGAAGAAAAGAGACCTTTTGCCAAACAGACAAGTTGGGAGGGAAGTTTCCTTCACAAGAACTGACGTTGCTAAGGGAGAGGCCAGAGACCTCAGGGAACTGAAAGTGCCGTTCTCTGAAAAATCACCCCTTCTCCAGGAGGCGGCTGCATATACATATCCAGAATCAGCTTTGCTGATTCTAGTGACAGTGTTTTGAACTGCGTTTCCCTCCTGGGAGCCCAGCAGAGCTAACACAGCTTTGGGAGAGGGAGCTGTTCCTTCTCATGCATCAACTGGATTGTTTGCTAAATTCCAGTTAATTAGCGAAATCCATGGGGTTGTACAGGTGTCACTGATGGCAGAGTTTGGCCTGCAGAGCCTTTGAACTAATGATGTTGTTCAGGTGTGAGAAGAAAAGAATTCTCATAGCCCCGCCTGGCACCTTCTGTGGTATGCTGGGCCTCTCCCTGCACTTTGCTGGGTGAGTTGCCCCTCAGAGCAAGCAAAGACCAAACAGTCCTTGCTCACAGAGACTGCTACTATGCCCTGGCCTTGTATTGGCTGTGGCAAGGGGAGAGAAATTTCTTGCATTTCCCTCCTCTCCTCTACTTCCTTCTCTGCACACCTACAGAAGGACAGATCACAATCTGGCCCCATAGAAGGATGGGGAATTTTTCCAGTATCCAGTAGTATTCTAGGATGCCATCCGTGTTTTAATGACATGGGCCTGGAATAACTGCTGGTGGAACCATACATTTAAATCATAGAATCAGAGAAATGTAAATCTAGAAGGGACCTGAAGAGATCATCTAGTCCAACCCACTACACTGAGGCAGGATTAAGACCTAGACCAACCAGAACCCAAATTGTCAATTTCACTAGCATCAGTAATGGTTCAGCAAATGCCTGGTAGGGAAACAACATCCACTTCCTTTTACAGAGCCATAGTAGCTCTTGGAAGGGATGGTTTGGTGAAGCAGCCCATTAGCAGTCCCCTAGCACTCGGTGTGAAGGTCACTGACACTGGGAAATGATTCAGTTCACTGAGTGTCATGGTGTGTTGGAGCTGCCACAACTGGTCAGATCCCTGTGTCAGGCTGTGATGTGCTGCATGCTAAAACAGAGAGTGATGGGACTGCACCCCAACACAGGCCCTGCAGAAAATACCCCATTGCACACCAGTGCTGTGAGTAGGAATGGGCACATGCCATGCACAGCATACAGACCTGTCATCTCCTAGGAGCAACATTCCTTATGGCAAACCAGCAAGGATGATTTCTTTTTGGGTCTCCATTGAACCCTGATCCCCCTACTTAACTGCACCAGCTGTGTGCAAAATCGTCTGGTGGGTGATGTCACATTTTACCCTGGGAGGAGAAAAGGGTGGAATACAGACTGGCCCATTGGGGCTCCTCACCCTCCATAGGTAGTAGAAGAATAGTTTAGTGCAGATGAGGGTCACACTTGCACTAGTTAGTTAATAGCTCGGTGTTATAGCCCTAACCAATGCCATCTGCTCAAGGGCTCTGTTGTGTATTCTACCCTGCAAAGGGCTTTTTAAAATACACTTTTCCTTGCAGGAAAGGGATTGTCTGGTAGAGCTAAGTCACTGTTGTATTAAGAAGCCCACACAACCCTTTTGCTTAAGGTAGTAAAACTGAGAAAGCTGCTAAAAGCAGAGATAAAACTACTAATTATTTCCTCATTAAAAAAGAATCCCCAATAAATCCTTTTAAGATGATCCCATAAATCCCTCTGAGCATCATTTAGGTCATTTGCCTTCAGCTCTTATCTTTCCCCCAGGGAGGTTTTTATGGGTCTACAAACACCATGTTTTCAGGATTTGTATCTCAAATCAAACGAAGGTTTGAGGAGTTCATCCATCAACGGTGACCCACTGTCCCCATGGCAATAATCAGAGAGCAGCAGACCCATGGGGAGTGGGGGAGGGGGAAACAGATAACGCCAATTCCTTTCAAAACTTCCATATTACAGGGAAAGAATGGACTCTGCTCTCACATCTTCAGCAGCGATCACTGAGATACTATTATCCAGCCAGGCTTCCTAGAAGGACATGTCCACGCCTAAGGATGGCTCAACATGCTGCAGAAGGATTGCACTGAGCTTGTACAAATATTTGAGTTCAGTTTGACTCTGCATGCAGCCAGAACTGGCCTCCTGAACTGCGCCAGCACAATGGCACTTTGTGCATAGGTCCAGTGATATTTGCATGCATGAGGGTTCTCAGCGCATGGGACATGAAGTGGGATTTACATGCATATCTGTTCCGCAGGAGAAAGCTCCTAGCGCTTCAAGCTTTCCCCTGGTTCTACTCTTTCTGTCAACTTACGCTGAGGTCCAGCTAAGGGAAAAGGCATATATCTAAATTAGTATTTTATTGGCTAATTCTGCCAGGGCAAAGTAAGGCAGCCTGTGCTAAGGAAATCTAGCTAAGGAAAACTAAACATTCCCATCACTATATTGTTGCCCATTACTATTATTTGTATTACCAGGGCACCTTCAGGTCCAGACCAAGATGAAGGCTCCATTGTGCGACTCTGTACTTACACCCAGAGCTCACAGTCTGAGTAGACAAGATAGGCAAAGGGTGGGAGAAATGAAGATGGGGAGCTGAGGCACAGAGATTCTAAGGATATGCCTTCAATGCAAACTTCACTCAGGTGATTGGATTGGCCTAGCCCAGGTGTGAGCAGCCACACTGCAAATCCCTCTCTGAATGACTTTGTCCTTATTGGTGCTGTGCTCCCTGTTTAGGACATCTGGGGGATATCCTATGGGTCTTCGTGGTGCAGTGAGCTGGGTTGCTCTATGATTCTTTCCCAGTTAATTGTGGGAGAACTTGGCTGTCTTTGTAGACAAATGGGGGGACCTTCTGCACTGGAGTGGGTTAGCCTCCATCCTCACTGTGTGCTAGTCTGAGTGAAAACCACACCCAAGCGCTAACGTGTATCCCAAGGCCAGACCAGCTACCCTGGGTTTAGATCACCACCAAACTCAGGTGAAAGGGTTTGTGTGTGGATGGGAGGGAGGTTAGGAGCAGCATCCGAGTAAGAACCTGAGTTAACTCTGCAATGAAGACAGACCCTTTGGATACATCTACACAGCAAAAAAACCCCACAGCAGCAGGTCTACAGACTCGGGCTCCTGGGTCTTGCGCTACAGCACTAGAGATAGCCATGGGCTTGGGCTGGAGCTCAGGCTCTGAAGCCCAGTGCTGGTGGGAGGTGGGTTGGTTTCACCCCTCGAATGTCTGCATGGCTATTGTTAGTGCAGTAGCACAAGGCCAAGTCTGCAGACTTGGGCTCTGAGACTCACTGTTTCCAGCATGGTTTTGCCATGTCAATATCCCCTAAATGACTTGGCCAAGGTCACACAGGGCATCTGTGGCAGAGCAGGAAGTTGATCTCTGCTCTCCTGAGTCCTCATTCAAGGCTTGATCCTGCACCATTCACATCAATGGGAGTTTTTCCATTGACTTGAGTGGAAGTGGGATCAAGCCCATAGCCCCTTAAACATAAACCTGCCCTGCCTCTCATATTTAGATCTGCATTTTAAGTGCCATCTGTGTCAAAACAGGCCCTTTCCGTGGTTCACTCTACAGAAGCTGCAGACAGGATTTCAGGCTAGTTATACCAGAATTCCCAGAGTCCCTATTTCAAGGCAGTTGGGTCAGTAATATTCAGGGAGCAGAGAAGGTGAGTCTGTGAGCCTGGGAATATGCCCCCTTGCAAACTTGCCCAGGCACTTTCCGAAGAGTTTAAATCTGTTGTGAAAAAGGCTTTTAGACTCTTGGATCTTGGTGGCTGAGGTGTTACTCAAGGTGACTATTTCATTCAAGGGCTTCTTTTCATGTCACGCCCCACAGAGGGAATGTTTTATTTTGTTTTTACCTGCATCCTTCTCTTTGCCTGGCAGCTAACCCTGCCTTTTTCTCTCTCTCTCAGCTCCAAAACATCTCGCTGTCGTTCAGAAGAGCCAGTGGCAAAGTCAGAACTGGCACCTGCCAGAAACCCAGCCCTGGTAGCATTGCTGGGCGATTTTAAAGAGCCAGTCTCCCATTGGGCAGGGCTAGGTGGATTTTTATGTCCATCTCCGCCAGCAATGCTGGCTTCAGTTGCCCATTTGTCAAATTTTCCAATAAGCACCTTTGTTATTATGTATCATGTCATCACAATCTCTTCTTATAGCCTGCCTGTGCCATGATGTCTCTGGCACACTTGCTGATTAGGCAGCTTGTGCAATGCGATCTCTGTGTATCCCGCTAACCATAACAGGCTCACGGATTTGTTATGCTCCCCGTCTGTGTGTTGTGTCCACATGTTGTCTCTGGTCTCAGACTGAGACTGTAAGCTCTTTGGGGCAGGGCACATCTTTTCATTCTGTGTGTACAGCACCTCGCACAGTGGAGCCAGGGTTCTTGGCACTACTGCAGTACAAATCATAAACAGTCATTGAGAATGCTTCTGGCAATCATATCTGCAGAGAAGAAGGTTTGCCCCATGCTTAGAGAGCTAGCCTAGGATTCAAGACCCTGATTCAGATCCCTGCTCTGCCACTGACTTCCTGTGTGACCTTGGGCAAGTCATTTGGTCTCTCTGTGCCTCAGTTCCCCATCAGTAAAATGGAGGTCATAGCACTGCCCTGCCTCACAGATTAAAATATAGCCAGGTAGGCCTCACTCCAGCCAACTGATCCATGTGGGAGGACCTCTGTGCCTGTGTGGAGCCTTGCTAGCATCAACAGGCCCAGGCTGAGCCCCTGTAATTGGCTTCTTATAGAGCATCTGCTATGGGTTTCTGCCCTGCTCCAGCATTGCATGAAGCTGAGCAGAGACAAGATTGCTCTCATAGCATCATTGGGTGGTGTACGCTGCTGGGTCAGAGGAAGGGCACGTTATCCATTCATCCCCATACACACCTATTTACCTGCCTATCTATCATGGCCCCCCTCACCATCGTATCTGAGCCCCTCACAAGGTTTAGTGTATTTATCCTCAACCCCGCTCCACCACCCGGGGCAGCTATTATCCTCAGGCTGGCCCTGCTCCTGTCCACTTATTCGAGGGCTCCTGTTTCCCATGCCTAGGCGGGTAAAACAGGAACGTGGAGTGACACATGTTGATTTGCACCTGGATCATTGTATTCAATAAAAGAAACAGGTTCCTCACTGCCCTGCTGCTTGGTGCCTCCATCCCATTGGGCTGGGACCGGGTACTGGGGAGGGTGGGATCTGAGGGATACGGAGCCCTGAGTGCTGGGCTGGTACCAGGTACTCAGGAGGATGGGATCTGTGGGACATGGAGCCCTGGGGCCTGGGCTGGGACTGGGTACTGGGGAGGGCGGGATCTGCAGGACACGGAGTCCTGGGGCCTGGGCTGGTACCTGTTATTGGTGGGCGGGCTGAGAGGTGCAGAGCATTGGCCAGAACGGGGTGGGGGGGCAATGAGAATGGTAGGGAGGTTCCTCCACCTGAGGCTGGGGCATCTCCATGGGGGAAAGGAAGCAGTGTGAGGTTCTGAGCCTCTCCCTCTTCCCCAAACTCTCTCTCATAGGTTCCCTGTCCCAAGCATTACCCCACCAGCTCCTGAGGATCAAAGCAACCCCTGCTGAGGGAGCCCCAGTGAATGTGTAGGTGAGACACAGCCTTTCTCACGCCGTGGGGTGAGCACGCACCTTGGCCTGCCCTGGAGAAGCTATCTGGCTGGTGGCAGGAGCTTCATCGTATCTCTGTGGTGCCAGACACACAGATGAACATAATTTGTTGGGAAATAGTCGACATGGTTTTTGTAAAGGGAAATCATGCCTCACCAATCTACTAGAATTCTTTGAGGGGGGTCAACAAGCATGTGGACAAAGGAGATCCAGTGGATATAGTGTATTTAGATTTTCAGAAAGCCTTTGACAAGGTCCCTCACCAAAGGCTCTTATGCAAAGTAAGCAGTCATGAGATAAGAGCGAAGTTTCTCTCATGGATTGGTAATTGGTTAGAAGATAGAAAACAAAGGGTAGGAATAAATAGTCAGTTTTCAGAATGGAGAGAGATCCCCCCCGGGATCTGATCTGGGCCCAATCTTATACAACATATTCATAAACGATCTGGAAAAAGGGGTAAACAGTGAGGTGGCAAAATTTGCAGATGATCAAAGAATCATAGAATATCAGGGTTGGAAGGGACCTCAGGAGGTCATCTTCTCCAACCCCCTGCTCAAAGCAGGACCAATCCCCAACTAAATCATCCCAGCCAGGGCTTTGTCAAGCCTGACCTTAAAAACCTCTAAGGAAGGAGATTCCACCATCTCCCTAGGTAACCCATTCCAGTGCTTCACTGCCCTCCTAGTGAAAAAGTTTTTCCTAATATCCAACCTAAACCTCCCCTACTGCAACTTGAGACCATTACTCCTTGTTCTGTCATCTGCTACCACTGAGAACAGTCTAGTTCCATCCTCTTTGGAACCCCCTTTCAGGTAGTTGAAAGCAGATTTCAAATCCCCCCTCATTCTTCTCTTCCACGGAGTAAACAATCCCAGTTCCCTCAGCCTCTCCTCAGAAGTCATGTGTTCCAGTCCCCTAATCATTTTGGTTGCCCTCCGCTGGATGCTTTCCAATTTTTCCACATCCTTCTTGTAGTGTGGGGCCCAGAACTGGACACAGTACTCCAGATGAGGCCTCACCGATGTCGAATAGAGGGGAACGATCATGTCCCTCGATCTGCTGGCAGTGCCCCTACTTATACATCCCAAAATGCCATTGGCCTTCTTGGCAACAAGGGCACACTGTTGACTCATATCCAGCTTCTCGTCCACTGTAACCCCTAGGTCCTTTTCTGCAGAACTGCTGCCAAGCCACTTGGTCCCTAGTCTGTAGCGGTGCATGGGATTCTTCCGTCCTAAGTGCAGGACTCTGCACTTGTCCTTGTTGAACCTCATCAGATTTCTTTTGGCCCAATCCTCTAATTTGTCTAGGGCCCTCTGTATCCTATCCCTACCCTCCAGCGTATCTACCTCTCCTCCCAGTTTAGTGTCATCTGCAAACTTGCTGAGGGTGCAGTCCACACCATCCTCCAGATCATTTATGAAGATATTGAACAAAACCGGCCCCAGGACCGACCCTTGGGGCACTCCACTTGATACTGGCTGCCAACTAGACATGGAGCCATTGAGCCCGACAATCTAGCCAACTTTCTACCCACCTTATAGTGCATTCATCCAGCCCATACTTCTTTAACTTGCTGACAAGAATACCGTGGGAGACCGTGTCAAAAGCTTTGCTAAAGTCAAGGAACAACACGTCCACTGCTTTCCCTTCATCCACAGAGCCAGTTATCTCGTCATAGAAGGCAATTAGATTAGTCAGGCATGACTTGCCCTTGGTGAATCCATGCTGACTGTTCCTGATCACTTTCCTCTCCTCTAAATGCTTCGGAGTTGATTCCTTGAGGACCTGCTCCATGATTTTTCCAGGGACTGAGGTGAGGCTGACTGGCCTGTAGTTCCCAGGATTCTCCTTCTTCCCTTTTTTAAAGATGGGCACTACATTAGCCTTTTTCCAGTCGTCTGGGACCTCCCCCGATCGCCATGAGTTTTCAAAGATAATGGCCAATGGCTCTGCAATCACATCCACCAACTCCTTTTGCACTCTCAGATGCAGCGCATCCAGCCCCATGGACTTGTGCTCATCCAGCTTTTCTAAATAGTCCCGAACCACTTCTTTCTCCACAGCGGGCTGGTCACCTCCTCCCCATGCTGTGCTGCCCAGTGCAGTAGTCTGGGAGCTGACCTTGTTCGTGAAGACAGAGGCAAAAAAAGCATTGAGTACATTAGCTTTTTCCACATTCTCTGTCACTAGGATGCCTCCCTCATTCAGTAAGGGGCCCACACTTTCCTTGACTTTCTTCTTGTTGCTAACATACATGAAGAAACCCTTCTTGTTACTCTTAACATCTCTTGCTAGCTGCAACTCCAGGTGTGATTTGGCCTTCCTGATTTCACTCCTGCATGCCCAAGTAATATTTTTATACTCTTCCCTGGTCATTTGTCCAATCTTCCACTTCTTGTAAGCTTCTTTTTTGTGTTTAAGATCAGCAAGGATTTCACTGTTAAGCCACGCTGGTCGCCTGCCATATTTACTATTCTTTCTACACATCGGGATGGTTTGTCCCTGTAACCTCAATAAGGATTCTTTAAAATACAGCCAGCTCTCCTGGACTCCTTTCCCCCTCATGTTATTCTCCCAGGGAATCCTGCCCATCAGTTCCCTGAGGTTGTCAAAGTCTGCTTTTCTGAAGTCCAGGGTCCGTATTCTGCTGCTCTCCTTTCTTCCCTGACCCAGGATCCTGAATTCGACCATCTCATGGTCACTGCCTCCCAGGTTCCCATCCACTTTTGCTTCCCCTACTAATTCTTCCCGGTTTGTGAGCAGCAAGTCAAGAAGAGCTCTGCCCCTAGTTGATTCCTCCAGCACTTGCACCAGGAAATTGTCCCCTACCCTTTCCAAAAACTTCCTGGATTGTCTGTGCATGGCTGTATTGCTCTCCCAGCAGATATCAGGGTGATTGAAGTCTCCCATGAGAACCAGGGCCTGCGATCTAGTAACTTCCGTTAGTTGCCGGAAGAAAGCCTTGTCCACCTCATCCCCCTGGTCCGGTGGTCTATAGCAGACTCCCACCACGACATCACCCTTGTTGCTCACACTTCTAAACTTAATCCAGAGACTCTCAGGTTTTTCTGCAATTTCATACTAGAGCTCTGAGCAGTCATACTGCTCCCTTACATACAATGCAACTCCCCCACCTTTTGTGCCCTGCCTGTCCTTCCTGAACAGTTTATATCCATCCATGACAGTACTCTAGTCATGTGAGTTATCCCACCAAGTCTCTGTTATTCCAATCACATCATAATTCCTTGACTGTGCCAGGACTTCCAGTTCTCCCTGCTTGTTTCCCAGGCTTCTTGCATTTGTGTATAGGCACTTGAGATAACTTGCTGTTTGTCCTGCTTTCTTAGTATGAGGCAGGAGTCCTCCTCTTTCGCGCTCTCCTGCTTGTGCTTCAAAATGATACAAAACTACTCAAGATAGTTAAGTCCCAGGCAGACTGCAAAGAGCTACAAAGGGATCTCACAAAACTGGGTGACTTGGCAACAAAATGGCAGATGAAATTTAATGTTAATAAATGCAAAGTAATGCACATTGGAAAACATAATCCCAACTATACATATACAAGGATGGGCTCTAAATTAGCTGTTATCGCTCAAGAAAGAGATCTTGGAGTCATTGTGGATGGTTCTCTGAAATCATCCACTCAATGTGCAGCGGCAGTCAAAAAAGCAAACAAAATGTTGGGAATTATCAAGAAAGAGAGAGATAATAAGACATATTATTATGTCAAGAAAATATCATATTGCCTCTATATAAATCCATGGAACGCCCACACCTTGAATACTGCGTGCAGATGTGGTCTCCCATCTCAAAAAAGATATATTGGAATTGGAAAATGTTCAGAAAAGGGCAACAAAAATGATTAGGGGTATGGAATGGCTTCCGTATGAGGAGAGAGAAATAAGGGTGGGACTTTTCAGCTTGGAAAAGAGGCAACTAAGGGGAGATATGATAGAGGTCTATAAAATTGTGGGTGGTATAGAGAAAGTAAATAAGGAAGTGTTATTTACTCCTCATAATACAAGAACAAGGGGCCACCAAATGAAATTAATAGGTAGCAGGTTTAAAATAAACACAAGAAAGTATTTTTTTACACAATGCAGTGTCAGCCTCTGGAACTCCTTGCCAGAGGGTGTTGTGAAGGCCAATACTATAACGGGGTTCAAAAGGGAGCTAAATAGATTCATGGAAGATAGGTCCATCAATGGCTATTGGCCAGGATGGGCAGGAATGGTGTCCCTAGCCTCTGTTTGCCAGAAGCTGGGATTGGGTGATGGGATGGATCACTTGATGATTACCAGTCTGTTCATTTCTTTTGGGGCACCTGCCTTTGGCCACTATCAAAGGACAGGATACTGGGCTTATGGACCTTTGGTCTGACCCAGTATGGCCATTCTTATGTTCTTTCCCCAGGGGGTGGCATTAGGCAAGTCTCTCTCCCTCTCATGTGATAGGCAGGGAGATGCCCAGGGTGCTTTGCCCAGTGGAAGGGAGACAGGAGGCTTGTTGTGGGACAGACAGATATTACAGACAGACTCCAAGTGTTAAAAAACTGTGAATCAAGCACCCCAAAAATCATAAGATTTAAAAAGTATGAAATGTTTTGTTCTTCGTCGTTGCCTTCTGGTGCTGGAATGTTTAAGGTTCATGTTCCAAGTTTTTCTCTCGAGCGGTGAGAGCCAGAAGCTATTTTTAAGTGGACACTGATATTCTTGGGTAATAACATGATTGCAGAAGCTGGGTTCTAACAGAAACCTACCGTTGAGACTCCTGATACAATCATGACAGTTGGCGACACAGTGGAGAAAGGAGGCACATGCGTATGTGTGAGTTAGTGCCCCAGGATACATGCAGCCTTCCCTATGGAGCAGTGACTGGCATCTCCATAGTGAATAAGCTAGGATTGGACCAACTTTAACAAGTAATGACATTGTGGTAATTGACTTGCTGTTCCAATCCAGTGTAATGCCCACAATTTTAGGCTTTGTTGCCTAGTGGATAGCGCACTGCACTAGGAGTCAGAAGATAAGGGTTCTGCTCCTGAATCTGCCCATGACCTGCTGGGTGACCTCGGGCAAGTCACTTCGCTGCTCTGTGCCTCAGTTTCCCCAACTGTAAATGGGGATAATGTTCATAATCTCCTTTGTGAAGCACCTTGAGATCTACTGGTGAAAAGTGCTAGAGAAGAGCTAGGGGGTATTATTTATTTGTTTATTTATTATTTGGCTTCGGGGGAGATTTTCAAAGGCTGTCAGATGCATTGATTTCCAGTGGGAGTTGGGTGCTATTTGTACCTAGGACCTTTCCCCCTTCATCTACTGGTTCAGATTTAAAACGCAACAGACACTTAAATGAAAAGATCGTGGGTTTGGCACCCGGGTTTGTTATGTAATAGACGTTCTGGGAGGCACTACAGCCAAAGAAAGGGTTCCGTCTGCAGCACTCAGTTTCTTGAGTACCATTCCTTGTTGAAAAATGCTTTTTGAGGAGATGCCCATCTGCAGTGTTCAGGGTACCCGTCAGCAGTATTTAAAATGTGGTATTAGTTCCTCGATTATTGTGGTGCTCTGCAAAGGAGAGACCTGTGTTGTCTCTCATCACGGCCCCACCATCTCCTCTCCCCCATGTAAATTATAATAATGATTATTTTATTGTATGAGTTATTTACTTTCTGAGCTGCCTGCACTCCCATTTCCGGGCAGTTTCACTGCCTGAGTTCCAAGAGATCTTTAGGACACCATTTCTATTTCCTTTCATCGAGACATTTGTTTGGCCGTCTCTGGAGCTGGAGATGCTCTAAGATCAGGCAAAAGGTTTGTCTTTTGGAAACCAGCTCCAGTGAGCTGGGCATTTTGCCCCTGGCAGAAAGTGTGGAGATGCAATCGTGTTAGAGCTGTCTTCTCCAGGTATAGCTGTACCGTACCATGCTGCTGCCATTAAGGGACTGTGAGTATTGCCACTATAAAACCTCATTAGCAACCTGACTAAAACTGACAAAAGCAAGGAAATTCAGATTTGAAGCTGAGACTGTCCGTGACTTACCCCGTCTCTCTCCTGCTCAACCTGTAGTCACAGACATGTGAAGCACTGTTCTGAGGCAGTCTTCAGGCAGTGCAAAGGGCGATGGAGATGGACTGTTCTTGTTTTTACCAAGCTGAATGTGTCCCGTGGTTAGAAGTTAGCATTTACACAACTAAAGTGCTTTTTGTATATGAGATTCCCAGCATTCCCTGGTACAGAGACGCAGTCAGAGCATTTCAGCCATTGTGCCTCTTGCACGCCCCTAGCACTGGGAATCCCTTGTCGATGGACTCCTTTCAAGAGTCGTCCCTCCATCCAAAAAAACGCAGATGTCAAGAAACTGTTTATATTACGTCTCAGCATATCCAGAGCCCTGGGCAAGGATGTAGACCACCTCTGATGTTCTGGAGGACTGTAATAGCCCCACTTTTGTGCCCAAAGCATTCCAGCCAGCTCCCGAATAGGAACATGAAACATAATTTTGCATTGAGGCTTATAGGAAATTGTAGGAGTGGGAGGAGACCAGACTGTAAAGTTCTGTTCCCTGTTATTAGAGCACCAATGCAGGACACTGGGAGTCAGGATTGCTGGGTTCTGTTCTGAGCTCTGAGAAGGAGTGTGGTCCAGTGGTGAGAGCAAGTGATGTGGAGTTAGGATTTCTTTATCTGCCAATGGTTTTCTGTGAAACCTTGAGCAAGTCAATTCCTGCACTGTACCTCAGTTTTCCCATCTGTAACATGGGCAAAATATGGGCCTACCCCACAGGAGTGTGATGGGGCTTAACTAAAGTCATAAAGCTCTGTAAACGCCTCACGCCAGAGAAGCGCTGCCCATTGTTGTCAGCAGACTGGTCCCAATGACAATAATGCCAAAGCTTTGGTATTTAAAATAAAAAAAACCTCTGCAAACTTGGACCACAGAAGCCTGCTTTCCCAGCACAGATCTAGAAGCACCCCCAGTGCCAGTGGTGGCTGCCTCTCCCTGATGGTGTTGCAGTGTTGGAGAAGGCCCTTTCTCTGGTGACATGCTGAACTATTGCAGCAAAGCCGAGGAGCTCTCTATCTTGCTTTTGCTTTTGCTCTCGCTCGCTCGCGCTCTCTCTCTCTCTCTCTCTCTGTGTGATGTGGCTGCTAAAGGATGTGGTGGCAATAAAAGTGTTAATATGATGAGGTGCTAATGTATGTGAAGCACTTGGTTTCCTGTTAGCACCAGCGCGACGTGATGCTCTTCCCCCACTACCTTGAATGAATTGGTTCCCATCCGTCTCTCTCCATCCTGTTCCCTGCACCACAAGTTCCATTTACAGTCATTTACTAAAACAACACAGGGTGTGAACTCCCTTTGGGCCAGAACTAACTGCTGTCCCATTAACTCAAGCTATTTGTTTGTAGATGTGCTGTCCCCATATCTCACCCAGTGTTCGGGAAGGCTGGGCAATGGGAACTCTCACCAAGAGAGCTCTTAGCTGCCTTTCGCCTGTCCGGGTAACGGCACTGAGACTGACCAATGAAATACTATCTGTTCTTGGGCCTCCTGGATTTTGAATGAGGTGAGCGCCTCGCTGTTTGTCTCAGGGAAAGATTTTCTTGTGATGAGTGAAATGTAAAAAATAATTGCATCCAAATAACACCGAGCGCCTTCTCTTCATTGTAAATGGCCTGTCTCGCCCTTTGTTTGTTATTGTCTCCCTTGCCTTCTGGTGGAATGGCTGGTGCATTAATTGTAACATTGCCTAGTCTCATTGTCTGGGCCCTTATGCTGAAATAGGATTTGTGGTCCCTTTATACAGCAATGCTCAGGGAGTCACAGCTGACAGCCCAATGTCTCCAGTTGCTATGAAATCTTAAGGGAACACAACCAACTCTCACAATTGTTAGGTGTTAAACTGTATCTACATGGTGCTAAGTGGAGTTTCCAGTCCTATTAAACTAACTCAATTGAGCTAATTTCATTTTTAAAGCATTTTTTCTCCTTGTGTAGATAGGGCTTGTGAGGCCTGGATAGTTGAACTCATGGGTTTACGCGAACTTTACTGGAGGAGAGATACAAAAATGAATGCCAAAAACATTTTCAAAACTTAGACCCTTCTGCAATACTGACACTGTGAAAGATGAGGCCTCCAGAGAACACAGGATGCTGTGCTGGGGTGGAAAGTTCTAATGACTCTCATGTGGGACGACCAGCATATGGCTCCTTCTGGAGTACTCCTGCCATCACACAATGCTTCTGCAGTGCTGTCATTTGCATACTCCCCGAGTGAAGGTCACTAACATACGTACACCTTTTGCCTCCTGTATACAGAAATACAGCCTAGATGGAGTTACTGTAAGGTGGGTGCATAACTGGTTGGAAAACTGTTCCCAGAGAGTAGTTATCAGCCACACGTCAGGTTCACAGTCAAGCTGGAAGGGCATAACGAGTGGGGTCCCTCGGAGATCAGTTCTGGGTCCAGATCTATTCAATATGTTCATCAATATTAGATAATGGCATAGAGAATACACTTATAAAGTTTGTGGATGATACCAAGGTGGGAAGGGTTGCAAGTGCTTTGGAGGATGAGATTAAAATTCAAAATGATCTGGACAAACTGGAGAAATGGTCTGAAGTAAATAGGATGAAATTCAATAAGGACAAATGCAAAGTACTCCACTTAGGAAGGAACAATCAGTTGCACACATACAAAATGGGAAATGACTGGCTAGGAAGGAGTACTGAGGAAAGGGATCTGGGGGTCATAGTGGATCACAAGCTAAATATGAGACAACAGTGTAACACTATTGCAAAAAAAGTGAACATCATTCTGGGATGCATTAGCAGGAGTGTTGCAAACAAGACATGAGAAGTAATTCTTCTGCTCTACTCTGCACTGATACAGCCTCAACTGGAGTAGTGTGTCCAGTTCTGGGTGCCATATTTCAGGAAAGATGTGGAGAAATTGGAGAAAGTCCAGAGAAGAGTAACAAAAATGATTAAAGGTCTAGAAAACATGACCTATGAGGGAAGATTGAAAAAATTAGGTTTGTTTAGTCTGGAGAAGAGAAGACTGAGAGGGGACATGGTAACAGTTTTCAAGTACATAAAAGGAGGAGGGAGAAAAAATGTTCTTCTTAACCTCTGAGGCTAGGACAAGAAACAGTGGGATTAAATTGCAGCAAGGGAGGTTTAGGTTGGACGTTAGGAAAAACTTCCTAACTGTCAGGGTGATTAAGCACTGGAACAAATTGCCTCAGGAGGTTGTGGAATGTAATTGTAGGTTTTTAAGAGCTGGTTAGACAATGACCTGTCAGAGATGGACTAGAGAACACTTAGTTCTGCCATGAGTGGAGGGGACTGGACTAGAAGACCTCGCAAGGTCCCTTCCATTCCTATGATTCGGTGATTCTATATGGTGTTTTACAGCATGTGCTCTTTGCATTGGAGAAATACACTCAGTAAATATAGAACAACAATCATCAAGTTGTACATTAAAAAGCAATCAGAGATGTTTGCAGAACAGCCTTCAGTGTGCTATGTGTCATCAGACAAGTCTGCTCTCACTTCTGTAGTGCACTGTTTCCTTGGGATGATTGATCACTGGAATGCTGCTCACACATTCCATGCCAATCCCATTGTAGCAATTTTTTATTTCTGTTTTTTTTTTAATCGCACTCTATAAAGTGTCTGGAGGTTGTGGCCCTGCAAAGTACACAGCACGGAGTAATGCTAGCCCCAGGAAAGTTTTTCTTAGCAAGGGCCAGACAAGCTCTGAGTCTGCAATAAGGTCTGTGTGGATGGAGCTCCCTTGACTTTAGTGGGCTTAGGCGCAGGGTCTACTGGAGGCTCATTGCAGGATCAAGGATGTGTTCAGACGAAAGAGAGACCACCAGGAAATAGCAGACCCATTGGACTAACCTACAGCTATGTCTTCACTGCAAGAAGGGTTGTTGTTACATCAAGACATGCTATCTTGAGGTAAAATCATAGTGGAGACAAGTCACAGGTAGTTTTTACCTTGATGTAGGCAGTTGAGATCAGCCCTATATCCCTTACTTGAGATATGCCTCAACTAGCTAAAAACTACAATGCCATATCTCACTAGGAATTTACCCAAAAAAAGAAGAGATCAGTTGTCTCATGAAATAACAAACTCTCCACTTGTGTTTCATTGACAAACACCATTAGCAGAGCTGATCAAAATATTCTGAATTTCACTTTCTCATCATTTTTGGTCATTTAATGAAAAAAAATATGATGAATTTTTCACAACGTTTTCATGAAAAATTCATCCTGCTTTTCAGTCAGCTCTGGAGTTGATGGAAAAATGTAAAAGTAAAAATTGCCATGAAAAATGTCATGGGTATGTGCCCAGGGGGAAACAAGGGGATGAGTGTTTTGTAAAACGTGTCCCATTTTCCCCCCAGCTCCACTGAGCACTATGACCTTTCTGATGGGGTTTGTATTCAAGTGATACAGATAACCTCTGGATGGCCAACAGCGACAGGTTGTCCAAAGCACTACCGTAAATACTGTTGGTATTTGTCACAAAGGGGTCAAGTTAACTTTCCCATAATCCTTATGGAGGGAGCTCTTTGTGTCCGTTCAGTCTCTCTGGGAAGAGTACTCCATTTCCAAGTTCCGGCGATATAAAGTGACTATGAAGGTAGTGAATATTAGAAATTTGAGGCAAATGCATAAATGAGAAGTAGTTGGAGGGAGAGGAAGAAAGTATCTTTATTCTGTCATTGTTTTGATACTCTTACTGAGATGAACTACTCCCTGTCCTTTGGGTTAGACACTTACTTGGGTGATCATTTTGGTTCTAGAGAGAAAAGGGGTGTGAGGTAATATCTGTTATTGGATCAACTCTGTTGGTGAGAGAGACAAGCTTTTGAGCCACAGAGAGCTCGTCTTCAGGTCAGCTCTGTGTAAGCTCGAAAGATTGTCTCTCTCACCAACAGAGTTGATCCAATAACAGATATTACCGCGCCCACCTTATCTCTGTAATATTGTCACATCAACAAGGCTACAACAACGGTGTATACAACATTTTGATTCTGACATTTTTTCCTCAGTTGTCTGGGGACATGAGCAAAACCTTCTGGGGATCATTTGTTTAATCTTCATAGATACATAGGCAATGGCATGCCAGCTGATGAGATTGATTCCTGCTGTAACCATTTCCTGCCTGGACCTTTGTGCCAGCCTCTCATCCTGAGCCTGCCATATGATTATAGTCTGTCAAAATTCTGGTGTGCATTTAGGCTGAGATTTTCAAAGCTGCAAAGGGCATTTGGGCACACAGTTCCAATTAATTTTAATGTAGGCATCTGAATCTCTCTTGCAGCTTTGAAAATCTCAGACTTAATTCCTTCCCTTCCCACCATTCTCAAATTACTCCTCACTTCAGGATTCCAGTGCACCTGAGAATTACAGGGGATTTAGTGCTGTGCCTTCAAAGCACTGTTCTTCACACTGCAGTGTCTTTATGTCTGTGTTCCCTTTTTGTTTGCTGTCTAATTTGCTATTAGTAATGTTATCTGCATTGTAGGCCATTTCCAAAGACCAGCCCTCTGCATCCTTAGCCCCTGGTTGTTGGAATTATCTCCTCCATATGGTGCTACATTTATATTAGCAAATCTCTGTTCTTCATTGATTTGAAATTTTCTCTTCTTGCATGTTATGGCAAAGATGCAGACATAAGAAAAACATGGGCAGAATGTGAACTAAAAATATGGAGCAGCCACATCCCATACAACAGCCCACTGAGAAGAGATTCCTTTTTTCTACCATAATTTGGGTTTAGTCTCCGTTTGTGTTTGCTTTGCAGCTGCTCAAACTTTTTCATTTCAGTTCCAAAGGGGTTTGCAGCATGTTCCATATTGGAGATGAGGTTGTGTGTAGTCACAGGCCCACAAGTCTGAAAAACCTCATTCTCCCATGATTGTATCCCTCTGTAAGCCCACCGGCCATCCTAGGGCTCTCTGAATTGCTCTAACTCCAGCCAGCACTAGCAGATATACAGGAAAATCCTACATGACTTGCATTATGTGGCAGCCTTTCCCAATAAACACAGAAAAAAGTCGACATGCAGTGGCAGAGAGAAGCCACACAATATTTGTAGATACCCTTATAGAAGGCTGAACTTAAACCAAAGCTGATTTTGAATCCCTTGGAGCTTCCAATGCCATCCAACCCTTGACCTCTCTACTGGGACTTCCAGCGCTGGGGGCCATAATGTTCTTTGCAATAGAGATGGTTGCCCACTACGAACGGACTGGAAACAACCAAACTCATTTCACTCTGACTGCTGAATAGCTGTCAAATGGTAATTTTTGGTTGCCAACACCCTCAGTTATATTTGATCCAGTGACGGAGAGATGGAAGACTCTGTATCCCGTTACCATGCCCTAAAACATTCAGGGCCAGATCTTCAGCTGGTGGAAACTGACATCTGTCCATCAAAATCAGTAGAATTTTACCAATTTACAACTGCTACAAGTATGCCCTTGGTCTCTGAGGTATTGTCTACTGATCTTTCTGTGGTTCCCCTTCCTTATAACCCATCCCCACTCCCCAGCATACATTTCATCAGCTAAAGGAGGGAGCAGGGTTTTTCTGCTGGCATTAATATACTTGTTATAAAATCTGGCTGTCCTTAGGGGTGGACCTCTTTGTCTAATGTTGCCTGGCAGAACTGGAAGCTGCCCACACCTGGGCACACAATTCCTGGTTTAAAATACTTGCATTATGTGGGAGATTGAAAGTCTAGCCCCTAGATGTTAATTAGGTTGATTATCCAACTTCACACTAGATACCTTTAGAGTACAATGTTTTGTAGGTGTCTCATATGTTTTTCACAGCTTTGCAATATATTGATCATATATAAGGGGAATGGTTGTTATTTTCCAAAAAGGCAATTATAATATTTCAGCTATAGTGTTCATGAGTCTATCACTGAATTGAGTCTCAGGGTTAGAGCAGAATACTGGGATTCAGGATCAATAAATTCTAGCCCAAGCTCTGCCATTGATTCACTGTGTGACCTCACATGTCTTTTCACCCTTCCATGACTCATTTCTGTAAAACTGGATGACATTGTTTATTGCACAAAGTTATTAAGAGACCGTGTTTGCAAAGCACATTGGAATCTTTGGATGAAAGTTGCTGCATACGTTTAGAGTATTGCTGTTATTTTATTAATAACTCATCTTTAACGCAAATCCAGTTCAGAATCATCCACTCCGGAGTGCAGTAGTTTATTCAGAGGGTTAACTGCTGGACCTGATTGAGAATTTAAATTTTAATGCACAAGAGATGTGTAACAAGAAACCACTTTTTTGGAACTGTTAGCTGTGAAAGAATTTGGAGGTAATTGTATGGCAGATCCCCAGGAAAATTAATTGACATGACTGATGCCCCAATACAGTCCATTCATGTTTTGTATTCCACATGGTACATATATGTAATATTTCTTTCATATTCAGAGGAATTCTTTGTTGAGTCAGTTTCACTCCCTCTTGAAGCTCCGTGCTGATATCAGTCTTTTTTTCTTTCTCTCTCTCTAACTCAGTCCTGCATTTGAAGCTGCAGGATTGAATTTTCAGAAGTGATCATCATTGGTCTAGCATTGCTCCTGTTCAAGCCAATGGGAGCTGAGCTCGGCCAGTGCTGAATGCTTTTGAAAATCCCACCCATACTACTCAGTCTGTGACACCTCAGATATCCCTCAAAGTCAGAGTAGACACTAATGCTATGAACACAGCATCTTGGCTTCACTACAGGAGCAAGCAGAAAAGCAGCAGGACTGTTGGGGTATCACAGATACCCAGTACAGATATCTCAAATAGCACAGAACAGAGCTCATTACAGGCCAAGTGAACTGTTCCGATGTAAATGTTCCCTGTTTTGCAACTCCACCACAGCCAGAAAGTCCCTGTTTACCCTGTTGCATGGTTAAAGAGAACAAAGAAAGGTAGGTGTTTTACAAAGAGGAAGGGAATATTTTGTTGGTTTGGTCAAATCTTAGCTGGAACCATCAGAACGCTGCTGCAGTGTGGGCTGTTCTCAACCACACCTACGTGAAGTCTCTCTGCCTCCCCAAATCACACATTCTTCTTCATCTTTTGCCTTCTCAGAGTACATGCAATGGATTTGATAGAACGGTTGGTAAAAATCAAACTCCTTCGACATTACTGAGTTTATTGGAGCTCTATGTGTGTATGTGGTTAAATTAAAACAATAGTGTGGGGATTTTGACAAAAACTGGCAAAAGCCAGGAAATTCAGTAATAATATTTTGCATTTCTGTAACATCTGTAAACTGAGACTTCCCAAAGCACGTTATACCTCAGCTGGGTATACACTTAGGAGGGTCTGATTCTCCCCAGTGTGCATCTATGTGTACATTGTTGGAAAGGGCTTTTTGATTATTAGCAGGAGAGGTGTCAGATGCTTTGGAATGCTTTGGAATCTGATGAGGTTCAATAAGGATAAGTGCAGGGTCCTGCACTTAGGATGGAAGAATCCAATGCACCGCTACAGACTAGGGACCGAATGGCTAGGCAGCAGTTCTGCGGAAAAGGACCTAGGGGTGACAGTGGACGAGAAGCTGGATATGAGTCAGCAGTGTGCCCTTGTTGCCAAGAAGGCCAATGGCATTTTGGGCTGTATAAGTAGGGGCATAGCGAGCAGATCGAGGGACGTGATCGTTCCCCTCTATTCGACACTGGTGAGGCCTCATCTGGAGTACTGTGTCCAGTTTTGGGCCCCACACTACAAGAAGGATGTGGATAAATTGGAGAGAGTCCAGCGAAGGGAAACAAAAATGATTAGGGGTCTAGAGCACATGACTTATGAGGAGAGGCTGAGGGAGCTGGGATTGTTTAGTCTGCAGAAGAGAAGAATGAGGGGGGATTTGATAGCTGCTTTCAACTACCTGAAAGGGGGTTCCAAAGAGGATGGCTCTAGACGGTTCTCAATGGTAGCAGATGACAGAACGAGGAGTAATGGTCTCAAGTTGCAATGGGGGAGGTTTAGATTGGATATTAGGAAAAACTTTTTCACTAAGAGGGTGGTGAAACACTGGAATGCGTTACCTAGGGAGGTGGTAGAATCTCCTTCCTTAGAGGTTTTTAAGGTCAGGCTTGACAAAGCCCTGGCTGGGATGATTTAACTGGGACTTGGTCCTGCTTCGAGCAGGGGGTTGGACTAGATGACCTTCTGGGGTCCCTTCCAACCCTGATATTCTATGATTCTATGATTCTAATGCTCTGTTTGCTTCTGAGGGTCTGTCTGCATTGCAGCTGGGAGCATGCTTCTCCGCAAAGGTGACAGCTGGGCTAGCTCTGTCCAAGCCCATGCCCTAAATGCAGTGTAGCTGGGGTAGCCATCAGAGTACAGACTCCTGTGGTCCCCCTATGTACTCAGACAGCTAGCCCAAGCTGCTGCCTGTGCTACCTCTGGCTGCCCGGCTATTTTCAGCACATTCGCTTGAGCACAGCTCGTGCATCTGTCTACCCAAGCTGGCAGACAGATTCCCAGGTCCTGTGTAGACATAACCTGAGAGGAGGATCAGACCATGTGTCTAAATGATACTTTCTGTAGGCTGATATTACTGCTAGTGTAAAACAGCCTCTATTAAAAACCCTCCCACGCCATTCGAGATCCACTTTGTAACCAACATAAAGCACTGCTTCAAACTGCTGTTGTTCTAACAGCTGAACTGATGCCCTTGGTAAAGCCAGAGTAGCAGCTTTGACTGGGAAGGCAGTGGACCTGGAAGAAATATTGGGCAGTGAGTTGTTCAGATACTGTAATTGGAAAGATTCAGTATCAAACTGTTAGCTTTCTCCTGGCAATGATGCCGAAGCAGTCAAAGTATTCCCTTATTGTTACCTGTCCCTCTGTGGCTGAAAAGGTTAGAGAAACATCTGTCAGGAATGGGCTAGAATAGATATACTTTATCCTGCCTCAGTATGGGAGGAGGGAGTGGGCTCATGATTCCTGGAGGTCCTTTCCAGCCCTATATTTCTATGATTCTGTGAATGGAATGGCTTGGACTGCCATTGCCCTGTGAATTGGTCTTCAGGACCGTTCTGTTTCCACTGTAGTGTTTGAAGGAGGAGGCTGTAAAGGTACCTGAACCAGAAACTGAGCTCTTGGCTCCAAAATGTGCAGCAAGAAAACAGAGATGTTCTCTTCCTGTTCGATGTAACTAGGAGGCTCGATGGTTTGGGGTCTCATTTGTGCAGATACAGCAATCATGGCTCAGACTTTTTTCACTTGACCTTGTTGAAATGTTTATAGTTGTCACCAAAGTGACTTCCAGTTTCAGAGGGTTAGTTCCAATATTTCTCTCCTCTTCTGACAGTTGAACATTTTCCCACCAAACCAGCTTCCTCTTACATGAGAGATGATGATGATTTCTCACTGCAGATGGGAACTCCTCACCTTTTTATTTTACAGACTGTAAATCTTCTCTGGCTTTAATTCGGCAGCTCTCATTCTTTTTCTTTGCAGGGAGATGCAAAACTTTTTCAAACCATGAAAAAAAAAAGATTCCTAAGTTCTTTTAGGTCCTTCTGAGACTTTGCAGGAAACTTTAATAATTTTTTAAAAAAAAAAGCATCCCCTTTGGAAATCAACACCAAACGTGTACCCGTCTCCCCTCAGAACAGGCTGACCAGTGCAAATTACGTTTCACAGTCATAACTTTCAAGGGAACCTTTTTTTGAGTGATGACACTCACTTTAATCCCAAAGTTCTTACATATTCCTCACGTGATACATTTACAAACAGGATGACATCACAGGGTCGTCTGCAACAGCGACACCGGACTCAGTGACCCAAGAGGACCTATCTAGGCGTATGTCCTATGTTCCTATTTTCTACACACATTTGATGTCCCCCTAACTTTAATTGTCAAAAATGATTTGGGTCAGAAATAAGGAATCATAAATCTAATAGAAGTTCTTTACACAAAAGTAATTAATATCATTATAAGTTTTCTACATGAATAATTTTTGGTGTCCTTCATTTTTGTCTTTGTCACATGTTGTAACCCACATTTGAGCCGTGACAAGTTCAGAAATAGTTCACAGTGGGTTGCTAGAACAGCGGGTCAATAATCCAGATTTTATGGCTGATTGTGGCTGAGTCTACATTTGTACTATTTGTTCAATGGGAGAATACAGCACAATGTCTTTCCGGCATTTTCCCCAGTATTTTATGGAGCCTCATGCTTGCCTTTGTGTTTTTTAAAACAATACCGGAATATTTGCATGAAAACAGGATCTTTAAAAATTAGTTTTTCTATGGCTCTTGCCCCATGTTTCCGTCATCCACTGATGTCATTATCATCCCCACAGCAACTAGCTGTGATGCCCTATCATGGACAGGATAATAACTACTCCCTGGGATTAAGCAGTTGGCGCCAGTGAATTATAAGCATCAAGGATCGTGTTTTCATGCAACTATTCCAGATTTGCATGAAGTTACCTGCAACATCTCTAACGCTCAGTTTCTGGGATGACTGTGGTGGGCTTGTTATTAGTGTTGTATCAACGATGATCAGTGGCTGAGAGTGTTTGAATTGCATTTAATGTACAGCCTGAGCAATCCTTCCATGCTACCATATAGTGCTCCATTTGGTGTGTCTCATAGAAATTTTTAGCCAGTTCTGTCTTTTATGTAAGGAGCAGACTCTGCCTAGTACCATTAGGATACCAGCAGCTGGACAAGACATAATTTCAAATGCTGTATCAAGCTGGCTCCTTCGCTCCGCCAGAAATTGTTACAGAGCAGGAGCTCTGGAATGGACATTAGCTCCCATGCCAAGTGACAAAGTATCTTCCATGGATTTTCTGTTGACCTGTGGGATAATGGTGCAAACACAAAGGTTCCATGATGTCCTCCATAGACTGTCTCTGAGAACTGCATTGGCAACAACTGTGCAGAGTACTCATTGACCACAGAGCAAAAGGAGAGTGATCAGGGTGGTAGACAGTGGAATAATGGAAGCAAAAATAGGTCATCTGTATTGTTGATTGCATTTTTGACTATAGAAGGAGACAGAGTGTCTTAGTGTGATCCACGGAGGATGCATCTAAGAAAAGAATCTGGTTTGGTTAGTCAGAACTGCCTTTTTATTTTTTGCTGCCAGTCTGTGTGAGCTGCTAGGAGGCAAACAGTCTGTGGATTTTGTTTCCCTTTCACTTAATAATATTGGCAGGAGGTGAAATCAGCCTGGTGGCGTCAACATGGGCTATAGCTGCCGCACCAGATGCCTTATCTGGGTGTAATGTGTGTAGTTCAGTAACAATTCTCCATCTCTCCCTCTCACTCACTCAGTTTCTCTGTGTTGGAGAACATGGTTTCTTCTTTTGCTCTGTTTTTTCCCATGAGAGCTCATCAGCTGATGCCATCAACCCACAAGTCTGTGATTAGTGTTTATTTTAGAAAGGCGTTGTGGGTCTGTCACATGATGTATTTTAAATCACCTTTGATAGCTTCAATAAACAAAACTTTGCTTTTCTCTGTTTTCCTCCCCCCACCCCCACTCCAAAAAAAAAAAAAAAGAGAGAAAGAGACTCTCTTGTTGTTGCTCATTTATTATTTTTCTTTCTGTGAGAATTTTCCCAGATGGGAAAGCAGAAGTGGCCTTTTTGAGAACAATGTTGGCAAACAGCTTCTGAACAGAAGAGAGGAGCATCGGCAGCCTGCCTACAAACACCAGTGAAATGTGGCTCTAGAGATGGGGCAAACAATGATCTTTTTGGGTCCAATTTGAGTCAGCAGAGTCCAATCAAGGAATAAAAGCCAACTATCCCTACAGGGATTTTTCTTAATGTACAGATATCTTTGAAATGCTCTTGAAGAGGGATTGGCTGACTCATAGGAGTGCTCGTAGGCTACAGAGCCGGTATGACTGCAGCCTGGGCTTACAGTGACTGTGTGCTATTACTACGTGATGGCCATTTGGTGGCCTGTGTAAAGTGCCTTGATGGTCTCATTCCAGTCCCCAGTGGGTAACTCTCCACATCAGAGCAAGTGCCATTATACCACTGCCCCCTCGTTGGCATTCCCAGCAGAGAGGCCAAGGGCTGAATGGGCCATGGGGGTAGATCTCTCAGCTCTGCAGTAGTTTCTCTGGATCAGGTCTGAGATGCAGTAGCATGGTGAAGAAGCTGGTATGGCCAGTGTCTGTGCTGTATTTGTGTTGGGGACAGAGGCCTTTACTGCTGAGGCTTTCAGTGGCATCACCTGATACAAGAACTTCATTACAAAGGATTGTAGCCACTGAACTTCCTGTTGCTGCAAGCAGGAGTAGAGAAGCCTGAAGGTCTCAGACCCTCATAGGTGGTCAAAGGAAGTACTGGGGCATGTAGTTTTAATTAGACCTGCTGTGTATTATTCCAGGGACATGTGAGGACCTTAATTGTCCTGTAAAACATAGCAGGATAATGAAGCTATTTGCTGGGCATCCGTATTAGCTACACAGGCAAGTAGAACGGCGTATTTGGGACCAGATCTAACCTAACACATAGGGCAGTTACCTAACTTGACCTAGGATTCAGGGGCTCTTTGAACAGTTGAATAATCAACTGAAAAGTTGTATGACAGCAGAAGCAAGTAGCGGTGTTAGTACAAATGCAGAAACCTCAAGATGCTGCTGGTGCTGTTGAAAATGATGGAGATCAGCATCTGTCTACAATCGAGGACAGTCAAGCATAGATGATTACAGAGGATTTGTCAAGTCTTTCCTTATCAGAGGGCAGAGACAACTGATTTCAAAGTAGCATGATCATTATATATTCATTTCATTGGCTATATGATTAAGTAAGGTCATAGGCTTCAAGAGTCCATGCATATTTAAAGTTTAGTGACTGATACTTTGTTTCTGTATTGACTGGTAATAAAGCAGTAATATTCCAGCATCATATACATAAAAAGGCAAAGTACCCAAACTGGATGGATGAAACATCTAATTTTACTCCTCCTGTAACCTGCTGCCATGTGGTTGGGATACTCTGGATAACTGTAAAGTCTGAATAGAATTGCTCACAGTTGGGGTCCTGGTAACATCTCAGGTCCATAAGATCACATGAGCCAAGCTTGACCAGTCAGCCAACATTTCATTCTCCCAAGACAGATATTTAGCAATTATTGCTCTCCAATTCCAGCCTCCCAATGAGCTCCCTATGAAACAGATTCCAGCTGCCCATGAGGTGATTTGCTGGGAAGTTCAGCCTCCCTTTATGTAGAAAATAGCAGTCCTGTTTCTGAAATGGTGCTCCCAGGTATGAAGCTGTCACTGTCAGTGAAACAGTCACCCTCACTCAAAGAGCCACTCCATCACCATCTCCAGGCCAAATCTGACGCTCCATGGCCCGATCTCACAAGGCTGTGCACGGGAGCATCTGTTGCTGCTAGGAAGTGGGGTGCGCATGGGATTGGGTGCCAGGTTTGTTCCTGGCCATGGAGGGATTTTAAAGAGACTTCACTTGTTTGATAGTGTGCTTTATAAAGCAAGTCCTCTGCCCTGGTCATAGCCCTCTATGCAGTCCCACACCAAGTGTCTGAGGAGGATGGTTGACCCATCCACCCCCTGGCCCACCATGTCCTGCTCACACCTGCCAGCTGATCTCGGTGGTACGCACACCCTACATGATCCCTACATGAAGGCTTCTTGCTTTCACCCCCATTCAGCCATATCAGCTCCACTTCTAAGGAACCTCCACGTGATTTGCCCTAAATGCAGGATGTGTTGCTTTGAGTAGTCAACTAGTGCAGTTTGGTAAGTGTTCTTCTGCTGGAGAATGAGGATGTATAGCTCCCTAGTGCATGGCTGCCAGGGAGACAGGAAGGTAGGGGTTATCTGTTGCTATTCACCAAGGAAAAGCATTCTACAGGTGGTTACACAAGAACCTTTCAGCACAAGAGTCCGAGGTACATGCACAAGCAGCATGCAGCCTGATGAGTATTTTGTCTCCTGTTTTTACCAAAGCTCCAACAGTTTCCTCTTCAAGACAGGAGAAAGAATAATAATCAGTGTCAGCAGAGAGTGACTCTCAGTCCATATCACTGGTGATTCTGTTTTAATTTGTCTGTGAGCGAGCTCATTGCTGTGCGGGGTGTTGGACTGACAGCTCTGGGGAACGGAGGCCCACCATTTAACAGGTATGGCATGATTGGTACATCATGGTGCCCCACTGATATGAGTAACCCCTGACTTGAAGGTCCCATATTTGAGACACAGGAGAATCCATGCAACCAGTATCAGTCTCTGGCCTTTGTGCAGACACCCAACAATGCTGCACGTTGTGAGGATGGTTTTTTGTGATGCGAAAGCTGCCTGCTGTGACGTGGACTGAGACCCTCCAAAATCACCTCATATGCGTTACTGGACAGCCCGTGGGTGGCAACAAAGCTGATTTACCTCCCCTGCGAATCTGGGCTGGACTCACAAAGGCAAGGTAGAAACGAAAGATGCTATATCCCACTAACAGTCTCCTGAGCCAGCTAGTCAACCTTCAAAAGCATTTTATTACACAAAGTACAGAACACATTTAACAGGACTGTAGAGCCAGGTGACTTTCACCAAGCTCCTATCTTAACAGGAATTCATTGATTGAAACAGAACCCACAGATGAAGTCCAACATCTTCACACTTGAGTGCCCGGTATTAGCCTCCTAGATCCATATTTAAGTGTTTAACTGGTGCTATCCAAGCATAGGAATTTTGGTCTCAGTGCATGTAACATCCCTGGGAGGTTTAGGTCATTGTTATCCTCCTTTTTTGCTTTGTAGGGTAGCTGGTGATATTTCTCCTTTTTATGATGCTTTCACACCAGTGAGGTTCTCCAGAAGGTCACTTCTGCTTTCCCCTCTGGGAAAATGTTCACAGAATGAAAAATAATAAATTAAAGAGGACACGAGTTTCTCTGTTTTAGAGCTCAGCGGAAAAAGCAGCATTCTGTTTATTAAAGATAACATAGGTGACGGAAATTTATCCTGTGGAAGAAGCCACGCCTGATCTGATCACAAATATATCATTTTCATGACCTCCAACATTTTACACACGGTGGGGCAGAGAAATCAGAAGTATTGGAACCGTGTTTATAGCAGAAATGGGCCCAACCCAAATCCTGGGATCCCAACACTCCTGACCTTTGTCCAGCCCCTAACTCTGTAACGAGCCAGACCAAGGCCACTGATCCAAACCTCCGGCTGATCTTCTTTTTAATGCAGAAGAAGTTTGAAATCTGACTAGGAATTCTGTGGCTCAGGCAGTGCAGTGGTGTACAAGTGGGTTCTCCCATGCAGGAGAAGAAAACGGCTCCCTTATGGGCCTCATCCTGCTGCAGTCATTATCAATGATAAATACCCAGTCATGTCAGGGTAGTAGGACTGGCCCCTATGGACTGGGACTTCTTATGTCTCTTCCTGTTTGATTGTACCTCATGCATTCAAGGCAGTGGTGGAGAAATTGTCTGCTAGAAAAACACATTTAAAGACTATGTAATGCTGAATGGGTAGTTTAAAGATGCTGGTCTCCAGGAAATGGGTGTGTGTGTATGGTGCCCGCTCTTGCATGCACATCTGGTGGATATATGTGTATATGGTCATGTGGATGTGTGTAAATGTAACCACGTGGAGGGTGTACACACATACCTATGTGTATATCTACACGCGCACACACACACACATGAATGCAGCTATCGAACTCCAGCTTCCCTTATATGATCTCTTCTGCTTATCACACGCCTAATAAGCATTCTTGACCAATACTTTTCACTTGATTTCTGCTTTCCATGAGCTGCCTCCATAACGGACTTATGGTTTGGTGCCTCTGCAATCCACAGTGTGGTGGAAGGTCAGTGATATCATGGGTGGACATAGGCATATGCACTCTGAATAAATGCTAAGTTTTGTCCCCTGACCTACTGACATAGTTTCAGGTGTTCTGAAAAATGTGGAAAAGTCAATTATTTCTGTCCGCAACATGAATGCAAATATATAGTGCAGTGTCTAGTCACTGGCTGTGAGCTCATCAGATCAGTTGCCTGGAACGGAAATTTTCTAACCAGTGTGGCTCCTGCTTGCATGTTCATGCACTTCTTATGGCAAAACTGGTCCGCAAAAACAAGGGCATATTTTAATATTGTGTTTGCTTATAGTGAGGCTTCAGTACAGCTGGAAAACAAATGCATGTGTATAGTGTGAACTGAGGGTAAGGGCAGACTAGACCTCTGAGTGGTGCAGCATGCTCAGAGTGCAGGAGGATGGGGGCTCACTGATTTGAGCTACTGTGTTTTGATTCTCTTACACCTGCCCTGGCTCCTCTACTGTGGCTGGATCGACTTTAAGGAAAATCTTTAATGGTGCTGACTCTAGCTTTATTCTCAGTCTGCTCCTTGAGCCTGGCACTGGAGGGTGTCTTAGCTCACACCACTGACCTACATTTATTGCCTTGCCTTCCAGTCCCTTTCATTGCATTTTTTTAGAATTGGGGCCCTTGGTTTGTGTTGATACGTCGTATTTTAAGAGGCTGTGACTCTACTCTCGTGTTTGTTTCCATTGTGATGTTTGGCCTCGCAGGCCCCTCTGGTGGGGTGTAGAGAGGATGATAAATATATACACACACTATGACCATTACTTATTTATTATTATAGTCCTGTAGGTCCCCATCCCAGTTTCTTGGCACTCCACCCACTTAATCTCTCCCTTGCTTTGTTCACATGTCTCTCTGGACACTGCGGAGAAGCTGCTTTTTTATATCTCTGTTTGTTTTGAATGACACGGGAGAGACTGTCAGATTCCCAGCCTAGACCACGCTGTGACTGCCGCTTTGAGACACAAGACAGTGTAGTGTGAGAGCGACTGGTGAGAAAAAGCTCATGCTGTAGTAAGAAAGCCAGACGTCTGCAACCGCCAAACCATTCATGTGGTTGCAACTGCTGCTGGTGCTGAGAGAAAAATATGAAGCCAACTGGAACTGTTGCACTGGCCTAGTGATCACGCAGTGCTTCAGAACCCAGCTCCCAGTGCAGACGGAAAGGCAGAGGAGACCACATAGATGGGAACAAAATTCATGGAGATGCTTTTAGCTATGCAGGCCTCCTGACTCATGCAATTCTGCTAAGCCAATCCTGATGGAATCTCACACGTAACCCCCAAGGCAGAAAGGTCAGGGATTTGTCCATGTGATTCTGCAGTACTAGAATGATGGAAAGAGGAAGGACCATTCTTGCCGCAGGTGTGAGCATCTAGAAGGGCTCACAGCAGGCAGGGGGAAGCTAATGCTTAACCCAAGAACTGTCCAGGATTTGTGAATGAAGTTGATGTCAGAACAATTTGATGTTGGTTAAGTTTCATAGATTCATAAATACTAAGGTCAGAAGGGACCATTATGATCATCTAGTCCAACCTCCTGCACAACGCAGGCCACAGAATCTCACCCACCCACTCCTGCGAAAAACCTCTCACCTACGTCTGAGCTATTGAAGTCCTCAAATCATGGTTTAAAGACTTAAAGGAGCAGAGAATCCTCCAGCAAGTGACCTGTGCCCCATGCTACAGAGGAAGGCGAAAAAACTCCAGGGCCTCTTCCAATCTGCCCTGGAGGAAAATTCCTTCCCCACCCCAAATATGGCGATCAGCTGAACCCTGAGCATATGGGCAAGATTCACCAGCCAGAAACCCAGGAAAGAATTTTCTGTAATAACTCAGATCCCACCACATCTAACATTCCATCACAGGCCATTGGGCCTATTTACCATGAATATTTAAAGATCAATTAATTACCAAAATCATGCTATCCCATCATACCATCTCCTCCATAAACTTACCAAGTTTAATCTTAAAGCCAGATAGGTCTTTTGCCCCCACTGCTTCCCTTGGAAGGCTATTCCAAAACTTCACTCCTCTGATGGTTAGAAACCTTCATCTAATTGCAAGTCTAAACTTCCCAATGACCAGTTTATATCCATTTGTTCTTGTGTCCACATTGGTACTGAGCTTAAATAATTCCTGGCAGCTCACCAGGCTCTTCCAATGTCATAGAGCTCAGCCACCACCCAACTATCTGCTCCAGGCACATCTGTAAGCCTTTGCCATCAAAGCTGTGCAGTGTCTGAGTTTTTGGCATGCCAGTGAGATGAGCCACTGTCTCCCAATAGGAGGAGATATGAAAAGAAAATGAGATGCATTATTTTGGAGCCCTGGGTAGCTGTTAGGATGGATTAGCCGAATTGAGAACTGAGCATGGGAGAATGGAAGATGTCCATTCTTTTGAAGGTCTCAGGGGCCATCATTTCTGATTCATTCAGGTATTGAGCCAAATTGAACCCTGGCTTATACTAGGTTTCAGTGGTAGCTGTACCTGCTTACTCCAGGCATGGATTGCCCTACTGCATTTCATTGACCTGCAGGTTCTAGATGACTTTAAACCAGCCTGGAAGAACAGGGATGGGCGAGCCTCAGCCCCTTGCTAAGAGAAACACACCAGCACCTTTAAAATAATACCAAGGAATTCAATGTCAAGCACAGGGGCAACAGCACATTATTGTCCTGTATCTTGTCACCTGCATAGAGTACCATTCCACATCTCCATCTGAGTATGTGAACACTCACCTCTCACCTGATGTCTCTGGATCCTATGGTTGGCTCAGTTCCTATGGCCCGTTAGCACCAGCTGGCAGGCTGGGCATGTTCAGTGAAGGTCCCTTGGCAGGGAACACCTTCGCAGAGGGGATCTCCTAAAACCCTTGGCTGCTCAGCAAATCCTGTCTGTCCCACCTGCGTTTCTAGGGCCCCTCCCTTTCCGGTCGCATTTCTTTGTGTATCATTTGGGAGCATATCCTGTTCATAGGCGTCCCCTGCTCATTGTCATCCTCTGAGACGTTCCTTGTTTCTAGCTGGCTGTCTATTTAAGATAATTGGTTCTTTTGACTGATTCTTAATAGTTCCTTCTTTGTTCAGTAGTGCTCAGAGACTGACATGATTTGTCACAGGTTCCTTCTACATCAATCCAACAATAAATAGAAATAACACCGTAGCTGAGAATGCACAGGTACAAAAAGCAGGAAATTCAAGGCTGTGACTCTTTCCATAACTATAACATGGGCAACGTGCCTAGGTAGCAGCACATTGCCCTTCTACAGCAGCATCCATCCAAGAGTCTCAAAGTGCCTGACAAACATCCGATGCAGTGAGCTGTAGCGCACGAAAGCTTCTGCTCAAATAAATGTGTTAGTCTCTAAGGGGCCACAAGGACTCCTGTTCTTTTTGCGGATACAGACTAACACGGCTGCTACTCTGAAACCATTCATTATTTAAGTTTCTCTTCTTCAGTGAGAGGCAGGATGGTCTGGTCGATAGGGCACTGGGCTCAGATTCAGGAGAGCTGGGTTTTGTTCCCAGCTCTGCCACTAACTTCCTGTGTGAGCTCTGGCAAGTGGCTTCCACTTTCTGTGCCTCTGTTTCCCCTCCCACCTTTTGTCTGTCTTGTCTATTTAGAATGCAAGCTCTTTGGGGAAGGGACTATGGCTCTGTGTTTGTACAGCACCTAGCGCAGTGCAGTTCTGCTCTCGTGGTGATTCTAAGCACTACTGTAGTACAACTAATCTATCACAGTACATGTTATCCCCATCACATGTTAGGGAAACTGAGGCACGGAGTGGTGACTTTCCCAAAGTCACACAGGAAAATGTTTAGAACCAAAGGTCTCCTGACGCCCAGTCCTGGGTATTAACCACATCCTTGCTCTCAGGTATCCATTTAGCAGGATGTATAGAGTATACACAGGACACGAAGTTACAGCTGTGTGGGAACCATGGTTTGAGTATTTAAATGATCAGACATAATTGTGCATTCACAAATTTTCTCCATAGATACATTGGTGCGTGTACCTGAGCACGGAGATGAAATTGATGCTGGTGGATGAGTCAGTCAGGGTAGCTGAGGAATACCCACAGGGAAATGACAGTACTTCAGGAGCTCAGCATTGCAGCCCAGGGTGCTGCACAGTGCCTTGTCTGGTCTGTTATCTCTGACTAAGATCAGAAGTGCTATTGAGCCTCTGGGAGGTTGTAGCTTCTTGCTGATAACATGGATTTCCTTTATCCCCGGAGCAGTTACCAACATGAGGAAGGTAAACCTCCTGGCTGTTGCAATTGCCTGCCACTGCTAACTCAGTACCAGTAGCTCTTTGTGTTGTCTGTACTGAGTGTCCTACAAACGCATCTGTCTGTCCACTGAATTAGTGTTAAGCCTGATCCTCAACTGGGGAAAATCACTATCACTCTGTTAATGTCAACGGAGCTCAGCCAATACACCCAGCTGAGGTTTGTCAGCCAGGCCGCTGGATCTGGCCCTGTGACTGCCGCTGAAGTGGGAGATTTGATTACCCCACATTTGTCTCCTGAACTGGTTATAACTCAGTTAATAGTTGTTGTATAAACAGAGACAAGACTGAGGTTAAAACCCTGCCTAGTCCAGGGCTTTAACCCAGTCATAGGCACGTGGGTTGGGTCCCATCTACACTCCATCTTTATTCTGGAACTGGGTCAGGTCAGACTTGACTCCGTTGACTCCTGTGCAGCTGCAGTGTGGACGGAGAGTTAGCGCCCAGGGCAGGCGTTCCGTAGAGTCTGCCAGAGGCAAGACAAGAAAGGGGGGTGAGAAAGGAGGGGAGATTTGTGTGGCTAGAAAGGGGGTTTAATTGGATTTGATGAAACTAATAGAAAAATAATAATGGGGTTAGCAGAGCTAGAGAAAAACTGAAGGGATTTAAAGTAAAGCCAGCAATTCATCGTTACTCCTCTGGGGTCCCCAGAGTCTGAAATTATGCCCTTACAAATTCCACAAGGGGCCTAGTGTTCCTCATTAGCTAGTGATTTTCGTACACTGCAGCCTCTTCTTAGTCCCTACACATGTGAGCCCCAGGTTGTGCCTATAGCTGTTTTGATTGTATAATGTCATGCCCATCTTTAAAAAAGGGAAGAAGGAGGATCCTGGGAACTACAGGCCAGTCAGCCTCACCTCAGTCCCTGGAAAAATCATGGAGCAGGTCCTCAAGGAATCAATTCTGAAGCACTTAGAGGAGAGGAAAGTGATCAGGAACAGTCAGCATGGATTCACCAAGGGCAAGTCATGCCTGACTAATCTAATTGCCTTCTATGACGAGATAACTGGCTCTGTGGATGAAGGGAAAGCAGTGGCCGTGTTGTTCCTTGACTTTAGCAAAGCTTTTGACACTGTCTCCCACAGTATTCTTGCCAGCAAGTTAAAGAAGTATGGGCTGGATGAATGGACTGTAAGGTGGATAGAAAGCTGGCTAGATTGTCGGGCTCAATGGGTAGTGATCAATGGCTCCATGTCTAGTTGGCAGCTGGTATCAAGCGGAGTGCCCCAAGGGTTGGTCCTGGGGCCGGTTTTGTTCAATATCTTCATTAATGATCTGGAGGATGGTGCGGATTGCACCCTCAGCAAGTTTGCAGATGACACTAAACTAGGAGGAGAGGTAGATATGCTGGAGAGTAGGGATAGGATACAGAGGGCCCTAGACAAATTGGAGGATTGGGCCAAAAGAAATCTGATGAGGTTCAACAAGGACAAGTGCAGAGTCCTGCACTTAGGATGGAAGAATCCAATGCACCGTTACAGACTAGGGACCGAATAGCTAGGCAGCAGTTCTGTAGAAAAGGACCTAGGGGTTGCAGTGGACGAGAAGCTGGATATGAGTCAACAGTGTGCCCTTGTTGCCAAGAAGGCCAATGGCATTTTGGGCTGTATAAGTAGGGGCATTGCCAGCAGATCGAGGGACGTGATCATTCCCCTCTATTCGACACTGGTGAGGCCTCATCCAGAGTACTGTGTCCAGTTTTGGGCCCCACACTACAAGAAGGATGTGGAAAAATTGGAAAGAGTCCAGTGGAGGGCAACAAAAATGATTAGGGGACTGGAACACATGACTTCTGAGGAGAGGCAGAGGGAACTAGGGATGTTTAGTCTACGGAAGAGAAGAATGAGGGGGGATTTGATAGCTGCTTTCAACTACCTGAAAGGGGGTTCCAAAGAGGTTGGATCTAGACTGTTCTCAGTGGTAGCAGATGACAGAACAAGGAGTAATGGTCTCAAGTTGCAGTGGGTGAGATTTAGGTTGGATATTAGGAAAAACTTTTTCACTCGGAGGGTGGTGAAACACTGGAATGTGTTACCTAGGGAAGTGGTGGAATCTCCTTCCCTAGAAGTTTTTAAGGTCAGGCTTGACAAAGTCCTGGCTGGGATGATTTAATTGGGGATCGGTCCTGCTTTGAGCAGGGGGTAGCGCTAGATGACCTCCTGAGGTCCCTTCCAACCCTGATATTCTATGATTCTGTGATTCTATTCTATGATTCCCAGGACAGGCTTGAGTGTCTAACAAGCTGAGGGAGATAAAAACAAAGCCATATTTCTCCCAATCCCAAATTACCAGTGTGGGCAAGTGCAGTCACACATGGCTGTGTGTGCAGATTGAGACATTGGGAGCAAGGGGTTGGCACTGTGCAGATCCGAGTCAGTGCCAGCCCTGCCTTTTAGCATCATCAGTTTTCACTCTTTCCCACCTGCTGAGTAACTTGCCCTTGTTCTCCGGAGTGCCACAGAGCTGCTGTTTAGGGCAGGAAAACCCAGCCCAGCACCTTGCATGACTAGATCCAGGCAGAAAAGTGAAAGCTGCAGAGGGTGCCCTCTTTCTCCCCACCTTTTTCAGCTGGCATTAGCACAGTCTGCCCTCCACAGTGTCCTTTCTCAGCCAAGATGACAGATGGACAGCTGTCAGGGGCATCATGCTACGGGTGCCAATTCCACTCTCTATATTTCTGCTATCTTCTTAACTTTCAGAAGCCCAGCTCATTCCCAGTGCCTGCCATCTGGTTTAGCAATTGAAGTCAAGTTGCCAAGCCTCTTGACAGCAGCATCAAAGTCTAAATAGAATCTGAAAATCTTGAAAACATTTAGCACCAGCACACTAGGTTTGCAGGACTCCCAGGGATCCCCTGGATTGTAACACAGCCTTTGCAGGCAAAGTTTAGAAGGGTAAAAGCAGCATTTTATAGCCAAAGATCTGCAATATTTGTCAGCTAAAGTACAAAAGAATGAGTGGCTTAGCAATACTTCCCAAGCAAGATTTTTTATGGGATCATTTGATCCCCTGTCTAGTTCATATCAGAGCAAAGCTGGCTAGAGCCTTCATTGCAAAGGGGAGAAAGATAGTAACAGAGCAATCTTCTGCAAAGGGTCGTGTCATCCATGTAAGCCTGGCCTCCCTGTCCTCCATCTACACTGTGCTGAAGATGCACAGTATGGAGTCAGCTTGACTTAGCACTATTCATGAACACAGGGACTGTGGTTAAAGGCAGTGCCAGTACAAAGATGCTGGGAGATCGGTGGGCAAAGCTGTGGCCCAGAGGGCTCTGCTCTTGTCTCTAGTATCGAGTTGGGTCTGTGGAGGCTGCAGGGCCAAGCATGCAGGGGTGATTGGCTCAGCAGGGAGCGTTGCATGCTGAGGCCTCTAGTTTCCATGGGCTGTGTTTCCCTAGTAAAGATGAGGGCAACTGTGTCTACTCTGTTTTATGCAGCTTGTCCATGGGACCATACTGCCCTCAAGCTCCATGCACGTTTCTAGTGTGGCTCTCAGTTGGGCAAGATATGGGCTCCCTGCATGTCAGCGGGAGAGAAGGTGATAGTCTCTAGTGCAGGAGAGCGAGGGAGTGAATGGTACCACGTTGGAGTAAAGGCTGCTCCTAGTCACCAAAGGGTTTAATCACCGCAGGCCAGATGTGGACCTCTTTCCTCAGGTTTTACTCAGCCCTTGCTCCCACTAGCTCCAATGGGGGGTTGTCTGAACAGGGCCCAGTAAGTACCTCAGGGTTTGGCTTTAATATTTTAATGTCAGTTGCAAAACTGAATCACTTGTGTAAGATCAACCAGGTTATTTCATATCAGACCCTATTTCTTGGGGCAGACCCAGCCCCGACACTTAGATCCCACAGCAATGGCTGCAGTGAGGCCTGAATAGGACAGGGCGCAGCCAGGTGAGAGCAGGAGACTGGAAAGTAGACAAGGTCACATGCACCTGTCAGTGTTAGCAAAGCAAAACTAAATCCACAGTAACATAGAATGAGGTATTCCCCTTGGAGCCTGTTTCAATGTGAAATGTCAGAATCCGACCACTTTCACCTGCACTCCTTAATGGCAGTTGATTTTGGGGGGGAAATGAGGGAAGGGTGCAGATATATGCAGAGATCATTGTGTCCCAGGCTGCTCAGGGGGCTGTGGTATATTGTACACAACAGGGGCATTCTAAAGCCTAAAAGCCATTTTCTAGCAACACCCATTTGTTTTTAGGGAGTAAGAAATTAAAATTCTCTCTATATGCTGTCTCCTGATGCCCTGGCAGTGCCAGCATTGCACTCACCGGGCAGCATTTCAGGCTGTCTTGGAGCTTTGAACACAGAGAGCTCCCCAGGCTGCGTGTCTGTGAGTGCATCCCTTCCAGTGAGTGGCAGATTAATTGTTTCCTTATGAATCGCTTGATTGCTCTGCTTTGATCCGAGTGCCCCCCTCTCCCAAATACTGTAACTCACTTGCTCTGATGTAGTTCTGTGCGCGCGCACAGAGAAATTCCCAGCCTTGGCCACTCCTTCCTGCTCTCTCAGGCTGTTTGTTTCCCACTGCCTTTAGTGTGACTAAAGCCAGTCTGCTTGGCCTGCCCATCCTCCCACTTTCCCACACTGCTTAGCAATCAGCAGGTTCTCACACTCGGCTCCCATGGGGCCACGTCTGCTCTCAGGCAGGCATGTCCGCCTGGCCTAGAACTTCCCCTGAGTCTGGGAACTGGGCCTCACTTTCTCTCAGCACAGAGCTGACACTTCTCTTTTCTGTCCCTCCCGATGAAAAAGCAAGAGAGAAATAATCGTAGCAGCAGCTCGAGCCCTTTAGGAATGTCTCCAAACATCAGCATTCAAGGGGATTGGGACGGTACAGAGAGGAAACTATATGCTTCTGCTTCTGTTTGTAAAACAACCAAAGTCTTTGGGGCATGGGAGGGCGTTGGGATGTGCAGAATGTGACATCTACACCCAATTAGAGGCCTCTTGCCTAGACAGGTGGGTTTTTCTCTTGGAGTCATAATCAAGTGCAGGAGTCAGGTAGGGTATGGTGCCTTCTGCATAGGAGACGCACACCCTTGCTCTCCCCTAGGTCAGGAGCAGAGTTATCTCTTGTTTGCCAAGTGCATTTGATTCTACAGGTGGCTGGAACTGAAATCCCCAGATGGCAACAACCAAACATCTGTGGCTGAGGCTGGATGCTAAGATTTTATAAGTTAAACACCAAAATATGTGGCCTGAGTTTTAGCGCAGAGCACTAATAGCTCCCATGTGAAGCCAGGGCCATTTCAAATCAGGCTCGTTACTTAGGCATCCATATATAGATTTAGGTACCGAAGTGCAGACACCCAGGTTTCAGTATCTTTCTCTGAGAGTCCGTTAGTAACTCGGTGTTGCTACATCCTTCAAGGGACACTTCCCAGGCTGGTCCTAGAGGGGCTGGCCCTGCTGTGCTGGGATTCCCAGCAAAGGGACACTCCCATGCTGGTGTCACTCTGGGGGAGCACAGGGTTCTTGTGGGCATACTTGTGGCTGGAGTGAGCAGAGTGGAAGGTCTGCATTTGCTAACTCACCCGGACTTTAGCAGTATTCTCCTTGGGATTGGATTTATAGTAGGGCTGTCAAGCAATTAACAAAATGAATCACGATTAATCATGTGATTAATCGTACTGTTAAACAATAATAGATGACCATTTAATTAAATATTTTTGGATGTTTTCTACATTTTGAAATATGTTGATTTCAATTACAACATAGAATACAAAGTGTACAGTGCTCACTTTGTATTTATTTTTTATTACAAATATTTTCACTGCATTAAAAACAAAAGAAATAGTTAAACAAATACTGTAGGGCAATCTCTTTATCATGGAAGTTGAACTTACAAATGTAGAATTATGTACAAAAAAAACCTGCATTCAAAAATAAAACAATGTAAAACTTTAGAGCCTACAAGTCCACTCAGTCCTATTTCTTGTTCAGCCAGTCACTCAGACAAACAAGGTTGGTTACATTTACTGCCCGCTTCTTGTTCAGTGTCACCTGAAAGTGAGAACAAGCATTTGCATGGCACTGTTGTGGCTTGCGTGGCAAGATATTTACATGCCAGATGCACTAAAAATTCATATGTCCCTTCATGCTTCAATCACCATTCCAGGGAGCATGCTTCTATGCTGATGATGAGTTCTGCTCAATAACGATCCAAAGCAGTGCAGACCAACTGCTCTCCTGAGAACAGAAACTGCTCCCTGCTGACGCCTTTTGAGGGCAAAGCACCCACCCAGGGGAGAAAGTGGAAGGGTAATGGCTCTGGTTCCCCTCCCCCGAGCCCAGCCCCTCCCTCCCTGCCTCGCTCTTCTCGGCTGGCAGGCCCAGGGGTGCCTTCTCCCTGCTCCTCCCCCATCCAACTTGTTCCTCTCAGCCAGCCGGCCGCCAGCTGAGGCCTCCGGCCAGTGACGGGCACGGAGAGGAGCCCTCAGCCGCTGCAGCTCCACTCCGGCCCCACCTCCTCTCCCAGAGGCTCGTACCACTTGGTGGAGCGAGCAGGGGGCGGGGGGGAGGCTAGGCAGCAGGCCCAGGGGTTTCTGGGCTCCACCGTGGCATGGCCCCCGCCTCCTCCCTGGGCTCTCAGGGCCCCTGCCAGGCCTGGGGCACCGCGGTGGAAGGGTGCTGCGCATGCAGCCTCCCGCCCCTGGCCCCACCATTATTCATATGCAGAGGCCAGGGAACATGGGGGTCCCGGTCCATGCTGGACAGGAGGTGGCACTGGCACCCAGTGGACGGACACCCTGACAAGGGGGTGCTCCTTGCTCCAGGTAAGCGCCCTCAGCATGGGCTCCACGGAGCAACTGGAGTCCCTTTGCCCCATCTCCCCACCAGCACCCCTGGGGGAGACCCAGTGCCTTCTTCCCATCTCCTCACCAGCACTCCTGGGGGAGACCCAGTTCCCCCTCCCCCATCCCCTCACCTGCGCCTCTGGTCTAGGGAGGGATGTGGGTCTGGTTCAGTTCAGGGGGTTTGGACTGGGGAGGGATGTGGGTCGGGTCCAGTTTGGAGGGTGGGCCTGGTCCTTTGAGGGCACAGCTTGTCCTGATCCTAGTCTCTGTCTCTCTGCCTGGGGGGAAGGACTAGCAAGACTAGTATGAATAATGACACTGTAAATAAAATATATTAAAGTTTTTCATATTTTTTATTTTTAAAACATTTTAAACGGCTTTTTAATTCACCCCAATGTCATACAAACATTTAATTCAAGCCCTGGTAGAGAAGTATGAGAAATGTGAAGGATGAGCTAGTGAGACGGTTCCCTTTTAGGGGGAGCAGCACATGGCTGGTGTTTTGGCCAGCTCTGGCTTTTGTTCGCTGGTTTTAGCCACACACTCTCTCACACACACACACAGTCTCCCTCACACAGTCCCCCCAACACACACACCAGGGCTCCTGCATCCAGGTCACTTTCCCCAGCTGGGCTGGGCTGAGGCATGAGGAGCTGCTGCTCTCCTGCCCTCTCCATATGCAGCCCAGGCAGGGAAAGTGACCTGGATGCAGGGAGCCCTGACATTGCTCCTCACTCCCCCCTCACAGTCCCCTAGGGGTGTGCGGGGCAGGGGAGCAGCACGGGGGGGGGGGAGAAGGGGCGGGGCAGGGGTGTTCACTTTTGTGTGATTAGAAAGTTGGCAACCCTACGGCTAGGTAGTACTGGTCTCCATCTGGACAGCAAACTCAGGGATTCCTTTGGGGAGCTGCCCCCTGGAGAAGGCTGCTGACTGCTGGAGTCAGCACCTTGTGAGCAAATGGCAGGGCATGAGGGTCAGCCAAGTGGCCTGGAAGAGGGGATGGCTGCAGGACAATTGCTGGTTTCTGTGCAGTTCTGGAGCTCCGAATGTCCTAGGCCAGCTGTTTGCCTCGAGCTGGCTGAGTCTGGGAAGTAGCAAGGGATCAATGAACCAGTCTGGGGAAAGTACAAACCTCCCCCTCCCCCGCCTCAAACTAAACCTTGCTGAGCTCCCTTTCGCCTCTGTCTTGGGCCAGGCCCAGAAATGAACGCACTGACACAGAGGCCTTTCTCATGCCTCTGCCACCCCAGTGGGAGCAGCATGTGCTACAAATCTAATGTGAGAGCCTGTCTCACTGCAGAGCCAGCTGGGCTCGCTTTGCCCATCAGATTCTCGGGAGTTTCTGAACCCTAGGCTGAGATTTGCCAAGCCTCCTAAGGATTTAGGTGCACCAGTCCTATTAACATTAATTCATGGGAATTGCATGTCCAAATCTCCTTTGAAAATTGCAGCCTTAAGGTGCTTGTATGAACTCAGTTTCTGAGCACATGGATATACAGATTGTACCTCCCTGATGGGAGCTGCACCCCAGGGGTACCCCAGGACCCTCCTCCTGAGGCTCCTCCCTGGGGAGTGGCTTTAAAACTGGCTGGAGTTCCACAGAAGCCCTGGCTTTGGAGACATTCTGGGAGATGCACTCAGTCAATGCATCTCAGGGAGACTGGGGACAAGGCAGAATGGGAGTTGTTGGTACTTTTTTCTGTTGAGCCCTCTGCTACAACCAGACTCTTCTCTACCAGCCCTGTCCTGTTGGCAGAACCCAGGTCAGGAGCTGGGCCCATTCGTTGTGAAGTACTTTGCCCTTGATGAAGATTTTGCCTGCATGCGGCCTGTGGAATTTTCCCCATTTTATTAGGGTATGCGTATGGTTGTGTGCGTGGGGGTGACATTTGTGTTTGTGCTGGGAGCTGCAGGCCCTGTGTTTGAACTGGTGCTGTGCTGCTGAGCTTTGGGTGGTGTCATACTAAGGGTTATTAATTAAATCAGCAGCATGTTTGGCATCTCAGGGCCTGGCCATATCCTACATACAGTGGCACAGGGACCTGGCATAGGCCTGTAGACACGAGAGCCATGGCAAACCCTAATGAGGAAGAATTATTTGGTGTCTCTCTGGCTGTTCCCCATTGCCAGCCCTACGCTGCGATGGGGAAAGGACTCTCCAGCTGGGGAACGGCACTCCTTGAGCAAGGCGCATTTGTAGAGCTCTTTGCTGAAATGAACCTCTGGGTTTTCTTACCGAGTCTTCATCCTGAGGTGCCTTTTATTCTGTACATTAGTCTCCCAACTTTTACCGGGCCTTGCTGGAGGTGGGACCTGGAGCCAAGGTTCACAGTAGCTTTATCCTGGAGAGACAATGATGGCAGCAAGTAAATCCCTAACCAGTCTCTCAGACCCCCAAATAAGGGGCTGAGCTCCAAGCATTTATTATAACTCTACTTTCTGCTCGCTTTTGTGACACAAAGACCAAAGCTGCCAGTTTGCCCGGAATGACCTCTAGTGCCCTGCAAATCTAACCCCTTCCCAGAAAAGACAAAAATCCCATTGCCTTATATCTCCATCTGTTTAGAGAACAGTTTGACCTAACAAGATTAGCATTTGGGGTTGTCTCTTCCTCTTTTACTTTTTTTTTTCCTGCGGTTTGCAAAGAAAACAGCATTGGATTTAGGACAATGGGTTGAAAACCACTCATTTGTAAGTAGCACAACCCATGGAAACTGTTTTGTTCCCAAGTTATCTCGGGAAGGACTCAAGGATCCTCTGTTAATGCACACAGGAGTCAGTAGAGGGGTTTAAGTGGGGGAAGGAATGGTGTTAGTTAAAAAGTATCTGTAGGCAGCATCAAATCAAGCATCCAGCTTTGGTCAATCTGCACGCAGAAAGCATATTCTGGGGTGTAGTTGTCACTGCTCCTGAAGTGAGACATTTGCTCAGCAGAGATTGTGTTATCCAGGATGGACTATGGTCTAGTGGGTAGAACAGGAGACTGAGAGTCTATTCCCAGCTCTGGTACTGACTGGAAAGTCCCTTAGTGCAAAAATTTGTAACAGTGGTTGCCTTAAAGTAGGTACCTGGATCCACATTTAAGGCCCTGTGTACAAGTGGCCTGATTTCTTAGAGATGCTGAAGGAAGTCATTGGGAGTTAGAATGTTCTGGGCTCTGAAAGAACACAAAAGAGACTCAAAGCTGGATTAACCTGGGAGAAAACAGCTAGCAGTTTTTGTTAAACACAGCCTAGAGTCCAGTCACCAGCCGATTAGATACCTCCTGGCTTCATTTCCACAGGTTAGCTCTACAAACAAAGGTAAAGGCCTAAGAGTGCGGCTGGGAATTGCCATGGAAAGGTAAAGGGTTTTAATTCCTTCTTTGGGGCTGTTTCTCTTCCCCCCTCCCTTTTTGCTACATTGTACTGAGCTTGAATCAGAGCTTCACAAAAGGGATTAGAGGATCGGTGCTGATAAATAGAGGAGCAGGTTGAAATCCGTGGGAACCGGTCGTGGCGCACAGTGTAAAGGGACATTCTTCCTCCAGAGGGCCAGGCAGTAGCAAAAGTCCAGGCTAACCCCAGGTCACCCGGGGGACTCCAGTGCCTGAGAAGATTTGTTTGGACACTGGCTTTTGTTGTGCAGAGTTCCGTGTCAGCGCAGCATGTATCTCGCTGCCTAGTGATGATGGGGGAAAGCTCCATTGTCACACTTGAAAGGGCCCCTCTTTCACTCCCTCTCTCTTGCGTTCTGCTGGCTATGTCATAGCAGTACGTGGGAACCAGCATCCCAGAACTCAGCACACGCTCTGGCCTAGGCCAGGGCCCTGCGTAGGCCACTGTCACTGGGACCCTCACAGATACAGGCTGAGATTCCCATTCGGTTTAGAGTCTGGCTGACGCTGAAGGCAAATGTGCTGACAGACCTTGTGCTTCATCAGTTCCGCATGAGGTTCAAGTATTGACTTACAGTCTGTACCCAGAATAGCCTCTTGGGCTTTAGCCAGTTTCCTGGTGAGACACAACCGTAACCCTGGTGAGACACTGGGGAGAAACCAGCCTAGAATGCACTGTACAATAGTATTCAGGATGAGAAAAGGTTGTAGGAGCAATCCCAGAGCAGTGAGGGGGGACTCTCCAAAGGCTAAAAGGTGCCTTTCCATTTGCATGAGGATCCTGAATTTGGGGTGTTAATCCACATCTGTAGAGCTGCAGCGTTGGGATGGGAACCACATGTTCCTGCTTGTGACCAAGGCACAGGTCTCACCAGAACAGCCTTCCTGGTGGCCTCTCCGCGGGACTCACTGGAAACAGGAAGCCCAGATTGAAGCAGGTGAAATGGAAAACAAGTGACTCAGAGTTTATCAGCCCTCCAGGAAAGGCCTGAGGGAAGGTTTGGTCAGAGGCTTTGTCTTTTATCCTGGCCATTTGGCATATCCCTGTAGCAATAACATTTCCCAGACAGAGGGGATGGGGCAGGTTCACTCCCTGGGTAACACAAATGGACCTGAGAAGTGTTGGTTTCCTTTACCTTTACCAGCCGGTCCTCAGAAACGCTAGAGAGGGCTCACTCAGACAGACCATCCTGATTCTGGATGTCACTGGCTCTGGCAGTGTCTCCAGTTCAGGTACAGGGAATATCTCGGAAACGGTTGCTCTCTCTGCAACCACAGCAGGCAGGGCAGGAGAGATCAGCACTGACTCCATCTGCAGGGTTCTTATCTGACCAATCAAGTCTCACAGCAAGACCTGAACTTGGAAGGGAAATGCTCTATTTTCAACCTGCTGCCTTTGTGGGGGAATATTAGAGAAATGCCCTGGAAGCTGCGCAGCTCAGGTCTGGATCTGAGTTTCATCAAAGTCCAGGTTCTGGTTTCTAGGGATCGGAATCAGGCAGGAAGTTCGGATGCAGATCAGACCTTCCCTAACTCTTAACTTCGCAGTGAGGCCACACTGCCATAGAAAGTACACGTCACTCCAAACCAGGTAGCATTAAAAACCCAGTGCACATTTGTCTGGCTAACTAACTAACCAAATAAAAAACCCAAACCAGAGTGAAGCTAAATCAAATTCAGCTGTCTTTGCATCAGGTTGTGATGCTTGCTAGAATCTAGCAAAGCACCCAGGGGAGCAAATTTCCTTGACTAAGTCCTGCACCAGTCATGGAGTGTTTAATCCCCCAAGCTGACAGCAAGAACCCCACAGGCAATCTTAAATTCTGTACAGGTTCTAGGGCAAGAGGCTGCTAATAACAGAGGGATGCTTAAACATTTCTATTAGGGATATTGTATGTTTACTGTGTTTCATCCAAAAGGATTCAAACCAGTTTTCTGGTCTGTGTGTGGGTGCTTGGACACACACACTTACACACTCAAAGAGATTATTTCATCAGCATTAAAATGCATCCATCTTCAGGGTCGAACACAACCAACGTTAGCGGCTTGCAGCAACACTACACTACAGTGGAGGACAGGCAGTGAAGAACACTTTATCCCTTTGAATGGCTCCAAGACTAACTACTCTGACAAAAAATGCCAAGCATCCTTTAATGACCACAAGTGGTCAGGGCCTTGGTTTTATGTCTCAGTCAACAGGTGACTCTTTAGGAGATAACTCCTACTTCTCACCTTTGTTCTTACTCCTGTTGTTGGAACCGAGTCATTCGGATGAGTTATATTTGCAAAGACTCGCCTAGAGGTGAGGATGCAAGCTTGCTTCTGAGCATCTCACTCTCCGTATCAGCTTGGTGGCTCTCACTACAGATCCCAGTAATGTATGACTCCAGGGCCTTGGTCAGCTGAAGCTGCAGTATAATGAAAGCTCAGACGGGCTGATACGTAAGCATCTGAATAAGCCATGTGCATGTGTCACCCCAGGACTTGGTGTTAGCTTTCCAGCAGTGAGACAAAGCAGGAGAGCGACGAACATGTTTGCTGCTGCCCACCCTGGGGTGGTGTTTCTCCAGGTGAGAAATTTCACGGATGAAAAACAAAAGCCTCCTCTAAGAATCAGGATTATGCTGGCAAAACAAGGCAGCTTGGTGTGTGACTGGGCCAGCAGGGAATATGGTCGTCACTGAGACGCCCAGCACAGCATCGCTCGCTAAGGAGACAAGTTACCATCTCTGAGAAATCTGTGTGGACAGCAGTATAAATATTCTTAGAGGCCACTTGGGAGTTTAGGAGCTGAAGAGGCAGCCTATCTCTATTAAGGCTGGGCAACAGCCAGTTCTTTCAAAGAGCTGTGAAGGAAATGGGCCTGGCTTCCGAGAAGCGAGATTTTGGCTCTCTGGTGGGTGGAATGAGAGTCACCACCTGTCCTGATGTTCAGGGCAGCTCAAAAGTGCTGAGTAAGGGCTTCTGGGGGCCATCAAGTGCCCCCTGGGTTAGAATTTGGAAGGGGAGAAGCCAGACTTCTGAATCCAGTGGGTCTGGACTCACTTGCTGTGTGCACCACCAGCGACTCAGGAGAGGTGAGAGAGCAGGAGTGTGATCGGTGAGGAGTCAGCACTTGGCAAGCGCAGGAGGTTCCTGACCATGGGAGTGGAGGGGGCACACAGAGGGCTTGGCTACACTTACATTTTATAGCGCTCTGACTTGGTGGCTCAGGGGGGTGAAAAATCACCCCCTGAGCGCAGCAAGTCAGCGCTTTAAAGCGCTAGCGTAAACAGGCTCTGAGCACTGGGAGCCGCACTCCCAGCGCTCGCAGCTAATCCCCTTGTGGAGGTGGATACCAGGAGCGCTGGGAGAGCTCTCTCCCAGCGCTCGCGTGCAACCACACTCGCCCTTCAGAGCGCTGCCACAACAATGCTTTGAAGTTTCCAGTGTAGCCATGCCCAAACCGTTCAGCTTTCCTGCCCCACTCGCCGAAAGGACTGAGCTGGGGCCTGGGGCAGAGGGATGGCACAAAACCAACTAGTCTAACTCTGTTCCGGGAGCTGGCCAGGATCAGGAGCTGGGATTCTATTTATTCTAGCAGCTGATGCTTTGGTCTGGCTTCCACACGCAGCCTTAGGTATAGCACCGTGCAAGAGGACAGCTTTGACGTGATGGGGGCATGAATGGCCTCAGACAAGGCTGCAGCTGGAAGAGCACTTAGGCCTCTACGCAGGCAAAGGTCCCTGGCTGGGCATGGCTGCTATTCGGGTGACAATTCTAGTGGAGCTGTCTGGGCACCATCTCAGGGTTGGTGGGCAGGTGCCCTCGCTAGCGGATGAGGCCAGGATTTCTGCCATTTCCTCAAATCGCTTCATCTCAGTGTCATCTCCAGGTGATCAGCAGGGAGAGAGGACACCAGCCCTGCTGGAAGGACCCCCACTCAGCCCATCACACTCTCCTGTATGACCTCAGCCACTGAACCACCACAGGCCATGGCATCTCCCCACAACCAGTGGCTCCCTTGGCTTATCTGACCCACAAATTAACCACAAGGTATTGGGCTTTGTGAGGAGCTGTCACTCAAACCCCTCCCTGCAGACCCTAGAAGGGGAGTGAGGGAAATGTTGGCACTCTCCCTCCCCATGTGACCAGGGTGTTTACTTTCTGTTTGATTTTCTGTAGAAAAGAAATAGTGCTGGAGCGGGAGCTTTTTTCCCAGGCTATCGGAGTCACCAAATTAGTCCGGCCTAATCGAATACAGCTGTTTCCTGTTCGCTCAATAACGGGTCTAACACTCCACTGTCCTCCTGCACTGTTTATTTCAATAGGTAAGAGCTGGTTTTCCAAAGCGAGAAAACAGCATTGATCCTCCTCAACCATTTCAGCACTGGCTATCTCCAAGCCCCTCTGCTCATAGCCCTCCCATCCTGAGCCTTTAAGCCTTTCCTGCTGCGGAGCTCACTGCGGTGTTAGTCAGGACATGGAGTGACGAAAATCCCAGGCCCTTGAGGGAGCATCCGTGGAGGCAGATAGCTGTGCCGTCCATTTCATACCTTTATTCCCTTCCTTATACTTGCACACGCACACCCCTCCATCCACAAACACGCACCCTTGTCTCGATCCAAGAGATGTGCAGACTTTTCACACTAAAGCTGGGGCAGTTCTGCTGTTCCTGACAGCCAGAAGAATGAACCTTTTAATAGTGTCTCATTCATAATCTGCTGCGCTTGGGATAAACAACGGAAACTGGTTTCAGATAAAGGCGGAAGCAGGAGCCAAACTGGAAATGGATTGAAAAAGTGCAGGCGTCCCAAGTGACCCTCTCCAGGAGGGGGAACTCCCTGCTTTGTTTGTTTTCTTTAATTCATTCCATCCCTCCAGAAAGTTCATGGAGCCCAGGGCATATCAGTAGCAACCTCTTCCCCAACCACTCCCACCAAATACGTGTCTGTCTCTCCCTCTGCCTCCTGGCTAATTATTCTGGTACCTGTGGAACTGGAGGGAGTGAAATGACAAGGGAACCTCTGACTGATCAAGTGGGACAGCTCTAGAACTGCCCCTGTGGCTTTCAGTTTCTTGAACTGCAGTTCATTCATTTCTGCAGCACAAGTCATCATCTAGTGTGTTTGGGGAGGAATCTCTGAATAAGCTGATGGGGCCAACTCAATGGACACAGCTAGCCTTTAGATGGGTTGCAGTGGGGAAACTGAGTCAGAACTTGAGCTTCAGTGACTTGTCACATTTTCCAGGCTTTGCATCCACTAGACTTTCTTCTTAAAATTCCTCAGCATGGCTGTCACCAACGGGGAGAACGCTAGTGTATTCCAGCTGCTGGAATCTCAAGTTACATGCCATTGAACCTGCTCAGCACAGGGCCAGATGAAATGGCAATTAGAACAATTGATAACTGCACTCCCACCAGTGCTTCCCCCACAGAACTGAACCGATGGGACCAACAGTGCAAAATGCTCACACTAGAGTCTTCTGCAGTGAGTGAGCGGTGGATGCAGGAAGAGAACATGGGGAGGGGAAGAGGGAGGTCAAGTTGAGGATGAAACAGAAGACAGTGACAGGGAAAGAACTAATGGAGAAGGAGAAATAAAGGGAAGAAAGAATGGTCGAGAAAATAGTAAGGGGGAAGAGAGAGAAATTGTTCCAGGTAAAAAGAGCTAGAAGGAGGAAGGCCAGTTAGGAAAGCAAAGAGATGTTATGAGGAAAGAAAGTGGGGGTGGAGCAAAGAGGAGGAGAGACCCTTACAGAAGGATGAAAACTGCTGGGAAATTAGCATGAGGGAAACAACCAGAAAGAATGGAGAGAAGATTGCCTGGAAGTGTAGAAGGCAAGGTGGAGGACAGAGAGCAGGGGCACTCTGTGTGAGATAGAGAACCAGGCACAAGGGATGAATGAAGAAGGGGAAGGTGCCAATCACTGATTTGTTTGAAGAGAGCTTGGTTCATTAGCTGCTTTCAATCTGTTCTTCACTAAGCATTTGGCTATTTGCGGCAGAAGCAGGAAATGCCAACCCCGTCAAGACCCATTCTGTACCTTTTGGCCAAGGTTTTCCAGAAAGACTGGTGATTTTGCATGCCCTACTTGAGGCATTTCTACAGGGGCCTATTTTTCAGAGGGGAGATGTTCAAAACTTTCTGAAAAGTAGGTCCCTTGAAGGTGCCTCAAGCTGGGCATCCAAAATCACTAGTCACTTTGGAAAGCCTTGGCCTGTGGACCAGCTCCACAGTTGATGTAAATCAAAGTCAGTGGAGCTCTATCCATCCCCTCACAGCTTAGGATCCGTCCCTATGTGTTACTCTTGTTCTTGTTCTAAAATCTGGACAGATACGAGGTAAACAAACCTCATGAATGACAGCAAATCAATTCCATTTATACATCTCCTTCCAGGGTCGGGACTCATGATCTAAGACAGAGAAGGAGATGATCTACTGCCTGGGACAAGGGGTTGTTTTACTTTCAAATGACTAAATTCAAAGCGATCAGAAAGGCAAATAGAATTCATGGAAGTATTTCTGAAAGTGTTTTAAGCCCCCTCCTCCACTCCTTTCCCCCTTTCTTACTCCCCCTTCCCAACCATCCTCCTTCCACCCCAGGATTCTTGACACCATCACAAACAGGTTTACAGCTAACCATGACCAACCAGCCTCATCCTGGCTTCTTTTGTGCTCCCGCTCGTGTTTTCTCAGCCGCATCTCAATTGCTTCATGAGTGTCTTTGTCCTGGGACCCAAGACATTCTGCTGCAGGCTGGGATGTAGCTACGTCCCAGCCTGGCTGTGTAAAGTGCTAAAGGCTGCATTTGCACCCGAGTAGCAGCACTAAGGGCTGGTCTACACTGATGCTGCAAGTCAATCTCAGTTACGCTAATTCAGGTAGGTAAGTTATGTAACTGAAGTCCATGTAACTTAGGTTGTCTTCGAGCGGTGTCTGTAGTGCGCTATGTCGACGGGAGATGCTCTCCCACCAACATAGCTTCTGCCCCTCGGGGAGGCGGGGTACAGACGTCGACGGGAGAGCGCTTTCCCATCGACTTAGCATGTCTTCACTAGACCCTCTAAATCGACACCACTGCATCGATCGCAGCACTGCCAATTTAGTGTAGACAGGGCCTGACTCAGCAGATCGTGCCCAGGTACAAAGTGATCTCCATGTTTCTTTCACAGGTGAGTTTCTTCCCAAGCCCCCTGAATTTGCAGTGTCACCTCTAGCTTGGATTGGGCCGTTTGCTATAAACGAAGGCAGCAACTGTTTGGTCACAAACTGTTTTGTTTTTGTCTAACATACTTGCCTTCCCTTATGCCCTTATGCCTCTTCCAATGTGCCTACAGCCCATTCTCATGCTCACCGTTGGGTCAGCAGCTTCAGCTGTTGCAGTTAGATTCCGATCCCATCCACCCCGTCACAGTACCGATGCGGAGCTAATTTCACATGGGAGGAGGCGGGACCAAATTGTTCCAATGGACGACATTAAACACTTGCCTTATGCTTGGTACAAAACCTGTTTGGTCAGACTGTTGATGCCAGGTCTGAGCCATTCCAGCCTCCTGGCTGTTAGCTTAGCTTTAGTGTCTACAGGGTGGGTAGAGTAAGAGCTTGTTATTAGACTTTATTAATAAAATACTGCTGCACATGGTGAGAGTGGCATGGTTTGTTACTCAAGGTCACATTCTGAACTCAGTGACACCACTGGTATCTGCACTAACTCTATTGAAGCCAGCTGAGTTACTCCGGTTTGACACTGGTGTAAATGAGATGAGAATCTGGGCTATGATATGTGTCTGTGTATGCACACATGTATACACTGGTACTTCACATTGACCCTACAGGGTGTCTGTCTGCTTTATGAAGAGCTTGCAGAGGAAGATTGACTTACACTTTATAAAGCCAAGCTGGGAACCATTGGGTGGAGGCTAAGTGATTCAGGAGTGCAAATCCCAATGATTTTCATTGAGGCTCCTAAATCACTTAGATGCTGTTGAAAATCCCACCCGTTGCGTTTTCCCCAAGGTTAGTGGGTTGTGGAACCACTAGTCCCACACAGCCTCACACAGCTTTTTAGGTTTCAGAGTGGTAGCCGTGTTAGTCTGTATCAGCAAAAACAACGAGGAGTCCTTGTGGCACCTTAGAGACTAACAAATGTATTTGGGCATAAGCTTTCGTGGGCTAAAACCCACTTCATCAGATGCCTGGAGTGAAAAATACAGTAAGCAGGATATATATTACAGCACATGAAAAGATAGGAGTTGCCTTACCAAGTGGGGGGGTCAGTGCTAACAAGGCCAATTCAATCAAGATGGAAGTGGACTATTCAATCAAGGTGGACAGTTGACAAGAAGGTGTGAGTAACAACAGAGGGAAAATTACTTTTTTGTAGTGACCCAGCCACTCCCAGTTTTTATTCAGGCCTAATTTGATGGTGTCCAGTTTGCAAATTAATTCCAGTTTTGCAGTTTCTTGTTGAAGTCTGTTTTTAAAGTTTTTTGTTGAAGAATTGCCACTTTTAAGTCTGTTATTGAGTGTTCAGGGAAATTGAAGTGCTCGCCTACTGGTTTTTGAATATTACAATTCTTGATGTCTGATTTGTGTCCATTTAGGCCACTTCTACCTTGATTGAATTGGTCTCATTAGCACTGACCCCCCACTTGGTAAGGCAACTCCCATCTTTTCATGTGCTGTAATATATATCCTGCTTACTGCATTTTTCACTCCATGCATCTGATGAAGTGCGTTTTAGCCCATGAAAGCTTATGCCCAAATACATTTGTTAGTCTCTGAAGTGCTACAAGGACTGCTCGTTGTTTTTACAGCTTTTTAGAGGATCCGGCCAGACATTTATTTTGTATTCGGTGGAAATCCCTCATCTCCTTCTTGGTTGACATTGCATTATAAAGGTTTTCATCCCTATTTTAAGAGCTTCTAGCATTTTGTTGACCATGCGTTCTCTTCCCACACTCTCTGGTAGTAGCTGTGGTATCTTCTGTTCTTGTATCTGTTAGGATCCAGCCTGGCCTGGTCCTGCTTTGTCACCCCAACATATATTTTGATCATGGTTTGAGTTTGAGTTTAGGGCCTCTTGTGGTTTTAATGCCTCCAGTCTGACTGATCTTGGAGACTGTGGCCAGGGAGCCCTCCCTCCTGCAATGTGACTGTGCGGCTGGCATGTGCAGCCTATATTTGCATTATTGATTCTTTCAGCCTTAGTCCTGCCTTGTGCTAAACCAGTATCTCTCCCCATCATCACTGCTTCTGCACATCTGTGCACACCTGCTCCAATGTCCAGCAGTGCTTCTAACTATGTGCACCCTCCTCTTTGAGTTCCTCTCCAATCTGCCTTTCTCCTTTTCTTCTCTCTGTTATGCTCCCACAAACTGTGCCTTCTCCGGGCCTCCCAGTGCAGCCTCTCTTGTTAGGGCAGGGCCCTTGTCTGTACTGTGCCGGATTTGGTATAGTCCTGTAAAGGTAATGAGAAATGGTGACACTGGCTGGGGGATTCTCCCCTTCCTAAAGGAAGCAAGTGTGCCATCCCTGATGCCTTTGGGTTTTTGCATACGACTGATGAAGAAGCAGTTCTCAGCCTTCATCCCCACACCATCTGCACAGCATGGAGTCTGAGACAACTCATCTCGGGGAGGCTAGGGAATGAATGACATGCCTGGGTTATACCAATAGCAGATAGGTACCTTTCCTCCTCTAACCTATTCCTTTTGGAGGATCTCAAAGCATATCATGAGTATTGACTAATTTGGCCTCACAACATTGCCGTTGTGTGGGGAAGTATAACACAGCCAGGGAGACTCAGGCACAGGGAAGCTGATGCTGTCTCTGGTCACGCAAAGAACAGAATTCAGGCATTCTTACTTCCAGTACTTTTCATTAAGCACAAGATCATTCTGTGTCTCTTCAAGGTGCAGCAAGGGTAAGGTTGAATTCAAGTCACCACACACCTTGCTCCCAGCAGCTGGCTATGAATTAATATCCTCTGCTGCTCACCAGTTCAGAGTCCCTTGTGCTGCTAGCTAGGGAGTATCAACACTGGCAAAACTTGGATGTGGAATGCTCTGCTGGTGGAAGCTGTATAGTTTAAGGCTTTTTGCTGAATCGTTATTAATTTTATTCTTATTTATGTGGGTAGATGTGAGACTAATGAGAATTCTGGCTTCCTGTTAAAGAACTGGCAAGTTTCTGTGGCTAGTGATTTCTGTATGGCTAGTATTTGAAGACTTTAATGCAGAAGGGACGACTCTCTAAAAAATGGCAGGTTTCAGAGTAACAGCCGTGTTAGTCTGTATTCGCAAAAAGAAAAGGAGTACTTGTGGCACCTTAGAGACTAACCAGTTTATGCATCCGATGAAGTGAGCTGTAGCTCATGAAAGCTTATGCTCAAATAAATTGGTTAGTCTCTAAGGTGCCACAAGTACTCCTTTTCTTTTCTCTAAAAAATGTGTTCTAATTCAACATAAATTGTTGGGTTACTTGAAGGAATCCCTGGTGAAATTCTCTGGCCTGTGTTACACAGGAGGTCAGTCTAGATGATTATAATGGTACCTTCTAACAGGCAAATCTATGGATCACCTGACAATTCTCATTGAAAGTGGCCTTCCAAATGTGTTGGGGAAATCTACCAGTCCAGATATAGCTGGTCCTGCTCTTACTTAGGTTGGGTTTTACATCAGTGTAACTCCAGTTAGATGAGTGGAATTATTAATGGTTTACAGTGGTGTAAGTGAGTCCAGAACAAAACCTGACATCTCCTTACGCTTCACAACAGCAGTGATGAAAAGAAAGAAAGGCCAAAAATTTCAAACCATTCTTACCTAGAGCTAGGCATCTAAGCCTGTCTGTAGGTACCAAAGTAAAAGGGGCCAGATTGTCAGGGAGCGGAGCACCCTAAGCAAATGTTGAGTACGTTGAATATCGGTGCCCAAGCATGGTTTCAGGCACGAGCTTTGGCCAGTGATACGTTCCTTCCTCACCCATCTGGAACTGTTCCTTGCAGATGAGCAGTTTTGCCAAGTGACCCAGACTGATGAGAACAAATGGGGGAAGTGGTGTTGTTTTGACTACAAGCCATTTGGTCACAGAGGTTTTTATCCAATTAACCGCCAAGGTACCATGGAAATCACCAAGGCTGTTTGCAAAGAGTGAAATGTTGCTGCAATCGGAGAGGAGTTGCTGTGTGGATTCTCACCTCCTTGCAGTTTGATCAAGATGAAAGGGCCACTTGCTCTTTCAGATGAAAGAGTCGGCAGGCAGCAGGGCTGAGAAGCACAGAGGTGATGAGAGATCAGGGGAAGCTCAGCAAGCATTTCCCTGCTGTCTACGCCTTGTGGCTCTCAGCACAGCGTGAAGGTATCGTCTGAACTTTGTACTTTCCCAGGGTAGCAGAAGCGGCTTCCTCACTGTGCACAGCACACTCCCTGCTCACTCGGAGCCCGGCAGGGCGCAGACGGCACTGCAGCCCTCCTCGGAGCAAAACTGCAGGCTGACGCTCAGCTTCAGCTGCCCCAGGCAGCCAGACACAAAGCTCAGAGCAGCGGTTCTGTGACCTACAGCCCCTGCAGTGCAGTCAGGATGTTGGCTGGAAGGCTCTAAGTCTCCAGGGGGGCATGTGCTGAAGGAATTGTTCATCCTATATAGCATGGAGGCAGGTTGGTGCAGAGCCGAGCTCCTGCATGAAAAGGTCAGATTGGCCCCATGTTTCTTTGTCAGTGCTCCATGTGGATCCCAGTGAGCAGGGTTTTCTGCACATTTTATAAACCAAAATAACCTTTACCGGGTTTTCTTGGAAAGAAACATACATGAAATTCTTGTAGCAGCCCATACTCTGTTGCATGCCATGGCTATGCAGGACATCACGGTGGCAGGAGGGAGAGAGCTCAGGTTCTCCTGCCCCCACAGCACGGGCTCTATCACTTGAAATAGGGGACTGTTCCCTAGCTATCAGCAGTGTAGGGACTATGAAACATAGTTGAGGAATTCTGACTTGATCCAGCAGTGGGGAGTGCTACACACATGTGCATGCACACACATGCACTGGCCAGTTCAGTACAGTCATAAAAAGGTTTGTATGTTGCAAATAGAGTATAGTGAAATATTGTGATAAAATATTGGTGAAAGGAATTTATACAGCAGTTCTCTTGAGTGGTGTGGGCCTTACTTGGTTAAAGTTCGGCAGGAGGAGGTTTGACTCAGTATGGTCAAAGGGGTTTGCTGGTTTCCAGCAGGGCTGTATAGAGAAGTGATGTGGCCCAGTGCATTGGTTGCAGGATAACTTACATAATTTTCAAAATGCCCTCCTGATCCCAAGTCCTCCCTGTCTATTCCAAACTCAAATTCCTTCAACAAAAACCATTCTCCCAGCTGCTTTCCCCTGGTAACTCCACTCCCCTGTGTTGTTTAATCAAACTCCTGCCCTGTATGTGCCTGCCATGCCATGCCTCTGCCTCTACCTCTACCACTAGTGCATCGTGGGGGAGGGTTTGCCCTGGTAAAAGTTGTCCCAGAAGCACTGTACACCACTAGATATGCCTGCGGGGTTGGATTTCTCTATGTCTAGCTGGCTCAACAACAAGAGTGCCCAGAGTTTCATAAAAAGGATTGGAGGTCCTTATCAGGAGGATCTATGCAGGGAATCTAGGTGCGGTAAAGGAAGAGAGGTCACATTGGGAGGGAAGAAAAATCCAGGTGGGCCGAGGTGGAAGGAGATGGGGTGAGTGTTGGTTGATTTCATGCCCTCTGAAATGGAGATGGGAGGGCTGGATGGCTCGTGGAATTAGCCAGGGGATACACACCTTTTCAGTCTTCCTCCTTTAAGGCCCCAACTCCAATCTTAGTAATTACTGTAAGCTGTTACCATCTGGTGGCTGATGTGAAATGAGCTGGTGACGTCAGCCCAGTGCTCAACAAACATAAGAACGGCCATACTGGGTCAGACCAACGGTCCATCTAGCCCAGTGTCCTGTCTTCCGACAGTGGCCGATGCCAGGTGCTTCAGAGGGAATGAACAGAACAAGCGATCGTCGAGTGATCCATCCCCTGTTGTCCACTCCTAGCTTCTGGCACTCAGAGGCTGGACACTCTGGCATGGGGTTGCATCCCTGACCATCTTGCCTAATGGCCATTGATGGACCTATCCTCCATGAGCTTACCTAGTTCTTTTTTGAACCCACTTATACATTTGGCCTTCACAACATCCCTGGCAACAAGTTCCACAAGTTGACTGTGCGCTGTGTGGAGAAGCACTTTGTTTTGTTTGTTTTAAACCTGCTACCTATTAATTTCATTGGGTGACCTCGAGTTCTTGTGTACTTCCTTACTCACTTTCTCCACACCAGTCACGATTTTATAGACCTCTTTCGTATCCCCTTTAGTTGTCTTTTTTCCAAGATGAAAAGTCCCAGATTAAAAATCTCTCCTCATATGGAAGCTGTTCCATACCCTTAATCATTTTTGTTGCTCTTCTCTGTAACTCTTCCAGTTCTAGCATATCTTTTTTGAGATGGGGTACCCAGAACTGCACACAGTATTCAAGGTGTTGGTGTGTATCATGGATTTATATAGTGGCATTATGATATTTTCTGTCCCTGTTTGAGAATCTTGGAAGCTGCAAAGGGAGCTTTACAGCTGTAATTTTTGCTTTTACTCAGCACTACATCGACATTTTATAGGCTCAATTAACAATGCCGATGCTTTTTTCTCAGTGAATCACTTTATTCGTTACGAAGGTTCCACTGTCTTCATTTCTACTATGCTTCCCAGGCTGGAAGCACCCCAGAATCTCCTGTATAGAGAATGGCTGCAGTCAAGTTAATGGCACTACCTGGGGTTATGCCTTGGCTGAGATACTTGTGGGGCATCATAACAGGGCAAGTCATGAGTGCTGGTTGGAAGGTGCTTGCCAACTGGAACTGGTGCCCAGATGCTGTAGTGGGGAGCTGATTAGCAAAGCCTAACCTTGGTTGTATGTAGGCTGCTTTTGCGAGTTTTCCTACTGTTGCTCTCACTGACTCAGCTCCACCAAGAGTAGCAGAGGGTGGGAGCGCTAGCATAGGCAGGGGAGCAGCAGCCAGCGGTGTGTTATGCTCTGTGCCATGTAGCCCTGCTGTGAATAGTGTTTAATTCTGTCAAGTCTGTTTTCAGTGACAAATCACCTTTGCAGCTAAAGGATTTTTTTCATGAAAAATATCTGCTTTCTGTGGGGAAAAACTGATTTCTTTTTTTTGTTGAGAAAACAAACACCTGAAAACCAAAAAGCTTGATTTGGCAATGCCTCTGCTGTGCCTCATGCTCCCATCCTCCTCTATGGGCCAGCCAGACTACATCTCCCATGAAGCACCACAACAGTTCAGCAAGATGGGAGAGAGTAGTGCATCTTGGGATATGTAGTCCAGCTAGCGTCCCCAGCCCATAGAAGAAAATGAGGGCATGAGGCACCCAAATGACAATTCCCATGAGGCACCACAGCGACTCAGCAGGACACAGTGTCATAGGACATGTCTGCCCCTTAGTGTCCCCTGCTGGCTAAGTGTAGCATGGCTACCACTCCCTGCCTCAGTTTCCCTCCCCCCTTGGTTTTCCACACACCAGTCTGTGCTGGAGATGTAGCTTAGCCCTCTGGCCAAATGATAAACAAACATAACCCCTTCCAGAGCAGCAAAAGTCCAAATGAAGAATACCAGACAAACAGAAAGTCCTTCGGGTCTTTACTTCAGCTTGCTTTCTAGGCCCTGTTCTCAGCCCCTTCTGGGGTACCTGTGAGAGTCTTTCCCCTCTCCCAGGCTGGTTCCCTGGAGCCATTGTCAGCCCCTTTCTAGGCTCTGTTTCTTGCATCCTTCCCTGCTCTGCTGTAGAGTCCAGGACCCTCATGGTGGCTCCCCATCAGCCACCTGCAGAGCCTGGCTCAGGGCCATCCACAGGAGCTTGTCTGCTGCCCTGGCCCCACATCCAGTCTGCGCTCTCAGGCCTTCTGTAAGGCCCAGTTGTCTGTCCTTATCAGTCCCAATCAGACTGGGAAGCATCTAATTAATTATGGCATAGCTGTGGCTGGCGGCTGGCCCCATTTCCACGTACAGGGGCCCATTACCATGTGACACACAGTTCAACGGTGAACAAAGTCAAAACTAATAAATACTTTGGTTTGGTTCCAGAAACATCAATGAAACATTTCCGTGCAGGAATGTTCAATGTCGTTTCGAGAGAGAATTTCAGAATCAAAAGTTTTCAGGTTTTGGTTTATCTACAAAAAGTTTATCTCACAAAAAATATTGTTGTATTTTGCTAAGCAGCTGTAGTTAAGACACCTGAGGCTGCCCTGTCTACACTAGAATTACCACCATGGCACCACTGCTGGAGCAGAACCAATCAATCATCTGGTTGTGGAGTGGGAATTCCAGCTTGACTATATTGTACAAACCAGATTTCTTTAGCAGATTCACAAGCACCAGAGCAGAAAAGGAAAAACAGCTCAGACAAAAAAAATGCACCCAAGTGTGACATGTAGTGGTTGCATCTCATATTATTAAGGGGGTTTAGTTCACTTTGGGTGAGCCCTAGAATTTCAGATGTGTATGTGAATTTAGCAGATCTGCTTGGGCTGGGGATGTGAGACTGAGGTTTTCCCATGATATTCAAGGACCACCTGGTGTCCTCAGGGCTAGGAATCAGTACTCTCCCTAGAGCCATTCCGTACTTCAGCTTCCTTTCACAGCCAAAACCAGGAAGTGGGGAGTGTGTGAACCCTTAAAGTCAGCGGAACTTTTTAAAGCTTTGTGAAAAGCCACTTGCTACAGTGGGCGGGGGAGGGAAGAGACGCTTCCTTTGACGCTCTCACTATTTATTGAGGAAATAAGTGACTACAGGGCAGCATCTCAACCTCATGACAGACAGACACAGGGAAAACTTGTGTTTCATTCCAGATGCAGAACCCAGCCCAAGCTCATCAAGAGGCCAGACATCTTCAAGCCAGTCTGGGCCAGGTTATGGCTTCATGGTGAAAGCAAGAGAACCTCACAGCTTTGCACAGATGTGAGAGCAGGCAAAACTTGGCAGTTTGGGCTGAATTGGGCTTTGGTTTCACACCTCAGTCAGTGGGGAATGGAGAGACTGGAACCCTGTGTGGCTCATGAGTAATGGTCTCAAGTTGCAGTGGGGGAGGTTTAGGTTGGATATTAAGAAAAACTTTTTCACTAGGAGGGTGGTGAAGCACTGGAATGCGTTACCTAGGGAGGTGGTGGAATCTCCTTCCTTAGAAGTTTTTAAGGTCAGGCTTGACAAAGCCCTGGCTGGGATGATTTAGTTGGGGATCGGTCCTGCTTTGAGCAAGGGGTTGGACTAGATGACCTCCTGAGGTCCCTTCCAACCCTGATAAACTATGATCTTATGATCATGATCCAGGAACCACAGTGACCAGAAACCACCAAATTTCACATGGCTCTGTCATCATTCAAAGCCAGGGAGAGCTCAGTGCCCAGGAATGAAACCACATGTTTTGGCCCAATGTATGCAGAAGCCTAAGGAGCAGCACGTGTAAAAGCCTTTAGATGGAAGGGCCTTGAGCATGGGTCAGACAGCAGCTGGAGGAATGTGCATTGGATAAAAGGGTATATTCGAATTCGGCTGCTGAACTTCATTGAGACAATTGGATATTTGAGATGATATCTTCTAAACTAACCTGTCAGGTCAAGCATTCAGTGGGCCTGTGTAATAGGTGAGCTGTGCAAATTGTGCATGAATCCACTGCACCAAGCTAGCCCCACGTTTTCAGATACAAATCAAGTAACTACACAACTGGAATACTGGTAGAGAAGGCGATAGCTTGCTCAGGAAGGACAGGCAGGGTAAAAAGGGAGGAGGTGTTGCATTATATATCAAAAATGTATATACTTGGACTGACATTGAGATGGAAATAAGAGACAGACTTGTTGAAAGTCTCTGGGTAAGGATGAAAGGGGTAAAAATCAAGGATAATGTCATGGTCGGGGGCTACTACAGACCACCTAGCCAGGAAGAAGAGGTGGGTGTGGCTTTTTATAAACAACTAACAAAATCATTCAAAGCCCAGGACTTGGCAGTGATGGGGGACTTCAGCTACCCAGACATCTGTTGGGAAAATAACTCAGCAGGGCACAGATTATCCAGCAAGTTCTTGGGATGCATTGGAGACAATTTTTTATTTCAGAAGGTGAAGAAAGCTACTAGGAGAGACACTGTTCTAGATTTGAGTTTGACAGATAGGGAGGAACTGGTTGAAAAATTGAAAGTGGAAGGAAGCTTGGGTGAAAGTGATCATGAAATGAGAGAGTTCATGATTTTAAGGAAGAGTAGGAGGGAAAACAGCACAATAAAGACAATGGATATCAAGGAGGCAGACTTTAGCAGACTCAAGGAGTTGGTAGGTAAGATCCCATGGGAAGCAAGTCTAAGGGAAAAAAATAGTTCAAGAGAGTTGGAAGGGTTTCAGAGAGACGTTATTAAGGACACAAGAGCAAACCATCCCACTGCGTAGGAAAGACCGGAAGTCTGGCAAGAGACCACCCTGGCTTAACCGGGAGATCTTCAGTGATCTTCAATGATCAAACAAGAGTCTACAAAAAGTGGAAACTAGGTCAAATTACAAAGGATGTGCATAAACGATGCAAGCATGTAGAGGGAAAATTAGAAAGGCCAAAGAACAAAACGAAATTAAAGCAGCTAGAGACCTAAAGGGTAACAAGAAATTATTCTACAAATACATTAGAAGCAAGACTAAGACCAAGGATAGGGTAGACCCATTACTCAGTGAGGGGGGAGAAACAATAACAGAAAATGTGGAAATGGCAGACGTGCTAAATGACTTTTTTTTTTCAGTTTTCACCAAGAAGGTTAGTAGTGATTGGACATCTAACAGAGTGAATGCCAGTGAAAATGACTTAGGATCAGAGTTTCAAATAGAGAAAGAACAAATTAAAAATCATGTAGACAAGTTAGATGTCTTCAAGTCACCAGGGCCTGATGAAATACATCCAAGAATACTCAAGGAGCTGTTTTTCAAGATATTTGAGCCATTAGTGATTATTAGGGCCCTACCAAATTCATGGCCATGAAAAATGCGTCACAGACCATGAAATCCGGTCTCCCCCCCATGAAATCTGGTCTTTTGTGTGCTTTTACCCTATACTATACAGATTTCATGGGGGAGAGCAGCATTTCTGAAATTGGGGGTCCTGACCCAAAAAGGAAGTTGTGGGGGGGTCACATGGTTATTTTAGGGGGGACAGGGTATTGCCACCCTTACTTCTGTGCTGCTTCAGAGCTGGCCAGCTAGGGAGCAGCGGCTGCTGGGCGGGAGCCCAGCTCCGAAGGCAGCACCTCACCAGCAGCGGCGCAGAAGCAAGGGTGGCAACACCGTACCAGGCCACTCTCACTTCTGCGCTGCTGCTGGCGGCCGCTCTGCCTTCAGAGCTGGGCTCCCAGCCAGCAGCTGCCGCTCTCCAGCCGCCCAGCTCTGAAGGCAGCGCCGCCGTCAGCAGCAGTGCAGAAGTAAGGGTAGCAGTACCACAACCCCCCCTACAATAATCTTGGGACCGCCCCACAAGTCCTTTTTGGGTCAGGACCCCTATAATTACAGCACTGTCAAATTTCAAATTTAAAGAGCTGAAATCATGACATTTACGATTTTTAAAATCCTATGACCGTGAAATTGACCAAAATGGCCCCTGAATTTGGTAGGGCTCTAGTGATTATCTCAGAAAAGTGGTGGAAGATGGGAGAGATTCCAGAGGGCTGGAAAAGGGCATATATGGTGCCAGTATACAAAATGGGGAATAAACACAATCTGGGGAATTACAGACCAGTCATCTTAAATTCAGTACCCAGAAAGATAATTAAGCAAGACATCTAGAAGATAATAGGATGATAAGTAACAGTGAGCATGGATTTGTCAAGAACAAATTGTGTCAAACCAACCTGATACCTTTCTTTGACAGGCTAACAAGCATAGGCGCCCACTCCGTGGATGCTCCAGGGCTGGAGCACTCACAGGAAAAATTAGTGGCTTAGCATCCACCGGCAGCCAGCTCCCCACTTCACCCTCAGCGCCTCCTGTCTGCCAGCAGCCCTGCCAATCAGCTCCGCCCCCTCCCTCCCAGCACCTCTCGCCCGCCGCAATCAGCTGTTCTGAGGCGTGCAGGAGGTGCTGGGAGGGGGACGGGGAGGAGCGGGGTTGCGGTGCGCTCAGGGGAGGGAGTGGAACTGGGCAGGAAGAGGCAGGGCGAGGGTGGGGGCTTGGGGAAACGGGTCAGGTGGGGGCAAGGCCTGGGGCAGAGTGGGGGTTTGAGCATCCCTGGTGCCTGGAGGAAGCCGGTGGCGCCTGTGGTAACAAGCCTTGTGGATGGGGGGAAGCGTTAGATGTGGAGTATCTTGACTTTAATAAGGCTTTTGATACTGTCTCGCATGACCTTCTCGTAAACAAACTAGGGAAATACAGCGTAGGTGGAACTACTATAAAGTGGCTGAATAACTGGTTGGAAAACCATTCCGAGGGGGTAGATATCAGTAGGGCTGTCGATTAATCACAGTTAATTCACGCGATTAACTCAAAAAGATTAATCGCGATTACAAAAATGAATTGTGATTAATCTCAGTTTTAATTGTATTGTTAAACAATAGAATACCAATTGAAATTTATTAAATATTTTGGATGTTTTTCTACATTTTCATATACATTGTATTCTGTGTTGTAATTGAAATCAAAGGGCATATTATTTTTATTACAAATATTTGCACTGTAAAAAGATAAACAAAAGAAATAGTATTTTTTTCAATTCACCTTATACGAGTACTGTAGTGCAATCTCTTTGTCGTGAAAGTGCAACTTACAAATGTAGTTTTTTTGTTACAGAACTGCACTCAAAAACAAAACAATGTAAAACTTCAGAGCCTGCAAGTCCACTCAGTCCTACTTCTTGTTCAGCCAATCGTTAAGACAAACAAGTTTACTTTTATGGGAGCTAATGCTTCCCACTTCTTATTTACAATGTCACCAGAAAGAACAGGTATTTGCATGGGACTTTTGTAGCTGGCATTGCAAGGTATTTCCATGCCAGATAGGCTAAACGTTCGTATGCCCCTTCATGCTTCAACCGCCATTCCAGAGGACATGCTTCCATGCTGATGACACTCGTTAAAAAAATAATGTATTAATTAAATGTGTGACTGAACTCCTTGGAGGAGAATTGCATGTCCCTTGCTCTATTTTACCTGCATTCCTCCATATATTTCATGTTCTAGCAGTCTCGGATGATGACCCAGCACATGTTCATTTTAAGAACATTTCACTGCAGATTTGACAAAATGCAAAGAAGCTACCAATGTGAGATTACTAAAGATAACTACAGCTCTCGACCCAAGGTTTAAGAATCTGAAGTGCCATCCAAAATCTGAGAGGGACGAGGTGTGGAGCATGCTTTCAGAAGTCTTAGAAGAGCAACACTCCGATGCGGAAACTACAGAACCCAAACCACCAAAAATGAAAATCAGCCTTCTGCTGGCGGCATCTGACTCAGATAATGAAAATGAACATGCGTCGGTCCGCTCTGCTTTGGATTGTTACCGAGCAGAACCCGTCATCAGCATGAACGCATGTCCTCTGGAATGGTGATTGACGCATGAAGGAACATATGAATCTTTTGCACATCTGGCACATAAATATCTTGGGATGCCGGCTACAACAGTGCCATGCAAACGCCTACTCTCACTTTCAGGTGACATTGTAAACAAGACATGGGCAGCATTATCTCCTGCAAATTGTAACCAAACTTGCTTGTCTGAGCGATTGGCTGAAGTAGGACTGAGTGGACTTGTAGATTCTAAAGTTTTACATTGTTTTATTTTTTAATGCAGTTCTTTTGTGTACATAATTCTACATTTGTAAGTTCAACTTTCATATAAAGAGATTCCACTACAGTACTTGTATTAGGTGAATTGAAAAATACAATTTCTTTTGTTTTTATACAGTGCAAATACTTGTAATCAAAAATAAAGTGAGCACTGTACACTTTGTATTCTGTGTTGTAATTGAAATCAATCTATTTGAAAATGTAGAAAACATCCAAAATATTTAAATAAATGGTATATTATTATTGTTACCAGTTTAAAATTGTTTTAATTTCTTGACAGCCCTAGTTATCAGTGGTTCACAGTCAAGCTGGAAGGGCATAACGAGTGGGGCCCTGCTGGGATCAATTCTGGATCTGGTTCTGTTCAATATCTTCATCAGTGATTTAGATAATGGCATAGAGAGTGCACTTATACATTTTGTGGACGATACCAAACTGGGAGGGGTTGTAAATGCTTTGGAGGATGGGATTATAATTCAAAATTATCTGTACAAACTGGAGAAATGGTCTGAAGTAAAAAGGATGAAATTCAATAAGGATAAATGCAAAGTACTCCACTTAAGAAGGAACAATCAGTTGCACACATACAAAATGGGAAATGACTGGCTAGGAAGGAGTACTGCAGAAAGGTGATCTGGGGGTCATAGTGGATCACAAGCTAAATATAAGTCAACAGTTAACACTCTTGGGGGACATGTTAACACAAATGTCAGGTCATCAGCAGAAGAAATTGCAAATCTGACTTTGAGGAGTTAAATGCCAAAGTTTATTATACTGCCAGATTCCTAGTGTTGTTCTTTCTGTAAGAGGTTTGTCAAGCCCCAGAGGACTATCAGCTGAGCAGCAGTGAAAAGTCACAGTTGGCAGCAGTTGTAGATGGAGTTTTGTGCCTGTGTCTGGAACAGGGTTTGGCACTGGTCGGACTGGATGGGGAGGCCTCTTCTGGCAGGGCCAGTGATGCAGCTTGCAGCACAGAGCCTCCAATCTAAAGGTTGGACGGGTTCGGGGAGTAAGGAAGGGATTGGTAGCAGCCTTCAACTACCTGAAGGGGGGTTCCAAATTGGATGGAGCTAGGCTGTTCTCAGTGGTGGCAGCTGACAGAATAAGGAGCAATGGTCTCAAGTTGCAGTGCGGGAGGTCTAGGTTGGGTATTAGGAAACACTATTTCACTAGGAGGGTGGTGAAGCACGGGAATGAGTTACCTAGGGAGGGGGTGGAATCTCTATCCTTAGAGGTTTTTAAGGCCCAGCTTGACAAAACCCTGACTGGGATGATATAGTTGGTGTTGGTCCTGCTTTGAGCAGGGAGTTGGATTGGTTGACCTCCTGAGGTCTCTTCCAACCCTGATCTTCTATGATCCTATTATTGGGATTTGGGATGGTGTTGCGGAATTCAGAGTGCAGCTCATCCCAGGAGGTCTCTCCAGCTGAGCAGCTTTCTTGATTCTCTAGATGCTGTCTCTAAGCTAGGAGGTTCCTGGTGAGGGTGAATAGCCCTGCACAGATGGGGTTAGGAGCTGTGTACATGGGTCAAGCACCAGTCTAAAAGGAGAATTACGGGGGCATGTGAAATGAAAGACCCCATCAACACCCACCACTGCCTGGTGGCTCAACCTTTCCTTACTGCTCCAAAGCAGTACCCACGCATCTTGTTCCACATGGAAATGAACAATGGCCTTACCCTGAAACGACTGGAGCATGGGTTTGCCTTAGATAAGCATCCCAAAGTTCAGACTCTTATCCAAACCCCTGGAGACCTCACCACGCACATCCACCTCGCAGGCCGCAAGGTCCCCAGCCCTGCAGAATACCAACCCCCTCAGAGAGGGGGGTGCCTGGCCAAGACACAGCTGACCTACAAAAGTGTCAGTCTACGGGAAGGGCCGGATTCTGAACTCGCTGCCTCGTCTCTCGTAGCAGCAGATCTATGGAACCCACCACTCTGGATCTGCTCTCGCCATAGCAGTGACAGCTCTATGAATGGGAGATCACGACCCTGTCACCCCACTGCACACAGCACTAGACCCTCCTAGAAAGGTGGCTTTACACCGTCCGCTGAGGCAGGACGAAAGGACAGGATGCGATTGCACCAACCTCGGCTCTGGTGCTGCTTTCCAAAGCATCACTGCCGACCCTTGGTGAAGGCGCCATGTGCTTGCACTTCTGCCTGAGTGCTCATTTCCCTTTCTGCATCTGGGCCTTCCTTGCCTCTTGCTTCTGGGCAGTGGTCTCCTTTGAAGCATCTGCTTGCCCATGGCTGAGGGAGAAGGAAATGACAGCCGATTGCCAGCCAAGGATGCCTGCTGCTGGTAGAGGTCAGCCAACAGGGTTGCAGCATGAGCTCTCTCCTCTGCTCCCCTGAGAGCTGTGTGGCTCATGCTGCCTCCTCTTGACTCCCTGTCTCCCCAAGTTGCTCTCTGTGCCCCTTGGACCAGGTCGTTCCTTCCCTGGGTTTTCAGCTGTACAGTTAGATCCCACAAATGAAGGGGATGGTCACAACACTATGGACACGGTGCGTCATGGGCTCCATTTACTGTAGCACCGGACCGGCGTTACTGCCTCGGGTTTTGCTGGGACTGTGCCAGGTGATCAGTGGCCAGGATGGATTGTCCTCAGGGAATGAGCAGAACTGGAGCAAGCTCAGCTACTCAGCCAGCTTGATCCTGGATCTCAGCCTCCAGGAGGTGATCCGAGTGCCCTGGCAATGTGGCTGGGAGGCAGCCCCTTCCCACTTGTGCTGACAAACTACTAACCAAGCTGCTGGAAACGTGACAGATAGTGATGGTGTCTGCAGTGTTTTCAGAATCCAAACTCAGGCCCCTTTGCTCTTTCTCTCTGTATTTTAATCAGCGTCTAATTAGCCCTGGATGCTCTCCAGCAGTCCAGCTGCATGCCAGCCTAGATGTTTCGATGCCTTGTTTGTTGTTCCACTCGGACTCTGTAATTTTAGCAGGGCACAGACGGCATGGAGCCAGAGGTGCCCTTTTATTATGAACAATCCTTCGGCCAAGACAAAGCCAGAGTAGCAGTGATCCTGAGAGGGGTCAGACTAAACAGGAGCAAGCAGATGTGTCTCTGGCAGACGGGCCGCCAAGGGCGTTCTGCTTCAAAACTCCCTGTAACTCTCACTTTTATGGGAATCATTTTCCGTGTCTTGTAAAGTGAGCGCAGACCGCAGGCTGGAAGCCCTGCGCTGGTGTGGGAGCTGCATACATGCCTTGCACAGAAAGGCCTGGACAATAGCTCAGTCACGAAGCTCAAACCACGCCGCTGTCTCCCAGACTAGGCTCTAGTCAGGGGCCTGGATGTGGATCTTTTCATGTCTTTTTTATGTTGCCTTTGTGTGCAACATGAGGGCTGGGGAAAGGGCTGGAGTGGCAGCCTTGGGGGGCTGCAGCCTTTTAGGGATACACAAAACAGAGACAGAACAGGCATTGGCAGGCTAAGCTTCCCCTGCACTGCTCTGCCAGTGCGCCTGAGGCCTGTCTGCCAGGGCCAAAAGGGCAGCGTGGTCCCCCTGGCCCAGTCAGTCTTCAGCCTCAGGGATAGTGGGTTTGGTGATTTGTGGCCATTTGCTCACTGGGAACAGTCCTCCCAGACTTCTTTCCCCCCCTCAGCCGGCCCCTCCTTCTGACCAGCTCAGGCCCCCATTCCCAATGCTCCCACAGAGGCTGTGAACTCCCGTCTTAAGGAGACAGGTCCCTCAGAGAGGTTTGCTTTGAATTTCCTCCGTCAGACCCACTGCTGAGGCAAGGAGCGAGATGGACAAGCGCTGCCAAGTGCTGCTGCTCGTTCCTGGAGGAGGCGCAGTCAGGGGGCTCAAGCGGCCTCGTGTGTTTCAGTCCCCGAGCTTGAAACCAGAGGTGTTCACTGTCCCTCCCGCTGCCCGCTGCTGCCACGTACGGTGCTGCTGTCCCTGGTTCCACAAAGCCAGTCCAAGCTAGCTGGGAGCTTCCGATCAGACTGCAGTGACTCGAGGGGGCAAAGACACCTGTCCCCTGGAAATAATAATGGCCAGGCTTGACTGGATAAACACTGCAGGGGAGGATGAATCCTATAACAGGGCTCAAAAAAGAACTAGATAAATTAATGGAGGATAGGTCCATCAACGGCTGTTAGCTGGATGGGCAGGGATGGTGTCCCTAGCCTCTGTTTGCCAGAAGCTGGGAGTGGGCGACAGGGGATGGGTCACTTGATGACTCCCTGTTCTGTTCATTCCCTCTGGGGCACCTGGCATTGGCCACTGTCGGAAGACAGGACGCTGGGCTGGATGGACCTTTGGTCTGACCCAATAGGGCCGTTCTTATGCTCTGCATGGCTCTGAGCAGAAGGCACTGGAGCTGGACTGAGCACAATATGATTTGTAGAGTTAGCAATGGAGTCCATGTGCATTGCCCAGGTGGATTCTGCTGAACTGCTTGGAGATTCTCAAAGGCCGGAATACCTTGAGCATCAATGGGTGCCGTATTCAGCTCACAGGCAAGCACCAAAGAGCCAGAGTCTCTCCTTGAGTGTGCAGGAGCTGGGCTAGCTCCTTGATCCTCCCAGCACACATGTGCAGCTTGCGTCCTGAGTGCATCACTCTCAAGCACTACAGCCTTAGCAGCAGCGACCCAGGAGGCCACTTATCGAGCTGCCCCGCTGGAGCTAGGCTGTCAACAGCTACAGCCAGGTCCAAGCCCAAGAGCCGTGGCCGGAAGCCAGCCTTCAGGCCAGGCCCCCCTGTGGCTGGTGAGAGACCACATTTAAATGCCTGGGATTGGGGCAGTGGCACAAGGCAAATATTTGTGTCGGTATCATGCATATGTACATTCCAGGATGCCTGGCCAGATAAAGAGCAACAGGAAATCGAGCTCCCTGGTGGACTAGCCTCCTAGAAAGACTTTTTGTTCCATCCACTCATATACAGAAGGCTCCCCAACGGGGCTGGGAATCAGGTCGGTAAGAAGAGGAATGGGTGGAACTGAGCAGAGGATAGTTTAGCCTGAGGACATGGGTACTGTTATGCTGAAAAGTGCTAATGGCGCCCAGCAGGGGTCTTCTGTGCAAGACAATCACAGGCCTGGGGGGGGGGGGGGGGGGGGGGGGGGGGGGGGGGTGCGGGGAGAAGCGTTCTCCGTCATGCCCATCAGTAGGAGCCAGGGAGTTTTGGAGTGCAGAACAGTTGGACGCAAGGGGGGCTCATGCCTGGAGCCAGGTGACCAGCCCATGCAGCCAGGGTGGAGTCCATGCTGTGTGTGAGTGGGCAGAGGCAGTTGCAGTGGGACCCTGAAAAAAAGGAGCAGAGTCACAGGCTATGTCTACACTTAAACCGCGACAGCGCATGCTTCAGTGTAGCCAATCACTGTTGTGATGAGCAGGGTTCTCCTGTCGCTGTAGTTAATACCTCTCCCTGAGACGTGGTAGCTGTCTACACTGTGGGTTCGGTTGGCTTACCAACATTGCTCAGGCAGGTGGATTTTTAACACCCCTGAGCAGTGTCGCTGGGTCAGCTTAACATTTTAGTGTGGACCTGGCTGCAGCTACCCCTGGCACAGGGCTGGAGCGTCTGGCTGAGGATTTTCTGCAGAGGTTGGTGTCTATGCTCCTACTGTTCGGGGAAGCAGGACATGGGGTATATTCCTGTAACTAAGCAGAGTGCCCCGTGAATGTCCCCCGGACTCTCTCACAGATTTCTGATCCGAAGAGAAACCATCCTGCCAGACCTTAATTTCAGCCAGAGGGTCATCACTAGGGTTCCTAACTCAGGGGCATCTAACGTTCCTGTTCAAGGGACCAATGGGCTGCGAGGTGCGGGCTTATTGCCCTGCCTTGACCACCTGCATCGCAGGTGGCAGCCTGGGAAAGGGACCGAAACCCAAAGGCCATGGCAGATTCAAAACAGAGAGAGAGCATGGTGTCTGCATTGGAGCCTCCCTTAAACAAACATCAGGGAGGCCTTTCAGAAACCGAAATCCACCCTCGTCCAGGACAAACGCAACCTAGAGGTACTTAGGAACCTAGATATCAATGGAAGTTAGGAGCCTAAATACCTTCGAGGATCTGGGCCTAAATCTCTAGATTAAAAGGACACTTCAGGTCTCAGATTGGCTGTCCTGTGCCAAGCTGCCAGCATACACTGTGAGCATCAGAACAGGGCAAGCCAGCTGGACGTTAGGGGTCAGGACTCCTGGGTTCTATTCCCAGTGGTACTCCTCAGTTGGCTGTGGGACCATGGGCAAATGGCTTCGCCTGGAGAGCCTAAGTTTTGCCATCTGCAGTATGGGTCTGAGAAAGCTGACTTCTCAGGACTGTAGTGAGATTTAACACATCACCTTTGGTTAAAGCATTGTGAGCTCCTGAGGGGACATGCGTACAATGGGCAGGGCACTGGGCTGAGATTTTTAACGCCCTTGAGCGACATCGCTGGGTCGGCTTAACCTTTTAATGTAGACCTGGCTGCAACTACTCCTTGACTGACCTGAGATGACCTGAGTTCTGTCCCTGGCTCTGCCACTGGCCTGCCATGTGACCTTGGGCAAGTTTCTGTGCCTCAGTTTCCTCTCCCATCTTGTGCCTTATCCATTTATACGGCGAGTTGTTTAAGATAGGGACTGTTTCTCACTCTCTGTACAGCACCCAGCACAATGGGGCCCTGCTCTGATTTGGGGTCTTCAGATGCTACTGAAATACAAATAGTGAATAAGAAGTGCATATTAGCTAAAATATTTATTCCACGCACACAGTAGGGTTTGCACACATTGTCAGATCCTGAGGCACCCGTACCGAACAATAAGTTAAACTCGTGCAGTGTTTCTCAGCGGGTGTGTGTGACCAGTATTTCACAGTCATAGTGAACCTGACTGCTTAACTCAACTCACCGCAATGAACCAAGCCCAGGAAAGGCCCCTGTGTAGAGTGCGTTTATCTTACCTTTGCTTCTCTCTGAATTCCATTCCTCTGACATGTTTGGATCAAACCCGATGACCCAAATCAGACGATAGCAGCTTAGAAGAAAAGTGGCCTTCCTGTAAGAGCAGCTTAGCTACCTCAGGAGACTCCCGGGGGTGCCCCCGGACGGGCTACGGTATGTCTCCAGGCAGGCAGCACCACTGCGTTTTATAGTTTTAACGCCGTTACTTCACAGAGTGACGCGTGGCACCAATTATACCATTATGTGGGTGTGTGACACTAGCAGCGAGACTCTTGGAAGCTGTTACCATCATGGGTGGAGATCGGGGGAAGCGTGAGGGGCATGGCCCCCGGAAACTGGGTACGTCACAGAGGCGACACATGATGGGGTTGCCAACTTTCTATTTGCAGAAAACCTACCTCTCTTGCCCCGCTCCTTTCCCAAGGCCCGCCCCTGCCCCACCCCTTCTCTGGGGCCTAGGCTCCTGCTCACTCCATCCCCCTCCCTCTGTCACTCGCTTTCCCCCACCCTTTCTCACTCGCTCATTTTCACTGGGCTGGGGCAGGGGGTTGGGGTGCAAGAGGAGGTGAGGGCTTCAACTGGGGGTGCAGGCTCTGGGGTGGGGCCAGAGATGAGGGGTTTGGAGTGCAAGAGGGGGCTCTAGGCTGGGGGGTGGATCCGAGCGGTTCGGCGTTTGAGTGGGGGCTCCAAGCTCGGGCAGGGGGTTGGGGTATGGGAGGGGGTACGGGCTCTGGTGTGGGGTTGCGGGCTCTGGGATGGGGCCAGAAATGAGGCGTTTAGGGTGCAGGAGGGCGCTCAAGGCTGGGGCAGGGGGTTGGGGTGCAGGAGGGGATGAGTGCTCCAGCTGGGGGTGCGGGCTCTGGGCTGGGGTTGGGGATGAGGGGTTTGGGACGTAAGAGGGGGATCCAGGCTGGGACCAAGAGATTCAGAGTGCAGGAGGGGGCTCAGGGCTGGGGTAGGGGGTTGAGGCGCGGGAGGGGTTTTGGGCTCCGGGTGGCGCTTACCTCAGGCAGCTCCCAGGAAGCAGCGACACCTCCCTCTGGCTCCCAGGCGTAGGCACAGCCACGTGGCTCTGCGCACTGCCCCTGCCTGCAGGCATTGCCTCCTCAGTTCCCATTGGCCGCAGTTCCTGGCCAATGGGAGCTGCTGAGCTTGCGCTGGGGGCGGGGGCAGCGTGCAGAGCCCCTGTGGCTGCCCCTACTCCTAGGAGCCAGAGGGCGATGCTGGCAGCTTCCTGGTAGTCACATGGAGCCGGGTAGGGAACCTGCCTGCATCGCCAACTGGACTTTTAATGGCCCAGTCAGCAATGCTGACTGGAGCCGCCAGGGTCCCTTTTCGACCGGGAGTTCTGGTCGAAACCCGGACTCCTGGCAACTCTAGGGATGCGCCTGGATTTCTCCCATCTATCTGGGCCTGCTTCCTCCCTGCGGAGGAACATTTGGTGGGGGGAGTGGTGACTCCAGGCACTCTGTGCATCCAGGTCCACAGGGGCCACATTCTAATCGGCCCTGGTAACACTGGAGCAAGTGAACATAAGATCTGAGGTGTGTCCCAAGGGTCTGTGCAGCGTACAGCACTGACTGTGTCAAGCCCAGGGTAGTGACAGAGCGAGCAGGGAAGGTTACATGGGAGTGGAACGCGCTTAGGCAGATGGCAAAGGGGACAGGCTTTAGTGATGGGTTTGTCTGGTGTGTGCATCACATGTTTATGTATTTATGTATGTGTTTATGAAAACCAGTGAGACATGATTCATAGTTACCTGAAAGTGCTCTGATCTGTGTAGCCAAAAATCTGTTGTTGTTTTCCTGCTAATGTTGATTTTTAAGTGGTAGCTGGTAAACATGGCAAATAATTAAGTTAAAATAAAAAATAAAGGGTAATTAAATAATGAAAGTAAACTGTGTTTGTGATTCCAAGTACACTGTAATTTAAGTACCACTAGCAATCAGTAAATTCAGAAATTAGACCTATACCTATTATTGATAGTATTAAGCCCCATACCCCCCCACCCCCACCCCCCGGTCTCCCGCCCCAAATATAGAAGTCAAACTATGCCTATAGTTTCCATCCCCTGGCTCTCCAGAGGCCCTAAGGAAATGACTCAGTGGTCTCAGGCCAGGACCTAGTGAACGTGTGTCCACAGCACAAAACCCACCAACGTTACCTTCTCAGTACGGTCAAGGGCTGAACGAACCATACAGTGTGCACTAATTTCCTAGATCATCCTAAAGGATGGGATACCAGCTCTCAGAGTAAGCCTGCCATCACATATGATTGGTAACACAACAGGTACAGCTACAGAGATGAATAACTCGAGAAGTGAGTTACAGGAGATCTGCAAAAGAAATAACATGGGATCCTGGCCCTTTTTGTTTCTCTGTCATGAAGAAAGAAGGGCCGGGAGGGGGGTGTGGGTGTTTGTTTGTCACATTAGAAATTCAGATTTTGTCTACTCTGGAAGACTAGGGACACCCAGGGAACTTGTATGTTTCCGACAGTAGAAGCAGTGAGGCCGTGACACCTGACTAAGTGAGAAGGGAGGCAATTTTTATTCAGAGTCTTTAAAACTCTTTGTTGTTTCCAAACACTCTGGGGAAAAGCTCTCTTTGTTAAGCATTCAGCACCCCAACTCCTTCAATTCAGGGCTGAGAAACCTCTCAGCTCCACTTACTGAGTCAACCAAAGAGTTCTCCAGCAAAAACAGGGATAACAAGACTTGACATTTCTGATTATGTTAAAGTTTTTAAAAAGCATAAAAATACTCCTGTTTTCAGTTAACACAGGACCCTCTGGAGCCCACTTTTTTATATCAAGAAGCAAAAAAAAAAAGGCACAAACTCAATTTTCCACCCTTTGCCAATCACCTTCAATACACAGCCTGAGGAGGAAAGATGTTCCCACAGCAAATTAGCAGTGTTCCCCTTCCTTCCTGCTGTACACCATAGAGGGATCTCCTAGCCAATGTGACGTGTTCCTCCCTCACAGAGCTCAGCAGCCAATGCGCACCCATGTGCTCAGCCCTCTTGAAGACCTGGCCATTTATGGGCTTAACCAGGAGCTGAGCTCTTCTGAAAATGGGGTCTTTGGGTTTTCCATGGGTAAAATGGGTGTGGTAACAGTTACCCAGCCACACTGAACAGTAGCTGCAGAAGCTTCCATGTTTGTCCATCTGGTGGCCTGGGAATCTTGCTGGCCAGAGTTGCCAGAAGAAGTGTGGTGCTTTGGTCCTTCCAGCTTCCATCTGGGCTGAAGTGAGGACATGGGCAAAAACAATTCAGAGAAACAAGCCAAGCCCCTGAAGCCTCAGTTCACTTCAGCGCAGGTTGCGGCTCTGCTGATTCTTTCACTTGCAGTGGGTATCCCAGCCACTGCCTCATCTCTGGAGAGTGCATCTCTGTCCCTCCCACAATGCAGCCTCTGTGTGTCACTACCTGTTCCCAGTATTCCTTGGCTGTGTGATTAATTAGCTAGGAAGCCAATTACCACAGCATCCACCCACAAGTGGGACCCTGTAACCCGTTCCCTTGAATCCCACTGGACAGCAGGGAATAGGAGAGAGGAATCTCTGCTGGTTATGTGCCCTGCCAGCTTCTGGGATATGGCTCTGTTCTCACTTAAACCAGCATGCATCAGAGGGGATGCTACTGAAGTCAACAGAGGCCCGTGGTCTGCATGGCCAGCAGTTCACAATGGGGTTCAACTCTCCCAGACAGATGTGCCTCAGCTTCGCCAGAGACCCTGCTCCTGTCCCTCCTAATTCCTGCCTCAGCTTTCAGCCATATCACCACAATCCTCTCACTCAGTGGGTTGAGCTAGCCTGAGCCACGTCAGTACAGATCAGCACAGGCTCCTCTCTGGCTGAGGCTGGTGTCAGAGGGTGTTGCTCCCCTATAAGGAGGCATCACACACAGCCCTTGGCACTGGGGCGCCCATCAGCACTTGGCCATTGATCTTGACAGAGCGCTAACAGGGAAAGGCTGCCTGCCCCAGAGCCCCTGCTCAGGATTGTTGATTTTCCCCCATGCCTGGGAACTAACTCTGAGCTTTTGTTGGAGAACAGACTGTAGCTTTCATGTGAAAAGGTTAGTACAGTATGTTAGTGCCTAATGAAGGGATAAAGAGTCTGATTCTCACACCCAGGGACTACGAGGTGACAGCAGCCCAGGGAGAAGTTCCTACTCCCTGGGAACCCTTCCCTCCCTGCCGGCATTCCTCCTTCCGTGTCAAGATGACAGGAGGGCAGAACATGTCAGAGTCTTTGTCTGTTTCCTTTTCTTTTCTTACTCCCGATACTCTCTCATCAGGAGCGCGCTTCCTCAAGGGGAGTGAGGGAGGGCATTGGCAGGCTGTGGAAAAGCCTGAGAACTTGTCAACTAAGTCAGCGATCAGCCTGGTGTCTCCTGATCTGAGGTTCTGCAGCAGGGTGTTTAAAAACAAACAGCAACAGGATGATAGGGGTGCAGAGACCAATACATGAGTGAGGTCACTGGGTTTGGCCTTATGGCCACCATGGAGCAAGGTGCCCCGGGTGGGGAATGCTGATGCATGCGCCCACCATCTGCACTCCACCTCGCTGGTGGGCACCTAGCACCAGTCAGAGGTTGGCATTCAGCAGCTGCCCAGGGCCCTGTGTGTGCACTGCGGTATTGCCCTCTCTTGACCCAGTTACGCTGTAGCCTGGCCGGGGAATTCTGATCCTCCCTCTCTGCTCCTCAGCATGTCAGTCAACTTGGGGGCTCCTGCAGCCTCCTTCTGTGCTGGGCGTGACTAGTGGGTGCAAAGGAAGGTGTGAGCTGGCCGGTGCTGGGAAGGTAACAAAGCAGCCAACAGGGTCCCTTGCATTTGTGTGCACTAGTCATAGATTCATAGATTCTAAGGCCAGAAGGGACCACTGTGATCATCTAGTCTGACCTCCGGCAGAGCACCGTCCACAGGGCTTCCCTGAACTAATCCAGTTTGTATCGGAGCAGATCTTTTATACACTGGTGTCCCCATGGCCCCGAGGACCATTCTTGACCCAGGGCAGAGGGAGAAGGGGAGAGTGGGAGCCAGGCACAGCTGGGACCATTCGCAGCAATGACGCTGCTACTTAGCACTTACAAATTGCCGTTTCATCTGAGGACCTCAAAGCGCTTCAGAGGAGCAGATAAAGGACCCTAGCCTTTTGTACAGGTGGGAAAACTGAGGCACAAAGATCACCCAAGGCCACTCAACAAGTGTGTGGTAAAGCTGGGAACTAGCTCTCTTGATTCCCATCCCTGGACCCCTGCCACACAACCACAGTAGCAGCCCTGTGCTTTCAGGCCCAGGCTAAGGGGAGATATACTTCTGCAGTTCAGTCTCGTGCATGTTAAAACAGTGCAGCTATAAACTTCCCACCCCTAGGGAATGGGATTCAGGGTGGAAGCTGCGTCTCACTGTCCCCTGCAGGCTTATGGGGATGCAAATTAACACAGAATACACGAAGTCAGCATTGGGAAAGATCTGTTAGGTTCCATGTGGTCCATTCCCCAGGATTGTGCCAACAGTAAATCATCTAGTCATTTGCATAACCTAGTTCTCAATGGCCCGTGCATGGAGCAGGCACCTCTATTCCCTGGGGAGACTGTTCCAAAGCCCTGATATTGTGAGTAAGATTTGTGTGCAACAACATCTCTACAGGTGAGGTTGAAATTAACCAACATCCACTGCTTTCCAGTGAGGTACACTTTCGCTTGGCTACCTTAATAGCCTGGCTGAAGGATAGTGCAAATGACACCTGCAAATACAGAACTTGCAGCTTCCAAGTAAAGATCTGGCCTGTGGCTCTCCATTCTTCAATTGAATTGCCAGCCATTCTGCTGCAGCAGCTTACTAAGAATGTAGGGAGTCCTGTGACCCCTTGTGCCACTGCAGTGATGGGGGACTGTGGACTCCACGGAGTCCACAGGCTGAGAGCAATGATTCCTTGCTGCTGCTCACACAGATTGGCACCGATTGAGGGTGGTTTTTCTCTTTTTCTTATGGGAATTCCGTGCTGGAGAAAAATGCTGCATTACTAGCACCATAGACTGCAGTCTTGAGTGCGGGAAACAGGTATAGCGTGGATAGCAGCAGTGCAAGGCTACCCCAGTGCCCTCAACCCATATGGCTCAATTCTGAACAGGCTGGAGCCTCTCTGGGGGAGAGGGAAGTTCAGTTGCCCCCGGCCAGTCCTGTTGTGCCTGAGGGGTTGTTGTGTGAGCAATAGTTAATAAGTTCTAAGGTGAATTAGAAAAGAACTATATTTACTAGGGGTGTTTAATTCCAATTACGCAAGCAGGGAGGATGGAATGTTCTCAGAGCAGGAGAGACCAGTTCCACAGAATTCCACCCACCCAGGAGTCTAAATTCGAACCACTGCATCCCCAGAACAAACTGTCTCCGTCTGATCTGTGACCGACAGGGCAGGACAGGGTTCTAGGGCCTTGCAAGTTTTGAATGATGGATTTACACTCTTTCCAGGGGGTTGGGGCTGTTAGCTGTAGTGGTGGTTTTTATTACATGGATATCATTCATAAGGGCATGGGCTGAAACTGCAGCTTATTTCATGTTGGCTAGCAAAGAACCGTCTAGTGCGAATGACTTTAGGTTGCAAGCTGGTCCAGAGCTGAGCCAGTGATCTGCAGGTAAAGGGCACTGGATCACGTTGCCAGGCTTGGTGGACGGTTTCAAGGATTTTCCTCATTTTTTGGTGGGTTTAGTTTTTATACTTTTTCAACAGATTGCAATGGTCACTTGTGTCATATATTTGGAAGCCACTGGATGGCGATATCATAGATAGTCTTAGGGCTTGTCTTCACGGCTGTGTTAGCTCAAGTTATCCACACTCGAGTTAACTCCTCTCGAGTTAGCCTAGCTCGACTGAGAGCGTCACCTGCAAAGCAGTCTTGGAGCTGCACGGGGCGCTGGATTAACTGAGTCCCCACTGCATTAGTAGCTCTAGTGTCCGTGGTGCTCAAGCTTCAACCCTGCCCTCAACAAGGCAGCTAGCTTGAATTTAAAACACCACGTAACTCGAGCTAGAGATTATGGTGTGGACAGGAGTTGGGCTGGGACAACACTCAGGCTCTACCTTGAGCTAGCACTGCAGTGAAGACAAGCTCTTAAAAGTTCTGCTTAACTCAGCTACATCTACACTTGGAGCTGGGGGTATGATGCTTCCGCAGCCATACTCGTTCTCTCATCACCAGCACACTAAAGCCCAGGCAGCCGCCCGGACTCTGTGGGCACGCACGTGGAGTGGCTAGCCTGTGTCGCCATGGCCTGAGCTACCACAGCTCTGCTCCCCAGCACCAGCACGTCTGGGCGCGTGGGAATCACACCCCCAGCTCTAGGTGCAGACAGTGCCACCGTGCGCAGACACATGCAGCTCTTGGAGAACCTTGTGCTGGCGAGGGGTAGTGCGGCAGCTCTCTTCCGAAGGTGGGAAAGTTCAGTACAGTTGGTTCTCTCTGCCCCAGCCTCTCAGATTGTATCACGCCTGAGGTGCAAAGCTGCTCCCTACAGAATACACCCAGGCAAACAACATGACATCGTGCCAGAACATTACAGCTCGGTTACTTACCTAAGTCAGGCAGGGGAATGTTACGTCTCTTAAAAATGGCATAAGCAGGTACTGGAAACTCAGGCAAAAAATAGCTCAGCAAAACAACAGTTTGTGGGCAGCTACTTTGTCCTGCAAAGTGGAGAGGCAACTTTTGCTGTGGATTCAGCCTGTTACTCTTTAAAAGAGCCTTTTAGAGACGTGGTTTGCACAGTGTTATAATTTAATCCAGTAACAAACTAATTAATATAGACACAATATGGACACATGAACTTTGCTGGAGTCCATGTGAGGTGTTGTGTTTTGATTGTCTCTAAGTGCCTGGGAACAGGTACAGTGATATATTATTGAAACTAATATTCAAACCTCCACTTGTATTTAATAAATCTAGACAGCTGCACAAAAGAACCCAAAAAAAACCAGCTGAGAGTTGCCAGATAGATAGATGTTGGTTCCTCAGATGTTTTGACTCTTCTTTTTTTATCTCGACCAGTTATTGTACTATTTCCATGTATTAAAGGTGACCTCCAAATCAATTTAAAAACATTGGGGCTTTGCCCTTATTTTGGTTCTTTCTGGTGGATAAAAAAGCACTCAAACTTTTCTCCATCGGTTTCGTTTTGTTTTTCTGCTTGTTTTTATCTTTAAAATATCAGGAATGTCAACTCTGCTCTTGCCTGGTTCTTCTGAAGCACTTACTGAAGTCTGCTCATTGTTAGCAATCACACCTTGATTGGAAGAGCCAATCAGCCCATTAAATCTTTAGCAAAGACTTCCTTTCTCCAGAGTGATAAGTAGTTGTTGAAATTTTACAGACATTAACAACAAAGAATTTTGAACAGTGTGAGTCAAACCCCAACTCAGCATTACCTCATCTTTCGCCTCTTGCTGTGCCATCATTTCACGAGTTCTCCAGTCAACGTGATCTTAAAGTCTAGATGAGACCTAAGGGTGAGATTTTTCAGAATGACTCATTGTTGGCCTAACTCTGTCCCTGTTCAATGTGAAGTTAGACCAAGCTGCATAATTCTGCACATCACCCCACTCCACTGAGCCATGGGCATTTTTGTTTGAAAAAAATAACACACCACCTTTCATAACCACCTCTGTCGACCACGAAAAAGCAGAAAAGGGGCACGATCCCCATTTTGTTTTACTTCTGCTTGTCAGAAAATGGCGGGAAGAGATTTCAGGACGCATGTGAAAATGGTCCTGGAAACCTGCTCACCATTAACATTTTATTTTGAATGAAAATTCTCCTGCTGGCTCTTGTGTTAATTTATTATTTGTTGTTGTTAATAGTTCAGAACCAGCTAGAAGTCAGGGCCCAATAATGTGCCACATTCTTTGTGAATGAAAACCAAGAGGGTGCCTATGAGCCTTCAAAACACAAGACTGAGCCCTGTAGCTATACCCCAGTGTCACTGTGTTACAGACACTGCGATTTTATCACAGATCTCATGCTATTTACTGCTTCCCTTAAAACCCCAGCTTCTGGAGTCATGTGATTATATAAGAATCTCAGCTTTCATTTACAAACAAACAATAAGTGTCTGCCCCTCCTGGTTGTGGAGAAAAGTTTGACAACAAGACTCCTCAAGGCTCCAGCCCCAGAAAGCAAAGAAAACGCAATACTGATTATTTTTTTTAAAACATCTCATGAGTTTAAAGTCAGTCTGATGATTGGAGCTGGGGGCAACTCATGATTTGTGAATATTGGAGGTTGGCGATGCAGGGATCAGGACAAGGTACAGGCCTTGTGATGACACAAATGGTTTTTGCGCTAGTTTGTAGCAGCAGTTCTGTGTTTGTACAGCACCGAGCACGAAGGGGTCCTGGGCCATGACCGGGGCTTCTAGGTGCTACCGTAACACTCCTGTGACATGGCTTGGAGATGGCACTAATCGGTTTCTCCAGAGAGGGCAGATTGGGACTGGGATGTAATTAACTAATCAGGCTGGCAGGCTGGGTGTGCTGCAGAGCCAATTAGCCCATCAGCTCACGACTGCTCAGAAGGGCACAGAAAGGAAGTGAGGGACAGGCCTAGGGCTAGCTGAGTCAGTCTCACAGAGACCTCAGCGAAGGGAGACCTCTGTTCCTCTCAGGCCCTGGGGAAAGAGCCAAAAGCTCAGGGGAAGCTGTAACCAGCACTGCTGCTTGGGACTGTGAAGGTGCTGTTGGAGGGAACACGAGTAATTGACAAGGTGTGGATACACAACCACTGTAGTCGGAGTGGTTTCTGTTGTGCTGGAAGGCAGGATCGGAGTGCAGCCTGCTACAAAACCTAATAAGAAATGTACAGCGCCTAGCACTGTGGGGCCTGGGCCAGGACTGGGGCTCCAGCATGCTACCATAATACACCCTAATAAACAATGTACAGCGCCTAGAACAATAATATATATTGGGTAATATAAATAACTTATAAAAGGGAGCCAGCTGCCCACCCTAGTGCGGCTGCTAAAGCTCTGTTGTATAAATTGTTACAGGCGTCGATTGGATAACGAGGAGCAGAGCTTGTCTTGGCATCCCCCTACTCCCCCCACCCCCAAGCATAACAGATTCCCGGCCACCCTGCTCACTCCTCTGTGCACAGGGTCTGGCTAAAGACTTGCTGATGGTGACAGAGGAGTTTAAGATGTGTGTCCCATGGGCACCAGAGACAGACCCCGCCTCAGGCTGCTCCTGGGCTGGGTAGAGGGGAAGTGTCATTAGTCCTCTCTCCCGATGGGGAACCGAGGCCTGGAGAAAGTGCCCCGTGTGGGTTAATCAGGGCCAGCTCACACACGCCTGCCCTTGGCCATACTGCCATGTTTTCTGCCTGGTGCTTTTTCCCAGTATAGACCAGGGCTCAGTGGGCCCAGCACAGAGGGGAGGTGTGTGTAGGTGTGAGCTTGGAGGAGACGGGTCATTTCCCTGCGGAGGGGGTGGCCAAAGGTGTGCACGGGACCATTAGGCTATGTTAGAGTCCCCTGACTATCTGGCCCTTCCAGTTGGGCGAAGCTGCCCGTTCCCTCTCTCGTATCTGCTGTCTCAGAGGACTGTGCCCTGCCATTGTGGGTGGATGGATGGACCCAGCACTCCTATTTCTGCCTGTCTGGCAGTGTCCCAGGGAGCTGCAGGGGGCTGGGGGGTGTTGGAGAAAGAGCTGGGGAATGGGTCTGTGTTGGGAGCTGGCTGACAGCTCCCTGCTTGGGGTAGACTCAGAGTAGGGTGTATAACAGGGTGTTGGAGGGAGAACCACTCCTCCCGCTCCCCTTTCCTTCAGTGTGGGGTGATTGGTGTGAGGATGGGCTAGGAGGAGGGAGAGGCGCTCTGCCCTGTGCCAGACACACATGGAGAAGTGTTGTCAGGCGAGTCCCCTGGCCTGACAATGCCTGAACGTTTCTGGAGCTGGTCCTGTTCGCTCTGCCCAGCCAAGCATCTCGCAGCTGGTGGCAGGTGTTGCCCTCTCCGAGGGCTGCTCCGATGACACCTGGAAACGAAATCCCCCCATTCCCTTCTCTGCACCAGGCATGTCCACGCTCCCTGGAAACATGCAGGAGAAATGGTTTGGGGTTGCCAAGCTCTGTCAGGGCTGGGAACAGGCTGCTTGCCCTAGTGCCGATCCTCCCACCCCCCACATCAGCCCCAGGCATCTCTCGGGGTCAGTATTCGTGCAAGCACGTTCCCACTGGAGGGGAGGCTGCGCGGGATGTTTTCCAGCTGAGTATCTGGGCCTGAGAAGCAGACGTCGGCTCAAGCGTGCTGAAATGTTTAATTAGAATTTAACAGCAGCCTGGGAAAGAGGTGTCTTGTCATATTTCTGGCCTGCGTTTTGTTTTTTAACCACTAGCCCTGCATGAATACAGCCGAGAGGGCCCGGCCGCACAATGAGTCCTTTATATGCCTATCCCCATTGCCCTCCTTGCCCCCTGACCTTTCCCATTAGCTGCTGGCACTGTGCCCGGGAAGGAGCGTTGCTCTGGAGCCGGGATGGGCGGCTGTCCCTTGCCCTGCCAGCAGGCGTTGCTGTGGAGTGGTGTTGCTGGGAGGGCCCCATGGGTCGAATAGGAGCACTGCTATCTCCCACTGCGAGAGCGGCAGGCCCAGGGAGCACTTCAGTCTGCAAAATCCCCTCCATGAGAGCAACACAGGGGGCTGGGATGACAGAACCCCCCTCAATCCCCCAACATGGTGCCTGGGGACAGCACTCCAGGAATGCTGCTGCTGCTGATCCCGCCCTGCCAGCCACGCTGTGGGATGGTGACTCAGTGAGGGGCCCTCTTCCCTCTGAGCTGCCGCTGGATGAGAGGGGAAGTGAATGTCCCTACGCCCCTGTGGACTGTACAGCTCCTTGGCTAGAGAAGGGTGTTCACCCTAGAGCCCGGCAAACTCCATTCCTAGCAGTCATGTCCTTCCTGCCTGAAATTCCTTGTGTGGTTCCCATTGACCGCGTTATTCTTCACTTCCTGTCTTAAACCTCTGTGTGATGTCACTGTGGAGAGGGTTTTGCTCCAAATCAAGGTGTGCAGAGCACACTTCACAGGGTAGCCTATAGCAGCTTTGTAACATGGTTCCCAAACATGATTTAGTTGGGGTTGGTCCTGCTTTGAGCAGGGGGTTGGACTAGATGACCTCCTGAGGTCCCTTCCAGCCCTGATATTCTGTGATTCTAATCCCTGGCTACGCTGGTCAGGGAAACTGGACTAGAAGCCTGCCTTGTTTGAACGTGAACATAACTCCGCTCCCAGCAGGTATGGTTCAGGTGACACAGAATAGCTTGGCTACCAAGCTCGTTCCCCTTAGGCAGTGGCATTGCTGGACTCTCCAGATGATGGGAGCACAGGCGGTCAGCATGCACTGGGGCTGGCATTAGGGGCTACTCCAAACTAAGTGGCAGGACTTTGGCTCTTTCAGGGGGCTTAGCCGTTCATGCAGAGCAGAGATTCCCTTCTGTGAAGTGGCAGCCAGAGTTCAGCCCCAGCAGCCAGCCTCTGCCTCGCTCGGGGGGGTTGATCTGCAGCCAAACAGCTGCTTGGTTCTGTGCAGCTCGACAAACCTACACCAGCCAGTGCCTGGCTTCCTCCTGCAGAGCCCTGGCCTTCCCACGGCAGGGCCATGCTGACTCCGCACACACTGTGCATGGCCACTGGCTGGAGTGTGTGCACGCACAGCGCAGCCAGGCACTGTATGCATGCACTGCCCTGGCCCAGCTTCGGGTGGGCTGGGGTGAGGAGCAGGGAGCCAGGGGAGTGCCGGTGCGGCTTCTGCCAGCTGCACGACACTTGGGCTGTGACAGCTTTACCTGGAAGAAGACTTTGCCCACATGAGCACGGAGGGTCTTTGGAGCACCCTGGTGTTTCACGGGTGTTTGATAGCTCTGAATTGGCCCTGGGCCCTGTGTCCTCGATGTGAATACCAGCCCTGATTGTGACTTAGACTCCACTCCCAGGCTGGAAAGCTAAGCTTAGTCCCGCTGCTTAGTCTGCAAGCAGGTAAAGTTCCCTTTGACTGCCGTGTGTTGCCTCTGTGGGACAGGAGAGGTGGGGCCGGTTTGCTCCCCCTGTCAGCCTTGATCTTCCATCCCTGATCTTCCTGGGCAGGCTGTGCTCCCAGTAGCCCCCCTCCAGCCCATTTAACCCAGTCAGGCCTGCCAACGGGGGGGTAAAGGGGGCATTTGCACAGGGTCCCCCGGCCGTTCCTGCTGGTGCAGAAGCAATGGCCGTGGCCGAGAACCCCGGGCCCTTTTAAATCACCCGGGCAAACCACAGAGATCCTATCCCCAATCCCCCTCCCGCCGTCCGAACCCCTCGGTCCCAGCCCGGAGCACCTCCTACTCCTCATCCCCAGCCCCACCCCAGAGCCTGCACCCGTAGCCAGAGCCGTCACTTCCCCCCACACCCCAACCACCTGCTGCAGCCCAAAGCCCCCTTCCACTCTCTGAACCCCTAATTTCTGGCCCCACCCCAGAACCTGCACCCCCAGCCCAAAACCTGTACCACCCCCACACCCCAACCCCCTGCCTCAGCCCGGAGCCCCATCCCATACGCTGAACCCCTCGGCTCCACCCCCCAGCCCTGAGCTCCCTCCTGAACCCTAAACCCGTCATCCCCAGCCCCACTCCAGAGCCCACACCTCCAGCCGGAGCCATCACTTCCCCCCACGCCCCAACCCCCTGCCTCAGCTCAGAGCCCCATCCCATACTCCGAACGCCTTGGCTCCATCCCCCAGCCCTGAGCCCCCTCCTGCACCTCAAAGCCCTCATCCCTGGCCCCACCCCAGAGCCCACACTCCCAGCCAGAGCTGTCACCCCTTCTCGTATCCCAACCCATTGCCTCAGCCCGGAATCCCCTCCCGCACCCTGAACTCCTCATTTCTGGCCCCACCCCAGAGCCTGCACCCCCAGCCGGAGCCCTCACCCCCTCCCGCACCCCAGCCCCCTCAGCCAGGCTGTTGAAAATGAGTGACTGAGTGAAGGTAGGGAGAGCAAGCAACGGGGGGGGGGGATGGAGTGAGCAAGGGACTGGGCCTCGGAGGAGGGGAGGGACAGGTGGCAGGGCAAGGGTGTTCAGTTTTGTGCAAGTAGAAAGTTGGCACTCCTAATAGGCACTGGGTCGAACCCTAAGTCTTCCAGTCACTTCCAGAGGAGGCACAGCAGAGACATCAGCAGAACAAGCTTGCCAGTTGTTGTGTATTTTGCCCAACACTAATAACACGGAGAAACCCCAGGGGCAAGGGGGGATCCAAATAACGATTTGTTCGCTGTACGCAGCATGTGTACGCACTGCTGCTCTGGCTGGGTTCTAAAACTCAGAACACAGTGAGCACCACTAAAGACGCTCGGACTTTTCAAAGAGATGCCACCCAGTTGCTCTGTGCTAACAGTGCCCCACCAGCGTGACTTCGCCCCCACTTAGGGCAGGTAGGAGAGTTCGGTCTCCAGGGCATGTTCTGTCCTTGGTGTCGCTGGTGAGATTGTCACCAATTAGTGCCAGCTGCGATGGTGTTTTTGTGCTACCGACACCAACTCTCACTGACACTGGAGAGTCACCCCCTCTTTCCACCAAGCAGCTGGCCAGATAGTCGTAGTTTTTGGTCACTGCCAACCTGGGCTTGATTTGAGTAAGTCCATATTCCACTCTTGATCCCTGGAGCACGCAGTGCTCCTTTGCCTGGAATTTGATCTCCACTAAAAGTGATTGTCCGCGCAGTTAAAAACAACTGCGAGTCCACCACTCTGTCTCTGAATTAAAGAGCAAGGCGACAGTTACTGTTTCTGGAGGACCTACATTGCTTTGTGCTTTGCTTCTGCCATGCCAGTAAAGGGACTGCCCGTAAACTCGCAAACCCTCCCCTATTGCCAGACGTAGGGCAAGGCAGGTTTCAAAATGCCCTGGCAAGATAAGCGCCAAAGCAGAGCCAAGCGAGGCCATTAGGAGGCCTGCAGCCAACCTGGGCTGCCATGGGTTTCCCCTCTTCCAGGAACCAATCATCTGCCTCCACTGTCTCCTGTACCAAAGGGTTTCCTGGTTAAGCCTTTCTAAGACTGTTGTTTTTCCCAGGGATACAATGCACGTTTACACCCTCAAAGGCGGCTCAAGCATAGCTTCAGGTGGAGCCCCCAGGAGCTAATGCATCTCAGAAGGGGTGCCAGTACAACGCCCTTCTTTCATACCAAGCCCTCTCCCCTTTGTACTGGCACTGCCTGACCCACTGAGGCAGCTCCTCCAGGGCACTGTTGGCTGAACCAGGAGGCTGATCTCCCTGGGGAAATGCTGGTGACTCCTGGGCTGTGAGCAAGCCCAGGAAATGCAGCGGGGAAAGGAATTTGATTTCTTCCATGCAGGATCCTTTTCACTTACAATTGTGCCTGGTCAAAGGTCTCCACGGGTCTGAATGGGATTAGACACGTAACCCGAGGATTCTTGCCCAAGTGTGAATTGATCAGCACATTATGGGTTCTGGGAGACATGGCTTGCTGGCCGGGGGCTTGAAGGCTTTGGTCCTTCTGCGGTGCTGAGCAGGGATGACAGTCTGTCAGGGCGAGCAGGGTCTAGATACATGATAAATGTCCTGTGTCTGCAGGGGATGGGGAGGAGGTGCCTGGGTCCTTTCTCTGCTTTCTATAGCTCTGTAACCGAGCAGTGTGGGCAACAACAAATATTTAGCTGAGTCTGAGTGCATTGGTCTGGGCTAGCTGGTGTAAAGTGGGGTGGCTCCATTGAGGTCAGTGCAGCTACACTCATTTTACACCAGCTGAGAGTACAACCTGCGAGCTCTGCTTTAGCGTAAAAGGTTCTGCGTACGTGTAAGATTGCTGTGATTTATGAAACAAAAATCCTGCTGAAACCGGAGCCCGGACCCCAGTGTTTTTGTGCTCCTCCACCAGCACAATGCACAAGGGGAGATGCATTTTAGCAGGAAACTGATCATTCGAAATCTTTGAGGAATTGATGGTGGGACATCATGTTACCCAGTTTGGGTTGTTGGGAACCTGCTGTTCACATGCTAAAACACTGGTCAAGCCACAGTGGCCAGCAGTGCAAGACTGTGTAATAGTCCCCTCATTTGACAGCTGCACGGTTAGCTAGCCGATCCCAGACTGGCTCTGCACCGCAAGCATTGCCTTGTCCAATGGGGTCGTGCAGAGTTTTCCAAGGGGTGGCAGAGCTGTTACTGTAACTTGGATCCCTTTAAATTTTTCTTGCTAAAAGTTCAAGATGCGATTTGTCTGCCTTGCTTGAAATGGTATTTACGCAGTACTGCTTACAAATCAATTTATAGCATAGTGGTCCAGCGGGTTACCTTTGACAGCTCCTCAGTAACTCACAGAATTATTAGGCAAGCCCGTTGCCGGGGGAAGAGCTGTTTGCCCTGATTTCTGCTACAGCCTAGTTCAGAGTCACTGTTGCTGACTTTAGAGCTTTAGACTCCAAGCTGGCACTCACTGTGTGCTAGGCGCCTTGCTCTCAGCATAGGACGGGGCTCTCAGAGGCAGGAGTGCCCCAGGAGGGGACCTGTTCTTAGTGGCCCAGGGAAATCTCTCTTCTCATTAGTCAAGCAGGCAGTGAACCATTCTGAACACTCCCTGACACAAAGGAACCTAGCCAGGCTGGAAAAGCTGGGATGGAACTGGAATTTGCTGGGGATTGTAGACTCCTGCTGCTGTCCATTTTCAAGAAGTTGCTCAATCTCAACCTGTGATTACATTATTACTGTTATTCTGTATGAATTTGTATTGCCATAGCACCTGGGGCCTCCGCCCAGACCCAGTACCCCTAGGTGATGTACAGACACAGAACAAAGAGAGCCCTTCCCCCAAAGAACTGACAGTCTGAGACAAGAGAAAACGGGGATGGGAGAGCACAAGGAAGCAATGAGAGGCCTTGCCAGTGAGGGAGACCTTCACCACAGCCTCCTGCTGCTTTCCCTCAGCCACTTTGCTCACCAGTGCCTCCCATGCTGCCTGGCCAGAGCAGGGAGCTGGGCACTGGGGAGGGGACCCCTCCTGGCCCTGCTTAGCATCTAGGATGCTCCTCCGATCAGGGCTCTGCCAAGCCACGCTGCTGAGATCTAACACTGTGTGTGCATCTCTCTGGACCAGCCGGGGAGGGAGCAGACTGGCCACATACCAGGGCAACGCAAATGACAGAGGAGAGGTAAAGTGGGCAGAGACATTGATTCACATCTCTCCAGCATCAAGACAGCTCTGAACGGGGCAGCAGCACATCACTGACTCTCCTGCGGCAGGTCAGTTCTTTTCTCCAGTGGCTGCCATGCGAGGCTGCTCGGAGGTGGGGACGTGCGGCGTAGTGCTGGTGGCGATGGCGTGGTGGGCAGAGTGCAGGTGATCACAGTATATCACATGGCTCCCATCGCCACAGAGGTGGCTGCGTGCTTTCTAACGGTGTCTGCACTTACTCCACTGGCTTTCCTTGGGTCAGGGATTAATGAGCAAGGATCTAATGGCACCATCATTTCTGCAGGGTCATTGAGAGGGTTAGCAGCTGCAGTGTGCTAGTCTTATGTGAAAGCCACTTCAGGTATGTGGGAGGCAGGTGCAGATAAACAGAGAGCAAGAAAAGGGGGTTAGCAAATAGGACAGCGCACAGTGAATGCCGAATTCTGGGCTCCAGATAGGCACATCTTGTCTTTGCTGCAGTCCGTTGCACATCTCTGAAGGCACGGCAAGGGTTAGCCTGCTCCCAGGGGAAGGAGGGCAGATTTTGAAATGTCTTTGGAGAGTATTTTTAGCTTAGAAGCAGCTCAAGGGCTTCCCAAAGTGATCACAACATTCCTGCTAGTGACGGCTTTGTAGAAAGCTCAAGTCTCTGCCCTCTCACTCTCTCCCTTTACCTTGCGGGGAGGGGGCCCCAGATACGCCCCACACAGCAGTGCTTCGGCCGAGAATGAAGAAGGAAGTGTTGCCGGTCTCATGGTGACACATCTTAGCAGAGTGGGGGCTGAGCCAGAGAACGGTTCCTTCTCAGCAAAGCCACCAAAACCCACAGACAGTTTGGCTAATAGTTGTTAGCAAACTAAGAGCTTTGATCTGCCCCACTCCGGGTCAGTTATTGCAAACTCCTCTGCTCACTAATGAGTGTGTGTAGGTGTGTGTGTGCATGTGGGGAGGTGTTTACAGAAGGGCAGCCAGTCTAATGAGATTAACAGCCCTTGTCCTGTGTGGGGTAAGTCTCCTATTGCGAGTGCAATGTGTAGCGAAAGGAGTCATGCTGAATGGTTAAAATATCCAGGGGCAGAGAAAGGGCTCGATCCTGCAAGGAGCTGAGCGCCATGGCCCCAATCCAGCAAAGTGCTTTAGCAGGTACCTAACTTTAACTTCAACCTGAAGAGTCCCATTCTGCACCTATATATGTGAGTGTGTTTGTGTGCACATGTGAATGTGTATGAATCTGCGTGTGAGCCTGTGTGTATACCCACAAATGTGAGTGCTTACCCGTGTGTGTATATGTATGTGGTTGCATAACCCTGTTATGTATGTGAGTGCATGCCCATGTATGTGTGAGAGTGCATATCCATGTGTGTATATATGCGTGCAAACCCATGTGTATGTCTGTGAGTGGATCCCATGCGTGTACATGTGTGAGTGCATCCCAGTGTATATGTGTGTGGGTGAGTGCATCCCATGTATGTACTTAGGTGAGTGCACCCCAGTGTATATGTGTGTGGGTGAGTGCATCCCACATATGCACATGTGTGAGTGCATCCCAGTGTGTATGTGTGTGGGTGAGTGCATCCCATGTATGTACATGTGTGAGTGCACACCAGTGTATATGTGTGTGTGAGTGCATCCCATGCATGTACATGTGTGAGTGTGTCCCAGTGTGTATGTGTGTGAGTGCATCCCATGTATGTACATGTGTGAGTGCACACCAGTGTATATGTGTGTGTGAGTGCATCCCATGTATGCACATGTGTGAGTGCATCCCAGTGTGTATGTGTGTATGAGTACATCCCATGGATGTACATGTGTGAGTGCATCCCAGTGTATATGTGTGGGTGAGTGCATCCCATGTATGTACATGTGTGAGTGCATCCCAGTGTATATGTGTGTGTGTGAGTGCATCCCATGTATGCACATGTGTGAGTGCATCCCAGTGTATATGTGTGTGTGTGAGTGCATCCCATGTATGCACATGTGTGAGTGCACACCAGTGTATATGTGTGTGGGTGAGTGCATCCCATGTATGTACATGTGTGAGTGCATCCCAGTGTATATGTGTGTGGGTGAGTGCATCCCATGTATGTACATGTGTGAGTGCATCCCAGTGTATATGTGTGTGTGTGAGTGCATCCCATGTATGCACATGTGTGAGTGCACACCAGTGTATATGTGTGTGTGTGAGTGCATCCCATGTATGTACATGTGTGAGTGCGTCCCAGTGTATATGTGTGGGTGAGTGCATCCCATGCATGTACATGTGTGAGTGCATCCCAGTGTGTATGTGTGTGGGTGAGTGCATCCCATGTATGTACATGTGTGAGTGCACACCAGTGTATATGTGTGTGTGTGAGTGCATCCCATGTATGTACATGTGTGAGTGCGTCCCAGTGTATATGTGTGGGTGAGTGCATCCCATGCATGTACATGTGTGAGTGCACACCAGTGTATATGTGTGTGTGTGAGTGCATCCCATGTATGTACATGTGTGAGTACGTCCCAGTGTATATGTGTGGGTGAGTGCATCCCATGCATGTACATGTGTGAGTGCACACCAGTGTATATGTGTGTGTGTGAGTGCATCCCATGTATGTACATGTGTGAGTGCGTCCCAGTGTATATGTGTGGGTGAGTGCATCCCATGCATGTACATGTGTGAGTGCATCCCATGTATGCACATGTGTGAGTGCATCCCAGTGTGTATGTGTGTGTGAGTACATCCCATGCATGTACATGTGTGAGTGCATCCCAGTGTATATGTGTGGGTGAGTGCATCCCATGTATGCACATGTGTGAGTGCATCCCAGTGTATATGTGTGTGTGTGAGTGCATCCCATGTATGCACATGTGTGAGTGCGTCCCAGTGTATATGTGTGTGTGTGAGTGCATCCCATGCATGTACATGTGTGAGTGCGTCCCAGTGTATATGTGTGGGTGAGTGCATCCCATGCATGTACATGTGTGAGTGCGTCCCAGTGTATATGTGTGGGTGAGTGCATCCCATGCATGCTCGTTAACCCTTTTCATTGCGTGCAACACAAAAGTAAAGTTTAAGCTAATTGGAAGAACTGGGGTTTGCTGGGCTCAGACTAGACCCTTGGTGGGTTTTGTCCACATTGCGAAGCCACCACATGTCCTTTGGAAATGTGACCGCCTCCGCTCAGGGCATGTCCATTGTGGGAACAGCAGAGGATGCTGATAACAACCGAGGTACTGCCCACAGCGTGCCTGCCAGGGGCATGTACACCGTGCTACTGTCACAAGCACGAAAATTCATCAGGGTGATGCAAGATGCAAAGGGAAATACACGCACAGCTAAACCGGACTCTTCGGAGTAATGGGCACGTCCAGGTTCAGCTGACTTGAGAGCAAACAACTGCAGTGAATTTGGCCAAGGGAATCTGACTCCAGGTGCAGGGCAGTTCAGGACCATGTGCTGCCTGCCTCGGGTAGCCGAGCATGGGGCAGTAACGGAAGCTGTGATGCCGAGTGCTGATGCTCTGGGAGGGACTTCTGCACCAGAAAGGACTCTGGTAGAAATGAGAAGCTACACTAGGCCCTCTGCTGCCAGCTGGCTGATGGGAAAGAGACCTGATAGCTGGGCAAGTACTTCCCACACCTCTGGGGGGGGCCCACGCTCATTGGACAGTTCTGGGAGAGAGATGAGGTGAAGGAGGACTCACTGAAGAAGGCAACGTAAGCTGGGAGGTGGCACCAAGAGCAGTGAGAGATGGAGATGCCATGCTGAATGGGCAGAGACAAACCAGGGGAAACCATTCGATCCTCACCACCATTGTCTGAGACATGAAAAGCAAGGCTTCCTCTGGTAAAACAGCTCCTGCGCCTCCTGGGGATTGTCTGTGTTGGCTGGGGATCTGGCAGTGACAGAGCAAGTCACATGGCGTGCACGCCCCGACTGCTTGCCTCTCAGAAGCAGATGGCTCTGAACTACATTCAGAGACAGGGCCGGTTGGCTCTTGTCAGTTTCTCAACCAGTCAGGATAGTTCCATGTAGCTGGGTTGGGGTTTTCTCTAGGCTGTGTGAGCTCAGTTACCTCGAGGGAGAAAAATCCATTCAAACTCGTCCAGCAAGACGTGGAAGGCAAGGTGCGTGAGCTCAGCTGAGCTGCGTCTGAGCCAAGAGCAGGCAGACCCAGGAGGGGCTGCCCCACTGGGCTGGACTTCATAGCTGGCTTCACAGTCTCCTCAGCTGGTCACTTGCCCAGAGAACAGCCCCGATGCCACAGTGAGGGGCACTATATAAACGCCTGAGAGATTTAGAAGGGAGAAAGTGCTGACAGACTGACATCCTGATCCCCTTCCCAGAGCAGGGCTGGAGGATCGAGGGCCCCCCCAAGGCATAATCGCCCTCCGTGGTCACAGCCTCATTCTCACCCCCTCCTGCCCACAGACCCAAGGGCTCAGTTGATCCTTGTGCTGTTGTCCTTGTATGGGATCTACAGGGGGTGGAAACGGCCCTCGGGAATAGCCGCTGGGCGAGGGAGCTCTCCGCCAGTACCTGCCTTGGTCCGGGCCTTGGATTGGGGTGGGAGATGGGAGGGGAGGGTAACGTGACTGGAGCACATCGTGATGTGGCTGTTCTGTGCTTCCCAACACTGTTCTGAGTGAAGCTGGCTGGCAGGCAAACCCAGAGAGCCGCAGCACACTGACGACTTAAAGCCACCTTCCAACCCACTCTAATTCCTGTGTTCATCACAGGTCCGGGGGACTTGGAATCTGAGGCTGAGGCTGCTCCTGTCATAGGCCTTGGAAGTGGAATCCCTCCTAGGTCTCATGTCATCCATCTCCTGATTGTTCCTTGCAGACCATTGCTCAGTGCATCCCGTTAAATGTCCTAAGGAGCGTCACTTTCCCCACTGCCTCCCAAGCAGGTGGGAATGTGTCAGGAGCACATCAGGGCCTGACATCAGCAAAACACAACCAACCTGGCTGCCCTGTAGAGCCGTGCAGCTTTTTGATCCAGTGCCGATTTGGCTCCTGTCTTGTGGAAGATCCCATATGTGGATAGAAGAGAGAGCCCTTTTCCTGCAGCTGGATGAGCCGAGAGCATCGTCTCTGCCTCCTGACACCAACGGAGCACAAGCCCTGATTGCTGAGCTGTTTGTCTCTGCATTGTCCCAGCCCTGCCAGATGCTGTGTCCATTTACAGACAGTCAGCCTGTTTTACTAGCTTTCCGGACAGCTGTTTAAATGGGCAGCCCTCTTGTCAGGACAAATTGGCAAGTGTGCTTCTGTTTTGTGAGTAAATAGCATTCTCACCATGGGCCCAGCTCCTGGGCGTGGGGAGGAGGTTGGGGCCGTGGGGAAGCATCATGAGAAGAGGGTAAATAAGGAGGGAGAGTCATTCACTTCCATGAACTCTGTTGTTTGCAGTCACTGAGTTAGTAAGAGAATGAGTGTGTTTGGATGGTCCAAGGCAAACGTACAGGAATGAGCCTGCTGGATTGCCAGATAGCAGAGAAACACTCCTTTTATCGAGCTGACCTCTGCTGTTTTGCTGGGTGAAATGACAGCAAGTGGAGCAGAGTATAGAACAGTCCCCATAAAAATCAGGACACCAGTGCACCCAGTGCAAAGGTTACCATTTTTCCTGCCTTTTTCCACTGCCCATTCCCCATCCCCAAAGTCTTGATTCCAATCCCATAGGTTACCCCATTCCCCAGAAGGAGGATCCTTATCTGAACCTGGCAAAAAAAAATGGATCCAGTGCACTGGATTCAGAAAGCTTCCTGTGTTTTTTCCTGACCCATCCCCTTCACAACCCTCGAGTCCTCTAACATGGGAAACAAGAACAGCAGCTTGCCCTGTTGCAAAAAGAGAAATAGTGGAACAGACACAAACTTGGGAGGAAAGTCACTGAAAGAACTTTGTTCTTTATCATATAAGCCAAAGCCGTACCCAGCTTCTGGTGCTGTTCCTGTGCGGCAGGTGACAAATCATGTCGTGTGCTGAGCCCCAGCCATGCTGCACAAGGATCCAGCCGTGCACTCAGAACAGCCCTGTTTCTAACAGCAGCACTGTCAGGTGTGGGCCCCATCACCCAGGGAGGCCAAAGCTTTTTTGTGCAATGACAACAGAAAGCAGAAAGTCCAACATTGTGCAACTTTTGTCCCTTAGGTTAGGCAACAAAATCCACATTTCGGTCCTGTAGCAAGGTGGCTTTGCCTTGGGTTCAGACCCTGGGGCCAAGCCAGCCCTGCTCACAGAGTGGGCCTCACCTTTGCTAGAAAGGTGGCTGGTTGGTGGCTGCAGGAAGGGGGAAGCTCAGGAGGCTGTACTGAGACAGGGGACATGAAAGAGGCACCTGCAAGGAAGATCCTAAGCAAGGGAATGGCTCCAGCTAGATAGGGAGGGGAAGGACTCAGAGAGGGGTGTTGGGCTGTGCCAAGCGAAGGCTGAAAGGAAGATGTTTGGAGTTAGTTTTGAGCGTTACATTAACAAATCAGCCCTTAAGGAGGGCTGCTGTGGCCGGACTGGAAAACCCTGAGAGGAATTTATTTGGGGGTCCCAAATAAGAAGGGAAAATGAGGTGGAGGGCTGTCCTTAGGATACTAGGGGGCACAGTGAGGTAGCCACACGTCTGCAGGCCCTTAAATGAGGGCCCAGTTCTGCCAATAGGCAAGTGCTGTGAGTTAGGGGTGCTGAGTCCCCTGCCTGATTCTGAGCATCCCCAGTGCATGCTGGGCTCTGCAGTCAGTCTGGCTGGGCCCAAGCAGGGGGCAAGCTGAAAGGAGCCCCTTACATCCCTGTACAAGCCACGTGCTTCACCAGAGCCTTTGTGGAGGGAGAACAGCTGCCTCTGTGCTGTTACCTCTCTTTCAGAGTGACAGTGGGCAGTGAGTTGGCTCTGCCTGCCCTATGCACCCGCTGGCCAGGACAGCTGAGCTGGCACAGAACAGGGAGGAAGCACCAAAGAGCTGGCACAGTCCCCTGAGCAGATTGAGACCCTCAGAGTTACCATCTGGTTGCTGCCCTGCTCCTTGGGAAAACCTGACTTCCATTGTAGCCAGCTGTAGCTGCTGAGCACCTCTGAAAATCAGCCACTTGTATTCAGGTGCCTCAATCTGGATGCAGTGCCTAACTCCAGAGTGAAAATGTTGTCAGGATTGCTTTTCAATGGGGCTGTGCAACACATCTCCCAGAAGGTGGGAACCAGATGTGGGTGGAGGTGAGGCACCCGCATTTGCAAATTCTGTCCCAATATTTTCCTGCCTGTGTTAGTAACAACAGCCTTGGTTATCCCTACTGGAAGCGTGCTCCCATTTGAGCATGCTTCTGTGGCGTCCTGCTGCTTGTGGGCTCTGTGGGTTTCATTCAGCCGGAGGAGAGAAGCTGCCCTGATCTGTTTGCAACCAGTTGAGTTTAACTGTGTCTGTCGTTAGTTTCGGGCTCTGGTTCTCAGGCAGGAAGTAGCAGAGTGTTGTGGGGTTTGGCTTCCCAATCCACAAGGGGAAAGCCTCGTCTGAAAAAATCATGAAACCATTCCTGTCCAGGTGGTCATTTGGGGAAGACCTTCCAAGGCACAGATGAGAGTGAGGTGCGCAATGCCCATTGACTTCCAGTGGGAATGAGGCAGGTGGCTGCCAGTGAGGGATGGCCAGTGGGGTGTCTCTCAGCCCAGCCTTCATGTGGCAGCCTGCTCAGCCCAAGCTAGTCCTGCTCCCTCCGTTCATTGGCACATTGCCCAGTGGAGTGCTGCATCTCACCCGCTCTAGCTGCAGCAGCACGGTGCTGACGGGGAAGGGGTGACTTGATCACAGTCTATAAGTACCAACATGGGGAACAAATATTTAATACTGGGCTCTTCAGTCTAGCACAGAGCATGTAGCATGCTCCAGTGGCTGGAAGTTGAAGCTAGACAAATTCAGATTGGAAATAAGGCTTACATTTTTAACCTGGAGAATAATGAAGCACTGGAACAATTTACCAAGTCACTGACACTTGTTAAATGAAGACTGGATGTTTTTCTGAAAGATCTGCTGTAGGAATTATTGTGGGGAGTCCCCAGGCATGTGTTCTGCAGGAGGTCAGACCATGATGACAATAGTCCGCTGTGGCCCTGGAATGTATGAATCTGTGAATGCACCCTCCCTTCCTCCTCGCTCCCCAGCCTGCCCACAGGCTGGCTACCGTGCTTGTGTTTAATGTGGGCATGAGATGCAATGTGCAGCCAGGTGAGTGGGTAGGAGATAGAGCAGGGGTGGGCAAACTTTTTGGCCCGAGGGCCACATCTGGGTATGGAAATTGTATGGCGGGCCATGAATGCTCATGAAATTGGGGGCTGGGGTGCGGGAGGGGGTGAGGGCTCTGGGGTGGGGCCAGAAATGAGGAGTTCAGGGTGTGGGAGTGGGCTCTGGACTGGGGCAGGAGGTTGGGGGGCAGGAGGGGTGAGGGCTCCATCTGGAGGTGCGGGCTCTGGGATGGGGCTGGGGATGCGGGGTTGGAAGTGCAGGAGGGTGATGAGTTGGTCCCTGAGCAAAAACCAACCCAGAAGGTCTGTGTGGCAGAGGTTTGCTGGGAACCGTGGGCTCCGTGCCCTTTCCCAACCTAAATCCTTCCATATTCCTGCTCCAAGTCCAGCTCCCAGCCTATGCAGGGATGTGACCAGACACTGCCCTTTTCTTCGCCCAGGTGGATGCTCACATCTGGTCTCCACCTTAAAGCCCTGTGGCTTCCATTTGCCTTCCTATGTCTACCTTGGCTCCTCTGTCTCTAATTCCCCATCCCATGCAGTGCAGAGCCTCCAGCAGACAGCTGCACTGAAGGTCACCTTTCCTTGCTCCCTGCATGGATTTGTTATCAGTAGCGAGCTTTGTGGTTCATTGCCTTGGGATCTGGATGCCCTATGAAATCAACAGGCCATGGGATTGCACCTTGGGATCATGTTTCCATTGCAGAGGAAATGGTTTCAGCCCTACAGGGAGTAATGGGGATTCCACTCCAAGCATCTTTGCCATCTGATGGTGAGTGTGGGCTTCATAGGTTGATGATGAGAGTTCTAGATGATGAGAGTCCCAGTGCCTTGGACCTACACTAAAAGTCATTGGGGAAGGCAGCCCTTAGCACACAGGCATGGGAGAATTCACCTGTTCGGAGCCCGACTGAAGGGCTAATTCTGGGTTTGAATGATACACTAAGAGACACTGAATTATTACTCCCATTACAACAGGATTTCGGGACTTCAGATATTCATGGGTCCCTCCTTTCTTTATTCTGCGGCAAAGTGAACTGCTCAAGCTACGGATCCAGGCAGTGCAGTTAAATGGGATGCCGCTTAGAAATTCATTGGCCCTTTTCTTTACCTTCCTATGTTTCCTGTTCCCATCATTTCCCTCTCCACCCCAGAGACCTCCTGAGTTTTGTGATGAATGATCAGGTATAACCCCACAAAGCGTGCCCTTCCAGCGGAGTGCAGCTTCCTGACCCGCTGGGGACAAGCCGTGCAACCCCTTGGGCTGTGTCGCTGTGCAGCGAAAAAGGGGCAGGAAAAGCCCTGAGACACGACTGGTCAATTCTTAGAACCTGATCTAAAGCCTAGTCAAGCCCAGTACAAGGACTCCATTAACTTCAAAGGGCTTTGGATCAGGCCCTAAGTGCAGAGGAGAAATGTAATTCCATGGTCCTGTTCTCGGTGGAGTGTCTTGTGTTGGATTTGTATGTATATATATTATCTACACACAGTAGGTTAGAGAAGGCCAGTATGGGAAGTGCGCCCGGCACTTGCAGTAAAAGCTAGGTTGATTTGTGATGGTCGTTAGCTCCTGGGGGAGTTCATTCCATGATCTCGGACCCGCCCCCAAGAAGCTTCTGTCTCCTGCAGCCATGAGCTTTATCCTTACTGTTGAGAATCCCATTGGGCCAGAAGAGTGGATTTGTTGGCCATAGTCTTCATCCTGCAGCTGGAGGTAATCTTTTTGCTATCCTGGACTCACTCCATGGAGCACCTTGTAGATAAGGATGGAGACTTTCAGCTGGATTGTCTGTTCTGTGGGAAGCCGTGCTGTGTTGCTGAGATGTGCTGAACTAGTTGGAGAGTCCTAAACACTGATGGCTTAGTGCCCAGGTATGTGGCATGGTGATAGCCCAGGTGAGAGGTGATGACAGTGAGTATAACTGAGGCCAGGAGGGGACAGAGTCTCCTAACCACCCAGAGATGATCGAAAGCATTGCTTATGGATGCTGCTAGATGTGAGCTTTGTGTTGGTGAGGAATCCAGGAGCTTCCTAAACCGCAGACTGAGTGGACCGGTTGTGGGTGTGAACCTGCAACCAACAGAGACTGCACGAGGGCTGCAAACTCCTTAGAATGCCATTTGCCTAGTGGTCCCTGCAGTAAAGCCAGAGATTCAGTGCTGGCATGAGACAGACAGGGCAATCCCTGTGTATTCAGACAGTCCACATGAGGTCACCCCTGTGCTGGGAGAGGCCAGCCGGGAAGTGGGGTTAAGTGGGGGAATTGATATGAGTTGCTTCTGCAGAGGGTTCATTCAGGTTTCTTTTACTATGAGGGATGCCCTGCCCAGGAGCGTAACCATGGCGAAGGAGAGTGCCCAGTGCTGGGGCACATGACAGTTCATGCCAAAGTAGTGTTGGCTGGGCTGAATTACAAGGGATTCTTGTGTGTTGAGATGCAAGCCCTGGAGCCTGGCACCCCAAGCTCACGGACAGCGTGGCTAGTGGCTGTGCACGGTTCCCCCAGGTACCCTAAGAGTGAGCTTCAGCCCCACCCCAGACCTACCCCCTCTGTGGTCAGAGGAGAGTTTTCTCTCCACGGCCTATTCGACCCTTGGCCCCTCTGCTGAGCATGTCCAACAAGGGCCTGGCTGTGATGACTTATAGGGACCTTTTCACAGGGCAGCATGATACCAGGGAGGCCCTGAGCTCGACAGATTTTCACCCAACCCAGAAATAGACAGCCCATGGGCAGTGGTGGATTAATGCCTGGGCCCATGGGCCCCATGCCCAGGATCCCCAGCCAGTTTAGGGGCCCCCACAGGAGCACTGGAACCTGGGTACAAGTGGAGAGGCCACTGGTGCCAGAACTGAGGCCCCGCTCCCTGCTTCTCCTCTTTCCCCCGGGGCCCTACCCACTGGCCAGGCCAGAAGCCAAAGCCAGGCAGTGGTAAGAGCCAGGCTGCTGTGGGGATCCCGACACACACCGCCTGCCCTGGGCAGGGGGTGGGGTGGTGCCTGAGAGCAGCCCCCAGCCTGGGTTCCCAGCCCCCAGAGCACACTGCTGCTGGTGGGACGCAGGGCGGGGGCTCCAGTCTGGCCCTCTGCCCCTCCTCAAGGCCTGCAGACATGCTCTGTGGGGAGAAGAGGCCCTGCCCTGGTTGGGAGGCGGTGGGGAGCCCCGGGAAGGTCACAGGCAGGGAGGGCTCTTCTGGTCCAACTCCCGTTGCTTCCTGCTCCTGGTGACAGGCTGCCCCTGCTGCCACCTGGGCTTTGTGCCAAGATAGTAACCACGTGAGGCACCACTCCTCCTGTCCTGTCTGGCCTGAGCCTTGCAGTCTGAGGAGGCAACATCCCCCCTGCCCCCCCGAACTATGCCCATTCTGCCGCTGTTCCACACCTGCCTGAGGCTACTACGCCCATGTTCAAAAGTGGGGGGCCATGGCTGCCCCGGTTCTGGTGCCTCTGGGCCCCCAGAATGTGGGGGGCCCAAAGGTTCTTTGTGCCTAGGGCCTCAATAAATTGCAACCTGCCTCTGCCCATGGGCTAAACTCAACTCTCAGTCACACCAGGACACTCCAAGCAGCCCAACAGACTCCTGCCCCGCAGCACCTGGAGGGCTCTGGATGAATGCTGGGGGCAGGATTGTGCATGCAGCCTAGGGGTGGCTTTTAACAGTGTTGTGCCCTCTCCATTCTAGACTGTTCCAGGGGCTGGCACAGTTCCTGATACAATTTAGCTAGCCCGTCTTTGGCTGCCCCACCCAGGATCTACGTGCTACACCCCTACCTCGCCCCACCTCCGGCATGCCCCTAAACTATGGTTTACAAGAGTCGCTGAAGCCTATGTAGTGCCTGCACTAGGAGTTATAAGGGGCTTCCTCAGTTCACGTATGCTGCTGCAGTAACACACAGAGCCAGGCTGGGTGGGGCAAATCCTTCTCAAGATGCGTTCCCTCGCTGTTTTTACTGAGCAGTGTCACATTCATGGTCAACAGATGACTGTATCCCAAGTGTCAGGCTCCCCCTAGGTCCTTCCACCTGTGCCTTGCGTAAATAGGTTACCAATCCCAGGCCTGTGCAGTGGGGAGACACCCCACAACCCTCTGTCCCCCACCCCAGCAGCTAAGACTGTTTCCCAGAATGCACTGGCACAAGCACAGTTGTTCGGGCAGGGTGTAGGTGCAGAGAGGCCAACCATCACAGCTGTGCTGGGGGTCCCTGCAGCATGGCCACGCTATGCCATGTTAGCAGGACCCAGGTCAGTTTCACAGTGGAATTTAAGGGGCTTGGGTGCAGAACCCAGCAGGGATTCATGCCCGAGATCAGTGTTGTTGTTTTGCTACAGAATGGCAGGGACTGGGCTCCTTGGGTGCATGTTCTTTACATAGGCAGCGGGATTTGGGGCACAATAAATGGCAGGATCCAGCAGCTTCCACGTAGCTCTCGCTTTTACCTTTTCCCTCCAGTGAGTGTTTTAGGCTCTTCCAGCTCTTTTTGCAGCGGAGATTGGGCCTCTCAGTCAGCAGCGTCCTGAGATAATAGCGTGCTGGGGCACCATGCCTGTCTCTTTCTAGATCTTCCACATGGTGGAACAAGACCTTTCCCTGCCACACATTCACCATGTCTCGCTTAAGTTGCTCGTACGTCCGGCATTCCTACCCACCCACTCCAGCCCCATTGCTGGTGACAGCTCGCCTGGACGGAGAGCAGATCCGTTTTCTGGGAGCTTGGTAGGGTGCTAGGAGATCCGCTTAGATTCCTTCTCCTCACCCCAGCTGTTGGAGACAGAGGGAGCCTTTCTCTGACATCTCATCAAAGTTTGATGTGTCAAGGTATTGCCAGAGATCAGTCATATGTTAATCACGGCCTCTGGACGCTGGAAACTGAAATGTGTTTGCTTGCACCCTTTTTCTCCATATTGGTTTGTAATGTTTCATATGGATGGTGGGTTAAATATACTTGTTTAGTATTGTGGGGTTGCTCATGAGCACTGGGCTGCAGGGTGCTGTTTAGTATTGTGGGGTTGCCATGGGTTGCTAGCTATTAGGGTGCTTTAAGGAAAAAATGCACTGAACCATTTGTTGTGGGGAAAGTATCTAAAGAATTCCATAGAAACAGGAGAAAAACACTGGGGATTTGGTCAGTTTCACACGTATCCTCATGACACACCTTGGTTCTATGGTTGTATTAATCCAATGAAACAGTCTCTTAAAATGTCCAGGGCTGGTTCTGCCCCCCGCACTGCCCCGGTTATAAATTGCTCCAGTGACAGATAGGGGTGATCAGTGAGCTGTAGGGGGCCAGCATGGGGGCAGCATAGGGCTGTCACAAGCTTCTTTATGCTGCACTCACCCATGCTCTGCCAGTGGCAGGAGGGAGAGCAGCCATAGCGCTAGGCATTATGGGCTGTGATTCAGGCCATGGACAACCAGGAAAGGTTGCTCTGATTTATGCCACTTTCACTCCTGCACCAGCCCAGAATCCAGATGGCACAAAGCACGTTTAAAGCCGTCTTTTCCCCTGCTCCTCCCGGGCTGCACCTTCTGTGCCGCAGCTCACAAAACCTGGCCCTGGCACGGAAAGCAGGCATGTGAGCTGAGTGGCATCGGCCCCAGAGAAGTCAGAGATTCCAGGGAACCCGGCAGGCCTAGAGGCAGATGGTGACAGCATGTCTGTGCTGAGTGCCACGGGATGGATTGTGGCTTAGTTGATTGCACAATCAGAGCTGTATGGTTGGGTCAGCAAGACAGAGAAACAACATGTTTGTGTTGAGCCTTCAGTTTTTGCAGGCATGTCTCCTGTTATTGTCATGGATTGCAGCCATGAGCTCATCAGCTGAGCCTCCCTGCATCTGTAAGAGCTCCTGCCCTGTGAAAGGGGACAGCGAGGGGAGAGTTGGAAGCCAGGGATTTTCAAACATTGTAAAACCAAGGGCTGGAACAGCAACCACTGCAGGTAACATATAGTAACCCTGCCATGGGGCACAGGGGTATTAGCCTGACCCAGGTCATGAGGTTTGTGAGTAGGAAGCAAGACCAGTCTGCCGTACTGGCATTCCTGTGTGTCGCACCAGTATTACATGGTGTCACATGTAAATGACATCTCGGACAAAAGTGAAGCAAAGGAAACCAGCCGAATCCCTGTCTGGAAGGGATCCTGGCAGAGAATGGGAGCAGGTGGCTGCAGCCCAGCCAGAGTGGCATCGAAGAGAAATCCAGTATTGCCAACTCCACGAGTTCACAGATCACATCAGGCTCACAAAAACCACAAGATTTTTCAAAAATCATACATTGAGGGTTCTGCTCATTTGCCTCCTGGATTTACTCCACAACCAAGGAAGCTACAATTTTTTTTCTCCTAATGAAAACTGAGATTCTTGGGTAATCATTTAACTCCAGGAGCAAATGCCAAATGTCAGGAGACTCATCAGACCATAAGAACGGCCATACTGAGTCAGACCAAAGGTCCATCTAGCCCAGTGTCCTGTCTACCAACAGTGGCCAATGCCAGGTGCCCCAGAGGGAAGGAACAGAACAGGTAATCATCAAGTGATCCATCCCCCGTCGCCCACTCCCAGCTTCTGATAAAATAGTGTGAGCTGGCAACTCTAGGAGGGTGAAATTCTCCGCCATGCTGCGTATGGTAGGTCCAGAGGCACTGGAGAGCGATAGCATGTCCACAAGGGCAGGAAGGACTGCAAACTGCTAGGCAGAGGCCTTCAGAAACCTGAGAAGGTCCTGTGACCCATACAAGGACGTCACGTGGAAAAGGCACGTTTTCTTCACAAGAAACCAGGTTCTCGATGAGAAGATTGGCCAGTATGTTACAACCTATGGAATAAAGCGAAACTGTGTGAGTTTGAACTGTTCACAGACGGTCTGATGGGAGAACTAATTTTGTTGTGGCATAACTGATAACAAGGGTTATTATGAGAAATAGGACCTGGCTTTGGAAAGAAGAGTGGGTATTTGGAGAACTTGGGAAATCTGCTTAAGTGAAAGCATCACCAAGCAGTGAAAGTACTGAAGTGCATCTAATTGAAAATGCATCCCAAGGCACAAAGATAGAACATAAGGGGAAACAAATGGCAGAGAAAAGATTAGCTTGCAACAAATGTGGAGGTGATCACAATAGCACACAAGGGGCTGAGGTCAGGTATACAATAAAAGCAGCCCTTTTGCAAGTGTGTCACTCAAAGCATACATTACAGAGAAATCCCATCATGACGTCTACTCCTCTGATCTAAACGTTCTGGTCACTTTGATTAAGGAGGAGAATTGCATGCTTGGAGCTGTAATCTCTGGGTCTTAATGCACACCTTTAGCCGTCTTACGGAAACTGGGAGCATTTGATCACTGTAAATAAATGAGGCTTTCAAAATGAAGATTCCAAAATGAGATACAAGGATCAGTAAATGGGAAGCACTCAGTATTAGAGTAGACAGCAGCTGTTCTACTCTGAAATGGGATTGCATATAATGGCATCTTCTCATAGTTGGCTCCTTGTCTGAATCAGAACTGTATCTGCTGGCTTTCCTCACTGCAGTAGTGCCGCAGACAAAAGCATGGTTTTGGGAGAGGGAGGTGGGTTCAGTTCCAGCTCACTGAGGACAACGCTGCAATTGGAGATGCTTTATTGTTGAGGATGTGTGATCCGGAAAGATCCCACCCAGACTCAGTTTGGAGGAGCAGCAAATAGAAGAACCAAGAGCTGAGCAGAGCTGACCTGGAGCCACTGACCAAGAAGCATGGACTCCCCAGTTCCATTGACACAGAGGAAAACTCTGCTGTGAGGATCTCTGTGAATTGTTCCCAGCCTCCCAGAGTTTTCTTGTTGGCCTTTTAGTCTCCTTTTGCTGGGCAGACGAAAGTGCAACCTGCAAGCCCGTAATGCATCTGTGACCCCTTCACTCTGCCTCTGCCTTCAGACAGCCAAGGTGTCGTACTTGTGGAGCTAGGAGTCCAAAGTGCCATGCGGATCAGGGTGACAGGGATCATGTACTCCACCCTGTACAGGCACAGCTACCCCCATCGTATGGAATGGCCATTTGGGTTTATCTCTGGGGTAGACCGCATGTACCTGAGTGTGCAACATACATGCCACCCTCAGGCTACTGGAAAGCTGCCTGTGGAGCCCACAGTGTTGCAAATGTGGGATCCCTGCCCTCAGATCTTTATTCCCTTATTAACTGAAGGGCTGAATTTGGATGTCAGGTACTCAGGTCACATATCTGCATGTGTCTCGGACAAGCTGCAGTCACACAGCAGCCGATCACTGTGTGGCCAAGATTCCAAGCCAACTGTGAGTTATCAATGAGTGCTAAGATTGACAGGTTACAGGAGTAACCATGAGAACTTCAGGCTATCAAGATGCTGATACCAATTATTTAAAAACACCCACCCACCCCCACCACCACCACCCTGGACAGCCATCTTCTGTTGAGTTCAGACAGGTATTTTGAGAATCCAAGGCCCCCTTTGGTGGTCTCTGGGAGCGAGAGAGCTCTGCCTCCTGGAAAACTGACTCAGCATGATGGGAAGCAGCAATCCAGCTGCAGTGTTCTGAGGGCTCACCGCGTGTCAAGGCAGAAACATCTGCTGGGAACAGAGCTACATCCTCACCCTCTTCTGAGCCACAGCAAAAACCGGAGACATACACGAACTCTTGCTTGGCCTGTAATAGCCAGAAGGAAGAGCTAGGACTGTACCTTCCCATGCTGTTTATATAGGCTCACTGACCCAGAGGACAAACTCAGCACGGCCTATGGAAACATGATGTGATTTTGTTGTCCCCACATTGATTTGACTACCCATGAATTGTCCATACCTAACTGAGAGGATCCTGGAATGATGCTCAGATCCCATGGCCATGGGCTCTGCATTCGAACCAAGGAAGAAACATTCATGAATAGTAGGAGCAGAGGCAGCTCTAATGCGGGCTGTATACTAATGGCCGGGGCAATTGAAATCAACAGGGTAAGAAAAGTCCTTACAGATTTTGCATATTGTGATGTTTTTACAGAGTCTAAGCTTCTCTTCTAAAAACAAAAGTCTCTACCCCTTCTGGTTGCTGAGTTACCATTGAGTATGTGAGCCAATGGCATTTGACTTCACTCCGAACTGAAAGGCAGAGGCCTTGTGTCTAGTGGTTAGCCCAGGGGGCTGTGAATGACACACAGGGGTTTTGTTCTGAGCTCGCCCAGTGACTCTTTGTGTGACCTTGTTCGATTCCCCTCCTGTCTCTATGCTGCACTTTCCCTGTGTATAAAAGCAGGGCTAGTGATGGTAACAACTGACTCGGAATCTCAGTGTGAGGTCCAGGGCCAGTGCTGATCTGCTGCAGAAACTGTGTGTGGAGGGGCACATGCTTGCTTCTGGCTCCTCCTCAAGATTGTGTAAGCCTGAGGGAGCAAGCTGTGGTGCATCCTGCCTAGTGGAGAGCATCCCAGGCCGAGTTAACCAGCCAGGACTTTGGAAATTAGGGGATCCGTCGATGTGACTCTCAGGCATGTAGAGCACACCTGTTACCTCTGGCAGCCAGCATTCCCCTTGTATTGTGGACCTCAGAGCTGATCTGGGGGTGGTATCAGTGAGGAAATGTCCCTAGTACAGACATGGCCAAACAGCATCCACTTGCTATATGAGTTCCTGGCGAGTGCTGATGAGACAGTGCCGGGGAGGAAGGCACTTCACCCTGCTCCCGTTTATTGGGAAGGAGCAGTAGGAATCCTGGTGTAATAACCGGTAGCCTGGACCTGAAGAGGAGGTTGAGGCATTTCAGGACACACAGTCAGTCCTCCAGGACTAGATATGGCATCAGCAGAGCCAGACATTCCATTAGCCCCCCATCGACGTTCCCCTCCCGCAGTTCTGGTGGCCAATAGTCTTGTCGATCTTCTCAGGTTGGTGGTTGATCTCACAACAAAGAGAGAATCTGGGCTTTAGTCCTGCGACAGATTCCTTGGAGACCCATTGTCCACTGTGTCAGACGAAGGCCCCTGCAGTTGGCTCCATTGCTGCCATCAGGCTCGGGAAGTTGCCAGTGCACTCCCGGGCTGGGCAGCACTACTGGATAAATATCGAGGACCCTTGGACAGGAGTAGTTAGTTCGCCAGCGTGAGGCATTTGTTACAGCCTAGCTTGGTAGGCCTTCACGCTGCACTCGCCACATGCCATGGGCGCTCCTCACGGAGGTGTCTGGGAACATGAGCAACTTGGAGCCAATCCATGGAGCTGATTGGCTGTCTGTCCTGAGTCTAGGTCAATAGGCAGCAATAGTTTGTATCCTTATTGACCCTTGAAGAAAAACCAGACCAAGTAGATAACCCCATTAACTGACCTGGCAAACAGGTTATACTCTGCTGGCTTGTGTCTCAAAAGGACCCTATTGGCTTATGTGCCACGGAGAGACAGATGGACAGATTACCTGTGTAATTTATTGATGATGATTTCTGAAACATACAGGTGAGAAGACGTTCCTACCCTCTGTCCAGTCCAACACCGCATCCCCCAGAATTCAGTGATGTTCAGCGTGTCCCTTTCCATCTCCCCTAAGGACCATCCTTGTATCTCCCAAAGCAAGGTATCTGGTGGACCCAAATCCTGTGTATTAGGAGTTAGTAGCAGACGATCTGCTTTGCTAGAAATCCATCCCAAGATGGGGCCAGATGCTTAGAATCATAGACTATCAGGGTTGGAAGGGACCACAGGAGATCATCTAGTCCAACCCCCTGCTCAAAGCAGGACCAATCCCCAATTTTTGCCCCAGATCCCTAAATGGCCCTCTTAAGGATTGAACTCACAACCCTGGGTTTAGCAGGCCAATGCTCAAACCACTGAGCTATCCCTCCCCTGCGCCCCCAAGGGAGTTCAGCTCCCATTTAGGCTCCTAAATCAGGGCTACCTTTTCACCAGGGTTCAGTGCCCAACATGTGCACACACACACACGTGCGCATCCACAAGTACCCACCAGAACACATACACATGCACACCCATGCACACTTATACATGTGCACCCCAAGCACACTTAAACATGCATGCACATTCACACATACTCACACATGTACACATGCACGCACAGACACGCATATACAAGCGCACATATGTGCATATGTGCATGTACATATGCTAACCCAGGCACATGCATGCACACACGCGTACATGCATATACACTCTCCCCAGGAGCCCTTTGAAACTCTGATCCCTTATTTAGGTTCCTCAGTGGGAGCTCTTTTGACAATCTGGCCCCGCTGTGGGACCTAGAGGGCAGCTATTGTGTCACTCTGCCTACCCAGCAGGGGCAGCCAGGCCTCCCATCATAGTGATGGGCAGGCAGGGCCTTTTGGGGTGTCAGTGTCTTGCCCGCGAGTAGCAGCTTTTTCCGGTCAGGCTCCTATGACAAGTGGCTTAGGGTACGTCTACACAGCGAAAGAAAACCCTCAGCAGCAAGTCTGAGAGCCTCGGTCAATTGTCTTAAGCTTGCGGGGTTCGTGCTGGAGGGCTAAAAACAGCAGTGTAGCCATTCGGGCGCGGTTTGGAGTCCAGGCTCCTGAGCCCAAACGTCTACCGCAGGTGAGCCAGGCTCTAAGCCTCACTGCGCAGGGTGTTTTTCACTGTGGAGATCTGCCCTCAGACACCAGAAATCCTGGCACCCCAGCTGCTTAGCCAGTTTGGGAAGTGGCCGGGGGCACCCCGCAGCCCTGCCATCTGGGAAGGCACATTTGCCATGCTATCCATCTTGATTTCACATGGGCCCCCAGGGAAGGGGGGAGCGTTGCCCTTAGCAGCTCTCAGGCTAATAATCGCCTTGTTGTTTTGCAGTGCTTGAAAGTGCACTGGGTTTGCCTTTCCATGCCCTTCCCCCTCCCTCTCCCTGCCTATTCCACCTTGTGTGTAGGAACTGGTTTTTCTTCCCGGGCTATTGTTTCTGCTGGATTGGTTACATCGCTTCGGGGCTGGCTCACGTTTCCTTTCTCACGCTTTTTTTTTTTTTTTTTTGTTATTCCCATTTTCTACTGCAGCTTCTGTTTAAGTCTCACTAGAAAAAGCAGCATTTGAAACACACCTAAAGATCATAGCACTCGGCGTGGGTGAGGTGCCATGCTCTGCCCTGATGCCATTCATCCCACAAGACCTGAAGATGAATGGTTACAGGGCCACCAAACTGGAAGCCTTAAAGATCAAGAAATTGGCTTTAAAATTGAGAGAGTCATAACAATAATAAATGTTGGGTTCCTTGTTTGCCTTCTCCGTTTTAGTGGTAGGAGCCGTATTTAGAGGAGCTCCAGGACAGGTCTGACACAAACGCAGAACAAAAAGACAGTCCCTGCCTCGAAGAGCTGACAATCTGAATAAGCTTCTGGAGTTTGAGCCTTTAGGCCAGGGGTTCTCAAACTGGGGGTCGCAGGGTTATCACATGGGGAGGTCACAAGCTGTCAGCCTCCACCCCAAACCACGCTTCACTCCAGCATTTGTAATAGTGTTAAATATTTTTTAAAAAGAGTTTTTAATTCATAACGGGGGTCACACTCAGAGGCTTGCTGTGTGAAAGTGGTCACCAATACAAATGTCTGAGAACCACTGCTTTAGGCTTTATGTTACTGTGTTCAGGACTCAGGGGGTTGCCTAAACTTTGCCTAGCCAGGAGCCATCTTAACCACTTGCCAGGATCCAGTGGCTGCACTTAATTTGCCCAGCAGCTGTCCTCATCTTGGCTACAGCCTATGAAGCCTGTAAGTCCCAGCATGTCTTGCTCTCTCTGGATCCTGTCTATGGCCACACCTCCTAACAAAGATGAGGGTGGCTGTAGACTGCACTGTTGGAATACAGTGGCTCGTGCTTTGGGCCACCCCTGTGTTGTAGTGAAGGGCTCTGAGCATTGTTGGGGGCATGCCAGAGCCGAGTCATAGATACTTCTGACTGGGGGTGCAGAAGGACAGAGATAGCAGGTTCTGGCTGTTAGACTCCAGCGCCGATGTACCCAGCCTAATCCAAGGCCTGACTTGTGTATTGTTGTACGCTCCTCTTCCTTGTCTGGAAGGATCTTCAGTTTGCTCTTTGTTTGCTGCCTGATTCCCCATTGCCCTGCATCTTGCACAGTCATTCACACCAGTGTAAAGTGGGTGTGAAACGCGCCCAGTCTGATCATAGAATCATAGAATATCAGGGTTGGAAGGGACCTCAAAGGAAGGAGATTCCACCACCTCCCCAGGTAACACATTCCAGTGTTTCACCACCCTCCTAGTGAAAATTTTTTTCCTAATATCCAACTTAGACCTCCCCCACTGCAACTTGAGACCATTACTCCTCGTTCTGTCATCTGCTACCATTGAGAACAGTCTAGATCCATCCTCTTTGGAACCACCTCTCAGGTAGTTGAAAGCAGCTATCAAATTCCCCCCTCATTCTTCTCTTCCGCAGACTAAACAATCCCAGTTCCCTCAGCCTCTCCTCATAAGTCATGTGTTGCAGACCCCCAGTCATTTTTGTTGCTCTTCGCTGGACGCTTTTCAATTTTTCCACATCCTTCTTGTAGGGTGGGGCCCAAAACTGGACACAGTACTCCAGATGAGGCCTCACCAGTGTCGAATAGAGGGGAACAATCACGTCCCTCGATCTGCTGGCAATGCCCCTACTTATATGGCCCACTAATGTCACACCAGAAATGATGGTGGGAGGGGGACACGCCCGAGTTAGCGCTGCCTAGGAACCAAGCTCCTGCTGGCTGAGGTGGAAAGGGGAGCTTGGAGCAAACACACAGCAGCAGGCAGCGATCAGCTGGGACCCAGCTCAAATGTGCGGGGCAGAGCGTCCCCTCAGGACTCCATAGTGCACCGTACAGGAGCATGTGTTCCCAGCTTAAGACAACAACTGAAACATGATCCCTCCCCTCCCACCCCCCAGCGCCTGCTTGTGCCCCTCAACACACTGCTGCCCCTTCCAGGCAGGTCACTGCACCAGTGGGGACTCGGCCGTAACGAGTCAGGTTGAAAGGGAGCCGGGCCCTTCTGGCCTGCCTCAGTCACATCCACAGCCCTGGAGGTGGGGCAAGCAGGTGCTTGGGGGGAAGAAGCGGTGTGGGGGTGTGGCCTTGGGAAGATGGGGTGACATGGGGGCGGGGCTTTGGGGGAAGGGGCAGTGTGATGACAGGGCATTGGGGGGAAGGGGCAATGCTGGGACGCGGCCATGATTCAGGCTCTCGTGGCCACCCCACTTTTCGGGAAATTCCACTGCTCCTGCTCTGAAGGCTTTTGCCGACAGAGGGGCTGGCTTTTGGTACGTCAGACACAGAGTCTGTGTTACGTGGTAGTCAGACATGTGCCTGCTGCATGGAAGTTCCAGCTTTGTGCGTATCGTGTTTTGTGTTACTTGATGAATGAGATACAGTGTGAAAGGGGAGGCCAGCGTGCTTCGATGTCCGTGCGTGCTTTGGAGGGCAGAGTTAAGGGTGACCATTCAGTCTTCATTTTTCGAATGAGCTGACATCTCAGGGCTTGATTTCACGACCTGACACTTGCAGTAGTGCCGCTGCATAAACAAATGCGCCGTCGGGTTTGTATGAATTATTGCGCCGGTGTGACAAACCTGGGTCTGTCTCAGGCGTAAAACACCCACAGCTTTGCAGCTGCCCAGGAGGCACAATTATTGTGCTCAGAGTTTCTGTCTTGGTGCCCCCAGCGTGCCCCCTTGCTGCCTCAAGCATGCCCCCTTGCTGCCCTCAGCGGGCCCCCAGCGGGCCCCCTTGCTGCCGCCTTGGTGCCCCCAGCATGCCCCCTTGGTGCCCCCCGCGTGCCCCCTTGCCGCCCCCTTGGTGCCCCCAGCGTGCCCCCTTGCTGCCCCCCACGTGCCCCCTTGCCGCCCCCAGCGTGCCCCCCGCATGCCCCCTTGCCGCCCCCTTGGTGCCCCCAGCGTGCCCCTTGCTGCCTCAAGCATGCCCCCTTGCTGCCCCCAGCGTGCCCCCTTGATGCCCCCAGCGTGCCCCTTGCTGCCTCCTTGGTGCCCCCTTGATGCCTCCTTGCTGCCCCCTTCTTGGCCTTTGGTCTCAGTGAGCTCTGCAGAGCAAGCCAACCTCAATGGCTTTCACGAGAGCGTAGGTTGTGTTTCAGGTTTCTGGACGCAGCGTTTCCAGTTGGAGCAGAGGGGAAGAACCCTGATGTTTGTCACACGTGAATAACTCTAAAGCACCTGGATCAATTTTAGCTCAAACGTATTAAAAAGGAGAAACAAATCCAAATTCACCAGGCCTGGCCATCTTCAGTCCAAAAAGAACAGACTCCTGTGTTCAGCGGGAGAGGTGGAGCTAGCTGGATACAGCTCAGCATGATCAAGAGTAATTAGACCGAGCCCTGGAATGTTAACCCTTCTTCTGCCGTGCTGTACCAGCAAGGAAACCATCATGCTTTTTTAAGGTGGTCCTGCTGCTGTCAGTCACATGAATGGTCAGGAGCAGACTTGTGTGTTTCACGTTTCCAGCGTTTGATGGTGTCACATTGCACATTCACACACACAGGAAAGGTCCATCCTGTTCTGGGAGGTGTATGGCATCACGAAGATGCTCTCAGCTGGGCATGAATGCGACGTGCTGAGCTGGTGCAAGGCATGTTATGTGCATGGACAGGGTGCAGCCAGGTGCAGCAGGAATAAGAAAGGAAATGGGCTGGTTTCGTTTTCTCTAACCAAGTACAGAGCAAGATGTTCCTACAGTTGGGCTGAGACCAGCCCCTCGCCCACCCTCCTGGTTTCCTCATAATGATGGACCATCCACAGCTAAAACTGGGCATGCTACTCTCTAAACTAAAGCTTGGGTGATGCTAGGCAGCACTCTTTCTTCCTTTATTGTTTGTGTTCCCATAGCCCCATAGAAGCTCCAGCTAGGGAGGACCCTGCTGTGCTAGGCGCTGTGCAAACAGTGCTCCTGCTGCAGCGTTTGCTGGGCTCTGCAGTTAAGGTTGTGTTAGGGCTTCTGCAGACCCAGCTTTCTAAAAGGGTTTAGACCACAGCTGTTCTTCATATGTTCTGATTTGGACCAAACTTTAGCTGGCAAGATGTCAGGACAAACGCAAGTGTGGATGCTTATTGGTTTGGCTGCTTACTGATGTGCAGAAGGAGAATAGAAAAATAAAGACATGCAGTTTGAGATCTGTGTTAATTAAATTCTGCATATGGTTTTAGTGCAAGATAGGGACAGTCTCATTGACATGAAACCCTTCATGTCAGAGAGACTAAGCCCAGGAAGTTCAGTTTTATATGCCCAAGGCAATGTCCTATTAAGGCAGTAGAATGAGGGGGGCCCAGTGATCAGTGAGTTGCACTGCTGTGTACAAGCTTTGCAGGATGGCATATACTGTATATACAAAGAAATGGAAATATTCTGCATGCCATTGCCATGGATCTGGTTCTGGAGGGTTAAATGCTTCATTGCGGGATGTGCCAGGCATGTGAGACAAAGCCCCGTGTGCCAGGTTCAGTGATACATGCTGTTCTGAGCTCAGCGGATCATCCGTGGATTGCAGTGCAGCTCGTTGGTGGCGGGGGGTGCACGTGCTGGGGAGGCTGTGGATCAGGATGTCCAGGGCATGCCACAAGTGTGTCATGCTTCACAGGCTGTGGATGAGTGTCAGCAGTGCACCCTTGTGGGTCTGGGTGTGGGTGGCATGCACTGTGAACCCATGGATGTGCTGCACACGGGGGATGCATGCAGCAGGGGCATGCTGGGAATGGGTATGTGTGGCGAGGGCATGCTGTTGTGTGTACATGGTGCACACTGAGGAATTGGGTGTGTGTCACAGCGTAGCTGGTCCCAGTAAATGAAGTGCAGTAGGTCCAGCTCTCCTGTACCAGAGCTGCCACGCCCTCTCCCAGCTAGTCGGGTAAGAGGGCGTGGCAGCACCTTGGGGCTATGAAGGATCGGTGAAGACAAGACCTGGTAGAGGAGAGACTTGGTGAACTAGAGGCCAGGGGGAGGTTCCAGTGCATCAGAGCAGACTCGTTCAGCCAGGAAGGGCAGGTGAAAGCTGCCAGAGACCAGGGAACTGGAGGAGTCCTGGAAGGAAGCAGAAGGTGGTTCCTGGAGGAAGGTAGGCAGCAAGAGTTCCTTGCCTGCTGGCTGTAAGCTGGAGAGCTGTTGCCAAGAGCTAAAGAGGGCTGCAGGCAGCGAGGAGCTTGCCCACTGCCATCTCCAGGAGTCAGAGAGCTGGACCCAGGGGGACAGCGAGAGGTCCAGGATGCTCCCAGCAGAGAGGCTTTGGGGCTCACACTGGGAAGAGCGAGACTGCACTTCAGTTGAAAGGGCTGGGATGGCTGTACTGGTATCAGGGCTGGGGAAGACTGACAGCAAGTCCAGCTGTGGCCAAGGTGCTGGTGCCATTAAGAGACGAGATGTCTAGAGTTTTAGTGACTGCCTGCACTGGAGTGAGGAATGGACTGCAGGGTTGGGACTTTCGGTATGGACTATTTGGACTATGCTGTTGTAATAAACCAGCTCTAAGGAGGGGTAGTAATGAGACAAGAAAGCTGGAGAGGGAAAAGTGAAGCAGGTGTGCCTGTCATGTGACAGCCCACAGCAGGAGGGTGTGCCAAGCAGGGCTGCCCCATGACAGCGTGTATCCCAGGCTGTGTGCACGCTCAGCAAGTGTCTGAGTGTGACAAGCTAGGGACAGTAGTGTGGGTGTCATGTATCCAGAGCGTGCAAAAATCTTAGCAGTCCTCAAAGAACTCAGTACCACTCTCCAGGTCCACTGTATTTCCCACGCCCTCTGAGCACTGGAACATCACTATGGTCATTGAAAGCAAAGTTCCTTCATGTATTTCTAAAGCTCCCAGAATAAAGCTCACGAATGACAATGGCATGGCCTGTGCTAGCTGACTGGGGGATCCAAGTAGCTGCTCTGAGTGTCTCCTGTAGCACACTCAGACAGACCGACAATAACCAACGCATGCTGAAATTGATATCTTATTGGTCGGTACCAACAAGCTTTGTCCATGAGTGAAACAGCTGCCTTGGCTACTGGATTCTCAGAGCACAGCTGACTTGGGCAGCAACCACTATAGACCCTGATCTTGCAATGTGCTGAGCACTTTTTGGAGCAGGATGTCCAAACTCTGAACTCCCATTGACGTCATTTCTGTTCTGTTCCACCTGGGTTCTTACACATGTCCATCCCCTGGGTGTCTGAGCACCTCGGGGAGTTGGAGGTCCCAGAATATGCTCGGCACCTCACAGGATCAGGCCTGTTGGTATTAACCTCTTGATATGGGCAGCCATAAGAAAATGACTGTATAAGCAGGAGGAGATGTCTTCAAAGGAGCAATTCCTCAGAGTGCTGAAAATAAAACACAGCTGGAGATAGTACCTTTTAAAGTCACCCAACAAGTCTGGCCTTCAATTCTGGCCAGTTTGACTCTGACCCATGGATGACCTACCTCCAGCTGTATCTCCCAATCTTGTCATCACAGAACCTCCGCTAATCTGCTCCATTTGAATGCACTGAGGTTCTTGTTTCATGCTCTCAAACAAATGAGGCCCTTAACAATCAGGTGAGCCTCTCCAACTGCTATGCAAATGAGACTAATTAAAGACATTCCTTATGTTTGATTTCCCACACCTTTTACCTCCAAGGGGAATAGAAACATCATGTTTCAACTCTGTATTTCACAGTAGCTGGAGTGGGTCACTCACAATAGGAGTATTTGGCTGATATAAGTTGAAACACTTTCTTATGCATGAGAAACCTTCCAGAAACCTATGACTAATAGTGAAGAGGGAGCAGAGAAAGCAGTGGGAATGCTGTATTGTCATGGGCTGTGATCCCAGAGAGTTTACCAGCTGAGCGGGTTGGGCTAGCTCAGTACTTGCATGAGAGACCTCTAAGGAATGCCTGGGTGCCCATGAGGGAAGTGATGCTGATGAATCAATAAATAGTGTACCACTGCCCCAACACGACTCCCATTTCCCCAGTGACAGGCAGAGACCTGCCTCTTACGGTCATAACAATACCATCGTTCCTTGAACAAATAGGGATGCTAGTCCTGGCCAAATTCCAGCTTAGGACGTCACATTCTGCCTCCCTACATTCCCCCTGCAGATTTAATTTAGGACTAAGGGACCTCCTTGGTCACTGAATCATGGCCCTTGCTCTCACAGGCCACCCTGTTATATAATCAAACAGGATACAGTGCTCATCAGTGTTTGTCCACAATGGGTCACTTGAGCTGTTGTGTGCTGTCAAATCTTTGCTGTTTGTCTGGGGTGGGCTAGCAGAGCCTTGCGTGTGATCGCTGATCAGTCAGACATAGACTGTAGGTGTAGAGCACGTTGGGATCCTTCAGGGGATAGACAATGGCAAGATGTAAGTTCATTTTAAAAGCAACAAGAGAAAACGAGCATCTCTTCACTGCCCCACCACCGCCTACACTGGGATGGTATTAAATCTTCCCTGGGTGCCACACGTTGACATCAGCTGTAGAATTCCCGGCCACCAGGATGTCAGTAGCTCAAGATAAAAGTTGCCTAGTGCAAAGGGAAAATAGAAACACCTCAGGATGCTCAGAAATTTGTTGTTCTCTGAAGCCATGTCTGAGTGATGGCCATTCTCTCCAAGGGAAGGAGTGGCTGTCCATAGGCTGACTCTCCCTCCTCTGCACTTGCAGACGTCATTTACAACGGTGTAAATGACACCACAAGGTGCATGATGGCAGCACAGAATTAGGCCCAGTGAGCTTATGAGAACAAGATGGGATTGTCTGGGGGTCAGAACTGTGTATGTCACAAGGAGGAGCTGGAAACTTGGGAAAAGAGTGATGGAAAATATAAATATATACAAAGGTAAACACACACACTTTCATACACCGACACTGGTAAACATTCTTGCACACACACAGGGCCTGGGCAAACCAATACAGATCAAATAAAACCAGGCACAAACCTTCAACCCAAACTGAGACTAAACCAAAACACAAACCTTTATTTGAAATTTGTAAAATCTCGTTACCCTTTTTTTTTACTTTTAATTTTTCCTCAAGTCTTTGGACTTCCTGCTTTGGGGCAGGAGCAGAAGTACCAAACTCTCAAGAGAAACCCTTGTTCTCCCTGTATTGCCTCTGGTGATGGAGGACAGTTTGATCTGATGAGCCATTAGGATGAGGAAACTTAGCCAAGCTTTTCAGGTTCATTTCATTTCCATTCTGGTGAATTTTCTAATCTGGATGCACAACTGAATTAAGATTTTGGATGCCCAGGACCCTGTGTTTAACGACAGGCTCATTGACTGTAACAGCAGAAATGAGACCCGCAATCTGCATTCATCAGGGAGTGGCCCTTTCTCAGTATCACTCCACCAGGTGACATCTGGCTCAACCATGCAGTGATGGTGGGGAAGGAAAGGAATGGAAGAGATTGGGACCTGATTAGGAAAAGAGAGATGCTGAGTAAAAGACAGCTGTTGTGTTGCGCTGACATCAGGCGCTGCTAGGAGTTAACTTGTTGCACTTGGAAACTTATTTGACATTTACAATTTCTTTTGACTTACCGAGGGTTTTCCCAAGCCAGAAAGTCCCAGGGGCGCAAGGAGGTGACACTTCACCAGTGTAGATCCAGCCAAGCCAGTTCTAACATTCAACTTGCAGTCCATATAATGGTTTAAACAGGCAGCACGAGGTTCACATTGTTCCATTTAACTACAGAAATAATGAAACAACCTCTGCTGTCAAAGGGGCCAAAGAGAGGTGGATTTTCTTTTGGACATTATTACAGCTACCTAAATTATTGTGTTCAAAGCCTAAATCATCATAGAATCATAGATTATCAGGGTTGGAAGGGACCTCAGGAGATCATTTAGTTCGACTCCTTGCTCAAAGCAGGACCAATCCCCTGATTTAGTACTAGGTTGATGATTTCATACTAGGTTGATGGGTCTCCTAGGACTACCAAGGGTGGGCAGATAAAGGGCTGAGCAAAAATGGTTTAGTTAAAATATGAACCACCAGAACCTTCACCTAAATATGAACCAACCAACCCCCAGAACTTCAGCCAAGCTCACTCTAGCCCCTGGGAGCTTTGTAGAATTCCAGAAAGTTTGGTTGTTAAAGTTGTGTCTTGTAAGTTTTTCATTAAGCTTCTCAGCTTCCTGGGTTGGAGCTGGGATGGAAGCCCAAATAGAGGAGCTGTTCCCCCTGTGAGTCTGAGAGGAGCTGGAGAGGTCACTGAAACTGTCAGGATTCCAGCTCAGAGCATCCAAAGCTTGGCGCCCTTTGAGGTTTCTTCTGTCACTGGCTCAGCATTTAGCTCTGGGAAGGGAAGAATGTCATCTGTGGTTTGCATCACCTTCCCTATCTGAAATAACCTGCGTGTCAATTCCCCACCCAGGTGGGAGAGAGAAGGTAGGTATCATTCTGCACAAACAGGATCCAGAAGAGCCAGTACCAAACCAGCTCCCCAATTGGTCCTGCCATTCCAGAGGCATTCTCACCTGCATTCTCCTCCCTGTCCAATATACACAGAGAAAATCTGACCATCAGGGGTGTTTCCCCTGGCTCCGTTTGGCTCATTAATTCCTTTGAACTGTGTCATATTCAGTATGCACTAAACAGGGCAGTCCCAGGATTCAGCTCTGTCTGAGTCTGCTCAGATTTCTGAAGATATCTAGTTTGCAGTGGGCATGTTTGCAACTTGATCCCTGTCCTTACAGATTTCAGGGAGCTCACAGCAGTGGCACTGGACAGAGGTCTTAAAGAACCTCTGACATGCCCCAGCCAGCCTAGGCAAAGACACTAACCCTGTGACATGGCCAGATCCTCACTGAGTCTGTAAGATAGCTGGGTAGAAACAGCCACTCCTCCTGCATGACTCACTCCGTGGTGTCACAATCCAGCGTTGGTGACATCACATTCACCAGCACCTCAGTGTCTAAACACTGAGTTGTGACATCATGGAGCAAGCCGGTCAGGAGAAGCAGGTTTTGTTGAAAAAGGGAGAGTTTCTACAGGAGGAGGCTGAAAGGCTGTGGTGAGGCAGAGGGGAAGCTGTAAGTCAGGATGGGAGTATGGAAGGCTTTAGGGGGCAGGAGAGAACTAGCCATTGCCCCATTAGGGACATGTGTCCCCAGCCTGCTCCACTCCACTCCCCTCCCATCTCTCCTTCCCATTAAATGCACCCCAATCTGAGGGTTCTGCTGCAAGAATACTCCCACACCCCTAATCCTAGAAAATAGCACAGCTGTTCAGGACCAGGATGGGGAACAGGGCTGTAGCTAATAGAAACAGCAGGGAGACTTAGGGGGCAAAGCATAGGTTTATAGCCATAGCACGTCCCCATCCACTAGGCCAGGGGTCAACAACCTTTCAGAAGTGGGGTGCCGAGTCTTCATTTATTCACTCTAATTTAAGGTTTTGCGTGCCAGTCGTACATTTTAACTTTTTTAGAAGGTCTCTTTCTATAAGTATTTAATATATAACTAAGCTATTGTTGTATGTAAAGTAAATAAGGTTTTTTAAATGTTTAAGAAGCTTCATTTAAAATTAAAGTAAAATGCAGAGCCCCCCGGAGCGGTGGCCAGGACCGGGCAGCGTGAGTGCTGCTGAAAATCAGCTCGCGTGCCACCTTTGGAACACATGCCTTAGGTTGCCTGCCCCTGCACTAGGCCATAACCCTGACAAAGAATCACCATCCCAGGCCGCGGGCCATTCAGGAAAGCCCGCTGGCTCATGGGTCGGCCACACCACTCCCTGGGGCTCAGGAAGGACGTGGCTTTCAGGACTGTCCCCTGTGTTCTCTAGGGCTCAATAATGCATTTCTTTATGCATCTTCTTGTCTAAAGTGATTTCCCTACAATCTCACTCTCTCCCCTCTTAGCAGGAGGCTGTCACAGATGACAGGGGACTCTCCTTGGGTTACTTGTCCTGCACCTCTGTGCATGGAGAAGTTGCTGCTGGGCAGCTGTATGCCATTTATCTGCGTCACCCAGTCAAACAGCTTGGAAATCAGAGCCAGTCGTGCCAGCAGGGCCCTTGTCTGAGCTGCTTCTGAGACTCTTTGCTCCAAGGGAAGTAGCAGTTCAGGGGCCGCCCGGTAGCGAAGAGCCCAACCCCCACCCCAGGTAGCTCTGCTGCGGAAGAGGCTCCGCACGTGCCTTGCCCAGCAGTCTCCGTGCAGAATGCTTCAGTCCAGCCTTGGCCATGCTGGGGGGGTCATTTGACTGAAGCCTTTGCACTCACCTGGTTATTATTGTACTCAGCGCTCACGTCCCCCGCCAGCCACCGAGCTCAGAGCACCATACAAAGATGGGGCATTTTATCCCCATTTAAACTGAGGCATGGCAGGGCCATTAGGCTTGCTGATGGCCAGACAGTGAGTCAGTGGCAGCTAGGAGTCCTAACCCTCAAGCCCTCCCCTCTAACCACTGAGTCTTTAAACACCTTTGGCTCTAGCTGTCAGTCACCCCTATTTTTCCTCTTTCCAATGAGCTGGGAAATTATTCCTTCCCCCAAATCACCCTCCAAGCCAGGAAACTCGGCTTTCCTGGCTTCTGACCTACCCCTTGTCAGACAGACGGGCCATATGTGAGATGCCTGAATCATAGAATCATAGAATCATAGAATATCAGGGTTGGAAGGGACCCCAGAAGGTCATCTAGTCCAACCCCCTGCTCGAAGCAGGACCAATTCCCAGTTAAATCATCCCAGCCAGGGCTTTGTCAAGCCTGACCTTAAAAACCTCTAAGGAAGGAGATTCTACCACCTCCCTGATTCCTGTGCCCGATGGGGCTAGCGCCGTGCACTCTTTGTGCCTAGCAGTTGGCAGCTGGAAGCAGGGCTGCCGTGGGAACACACACCTGCCACAGCTCCCGAGGTCTGGGATTGCCTCAGCAGGGGCGCAGCCAAGATCCATTTCACAGGGGGCAGAACGAAGCTAGCCTGGGATTTGCCGGTGACTAAGCGTGAGCTGGCAAGGGCTGCCCTAGCGTGAGAAAGGGAGGGCTCCTCCTCTGCTGTGTGCTCACCTGGAATAAAGGCTCTGCGGCAACCTGCATTTCTCTGCCAGCCCTCTCTCTCTCAGCACTTCTCTGCCCTGCTCACGTGTCCCAGACCCGGTGCCCTGTGTTCCTGGAGACCTGCAGGGTTTGGGGCAGAGCTTTTCACCTCCAGGTCAGCAGCGTGAAGCCAGCCCCGGCTGGCAATCGCCAAAGGGTATCCCCTGCCAGCTGCTCTCGGCCCACGGAATAACATCCCGTTAACAGCAGCTGGCAGCCATCTGAGCAGAGAGTCCCCAGAGACTGAGCCAGCCCTAGCACTGACGCCACCCAGGAGAGGGCTGGGGCGCCTGGAGAGATGATGCTCTCCTTGCTCCACAGGGGCTTGTGATTATGTGGCATTAACTTTACCTGAGATGTTGTGCATGGAGGAAGAGGAGAGGCACTGGCTGCTCTGCTCCTGCGCATTCACTGGGCGTGTGCCAGGGGTTTGGAGTCAGCAGGTCGGCTCATCGCTGCGTGCGGCTGCTGCAGGGGCAGTGCTGAGGCTCCCTGCACCCTCCTGACGCAGCTACAAGCTCTAGCAGGTGTCGTGCGCAGGGAAGCCAAGCGGCTCTCCAGCCCGTCACTGTCACGCTCAGGCAGCTCTGATTGATGTCCTCTTGCTGCTGCTCCAAAGGAGACATTGTCTCTCCCTTTGCTACCTGACGAACGGCTTGCCTGCCCCTGTTCAAATGCAACCCCTTCCTGGTCCCGTTGGCTGAGGGGAGTCATGTGGCCAGGCAGTTGTATTCCGCCTTAGCTGTCTCAACCCCTCTGAATATTTTCCCATCGGAACTGCAAGGCTCGTGTTAGCTGTGTCATCGTCAGTAAGGGCTGAAGAATGTTCCCATGAATTTTGGCTTTAATTATATCTGCACCACCTTTTCTGGGCCCTGTTTTTTTCTAACCTAGCACAACAGGTCCAGGGAAAACAGACGTATGCAAGTCAGTCCTTTTCCCACTGAGAGGCTCCTTCCTTCCCCACCAGTACTTCTGTAAAACTCCCCATCAGCGGAGCTCAGACTGAGAAGGCAGCTCTGGGGGAGCATTGCCAGTGTGGCTGTCTGCCCCTGCCCGCCCCGGCAGGCTCGTCTCGCCCCTCTACAGGAGGTGGCTGGTGCGCTTTGATCAGGGCAGCGTTCCTGACGGGAAGCTGCCCACGCCGTTCGATTGGTTCCACCATGTTTAGGGGGGATATTAAACCCATTTTCATTGAAATTTTTATGATGATTAATTGCCACTGCCACAAAGTGGTTATTTGTCTGCTGTGCCTGCCCCACTCCTTTGGGAGCTGGGGCCTGGGGATGGCTTTGTTGGTTGTGGCGTTCATGGCCCAGGAGGCGGGGGTGTTGCAGGAGGGAGGGTAGCCTTATAGCAAGAGAGCGTCTAGGACAGGGGTGGGCACACTTTTTGGCCCGAGGGCCACATCAGGGTGCGAAACTGTATGGAGGGCCGACTAGGGAAGGCTGTGCCCCCAAACAGCCTGGCCCCCACCCCCTATTCTCCCTCTCCCACTTCCCGCCCCCTGACTGCCCCCCTCAGAACCCGCGACCCGTCCAGTCCCCCCTGCTCCTTGTCCCCTGACTGCCCGCTCCCAGGACCCCCCTGCCCCAATCCTCCCCCCCCCCCGGGATCCCACCCCCTATTCAACCCTCCTGCTCCCTGGCCCCATCCACACCTCTGCCCTGTGACAGGCCCCACGGGACTCCCACGCCCTATCCAACCCCCCCTGTTCCCCATCCCCTGACCGCACCCCCCAGAACCTCTGCCCCATCCAACCGCCACCGATCCCTGTCCCCTGACTGCCCCGCGGGACCCCCTACCCCTTATCCCACCCCCACCCCCCGCCACCCCTGCTCCGTTTCCGTGCCGCTCAGAGCATCAGGAGCTCACAGCCCTGCTGCCTGGATGGAGCCAGCCACACTATCCACACAGCGAGCTGACGCTGCAGGGGAGGGGGGACAGCAGGGGAGGGGCTGGGGGCTAGCCTCCCCGGCCAGGAGCTCAAGCGTCAGGCAAGGACGGTCCTGCGGGCCGTAGTTTGCCCACCTCTGGTCTAGGACTAGGAGATAAACCTTATTCCCCCCATAGGCCACCAGGTCACCCAGTTGATCTGTGGCCAAGCTGGGGAGAGAACCCAGTAGTCCTAGTCCTGTGCCTTGTCCACTGGAGCACTCTGCCAAACTGCAAGGAGAGATTTCCTTTTGAACAGCTGGAATTATTGCTAATGTGATTTTGTGTTCTAGAGATGGCCAGTCTGTGCATATCCCCACAACAGAAACATCAGCTCCTCCTCCTACCAATGTGTCTCAGGTCTGACCACTTCTTGAGGCCAGAGGGAAGTTACGCCTCCATGGCCCATCCAGCCCTTGGCCTCATGTTTTGACTCTTAACAATGGGGACCAGCAAGTGCTGGCATGAACCAATAGACAGTGCACTGGGCTGGAAGCCAGGAGATCTGGCCTCTTCCCAGTCCTGTCCCCTTCCATCTCCTTTGTCTCTTCTTCCCACCCTCAGGTCCATGGCTACCATCACACTGCCCCCTACTCCCGCAAGACTCTCTCATTCATCTGCCAATAGCCTTTTTCTCTCCTCCTTCCTGAGCACCTTGTCTCCTGTTTTCTAGACCTACACCAGCCTCCCCTAAGTTCTTCCCGTCTGGAATAGCTTAGGGTTGCCTGTCTTATTTAAACTGTCAGCTCTTCGGGGCAGGGAACGTTTCCTTATCTGTGTTTGTACAGTGCTGTGTGAACCTGCAACACTCGGCACTCCATGTTTTGGAAGAATGATACTGCTTGACGGAAAACACACCCAAAAGCCTGACTGTTTGCTCTCCCAGGCACAGAGCTGGCTCAGTCACCTTGTAATCCCTTCTGAACAAATCAAACAAGGTGCTCTTTCCTTCTGGATGGAACTGGGAGCTGTATAGTGAGGGAGGCTGCCTTGTGCAGACTTTGGCACAAGCTTTCCAAGCTGCATGTGTGACAAGGAAGGGAATGCAATAAATGCGGCCAGTTCACCTTTGTCTGCTGTGTTGCAATCCAATAAAATTTATAAGGCACCTTCCATGCCAGATGTCCCAAGGCGGCTTGTGAGACATACACATTGGGTAGGTCACAGGTGCCCTGCAGAGCAGCAGCCTTTGTAGCTCTGTTCAGCATCGCGTGCAAATCTTGCCCAGGAGAAACTTTCTTAGCTTGTAGGGGGCAGCATCACTCAAAAGAGGCCTTGCCCCAGCAGTCTCCCGTGCAAGTGGAGTGTGCAAAGGCAGATGCATACATGAGAAGGCTGTAGAACCTCCCCACAAAGGGGTCTGCTCGCCCACCGCGGGGAGGAACCAGTGATGGGCCTAACTCCTAGTAACATTAACGGGAATTAGGAGAGGACCCGCCTCCAACCTGTGAGTGGGAGAACAGGTCTCTGTTATGTGTAAACAGACCCAGGGTCATACCCAGGAGTGTCAGAGCAATGAGGAGGACAGAGGAGAGTGAACTGGTTTGAGGGGCTCCTGAACGTCTCAGGAAAGAAGCTGCAGTAGGTCTCTGCTCTTAGAGACTCTGGAGATGATCCTGCACAGCTCAGGAGCTGAGCTTCAGACAGTAATCCCTAACTGCCCTTCAGTCGACCCAGAGCTTCTGTTATCAAGAGCTTGGGCATCAGCATTTCAGCTGGCCTCAGAGATGGGAAATACTGACGGGAGTCCATGTCGATTCCCAGCTGCCGTGCAGACAGAGCTCATGTTCAATGAAAAGAGAAACAGTCTCTTCCCCTGTGGTCAAAAAGTGCACCAGTTTTTCTCAAACATTTTTCAGGGCATTTCAGTAAATTGGTCCCATCTCAACCTCACCTGCAAGTTGTGCAGAAGCATTTCTGAGTTTCTGTCTAAGCCCTAGCATGGTTACACCTAGAAGAGATGCAGTTAAAATGCAGGAGTGGCACGCAAATGAAAAGTGAGACAATCATGAGATTTAAGGTCTGTGTTTATTCAAGACAGTTAAACCCTGAGAAGATCTGATCTGATAACCTCCTGAAGTTATAATTTAACCCTGCCTTATGTTTTGTTCCTCGGGAAATCAGAAGTGACTCCCTCGTGATTCTTCACAGTGCAGACCTGACTTCTCTGAGAATTCTGGTTCTCCCAACCAGGTTTTCCCCTGAGTTCCTGGTGTTTCAGAAGAGCGCATCTGGTGTCACTTTTTCCTTGGTTGAGTCTTTTTAAAAAAGAGAGTGAAGGAGGAATGTTTGTTTTCAGTGAGCAGACACGGTTCTTTGGAATGGGAGACTTGCAGGGATTTCTCATGTAGCCCAGAGCTGGACCTAGATTTTGCTCCTGTTGGTAATCATGAGCACGATCAGGTCTCACGCTCCCCATGCATTCGCTGATGCCTGAGTTGGCCAACACTTCTTGAAATGTTCAGGAAGAAAAGACATAGAAATATTGATTAAGGGTAACATTTCCAAAGTGCCTGTGGCCCAGATTGGCCCCGTGAAATCCATAGGCATTAGGAGCATAAATACCTTTGAGGATTTGGGTCTAAGTGACCTAGGAGCTGAAGCACAATTTTCAAAAGTGCCATGGGCATTTGGAGCCTAAGTCCCATTGAAAATCTGTGGGGTTTAGGTCACATTTGAAAATGGGGCTTAGGCTCCTACATCATGTAGGTGAATTTGAAAATGTTTCCTTAAATTTTTTGCAAAGCTCTTTTGCCCTTTTCCATCTGGCTGCATCGGCACCACTCCCTCCCTGGGCTGTGTATTTCCCAGACTCTGGCAGGAGCTCTGTGTCACGTCTGACCATTTGTGTTCCTACCGCTGGGGGGAGTCACTTGGGCACCACCCACTGAACCAGATTCATTCCATGAAAGTGTCAAAAAAAACAACAAACCAACCCCAAAAGCAACAAGCCTGTGCAGGTTTTCAGGGAAATGAATGCTTGGGAAAGGATCGAAAGCTGCTTGCTCTGCAGCATCTGAGAACTGGAAGAATTGGGAAGCCTCATGTTTTAATACAGAGCATATAACAAGAAATGAGGAATCAGATTGCAGGGTCCCTCTTCCCTTGTGTGCAGACAACTTGCAAATCATGTGATATCAAAAAGTGATCCTGGTATTGTTGATTTAGAACCGTACTTAGGAGGGGAGTAGGCCACTGACTCTGTCCGCCTGTCTGTCATCACCATGTTTCTCTTTCACTCTCTCGCTAATGAAGTACTGTATATAGGCTCTGAATACTTAGTGACACTACCCTACAGAGGTCTCTTTTCTCCCCTACACTCTTGGAATCAGGGGCCATTACTTAGATTTCCTTCTTTCACTTCTTCTGTCTCTTTCTCCATCCTTATTGCCAAGCCAGCCCTGGCTGTTGGGATCAGGCAGTGTGAAAAAGGAGGCCTTACGCTGAGTGTAAGTGGAGTCTGCCTTGAGTCCGATCTGATTTCCATTGGTGTGAAGCTCCACAGGTGAGGGCCTTTCCCTGAGAACGTCCTGCCCCACAAACCCTAGCATCTGCAGAGCCCCCTGGAGGGCAGTTGGGTCACAGATGGAGGAGCAGTCTCTGAGGTGCTGTCACTAGGGATGTAAAGTTTCAGAAAAATTTGAAGGCATGGGGAAAAAATGTGTGTTTCTGGGGGTTTTCAAACCTCCCCCAAAATTCTGGTAAAAATTGAAATATCTGCAGTAGTTACTTGCTTATCAAAACTAAACTTTCTTTACTTCTAATACTGTACATTTCTAAAGTATCTTCATTTTCAATACTTACTAGTATTAGAAAGCATTAGAAGGGCAGCAGTAACATTGCTTTAAACATTACTCTGAAAGTTCTTTCACTGTTCATTCGGAGAGAAAATATTGTATATAACAGCTTCTTTTACATTTGTCCCAAAATTTCCAGTTCTTTCATACCAGGTGTCAGAAAAAAACAGGGAAAAAATGTCCTCCTCCCCCCCAACCAGTTTCCATTTTTCCCTGGCCCCTCACATCTCCGGTCGTAGCTAGGCCTGAGTCTGTTGAAGGCTTTAAAGATCAGGACCAGGTCCTAGATTGTGACCAGGTGTTGAATGAGGAGCTAGAGCAGTGCCCTTGTTGCGTAGGAGACGGGATTCGGTGGGCTCTGTAAGCTGTCATTCCTCTGTGGCCTTTGCCTTCATGCCAGGCAGAGTGATCTGTTGTAGGCTGGCTTGGAGGGATTGAAGGGTGATCAGGCCCTGCCTGAGAAGAGGGGACCAGGCAGAATGGGAAGCCAGCATTTCATAACACTGTTGTAATCTGAGAGTCGCAGATCAGTGCTGAGTCCACGGCTGTCCACTACCTGGCTGGCTGGAGGGCAGAGACCTCTGATGGCTGGAGAGGTTAATACCCCTGCAAGCTCCTCAAAGTGAGCTCCTCTTCCTGCCGCATCACCTCAGCTCCCCAGGTTATGCCTGCGCCATCCATGTGCTGCTCTGTCAGGCCCTGTGACCACTGGCTGACGGCATTGTCTGAGCCTGCTGACAAGAGAGAAAGTTGCAGGGCATTGGCAGGTTGTGTGCATTGGACTCCACACAAGGCCTCCAGGCTTGCTGGTCAGGCTGTTCTGTGATCTATCCACAAGGAGTCAGCGAACCCAGCCTGGGGCTACACTGTTCCCTTCCCACAGCTCTGGGTTCAGTGGATAATACCCTGGGTAGCTTTGCAAACCAAGGCCATTATCATGGTCTCTAGAGTCACCGCCACCATAGGGAGAGGTTCGGGGAGCCCCCAACAGGCTCCAGGGCTCAGAGGTGAGGTTCCCACACACTTTTTGAGCTACTAGATGGTGCAGAAAGGGCTTGAGGCCCTGGGGCCATCCTTACTCAGCCACACCCCCTTTGGGGCATCTGACTTCCCCAGTGCACTCACTTGGGGTGAAATCCGGGACCTATTGAAGTCAGTGGGAGCTTTGCCACGGGCCAGGTGTGCAAGGGAGCTCCCTGCTTCCTCTCTCCCCCACCCAAGGAGAATCCCAGAATCTGGCCCTAAAATTATAACCAAATCAGCTTTCCTACTGAAGGGCATAAGCAGGGTCTGAGGGGAGGCTTCCTTCCAGCCCTCCCTGTACAGCACAGTTCAATGGGCCAGCAACCCTGGGGATAGTCTCCTTCCTTTGCAAAGGTTTTGGTCACTGCCGGATTCCAAACCAGTCTGATCTGATCCAGCCATGTGGCAAGGCCCATGCACTGAGGAGGGGAGGGGGAAAATGGATGTTACTGCATTTAGGGCACCTTGTACTCTGCAAAACAGCCGTACAGGGCTGGAAGGAAGTGGCTGATCAGAGAACTCAAAGCATTTGCCACAGTGCATAGAAAGTGAGTTCTCTGAAGAGTTCTCGTCCCCGATAGCATGGCCTCTCTGAGACTTTCCGTTTTACCCACTGTCTCAGGCTTTGCTTGAAATGCAGCTTCAGAGAGCGGAAGGCAGAGGCCTTTTACAGTCTGAGTCATTTGCAGGCTGGGGTTTATTGCCTCATTTCTTGGAGTGCCTGACTGCCAAGTTATTGTCCAGACTGGGGACAGCTCTGCCCCATCCCTGCGTGTGGTTTGGGAGGTGGGTGCCAGAGCTGTGATTGTATATTTTTTTCTAACGAATAGTTGTCCCACTTTCCTCTCTGATTCTCCCACTTGAGGAGAAGGGGAGCCATAGCCGCCAGATGTGACCTCTCTGTCGCGTCCAGCTAGTGCTCCACAAACATATCAGAAGTGCTAAAGACCTGATCCGAAGCCCACTGAAGTCAGTGAAACTCTCACTTCATACAGTAAACTTTGGATCAGACCCCAACCAGGAAACTCACTGCATTTAAAATGTATGCACCTTTGAGCAGGGGGGTGGGCTAGATGACCTCCTGAGGTCCCTTCCAATCCTGAGATTCTATGATTCTAATCACCTGCCTTGGCTGCAGCTCTTTCAAGGGACTAGTCAACTTGGAGCCTAGTCCTTTGGGATTTTTAGTGAGTTACAGGTGACTTTGGGAATCACACCTGAGTCCCCCTGTGAATTTTTGTGGCATTAATGACATCGTCCCGCGTTTTAAATAATTTGTCTCTCCCCTTTTGCTGTGTGGAAGACCTACACTAACTGCCAGTACAAGGGAGAACAGTGAAACTGATGCAACAGAGCACCGCTAAAGGCCTGGGTGAAATCCGGGCCCCACTGAGGTCAGTGGGAGATTGAGCACTGACTTCACTTGTGCCAGGATTTTTACCTGCAGTCGCAACCAACTGGAAAAGAGAGAGAAATATTTTTTCCTCCAATCTCAGTGCTAGGAATCTTGGCCTAAGATTTCCAAAGTGCAGAGTGACCCGGTGTGTTCAGTTCCTGAGGCCCAATCCCAGCACGCCGTGAAGGGGTCAGATTTTCACAGAGCTCAAAAAGAAGAGGAGGACTTGTGCACCTTAGAGACTAGTACATTTATTTGAGCATAAGCTTTCGTGAGCTATAGCATCTGATGAAGTGAGCTGCAGCCCACGAAAGCTTCTGCTCAAGTAAATTTGTTAGTCTCTAAGGTGCCGCAAGTCCTCCTGTTCTTTTTGCGAATACAGACTAACACGGCTGCTACTCTGAAACCTGTCACAGAGCTCAGTGCTTTCTGAAAACCAGGCCCCCTTAAGATGTCTCAGATTGGGACCCCTCAGATTGGACACTGTGGGCCCATGTGTGTTACTTGTGATAAGTAAAATCTGTCCCAGAGAAGTGATTTGTAAGGCAACGGTGCCCCATTAAGAAAGCTCATTATCTCAGCAAGCTTTTCAGGTCTGTGCCTATTTATGCAAATATTGTAGGGAGAGCCAAAGAGTGAGTTTCAAAGCTGTAACTCTGGCTCATGGGGTCTTGCTGACATTTACAGACAGTCTCAGCTTCTGGTGCTTTATGGCAGCATCCAGGTCCCAGCTGAGCGAGCTATACTTCAGGGTACGAAGCAGCAGGTGTCCGTCCTCCCAGTGCTGAGCTGGGTTGGAGTTGGCTAGCCATGAAAGGTTGAAGGCATTCATTTATCTGGGGGGCAGGATGGGGATTCCTAGAGAGCACTGCTGGATTTGCCATGTTAAATTATGAGCTCTTAATGAATAAGCCCTATCATGGGCTTTTAATGGTCATCTCGGTACACTATTCTTTATGGGAGCCTTACACAATAAAGCTGGGCAGCTATTTTTTCTCTTGAGACTTTGACCCAGAGTTCAAGCTATAAACTGGGTTTGCTGTAAGTGACTAGCTGGGGCAGAGTGCCTCCCCCAGCTACCTCCCTCCAGACCCACACATATACCCCACTCTTCACTTTGAGCTGGCTGGCATCTGGGGAAGCCTGAACAGATCCCTTGAAATCCCTGAGCTGGGGCTGCACTGTCAGATGGGTCAAGAGTTCACATTCCACCTAGCCAGCTGGCTGCAGAGGCCATGACAGAATCCAAAGTGGGCACAAGGCAGCATGTTGCTGCAGGCCTGGCGCAGGGCACAGCTCATCTCTGTGCCTGACACTGGGCTGGGGATGCAGTGTCATTGGAGGAGCATGTGGCAGCCCTGTGATGCGGCAGCAGGCTGGGAGTGCCACCCCGGCTGCATAGCCAGTGTGAGCAGCGATGAGTTGGGTTGGGGTGTTGCTTTTTTCCCCCTGATCTTGTAACTCTCTTGTGGGTTTCCCTGTTGCCCTCTACTACAGGAAGGAGGGTCAAAGCCTGGGACTCTGGAGATCTGTGTCCTACCCTAGTGCTGTCACAGCCTCACTCTCTGACCCCGTGCCTCAGTTTCCTCAGCTGTAACATGCTGATGATGCTGACCAACCGCAGAGGGCCATTGTGGGGCTGAATTCATTGGTTTGCAAAATGCTGCGAGATCCTTGGACAGAAGGTGCTGCAGAGCGGCAGAGGACTCCGCTACCACCCTCTTTCTAATCTTCCTCTCTCTTCCTTTTGCCAGTTGTGTAATTGCGACAAGTACTTGAAGATCTCCAAAGACCAAATGAGGCAATTGATGCAGTTCGGTGGACTCTTAACAGAAGAAGATAATGCAGGTAACAGAGTGGGCACCTAACAGGTTAATGCAGCCTGGCCAGGGGTTTGCGTTCCTGCCTGAGCCGGTGAGGGGACTGTGCTCCTGCGCTTGGAGCACCTTTGCACTCTGTTGGCAGGATTTGCAATAGCCCAGGGACCAACTCCAAATTTGTTAAATATCTCAGCATCCTGAGGGTCTGTAGGCCAGTTCCTCAGATGGTGTAAATCAGTGTCGCTCCGTCAGCTTCAGGGCACTGATGTCGGTACCCACCAGCTGAGAACCCAGCCCTAGTAACTGCAGGATGAGGATTGTGTTTAAAGTGGACATTTTATAACAGCTTTTTTGTGCGTGTGATTTGTTGGTCATTTGACTTCAGTACAAAAATAAGTTACAAGGATTTAGACCCACACAATAGTATTGGTGTGTAGACAATGTTCAGGTACAGAGCTGCAATAGGTGAAGTCAGCACTGTATTGCAATTCCTCGATCATCTCTTCTCCCCAGCAATTTCCATGCAGCTGGGTATTGTAAAGATAGTAGCCATAGCCGCTCCTAAAGCCCCTTGTTATTTGTGTGGCCTTTTTAATTGAAGGACTCATTTCCAGAGTCTTTTTACTGAGATTGCAGTTCCATAAAATATAAACGTTGCAGCAAGAACTACAGCTGGGCTTTCCAAAAGGAGTTAAGTATCAGAGGGGGAGCCATGTTAGTCTGGATCTGTAAAAGCGGCAAAGAGTCCTGTGGCACCTTATAGACTAACAGACATATTGGAGCAAAATACTTATGCTCCACTTATGCTCCAGTATGTCTGTTAGCCTATAAGGTGCCACAGGACTCTTTGCCACTTTTACGGAAGGAGTTAGGGACCCAACTCAAAGCCAATGGGAGTTGGGGGGCTAGCTCCCCCTTTGGAAAAACCCAGCCCCACACAGATGATATTCTAGCCCTTTCTAGACAGGAAGCCTCTGATTCTGCAGGCTGCACCTTGTGGTGCAGCGTGTAAAACGTTACCAGATCAGACTCAGAGTCTTTCACCCCCCGCTTTGTGCTGGTGTACCTGTCTGCACAGGGTGCGGAGTGCCAGGGAATCAGGCTCAGCCTGGAAAGAGCATTTCCAGACCCGGTGTAGGTTTGCCAAGGACTTGCACCATAGACAAGACCCTTCTGAGCTTGCAAACAAAGACCCTGATCAGAAAAACTTCAGGACCTCTAAGCACAGCTATAGTAATCCAGCCACACAGATTCTTTTCCTTTGCACTATGATTTAGAAGAACTCGTCCACTGGCCGTTGGGTGGAGAGGGCTGTTTTGAACGCTGGGTGCAATGATTTCCCGTAGATGCATTAGTTACAGGCGAAGGACTTTCCCATCTAACTCTCTGCAAACTGTGTCAACCACAGGTTGCAAAGTGGCTTCTCATTGCTAGTGTCTCTAACGCCCCAGATGCTGCCTCCACGGCTACTCTTAAACTGGGTCGGATTGCAGCTGGAGCGATTACAGTCCAGCTCGAACTGCCTTAGAGACACGGTGGGGAGGTATTCTTCATTTCCTGTCTCAATCTGCTCTGCTGTGGTGTTGGCTGCAGCTGCCGTGTTTCACCCCCGTTGTGGCAGCATTTCAGTGAGTGACATAGAAGCAGTTTGTGATGAGAGGCAATGAGGTCCAGTGAGCAGTGCACTAGAAGAGGAGTCTGGAGATCTGAGTTCATTGCTGGATCTGCCACTGACCTACAGCGCAGCCTTAAGCAAGTCACTTAACCTGGCCTTGCCTCAGTTTCCCTGTCTCTGTAATGTACGGACAATGATCATTCCTTTACTTTGTGAAACACTTGGAGCTCTATAAATGCAAAGGGTTTACTATTGATTAAGTGCAAGGACCTTTGGGCTGAGGGGTAGATGCAGTAGATGTGTGATTGTCATTCCCAGTACTCTGCCTGGCTGGGGGGAATTGTCCTGTCAGAGCTTTCCCTGCTGAGAGCTGTTCCCATTCCACAGTAGCCCAAGACTGGCCCAGCCTGTTCAGCCAGTTTCCAGAGTCCTGGGTGGGAAAAGAGAAATGCTTTGATTTATATTCAGCTGTGATAGGTGCCCCTTTCTCCTCAGAGCGTAGTGCATAGGGAGTGTGATGTGACTAGAGGGTCTCGCACGTCATTGCTTCTGCCAGCTGAGCTTAATGCACACACCTGGGGCTTACTGCATTCCCCTAGTGTCCCCACCACAAACTCCCTATGTCCTACCCTCCCCTCCCGCTTTTTCAGGGACTCCCTGCAACCACTTTGTGTATCCCCTCCCTCATACCATTGTCCCACACACCTGCCACTTTCTATACCCCCCATTCGCTCTCCTCTCATGCCTGGGTGCTTCATTCCTTCTCATGCCAGAGGCTCTGTGTGTGTTCCCGGTACCAGGGGCTCTGTCTGTCCCTCCCCCATACTGTGCCCCCCCCCCCCCTTCCTTCCATTCGTATTTTACTTTTTTCTTTCTGGGAGATCTGGTTTTTTGTTTTTTATTGCAATCAATAGGTTCTGCCCACATACAACATAGTTTAGTTATATATTAAAGACTTATAGAAAGAGACCTTCTAAAAACGTTAAAATGTACGACTGGCATGTGAAACCTTAAATTAGAGTGAATAAATGAAGACTTGGCACCCCACTTCTGAAAGTCTGCCGACCCCTACTGTAAACCCTGAATATAATGGAAACCACTTCAAGCCAGGGGGTGAAGCAGCACCCTAGTTCCAGCACCTATGCCTAGAACATCCCTGAAATCAGATGCAGTGTCCAAAAGTTATTGCATTACATCCAGACAGGCAGGTAGGCAGGCAGAGAAAGACCACTGAATTGAGCATAGGCCCTCGCTTTGCTCAGCCAACAATCTGAATCACATGCCAGCAATTCTGGCTGAGAGATTTTAGGGGAACCTTGATTCATAGATTTTAGGGCCAGAGAGGGCATGCGGCATTAGCTCTGTCGCTGCAAGGTCACCTTTGCACTGGGGCAATACTCCATGGGTTGTGGTTGTAGCCAGATTATGCTGGCAGTGCAACACAAAGCAGCCACTCTGCCCGGAAGGATCCAGCCCTTTGCATCCCACCGTTACTTGAAATGAGAATAATCTCCAGTTTCTCCACAATAACCCATGCATCTCCTCCACTCTCTCCAAGCAAGGCTGGGGACTGTCTCCTCAAATGTTTTCAACTGTGGCCTTTTCAGGGTCTTTGGGAGGACAATTGTGATTGCTAGGGGACTGAACAGTGAGATAATGGAGTATGTGATGCCAAAGCAACTGTCTGTGTGAGTCACATATGGATGGAGACCATGCCTGGGGGACTGAAATGCAACTAAAGGATGCAGCTAGCTCGGTTTTGGCCCTCTGCACGCAGATGGGCCTGAAGCTGCAAAGGGCCATTTGCTAAGGCCGATCAGTTTTGCGGGGGGTCCAGGCGGTGAATGACAAAAACCCCTTGGCACTTGCCATGTTGGAAACGTCTCTAGTAAGGTATTTTTCCGTGCCGTTCTGTTTGACTTGTTTCCCTTCCTTTTTATGGCTGGGCTTGTATGTTATTAATGGACATTTAATCCTTGTATAATAACTCATTTGAATTTTTACCTTGGGCTTTATACAGGTTTCCCAAGGTTTGGGCACATTTTCCAATCCAGTCTGTTTAGGGTTTATCCAGATTTGCCAGAAATTGCTCACAAGCCCAGACAGAACTGCCTCAGCTGGAATTCCCAGCATGGTGGTCCCCACTGCTTTCCCAGGGGTGGTTTACGTATCCATGACAAAGGGGGGAAAATGAGCAAGTCAGTTTTGTGTTTGTGGGTTGGTGGTTCAGGCTCACTGAGCTGTGCCTTCCCTTAGCTTAGCACTGCACCCTCACCCCAGCGCTGCGAACCCCAAGAACATCGCTGGGGAGGATTCTGCTGCAAAACTGATTTTGCAAAAACAAGACTGAAATGATAAGACACGTAAAATTACATGGGATGTAATGTGGGGTCCCTAATGGGGCCACTAGGCCCGGGCGACACATGCCCACACCTAGGTCACCACGTTTCCAGGGACACTACAGTGGAGCGCCACCCGCTGGCCAGCCTTGTTTCAGCCACAGTGTGGAATGGGAGACCGTCACATAGGTCATTCGAACCAGGCCAGGGGAGATCAAAAATATCAGTTGCTTAGACTCACTGTAATGCAGGCCAGCCCTGGTGACTGATATCTTAGTAGGGCTGTGACAGGAGAAATCAGGCAATGTGAGAACCCAGACACAAGTCATGCTTGGGTACTTTAGATTAAAAATTTGAATTTTTTTGTGAAAAATTGTCACTATTTTTGCTGACTTTTGTAGACATGCCTGGCTATGTCCCATATATGCCATGCACTCAGACGCATTCATGTCTGCCTGTCTTCAATCTGGCAAGCTCTGGTAACGGCCTCCCAGCAAATCAGGAGCAAACATATAAACAGCCAGCCTTGTTCTGCCTCCTAGTAGCATCTTTTCATTGCCTTTGATATTCTTCTTCTTTAAAAACATGCTCTAGCTCCACCAGGGGTTATGACCTTGATACAGAATTTGATGGGAGAAATTCTAGGCCCTAAGTTATATAGTTTGTCAGACTAGATCAGGGATCATCAGCCTTTGGCACGCAGCCCGTCAGGGAAATCGGCAGGCGGGCTGCGCTGGTTTGTTTACCTGCAGCGTCCGCAGGTTCGGCTGATCGCAGCTTCCACTGTTCACCGTTCCAGGCTAATGGGGGCTGCGGGAAGCATCATGGGCCAAGGGATGTGCTGGCTGCCGCTTCCCGCAGCCCCCATTGGCCTGGCACGGCGAACCCCGGCCAGTGGGAGCTGCAATCAGCCGAACCTGCGGACGCTGCAGGTAAACAAACCGTCCTGGCCCGCCAGCGGATTTCCCTGACGGGCCGCGTGCCAAAGGTTGATGAACCCTGGACTAGATGATCAACAGATCCCTTCTGGTTTTCAAATGTATGAGTCGGTTTTCGTTACTGCACCTGTGATTTTCCTATGCTGTCTATGACTCCTTTTGCCATTCCAAGCTTGAGAATGATGGAGGATCAGATATATCAACCTAGGACATGTGAGGAGGGACCAGACGGTTACCTTGGGATGCCCTGCTCCTGATTGCAAAGCTGTGCACAGTGGCAGAGCCAGGCTACTCTGGGCTGGATGTGTTGCTGATGTGTTGGATGTCAAGCTCGCAGCTGTTTCATAGCATGCAGAGGGGGTATCCTAGCTCTGAGAACAGAGAGCAAATACTTGGGCATGTTGTTGTGTGCAGAATTTTTGTCTCAGCTGATAGCTGGTGTGCAGTGTTTCCAACTTGCATTACAATCTTCATCACAAGAGGTTGCCACATTCAGGATTTGCAGTGGCTCCTATGAGATGTGTAATCAAGTGGCTTAGCTAGGGGATTGGGAATCTGGAACCAGCTTCAGATTCCAGCTCTGATGCTGGCTACCCTTAGGTAAATCACTTGATTTCTCTGTGCCTCAGTTTCCTTATCTGAAAAATGGGAATAATACTGGCCTGCCTCACAGGGGGCTGGAGGTGCATTCAGCCAGGACTTGTAAAGCATGTTGAAGCTGTAATTAACCATTGGAACAACTTACCCAGAGTCATGGCGGATTCTCCATCGCTGGGAAGTTTTGTATCAAGACTGGCTGTTTTTCTAAAAGAGCTGCTCTAGTTCACAGTGAATTGTTTTGGGGATGTTCTCTGGCCTGTCCTATGCAGGGGATCAGACTAGATGATCCCTTCTGGCCTGGGAATCTGTGAATTGCTGAGTCAATGTGACGCACTAGTATAAGCAAACTGCAGAGCATTTGTAACAACAATATCTTACTCTGTTGCATTTTGACTGGATCTCCACCCCCCTCTTCCTCACAGCTTGCACTGAAAGCCCATAGAAGTGAAATAGATCAGACCTTTCTGAAAGACCCATCTGCGGCCCCCCACGCTCCACCCGCTGTAATAGAACAGCCTTTGCAGCAGCAGTCGGATATCTGCCTCTCACACTAGAGGGGTGCGACCCGCACCTGCTGCCCAGTGAAGAGGGCTGCCATGGGACAGATCTGACTTTACTACCATGGTTGGCCCTGCTGCGGATGGCTGTCCTCAGAGCTACCTCATCCACCCTGCAGCTGCTGCATAAGGTGCTGTCACTCTCTGATGGATGTGCCCCAGAGAGAGAAGTCAGTGCATTCTGGGGCCTCATTCTGGTGGCTGAGATTGCAGAGGGAGGAAGAGGACGTGGCAGAACATGGCTCTTCTCCTCTACCAGTGATGGTGACCCCAGTGGGAAGTGGAAGATCGTGGCTAAAGCTCTCGGCCCGAGGATTCACAACGGGTTCATCATCTTGGCATTCACTCCTGACGGGTTCCAATCCTCTCTAGGTCAGTAGCAAAACAATCTTGGTGACCTCGTCCTCATCTCCAGTGGGTGTTTTTCCACCTTGCCTGTATATTGTGCCATGGTTCCTTTGGCAGGGGTGGGAGTCTTTGCTGAAAGTTTGTCCAGGCATGGACTAGCCGGGGGTGGCAGGGCAGGCAGAGGTGGGGAGTTGTAGGTCAGGACTGGCAGGCATTGACAGAACGCAGGGCAGCTCAGGCTGGACTAGCCGGGGGTGGCAGGGCAGGCAGAGGTGGGGAGTTGTAGGTCAGGACTGGCAGGCATTGACAGAACGCAGGGCAGCTCAGGCTGGACTAGCCGGGGGTGGCAGGGCAGGCAGGGCAGGCAGAGGTGGGGAGTTGTAGGTCAGGACTGGCAGGCATTGACAGAACGCAGGGCAGCTCAGGCTGGACTAGCCGGGGGTGGCAGGGCAGGCAGAGGTGGGGAGTTGTAGGTCAGGACTGGCAGGCATTGACAGAACGCAGGGCAGCTCAGGCTGGACTAGCCGGGGGTGTTGTGTGGCAGTAGTGACGGGTGTTGGCAGAGGCTGTGGCTCCCTGACGCTAGACAAACAGGGATATTTCATCTCGAGATTGAGGTGCACTGGCACAACACGTGCAGGCCCAGGACTGACTAGCAGGATGCTGCAGGTCAAGATTGAGATTCCTGCACTGAGCCAGGCTCAAGCTGATGCTACTGATCCTTCCAGTCCTCCCAGCTTTTGCTCCATGTAGCAGCAGAGCTGGGAATAAATCCCTGGAGAGACCCAGGGCTGTTCATTAAAAGGTCTGGTGGTTGTGACTGCAGCACTGTGCAGTGTGGTGAGCTCCAGAGGCACCCTTGGTGTGGGACAGTGCAAATGGCAAGAGGGTGGATGGAGGATCCTTGTTTGTGTCACACGAACAGCATGGGAAAAATGACTGTTAAGATGGGGTTGCTGCAGATAGGCTGCTGTGCATCCAGCCCATGAGCGCTTCCCTGGCTGTGACCCTGGACACCTGTTTGTTCAGCACGTTTCCCACTCACTTGCCCGCAGAAGTGACTCAGTATTTCTTTCCCTTCCTCCCCCCAGCTTCTTAAGGTCACTCTTCACTGCACTGCTGATTACAGCGTGAGAATTTTCTCAGCCCTTCACTCTGCGGTGTGGCCTGTGATCTCAGGAAGGGGGGAGGAAGCAGCCAAACAGGGAAAGCTTTGCAGCTATAAATTGTTCTGTGCTGAGGTTTACGCCCCATGTCTCCCAGGGAAGAGTTGGGGTCTTTCTACACCCCCTCCCCCTTCTCCACCAAAGCTCTCTGGAGCCAGGCCAGTGATTCTGACACTAGGGGCTGCCAGGGTAATGCACAAAACCCACCGGCACTTCCTCACAACTTGGTGAACCCCACAGCCTCCTTAGTCATGGACTCAAGTCTGCAGTTACAGAGGCATCGGTCTGTTTAGAGCCCTCCGTTAATTAAACTTGAAGCTGAGATGGAGCTGTCACTTTAAAATAAGGTAGGCTTGAGGACTCACGAGAGGGCTACAGAAACAACGAGGAGTCCTTGTGGCACCTTAGAGACTAACAAATTTATTTGGGCATAAGCTTTCGTGAGCTAAAACCCACTTCATCAGATGCTACAGAATCTCATGCCTGACCTTTGCATGCTACTTTGGCTCGCTCCACTACAAGGCGTAGAAGCCAGCACTCTGGCACTCCATGTTGAATGTTTTGCCGATCCGATTGCCACATAAGGGTGGACATGCAGTAACCCAGGCCAGACTTCCATGAGCGCGCGCAGCGGGCTTAGGGTAATGACCCCAAGGGACAGTGCTCAGGGATCTCCAGCTGAAGGAGCCACGTTCCTCTTTTCACTCATCAATGGCAAAGGTGTGTGAGCACTATTATCCCCGCTTTGCCCATGGGGAAACTGAGGCCCGGCTAGGTGATGGAGCTTCCATGAGGTCTGGCAGCGAGTGGCAGAGCCAGGGGTAGAAGGCAGACGTCCTGATATTCACTCCCATCCTCAACCGTTAGACCGAACGGCCCCAGGAAGATGAGCCTTCGGTGCGAGGTGGAGCGCACTAGAAAGAGCAACCCCGTAACCGTAATATGTTGGTCTGAATTATCAATATTTATGGCAGGCTCACCTAGCGTCCCCAGGTGGGACTGGGGCCCCGTTTTTCCTACAGGTTTGTACAGCACCTAGCACAACATGCCCCAGCCTGTTTGAGACCTCTAGGCGCTACCACAATATAAATGTCAAATAGTAACGGCATTGAACTGTGCCGGGTGCTCTGCATACACAGCGAGAGAGTCCCTGCCCCGAAAAGCAGGTCAGGGGCAGAGCTGGGGATAGACCTAGAGCCCGGCATGAATGTCGCAGAGGCTGGATGTTCATTAGAAATGTCTGTCAGCCCCCTTCCCTCTCCCATGCTGCAGATACCCTGACAGGTAGTAGCTGTGGGTTCCCAGAGCCGTGCAGACATCACATCAGTATTATACTGACGGTGAGCAGAGAATAAGCAAGAGCCAACTGTGTCCTTTGCTTATGCAATAGTAAAACCTAGCAAAACAAACCATTCTGCTCACTTGTCGGGGACAGGGGGTGCCAGGCAGGGTTTCTGGGGAGGCTAGGGGGAAGGCAGAGAATCCAGCATGATCCCTTTCCCTTCCATGAAACCCTATCGAGAGCAAGGAGAGTCTTGGACTGCTTCATGTCATTTTTTGCCTTGTTGCTTTGCATCAGCAGGGCAAAGAGGGGCACAGGGCTTAGCACCCAATCTCCATCCTACCCGGCTCCGAGAAAGCCCTAAGAACTTGGTCCCTCCTGTGTTGCACTGGTTGCACAATCCAGAGTCCTTTGTCCTTTGCTTATCACAATTATCTGGAAGGAAAAGATAATCAGGCATCTTCAGTTCCCTTCAATAGAGTGTGTTTCTCAGGCTCAGAACTTCCCTTATCAGGAGCCATCTCTCACCAAGGGAAGGTTTCTCATGGACCTTTGTCCTCCAAGAATGCTGCCGGGTGTGTTCTCAGACTAGTGCAAAGTCTGTATGACAAGTGCTTTCTTCAGAACACCTAGCTCTTACTGGCCACATTACAAGGGAGTATGTTGCCAGTGTGAGGGAAGTGCTCACCGTGACAGCCCTGAGAGCCGGGTGTGGCTGTGAGCATGTCAGAACTGCCTGGCAGAACTTTGTGTGTCTCAGGATATGGCAGGTGGCCATTATTCCTCGAGGATCACACTTCCACAGGGACCTACTGCTGCTACCCAGCCAGTACAGACACCAGAGCATTGGTGCCCAGGTCCAAGCTCTCCAGCCTCACGGGTAGGAATGCAGGCTGTCTGCCACAGGTGGGCCAGTATGAGAAGAGAATAGGAGATGGACCCTTTGCTGGGGTGGCATAAGCACCCCAAGTGAGACTAGGTTAATACCCTTCGACAGGGTCCAAGTTTGGGAGAGCCTCCTACCCCAGCCTGGAACTCACACGACATATGGAGAGTATTTTTAAAGGATGGTGTCTACCATTGTTTGGCCTAAGCAAACATTTAAGAGTAGGGGTTTCAAAATGCCTAAGTGATGGAGAAGCAAAGCTCCATTAAAAAATCCCATCCTTGAAAACCACCTTTCCCCTGCTCCTGGTCCATTGCTCTTCCCATGGGTGCTATGGTAGGAATTCCCCAGCCCTGGGCCCAACTCAGTGCTGGTGTGCGGGGGATCCTGCTAACAATGGGACCCAGGCTCGCCAGGACCTGGTTCTGCAGACTGCCCTGTCATGAATAAAGGACACCGGGGGGACTGGTCAGCTCATGCCTTCCACTGGCGTCCTTAACAAGGGTGGGTAGAATGTACCACAATCATATTCTGCAGGGAGAATTCAGTGCTTCTGATCACCAGGTCTCCCCCTTCTATTCCTTCGTCTCTCAGACAAATCCCCCTCAAGCTGGGCCAGCCTCCAGCCTGGCTTCTCATTAGCCACCACTTTACACAGAGGGCAAAGAGCATGGGATAGGAATCAGGGGGCTGGGATCTGGTCCCAGCTCCAACACTCGCTTGCAAGTTACTTAACCTCACAGGGCCTGTCTGCCCTGTCTGTAAAGTGGAGTTAATGCTTTGTAAAGCAGAGTGTTTTGGGATCTGTAGCTGGACAGTGAGTGGGGTCGTTATTTATGTGTTTGACCAGTGGGGGAGCGTTCATTCGGGAAGACAGCAGGTCAGAGAAGCACTCCCTCACACTCCGAGAGCTGGATTGCTGCCAGCATTGTTTCCCCTGTCTGGGGGGGCTTCATTTCTCCAAGAATGAACTTCATCAATAAGAATACAGTAACCACCTTTATTTTTACCCCTCATGGCCTCAGAGCTGCCTGGGCATTCAGCTGTCCTCACAAGGTGTAGGCATGTCCCCCTCTCCAGAGCCCCAACTCCTCTTCATGGAGATTAGTTGACTCCCTGCAACACTGGGTTTGTCTCAACAGGCAAGAAGTCCCATTTCACCCTAAATAGCGCGGGATGAAGCACTGCTACCAGTGTAAAAGTGAGGCCCTGGAATAGGCCATGAAAATTGTTACAGTGGGACCCAGGAAGCTGGCCTGCCACTCCTTCCAGCCCTCCCACAGTCTCTTTGTGATTCTCTTCCTGCCTCCCAATATCCGAACCACTCCGGCAGTTTGGCTAATCTGGATTCTACGGCACTACCAACACCTGCCGTCATGGAGACCATCCCGTCGTTCCAGTGCCACCCTCATAAATATTTACTACTGCTGCTAAAAGAAAAGGAGGACTTGTGGCACCTTAGAGACTAACCAATTTATTTGGGCATAAGCTTTCGTGAGCTACAGCTCACTTCATCGGATGCATTCAGTGTCAGCGCAGCTGCTGCAGCTGCATTTGGATCCTGGAACCCAAGCATCAAGTCGCAGCCCTGGCAGAGATGACTGGGAGAAGGCTCTTAGATAAAGAGTGGAGGGAAATGAGGATTTCTGGTCCTGTCAGTGTCTCTTTTTTCATGAGCATAGGACATTGCATAGGACATGGCCATCGCTTGGGGGGAGGGATAGGTCAGTGGTTTGAGCACTGGCCTGCTAAACCCAGGGTTGTGAGTTCAATCCTTGAGGGGGCCATTTAGGGATCTGGGGCAAAAATTGGGGATTGGTCCTGCTTTGAGCAAGGGGGTTGGACTAGATGATCTCCTGAGGTCCCTTCCAACCCTGATAATCTATGATTCTATGATCCTTATCCAGTTTCCTAGGCTGAGCCAGCACTAGGAGAGCAGAAGTTTGGCGCTGTGCGCAGTGGGGTAATGAGACCCACGTCAATGGGTGTGCGTGAAGGAGTCTGCCATTGCCCAAGAGAGTCTCATGAGGTAACCTGTGTCCTGAGGGGAAAGTCAGCATTGCTAATGCCACTGAAGTTCTGGCACACAGAACATGGGGAAAGGGTGTGCATATTGTGAAGATCTGTGCAACCTATGCTGTCTGTGGCAGCTCCTTTTGGCAGCTCCAGTGGGCGGAGCTTAGTTTGTGGGAGGAGTTTGGAAGAATAGCTCTACTTGTCACTTCCCAATTCCACCCCTGCTTTTAGCACACTTCTTAGGTGTTTAAAAGCTGGGAGATATATTCTGCTCGTCAAACCCTTGCTGGTCGTACACAGAATAAAATGTCAGAAATCCCTTTGCACAAAGGCTGTTGGACTCTGTCGTCCCAGAGCCCATGTTCTAGCCCACGAAAGCTTATGCCCAAATAAATTTGTTAGTCTCTAAGGTGCCACAAGGACTCCTCATTTTTGTGTATTTTAGCACTCTCACAAGATAAGGCGCCATATTTACCCTGCTTTAGGAAAGGAAGGGGGAGAAAAATCCCTCCTTAAAGAAATCTTCCCCTCTCCTCCCCCAGCCCCTTCCAAACGAAGCCCTTTCTCTCCAGAGCCACCACGGAGATGACCTTTTCACAGCGACTTTTTTCTAAGATTGTTTGCTGAGTTGGCACCCTGCTTACTGGCTCCCAGTGGCCTTTTCAGACAGGCTGCCACAGGGACACAGGCATCTTCAAAAGCCTTTGAACCGAATTCCATCAAGGGGGGTGGGGCGGGAGCTTTACAAGCTCCCATTGAAAAATTGTTACTTTGAAGTGATGTTGCATTTTCAACCCATTGAAGCACCACAATTAAGAGGGGGCTGGGGCCGATCGAAAGGCAAAATGCTGGGTGTCACAAGCCTTTCTCTCCTTCTCTTTGTAACAATGACCCTCCCGCCTCCTCCCGTCTCACCAGCCACATCCCACAGGGGAAGGGGAGTGGTGGCCGGGGGGAGTTGGTACTTCACGCTGTACAGGCTGCCTTGAGGAATTTTTTTTTAAATCCCACATGCTACCGGTGGGAGAGGTGTGAAGTCCCCGTGGCTGAGAGCTCGCGGGGCTGCACCATGGCTGACAGACAGGGAGATTTCCAAAGAGAAGGGGAAATGCCAGGCCTTCCTGGAAGAGCACAAAAGCTCAACTGACTATCAGTAAAGCCCAACCATGACAGCTTGGTACTTTCAGAGAAGAAAATAACCGAAAGGGGTGTTTATATTTAACCATTTCAGGGCTGAACATGCATTTTCAAAGACAGAAGGGGGGCGATGTGATAGGGCAAACCAGGGATTTTACCACATCCCCAGCACTAGAGCTGGTGGATTTTTTTGGCAAATAGTATGTTCTGAAATGTTGCCTCGTTCAACCCAAATGACTTTTTTGTGGGTTTTCATTTCAGTGAGACAAAGACCAAAATTCAGTTTGTCTTTTTTTTTTCATTTTATTTTTGAATACAGCCACCGACCTGAAAATCAGTGCGATACTTCTGGGGGCTCCACACTGCTGTGTTTGAGGTCATCATTATTATTGATCATTATTAGAATTTAAGAACAGCCATACTGGGCCAGATCAATGGTCCATCTAGCCCCTATCCTGTCTTCTGACAGTGGCCAGAGCCAGATGCTTCAGGGGGAATGAGCAGAACAGGACAATTATCAAGTGATCCATCCCCTGTCTTCCAGTCCCAGCATCTGGCAGAGGCTTAGGAAACCCAGAGCATGGGATTACATCCCTGACCATCTTGGCTAATAGCCATTGATGGACCTATTCTCCATCAATTTACCTAGTTCTTTTTTGAACCCAGTTATAGTTTTGGCCTCCACAACATCCTCTGGCAATGAGTTCCACAGGCTGACTGTCCGTTGTGTGAGAAATATTTCCTTTTGTTTGTTTTAAACCTGCTGCCTATTAATTTCATTGGGTGACCCCTGATTATTGGTATTACAGTAGCATTTAGAAATTCCAGCCAAGGTACAAGGCCCCGTCATGCTGAGCGCTGCACAGATACATAGTGAGAGCCAGTCTCTGTCCCTAGGAGCTTACAATCTAAATAGGCAGGACAGAAAAAAGGTGGGCAGGAGAAAGGAAGGATTATTCTCTCCATTCTGCAGAAGTGAGGCCCAGGAGAGTAATCACTTGTCCTCGGTCACACAGTCAGTCTGTGTTCCAGACTGGAAATACGGGGTAAATGTTTAACAGTCAGAATAATAAACCACTGGAACCACTTACCAAGGTCCTAGTGGATTCTCCTTCACTGGCAGTTTTAAAGTCAAAGGCTGGATGTTTTTCTAAAAGTTCTGCGGTAGGAATGACTGTTGGGCAGGTCTCTGGCCTGTGCTGTGCAGGAGCTCCACCTAGATGATCACAGTGGTCCCTTCTGGCCTGGAATCGGTGCCTCCCTCGGCTTTGCCTGCCCCTTGTCAAACAGGCAAAATAAACTGAAAAGTCCCTACCTAGATTTGCAGATTTTTGAAGCCAGAAGGGACCACTGTGACCATCTATGCTGAGCTCTTGCATAGCACCGGGCAAAGAACTGCCCCAGTGACTCCTGCACTGAATTTAACAGCACGTGGCTCCCTTCAAAAGACATCCAGCCTTGATTTAAAGACTCCATGGATGGACTTGAACACAACAAGCTTAGGACAAGGAGTGTCTTAAGCCAGCCATAGACTGTGTCCTGAAATCTTCCTGGGTGGTGTTGGTTTGAGTGACAGCCCTCATGTCTTTACATTTTGGTCAGGGTCTGTCATCACATTTACCCAGTTCTTTGTTTCCTTTCTGTGGCGGTCGGATAGTTTAGAAAAGAGAGCCCACATGGAATGTTAGAAAAGGCATATAATACATTCACAGGGCATTCCCGTTTTACTGATCAGCACTGCTTGGATCTGGTCACAGGGTGCTTAGACATTTTTAAATGTATCAGGTAACGTGGTAGCTGTGTCTGTCATGACTCTCCCACCCCTTGGGGCCAGGATTATTGACACATGCTGAGAAACCCGTTATTTTAGAATAATAATTCTGGATCCTTCTCCAGCACCTTCCATCAGAGGATCTGAATGTACTTTATACATTAATTAGTGAAGTCTCTGAATGCCACTGTGGGATAGGGCGGGAGGGATTATTACCCCAGTTTTATAGATGAGGAAACTGAGACACAAAGGAGGAAGTGGCTTCTCCAAGATCAGCTCTATCGGAGTTGGAACCAGGCACCTGGGCCCTTGAGTGCCAACCATGTGCTTTGACCACACGGCCACCCTTCCTCTGGTTTGATAGCAATTCACAGCCTCTTGGCAGAGGTGTAAATGCGTACACATGGTACAGGCCCTGCATAGCCAGGCGCTCAGGGCATGCTTAGCAGCGCTCCTGGCTTGGGAATACACCTCTGTTGAGCTGGCCCTTACTCTTTCCATGCATGGTCACACAGCGCTGTGGGGCAGGAAGCTGAACTCTCCCTGCCGTGGAATTCTACGCGAGGGTTAACCAGCCCGAAGAAAGGACCCGCGTCTGGACCGTCCACAGGGCTGATTCTGCTCCACTCCTGTGTGCCGCTCTGGGGCATTCCTGGGCCACAGAGGGAGCGGGAAGAGGCAGGAGAAAGATTCCTCCGGCTGTGCAGGGCCCTTGTAAGGGCTTCTCCACAGCGCTCTCTTGCAGCGTCTGCCTCAGGGCACGGTGGGCTCAGCACGGAGAGTATCAGCGCACTGAGTGCTGGGGCCAGGGGGATTCTTGGCCGTCCCTGGGGCTGCTCATGCAGTCCCCACAGCAGCACGGGCTCTGGAGAGTGTAAACGTGATTTAAAGCTCCCCCTCCCCTGCCCCCCTGGGCTGTGGCTCCCAGGAGACAGAACAGAATTTATCCCCATAGGACTTCAGAACCATTTCTACAGAACATATTACATACGTCTCTAGAACCCTCTTGGTTTCAACCCTAGGATTTTTCTCCAGCAACACCACCCTGTGTTTGAATTCCAGTCTCCACCCACGTGGGGCATTATGGGCCGGTGGAGGAGTCACTGGCCCAGGAGTCAGTCCTAGCTCTGCTTTGTGACCTCAGGCAGCTCACTTCATCACTTGCCACAGGCACTGGAGAATGGCACTGAGCGTCTGTGCAGAGTGCTTTGAGATCTAGGGCTGAAGAGCTAAGTACGATTCCTGTATTACTCTATTGCACTCCCTGGAACAGTGAGGCAACTCCTGACGGAGCTCTCTTGTGCCCTGGAGAGGAACAGCCCCAGTGATGTCATACCAGATAGGTGTAAGTTGCCTTTTGTTTTATAACTGTTGTCTAGGCAGGAGAGCTCTCCATGCCAAGGATGAATCAGCCCCTGCTAATATACTCAGTCTGCTCCCTGTGTCACTTTCTGCCAGACTTCCTGATGGATGACAGTCAAGTCAATCTTGGACTTTTGCCTCCTTGATCCCAAGACCCAGCCGCGCCCTCGCCACTGGGACACAAGCAATGAGAACCTGCATTGCAGTGCCAAAAACTAATAGGTGTTGTGTCTTTGTTGGCAATGGCATCGGTCCCTGCGCCCACAATGGGATTTTAGATGGAAGCACGTATGCTCTAGGAAGTGCCCAGCCAAAGCTGCCTGCCAGGAGCAGGTGCGCAGACTGAACTCCCCAGGGAGCTATCAGTGCAGGATCACATCACCTGGAGTCAGAGGAGCATGTCTCTTTGGCTTCTTTCACCTCAGAACAAACATCACCTTGTTTTGGGGGGACAGAGGGGAGGAACAAGGGGGTTGCATAACTATGCTCCAATTCTGTGTTTCTGCAAAACACAACACCTAGACCATCTAGTGCCTGATGCCTTTAGGACCTGAATCTAGAACAATCCAGTGTAGATTGTTAATTGAGTCAATTACTTTTCCGAAGCTGATCGCTAATCCAGATAATTATTCATAATGCTATCTAACATTTGCACAGCTCCTTTCATCCTCCCAGATCACAAAACACTTTGCAAGCTTTCTGCTTTCTCTCTCTGTCGGTGTCCTCTGAAATGCAGCCACCTCTGGGATGTAGTGCAACAGCAGTTTGAAAGTACACAGCAACTACACAACGTCTCATGTCAGGAAGCAAAGAATACCATATCGACATAAACTTTAGAGGGAATTACAGAATGTGTTGCCCAAACTGGCATTTATCCAAGACATTGGTTAATATCCCTCCTCTTGTGGAATGTGCAATCTGATATTTAATGAGCTTCAATTGTTTGGACCTCAGTTTCAAAGTACACATAACAGACAGCACTACCATGAGCACTCGACCCACAAGCAACACATTTTGCCATTGGTTCAGTAGAGACCTTGCCTCTGATCACCAGGATCTGCATTTTCCTTGGTGGTTTCCTATCCAAGCACATCCAGGCAACCCAAAGTGACATGGCTGCAGGCCGCCTGGATGAGCAGCAATTGCTGAAGCTTAACTTGGGGGCTCTGTGTGTCCTCATTTGGCCACAGCAATCAGCAGAGTTCCCCAATACCATACAGTCTAGAGCAGCCACAGATGATACTCTGGGGGTAGGGTCCCCCCAGCTCCTCACTCTGGCCCCTGTATGTCACTGGGGCCAAGGGAGAATTCCTTTGGTGTAGGCACTGCTGTGGGCCACGATAGGCACACACCCTACACTCCCCCAGGGTAGGAGCATGCGGAGGGTGGACCCAGGGCCTGGGAAGCAGTGCCCATGACTACAGCTGTTCTGCTTTGAGGCACCACCACCAGAGAGGCTGCTGTAACTGACACCCTGGCTGAGTCACGATTTATGTTTTTAGAAAATTCATGGCAGTGTCAATGGCAAAAATCTTGAATTTCACAGAGTTTCCAGAATGAAGTTTACAAGTAAAGTTAATCAATTTCAAGGCATATGCATGGAATGAATATTACAATTGAATGTAAATGATTTTTTACAATTAAAATCTGCAGCAAACACAAGCATCTGCAATCCCCTAAATGTTTGCTTATTTCTGTTTTATTTGTGAATTAAAGTTAAGCATCGTTAGTCACTTCATTTGTTCCTGTCATAAATATAAAGGGAAGGGTAACCACCTTTTCATATACAGAACTATAAAGTCCCTCCTGGCCAGAGGCAAAACCCTTTCACCTGTAAAGGGTTAAGAAGCTATGATAACCTCGCTGGCACCTGACCAAAATGACCAATGAGGAGACAAGATACTTTCAGAGCTGGGGGGGAGGGGAACAAAGGGTCTGTCTGTCTGATGCTGTTGCCGGGACCAGGTCAGGAATGCTCTTCAGAACTTCTGTTAAGTTAGTAAGTAACCTAGTTAGAAATGCGTTAGATTTCCTTTTGTTTAACTGGCTGGTAAATAAGCTGTGCTGGGTGGAATGTATATTCCTGTTTTTGTGTCTTTTTGTAACGTAAGATTTTGCCTAGAGGGATTCTCTATGTTTTGAATCTGATTACCCTGTAAGGTATTTACCATCCTGATTTTACAGAGGTGATTCTTTTACTTTTTCTTTAATTAAAATTCTTCTTTTAAGATCCTGATTGCTTTCTCATTGTTCTTAAGATCCAAGGGTTTGGGTCTGGGTTCACCGATGCAAATTGGTGAGGATTTTTATCAAGCCTTTCCCAGGAAAGGGGGTGTAGGGTTTGGGGGGGGATATTTTGGGGGGAAGATGTCTCCAAGTGGGCTCTTTCCCTGTTCTTTGTTTAACACACTTGGTGGTGGCAGCATAGGGTTCAGGGACAAGGCAAAGTTTGTACCTTGAGGAAGTTTTTAACCTAAGCTGGTAAGAATAAGCTTAGGGGGTCTTTCATGCAGGTCCCCACATCTGTACCCTAGAGTTCAGAGTGGGGAAGGAACCTTGACCGTTCCTCATTCATGGATTGCCCCTGCATGTGCACAGCACTCTGTTCTTCTGCGTGCACACAGCACTGTAAGCTGAGGTAATCTCTTGTGTTAAATACTTTATTATAGACATTTTCCTTTTAAAATATATTGTAAATATCACGGTTTGGGGGCATTATCACAATTTCTGTGCCCTTCATGAAATTGTGATTTACACAGGGCCCTAAACATAAGGTATGTCTACGCTGCAAGGGAAGGTGTGATGTAGCACAGGTCATTTTACCCAGGTTAGTTTTAATCTAGCTAGCATTGGTGGCAAGGGCTTTAGCATGGGCTACCAATCAGATCACAAGCCTGCCAGAACCCTGGGTACATACTTGGGTTTCTACCCTGCTCTGAAGCCTGCGTCACCATGTCTTCAGTATTGTATTCCAGTTAGAGTGAAGCTAGCATGGTTATGCCTGCCTGCACATTCCCTTGCAATGTGGACAAGGCCAGCCAGGACTCTGGGTATGTATTCAAGCGGCTAGTCCATTCTGTTGTTATCCGAGCTAGCTAGATCAAAGCCAGCTTGGGGACATCCACCCGTGTTGTAGTCACACCTCTGACTGCAGGAGAGAGAGACCCTTAAAGAAAACTCCAGAATTGCATCGGCCCATGCAGCAGCCCAGAATCAGAAAGGCTTACAGTCTTCTCAGCCCTCTGCCTGCAATCCCAGTTCCTTGGGTGGCTGATGAGCATAGAGTAAAGAAAGGTCATATGGGGGGGAGGTTGCTGAGCACCAACCCAGCTAATCACACCTATTACTCAGTATTCAGTGTCTGTCTGTTCTCTCCTGTTTCCACAGAGTGGCTGGCAAAGTCTGAAGAGAAACAAAAGACAAACCCAACATCTGACACCTCAGAATTTGACTACCCGCAGCCAGTTTACAATCCAAACTGCCAGTGGCTACAGGATTCAGACCTCAATGTGGAGACCATGACACTGGCCACAGGTGCCTCCCTGCAGCTAGCAGCCATCCCGCCTGGGGTGCTGGGCAAAGCGGACCTGTCTTACTTCTACTGTTGCACCCAGTGTGGCAAAGTATTCTGGGAGGGCTCACACTTTGGGCGAGTGGTCTCTCAGTTTAAGGAAGCTTTGGGCACCGCAGAGGGAAGCCAAAGCTTCTATGAGCTGAGCTGAGGTGGAGGGTTCCTGACTAGGGACTGGGAATCTCTGCTGGATCCTGATTCCCCGATGAGCCACTGCGGCTTTAACAGGAAGTGGACTTTGGTTTGATGTTAAGGGATGGGAGTTTGGCTCCTTGGGGGAGCCATTATCTGAGGTTTGGGGCAAAGGGTTATCATGATCCATACTGTAATGGGCCATGGTACCTACATGCCTGATATCAAATGGCCTCCAAGGAGATCATTAAATCTGAGATGTTCCAGGACCAATCCCTGTCCTCTGTTGCACTGGTGTCACTGGGGGAAGGGGTGTTGCTCACTAGCCACCCATGGAGCCATTTCCATGCCGCCCTCAGAGAACCCCCATCCACACAGCCCTCCTGCCACAGAGCAGCTCCCTCCAGCTCCAGAGTGAGGCGTGAGTGTGATGTGAGGAACTCCACTGCTCCCCAACACCTCCCAGCCTGCAGGCACTGAGCTGGCCACCTCCTCAGTCCCCAGGCTTCAGCTGTCTCTCTCTTGGGCCTGATCCTGAGAGGCACTGGAGGCTCCTCCAGAAGGTGCTGAGTGCCTCCCTTTGCTTCCATGAAGCACTGTATCATTTCTTGTCTCCCCGTAACATTGCCCTGCGGCATGGGTGATACCCAGGCCCTGCCCAGCCAAGGACCCTTTGGCAAATCGCCAGGACCCCAGGGCTTCACCTAGCTCATCTGAAATGCAACAAGTTGTGGCCATCTTTGTCCGAAGGGCTGGCTGCTCAGCTAAGAGGGAGGCAGTGGATGCTGGACCTCCCAGTCTGGGGAGACAGGGCCAGGGCTAGGACTTTGCGGGCTCCCAGCGAGGTTATTCATTGGTGGGGAGCTTGGTCTCCATTCCCCCATCTTCCCCTCCCAACCCCAGGCAGAGACAGTGGGGCTGCGGGGCTCAGTCAGCAGCAGACCCCCATCCCCAAACTAGGCTACATGTCACGCTGTCTGGAGTGGCTCACGACTGTGAGTGCCTACCTCAGGGCAGACTGTCAGAAAACAAGGGCAGTCGCCCCAAACTGGCGGTGTGGTCTGTAATTACATTTCCCCAAGCCAGTAACAAATGTGAACTCCTGGATCACTCTACCAGGCTCACCATGGAATCACAGACAGTCCCTTACATTACCATCGGCCTCATGCCTCAGAGGGCATAGCGCAGTGGTCGTGCAAGGCTGAAAAGCCACTGACTGTCTCTGGTGAACTTTCCCCTGCTCCCTCCCTCCCCTCCATTGCCAACAGGGTTGGACACTGTGGGACTGCGGAAGAGGGACTCATGCACCACGCCAATGCTCCTAGAGGGCCAGTGCTGGTGCCAAAGCCGACACCAGGAGGCACTGGCCTGGCGCTCAGCACCCGGTTGCTGTGCCACTAGCAAAGCTAGATAGAAACCATATTGTAGGCTCTGACATTCGCCCCTCTTGACATTCCAGCAGCACAAACCGTGCCCCATGCCAGCTAGGCACCCAGTGGGCAGCAGAAGCCTTGGCAATGCCCACGGGCACTAAAGCTGTATGCAAAACCCTCTTTATTCCAGTGCTTAACCACTCTGACAGGAAGTTTTTCCTAATGTCCAACGTAAACTGCCCTTGCTGCAATTTAAGCCCATTGCTTCTTGTCCTCTCCTCAGAGAGCAATTTTTCTCCCTGCTCCTTGTAACAGCATTTTATGTTGAAAACTGTTATCATGTCCCCTCTCAGTCTTCTCTTCCCCAGAACAAACCCAATTTTTTCAATCTTCCCTCATAGGTCATGTTTTCTAGACCTTTAATCATTTTTGTTGCTCTTCTCCGGACTTTCTCCAATTTGTCCACATCTTTCCTGAAATGTGGTGCCCAGAACTGGACACAAGACTCCAGCTGAGGCCTAATCAGCGCTGAGTAGAGCAGAAGAATTACTTCTTGTGTCTTGCTTACAACACTCCTGCTAACACATCCCAGAACGATGTTTGCTTTTTTTGCAACAGTGTTACACCGTTGACCCATATTTAGCTTGTGATCCACTATGACCCCCAGATCCCTTTCCTCAGTACTCCTTCCTAGGCAGTCATTTCCCATTTTGTATGTGTGCAACTGATTGTTCCTTCTTAAGTGGAGTACTTTGCATTTATCCTTATTGAATTTCATCCTATTTACTTCAGACCATTTCTCCAGTTTGTCCAGATCATTTTGAATTTTAATCCTATCCTCCAAAGCACTTACAACCCCTCCCAGCTTGATATCGTTCTCAAACTTTGTAAGTGTACACTCTGTGCCATTATCTAAATCATTGATGACGATATTGAACAGAACCGGACACAGAACCGATCCCTGCAGGACCCCATTTGTTATGCCCTTCCAGCTTGACTGTGAACCATTGATAACTACTCTCTGGGAACGATTTTCCAACCAGTTATGCACCCACCTTATAGTAGTTCCATCTAGGTTGTATTTCCCTAGTTTGTTTATGAGAAGGTCATGCAAGACAGTATCAAAAGCCTTACTAAAGTCAAGATTTTCCATATCTACCGCTTCCCCCCATCCACAAGCCTTGTTATCCTGTCAAAGAAAGCTATCAGGTTGGTTTGACATTATTTGTTCTTGACAAATCCATGCTGACTGTTATTTATCACCTTATTATCTTCTAGGTGTTTGCAAATTGATTGCTTAATTATTTGCTCCATTCTCTTTCCAGGTACAGCTCACTTCACATCCGATGAAGTGAGCTGTAGCTCATAAAAGCTTATGCTCAAATAAATTGGTTAGTCTCTAAAGTGCCACAAGTACTCCTTTTCTTTTTCCAGGTACAGAAGTTAAGCTGACTGGTCTGTAATTCCCTGGGTTGTCCTTATTTCCCTTTTTATAGATGGGCACTATATTTGCCCTCTTCCAGCCTTCTGGAATCGCTCCTGTCTTCCATGACTTTTCCAAGATAATCGCTAATGGCTCAGATATCTCCTCAGTCAGTTCCTTGAGTATTCTAGGATGCATTTCATCAGGACTGGTGATCTGAAGACATCTAACTTGTCTAAGTAATTTTTGACTTGTTCTTTCCCTATTTTAGTCTCTGATCCTACCTCATTTTCACTGGCATTCACTATGTTAGACATCCTGTTGCCACCAACCTTCTTGGTGAAAACTGAAACAAAGAAGTCATTAAGCACCTCTGCCATTTCCACATTTTCTGCTATTGTCTTTCCCCCCTCATTGAGTAACGGGCCTACACTGTCCTTGGTCTTCCTCTTGCTTCTAATGTATTTGTAGAATGTTTTCTTGTTTCCTTTTATGTCCCTAGCTAGTTTGATCTCATTTTGTGCTTTTGGCTTTTCTAATTTTGCCCCTACATACTTGTGTTATTTGTTTATATTCATCTTTTGTAATTTGACCAAGTTTCCACTTTTTGTAGGACTCTTTTTTGAGTTTTAGATCATTGAAGACCTCTGGTTAAGCCAGGGTGGTCTCTTGCCAGACTTCCTATCTTTCCTACGCAGTGGGATAGTTTGCTCTTGTGCCCTTAAGAATGTCTCTTTGAAAAACTGACAACTCTCTTCAATTGTTTTTCCCTTTAGACTTGCTTCCCATGGGATTTTACCTACCAACTCCCAGAGTTTGCTAAAGTCTGCCTCCTTGAAATCCACTGTCTTCATTGTGCTGTTCTCCTTCCCACCATTCCTTAGAATCATGAACTCTTATCATTTCATGATCACTTTCACCCAAGTTGCCTTCCACTTTCAATTCTCAACCAGTTACTGTCAAAATCGGATCTGGAACAGCCTCCTCCCTAGTAGGTTTCTCCACCTTCTGAAATAAAAAATTCTCTCCAATGCATTCCAAGAACTTGTTGGATAATCTGTGCCCTGCTGAGTTATTTTCCCAGCAGATGCCTGGGGAGCTGAAGTCCCCCCTCACTGCCAAGTCCTGGGCTTTGGGTGATTTTGTTAGTTGTTTAAAAAAAGCCTCATCCACCTCTTCTACCGGGCTAGGGGGTCTGTAGTAGCCCCTGACCGTGACCTCACCCTTGTTTTTTACCCCTTTCATCCTTCCCCAGAGACTCTCAACAAGTCTGTCTCTTATTTCCATCTCAACCTCAGCCCACGTGTGTACATTTTTAATATAGAAGGCAACACCTTCTCTCTTTTCCCCCTGCCTGTCCTTCCTGAGCAAGCTGTACCCTTCTATACCAATATTCATAGTTCTGTTTATTTACTAGCATTTTGAATTCTTTCTGCTTATTCCCCATACTTCTCACATTAGTATACAGACATCTAAGATGCTGATTTAAATTCCCCCCCAGTTCTGTCTTATCTCTCCTTTATCCCTGCTATAACAGCCCATGCTCCCCCCAGATTCCGACCCTTCTCCCATAATTCCATGTTTTTGACTTACCTGTGGGCTTAGGTCACCTGACCCCGTCTAACCTAGTTTAAAGCCCTCCAACCACAAATGCCTGCAAGCCACTGCCTGAGGGCGCTCCAAAGCAGCCTCTCTTCGGTTTGGAGCTAGCCAGCCGATGGCTGAATTGCCTTACTCGGGTGCCCATGGACAAAGCATGCATGGGTGTAGGCAAGGGTGCAGGCTTACTGCCCTAAGTGGATGCCAGGCCAGGCCCTGCCCAGGAGAGCAACAATGGCCCATTCATCAGTGCGCTAGGAGGTCCCCAAAGCCAACTGAAATGAAAACAAAGGTCAAGGGCTGGGGAAGGGGGATGTGCAGCAAGTGGTGGCTGATGGGGGACACTGAGCTCAGCACCCCGGCGCTAAGGAGAAATGTAGGGAGTTGTGGGATGCCCAATGGCAGAGCTCTGTGAGCAAAGGAGGGCCCTGGGCACACCCCCGTCAGCCACAGAAAGTCTCCTTGTGGTCAAGTGGTCTCCTCCGGGACTCCCACTGGGCAATGTGGCCAGTGCTAGGGGAGCTGGAGCAGGGGTCCTGCTGGAAGGCACAGAGGTAACGTGACATTGCCACCAGCCACAGGCCCTCAGCCAGAGGAGCTGTGAACTGCCTGGTGTTATTCTCAGCATTAAGGCACTGCTGGCTTTGTGCTGCTCACAGCCGTGGCAGGCTGGAAAAGCTCCACCCTCGTTTATGGAAGGAGCATTTGCAGAAATCCTCACTTAATCCTCATTAACTGCCAGGAACTGCTGTTATTGCTAACAGGGCCTGAGGGTCTCTTGGCTTCAGCATGTCATTTACGGGCCAGTGGAATTCCTGCACAGGCAGCTCACGCTGCACTCCCAGACATGTCTTCCAAACGCTTCTCACCGTGCTAACGCTGCGGCTCCCGCCCTCCAGGCCACAGCCTTCAGGCAGCCAGTGTTCACCCACAGTGCTGAGCCGGCAGGGGCAGAGGCAGTCAGTTGGATCCCTCTAATGACCTGTGCAGCTTTATTTAGTCATTCGTCCCTGTTCGAGTCCCCACTGGTGATACTAAAACTGCCCTTTCCAAGGAGCCCTTGCTCCGCTGGTCTGAGATTGGTGATGGCCATGCTGCCTAGGAACAGCAAACTCCTTGGCTTGTCCAGGGCCTCAGCAGCTTGCGGTCCCTCCCTCCCCACTCATCCTCATACTGACAAGGCTGTCCCAGTCTCTTAGCTCCCCAGCACAGCAGTGACAATTGCAAGGGTGATGACACTGCATTTGGGGTTCGATTGCCCATCAGGTGATGGAGGAAACAGCCAGTTTCACTTTGAGCTCCAGGAGCGAATAAGAGCTGCCAGTTCCATAGTGAGCCCCAGTGGGAAGTGTCCCAAACTAGCAGCCCCCACTTTGCAGGGGGTGCCAGCCCCGCCGACAATGCACACAACAGCCATGGGGAAAAGCATGGCCAAGACACATCGCTGCTTTCTCAGAAATGCCCTGGGGCTTCAGGGTCTATGTCGAACAGGGCTGTAAAGGCTCATCTGAAAGACCACCATGTAACTAGCTACATGGTACTTGGGTCCTCTACAGCAGTGGTTCTCCAGCAGGGGGCTGGGGCCCCCTGGGGAGGCTGCGAGCAGGCATCAGGGGGTCCGCCAAGCAGGGCTAGTGTTAGACTCACTGGTATCCAGGGTGGAAAGCCAAAGCCCCAGTGCATGGGGCTGAAGCCCAGGGCCCTGAACCCCGTCACTCAGGGTTGAAGCCGAAGCCTGAGCAATGTAGCTTCGTGGGGGCCCCCTGTGGCATGGGGCCTGGGCAACTGCCCTGTTTGCTCCCCTCCTCACTCTGCCCCTGGCTTTTATCTGCAGAAAACCAGTTGCTGTGGCACAGGTGGGCCATGGAGATTTTATAGCATGTTGAGGGGGCCTCAGAAAGAAGGAGGTTGAGAACCCCTGCTCTACAGTACTTTTCAAGGATGAAGGGGTCGGGGGAGGGATAGCTCAGTGGTTTGAGCATTGGCCTGCTAAACCCAGGGTTGTGAGTTCAGTCCTTGAGGGGGCCATTTAGGGATCTGGGGCAAAAATTGGGGATTGGTCCTGCTTTGAGCAGCGGGCTGGACTAGATGATCTGCTGAGGTCCCTTCCAACCCTGATATTCTATGATTCTATGACCCAGCTCGGACTGAGTCCTGGGCCTCCAGAGTGTCTGTGTAGTTCAAACCTAGGCTCGCACCCTGGGGGCTGCCATGCTGGGAACAGAGATTAGCTCAAATACAGGAAGATAGGATAGTTTAGGGGGCTCGTCCCAGGTTGAAGTGGGACCAGATTGCATGTAGCTGAGTACAGCAGTGGGAGACCAGAGCCAGGACAAGGCAGCTAGCTCAAACCCACCACCCCAGCCCTGAGATTCTTGTTAATTCAACTTCTAGGCAAGTGTAACATGCTGAGGTCCTAGGCCAGCTGAGGGGTAGAGCAATAGCTCTGTCCCTGGCTATTCTGCTCCTTGTCACTGCAGCTAAAATAATCCACAACTTTTATGTTCCTATTGCAAATGCCAGTGTTGTTAGAGCAGGGGCAGAGCACGGTCTAGCGTATTCCAGACACACTGACTGCACTGCAAGGATGTCAAGTGAATCATTCGGAAGTGACAAAGCAAAGGTGGCTGTTGCCAGCATGAAGTACATTTGTTAAGGCTCAGCGAACTCAGCCCACCAACCGGTCTGCGGGCGACCTGGGGACGATGGCCCCCGCAGCCAGCACAGCATGTCAGCCGCACCTAACGTTATGCACCAGAGAAACCTGTAAGTCCCTAGTGCATGTTGGGCGGGGCCTTCGTCTCGCTCACAGGGCCCATCAGCCCTCACTGGGGCATGAGAGCTGGTTAAAAATGCTCACGTCATTTTTTATGTTATCAGAAAAACGGCATTTGTTTTCTTTTTCAGTTTCTGTACTTGACAACAGCTTGGTCAACTGGAGACATTTCCAGAGACCAGTGGCTCCCTGACTAAATGCGAGCCTGCTGAGAGTGACCGTACTGAGAGCGAGCGTGCTGAGGATTAGCCTGGCGAGCATGAGCGTGCTGTGAATGAGCATGCGGAGCTGGCACGCGAAGGGTGACCATGCTGAGCACAAGCGTACAGGGAGCGAGCATGCTGCACGCACGCGTCGTGAGGACTAGGCTGCGGCGAGTGGGCGTCCTGAGCGCGTGCACTGAGAATGAGCGCTCTGGGCGCAGGCGTGCGGAGAGCAGGGTTCTGATGAACAGCATGCTGGTAGCAAGCACTCGGAGGGCTTGTCTATACTACTCGTTAACTCAATGTACATTATGTTGCTCGGGGGGGGTGAAAAAGCCCCCGCTCCCCTCCGAGCGACATACGTTGCACTGACTTAGAGCGGTGTCCACACTGCACTAGGTCGGCGGAAGAGGCTCTCGTTGAGGTGCAGTAATTATGCTGATGGGAGACCGCTCTCCTGTCGGCATAGCGTGTCTTCAGCAGATGCACTAGGGCTGCATCCGTGCAGCCGTGGCGATGGAGCGCGGTAGTGTAGACTAGCCCTTAGATCAGTTGTGTTGAAGTTGAGCGTACTGAGAACAAGAGTGAGAGTGCTAAGAATGAACATACTGCCCAATTCAAACCCTTGAGAGAGTTTTGAGAAGCTGAAAATGACCTGTTGGACTGGAAATGCTTAAACCAGTAGAGGGCCCAAAGGACTAAGCACTATACCCAGACTTACAGACACTCTTTCCTTAACCTGTGTATTATATCATTTTTAACATTAGCTTTAATAAAAAAATATTTTGAGCTTAAGCTTAGAGTACAAGTTGACTATGAGTTTGTCTTAAAGAATTTGAGGAATACTGTTTACCAAAAAGAAATGAAAGATTTCAGTTTCACACTCAAGGATTTAAAAGCCAGACGTTAGGAGTCTATTACAGGAGTGGGTGGGTGAGGTGCTGTGGCCTGCAATGTGCAGGTCAGACAGATGATCTGGCCTTAATGTGTATGAGTCTATAAAAGTCTTGCCATGTCATAGGATTTCAAACATAGTACATCAAGTCCAGGTTACCCACAAGATAATGGGCTAGTTGAAAATAGTGTTAAACTTGTAAGATTACGAACAAAAGCTGAAGAAACAAATATGATTTATTTCTGGCATTATTAAATTGTAGACCATTGCCATTACAACCAGGTTTATCACCTGCACAGTTGTTATTTAACAGAAAGCTTAGAAACAGATTACCTAGGGTTTTTTAAGAAGGCTATAGGGAAAGGATTAAATATCAGTCAGGTTTTTCAAAAGAATTACTAGGATTGAGAATCACAAGAACCACCTTATTTGAAAGTGAATGATAGAATATATTCTGAAATGGTAGAATTTGGGCTCAGAGAGCCACTATGGGGAAAAGAAAAGGAGTACTTGTGGCACCTTAGAGACTAACCAATTTATTTGAGCATAAGCTTTCATGAGCTGCAGCTCACTTCATCGGTTGCATTCAGTGGAAAATACAGTGGGTAGATTTATATACACAGAGAACATGAAACAATGGGTGTAACCAGAGTGATCACTTAAGGTGAGCTATTACCAGCAAGGGGGGTGGGGGGGAACCTTTTGTAGTGATAATCAAGGTGGGCCATTTCCAGCAGTTAACAAGAACGTCTGAGGAAGAGTGGGGGGTGGGGATGGGGAAATAAACATGGGGAAATAGTTTTACTTTGTGTAATGACCCATCCACTCCCAGTCTCTATTCAAGCCTAAGTTAATTGTATCCAGTTTGCAAATTATGGGGAAAGATAGCACTGCTAGCTTCTGATGTCAGGGCTACTAATGGACAAGTGTCTAGACGAAATCAGAGCCATTGGCAAGTGTCACCTGCAAGGCTAGACTCAGCTGAAAGAAGAAATGATACAGTAGTGCTCCAAAAGCTGCAAGAAAATGCAAACGCCATCATTCCTCGAAATAATAAGACCTTCAGTAAAACAGCAAATATAGAAGCAAATATAGAAGGTCATTGTGTCAAAGAAAACTTGTGGGAAGACTTACAGAGTGCTGTTAAGCTAATTCTGATCTATAGCTATACAGCTAAATGGAAATAAATTAACATGGTGTTACAGCGGCTTTAAGAGAATGACGAGACTCTCCAGGGTGCGGGAGCTGACAGTGGCTGTTGGGTTTTCCTTAGTCAGACCGTGACCACAGTTAAGAAGCTCTGGCTAGATGTTAACTCCTGTTGTTCAGTTACTAGCAATGCCTTAGTATTAAGACGAGTGGATTACATGACTATAAAACACACACCCCAGGGTTTCCCACAGGGCGGGGCAATGTGCAGGCCTTTAACCACACATGGCGGGACTGAAGGGGAGCATGATTTTCTGAAGCAGGGCTCAGCTTTCAACCCTTTGGGAAACACTGGCTAAGACAACCTGATCTCTGAACGGCCCTATGCCAGGTGTACCACCCTGTGCAACTCTTGTCCTAGGGCTCACAGGCTAACCCAGACCACACTGGTCAGATCGGGCATGGGATCTCCAAGAAACAGCCCCACCATGCTGCACAGAGTGCTGGTCATGCTGTCCTCTGGCCCCATGCTGCACCAAGGCTGCAAGTAATTGTGATCTGGGTTATCTTTGAGATAAGATGTAAAAGCCAGGTCCTGGCCAGGTGTGAGAATGACAATCGCTTGGCATTTTTTATAAAGGTAGAGGTGTGCCTCAGAGTCATGGCTGAATTCCCACCTCTGTAATTCCATTCCTGTCTCCCAGCAGTATCAAGTGATAACAAGATTTGTCTTAGCTTCCAGCACTGACCTATTGTGTCGTGTTGCCTTGTGCTGATAAACAGCTCCTGTGTTCCACCCCAGAGATGGCTGCATTTCAAGTGGTGGGTGCCATAATCCCTGCCAATAACACACATTTCAGCTTGCTGTGTGTGTAAAAGGCTTGGACCACTGTGGACTGAAAGGTGCTGTAGAAATAATAATCATCCCTATCTCTTACCGAGCGTATTCATCAGTCACGCTCACAGCACTTCCCAAGCTTTAATGTATTTATCTGCCCAACACCCTGTGAGCTAACTAAGTCATATTATCCCATTCTTACCCATGGGGCACAGAGCACCTAAATGACTTGCCCAGGACACACACACAAAGTCTGTGGCAGGATAGGGGACTGGAGTCTCCCAGGCCTAAGGGTGACCATGCTTAGAATGACTGCCACAGAACTGTCTGACATTCGCCTGAGTTTCCTTGGACGAACTCACCAAATGCCTGGGATAATCCATGCCAGTGGTAAGCGACGCATGGCAGCAACCAGTTGTGGTAAATCATGTGCTGGGGGAAAGGTACGGGCTTCGCTTTCCCCCTTGGTAGATTCCATGGACGCCAGCCTGAGCCTTCTACAGTTTGTTGAATATAGTTGAAAATTGCGGGATTGAATTTGTCCCATTGCATGAACGGATGGAGTAAACACTGGAATGCCTCCAATTGCCAGCTGATCAGACAGGACCCTGCCCTGCTCTGCCTGCTGGACAGATGCATTGGTCCTCTCTGCTGTGCCCCTGAAGCAGAGCTGGTAGTAAACTGGTCTCCCTGGGCTTTACTGCTGCTCCCAAAATGCTGTCTCCACTCTCAGGCAGAGACACTTGGTCTGTTGCTGATGGGATCCCCTCAGCTCATTCCTTGTTCCTGCAAAGAGGAGGAAGGAGGGGAGTTGTGCTCATGCCCCCATCTGGACACGGAAGGGCTGAACACGTGTCCTTGCTGTGGGGGTGGCTCCTCGCTATGTACGCTGTGAGGTAATTGCAGCAAATCAGTCCCCAGCCCTGAGGGACAAGACCATGGAGGCGAGCCCTCAGCAAATCTAGTTACCTTGAGCAAGAGTCAGTCCCAGTCCTGCAGCGCCTCATCTCACAGGACAATACAGCCAGGGCTCATTAACCTTTTGTGGGCCTGGTGCCAAACATATCTGTGGGCTCCCATGGGGGCAATGGGGCATAGCGCAGGGGGGAGGGTCGTTCCCTGGAGCGAGGGGCCAGCTGGAGGCAATGGGGATGTCCCTTCAGGGAGGGGATCACATCAGCCCCTCGGGAACAGTGCGATCAGCCAGGCCAGAGCAGGCTGGGGCCTGGCCGGGCTGGGCTCCCTCAGGACCCACTTGCCTTGTGGGTCCTGCCCGAGCCCCTCGCGCTCCTCCCCTCCTACTGGCTGAGACATGCCAGGCCTCTGCATCAGTCCCAGGTGGCTCAGCCCCGGGGAGGCGGGCGGGGCCCCACAAGTGGCGGGCAGCAGAGACCGCTTGGAGCTGGAGCTGGAGCCATGCTGGGGAGCAGGGCAGACCCTTGGAACTCAACCCCCACGAACCTGCCTGGGCTGGCCATGCCCATGGGCCCCACAACCAGCAGCCCTGCCCAGCCCACATGGCAGAGCCCCGCTGCTGGGTGGCAAACCCCCAGCAGGCCAGCGGGACCTGCTGGCTGGGAGCCACTCACACAGCAAGGCCTGGGCGCTGGACTGCCTGGGTGAGGGGCCAGACCCTGCTGTGAGGATGGGTTAGATGGGTCCATGATGGGGCCCTTGCCAGTGTGGGCCCAGCGTCATTGTAAGCCTGGTCCTGAATGTAGCTACCAGCTTTGATAAGCAGATGCCTCTTCCTGGCCTGTGGGGCACAGGGCATCAGGCACAATGGGTTCATGGCCAGGCCTGCAGCAGGGGTGGGGCTACACAGAGGGAGGTGAGCCAAGCTGGCCCAAAGACTCAGGGAAGCTGTTTTTATAGGGCACAGTTCTTGTCCCACTCCACGTGCTCTGCAGCAGAATTGTTGCTTTGGCTACTCAGGGGCAGCCTACAGCTCTTCAGGGGGGCGGGGGTGTGAGCCACTTTGAGCAGCCTGTGGTCTAAAAAGCTGCGGGTGATTTTACTCCCTCAGCTTGTTGTTACCCTTTGGGGAGCGGCATACGGGGCAAGAGGCTTGTGGTTGACGTCACTTCTGTGCCTCCCACGTCAAACCGATGGTGCTTTCAGAGCAGACGAGCCAGACGTGTCGTTATTCTCCTTTTCAGAAACCCCCAGAGCGATGGGGAGGCTGCATCCCAGCTCTTCGCTCATCCTTCTTCTCTGAGGTCAGGTCATGGGGCCGATTGTGAGATGGGCTTCAGCAGCATACCCACAAAGTGCTCAGCCATTTGATAGCTCCATCATCAGCCAGGCGGAGAGCCGCTGTAGAAGTAAGCTGGCCAGCACTCGTCAAGGCTAAGCGACACAGTCTGAAGCTGACTGCACGGCAGCACGGGATGAGAAACCCCATTTGAAGAGATTGGCCACACAATTGCCCTGTCCTGTTTGAAACTGGTTCAGGGATGACCGCCGGTGCCTTGGCAGGTCAAAGGCTGACGGTAGGGTCAGTGACGAGTGAGTGATTAAGGCCTATTGCAGCTGTCACTCATTGCGCCAAGCAGATTTCACCACGGCCTAAGTGACCATAAAGGACCCCTGGAAGGCAGGCGACCTGGTGGGTGGCTGAAGAGGTCTGCGTCCAAAGGCAGGTCACTGTTCTCACAGATCTTAGCTGGGAGCCCCCTCCGAGCGAGTTTGGGTCGGTGCTATGTTACTAAGTATCGGTAGTCCCGGTAACAATGCTCCTAGCTTTGTTGAGCTCTACATCACCCAGCCTCATGTGAGACGAGCGACACCAGACAGGAGCGCAGTGCTCGGCTGTTCAGTAGCAGAGGGCGAGGACAGATGTTCTCAGCCATAGGCGCTGACTCCCTGGGTGCTCCAGGGTGGGAGACTCACAGTGGTGCTCAGCGTGCTCCGGCAGCCCCGCCGATCAGCTCAGAAGTGGACGCATTTACCCTGGAATTTACCCTGAGTTAATCTGACGTAAATTGCAACGGGCCACTTTTACCCCCAAATATGCGTGTCCACCCCCATCCTCGCACTGAACTGACTGGCTGGGACTTGACGTTATTTCAGCGCCTCTCCATTTGCAGACCAGCCCTTAGCTACTGCCCTTAGCCCTGCCGAGCCCCTTAACTAAACAAAGCCGTGGTTAGGAGCTGCCAGGCCAGACCCCAGCCTTTGGCTCAGGGACCGGTGCAGGCATGGACAGCTGTGAGAGATGGGGACCCTGTTTCCTGCAGCCAAACCTTTGGCTGCGTTAGGGCAAGAAGGGAGGGAAGTCAAATTCCCCGCGGGAATGCTGTGGTGGAAGTGCTGCAAACCTTGCTTGGCAAGCCAGCTTGGTAATTCTGGAAGAAAATTCTCTTCGTCTTCCTCGGGACAGAGAGCTGGAGTGGCCGGGCCAGATCCTGGTCTCAGACACCTTGCTGGGAAGTCAGAGGAACCTTTTAACTTAACTGCAGTGGCTCCAGATTTACACCAACATAACTGGGTCAGAATCTTTCTCACAGACTTTTAGATGCAGCTGTTGCAGGGATCTTTTTGGGCTGGTCAGGCCTGGGGCCACATTAAGGCCATCTGGGACTCTAGGCACCCCATGACACAGGGGCCCATCCCCACCCCATGATGCCATCCCCTTCTTGAAGCGGCCCAGGGGTTCCCCTTTTCTCCCCAGTCATGGCACCAGAGTCCCCTCCCCTCAGGAGCCACAGCAGGGGTCCTCTCACCACCCCCAGAGAGGCAGGGAGGGCACAGGCAGCAGCCCCCTCCCCCATTCTTACCTCAGAAGCCAGGGCATAATCTTCTTGGGTGAGGGGGTCAGGCCCGCTGCACTCTTCCCCGCCCCACACAGGCTAAAACAAAAGCTTGCCATAGAAATCCGAGCTCAGCATTGCTGATGCTGGTGCCTCTCCGGCCAGCGAGGTGTGTTCATCCCTGGTTGTAGGGAGGAATAGCTCAGTGGTTTGAGCATTGGCCTGCTAAACCCAGGGTTGTGAGTTCAATCCTCGAGGGAGCCATTTAGAAATGTGGGCCAAAAATTGAGGATTGGTCCTGCTTTGAGCAGGGGATTGGACTAGATGACCTCCTGAGGTCCCTTCCAACCATGATATTCTATGACCTAGTCATGCCGTGAAACATTCTGGCTGGCACACAGTTTGGGGGACGGGAGAGCTGAGTGAATGCAACACGCCTCCCAGCTCGTCAGGTCCCAGCGCTTTCACTGATTAGTGTTAATATCACTGCACTCTTCCTGCTGCTTGGCATGTGCCAAGTTTTCCTGCGGGGGAGGGGGGGGTTACTGTCCATCACCCTTTTCACAGCTAAAGTGACTGAGCATTTGCACAAGGTCACATCAGGCAGAACTGAAATGAGAACCCAGATCTCTAGTATGAGAGCCCCGCCTTCCAGCCACTTTACCTTACAGTCATTCAGAATGTGCTTGTGTAACCCACACAAAACGTTGGCTCCGTGTCCCTCCCCCACCCAACCACCTGTAAAGGTTTCAGGCTCTGCTAGTGCTGTCAGTTTAAGTAGTAACAGCTCGTTTGTTTAGAAGCAAATGGCCTGGTTGCAGGATCATTGTTACATGGAGCTACACTGTCTGTAACCACTAGACCTTACAGTTCCCAGTGGGCTAGAAGCCAGAACCCTGCTGGATAACACATCCTTGTGTAACCCCCGGGAGAGCTGTGTATTGGCTCCCTGTATGGACTGGCCCACAAAGAGCATGGCAATATGTTTTTCCACCTCACCAGTTATACCGATGGCAGAAGTGGAAGCAGCCTGGGCTGTGATCTGCAGGTGGTAAGTTTGAGCCATCTGAAGCAAGGCTCCAAGTGCTAGCTCCCAGTGGCTTGGGGCTCGGCTCCATCTTGCACACAGGCGAGGATGTTGGAGATGTAATCTGCGCGCCAAGCTTATCTCTAGTAATAAAGGTGGATTCAAAGCCCAGCTCCTTGCCGCACCGGCCTTGAGCAGCACTCAGGAAGTCATAAACTGGCCAGTTTTGAATGGCGGGTAAACATCAAAGAGAATTCAACCCAGCTTTTTAATCAGACAAAAATACTGTTTTCCTAATTGGCGGCTTTTTTTGAAGCCATTGTTGCTGCTGTACTAATGTTTAACATTGATTAGCACGGTAATGAGCCCTTTCTCTTTGTTGTTTGAGCCTATGTGGCAAGGGCAGCCTGGGTGTGTTAGGCACATGTGGTTCATAAATGAAGTTATGAGGTGGAAGGAGCTCACCTGAGAGACACTGGCTGCCCAGGGACGTTGTTCCCTTTCTGGTGGGGAGATAGCTGGCACTGTGCTTGGCCTGGGAATGGAGGCCTTTTTCCTTTGAAAAGCCCCTTTGTGAAAGCTCCTGTTAACACTCATGGTTGGCCTTCGTCTCCCCCGCGGCTACCAGCAGTAACAGTAACACCCCCTCCTGGAGAGCCTTTTGCACAAATACCGCCCAGCAGATTACAGCCCAGGCACCCAGGACTGGCCAGCCCAGTTTAGCTGCTCCAGCAGCATGGCTCTGCCTGTGCTTAGTGCTGGATGGAAGATGCAAGGACCCTGCAGCAGGCAGCAATGAGATAATCTGCCTCTGAGGGACCCCCTCTATGTGAGTGTGGCTCAATCCCTGAAGCAGAAGGCTTGATAGCCCTTCAAAAGAGCCGGGCTCTCTTGCCTGCGCTCTGCAGGAGGTCAGACTGAGGAGCAGAATGGGCCTCTGAAAAGCTCTTGTTCTACCATTCTGACGCCGGACTGGCTTGCCAGCCGTATCAATGGCCAAGCTCTTTTTGAAACTTGCTAAGGTTTGGCCTCAGTGAGGCAGTGAGTTCCCCAGGCTAACGGTGTGCTCGGCGGCAGCGTGTAACACCCTGGCAGAGAGGGAAGGAGCTATTTCTCACTGATGGGGAAACTGAAGCCCAGAAGTGGGAAGTGATTAAGACACAGCCGGCTGAGAACCAGTGTCACCGAATCCCAGTCCTGTGCTAGAACCACTTGACCACACACTCTCCTTGGCCTACACTGAGCAAATCGCTTGATTGCTCACATGTGCCGTTTGGCCCGGCTGGGGTTTATTCCAGTGGGGCAGGAGCCCCAGTGCAGTTAAGGCTCAGTCGAGCTCACTGTGGAGCCGCTGAGTTTTCAAAGTGCTCGGAAATCCACCTTCGGACGGGGGTTGTCTTGAACACAGCTGTGCGTCCCGGCGGCCTGAGCAGGGCTTGTGGGCTGGATTTGTTTCAGAGCTAAACACTGCTGGGTAGCAGTGACACTGCGCTGTTGACACTGAGCGACTAGCCCAGAGCTGGATTTCTCGCTTTGATTAACACAATTTGCCCAGCTGAACTGCAAACACTGACCAATTGCATACTACTTCTTATGTTGTCCGAGTACCGGTTTCCCCCTTGTGTATTCCCTGCATAGCCTTATGAGTTTGATAGGGACAAGGTGTTTGGCGCTCCAGCTAGCTTCCGTTTACAAATGAATTTTTAAACACTATTCCTCACTAGCCAGGAATGTGCTTCCCTCCCCTCTCCCCCCACCTCAGCCCCATCCCCTTCCGAGCCAACTTCCTTCCTGGTATAATCTGGAGCGGAAACCATGCTGCATATTTGACTGGCTCAGTGAGCAAGCAGCTTAGCTGTCCATGCCGTGACTTTGTGGCTTGAATTGGAGCCGGGCTGGGGGAGGTCAGACCCATACTGGGGGACACCTCTGTGAAGCAAAGGCTTTGGCTAAGCCCTGTCCTCCGGCGCTATCTCTGGGCTCAGAGCGCTGAGCAGAGGCAACACGTAAAGCTACAGATTTTTGCTTCCTTTACTTGGCTCATGGCTGGGTGAGTTCAAGAACTAGGTGCAGTGATCGAGTCCTCAGATGGCCTTGGCAGCCTTTTAAATGAAGGCTAACAGCAGCGCTGGGAAGAGACTCCGTCTAGGTACCCAGTGGGGCTACAGCAGAGATCGTGGCAATGCACGCTGCCCCGCATTGTGCTGACGTGCTGACCTCATTGGGTGGGGCGTTCTCCTTGGTTTGGCTGCCAGCTGGGGGGGCAGTTAGTGGCTGGTTGTGGGGGGTATTTTCGTGTGCAAAGTGGATACTTGCCCCCTGGGACTTAGGTTGAACCCAAGGCAACACTTCTCATAGGCCACCTACAGGCGCAAACAGCTTTTGGTCTATTCAACATCTTCACTCAGCCATGAGCATGCCCCTGCTTCAGAGCTTCCCTTTGGGGTGTCTCTGAAGGAGGGTTATAGTTACACCCCAGAGGACAGGAGAGAGCCTCAAATCAAGGCACTGACTTAGGCAATGAAATATATACATCACAAGCCTTGCCTGGACTTCATGCAGACCAGTGCAGACTAAACTCCCCAAGTCCTGTCCCAACATGCCCTGGGCTCATGGCAAAGCCTGGAATGGAGATTTCACAGGACAGAGTCCTGGTTAGGAATCAAACGTTCCACTCTGGCTGAATATTCCCTGTATAAAATGAACAATGTCTGGGGCTTGGCTGGCTCAAGAGACCACTCAGAATGCCCTGAAATCAGCCCCGGTGGTAGTGACAAAAAGTTGTTACCATTTGATATCTATATAATAGCTCCCTGAACATGGCATCCCATGTATCAGGCGGCAGCCAGGGCGGGGATCCACTGAACATGGCATCCCATGATCAGAGAGCTGCTGGAGGATCCACTGGACTCAGATCCTAGCCAAGGAATGAGGGGGGAGATTTCTCCATATGTAAATGTATTAAAACCATGAAGCCCAGGGCCTAGAACAGTGGTTCTCAACCCACAGCCCGTGGGCCACTTGCGGCCCAGACAGCACATAGCTGCGGCCCATGTGACATCAGGGCCATGCAGGTAGTATAGATATTGTGTGGATGTGGCCTGCCTAAAATACAGAGAGCTGCATATGCAGCCCACAATGGTAAATAGTTTGAGAACCACTGGCCTAGAAGCCTTTTCCTGCTGTCAGATTGCAGGTTGCCATTATCAACTGTTAGCATTAGGGACTGAGTATTAAACGAGCCATAAAATTATTTTCAAGTTAAAATATGGCATAAACTCCAGAGCAAATAAAACCACATAAACCAGAAACCATTTCTCTTACATTTATACTGGTGCCAATAGTCCCTGTTTACCATTTTTGACAAATGTCTGTTCTTGGTTAAGCCAAATCCACTCTGATGCTGTTTGACTGGGCCGGCTTGTCATATGGCCTAGTGACTGTTGCCATGGGGAGGAAATGGAAATACCTGATGTATTAAACTTGAAAGCATGGTGTTCCTCTCCATGGCTGTGAAACGCTGTTTGCAAACACTCTGGGAGGCTAGTCTAATCTAAGGCCGCACTAGGGCAATTGGATCTGCACTGCTGCTCTCAGGGCCTGTGCAGACACCTGCCTGGGGTCCATGGATCCCCGGGTAGGCCTAAGTGCCCCCTGGCTTGGATCCCATTGCAGGATCAGCACCTATGACCCTGCCTAACTTTATGCACTGTGACTAATCCCACTGATGTCAGCGGAAGAGTGAATGTAAGAATGTGCATGAGTCTTTCCAGGATCAGGGCCTGTGTTTGACCAGGCTCTCTATGGATTCCAGAGTAACCTGGAATATGCAATTTGTAGTTTCCCATGCAACTTTCAAAGGCTGAAGTGTCATTCAGAGAGCACATGTGACCAAAGCTGCCCCACACCTTCATCTCCCACTTTTGTGTGTGTGAAGGGGTTAGCAGCAGGAGTGGCAGCCTTTGCTGTGTATCAGCTAGGCCTTTCCTGCACTTCTTCAAGGGCCCTGGCTTTGTAATTCCACTCACTTCTGGCTGCCTGATTTCTCCAACCACTTGCCAACTTCAGGCTGGAGCTAGTAAGGCGCTGAATATCTCAGCTGCCCAAAAATCAGTGGGACTTACACACATGCAGAAGTTCTGAGCTGAACTGGGGCCTGGTTCTAAGCAGGGTTTAGAACTGGCACTCCCTGGTCCCTGGTCCCTTCCAACCCTGATATTCTAATGGGAGAGAGGGAGGGATAGCTCAGTGGCTTGAGCATTGGCCTGCTAAACCTAGCGTTGAGAGCTCAATCCTTTGAGGGGGCCATTTAGGGATCTAGGGCAGAAATTGGGGATTGGTCCTGCTTTGAGCAGGGGATTGGACTAGATGATCTCCTGAGGACCCTTCCAACCCTGAAATTCTATGACTCAGATAAGACTGATCCTGAAAACTCTTCCTCGTGTGAACAGTCTTTACTCCGTGAGTAGCCCTATTTGTTCCAATGGGCCATTGTAGGTAAAGATTAGCTCGGACTTTTGAGTGGTGAATGGTTTCCCTTCATTGTCTATACTCTCTGAACTCTTCCTTTGGCATGTGTTTGGTAGGGCTGCTCCAGCTAGAATGGGATTTTGTGCAGCAGCAGCTCCGATGCCCAGAACCGCACGGTGCATCCTCTGGCAGTCTATGAGATGACTGGTTTGTACACTGGTGAGGGCACATTGGGTGCTGTGTAAACGTGATGCACGGATTGGATGGGAGGCCACTACCCGGGACGGTATTCACCTCCTTCAGGTTCCATTGAAACCAGGGGGCATTAGGGGTACTCAGCAGTTTGCAAGGTAAACCCCTAAATTTCTACATCCATAGCCAGCACTTGTCTCTTCCCATGCACTCCATCTCCAGCCCTCGTTATTTATATTATGGGAATGCAAACTGCGAGAGTGACCTGGGAATCTGGATCTGTTTCCTGCAGCTAACAATGATCATTAAACATTTTTTGCATTTTTTTTAAATCACAAGAAAAAAACCCAGCAGCGAAGAAAAATGCCCAAGAGCTCAGCCCAGGGCATCCAAGGTGGCCCCCTGCCCTGAGCCAGGGCATCAGTCAATATCCCGTCCCCCTCCGAAATACATCTGCAGTCATAAATTCGGATTGACGTTGATGCTGCTGCTGTAAGGACTGACTGGCGGCGAAGGCGAACGCCTAAGGCCCGTCCTGCCCAGTGCCTGTCTGCCGCAGTTCCTGCACTAGGCCCAGTGCTTCCTCTCCGCTCGCCCTGAGCCTGTTTGTTGTTTGATCGCTATCCACTCTCCCTCTCTTTCTCCTCTGGCGCTGGGAAGAAAAGCTCTGCTCTTTCCCACGCTCCCTCTGACACATTTCAATGAATTAACTGGGGCCACGCCCCCATCCTGATTGCCTCTGGCCCCTCCCCCTGGGTTCCTCGGCTCCCTTTAAGGAGGCCTGGGCGGGTTGCTGGGCTCTCTTGTGCCTCCTTCCCCAAAGGGCACTGCCTGGCTGCTGCTCTTTGCAAACAGAAATCCAGCTCGCCCAGTCCACAGCGCTGAGTGTTGTAAAGCACATTTAAGCCCAAGGATTCAACACGTTCTCAGTCAATGCGGCTGGGATTAAGAAGAAGCCAGGGGAACATCAGCCCCTGATCTCTGGCGCTAAATTTTCCTAAGCAGGGAAAATATTTTCTTCCTCTCTCTCTGTTTTTCTCTGTTGTTTTGCATGGTCATTTGCTAACCGTATTACAGTGCACTGTTCACCCCCCTCCCCCACTCCCATGTCTGCAGCATCCAGACCTTTGTGTGACATCCCCCCACTCCCCTATTCCTAGAACAGAACAGATAAATCATTGGGTGCAACTACTGGTTTTGCAAGGAAAACCCAAGAGTTGGGGGAGGTGGAATATCTGTTGGGCTTTCGAAAGTTACTGCCACCAGGTTGGCTACAATCCCAGCTCTCAACACTCGGAAACTCTAACTGGTGTCAGAAAGCCGACCTGGGTTTGGGAGAGACACAGAAACACATCACATGGTTTGTCTTTCATTCAAAAATTGAAACTTCAAATACTGTTGTGTGTTAAATTGGAGTTTTTTCTGGCCTTTCCCCAGCCTGGATTCCTGCCCCTCTGCCAGGAATTAACATTTGTTCTGTGCTTTTCCTGTCTGATGAGTTATTTTGCTCACCAGCTTGCTTGCAGTGCCAATACTCCTGCAGTCAGGGCCCAATCCAGCAGGGTGCTAAGCATCCCCAGCTCCCATTGTTTGCAATGGAGATTTGAGCATGTTCAGCACCTCACAGGTTGGGCCCATGATAGGTGTCCAGCTTTCTTGTAGCAAAATTGGCTGATCTGGAATATTTAGATAGGGCAGAACAATAACAAAATGAGGTGACGTGAGGAGCTGATTGACACAGGCCCTAGGAAGGAGCTTACTTTGGGCTCGATTCTGCCACCTTTGGGCCAGACTCAGACACCCTTACTTGAGTAACAGTTTACTCCACGAGCAGCCCCTTTGGCTTCCAGGGAACTGTTTGAGCAGTCGGGTGCTACTCAGCCAGAGAAAAGGTGGCAGAATTGGCCCCTTTAGGAGCCGAGGGTCTCCTTTTGCCAAGGAATTCACAGCTTGCCTGGTTAAACTCCAGCTCACTGCAGCTGAAGCAGGAAGATGACAGGGATTTACTAACGCTAGGTTCGTGGAATTATCAGTGCCACTTTTCCCACACCGGATATCACAGAGCGGCCTTGGTCTGCTCACATTGCGTCTGTCAAACGTCAGATACACACAACAAAACCCACTTCCCCCTTTTTCCAGCTTTTGCTTGCTACCTCCTGAAAGGAAGGAGACAAGTTTCTCCTGAGTAAAACCGTTGTGGGCAATTCTCTGTTTCCAGGGGTTTCCCTTTAGCCGTGGATCTGTGCTGAATGCGATAACTCGTGACGTCCATCTGTGGGAAGCAGGAACGCACAAAGAGCCACTGCCAGTGCTCCAGTCCGCTCATCCCAAACACCCTGTCTCGCTTAGCTGTCATTGCAGGCTGGCTTTCTGCTTGGCCTTCCTTATTGCATGGACTCCTGTGGTATAAAGACTTAGCCCAAACACTTCAGTTTGGTTTGTTGCATAGCTTGGTTAGGAAGCCTTTCAACACAGCTCTAAGCCAGGGATAGGCTGGAGACATTGTGAGTCAGAGACATCCTCCCCCCAAAGCCGCAGTTCCCTCCCTGCAGCCCCCTTGTTCCAGGGACAGGGGAGGAGGAGAGGGAGGGGAGATAACATTTGCGCCTGGCTTAGACCATCAGCAAATGGCAGCAGCCACCCCAGGCCAGCTCAGCTGGCCGAGAGGCTGCTCCACTCCCCACCATGCTGTTCACTCGCACCCACGCTTCCTTTGGTGCACCCAGTCCAAAGGGCCAGGTGTCCACACCAGGGTGTGTTAGGAGTTCTTAGTCCCCATTGTTCCTGGTCAGAGACATGGAGTCCAGGTCCCAGTCTAGCCCTAACCATCAAGGCTCTTTCCAATGGTGGAGGGAGCCTGAGTGGGCCAAAGTGAGCTCATTCCAACCCCCTGTTGTGCATGCTCGGGGGTATGGGGTTAATTCAGTTCCAGATTTGCACGTAGTCAATTCTTTGCCTGTGACATTAAGTCCTGTACTGTACAACTCTGCAGTAAAGGCTCCTGTGCAGAGGAAATGGTGGAAAGGGAACAATTAAAAATACTTTTTACATTTGTTAAGCAAAACGGGCTTGTGTGTGCATGCAAAGGAACACGGGAGCATGTGACGACACAGGCCAGCAACGCTGCACATCCCACATATTCTGTGCTATAGAAAAAGAGCATTCGCTAAGGCACACACTGGCACTGACGGTTGTATTCACACCTTTGCCAACATGATGGTGAGTCAGTCACACCTTTGAGGGTCTTAACCAATTTCAGTTAAATTGAAATAAAAAACTCTGAGAGAGTCCACACTCAGATGGGCACTGAAATAACAGATCTGAAATTCACCCCATTTTGTTATTCAGTGCCAGTCTGTGTGCAGACAACCCCTAAGATTTATATTTGTATTACACACACAAAACTGTGTTCAAAGAACATTATTAAGATAACAAAGTCAAGCACTCAAAAATGAGGTAATGCCAGAATTAAGGTTGCCTCTGCTGCCTTCATTTGCTCCCCCTTGTGCGTATGCATTAGGAGACAGTCTTTAATTACATGATCACATGCTATTCTTTCCCGTAGGACCCTGCCTCATTCAGTGCACAGGATGGATGGTGCTCACTTAATGAGCAACTATTCGGTATTTTGTTTTATCCTCAGTCTTCAATGGTTGGCCCCATGCACTCATTTACTATTCAAACCATCCTCTCCAGACAGAATTATTTATTTCCTCATGGGCTTTTCTCTGGTGCTCACCATGATAGCATTGAATGAATGCACAAACATGAATGCACTTATTTTCACAATGCCCTTGTGAAATGAGTGGGTATTATCCCCATTTCACAACTGGGGAGCTGAGAGAACAGAGAGATTAAGGTAAAAAAGTACCCTCTGGTTTTGCAAGAAGAAAAGGAGGACTTGTGGCACCTTAGAGACTAACCAATTTATCTGAGCATGAGCTTTCGTGAGCTACAGCTCACTTCATCGGATGCATACTGTGGAAGCTTCTTCTGCAGCTTCCACAATATGCATCCGATGAAGTGAGCTGTAGCTCACGAAAGCTCTTGCGAATACAGACTAACGCGGCTGTTACTCTGAAACCTCTGGTTTTGGGTGCTCAATTTGAGACATCTAGGACCTGTTTTTTTGAGTCCTTAGCATTCTGCAGCACATCCTAGGTTCAAAGCCCAGCTCCCAGTGCTCAGCATTTCTGCAATAAGACCCCAGGGTCTCACGCTGGGTCACAGGGTGACCACCTGTGACCAATTTGGTTTAAGAGACTTGCCCAACATCACACAGGAATTCTGAGGTAGAGATAGACCCAAATTCTCCAGGGTGGCTATTAACTGCCTGAACCATGGATCCATCCTCTCTCTCCCCACAGCCCCTGCTTTGTTCATGACACCCTTTCTAACTTCTGCACTGCAGCAAACGAAGCACAGAGATCCTGCCTCCGACAGCCTCCCTCAGTACTTGGCCCTGTGCCACCACACAGCCGGTGGGAAAACCAGCTTGGGACCGTGTGAGGAAAGGCCGTACCCTAAGGCACACGAAAGGGGCCGTGCCTGGGAGGCGGAGCGGAGGAGATGGCCATGGGAGGGAGGGTTGGGAGGAGCAGGGAGGGAGAGGCTGCACTCATGAGGCAGGGCATGGGCAGGGGTGGGAGAAGCTGTGTTTGGGAAGGCGAGAGGAGACAGGAGTGGGAAAGGCTAAATCATAGGCCATATGAAATCAATGATGGCCAGTAAAACTCAGGATACTGAACAGCTTGGAGAGGTGCCGTCTGTGTCTCAGTTGATGTAGAATGGTCCTGGAAACCAATTTCTTGGATTGCACCCGACCGACAGCTATCTTCCCACGCCATGGAACTCCTTTGCTGAGTGCAAGCCATATCATGGGCTGAGTAGTCCTCTGGCATGAAAAGGGCTTTCCTTCCTAGTGGAAATCCAACTCACGGGATCTGGAGCACAGAGAACCATACTGCAAGTGTGCCCACTCTGGGTAGTTGGGTCACAGAAAGTTAACTCCAACTGACTCCACCGAGGGAAGAGCGCACTCCGGGTGGCTTGGGGGAAGGGAAAGGCAGTTTGACGTGTGTTGTTGTCTTCGGAGTGGTGATATAGTAGCTCCAAGCATCAGTCTGCTGTTTAGGTCCCAGTATATTTAGTTCAGGAGATTTCATTTGGGGTTTGACTTGGCTTTTACTGTACCTCTCCTAATCACAGAATCCCAGCCCAGCAATGCCAGGCAGGAAAAATATTCTCTGAAAGCAACCTGGAGGCAGCTCGGCTATTCTCACTGCTGTTAGCATGAGCAGTGCTATCTCCGTGGTGATGCCAGAATAGAGGAGTTTAGCGCTATGCTGATACTAAGCTGTCTTTACCAGTAAGATTTGACCATGTGATCCTTTATTTGGATTGATGTATTTTTATGCTGTCTGTTTCAGTGGACATAATTGCCATGAAAATGTCACACCCAACATTTCTAATGTGGTGGCCAGCTTTACATTTCCCACTCAGGCTTCACCATTTGCTCCAGACCTGGGCCAAATGGAAGACATCACACTGCCAGATCCACCACCAAGACTGGCTTTCCCAGTGGCCATATGGAGAGACACAAGGTGGTGTCAGAGGTGAATGATGCTGGGAATTAGAGGAGTTTGGGATCATTTGTTTTGGGAATGTGCTGGTAAGAATAGGGATAGCCTTTGTAAATCAGAGATAAAGCCCCAGAATGAAATGCCAAAACACCCGTTATTCAAACATAGTTTTGTTACCCAATATGGTGTAACATTTTGGTACATTTTCCCCAGGCTTTCCGTCCACATTCAGTTTCCATTCTTGCATGTTGTTCCCAGAAACATTTATAGTCAGCAATTCCTGCACTTTTGTCTTCAGCAATTCAGTCATTTGCTTTGAAAGAGATTTGATCCTAGATAAAGCACATTGTGTCTGAATTGTATTGAGTGAGGCCTCTCTGGGCAGGATGGTGGTCTGGGTCAGCCACCATGTTCACTGGGGAAGACAAGCAGCCTCTAAAGTGAGTTTAGACCATCTCTACACAATATAAATCACACTCGCAGCTTTCAGATGGGCACAGAACACTTTGGTACATGAACAGTTAAACAGCAATTAACATTCCTGAAGGGTAGGCAAGATTCCACTGGGCTCAAGTACCCTAGGTTTCTGATCATGCTGTTTGCCTGTAAACCTTTATCATTTGTTCAAAACAGTGGGCACAGTAATCCAAAGCACCCACTTATGTAGTCTTGCTGTCCCTGGAGCCCAAGCAGAGGGCACATATACAATAAAGGACATCATTCACCCAGAAATATTCCACAGTTCATACAGGTTTCTCTCTTGATTAATGATCACTCATCTGTGCAGCCAGGAAATGGTCCCTAGTTCACCAGGCGCTGTAAGTAAAAGGCTGTGTCTGCCCCCAAGCATTGTTCCTAGAACCTACCACCATGGCACTGCCATTAATGGTAAGAGCTCTGGAATAGACCATGCACATGTGTCTAGCCATGTTCATGGCAAATTAAATCAACACTGTGGTGAAAAAAAATCTTGTTCTTTACACTACCCAGCTCCCCAACCATTGCTCCCAACCAAAGAGCTGGTCTGGGGGCAGCAAAAAGCTCAGTGTAGACAAGTACACCTAAGTCCTAAGCACACCCCAGTTTTCCAGGTTCCTGCCCACGTGGGAGCACTTCCCTCTCCGCTATATGCTCTCACAGGACTAGAATCTGCCTCCCGTCAGCCCTAATGAGCCAGAAAGTCAGCAACCACTGTACCATGTACTATGTTCCCTTGCAAGCACAGACAGATTCAAGGTCCACTACCCTCCCCAGGGGCCCTTTACAGTTAGAGATCTAGACGGAGCTGCCAAGGAACTCAGGGACAGGGAAATATGAATTTATATGTGTTACGTTCATTGCACACACATGGAAAAAGTAGATGAAAACATAAAATACTCTTTCTGGAAGTTACAACATAACACGACTTTATTTCTTAGAATCCAGAATTCTAACACACAAGAAACAAAAACAGAGAGAAACAAAGCAGGTTGCACCCCAAAGCAGAGAAACACAACTCACCCCACTCTAGAGACCAACTCTTTGCAGCTGTAATCACTTGCTTCTTCCCTGCAGACTCCCCTAGCCTACCAGCAGAACCAGGAAACCCTTATAACTTAAAGTGATAGCTTGTAATTTTAACGCAGCTTTCAGTGCACCAAAATACACATTATCAAAGTTGGATCCCAAGTTATTTAGTCACTTGTCAATTATTTCAGGTACATTCAGGGAGAACTCAGCTGCTGTTCTGCAAAACATTCTGGGTATGTCAAGGCACCTATCTATTTGTATTTATTTAAATATATTACTTGTTCTTTTCTTCCAGTGTGGGTGTGAGGCTAGAATAAACCAAGCTCTGTGGCATCATCTACCTGTAAACCCAAGGGGGTTTCCACAGACTCTCTCTCCCATTCTGTGCTGTGCAAGCCTTACTGAAGGGGATGGTTTGCCCAAGCACAACTGGGATACTGGTGGGGGCTAGGCTGGGCTGCCACATGGAGGCACTAGACCTCTAGATGCCCTGGGACCCACGGGATTTCCCCATGAATCTTTTGCATATCGACAACCACTGCCTGCTCCATGGGGGCAGCTCCCCCTTCCCCCATGGGATGATTCCAAAGAAACTTGGCAAGGTGAAGCTCCCAGAGTTCCCTGGCTCCCCTGACAGATGTTTTCATGGAAAGCTCTCATTGGCCTTAAGTGCATTATACTCATAACCACAGGGAGGCAGAAGTAGGAGCCTCTAGATTGTCGGCTAATAACATTAGGAAGGGACAGGCCCACAAAGGCAACAAGGAGAAAACATGCCTTTGTTGGAACCTTCAGGACATACAAGTGGCCAGATTGGGTCAGATCAATGGTCCATCTAGCCCAGTATCCTGTCTTCCGATAGTGGCCAATACCAGATGCTTCAGAGGGAGTGAAAAGAACAGGCAATCATTGAGTGATTCATCCCCACTCGTCCAGTCCAAGCTTCTGGCAGTCAGAGGCTAGGGAAACCCAGAGCATGGGGTTGGGTCCTTGACCATCTTGGCTAATAGCCATTGCTGGACCTATCCTCCATTAACTTATTTAATTCTTTTTTGAACCCTATTATATTTTGGCCTTCACAACATCCCCTGACAAGTTCCACAGGTTGACTGTGGATTGTGTGAAGATATACTTCCTTTAGTTTGTTTTAAACCTGCTGCCTGTTAATTTCATTAGCTAACCCCTGGTTCGAGTGTTATGAGAAGGGGTAAATAACTTCTTCTTTGAGTAGTGTCCCTATGGGTGCTCCATTGTAGATACATCTGTGTCCCTGCGCTGCTGATCAGAGAACTTCCGTAATGGTGTCAATTCGCTGTCTCTCTTCCTGCTCCGCTATCCTCAGCGGCTTCTCAGCTGCCCCGACTAGAAATGGAGCCTTTAGCTGTCCATTAGCAGATCATTAACTCTCCTTTTCAGTTGTTAATCTTTAGCTTTTAGAAACCTTTAGCTTTCTTTTGGCTTTTATATGGCTGTGCCTAAAAAAAAATGGAAAAAAACCCAAAACTAACAAAAAGAAGAAAGAAAAGACTTTGTTCTTGTGTTGACACCGGAACGGGGACAAAGCAGGTGGACAAAAAATATTACGTCCTCACAAAGGAATCAGAATTCCCATTCACCCACCCACCACTCAATTCCATTGTGGTGGATGTTGGGAACTTCATGGCCGACAGCACCATTCTACGACAACACCCTATGACAGAGATTGGAAACAACTTGCTCTCTTTGGTAGGAAGGCGTACTCCTTGGCCACCTTGCAATTTCACAATGCCAACTACCAGGCACTCATGACAAAGTATGACACAAATTACAATAAATTACACAACTTTATTGATAAGCTGCCGGAGCGCTCCCGGTATTCCTTCAAGGCCACCATCCAGGGGGGGCAACCGATTGCAAACACATCATTGCAATCGGCCCTCGACACTCCATTGCAGGGGTGATGAGACGGGCGTCATGGCTTCACCTCTCGGGATTCCCAAAGGAGGTGCAGACCACGGTGGAGGATCCCCCCCTTTGGAGGGGTGAAGCTCTTCGCTGAGAAGACCGATGCCTCTCTCTACTCCTTGAAGGATCCCAGGGCCACTTTCGGGTCACTGGGAATCTACACACCAGGACAAAAGAGATGTTTTAGCCCTCAATACCAACAGTGGCCTTATTCATCCCAATTCCTGTCACAATGGAACCATGAGCCCCAGGGAAAAAGGGAAAGTTCTCAAAGCGAATGTCTTTGGGCTCCCAGACCTCAACCCAACCACCTGCCCCTAAACACCACTTTTGACAGGCAGGTCGAGGCACCGCGAAACCACTCCCTATTACTATCTGTGACCATGCACCCATTTAACCACTATTTGGCAGTGTTCTGCAGTGCCTGGGAGTGCCTAACCTTGGACAGATGGGTCCTAGACATCATCAGATCAGGATATTCTATCCACTTCACCTTCCTACCCCTCCATAACACCCTTCCCCATCCCTCTTCAGGGACCCTTCTCACGACAGTCTACTATGCAGGAGACAGATCGCTTCCTGCAGTTAGGAGCCATAGAACCAATACCTCAACATCTACAAGGCAAAGGGTTCTACTCTCGCTATTTCCTAATACACAAAAAGAAGGGATGTTAGAGACCCATCCTGGACCTCAGAGTTCTCAACAAGTTCATCAAAGCTCAGAAGTTCACGATGGTCAGATTATTGACAATCATTCTGTCACTGGAACAGGGAGACGGGTTTTCGGCCCTTGACCCACAAGACACCTACTTTCATATTTCAGTACTACTGGCTCACAGATGTTTCCTCAGGTTCACTCTGGGAAACGACCATTCCCAATACAGTGTCCTCCCCTTCGGACTTTCATCATCCCCGAAAGTATTTTCCAAAGTTCTCTCAGTGGTAGTCACCCCTCTAAAATCCCATGGGATAATGATCTACCCTTACCTGGACGATTATCTCCTCAGAGCCCAGTCACTTCTGGAGGCTTGTCGAGCCACCGAGGACATGATACGCTTGTTCACAGAGCTGGGCTTACAGACTAATTCCCAGAAGTCAATCCTCACACCAGTGCAACACCTGGAATTCATAGGGGCTGACCTAAGACGTATGACAGGCCAAAGCCTTCCTAACTCAGGACAGGTTTCTATCCCTGGTATCACTTATAGAAATGGCTCAATGCAGCCCTTGAGTGCCATATGCCTCTAGCTCCTGGGGCATATGGCAACCGGCACGGCGGTGATTTCATACGCCAGACTTTACCTGCAATGCCTACAGCTGTGGTTCAGCTTCGTTCACAGACTGAACAGGGACCGTCTGGCCAAACCCCTGTCACTGCCCACCCGGATCAGGAACTCCTTGGACTGGTGGAAGAACACAGCCAATGTAGGCAAAGGGATCTCCTTTTTTCAGGCACCACCCTTGTTGCTCCTTACCACCAATGCATCCCTCCTAGGACGGGGCACGCATTTGAATGCCTCCCAGCGCAAGGCAAATGGAGATATCCCTGTATATCAATCGCCTCGCGTTGAGAGCAGGCAGGAACACCTGTGCCCATTTTCTTCCACTGATAACAGGGTCGTAAATAAAGATCCTAACTGACAACATAGCCTGCATATACTATTTCAATCACCACGGAGGAGCCAGATTGCCCTCTCTTTGCATGGAGGCAATGAAACTGTGGAACTGTGCATCTCTCACAACATCTCCTTGTACGTGGCTTACCTCCTGGGCACGCACAACAAGATAGTGAACAAACTTGGTCACACATTCCTGCATGACCACCAGTGGGAGATGCACTCGTCAGTACTTCACAACTTATTCACATGGTGGGGAACACCATCCACAAACCTGTTCACCACTTACCAGAACAAGAAGTATCTATCATACTGTTCCAGGGAGGGGAGTGGACAGCACTCTCTGGGACAAGGACTGTCTTTATGCCTTCCGTCCGTTTCCTCTTCTGCTGAAGGTCCTGTTGAAGATAAAGAGGGACGGAGCTCACATAATTCTGATTGCTCCTATGTGTCCGAGACAGACCTGGTACCCTTGCCAGATGCAGCTTGTGATGTGCCCACTGATCTCCCTTCTGGCCACTCTGGACCTTCTCTCTCAGGACAAAGGGTGCACCGTAAATCACAGCATGGGGCTCCTTCGCCTCAAAGCGTGGCTGCTATGTGGTTCCAGCACCTAGACAGCTCATGCTCAGAGGAAGTGCAAGAGGTTCTACTGCACAGCAGAAAGTCCACCATACAGCACTTACCTGCAGAAATGGTCCAGGTTCTAGATTTGGTGCAGGTCCCAACAGATCTCGCTGGTGTCAGCAACTCTTCCACATATTCTGGAATATGTTCTGACCCTTAGAAAATTGGGGTTATTCCTGTCCTCGCTCAGGGTCCACCTAGCAGCTATGACAGCATTTCACCAAACCTTAGAAGGGTATTCAGCAATGTTCCCTCTAATATTTTACATCCATGTGCAGAATGAATTTTGTTATATGCACCAATATGGAGGTGATGTGTGGTGGGGGTGGGGGCCGAGGGATTCAGAGTGTGGAAGGGGCTTCAGGGCTGGGGCAGATGATTGGGGTGCAGGGGTGAGGGCTCTAGCTGGGCATGAGGACTCTGAGGTGGGGCCAGGGATAAGGAGTCTGGGGTGAAGGCTGCCCCGGGGCTGGGGCCAGACGACTCCCCTGAGCCCTCTCCCCAGTGGCAGGAGCTCTGGGGCTGGGGGAGAGGCCCATCGCAGCCCTGCATGGCCCAGCTTGCTCCCCTCTCCAGTCTCTGCCCACCCCTACCTCTCCAGGCCCCTGTGACTGCATGACTCCGTGGCCCTTTACAGCCTGCTGCGCAACCATGCAGCTTAGAGGGAACTTAGGTGCTCGGCACTATCACACCCAACCACTAAGAGGGAATAACAAACCTCTTCCCTCAACCTCAACTTCCTTCCCCCTCGTGGGACCTAATCGTAGTGTTGAAAGGGCTGACTTGGCCCCCCTTCGAACCTATGGCCACCTCTTTGCTAGCACACCTATTGATGAAAACGGTCTTTCTGTTTGCAATTACTGCGGCGAGAAGAATAGGGGAATAGCAACTCCGATGGCGCATCCCCCATATACAGTATTCTTCCTGGACAGGGTTACACTTAGGCTGCATCACAGGTTCACCCCTAAAGTGATCTCCTTGTTTCACATCAATCAGTCTATTTACCTTCTTGCCTTCTACCCCACGCCTCACACCTGGAACACATGAGTTATGAGGAGAGGCTGAGGGAACTGGGGATGTTTAGTCTGCAGAAAAGAAGAATGAGGGGGGATTTGATAGCTGCTTTCAACTACCTGAAAGGGGGTTCCAAAGAGGATAGATCTAGACTGTTCTCAGTGGTAGCAGATGACAGAACAAGGAGTAATGGTCTCAAGTTGCAGTGGGGGAGGTTTAGGTTGGATATTAGGAAAAACTTTTTCACTAGGAGGGTGGTGAAACACTGGAATGCGTTACCTAGGGAGGTGGTGGAATGTCCTTCCTTAGAAGTTTTTAAGGTCAGGCTTGTCAAAGCCCTGGCTGGGATGATTTAATTGGGGATCAGTCCTGCTTTGAGCAGGGGGTTGGACTAGATGACCTCCTGAGGTCCCTTCCAACCCTGATATTCTATGATTCTATGATTCTCACCGAGACAATAGGGAGGCCATACTGCACACCTTACATATTAGGAGAGCCCTTGTATTCTACCTCCATAGGACAAGGGCCTTCAGGAAGTCCCGTAGACTATTTCTCTCTATGGTGGAAAGATCTAAGGGCTCAGCGATATCAGCTCAAAGACTCTCCAAGTGGGTCTTGAATTGCATCAGGCAGCTACCAAATTCATAATGTGATGCTTATGGGGTCACTGACCACGAGGTCAATCTCCTCACCTGTCACCTTCCTCAAGGACGTCCCCATCTCAGAGATCTGCAGAGTGGCGAGGTGGGTGTCAGCCACACCTCTGCAGAACATTATGTGATCGCTGGGACTCTGCCTCCGATACCATCTTTGGCTCCACAGTCCTGTCATCTGTGACTGACCCGACTCTGAAGTCCCAGCCTTCCAAGGGGGACACTGCTCTGGAGACACCTACAGTGGACTCCCATAGGGACAGTACTCAAAGAAGAGGAAGTTTCTCACCTTGTGCAGTAACGATGGTTCTTCAAGATGTGTGTCCCTGACCATGTGGGTGCTCCATGACCTGCCCTCCTCTCCTCTACTTCAGAGTTCTCACTATGACTCTGGGTAGAGAAGGACCCAAGGATGGTTAGCGCCCGCATGCTTGCTAACCTCATGGGACAGCATGAGGAGAGATGGCGTATTTGTGGGCCAAATGGACACTGCTACCAAAGTTGTCCAATCAGTAGTGCAAGGACACAGACACACCTACACTACAGCAGCAACAGGACACAAATCTCGAAGAACCATCGTTACTGCACAAGGTGAGTAACTTCCTATTCCTTATTCACTTTCTCCACATTAGTCATGTTTTTACAGACCTCTCTCATATCCCGTTAGTCATTTCTTAGATGAACACTCCCAGTCTTTTTAATCTCACCTTGTACAGAAGTTGTTCTATATCCCTCGTAATTTTTGTTGCCCTTCTCTGTACTTTTCCCCAATTCTAATATATGTTTTTGGGATGGGGTGACTGGAACTGCACACAGTTGTGGGTGGGTGTGCCATGGATTTTTAGAGTGGCATTATGATATTTTCTGTCTTATTATTAAGGTTAAGATTTTGTCATGGGTATTTTTAGTACATAAGAAGAACATAAGAACAGCCCTACTGGGTCAGACTAAAGATCCAGCTAACCCAGTATCCTGTCTTCTGACAGTGGCCAATGCCAGATGCCTCAGAGGGAATGAACAGAACAGGTCATCACCAAGTGATCCATCCCCTGTTGCCCATTCCCAGCTTCTGACAAACAGAGGCTAGGGACACCATTCCTGCCCATCCTGGCTAATAGCCATTGATGGACCTATCCTCCATGAACTCACCTAGTTCTTTTTTGACCTGTTATAGTCTTGGCCTTCACAACATCCTCTGGCAAGGAGTTCCACAGGTTGACTGTGCGTTGTGTGAAAAAATTCTTCCTTTTGTTTGTTTTAAACCTGCTGTCTATTAATTTCATTTGGTGACCCGCTAGTTCTTGTGTTATGAGACGTAGTAAATAACACTTCCTTATTTACTTTCTCCACACCAGTCATGATTTTATAGACCTCACTCATATCCTCCCTTATTCGTCTCTTTTCCAAACTCAAAAGTCCAAGTCTTATTAATCTCTCTTCATATGGCAGCCATTCCATACCCCTAATCATTTTTGTTGCCCTTTTCTGAATCTTTTCCAACTCCAATATGTCTTTTTTGAGATGGGGTGACCACATCTGCACGCAGTATTCAAGATGTGGGGGTACCACGGATTTCTATAGAGGCAATATGATATTTTCTGTCTTATTATCTATCCCTTTCTTAATGATTCCCAACATTTTGTTCGCTTTTTTGACTGCTGCTGCACATTGAGTGGATGTTTTCAGAGAACTATCCACAATGACTCTATGATCTTTCTTAAGTGGTAACAGCTAATTTAGACCCCATCATTGTATATGTATAGTTAGGATTGTGTTTCCAATGTGCATTACTTTGCATTTATCAACATTAAATTTCATCTGCCATTTTGTTTGCCCAGTCACCCGGTTTTGTGAGATCCTTCTTTACTCTTCGCATTCTGCCTGGGATTTAGCTATCTTGAGTAGCTTTGTATGATCTGCAAAGTTTGCCACCTCACTGTTTACCCCTTTTTCCACGTCATTTATGAATATGTTGAATAGGACTGGGCCCAGTACAAACCCCTGGGGACACTACTATTTACCTCTCTTCATTCTGAAAACTGACCATTTATTGCTACCCTTTGTTTCCTGTCTGTTAACCAGTTATGATACATGAAAGAACCTTCCCTCTTATCCCATGACTGCTTACTTTGCTTAAGAGCCTTTGGTGAGGGACCTTGTCAAAGACTCTCTGAAAGTTCAGGTACACTACGTCGATTGAATCACCCGTGTCCACATGCTTGCTGCCCCCATCAAAGAATTCTAATATATTGGTGAGGCATGATTTCCCTTTATAAAAGATGTGTTGACTCTTCCCCAACAAATTCTGTTCATCTATGTGTCTCATAATTCTGTTCTTTCCTAGGGTTTCAACCAATTTGCCCAGTACTGAAGTCAGGCTTTCTGCCCTTTAACTGCTGGGATCACCTCTGGAGCCTTTTTAAAAAATGGGCCTTTCATTAGCTACCCTCCAGTCATCTGGTGCAGAGGGTTATTTAAATGATAGATTACATAGCACAGTTAGCTATTCTGCAATTTCATATTTGAGTTCTTTCAGAACTCGTGGGTGAATACCAGCTGGTCCTGGTGACATTACGGTTTCATTTATCAATTTGTTTCCAAAATCGCCTCTCTTGACACCTCTATCTGGGACAGTTCCTCAGATCTGTCACCAAAAAAGAATGGCTCAGGTGTGGGAATCTCTCTCATGTCCTCTGCAGCAAAGACAGATGCAAATAATTCATTTAGCTTCCCCACGAATGGCCTAGTGTTTCTTGGGTGCTCCTTTAACACCTGAATCATCCAGTATGATTGTGTACCAGACTTCCTGCTTCTGATGTACCTTAAAAAAAAAAACCCTGCTGTTAGCTTTTGTGTATTTTGTCTATTCTTTTTTGGTCTGCCTAATTATACTTCCCTTTTCCAGGGAAGCAAAATCCTATAAATATTGCATTACATCAATGAAAATTAGGGCTGTCAAGCGATGAAAAAAATTAATCGGGATTAATCGCATTGTTAAACAATAATAGAATACCATTTATTTAAATATTTTGGATGTTTTCTACATTTTCAAATAGATTGATTTCAATTACAACACAGAATACAAAGTGTACAGTGCTCACTTTATATTTATTTTTATTACAAGTATTTACACTGTAAAAAAACAAAAGAAATAGTATTTTTCAATTCACCTAATACAAGTACTGTTCTGCAATCTGTTTATCATGAAATTTGAACTTACAAATGTAGAATTATGTACAAAAAACTGCATTCAAAAATAAAACAGTGTAAAATTTTAGAGCCTACAAGTCCACTCAGTCGTACTTCTTGTTCAGCCAATTGCTCAGACAAACAAGTTTGTTTACATTTGCAGGAGATAATGCTGCCCACTTCTTGTTCACAAGGGCACCTGAAAGTGAGAACAAGTGTTCTCATGGCACTGTTGTAGCCGGCGTTGCAAGATATTTACATGCCAGATGCGCTAAAGATTCATATGTGCCTTCCTGCGTCAACCACCATTCCAGGGGACATGCGTCCTTGCTAATGACGGGTTCTGCTCGATAACAATCCAAAGCGGTGCGGACTGACGCCTGTTCATTTTCATTATCTGAGTCAGATGCCACCAGCAGACGTTGATTTTCTTTTTTGGTGATTCAGGTTCTGTAGTTTCCGCATTGGAGTGTTGCTCTTTTAAGACTTCTGAAAGCATGCTCCACACCTCGTCCCTTTCAGATTTTGGAAGGCATTTCAGATTCTTAAACCTTGGGTCAAGTGCTGTAGCTATCTTTACAAATCTCACATTGGGTATCTTCTTTGTGTTTTGTCAAATCTGCAGTGAAAGTGTTCTTAAAATGAACAACATGGACTGGGTCATCACCCAAGACTGCTATAACATGAAATATATGGCAGAATGCGAGTAAAACAGAGCAGGGGACATGATATTCTCCTCCAAGGAGTTCAGTCACTAATGTAATTAACTCATTGTCACACATTTAATTAACACATTATTTTTTTAACGAGCGTCATCAGCAGGGAAGCCTGTCCTCTGGAATGGCGGCCGAAGCATGAAGGGACACAAGCATGTCTAGCATCTCTCATAGGCGTCAACTTTTCCCAGCACTGGTGGGTGCTCAACCCCCCCGCCCTGCCCCTGGCCCTGCCCCTGGCCCTGCCCCCACCCCTGCCCTGCCCCCATTCCAACCCTTTCCCCAAAGTCCCCGCCCCAACTCCGCCCCCTCCCTTCACCTATTGGACCCCCTTCCCCAAATCCCCGTCCCGGCCCCGCCTCTTCCCCGAGCGCTGGGAGCTAGGGGGAGAAGTGGAGCCGCAGCGCGCTCAGGGGAGGAGGCGAAGCAGAGGTGGAGGTGAGCTGGGGTCGGGGGGCAGGGCGGGGAGCTGCTGGTGGGTGCAGAGCACCCACCAATTTGTCCCCGTGGGTGCTCCAGCCCCGGAGGACCCATGGAGTCAGCGCCTATAGCATATCTGGCATGCAAATACCTTGCAATGCTGGCTACAGAAGTGCCATGCAAATGCCCATTCTTACTTTCTGGTGACACTGGAAATAAGAAGAGGGCAGCATTATCTCCTGTAAATGTAAACAAACGTGTTAGTCTTAGTGATTGGTTGAACAAGAAGTAGGACTGAGTGGACCAGGCTTTCTTCCGGCAACTAACGGAAGTTACTAGATCGCAGGCCCTGGTTCTCATGGGAGACTTCAATCACCCTGATATCTGCTGGGAGAGCAATACAGCGGTGCACAGACAATCCAGGAAGTTTTTGGAAAGGGTAGGGGACAATTTCCTGGTGCAAATGCTGGAGGAACCAACTAGGGGCAGAGCTCTTCATGACCTGCTGCTCACAAACCGGGAAGAATTAGTAGGGGAAGCTAAAGTGGATGGGAACCTGGGAGGCAGTGACCATGAAATGGTCGAGTTCAGGATCCTGACACAGGGAAGAAAGGAGAGCAGCAGAATACGGACCCTGGACTTCAGAAAAGCAGACTTTGACTCTCTCAGGGAACTGATGGGCAGGATCCCCTGGGGGAATAACATGAGGGGGAAAGGAGTCCAGGAGAGCTGGCTGTATTTTAAAGAATCCTTATTGAGGTTAAAGAGACAAACCATCCCGATGTGTAGAATGAATAGTAAATATGGCAAGCGACCAGCTTGGCTTAACAGTGAAATCCTTGCTAATCTTAAACACAAAAAAGAAGCTTACAAGAAGTGGAAGATTGGACAAATGACCAGGGAGGAGTATAAAAATATTGCTTGGGCATGCAGGAGTGAAATCAGGAAGGCCAAATCACACTTGGAGTTGCAGCTAGCAAGAGATGTTAAGAGTAACAAGAAGGGTTTCTTCAACAAGAAGAAAGTCAAGGAAAGTGTGGGCGCCTTACTGAATGAGGGAGGCAACCTAGTGACAGAGGATGTGGAAAAAGCTAATGTACTCAATGCTTTTTTTGCCTCTGTCTTCACGAATAAGGTCAGCTCCCAGACTACTGCACTGGGCAGCACAGCATGGGGAGGAGGTGACCAGCCCTCTGTGGAGAAAGAAGTGGTTTGGGACTATTTAAAAAAGCTGGACGAGCACAAGTCCATGGGGCCAGATGCGCTGCATCCGAGAGTGCTAAAGGAGTTGGTGGATGTGATTGCAGAGCCATTGGCCATTATCTCTGAAAATTCATGGCCATCGAAGGAGGCCCCACACTACAAGAAGGATGTGGAAAAATTGGAAAGAGTCCAGCGGAGGGCAACAAAAATGATTAGGGGGCTGGAACACACCACTTATGAGGGGAGGCTGAGGGAACTTGGATTGTTTAGTCTGCAGAAGAGAAGAATGAGGCGGGATTTGATAGCTGCTTTCAACTACCTGAAAGGGGGTTCCAAAGAGGATGGATCTAGACTGTTCTCAGTGGTAGCAGAGGACAGAACAAGGAGTAATGGTCTCAAGTTTCAGTGGGGGAGGTTTAGGTTGGATATTAGGAAAAACTTTTTCCCTAGGAGGGTGGTGAAACACTGGAATGCATTACCCAGGGAGGTGGTGGAATCTCCTTCCTTAGAGGTTTTTAAGGTCAGGCTTGACAAAGCCCTGGTTAGAATCATAGAATCATAGAATATCAGGGTTGGAAGGGACCTCAGGAGGTCACGTAGTCCAACCCCCTGCGCAAAGCAGGACCAATCCCCAATTAAATCATCCCAGCCAGGGCTTTGTCAAGCCTGACCTTAAAAACTTCTAAGGAAGGAGATTCTACCACCTCCCTAGGTAACACATTCCAGTGTTTCACCACCCTCTTGGTGAAAAAGTTTTTCCTAATATCCAACCTAAACCTCCCCCACTGCAACTTGAGACCATTACTCCTTGTCCTGTCCTCTTCTACCACTGAGAATAGTCTAGAACCATCCTCTCTGGAACCACCTCTCAGGTAGTTGAAAGTAGCTATCAAATCCCCCCTCATTCTTCTCTTCTGCAGACTAAACAATCCCAGTTCCCTCAGCCTCTCCTCATAAGTCATGTGTTCCAGACCCCTAATCATTTTTGTTGCCCTTCGCTGGACTCTCTCCAATTTATCCACATCCTTCTTGTAGTGTGGTGCCCAAAACTGGACACAGTACTCCAGATGAGGCCTCACCAGTGTCGAATAGAGGGGGACGATCACGTCCCTAGATCTGCTCGCTATGCCCCTACTTATACATCCCAAAATGCCATTGGCCTTCTTGGCAACAAGGGCACACTGCTGACTCATATCCAGCTTCTCGTCCACTGTCACCCCTAGGTCCTTTTCCGCAGAACTGCTGCCTAGCCATTTGGTCCCTAGTCTGTAGCGGTGCATTGGATTCTTCCGTCCTAAGTGCAGGACCCTGCACTTATCCTTATTGAACCTCATCAGATTTCTTTTGGCCCAATCCTCCAATTTGTCTAGGTCCCTCTGTATCCTATCCCTGCCCTCCAGCGTATCTACCACTCCTCCTAGTTTAGTATCATCCGCAAATTTGCTGAGGGTGCAATCCACACCATCCTCCAGATCATTTATGAAGATATTGAACAAAACCGGCCCCAGGACCGACCCCTGGGGCACTCCACTTGACACCGGCTGCCAACTAGACATGGAGCCATTGATCACTACCCGTTGAGCCCGACAATCTAGCCAACTTTCTACCCACCTTATAGTGCATTCATCCAGCCCATACTTCTTTAACTTGCTGACAAGAATACTGTGGGAGACCGTGTCAAAAGCTTTGCTAAAGTCAAGAAACAATACATCCACTGCTTTCCCTTCATCCACAGAACCAGTAATCTCATCATAGAAGGCGATTAGATTAGTCAGGCATGACCTTCCCTTGGTGAATCCATGCTGACTGTTCCTGATCACTTTCCTCTCATCTAAGTGCTTCAGGATTGATTCTTTGAGGACCTGCTCCATGATTTTTCCAGGGACTGAGGTGAGGCTGACTGGCTTGTAGTTCCCAGGATCCTCCTTCTTCCCTTTTTTAAAGATTGGCACTACATTAGCCTTTTTCCAGTCATCTGGGACTTCACCCGTTCGCCACAAGTTTTTGGGTTGGGATGATTTAGTTGGGGACTGGTCCTGCTTTGAGCAGGGGGTTGGACTAGATGACCTCCTGAGGTCCCTTCCAACCCTGATATTCTATGATTCTATTACTTGTAGGCGCTGAAGTTTTACATTGTTTTGTTTTTGAGTGCAGGTATGTAACAAAAAAAAAAAATCTACATTTGTAAATTGCACTTTCAGGACAAAGAGATAGCACTACAGTACTAGTATGAGGTGAATTGAAAAATATTATTTCTTTTGTTTATCATTTTTACAGTGCAAATATTTGTAATAAAAATATACACTTTGATTTCAGTTACAACACGGAATACAATGTATATGAAAATGTAGAAAAACATCCAAAATATTTAATAAATTTCAATTGGTATTCTATTGTTTAACAGTGCGATTAAAACTGCGATTAATTTTTTTAATTTTGATTAATTTTTTTGAGTTAATCACGTGATTAATTGACAGCCCTAATGACAATCCTCTTTCGCAACATTTCAGCCATTGAAAGCTCCATCTAAAATGCCCTCCACTGGTTTCACTTGAGCTCCAAATACAGCTCCAAAGCAGGCCTGGCCTGTACTTCCCTCATTGCATTTGCTGTTAGCTATGTCTGTAGTGTAATGTTGCTGAGAAACGCTATCTGATCTTCAGGTTTTTGTTTGCTAAATATTATATTAACTAGCATTAGCCCAGGCTGCTAGTTCATGTTATCCACCTGGCTATAAAGCACTGATGGATGCATGGCCAATAGTCTGTATGTATATATCTTTTCTCCAGGTCTTGGCTTTACCGATGCTGTTATTTGGAGGAGGGGTCTGTAGGAGGAGTCATGCTTGCAGTCTGCTCAGATATTTATGCAATCATAAATTTTCTTCCCCTTTCACTGACTGCAGCCCCACACTGGAAGTTGAGAGAATCCCCTCACAAATCTGAATGCCAGCAGGACTGTTTCAAAGGGGACACAAGTTGTAACATGCCATACAATGCAAGGATGTGTATCTTGTTCTGTAAACTATCAAGAATTATTTCTTTTTAATTTCCAGCAACCACAGGACAAGCCATAAACTATAAAAAACCAAGAGGAAACCTGACGGCTGGAACTTGCTGCTGAAAAAATGTATTAGAAAAGGTGCAGTCATTAATTTAAAAATATGGGGCTAGATTTTGCTCTCAGTTACACAGGGAGTTCAACGCAGTGTGCTTCCAAATTTTGACCCTGGAGTTTGGGCGCTTGGCGCTTCCCAGGATCAGGCACTTTCTTCAGTCACACAGCCGCCTAACCGAGTGCAGAACCTGAATGAGCCATGTCTGAGACATAGATACATCTCAGAATTGCCATTACATGATATAAGGAGAAGTGATACCTTTTATTTGTAGAGAAGGAGGGAGGCTTTTTAAAGCACTAAACATCCTGGTAGCTAGCTAGCACTGTCACAAGGAAGGAGGCTATGGCTTTCTCACATTTCTACTAGCCTGGTGAGGTCCTCAAACTAGTTGCAAAATCTCCTGTTTCTCCACCCCTAGCATCTCTTCAGCACCCATATTCTTAAAGCATTTTTGCTTTTATTAATACGATCAGAGATCTCACACTGATTTGGGACTGCTCCAAAGAAACCAGAGTCATCACAGGATTCTACTGGATCTTGTGCAACAGCCTATCCTGGCTTTTCTGGGGCTAAGAGTTTCATTACTTGTAGTCTCCTTAATGACCAGTCTTCAGCCTTCACAGATTGTTGGTTTTGGAGGATTAGGAAATAATATATTAGTAGTAAATTGGCAGCAATTCCTTAGTTGTACTAAAGTCCGCCATCTGAATCCGACTGGTAGTCAAGGCAGCCTCCCTTTTCAGAAGATTAATTATAACATGAGCTGATCTGGAGATTATGACAGGCAAGAGCAACAAATGGCAACTCCCCAAAGACGAAATACAAGTAAAAGTCTGTGGTTAAAAGGAACCCATTTCCTGCAGTGATCAACAGAGGGGTGAAAAGAAGAGATTGCCTTATTTTCTAAATAAATGCCCCTTACCCATTTTGGAAAGTTAAAAACTGCCAACCTGTTTATCATTGGGGTTGTGTGTCACTTACAAATCTGCTCCATAGTTATGCAGCACAAGGTGCGGGGCGTGGGTGGGGAGAAATATTACAAGTCCCCTGGATGTTTTACAAAGGGAGAAAGGCCGGAGGGTCCTAGTCCGAGTTTTTGCCTCTTCACACTGTAAATAACTGACCCCGGGTCACGCTGCTTATCCCTTTCACCCTTTGCAGGCTGTTTCCTTGCGAAGCACAGAAATTCAGAGCCCTCTGGTTTCCATTTTTGTCCACTAGCGACCCCTACCTTTAGAGAGCGCAATAATCCTACGTGGTTTGAATTCTTTCCACATTTATTTCGGATCAAGCTGTATTGAGTATTTTCAAATCCATAGGCCACGGATCCTTTGCATGAGGGACACGAGAAGGAAAGCACAACCTGCAGATCGGAAGGGAAAATAGGGTCGCCCTCTGCACGTGGTGGCCTTTGGAGCTCAACACGCTTTACATGCCCCTGTCACAAAAATAAAATCTACAGAAACTAGGAATTTCAAGTGCTGTATTTCTGCCCCATACAGCATCTCCGGCTGCTCCGAACTGGTCACTGCAATGCGTGGAGAAGAGCACTGCCCAATGCAGACACCCCCACGCCTGCCCTCCCCCCCTCAGCTCCCCACAGGGTCCTAGTCACGGGGGGCGGGTTTTTTTCTTAAATTAAACGTATCAACATTCCATCGATCACCGCCCCTCCCCCCAGCGTGGTCTGGGGGGGGGGGAGCTCCGCCCTCTGCAATGTATCAATGTCCCATCCCCTACCCCCCGCCTTCCCCGTTGGGTGAAATCCAATCACCGTCCGTCCTCCCCGCCCCCGTGGATACGGCGAAGCGTCACAGACTTGCTATTGTTATGCAAATAAAAGCTGCCTAAAAGGAGCTGCCCGGGGTATCCTGCCCTCTAAAGACGCCCAGGGAAGTGGCTGCGGGGGGACTCGCCTGGGGGAGCGCTCAGGAAACGGGGGGGATCCGCTGCCCGACGAGAGCCCCTCTCCGGGATAAGCCCAGCAGCTGCCCCCTGGCCGCGGGCTCCACAACAGAGACTCCAAGCGCCACCCCCCGCCACGCTCCGCCGCTGCGAGGGACCGAGCAAGGCTCCCGCTCCGGCCGCCGGGCTCCCCCTGGATGCGCCGCCGGGCCGGATAGCCGCGGCGGCGGCAGCAGCGGGGCGCTCGCCGGCCGCCCGCCTCGCGCACCCCGGGAGCCGCACGGAAGTCGCTGGGCCGGGCGCGGGGGGCCGCGCAGCCGCACGGCGGGGAAGCCCAGGGGGCCCCTTAGCCGGGCCCGATCCGATCCGCCAGCCCCCGGGCTGCCCCGCGCCCCGGCCCCCCGCCGCCGCCGCCGCGCTCGGAGCTTCGCGGGCTTCCATGAGCATCCGCGCCCGGGGGCTTGTCCGGAGGCCGCGCGCTCAGCCGCAGGGGGCAGCGAGCCCCCGCCCCTAGCTTCGGGCTCGCCGAGCGCCCCTGCCGAGCTGGGCCAGGCGGCGCGGAGACCTGCGCCCGCCCGGCCCCGCCGCGCCCGGATCCCGCTGCCCGGCCGCGGCCATGAGCCAGACGGAGCTGTCCACCTGCTCGGCCCCGCAGAGCCAGCGCATCTTCCAGGAGGCGGTGCGCAAGGGCAACACCAAGGAGCTGCAGTCGCTGCTGCAGAACATGACGAACTGCGAGTTCAACGTGAACTCGTTCGGGCCCGAGGGGCAGACGGCCCTGCACCAGTCCGTCATCGACGGCAACCTGGAGCTCGTCAAGCTGCTGGTCAAGTTCGGCGCCGACATCCGCCTGGCCAACCGCGACGGCTGGAGCGCGCTGCACATCGCCGCCTTCGGGGGCCACCAGGACATCGTGCTTTACCTGATCACCAAGGCCAAGTACTCCGCGGGCAGCCGGTGACGCCGCGGCCGCCGGGCTCGGGCCGGGGCGCAGCGAGCCGGGGCCGGGCCGTGGCTCCCCGTGGCGGGGAGCGGCGCGCTCTGCAGGACCGGCTGGAGCCCCCCGGGGCGGGGACAGGGGCCGTGTCGGCTCGGGCCGCTCTGGGAGCGGGCAGCCCCGGGACATCCCCGCCCCGCACGCACACGGCTCCCGCCCGGGCTGCCTCCTGCCCCGCGCCGGGCGCCCTGCGGACTCCAGCCCCGGCCGCCGAAGGGGCCGCCCGGGCCGGCGCGCTGCGCCCCGCGGGCTGCTCCAGGTGAGGCAGGCAGGGCAGGACCCGGCCCTCCAGGAGATGGGGGACCTCTCCGAGGGGCGGGCTGGGCCCTTCCTCCCCCCGGCTGCCTAGCCCGGGACAAAGGTGCCTTCCTAAATCGCGCCCGCTGACCCGAGCTGCGGGCGGCCCCCGGGGGAGGTGAGCCGGCCGCCTGTGGGCTGGGGGGCCGCGGCCCGGGAGCCGTGACTGACCCGCCTCGGGGCGGGCAAAGCAGCCGCATCGCCGGACACAGGGGGGGCTTGGGTGGATTGTTTATTTTTGTTTAAATGACAAAGCTGCTTGGACTCCATGTTTTTTGCAAAGAAATCTGGGGGCCCACAAAGATTTTACTGAAAAACCATTTAACTGCTTTCAAAGGGGTTTTGTCTTTCAAGGGTTTTTTCTCCTACTGTAATTTGTTTTCTGTCTTGGTTGGTTTGGGGTGTTTTTTTTTTTTTTTTTTTTTTTTTTGCCATCTACCTCGGCTGCGCTCACAGTATTCACGGTTTCAGGCAGAGATCTGGTCAGATGCTTTAAAGTGCGCTCGCCTCCCCCCTCCCCGGACCCCCCCAGCTGATGCATTTGGTGGCGTGTCCGTCCCTGGAAGCTGTCCCTGGGCTGAAAGCGCTCTGGCTCCGAAGTGAATCCATTTCAGCATTTTTAGCAGCTCAGAGTGTGATTTGCTGAAAACCAGTCGGCGCTGTTCTTTTCATTCTGTGTTAACGCAAGCTCTGGAGCTCGGCGCGAGCGCAGGCTGCCGGGCCCCTCATGCGCGGGGCGGGGGGCCGAGCCGAACTCCCGTCCCCGCGGCCAGGAGCGGGAGCGTCCCCCGGCAGCCCGCTCCGCTCCGCGGGCTCCGCACCGGGGCCCGGCAGACACGTCCCCCGCCTCCTCCTGCATCTCCCCTGGAGCGTGTGACCCAGCCCAGGCCTGCTCGGGAGCCGACCCCGCCCGCGGCAGTCGCGGGAGGGACCCGCGACCCGTCCCGGGCAGGCGAACGCGGGTGGGACGAGCGAACCCGGGAGCTGAAACAATGGACGTGAAACGAGCTCCGCTCTCCAGGCGGAGGAATTGCTTTTGCACAGAAAAAGAGTGTGAGCGCCCCCTGCAGTCTAGGAGGAAAGTTTCAAGAACAACCCGAAAACTACTGAGAAATAGTTTGGGATTTTTTTCTTTTTCTAACTTTGGTGAAACTTGGCGAACACTTCTCAATGCAGAATGATTCCATCTGACTTTATATAAGTGAAAGGGCGGAAGAGGAACCCCTCTTAACCTGCATTTGGAAGTGACTGCACATGGAATTGCAATGCTGCTTTTTGTTGCCATGGCACAATAACATCCATTTAAAAAAATGCAGAAAATTTCAGAAGTCTCCTTTCCACGGTTGGCCTTTTATCCCTCTATGTTTGTCTGCACTAAACCCCTTACCACTGCCATCTCCTTGCTGTCCTCTCGTATTCCCCTTATCCAAACCATTACAATTAAAAAAATAGTTATCTACTGTTTTGTTGTTGTTGTTGTTATAACTATTTATCATATATGTATATATTTGTGGGTGACGTTTGTGTGCCTGGTTTTGTCTGAAGCTATTTGTGAGTGGTTCAAAGTACGGTTTGGAAAATATGCATTTTTTCTAGTCTTAAAACTAAACTTGAGTCTGCCATGGGTGTTTTTTTCATTGCACTGAATATTCTGCTTTGTCTATGATGGTTTCACCTGCAGTTTTTTCTCTCTTAAACAATTTATATGATTAAAAAGTTCCAGATTTAAAAAAAAGAAGCCCTTTTGAAAGTGTCTATTGTTAATGCTGTAATTTAAAAGGAACTTCTTAGTTTGCAAACTTTCTCTGTGAGCACTGAAGATGGTTGGTGCTTCTGTTAGGGGGGGACAATATCTTTTCTAATGAGGTTTTATTACAGTTACGAGACGGTTGCACATTTTTTAAACTAACGGATTTGCCACCATGACGTGTCATAACATTTATGGCATACTATTAAAACCATCGTGTATTTTAAAGCCAAGTTCTAGATTGATTTTTTAAAAGAAATCTTGGTTATAAACCCAATGCTAAAGGGAGTTCTGTCCAGTGTTGTAAAGACAACATAATGTAACCCATATTTATATTTTTATAAAATACCTGTTAAGACTGTGAATCTCTTGTGTGAATTGCTAAGTGAGTTTAAGAAAAGTATTGTTCCTCTTCGGCTTCTTGGAGCTTTAGGCATGATTCGAATTTGAAAATTGTACATTGGGGAAGGGGGTTTGCTCTGGAATTGTGCGTTGATGTATTTTTGCATCACTTTTTTTTAAAATTTATTTTACTGAAAAGCTGCTGCCCTTCCTAGTCCCTATAGTTTCAATTTTCTATGCAACCCCGCAAACCCCAGAGATATATATATATATTTTGTTATCCTGAGAAATAAAAGGGATGCTGATTTATTCAAATTTAAATGAGGTTTTTCCCCCCTCTTGTTTGGCTCATAGTGCTGCTGACCCTTCATGCCAAAATGGGGAGTAGAAGAAAAAAGACAGGTTGGGGGAGGCTCTTTTGTGCATGACTGGTCACCTTTTGGCAGTCATCTTTTTTTATTGTTGTTGTTTTTGTCAGAAGACTATATTGATAATGTCGGTGAAGGAAGCAGACATTGACGCTGATGCACAGATTGCTCCAGAAAGGAGTTTTTCTGTAGATTTTTCTCTAGATGCGAATACCTTTTTTAATTATGTTAATTAATGTTAAGAATTTTTAGGCTTATATTGAAGCTGTATGTGGGTCACTATATGATCATTTCTAACTGGATAAAGTCTGTACAGTACAGCAGATTCCGGAGTGTCTGACATAGACTTGTAGCCCCAGAGTGAGAAATTTATAAATAAATTTTTCATTTTCTTTTTATAAAAAAAAATGTGGCTTTTTGGTTTGTTCTTTCCCACACGTACATCAGTGAAGTGACAGTCTCGGTAGTGACAACTCCCCATGTGCCTGGGACAAGAAAGCAGTTAGCTACATTGCAAAGGCATTGCTCCTGTCCAGTGTTGAAAACGTTGATCAGAAGCTTGTGTTGTACACTGCCTTTCATCCAAGTGTCCTTAAATGTATTTGAAAACGCGGAACATGGAAAGCCAACGCATCTGTTGAACTCTGGAGTAAATAAAGATTTGTGAAGCATTTCCAAGCAACAGGGAGTGGAATAAATCTCAGGCTTGTAAATGCTACAGGATTGTACTCTCATTTTCTGACAGTGAACTAGTTAGTCTCTCTCTCTCTCTCTCTTGTAATCACATTGCATTTACCTCTGTGCTAATTATTCCTCGAATATGCTGGTTTAGATCAGGATGATGAGCAAATACTGTCTTCCTCTAGCCATGGCTTCAATACAGTTATATCCCCTAGATTTGAAATCCCATGTCTAAGTTATTAAACTGCTGTCTCCATTCATTTGTATAGAAAAATAAATATAGCAGCCTTCTTGCATCGAACTAACCCCAGAGGTGTCATTCAGAGGGTTGCAAGGCATTGTCATCGTTCAATCCCAGCATCGAGGTTCTGATCCTGTGAGGTGTTGGGCATCCTTCGCTCCCTCTGTGAAGTCTATGGGAGCACCTCCTGGATCAGGCTAATGGGCATGTAGATATTCCCCATCACACACCCAGCACATTATTTCGTAAACCCCATTGTCCCTGAGCCACGCAGGCTGATGAGGGTGCTTTAGGTTACACTTTAAGTTGCTGGGTTTGGGAGTTGAAGTCACTTCCTGAGTGGAGTGTTTCAGTTTAATGTGCTGAAAATAAAGTTAAATGGAAAAACCCAAGCTCTGTGGCAATGTGTGAGAGGTGTAAGCTGCCCTGCCCAGCCCCTCTGGCCTTGTAGGTGCTCAGCATTCTGCAGGAGGCGCCTCTGCTGCTGTGTGGCAAGATCTGCTCATGCACACTTCTAGATAAAGGCTCTTGTTACTGGAACTGTGGGCCCGAGCTTACACCCCTTGAAGTCAGTGGATGTTTTGTTGTTGATTTCAATGGGAGCAGGATCGAGCCGTACATCATGCAAAGCATAGGACCCTAGTCTGAACATTCCCAAGGGCTGGTGGAGATTAGCTCCAGGTTTGGGGTTGCCCCATCTTTCTATAAATGCCCAATCCTGCGCCCATGGATATCCATGGGAGTTTTGCTGTTGGCTTCAATGGATGCCGGATCGAGCCCCAGGCTAACAATTTTGGACTCTGCACGTAGGCTGGTGAGAGAGCACTTCCTGATGTGCATTACCAGAGCCCTGAGCATGGTTTGCCAAAATGTGAATACACAAGCATATATAACCCTAGCAAGCTGACTGCCCAGCTGCTCTGGGAAACATTCAGCATTGTCTGGGTCACATCTGTGTGATACCAGCCTGGGTGCAGCACTGGTGTGATACCAGCATGGGCTGATATGCCTTATGAAGTAAGACCCTGTACATTTTATTTAGCAACATATTTCAGTTAAATGCCAGGAAAGGGCAGAAACTGCCCAGCTCTCCCTAGAATGCTGCCAATCCCTTGACTACAGCAAGCAATGATTTTTATTTTGAAAGCTGCATAAAACTAATTGCAGCCCAGGCTGCAGCCTGGAGCAAACACTTCTGAACCCTTGAAAAGGGGTCAGCCCCTTAACTCCACTGCTTCGCTCCCAGTGGGTTCCCACAGGCTGTGACGGTGTGAGGTTGGGCCCACACTTGGAAGGGTCTTCCCTGGGCAGGAGGAGTGTAGAGAGTAGCATTCTTTTGACTTCAGAGTTGCCCAAAGGCCCAGCACATGGAGGAGGCAAGATCCCACTCTGCACTTGCTGTCCACTCGAGCTTGGCTGAGGCAGTGTTCGCAAGGAAGCTGATTGCAGGTTTGGCTGAGTCAGGACCAGGCCTTTGCTTTTGGAGCATTTTTCATGATAATTTTGCTGGCACTGAAAATGCCTAATTACAAACCTCACAACACTTAGAGAAGGAAAAATAGCTGTGTCCACAAGTAATTCATTTCCTCCAGAGCTTCCTACCCTAATGGAGCTTGTTCTGGCAATGGCTCCTGCATCGGTGTTGGCTCCTGAGCTATTGGGAAACTGAGCTATGCTGAAGAGTAGCATCACAAACAGCCTGCAACAGCCTCAGGAGCGGCCGGTGAGGTGGGCATGCAGTTGTGACTTAGCAGTTGCAGCTTCTGGCTGCTGTTTACACACAGGCCGCTTGCAGCTTGTGTATGGCTGGGGTGGAAGAGCAGCACATTAATAATCCCTCCATTTTTATCAGGAAAAAACCTTCCCAAGCCACCAGTCATAACATTTTGTCTCAGTGCATTTGTATTGCCCAGGGCTCTGAGCAGCAGCCAGGCGTGGGTGGGAGGCCAATTTGGTGGGGTTAGTGCTTACGGGTGGCAATGGGAGGGTGAGCATGTGGGAGGGTGAGCATGTGGGAGGCTCTTGTGAGGCCTAGCTTAGGAGTTCCAGGACAGAGCCTTCTCCAGCTCCAGCCTTCTAGGGGCAAAATAGTAAAGAATCCAAAGCTCTGGGTTAGTGTGCAGGAGAGGGAGGTGGCGTGTGACATCTGGGGGCAGCTGGTGACCCCTTCTGGCCTTGAACTCTATGACTCTGACCTGCGTCCCAGCTTCATTTTGAAACGTTAACGAATCCAAACCCATGGGAGCCACTGTCACTAGAGCAGATGCATCCATGGGAACAGGCCGTCAGCCGCTCCAGCACAGCGCTCCCATTGAGTTCACAGAGAGCTCCAGGTGCACGGCGCTTGCAGAACTGGCTTCTGCCTGTGGTCTTACATGCTCCTGTTTGTGGGAGAGAGCCAGAGAGCTCGGCTCAGAGCCTGTGCACTGGGCAGAATCTGTGCCACACCTGACACCCAGGAGTAATACCGCGTGCTTCGCAAGCTGAGCTGCTCAGCAATCCCCCTTTGGGGCACAAGGAGCATTTTCCCCATTACAGTGAGGGAAATGGAGGCACGCTGAGGCCAAGAAACTGAGCACCCTCAGCCCACATAGTAGTCAAGGCTCTAAGGGTATGTCTACACTATGAAATTAGGTCAATTTTGTAGAAGTCGATTTTTAGAAATCGATTTTATACAGTCGATTGTATATGTCCCCACTAAGTGTATTAAGTCGGCGGAGTGCGTCCTCACTACCGTGGCTAGCATCGACTCACGGCGCGGTGCACTGTGGGAAGCTATCCCACAGTTCCTGCAGTCTCCACTGCCCATTGGAATTCTGAGTTAAGCTCCCAGTGCCTGATGGGGCAAAAACACTGTCGCATGTGGTTTTGGGTACATGTCAGTCTCTCCTCCCTCCCTCCATGAAAGCAACTTCAGACAATCATTTTGCACCTTTTTCCCTAGGTTACCCATGGAGACGCCATAGCACGGCAAGCATGGAGCCCGCTCAGCTCACCGCTGCTGTTGTGAGCATTGTAAACCCCTCGCACATTATACTGCAGTATGTGCAGAACCTGGCTAAGAGACGGCAGCACGAGGACGATTCTGAGGAAGACATGGACACAGACGTTCCTGAAAGCACGGGATGTGGCAATTGGGACATCATTGTGGCAGTGGGGCTGGTTGATACAGTGGAACACCGATTCAGGGCCCGGCAAACAAGCACAGACTGGTGGGACCACATAGTCGTGCAGGTATGGGATGATTCCCATTGGCTGGGAAACTTTCGCTTGCATAAGGCCATTTTCCTGGAACTCTGTGAGTTGCTTTCCCCCACCCTGAAGCGCAGGAATACCAAGATGAGAGCTGCCCTGACAGTTGAGGAGCAAGTGGCGATAGCCCTGTGGAATACCTGACTGCTACCGGTCAGTCGGGAATCAGTTTGGAGTGGGCAAATCTACTGTGGGGACTGCTGTGATTCAAGTAGCCAACGCAATCATTGACGTTCTGCTATCAAGGGTAGAGACTCTGGGAAATGTGCAGGTCATAGTGGATGGCTTTGCTGCAATGGGTTTCCCTAACTGTGGTGGGGCGATAGGCGGAACGCATATCCCTATCTTGTCACCGGACCACCTTGCCAACCAGTACATAAACTGCAAGGGGTACTTCTCAATGGTGTTGCAAGCACTGGTGGATCACAAGGAATGTTTCACCGACATCAACGTGGGATGACGCTTGCATCTTTAGGAACTCCGGGCTGTTTGAGCAGCTGCAAGAAGGGACTTACTTCCCAGACCAGAAAATTACTGTTGGGGATGTTGAAATGCCAATAGTTACCGTTGGAGACCCAGCCTACCCCTATTCCCATACACAGGCAGCCTGGACAGTAGTAAGGAGCAGTTCAACTATAGGCTGAGCAAGTGCAGAATGGTGGTAGAATGTGCCTTTGGACATTTAAAAGCTCGCTGGTGCTGTTTGCTGACTTGGTTAGACCTCAGCGCAACCAATATTCCCATTGTTAATACTGCTTGCTGTGTGCTCCATAATATCTGTGAGAGTAAGGGGGAGATGTTTATGGTGGGGTGGGAGGTTGAGGCAAATCGCCTGGCTGCCAATTTTGAACAGCCAGAAACCAGAGCAATTAGAAGAGCACAGGTAAGTGTGCTGTGCATCAGAGAGGCTTTGAAAACTAGTTTCATGACTGGCCAGGCTACAGTGTGACAATTGTGTGTGTTTCTCCTTGATGCAAACCCGCCCCCTTTGTTCATTTTAATTCCCTGTAAGCCAACCACCCTCCCCACTTCAATCACAGCTGGGAAAGGAAATAAAGTCACTATTGTTTTGAAACCATGCATTCTTTCTTTATTAATTAAAAAAAAGGGAGATAACTGATAATGTAACCCAGGTGGGGTAGGGTGGGGTGGGGGAGGAGGGAAGGACAAGGGCACATTGCTTATTGTAGCCACACTACAGATCAAAACTGTTTGAATGACAGCCTTCTGTTGGTTGGGCCATCCTCTGGAGTGGAGTGGCTGCGTGCCTGGAGACTCCCCCTGCGTTCTTGGGCGTCTGGGTGAGGAGAATATGGAACTTGGGGAGGGGGGCAGGCGGTTGTACAGTGGATGCAGCGGCCATCTGTGCTCTTGTTGGCTTTCCTGCAGCTCCACCAGACCCCTGAGCATGTCCGTTTGCTCCTCCATTAGCCTCAGAATTGCATCCTGCCTCTTCTCATCGCGCTCACTTAATGCTTTCCTGGACTCTGCCACTGAATGCCTGCATGCATTCAGCTGTGCCCTATCAGTGCGGGAGGACTGCATGAGCTCTGAAAACATGTCATCGCGAATATGGTTTTTTTGCCTTCTAATCTGCAATAACCTTAGGGACGGAGATGATAGGAGGAGCATAGAAACATTTGCACCTGCAGGGGGATAAAAAGGGAAAGTAAAATTTAAGATGATGCATTTCTGAGAACAAAAGGGAGACTCTTTCACAGTGAATCAAGCAATTCACAGCAGACAGCACATGTGCTTTAGGTACAAGGTTGCATTTTGCCTTTTAGGTTGAGCGTGTGCCGGTATGGTGACACATCACACATGGCTGGACAACAGAATTCGGTTTCTGGGCAGCCATGGTAGGCCTAAGGGTACACGGGTTTGGCTTCTAACACCTTCATAACATGTGGGAATATTTTCAAACTGCAGCGTCCTCCTTTCCCAAAGCAAGCAATGCCGGTTGGGTTTACCATTTAAAAGGAGGGGCTGCGGTTTTGGGGTGGATGTGCAGCACACACCTCTCCCACACCCCTCCGTGTGGCTATTTGGGATGATCCCTCCACTCCTCCATCCGCAGCGTGGCTATGGGATGATCCCTTTTAGCCAAGCGCAAACAGCCCAGCACGAACAGGGTCCTTTTACTGTTCCCTTACAAAAATTCCCCTATTTCAACCAGGTGACCGTGAATGATATCACTCTCCTGAGGCTAACAGAAAGATAAATAATTTTTCCTAATACCCAACCTAGACCTCCCCACTGCAACTTGAGACCATTGCTCCTTGTTCTGTCATCTACCACTACTTTGAACAGTCGAGCTCCAGCCTCCTTGGAACCCCCCTTCAGGGAGTTGAAGGCTGCTATCAAATCCCTCCTCAGTCTTCTCTTTTGTAGACTAAATAACCCCAGTTCCCTCAGCCTCGCCTCGTAAGTCATGTGGCCCAGCTGCCTAATAATTTTTGTTGTCCTCCACTGGAGTCTCTCCAGCTTGTCTACATCCTTTCTGTAGTGGGGGGCCCAAAACTGGACACTATACTCCAGATGTGGCCTCACCCGTGCCAAACAGAGGAGAATAATCACTTCCCTTGATCTACTGCCAATGCTCCTCCTAATCACAGAATCATGGAATATCAGGGTTGGAAAGGACCTCAGGAGATCGTCGAGTTCAACCCCTTGCTCAAAGCAGGACCAATCCCCAATTTTTGCCCCAGATCCCTAAATGGTTCCATCAAGGATTGAATTCACAACCCTGGGTTTAGCAGGCCAATGCTCAAACCACTGAGCTATCTTCCTCCCCCGATATGCCATTAGCCTTCTTGGCAACAAGGGCACACTGTTGACTCATATCCAGCTTCTCATCCACTGTAATCCCCAGGTCTTTTTCTGCAGAACTGCCGCTTAGCTTAGCCAGTCGGTCCCCAGCCTGTAGCGGTGCATGGGATTCTTCCATCCGAACTGCAGGACTCTGCCCTTGTCCTTGTTGAACCTCATCAGATTACCATATATCTTATACCACTGTAAAACTCGCCATCCAGTGCTTTGTAGCTATACAGCCAAATCAAGGCGGTAAAGCTCAGCTGTTCAGTGTGTCCGATCCTGCAGCCCCTACTCATCCTACAGTGGCATGACCTGTGTGAATAAGGCAAGCAGGATATGACCATGGACATAGAACCTTTGCAGGCAACAGATATGAAACTGGCCCAAGTCTGGCTCCAGGCTCAATACATGATAAGCTACCTCACATCTCCTGCATCTGCATGGGTAAGAAATTCAGGAGAAACTCACAGTATCATGGGAATGTTTTGCATCTTGCTGTAGAGACGGCGATGGAAGAGAATACAATGTAATCACAACTGCAGGATAGGAAAGTTGTTTTCTAGACTATGTTGCACCGCTTTAAGGAAAAACACAATCAGGTGCCATAAAAGATTTTCCTTTATCAGAATTATTAGCAGCAGTTTCACACGGCTACATTGATTTGCAGCCCTCTGCTCTACAGAAACCAAATCCAAGAAATCTAGGAACTCCAAAGGTTTTTTCCCCCCCTTTTCTATTTTTGTTCCAAAATGTCTTTGTTTCGTGTCGTAAGCACATTCTTCTGGCATTTTTGTGCCTCCCTGGCTGCATGTTATTGTCCGCTGGCCATATTACGTAGATTCTGCTGTTCCAAGAGAAACCAAAGAAAGAATCTGAACTTTCAAGTGTTTCCTGCCATTGTCTCTTGCTTTTGTTTGTACTACTGACTCCAAAACAGATGGATCAGTCTCCCCAGTCCTCGGGGGTGATGGGAAGTCAACATAGCCCACAGCTTTGTCTTTCTGTTAGATTCCCCTTCATTCGTCAAGCTTAGACATCAGGGTTGAATCAAACAACACATTGGGGGGCGGGGGATTTTATTTGAATTTCAGGGAGCTTAACACAGTAAGTACTGAATGAGAAAGAAAGCCTGTGAGAGAGAGGGGAAGGCCTGTAATCAAAATTCAGCCCATTTTAAATAGATGCTTTGTTGGGAGTTTGTATGACTATGATAATGCACCAGACTGGAAATCAGAACAGGAGTTACCTTTTTAAAAAACACAGTTGACTACTCTTTGGGGTTGCAGGGAGGAAGAGGGTTTAAGTATAGAAGTTCAAGGCAGCTATGTTTCCAGGCTTACGTTTTTGCCTCCGCTTCTCTATGCCTTTAGCACTTAATCCCAGTGCTTGGGTAAATGCCCACCATGTGCTACTGGGGGGAAATGTGAAGGTTTTGCCATTGAGCTACTATGAAAGCGAGACCAAAGGCTTCCACCACACCACTGCCTTCTCCTCATTCAAACCCTTCCTAAAATGGCTGTGTTGCTACAAGGCCATGAACAAGCTTAGCCTTGAAATTAGATGAAGGGTTCTAACCATCAGATCAGTGAAGTTCTGGAACAGCCTTCCAAGGGGAGCAGTGGGGGCAAAAAACCTAACTGGCTTCAAGACTGAGCTTGATAGGTTATATGATGAGTTGCCCTCAATGGCATATGGCCCATCTGCGACTACTATTAGAAAAAGAACAGGAGGACTTGTGGCGCCTTACAGACTAACAAATTTATTTGGGCATAAGCTTTCGTGGCTACAGCCCACTTCATCGGATTCATAGAATGGAACATACAGTAAGAAGATATATATATATATATATACATACAGAGAAAGTGGAAGTTGCCATACAAACTGTAAGAGGCTAATTAATTAAGATGAGCTATTATCAGCAGGTGGGCCATCTTGATTATCACTACAAAAGTTTTTTTCTCCTGCTGATAAAAGCTCATCTTAATTAATTAGCCTCTTACAGTTTGTATGGCAACTTCCACTTTCTCTGTATGTATATATATATCTTCTTACTGTATGTTCCATTCTATGCATCCGATGAAGTGGGCTGTAGCCACGAAAGCTTATGCCCAAATAAATTGGTTAGTCTCTAAGGTGCCACAAGTACTCCTGTTCTTTCTGCGGATACAGACTAACACGGCTGCTACTCTGAAACCTACTATTAGCAAATATCTCTAACACCCAGAGATGGGACTCGAGAGGGGGAGGGCTCTGAGTTACTACAGAGAATTATTTCCCAGGTGTCTGGCTGGTGTGTCTTGCCCAAATGCTCAGAATTTCCCCCCAGACCAGATTGGCAGAGACCCGGGGGGGAGAGGGGGGCGGAGCACGCGTTAACCTTCCTCTGCAGCATGGGGCATGGGTCACTGGCAGGTTTAAACTAGTGTAAATGGTGAATTCTCTGTCACTTGAAGTCTTTAAATCATGATTGAGGACTTCAGTACCTCAGCCAGAGGTTAGGTCCATCACAGGAGTGGGTGGGTGAGGTTCTGTGGCCTGCACTGAGCAGGAGGTCAGACTAGATCAGGGGTTCTCACAACAAAATTTTTGGCCGCCTCAAGAGTGCGGCTACCAACTCTTGCTGGGGGTTGCTCTCACAATTTTTCCTAAAATACGTAATTAACTTTGGGAAAAACAAATAAATATGCACAAATACATGCCCAAATCATTGTAATTTATTTATGTAGGATTTTTTTTGCAGACTCAATATTAAAAATAATGTACAGTTGTCTCTATTCTTTACTGGACCTAAACAGAACAGAAACACAAATAAGGTGTTTTGCACATTCTTGTCTTTTTTCTTGTTGTTTCTTTTGCTTTTTTAGTTGCTTTTTTTTTAAGACTTGCTAGAGAGTACATCTGTTGTGAAAAGTGATATTAACAAACATACAAATATCACTTTTCACAGCAGACTTACTCAGTCCCGGCAAGCCTGGGGACAAATTAAGCCCTGGATGGGGAGGTGGTGTTGTATCAACCAGGCAAGGTACTAAAAATCTTCAACAGGACTTTATTTTCAAAGTGGAAACCTCTTTACCAAGCTGCTGCTGCACCCTCTGTAGCTTTCTCCCAGCCTCTCAACTCCTCCCCCCTCCTTCCTGTTTCCTGTCCTTTCAGACTCCAACAGCCAGTACTCCCAGTTCTAATCATTACAAGCAACATCTAAACACCAGAGGCACTGGGAGAGGCAGCGAGGGCCAGGGTGATGGGGCGTGAGAGGCTGGGGCCAGAGCCCACCACCGCGAGGCCAGGGAACGGAGCCTGAAGCCCCATGGCCGGAGCCGGCCACCCACCACCCATGGGCTGAACCCCGACCCAACAACCCCGGGAAGGTGAGGAACTCACTGGCTGCCTGCTCCTCCAGCTTTTGTCTCTCCAGAGGGGGGCAGGGCCCAACCACTACTGAAGACCCCCTGTCTCCCCCATCACAGCCCAGGCAGCTGTGGCCACAAGAAAAGCCCCTGGTGCGCATTTGAGAAATGCTGAACTAGATGATCAAGATGGTCCCTTCTGGCTTAAAGTCTATGACTCTAAAGAGTGAGCTCATTTGCCATCAGCTTCAGTGTGCCTTAAAACAGGCACAGCCCTAATACGTGACTGTGTCCCGCTGACATCCCGTGCTGCCTCGCCTAGGCTGGTACTCTCACCCGCCCTGCAGAGCTCAGATTAGCCTCGAAGCTCCTTGGGGCTCTGGGCTTGTACTGGGCTGGGCCCAGCATGCTGCCAGGATCGGTATGAGCAATAGAAGCAATGGTGATGTGAGATTAGGCGGGGACCTCCCAGAGTAAGAGCTGGGAATGAATTTGGAGCCTAAGAGGCACAATTATTTCTCTGGTTGCTCCAGTGGGGAGGGAATATGTTAGAGATCTTGGCCCGGTCAGCTCCACTTACACTTCCCCCGGCATGTCATACCCTGCAGTCCTTCCCACTTCTGCGCCATGATCCACGGAGCCCACACGCAGCGGAAGGGGATACCTAGTCCAGTCTTGCCCCTGAGCGTGACTCATCACCATCAGTAGGGTGGGAACACAAGCGATGCTTGGAACCCTTCTGGTCATTAGTTGTCATTCCAGGTAAAAGTTTCCCTGCCTGGCCAGGTTGTCAGGGTCTCATTCCAGCAGGGGGTCAGCTGCATGTTTCCCACAGAGACCTGGTCTAAAATCACAGGGTTCAAAGGGAGCACTGGGGCTCTGAGCACAAGGGCATGCTGGGAAATGGGTGCAGGAGGCTCCAAAGCAGGGACTATTCAGAACCAAGCAAGACCCAGAGTCACGAACCAGGCATCTCAGCCCAGCTCACATTTTCCAGGCAGGCGTGTGCAGAGGCCGTGCCTGGCTCAAAATACCCTGCTCGGCTGCTGCTGGTTCTTAGGCCTCTTCCTGCAGTCTGACCCCATGCCTCACGCATGCACACATCATCGCTCCATAGCCAGGGACAGTTCCGGAGACCCAAGGGGACCCATGCCCATGCCCATACCATACGCTGCTGCAGCTCCCTTAGCAGATCCCTTCAGGGTCTGTGGCCTTGTGGAGCTGGAGTGCCTGCTGCTGCTGGGTTCTGTCTGCCTCGCAGTGCCCTTGCTTGTGGGCCCTCTGTGGAATTTGCATTTCCTTTCCCCGCTGTACATGCTTGTTCTTTGGCATCTGCCCTTTCCCTCTGATGCAAGGGGCTGATCCAGCAAGTCTCAGCTGTACGAAGCAGAGTTCATGCTTATTGGGAGACAAGTCCTGGCTTATCTGCACCATCTTGCACGGGCAAAGCACCAACATGTAGGCAAGTTTTCCATAGTGCAACGGTGGGCATGGGGGATGTTTGGGAGCCAGTTACAGCTTCCAGATTCTCTGCACATTTTAGAACAGTTGGGGGGGGGGGGGCGGGGGAAAGGCATCGGCCAGCTGAGGAGCGCAGCATGTTCAACCCTCCCCCCACTCCGCTCGGACATGGCCCCGGTGACCTCTGCACAGGGGCAGCAGGGAGGCAAGTATAGGAGCCAACTGTGCCGGCTTGCCATCCCTGGGGCACTTCCGTGTGGTTAGCCCTGGGTTGAGGGTACACGCAGGCTGTGCGTCACGTGTCTATTGTACTGTTATTGTATATACTGTCACGTGTCCACTGTATGGCCCTGGTTTGCATTAGTGGATCTCGTTTGAATGGTGCCTAACCAGAGTGTGTCTCGGCAATGGCTTTCCGTTTGTATGTACATATTGTAACACAGGCTGTTCACCTCTGTGGCTAGTTAGACTCAGCAGCGGGCTGGGGTGAGACCTGCTCTCCGGATTTGCACGCTCTTTGTTCTGGCCAAACGTGGCCTTGAGCTCCACAGCCGAGCTGAGCTCTAACAACATTAGCAGAGCCCCAAGGGCACCCTTGTGCAGCTGGGAACTGGCAGGCAGTCAGACCCTGCTCATCCTCTTGCTGCAGAATGGGATCCAGAATCATTTACAAAAGAAACCTGGGAGCTGTGGTCAGTGGGGCCCAGAGTAAGTCAAACGGTGACACCATTCACTATTTCAGCACTGTGCATGGCACCAGAAACACCCAGTGAATGTCCTCATCCCACTGGCTCTAGCTACCTCCCTCGCCAGCCCAGCTCCCAAGTGCCCCAGTTCAGTGAGGCAGTTGGTGTATTGTCAATACAGAAATCTGCTGCCCGTTGATGACTGCGAATGGGCCTGGCATCCAATCAGTGGAACGAATATCAGCCCCACAGCGCCTGCCCTGAGCACGGGGCTCAGCTTCAGGTTTAATCTGCTCCAGACCTCCACTTAGACAGTGGCACAAACTGCCTGCACAATTTTCCGTGGCCACTGCAGATCACCCCACCCCACAGTGACCTGCGGGGGGATTTCGGTCCAGCTTGCCAGAGTACGCAGGGCCTGAAGGACACAGGTCTGGGCCCAGTGGAGCAGCGGCTTATGCATGATCGCATCCCCTCCTGAATGTGGGATTTGGGCAGAGCCATTGCTCCCTGCCCCCATTGCTCAGTACTACTGGCAGCCTTCCCAAGCAGAGGAAGCCCACGTGTTACGCCCACTTGCACGATGGATCCCAGCCGAGTCTGCGCTTGGCTGGGAGGGCTCTGTCTGCCTGGCGATGCCTTTCTCACGGGCAGGCTCCAGAACGTGCATACCTTGCCCTAGTGAGTGTGCTCTGCTTTAGACCTGGCCTTTCCCCAGCCATTGTGTCCAGTGGGGCTCTCACTACATGTGATTTTCTGTAGGAGAGGCGCTGGGCCTTTCAGCCTCCATTTCTCTTTAGCCTGAGGAGACCTCAGACAACCCTGTCCTGCATCGGCGTGGCCTGCGTAACCACAGTCATCACAGGCAGTCCTAGTTCTGTTGGAATGACCCTGTGGTCCTTGCCCTGGTCCTGCATCAGTGGTGAGGCTGCTTTTCACCCGTGCTTGGGACTGATCAGGACTCAGGGGCGGGCGGTGTGCATGGCAGGAGACAGTGGTGGGAGCCAGGCACAAAGGGTATCCTCACACTCAGGGTGCCTGGGATTAGTGGTGATCAGCTCCACAAAGGGCAGGAGGGACTTAGTGCCAGGGCCCTTCTGGCTTCCCCAGCTGCACTGGCCAGAGGAGCTGGTTGGCCATGGGTGGGCTCACATGCTGCACCCTCTTTGGGGGTGTTATAGAGCCTGCACCCTCGGGTGCGCTAGGGGGTATGACATCTGCAGGAGCTCCTGCTGGGGCAGTGCATCTACTTGCTAGAAGACACCCATCAGCACTGTCCTTGCCCTCTTCCTCCTCCACGGTGGGCTCCGAGGGAGACACATGGTGAGTGGCCGCTCTACCTGGTCACTCTGTTGAACCACATCCCCTCCATCCAGCGTGTCTTTCAGGTGTGCCAGGCTCCATGCTGCCCCCCAGGGTGCTGGAGTGGGGAATCTGCCAGAGAGCTGTCCCCTCCCAGAGAGGGGGCAGAGCTGAGACGGGCCCAGGAGTTGGGTGTGACGCTACGACTTGTGCCGTATAAGGGCTGGTCTGCTCTATAAAGTCAGGTCTCAGAGTCGCAGCCGTGTTAGTCTGTATCCGCAAAAAGAACAGGAGGACTTGTGGCACCTTAGAGACTAACCAATTTATTTGAGCATAAGCTTTCGTGAGCTACAGCTCACTTCATCGGATGCATGCACCAGCTTCTCTAAGGTGCCACAAGTACTCCTTTTCTTTTTTCTATAAAGTTAGATTGTCTTACCCCCACTCCCTGTGCAATGGAAGTAGATTGACGAAAGCCGCAGTGTGGGAGTGCTAAGTCAATGGGAGAATTCTTCTGTTGACCTAGCTACTGCCTCTCAGAAAGGAGGATTTCCTACAGTGATGGAAAGTGATGTCTACGCTACGGTGCTGTAGTGTTTCTAGCCTACACATCCCCTACGGCTGATACAGAGAGAGAGGTGCAAGTCAATGCAGGGCCGAAGCAGAGACATCATCACCATCTTTATTATTATTTCTACAGCACCATAGTTTACACACAGGCGTCATTCACAAGTGTACTTTATACACAAATATGAGAAACCTCAGTGACAGGTGCCTTAAAAATATGATAGATTAGGTTAAATTAGATTAGATTAGATTATTTTTGCACTGAAATATATCCACATCAGCAGGTGCAGGATTTGGCATTAATTTCATCTTCACTCCATAAACATTGAGTTGCTCCAGTCTGAAACGTCACCCACTAAACTCTCCTACTGCTGAGCCCCAGGGCTCTGCTAAACCATCACTGTGTTTCCCCGCCAAGGAACAGCTCAACACCAAGTACTATTAAAAAGTGACACAGTCAGAGACAAAGGAATAGTACTAAGCAGGGCCTAGTGTCCCATTGGGGCTCCACATGGGAGCCAGACACTTTTCACATGGGTTTGGTTGCAGGATTGAGGCCTTAATTTATGCTGATCTAAAAATGGGAATCACCGTTGATACAAATCTGAAATCTCACATCTCCCCCTTCCATGTCTGGCCCGCCCCAAAATCTGGCTGGGCTCCGTGCAGCTATTCCCAGCCAGAATTTGGTGATTTGTTTATTTATTCATTGATTTAACCTGAGCTCTAAAGCGACTAGCATTTCGTTCTAGGAACTCTGTTAATTACCAGTCTGTTAATAATCATTTCCCTCACGCAGGAAAGCTCATTAAAAAGCCAGTGCCAAAAACAGGGAGAAAAAAGGGACAGTATATTTTTCTGTGGTATGTTAAAGGGACAATACCAAGATTAAAACAAAATCCTACCTTCGGTTGCTAACATGTGAGTTGATTTAAGACCAAACAGATCTTACTTGTCTTCTCTACTTTCCACCATTTACTTTTAGGGGATTTCACTCAATCTGGACAGTGAACTAGATTGGTCAGGTCAGTTTCATGTTCTGCATCTCCTCCATTGCATTTTCCATGTCTTGGGATGCAGTTGTGTTTAGGTTGCAGGCAAAGGATTAAACAGAACTGCGGGGGAAGAAGGTTTAGACCTGTCTTCACTCAAAACTTTTATTTATTTACTGAAAACATTCAGATTAGTTTCTCCAACCGCTAGGCTAGATTCTCAGCTGGTGTAACTCACCCTAGCTCTGTTCACACAGCCCAAGGCTCTGGCCTTCTGTTATTTTGATTTAGTTACAAAAAATAAATTAAAAAATAAAGGCAACGAAGAAGAAGACATTGTGAGCCTATACTACTTGACAGCATTCTCCTTAGTAAACAAGTGTGCTCAACCAGCATCGCTTTGGTATGATATAAATACCCAAAGGACAGGCAGACAAACAGATAGATTAGAGGAATGCATCCGATGAAGTGAGCCGTAGCTCACAAAAGCTCATGCTCAAATAAATTGGTTAGTCGCTAAGGTGCCACAAGTCCTCCTTTTCTTTTTTAGAGTAGAGGAAGAATTTCATGAAGCTCTTTTGAAAATGCATGCTGACTGTGAAGAAATGGAATGATTTCCCTCTTCTGGTGCCCCCATATTCACACCTGCAACCAGGAAAAAGGTGACAAAACAATAACAGTGCAAAAGGAGATGATGCCAGTGTGACACTATGTCCCATATTCTTCACAGAGATATTGTTGTGATGTGAATATGGCATAACTAAGATGTGTTTTATGCAAGATGGGTCATGTGATGTATCATTGGAAAGGTTATGATGTACTGACTATGATTATACTATTTCTATGCATGTATCTGCAGTTAGGAATATTGACTCTGTATCAATCAAGTGTTTGCACCTGGGGAACATCCACCACAAAGTAGGCAATCAGCTTGGATGGGCCATTAGGAAGGACAATAGGACTTTGAAGATGCTAATCTCCCACCTTCCTGAGAAGCTTCCTGGGATACTGCTTTGACACTTCAGGGTCATGTGATCATGTCACCTGGTACTGAACCCCATCTTGACCTGCTAGTATTTTTCCACAAAAAGGGGTGGAGCCCAAACTGGGAAACAAAGGATTCCCGCCATATGTAAATCCTATTTAAGGCAGGGAAGTGAGTTAATCAGGGCTCCTGCTTCACTGAATTCCCGCCCAGGATGACTGCTGAGAAGATCTAAGAAACAAGGACTGGGGCGGGGGGTAGGGGAGAAGAGCTGAGTCTGGGCTGGAAAAGGTGTCTGGCCTGTGAAAGAAATGCCTAAAACAACATTTAGGGTAAGAAATTACTACTTGTAACCAGTTTCTTTAGTGTATTGAGCTTAGTTTGCATGTTTGTTTTATTTGCTCTGATCATAGAATCATAGAATATCAGGGTTGGAAGGGACCTCAGGAGGTCATCTAGTCCAACCCCTTGCTCAAAGCAGGACCAATCCCCAACTAAATCATCCCAGCCAGGGCTTTGTCAAGCCTGACCTTAAAAATATCTAAGGAAGGAGATTCCACCACCTCCCTAGGTAATGCATTCCAGTGTTTCACCACCCTCCTAGGGAAAAAGTTTTTCCTAATATCCAACCTAAACCTCCCCCACTGCAACTTGAGACCATTACTCCTTGTCCTGTCCTCTTCTACCACTGAGAACAGTCTAGATCCATCCTCTTTGGAACCCCCTTTCAGGTAGTCGAAAGCAGCTATCAAATCAGCCCTAATTCTTCTCTTCCGCAGACTAAACAATCCCAGTTCCCTCAGCCTCTCCTCAGAAGTCATGTGTTCCAGTCCCCTAATCATTTTTGTTGCCCTCCGCTGGACTCTTTCCAATTTTTCCACATCCTTCTTGTAGTGTGGGGCCCAAAACTGGACACAGTACTCCAAACGAGGCCTCACCAATGTCGAATAGAGGGGAACGATCACGTCCCTCGATCTGATGGCAATGCCCCTACATATACATCCCAAAATGCCATTGGCCTTCTTGGCAACAAGGGCACACTGTTGACTCATATCCAGTTTCTCGTCCACTGTAACCCCTAGGTCCTTTTCTGCAGAACTGCTGCCTAGCCATTCAGTCCCTAGTCTGTAGTGGTGCATGGGGTTCTTCCGTCCTAAGTGCAAGACTCTGCACTTGTCCTTGTTGAAACTCATCAGATTTCTTTTGGCCCAATCCTCTAATTTGTCTAGGGCCCTCTGTATCCTATCCCTACCCTCCAGCGTATCTACCACTCCTCCCAGTTTAGTGTCATCTGCAAACTTGCTGAGGGTGCAATCCACACCATCCTCCAGATCATTTATGAAGATATTGAACAAAATCGGCCCCAGGACCGACCCTTGGGGCACTCCACTTGATACCGGCTGCCAACTAGACATGGACCCATTGATCACTACCCGTTGAGCCCGACAATCTAGCCAACTTTCTATCCACCTTATAGTCCATTCATCCAGCCCATACTTCTTTAACTTGCTGGCAAGAATACTGTGGGAGACAGTGTCAAAAGCTTTGCTAAAGTCAAGGAACAACACGTCCTCCACTTTCCCCTCATCCACAGAGCCTGTTATCTCGTCATAGAAGGCAATTAGATTAGTCAGGCATGCCTTGCCCTTGGTGAATCCATGCTGACTGTTCCTGATCACTTTCCTCTCCTCTAAGTGCTTCAGAATTGATTGCTTGAGAACCTGCTCCATGATTTTTCCAGGGACTGAGGTGAGGCTGACTGGCCTGCAGTTCCCAGGATCCTCCTTCTTCCCTTTTTTAAAGATGGGCACTACATTAGCCTTTTTCCACTCGTCCGGGACTTCCCCCGATCGCCATGAGTTTTCAAAGATAATGGCCAATGGCTCTGCAATCACATCCGCCAACTCCTTTAGCACTGTCAGATGCAGCGCATCTGGCCCCATGGACTTGTGCTCGTCCAGCTTTTTTAAATAGTCCCAAACCACTTCTTTCTCCACAGAGGGCTGGTCACCTCCTCCCCATGCTGTGCTGCCCAGTGCAGTAGTCTGGGAGCTGACCTTGTTCGTGAAGACAGAGGCAAAAAAAGCATTGAGTACATTAGTTTTTTCCACATCCTCTGTCACTAGGTTGCCTCCCTCATTCAGTAGGGCGCCCACACTCTCCTTGAGTTTCTTCTTGTTGCTAACATACCTGAAGAAACCCTTCTTGTTACTCTTAACATCTCTTGCTAGCTGCAACTCCAAGTGTGATTTGGCCTTCCTGATTTCACTCCTGCATCCCCGAGCAATATTTTTATACTCTTCCCTGGTCATTTGTCCAATCTTCCACTTCTTGTAAGCTTCTTTTTTGTGTTTAAGATCGGCAAGGATTTCACTGTTAAGCCAAGCTGGTCGCCTGCCATATTTACTATTCTTTCTACACATCGGGATGGCTTGTCCCTGTAACCTCAATAAGGATTCTTTAAAATACAGCCAGCTCTCCTGGACTCCTTTCCCCCTCATGTTATTCCCCCAGGGGATCCTGCCCATCAGTTCCCTGAGGGAGTCAAAGTCTGCTTTTCTGAAGTCCAGGGTCCGTATTCTGCTGCTCTCCTTTCTTCCTTGTGTCAGGATCCTGAACTCGACCATCTCATGGTCACTGCCTCCCAGGTTCCCATCCACTTTAGCTTCCCCTGCTAATTCTTCCCGGTTTGTGAGCAGCAGGTCATGAAGAGCTCTGCCCCTAGTTGGTTCCTCCAGCACTTGCACCAGGAAATTGTCCCCTACCCTTTCCAAAAACTTCCTGGATTGTCTGTGCATGGCTGTATTGCTCTCCCAGCAGATATCAGGGTGATCGAAGTCTCCCATGAGAACCAGGGCCTGCGATCTAGTAACTTCCGTGAGTTGCCGGAAGAAAGCCTCGTCCACCTCATCCCCCTGGTCCGGTGGTCTATAACAGACTCCCACCACGATATCACCCTTGTGGCTCATGCTTCTAAACTTAATCCAGAGACATTCAGGTTTTTCTGCAGTTTCATACCGGAGCTCTGAGCAGTCATACTGCTCCCTTACATACAGTGCAACTCCCGAACCTTTTCTGCCCTGCCTGACCTTCCTGAACAGTTTATATCCATCCATGACAGTATTCCAGTCATGTGAGTTATCCCACCAAGTCTCTGTTATTCCAATCACATCATAATTCCTTGACTGTGCCAGGACTTCCAGTTCTCCCTGCTTGTTTCCCAGGCTTCTTGCATTTGTGTATAGGCACTTGAGATAACTCGCTGATCGTCCCTCTTTCTCAGTATGAGGCAGGAGCCCTCCCCTTTCGCGTGCTCCTTCTCGTGCTTCCTCCCGGTATCCCACGTCCCCACTTACCTGAGGGCTTTGGTCTCCTTCCCCCGGTGAACCTAGTTTAAAGCCCTCCTCACTAGGTTAGCCAGCCTGCTTGCGAAGATGCTTTTCCCTCTCTTCATTAGGTGGAGCCCGTCTCTGCCGAGCACTCCTCCTTCTTGGAACACCATCCCATGGTCAAAGAATCCAAAGCCTTCTCTCCGACACCACCTAAATAGCCATTCGTTGACTTCCACGATTCGATGGTCTCTACCCAGGCCTTTTCCTTCCACGGGGAGGATGGACGAGAAGACCACATGCTCCTCAAACTCCTTTATCCTTCTTCCCAGAGCCACGTAGTCTGCAGTGATCCGCTCAAGGTCAGTCTTGGCAGTATCATGGGTGCCCACGTGGAGAAGCAGGAAGGGGTAGCGATCCGAGGGCTTGATGAGTCTTGGCAGTCTCTCCGTCACATCGTGAATCCTAGCTCCTGGCAAGCAGCAGACTTCTCAGTTTTCCCGGTCGGGGCGGCAGATAGATGACTCAGTCCCCCCGGAGAGAGAGTCCCCGACCACCACCATCTGCCTCCTTCTCTTGGGAGTGGTGGTAGTGGAACCCCCATCCCTAGGACAGTGCATCTCACGCCTTCCAATCGGCGGAGTCTCCTTCTGTTCCCTTCCCTCAGATGTATCATCTAGTCCACTCTCCACATTAGTACCTGTGGAGAGAACATGAAAATGGTTACTTACCTGTATCTGCATTGCTGGTACATGGACGCTCCCGTTTCTTCTTCTGGAGGTCACATGCTGCCAAATTTCTTCACCGTCCTCCAGTCCCCACTGCGCAGCCTGCTCTGAATCTTCAGAACATTGGGCCTGTAGAAGCATATCCTGACGTCTGTCCAGGAAATCTTCAGTTTCTCTTATGCAACGCAGGGTTGATACCTGTTGCTCCAGACCTTGAACCTTCTCTTCCAATATGGAGACCAGCTTGCACTTTATACAGACAAAGTCACTTCTGTCCTGTGGAAGAAAGACAAACATGGCACATCCAGTGCAGGTCACAACAGCTGAACACCCCCCATCCATATTACCTTCCTTCCACGAGCTCACTCAGGAGTTGTAGTAACTACTCAGAGATCAGTAATCTGCCTTGATCTATTTGCTCACCCTTATAATCACTTAAAATCTATCCTTTGTAGTTAATAAACATGTTTTGTTTTCCAAAACCCAGTTTGTGCAATTCATAACTGGGGGGAGGGGCAGGGAAAGCTGTGCATATCTTCCTCCACATTGGAAGGAGGGGGTGATTTTCATGAGCTTATGCTGTACAGATTTTTGTGCAGCGCAAAACAATACAATTTTGGGTTTGCTCCGCAGAGGGGGTGTGCACTTGAGTGCTGGGCAATTCCTGAGCTGAGTCTTCCCATGCAGTACTGATTTCAGTGTCTGTGTCTTTTTGCAGCTGGGTGTGTCCCTACCTGTGTGTGTGCTAGAGGAGGCTTGAGGGCCTGGCTCAGCAGGACAGGGTGAGGGAACCCAGGCTGGTGGAACAGGCAGACTCAGTGGTACCCCAGTATATCAGGTGGCACCCTGGAGTAGGGGGGTAACCCATCACAACCAGGTTTTTCCAAGAGCTCAGGGCCAGATTTCCAAGGGCTCAGCACCCATAATCACAGCTCAGTTTTCTGGTGAGCTCAGTGCTGATGGGCACTCTTTGAAAAGCTGGCACTAAGTGGCTGTAAACCCTCCCAGGAGGCATTCTGCTGCCACAAGGCTCAGCAGACCAGTGTTATGTGAGACCACAGGAAGCATGCTGCTCATAGGCGTGTGCATGGGGTGTGCCAGGTGTGCCCAGGCACACCCTAATGCCCTGAGCTCTGGCTGCTCCTCCCCCCTCCCCCGCTGGAGGCTCACGGGGGGTGGGAGGAGGAAGAGGAGGAGGCTGCAGCAGTTGCAGGCAGCGATGGCGGTGGAGCCGTGTTTACATCACTGCTGTGCTGCTGGCCCCAGCGGCGTGGGGTGAGTGGAGTCGGCCCAGGGGCCCAGATCCACCAATATTTGGGGCTGGGTGTCCCCCCGGCCCCACCTGCTGCCCCCCGTGCCTCCCCCAGCCCCCTCTTGCTGCCCCCGCATACCTCCCCGGGCCCTGGAGCAGAGCGTCCCTGCCTCTTCCCTGCAGCTCAATGCTGCCTCCCTGCAGCAACTGCTGTCGCAGGGTCCTAGTACCTGTGGTGTTTAGATGTTGCTTGTAATTATTAGAATTGGGAGCACTGGCTGTTTGGAGTCTGAAAGGACAGGAAACAGGAAGGATGGGGGAGGAGTTGAAGATGCTGAGGGAGAGCTACTGAGGGTGCAGCAGCAGCTTGGAAAAGAGGTTTCCACTTTAAAAAATCAAGTCCTGTTGAAGTTTGTTAGTACCTTGCCTGGTTATACAACATTTTGGCAACGAGGATGGATCTTCTGCCTCTGAACCCACCTGCACCCTTTCTACAAAGCCCAGGTGAGCCTCCAATTGCTTTTACTGCCTGGATCCATATGTTTGAGACTTATCTGCTTGCAATCAGTGCTATAGAGATTTCTGAAGTAAGAAAGCGTGCTCTGCTAATCCACTGCCTTGGAGCAGAAGGGCAGCGTATATTTTACACTTTCCCCCTTGCAGACGAGAAATATGAGACTGAACTCATTGCATTAAAGAAATTTTTGTACCAAAAGTGAATGTAGTAGCTAATTGCTACAGATTTCGCCAGCATGAACAGAAACCAGGGGAGACTATAATGCAGTATATTGCTTCCCTGAGGAGTCTGATTGTAACTTGTGACTTTGGGAATACGGCAGATGAGATGATTAGAGACCAGCTCATTGAGAAAACAACCATGCTTCATGTAAGAGAACATTTACTTCGAGAACCACAATTTACACTAGAAAAAGCAATAACCATTGCTACCCAGATTGAGTCAGCTACAGCTGAAGCCAAAATAATGAGCATGGATACAGGAGGCACAGTCCAGGCTGTGACTCCTTTGCAGAAAAGTTCATTATCGCTACAGACAAACAATTACAAGAGACTAATGAAAAACCACCAAATCAGCAAATTCAAAATACAGTAAAAGCATGCTTTCACTGCGGATCCCCACAACACCTTTTAAGCTAAACAGGATGTCCAGCAAAAGTAGCTCAGTGCAATGATTGCAAAAAGATTGGGCATTTTGCTAAAGTATGTTGCAGCAGCCAGTTCAATCAACAGGTGCATGCAGTTACAATACCAGATGTTACTGTGCTGAGCGTGGACAAAATCACTACTGCACATATTCCAGAACAAATAAAGTGCACTGTAAATGTTTCCGCCATACCCTCAGGCAAATCACACTCTATTCAGTTAATGTTGGACACTGGCTCAGCAGTATCTATACTACCTGATTCCATCTATTTGCATTACTTTAAAGATGTGCCTCTTACTGAACCCAAACTTCCCTTGGTGTGCTATTTGAAAAACCATATTCCAGTACATGGCTGCCTGCCAGCAATAGTCACTTTTGGTGATTGCTGTGTAACTGCAGAGTCCTACATTGTCCACAAAGGCATTCCTATCCTTGGCAGAGATTTAGTGGCTGCTTTAAATCTCAGGATAGTTAACGGACAAATTGATCTTCCTCAGCAAAGCACTCTTGCGGTACACACACCAGTTTCAGCTGGGACCCAACACCAGGTTGAGGAGAAACTCGGCTGTGCTTATGGGTTTCTGCATAAAGTTAAAATGCGGAATAATGTGATGCCTATATGACAGAAATTACGGCGCTTACCATTTTCAGTCAGGGAAGCTGTTTCAGAGGAACTTAGAAAACTTGTCCAAGAGGACATTATTGAAGAGATTGACTCCTCGGAATGGATTTCACCTATAGTAGTGACGCAGAAGAAGGGTGGAGGCATTTGCCTTTGTGTGGACTTAAGGGAGCCAAATAAAGCTATTGTGATTGACAGCCATCCTCTTCCTCACATAGAAGAAGTATTTGCAGAACTCCATGGAGCAAAGATGTTTTCTACTCTTGATTTGCAGAGCGCATACCACCAGGTCATATTGCATGAAGATAGCAGAGACCTCACAGCATTTATTACATGAGGGACTATTCCGTTTTAAACATGTTCCATATGATCTTGCATCAGCCCCAAGTGCCTTCCAAAAAATGTTGTCATTTATTTTGAAGAATCAATATGGAGTTCAGCGCTATTTGGATGATATTATCGTGTTCGGAAATACTTCTGAGGAGCATGACAATAACCTGCAGTCTGTACTAAACTGCATCAGCAAAGCAGGCCTCAAGCTCAATAGTCCAAATGCAAATTTAGACAAACTGAACTCTCCTTTCTGGGGCATAGAATTTCACAGGCTGGACTAAAACCTGATCCGGCTCATATCCTGGCAATTTCAAATGCTCCTCCTCCAATAGATTTGCAGACCTTACGTTCCTTCTTGGGTCTTACCTCCTGGTATTCAAAATTCATTCCCAATTATGCTTCTGTCATTGAACCATTACAAGAATTACTACAGCGAAGTTCAACCTTAGTGTGGACAATGGATGCACAAGCTAGTTTTGAAATGGTAAAGACTTGATTGTACGTAGTCCAGTACTTGCACTATTCACTCCTGCATTGCCCACAATTGTAACTACTGATGCTTCTGATTATGGACTTGGGGTGTCCTCACACAACTTCATGAGGACAACACAGAGACTGTTGCATTTCTTCAAGGACACTAAGTAATGCTGAGAGAAAATATTCTACAGTCGAAAAAGAAACACTTGCTTGCATCTGGGCGACTGAAAAATTTAGAATTTACCTGTGGGGCCGCATGTTCAAGTTGTGCACAGACCACAGCCCTTTGATGACGTTGCTCACCATGAAAGGACTGGGAAGAGCAGGATATCATATTGCTAGATGGTCTGCAAGACTACTGTCTTTCAATTATGAACTGGAATATAAGCCTGGAAACCAAAATGTGGTCGCTGATTGCCTTTCTCGCCTGCCTTTGCCTTCACCAGATGGTCCACCGGAGGATGAGAATGTAGTAGTTGTGCTTATTACAAGCGCTCTCACTGCAGTTACAAGAGAACAATTTCAAGCTGCTTGTTCAGGTGTCCAATTCAACAAAAACGATGGGAATTTCTGACAAAGAGATGGCCCAGTAACTCTAAAAACCATGACCCAGTTTTGCTGCCTTATTTTAGAGTTCTGGATGAACTTTCTTTGCTCAATGGCTGTGTGCTACGAAGTACACACCGGCTACTTGTGCCAGAAGAATTACAGTCAAAACTCATACACCTGGCACATGATACTCATCAAGGAATTGTCAAAACCAAACAACGACTATGGGATCTGTATTGATGGTGAGGGATGGACTCTCAAACGGAAGCATTCATAAAATCCTGAGTCACTTGCCAAATGCATGATAAGACAGCAGTGACCTGTACCCCTCCATTACAGCCTGTTCCTCTTCCTGAATCTGCATGGGAAAAAGTGGCGATTGACTTTGTTGGACCCTTTGATACTGCTCCAAGTGACTGTCGTTATGCCATCACTGTGGTGGTGCGGTGCCCCACCCCCATGCCAGTTTGGGCTACTACAGGCCAGAGCAACTGCGCAAGGCAGCAGCCAATCAGGGAGGGCCTGTTAGAGAGCCAATCAGGGAGAGTATTACAGCCAGCCAATCAGGGCTAGGCTAGGCCCTATATAAAGGCTGCCCAGGAGGGTGAAGGTCTGTCTCCTGCATGAGGAGACTAGCACCAGGGACAGCGCAGTGCTGGACAGGCTGGAGGAGCAGAAGGGAACTCCCGCCTGGTACCTGCCAGGCTGCGGGCCCTGAGAAAAAGGGCCTAGCCAGTGCAAAGGGGCCAAAGGGGAAACGGCCCAGGGAGAGAGATGGACAAAGGGAGAAAAGGAGGGCAGGCAGGAAGGCTCTGCCAAAGGATCCCTGGGTCGGGACCCAGAGTAGAGGGCGGGCCTGGGTCCCCCCTTCCACCTGGCCGTTAGGAGTGGCCATCACAGACTGCACCAGACCCCTGCCAAAAGGGGTTAGACTTTGTGGTGTGGTTGGCCATTGTGGCTGGGGCGAAGAGAAGGACTGCTGATAACACCAAACCCCCGGAAGGGGGTGAGACCGGAGCAGTGGGCACTGCCGGAGGGAAGTGTCCTGAAGAGGACACTGCAAGCTGGGAGCAATGTGGGTTGAGATGCCAATCTAGGGCAAGAGACGGACGGGACACCACTGGCAGAGGGCGCTCCACATGAACTGAGCTATTTCCCAGAGTGAACAGCAGGAGGCGCTGCAGTGGTGAGCCTAACCCTGTCACAATCACCTTAATAGACGATTTCAGTAAATGGCCTGAGGTAGCATTTACATCGCAAATCTCCTCTGCTACAGTAATTAAGTTCCTCTCTTCAGTTTTTAGGAGGGAAGGTAACCCCAAAGAACTGGTTTCAGATAATGGTAGTCAATTTACTTCCCTGGAGTTTGAAATTTTTCTGGCAGAGAGGAACATTTTACACAGAAGGTCATCCCTATACTATCCTCAAGCCAATGGGGAAATCGAACGGTTTAACAGAAGTTTGAAAGAGAGTTTGCAAATGGCTAAACTGGAAGGGTGATTGTGGATAATCTTCACTACTGATTTCTTGCAAGCATGCTGGGCTACACGACATGCCACAACGCAAAGATCACCTGCAGAGTTACTGCATGGGAAGCAGATGAATACTAAACTGAACATTTCTGGATTGTTAAAGGCACGACCTGAGGCCCCAGCCGAGGATGATGTGAGAAAAACAGTTGAACAGAACCAAGCAAAGTATAAGGCTTTCACAGACAAGTGGCGGGGTGCTAAAGAACCAAAGTTTGAGTGTGGTTCCTTCGTTAGAATATGAAAACCTGGAATTTTATGCAAAGGGGACCATAAATTCACAGCTCCTCTTAAAATCATAGAGAAGAAGGGACCTGACATCTATCAACTTTCTGATGGGCGGGTATGGAATGCTTCTTATCTTGCACCTGCCTATGCAGCAAGAGGAGATTATGCCAACACCAGTCTGCATTGGATGACTTCACTGTAGTATCAACGCAACAAGACATTGCACTGGAACCAGGGCTTGAGAGACGGCCTGTCAGACCCAGACGACCACCTGTCTGGACTAGAGACTATGTTATGCAGTATCTATAGTGTTTTTAGTGTAATATTTCTGTCAACAATATAGTGCCTTGTTTCCTATTTGTTCCTGTGGTTAGAACAACAATGTTTATTCTAATTGGGAGAGTTTCTTAAGAGAGGAGGGACTGTGGTGTTTAGATGTTGCTTGTAATTATTAGAACTGGGAGCACTGGCTGTTGGAGTCTGAAAGGACAGGAAACAGGAAGGAGGGGGGAGGAGTTGTAGAGGCTCAGGGAGAGCTACTGAGGGTGCAGCAGCAGCTTGGAAAAGAGGTTTCCACTTTAAAAAATCAAGTCCTGTTGAAGTTTGTTAGTACCTTTCCTGGCTACTACAACAGTACCGCCCCTCTCGACTGCCAGGGCAGACTGACGCTGAGCCTGCCCTTCCACCTCAGACCCTTCCCTTTTCCGGCGGGACCCTCTACCAGCAAAGGGGGCCCCCCCGCCTGCAGTCACCGCTCCTGCCCCACGCTGGGCAAGGGGCAGCCCCATCCCTCGCCCCCAGTGAGGCTACAGGCAGGGGCAACAGCAGGGGAGGAGGCGCACGCAGCTCCCCCCGGCACCCACCACGGGGGAGGCGAGGGAGATTCCTGGGCCTGAGAGGGGCCCTAGGACCACATGCACTGACAGTGGTGGGGGGGAGTGTGCTGCTCGGGGGGTGGGAAAGGGGGGCTCCTCCCCCAGAGCTCGCTGCTGCCGGCAGGGAAAGGGCTGGGGGGAGTCCTCCTCTCTGGCCCCTGTCCCGGAGCAGCCTGCCTGAACCCCAAGCTCATCCCCAGCTGTACCCCACCCTAGAGCCCACACCCCCCAGCCAAAGCTTTCACCCCCAACTGCACCCTCAACCCTCTACCCTAGCCCTGAGCCCCTCCCACACCCCCAACACCTTATCCCCAGTCCCAGACAGAGCCCTCATCCCCCTGCATCCCAACCCTCTGCCCGAGCCCTGAGCCCCCTCCAACACCACAAACCCCCGCCCCAGACAAAGCCCTCACCCCCGACACTCCTACTCTCGACCTGAGCCCTTCCCACACCCCAAACCCCTCATTCTCAGCCCTAGACAGAGCCCTCACCCCCTACACCCCTACTGTCACCCTGAACCCCTCCCACACCCAAACCTCTCATCTGCAGCCACAGCCCTCACCCCACACCCCTCACCTGTGCACCCCCTCCCATCCCCAAAGTCCCTCCCAGAACCTGCACGCCCTCCCTCCACACCCCTTCCCATCCCCAAACTCCCGCCCAGAGTCTCCACCCTGCACTCCAATCCCTTGCCCCAGCCTAGGGCCTGCACTCCAGACCTCCCACACCCAAACTCCCTCCCAGAGCCTTGGGCAGGTGGGAGGCGGAGTTTGTTTGGGGCGGAGTTTGGGTGCGGGCGGGTTCTGGGCACCACCAAAATTTCTCCAAATCTGCCACTCCTGGTGACAGGGTTCCCCTGCCTGCCCGCACAGGGTGTATTTGTTGCCTATACAAACTTCCCCAGCAGCTGCACAGTTATTGTAATTGTGTCACACAGCGAACCCCATGCTGTTACCGTGACCCCTCCCTTGGGCCCCCGCCTGCCTGGGCCCGCCCAGCCAATCGCCGCCTCTCCAGCGCTACACGTGACCTTTGTTGACTTAGGTCAGTCATAGCGCTCTTCCACCGCTGCGCTCCGGCTTGATTCATGTCATTGGTCGAGGGGATGTCCAGGGGGTGTGCCATAACCATACAGCTAAGGGTAGCCTAGAATTCCTCCTTACCTGTAAGGAGTTAAGAAGCTCAAATAACCTGACCAAAGGGAGCAATGGGAAAAGAAGATACTTTCGAATCTTGGGCGGGGGAAGGCTTTGTGGTGTGTTCTCTGGGGAAAGCAGAGAAGCATCAGGTGAAAAAAACTCCTTCTCGTATAAACCATCCTGTACAAGCCTCTGATATTACAAAAAGAGTAAGTAAATAAGGCAAGACACTTTAGATTACCTTTTGTTTTCAACTTGTGAATTTTCCCTTTGGTAGAGGGAGGTTTATCTCATTTTTTGGTAACTTTAAAGTTTTGCCTAGAGGGGAATCCTCTCTGTTTTGAATCTGATCACCCTGTAAAGTATTTACCATCCTGATTTTACAGAGGGGATTCTTTTACCTTTTCTTTAAATAAAATCCTTCATTTAAGAACCTGACTGATTTTTCCATTGTTCCAAGACCCATGGGTTTGGGTCTTTGATCATTTTGTAACCAATTGGTTAGGATATTATTCTCAAGCCTCCCCAGGAAAGGGGGTGTAAGGGCTTGGGAGGATTGCTGGGGGAAGAGGAACTCCAACTGGTCCTTTCCCCTGGTTCTTTGTTAAAATCACTTGGTGGTGGCAGCGTTACTTAAACCCAAGGTACAAGGGAGAATTTGTGCCTGGGGAGTTTTTAACCTAAGCTGGTAGAATAAGCTGAGGAGGTCTTTCATGCGGGTCCCCGTGTCTGTACCCCAGAGTTCAGAGTGGGGAGGGAACCCTGAGAGGGTGGGATTTGGTGGGGATTCTGTTCTGAGCGGCAGTGTGGTAAGGGGCTCGGCTGGGCCGGGGGGGTTGGATACGGGCCAGAGGGTCTTGGGGGCAGTCAGGGGACGGGGAACAGGGGCGCTAGATAGGGCGTGGGAGTCTCAGGGGGCAGGGGTGTGGCTAGGGGTCAGGGCAGTTGGGACGGGGGGGTGGAGTCCTGGGAGGTGATTAGGGGACGGGGGGGTCTCTGGAGGGGGCAGTCAGGGGACAAGGAGCAGGGAGGTTGGATGGGTCGGGGGTTCTTGGGGTGCCTGTCGGGGCAGGGGTGTGGAGAGGGGTTGGGGCAGGCAGGGAGCAGGGGGAGTTGCATGGGTTGGGAGTTTTGGGTGTCCTGTCAGGGGGCGGGGAGTGGTTGGATAGGAGTGGGAGTCCCGGGGGTCTGTCTGGGGGTGGGGGTGTGGATAAGGGTCAGGGCAGTCAGGGGACAGGTAGGGGGTAGGGTCCTAGGGAGGCAGTTACAGTGGGAGGGGTCTCAGGAGGGGGCAGTCAGGGGACAAGGAGCAGGGAGGCTTAGATAGGGAGTGGGATCCTGGGGGGCAGTTAGGGGCAGGGTCCCAGGAGCGGGCAGTCAGGGGACAAGGAGCAGGGTGGGTTGGGGATTGTGAGGGGGGCAGTCAGGGGGCAGGAAGTGGGATGGAGGGGATGGGGGTGGGGCGGGGTGGGGGCAGGGCTAGGGCGGGGCTCCCTGAGTGCACGCCCTAATTAAATGTGCTGCGCACGCCTATGATGCCTCTCCTTTGATCCAGGCCCCAGGTGTACGGGGCAGGGAATGGCGGGAGCAGCAGTTCATTGGTTATGGAATCGTGACAAACTTCCCCTTCCCAAGAAAATATCCTCCAAATGTCTCATAAAGAGAGACAGTAGTCACTGGGCATTATCCTTTGTGTCACATACAGCCCGTTCTGCATGCCAGCACAAAGAGAGAGAAAGCCAACACCCTGCAATATTCCAGCTTCATTCCTTCCTCCATATTTACTATCCTCCCTCATCAAGCACTTCCCGAAAGTGAGTTCTCCGAGTTCCGAGACCTGCCCCTGTACTTCATCACATTGTAGCGCCTCCTGCCAGGAAGCTAATTAGCTGTCATAACAACCCTTTTATCGCATTGATTGGAGAAAGCAAAATTAAAAATGAATACCAGAACCAGCTTCCATACTTAACTTTCTATTATATCCCCATTAAGAGTGTGTGTGTGTATATGCATATAACATTTAACACAACTTAACACTAACTCTTTTTTAAAATTAAATAAATCTTAACTTTCTTGGAAACTAAGGTATTTTCCTCTGGAACTGGGTGGGTTGTTATTTCACATCTTTGTATAATATAGTCTTGCATGTTCTTTGCAGACAGTTTGAAGTTAAGTTGGACATTAGGAAAAACTTCCTATCGAGGTAGTTAAGCCCTGGAATATATTGCACTGGGAGGTTGTGGAATCTCCGTCACTGGAGACTTTTAAGAGCAGGTTAGACAAACACCTCTTAGGGATGGTCTAGATAATACTTAGTCCTAACTTGAGTGTAGGGGACTACACTAGATGAGGTCCCTTCTAGTACTATGATTCTATGTTGGAGCATGTGCGAGTCTTTCTTATGACAACATTACCTTGCACTTCTTTCTCCTGGTGGGGTAGTTCTGACAGTCTGTTCCAAGACCTATCACTCACTCATCAGCCTGGGTTCTTTCTGGGTCCTGCTGATCTAGTCTCAGCGGAGGACGCATGTCACCATCCTCCACATCATTATTTTTGTCTTGTGTTCATAGTGGGTGTATATAATTGTGTTTCCAGTGTAATATATGCCATTATATAAACCAGGATTGATCTGTCCAACACATGGAGCTTGTTTCCAAGTGCATGATTTGTTCTGAGGAAGTAATTTTATCCTGACTGGGTCTCCTCATTGTAGTTCTGGGAGGTCTTCAGCTCATCAGTCATGGTAGGTGTTGGCCTTTGTGTTCCTCTCTTGTTTTTGTCTGGTACTCCTTCCACCACTGCTGCTCACAGTTCTGCTGGGGCTATTGGCACAATACTCAGGTGTGAAAGAACAACCTTCCCAAACCCAGAGGCAACCTGTGCATCCTGACATCCAGCGCTCTACTGGGCTGCTATTCGTGCCTTCTAGAGGAGTGTTTCTCCATTCAAGGATGGCCAGGCATTGTCTTTGCTTTTTCAACTTTCTTTAAGAGAATCTTAGCAATTCTAACGGCTGATTTGGCATTGCCATTTGATTGGCTATGGTAGGCTGATGATGTGATATGACTGAATTCCCATCCCCAGGTAAATTGCACAAACTCACTGCAAATCAACTGGGGTCCATTTTCTGAACCTATACAGCTCGGGATACCATGCCTGCTGATATGCTTCCTTGCTTTGTCTGTGATGGTTGCTGCCGTAGTGTCTGGCAGTTCATCTATTTCTCAGAAGTCTGAATAGTCATCTACAAGAATGGGGTAGTCTTTGTGGCTTGTGGTGAAAAGGTCCATTCCTACTTTCCAAGGTCTGTTGAGGAGGGTGTGTATTTTCATTGTTTCTTTTTGCTGCAGCCTGCATTTCCCCACATGGATCACAACTGCTCACCAGTCCTCGGATACTCACGGTTATGTTTGGCCCATATACGTTTGGTATCGCAGGCTACCCGGACACATGTTTCTATTGCAAAATGGCTCCGATGTATTCTTGAGTGAGGTTCTGTTCTCAATGATCTGGATATTTTGATTTGACTGCCTTTATATCTGATGCTACATAGTAACTGAGTTCACCTTGTTAGTTCCAATATCCCTGAGAGGCAGGCAGGGCTTCTCCTTGGATGCCAGGCTGCCCTGACAGAATGGCAGATATTAGCACCTGTGAAGCTTTGTCTCGGATCATTTGTTTTCAGATTTATTCAATCAGCACATATCTGGCTTGTGTGATGATTTCTGTATCTTTCTGTTTTCTGTGTTTCTAACATGTTGAGGATCTGATATTCTTGTTCAGTTATTGTATTTTCATGCAACAAGTCTGCTCTGGATAAGAAGTCAGCTGTGTACATTGAAGTCACTTCCTTGTAGCATACAGATAAGATGTAGCATTTCTGTTTCGGTATCATGCACTGAAGATGCTTAGGAGTTAGCAGCAGCAGCTTTTAAAAAGTGCTCTCTATCAGCACTATCTACTCAAACGGTTTCCCATCCTGGCCTGGCCGAACTTGTCACATGCAAACACTATTGCAAGACATTCCTTTTCAATGTGGGTGTATCCTTGTTCTGTTGGTGACAGTGACTTTGATGAGAAAGCTGCAAGCTGTCCCTTTTGTAGGAGTGATGTACCAAGCCCCGTCACGTTGGCATCACATTGTATCAGTTGCCTCGTCATTCAAACCGTAATATTTCAGTGGGATAGTCACCCCCAGCTCCTCGGTACTTTGAAGTAACCAGGTCCATGCTGCATCTTTGTCCAGGAGTTGCCTCAGGCATTCGCACACAGCCGAGAGGCTTGGAAGAAATTTCATTTACAAATCCGAGTAGTCTCTGACCTGATTTAATATTGCGAAGTATGGGCATCTGCTGCATTGCTTTTATCTTTTCAGGGTCAGGTCGTGGCACATGAAGGTCAGCATGAGTCCCATGTATAGGACGGCGGCCAGTCACAATTTCATCTTCTTTTTATTCAGTTTCACATGTTCCGTCTGTTTGTAGCAGACTGATGAAGTCGTGATCGTTATCTGCCATTGCTTACACAATGATGCCTCCGCATCTGTACACTAAAGTGCCATAAGCTATGAGGCTGATCCCTGCAAGTCCTGTGTGCACATCTTCTGGGCGGTTTTGATAGGCTTCCATCACAGGTTTGATCCCAAATGGGATTCTCAGCCTCTGTGGCGACCTGCTAATGTCCAGAATATGGAGCAACAGCTGCTTTTTGTATCCAATAGCACGTGCCAATATCCGCCTTTGGCTTCAGTACTGACAAGATTTTTGCTTTTGCCAAGTCAGGTAATAGTTCTTCAGTTGTAATTATTTGGTAGTCATCTCTTCCCAGTGCTCTGTTTACATTGCTTGGGTCTTTGACTTCTTTTCCCATTTGCTTTATTGTTTCCATTATTTTTTCCTCTTAATGCAGAATGGCGGAGAACTGGCTTGACAGCAGCGCTGCTGAGCAGGATCTGGGAGCTGTGCTGGATCACACCTCAACAGGCATCAGCAATGTGATGCCGTTGCAAAAAACCATGAAATTGTATGTTGTGTTAACAGAGGCATGGCATGTAAGTCACAGGAGGTGATAGTATCTCTCTACTTGGCGACGGTTAGGCCTCACCTGGAGCACTGTGCCCAGTTTTGGTCACCAATGGATAGAAAGGATGTAGGGAAACTGGAGAGGATCCAGGTGCGAGCCACAAAGATGACAGAGGGATGGAACACAAGCCATACGAGCAAAGGCTGAAGGAGCTGGGTAGGTTTAGTCTGGAGAAGAGGAGATTAAGGGGGGACACGATAGCCATCTTCAAATACTTGAAAGTCTGCCATAAAAATGATGGAGAAAAGTTGTTCTCTCTTGCCACAGAGGGCAGGACAAGAGACAATGGGATCAAACTACACAGCGCAGCAGATTTAGATGAAATCTCTGGAAAAATATTCTAACTGTCAGAACAGTAGGACAACGGCACAGACGCCTAGGGAGCTTGTGGAAGCTCCTTCACCGGAGGTTTTCAAAAGGAGGCTGGAGCCATCTGCCTTGGATGGCTTAGGCACAACAAATCCTATATCTTGGCAGGGGGTTGGACTAGCTGACCCTTGCGGCCCCTTCTAACCTATGGTTCTATGATTCTATTGTAAGAATTGTCTGTCCAAGGTTTAGAAATTGCTTTAGCTGAATACAGTAGCTTCTGTGTTGCGTGTGTTACCTGAAATTTCTGCTTGTAATTTACACTGTCATTTAATGGCATTCCAATCATTCCAGCATCTAATTTCAATCTGGCTTTGCTTGGGTGCAATTTCGCTTTCTCCTCCTACTGAAGACGTCTTTGCAGCCTCACACATTCCTGGATGCCCCGCTATCTAAATGGCATTCAATTTCCTGTTTGGTTGTGGGCTGCTGCATTGGCTTTGCATTTGGTGCTCGTCTGAGCTTTACAAGCCATTTCAGTTTGCTTTTTTGTACCATATTTACATCATGCACATGCAAAATCTCGTTCTTTTAGTCACTGCTTGTGTCCTCAGTTGGGTGCATTTTTTTCTTTGCTTTACTTGCTGGCAAGCTTTAGCTTCAGCATAATGATTTCTCTTGTCACAATAATTACATATGACCCCATAGGCAGGGCATTTGCCAGTATCATGTTTTTCTCCACGGCACCCACAGGTCTTCCTTTGCATTTTGCTTATTTCCTTTGCTTTGTATTGGTGCATTTGCTTTTGCACAACTTTTGGTGTATTTTTATGCTTTCCTTGTGCTACTTGATGAATTATTTCTGTCTTATGCTCCACTTTTGCTCTGATTTGGGGTGGGACTTTGTTCACTAGCTATGCACATCTATAGCTCTTGGCAAAGTTTGAGTAAGTTTTCTAAGCATTCTGATTCGAGCGCCTGCATCTTTCATCCCTATTACTAATCTCTCATAAATCAGTTCATCTTTTAAGATTTGATAGTCACATCAGTCAGCCATTTCACACAGTTGGGCAGTATATGGCTGTGTTGTTTCTCCAGATTTGTGATAACAATTATTAAAAATGTCCCTTTTGTATATATGCCATCTTTTATGGGTTGAAAATGTTTTTGGAGCATTTCTAGGATTTGACATCTCAGTCTGCCTCTGACATCTCCAGGTGCTTCTGAAGCATGTGACAGCCTTTGCCCATTCCTGCTAGAGTGTGGCTGCTCTTATTTTCTCTTCCCTTTTATCCAGGCCTGCTGCAATTTTGTATTTTTCCCATTGTACTCTAAAGACTGTCCAGTTGCTGAACTCATCCTCTTTCCTGTCCATCTGCTCAGGGAGAGGGATCAGGTTTGCTGCCAGGATAACTGTTTACTCTCTGGGTTTTTGGTTTTTTTTTTTTTTTGCACTAGTCCTAGTTTCTGATTTCACATGCCTGTGAGAGCCAATTCCCTTCTGACCCCATGTTCTGTGTGTGAGCATGAAGGCAGAGCCAAGAAAGTGCATCGTTCCATCTTTATTCCTGCTTCCACAGGTACCGTGTTCCTAGACGTGACCCTGGACATAAGCACACTGCAGCACCCTCTGCTGGGAAGCTGGCTAGCGTAACAGCACCCCACTCCAGAGGGGAACCGGGGCAGGAGTCCTTTCAGCCTGTGGGGCTGGCTGGTGGGGCTGGTCTGCAGGACAGAGGTGGCCAAAGGACACTATTTTAAGGGCTGCTGACAGAAGTGGATGCCATGCGCACGCTTCTCTCCAGGTGGATTTCAACACCTTCCCCTGCTGAATGGAGCCCGGGGTGGCGGCCTGAAGGGAGGCCCGTTGTGATCCCTGCACTCTTCTCTCCAGGGTCGGATCCCCTCCATTCTGCCCCCTCCCCCAGCGCTGTTCTCTGGGGTCCGATGTCCCTCACTGCTCTCTCGCTGCTATTCCTGCTTTCTCCTGTCCTCCTGCAGCAGCCACCCTCGGGAGGGGTGGGGGAGGGGCTGTCCCTCCCACCCGCTCCCCTTCCATGGCTGTCCCTTTGAGAGCGCCCTCTTATTTCGCTCTGAACAAATTCAAAGCTATAGCGACATCTTTCAGCCTCCCCCTCATTCAAAGCCTCCATCCTTTTCAGCTATTTTCCCCCTATTCATTCCCAGGACGCCTCTGTCCTTTTCTCTTGACTGGCCCTGCTCATGGAGCAGCTGCTATGGTAATGAGCACAAGGCAGAAAGGAAGAGAGCCTCCGTGAGGGGGAGAGAGAAAGACCCCGAGCCCTCCAAGAGCTAAATAAATCCACCGCGGGAGCGGCCTTCCCGAACAAAAAGGGCAGCCCCCCTCCTCTTCCCCTTGCCCTCTCCCCAATTTCCCCACCTTTTCACATTCAAATCCATTAAACAGTGAGCAGAAAGGCCCGGGGTATTCATAGCACTGCATAAAAACCAAACCAAACCACACTGCACATCTCCCCCAAATAAGGCAGAAGGAAGGGCTCCCAGATGCAGGGCTTCGCGGCTCTGGGGTTGTGTCTGCCGCGGAATTTGTAAATACTACACTTCTCAGCCCTCGTCCGAGCAGGAGGGGGACAAAGGGCCCCGCGCAGCCCACAGGCAGATTATTTTCTTTCACCTGTGCTGCTAATTTCATTTTTCTTTGGTGGCCGAGGCCTTTACTCCTCTGTGGAGGTTTTGTTCTTTGCAGTGTTCAGGTTTTCGCCGAGCGGCGTGCGCAGCTGCTGGTTTTGTTAGGAAATCAGATGTAAACACTCAGGCTTTGCACTGGCTGGAGCAGAACGATGGGGGAGCTGCTAACAAGAGCTCCCCATCTCGTGTACGCTGGAGGAGTCACTGCAGCAAGGGGCTCTGCTCTGTGCTAGTGAGGCACCCGCTGAAGTGTCTGTCTGTCTGTCATTCAGAACTCTCTGCTTACCAAATGTGGAACAAACACCCCACTGAGGGACACAGGCCCCAAACTAACCGAGAGGAATGAGAGATGTTAAGTCTAGGAGGGACCATTGTGTTCATCTAGCCTGAGCTCCTGCATAGCATCGGTCACAGAACCTCACCTACCCTGTCTGACAAATTGCTGACCTAGCGTGTGTCTCGCCCTGGCGTCGATTTAGGAAGCATCTACACTAACATGCTTCACTGTCTACACTGGAGTTGTATATGACTGGGCACAGCGGAGGTTACTGCTGGTTTAACTACATCAGCAAAATCCCTCTCTGTTTAGACAAAGCCTAGGGGAGGGATTGCTTTTTTACCAATACCCATACGCACACTCTTAGAAAGGCACATGGACTTCACTTCTTGAATAACAGATGGGCCAAAACCAGACTGAAAATCCAGCTCTTCTCAACACCCACATTTCTTCTCACTTCCTAGTAGTTTTGCTTCCAAGTTCTCATACTCTAGTGACTGCAGGAGAAAGTTCAAATCCATATGGAATACTCTGTCCACTGGCGCACAAACAGACACTTGAAAATTCATGTATGTTTTTAAAATCCCTATCCCTGCACAAAACCGCGCCTATTTGCAAAGCCCAGCTCCCTGACAGTGTCTCTTTAAGGGCTAGATGTTCAAAAGCACTCAGCCTGATTGTGGGTGCCAAGCACCTGAGAATCTGTCTCAGAGCTCTTCGGAAAATCTGGCCCCATGTGACTTGCATGTGTTCACGCAGCAGTTGAACAATTAGAAGCCAGATATCCTGATTCCCAGTGCTCTGCTTGGGCCCCAATTCAGCAAGGTTTGTAAGCACAGGCATAACTTTTGGCATGTGCATAGCTGCAAAGACTCACAACATGCTTAAAATTACACAGATGCTAAAGGACTGGAGCCTCGGTCACTAAATCACTCACCTTAGTCTGCATGTTCCCTGTCACAAGTAACCTGATCATTCAGGTTTTCTTATGCAAATAATTTCTGATCTCACTGAGTGGAATAAGACCAGGTGTGTGTGTGTCAGCTGGACACATGGATGTGTGTTTGTATGAGGTGTGGGTATATAAGGGGGTGTGTATGAGATGGGGGTGTGCGTGAGATGTGTGCATGCACATGACGTGTTCTTTGTCTCTAGTTTTAGAGTCATCTCCAAAGGGGGGGATCTTGGGTGAAATTCAGCCCTGGATCTGTGCCAGCTGCCATCAGGTGGAAGCAGCCAGCAGTGGAAAACCTGCCATGAGATGGGAGGAGTAAACATAACCGCTCCTTTGGCAGTGGCCTGACAGTGGGCAGTGCTGGTTGGTTGGGTCCCTGCTCAGGAAGGCTGGGGGATGAACCGATTCAGCCTTTGTCAGTGGGACTGCGATGGTACCAACTCAGAATCTCCTTGCTCCAGCCTTATTAATGTTGATAGCTGCTTCCGCTAGGTTCCAGGATGTCCATCTCATGCAGTGCACATTTCATGGCAGCATAGAGCGTGCTGGGCCCCAGCAGGGACATTGTGTCTTGTGCACTTGCCATGTCCATAATCATCCTAGCCATCAGCAAGAGCACAGACAAGAACATGTGACCTCAGCTCCCCCAGCTTGGACACTGTAGTCCTGGCACCACCACTGGGCCATATATTGAGTTTGTAGATCTAAATCACAAGAAGGCAACATGACCATCCACAGTTGAGCTGTTCTGATTCCACCCAGCAGAGGGCAGTAGTGCACATTATTCCCACCCGTCCATTCTATTACCTGGGGCAGCCAAACTGGGTCCAAAGTGATTCATGGTGTTGGGGGCCCCAAGCAGAGATACTCACCCTCTGAAAATCATGTTCCTTTAAAGGGCCTCTCTTGGAAAACCCAAAGATGGAGGCACTAAGAATCACTCCCTGTCCTTGCGCAATTGCCAACACCCAGCGTTCAAACCCAGGAGTGATGCTGCAAAAGGCGTGAGCTTGGTTTGAAAATCAGATTTCACATCATGATAAACCTGAGGGTCCCGCTCTGCTTCCGCCCCCAGCGCGCGCGGGGCCTCAGGGGGCCCCGAACTTTCCTGTGTTACAAGGGCAAGAAACTCACTTTACCAGATGAGAGCTGAGACTCCGCTCGTTCCCGTGACTCCAGGAGCTGGCATTACCGAGGCACATGCTCGCTATAAGGAGATCCATGGGAGACTCGCCAGAGGGGCCGCACAGCCATTGAGAATTTCAGCTGGCGCGCTCGCAGTTGCTGAGGGCTGGCGGCGATGGAGGGGCTCAGGACCCACGGGGAGCTGCAAGGAAAGTGCGGGCTGGGACTGACCCATGATGGGCTTCGTCATGGAGCCTTCCAGCTGTGGTGATATGGCCCCTGAAGACCTTGAACCTAGTGACCCAGGAGTGACCAAAAAACACACCAGGGGCTTGTCTACATGTTGTGCTAGTCCACACTGCAGGGTGTAAATCCTACTGTGCACTAGTGTGTTACACACTAACTGGCCCGGGTGGGCCCTGGTGGCGCACACTAAAAACTCCCTAGTGCTCAGTAGTGGAGGCCTGTTTGGCACAGGACGACACTATGTGGACTAGGGAACTTTTAGTGCGTGCCAGCAGGGGCCACCAGGGCCAGTCAGCGTGCAGCATGCCAGTGGGTGCTAGAATTTATACCCCTCTAGCGTGGACTAAAGCATCACGTGGACAAAGCCTCGGCCAGCTGGCAGCTCAACTTTGTATGTTCAAGGAGGCTCCCTTTAAAAGCAAACAAACACTTCTGTGCTGGAATCACAGAATATCAGGGCTGGAAGGGACCTCAGGAGGTCATCTAGTCCAACCCCCTGCTCAAAGTAGGGCTAATCCCCAATTTTTGCCCCAGATCCTTAAATGGCCCCCTCAAGGATTGAACTCACAACGCTGGGTTTAGCAGGCCAATGGTCAAAGCACTGAGCTATCCCTCCCCCTGTGAGGAATGTGAATCCAAGGAGCATTGTAACAAATCCTGCTACCGGCACTGCTAACAGTGCTGCCGGTTAAGCCCAGCAAGGGTTAGGAAAGGAAATAGTTCAGTTTATACTATTTAATCTAGCCCAGGAGCCCAAACTTTGAGGAAAGACTTGCTATTCTTTCTCCATTCTTCCTTGGTGGCACTGCACTGTGGGGCCCCAATGCCACTAGGGCCTGCTCCGATCTCCACTGCTGTGGGAGACATGCAATCACACAGCACAAAAAGGAGCATGCAGCTACGTCTGGTAGTGAGATTCCCAGGAGAGCCAGCCCCAGAGGACAACTAGCTGACATTCGCAGTTACTGATAGGAGTTCAACACCCAGCTCCCATGAGAGATTAATAGGAAAAGAGCATCTAAATTCCTAAGGCAGCTTCAACTTTTATGTATCGCAGGTATATGTACGAGTGTGTGCGTGTGCTTGTGCGCACGTGCGTCCGGGCACTTACAGATCTAGAGAAACCCACCGAAAAATAAAAATCATGTAACTCACATGACAGCTGCCAGCCTCCCCCGATCACTTGCATGTGAGTTGCATCCCTGCCCCCCACCCTTTCTCAGGGGCTGAGCCCTCTCTAACCATGTACATGCAGCACCTGGCGCAATAGGGTCCTGATCCTGGCTTGCGTGAATGGGCACTGCTGCAAGACGGATAGTAAATCATAGTAACTGGGAAATCAACATTGGTTCCAGCAGCTTACTCAGTGTGTGGTGGGTTTCCCCAGTTTATTGCTAGTGTTCAATCCCAGAAGGTCTCTATTGAGTCAGCGCTCGCAGTGTTACCTTCCCAGCCTTTGTTGGTCCTTGTGGTATATTTGAATGCTCATGTGTTTTAACCCTCTCTTTCCCTGCCATATAAGCTGGTCAAAAAGTTTTGGGGATGAAAAATTGCCTTTTTTTTTTTTTGCATAAAGAACATAAAAAAGGCCACACTGGGTCAGACCAAAGGTCCATCTTGCCCAGTATCCTGTCTGCCAACAGTGGCCAATGGAATTTTCCATGGAACGCTATCGACACCCACCTTCCCCATTGTTTGATAACAGAATCGGGCCTTCTTTTCACTACAGTTTTCAAAAATGTTATCGAATTTTTGATTTACCAAAAGCCCAGCTCTGAACACATTTGCAATAAAAACACTGAGGGAGAGAAATTGAAATAAAAGTTTTTTAAAAAGCTGAAAATGGGCAAATGGGCTTGTTTAGAAAACTATATCAACTAAAAAACTTTGTGTGAAACTAATTCTTCATTTGTCAACCAGCTCAGCTGCCAGCTCTTCTGGGCAGCCAGCAAGCACTGCCCCACCCAAGAGACGTCTCCCTGGTAGTGGGAGGGGTAATTGCAGCCCGGGTAGACATACCATAGCTTTAATCAAGCTAGAAAGTCACAGCAGCACAAACCATGCCGTCCCTACTCACACTGCTAGTCTGGGTAGCTTCATCTTCAGTCACACTAGCTAGATCAAAGCTAGCACCTGTAGGCCAGCCCAAGCTGCAATCTCACCCCTAAGAAACTATAGTGCAGACTCCGACGCAAAGCACAGACTCCAGCTCTGGGGCCTCCCGGGCTCTTTGTAAAACCGCATGCAATCAGGGTGTGAATTCCGAGAACTTCACCCTGGAACCTCAGAACGAGAGCTGGCCAGACAACAGCTTTTCCAGCCTGTTGAGTCAGGTTAGGGACTTAAAATGGAGCCTCCTCCATGACAGGTGCTGTCGCTAACCATTGGCCTATTGGCAAGTCTGGGGCAGGTGGTGCTCTCTGCCTGCCTGTCTCTCTGCCTGCCTGTCTGTCATGACCAGAGACCCTGGCCCTGAGAGACCTTCCTGATATAAGTTGAGTTGAACCCAAGCCTTTCCCACAAAAAGTTTTAATTTCAATGAATGGGCTTTTCCTGACCAGCTGCTGTCAATCAGGGCCCAGTTGATCTTCCCCCAGCAACCTGGACTCTGCCCTCTCTGTGGGGACGGGGGCTGTGCAGAACCCAAAGAGCTCCGGACTTCACCTTGTTTTCCCCAGACGTTGGGGGTGTTTTGCTTTGGGAGTTAACGAAGGGTGTGTCTGCATTGCGATGGCGGGATTTTGACTGGAACGCTGGGCAAAAAGGGACCCTGGTGGCTCCAGTCGACACCACTAACCAGGCCACTAACAGTCCGGTTGGCGGCACAGCGGGGCTAAGGGAGGCTCCCTGTCTGCCTGCCCTGGCTTTGTGCGGCTCCTGGGAATCTGCTGACATGTCCGGCTCTTAGGTGCAGGGGCGGCCATGGCAGCTTCGCATGCTGCCCCTGCCCCCAGTGTCAGCTCCGCAGCTCCCATTGGCTGGGAACCTGTGGGTGCAGGCAGCGCGCGGAGCCCCCAGGGCTGCCCCTGCGCCTAGGAGTCAGAGGGACATGTTGCCGCTTCTGGGAGCCACCTGAGGTAAGCACCGCCCGGCCGGAGCCCATACCCCGAACCCCCTCTTGCACTCCAATCCCCTGCCCCGGTTGGAGCCCGCTCCTGCACCCTAACTCCCTCGCAGAGCTCGCACCCTGCACTCCCTGCCCCAGCCCTCAACCCCCTCCCACACCCAAACTCCCCCCCGGAGCCTGCATCCTGCTCCCCCTCACACACCGCAACCCTCTGCCCCAGCACTGAGCCCCCTCCTGCACCCCAAACCCCTCATCCCCAGCCACTTCCCAGAGCCCACACCCCCAGCCGGAGTCCTCACCCCCTCCTGCATGCCAACCCCCTGCCCCACCCCGGTGAAAGTGAGTGAGGGCTGGGGAGAGCAAGAGAAGGAGGGAGGAGGATGGAGTGAGCAGGGACGGGGCCTCAGAGAAGGGGCAGGGTAGGGGGGCAGGGCCTCGGGCAGAAGGTAGGGCGGGGGTTTTCAGTTTTGTGCAATTAGAAAGTTGGCAAACCTACCTAGCGAGCCCGGCTACCAAAGCAGTGAAGCCATGGCATGGAAGTCAATTCCCCAGGTCTGGGCGGGCCTGTCCAGCCAGGATGCCCCCACTTGCCACGTCTGGGAGCATCTGCTCAAGCTGCTCCATATGCTGCGAGCGCAGTGCAGACGCGTGCGAGCTGGTTTGGCCACGCGAGCTCTGCTAGCCGCAGCCAGCCTTGCTCTGGCTGGGGGGGAGGCTGCCCTGGGCAAACAGCTCTGGCCCCGCTCTGAGGCGAGCTGAGCCCTTTCCCCAGCTTTTCACGTCACTTTGGGCTGAACCCTCAGGCAGGGGTTTTCACAGGAGTCGGGGCAAGTTGGTGGGAGTTGGGTGCCTCATGCCGAGCCCGGCTGGACAGGCCCAGCCCTGGCCTCCACTGTTTGCCTGTCTGTCACCCCTGGGGAGATCTGAAGGTGGTTTGGGAGCGGAGAGCACCACAGACATGCAAAGCATTGTCATCGCTGCCCCATACATGGCTCCTTTAGCCTCAGAACGAGCCCGCAGGTGATGCCCATGCACCTGCCAGAGCCTCCAAGCGGCGGCTGTGGCCTTGGGCAGCGCCTGGCCCCTGCACACACAGCCCTGGGGGGGGCACAGGGGAGCCCGACCCTGCACCAGAGGCACTGCTGCATGGGAGCTGAGCTCCCCACGGGGGATGAGGGCTCGTGCTCAGCCCTGGGGGGGCGCAGGAGAGCCCGACCCTGCACCAGAGGCACTGCTGCATGGGAGCTGAGCTCCCCATGGGGGATGAGGGCTCGTGCTCAGCCCCAGCCCCTTCTCGCCCTCTCCGTGGGGCGGGGGGTGTGGGCAGGCAGGCTTCATGCCACGCCCAGGGCACACGTACAGGTACTTCCTGCTGGGCTTTGGGGGCTGCGCCATTGTGGTGGCATGGCCAGGTGTGTGTCATCTGACCAGCCACTCAAGCTCCAGGGAGGTGACCAAGGTCCAGCCTGGCTCCCCTGGCAGCAGTGCGGGAACAGGGCTCAGCCCTGCAGAGGGAGTCAGGTGAAGGCTCTTTCCTTCCCCAGGTAGGTACCATGGTGCTGGGAGGGTAAAGATCTGGCTGTTTGGGAGCACATGAGCTGGAGGTTTCTGAGAGCTCAGCACCGGTGTCACAGTGGGACACTGGGTGCTGAGCTGGTCCCATGGTGGTGGGGTCCTGTAAGAACCCAGACTGCGTTCCTGGCTCCCACCTGCCAGAGCTTGCGGCCTCCCACTGTCTCAGGGCACAGCACAGCTGCCACGGTGTCCTGTGGGCGGACACCGCTGCTCCCATTCCCAAGGCCTCCCACTGGGACCACACACAGGATCCTCAGCACCTTTGGCAAGAGTCACAGAGCAGATTCCAGCAAAGGCAGCTCCATCCCACAGGCCAGGGGTCTCCTCTGGGAAGTGCTGGTTTGGGTTAGTGACAGACAGTGAGGGGCACTGCCCGCCACTGCCCTGGGCTCCCACAGGAGAGCCACAGTGACCCCTTCCTCTCCACCCAGGTTAATCACAGTGGGATCAGGGAAGGGGCCAAGACCTAGAGCTGTCCCCACTCCCTGCCTGCCACCTCCCGTGGCCAGTCCCTCTGCTCCACCATGTGCAGCCTCAGCCTCACGAGTGGGGGATGGGAGTCAGTAGTGCCCAAGGTTTTCATGGGGGCCAGGGCCTGTGGTCAAGGCCTGATTTAAGTCACAACTGCAAAGCCTGGTGCTGGACTAGCAAGAGGAGACCAAGGGCAGCGGCAAGGCTATGGGTTGCCTTTCGGTCCCCAGTATGTATCACTCCTACATGGAGGCTAGTAAATGAAGCATCCGGCTGGCAGCCAGGCCCCCCATCTGTGAGCTGAGCCATTTCATCCCTCTGTGCTGTGACCTGTGAAATGGGGACTCTGGGGATTCCATTTCTAGCATCTGCCCAGGACCCCTGAGGTCATCTCAGCACTGATCAGCCTGGCACACGGTGCCATGCCAGGCCTCAGGTCATAGCCGTGGGCTGACAGGGACCTCCAGAGGCCATCGAGTCCAGCCCCCTGTGCTGAGGCTGGACCAAGTAAACAGAGACCTGTTTGTCCCACCTGTTCTTAAAAACCTTCAAGGACGGATTTCACAACTGCCCTGGGAAGCCTGTTCCAGAGCTTAGCGCCTCTGAGTTTGAAAGGTTTTCCTAAAACTTGGCCTAAATCTCCCTTGCTCCCTTGTGGCAGTGGTCACAGAGAACAATGATCCCCCTCCTTTTTATAACAGCCCCTAACAGATTTGAAGACAGTTATCAGGTCCCCCCTCAGTCTTCTGTTCTCAAGACTAAACATGCCCAGGGTTTTTAACCTTTCCCCACAGGTCAGATTTTCTGACCCTTTGACCACTTTTGTTGCTCTCCTGTGGACTCTCCAATTTACCCACCTCTTTCCTGAAGTGCAGCGCCCAGAACTGAACGCAATGCGCCAGCTGAGGGCTCACCAGTGCTGAGCAGAGCAGGACAGTTACCTCCTGTGGCTTACACACAACACTCCTGTTAATCCAGCCCAAAACATCAGCCTTTCTTGCAACTGCATCACATTGGTGACATTCAATTTGTGACCCACTCTGACCCCCAGATCCATTTCAGCAATGCTGCTGCCTCGTCAGTTACTCCCCACTCTGTAGCTGTGCATCTGGTTTTTCCTTCCTAAGTGAAGTAGTCTGCACTTGCCTTTGCTGAATTTCGTCTTGTTGATTTCAGCCCATTTCTGTAATTTGCCAGAGTCTAACTCTGTCGCCCCAAGCAGTAGCCTCCCCTCCCAGCTTGGTGTCCTCTGCCCTCCGTACCCATGTCACGGCTGAAACCACTGAACAGGGGGGAAGTATTGACTAGCTCTGCCCACTGCCTGGACACAAGGCTTCCCCACCCCATCCAAAGCAGAGTGGCTGCCCGCAGGCAGGGGGCACGGCGCTGCGCCGAGAGGTCACCCTGTGAGTGCCGGGGGGGCTATTCCCTAGCAAAACGTCTTTGCTCCTTTTCTCCTCTCCCCCATCCCTCTGACACACCCCCAGCCTTCACCGGGCCTGGCACCTCCAGCTGAACCAAACACCAACGGACTATGTGCAGTCAGCACAGAAAGACCCCTGCCCCCTGCCTACCTGCAATGGCAGGTGCACTGCAAGGCAGCCTGGAGCTGGCAGGCCTGGCTGTGGGGAGAAAAGGCCCTGCTTAGCGATGCAGGAATGCGGGCAGGGCTGAATGGGGGGAGGTGCACTGATCTGGTGCCCCACTGAGCCCCCATTCTTTCCCAGACGGTGCATCTTGCATTCAGACTGCCTGTTCCTAACCAGTGTGCCTTTAATCCTGCCCTTGTCTCCTCTGTTCCTTTTCAGGCCCCTGGCCAATGAGCACCTCTCCCCGGGACGGAATTGAAAGCGAGAAGGAGGGTGGGCAGGAGGGGAAAGGCAGGGGGAGGGGGAAGGGGAGACAATCCCTTCTCGGAGGTGCCAGTCGTCAGGGTCTCAATAGCCCCATTCACCCAGCCCAGCCACACAGAAAATCAAGGCCGCCAGGATCCATGCCCTGCCTGCAGACAACTGTTGCGTTATTCTTTTAATGGCTGGAAAATGCAGCGAAGTTCACTTGTGTGTGTGGTTTGAGTGGGGGGGGGGGGGGGGGAAGGGGGGGAGAGGGGAAAGGGGGAGAACGGGGGGGGGGGCGAGGGCGACACAGAAGGAAAGGCAACAAAAAGAAGTTGCATGTCAGGATTAAAACTGTAGCCCATGGGCTGCTTTGGAGCCATCTGCCGGGCCAGGCTACGCTGTCAAAGGTGCAGGGAGAGTCATGTTCCGACCTCGGGCTCTTCCCAGCCCGGGGCAGCGCTCACAGCCAATGCGTGAATGGGGGAGCTGGGCCTCCTTCACACCCAGCCAGCCAGCCAGAGGGGGACATGCACCCAGCTAGCCAGGGCCAGATTAACTCACCTGTGGGCCCGGGGCTATTAGATTTTGTGGGGCCCCTGTATACAAGTCTTTTTCCTGGGAGGGAGTTTGGTGCAGGAGGGGGCTGGGGAGGGGACTGGCGTGGAGGAGGGGTGCGGGGTCTGGGAGGGAGTTTGGTGCAGGAGGGGGCTGGGGAGGGGATTGGGGTGCAGGAAGGGTGCGGGGTCTGGGAGGGAGTTTGGTGCAGGAGGGGGCTGGGGAGTGGATTGGGGTGGAGGAGGGGTGCGGGGTCTGGGAGGGAGTTTGGTGCAGGAGGGGGCTGGGGCAGGGGATTGGGGTGGAGGAGGGGTGCGGGGTCTGGGAGGGAGTTTGGTGCAGGAAGGGGCTGGGGAGGGGATTGGGGTCGAGGAGGGGTGCGGGGTCTGGGAGGGAGTTTGGTGCAGGAGGGGTGCGGGGTCTGGGAGGGAGTTTGGGAACTGGCCAATGGAGCTGCGGGGACGGTGCTGGAGGCGGGGGCAGCGGGCGAAGCTGCCCTCCTCCCCACAGGAGTTGCAAAGACGTGCCAGCAACCAGCTGCTTCTGGGAGCAGCGTGGGGCCAGGGCAGGCAGCCTGAGCACCCCAGACATCGCTGCCTGTGATTTATTTTTGCAGGCCTCCCTTGAGCCAGGGCCCCGGCCCTGCAGCCAGCCAGCCAAAGGGGACACGCACCCAGCCAGCCAGCCAGCCAGAGGGGGGCGCTCACCCAGAAAGACCAAGAGTCACTCACACTCTCAGACACAGAGAGGTGCCTGACACACATGCCCACTAACACATGCAGGCACACACACACTGACACGCCCAGACAAAGAGATGCTCTCGCCCTGTCACACACACACACAAATGTCCTCTCAAGGAGACATTGGGCCACCTACTGCCCCACACAAACCCACAGAGCTGACTGCTGCACACACACTAACAGAACCAGACAGGTTCCAGAGCAGCAGCCGGGTTAGGCTGTATCCGCAAGAAGAACAGGAGGACTTGTGGCACCTTAGAGACTAACCAATTTATTTGAGCAGAAGCTTTCGTGAGCTACAGCTCACTTCATCGGATGCATTCAGTGGAAAGCTTATGCTCAGATAAATTGGTTAGTCTCTAAGGTGCCACTAGTCCTCCTTTTCTTTTTGCGAACCAGACAGAAGGCGTCTACACTTGGAGCTGGATTCCCAGCTGGGGCAGATGAGCTCGTGCACTGACAGCAGCGTGTAGCGTCGGTGGCAGGACGTACTAACCGTGCAGGGGAGCTCACACTCGGGGTGATGCACGTACATCGACCCATACTGAAAACTGCACTGCCGGCTCCAAGTACAGACGTACCAAACCAGCCACCCTGCCACTCACTCGCTCCGAGTCTCTTCTGCTCTCCTGTTTGGCTCCAGGCAGCCCAAGTGCCTAGGCTAGGAGCCGCGTGGCAGGGGCATAGGCGCCGACTTCCCCGCTTTCCTCTGGATGCTTGACCCCCCCTTAGCCCCCGGCTCCACTCCCACTCCACCCCTTCCACGAGGCCCTGCCCCTGCCCTGCCCTTTCCCACCCCTGCCCCGCTCCTTCCAACCCCTTCCCCAAAGTCCCTGCCCCAACTCTGCCCCCTCCCTGCCCCTATTCCAACTCCTTCCCCAAATCCCCAGCCCAGCCCTGCCTCCTCCACTGAGTGGTGCCATGTTCCTACTCCTGCCCCTCCTTCCCAGAGCTTGCTACACCGACAAACAGCTGTTTGGTGGTGGCTGGGAGGTAGATGGAGGAGCGGGGATGCGGTGTGCTCAGGGGGGAGGAGGAGGAGGTGGGGCAAGGGGTAAGGGGAGCTTGGCTGCCGGTGGGTGCAGAGCACCCACTAATTTTCCCCTGTGGGTGCTCCAGCCCTGGAGCACTCACGAAGTCAGCGCCTATGGGCAGGGGCTCCTCCCGGTTGTAGTGGGCTGTGGGGCGCTCATTCCAGAGGCTAACTGGACCCCTCAAAGACTCCTGGTGATCAGGAATGGAGCACCCCAGAGACATTCTCTCCCTGTTCCTCCCTCAACCTGTTTAGCACCTGCTTTGACTCCCACTGACTCCAGTGAGGCTCTTTCCACTGAGGAGGGTGGGAGTGGTCTCTGGTGCTTAACCCCCGGAGGTGGATTTTGGCCACATTCCTCTCTGGGGGGGCAGGGCAGCGCCAAGCACAGCGGAGCCCTGGCAGGATTCAAATAATAGCGCCTCTGGTGAGCAGGAGATCCTGGTGCAGCGTGATGGGCCCTGGGATGGGGCTGCTCACACTAAGGCCCACAGAGCTTGGATTTAACAGTTAACTGCACCCTTGGGCAGACATCATAACAGGGCAGCCAGATCCTGCTGCTTGGTGCACGCTCCAGAATATAGAATCATAGAATCTCAGGGTTGGAAGGGACCTCAGGACGTCATCTAGTCCAACCCCCTGCTCAAAGCAGGACCAACACCGTCTGTTGGATGACAATTACAGCAAAACAGAATATGTCCTGCAAATTCTTAGCATGTGTAAAAACAATGTGGGGGACATCAGTTTTGGATTTGATTTTGACCAACAGGGATGAATTAGTTGCGAATGTGAAGGTGGTTGGAAACTTGGGAGGAAGCACGGGTAGTGGGTACCATAGTCTGGGGGAAGCTGTGCCTCCCCAAAGAGCCAGGCTGGCCCTGCCCATGCTCCGCCCCCCCCCCCACCATTTCCCTCTTGGCACAGCTCCAGCCACCCTGTGGGGTGGCCCCAGCTCGGGCCGTGCCGCTCACCTTCCCAGTGCTCCAGGGTTGGGGGCGGGGGGGCTGGGCTCCAGCAGGAGGGGGGCATGGAAGAGGCATCACCTTGGGCGGAAGGGGCAGGGCTGGGGGCTAGCCTCCCTCAGCTGGCGGTTCATGGGAGGAAGTGATTATGATCTGATAGAATTCAAGATCCTATGGAAAGGAGGACATGAGAACAGCAAAACAAGGGCACTGGACTTCAGAAAGGAGGATTTCAACAGGATTTCAGAGAAATAGCAGGCAAGGTCCCCTGGAAAGACCAATTAGGAAGACAAGAAGTCAAATGGGACTGGCAGTTCCTAAAAGATGTAATGCTATGGGCTCAGCATCAAGCTATTCCCAAGCAGAGGAAAGATAAGAAGAGCCACAGGAGGCCAATGTGGCTGCACAAGGAGCTTTTTAGCTCTCTGCAAACCAAGAGGGATCCATCCAGGAAAAGGAAGGAGGGGCATGTCACCAAGGAAATATACATGGGAATAGCACGAACATGTAGGGACAAAATCAGGAAAGTGAAGGCAAAGAATGAGTTACAGCTGTCAAGAAATGTTAGAGATAACAGGAAGGGGTTCTTCAAATATGTCAGACAAAAAAGGAAACTCAGGGATGGTGTGGGTCTGCTGATCAATGGAGGTGGTGAGCTGGTAACAGAAGACGAGAGGAAGACAGAGCTGTTCAATGCCTACTTTGCTTCAGTCTTCTCACGAAAAATAACGTATGATCGGACGACTAGCGAAGTTACCACAGACAATAAAGGGGAAAGAATGCAGATCAGGATAGGTAAAGAACACATCAAAGACTTTAAGACCAATTTGAATGAATTCAAATCAGTGGGGCCAGATGCTATTCATAGAATCATAGAAGATCAGTGTTGGAAGAGACCTCAGGAGGTCATCTAGTCCAACTCCCTGCTCAAAGCAGGACCAACTGTGATGTTCTGTACCTCATGGGAACACCCTCCACCCCCATGTTCATCCTTATAATATGATTGTGTGGTATCTAATGTAAAGTTTGTCATGTCGGGTGTCTTCAGAAGGCTCATGATGTACTGAGCATTGTTGTTATGGTATAGTAATTGTTGTTATAGTAATGTTATATGTTTTAATTTCATGTATATAGTTATGAGGCTGAAAATGAGTCCTCATGGCTTAAAGCAAGACCAGGCAAAAACTCCCCAAGAGCAGAGGGGCAGTTCACACCTCATCAGGGCATGTTTGAGACAAACCCAGCTCAGCCTAATAGGAACAAAGGACACTGGCCTAGACAGCAATAAAGGATCTGTTGGACTCTCGAGTGAGTCACCCCCCTTCCTTTGGTCAGTTTGGGACTGTGCTTTGATTTATAATCACTTAAAACAGTATTCTTGCCAGCAAGTTAAAGAAGTATGGGCTGGATGAATGGACTATAAGGTGGATAGAAAGCTGGCTAGATTGTCAGGCTCAAGGGGTAGTGATCAATGGCTCCATGTCTAGTTGGCAGCCGGTATCAAGTGGAGTGCCCCAGGGGTCGGTCCTGGGGCCGGTTTTGTTCAATATCTTCATTAATGATCTGGAGGATGGTGTGGATTGCACCCTCAGCAAGTGTGCAGATGACACTAAACTGGGAGGAGAGGTAGATACGCTGGAGCGTAGTGATAGGATACAGAGGGCCCTAGTCAAATTAGAGGATTGGGCCAAAAGAAATCTGATGAGGTTCAACAAGGACAAGTGCAGAGTCCTGCACTTAGGAAGGAAGAATCCAATGCACCGCTACAGACTAGGGACCGAATGGCTCGGCAACAGTTCTGCAGAAAAGGACCTAGGGGTTACAGTGGACGAGAAGCTGGATATGAGTCAACAGTGTGCCCTTGTTGCCAAGAAGGCCAATGGCATTTTGGGCGGTATAAGTAGGGGCATTGCCAGCAGATCGAGGGACGTGATCGTTCCCGTCTATTCGACATTGGTGAGGCCTCATCTGGAGTACTGTGTCCAGTTTTGGGCCCCACACTACAAGAAGGATGTGGAAAAATTGGAAAACATCCAGCGGAGGGCAATAAAAATGATTAGGGGTCTGGAACACATGACTTCTGAGGAGAGGCTGAGGGAACTGGGATTGTTTAGTCTGCGGAAGAGAAGAATGAGGAGGGATTTGATAGCTGCTTTCAGCTACCTGAAAGGGGGTTCCAAAGAGGATGGATCTAGACTGTTCTCAGTGGTAGCAGATGACAGAACAAGGTGTAATGGTCTCAAGTTACAGTGTGGGAGGTTTAAGTTGGATATTAGGAAAAACTTTTTCACTGGGAGGTTGGTGAAGCCCTGGAATGCGTTACCTAGGGAGGTGGTGGAATCTCCTTCCTTAGATATTTTTAAGGTCAGGCTTGACAAAGCCCTGGCTGGGATGATTTAGTTGGGGATTTGTCCTGCTTTGAGCAGGGGGTTGGACTAGATGACTTCCTGAGGTCCCTTCCATCTCTGATATTCTATGATTCTATGAAAATCTATCTTTTGTAGTAATAAATGTGTTTGTTTATTCTACCTGAAGCAGTGTGTTTGGTTTGAAGCATGTCAGAGATTCGCTTTGGGATAACAAACCTGGTACGTATCAATTTCTTTGTTAAATTGACAAACTCATTTTAGGTTGCGGAGTCCAGTGGGCATAACTGGACACTGCAAGATGGAGGTTCCCAGGGTTGTGTCTGGGACCGGAGATATTGGCTCGTGTCATTCGGTTTTACAATCCAAGGAGCAGCTGACATGCCAGAGGCCGTGCGTGAACAGCCCAGGAGTGGGGTTCTCACAGCAGAGCAGGGTCAGGCTGGCTCCCAGAGTCAAGGATTGGAGTGACCTAGCAGATCACCAGTCCAGATAACACCAGGGGAACGTCACACCAACCCCAACTAAATCATCCCAGCCAGGGCTTTGTCAAACCTGACCTTAAAAACCTCTGAGGATGGAGATTCCACCACCTCCCTCGGTAACCCATTCCAGTGCTTCACCACCCTCCTAGTGAAATAGTGTTTCCTAATATCCAACCTAAACCTCCCCCACTGCAATTTGAGACCATTACTCCTTGTCCTGTCAGCTGGTACCACCAAGAACAGCCTAGATCCATCCTCTTTGGAACCCCCTTTCAGGTAGTTGAAGGCTGCTGTGAAATCCCCCCTCACTCTTCTCTTCTCCAGACTAAATAAGCCCAGTTCCGTCAACCTCTCCTCATAAGCCATGTGTCCCAGCCCCCTAATCATTTCCGTTGCCGTCCGCTGGACTTTTTCCAATTTGTCCACATCCTTTCCATAGTGACGGGCCCAAAACTGGATGCAGTACTCCAGATGTGGCCTCACCAGTGCCGAAGAGAGGGGAATAATCACTTCCCTTGATCTGCTGGCAGTGCTCCTCCTAATGCAGCCTAATATGCCATTAGCCTTCTTGGCAACAAGGGCACACTGCTGACTCATATCCAGCTTCTTGTCTATTGTAATCCCCATGTCCTTTTCTGCAGAACTGCTGCCGAGCCATTCGGTCCCTAGTCTGTAGCAGTGCATTGGATTCTTCCGTCCTAAGTGCAGGACTCTGCACTTGTCCTTGTTGAACCTCATCAGATTTGTTTTGGCCCAATCCTCCAATTTGCCTAGGTCACTCTGGACCCTATCCCTACCCTCCAGCGTATCTACCTCTCCCTCCAGATTAGTGTTATCCGCAAACTTGCTGAGGGTGCAAATCATCCCAATCCTCCAGATCATTAATGAAGATGTTGAACAAAACCGGCCCCAGGACCAACCCCTGGGGCACTCTGCTTGATATCAGCTGCCAACTAGATACTGAGCCGTTGATCACTCCCTGTTGAGCCCGACAATATAGCCAGTTTTCTATCCACCTTATAGTCCATTCATCCAATCCATACTTTTTAAATTTGCTGGCAAGAATACTGTAGGAGACCATATCAAAAGCTTTGCTAAAGTCAAGGTATATCACATCGACCACTTTCCCCATATCCACAGAGCCAGTTACCTCATCATAGAAGGCGATCAGGTTGGTGAGGCATGACTGTTCCTCATCACCTTCCTCTCCTCCAAGTGCTTCAAAATGGATTCCTTGAGTACCTGCTCCCTGATTTTTCCAGGGACTGAGGTGAGGCTGACCTGTCTGTAGTTCCCCAGATTCTCCTTCTTCCCTTCTTTAAAGATGGGCACTACATTAGCCTTTTTCCAGTCGTCCGTGACTTCCCCTGGTCGCCATGAGTTTTCAAAGATAATGGCCAATGGCTCTTCAATCACATCCGCCAACTCCTTTAGCACTCTCATATGCAGAACATCCGGCCCCATGGACTTGTGCTCGTCCAGCTTTTCTAAATAGTCCCGAACCACTTCTTTCTCCACAGAGGGCTGGTCACCTCCTCCCCATGCTGTGCTGCCCAGTGCAGCAGTCTAGGAGTCTGTGAAGACCAAGGCAAAAAAAAGTATTGAGTACTTCAGCTTTTTCCACATCATCTGTCACTAGCTTGCCTCCCCCATTCAGTAAGGGTCCCACGCTTTCCCTGGCCACCTTCTTGTTGCTAACATACCTGTAGAAACCCTTCTTGTTACCCTTCGCATCCCTTGCTAGCGGCAACTCCAATTGTGCTTTGGCCTTCCCGATTACACCCCTGCATGCTTGAGCAATATTTTTATACTCCTCCATTTCCACTTCTTGTAAGCTTCCTTTTTGTGTTTAAGCTCACCGAAGATTTCACTGTTAAGCCAAGCTGGTTGCCAGCCATATTTGCTATTCTTTCTGCACATCGGGATGGTTTGTTCCTGCGCCCTTAAAATACAGCCAGCTCTTCTGGACTCCTTTTCCCTTCATATTAGCCTCCCAGGGGATCCTGCTCACCAGTTCCCTGAGGGAATCTAAGTCTGCTTTTCTGAAGTCCAGGGTCTGTATTCTGCTGCTCTCCTTTCTTTCTTTTGTCAGGATCCTGAACTCGTCCATCTCATGGTTACTGCTGCCCAGGTTGCCTCCCACTTCAACTTCCCCTACCATTCTTCTCTGTTTTTAAGCAGCATGTTAAGAGGAGCACGACCCCTAGTTTGTTCCTACAGCACTTGTACCAGGAAGTTGTCCCCAACAAGCTCCAAAAACTTCCTGGATTGTCTGTGCACCGCTGTATTGCTCTCCCAGCAGATATCAGGGTGATTGAAGTCCCCCATGAGAACCTGAAGGGGTACTGAAGGAATTAGCTGAAGAAAGCTTGGCAATAATATTTACAAACTCATGGATGAAGGAGAGGTCCCAGAAGGCTGGAGAAGGGCTAACGTGGTGCCCATCTTTAAAAAGGGGGGAATGGAGGAGCTGGGGAACTAGAAGACCCATCAGCCTGAGTTTGATACCTGGGAAGCTACTAGAGCAATGTATAAATCATTCAGTTTGCAAACACCTGCAGGACGGAGGGTGATCACCAGCATCCAGCCTGGATTTACCAAGAACAAATCAGGCCAAACCAGCTTGATTTCCTTCTTCGACGGGGTAACTGATTTGGTGGATAGGGGGAATGCAGTGGACATAATATACCTGGACTTCAGCATGGCTTTTGACACATCCCACATGACATTCCGACAAGTAAGCAGGAGAAATGCGGGCTCAGCGGAACGACCATTACGTGGACACATAATTGCGTAAACATCCACAAAGAGTAACTATTAATGGAATGATGTCGGATTGGAGGGAGGTCTCTAGTGGGGTTCCAGAGGGATCTGTTCTGGGTTCGATGTGGTTTAACAGTTTTATTAATGGCCCGGATGTAGGTCTAGAGAGCACACTGATCAAATTGGCAGATAACACAAAACCTGGTGTGTGTGGAGGGGTGTGCCAGCACTTTGGAGGCTGGAGCTAAAATTCAGTGGGATCTGGATAAATTGCAGAAGTGGGCTATAGACCAGCGGTTCCCAAACATTAGCAACTCGAGGACCCCCATTTTGATTTAAAAATTTTCACGGACCCCCAAGCACCCTGCTCAGCCTCAGGCCCCACTCCCACTCCACCTCTTCCCCCAAGGCCTATCCCAGCCCACCTCTTCCCACCTCTGCTCCACCCCTGCCCCTCCTCTTCCCTGCCTCTTTCTGCCCCCTCCCCTGAGTGCGCCATGTCCCTGCTCCTCCCCCTCCCTCCCTGTGCCTCCTGCACACTGCTGAACAGTTGTTCCCGGTGTGCAGGAGGTGCTGGGCGGGACGGGGAGGAGTTGATCAGCGGGGCCCTCGAACCCTTGTTCCCTCGCGGACCCCAGTTTGAGAAACGCTGCTATAGACAACAAAATGAAATTCCACAAAGACAAATGTAAGGCGTTACACGTAGGGAAGAAAAACCAAATGCACAAATACAGAATGGGGAAGAACTGGCTTGGCAGCAGCACTGCTGAGAAGGATCTGGGAGCTGTGGTGGATCACACCTCAACATGTGTCAGCAATGCGATGCTGTTGCAAAAAAAAGCAAAGACAACTGTAGGTTGCATTAACAGAGGCATAATATGCAAGGCATGAGAGACAATAGTACTGCTCTACTCGGCACTGGTTAGGCCTCAGCTGGAGCACTGTGTCCAATTTTGATCACCAATGGATAGAAAGGATGCAGAGAAACTGGAAAGGAGCCAGAGTCAGAGGGATGGAATGCAAGGCACACGAGCAAAGGCTGAAGGAGCTGGGTATGTTTAGTTTGGAGAAGAGGAGATTAAGGGGAGACATGAGAGCAGTCTTCAAATACTTGAAAGGCTGCCATAAAAAAGATGGAGAAAAGTTGTTCACTCTTGCCACAGAGGGCAGGACAAGAGGCACTGGGTTCAAACTACAGCACAGCAGATTTAGATGAAATCTCAGGAAAACCTTCCTACCTGTCAGAACAGTAGGACAACGGCACAGACGCCTCGGGAGGTTGTGGAAGCTCCTTCACTGGAGGTTTTCAAAAGCAGGCTAGAGCCATGTGTTTAGACCCAACAAATCCTGCATCTTGGCAGGGGGTTAGACTAGATGACCATTCGGTCCCCTCTAACCCTATGATTCTATGATACACTTTCTAAGACCATGTTTCGCAAAGGGGTGGGTCATGACTGGGTCTGCTGCAGCCAGGGACTGAATTTGTAAATGTTGGATTTAGGGTGGGTTTTAGCTGCTATTCACATTATAAATGAAAGTCTGTGTGCTGGACACAGAAGCCTGATTGATGGAGACTGGGTGAACATAAACTGCTTGGTGGGGACCTGGCTCACTATACGTGGTGTGTGGGTGTGGGGGAATTGTCCGGGACGTGCATTCATGTAAGTGGGAGAAGATGTTGGGAATGACAATGTGACATATAGTGAAGACCAATGGGTTCCATCCTTGCCTTTGGCGGACAGTAAAAGGGTATGCTGCACATGAGATCTTATGTTTTAAGTAGGCAATTCAAAGAGCCAGGTGAAGACCTTAGCACAGCCTCTTCAGATGGGACTGTGCACGTATGTATATTTGTATGGGCACATCTTATATATATATATACACACATACAGATAAGTTGGAAGTTACCATACAAACTGTGAGAGGCTAATTAGTTAAGATGAGCTATTATCAGCAGGAGAAAAAAACTTTTGTAGTGATCATCAGGATGGCCCATTTAGACAGTTGACAAGAAGATGTGAGGATACTTAACTTAAGGGAATAGATTCAATATGTGTAATGACCCAGCCACTCCCAGCCTCCATTCAAACCCAAGTTAATGGTATCTAGTTTGCATATTAATTCAAGCTCAGCAGTTTCTCGTTGGAGTCTGTTTTTGAAGCTTTTCTGTTGCAAAATTGCCACCCTTAAATCTTTTACTAAGTGGTCAGAGAGACTGAAGTGTTCTCCTACTGGGTTTTGAATGTTCATAGAATCATAGAATATCAGGGTTGGAAGGGACCCCAGAAGGTCATCTAGTCCAACCCTCTGCTCGAAGCAGGACCAATTCCCAGTTAAATCATCCCAGCCAGGGCTTTGTCAAGCCTGACCTTAAAAACCTCTAAGGAAGGAGATTCTACCACCTCCCTAGGTAACGCATTCCAGTGTTTCACCACCCTCTTAGTGAAAAAGTTTTTCCTAATATCCAATCCAAACCTCCCCCAGTGCAACTTGAGACCATTACTCCTCGTTCTGTCATCTGCTACCATTGAGAACCGTCTAGAGCCATCCTCTTTGGAACCCCCTTTCAGGTAGTTGAAAGCAGCTATCAAATCCCCCCTCATTCTTCTCTTCTGCAGACTAAACAAACCCAGCTCCCTCAGCCTCTCCTCATAAGTCATGTGCTCTAGACCCCTAATCATTTTTGTTGCCCTTCGCTGGACTCTCTCCAATTTATCCACATCCTTCTTGTAGTGTGGGGCCCAAAACTGGACACAGTACTCCAGATGAGGCCTCACCAGTGTCGAATAGAGGGGAACGATCACGTCCCTCGATCTGCTCGCTATGCCCCTACTTATACATCCCAAAATGCCATTGGCCTTCTTGGCAACAAGGGCACACTGCTGACTCATATCCAGCTTCTCGTCCACTGTCACCCCTAGGTCCTTTTCCGCAGAACTGCTGTCTAGCCATTCGGTCCCGAGTCTGTAGCGGTGCATTGGATTCTTCCATCCTAAGTGGAGGACCCTGCACTTATCCTTATTGAACCTCATCAGATTTCTTTTGGCCCAAACCTCCAATTTGTCTAGGTCCTTCTGTATCCTATCCCTCCCCTCCAGCGTATCTACCACTCCTCCCAGTTTAGTATCATCCGCAAATTTGCTGAGAGTGCAATCCACACCATCCTCCAGATCATTTATGAAGATATTGAACAAAACTGGCCCCAGGACCGACCCCTGGGGCACTCCACTTGACACCGGCTGCCAACTAGACATGGAGCCATTGATCACTACCCGTTGAGCCCGACAATCTAGCCAGCTTTCTACCCACCTTATAGTGCATTCATCCAGCCCATACTTCCTTAACTTGCTGGCAAGAATACTGTGGGAGACCGTGTCAAAAGCTTTGCTAAAGTCAAGAAACAATACATCCACTGCTTTCCCTTCATCCACAGAACCAGTAATCTCATCATAAAAGGCGATTAGATTAGTCAGGCATGACCTTCCCTTGGTGAATCCATGCTGACTGTTCCTGATCACTTTCCTCTCATGTAAGTGCTTCAGGATTGATTCTTTGAGGACCTGCTCCATGATTTTTCCAGGGACTGAGGTGAGGCTGACTGGCCTGTAGTTCCCAGGATCCTCCTTCTTCCCTTTTTTAAAGATTGGCACTACATTAGCCTTTTTCCAGCCATCCGGGACTTCCCCCGTTCGCCACGAGTTTTCAAAGATAATGGCCAAGGGCTCTGCAATCACAGCCGCCAATTCCTTCAGCACTCTCGGATGCAACTCGTCCGGCCCCATGGACTTGTGCACGTCCAGCTTTTCTAAATAGTCCCTAACCACCTCTATCTCCACAGAGGGCTGGCCATCTCTTCCCCATTTTGTGATGCCCAGCGCAGCAGTCTGGGAGCTGACCTTGTTAGTGAAAACAGAGGCAAAAAAAGCATTGAGTACATTAGCTTTTTCCACATCCTCTGTCACTAGGTTGCCTCCCTCATTCAGTAAGGGGCCCACACTTTCCTTGGCTTTCTTCTTGTTGCCAACATACCTGAAGAAACCCTTCTTGTTACTCTTGACATCTCTTGCTAGCTGCAGCTCCAGGTGCGATTTGGCCCTCCTGATATCTTTCCTACATGCCCGAGCAATATTTTTATACTCTTCCCTGGTCATATGTCCAACCTTCCACTTCTTGTAAGCTTCTTTTTTATGTTTAAAATCCGCTAGGATTTCACCATTAAGCCAAGCTGGTCGCCTGCCATATTTACTATTCTTTCGACTCATTGGGATGGTTTGTCCCTGTAACCTCAACAGGGATTCCTTGAAATACAGCCAGCTCTCCTGGACTCCCTTCCCCTTCATGTTAGTCCCCCAGGGGATCCTGGCCATCTGTTCCCTGAGGGAGTCGAAGTCTGCTTTCCTGAAGTCCAGGGTCCGTATCCTGCTGCTTACCTTTCTTCCCTGCGTCAGGATCCTGAACTCAACCAACTCATGGTCACTGCCTCCCAGATTCCCAGATTCCCATCCACTTTTGCTTTCCCCACTAATTCTACCCGGTTTGTGTTATGATTCCTGATGTCAGATTTGTGTCCATTTATTCTTTTACGTAGAGACTGTCCGGTTTGGCCAATGTACATGGCAGAGGGGCATTGCTGGCACATGATGGCATATATCACATTGGTAGATGTGCAGGTGAACGAGCCCCTGATGGCGTGGCTATTGTGATTAGGTCTTATGATGGTGTCACTTGAATAAATATGTGGACAGAGTTGGCAACGGGTTTTGTTGGATTTCACTAGCTGTTTGTTGGACTTGGAGATCTGTAGAAGTGAGTAGCTCATGCCTTAGTCTATTGCACCATCTAGTGGTTTTTTTTGGGTATTTATAATTTATTATTTTTTCCAAACCTAACAGATACACCAAAATACCTGATTCATCACAATACACAACATAAGTAAAAAAGGTTACAATAAAGGGAGAGAAGAGACATTTTTATCTTCAGGGTCCACATTAATCATAAGCCTCTAAAAAGGGAGCCCACATTGCTTTGAATTTTTCGGGCATTCTCCTTCTGCAGAATGCCAGTTGTTTGTTAGGTGCGAGGTCAGCCATATCACTGAGCCAGGCATCAGTGTTTGGTGGGGATAGACATTTCCATTTTTGCAGGAATAATTTTTAGTGACCAAATTTACACACTGGAACCGTGCCATCTTGTTACCAGGCAAACAGGAGTGCGTTATCCAGGGTTGTCAACAAGCAAGGGAGAGAGATAGCGAGGATCAGAAGACTAAGGTCCTCTTGTGACCTGCAGCTGAACATAGGCCTCCTTTGTGATCTTCTGTGGCATGGATAGGTGATAGATTTCATGAGTCTAAGGAAAGGAAAGAGTGAGCAGCAAAATAAGGACAATGGACTTAAAAAAAAGACTTTAACAAACTCAAACTGGTAGGTAACTGTGACAGGTTGGACCCCACTCCTTGGAGTGCCACCCAATGTGCTGGGGTCTCACTGAGCCCCGCTCTTTCCACCAGCCTGGGTTTCCTGACCCTGTTCTTGCCGTGCTAGGCTCTCCAGCCTTCTCCAGCACGCACACAGATAAGGCCACATGCAGCTGCAGACACAGACTGAGGTCAGCTAGGAGAATGGCCAGCACACACTTGCACACGTCCTTTGAGGTATAAACCCAAAATAATATTGTCTTGCGCTGCATAGAAAGATCTGTACAGTGCAAGTTCATAAAAATTTGCCCTCTCCCTCAGTGCGGCGAGAGATGTGCACAGCTTTTTGCCCTCCCCGTCCCTCCAGATATGAATTGCACAAACTGGGTTTTGAAATAAACAAGAAATAAGTTTATTAAGTACAAAAAATAAATTTTAAGTGATTATAAGGCAGGGGTGGGCAAACTGCCCACCAGCCGTTTTAATCTGGACCTCGAGCTCCCACTGGGGAGCAGGGTCTGGGGCTTGCCATGCTCCGGCGCTCCAGCTGGGGAGCAGGGTCGGGGGCCGCTCCACATGGCTCCTGGAAGCAGCGGCATGTCCCCCCTCCAGCTCCTACATGTAGGGTCAGCCAGGGGGTTCTGCTCTGGATGCTGCCCCTGCCTCAAGTGCTGCCCCTGCAGCTCTCATTGGCCAGGAACCATAGCCAATGGGAGCTGCAGGGGTGGTGCCTGAGGACGGGGCAGTGTGCAGAGCTTCCTGGCTGCGCCTCCGCGTATGAGCAGGAGAAGGGACATGCTGCTGCTTCTGGGAGCCTCTTGAGGTAAGTGCTGCCAAAGCCTATACCCTGAGCCTCTCCCCATGCTCCAACCCCCTACCCCAGCCCTGATCCCCCTCCTGCTCTCTGAACTCCTCGATCCAAGCCTGGAGCACCCTCCTGCACCCCAAAACCCTCATCCTCAGCCCCACCCCAAAGCCCGGAGCCCACTCCCGCACCCTGAACTCCTTATTTCTGGCCCCACCCCAGAGCCCGCACCCCCAACCAGAGCACTCACCCGCTCCCGCACCCCAACCCCAATTTCATGAGCATTCATGGCCCGCCATACAATTCCTAGTCCCAGATGTGGCCCTCGGGCCAAAACGTTTGCCCACCCCTGTTATAAGGGATAGCAAACAGAACAAAGCAGATTACTGAGCAAATAAAAGAAAATGTGCAAACTAAGCTTAATACAGTCAAGAAACAGGTTACATAATGTAATTTTTCACACTAAATTTTGACTTAGGCAGGTTGCAGAGTTTCTGTAGCTCAGAGTTCCAGTTATTTCTCTTTACAGACTGGACCCCTGTCTCAGCCTGGACTCAGCCCCTGCCTTTCCCTTCAGGGGTTTTTAGTAATCTTCCTTCTTGGATGGGAGGCAATGGAGAAGAGTCCGACTTACTTAGTTACTTGACTTACTGCCCAGCCTTACGTAGAATTTACATAAGGCGGGAATCTTTTGTTTCCCAGTCTGACTCCCCCCTCACCTCCTCTTAACGGAAAAACACTGAAAGCCCAAGATGGGGGATTAGTACCAAATCTCAGCAAATTTGCGGATGATACTAAACTAGGAGGAGTGGTAGATACGCTGGAGGGCAGGGATAGGATACAGAGGGACCTAGACAAATTGGAGGATTAGGCCAAAAGAAATCTGATGAGGTTCAACAAGGATAAGTGCAGGGTCCTGCACTTAGGACGGAAGAACCCAATGCACTGCTACAGACTAGGGACCGAATAGCTAGGCAGCAGTTCTGCGGAAAAGGACCTAGGGGTGACAGTGGACGAGAAGCTGGATATGAGTCAGCAGTGTGCCCTTGTTGCCAAGAAGGCCAATGGCATTTTGGGATGTATAAGTAGGGGCATTGCCAGCAGATCGAGGGATGTGATCGTTCCCCTCTATTCGACATTGGTGAGGCCTCATCTGGAGTACTGTGTCCAGTTTTGGGCCCCGCACTACAAGAAGGATGTGGATAAATTGGAGAGAGTCCAGCGAAGGGCAACAAAAATGATTAGGGGACTGGAACACATGACTTATGAGGAGAGGCTGAGGGAACTGGGATTGTTTAGTCTGCAGAAGAGAAGAATGAGGGGGGATTTGATAGCTGCTTTCAACTACCTGAGAGGTGGTTCCAAAGAGGATGGCTCTAGACAGTTCTCAGTGGTGGCAGATGACAGGACAAGGAGTAATGGTCTCAAGTTGTAGTGGGGGAGGTTTAGGTTGGATATTAGGAAAAACTTTTTCACTAGGAGGGTGGTGAAACACTGGAATGCGTTACCTAGGGAGGTGGTAGAATCTCCTTCCTTAGAGGTTTTTAAGGTCAGCCTTGACAGAGCTCTGGCTGGGATGATTTAGTTGGGGATTGGTCCTGCTTTGAGCAGGGGGTTGGACTAGATGACCTCCTGAGGTCCCTTCCAACCCTGATATTCTATGATTCTATGATTCTATGACATGATCACCTGACCCTGCAGTGTCAAAGAAGCAACCCCAGGAGCTTCTCAGGAAGGCAGGAGATTAGTATCTTCCAAATCTTATTGTTCTTCCTAATGGCCCATTGTGACTGATTGCCTACTGTCTGGTGGGCGTTCCCCCAAATATACACACAGAGGTAATTGTTACATAGTCAATATTCCTAATTTCAGATACAGAAATGATACATGCATACAAACTGGATAAACACATTCAATAGATCATAACCTTTTCAATTATACTCCACAGGACCCATCTTGCATAAAACATATCTTTACATATCAAACACAGTGCCTATTCATATCACAACAATATTTCTATGAAGCATATGGGGTGTAATATCACAGTGAGGTCTCATAGGAAGAAAATCTAAGGAAAAAAGGAGTTCAGGAGAGGAGGGTTGCTCAAGGAGACAATATTAAAGGCACAACTGCAAACTAATCCAATGTGAAGGAAAGACAGGACATATAGTAAGAGGCCAATATGGCTCCATCAGGAGCTCTTTAATGACCTGAACATCAAAGAGGAATGATACACAAAGTGGAAACATGGTGTGACAAAGTTCCTGCTCTACCTTGGTGGGTCTTGCGCTTACTGGGGGATTTCCTCGCCTTGGAGCTTCATGGCAGCCCTCAGCTTGGCCGTTTTTCTGAATTCACAGTCCAGGTCGACTCCTCCTGTGTCTGACCAGGAGTTGGGAGGATGTGGGGCGAACCCAGGCCCACCCTCTACTCCGGGTTCCAGCCCAGGGCCCTGTGGCATGCAGCTGTCTAGAGTGCCTCCTGGAACAGCTGTGCGACAGCTACAACTCCCTGGGCTACTTCCCCATGGCCTCCTCCCAACACCTTCTTTATCCTCACCATAGGACCTTCCTCCTGATGTCTGATAATGCTTGTACTCCTCAGTCCTCCAACAGTCCGCGTTCTCACTCTCAGCTCCTAGTGCCTCTTGCTCCCAGCTCCTCACACGCACACCACAAACTGATGGGCGCTCCTTTTTAAAACCTAGGTGCCCTGATTAGCCTGCCTTAATTGATTCTAGCAGCTTCTTGATTGGCTGCAGGTGTTCTCATCAGCCTGTCTTAATTGTCTCCAGAAGGTTCCTGATTGTTCTGGAACCTTCCCTGTTACCTTACCCCGGGAAAAGAGACCTACTTAACCTGGGGCTAATATATCTGCCTTCTATTACTCTCCTATAGCCATCTGGCCTGACCCTGTCACAATGGATACATTTCTAAGGAGGATAATAGAACAGCACAAAACCAGAAAGGCAAAGACACAAAATGAGTTACACCTAGCAAGGGATATAAAGGCAATAAGAGATTCTTTGAATACATTAGGAGCAAGAAAAAGATGAAGGCAAGTGTAGGTCCTCTACTTAGTGACAAAGCAGAGCTAAGAACTGTGACATCAAGAATGTTGAGGTATTTAATGCGTATTTTGCTTCAGTCTTCACTAAAAAGGTTAATGGTGATCAGACACTCAACACAACTCATATTGACAAGGGGGAAGGAACGCAAGTCAAAATAGGGAAATAACAGATTAAAGAATATTGAGATACATTAGATGTATTCAGTTCAGCAGGGCCTGATGAAATTAATCCTAGATACCTAAGGAACTAGCTGAAGCTGAATCTTGGAACCGTTCACAATTATCTTGGGGAATTCCTGGAGGATGGGTGATGTCCCAGAGGGAGGACTGGATCAGGCAAACACAGTGTCTATCTTTAAAAAGGGGAACAAAGAGGACCCTGGGAATGACAGACCAGTCAGCCTAACTTGAATATGTGGACAGATACGAGAGTTTCCCCCCCACGACAGGCTCGGTCCTGTCCCCAGCAGCCCAGCTCAGGCAGGGAGCAGGCTGCTGCTAACTCCCAGCCAGGCTCTCTCAGGCAGAAGTGGCTCCATCCTGCTCCACATCCAGCTGCCAGGGAGAGCGGTGAACGTGCCCGGGGGAGGCGCAGGGAGAGCAGAACAGAGCCCCTCTCCCTCCCCACCCCCGGCAAGCCAATCTGGAGGGGAGCACTTTACCCTCCATGCCCGCCCCCCCGCATCACCTGTCGGGGGGAGTGCAAATGGTTGAAAGACAATAGTCAAAGAATAGTTATTAATGGTTCACTATCAAATTTGGAGGGCATATCTAGTGGGGTCCCACAGGAGCCAGTCCTGGGTCTGGTATTATTCAATATTTACATTAATAACTTGGATAATGGAATGGAGAACATGCTTATAAATTTGCAGATGACACCAAGCTGGGAGAGGCTGCAAGCACTTTGGAGAACAGAATTAGAATACAAAATTCACCTTGACAAATTGGAGAATTGGTCTGAAATCAACAAGGTGAAACTCAATAAAAAGAAGTGCCAAATACTTAGGAAGGAAAAAAAAATCAGTGCACTACTACAAAATGGGGGAATAACTAGCTAGGTGGTGGTATTGCTATAAACAATCTGGGGGTTACAGTGGATCACAAATTGAATGTGAATCAATGTGATGCAGTTGCGAAAAAAAAGCTAATATCATTTTGGCTTGTATTAACAGGAGTGTCGTATGTAAGACATGGGAGGTCATTGTCCCGCTCGACTCAGCACTGGTGAGGCCTCAGCTGGGGTATGGTGTCCAGTTGGGGCACCACACTTTAAGAATGCTGTGGACAAATTGGAGAGAGTCCACAGCAGGGCAACAAAATTGATAAAAAGTTTAGAAAACCTGCCCTATGAGGAAAGGTTAAAACCCTGGGCATGTTTAGAAAAGAAGGCTGAGGGGAGACCTGATAACAGTCTTCAAATAAGTGAAGGGCTGTTAGAAAAAGCACAGGGATCAATTGTTCTCCAGGTCCATTGAAGGTAGGACAAGAAGTAATGGGCTTAATCTGTAGTGAGGAAGATTTTGGTGAGATAGTAGGGAAAGCCTTCTAATGATAAGGGCAGTTGAGCTCTTGGACGGGCTTCCCAGGAAGGTTGTGGAATCCCCATCACTGGAGGTTTCTACAAGCAGGTTGGACAAACACCCATCAGGGATGGTCTAGGTTTACTTGATCCTGCCACATCCAGTCCAGCCCCCTACAGTGACTTCTCAAGGTCCCTTTGAGCTCTACATTTTACTCTGGGGGAACTCAAAACGTAATAACAAAATATTTTTTAAGTACATCAGAAGCAGGAAGCCTGCTAAACAACCAGTGGGGCCCCTGGATGATTGAGATACAAAAGGAGCACTTAAAGACAAAAAAGTCATCGCAGAGAAACTAAATGAATTCCTTGCTTCAGTCTTCACTGCTGAGGATTTTAGGGAGATTCCCAAAGCTGAGCCATCTTTTGTAGGTGACAAATCTGAGGAATTGTCACAGATTGAAGTGTCACTAGAGGAGGTTTTGGAATTAATTGAGAAACTTAACAGTAACAAGTCACGGGGACCAGATGGCATTCATCCAAGAGTTCTGAAAGAACTCAAATGTGAAATTGCGGAACTCTTAACTACGGTTTGTAACCTGTCCTTTAAATTAGCTACTGTACCCAATGACTGGAAGATAGCTAATGTAACGCCAATATTTAAAAAGGGCTCTAGAGGTGATCCTGGCAATTACAGACCAGTAAGTCTAACATCAGTACCGGGCAAATTAGTTGAAATAATAGGAAAGAATAAAATTGTCAGACACATAGAATCACAGAATATCAGGGTTGGAAGGGACCTCAGGAGGTCATCTAGTCCAACCCCCTGCTCAAAGCAAGACCAATCCCCAACTAAATCATCCCAGCCAAGGCTTTGTCAAGCCTGACCTTAAAAACCTCAAAGGAAAGAGATTCCACCACCTCCCTAGGTAATGCATTCCAGGGCTTCACCACCCTCCTAGTGAAAAATTTTTTCCTCATATCCAACCTAAACCTCCCCCACTGAAACTTGAGACCATTACTCCTCATTCTGCCATCTGCTACCACTGAGAATAGTCTAGATCCATCCTCTTTGGAACCCCCTTTCAGGTAGCTGAAAGCAGCTATCAAATCGGCCCTAATTCTTCTCTTCCGCAGACTAAACAATCCCAGTTCCTTCAGCCTCTCCTCAGAAGTCGTGTGTTCCAGTCCCCTAATCATTTTTATTGCCTGCCGCTGGATGTTTTCCAATTTTCCACATCCTTCTTGTAGTGTGGGGCCCAAAACTGGACACAGTACTCCAGATGAGGCCTCACCAATGTCGAATAGACGGGAACGATCACGTCCCTAGATCTGCTGGCAATGCCCCTACTTATACATCCCAAAATGCCATTGGCCTTCTTGGCAACAAGGGCACACTGTTGACTCATATCCAGCTTCTCATCCACTGTAACCCCTAGGTCCTTTCTGCAGAACTGCTGCCTAGCCACTCTGTCCCTAGTCTGTCCCTAGTGGTGCATGGGATTCTTCCGTCCTACATGCAGGACTCTGCCCTTGTCCTTGTTGAACCTCATCAGATTTCTTTTGGCCCAATCCTCTCATTTGTCTAGGTCCCTCTGTATCCCATCCCTACCCTCCAGCGGATCTACCTCTCCTCCCAGTTTAGTGTCATCTGCGAACTTCCTGAGGGTGCAATCCATGCCATCCTCCAGATCATTAATGAAGCTATTGAACAAAATCGGCCCCAGGACCGTCCCTTGGGGCACTCCACTTGATACCGGCTGCCAACTAGACATGGAGCCATTGATCACTACTCATTGAGCCCAACGATCTAGCCAGCCTTCTGTCCACCTTATAGTCCATTCATCCAGCCCATACTTCTTTAACTTGCTGGCAAGTATACTGTGGGAGACCGTGTCAAAAGCTTTGCTAAAGTCAAGGAACAACACGTCCACTGCTTTCCCCTCATCCACAAAGGCAGTTATCTCGTCATAGAAGGCAATTAGATTAGTCAGGCATGACTTGCCCTTGGTGAATCCATGCTGCCTGTTTCTGATCACTTTCCTCTCCTCTAAGTGCTTCAGAATTGATTGCTTGAGGACCTGCTCCATGATTTTTCCAGGGACTGAGGTGAGGCTGACTGGCCTGTAGTTCCCCGGATCCTTCTTTTCCCCCTTTTTAAAGATGGGCACTACATTAGCCTTTCTCCAGTCGTCCTGGACCTCCCCCGATCGCCATGAGTTTTCAAAGATAATGGCCAATGGCTCTGCAATCACATCCTCCAACTCCTTTAGCACTCTCGGATGTTCATAGAAGAACATAAATTGTTGCGCAAAAGTCAACATGGGTTCTGTAAAGGGAGATCATGTCTTACCAATCTACTAGAGTTCTTTGAGGGGGTCAACAAACATGTGGACAAGGCAGATCCAGTGGACATAGTGTACTTAGATTTCCAGAAAGCTCTTACGTAAATGAAGTTGTCATGGGATAGAGGGAAGATCCTTTCATGAATTGAGAACTGGTTAAAAGTCAGGGAACAAAGGGTAGGAATAAATGGTAAATTTTCAGAATGGAGAGGGGTAACTAGTGGTGTTCCCCAAGGTTCAGTCCTAGGACATATATGATCTGGGGAAAGGAGTAAACAGTGAGGTGGCAAAGTTTGCAGATGATACTAAACTGCTCAAGATAGTTAAGACCAAAGCAGACTGTGAAGAACTTCAAAAAGATCTCATAAAACTAAGTGATTGAGCAACAAAATGGCAAATGAAATTTAATGTGGATAAATGTAAAGTAATGCACATTGGAAAAAATAACCCAAACTATACATACAATATGATGGGGACTAATTTAGCTACAACTAATCAGGAGAAAGATCTTGGAGTCATTGTGGATAGTTCTCTGAAGACAGGTTCCAGAGTAACAGCCGTGTTAGTCTGTATTCGCAAAAAGAAAAGGAGTACTTGTGGCACCTTAGAGACTAACCAATTTATTTGAGCATAAGCTTTCGTGAGCTACAGCTCACTTCATCAGATGCATACCAGTGAGTATGCACCCGATGAAGTGAGCTGTAGCTCACGAAAGCTTATGCTCAAATAAATTGGTTAGTCTCTAAGGTGCCACAAGTACTCCTTTTCTTTCTCTGAAGACGTCCACGCAGTGTGCAGCGGCAGTCAAAAAGGCAAACAGACGTCTGATCGCATGTATTTCGTTTTGCAGCTGTTCATTTTCAGGCCAACCTGACTGCTTTTCTTGTCGAGACTTCATAGCATGCTTTGCAGTTGGTTGGTGCTTTCGGCAATTAATATGATGTCATCCGTGAATCTGAGCTGGGATAATCGTTCTCCGTTTATGTTGACACCACTCCTCCAATTGATCTTGTTCATAACCATTTTGAGGCAGGTGTTGAATAGTTTCGGTGAAATCGTATCTCCTTGCTTTAAGCCTTTCTCGACTGGGATGCGGAGGGGAGTTTCGAGGAGAGTAATGTGTGTTGTACATCCAGTATTCACTTCCTTCAACAAACTGATGTACTGCGTGTTAATGCCCTGCTCTGCGAGCGCCTTTAATAGTGCGTTAAACTCGATGCTGTCGAAGGCCTTTTCATAGTCGATGAAAGCAATGCACAGCGGGAGTTTGTATTCCCGTGCTCTTTCTAGGAGCTGGCTAAGGGTAAATATATGGCCGATCGTGCTGAAATTTCTTCTAAACCCTGCCTGCTCTCTGGGCTGTTGTTCATCCAGACTCTGCGAGAGTCGGTTCCTTATCACCTTTGTAAAGAGCTTGTAGATGTGAGAGAGCAGGCATATAGGGCGGTAGTTCTTAAGATTTTCTCTATCGCCCTTCTTGTGCAGCAAGATGGTATTCGACTCCTTCCAGCTTGATGGTATTTTCACAGCTCCAGCCAGCAGGGGCACCATTTCAGATTTTGGTGGGGGAGGAAACTTTAAACTCCAGGAGCTACTTTTTTTCGATCGCCCTTCTTGTGCAGCAAGATGGTATTCAACTCCTTCCAGCTTGATGGTATTTTTCCTTCTTCAAGATATCGACTAACTCTTAAAGCGAGGGCCTTCCAAAGTTTTTCGCCTCCTGCAGAAATCATTTCTGACATTATTCCATCTTTGCCTGGAGCTTTTCCCTTCTTCATCTGGTGTAGTGCGCTTCGGACTTCACTGATGATTACTGGGGGGATGCGTTCTTCTGACTCTTGGAGCGTTGGGAGAGCGATGTTGATTCTTGATTTGAACAGTTCTGTATAGAGGTCCTTGCAGTCCTCCTCCATCCCTGCTCTGTCAATTACTGTCTCTCCATCCTTGTTCTTCAATGCTGTTATGCTCAATCTATACTGCATCAATTCCCGCTTGCATGTCTTGAGGCTCTTGTGTGATTCAGCTGTTTTGAGGAGCTTTTCTTTCTGGAAGTTCTCAAAGTAGTCCTTCAGTTTTCGCATATAAGCTTGCACAGAATGGAGTACTCGAGGTTGTTATCCAAGCTCTTTTTCATGTTCCTCCTCTTATCCAACAAGCTTTTTGTTTCATTCAAGATTCTTCCCTTCGCCTTCTTCAGCTTTTCAATTTCAGCTGCTTTTATGCAATGTCTCAGCTTGTCAGCAAAGACACTATAGTCCTCATCACACTTTTCCGTCTGGCTCCAGTCAAACCCAGAAATTGCTTTCTTCAGCTTTGCTTCATCGAATGTCTTCGGCTGCTGTTTCCTGTTTGCCATCTGTAGCGCCTTCTTTTCCACTGCTTCGTCGAAAATCACTTCGCTCTCAGCAGGTGATGGTCACTGCCGGTGTCGAAGGGCTGCACCACAGAGACATCTTGAACGATGCGCCTTTTATTGGCTAAAATATAGTCGATTTGATTCTTGCTCTTTGCGTTTGGCGTGATCCACGTCCACCTTCTTGTGGTCTTCTTTTTGTACCAGGTGTTTGCCACGTACAGTTCTTTCATTTCTGCCATTGCTACCAGCCTTTCTCCTCTTTCATTCCTTTCGCTGCTGCCTTATCTCCCTATGAACTTTTTGCCAGCTTTCCCTCTCCTGACCTTGGCATTGAAATCTCCCATTGTGACAGTGTAAGTGGACTTTTGCGCAAGGGCTCTTTTGAGCTCTCGGTAGAATTCTTCCACTTCTTCGTCCTCACTTGCACTTGTGGGAGCGTAGGCCTGGATGACCTTGAGGGTAGCTTTTGACTCCATCTGAAGATGCAGCACATCAGTACGTGATGATATTAGCTGGCATGATATGACTTTCGAAGACCAATCCTTACTGACGATAAATCCGACTCCTCCAACATTTCTAGCACCATCTCCCTTTCCGAGCCTCATAGCGCTTCCATCCTTCCAGTTGACTTCCAGCTCCTTCTTTCGTTGGGTTTCGCAGACACCGAGGATATCGCATCTTATCCTTTTCTTCTCCTCCATCAGATGGTTTAAAGTTTCCTCCCTCGCCAGCGACCTACAGTTGTAAGTACACGCAGCGAGCATCGGCCTTTTCCATGTTGGCCTGGCACCTGGCATTTTTAGCAACCTCTCGTTGCTCAATTTCCGCTCCACCACCATAGAACGGTTCAGTGACGTGCAGGGACCTAAGACCCATTTACTCGTGTTGTTTTAGCTGTTAACTTCAAGCCATCCCACTGGCTAGGCGAGCACACATGCCTACCTCCTCAAGCTTAGCTAGCCTTCAACCTCTAAGGAGAAGGAAAAGCGCTCTTTCCTCTGAGAGAGCAATCCCCCTCCCTGGATTGGATAGTCCGACACTTTTGTAGCATGGTTATGCCTACCAGGGTATATGCCCCACTACCATAGCTGTCAAACAGCCAGGGTCACTGCTGTGCCACGATGAGGCGCTGAGGTAGGATTTTGCAGCAGAATTCCTGTATAAAGAAAGAAAAATAAATAAATATTAGACCCTCTCAGCTCTAATACTAACATGTTCTGACATCTTGTGACAAGTCACTTAAGGGACACTGGTTACATTTAAAATTTTAATGTATATTCTTACTTTGCTACTAACTCTTCAATGCAACAATTGAAACATTTGTAGAAAAATCTAGGTTACTTTCTGTCACCCTTTTGCCATTCCCCAAGCTTTGGAATAGATCATTTAACTTTTGGAAGTATCCTAAAAGGGCAAGGCCCCATGAGTTTATACTGCACCTGCCTGGAGCTCTATCCCTACAAATAATAGATTAGAAACTGACCTTGAACAGGAGTGAAACTGACAGTTTCAAGTTGCTTTCATAGTAGTGCAACCCCACATGTTCAAAATCCTGAGTCAGGCTCACCAAAAAATCATGGGATTGGCTTTAAAATCATGGGATTATGTACAAATCATAGCTGTGGGGTTCTTTTCCTTTGCCTTCTGCTTTTTGAATCTTTAGGTGCACTGGGGTCACATTTTGAAGCTTTCTCCACAGTCACAAGGGCTAGAAACTTCATTTTTCTTTAAGACTGAGGGCTGAAATCATCACATCTCCCCTTGACTCCAGGAGCTGGGGCTTTAAGGAAACAATTATCATGTGACTCATGACAAAATCATGAGAGTTGGCAACGCGGCTTTCCCTTCAGTTTAAACGGCTCGTGACTTTCCAGACGGCTCTTAAACACAACAGTGCAGTGATTGAGTTGCAATTCTCACAGGAGAATAGTTAAAACCAAACACATTTTAAAGTTGAGAAAACAATTGAGACTTCTGAGCTATATCAGGGCCACTGAAGACAGGAAAGGAAAATAGACACAGGAGCTCTGGGCAGCTCTTCCTCTTGAAAGAAAGTTGGAAAGTCAAATCTTCTAGTCCTTAAATAAAACTTCCATTCCCATCAGTGCCTCAGCACTGATTATTAGCAAGTGCTCAACTCTACACTTCATACTTAAATATCTGAGCCATCTTATCCTGGGCTACACAGCTTATATGCATTGGCTCAGGGACTACATTTATGGCGTATTCTGAACAGTGCTGAGCACACAGATGGTGCCCAGTGAATAATACAAATCTTGACAATAATCATCGACTTTATGGACTCTGTGGATGCAATTTCTGTTCTTTGTTCTGGAATTGGCCTGGATACATCTGAAACCCTAAGAATTTGATGTATAATCACATCTGATACTCAGACAACTCTTTCTCATTCCTGCCTTTTCTCCAACTCAGAACAAAAAATGACAAAACAAAATGGCTTTCAGTTAGAATCTAAAATTGCACAGTAGCCAGTACAACCCAGCATGGGGCAGAGCCTGCCACCCATTGGGGGTTAAGTGCTCTCCTCTCATCTGACTCTCATTGTCTCTCTTTCTTCATCCTTCCTAACCTCTGTGCTGCTTTTCATGCTGTCAACGAGGACATCCTTCCTGATCACCTGAGACCATTTGCTGGAGTCTCAGGGTATGTCTACACTATGAAATTAGGTTGATTTTATAGAAGTCGATTTTTAGAAATCAATTTTATACAGGGATCCTTTTACTGTTCCCTTACAAAAATTCCCCTATTTCAACCAGGTGAGGTCATAGACCTCAGCATTGGGTCAATGCAACATATCTGCTTACAGTCACTCTCACACATGCTGTTCTTCTGGCCCACTCTTGGCAACACAAATGTATATGTGCAGCTTTATTGGCCAGTGACATGCACCCAGGTGCGGGAAGCTCATTCCCTCTCCCACACAGCTCCACACTTGAGAAAGAGAGTGGAAGATCTTGCACTAGCAAATCGCATCCTAGGTGAAGGCTACCACGTATCAGAGGGGTAGCCATGTTAGTCTGTATCCACAAAAACAACGAGGAGTCCAGTGGCACAGTAAAGACCAACAGATTCATTTGGGCATAAGCTTTTGTGAGTAAAAAACCCACTTCAGATGCATAGATCTGAAGAAGTGGGTTTTTTACCCACAAAAGCTTATGCCCAAATGAATCTGTTGGTCTTTATGGTGCCACTGGACTCCTTGTTGTTTTTTAGTTGAAGGCTGAATTCAGTGTTTAGTTAAACATTCTTTCAGCTTTAATAATTGAAGGCGTTCTCAGTTACAAAGGGGAGGGACTAAAGGTAGCTGGTTACTCATGCCTCTCTCAGGCAAAACGCCCATTGGCTTGGGATCCAGAAGAAGAGATTGGAAAATTCTGCAGGAGTGGGGGAAAGGGCAGGATGGGGTTTGCAGCCAGCTTCTCTGGTTCTGCTCCTTTATTTGCAAATATTAGTTAAAAACCTTGATTTTAAACTTTGGGGGGGGGGGTTGTCCTTGGCGCTGTTTGCAGTTTCCCTCTCACTGTTTGATTTAGTTAATCAGTCTTTGAACACAAACAGTGATGGGGAGCAGCAAGGGGAACATGAAGACAACCTGGCCTTGCATGACTGATCTGTATTAAACCCTTTCTATTGCTACTGTAAGAGAGTGAAAGAGCCTCTCTGGGGCTAGAGGATAAAGGTTCATTGTCAGTTGCTAAGATTTATTGTGGTTTGGCCATGCCGACAGCTAGTTAATTATGGCTGATGGTTACATGATGGCTTCCAGAAGAGATTGCAGTGGGAACTGATGCAAACACAATGTTTGTCGCAAAATCTGATCCTATCTGTGGAGGAGGAAACAAGAAGTTCGGCCATTTGTTGATTGCAATAACCCATCAAATCCAATCTAAGTATAGATATCACCAGGGAGCTACACATGGAAAACATTGTCTTTCCATTCTCTATGGCTCCTAAGTAACCAAGGGAGAGAAGGCTTTGTTCACCAGATGGTGGGTTAGTCCCTGTGGGTTAGTCCTGGAGAAGGAAAGTCTTATAGTTAAACATCAGGATGGAGGATTAAAAGACCTGGGATCTGTTCCTGCCTCTGTCACAGACTCACTCTGTGACCTTAGGCAAATCACTTCACTACTCTGGGCCTCAGTTTCCCCATCTAAAAAGTGGACACAATGCTGCTTCCCTGCTGTCATAACATACAGAGCCACAGACCTTCTTAAACAATGGGCTTTTATTTGGGAGCCATGCGCCACAAACAAAACAAGTGATCTCCTGGCTTCATTCTTGGAGACCCCTCACTTTTCTGGACCCTTAGGACAGCACTGAGGTATTGAGTGGCTCAACAGCATTGCTGCAAGCATGTCTCACTGCACCTCCATCTCAGCGGCAGGAGGAGACTTCCATCATCCCTGCCAGAGGGGGCCTTTAGGACTCAGCTGGAAGATGCTCGAAGAACGCAGTGTTGTTCTGACTAGCCTTTTAGCTCAGCAGTTGTACATGTATCTTCTGTCTCAGGGCACAAACAAAAATAGCACCAAGGTTTCTCCTCTGAGTCGTTAGTGGACAGTGGTTCAAATCACCAAAATGCCACTTAGTTCAACATGCTTCTCAGTCTGGGAGAGAAGTCCAGGGCTGGACTGAGGTGCACTGGCAGAGCTGCATGTGGAGATCCCGGGGCTGGATCAGCCTTGGTGGTGGTAGTGGGGCAGGTTGTGGGTCAGGACTGAGGGGCAGTGGCAGAGCTGGACACAGAGCGACCCCAGGGCTGGGACAAAGGGCACAGGCAGAGCTGTGAGGAGCAAGCTTTGTTCTAGCCAGGACTATCAGTCCCTCATTTTCAAGACACTTGCATTCACACAAAGCTATTTGACAGTGACTGCTGCTAACAACATCTAAAATGCTGCGGGTTGTTGCGTTAACCCCGTTGCTGCTTCACCAGAGAAACCAGCTCATTTCTGTTTGGCAGCAAAATAGCCCATCAAACAATGTGAACTGGTCAGCCACCTGAAAGGTGCAAGCGGTTCTGAGGCCGCAAGCCCCCAGCTTGATCCAGAAGTCTCCATTTCACTGAGCCTGCACTATCTGGATCCCTCAGGGCTGCGCTCTCTGTTTGATTGGCTGCCTGGGATGTACTCAGACATGCTCTGCCCACCCACGGCCATTCACCTCTTGCCGCGGCCAGGGGTTTGGAGTTCACATTTTGCAGCATCCACTTTCCAGGGCTGAGTCCGTCCATTCTGAAGCTGAGGGGCACAACCAACCTCGGGGCCATGAAGTTCCAGGGGGTCTTCTTCCTTCTCTTTCTTTCCAATCTGCCCACAGCCAGAGGGAGCCCGACTGGGAGCCAAGCCCAGGATATCCAAGTGCAGGAGAATTTCGACCCTGAACGGGTAACAACTGTCTAGCGCTTACATTAATTCTCAGGAGCAGATTAGAAAAGTGAAGTGTGTTTTGTCTCTAAAAATGCCAGTGTTTTCAGTCATCGTCTCAGGTCCTCTTCCAACAAGAGCTGGGCCAGAGCTGGAAAGGTCTCACTCTGACCCACATCAATTAGGGGGGTACAGAGCTAGGGTGCTAGTGTGGGTGCACCTGTGATGAATGCATATTGGGATAGGTGCTGCATCTCACTGCAGACACCCTGATAGGAAGGGCTTAAGTGTGTGCAGAGGGGGAAGTGAATGAGTGAGTGTGTGTGATGTAACAGATATGGGCAATGCACCTTTCCCATGTAGGGTGCCCATGTACATGGCTGTGGGGCTGCAGGATTTGTATCAGACAGGGAACAATTTGCTTTGTGGAAAAGAATCCGCATAGACTGCAGTGGGAGCAACCAGTCAAGGGGATCTGAGGGGAAACTATCTTGTGGGCAGAGCTGTCACATGAACCAGTGCCAGACTCTGGAGCCAAGTGGTCCCCGTCCGATTCCTTTTAAGTGGCGTTTAACAGACAACACTTTTTTCAAAGGCCACCCTGAGAAGGAGTCAGACTGCTTACCAGGCTGAGCTGTGGTGAGGCTGTCCGGGTCAGCGCAGCGCGTGTGGGGAAGAGAGCTCTCCATTGGCAGAGCAGAACCACCACTGCGAGCGGCAGAAGCTGTGTTGGCAGGAGAACCTCCCGCCGACAGAGCCCGGTGCCCAGGAATGCTTGTGTCACGTAACTTATGTTATTGGGGGTGGAATGTTCACACCCTTGAGCAACATAAGTTTTGCCGACACAGGCTGTAGTGTAGACATAACCTAGGTATCTATCTAGGCCGGGGTCCCCAAACTTTTTACCTCACGCCCCACCTTACCCCTGTCTATGCCCCTCCCGCCAGAGCCAGGGCCGGGAGTGGGGCTGAAGCTCCGGGATGGGGGGCGGACATGGATAGGGATAAGAAGGCCAAGGCTGGGGCCACAGCCGGGGGTGGGCAAGGAGCGGAGCCCTGAGGACTGGGCTGGCAGCCAGGGCTGGCCGGGAGTGGAGCCCCAGGTGTGGGGCAAGCAGCCAGGGCTGGGGCCAGGAGCAGAGCTGGGTGGCGCTCCCTCCCCTCCTCCCATGTGGCCTTGCCTGGGCCCCAGCAGCACACCGGGCCCCAGCAGCACCCCTCCCCCCCCGCAAACTTTTTTCTGCCCACCCGCCAGGGGCATGCCCCACAGTCTGGGGACCTCTGATCTAGGCTTTGTACTGTGCATTAACTACTTTGTCTCTTCTGCTTTCTTCAGCCTTGGCACAAGCTGTTGGTCAGAGACATGGCTATAGGGCTGGCCCAGTGGTGTAATGCGCAGCTATGTGAGAATAAGGGTTTGGAGCTTGAGCCCAGCAGGGAAGGAACAGCTAGGATTCAGCAGCAGCTTTCCCTGCTGCCCCACCAGCAGAGTCAGGAGGCAGTGGGTCTGACACTAAGTTGGGAGGGCAAGTAGAAGTGCATTAGCCAGATGTTTCTGGACAACCCACAGTGAAATAGTTAATGATAACATTTAAATTGCAATCATTAGATTTTGGAATTCATATACCTTGGAGATGTATGGGGTAGCTCACCCCTCTTAGCATTGTCATTGGTGCAGGCTGGCTGAAGACCAGGCAGGTCAGGCCTGGTTCACACTCCTAAAGCAGCCAGAAGAGCTGGGACCTGCTCCTGAAAAGCCTGTAGCCCCACTGAAGTCCGTGGGATTTGTAGGGGCTCAGGCCCAGGCCCTCAGAGCTATTCGGGCACCTAAGCTGACCCTTGGTGCCCCACAAGATCAGGCTCATCAGTATTTTGCAAGGAAAGTTTAAACTCTGCAGAAAACCCTGAAAATCCCCCAAATCCTCAGCAGAGGCGGAACGTCCCTGGCGGGCCTGTCTGGGGCGCAGGGTGGGGCAGTCACAGGCTGTGCTTTCCTTTCTCCTAGATATACGGGAAATGGTACGACATTGCCACGGGCACAACGTGCACCTGGATGAAGCAATACAAGGATAAATTCAACATGGGCACGCTGGTGCTGGGGCCAGGGCTGACCAGTAATCGGATCAGCACCGCCAGCACCAGACTCAGGTAGGCTCCCAGGAACTACTGTTCCCCAGTTCCCCAAAACACAGGAGCACAACCCGGACGTCCTGTGCACCCCGGAGACTCAGAGCTGCAGCTCCCTCCAGTGGCCTGCTTCAGAGCTTCTGCCCCCTGCAGGTCCTACTGGCTTCAGCTGGATGGTCCTGAAAATCGGGCCCATTGCGATTCAGTATTGCAGGGGGCCGCTTACATGCCGCCTGCTGCAATGATGGACACATGGCTCCCCCGCCTGTGCCTGAGATTCACCAGCTACAAAATGGGGGTATCGCTAAACAGCCTATTCATGAAACCCCTTGAGCTCTGGGGGTGAAATGAGAGGAGAGTCTGGGCACAGCGGGAAGGAGCCAAAGGAGAAATTAACTCTCAATCGCAGGCATCTCTTGGTTGGAATTACACCCTGGAAGGAGGGAATGGATTTCAATGGAAGTACAAACATTCAAACCACCCACGTGATTGTCAGGGAGCCCCTGAACAGACACACAAGTTGATTGCAGAGCTGTTATCCACTCCAGCTGAGGAGCAAGTGCAGCTTTGACTAATGCTCATGTTACTGGAGGTGCCTGGGACCTTTTGACTTGGTAGCATCAAAAGGCGTTTACACAGGCTCCTCCCTGCTTCCAGCACCAAAGCCTAAAAAGCCTTAAAATGACAGTACAAAATAAAAGGAGGCAAAACTGCTTGGTACTGTCCCACTATACTAATCATGCAGGGTCAAATCCTGCTCCTTATTTCTCATCTGTGGAGGCCCAGGTCCACCAGACTCATTGGGACAGAAAGTGGGGGGGGGGGGAAGTTGAAGGTCTCTTGTGATGGGTGCTGGGGTGGGGGCAGGGCCAATGGATCCACTGCCTTATGGGCCTACAGTGCGTCACTTGGCAGTGACTAAAGAACTCTGGTGGCCCGTGATTGGAGTGGGACTGGGAATAGCTGCAGTTATTAGAGGTTTTCTCTCCCCTTCCCAGGCAAGGTGTCTGCACACAGGTTTCCGGAGAGTATCAAAAAACCAACATACCTGGAAAATACACCTACTATAACCCCAGTAAGTGTGGGAAGGACAACTCTGCTTTTCTCCTAGAGCTGCATGTACTTAGAACCATTGGATGCAGAACCTGATGTAGAAAAAGAAGGGACGACAGCCCAGCTAGGATGGAATGAAGGGAAGGAAAATGCAACCAACCTGGGAAGTAAAGTCTAACATGGAAATCTAGTAGAGACTGTGAAACAATCTCCCAATGGAGTGGTAGAAGCTCCGTAGCTTAGGACATTTAAATCCAGGCTTTGGGATAAAGGTCCGAAGAAAGTAGTGCAGGGGCCAATCCTATTCCAGATCTCTTCCTCCTCTAACTTTGAAGATCCCCGAACAGCAATCGTAATTAAAAGAGCCCTGTCAGTTTCTCTTTTGAATCAATTTAAGTTGTTTATCACCCATTGTTTTTAACTCTCTTAGATGCAGTGAAGTTACCTGGGTATAAAATGAGAGTAATGCAGCAGTGAATCATGGCCAGTGAAATCAGGTCAGGTGCAGCGCATACACTGTGGGGTAGCCTTGGGGCCCTGCAAGGATGGTACATTCTCCCTGAGTGAGGCCAGGTTAGCTCAAACTGTGGCTACTTCAAAGCCACCACGGCTTAGGCAGAAGCAGCCAGGTTCAGCAAATAGCACAGGCTAGGACCCTGGCCCAGCTGCCTCATTTCATCTAGCCCACTTTCAAATGGCAGATTATCCCCTATTCACGTCCCTTTAGAGAAGTGCCCTCTTGCAGCTGTGTGTGTATTTCCTTTTCTGCAGGCTGGGACGTGACCATCGACTCCTACGTGGTGCACACCAACTATGAGGAATACGCCATCATTCTAATGCAGAAGAAAAGTAGCTTCGGACTGACCATTACAGCCAAACTCTATGGCAGGTGTCTGTGACCATGGCATCTGGCTGTGGCACTGGCAAGCGCTCAGGCCCCAGCATCCATCACGGGGTGACAGTGAGGCTGTTGCCCGGGTGTGATCTGACCTGTGTGGGGCTCCCCACCTGTTCCGAACTGGAGAGTCTGGCCCAGCCCAACTTTGGTCACAGTCCCCACACAATTATCCCCCCAATTAGGGGTCATTTGCTCTGGCTTTGGCAGGGTCTGCTCAGGAGAGGCCCAGGCTAGGGTGTCAAGGGTTGTGTCTCATCAGGATTGAGGTGCAATACAAATATTGGTCCTTACAAGTACTTGGCCACTGCTGGGGACAGGCTGATGGAGCAAAGGTCTGACCTGATACTCTAGATGGTGTGCTCCACACACTGAGTTGGGAAGGGGAAGCTTGCACAGAGTGGGCCTGCCTTTAGCTACAGGAGCTTTGTGGGAGGGAAGAGGAGGTGGGATTTCAAACCCTCTCCCAACCCATACACCACTCACACACCTGCTGAAGTTTGGGTTCTCTCCAGGCAGGACCCCGGAGCTGCGAGAAGGTCTTATTGTGGATTTCAGGCAGTTTGCTCAGGAGATGGGGATTCCTGAGGACTCCATCTTCATCATGATTAACAAAGGTAACCCATGTATGATCAGATGTCACTGCAGGGCCCCCCTCCTTCCCTCAGCCTCAGGCACCTCCATGGTCTCTATGTTCTGTTACTCGCCCGGTCTTCCCAGACCACACTTCAGCCCGATAGCAGGGAGGGAGAATGCAGCATGGCTGTGTGACGGGTTCCCCCCAGGGTGCCACCTGGAATTGGGGTACCACTGAGTCCGCCTGACCCACAAACCTGGGTTCACTTTACACTGTATTGCTGCGACAGGCCCTCCAGCGCCCTCCAACACACATACTGGTAGGGACACACCCAGCTGCAACTACACACACATGCTGAGATCTAGGGATTCTCTGCATGGGAAGGCTCCACAAAGACACCTCACACTTCCTAAGGTATGCGCCCCCCTTTTGGAGTGTAAACCCAAAATTATACCATCTTACACTGCACAGGGAACTGTACAGTGCAAGCTTAGGAAATTCACCCCCTCCCTCAATGTGGAGGAAGATATGCAACAGCTTACTGCCCCCAGTTATGATTCCCATACACTGGTTTTAGACAAAACAAAAACAAGTTTATTAACTACAAAAGATAGATTTTAAGTGATTATAAGGGATAGCAAACAGATCACCTAGCAAATAAACTAAAACACAATCTAAGCCTAATATACAAAGAGATTGGATGTCAGTAGCAAATTCTCACCCTAAGTTTTGTTTTAGGCAGTTGGTAGAGATTCTTGAGGGCAAGCTACACTTGTTTGCAGCTCAAAACTCCAGGTATTTCTTTCACAGGCTACAAATCCCTCTAGCCTGGGTTCAGCCCTTCTTCTCTAGTCCAGTCTTTGTTTCTCAAGTGTTTCCAGCAATCTTCTTGGGCAGGGAGTCAGTGAAGAACCACAATTGTGTCACTCCCCTGCCTTAAATAGCTTTTGTTTATGGCGGGAACCCTTTGTCTCTTAGTTTCCACACCCAGTCAGTGGAAAAACACTCGTATTTCAAGATGGAGTCCAGTACCAGGTGACTTGGTCACATGCCCCTGTAGGGACACAGCAGACATTACTCGGAGGCTGTTTGTAGCATCCTCAGGAAGTGTCCCCAGGAAGGCTCCCCGGTGGGAGATTAGCATCTTCTAAGACAGAGGTGATCAAACTACAGCCCGTGGGCCACATCTGGCCCATGGTACCATCCTGCCCAGCCCTTGAGCTCCTGGCTGGGGAGACTAGCCCCCAGCCCCTCCCCTGCTGTCCTTCCTCCCCAGCAGCCTCAGCTCACTGTGCCACCAGCACTCTGGGTGGCAGGGCTGCAAGCTCCTGATGGGCGCGTGGTGGCGTGGCTGGCTCCGGCCGGGTGCAGCTCGAGTTCTGCTGCTCTGAGCGGCATGGTAAGGAGGCAGGGATCAGGGGGGTTTGGATAAGGGGCAGGGAGTCCCAGGGGGCAGTCAGGGGACAGGGAGTGGTTGGATAGGTGTGGGAGTCCCGGGGGGCCTGTCAGGGGACAGGGAGTGGTTGGATAGGTGTGGGAGTCCCGGGGGGCCTGTCAGGGGATGGGGGTGTGGATAGGGGTCGGGGCAGTCAGGGGACAGGGAGCAGGGGGGGTTGGATGTGTGGGATCCCAAGGGGCAGTTAGGGGCAGGGGGTCCTGGGAGGAGGCAGTCAGGGGGCAAGGATCGGGGGGGGGTTGGACGGGTAGGGGGTTTTGAGGGGGGCAATCAGGGGGTGGGAAGTGGGAGGGGGCAGATAGGGGGCAGGGGCCAGGCTGTTTGGGGGCACAGCCTTCCCTACCCGGCCCTCCATACAGTTTCAGAACCCTGATGTGGCCCTTGAGCCAAAAAGTGTGCCCACCCCTGTTCTCAGACCTCTTGTTTTCCCTAACGGCCCTTCCCAGCGAGCCATCTAGACTGATTGCATTCTGTCTAGTGGGCATTCCCCAGATGTAAACACATTTGTAATAGATGCGTAGACAATATTCCTAACTTTAGATACCAACGTGATACATGCACACAAATAGGATAATCACATTCAGTAAATCATAACCTTTCCAATGATATCTCACCTGCCTTATCTTGCACAAAATACATCATAATTATGCCATAATCATATCATAATCATATTACTATGAAGACTATGGGGTGTAGAGCCACGGGCAGGTGGGAAGAGCAGAGCAGCCAGGGGCCTGAAGGGATGGACAAGAGGCAGGAAAGTGGGAGAAAGGAAGAGATCTGTGGTGAGTAAGAAGTAGCAGAGAGGAGCTGTGTGGAGACAAGGCGACTTGGCCGTCTCTGAATGGATCAGGCTCCCAGGCCCCACACACCTTCAGCTACAATCCAGAACAGAGCCACATGATGGGCTCAAAGGTGCCCAGATGCTGTGGTGATGGGCACGGGTTAGTTAGATGGCTGCAGGCCTCCAGGAGGCTTAGGCATAGTGCACCCCCAAGCAGCATCATTTCCCACTAGTGTGGAGAATGGGAATCCTTGTCATCATTCCCAGCCCCGATGTGTCAGCAGCACCCTCGCTCGTCGCTGGGTGATTGCCCCACACACGCTGCCCGGCTCCTGAATGCCAGGAGTTCCCCGGCAGGGAGGGGGAGTTCCTCACACCACACCCACTTGCGCTCCCTACCGGCGAGGTTGCATGCGTTTCCACTGATGAGTTAGACAGAATCCCCTCCATGAGCTCATGCGCTAGCTGGCCAGAGAGGTCCCTGGTGAATGACAGTCCACCCACAGCCCCCCCTGCTCAGCTCATTGCAGCCGCAGCTCTGCTGAGCCCCCACGGTGGAGAAGGAAAGGGACAAGAACCAGGGATTGAACGGTCCACATGGCTGTACCAGGGTGGCTTGCCCCATAGGGCTGCAGCGCCACCGCTGAGTGTGCAATGCGGGGAGGGTGAGTGCCTGGGGAGAGCCGCAAGAGGCTGCCGTGGGGGAAGCTGTTGCAGAGTGTGATGACAGGCTTCTGCAGAGAGGTGCCTGAGACCAGGCAGTTGCCCTAGGCCAGGAGCCTGGTAGGAGGAAGAGAAACTGTATATTGGGAGGACTCTGATGTGGATTTTGAGTTTTATTTGTAGTTTATTTCATATGAATAAACCCAGTCCCCAAGGAGGAGTCCTTCTGGCCAAGGGAAAGCCTGGGGGATGTTTTATGTGAACACTCCAAGAGGGGAAACTGAGGCAGACTATCTGTAGTGTGATCCTAGGCCCCAAAGGGGAGCATGGGCTGTGGCACTGGAAGGGCTGAACTACTAAGGCACACAGTCACTCTGCATTTGAATCACTCAATGGGGAGCTCCCTGAGGACACAGGAGGTAACTGCCCTGCCCTGCCCTGCACTGGGGAGGCCTTGGCTGGAGTGCTGTCTGCAGTTCTGGGCGCTGCACGTTAGGAAAGATGTGAGGAAACGTTCAGAAAACTGAGCCCGCCTAGTCTTGAGAAACAAACCCTGAGTCGGGATCTGACAACAGGCTTCAGCCATGTTAAGGGCTGTTATAAAGATCAGCGTCCACGAAGGCAGGACAAGAAGGAACGGGGGTAATCTGCAGCAAATGAGATTTAGGCTGGATGTTAGGACAGTGAAGCACTAGAATAGGTTCGTGAGGGAGATTGCGGAATCCTTGTCTTTGGGGGGATTAAGAACCGGCTGGACAGACCCCGTCAGGGATGGGCGAGGGGGACTTGGTCCTGTCTGGCTGGATGAGATGGCCTCTCCAGGTCCCTTCCAGCCCCACACTTCTCTGGTTCTAGACGCTGAACTGCCCCCACCTGCTCATGCCAGGCACTGTACAGCTGTGGCCGTGCGGGTGGGCTTGCAATTTCAGGGTGATGCGATCCAAACAGAAGTGTAAGCGTTGGGGGATTGATGGGTGAGTAAAAGGCCAGAGGGGAGGGTGAGGAAATCACAGACGTTCTCTGCAGGAAACTCTCCTGATGGGGGCAGGGAGGGTAGGTCTCAGCCTTTCTGTTCATGTGCTATATGGGGACAGGGCTGTATTGACACAGATACGCAGCACGGTCCATGAGAGCCTTGCCAGCCTATTCCCTAGCAATGCCTGGTACTAAAGCCTAGGGCTGCCTTAACATCTGCCACATAGGTCTTGGGTGGTGGGAGAGAATCCAAGGGCCCAACCAGCTGCACCTGCCCATTCCTCCTGCCCTCACTCTGCCCGCTCTTGCCTTCGCCAGCTCCATGTAGTTCAAACTCCACCCCCACCAAGGGGCCATGGAGATAGCATGGAACAATGGTGGGATTCCTAGGCTTCGCTCTGTGTGCAGACCTTGGGGGGAGCTTGGGGCCTCCTAGAAGTCCACAGACAGAGTGCACGTGTCCTGCGATGATAGAGGCAAACTGCACAGAGTTGGGCAGGCCAGTTAGCAGCTGCCTCTCCATCCGTTTCCAACTCCTATCTCCCATCCTACTAACGCTCTCCTGTCCCGTCCCTTGGTGCAGGTGAATGTGTTCCCAGCGAGACCCAACCTGAATCCAAGGTGAGTTGCAGGGCTGGAAGGAACCTCACAAGCTGAATTTCCTGGGTCTTCAGAGAATTGCGCTGGAGCGTTAGGCATCCCTCCAGAAAGTGCAGTCTGGATTTCCACGTTCATTGTGGTAACCAGGCCACTGGATTAAGGGGGTGCATGCTGCTCAGGCTGGCAGCTCTTCAGAAGGGCCCAGCCTGGCTTTCTCAGCCACCTTGGGAGATGGCCCTTCACCAGCACTGACGTCTCCTGATGTGCTTGTATCCCTGATGACAGTAGACCTTGTAAGGAGCCTAGGGTACAGTGGAACGAAATGGGCGCAAGGGATTAACTTCTAAGCCGAGGCAAGACCCCATGAAGACTCCGCTTTGTTACATTTGATTTTACTTTAATGTTCCATGTTTGGTGCAAGTAGCTAGTTCTGGATCCGGGAGGCCCCGCCGTCCACCTATGTGCCCCACCTGGACTCAGAGGGACCCTCTTTGAAGAGAGAGAAGGCACGTCAGAATCTGTGGCCTGTTTAAACCTTAGGGCCAAGCCCTCAGCTGGGTAAATTGGTGCCAGTTGGTACCAACAGCCCTTCAATTAGTCTTAGCTGTAGTGGAGGTTATTTGTGAGACACTTGCTCAGTAGGAAGTGGTCTGAGACCACTAAATGCATGGCATACAGGGGCTATCAAATGGCCAATAACTTTTAGGTGACAAAGAGGCGAAAGGCTTCATGTCCCATTACCTGTCCCAGGAGTCCAGCTCCTGCCAAATCGCAGGATGACCTAACGTACTTTTTCACATAACGCACACTTAGTCTGTGGAACTCACTGCTACAAGATATCACGGAGGCCAAGAGCAGAGCCAAACTTCACTGACTGGCACTGTGACTCCAGGTCATGCCACTTGGCTTGCGGGTCCTCTCAAACGGGGCACCCAGTGCAAGCTGCAGCTTTTTGTTCTACGGCCCTGGTAGCCCGTTCTTAGGGATGCACAAACTTCTTTGCCTGATAGACGACAGGTGCTCGCTTCGTTACTGACTGGCGCTGTTCGGGTTGGCTCCGTGGGTACCTCTGTGCAGCACAGTGGCTGTGCTAGCTCTGCTCAAGCTGAAATAGCAGCATGGCCACTGTGACAGGGATGGACTAGCCACGTGAGTGCAGTCCCATGCGTCCCCCAGGTACGTACTTGGACAGCTGGCTGGAGCCCACCCGCCATGAGCAGAGAGAGCGCTGGTACCTCTACCAGAGCTGGGATGGACACTCCCAGCTGTCCCCTCCTCCCCCTGCTGGTACATCTACTCAAGCTGGGACGACACCCCCCCAACTGACCCCCCATACATCTACCCAAACTGGGACTGACACCCCCCCCACCCCCCGCCTAGCCGTTCCCAGGGGTGAAGAGGGAGCGGAAGCTACAGAATGCTGCAGAAGCTCTGTTAGAAATCCCAGTGATTTCCTGGTCCCATCCTTCACTTGGGAGAATAGGTTCCGCCCATGGACCTGCTCCTGCTCCCAGCAGGGTTGTGTGTCCCTAATCTTATAGGCCTGGGGAATGTCTGCGTTCGTTGCCATCCTTGGAGAGATGCTGGGACTTATGGCTCACGGTTGTTCCATTGCATTGTCGTTGGAAACTTATTCACCTAATGGGCTGCTCTTTCTTCTGTGTGCAGAGGTCTCGGAGAGCTGTCCTGCCCGAGCAAGAGGGCTCAGCTGCAGGTCCCCTGCTACCACTCAGCAGCAAAAAGGAAGGTCTGTACAAAGATGGGGTCTCTGCACGGTGGGGTGGGGTGGGATGAAGTTATCACCACGCTCTGGGGATGGCTGGAGTACTCCCACTGGAACTCTTCTTCTCCTTCTGCCTGGAAAAGGGATGGCTGTGCACAGACCTCAGCAGGAGCAGAAACACAGAATAAATTCATGTTGAAAACCTCAATTTTTACCTGCAATAGCTTTTCTAGGCAGCCAGGTGCTATCACTTTAAAGTCTCCTGCCTCGGGACCTTCCAGGGCTACTGGCAACTGCAGTGTGGCCATCAGAGAGCTGGGACTCTCTGCCTTTTCCTGTGGGACACAGCTTCCTATGCTACAAACCTGCCCCTAGTCCAGGTCTGACCATTGCTCCCCCTGCCCCACAGAGCTGGGTGATCTCCATGGGAAATCCCACAGGTGGGGGAAAGCAGCACATGGAAATGGGAGATGTTTGAATCTCCTCAGAGGTTTGGGGGTTAGGCTATGTCCCCGGGGAGACAGCTCAGCGGGCAGAGGGAAGGTGACACGGCCATATAGCCCCTGGATGTCACCATCACACACCATGTGGTTCTGTGGCCGTAAAATGCAGCTCACTAGGATCAACCCTCTTGATGTGTTCAGATTTCTGCCGGCTGAATAAAGATGTGGGCCCCTGCATGGGGATGAAAGTTCGGTTCTTCTACAACTCTTCTTCTATGGCCTGTGAGATCTTCCACTATGGTGGCTGTCTTGGGAATGGGAACAACTTCCCTTCGGAAAAGGAGTGTCTTCAGACCTGCAGAACCGAGGGTAAGGGGGGGAAGCCCTTTAGTGTCCAAGCAACCATCTGTGCAGTCCCTGGCCAGTGCAGGAGGGGCAGATTTCGCCATCTCTCTGATCTGTGGGCCCCCAGCCTTCTGCTCCTCCTTTGTGGTCACGGCTTCCTGCTTCAGAGCTCTTCCCTTATTCAAGTGACCCAGGCTCCGTGCCGGGGGGAAGTGACACATTCATGTGCTGTCAGTGTGGAGGGAGCTCAGCGCAGTGGGGACAGCTCTGAGAAATCAGCCAGGGGCCAAAATGAGACAAGACAGCATCCGTGTCCAAGGCCCGACTGCAGGAGGTGACTTGAAAATGGAAAGGTGGCTAGATCTGATTTTTGTGATTCAGGGGCCAAAGCAAAACCCATCTGTTTTGGATCCAACAAAATGATTCCTTTGACCCAAAATGAAATTATTTTTGGTGTTTCATTTTGGGTCATTTTTGGGTGGTTTTCACCTTTTGTTTAATATTAGCTATATTTCTAAAGGAAACACAATTTTAAAATAAAACTCGAAACATTTCATACTGAAATGGCTGAAACAAGTTGTTTTCTTGTTTTCTAACAATTTTTTCCTTTTCTTTTTTTGGAGGCTGAAACTATTCACTGAATTCGACCCAAATTTGCAAATAGTTTCAGTGCCCCCCAAAAAGCATTTTTCAGTGAAATTTACTGTTTGCCAAAAAAATGTTGCCCAACTGTGTCTGTTTGCCATAAAAGACCTGACCCAGTTAACTTCCCAGGTCTCCCCCCTGGATTACCCTGGATTACCCCACAGCTATCCCCAACAATCAATATAAGATACTCAGCCGCAGGGCGGGCGGCACAATGAGCCTAACCAAACAAGCCCCGTGGCGAGCCTGGCTGATTGCGGTCAGGGAATTGTGGGTTTGCCCTTGTGCCACTGCCCCAACTGCTGCACTGTTGTGGTGTCTTTCACCTTCCCAACCTCTCTGCCCTGAACTGCTGCACTTGGCTCAGAGCAACTCCGGGAAATCCGTTCCAGTCCATCTCTGTGGAGTGAAATGAGGGGATGGAGAGAACATGCCTAGATACTACGGTGATGGGCTCTCTAGAAAGGCCTCAGGTCCGGGCTACACCCACTGTTTTGTCCTGGTATAACTGTGCTGGTCAGGGGTGGCCTTTTTGCCTGATATCAATAGAATGGGACCACCTGTAGTGTGGGGCAGTTAAGAGTGGGGTACAGATGCTGTACACTGCCGTTACTCCCATTCCCAGGCCAGGGCTACACTACACATTTTGCCAGCAGAGCTCTAGCAAAGAGGAGTGTGGATGCAACTTCTATGGGTAAAAGAATCCTTTTGCCAGTATAAGCTCTCCAAGGGGGCTTTGCTGGTCTGGCCAATTCCCTGTACAGGACCAGCTATTCCAGTACAAGCACATGTATAACTGCTTCCACAGTGTGGGGGGGAGAGGGGGCATTGTGCTGGTTTACCTAGGCCGGTGCAGTTAAAGCCCTACCACTCGGGTACAGACAAGCCTGCCCCTGACAGCCCTACTCCTCTCCTCCACCCACCAGATATGCCAGTGTGGCAGATGCTGCTGCCTGCCCACTGCATGCATCCTTTTCCCTCCACTGGCTCCCAGTCCATAACTGCGGGGGTCCAGGCCTTGGGCCTGGGAAGAATGGTACTCCACTTTCTCCCCTCTTGTCTCTTTCTCCCAGCGGCCTGCAGGTTACCCATAGTTCCAGGGCCCTGTCAGCAACCAGTGATGCTCTGGGCCTTTGATGCAACCCAGGGCAAGTGCACTACCTTCAACTATGGAGGCTGCCAGGGCAACGGGAACAAGTTCTACACGGAGAAGGAGTGCAAGGAGTACTGCGGGGTCCCAGCAGACGGTATGGCTCGCACGGTACTATCACAAAGCTAACTCTCCTGCAGCAGCCATCGGCTCCGGCCCTCTCGGCCCACCAGCATTTGCAGCTCGGGGAAGTTGGTTCTTCCACTAAGGATGTAACCTGACACCGCAGCAGACACCCCGTCTCTCTACCCCCTCAGCCCTGCCCCCAGATTCTCTCGCTTCAGGCACTGGCCTCCTCTGGGCGCCCCCCCACCCCCAGCTCCATCCCAGGCCTCCCAGGGACATACCAGCTGCTTCCAGGAGCTGCCTGAGGCCGGAGTCTGAACCCTGTACCTCCTCCTGCACCCCAACCTCCTGCCCCAGCTCTGAGCCCCCTCCTGCACCCAGACTTGAGCCTGGAGCCCCTCCCCACCTCCTCCTGCACTCTGAACCCCTCAGCCTCAGCCTGGAGCCCCCTCCTGCACCCCAAACCCCTCATCCCTGGCCCCACCCCAGAGCCTGCACCCCCAGCCCTGAGCCCCCCCTGCACCCCAAACCCCTCATCCTTGGCCCAGCCGAAGCTCTCACCCCTTCCCGCACCCAGGCCCCTGCCTCAGCCCAGTGAAAAATGAGCGAGGGTGAGGGAGAGCGAGAGACCGAGGGAGGAGGGATGGAGTGGGCGGGGCCTTGAAGAAGGGGCGGGGCAGGGCGAGGCAGGGGGCGGGACAAGGGTGTTCGGATTTGTGCAACTAGAAAGGTGGCAACCCTACTGCCAGTGGGTGCTGAGCACCCACTCATTTGTTTTCGTGCTCCGGGGCTGGAGCACCCACAGAGTTGGTGCCTATGCCTCTCACGTCCTCTTTCCTGCCCGGCTCAGAGGTGCCACGGCTGCACACAGGTCTCCCGCTGGGGTGAAAATCCCCACACCTGGGCCCCCCTTTTCTCCCCTCAGTCTCCTATTGTCTTTTGCTTTGCCTGCCCCCGCTGGTGAGTGAGCAGAGTTAACCATTTGAAACCATAACAAGGGCTTGGCACTAATGTTGCGTCCGTGACTGGGAAGTGAGTGATCACGCCCTGTGATAGAAGCGGGAGCCATGCTCATGGTTAGCACAGGAGCTGGCGCCCAGAGTCAGAACCAGAGCCAAGGGTCAGAGCCGACGTCACTTGGAGTGAGACAAGGCAGGAGCAGGGCTGGCAGTGAACAAGAGCTATCACAGTCGGGAGCGAGTGCTCTGAGCAGCCACTAAACTGCTGCTGCTGGGCTTAAGACTGGTCTGCTGGCTTTTCTCCTTGGCTACAGGCCAGCTGCGCTCGTTAGGTTACCCGGAGACTGGCTCTGTGGCAGGCCCTGCTTCCTGCCATGCAGCACTTTTCACCAGTCCTTTACATCTGTGGAGAATAGGTTGCTCCCTTTTAATAGGCAGGGAAACTGAGGCACACCACAGAGACAGGCTAGTGCCAACATTATCAAACTTGGTGCCTAAAGTTAAGTATCTAAATCCATATATAAAAGCCTGGATTTCAGAGACCCTGAGTCCCTGCAGCTCCAAGTAAAGGCCACACGCTGGAAAATTTGGATGGTTCTATTCACAGTGTGCCTGGTTTATGGCTGTAGGGCAGTGGTTCCCAAACTTTAACAACCTGTGAACCCCTTTCACTAAAATGTCAAGTCTCATGATCCCCCTTCTAAAAATGAATATTTCCAGGGATTCTCTCCTTTACCTAAGTATAAATTATAAAAGCAGTGATCTTGGAAATATAAAATTTGTTTTTATGACATGCTTATTACACACTATTTATTATTAATTTATCATTATAGTATTTTTATTACATTATGAAAACAGCAACACTCTTCCCAGATCTCACTTTCGTAACTTGTATCACTTTGAATAAGCCTGTTATAAGACAAGGCTCCTGGGTTTCATCAAGGAGTATCAGCTGTGAAACAGCATGAAGGGATTTAAGAAGCCAACTCAAAGAGTTCCTTCTACACAAGCGCTCAGGTCTTGAGCAGTCCAGGCAAACGACGCATGTTCCAACAAAGCTTAAACTTGTTCTTCATAATCATTTTAAAAACAATACTAGCTGCCTATTTAATTTTAAAAACAGCAAAAAATATCCACCTCCCTTTTTATTTCTTACAAAGAGTCTTGAAGTTTAAATCTCCTCAGTGTGATAGATATGCTTGCTTTAATCTGCTTCGCTCTTGGAAGTCCAGGGGCTCCGGGCTGCTCGCCCCATGCTGCCCGGGGTCCCTAGGGACAGCTCTGTCTGCCATTAGGGAATTTTTTCCCTGAGAACCCCTTAACATTTCACGAACCCCAGTTTGGGAACCACAGATCTAGGTGCCCACTGCAGGCACCCACCTTGGAAAGTGTTTTCCTAAGTGACTTTCTCGTGGTCACTTGAGTCAGTGGCAGAAGCAGGAACAGAACTTAGGTATCCTTTTGGCCAGTTCCCTACTCTAGCCAGTAGGTGCTACTCCCCTCTGGGTTGGTCTTGAATGCATCAACAGCTCTGCTACACGATGCACTTAGCTCTGAGCTGCTACTGGCAAATAGGTTTCCATTAACCACTTGGCTTCTGCCTCCTGTCACAGGTACATCCCAGATCTGCCAGGTACCCAGCCCAGTGCCAGTATCTCAAGGGAACGTTGGCAGGCCCTGCTGAGCTCTGATGGGAAGAAGGACTAATGCTGGGGTTATATCATGTGCCAGCTGTGTGGGTCAAGGATTAAGGAAGCCATGTCTGTGATGGGGGGGGGGGGGGGGTCTTGCAGCTCACCTGTTCCCCACTGAGCGTACCTTGGGCTGGATGAGGGCTCCAGCCACTGGCAAGCGGCTATGCTATTGCTCAGGAGTTTCACATACATAGCGACTGTCAACCGGCTGCTGCCATTGCCTTTCTGCGCTGGAGGCCCTGTCAGGCAGGCCTCGCTCTCCATGAGCTCGGAGTCTTTGGCCTAAGTAGGGAATGTCGAATCTGCCCCGTGTACCCGAGCCTCTGGTGACAGACCCCTTAGAAATCCCATAGATGGGAAACCAATGAAGACATTCAAAAGGCCCCGAGAAGCATTTGGAAGGGACAGTGGCTGCTGCAGGGTAGAGACTGGGGCTGATGGTCGGGCTGAGCTCAGTAGGCTGCAGTATTATCCTGCACTGCAGCTGGGACCGGGCTTCCCGGCATGGGCTGGCAGACAGGTGCTAGGTCTGCCTGAGCTAGCACACTAAAAATAGCAGGGTGGCCGGGGGGCAGCTTGGGATAGCCACCTGCGTCTGTCCCTGGGGGTCCGGCGGGTTTGTAGTCAGGTGGCTGGCCTGAGCTAATGTCTGCGTGACCTCTGGTGACGCTGCTGTTTAGCACACTGGCTCAGGCAGAGCTCTTGTGTGTACCCATGCTGGGAAGCACCCTCCCAGGGGGTGCAGACCTGTGACCCTGCTGAAAGAAATTGTTTCCTAATTCTGTGTCTGTACTGATCGATCAGTTCTGGTGTTGGCGGGACTGCAGTCGCTGCGATCTCCACGGCTGCCTGTCCAACACTCACACCATGCGCACGGCCACGGCCTCTGGGTGCGTGCGCAGCTCTGTGCATAGCCTGTGGTGACATGTTTTCTCCCTTTTCTTATAGGAGAGGAGGAGTTTCTGGGTTTGTCCAACTGAAGGGGACCCGGGGACGGGGAGTGACAGCTGGAATCGCTAAAAAGCCGCAGCAGGGAGCCCCTGCTAGGAGAGCATTTGGAATAATGTTTGTGCTGATTGTGTGCAGATCAGGTTCAATGAACAGGAAATCTCTTCAAATAAACAATGATAAATGAGCATAGCGTGTGCGTGCACACATCCCTTGGGCTTTCTTCTTGGTCTTCCCCTTATCCCATCACCAAGATGTGTAAGCATCTGCCACCATCAGCTGTCCGAGGCAGCAGTAAGAGCCACCAGCTCCCCATCTTCTTTGATGCAATCCATCCATCACTTCCGACTCTCTTTCCCACCACCCTCTCCTGCCATGCTCCCTTCACCGTGTCCTCTGCAGCCGGCGAAGTCACGCTTCCTGGTCTTTATCTAACCAGGCCTGGTTTCGCTTCCAGCCTTGCGCAGCATTTGATGCCTCCTGGAGAACTTGGAGTAAGATTCTGTTTCTGTGTCTCCTTTGTTTCCTGAGTCTCTGCTCTCTGATGGACCTGGGGACGTGAGCATGAAACCAGGATCTGTGTTTCTGAATAGGGCCTACACCCTTCTGGATTCAGGCTTCTTCCCATGGTCCCAAACTGGGATGTTCCAGGCAGGCAGTTCTAATTTAACAATGGGGAATAGGCCCGTAAGAACCCCCAGCGCTTGTTTTGAAGAGAACTCTGATTAGATACTTGATGAACTAAGAGAAATGGGGGGTGGGAAACACAGAAAATGTGAAAGAGAAGCTGAAATTTGGAAGCTAAAAGTCTTGGGTCCTCCAGTTCACCGGCTCCCTCCTGGGTGCAGCATGGATGGTGGGGGGCCCAGGCATTGAAAGCTGCTGTGCAGGTGCTCGGGGGGCAGGTACACACGGCAAGTCACCCGAAGCCATTAGTTCACAATGGTTAGTGCCACGATGCAGCTGAGGCCCAGTCCCATGGGGCTCAGGGTTGGCTCCAAGTAAGGGATGCAGAACATTTCCCACCCCATGGTGAGCAATAAGCTGGAACAAGAATCAATATCTCTTAAAGCCGCTGTTGAAGGCGAGACTGTGGGCTGAGGTCCCTAATTGCCTCTTCAGGCCCCGAAGCACAGGCTCCGACTCCAGCCCTGGAGCACCCATGGAGAAAAATTAGCAGGTGCTCAGCACCCACCAGCCACCAAACTCCCCTCCCTTCCCCCGCACTCCCACCCACTGGCGGCCTGACCAATCTACTTCACCCCCGCCCAGCGCCTCCTGCTCGCTGTGATCAGCTGTTCCACGGCACGCAGGAGGTGCTGGGAGGAAGTGGGACGGGGCACACTTGGGGGAGGGGATGGAAAGAGATGGGGAAGAGGGAGGGTGGGGTGTGGGGGAAGGGGTGGAGCGGGGGTGGGGCCAGGAGTGGGGCCGAGGGTGGAGTGGGAGCAGGAAGAGGTGGGGCCGGGTGGGGTGGGGGCTGGAGGAAGGGGTGGAGTGGGGGCAGGGCCAGAGCCTGAGTGAAGGTTGAGCACCCCTGGGGAAAATTAGAAGCCGGTGTCTGTGCAGCGCTTTGTGCTGTTGGCATTCGATTACCTAGGGCGTTTGTGGAATCGCCATCATGAGAAGTTTCTAAGAACTGGTTTGACAAACACCCGTCAGGGATGGGCTAGGCCAGAGGTTCTCAAAGTTCATTCCACTGCGACCTGCTTTGGACAACAAAAATTACTACACGACCCCAAGAGGATGGCCCACCTGAGCGCCACTGCCCCAGGGGAGGGGCCAAAGCCAAAAGCCTGAGCCCCATCATCCAGGGCTGAAGCCCTTGGGCTTTGGCCCCGGGCGGTGGGTCTCAGGCTTTGGTTTCCAGGTTCAAGGTTCAACCCTGGGCCCCAGCAAGTCGAACGCCAGCCCTGATGACCCCATTACAATGGGGTCCCAACCCACAGTTTGAGAACTGCTGGGCTAAGCTCACTTGGTCCTGCTGCAGCCTGCGGGGGATGGACCTGACGAACTCTCAAGGTCCCTTCCAGCCCATTTCTGTGATTCTCCAAACCACCTCTCAGCTGTCGCCTGATCCTGTAGGCCCCTGAGTTTCCCCTGGTGATGTGCCCAATGTGCCGAGTCCTGGCACTGCCCCCCACTGGCAAAAGGCTAGCTGCCCCAGGACTAGCTGATAGGGCCACGAAGCAGGATTCTTACGCTAGGTGTGGGAATGCAGCTCTTGCCAGCAGGGCCCAGGGCTGCAGAGGTGTCGGGGGCAACAGACTTGTCAACTCTCAGACCCTGCAGAGGTTCGAGGTGGTTCCACCTTGTGGGCCAGGACAATGAAACCCAGCAGTGAGGGCCAGGCTCTCAAAGCATTGCTACCCGGGGAGCCAGGACAATCCACGCACCTGGGTTAGGAGCAAACCTTCCCAGGGGCATGTGAAGACTTGGGCTTGTGCACTGCAACTGAGGCGCGGCCTGCAGGGCTAGCTCACACCAGTTGTTCTCAGGACTCACAGATGGGTTTTCACCCAGATCCACACCATGCTTTCCAGGGAGGAGTGGGCATTGTTACCCACGTCCCAGCTGGGAAAGCGAGGCACAGGGAGGGAAAGTGACTGGCCCAGCATCACACATGAGCCAGTAGCAGGCAGGGTTCAAGCCCAAGGTCCCGCCATACCCCCTCCCAGAGCTGGGAATAGAATCTAGGAGTCTTGACTCCCAGCCCATGGAGTCGGGGTGGATTGGGGATGGGGATGGAGCCAAGGGTTGGGGTTGGAGGAGGCAATAGGATCAGAAGGGCTTGAGGATGGTGATGGCCATGGGGTGGGTAAGGCTGGGGATGGAGATGGGGGAGTGGGGAGGGCAGTGTGACAGGGATTGGGGATGCCTGGCGGGTAGTTCCTGGTTTTCAGAGGGTCAAGTTGAGGTGCACTAATGCTCTGGCGGGGTGCAAGGTGCTGCCACTCAAGTTGATCTCTGCATTAACGAAGTATTGGGCAGTGAATTTTAGCTCTGGCCCTCCAGCCCCTGCTTCCTGGCTCCTTGGAACTGGGCAGGGAGTATACATTGTGAGCCTGTTTAATACTCCTTGGTGGTGAAAGCTGGAGAGGCAGCTGCAGGCAGGTCCTGGCTGGGTAGGGAGCCAGGAAATCAAACCCAGGCACCTGGCTGTCATCGAGTGGCAAATTCTGAAGCAAAAAGGTTAACTTTTTTGTGGCATCTTGGAATAATCCCCACCCCAATGGCTGCAGAATCCCAGAGTCCCCAGGGCCCTGAACAGGGCAGATGACACCACAGAGCTATTGCACAGGTGCTGTGCACACACAGACAGGCCTTGCACATGGCTCACCTTATCAAGGTTATCATCACAAGAATCATCTCATTTGTATGAAGGAAAGCTGAGAATCTACTGAGCAAAAGCCCCCCATCCCCCCCGGGGGGTAGGGGGTAGGGGAAGGGAGGGCAGGTCTGGGGCAAGGAGGTAGCTGAGGTATGCAGTGGGGGTCCATACCCAAGGGCAGGGTGTTGGGGACTGAGTGGCAGCAGTGTGTGGACACAGTTGAATCAGTTTAAGAGCGCTGCGTAGCAATCTAGCTCCAGAGGCCCAGAAAGCAGGAGGTGTGCTGGGGTGCAGGGCTCCTTCCTCACATTAAATGGGGTCTGTTCTTTTCAGCAAGCAGCCCGCTGGTCCGTGTGCTAATCATCTCCCAGCAGAGAGAGCAGAGATTTCACGGCAGGCCTCCTTGCTGGTTTCACGCTGGCCACGCTCTCCTCCGTCTTTCCGTCCTTCGACTCACCAGCAGCAGGTCGTTACCATTCACAGGGCTCTTGTCTCGGGCTGTGCAGGTCCCTCTCCAGGCCTGTCGAGCCAGTGCCTTTCGCCAGCACATGGATGTGCATTGCACAGTGGGACCACTGCCATTGCCAGGCCAAGGAGAGCACCCACGGGAGGAGGTATCACCGTGGTATGTTGGACACTGGGCACAGCTGTTTCCTGTCAGTCAAAGTGGAAGTTCTAGTGCTTCATCCAAGAAAGGCACAGTGGGAAATTAAAGCTTGGGGAATGATCTGCAGCAACCCCGAGGTTTCAGCTAGCAACTGGCTCCTCTCCCTGTTGGGGCAATTTCATTCCAGCCGAGCCCTGCCCCACCCCCGGCTCTGGGTGCCTGGGTCATCCTGCAGACTCCTGCTAGAGTGTCTGATAAAAGCCTGCAGCCATGAGGGGCTGTGTGCCCCCAGCCCCAGAGCAACATGAGCCAGATGCTCCAACAGCTGCTTTAGTTCTTCCAAAGCCGACCCAGAGCTGCTTTGGAGACAGGTTCCCTTGTATAAGAACCATCTGGGTTTGTTGCCGCAGGGACAGGAGGGCGGATAAAAGGTTTGGTTTGGGGCTGCCTCTGTCATTGGCAAACTGGAATGATATGGGCTGAGGTTGTTTTAACCCAATACTAATATTTCTGAAGCTCTTTCCTTGGGAGGATCTCAAAGAGCTGTAGAAAGGATGGCGTTAGCCTGCCACCCTCTTGTGAGCATGGGAAGTATTCTTCCCATCTCACAAATGGGGAAACTGAGGCACGGCACAAAGGAATTATTTTCCCAAGGTCACAGAATGAGTCAGTGGCAGAAGTGGGAATAGAAATGGTCCCAATCCCCAGTCCTAGGCATCAACCACCAAACCACCTATTCTGCCTCTTCCCCCGCAAATCTCATCTCTCTGATTTTGCAAAATTGCTGGCTGCTGTTTTATCCAGACCCCCATCATATGGAGCTGGGAGGGGGCTAGGCTAAAAGGTTTGGGGTTTGGCCCATTTCATGGTGGTTCTCAGATTGGCTGGATGAGTCCTTCCAGGGGGCTGCAGAAGGAAACCTGTGGCTCCCCAAGCAGTGAGACAGTGAGACGATGATCTCTCTCTCTTGTCTGCAGAATTAAAGAGCTGGAGGCCCCTTGATTTTCAGGACACTGGCAGGGCACACAGCAGTCCAGAGGCCTGCAGCGACACTGCCCTGCAGATTCAAGGTGCAGGCCAATGGCACCAGTGCAAGGCGGCTCAGCAGGATAAGTGTTTCTGGGGAGGAGCTCTGGGTAGGATGGCCCCATCAAAGCAGTAAAGGAAAGGAACTTGGTGCATATAGGTGGGGGGGGGGGGGGGGCTGTTCCAAGGGCATGCACAAAGCCTCCAAGCAAGAGGCGGAAGGATCAAAGGGGAGTGCATAGGAAGGGCTAACTCTGAGGGATCGGAGTGGCTCACTGAGCCAGACAAGACGGAATGTGACAGGGCCGAGCCACCAAGGGCCTTTCTCCCAGAATCAGAGACCAAATTTGTACGGGCCCTTCACCATGTGCCAGAATTCTGCTGCTTGGGATTTACACCAGAGGGTGTGAGCAGCATCACAGCTGCTGAGAGCCATGTGTTGTGAGCATATTGCACTCACCACTTATCACTGGTGTGTAGGGAAACCTGTAGCAGGTAACAGAGTAATAACAATACCACCTAGATCTTATCCAGGGCTTTTCATCCATACATCTCAAAGGGCTTTACACAGGAGGGCAGTATCATGATCCCCATTAGACAGCTGGGGAAACTGAGGCACACAGTAAGTCAGTGGCAGAACCAGGAATAATGCCAGTGCACTGCTTTATCCACTAGAAGCTTAGGAAGGTTTCAGAGTAACAGCCGTCTTAGTCTGTATTCGCAAAAAGAACAGGAGTACTTGTGGCACCTTAGAGACTAACCAATTTATTTGAGCATAAGCTCACTTCATTGCTGTTTGTAGCAGAAAAAAGGCTCCAGGAGATGAAAGAATCTGGATGAGGGCAGGCAGGGGCTTCCCAGGGGGACAGGTATAAGAACATAAAAATGGGTCAGACCAAAGGTCCATCTAGTTCAGTGTCCTGTCTTCTGACAGTGGCCAGGGCCAAGTGCTTCAGAGGGAATGAACAGAGCAGGCAATCATTGAGTGACATCCCCTGTTGTCCGCTCCCAGCTTCTGGCAAACAGAGGCTAGAGACACTCAGAGCATGGGGTTGTGTCCCTGACCATCCTGGCTAATAGCCATTGATGGACCTGTCCCCAGGAACTTACCTAGTCCTTTTTTGAACCCCCTTATACTTTTGGCCTTCACAACATCCCCTGGCACCAAGTTCCACAGGATGACTGTGCGCTGTGTGAAGAAATACTTCCTTTTGTTTGTTTTAAACCCACTGTCCATTAATTTCCTTTGGTGACCCCCAGTTCTTGTGTTATGAGAAGGAGTAAATAACACTTCCCTATTCACTTTCTCCACACCAATCATGATTTTATAGACCTCTATCCTGTCCCCCCTGAGTCGTCTCTTTTCCAAGCTGAAAAGTCCCAGTCTTATTAATCTCTCCTCATCTGGAAGCTGTTCCATCCCCCTAATCATTTTTTTTCCCTTTTCTGAACATTTTCCAATTCCAGTAGATCTTTTTTGAGATAGGGAGACTAGTATTGCATGCAGTATTCAAGGTGTGGGCGTACCATGCATTTATATAGTGGCATATATTTTCTGTCTTACTAACTATCCCTTTCCCAATGCTGTAGTTCCTAACATTCTGTTAGCTTTTTTCACAGCCACTGCTCACTGAGTGGATGTTTTCAGAGAGCTATCCACAGTGACTCCAAGATCTCTTTCTTGAGTGGTAACAGCTATTTTAGACCCCATCATTTTGTATGTATAGCTGTGATTATGTTCTCCAGTATGTATTACTTTGCATTTATCAATATTGTCCAGTCACCCAGTCTTGTGAGATCCCTTTTTAACTCTTTGCAGTCTGCTTTGGACCTAACTATCTTGAGCAATTTAATATCATCTGCAAATTTTGCCACTTCACTGTTTACCCCTTTTTCCAGATCATTTATGAATATGTTTAACAGCACAGGGCCTAGTACAGACCCTTGGGGGAGCCTGCTATTTACCTCTCTCCATTCTGAAAACTGACCATTTAGTCCTACCCTTGTTTCCTGTCTTTTAACCAGTTACTGATCCAGCAGAGGCCTTTCTCTCTTATCCCTTGACAGCTTCCTTTGCTTAAGAGCCTCTGGTGAGGGACCTTGTCAAAGTCTTTCTGAAAGTCCAAGTACGCTATAGCCACTTGGGTCACCCTTGTCTACATGCCTGTTGACCCTGTTAGGCAAGAGGTAAAAATTCAGTTAGCAGCTGAGGCAGAAACCCACATAACTAACAAGCAGGAATACCAGAGGCCCAAGGACAATGGCAGCTGTAAACACTTGATAACTTACATGGTCAGATGTCTGCCCAGTAACTCGGCCTCTCAGTAAGAAAGAACAGTACAACCCCTCCAGAGCTCTCCGGATATCTGTAAACACTCACCCCCACCCCACCCCTCGCCTTAAGGGCAGTCATAGATAACTGATGTAATCAGAATGTGTATGTTCTGCTCTTGTCATTATCGAGTTAAGTGATCTCTCTCTCTCTCTCTCTCTGAAACAACGTTTGTCTCTGTAAGTACAAGATAAATGCAGATGGATTGATAAGAAAAGGTATATAATTGGTCACTGTAACACCATACTTTTGAAGGTGTTTATCAGTCTTCTGGTGCCGTAAATAAACCTCTTCAGTATTCTCTGCGCCTGCCTGATTCTTGGGGAAAGGAATCTCCTTGCTTCACAACTCCCTCAGCGAATTCTAATGGACTCACAGACTCATAGATATTAAGGTCAGAAGGGACCATTATGATCATCTAGTCTGACCTCCTGCACAACGCAGGCCACAGAATCTCACCCACCCACTCCTGCAATAAACCTCTCACCTATGTCTGAGCTATTGAAGTCCTCAAACCATGGTTTAAAGACTTCAAGGTGCAGAGAATCCTCCAGCAAGTGACCCATGCCCCATGATGCAGAAGAAGGCGAAAAAACCCCCAGGGCCTCTTCCAATCTGCCCTGGAAGAAAATTCCTTCCCGACCCCAAATATGGCGATCAGCTGAAACCTGAGCATGTGGGCAAGATTCACCAGCCAGGAAAGAATTCTCTGTAGTAACTCAGATCCCACCCCATCTAACATCCCATCACAGGGCCTATTTACCATGAATAGTTAAAGATCAATTAATAGCCAAAATCATGTTATCCCATCATACCATCTCCTCCATAAACTTATTGAGTTTAATCTTGAAGCCAGATAGGTCTTTTGCCCCCACTGCTTCCCTTGGGAGGCTGTTCCAGAACTTCACTCTTCTGATGGTTAGAAACCTTCGTCTAATTTCAAGTGTAAACTTCCTGATGGCTAGTTTATATCCATTTGTTCTTGTGTCCACATTGGTACTGAGCTTAAATAATTCCTCTCTCTCTGTGGTATTTATCCCTCTGATATATTTATAGAGAGCAATCATATCTCCCTTCAACCTTCTTTTGGTTAGGCTAAACAAGCCAAGCTCCTTGAATCTCCTTTCATAAGACAGGTTTTCCATTCCTCTGATCATCCTAGTAGCCCTTCTCTGTACCTGTTCCAGTTTGAAGTCATCCTTCTTAAACATGGGAGACCAGAACTGCACACAGTATTCCAGGTGAGGTCTCACCAGTGCCTTGTATAACGGTACTAACACCTCCTTATCTGTACTGGAAATACCTCGCCTGATGCATCCCAAGACCGCATTAGCTTTTTTCACGGCCATATCACATTGGCGGCTCATAGTCATCCTATGATCAACCAATACTCCAAGGTCCTTCTCCTCCTCTGTTACCTCTAATTGATGCATCCCCAGCTTATAACTAAAATTCTTGTTATTAATCCCTAAATGCATGATCTTACACTTCTCACTATTAAATTTCATCCTATTACTATTACTCCAGATCCTCCTGTATACCTCCCAGCTTCGTGTCATCTGCAAACTTTATTAGCACACTCCCACTTTTTGTGCCGAGGTCAGTAATAAAAAGATTAAATAAGATTGGTCCCAAAACCAATCCCTGAGGAACTCCACTGGTAACCTCCCTCCAGCCTGACAGTTCACCTTTCAGTATGACCCGCTGTAGTCTCCCCTTTAACCAATTCCTTATCCACCTTTCAATTTTCATAGTAATCCCCATCTTTTCCAATTTAACTAATAATTCCTCATGTGGCACCGTATCAAACGCCTTACTGAAATCGAGGTAAATTAGACCCACTGCGTTCCTTTGTCTACAAAATCTGTTACTTTCTCAAAGAAGGAGAGGTTGGTTTGGCACGATCTACCTTTTGTAAAGCCATGTTGTATTTTGTCCCAATTACCATTGACCTCAATGTCCTCAACTACTTTCCCCTTCAGAATTTTTTCCAAGACCTTGCATACTACAGATGTCAAGCTAACAGGCCTGTAATTACCCGGATCACTTTTTTTTCCTTTCTTAAAAATAGGAACTATGTTAGCAGTTCTCCAGTCATACGGTACAACCCCTGAGTTTACAGATTCATTAAAAATTCTTGCTAATGGGCTTGCAATTTCATGTGCCAATTCGTTTAATATTCTTGGATGAAGATTATCTGGGCCCCCCGATTTAGTCCCATTAAGCTGTTTGAGTTTCGCTTCTACCTCAGATATGGTAATATCTACCTCTATCTCCTCATTCCCATTTGTCTTGCTACCATTATCCCTAAGATCCTCATTAGCCTCATTAAAGACTGAGGCAAAATATTTGTTTAGATATTGGGCCATGCCTAGATTATCCTTAACCTCCACTCCATCTTCAGTGTTTAGTGGTCCCACTTCTTCTTTCCTTGTTTTCTTCTTATTTATATGGCTATAGAACCTTTTACTATTGGTTTTAATTCCCTTTGCAAGGTCCAACTCTACTTGACTTTTAGCCTGTCTCACTTTATCCCTACATGTTCTGACATCAATAAGGTAACTTTCCTTACTAATCCCTCCCATCTTCCACTCCTTGTAGGCTTTCTGCTTTTTCTTAATCACCTCTCTGAGATGGTTGCTCATCCAGCTTGGTCTACAACTCCTGCCTATGAATTTTTTCCCCTTTCTTGGGATGCAGGCTTCCCTAGCTTCTGCAGCTGTGACTTGAAGTAATCCCAGGCCTCCTCCGCCTTTAGATCCACAAATTCTTCAGTCCAATCCACTTCCCTAATTAATTTCCTTATTTTTTGAAAGTGAGCCCTTTTGAAATCAAAAACCCTAGTCGCAGATTTATTTTTGTTTATCCTTCCGTTCAGTTTGAACTGAATTAGCTCATGATCACTTGAACCAAGGCTGTCCCCTACAACCATTTCTTCTAGGAGGTCCTCGCTACTCACCAAAACCAAATCTAAAATGGCATCCCCTCTAGTCGGTTCAGCAACTACTTGGTGAAGGAATCCATCAGCTATCGCAACTAGGAAAATCTGAGCCCTATTATTATTATTAGCACTTGTCCTCCAGTCTATATCTGGGAAGTTAAAGTTTCCCATGATCACACAATTCCCATTAGTATTTACTTCATTAAAAACATTAAAGAGGTCTATCCATATCCAGATCGGATCCCGGCAGCCTGTAGCACACCCCAAGTACTATCCCAGGGCAGGCTCCAGTAGCTTTCTTCCCCAATGTGATTTTTGCTCAGACAGACTCTGTCTTATCCATTCCATCTCTTCTTATTTCTTTACATTCTACCTCATCATTGATATACAATGCTACTCCACCACCTTTACCTTTATTTCTGTCTTTCCTAAACAGCACATCCCCTTCAATACCTGTAGTCCAGTCATGACTACTATTCCACCATGTTTCTGTTATCTCTATAATATCTGGTTTCATTTCCTGCACCAGTAGCTCTAGTTCCTCCATTTTGTTACCTAGGCTCCTCGCATTGGTGTACAAACATCTTAGTTTTTGCTATTTGGCCTCGCTCACATTCTTTATCCGATTAGGCACGGACAGTCTACCGCCAGTATCACCTATTAGACTGGTACCCACACTGCCTTTCCTCCTTATGTCCATTCTCCTACCCATGGCTGTACCCTTTCTTACTTTGTTTTCTTCCCTCTTAATGTTAAAATCCGGCGTGGAGATTACCTGGACATCTCGCAACCATCTCCCCCAAATTCCTAGTTTAAAGCACTCTTAATCAGTTGTGCCAGCCTCCATCCTAGAAGTCTATTTCCTTTCCTACTCAGATGAAGTCCATCCCGAGAGAACAGTCCTCTGTCCATGAATGCCTCCCAGTGGCCATACATCCCAAAGCCCTCCTTATAGCACCACTGCCTGAGCCATCTGTTGATAGTCATAATCTTGTCACACCTTTGTTGCCCTTCTCTAGGAACAGGCAGAATCCCACTGAAGATCACCTGCGCCTCGATTTCCTTAAGTGTCTTCCCCAGCCTGGCATAGTCTCCCTTGATACATTCCAGCGAGAATCTACCGGTATCATTTGTTCCCACATGAAGGATGATCAGTGGATTCTTTCCTGCTCCCTTTAGGATCCTCTTCAACCTCAGGTCCACATCCCATATCTTAGCACCTGGTAGACAGCACACCCTTCTATTCTCTGGATCAGCTCTGGTTACAGCCCTGTCCATTCTTCTCAGTAAGGAGTCCCCGATCATGTAGACCTGCCTTTTCCTGGTGACGGTGCTATTCTCCAGTCTATCCCCGGTTCCCTGTGGCTGCAAGTTCTTTCCATTCCTATTCTCCCTTGTAATGCTCTTTGACCCATCCTGTATCCACGTGGGGCTCATATTTGGTGTAGTCTCCATTGACTCTTCCCCTTTTCCTATAGGACTAGCCGCTCTTCTCTTCTTCCTTGCCCTTCCACCTTCAGTGACCACCTGCTGAGCCCCTTCTTCATTTTCCAACTCTGCAAACCTGTTCTTGAGCTCTGTTTCTCCTTCACTAGCCCATCTTTTCCTCTGCCTGGTTCTCTTAGTCACAAGCTTCCACTGTCCATTTTCTTCACCCAGCAGTCTCCCCTCAGAGTTCTTCTGTCCGGCTTCCATCTGCAAGTCTGAGATTTTCCCTTCAGCCGCCTCGTGTCTTTGCTCCATAATTTGCTTGAACCCCCTTCTAAACTCAACCAGACTGTCCACCTGCATCTCCAATCCTCGGATCTTTTCTTCCATCAGCTCTATCAGGCGGCAGTTCATGCAGACGAAATTATTTCCAGGTCCCCCCTCCAGGATCATGTACATACCACAGCTTCCACATCCAGTCATCCTCATTGTGTCTTCCACTACTTGGGTCACTCCCACTGCTGCCTCTGTATCTGTCATACCCTTCCCACCTAAACCCTGTTAATCTGGGAAACACAAACCCCACCCAAACCCCACCCCCCACAGCAAAAACAAACCCCCAACAAGCACCACAAGACAAACTCCCCTTGCACACTCCCCCTCAGACTCCCCTGTTACAGCTCTGCTTGCTGGCTCCTGTGCCGCTGCAGCTGTCTGACTGGTGAGGCATGATTTCCCTTTACCGAAGCCATGTTAACTCTTCCCCAAGAAATCGTTTTCATTTATGTGTCTGAGAATTCTGCTCTTCTCTACAGCTTCAGCCAATTGCCTGGGACTGACATGAGGCGACCGGCCTGTCATTGCCAGGCTCGCCTGTGGAGGCAGGGAGTCCTGAGACAGCAGAAACTGCTGAAGGGCACACAGAGAGAGCGCCTGGAGCACCGGGCCTGGTGCAGGACCTGAGGCCTGAACCAAACGCAGCCAAAGCCAGGCGGTGACCCAGTCGGGCCCTATCATAAAGCTTTAGTCTTCTCAATATTGAGCTACAGCTCACTTCATCGGATGCATTCCGTGGAAAATACGGTGGGGAGATTTATATACACACAGAACATGAAACAATGGGTGTTACCATACACACTGTAACCAGAGTGATCAGGTAAGGTGAGCTATTACCCAGCAGGAGAGCCGGGGGGGGCGGGGGGTAGGGGGAAACCTTTTGTAGTGATAATCAAGGTGGGCCATTTCCAGCAGTTGACAAGAACGTCTGAGGAACAGTGTGTGTGTGGGGGGGGGAATAAACATGGGGAAATAGTTTTACTTTGTGTAATGACCCATCCACTCCCAGTCTTTATTCAAGCCTAAGTTAATTGTATCCAGTTTGCAAATTAATTCCAATTCAGCAGTCTCTCGTTGGAGTCTGTTTTTGATGTTTTTTTGTTGAAGAATTGCCACTTTTAGGTCTGTAATCAAGTGACCAGAGAGATTGAAGTATTCTCCGACTGGTTTTTGAACATTAAAATTCTTGACGTCTGATTTGTGCCCATTGATTCTGTTACGTAGAGACTGTCCAGTTTGGCCAATGTACATGGCAGAGGGGCATTGCTGGCACATGATGGCATATATCACATTGGTAGATGTGCAGGTGAACGAGCCTCTGATAGTGTGGCTGATGTGATTAGGCCCTATGATGGTGTCCCCTGAATAGATATATGGACACAGTTGGCAACGGGCTTTGTTGCAAGGATAGGTTCCTGGGTTAGTGGTTCTGTTGTGTGGTGTGTGGTTGCTGGTGAGTATTTGCTTCAGGTTGGGGGGCTGTCTGTAAGCAAGGACTGGCCTGTCTCCCAAGATCTGTGAGAGTGATGGGTCGTCCTTCAGGATAGGTTGTAGATCTTTGATGATGCGTTGGAGAGGTTTTAGTTGGGGGCTGAAGGTGATGGCTAGTGGCGTTCTGTTATTTTCTTTGTTGGGCCTGTCCTGTAGTAGGTAACTTCTGGGTATTCTTCTGGCTCTGTCAATCTGTTTCTTCACTTCAGCAGGTGGGTATTGTAGTTGTAAGAATGCTTGATAAAGATCTTATAGGCGTTTGTCTCTGTCTGAGGGGTTGGAGCAAATGCGGTTGTATCGCAGAGCTTGGCTGTAGACAATGGATCGTGTGGTGTGGTCTGGATGAAAGCTGGAGGCATGTAGGTAGGAATAGTGGTCAGTAGGTTTCTGGTATAGGGTGGTGTTTATGTGAACATCGCTTATTAGCACCGTAATATCCAGGAAGTGGATCTCTTGTGTGGACTGGTCCAGGCTGAGGTTGATGGTGGGATGGAAATTGATGAAATCATGGTGGAATTCCTCAAGGGCTTCTTTTCCATGGGTCCAGATGATGAAGATGTCATCAATGTAGCACAAGTAGAGTAGGGGCATTAGGGGACGAGAGCTGAGGAAGTGTTGTTCTAAGTCAGCCATAAAAATGTTGGCATACTGTGGGGCCATGAGAGTACCCATAGCAGTGCCGCTGATTTGAAGGTATACATTGTCCCCAAATGTGAAATAGTTATGGGTGAGGACAAAGTCACAAAGTTCAGCCACCAGGTTTGCCGTGACATTATCGGAGATACTGTTCCTGACGGCTTGTAGTCCATCTTTGTGTGGAATGTTGGTGTAGGCTTGAATAAAGACTGGGAGTGGATGGGTCATTACATGTTCATTCCCCACCCCCCACACTGTTCCTCAGACGTTCTTGTCAACTGCTGGAAATCTCCCACCTTGATTATCACTACAAAAGTTTCCCCCCAACCCCCGCTGTCCTGCTGATAATAGCTCACCTTACCTGATCACTCTCGTTACAGTGTGTATGGTAACACCCATTGTTTCATGTTCGCTGTGTATATAAATCTCCCCCTGTATTTTCCAGTGAATGCATCTGATGAAGTGAGCTGTAGCTCACGAAAGCTTATCCCCAAATAAATTTGTTAGTCTCCAAGGTGCCACAAGTCCTCCTTTTCTTTTTGGGGATACAGACTAACACGGCTGCTACTCTGAAACCTGTCAATATTGAGTGAGAGTCCTAGGCTTCGGTAAGCTTTTGCAAGAAAAACCAGTATGAGCTGAAGGTCATTCTCAGTGTGCGCAAGGATGACACAATCATCAGCATATTGTTAGACCCTCAATAGACGTCTCCCTACGGGATGGGGAGCAAGCAGATACTGGACACAGTGTTGGTATATAATACTCTAAATGTTCTTTATTGATTACAAAACAAACCTTACTCACTCCACATGCACACCCCAAACATACTATACCAGAATCCAAAGGTCAGAATGGTCCTGATGGCCAGTTGAGGTTCCTTCCGTCAGGATAAGATCATAAGATATGGGGAGCTGGTGAAAACCACATCTATATCCACACGGGACTTTGGATCAATAAACGACTCCGATTTGCAGAAATCATAGGCACTCATTTATAGTCCATTCCGTCTCATCATCGGTTCTTTGCCTTTGTTTACTAGGCCTTCTACCCACACAATTCCAAAGAGACAATCCTGGGCGGGCCGCCATGATCCAAGGCATGCCATTTCCTCCAATTCTTATCCAATTTTATATCAGTTATTTCCTTTTCTGATGGTTTTCCTTATTTTTCTCAGAACATAAGATTGTTTTTGCACAGAGTTCTATAAGTCCTTGACCTTAAGTCCTTGCTTTGGCTGCTAACTTGCAATGCACGCATTCATGTCAAGCACACGTCATTCATACCAGGCCTCAATGACCTATAACATATTAAATGGATATATGAATCACAATATATATATATATATATATATATATATATATCTCCAACATTCCCTCCCTTGATACATGATTAATGCCATTACTTACTGTATCACATTATAATTTCGCAAGCAATTCAATTTTATAGATCACTTGCTCCAAAACTTCTTGTCACTTTGTTATTTGGCAGTATAAACATAGCATAATAAAGGTTTCAGAGTATAATAAAGGTTAACAAACTCATTAATGCAAATAATATCACACTAGGATGTAGCATTAAATTTAGAAGAGCTGGTACCCTGGGAGACCATCCTTTAAAAACATCAAACCAATGAGAAATCACAAATTCTTCTCCTTCTTTCCCCAGGTTTAATATTTGACCCGTGTGGATCAGGATGTTAATTTTCCCCAGCTGAGCAGGCTTGGAGACATCTTTTGCATATTGCCTGATTTTTTCGCTTTCATTCATCAGTTTTCCCCCACTGTTCCCCATGTATCCCCAGATCAAAGGCCCGGTCCGCACCTTTTGGTTCCCAAACGATTTCCCTTTTTAAAAATAGATCCCCTCGGTAAATAATTCCATTCATACTGACCTCTGTTACATTACATTTACATAACTCAATTGGGCCTTTTTCTGTCATACCTCCACAAAATATATGTTTTTCAGTAGTTATCACACAAATACACCCATTGCCTAAATCAAACACTCTTGTGCCATTAGAGGCTAAATATTGCATGGTACATTGTCCGCTTGAATGGTTCAAATGACATCCCTCTAGGGACTAAGTTAGTTGTGAGCACGCCCATTTGCTTCATCCCCACTCTTCACAATGTTTCGTTAATTCTACTAATTTATAATCCCCTTCTTCTTGAATCAAGTGTGTCCCACTTATTTCTATTTGCCATAACTCTCCATTAATAATTTTTGACAACACCCAGTCGATTGCTGCTTTTCGTTGCTTCCCTGTGTTGTGTAACAGCATTCTGCCTTTCTACTCTCCCCACGGAGTGGCTTGATCCCAATTAAACTCCATATATTTCTTTCACCCTGTAATTCGTTGATTCTATATATGGGGATCTTTGAACCACTCAAAAGGCCATTGCCCATTACTTGACAGATTGACCATTCTTTCTATGTACTGTATCCCCTAAGTTTGCATCTGTACACATTGTATTGCTAGTATAGTTTTATTGTCATCCCCGACACACCTAATAGATTTACATTTAGAGAGATTTTCAAGGCTTGGGCTTGTTTCAATTGGAGTTCCACACTTCTTATTCTTTTTTCTGATAATCCACCAAAATTTTGTGTCACATGTGCCTGTATAGCCCCCAAAATCTTACCCAAAGCTGACATTTTCCCTTGTAACGTCTCAATATCAAATGAGTTTAAAACTCCAGCTCCAGCACCAATACTACCTACGATCATTCCCCTATACCTCTCTTATTTTGTATAGTCCCGTCTGCCCATTGTTGTTGCCACGCTCCTTCCAACCACATTGTTTTATCCACAACAGTTGGGGCTTCAATTACTTCTCCCCTCCTATATGGGTGCTCATCTGCCATGATTCTTGGTGCAATCTTGTTTAGTGGTATCTGATTAATAAACAAAAAAAACAACCATATCCCCAAAAATATATTCCCCCATTGATTTTCCTAAAACAACTCAATCTTATCATTATGGAAGGATTTGCTACTACACCATATTCCCATAATTTAAGAGCCATTGACTCACTCCATCCCACATGAGTAATAGCCAGTTCTTGTTCATTAGTCACATCTAGGGTGACTACATCAAATCCCAAACTCCAAAAGATACAATTCAGAGTACTCATATTCAGATTGTTCTCATCATTACTAAATCTAAACCTTAGGTGACCTTCCCTCCTTAGTATGTACAAATATCTCCATTGCTCTTCCAAAACTTTTGGCTTTAGATACTGCCATGTCACATTTTTGCCATCTTCCCACCATATTTCAAATTTTACCTCAAAAGGTTTTTCTTTACATCTGGTTTTGTTTGATCCTGTGTTCCCATTCTGTCCCACGAATAGTCAAATGTATAATTCCCTGTCATCCACACCTCCATCTTAGAGATGCTCCCATATGTATGTCCATGTACCCCTAAATTTCCCCAAATATTCAAAAAACATAAAAGCCAGAAACCATATTGCCACCCTTTTTGAATTATGAGGATCCTCAATATTGCACCCATGGCCATTATTCCATAGGAATAATGTCTGATGCTTCCAGCCGTATGATTCTAAATACTTACACTAGCCTCGTCTATCTTCGCTCAAGCTCCGGTATTATTTTTTTCTTCCTAAAATATAATGCACACATAAGCAATAAAGACAGGTTTCAGAGTAACAGCCGTGTTAGTCTGTATTCGCAAAAAGAAAAGGAGTACTTGTGGCACCTTAGAGACTAACCAATTTATTTGAGCATGAGCTTTCGTGAGCTACAGCTCACTTCATCGGATGAAGTGAGCTGTAGCTCACGAAAGCTCATGCTCAAATAAATTGGTTAGTCTCTAAGGTGCCACAAGTACTCCTTTTCTTTTTATAAGCAATAAACCAATTACAAAAATTGTAGCACCATATACAAACTCCAAATCCAAGGTCCATACAGGATAATCTCTGGTGCAACTGGGCATTCCTTTCCCTCTGGAAGATAAACTAAAAGAAAAAGAAAGGAACATTATTTAATCCATAACTTTAATTGTGATGTGTGGACCCACTTTCCCTTTCCCCCCTTGTTAATCTGCACTACAGTAGGTGACATTTTATTCATGATGGAAAATGGTCCAACCCATTTAGACTCCAGGACATGATTTTTCGATGTTAATTTCAAATACATTATTGTATCTCTGATTTTCCATAATTTACTGTCCTGAGCCACATGAGAATCCACATAGTCTCTTGCTTTTTCAATGGCGTCAGTCAGTTTAAATTCCATTTTCTTAAGTTCTATTGGTAACTCCCTTGCCCATTTGGTAACTGATACCTCTTCTTCTTCTTCTTCCTCATACAGTAAAGGGCTCCACAGTCTCATAGGCCTTCCAAAGAGAATTTGATAGACAGGTAGCCAGGACCCAGCTGATCACTACTTTGTATTCCCACCAATACCACTGGCAATTTATCATCCCAATCTTTGCCAGTTTCTTGCACTACTTTGCATAGAGCTTGTTTAATAGTTTGATTTGTCCTTTCGACTGTCCCTGGAGGATGATCGCTAATTCCAAAGGTTTTTAATAAACTTTTAATTACTCTTCCTACAAAATGTGGCCCATTATCTGAATCAATTACTTTTGGAGTAAAGTAAACAGTACTAAAACACTACTTCTAAACACTACTTCTCGCAACTTTTTGGCAGTGGTCTCTGCAGTATGATTTCTGGTGGGAATCGCCTCCACCCATGAGAAAAGAAATCTACTATCACTAATAAATACTGATTCCCCCTTTGGGTCTTAGGCAATTTATCAATATAATCAACCTGTATTCTACTCCATGGCCCCACAAATTCTTTCGTGCAACAAGGGTCCCGAATTCGGTGGTCTATACCCATCTGCTGTACACCTTATGCAGTTTTTAACAAAGTTTTCTACGTCCTCTTGCGCCTCAGGGCATATTCCAATTTGTTTTATCTTAAAGAGAGTATTCTCTATTCCAGGGGCAGGCAACCTATGGCACATCACGAAAGCTTATGCTCAAATAAATTGGTTAGTCTCTAAGGTGCCACAAGTACTCCTTTTCTTTTTGCGAATACAGACTAACACGGCTGTTACTCTGAAATAACTCCCAAAGGTTCCTTTGCTGCTAATTTAGCTAATGCATTCACTTTATCATTCCAATATTTTTCATTCCCTTCCCGCTTTTGATGACCTTTAATATGTCTTACTCTTAATTTTCCTGGGTCTTTTTTCAACCAATCATAGATAGATTTCCAATCCTACTTTTGGACCACATTTTTCCCCTCAGCTGTTTCCCAGTGATTCTTTTTCCAAATCCCAATCCGGTATAACAATCCTTGTTCCACAAAGTCTGAATTCATATAGACATAAAGACAGTCTGCAACATTATTTTTCTGTTTAAGCTGATCACCAAGAGCTCTGACCTCTGCTCCCTGAGCTGAAGTCAAACTCATAGAATCAGAAATAGTTTCCCCCTCAATTTGAGTTCTCATGGTATGAACTACAGTCTGTAAACCAAACCTCTTTTTCCCTGCTGCTTAACACTTCATCTACCGGGGGTGCTTCTTCAACTAACTTTGGTGCAGTTTCTGGAAGTGGGCATTCAGGCTTCTCTCCTTCCGTCAGGAGGGCATATGGTAACATCATTGCTTGCTTGTTATTCTCATAAGTAACATCTCTGCTAGTTAACATCAAGGTCCATTGGGCCATCCTGCTATTTAATACGCCTTTCCCCTGCAGTTTCCCTGGTAAAATATACTTCAGGGGAGAGTGAGGTGTTGCATTAGAATAGCGGCTGGGCCAGCAGTCAAAGCAAAAGCTTCAATGGCCCACACAGCAGCTAAACATTCTCCTTCACAGATCCCAAACTGCTGCTCCGTAGGAGTTAATCTTCTAGACTTGTATGCTGCCGGGATTAACTTCCTGTCAATTTCCTGCATCAATACCGCCACTAGACTTCGTTGAGTTGCTGCCAACTTAATCACAAATGGCTGGTTTATCTCTGGGAATTTCAAAGCTGGAGTTTGCATCAAGGCTTGTTTTAAATGACAAAGACCTTTTTCTTGTTCCGGCCCCCAGTCCTGTTCTACTTTCTTTTTTAGTAAACTCCACAAGGGTCCAGTTACAGCAGCAGAATTCCAAGTGTGTCTCCTTAAATAGTTAAACCCTCCTAACATCACCCTCAATGCATGAGAATCCTCTGGCCTTGGTAAATATCTACCTGAATTCCTTGCTCCCCAAATAATTCACTCTTCTCTGCACTAGTTGGGCTTTCTCTTTGTTAGCCTTGAAAACCGTTTCCTGGATTACTCTTAACACTTTTGTAGTCCGCTCAGTCACCTCCTCTTCAGTGTCCCCCACACTAATCTGTTGTCTACATATGAGGTGACATTCTCCCGATCCTCTTTGGATAATTGATCCAGCATTCACACCACATGTTGGTGTACAATAGCCGGGGCACCGCGCAGGCCCTGGGGAATTTTTTTAAATAAGTCCTGTCTTCCCTTGAAAGTAAACGCAAAGCAGGCCCAAGAATTGGGATGCAGTCGGTTGGTGAAAAAACAATTTGCCAAATCTGTGACAGAGACCCATTTAGGGCCCCCTGTATTCTTGCCATTACTTGAGGTAGATCTGCTACTGTTGGTGCCTGGAGGGGTGTGGGAGGCGGGGTAGCTTTATTAATTTGTCTTAAATCCACTGTCAATCTCCAATCTCCAGAGGCTTTTAATACAGGCCAGATTGGGCTATTGTATGCAGAATTCCCCTTTTCAATCACTCCCTGTTGTTCTAATGATTCAATTATTTTCTTAATTCCTGCCTCTGCTTGCAAAGGATATTTATATTGTCTCTGTGGTGGCACTTCGTCCCCCATGATTTTAACACATGCTTTGATTTTACCACATTCTGCTTTATTCTTAATCCATACGTCGGGAAACCCCTTTACCCACATCCTGTTGATCCAGTATAATCTCCTCCACTGCGTCTGCAGCACGTATTCCTGGAGTGTACCCTGCTGTCAGGACACTTTCCATCCAGCCGGGCACATGCCACAGAACTCCATTCGTTAAATCCAAAACGACCCGATTCCTCTTCAGAAAAGGAGTCCCCAGGATTACTGGCTCAGCTGCCTGATCTATCTGAAACATTGATTCTTTACAACAAAAATCCCCCACTCTCTCTGGGTATAGCTACTTTGACTGAATGATACATTTTTCCTGTCACTCCTTCCCCAATAAAGGAGGCTGCTGTAATGATCTCTGACACATATCGAGTCAAATCACAACTTCTATTTACAATATTTACACCAGCCCCACTATCCAATAGGGCACTTTTGGGTCCATTATCTCCCACAGTGACAGTTGTCCTAGGACTCCCGTTTGAATCCCATCGTACTCTAGTTACCGTCTCCCACTCCTCAGGACCCATTTCCAGGGGGAGCGACTGGTCATCCGGGCTTCCCTGTGGAGCCGGTTTCGCTGAACCCTCAGCTTGCACAGCTGCAACCTTTTTCTGCTCCTTAAACATTTCTCCTTCCATCCTTTGCGTTTCTCTGGTCAATTCATCAGTTCGTCTCCCATCCCACGTCTCCATGTCTACTCCCTTTTGGGGCTCATTTTGATTATTCCACCTTCTACCTCCTTGAGGTGGGATGTTTTGTCCTCTACCGCGGCCTCTTCCTCTCTCACGGTATCCTGATCGATCAGCACTCTCCTTTGAATATGTTATTGCTTCAACAAAAGGTACTCTGGGTTTCAATCCTTCTACCTGGCTTCCCCCTTTAATTATTCTTTGGCATACTATCCAGTGCTCCAGTGCATCCATAACAGTTAACCCCTCATCCTGGGCTGCTTGGTTCACCAAATTAGTAGACGGCGCTAAAAAATGTCTGTCTAATCCTTTAAACACATCATTCCAAAATTGCCTCTGATTCAAATTAACTGCCATCAAAGAACCATCTGTGACATGTCTGGCAACCTCCAGTTTCTCCAGCCAATAACCTTGCAGCTCTGTGTTCTTGGGGAACTAGGGCGCAGTACCCAGCCTGTCTGACTTACGAAAGACCTTCCCCCCTGCAGCCTCTGCTTGAAGCAAAACTGATCAGAAGAAAGACTTACAAAAAGCAATGAAAAGGCAGTGGGAGACACACCTAAACCCCTGGGAGAAGGGTGACAGGATTAAAGAAACTCCCCTAGCCTCATTTACATCAAAGATGGGACAAGGAGGCATCTCCATTAGCATATAGAATGGAGAACAGAGATTCCAAGGCAAGAACCGCATGGAACTCTGGGACCAGAAAAGCAGGGAAGCACTGCATGATGGGGGATCTCTGCTCCAGATGTTAATGAACCCACACCTACACACACCCAGCTCAGTAGTTATCAGACCAATTCTAGTAATAAATCCAAAATAGTGAAGCTCCCTAATTACATTGTGAGCTCCCTCCAAGGAACACCACCCATAGCCAGGGATGATCAGCTCCCATTATCTAACCTGAACAAAACAACTTTGGGATACTCCCTTGAGCCATCAGTTTACACAAACAAATCTAGTGTTCTCCCTTGAACCACTGTTGTTTCTCTACAAAAACCCCGACCCATGCTCAAGTGAGTGCTCTGATGCCTGGATCCAAAATCTGCATCAGGTCCATTGGGACTTCAGCTTCTCCTGACTGATCATGCTGGGGGCTCTGCCTGTCCCTCAGCTACCACCACCACCTGGGACCCCTGATCGATTCCAGCTTCACGGAGTGGTGAGAACCCAGCTCTCTCTCTCTAGATATAGCCTTCTGACCCTGATTTGCGTGATCAGTTATAGTTTTCTAAACCTGACGTTCATAATCAAGTTTAAGTTAGATTCAATATTATAACGGTTTTGTTTGCTTGGCTCCCTTATGTTTATTACCTGGCAATAAATAACTTTCATGATTAAGCTGGTTGCTTCTCTCTTTCTCTCCCCCTCGTTGGTGTTCTTTGGTTTCCTCATTCGCTCTGCAGCAATGCTCCTCGTACCTAAGCTAAAGATCTCTGCAGTGCTGAAAAATCCTGTGGGGTTTGCTCCTCCTGTGGGTTACGACCAGAACAATTGTAACGTGGAAGTCGGGTAGAGACGTGCTGAACCAGGGGCATAGGAGGGTGGCAGCTTGGAGGTGCTGTTGGACCCGGCCTGCTGAGTCCTGGCACATATAAGGGGTCAGCTTGGGAGTGCTGATTAACTTGGTCCTTTCAGATTTGCTCTGTTAATGTGTCTGTGTTTGTGTGTTCATCTGATTCTGGGGCTGGAAGAACCCAGCCCTGGGGAACCTGGGTCCTCCAGGATAGCTCCATTGGGAGGGAACTTGCAGCAGGGAGAGGTAGAGCTCCGTGTGAGAACACAAGTGTCACAAGCAGTACATTGATAGAAGTACAGACACCCCCCCCCAAGAGAGTAACCCTAATAAATGAGCATACCCAAAAGTAACAGGCAAAGCTGGTAACAAATCCCAAAGTTATTCTCTTTAACAGGTAATCCCTGGGTGAATCTCCAGGCTTCATGTAATCTGCACTGGATAACACCTTCATGGGTCTTTGACCTGTCTCTTTCCCTAACAGCATAATAAATCATGGTATCAGATGTTGTGCTTCTGGCTGCCTGTCCAAAGCATTTTTCACTCTATCTACTGCCTGTCTAATCTGTCCAGTGGTAGCTGCCCTGATTAATCTTTAAAATTCACTCATATTTAAATTCTCTGTTCCTCCTAATTCTGCCCACTGTACTAGCCATGTGGCTAAATTTTTCATATTCACTGGGCCTACTGACTTTACCATCAATTGTAAGTCTGATGAACTAGCAAGGATTATTTGTGTCTGCTCTGACTGTATCTCCCCCGCTGCATCCTTAATGGTTGATCTCGGTTCTCTCGCTGCTACAGACTTTCCTGACTTAGGCTCTCCCGAGCAGTTTCTTATTTCTTCCCTCAACATAGTACAAAGCCCCTCTCAATGTTGGCCAAATTTCCTTTTCTCTTGACCCCCCTCACAAATCCTCTCCATACCAAATATCATTGGAATCCAAATCCAAATCTCTCTCTTTCTGACATACAGCCACAACTTGCAGCTCCTGTATTTGCTCTTGTTTTTTCAATGCTGCTATAGTTTTCTGGCACCAACTGTGAGAAATGCTTGCGATTGCCTCTTCCTTTTCCTTAGACAAATCTCGAATTAACTGTTTCATTCCTATCACTTGATGGTCTAATTTATCTTTGTCTGCTTTAATCTTTTCCCAATCTATCATTCTTTTCTCCAGTTCCCTATTTTGTTTCCCCATTAGTTCTGAGTTTGCATCATCTGTGCCTGCCTCACTTCCCATTCCATATTTTCCTGGCAAGTTTTAAAATTCTCGTGTAATGTTTGTAACTCTTCACAGATTTCCCCCTTACATGCAATTACCTTTTTTACAGGTTGCCACAACAGCCATACTACAGCCGTTTGCTTTTTGCTGGCATTAGGCTTGTACAGCTGTACATATTTCTCAAACATGTTCTCTAAGGTATCAAATATTACATCTGGTTCCACCGCACCTTCCATCCAAGACCATGTCCCAAATGCAATAATTGCCTTCTCTAACAGAGAAGGGACTTTAACTTTAGTCCACTGCGGTGCCTCTTCCACTCCTTTACTTCTCTTCTTAAACAGTGTTTTAAACATTATTACACTAACACCACGTGGTATCTCACATGTTTTTTTTTCCTCACACATTTCACAAATAAGGAATCACCCTTATTAGTCTTAAATAAAGACTCCCCCAACATTGTAAGACCCCATCTCGAAATCCGGCACTCCTTAATATCTCTCTCCCCTCCGCATTCTCCACCACTTGTTAGACCCGCAATAGAGGTCTTCCTATGGGATACGGGAGCAAGCAGATACTGGACACGGTGTTAGTATATAATACTCTAAATCAGGGGTCGGCAGCCTTTCAGAAGTGGCATGCCAAGTCTTCATTTATTCATTCTAATTTAAGGTTTCGCATGCCAGTTGTACATTTTAATGTTTTTAGAAGGTCTCTTTCTATAAGTCTATAATATATAACTAAACTATTGTTGTATGTAAAGTAAATACTGTTTTAAAAATATTTAAGAAGCTTCATTTAAAATTAAATTAAAATGCAGAACCCCCCAGACCGATGGCCAGGACCCAGGCAGTGTGAGTGCCCCTGAAAATCCGCTCGCGTGCCGCCTTCAGCACACGTGCCATAGGTTGCCTGCCCCTGCTCTAAATGCTCTTTATTGATTACAAAACAAACCTTACTCACTCCGCATTCACACCCCAAACATACTATACCAGAGTCCAAAGGTCAGAATGGTCCCATTGGCCAATCAAGGTTCCTTCCGTCAGGATAGGATCATAAGTTGCGGGAAGCTGGCGAAAACCACATCTATATCCACACGGGACTTTGGATCAATAAACGACTCCGATTTGCAGAAATCATAGGCACCCATTTATAGTCCATTCCGTCGCATCATCAGTTCTTTGCCTTTGTTTACTAGGCCTTCTACCCACACAATTCCAAAGAGACAATCCTGGGCGGGCCGCCATGATCCCAGGTGTGCCATTTCCTCCAATTCTTATACAATTTTATATCAGTCCAGCTGGTGTTATTTCCTTTTCTGATGATTTTCCATATTTTTCTCAGAACATAAGATTGTTTTTGCACAGAGTTCTAATAGTCCTTGACCTTAAGTCCTTGCTTTGGTTGCTAACTTGCAATGCACGCATTCATGTCAAGCACGCGTCATTCATACCAGGCCACAATGACCTATAACATATTACATGGATATATGAATCACAATGTATATATACCTCCCAACACCCTGAAGACTTTAGATTTCAAGAGGAGACAGTCTCACTCAATATAGGGAAGGCTAAAGTGCTCTATCAACCTGCTTCAAGCCTTGCACATGACCCACCACAAATCTCCATCGAGGGTCAGACTTTGGAGACAGTTGAGCACTTTTGCTACCTCTGTAGCCAACTTTCTCAAAATGCAAAAATCGAGAATGAGATCCAGCACATGATCTAGTGCGCAAATGCTTCCTTTGGGAAATTGCTCCGATGCGTTTTCATGGACTGTGACCTACAGCAGGACACCAAGATCCAGGTCTATAAGACAATTGTTGTTCCTACACTCCCCTATGGATGCGAAACCTGGGTGACCTATCGACAGCACCACAAGAGTCTGGAGAGGTATCACCAATGATGCCTCCAGAAGATCCTTTTCATCAAGTGGCAAAATCGCCACACTAACGCCAGCATCCTTCACTGAAGCCAATGTCACCAGCAGTGAAGCAATGATTCTTATGCACGAACTTCGCTGGGCTGGACATTGGGTGCGGATGCCAGACTCTCGCCTCTCAAAACCAGTCCTCTACTCTCAGCTCACCCATAGTCAAAGATCCTGTGGTGGTCAGAGGAAATGCTACAAAGGCACACTGAAAGTGTATCTTAAGAAAACTGATGTGGACATCACAAGCTGGGAGGAGCAAGCCACCAACCGACCCCAATGGCGCCATATCCTCCATCAGGCAGTAGCCCGCTTTGTGGAGAAGTGTCTTGTCCTTGAAGCTGAAAAGAGAAAGAGGAGGAAAGAAAAAGAAATAACTTTCTCCCAGCAAGCCGCTGGCCTGCCACAAAATGTCTGTACCTACTGTGGGTGGATTTGCGGTGCCAGGATCAGACTCCTGAGTCATTTCAGGACCCATATGCAAATCTGTGGTATAGATCATCCTCGAATCGAGGGATTGCCAATCATCATAAACCAGATGCTTGCTTAGAAGTTCATGTCCTGCACATGAACTTGGCAAAGGCATAGCTCGCGTTGCTGAAACACAGGCACTCCCAGGAAGTCCTAGGCCCTGGGTATTCATGTAAACACATTCCGGAAGGCAAGCCCAGGCCCACCCCAGCACACAGGTGCGATATAAGCACAATCCTGGGAGCTGGCACAGGAACACACGACCCCAAGTAAGACAAGGATGGGAGGACAGGCTGATGGATGAACTTGTTTGTATCGGTGTGTGGAAGGAGCAGTCGCTGGAGGGTGCTGGGGCTCAGGGGCTCACCTGTGTCCAGCTGAGGGGGCAGCAGACAGTCCCACTGCTGGCTGATCTGGTCCATTGTCATGGGCATACATGTGCTAGTGTCCCTGTAACCAGGGAGCCAGGGTCCTAGGGCCGTGCTCCGTTGACAATAAACCTGGCCAAGGCCTTTGCCACCGAACCCAGTCTGTGGTCTTTCTAGGTAGTGTTATTGAGGCCTGTTGGACCAGCTCCCTGTGCAGGGCTGTGACAGCACGCAAAGAGAACACACACGCACCCAACTGCCACCACTGAGAACCCGGTGATGCGTGACTGTGTCACAAAGATCCTCCTGATGTCACAGTCAAAGGACAATAGAAAAGCTGATTCTAAAGGCAGATCTCTCTCCTGCTCAGCGGCTGGTGGGAGGAGAGGGCTAGAAGTGTCTCCAGGCAGGGACCCAAAGTCTGAGTGACTGTGACAGGATACTCTCTGCCTCATTCTGCCACCATGAAGCTCCAGAGGAAGAGGGACATCAAGCAGCAGATCCGGGAGCTGCGTGCCATCATCTCACTGCAAGGTGATGCTCTCTTTCTTGGCCAGGCTGTGACAGGCTGGAGTGAAAAGCCTTCCTGAGCCCGTCAAGCTGCCGGGACCCAGGAGCCAAGTGCAATCCTAGGCAGCAGGGCCGATGAGGTTGTAGCTGGGTTTGCAGCAGGCTCCAGAGAGGGCTCAGATGAGATGGGGGAGAAGGAAACCCCACAGATATTGATGAGCTGGGAGATGGGGGTGGGCATGGAGGTCTAGCGACCAATAACCCTCAATGGTGCCTGATGGGCATTGTGAGCCTTTAGAAATATGGGTCCAAATCCTGGCTGCCTAACACTTATGGACACACACCAGAAATCCCCTGGGCAGAGGGAGGTCTGGGTCCTGCAAAAAAACCCTGAGAGGCTGCTGTGCTGGCCCTCGGTGACAGGAGCTGTTGAGGGGCACCCAGGACTGGGAGTCACCTGCCCAAGGTCTGGGTGGGGGCTGCTGTAGGTCAGACCACGGGTGCATGGGGCTGTCTGGCTTCTGCAGCAGCAATGTGTGGCTGGCTGAGGATGCAGAATTTTGCCTCTACAATGGAAATCCCAAGATGTTTCCATAGAATTATCCAATCCAGAAGGGGTGGGGGTTAAACGTGGAGCCAGATCCTCAGCTGGTCACCTCAGTGACGTGCCCTGGGCACCAATTCTGTGACGGTGAGTTCCACCCACTCGCAGTGGAGCATGCAGTGCCAGGCCTGCCCTGTCAGAGCCTGGCGCATCGTGGGGAGGGACCTGGGTCTGCCCTTTGACTGAGATCCTCAGTTTACCTCTAGAACAAGGGAAGAAGCTTTTTGCGCATTCGACGGAGGAGAAGCTCACTCAGAACAAAGGGCTCATCAGCTTCCTTCGCGGGAATGTGCACAACGAGATGTGCACCCTGGGCGTGGCTCAGAAGGTACCCACGCCCCCAGCTGGGGCATTGCTGTGCCAGCGCCTGGCTCTGCCCTTACGCCAAGGGGCAAGCTTGCTAAGCCTAACCCGGAGAGCCATCAGGGTGTGTGCAATCCCTGAGCCCCAGCACCCCAAACTGCTCCAGCTGAGGCTCTCCAACACTGTGCAGGTCTGAGCGGATTCACCTTCCACCCCCGGGGCCAGCAGGAGACCAAGGGAAATACCATTCAGTACTGGTACTGCTGCCTGGAATCCCCTCCTGCCCCCTTGGTCCCTGTTCTCCTGCCCCGCCACCCAGCTTTGCAGCCCCCCGGGCCCCCTGCCCACCCCAGCCTGCCCCTCTTCTCTTCATCCCCCCAAACCCTGCTCCCAGCCTTGGGCATCTCTCCCCTGGACTCCCTCAGCCACCTCGCTGCCCAGCCAGGGCTGCTACTAACCCCCGTCCTGCCCATGTCACGCACTTCCCCAGCTCCGGGCACTGCCCCCGCTGTGCCCCCCAGCACAGGCAGGCTGCTTCTCCCAGGGAGGCCCTGCCCAGCTCTCCTCCTGCTCCCCTCCCTCCGTGCCCCCTTTGGATCCTTCTCCCCATCACCCTTGTGCTGCCTTCCAGGCTCCCCTGCCCACAATGCTGACCTCCCCCAGCAGTGACCCGTGTGTGCTCCCAGTGTGAGCAGTGCAGAGTGAGCTCCGTGGGGCAGGGCTGTTTCTTCATGGGCCAGCTACAGCTGCCCCAAGCAGCTCTGCCACTTGGACATTGAAAACTGGCCTGCTAGTCAGAACTGGGCTGGCTACAGGGGGCAGTATGGCCTAGCAGTCTGAGTAAAAACGGGGGCCCAGGAATTCCTGAGTATTAAGCCAAGCTCTGACAATCTCACTTGCTGTGAGATCTTGGGCAAGTCACTATGGCATAGTTTGGGGCATCTGTGCTTTGGGCCCCAACATGATCTATCCTGCGCCTGGTTTCCAGAGGCACTGAGCGCACCCACACTAGTCAGCCGGGGGCGTGGAAGTTCAGCCCCTCTGAAAGGCTGGTTCTAGCTGTCTCAGGAAGGGAAGCCAAAAATTGAGGCCCCTAAAATGTGTAGACACTTTCGCCTTACCCTGCCTTGCTTTCAGCCATTGGCAGCTGAGGATGCTCCCGTAGCTGGGGGTTGGGAGGGAGGTCAGCCCTTGACTGGGAATAATGCATTAACAATTACTGTGTGCGGATGCACTCACAGATTATTAGTAGTAGAACTTTGATCCCAAGTTTCTCTCTGCTCCTCTCCTGCCCACAGTATGACAAGGTGACGATTTCCCAGGCATGCTGGGAGCAAAAGCGCTTGAAGATGCTTTTAGCCAGGAGCACCGTGGAGGTAATTGGCAGAGCACACACCCAGTCTCTCTGGCATTTACTGCCCAGTGACAGAGCAGAGAAAACGGGGGAAGGGGGACTGGAGGTGGCCCTAAAGGAAATTGTCCCTCTCAGTGATATGCCAGCAAACCTCTGCTCCAGGGGTCTGTACTGTGGTGAGTTGGGGAGTGTGTGTGCATGTGTGAACACACTCATGTGTGTCCCACCACCCTGTGCTGGATGGAATCAGAACTGCTCGACTGTGTGCCATAGACCCTATACTGCTAACAGTTACTGGAGATTCTCCTCTAGCTCAGGTGGCAAGGCCTTTGTTTCTGGAGCAGGAGGGTCTGTGCTATAGTCACAGAGAAGATCTCTGAACAGTGGCAGTGTGCATCAGAGACCCCAGGGAAGGTTCATGTGGCTCCCTTGTGTTACAATGTGTTCCTGCCAGTCACACCAGCTACTGTCAGTTCAAAGCCTCGTCACTGTGACATACTGCCCCAGTGCTGTCCTCACCCTAGCTAGGGACCTTCCCTTCCTGCTGGATTCAAGACATGCCAGAGGTTAACATGGGAGCAGCAGGGGCTACAGCATCAGCTCAGCTGGGGCCCTCACTGCTGGCAGATCAGCGGTCACTTCCAGCCCCAGTGGCCCTGTTTTCCCTTGGCAGGAGCAGCACCAGGCAGAGGAGAGGGATTCTGGGAGCACAGGTGTGTGCTACTGATTTCCAGGCTTTGGTGGGATTAGAGCATCAGACTTTCCCATTGACTTTCAGACCCAGATCTGCATTCTGCAAAGAGCCCCTGCATGGATTCTCACCCGGTGTGTCAGCTCAGCTTGCATGAACTCCAGTGATGGGCCCCACTCTTTACACTGGGCCAAACCCACACCCCAGAGCCCAGATCTCCCAGCCTGCACCCAGCAGGACTCCAGCTCGAGGCTCGGTCTGACATCTATCTCAGGGCTTATCCTGCTGCCTGTCACTGTGGTATCTGGGCACCTGCCATGCACAATCCGCAGCCATTGTAGCCATCACCTCATCCCTGGCTCCCCTCCCTTTGGGATCTCTGCCTATCGCAAGGCTGCCTTTGGGCTGGCTGAGGGTGGGGTGGTTCAGAAGCTCATTTGGGGCCAAGCCCTCTGCAGGCTGCTCGTGGGTGAGCCCCCCCAGTGCTCCCTGAGTGCCACGGTGTCTCTTTCAGGCCGCCCGAGAGAAGCTGCAAAACTCCATCTTTGACAGAATGAACGTGCACAATGTGCTGCTGTACGAGGTGAAGAGGCGGGGCGGGGTGCTGGAGGGGCTGCAGAGAAAGCTGCGACACCTGGCAGACATGGAAGGAGTGGACAGACAGGGCCAGATACAACAGCAGGTGAGAAGGGCTCAGCTCCAGTGGAAGACTGTGCATGCCAGAAATCTGTGGTAATAGCAATGGGCCAGGTCCCGGGAAGGGCTGAGAACTTACAGGTCCAACTGACTTCAGTTGGCCCTGCAGGGGCATGGGCATCTCTGGAACCAGCCCAAGATGTGGCTTTTTTGGATGATGGTTACCTCTGGACAGTCCCCATGTCCTTCCCAGTTTTCATGGGCACTCATACCCATCCAAGCACACTCATGCATGTGCACACTTAGGCCATACATGCACCTGTGTGCTCACTTGCACTTCTGCACCGTGAAGGCCCCACATCACAGGGACCTTGTTCCAGCTGCAGAGGCCTGGATGAGGAACCCCCTGGGGAGTCCATCTCCAATTCTAGTTCAGCCAGAGGGGTGGCCACACAGTGACCCCAGACCTTCCCTGGCTGCAGAGACTGACCCCAGTCCTTCCACTGCATCGCTAGTACCGCAAAGTCCGCAGCGGAAGAGAACCTGGGCCCAGTACAAACCAACCTACTAACGCTACTGGGCAGGAGCAGCAAAGAGAGGAGATGAGAGGCAGGTCTGAAACCCCATTTCCTGGGCTCATGCACCCAGAAGTTCCCAGGCTGGCTGCCCTGCTCTGTACACCAGCAGCACACAGCCTTCCCACTGTCACCCCTAGCTGGAATCCATTATCAGTATCCTTCCTGTCCCCTGTAGCCGCCAGAAGAAAGGAGCTCACACAGTCAGTGGCCTCTCGTGGGGAGGATGCTGGGCTTCAGTCCATGGCTAAGGGCAATGCAGCCTGGAAGAATCCTAACCTTCCAGAGGAGAGCCCCGGGGCTGTGTCAAAAAGAAATTTTAAATGAATATAAGTCTACTGGAGCACCAAACCAATTGGCCCTCCCCATTCCTGAGGGCTCTGCAGCCCTAGCCAGCCAGCCCCAGGGCTCTGAGTTGGCCCATCTGGTCCCCAGGAGCAGTCTCATGTTCCAGGCAACCCAGCAAAGCGACACAAGATCCTTCTCTGTTGCAGGTGATTCGTCAGCTGGAGAATAACACAGAGAAAATGCTTATGAAAATCAGGACTGGTGAAAAGATTTATTACCTGTATCTGAAGATGGTTGATTTCCTGAAGGATGTGAGCCTCCTCCCCCCGCCATATGATCTCCCCAGGCTACCGTATGCCCCAACAGGGTCATAATGCCACCTTAGGGCCCCACCTTTTGCCACTGGTGTGGGCAGAATCAAACTCTAATTCGTTAATTTAGAGCAAAACAGTTGTGGGATGGGACTAGAACCCAACTCATGGACCATGGAGTAGCATAAAGGAGCAGTTCCAGACATTGGCCAGAGGGGATCACTCAAGACAACCCCTTGTCCACCTGGAAATCAGGTGCCAGGTGCATTGTTTAAGAGAAGCTGATTGCACTAATGATCTTGCTGTGCTGGGTCTGCTTTGCAGCTAGAGATAAACCAGCCATAGTGTTCAGCTGTAAACTGCAACTTCCCCACAGCTCCTGGGTGTTTGGATCCAGAGTCTTGGCTCAAGCCAGTCTCTACCTGGAATCACAGAATCATAGAATATCAGGGGTGGAAGGGACCTCAGGAGGTCATCTAGTCCAACCCCCTGCTCAAAGCAGGACCAATCCCCAACTAAACCATCCCAGCCAGGGCTTTGTCAAGCCTGACCTTAAAAATATCTAAGGAAGAAGATTCCACCACCTCCCTAGATAACGCATTCCAGTGTTTCACCACCCTCCTAGTGAAAAAGTTTTTCCTAATATCCAACCTAAACCTTCCCCACAGCAACTTGAGACCATTACTCCTTGTTCTATCATCAGTTACCACTGAGAACAGTCTAGATCCATCCTGTTTGGAACCCCCTTTCAGGTAGTTGAAAGCAGCTATCAAATCCCCCCTCATTCTTCTCTTCCGTAGACTAAACAATCCCAGTTCCCTCAGCCTCTCCTCAGAAGTCATGTGTTCCAGTCCCCTAATCATTTTTGTTGCCCTCCGCTGGACTCTTTCCAATTTTTCCACATCCTTCTTGTAGTGTGGGGCCCAAAACTGGACACAGTACTCCAGATGAGGCCTCACCAACGTCGAATAGAGGGGAACGATCACGTCCCTCGATCTGCTGGCAATGCCCCTACATATACATCCCAAAATGCCATTGGCCTTCTTGGCAACAAGGGCACACTGTTGACTCATATCCAGCTTCTCATCCACTGTAACCCTTAGGTCCTTTTCTGCAGAACTGCTGCCGAGCCATTCGGTCTCTAGTCTGTAGCAGTGCATTGGATTCTTCCGTCCTAAGTGCAGGACTCTGCACTTGTCCTTGTTGAACCTCATCAGATTTCTTTGGCCCAATCCTCTAATTTGTTTAGGGCCCTCTGTATCCTATCCCTACCCTCCAGCGTATCTACCTCTCCTCCAGTTTAGTGTAATCTGCAAACTTGCTGAGGGTGCAATCCACACCATCCTCCAGATCATTTATGAAGATATTGAACAAAACCGACCAGAGGACTGACCCTTGGGGCACTCCACTTGATACCGGCTGCCAACTAGACATGGAGTCATTGATCACTACCGTTGAGCCCGACAATCTAGCCAACTTTCTATCCACGTTATCGTCCATTCATCCAGCCCATACTTTAACTTGCTGGCAAGAATACTGTGGGAGACCGTGTCAAAACCTTTGCGAAAGCCAAGGAACAACATGTCCACTGCTTTCCCCTCATCCACAGAGCCAGTTATCTCGTCATAGAAGGCAATTAGATTAGTCAGGCATGACTTGCCCTTGGTGAATCCATGCTGACTGTTCCTGATCACTTTTCTCTCCTCTAAGTGCTTCAGAATTGATTCCTTGAGGACCTGCTCCATGATTTTTCCAGGGACTGAGGTGAGGCTGACTGGCCTGTAGGTCCCAGGATCCTCCTCCTTCCCTTTTTTAAAGATGGGCACTACAGTAGCCTTTTTCCACTCGTCCGGGACTTCCCCCAATCGCCATGAGTTTTCAAAGATAATGGCCAATGGCTCTGCAATCACATCCGCCAACTCCTTTAGCACTCTCGGATGCAGCGCATCCGGCCCCATGGACTTGTGCTGGTCCAGTGAGAATCGTCTCACTGAGACCAGCTCCTGTCTCCTGGGCCACAGCCTTATCCCTGGGAGTTGGCTCTGGGATTTACAGGCCCAGATATGTGAGATGGCTTCCCTTTCCAAGCCCCATGCTGGCCCTCTTTGGAGGGCTGCCACCTTTCTAATGGCTGGTAATCAGACACCCGAGGCCCCGCCTCCTGCCCTGACTCTTCCTTCCAAGGCCCTGCCCCTCTTCGCCTCTTCCCCCAAGGCTCCGCCCTGCTCCACCTCTTCCCCCAGGGCCCTGCCCTGAGCACCATGTGCCGCCACAAACTGCAGGAGGCAGCGGCGGCAGCTGCTGCTGAGCTGCCTCCTTCCTTCTACCTCGGGTTGCCACCTTCTTCACAGATCAAAACACCGGACACCAGGGCCTGTCCAATGGCACCGAGACACACGAGCTGAAACTCGGATTGTCTGGGAGAAAACCGGACGGGTGGCAAACCTATCTCTTTGGAGAAGCTGCCTATTGTCCTTACATGTCTCCACAGCAGGGTGCAAGCTGGGGCTGCCAAAAAAGTAACATGATTGGCGCGTGTTTGGAAAAGCCGCAGTCCTGCTGATGTGTTTTCATTCTGGATTGAGAGCTTTAGAATTGGGGAACATGGTGAAGTCAGCAGATCATAATAGGCTCCTCTTGGGAAAGGCATTTTTGGTCTAAAAGGCAATCAGACATTCATGTCCTGGGAAGTCACCAATGCTGAATGTTGGTGTAAACAGTGTCTTGTTAAAAAATCCAAGCAATGCATGTTACCAGTTTGTGTCGATAAATGCAGACATCTCTGAGATTCAGTGTGCCGAGAACAGTCCACGCAGTGGTGTGGAGACAAATCTGCAGTGTGCAGTCCATGCAGTGCTGCGGTGAGGAATCAGCACTGTGCAAGGCATGCAATGCTGCGGTGAGGAATCTGCAGTGTGCAGTCCATGCAGCGCTGCGGTGAGGAATCAGCACTGTGCAAGCCATGCAATGCTGCGGTGAGGAATCTGCAGTGTGCAGTCCATGCAGTGCTGCGGTGAGGAATCTGCAGTGTGCAATCCATGAAGTTATGCAGTGAGGAATCTGCAGTGTGCACTCCATGCAGTGATGTGGCGAGAAATCTGTAGCGCAGTGGTTCTCAAACTTTTTTTTTGCGGACCACTTGGACATTGCTGAGGGTCTTGGCGGACTACTTAATGATCTTTCCAAATGTTGTTTGTAACGTTAGCTAACTATTGTTAAGTGCTTTGGATAAAAGCGCTATATAAAAAAAACCCCTTAATAATTACCCTTTTTTTGTTCTACAAATAAAAGTACAAAACTCATATTTTAATACCAGTAGTCTTATCTTTCTAATGCAATGGATGTGCCCTCTCTCCCCCGCCGCAGCAGCCCCCAAGCTGGAGCTGGAAAAGAAGGAGGAGGGTCTCTCCCTCTCTTCCCTGCCGCGGCAGCCCCCGAGCTGGGGCTGGGAAGGAGGGCCGTCTCTCCCCAGCAGCTGCAGCTCTGAAGCTGGGGAAGGTCACCTTTTTCTCTGGCCACCAGAGAACTGTACTTCCCAAATTCCTCCCACCCCCCCCTTCTCTCCCCACTGCCCCCTGCCCCCCATGACCACCACCTCACCTTACATGTGCATCTTCCCCAGGATCCAAGCACCTAATTAGTGGAGCCACGCCTGCGCGGCTCCACTAATTAGGTGGGTGGCCCTTCATCCTCTTGTGTGCGGCCACCCAGGCGCGCACCTTAGAGGGAACTATCTGCGGACCAGCTGCATGGAGCTCGTGGACCACTGGTGGTCCGCAGACCACAGTTTGAGAACCTCTGCTGTAGTGTCTGTTATTGCAAAGCATGGGCTGGGCAATGCTGCAATGAGAAAGCCAGGAGCTGCTGGGGGTGTGATTTGCAGTCTGGCAGGCATTGAGAAACCAGAAGCAGGTGGTGTGCAGCATTGCAGGGGGTAACGCTTCAAGGAGAGGACAACAAAGTATCCTGTATGGAGCTGTTTGGAAAACACAACTGTATTTTGAAGATCCAGAGTCTCAGCTCCCGTTCTGCCCCTTTGCACCGTCTGCAGGGGTAGACAAGGCCTATCTATTTAGAGGGGGAAGGGAAGAGGGCTAGAGTGAAAAATAATCAAACAACAGCTGCAGATTCTCATTCTGACATGATGTAATTATTGTAGTAGGCACAGTCTGCTGATAACTCTGTTCTCTTGAATCCAGGGGGGACTCTGAGGGTTGCTTCATGTCCCTTGGTATTAGCTGGCCCTTGGTCATCAGGGATGGGGAAGGTTTCTCCTGTGCCAGGCTCAGACTCCTTTCTTCCCTGGCTGGGAAATGGCTCAGCAAGCAGGGTCTCTTCTTCTTGTGAGGGGGAATTCTGAGACCCCCATCTGTGCTTCTCCCCCTCTTCCTGCAGCTCTCTTCTCTCTTCTTCGGTGCACAAGGACTTTGGAATCCAGATCCTCTCTCATGAAGGAGACCTGAGACAGGTCCAGCCAGTGGCCATTCCTCTGGGGCTGGCTCCCAGAGCCACCTGACTGGCTCTTCTCTTTTTCCTGCCCTGTGCCGAGTTGCATGTGCTCTTTTCACAAAGGGATAGGGGAGGCCAGGCCAGACATCTAAGTGCCAGGATCCTTCACCTGTTCTTGTGCAGCCTCTGGCCCAGTGCCATCATGCCTGGGGGGCAAAGGGCTCCAGCTTCCCTCCTCTTGTCAGAGTCGCTGGTTGAGGAGGCACCCGAGGGCCATGTAAAGAGAACAGAAGAGTGGCTTCGCAGCGTAAGACAGCCCCCACTAAGGGCAGAGGAGTGGGGGAGCAGTATTGGGCCAAGAAGGCCTTTCCCCCAACAGCTGCTGGGCATGGAGCCCTGGCCATCTGGCAGGAGGGCGTGGGGAGCGTGCAAGGAGGAAAGACTGGCTGCAGCCACTGAGCGAGCGATGGATCGGGGAAGGACTGGGACTGTGAGTCAGACTCACCCAGAATCCCCTTCCTGCAACTCAGGGGGGGCTACTGGACTCTGCGGGTGAGCTGGGAAACATCCCCCCACCTCAGCTAAAGCCCTCAACTAGCAAGACTGTGTAGACATAAGGCTGGAGCCATGCCCCAAACAGAAGGGAAACAGGGAAGGTAGGAAGTGGCCCAGGGGAGGCTGAGCTGGAGTGGCAGCTGGAAGGGACTGAGTCACCCCTTGCCTCTCTCTGCTTGGGCCCTGGGCCAGACCTGGGGGACAAGGAGGGGCCAGGTCGTCCTGTGCTTCCTTCTCTCTTCCCCTGGCCTCCTGGGTGGCAGGTGACGAACTGTGGGTTGGCTGCTGGGCCCCCAGAGTGCCTGGAAGAACTGCCTCAAGGCTCGGAGAGACTGCCTGCAGATTGACCACTAGGTCTACTGGCCCCTGAGCAAAGCCGTAAGCGGGGGAATGGTCCCACTAGTGTGGGGAATTTCCCTGCTTATACACTACCCCAGTGAAGTGGGCTAGCGAAAGGATCTGAGTCCTCGCTCCCACTCCCTTTACCCCGAGGCCTGCCTGACCTCGAGGACTCCCCTTCCACTCTCCTGGGTGGCAGAGTCCTCATAACCCCAACAAGTCTGGGTCCAGGATTCCTGGGGGGCTCGACCCCCCAGCTTGTCGTGGTCACGCAGGACAGAGACTAGGGTGTCCCCACTCCGGGGTGCTCTCTGTACTCTGCATGCTTCCCTGACCCACTGGTCGTTCCATACAGTTCAAAGCAAATACAATTTATTAAATAGGAATCAGTTTTAAAAATAAGGAAAAAATGGGAAAGGTGAAAGGAAAACCCGTCACCCCGCTCTCTGGTCTGGGGACATCACAACCAGCGTCTCTGGAGCGTCCGGGCAGTTCACAGTCTGTCCCTCCCCCAGCCCAAGCCCCTGCCCAGGCCCTGGCAGTGCTGCAGGGATGCTGCGGGTTGGACACTTGCTCTGGCGGTGGCCACATGCCCTCAGGCTCCAGGTGGCAGGGCCCTTCTTCCCAGCGTCAGCCCCGCTCCCCCATCGGGGTTACATTCCCCCTCTAAGTCTGGCCTGCAAGGCCTCTGGCTGGGGGTGTCTCCTTGCGCTAGGCCCCCTGCCCAGGGTCCCCCATCACTCTTCCCAGCAGCTCCCTGCACCCAGCTCCAGACTGCTCCAGCCCCTGCCCCAGCCCCACTGTGCCACAGCCCTGATGCTGCTCTGCCTTCAACGCAGCTCCCTGGGCTGCTCCTCTGGCCCCTCTGCTCTGGTCGCTGTGGCTCTGCTCCCAGTGCAGGTCTGCTCCCTGGGCTGCTTCTCTGGCTGACACGGCCCTGCTCCACAGCTCAGCTCGGGCCCCTGCTCTCCCCTTATCTTGGCCCAACGCTGTCCGACCCAGGCAATTCCAGCTCACCTGGAGGACAGGACCCCCCTAGTCTTCTGATTCCCTCATTAGCCCACCCACCTTGTCAATCAGGCTGACCTGAAGCATTGGCCTCTCCCCATTGCTCCTGGGGACTGTCAGTCTCAGGGTCCTGATTTCCCACCTTCCCTTCCCCTTCCTTTTGGTACTGGGAGATGGCCAACCAAAAAAACCTCATGAGTTTTAGTAAGGGGCCAACAGTCCCCTTACATTCAGTAACCAACAGATCAGGTGTTGGTGTTCCCTTTCTTCCTTCTGCCTCCTTCTAGACGGACCTCTAAAGTACACAGTGACTCAGAAACCAAGAGGCCATCTAAATGTTTCAATTTACCAGGAGAGATTGTGTGTGTGTGTTTCAATTCTGCAATCCTATGCCATTCTCATTAAGTGAGCAGTGACTGCATGAAGTACAGAAACAAAGTGGATATTTTCAAGGCTGAAATGAAATCACTTAAAACAGGAGGAACCAACGCTTCCAACCAAGGAGTGGATCAATCCCTGCTGATTATAAAACTAAGCTGTCTCACTATCATCTGTAACAGAAACCAAACGCCCGCTAGCATTTCTGAGACATCTCATCAGCCATGACATAAGTCTTTCCCTGCAGATCCCTTTGGGGAAAAGGCTGTTCTCTCTGCTCATCTTGGTTTCATGGTTTTCAGTGGCTCAGTGGTTGATGTTCTTCAAAAGACCCAGAGAATGTCAGGGTCATGCTAAGTTTTCAGTACTCTCAGAAGAAAGAATAAAACCAGAAGATCCTAATGGAAATACTAAGTCATACGTGGTATCTTGCCAGACAGGGACTTGCATTGGAAGACCCTTATACTGAACAACCCAAAAATGGGCCTTACCTGGAGAGTTCAACTGTAGCTGTATTCAGCTGTATTGCTTGCAGACAGAATGTGATTCTGGTATTTCAAAGGGGCTGAAAAAGAGTCAAGACAAATTCCCAAGCTCAGTTATTAAAAATGAGCTAATAGACATGGTGGCTCTTAAAGTGGGAAGGCAGATTTCTGAGAGGGTTTCTGGGCAGAGGTGTACAGTGATGATGGATGAAACCATGGATTTCTCCAACAAAGAGCAAGTGGCCTTATGCCTACAATATGTCGGTGATGAGACGAATGTGCATGAGGAGTTCATTGGATTGTACAATGTGGCCTGCACATTGACAGAGGTAATGGTATCAGTTATTAAAGGTATTATTGTGCCTAAATCTGAGGATCAACAACTGTCATGGACAATGCTGGGTTGGTGCCATTAATATGCCAGGTTGTATCAGGTGCAGCAACCAGATTTCAACAGGAGGAATCATAAGCATGTCAGGATGCTATTAAAAATAATACTTGTTGCAGTTTCAGAGGTAACTGCACCTGTATTCCCCCTGGAGGGCGTGCACTTAAAGTTTCAGGCTTCCAGCCATCACCTGTCTCTGGACACGGTCCTTTGTCCCACTTCATTCTGCCTGGGAGAGTGGGGGTTTAATTCTGCACAGCTCCCTGCCTTCCACTGTGGTATACTCAGCAAGCCAGTCTGCCTGCAGGCCAGTCCCTGTGCTTTGCTTTGTCTCTGAAGGCAATGACCAGTGTACTGTCAACACTTACAAGCTATAACCCAGCTCTTTCTAGGCAAGCACCTTTATTCTTGAGGTAAAAGCATCACAGAGAAAAAGTATAAAAACAGTAAACAGATGTAAACACCCACTAAATATACCAGGAGTCACCCTCAGTCTTTTGGGGCAAAGGTCAAGGTCCTCCCAACCCTTCAGCAGGATTGGGGCCCCTTGGACAAAAGTTCACATCCATTTGCCAGATTGGAGAGAAGGGCCTGGATCAGTTCAAGCTCATCCTTTTATACCAAAAACCCTTTCTTTGTTTTCTAATCTGTGGAAAACCCAGCATGAGCCAGTATATGCAAACCATCCCAGGGTGGTGCTTCTTTGGGGTTGTTTCCAATCCCCAGGAGTAACCACGCCCTCTGTTTTTAGTTCCTGGAGGCGCTGTGGTAACCTTCCCCCGGAGCAGAACACAAACATATAGAAACCATTCATAAGTTTAATACAATGATCCCCAAAGCTACTGCATGGGATTGCAATGTCTGTGACAATTCTATCCTGAAAGATACTCTTGAAACCACTTATAAAATTACAAAATGATGTAAAAAAGTCACCCCAACAAGATGCTGTACTTCAGGACATAAAATATGAAGTGTTCAGTACACCACCAAACATCTGTGTCCTCTGTCCAGCAATGGACTCTCTGTGCAGAAGCATTGGCTTCATTTGAGAGCTACTTTTCGCTGTGGACAACTTGAGAGGTTGCAAAGGACGCAATGAAAGATCCTGAAATTGGAGCTCAGAATTCAAATGGAAAAGTTAAATTTCCTCTTGGTATTGAACTAGGTTGAGAAGTCCTAAAACAGTAGACAATGTATCATATTCTGCAAGGGTCAGACGTTTCAGCAATAGAAGGTCAATCCCATATGAAAATGACACTGAATTCACTTCAGTCCATCCAATCGGATGAAAACTACAACTTACTCTGGGAGAAAATTTGCCAGAGAAGTTTGAAATTGAAGATAGAAGGCACAAGCTTCCAAGAAAGAGAAAAGTTCTGAAGAAAATGCAAATAGGAACAGGTGAACTCAGCTACCCAAATACACAAAGAAATTTGATAAGTACATCTACTTCAAAGTAATTTATTTTACAACGTTTAGTGTTCAATCAAGATTTGAACAGAGAGGCTACAAATTATTAAAAATAAGACGCTCATAACAACACAAACTGTAACAGGGACGCAATTTCAAGATGTGCTACAGAGGTATGGTTCCGATTTCGACCATGATCAACTGGTTACTCAGCCTCATCTATTTCAAGTCAACTGTCATCTTACAGAAAGATTGGTGAAGGCTGTTCATAAATATCTCAGCTTGCTCTGCCAAACCAAACATTGGCTGTTTTCCAAAGCAGTGAAGTTGATATACCTGATTTTGCTGGAACAGCAACCAATGGTGTAAGTGAAGGTAGTTTCAGCACTCTTCAGCGTGTTAAACTATGGCTTTGATCCACAATGGGACAATCACAGCTCAACGGTGTGTGATTTTTTACATGTACACAAGGACAAAGCTGATAATTTACAGATGTTGCAGAAGAATTCATTGCAAGCAATGCAGAGCAAAAATCATTGTTTGCAACTTTTTCACATTTGTAAATTGTTCTTTTTATTCCTGTTTTATGTTTTTGTGAGCAGTTTTGTGCCAGGACTAAATTTGTGAGCTAAACGAGCTCTGGTTCCAAACTCTGTGCCTCCTTGATTTATTAATGCAATCCCTAAATTCTGGGGAGCTAAAAGCACCCCAAGTCCCTGTTCTTTACAGCCATGACATGAGTGGTACTAGGTGGGGTATGATCTGGCCAGATGGGAATTTCTTTGGAGCCGGCTCTGCCCCACCAACATAGGGGCTGTGTCAGGAGAGAGAGGAGATGTAATGGGAGTGAGGGGAAGCAGAGTAGGATGGGGTGAAACTTTGCTCCCTTACAGTTGTTCTTAGTTGGTCTGTGGTCCCTTAGCATACAACGCCCCTTCCCCGTACCCATATTATGCAGGCGAGAATCTGGCCCAGGAGTTTTGCCGTTGAGTTCCTTGTTGATTCCAGAGCTGGTTCCCCTATTCTCCATTATGCTGGGTGGGGGCACAGGGTTGTACTGCACCAGCACGTGCTATAGGTCATGAGAATTGCTGTCTGTGTCTCTGTGCGTAGGAATTAGCCCAGCTCCCTTTGCAGCTGAACGTCCTTCAGCACATGGTAGATGTCTACCAGGTGGAGCTGAAGGGCATGAGACTGATGGCTGTGGATGCCACCGAAGCGACAGAAGCAGCCAAGGTGAGAACTCTGCTTGGGAATCAGGTACTGGGTATGTTGGGAGAGGTCCTGGCTCAAGGGCTGCAGCGTCTGTTGCATGCAGTGACCTTTCCAGGAATGACTTAGGCCCCTACTCTGGTTAATTTTCTTGCCATAAAGAGCAGAACAAACGGAGTGGGGGATTCCAGTGCCCACCAGGCTCCCCCTGCCCTAGAGCCACCCCACACCTGGGTGCTGGGGACAGCTTGCTGAAAGTACTAGGTATGAAATACCCAGACGGGTTCAAACCCTGGCTGCTTCAGTGTCCCTGGCAGTTTATTTTGTGGAGAATCTTTTGGAAAAGACCTTAAAAGCTGAGGCCCTGGCTGCCCTGCCCAGGCTCTAAAGATCCCACGGCACATTTCATAGGATGTAGGGGCTTGCCGAGGCATCCTTGGCCATGCTGTGAAGTGCACTATGGGCCAGTTGTCTGCCACCCTCTGCCCCAGAGGTGGCTGCATTGTAGCAGTGCTATGGGGATGCAGCTTGTGCAGTATTTTGGCATGGAAGAGGCTTTATTGATGTGATGATTGTTATTCCCTTCCCTGACTGTGCCACACTCCAGGCGGACATGATCAATATGGAAACTGAGTTCATTGCAGAGAGAAAGTTCAGGGAGAATTCCCTAAACTTCCAAAAGAAGCAGATCGACAGGATCCGGGTCAAGGATGCGAGCGAGCGGCACAGGAGAGTGGTGAGTCCACGTGAGCTATGGGCGCAGAAGGGCAAGTGAGCTCACGCTGTGTGCCTGGCTTGGGGATCATGAATGGGAAGTTCACCCCAGCAGGGGAATATTGACGGCCTTCTCGACCCTGACAGCCCCTAGCACAGGATGCCTTTGGGGTGAGCAGCTGCCCAGTGAACATCAACTCCTGTGGCTTGACTTATGGAATCCAATGTGAAGTGCAGCGTTGGGCTGGGGTCTCTTCAGCTCCCAGAAGCTAAGCACAGCCAGTGCTTGGGTGGGAGAGTGAACTCCACGAGGAGCAGTGTGGGTAATGTAGCCCTTGCCCTGACTCCAGCCGCTGCAGATGGACCTGTCCTAAGCGATTCTCTCCTGTGAGTCAGCAGGGCTGCTGCTGGAAATGGTGCTCTTTGGATGAGCCAGAAACCCAAGTCCTGGCTCTTGGTTACAATCATCCTTTGCCCTCATCACTCCTTCCAGTCATGGGTCTTCAAACAGAAAGAATGAAGCCTCTCAACCTCCCGTGAGGTAGATCAGTACCATTATCCCCACTTTACAGGTGTGGAAACTGAGGCACAGAGAGGGACAGTGACTTCTGCAGGGTCACAAAATGAGCCTGTGGCAGAGCTGGGACTAGGACCCAGGAGTCCTAGCGCTGTACTATAACTGTAGGACCATCCTCTTCCTCATACCAGAAATGAGTTGTTATCCCTGGTGCCGGGCAGGCCCCAGCTTGGGTAATGACATTCACCTACTTAAGGCTCCCCCTTCAGGGTCCCTTGGAGAAATTGTCCTTCTCTGCCGAGCCAGAAAGCTGCAGGAGGTCGCTGGTGCAGGATGGGTGCATTGGCTCAATGAGTGATGGCCACGTGGGCTGGGCCTGATCCCTGTGACCCTACACTTGTGTCAGGACTGACACCTTGGCAGAGTGGGTGTGAAACACAACAGTGGCATTTTACAGTTTCTCATCCCTGGTGTCAGCGACAATGCAAGGTACAAGGGGCCTCAGACTGGGAGGCGTCAGTGGATTTACTCTGGAGTTACACTGGTGAACGTGAGATCTGACGGGAAGGATCATCCCGTGGTTCAGGTGCTGACCTAGGAATTGGAAGACCTGCATTCACCTGCCTGCTCCTCCACAGATACCTTGGGTGACCATAGGCAAGTCCTTGGGCCTCAGCTCCTCGTCTGTACAATGGGGATAATACTCCTGCACTGCCGCACAGGGTAAAAACATTAGAGATTGGGAGGCAGCCAGACACTGTGGTGATGGGGGCCAGATAAGCACCTAATCTAGCCAGAACCTGGCCCCTGTCTATAAAGTGCTTTGGGATCCCCCCGGCTGAGAGAAGCTACATGTCTGGATCATTACCAGGGACCCAATCTCTTGGGTTGGCTCTTCCCTGAGGCCATGTTGGCTTGGCATGGTCCAGGTGCCTCTTTTCCTCCCAGGCTTTTCGGTGAATCATTCAGTTGCTTCTAATTCCCTTGCAGCAAGCCAGGCGAGAGCTCAATGTGGATTTCCCAGTCTTGATATCGCGTGAGTCGCTGAAAGGTGAGGTTGCATTTCGGCCAGGCCTGCTACTGGAAGCTTCCTCTGCTGTGCACATGCTGATGGAGAGGAAGGACTGGAGCCCACTACCCTGGTGGCTCAGCATTCGTAACTCCGGGAGCTGCTCCAGGGTGCAGCCTGCTGAGGGCTCAGGCAGCATCCCAAGGCCACTGAAAACAGGTGTTGGCTGCTGCCTGAGGCAGGGTGTCAGGCAGGGGGTGTGGATGTCCAGCTTGGAGATGGGCAATCCTGGTTTCTGGGAGTGGCTATTTCTCTTCTGCCTGAGGTCTCTTCCCAGAGAACACACTCAATGAGTATTCATCACTGGCAGCTCTGGATGGGAGATGTCTGCTCCCATGCGACCTCATCATGCTCTTGCTGAGGTCGTTGGGGACAGCACTGACCCCAAGCCTGGGTGAAATTCAGCGCAACCCCAGGCTCCCTGCATCACTTAAGCCTCTTGGTGGGGCACCACTGTGTGGGGAGTGTTATATTCATGGAACACACATAGAGCAGTTAGATAAAAACCATAAATACTCTTGCTGGAAGTTGTAACGTCAAACCACTTTATTTCTTAGAATCCAGAACAATAACACACAAGAACAAAAACAAGAGAGAGACAAAGCAGGCTGCTCCCTGTGGCAGAGAGACACAACTTACTCCACCTCACTCTAGACTGGCTGGCTGCAGACTGGCCACTCAAGGGCCAGATTGCACACTTCCCTTGCACAGAGCCCCCTTAGCCTAGCTAGTCTGCAAGCAGAACCAGGAAACCCCGTACAAATTTAATAGTGATACTTGGTCCTTTTGACACGGTTGTCACTACACCTCGGGGAGCTACCTCTGTGCCCCTGCATACCAGGAAGGGTTTTTCTTCTTTGGCCCTGCATGGGGACGGACAGACGGACCTGGCTCAAGGGTGGCATTAAAGAGGGAGACAGACCTTGCTAGGAGCAGGACATGATTAGCTAATGAGATCCTGTCTTTGTATTGGAATGCTTAACCTAGTGTTTCATTTGTCAAGTGGGTTGTCCCCTGCCATGTTGCTGTAGATTTGTGTGTGTTTGGTGGGGGGGAGTTCTGGGAGGTTTTACGGAATGTCTCTTTAGCTCTTATCTGAACTCAGTTGTTATTTTATACCTTGCCCATAGATTCTTCATTCCTGCTGCTCCAATCCCTGGCCATTGTTTGGATGTCATTCTGTGACCCCCTGCACACCTGCCCTGTTCCATCCCCTCCTCTGGCCACCAAGCCTGCCCCAGGCTGGGGGATATAACTTTGGTATTCTCTCTGCTGCTTCCTCCCCATGCCTAGGTGCAAAGCTGGAGGCCTCCAAAGCCCAGATTGAGTATCAAGACCAAGTGACATCTGATGTAGACGAGATAAAGTGTGCAGTGCAGTGCTCACACCTCTGGGTAAGGCACTCAGGGCTTGGGGGCTTTGCTACTAGGGAGGTAATGCTGGATTGTCAGCCCTGGAGCCGAAAGCTCCTGTCCTGTGTGGGCATAGGTGCTGGAACTACGGGTTCAGGGGTTGCTGCTGCACCCCCTGGCTTGAAGTGGTTTCCATCATATAGAGGGTTTACAGTTTGGTTCAGTGGCTCTTAGCACCCCCACTGTACAAATTGTTCCGGCGCCCCTGGGTGTGGATAGCTTCCCCCATGCCCTGCCCATGTCCCTGTCCTGTCCTGGCTGCCAGGCCCGGGATCTGCTAGGAGCATGAGTGTGCCTGTGCTAAGGGGATGTAATATTTATACCAGCGTGACTATGCTTATGCCCGTGTTGACCCTCTGAAGAGTCTAGGGAGTGGTATCCCCAGAAGCCTGAGCAGACTCACCCAGAGCTGAGTGCTTGTCTCTCTCAACAGCCCTGACTGCTGAGAGCATCCTGGTGACTCCCTCAGGGCATCCTGTGTGCTGGGAGCTGCTGTCTGAGCCCCCTTCTGCCTTGGCCCAGAGTGGCTGGAGAGTGTGCTGCTCCTTTCCCTTCCCCATTTGCTCCAGCTCACAGAGCAGTTTGATTTTCAGAGCTAAGGTAGCAGCAGACACTGTGTCGTGAAGGGACAAGACTCTTGGGACGTGCGCGAAGGGAAAAGAGGCATCAGAGTCAGCTCTGAATTGGAACTGTTGCCTGATTAAGGACTGAGGAGTGACTCCAGTGCTCAGGATCTGGCCCACTGATGCCAGGCCCTAGTTGGCAGGGATGGCCTTAGACAAGGGCTAAGAAGCCACCTGCAACATCTAAGGGGCTTTGCTGAGGTCTAATGTGGGACCCCAAAGCCACAGCTTGTTGCTGCACTGCTCCTACTGAGGAGTCCCTCCAGTGATCCCCCAAAATAGTGGGAACTATCCCTGTAACTGGGCAGTGCTGATCTCACATGCTTCAGGGTGAGGCTTGCGTGGCTGGCTAGCTGGTGGAAGCCCCCACGCTCCGGGGGTGGAGCTGGGATCTCATAGGTCCTGTATTCTTCCTGGTCTGATGCATTTTGTTTTGATGCCTCCTCCTGGCCAGGACATCGCAGGGAGGTTCCTGGCCCAGCAGAAGACTGGGGAGAACCTGCAACAGCAGATAGTGGAGTGTGAGCAGAAGCGTGAGGAGCTGGAGGCCAAGCTGAAGGAGCTGGAACTGGAACGTGCTGAGCTGAAATTCCATCAGACCCCAAGCTCCATAAGGTACGTATTTACCCCGTGCACAGTGCTGGCTGGGCTCTGTGCCACCACCATCTGCTCCTGGGTCTTCACCCTGGTGACTTAGCTTCTGACAGGAGGGCACATGTTGCAATTCAGGCTCATTGGGTGCATTTTCTACCATGGTTGGTGCCAGCCCCATAACTACTGGTGCTCTGGGTGTGAGGATGGGATCTGATGTCCTCTAAATCCTCACAGCCTGCTCCCTTCCCCCCCCCCCCCCCCACACTTCGTCCTCTGCATTTCTGCAGGGCACATCGTTGATTGCCCTGGAATCTTGAGCACTGTTTGCAGCAGTGCTTCAAAAGAGGTGACATGGCATCTGGGGCACAGGGTTCTGGTATGTGTCCGAGGCCCACAAGTGCCACTGCGCATAGCCGTGCAGAGCCAGGGTCCCTCTTGGAGGGAGCACAGCATTCTCAGCAGCAGGCCTTCACTTCCAGAATTTGCCCCCCCCGGAAACACATTAAATCCAGGCCTTGTAAGATGCTCTTCATGGCCCAGGCTGCCACCACCTGCAGGCTCCAGAATCTCGGTCAAGGTGCCCACTGGTTAGATTTCCTCCATGCCTGCCCTTTAACGTTGCTGTGGTGCAGGATTCGCGGCATGTGTGCTCCTGCACAGTGTCTGACAGCGCTTATCTAAGCCACGTAAAGAGCATCCAGATGCTGTGTGGATGGGGCTCCATAAGTATAATCCGAATGAATAACAGCCTTCCTGGGCCCTGTGTGTGTGCGTGTGTGATGGAACATGTGTGCCTGTGTGTATATGCGTGTGTATGTGTGCCTCTGTGTGTGTGCGTGTGTGCGCAACCTCTAGCTCTAGGAAACTGGAGGAAGAATTGAAGAAGAATTTGGAGGAGGAAGAGGTCCGGCTACACCAGGTGCACACCCAAACGCAGAAGAATCAGGAGCTTCTGCTCAGCTTTGAAAATGGCGTTGACAACCTCCTCATTCGCCTGTGCGGGATCACTGTGCCTGGCCATGTATGTGCCCTAAATCCCCTTCTTCCCGCCCTTCCTGTCACAGTGCAGAGCTGGGCTGGGCTGGGCAGGAGAGGGCTCTCTGTTCCTACCTCTTCAGCATCATGTCATTTGCTCTGGGAGCTTGTAACTAGGCTCACCCCCAACCCACTACATCACCATCGCCACCTTGTCATTCCCACGGAGAAGCGGTACTCTCCCTCACTCGTGGCAGTGTATTGCACGCTCGCTCTCCATGCTGCTACAGCAGCCTTCACATAGCTGTTGCCACTTCTGGTACAGCTCTCAGTGTCAGCCTGGTGTGCCCACCTTGTGTCTCCCCCGCTTTTCTGGGCTACCAGTGTCCTTTTACATTGTTCCTCCACTGGGAATGTGCCCTGCACCTGCCTAGCCCAGCATTGCTCTACTCCCAGACCTGGTTTAGTGTGAGGCCTGTAGACCCCATCACATTCAGACACAGCAGATTGCATGCTCTTTCCATTTCCAAAGGCCAAAACTATAGCAGGGTTCAAAAAAGAATTAGCTAAGTTCAGGGGGGAGAGGTCCAATGGTAGCTAATAACTAGGATGGTCAGGGATGCAACCCTATGCTCTGGGTGCAGGGGTGACAGATTCTTCCTAAAAGTGGGGGGGGGGGGGCACAGCTTCCTGTGCAGCTCTTACCCCGACCCGGCTCCAACTTTTGGCCTGACCTGGGGGAAGGGCCTTGGGGGCCAAAGAGCTGCAGCTGGGCCATGGAAAGAGCCGCCTATGCCACTGTGGAGAGCTGCAGAGTCTCCATCTGCCTGGAGTGGGGGGTCTGGGAGACGGGGACACAGGCTGGAAGCTGCTCTCAGGCCTCCCAGCCCTGGGTAGATGGATGGTCTGCAGCTCCCCACAGCTGCCCAGGCTCCCTGGACACTCTTATCAGTCAGGTTCCAGCTGACCGGGGGACGGGTCCTCATGGGGAACAGAAGGGGCAGGGGGCCAGGGCCATGGCGAAAAGTGGACAAACCATGGCTTCTTGGCCTTCCCTGTTCTGGCGTCCCTATCTGGGTGTCCCTAGCCTCTGACAGCCAGAAGCTGGGACTGGACGGCAGGGGATGGATCACTTGATTGCCTGTACAGTTCATTCCCTCTGGGGCACCTGGCATTAGCTCAGCCACTGCTGCATAGCTATTTGTATGTGTACTAGCTCGATGAGAGAATGGGTATGCAAGCAGTGCAGACATCACCTAAAAGGGCTCTCTTCCCCTCCACTCAAACAGTAATTCCCCTCCTAAAGATTAATGGGGCAGTTCACTCCACTTAGAGCTCATGCTTCGTGCTGGCTGGCTGCAGACTCAGGCAGGCCTCCCTGCATCAGTTTATGTCTGGGTCATATTTTGAAGGGTTTTGTTAGACCCGCAATAAAGTCTCTCTACAGGATGGGAAGCAGGCAGATACCGGACACAGTGTTTGCATAGAATACTCTAAATGCTCTTTACTGATTACAAAACAAACCTTACTCACTCCACATTCACGCCCCAAACATACTATACCAGAGTCCAAAGGTCAGAATGGTCCCGATGGCCAGTCGAGATTCCTTTCGATCATAAGATCATAAGATGCCGGGAGCCAGCAAAAACCACATCTATATTCACATGGGACTCTGGATCAATAAACAACTCCAATTTGCAGAAATCATAGGCAACCATTTATAATTCATTCCGTCGTGTAATTGGTTCTTTGCCTTTGTTTACTAGGCCTTCTACCCACACAATTCCAAAGATATCTATATCTATATCTTTGGAATTGTGTGGGTAGAAGGCCTAGTAAACAAAGGCAAAGAACCAATATATATATATTAGGGCTGTCAAGCGATTAAAAAAATTCATTGCGATTAATCGTGAGATTAATCGCACGGTTAAACAATAATTGAATACCATTTATTTAAATATTTGTGTGTTTTTTACATTTTCAAATAGATTGATTTCAATTACAACACAGAATACAAAGTGTACAGTGCTCTCTTTATATTTATTTTTATTACAAGTATTTGCACTGTATAAGAACAAAAGAAATAGTATTTTTCAATTCACCTAATACAAGTGCTGTAGTGCAATCTCTTTAGCATGAAAGTTGAACTTACAAATGTAGAATTATGTAAAAAAACTACATTAAAAATAAAACAATGTAAAATTTTAGAGCCTGCAAGTCCACTCAGTCGTACTTCTTGTTCAGCCAGTTGCTCAGACAAACAAGTTTGTTTACATTGCAGGAGATAATGCTGCCCGCTTCTTGTTTACAATGTCACCCGAAAGTGAGAACAGGCATTCTCATGGCACTGTTGTAGCTGGTGTCGCAAGATATTTACATGCCAGATGCGCTAAAGATTCATGTGTCCCTTCATGCTTCAACTACCATTCCAGAGGACATGTGTCCATGCTGATGACGGATTCTGCTTGATAACGATCTAAAGCAGTGCGCACTGACGCATGTTCATTTTCATTATCTGAGTCAGATGCCACCAGCACAAGATTGATTTTCTTTTTTTGGTGGTTCGGGTTCTGTAGTTTCTGCATTGGAGCGTTGCTCTTTTAAGACTTCTGAAAGCATGTTCCAAACCTCGTCCCTCTCAGATTTTGGAAGGCATTTCAGATTCTTAAACCTTGGGTCGAGTGCTGTAGTTATCTTTAGAAATCTCACATTGGTACCTTCTTTGCATTTTGTCAAATCTGCAGTGAAAGTGTTCTTAAAATGAACATGTGCTGGGTCATCATCCGAGACTGCTATAACATGAAATATATGGCAGAATGCAGGTAAAATAGAGCAGGGGACATACAATTCTCCTCCAAGGAGTTCAGTCACAAATTTAATTAACGCATTATTTTTTTAATGAGCGTCATCAGCATGGAAGCATGTCTTCTGGAATGGCGGCCTAAACATGGAGGGGGCATACGAATGTTTAGCATATTTGGAACGTAAATACTTTGCAATGCCAGCTACAAAAGTCCCATGCAAGTGCCTATTTTCACTTTCTGGTGACATTGTAAATAAGAAGCAGGTAGCATTCTCTCCTGTAAATGTAAACAAACTTGTGTGTTTTAGCGATTGGCTGAACAAGAAGTAGGACTGAGTGGACTTGTAGGCTCTGAAGTTTGACATTGTTTTGTTCTTGAGTGCAGTTATGTAACAAAAACCCCTACATTTGTAAGTTGCACTTTCACGACAAAGAGATTGCACTACGGTACTTGTATGATGTCAAGGTTCCTTCCCCACTCTGAACTCTAAGGTACAGATGTGGGGACCTGCATGAAAGACCCCCTAAGCTTATTCTTACCAGCTTAGGTTAAAAACTTCCCCCAAGGTACAAACGTTGCCTTGTCCTTGAACAGTATGCTGCCACCACCAAGCGTTTTAAACAAAGAACAGGGAAAGAGACCACTTGGAGACGTCTTCCCCCAAAATATCCCCCCCATGCCCTACACCACCTTTCCTGGGGAAGGCTTGTTAATAATCCTCGCCAATTGGTACAGGTGAACACAGACCCAAACCCTTGGATTTTAAGAACAATGAAAAATCAATCAGGTTCTTAAAAGAAGAATTTGAATTAAAGAAAAAGTAAAAGAATCACCTCTGTAAAATCAGGATGGTAAATACCTTACAGGGTAATCAGATTCAAAACATAGAGAATCCCTCTAGGCAAAACCTTAAGTTACAAAAAGGCACAAAAACAGGAATACACATTCCACCCAGCACAGCTTATTTTACAAGCCATTAAACAAAAGAAAATCTAACGCATTTCTAGCTTAGATTACTTACTAATTTTACGGGAGTTGTAAGGCTGCATTCCTGCTCTGGTCCCAGCAAAAGCATCGCACAGACAGAAAGACCCTTTGTTCTCCCCGCCCCCAGCTTTGGTCATTTTGGTCAGGTGCAAGCGAGGTTATCTTAGCTTCTTAACCCTTTACAGGTGAAAGGGTTTTGCCTCTGGCCAGGAGGGATTTTATAGCACTGTATACAGACAGGTGGTTACCCTTCCCTTTATATTTATGACATATGAGGTGAATTGAAAAAAGCTGTTTCTTTTATCATTTTTACAGTGCAAATATTTGTAATAAAAAATAATATACCCTTTGATTTCAATTACAACACAGAATACAATGTATATGAAAATGTAGAAAAACATCCAAAATACTTAATAAATTTCAATTGGTATTCTATTATTTATCATTGTGATTAAAACTGTGATTAATCATGATTAATTTTTTAAATCGCAATTAATTTTTTTGAGTTAATCATGTGAATTAACTGAGATTAATCGACAGCCCTAATAGCGATGGAATCTTTGGAATTGTGTGGGTAGAAGGCCTAGTAAACAAAGGCAAAGAACCGAGATATATATATATATCCCAGCAGTTTCTCTGCAGCAGGAGGGCTCCAGGCCTCCTTTGCTTTCGCTGAGGCTGGGGTTCAGGTGTTCAGTAATGTGGAAGTTGCAGACAGAGAAGGCACTGCAGCTTCTGCATGACCATGGAATCTCACTGTACACAACGATGGCAGAACGAGCTTTCATTGCCCCTTGGAATGAACAGGAGAGGTCAAGGTCAGGGGGGGTTGAGGATCTCAGCAGAGCCTAGTGCTGAAACTGGGTGGCCAAGCTCAGCGTGTGGCTCAGTGTGTGGCTGAAGCTAGGTGGCAAATGCCCCATTCTTATTGTTTGGGCACAAATCCAACATGCTTTTCGGATGCTAATTTAAACACATCACAGTTGGTGTGGCTGCAGCCATGTGGGGAAAGGCACTTTATAAATGTCCCTCTGCCCAGTACCCAGCCTGGGCAAGCAATTCCCCAATTGCCGAGGACTCTCATCCCCTGTCCTGAACCTCCTGGGTGTTTGTTCCCACTGGCTGGCTCCCTCTGCACCCCAGACACTGGCCCTGGAAGAAATATCAGGAGGCAGCATCATCTGTATCACTTTGTCTCCTTGCCCCTAGGGTGACATTCGCGTGGACACCAGTGACGCTTACGACAAGCTGCAGTTCTGTGAGACAAAGCTGCTGCACTTGACAAAGATCATGACCAACCTTCCATCCTACAACTTCAGCAGGGAGGAGAACAATGAGGTGTGCTATTCCTCCCCGGCAGGCATGGGGGCCTTCCCCTGAGAGGGGCCCAGGCAGCAGGACAGCGGCACTGCTACTGAAGTCCCCAGGAAGTAGGTCTCCTCTCTCTAAAGCCTGGAGGAGGTCCCAGAACACAGTCGTGCTGACGGGCTGGAGATGCCCAAACTTTGCCCAGCCAAAGGGGCTGCACTGGTAACTTGCCAGGAGCTCCCAGGCACATTGCAGCTGCCCTTATCTTTCACTTGTGTGTATAAGCCCCTGCCAAGCAGCATCTGAGCACTGTGCAGTAAAAATAGTGCAAATCAGGGATATCAAGAAACAACATCTAGCAACCAGAGACTCCGTGTCCCAGCCATGAATTGCACCATTGTGATCTCAGCAGCCTCCAGAGTTTAGTGGTGCTTTACACACAGGTTGGCTGACCCCTCCTGGGCTATAGGCTAAGACTAGCCACACTGAGTACGTCTCATGTCTCTGATGGGATTGTACTCCAGTGGCTAGCCTCACCCACTGCTCGCACCTCCACGGCTATGCTCCATGTTTAGCATGTTAGCTTGCAAATAGCTAACATGGGTATGTCTCCTTGACCTGGAAATTACCTCTTCAGCTGGAAATGTAGACATACCCTGTGTCCATTGCCCCCCTCCCCACCTATGCAATATTTAAACTGAAGTGTTTTTTTACAGACCTATGTGAAAGTTAGGAATTTCCTGGAGGAAAGTACAAGGAATGAGCGTCAGAACCTGAAGATTTCTTTTGAGGATGAAGAAGATGCCGTTAGAGGTATGTAGATCTTGGAATTGGGAGAGCACTGAGGACCTGTAGTTAGAATGGAGATCCCAGCCAGCTGCTGGGGAGAGCTTTCAGCAACATTCGCAACAGCCTCTCCATCCTCTGTAACTTCAGAGTCCCATCAACTGCATTCCACTGAAGGATCAGACATGGACCCCCATTGACTAACACAAAATTGGTGCTGGTTTAGAAAACTGGAGATGCCAGTCAGTCCTGCAGCTCACACGGTTTGTGTGTGGGGAGCCACATCCCTCCCTCCAAGGCCAAGGGTTCTCACTACAGTCTAGTGAATTTCAAGATGGTAGAAGAGTAAGAAATGGGTGAATCCTATGGGCTGCTCCTCTGCAATCTCCAGTCAAGGGTAAATATCTCTCACCTTCTATGTACATCCTCGCCATTCTCCAGCCTAGTTATAGCATTGCTATCCCCATCAAAAACGAGGAGTCAGGCCTCCAACGGTATCAGATTGCCTTAAACCTCATTCAATTTTAAAGACTAATTCATGTTGAGGTCTGTTTATTCACCTTCTGCTGTTGGAGCCTCAAGTTTCTGAGCTTTATTCCGCAACCACTACAGCTAGAAATTTAGGTTTCTTTTAAATGAAAGCTGAGAGTCACACATAATCACATGGCTCCAGGAGCTGCAGCTTTATAGAAAACATCATATGGCATGAGAGATGGCAACACTGCAGTTATTTTAGTGAGCTGAGTCCTGACAGCTCAGAGTCTGAGGCACTGGGAATGTAGCTTGCAATGAATGCACTGACAACTGTGCTTTGCTGGATAGCACCAGATTTCTTCAAGCTGATGTGATTGTGCTGCCCACTGCCAGCTTGAGGCCTACAAAGACGCCATAAGCCCTAATACTAGGGACCTCTGCTGGGGATTTAGCCCCATGTGTTAGAGCTGAAAAGCAGCAGCTGCTCCAGTGCCATGTGCTTTCCCAGCCTGCTTCACTAGGCTTTGTCCTTTGACAGATGCCTTTGATTTTGCTGACATTGACCACAGCTACGTGCCCAACCGGGAGGAGATCAAAAAGCAGGGTATGCGCCTGATTGAAACCATGACCAAGGCAGCCAAGAAGAAGCAGCGAGGAGGCCGGAAAGGCACCTAAGGCCCAGTGCCACCATCTCGCACCAAAAGCAAATTTATTTCAGACTTAATAAAGCTCTTCGCTTTGCTCGGCTGGCCTCATGCTGCCCAGGCCCACTCAGCGCGGGGGCTGGGCTGGTGAGGGCCCAATCCTGTCAGGTGCTGAGTAGGGTTATCACCTTTGAAATGCAGAAAAAGAAAAAAAAAGCCACCTCCACAGGAGAAGGCCAGGGCTACCCCAGCTCCCCGCCCGGAGGCCACGCCGCGGCCCGTCTCCCTTCGCCCCGGGAACCCCGACAGGGAACCCCGACCCCGCTGCAGGCGACTCGGGCCCTCTCCCTCAGCCCCGTGCCCGGCGCCGGGCGCGGGCGGGGACGTGAAACCCGCCCAGCGGGCTCCTTCATCTTCCTGAGAACGGGAAAACCCACAACCCAGCCGGGCCAGGCAGCCCCTGGCCCGCGCGGCAACCCGAGCGCCCAGCGCCCGCAACCCCCGCGGCCGGGCTCCGGCCCGCGCTGCCCCGGCGCCTCCCGCCGCAGGACGGCGGTGCGCGAGCCCGGCTTGACGCGCGGGAAGGGGGCGGGGCCAGTGCGGCGGGGGCGGGGCTGCGTGGGCAGAATGGTGGGGAGGGGCGGGATGCGGAGCCGGGGCACGGCTGAGTGGGCGGGGCTGGATAGGACGGCGGGCTGCGGAGCCGGTGTGCGTCAGTGTCACTCTCTTGTCCCGCGCGCCGTTCCGTAGCTGCGCTGGCTGCTCGCGTCCCTCTCTCCTTAAAGCGACAGGATCAAGATGGCGGCCACGCTGGGGGCCGAGCCATGTCTCTTATGTCGGCGGCCGGCGGCGCCTGCGAGGGCCTGGCGAGGCTGAGCCCGACCCAGAGGAGCCTTGGGCAGCGTCGAGACTCGGCCACGCCGCTCTCTGCCCCAGGACCGGGGATGCCGCGTTAACCTCCCGACGCAGCGCCGGGACCTCCCTGCCCGCTCGGTCTGTGCGGGGCCAGCCCCGAGCTGCCGCCCGCCTCCTGCCCCGCAGCCCGCGCCGGGGGCAGGCCTGGGAGTGCAGCGGGGTGATTCCTCCCCCGGCCCAGAACTGTGTCTGCTTGGGCCCCCGATGGCCCCATAAACCGCCCCCGCCCCGCGCGCTGCCCTGGACGGGCGGCTGCCGAGCTCCGGCGGGAGGCGCGTTTCCTGCGCGCTGTTCAGGGTTCGCGCCCCTGGGAAGGCGGGGGACGAGGAAGATGTTCTCGGCCCTGAAGAAACTCGTCGGCTCGGACCAGGCTCCCGTCCGCGACAAGAACATCCCTGCAGGGCTGCAGTCCATGAACCAGGCTCTGCAGAGGAGGTTTGCCAAGGGGGTCCAGTATAACAGTGAGTAGGAGGTTTGGGGGTGCGGAAGGTTTGGGGGTGCGGAAATACGAGGGCGGGGAATAATCTCTCGGGTTGGAAACGTCCGTGCCCTGAGAGCGGCATCATTCCTGCTGTTGTGTGCAGAGGAATGAAACTGTAACCACACAGTACTAGCCCTTTGTTTTGTGTGCTGTTCCTCTCACAAACTGTCCCCGAAACACTTTGTGGCATTAAATAGTTCCGCTAGATGTGGGAGATGGAGTGAAAGGAAAGGGAGAAAGACAGAAAACTCAAATCTTTAATGCTTGTTTCAAAAACTTTTCCTGTTTTAGGGGCTGGGTGGTGCTGAAGGCCTACACCCCCTCTGCTGACTTCATTGGCAGTTATAGGAGCACAACATTTCTCAAGATTAGTCCATTAAAATGCCAGGAAATTTTTTCCCCTCCATTCCCCTCCTCCCCCCCCCCAACCCCCATTTGGATGACCTTTGCTACATCCCAGGAAAATGGTATTTTCCAGTCAGGTGTTAATCGCTGTTTGTTATTAAATGAATATTGTGGAATTTTGCTATCGTAAAGGTTAGTGAAAGATGAAGAAGGCACCATATCTAGTTTTATTAGGTCCATTAGTCTCACATTGGGCATCAGTTTATGCAGGTACATTTTTTAGAATTCTTTTTCAATAGGCATTTAAATGAATGTTTTCTCGTAGGCAATTGCAGCATCTCTTATTTCTAATAAAACATTTCTTGAGACCCAGAGGGGCACTAGGTGAAATACATGCACAAGTAATAATTGTGACAGACAGGGTAGTGGTTCCAAAACACTTAAGCAATTTTTACTTAAGCAATTCAGCAGCTGCATTTTCTCTTTTTGAGACTCACCCAGGGGCCAAAAACCGTAAGTCGGCAGTGTCCTTCGCTGCTGTCGCCTTTTCCTTCCCCCTCCAAGGCTGTGGCACTGACCACCCATAGCAGTACCCTCTGCCCTGGTACTGCAACCCTAATTCCAGTGCAGAGGAGAGGTCCTGCAGGGGCATTGGAGATCGCTGCTCCACAGCTGACCCAAACCTGAGTGGTGCTGCAATGCCGTGCAGCAGGTCACAATGCCTGGAGAGCCGGGTCCAGCCCCCTGGGACAGGGACTGCTGCTGTGGGGGTGAGTGTGGAGCAGGCTCGGTCTCCAATGCCCAGAATAGGGAGATGGGCCCAGCCCTGTGGGACAGGAGCCACCACTGTGCAGGCTCCCTCTCCAGTCTCCTCCTCTCCAAATCAGGCCTGCAACCCACCTAAACCTTCCCGCAATCCAGTGGTGGGTTGAGACCCACTTTTGGGAAACACTGACATAAGGTGATAGTTATATCATCCATTCTGAAGATACTCACCGTGCTGGTGTGTGTCTATTAGCTCACCTGTATGGATCTGTGTAGGTAGTGAAGTCAGAGTGCAGATGGCTTGCGAGGAGATCAGCCGTGTGGAATAATGTCTGATTTGTAAATGTTGGACTTGAATAGTTTTCTATGCATGTGTGTGCAGCTGGGGAGATGTGAGGGGGATAGAAACCATAGTTGAGGGGAAGGGAGAGGCTAGCATTAGAAATGTAGAAAGGATGGTCAGCAGTGCTTCTGAGCTGGGATGTGTATGTGTTTCTTTGTTATACCAGAGGAAGCATTTGGTTCGCATCTGTTAGGCATACTAAGAATAATGTGTAATAAATTGGTTAGTCTCTAAGGTGCCACAAGTACTTCTTTTTTTGCGAATACAGACTAACACGGCTGCTACTCTGAAACCTATTAGAATGTGTAGCAATTGTGTGGAGCTATATCCATTTTTAAGATTAATACAGCTGGTCAAAAATGCAGACACTAAAGCCGCCAAGCATAGTCCCATTGATTCCTTAGCAAGTACATCCATTTTAACTTTGTTACATTGCTAAAAGCTTGTGGAAGGGTTTTGTTTGGTGACTTGACAGTACTTGTGTTCTGATTACTGTTTTTAATATTGATGATGGAACTGAATCTTTCTGTCGCTGCCTTGGGGGAAGCTTTCCAATTGCCATAGTAACTCTTCTCTCAGTGTTGCTCTTATATAATAATTACAGAAGATGCAGGCCAGCTTGTGAAAGGGTTTGGGAGGTGGTCCACTAAGACACACATGGTGTATTTATTTTTGAATGCCATGCGTATGTGGCCCTTACAGGTTGGACAGTCTTAGCATGAGGCTTTGTAACTAAGGCTACCTGTGACTTCCAGAGACCTCTGTAACATTCTGTGCTTCAGCCTCAGGGGCTACAGGCTCTGGAGCTGGCAGCCAGCGGGGTCCTGGAAGGGTTCCAGTGACGGGCAACAGCAGCCCCCCTTCAGGGTTCCAGCGACAGGTGACAGACTCCTGAGGGGACCCTCAGGGTTTCAGCGTTTGGCAACAGCCTCAGTGGGGTGGGGGTGGGGGGCAGCGGGATGCCTCAGGTGAGCGGCTGGGGGTGTCCTGTTTTCTCTTTGGCCAATATCCTCCCTCTGCAGCTTCCAGCTGCCATGGGCAGAGGGGGAACCCTACAGCTCCCAGCCACCATGGTGGCAGGGGAAACCATGGAGCTGTAGTAGCAAAAGTCAGACAGGTCAGGGCTTCCATGAATTTTTTTTTGTTGCCTATGACATGTCTGTGACTTTTACTAAAAATAACCGTGATACAATCTTAGCCAAAGTTATAACATGAATTGGATATAGGATAGTAAGGGATGTCAGGCAGAAAGGGTGTTCCAGTGGGGAAAACAAGGCTGTAGCTCTTACATTATTTCGCCAATGCTCCTTTGTAAGTTTAAAAAAAAAAAAAAAAAAAAAAGAAATTCAAGGGGAAAAATGAAAATGCTTTTCATAGCCATTGTAGACAAATAAATGTCATGTCTTTAACCCCCTTTTTTCCTACATTTGCACAAATCCAAATTTTTGGTTCGCTGTCGTGGCTGTTCCAAAAATGGTCACTTTTTTTTTTTGGTGATGATCCATTCAAAACATGAAACTGAACTCTGTTTCCTTACCACACATTTATTTAGCTCATACACTGACTTGTTGAAGGATTGCTCATAAGAGCTATAGCTAATGAACTGGCAGTCAGGAATTCCTACATTCTAAATCTGGCTCAGATACTGATTTGTGTGGTTTTGGTTGTGTCATTTCACCTCTTTGTTGGGGATCGGTCCTGCTTTGAGCAGAGGGTTGGACTAGATGACCTCCTGAGGTCCCTTCCAACCCTAATATTCTGTGATTCTTTGTGCCAGTTTCCGTAGCTGTGTAGTATATTTAAGAAAAGAAGTGGAAGAAAACCCTCAGGTGGATAGTTCTTTAACTATATTAAGTGCTGAGTTATGCTTATGAGTTCTGGACAGCTGGCATTGGTTATAGGAAAAAGTGCATTGAAGCACTTCGTTGAGGAAACCCCTTCTACTCCCTGCCCAATAATATAGACTTTTCAAACTAAGAGAAGAGGTTGGCGTCTTTGTAGGGTATGATTTCAGAATAGGGCAAGGCCTAATAGCCTAAGCAGCAGCCACTAATATTCAATGGAGAATCATATTTCAAAATATATTTTCATACTTGTACCACACGTGTATTTTCACATACTCCTCATCCACACTGTGCCTTGTGGGCATACCACCATACTTGGCTTTTTAGTATCGGAGAAGAAAATAAGCTATAAGCACTGCCATACTACAAACTGAAAGTTTACATAAGGTGGTGATAGGCCTTCAGCCACATTCGTTCATTTCTTCCTCTCCCAGCCTTTCTGGGATTATATGTCTGAGGATTCCCTTGAAACTACCCATTGATGGTAACTGATCAGAGCAAAAGATGTGAGGCAGTTTGAAAGATCTAGCTATCATATTCTCTTTCTTGCCTGGAGATGGGAGCCTGCTGGGCTACCTCCCTCAAACTGTTTGACAGGGCAGGCACGTCACAGAACAAAAGGAAGAAGTCTGTGTTCTCCTTTCAGATGGCTTTGGAAATAGATCAGTATAATACTGACAGACACATGCTGTGTAGGCTCTGCCTAAAAATCACCCACTAGTAGGAAATATTGAGGCCAGTGGTTTTGGGAAATCAAATATTCTACCAGTCTTCTGCTTTTCTCCCCGTGAAAGTAGAAAAATGGTCTCATGGATATATTGTATCCTTTTATGAAGTTTTGAAACCTGATTTTTTTTGTTATAGTTTATTATTTATATTATATATTATAGTTTATTTGTATTATTGTATTATAGTAGGTGAACACACCTCAGTTTGTTACTTTTTTTCCTCACATTTTTCTGTCCCCCACAAATTACTTCTGATGCTTGTTACAAACCTGTGGGTGTTGCTTTAATTTAAACCACTATTTACGATCAAATTAAAGCTGCAAGCCTACCTTTATCATAAGTGGTAATACCTATATGTACCTTATTGATGTTCCTCATTTCAAATTTAGGAGTATCCAAAGGGCTGTTGGCCAGGGACAATCAGGTAATCGTGAGTGTTGAGTTACTGGTGATGCTGTATGTCTTATTTAAAAAAAAAAAAAAAAAAAAAAAAAAGATACCCAGGACCTTATCGGAGTTACATACATACAGCAGTGGCAAGAGTGTTTGACACATGATAAATGAAGTACTAGATAGCCTGGGCATATTACATTTTAAAAACCTACCCTATAATAAGGAGGGTGTGATTGTAATTAAAAAAACAAAGGCAGTGTTAAATTCACCCTATTGTTATTCGAGTGGTTATTCTGAGTGTCTTGGCACAAGTTGCACAGCATAAGAATGACCATACTGGGTCAGGCTGGGGATCGGTCCTGCTTTGAGCAGGGGGTTGGACTAGATGACCTCCTGAGGTCCCTTCCAACCCTGATATTCTATGATTCTATAATTCAGTGGTCCATCTAGCTCAGTATCCTGTCTTCTGACAGGTTTCAGAGTAACAGCCGTGTTAGTCTGTATACGTAAAAAGAAAAGGAGTACTTGTGGCACCTTAGAGACTAACCAGTTTATTTGAGCATGAGCTTTCGTGAGCTACAGCTCACTTCATCGGATGCATAGCATATCGTGGAAACTTCTGACAGTAGTCAAGGCCAAGTACTTTAGAGGGAATGAATATAGCAGGGCAGTTTTTCAGTGATCCATCTCCTACTGTTACAAGCAGTAGGCACCACAAGAGAGATAATAATGGAGTGGTTGCCCTTAACCAGCAAATGCATGGTATTTTAAGGTAACATAAAAATGTCCTCCTCAACTTAGTGGGGGTTTCAAATGTAGGTTTTTGTGTGGTGTTTAAAATGTTTCAGAAGACCTGACTTCTAAGCCTTTGGAACTAAACTTTTTCTGTTTTAACACACCGCTGAAGAGTTAACCCAAACCCAACAGCACAGTTCAAGAGAAGCAAAAATTGAGACAAATTATAAGCAAAAGTTAAACTGGCCAGCGTAATTACCTTTTTCAAACTGAGATGTGTGAACAGCATAAATGGTGAAAGGTACATCTGAGTTCTAAGTCTTTCCCTTTTAATAACCTAAGCTGTAATTTAATATTGGGCATAGATTTTTAAAGGACTCTCGAGGGGAGGTAGTCTGATCCTTTGGGTAGGGCATAGCTCCGAGGCAGGAGACCTGGGCTCCTGTTCCAGCCCTATTGCTGAGCTGCTGCATGATTTAAGGAAAATTGCTTACCAAAAAAATTAGCCTTTCACCTTTCTGTGTGTATTTCTCTATCTGAAAATGGAGATAATAATGTTTACCTACCTCTTTAAGGATTCTGTCACATCTATAGGTGCAAAACACTATAAGTACTACATATTATTTTAACCTTATTTTTGGTCTTTTAAAGTTATGTATTTATATAAACATAGTCCCCAAAAAAGGCAACTATAATTTTTAACTAACATTTTTAATGGCTGCTTATATATTGTACATTATTTAAAATATTTAAGTGCATGATACAAACATCTTGAAACCAAGCAATAGCAGTCCTCCACTTGTATCTCTTTGGTTTAGATACAGTATGAACATTGGACGAAGGGCTGCCTTTTGTTATTAGGCTACTTTGGCAAAATGATGCAGAATTTAATGCTAATCACTTGTTCCAGTTTCAGGGGTGAGAAATTACATAAGAGCAGTCCATTTCCTAAGAAGGAAAAAATTCGTTGCCTCAAAGTGATGTGTGAAATCCTGGCTCCATTGAAGTCAATGGCAAAACTCCTATTGACTTCAGTGGCGCCAGGATTTCACCTAATGATTTCTGATTTAATCTGACAAGATAATCAAATTTAGAAAATTAGACCAATGTCTAAAAGAACTAGACCCTGATGCTGAATCATAGAAGATTGGTGTTGGAAGAGACCTCAGGAGGTCATCTAGTCCAACCCCGTGCTCAAAGTGGGACCAACCCCAACTAAATCATCCCAGCCAGTGATTTGTCAAGCCGGGCCGTAAAAACCTCTAAGGATGGAGATTCCACCACCTCCCTGGGTAACCCATTGCAGTGCTTCACCACCCTCCCAGTGAAAACAACGAGGAGTCCTTGGAAGTGGAACCCACCTCCATCCTTAGAGGTTTGTACAGCCCGGCTTGACAAAGCACTGGCTGGGATGATTTAGTTGGGGTTGGTCCCGCTTTGAGCACGGGGTTGGACTAGATGACCTCCCACAAAAGCTTATGACCAAATAAACTTTAGTCTCTAATGTGCCACAAGGACTCCTTGTTGTTTTTGCTGATACAGACTAACATGGCTACCACTCTGAAACCTGCCTCATACTGCAATAGTTTTTCCTACTATCCAATCTAGACCTCCCCCACTGCAACTTGTTCTGTCATCTGTCACCACTGAGAACAGCCTAGCTCCATCCTCTTTGGAACCCCCCTTCAGGTAGTTGAAGGCTGCTATCAAATCCCCCCTCTTTTCTTTTGCAGACTAAATAAGCCCAGTTCCCTCAGCCTCTCCTCATAAATCATGTGTTCCAGTCCCTTAATCATTTTTGTTGCCCTCCGCTGAACTCTCTCCAATTTGTCCACATACTTTCTGTAGTGGGGGCCCCAAAACTGGACACAATACTCCAGATGAGGCCTCACCAGTGCCTAGTAGAGGGGAATAATCACTTCCCTCGATCTGCTGGCAGTGCGCCTAGAAATGCAGCCCAATATGCCATTACCTTTCTTGGCAACAAGGGCATGCTGTTGACTCATATCCAGCTTCTCATCCACTGTAATCCCCAGGTCCTTTTCTGCAGAACTGCTGCTTTGCCAGTTGGTCCCCAGCCTGTAGCAGTGAATGGGATTCTTCTGTCCTAAGTGCAGGACTCTGCACTTGTCCTTGTTGAACCTCATCAGATTTCTTTTGGCCCAATCCTCCCAATTTGTCTAGGTCACTCTGGACCCTATCCCTACCCTCCAGTGTATCTACCTCTCCCCCCAGCTTAGTGTCGTCTGCAAACTTGCTGAGGGTGCAATTCATTCTATCATTCAGATCATTAATGAACATGTTGAACAAAACCAGCCCCAGGACCAACCTGTGGGACACTCCGCTTGATACCAGCTGCCAACTACACATCGAGCCGTTGATCACTACCCATTGAGCCGGACGATTTAGCCAGCTTTCTATCTACCTTCTTGTTCATTCATCCAATCCATACTTTTTTAACTTGCTGGCAAGAATACTGTGGGTGATTGTATCAAAAGCTTTGCTAAAGTCAAGGTATGTCACGTCCACTGCTTTCCCCATATCCACAGAGCCAGTTATCTCATTATAGAAGGCAGTCGGGTTGGTCAGGCATGACTTGCCCTTGGTGAATCCATGTTGACTGTTCCTGATCACCTTCCTCTCCTCAAGTGCTTCTTAATGGATTCCTTGAGGAGCTGCTCCATGATTTTTGGGGGACTGAGGTGAGGCTGACTGGTCTGTAGTTCCCGGATTCTCCTTCTTCCCTTTTTTAAAGATGGGCACTATATTTTCCTTTTTCCAGTTGTCTGGGACCACCTCCGATCGCCATTAGTTTTCAAAGATAATGGCTAATGGCTCTGCAATCACATCAGCCAACTCCCTCAGCACCCTTGGATGCATTGCATCTGGCCCCATGGATTTGTGCATGTCCAGCTTTCTAAATAGTCCTTAACCTGTTCTTTCACCACTGTGGGTTGTTCACCTCCTCCCCATACTGTGCTGCCCAGTGCAGCCGTCTGGGAGCTGACCTTGTCTGTGAAGACAGAGGCAAAAAAAGCGTTGAGTACTTCAGCTTTTTTCCACATCATCTGTCACTAGGTTGCCTCACCCATTCAGTAAGGGTCCCACGCTTTCCCTGAGCACCTTCTTGTTGCTAACATATCTGTAGAAACCCTTCTTGTTACCCTTCACATCCCTTGCTAGCTGCAACTCCGATTGTGCTTTGGCCTTCCTGATTACACCCCTGCATGCTTGAGCAATATTTTTATGCTCATCCCTAGTCATCTGTCCAAGCTTCCACTTCTTGTAAGCTTCCTTTTTGTGTTTAAGCTCACTGAAGATTTCTCTGGTAAGCCAAGCTGGTCGCCTGCCATATTTGCTATACTTTCTGTACATTCTGAAGGTGAGAGCAGGCTTCTAGAAATAACACAGGTTTCAGAGTAACAGCCGTGTTAGTCTGTATTCGCAAAAAGAAAAGGAGTACTTGTGGCACCTTAGAGACTAACCAATTTATTTGAGCATGAGCTTTCGTGAGCTACAGCTCACTTCATCGGATGCATAATTCATTGCTTATCTTTGAGTTGTTAAGGTCATGTGCTCGATGAAGCTGTGGTGAATCCCATTTATATTGTTAGCTTTTCAGTGTGATGTTTTGGTCACTTCTTATCCTTAGAATACGTGGGTTTTTTCTTCACACACAATTAGGTTCCTTGATTGAGTGGCTTTTTCATTTTGTGTGTGTAGTCTCTCAGTCTTTACTAGAGCAGACTGGTGGCCTATGCTGTTGGTTTCCAGTCATTACAAATGCATTTGATTATATTAGCATTTTCTGACTTTGCCTCAGGCACATATACCTTCCACAGTGAGTCCAGACTGTCTCAACTTTTCTGTATTACTTTGCTGAGAATCACTGCTGTGTTCTGCTTCTGGTAAGAGTAGAATAGAAGATGTGGTCCTTGCTGCAAGGCACTTGCACTCTAAGGCTCTGGCAAGTTTCTGCACAGTAAAGTGGCTTTCTGCACTGTAACTCCTGAGGTGAACACACTGCCAAGCCACTTAGTGCACGGTTGTAGCGCTGTAAAAAACCATCCCAACGAGAGGCATAGAGCTTTCTGCGCCAGGGCTACAGCGCTGTGTTGCCAATGTAGTGGTGATTACAGCGCTATGATTGGCCTCTGGGAGGTGTCCCACAATGCCTTTTCTCATCTCTCTAGTCATTGGTTTGAACTCTGCTGCCCTGCCCTCAGGTGACCAACTGTCATCCCCACCCCGTAAATTCCTTTGGAAATTTGAAAGTCCCCTTCCTGTTTGCTCGGTGATGCATGCAGTGGTTTTAGCGTATCTTTTCAGGTGGCCATGCCTGCTCCATGCACCAGGCGATCCCCTGCTTGGAGCAGTGCTGAGCTGCTGGACCTTATCAGCATTTGGGGAGAGGAATCATAGAATCATAGAATATCAGGGTTGGAAGGGACCCCAGAAGGTCATCTAGTCCAACCCCCTGCTCAAAGCAGGACCAAGTCCCAGTTAAATCATCCCAGCCAGGGCTTTGTCAAGCCTGACCTTAAAAACCTCTAAGGAAGGAGATTCTACCACCTCCCTAGGTAACGCATTCCAGTGTTTCACCACCCTCTTAGTGAAAAAGTTTTTCCTAATATCCAATCTAAACCTCCCCCATTGCAACTTGAGACCATTACTCCTCGTTCTGTCATCTGCTACCATTGAGAACAGTCTAGAGCCATCCTCTTTGGAACCCCCTTTCAGGTAGTTGAAAGCAGCTATCAAATCCCCCCTCATTCTTCTCTTCTGCAGACTAAACAATCCCAGCTCCCTCAGCCTCTCCTCATAAGTCATGTGCTCTAGACCCCTAATCATTTTTGTTGCCCTTCGCTGGACTCTTTCCAATTTATCCACATCCTTCTTGTAGTGTGGGGCCCAAAACTGGACACAGTACTCCAGATGAGGCCTCACCAGTGTCGAATAGAGGGGAACGATCACGTCCCTCGATCTGCTCGCTATGCCCCTACTTATACATCCCAAAATGCCATTGGCCTTCTTGGCAACAAGGGCACACTGCTGACTCATATCCAGCTTCTCGTCTACTGTCACCCCTAGGTCCTTTTCCGCAGAACTGCTGCCTAGCCATTCGGTCCCTAGTCTGTAGCGGTGCATTGGATTCTTCCATCCTAAGTGCAGGACCCTGCACTTATCCTTATTGAACCTCATTAGATTTCTTTTGGCCCAATCCTCCAATTTGTCTAGGTCCTTCTGTATCCTATCCCTCCCCTCCAGCGTATCTACCACTCCTCCCAGTTTAGTATCATCCGCAAATTTGCTGAGAGTGCAATCCACACCATCCTCCAGATCATTTATGAAGATATTGAACAAAACGGGCCCCAGGACCGACCAGGCATAGCTGTCGGAGATTGGCGAAGCGCAAACAGGAGAGGAGGCCCCCGGGAAGTGGATCTGAGTTTGGGAATCACTGAAGTGAGTTGTTGGGGGCAGGAGGGCAGAAGGGTTGGAGAAAGCAGGCTTGTCTCCCACCGCATGCCTAGTCTGAGCGTCAGAACAGGTTGTTGATTGACTCCCTGACTTCACGGAAATCTCCCTTAGAGACCTCCAGGAAAGTCTGATGGAGATACTGGGCAATCCGCTGCTGCAGTTTCTTCGGCAGAGCTGCTTTGTTTTTGCCCCATGAATGGTAACATTCCCGTGCCACTGTGCTGTCAAGGGGGGACAGCATTGCTGCACAGAGATGATCTGCATAGGGGCCAGGGCAGAAGCAGCAGGCTTGGAGAAGACCCTCCCTTGATTCCTTGCTGACCCTCAGCAGTGAGATATCTTCCATAATGATCACGTCCTGTGGAAAGTGCGGGGACAGGAATGATTATCAGCACCCCCCCCCCCCCCCCCGTGCTGGCTTTCCCCAAGAGCCGTGTGCCCAGTGTACAGCAGGGTCCGGGAAGAGGGATTTACCCTCCTCTGTGGCTGCTTACCTTTTTGGGGTCTCGTGACTCATGTGTGCTTGCTTGGGGTCAGCCAGTTAGTGACAGGTGTGTGAGTACCGGCTGTGTTTTAAAGCACTGAATCAGTGTTGTCTGTGTTGCAAACAATACTGCTTCTGTAAAATGTTGCGTTTAAACTTCAGAGATGACCTTGGGAGCCCAGCCTCCCTCTTTGTTATCGGCGGCGGAACGGCTGTGCAGAATTAGAAAGCAACCAAGAAGAACTAAGGAGGACTTGCTGTGTGATGTTATGATGCACTCGCCGCCGAGAAACAGGCATTGAAGGAGTGGCAGGACAGCAAGAAGAGGGACCGGAAAGAGAACACAGCACACCAGAATGAAACCACAGAGTGCCAAGGTTATGGACTGCCAAGAGGACACGTTCCAGGTGACACTAGCTCTTCAAAACAAGCAGCTCCGCGCCCTCCCTCCCCTGTAGCTGCTGTCACAAAGCTCTTTCCCATGCGCCCCCCAGACACTGCCAACACTCTTATCAACCTCCTGGCTCCAGTCTCTATCTGCAGCATTCCACTCTTGTTCCCTCACAGTCCAGCCCTGCAGACTCCCACTACCCACTGCACTGAACAACCTTCCCTCTGCAGTTTGGCCCTGCTGAAGTACAGTACCTGCTGCATTGTACTCAAAAGAAGAAGGTTGGATATGATCCCTGGACATACAAAATCTTTAGCCATCCCGGGACCCCTCCTCCAACTCCTGGGACCTTCCCTTCTCCCATCCCCTCACTGCTGATGGTTTTTTTTTTTTGGTTTGACTCTCTCCTCCGGTTGTTGTTTTTTAATAAAAGAATCGTGTTGGTTTGAAAGTGATCTTTATTCTATTAATTGAAAGCGAAAAGAGCCCTGCAAAGCAACATACAGTTATGTTAAACTCCCATATAGCGTCGTCTGCACCAATCACCTGCTAGCATTACAAGCACTGCACTCACAGAATCATAGAATATCAGGGTTGGAAGGGACCTCAGGAGGTCATCTAGTCCAACCCTCTGCTCAAAGCTGGACCGATCCCCGACTAAATCATCCCAGCCAGGGCTTTGTCAAGCCTGACCTTAAAAACGTCTAAGGAAGGAGATTCCACCACCTCCCTAGGTAAAGCATTCCAGTGTTTCACCACCCTCCTAGTGAAAAAGTTTTTCCTAATATCCAACCTAAATCTCCCCCACTGCAACTTGAGACCATTACTCCTTGTTCTGTCATCTGCTACCACTGAGAACAGTCTAGAGCCATCCTGTTTGGAACCCCCTTTCAGGTAGTTGAAAGCAGCTATCAAATCCCCCCTCATTCTTCTCTTCCATAGACTAAATATTCCCAGTTCCCTCAGCCTCTCCTCATAAGTCATGTGTTCCAGTCCCCTAATCATTTTTGTTGCCCTCCGCTGGACTCTTTCCAATTTTTCCACATCCTTCTTGTAGTGTGGGGCCCAAAACTGGACACAGTACTCCAGATGAGGCCTCACCAACGTCGAATAGAGGGGAACGATCACGTCCCTCCATCTGCTGGCAATGTCCCTACTTATACATCCCAAAATGCCATTGGCCTTCTTGGCAACAAGGGCACACTGTTGACTCATATCCAGCTTCTTGTCCACTGTAACCCCTAGGTCCTTTCTGCAGAACTGCTGCCGAGCCATTCGGTCCTTATTCTATAGTGGTGCATTGAATTCTTCTGTCCTAAGTGCAGGACTCTGCACTTGTCCTTGTTGAACCTCATCAGATTTCTTTTGGCCCAATCCTCCAATTTGTCTAGGTCCCTCTGTATCCTATCCCTACACTCCAGCGTATCTACCACTCCTCCCAGTTTAGTGTCATCTGCAACCTTGCTGAGGGTGCAATCCACACCATCCTCCAGATCATTTATGAAGATATTGAACAAAACCGGCCCCAGGACCGACCCTTGGGGCACTCCACTTGATACCGGCTGCCAACTAGACATGGAGGCATTGATCACTACCCCTTGAGCCCGACAATCTAGCCAACTTTCTATCCACCTTATAGTCCATTCATCCAGCCCATACTTCTTGAACTTGCTGGCAAGAATACTGTGGGAGATCGTGTCAAATGCTTTGCTAAAGTCAAGGAATAACACGTCCACTGTTTTCCCTTCATCCACAGAGCCAGTTATCTCGTCATAGAAGGCAATTAGTCAGGCATGCCTTGCCCTTGGTGAATCCATGCTGACTGTTCCTGATCACTTTCCTCTCCTCTAAGTTCTTCAGAATTGATTCCTTGAGGACCTGCTCCTTGATTTTTCCAGGGACTGAGTTCAGGCTGACTGGCCTGTAGTTCCCAGGATCCTCCTTCTTCCCTTTTTTAAAGATGGGCCCTACATTAGCCTTTTTCCAGTCATCTGGGACCTCCCCCGATCGCCATGAGTTTTCAAAGATAATGGCCAATGGGCCTGCAATCACATCCGCCAACTCCTTTAGCACTCTCGCATGCAACGCATCCGGCCCCATGGACTTGTGCTCGTCCAGCTTTTCTAAATAGTCCCGAACCACTTCTTTCTCCACAGAGGGCTGGTCACCTTTTCCCCATACTGTGCTGCCCAGTGCAGTAGTCTGGGAGCTGACCTTGTTTGTGAAGACAGAGGCAAAAAAAGCATTGAGTACATTAGCTTTTTCCACATCCTCTGTCACTAGGTTGCCTCCCTCATTCAGTAAGGGGCCCACACTTTCCTTGACTTTCTTCTTCTTGCTAACATACCTGAAGAAACCCTTCTTGTTACTCTTAACATCTCTTGCTAGCTGCAACTCCAGGTGTGATTTGGCCTTCCTGATTTCACTCCTGCAACCCGAGCAATATTTTTATACTGTTCCCTGGTCATTTGTCCAATCTTCCACTTCTTGTAAGCTTCTTTTTTATATTTAAGAACAGCAAGGATTTCACTGTTAAGCCAAGCTGGTTGCCTGCCATATTTACTATTCATTCTACACATCGGGATGGTTTGTCCCTGTAACCTCAATAAGGATTCTTGAAAATACAGCCAGCTCTCCTGGACTTCTTTCCCCCTCATGTTATTCTCCCAGGGGATCTTGCCCATCAGTTTCCTGAGGGAGTCAAAGTCTGCTTTTCTGAAGTCCAGGGTCCATATTCTGCTGCTCTACTTTCTTCCCTGTGTCAGGATCCTGAACTCGACCATTTCATGGTCACTGCCTCCCAGGTTCCCATCCACTTTTGCTTCCGCTACTAATTCTTCCCGGTTTGTGAGCAGCAGGTCAAGAAGAGCTCTGCCCCTAGTTGGTTCCTCCAGCACTTGCACCAGGAAATTGTCCCCTACATTTTCCAAAAACTTCCTGGATTGCCTGTGCACCGCTGTATTGCTCTCCCAGCAGATATCAGGGTGGTTGAAGTCTCCCATGAGAACCAGGGCCTGCGATCTAGTAACTTCTGCGAGTTGCCAGAAGAAAGCCTCATCCCCCTGGTCTGGTGGTCTGTAGTAGACTCCCACCACGACATCACCCTTGTTGCTCACACTTCTAAACTTAATCCAGAGACTCTCAGACACTCCTGAGCATAGCAACAAATATGAGTGGCTTTCAGCTTCAAATTACTTTCCACAGTATGCATCCGATGAAGTGAGCTGTAGCTCACGAAAGTTTATGCTCAAATAAATTGGTTAGTCTCTAAGGTGCCACAAGTACTCCTTTTCTTTTTGCGAATATAGACTAACATGGCTGTTACTCTGAAAGCTTCAAATTGCTGCCTCAAGGCATCCCTGATCGTTATGGCCCCGCGCTGAGCCCCTCTAATTGCCCTGGTCTCTGGCCGTTCAAACTTAGCCTCCAGGTGCTGAACCTCTGCTGTCCAGCCCTAAGTGAAGCTTTCACCCTTCCCGTCACAAATATTATGGAGCGTACAGTACATGGCTATAAGCATAGGAATATGACAATATTCCTATGCAGCACCAGGAAGTTTTTAAATGGCCAAAAGCACACTTAACAGTCATTCTGTAGTTGCTCAGACTGTTGTTAAACTGCTCCTTGCTGCTTTCAACTTGCTACGTGTATGGCTTCATAAGCCACAGCATTAAGCGGTTGGTGGGGTCTCCCAGGATAACAGCAGGCATTTTGATTTCCCCTGCGGTGATCTTCTGGTCCGGAAAGTAAGTCCTTGCTTGCAGCTTCCTGAACAGGTCAGTGTTCTGAAAGATGCCTGCATCCTGCACCTTTCTGGACTAGCCTGTGTTAATATCTGTAAAAGGCCACGGTGATCCACAAGTGCCTGGAGAATCATTGAGAAATACCCCTTGCGATTAATGTACTCGGTGACTTGGTAGTCTGGTGCTAGAATTGGAATGTGTGCCATCTGTTGTCCCTCTGCAGTTAGGGAATGCCAATGTCACGCACGTTACCCAGAGTCAAGGTCTTTCGGAGCAGGACGCGATCAATGGCCCTGCAGACTTTTGTCAACACAAGTCCAACAGTGAACTTTCCCACTCTGAATTGGTTAGAGGCCGATCGGTAGCAGTCTAGAGTAGCCAGCTTCCACAGTGCAATTGCCACACACTTCTTCAATGGTAGTTCTCGTTCTCCTGTCCTTGCGCCGCAGGACTGGGGCGAGCTCATCACACAGTCCCACGAATGTGGCTTTCCTCATCCGAAAGTTCTGCAGGCATTGCTCATCATCCCAGATGTGCATCAAGATGTGATCCCTCCACTCAGAGGTTGTTTCCCGAGCCCAAGAGCGGCATTCTACTGTGGTCAGCACCTCCGTGAATGCCACAGGCAATCTTGTGTTGCAGCTACTATGCGTGGGGAGATCAATGTCTCACTTCTCTTACCTTTGTAGTTTAATGAATAACTCCACGGCCACTCGTGACGTGTTGGTCGGAGCGAGCAGCATCCTGGTCAACAGTTCGGGATCCATTCCTGCAGCCCGAGGAGGCAGGGCGCGCAGTACAGAGACTGTTGAAAGGTGGTGACAAATGCGGACGGAGGCACAAGGATTTCTGGGATGCGAAGCAATGCATCATGGGTCATTGGGACAGGACCCAGGATGCCCTGTGACCTCCTTCGTTTTCCCACTAGTCTTAGCGGCAGAAGAGAAAGAGGTGCTCTGTGGGATAGCTGCCCAGAGTGCACCACTCTGAATACTGCTGCAAGTGTGAACACGCTATTGTGCAGGCAGCTGACTCTGTGAACACACAACGGTTTCTCTTCAGCACTCTGAGTGCCACTGTAACTGCCCGTGCTGTAACTTTGCCAGCGTAGATGTGCCCTAAATGAGAGACAAGACAGGTCTTCTCTACACAAATAAGATGCGCTGATTTAGTTTAAATTGGTGATTACAGGGATATAGTTAAACCAGTGCAAATCACTGTAGGCCATGCTTGTTTTTAGATTAAACTTGTTCCTAATCAACTTAAATGAAATTAAAATAGGGCATGCTTAAACCAAAGAGTGTCCACACAGCCATTTGCACCAGTGTAATTCTATCATTTTAAAGTCACACCTTTTAAATAAAACTCGTGCAACCTTCTCAAGGAGGCAGGCCCTCAGACAGAGCAGTTCATTTATCCAAGCTGACCGGCTAGTTTCAAAGTTGTGCAGATAGCTTTAGGAGATCATTATTTTCTTGAGGATAAGAAAACTATTTAAGGAAAATTTGAAAACGAGGGGAGGGCATGGGAGGAGGAGGAGGATGGTGCAAGCTCAAAGGTAAGTGTGGAAGAACTTTTTGAAACTTGAGCAGGTGTTAAGGTTACCCAGGGTGGTGAGGGGGGGAAGGCAGCAGGATGGGAACTAGGCAAAAATGGGGGCAGAGACAGAGTGAAATTGTGCAAGGCCCTAAGGGTAAGGATAAGTGGCTTCGTCTTGAAGTTGTTTCTTCCTGCTGAGCTAAATTAGGCAGCTGAGTAAGCAGGAATTTGAATGGCTGTTGCTCATACCTTGTAATGAAATACCATGTATGTGTAACATGAAAGATCTAATTACATCAGAATAACACTGTCAAATTAAGTTTTCCAAGCATTCCCAAGATTTGTTTTAATCAACTTTATTTTTGTACTTGCTCTTCTCCCCCCACTCCCAGTGAAAATTGTAATCCGAGGGGACAGGAACACAGGGAAAACCACACTCTGGCATCGACTCCAGGGGAAGAAGTTTGTTGAAGAATATATTCCTACTCAGGAGATCCAAGTCACCAGCATCCACTGGAACTATAAAAGTAAGAAGGGAGAGGGAATGGAGGGTGCCTGGGGAAGGAATAGTCTTTGCTTTGGAGGCAGGAATTCCTCTGTAGCCTCAGCTGTCTCTTGTGGTTTTGTCCAGTTTGGATTTAAAATGGGTCCCCATCACTCTTACTTGATTATTCAAATAATCCTGTTTTTTAATCCTTTCACTCAGTAATTACATTACCAACCATTTAAACAGATGTCCTCAGTAGTTAAAAATCACAGGAAGAAATTTAACAAAACGTGAATATGAATTGAAATGTTCATTGTATTTTTTTGCTGTTTCAGTGAAAACAGATGATATTGAACTGTGTCCCTAGAGGGCTGGATACTGAAGTACAAGAGTACTGCGTTAGTGCATTTAGTACCAGCAGGTGAAAATGAGCAGTCTAGTCTCACTGTGCAGTTGGGAGTGTAAATCCATACTGGACAATGATGAAAAGTGAATTAGATTTTTTAAATGCTTGTAGTTCTAATAATCTTATGTAGAGATATTAATACAAGTAAGAAGTATTGAAAAACAGAATTACTACATCTTGTCAATGATACTCGAAGATACTTGCTTGAGTTGCAGAGATGGGGTAGAAGTCTTCTTCCTGCTATGGCAGCATAAAGGAACTGGAATTTTTACAGCGTGGGCAGAACGTTGCTGATGCAGAAAATACATAAAACAGCAGCAGATTATTTTAGGAGTCCCTTTCATAGCTCAATCATAGGAGGCAGAAGCGGGTAGGCTTAGGGGAAGAGATAACAGGGCCATGGTGCATGCCTGTAATGGTGTCAGCACCCACCCGCCTCCCATGTGTGCCCCCTTTTCTCTGGCCAATTGTGCCTGCAAACAGTCATTTCACGGGCCCCCTTTCTCTCGGTTAGGTGTGAGCCTGCTTTTGGTTTTACATCAGGGTGGTGCATGCCTCTCGCAAGCACCCCCTTGGCTGCTGGTTCTCTCCGCTAGCTGAGCCGCCCGTGCTGTCCCCCCTTCCAGGATATGTAGTCCAAGTTCTTTCTCGGCTCTGGTATGGGGCTGTAGCTCTAAGGCTTCTTCCCTGAGGCACTGCCTTTCTCAGTCACCCATCTGGGGCCCATCTCAGTACCCTCAGCTGGTGTCCTTTTCCAGCAGCTGTCCCTGGACTCAGTCTGCAACCAGACCAACAGTGCCCATCTCTGACGAGATCAAACAAGCTAGAGACAAAGGGTAATAAGAAAATATTCTACAAATACATTTGAAGCAAGAGGAAGACCAAGGACAGAATAGGGCCATTACTCAATGGGGTGCGGGAAGAAAAATAACAGAATGTGGAAATTGCAGAGGTGCTTAATGACTTGTTTCGGCTTTCACCAAAAAGGTTGGTGGTGATTGGACGTCTAACATAGTGAATGTCCGTGAAAATGAGGTAGGATTGGAGGCTAAAATAGGAAAAGAACAAAGTTAAAAATTACTTAGACAAGTTAGATGTCTTCAAGTCACCAGGGCATGATGAAATGCATCATAGAATACTTAAGGAGCTGACTGAGGAGATATCTGAGCCATTAGTGATTTATCTTTGAATAGTCATAGAAGACGGGAGAGATTCCAGACGACTGGAAAATGGCACCTATAAGAAGGGAAATAAGGACAACCTGGGGAATTACAGACCAGTGAGCTTAACTTCTGTACCTGGAAAGATAATGGAGCAAATAATTAAGCAATCAGTTTGCAAACATCTAGAAGATAAGGTGATAAGTAACAGTGAGCATGGATTTGTCAAGAACAAATCATGTCAAACCAACCTGATACCCTGTCAAGGAAAGCTAACAAGCCTTGTGGATGCGGGGGGAAGTGGTAGATGGGATATGTCTTTACTTTAGTAAAGTTTTTGATACTGTTACTGTCTTGAATGACCTTCTCATAAACTAGGGAAATGCAACCTAGATGGAGCTACTATAAGGTGAGTGCATAACTGGTTGTAAAACAGTTCCCAGGGAGTAGTTATCAGTGGTTCACAGTCATGCTGGAAGGGCATAATGAGTGGGGTCCCACAGGGATCAGTTCTGGGTCCGGTTCTGTTCAATATCTTCATCAGTGATTTAGATATTGGCATAGAGAGTACACTTATAAAGTTTGCGGACAATACCAAGTGGGAGGGGTTGCAAGTGCTTTGGCAGTTAGTTTTGAATTTTAATCCTATCTGGAGAAATGGCCTGAAGTAAACAGGATGAAATTCAATAAGGACAAATTGTGGTAAACCCAGGACAAACAGCTACAAAGCAGGGGGTAGTAATCAGTCCCAGAAGGTTAAAAGGCCCCTCCCTATCCACTGAGGAGAGGTAACCACAGGTTAATAAGGTTCAGCTGAAAAGGGATTGCTAGAGAACCAATTAGGTTCAGCTGACTCCAACTGCTTGAGACCTTTTAAAACCCTCCCCTGTTAGGAAAGGGGGGGGGGGGGGGGGTGAAAGAAGCAGGGAAGCTGCCAGTAGGCTAGGAGCAGCAAGACACCGAACCTTTCCAGGAAGGGAGGCTGCATTCCCTCCCCAGAAGGGAAAGGAAAACAGGCACAAGGGACTGACTGAGGAAAGGTATAGCCTGACCTTGTGCCACCCAGAAGGACTGCCTTGCCCAAACCTGTGTCTCCAAGGCTAAAAAGAACTGGGCCTGCTGAGGCGAACAAGGTACTTTGCCACAAAATGCAATCTATTTAGGAAGGAACAATCAGTTCACATACAAAATAGGAAATGACTGCCAAGGAAGGAGTACTACAGAAAGGGATCTGGGGGTCATAGTGGACCACAAACTAAATGAGTCAGTGTGACACTGTTGCAAAAGAAGTGAACGTCATTCTGGGATGTATTAGCAGGAGTGTTGTAAGAAAGACATCGAGAAGTAATTCTTCCACTCTACTCCACACTGATTAGGCCTCAGCTGGAGTAGCGTGTCCAGTTCTGGGTGCCACATTTCAGGAAAGATGTGGACAAATTGGAGAAAGTCGAGAAGAGCAACAAAAATGATTAAAGGTCTAGAAAACATGACCTATGAGAGAAGATTTGAAAAAGTTGCTGGAACCTGGGCAGTCTGCTGTTGGGGACTCAGAGGGCGGGGGGGCTCCTTGCCCTGGACAGCATGCCCTGAGGGGAGTCTTGTCTGTCGTCATAAAGAGAAGTTGCAGAGCATCGGACCTGTGACTCTGTCACACCCTATGCACCTTTACTTTAGGAGCACCTCTTTCTGTTTGTCTCGCATCAGCTGGTATAAGGCACTTACTCGGCTGCGCAACTTAGACCTGGTCTTGCAGCCTCTGCAGTGCATAAAGGCTCTTCTGGTACTTCCTTTTGTAAGGCAGAGACCTGTCACTCAGCTCTCTTCCCTCTCTCTGGTTTTTTGGACTGTCAGTCTTATTGTGGAGTACAAGAAAGACTTCGAAAATAGTTTGGAGTATGCTCCAGACCATTTTACGAGCAGAGCTGTAAGAGATCAAAATAAGAAACGGGGAAATTCTTTTTCCATGGTAGTGGGCAAACCTAAAGGCAATTAACATCCAAATGGTGGCTACATCTGTAGAAGCAATATTTTTTCATGTTCTAGGTAAACAGTGTGTGGTGGTTCCCGCCCCCCCCCGGCCCCCCAGCCTTTACCCTAAGCAAAAGGGATAATGCACATACTATTCATAAATACTGCAATGGAAACTGAGGTCTGATTTTAAAAACAAACAACCCCCCACCCCAACTTACAGCACCAATTACTTGCTTTGTGCATGCACTTGCACTAATTAGGCGATCAAATTACATGCCCAAAATATTTGAAAGCTGTGCTCCGTAAGTAGAGGGAAGCCAAGCAGTTTGTTTCCAAACATTGGATTGAATCTGTACTTGTTGGATCCCAGGTTCCATGTTTTCTAGTGTAGAGGCAGCCCATTTAGCAGGCTGGTTTTGCTGGGAATCCAATAACTGAAGGCAATTTTTGTGTAAGGCCAAAGTTAATGTAAAGCTCTGTTATAACAGAACTTGGTGTTTGGAAATGACAGCCATATGTATTGCAAGGTGAAGGGCTTTTCTCAAGGTGAAATATGCGGTGGGGAGAGGGGAGTCTGACGGACACTTGAGAGATTACAGAGCTGACATTTTGTCTCTTGCTGTCAGTTTGTTTCACTTTAAAGAAAATAACTGTTTTGTACTTTTAGAGAATTAATGGGAAAGAATTTCACTTGCTGATCTTATTAAAAATTACTCAGTGCTGTAAAAAAAAAAAAACAAAAAACAAAAAAAAACCTCACAGCTTTTAACAAACATAATAAGAGATGTTTCCTGCTGTGAAAAACTTCCCACTGAAGATAGACAAGACGTGGGCATTTTGAGAAGTCAGCCCAGACGTAATTACTGTCTTGCTGGCTAACTTCTTCTGTCTACAATTTCTTTTGCCTGTGCCACACTCATGCTGTGTGAATAACGATCCTGAGGAAGACCGTGTCAGCCATTTCCCAAGACTAATTAAATTTCAAACAACTATTCTGAGATCCTTAAGTTGTTCTTTGTGATTATTCTGAAATCTTAGACTGCTGGCAAAGAATTAATTTTATTAGAGGGATGTGGATTTTTTCTTCTGAGAATGAACCAAACTGTTTCTCTGATCCATTGGTCTCTTGTCTGTGGAATTTGTTAAGCTTTAGGCCCTGTCTACACTGGCAAGTTTCTGCACAGTAAAGCAGCGTTCTGCGCTGTAACTCCTGAGATGTATGCACTGCCAAGCCACTGAGTGCGCAGAAACTGTGCAGTTGTTGCATTGTAAAAAAAACACCCTGATGAGCGGCGTAGAGCTTTCTGCTCCGGGGCGACTGTGTTGTGGTGCCAGTGAAGACACAGCAGCGATTGGCCTCTGGGAGGTGCCCCACAATGCCTGTTCTCACCACTCTGGTCATCCGTTTGAACTCTACTGCCCTGCCCTCAGGTGACCAACTATCATCCCACCCCTTAAATTCCTTGGGAATTTTGAAAGTCCCCTTCCTGTCTGCTCGGTGACGCGTGCAGTGGTCTCAGCACATCTTTCCAGGTGGCCAGTCCTGCTCCACACACCAGGCGATCCCCCGCTTGGAGCAATGCCGAGCTGCTGGACCTCATCAGCATTTGGGGAGAGGAGGCTGTCCAGTCCCAGCTGCGCTCCAGCCGTAGGAATTAGGATATTTACTGACAGACTTCACGAAGCATGACAGAAAGGGGTCATGACCGGGACACATTGCAGCACTGGGTCAAAGTGAAGGAGCTGTGGAATGCCTACCACAAGGCACGGGAGGCAAACTGCCACTCCAGTGCTGTGCCCACGCGGAGCTGCCGGCTCTACAAAGAGCTGGATGTGATACCTGGCGGCAACCCCAACTTCACTGCAAAGGCCACTGTGGATACGTTGGTGGCTCGCATGCCAGTTGATAGTGGACCAAGCCAGGAGGAGGAAATCTTGGACGAGGATGTGGAGGGTGGGGGGACGCAGAGGCAGAGGATGACTCGGAGGTCAGAGATGCATGCAGCCAGGAACTCTCTTCTATCCTGGAGGTGGCTAGCCAGGCACAGCTGTTGGATGTTTGCGAAGTGCAAACAAGAAAGGAGGCCCTTGCTAAGTGGATTTGATTTTGAGAATCACTGAAGTGAGTTGTTGGGGGAAGGAGGGTTGCAGAAAGCAGGCTTGTCTCCCACCTCTTGCCAAGTCTGAGCTGCGGAACAGCCTGCTGATTGACTCCTTCACTTCACAGGACTCTCCCTCAGATCTCCTGGAAACTCTCGTGGAGATACTGGGCAATCTGCTGCTGCAGGTTCTTCGGCAGAGCTACTTTGTTTCCGACATGGGGGGACGGCAGACCATTGCCGCACACAGGCGAGCCACATGGGGCCAGGGCGGAATCCACAGTCTTTGAGAAGACCCTCCTTGATTCCCTGCTGACCCTCAGCAGCGAGATATCTTCCATAATGATCACGTCCTGTGGAAAGTGCGGGGATAGGAATGATATCAGCCCCCCCCCCCCCCGTGCTGGCTTTCCCCAAGAGCCATATGCCCAGTGTACAGCAGGGTCCGGGAAGAGGGATTTACCCTCCCCTGTGGCTGCTTACCTTTTTGGGGTCTCGTGACTCATGTGTGCTTGCTTGGGGTCAGCCAGTTAGTGACAGGTGTGTGAGTACCGGCTGTGTTTTAAAGCACTGAATCAGTGTTGTCTGTGTTGCAAACAATACTGCTTCTGTAAAATGTTGTTTAAACTTCAAGGAGATGACCTTGGGAGACCAGCCTCCCTCTTTGTTATCGGCGGCGGAATGGCTGTGCAGAATTAGAAAGCAGCCAAGAAGAACTAAGGAGGACTTTCTGTGTGATGTTATGATGCACTCCACTGCTGAGCAACAGGAATTGAAGGAGTGGCGGGACAGCGAGAAGAGGGACCGAAAGGAGAACGCAGCATGACAGAATGAAGCCATGGAGCGGCTCTTAAAGGTTATGGAGGTCCAAGAGGACATGCTCCACGCGATACTAGCTCTTCAAGCTGAGCAGCTCCGTGCCTGACCTCCCTTGCCGCCGCTGCCGCAAAACTCTCTCATCCTCCCCCCAGACACTGCCAACACTCTTATCAACCTCCTGGCTCCAATTTCTACCTGCTGCATTCCACTCCTCCCCCCCTCACAGTCCAGCACTGCGGACTCCCACTGCACTGAACACCCATCCCTCTGCAGTTTGGCCCTGCTGAAGTACAGTACCAGCTACATTGTACTCCAAAGGAGAAGGCTGGATATGATCCCTGGACATACAAAATTTTTAACCAGCCCGGGACCCCTCCTCTTCCTGGGACCTTGCCTTCCGCAATCCCCTCGCTGCTGATGTTTTTTTTTTTTTTTTTGGTTTGACTCTCCTCCGGTTGTTGTTTTTTAATAAAAGAATTGTGTTGGTTTGAAAGCAATCTTTATTCTATTAATTGAAAGCAAAAAGAGCCCTGCAAAGCAACATACAATTATGTTAAACTCCCATATAGCGTCGTCTGCACCAATCACCTGCCAGCATTACAAGCACTGCACTCCTGAGCATAGCAACAAAATATTAGTGGCTTTTAGCTTCAGATTGCTGCCTCAAGGCATCTCTGATCCTTATGGCCCCACAGTGCGCCCCTCTACTTGCCCTGGTCTCTGGCTGTTCAAACTCAGCCTCCAGGTGCTGAACCTCTGCGGTCCAGTCCTGAGTGAAGCTTTCACCCTTCCCGTCACAAATATTATGGAGCGTTCAGCACATGGCTATAAGTATAGGAATATTGTCATCATCCAGGTCCAGCTTCCCACAGAGGCTGTGCCAGCGGGCTTTTAAACGGCCAAAAGCACACTCCACAGTTATTCTGTACTTGCTCAGCCTGTTGTTGAATCGCTCCTTGCTTCTGTCATGTTGCCCTCTGTATGGCTTAATAAGCCACGGCATTAAGGGGTAGGTAGGGTCTCCCAGGATCACAGTGGGCATTTCGACTTCCCCTTCGGTGATCTTCTGGTCTGGGAAGAAAGTCCTTGCTTGCAGCTTCCTGAACAGGTCAGTGTTCTGAAAGATGCCTGCGTCCTGCACCTTTCCGGACTAGCCTGAGTTAATGTCTGTGAAATGCCCACGGTGATCCACAAGTGCCTGGAGAATCATTGAGAAATACCCCTTGCGATTAATGTACTCGGTGGCTACGTGGTCTGGTGCCAGAACTGGAATATGGGTGCCATCTGTTGCCCCTCCACAGTTAGGGAAGGCCATTTGTGAAAAGCCATCCACAATGTCACGTACCTTGCCTGGAGTCACGGTCTTTCGGAGCAGGATACGATTAATGGTCCTGCGGACTTTCGTCAATACGAGTCCAGCGGTCGACTTTCCCACTCCGAATTGGTTAGTGACTGATCGGTAGCAGTCTGGAGTAGCCAGCTTTCACAGTGCAATCGCCACGTGCTTCTCCAACGACAGGGAAGCTCTCATTCTCCTGTCCTTGCACCGCAGGGCTGGGGCGAGCTCATCACACAGTCCCACGAATGTGGATTTCCTCATGCGAAAGTTCTGCAGCCACTGCTCGTCATCCCAGACGTGCATCACGATGTGATCCCACCACCTAGTGCTTGTTTTCCGAGCCCAAAAGCGGCATTCCTCTGTGGTCAGCACCTCCGTGAATGCCACAGGCAATCTTGTGTTGTAGCTACTATGCACGGGGAGATCAATGTCTCACTGCTCTTACCTTTGTAGTTTAAGGAATAACTCCACGGCCACTCGTGACGTGTTGGTCGGAGCGAGCAGCATCCTGGTCAACAGTTCGGGATCTATTCCTGCGGCCCGAGGAGGCAGGGCGCGCAGTACAGAAACCGTTGAAATTTGGAGCTAAATTGATTGAAGCACAGGGATTTCTGGGATGCGAAGCAGTGCATCATGGGGCACTGGGACAGGACCCAGGATGCCCCGTGACCCTCTCTGCCTTCCCATGTCTTAGCGGCAGAAGAGAAAGAGGTGCTCTGTGGGACAGCTGCCCAGAGTGCAGTGCTCCGAATACCACTAAGTGCTGCAAGTCCTATTGCTCAGGCAGCTGATAGTGTGAACGCACAACAGCGGTTCCCCTTCAGTTCTCTCTGAGCGGTGCTGTAACTCTCCTGGTGTAGATACTTGCCTTCAGAAGCAACTGAGGTGGAATGCTGCCCATAATGGCTTCTATGTCATAAAGGCTAACCGAGCAGCACTAAGAGCTAATCATCTGCTTGTATATTCATGATATAGTCAAGAATGCAGTGGCTAATTAAAAACTAGACTGTGTGTTGAGTATAACAATTGGTATAACTACTGTTCATTTTTAGCATAGGAAAATAACATTTAACTGAGTTTCAGTGGTAGCTGTGTTAGTCTGTATCAAAAAACGAGGCGTCCTTGTGGCACCTTAGAGACTAACCAATTTATTTGGGCATAAGCTTTCATGGGCTAGAACCCACTTCATCAGATGTAAGAAGTAAAAGATACAGGAGCAAATATAAATACATGAAAGGATGTGGGTTGCTTTACCAAGTGTTAAGTCAATCTAATGGGATAAATCAATTAACAGCAGGATACCAAGGGAGGAAAAATCTCTTTTGAAGTGGTAAGAGAGTGGCCTATTACAGACAGTTGACAAGAAGGTGTGAGTAACAGTAGGGAGAAATTGGTATGGGGGGGGGGGGGAATTAAGTTTAGGTTTTGTAATGACCCAACCGCTCCCAGTCTTTATTCAGGCCTAATCTGGTGGTATCTAGTTTGCAAATTAATTCCAGTTCTGCAGCTTCATGTTGGAGTCTGTTTTTGAAGTTTTTTGTTGAATTGCCGCTTTGAGGTCTGTAATCGAGTGACCAAAGAGATTGAAGTGTTCTCAGACTGGTTTTTGGCTGTTATAATTCTTGACGTCTGATTTGTATCCATTTATTCTTTTACGTAGAGACTGTCCAGTTTGATCAATGTATATGGCAGAGGGGCATTGCTGGCACATGATGGCATATATCACATTGGTAGATATGCAGGTGAACAAGCCCCGAATGGTGTAGCTGATGTGGTTAGGTCTTACGATGGTGTCCCAAGTTGAATTCTACCAAGATTTCAATGATTTCCACCCTACCATCAACCTCAGCCTGGACCGGTCCACTTCGTAGACGCTACAGTGCTAATAAGCGATGGTCACATAAACACCACCCTATACGGAAAAACTATGGACTGCTATACTTACCTACATGCCTCCAGCTTTCATCCAGACCACATCACACGATCCATTGTCTACAGCCAAGCTCTAAGATACACCCGCATTTGCTCTGATCCCTCAGACAGAGACAAACACTTAAGAACGCTTGATAAAGATTCTGTAGAACTGCAATACCCACCTGGTGAAGTGAAGAAACAAATTGACAGAGCCAGAAGGGTACCCAGAAGTCACCTACTACAGGACAGGCCCAACAAAGAAAGTAACAGAACACGGCTAGCCATCACCTACAGCCCCCAGCTAAAACCTCTCCAGTGCATTATCAAGGATCTTCAACCTATCCTGAAGGATGACTCCTCACTCTCACAGACCTTGGGAGACAGGCCAGTCCTTGCTTACAGACAGCCCCCCAACCTGAAGCAAATACTCACCAGCAACTACACACCACAACAAACCCACCAACCCAGGGTCCAAACTCTGCTACAAACCTCAGTGCCAACTCTATCCACATATCTATTCAAGGGACATCATCATGTGCCAGCAATGCCCCTCTGCCATGTACATTGGCCAAACCAGACAGTCTCTACAAAAAGAATAAATGGACAAATCTGAATCAGGAATCATAACATTCAAAAACCAGTAGGAGAATACTTCAGTCTCTCTGGTCACTCAATCACAGACCTCAAAGTGGCAATTCTTCAACAAAAAAACTTCAAAAACAGACTCCAACATGAAGCTGCAGAACTGGAATTAGCTTGCAAACTAGATACCACCAGATTAGGCCTGAATAAAGACTGGGAGTGGTTGGGTCATTAGAACAAACTTAATTTCCCCAATATTAATTTCTCCTTACTGTTACTCACATCTTCTTGTCAACTGTCTGCAATGGGCCACTCTTACCACTTCAAAAGAGATTTCTCCTCCCTTGGTATCCTGCTGTTAATTAATTCACGTCATTAGACTGACCTAATACTTGGTAAAGCAACCCACAATCTTTCATGTATTTATACCTGCTCCTGTATCTTTTACTTCTTACATCTGATGAAGTGGGTTCTAGCCCACGAAATCTTATGGCCAAATAAATTTGTTAGTCTCTAAAGTGCCACAAGGACTCCTTGTTTTATTTAACCCAGTAAGTACTTATGAAAATCATTTTCCCTTGGATCACTTGTATCGCAAATACTTACCCATTTCCCTCTTGCTTCTATATGCCATGCTATTCTCTCTCGATGGCTTCTAAGGCCCCAATTCCCTCTAGCTGCTGGAAGGGAAGAGGAGCTTCCTCTCTCCTCTTCTCCTCCTCCACCTCCCTCCCCCAGCCTCTTGCATGTTAAGAGGGTGGAGGGTCTCACTGACTTTACCTCTCCGCAAAGTATCTTGGCTGCTGCATGGGGAAGAGGGTGTTTCTATTACTCTGCCTCTCTTCTCAGCCTTCTGGCTACTGTAAGTGTGTGTTTGGAGACAGATTTGTGCTAGAATCATAGAATATCAAGGTTGGAAGGGACCTCAGGAGGTCATCTAGTCCAACCCCTGCTCAAAGCAGGACCAGTCCCCAATTTTTGCCCCCGATCCCTAAATGGCCCCCTCAAGGATTGAACTCACAACCCTGGGTTTAGCAGGCCAATGCATCAAACCACTGAGCTATCCCTCCCCCGCAAAGAGATTTCTCCTCCCTTGGTATCCTGCTGTTAATTGATTTATCCCTTTAGATTGACTTAATTGCTATGTTCCTCCTAACTGTCTGCAAGTCTGGTGTGTTGTCTTTCTCTGAATCACTCCACTGTCTCCACAGCTTTCTGCAGGAGTGTAAAATTGACACAATTGTATCCAGACCCAGGCTCTGGTAGTAAACCTGATCAGTGTCATTAATTTCACTCTCGTGCTGCTTAGCTATACTAGCTCTGTCTGCAGGTTCAAGAAGGCAGTACTGTATGTACAGTCTACATTTGTTTTGTGTCTGCAAGGTTATTTCCCTGCAAGGACTCCAGCAATAGGGAAAAGCTCTGGCGGGGGGAGCCTTTCCCCACTGCCTCCCCTCCCCTTCCAAAACCTTTCATTGACGTGTAGCTACACACTGCAGAATGGGCATAGCTTGTTTTTCATGGAGGCATATAGCTGAATACCTTACCAGCTGCCGAAAGTGGTGCGTAGTGTAGATGTAGCCACAGTGAGTAGTACTCTGCAAGCAGCCTGTTGATTTTAGTGGAACTATTTGTGGAGTAAGATTCTACTCAGGATGAGCAAGAGTGGCAAAATCTGGCCTTATGAATGGATGACTTGAGAAACGTCCTGCGATAGAGACAAAGGGCTGTGTTGTCTAGCTGGCTGAACCAAAAGGCTCAGTACTCAGAAGATCATGGTGTTTAGTCCAGCAAGGCCTGTGGCACTCTGGCTTCGGGCACGTCACTTGATCACCTTGTGCCGTAATCAGTCAAGCTAGAAAATTGGATGCAGAGCAGGAGTTGCTTTGCAAAACCAGACTTAAGGCTTGTCTACACTGGCAGTTTACAGCGCTGCAACTTTCTCTCTCAGGGGTATGGAAAAACACCCTCCTGAGTGCAGCAAGTTTCAGCGCTGTAAAGCGCCCGTGTAAACAGTGCACCAGCGCTGGTGGCTACGCCTCTCGTGGAGATGGTGTCTTTTTTTGTTGTTGTTTTTTTTTTTTTAGAGCGCAGGGGGAGCTCTCTCCCAGTGCTCTGCTGTGACTATACAAGCCACGTTAAAGCGCTGCTCTGGCAGCGCTTTAGCATTGCAAGTGTAGACTAGCCCTTAGCCAAAGATGAGACGCAATCATAAAATCATGGAAGATCAGGGTTGGAAGGGAGCTCAGAAGGTCAACTAGTCCAACCCCCTGCTCAAAGCAGGACCAATCCCCAACTAAATCATCCCAGCCAGAGCTTTGTCAAGCCCGGCCTTAAAAACTTCAAAGGAAGGAGATTCCATCACCTCCCTAGGTAACCCATTTCAGTGCTTCACCACCCTCCTAGTGAAATAGTGTTTCCTAATATCCAACCTAGATCTCTCCCACTGCAACTTGAGACCATTACTCCTTGTTCTGTCATATGCTACCACTGAGAACAGCCTAGCTCCATCCTCTTTGGAACCCCTCTTCAGGTAGTTGAAGGCTGCTATCAAATCCCCCCCTCACTCTTCTCTTCTGCAGACTAAATAACCGCACTTCCTTCAACCTCTCCTTATAAATCATGTGCCCCAGCCCCCTAATCACTTTCGTTGCCCTCCGCTGAACTCTCTCCAATTTGTCCACATCCTTTCTGTAGTGGGGGCCCCAAAACTGGACACAGTACTCCAGATGAGGCCTCACCAGTGCCTAATAGAGGGGAATAATTACTTCCCTCAATCTGCTGGCAGTGCTCCTACAAATGCAGCCCAATATACCATTAGTAGTCTTGGCAACAAGGGCATGCTGTTGACTCCATATCCAGCTTCTCATCCACTGTAATCCCCAGGTCCTTTTCTGCAGAACTGCCGCTTAGCCAGTTTATCCCCAGCCTGTAGCGGGGCATGGGATTCTTCCTTCCTAAGTGCAGGACTCTGCACTTGTCCTTGTTGAACCTCATCAGATTTCTTTTGGCCCAATTCTCCAATTTGTCTAGGTCACTCTGGACCCTATCCCTACCCTCCAGTATATCTACCTCTCCCCTCAGCTTAGTGTCATCTGCAAACTTGCTGAGGGTGCAATTCATCCCATCATCCAGATCATTAATAAAGATGTTGAACAAAACCGGCCCCAGGACCGACCCCTGGGGTACTCCGCTTGATACCAGCTGCCAACTAAACATCAAGCTATTGATCACTACCGGTTGAGCCCAACAACCTAGCCAGCTTTCTATTCACCTTACAGTCCATTCATCCAATCTATACTTTAATTTGCTGGCAGGAATACCGTGGGAGACTGTTTCAAAAGCTTTGCTAAAGTCAAGATATATCACATCCACAGGAGACTAAAGCCCTGAGGTAAGTAGGGAAGTGGGATACCGGGAGGAAGCAGGAGCGCGTGAGAGGGAAGGGCTCCTGCCTCATACTGAGAAAGAGGGGCGATCAGCGAGTTATCTCAAGTGCCTATACACAAATGCACGAAACCTGGGAAACAAGCAGGGAGAACTGGAAGTCCTGGCAAAGTCAAGGAATTCTGATTGGAATAACAGACTTGGTGGGATAACTCACATGACTGGAGTACTGTCATGGATGGATATAAGCTGTTCAGGAAGGACAGGCAGGACAGAAAAGGTGGGGGGAGTTGCACTGTATGTAAGGGAGCAGTATGACTGCTCAGAGCTCAAGTATGAAACTGCAGAAAAACCTGAGTGTCTCTGGATTAAGTTTAGAAGTGTGAGCAACAAGGGTGATGTCGTGGTGGGAGTCTGCTATAGACCACCGGACCAGGGGGATGAGGTGGACGAGACTTTCTTCCGGCAACTCGCAGAAGCTACTAGATCGCAGGCCCTGGTTCTCATGGGAGACTTCAATCACCCTGATATCTGCTGGGAGAGCAATACAGTGGTGCACAGACAATCCAGGAAGTTTTTGGAAAGTGTAGGGGACAATTGCCTGGTGCAAGTGCTGGAGGAACCAACTAGGGGCAGAGCTCTTCTTGACCTGCTGCTCACAAACCGGGAAGAATTAGTAGAGGAAGCAAAAGTGGATGGGAACCTGGGAGGCAGTGACCATGAGATAGTCAAGTTCAGGATCCTGACACAAGGAAGAAAGTAGAGCAGCAGAATATGGACCCTGGACTTCAGAAAAGCAGACTTTGACTCCCTCAGGGAATTGATGGACAGGATCCCCTGGGGGAATAACATAAGGGGGAAAGGAGTCCAGGAGAGCTGGCTGTATTTTCAAGAATCCTTATTGAGGTTACAGGGACAAGCCATCCCGATGTGTAGAAAGAATAGTAAATATGGTAGGCGACCAGCTTGGCTTAACAGTGAAATCCTTGCTTATCTTAAACACAAAAAAGAAGCTTACAAGAAGTGGAAGATTGGACAAATGACCAGGGAAGAGTATAAAAATATTGCTTGGGCATGCAGGAGTGAAATCAGGAAGGCCAAATCACACCTGGAGTTTCAGCTAGCAAGAGATGTTAAGAGTAACAAGAAGGGTTTCTTCAGGTATGTTAGCAACAAGAAGAAAGTCAAGGATAGTGTGGGCCCCTTACTGAATGAGGGAGGCAACCTAGTGACAGAGGATGTGGAAAAAGCTAATGTACTCAATGCTTTTTTTGCCTCTGTCTTCACAAACAAGGTCAGCTCCCAGACTCCTGCACTGGGCAGAACAGGATGGGGAGAAGGTGACCAGCCCTCTGTGGAGAAAGAAGTGGTTTGGGACTATTTAGAAAAGCTGGACGAGCACAAGTCCATGGGGCCGGATGCACTGCATCCGAGAGTGCTAAAGGAGTTGGCGGATGTGATTGCAGAGCCGTTAGCCATTATCTCTGAAAACTTGTGGCAATCGGGGGAAGTCCCGGGCAACTGGAAAAAGGCTAATGTCGTGCCCATCTTTAAAAAAGGGAAGAAGGAGGATCCTGGGAACTACAGGCCAGTCAGCCTCACCTCAGTCCCTGGAAAAATCATGGAGCAGGTCCTCAAGGAATCAATTCTGAAGCACTTAGAGGAGAGGAAAGTGATCAGAAACAGTCAGCATGGATTCACCAAGGGATGGTCATCCCTGACTAATCTAATTGCCTTCTATGATGAGATAACTGGCTCTGTGGATGAAGGGAAAGCGGTGGACATGTTGTTCCTTGACTTTAGCAAAGCTTTTGACATGGTCTCCCACAGTATTCTTGCCAGCAAGTTAAAGAAGTATGGGCTTGATGAATGGACTATAAGGTGGATGGAAAACTGGCTACATTGTCGGGCTCAACGGGTAGTGATCAATGGCTCCATGTCTAGTTGGCAGCCAGTATCAAGTGGAGTGGCCCAAGGGTCGGTCCTGGGGCCGGTTTTGTTCAATATCTTCATAAATGATCTGGAGGAGGGTGTGGATTGCACCCTCAGCAAGTTTGCAGATGACACTAAACTGGGAGGAGAGGTAGATACGCTGGAGTGTAGGGATAGGTTACAGAGGGCCCTAGACAAATTGGAAGATTGGGCCAAAAGAAATCTGATGAGGTTCAACAAGGACAAGTGCAGAGTCCTGCACTTAGGACAGAAGAATCCAATGCACCGCTACAGACTAGGGACCGAATGGCTCGGCAGCAGTTCTGCAGAGAAGGACCTAGGGGTTACAGTGGACGAGAAACTGGATATGAGTCAACAGTGTGCCCTTGTAGCCAAGAAAGCCAATAGCATTTTGGGCTGTATAAGTAGGGGCATTGCCAGCAGATCGAGGGACGTGAGCATTCCCGTCTATTCGACACTGGTGAGGCCTCATCTGGAGTACTGTGTCCAGTTTTGGGCCCCACACTACAAGAAGGATGTGGAAAAATTGGAGAGAGTCCAGCGGAGGGCAACAAAAATGATTAGGGGACTGGAACACATGACCTCTGAGGAGAGGCTGAGGGAACTGGGGATATTTAGTCTACGGAAGAGAAGAATGAGGGGGGATTTGATAGCTGCTTTCAACTACCTGAAAGGGGGTTCCAAACAGGATGGCTCTAGACTGTTCTCAGTGGTAGCAGATGACAGAACAAGGAGTAATGTTCTCAAGTTGCATTGGGGAAGATTTAGGATGGATATTAGGAAAATCTTTTTCACTAGGAGGGTGGTGAAACACTGGAATGCGTTACCTAGGGAGGTGGTGGAATCTCCTTCCTTAGAAGTTTTTAAGGTCAGGCTTGACAAAGCCCTGGCTGGGATGATTTAATTGGGGATCGGTCCTGCTTTGAGCAGGGGGTTGGACTAGATGACCTCCTGAGGTCCCTTCCAACCCTGATATGCTATGACACAGAGCCAGTTATCTCCTCATAGAAGGCAATCAGGTTGGCCAGGCATGACTTGCCCTTGGTGAATCCATGTTGACTGTTCCTGATCACCTTCCTATCCTCCAAGTGCTTCAAAATGGATTCCTTGAGGACCTGCTCCATGTTTTTGCCGGGGACTGAAGTGAGGCTGACTGGTCTGTAGTTCCCCGGGTTCGTTCTTCACTTTTTTAAATATGGGCACTATATTGGGCTAGACGGGCAATCACTATATGGGCAATCATGCATAAGTTCAAAGAAACCTTTTCTATTTGTACTGGTTACTCTTTTTACAGGATTTTCACACTTGTTAGCTAAACCAACAGTGCATGGTTTCCTGGATTGAAAGTCATAGTTGGTTAAATTTAATCAGTGTGATAGGGGAATATTTTTTTTATTACTTGGGCCACTGTGCTCAATTGCTCAATCGTTGCTCAGTTGCTGTGTACTTGTAGGTGTTGCCAGTATAAATTGTTGTTTCAGTCCCTAGTGTGGCACTTCTCTGAAGAGAAACTCTTTAACAAAGGCATTGTGGGGGTCTGTGTTACTTATGGTATCAGATCACTTACTCAGACTGATCAAAAGTATGGCTTTCTAACTGCAACTGCTTACCCTGCACTAAAAAAAGGAGTACTTGTGGCACCTTAGAGACTAACCAATGAAGTGAGCTGTAGCTCACGAAAGCTTATGCTCAAATAAATTGGTTAGTCTCTAAGGTGCCACAAGTTACTCCTTTTTCTTTCTGCGAATACAGACTAACACGGCTGTTACTCTGAAACTTACCCTGCACTATGAAGCTGAGCTGTTTCTGGCTCATGCATCATTAGTAATAAAGTTTCTGCAGTTGGAACTTAGTTAATAAATCTGAGTCAGACAAATCCAGTTTACTCTCCTATAGCTGTTGGCTCTGTAGTGCTTTCAGGAGTAAAAATATTATTTTTTTGTCAGAGTAAGCTAATATGACTTGGAATTCGCACAGAAACAGACTTTGTGTGTGTGACTTGTTTGATATGTTTCAATTCCTGTTTGGTGCATTTGTGTGAGGGTTTTAAAAATATTAGTAAAGTTGATCTCCTTAGAATACCTCTACTCTGAAGTTTTCTGTCATAAAGATCTTTGTTCTCAGCATTTAATTAACTTCTAGTCTTAAAAAAAGAGGGTGGCAGCTCTCTGTATGATACAAAAAAGAATCCAAATGGGGTTTTGATGCGCTCATGAAGTAATGTGTTCCAAATTTGCAACTTAATTTAAAAAATTGTCTATAAATCTCTCATCTATTACCAGGAATTTTCAAGGAGCTCTTTAAAGAGAGCAGCAGTGGAAGTACATCAGAGAGGGAATGCTGTGGGGTTTTTAAGGGTTTTTTATTTGCACTTAGATATTCTGTTTCTTTCTTTTAGCTTTGTAACCTATTTGCTTTGGGTTAGTGTTTTGTTTTGTTTTTTTCCAAATCCTCCCTTCTAAAGTTTTGTCCTTATTCCACTTCTAGCCACTGATGATATCGTAAAGGTTGAAGTCTGGGACGTAGTTGACAAAGGTAAAGACTTACTGTTTCCTTTCTAATGCTACTTAGTTCCTTTTTTTAAAACTTAAATTAGAAGAATTTTTATGTGAAATTTAGAAACTATTTGCTTTCCTTTCTTTGATAGAAATGTTTGTGTTAATTTCCTGAAGTAACCTTGCAGGGCTGGGAATTCTCCCTCATTACCAGAGGGGCTCAGGTGGCTCAGATTTGCCATCTTAACTTCAGGGTGAACAAAGAATTTAGAAGCAGTTGCAAGAAGTCTGAACTTCTCACGAAGTTGGCTCCATTCATTCAAAAATGGACCAAATGATCTGATTCCTAGTATGTTTGGTAAACTTCATTTCCTCTCCCTTGTTAGGCCACTAGTTCATGCTGTTTATAGTAGTACCCATTGAACTGTCTTTTTGAAGGAATAATCTTGTTAGAAGGATAGTTTCACTGTGCAAAATAGTGTGGGGGTTTTTTTTTGTTTAAAGTGAATTACTTAGATCCGCTTAAAGCATTGCATTTTCTGTGCACTAATCTAAACCATTTGTATAACATGCCTACTGAGGAAAAAACCAGCATGTGTTTTAAAATATATACATTTTTGAACAAAGTCTTTGGGAGCTGAGTATTTACATGTGATGACAAAATGTAGCTTTTAAAACATGATAGCATATCAGAAAGAGAACTGTATTTCTAGTTCTTAGGAAGACAAAAGCTGTACCAAACACACAGTCGGAAGCTGTTGACAGAAAAGAGTTACATATGAATTCCATTTATAGCAGCACATTCTTTTGCATGAACTGAAGTTGCGTTTGATTTGGAAAAATGACTTAGACATATATCCTTTTAAAAGTGCAGTAATGGTTAGAAAAGTGACTTTGTAAATATAGCACCCCCTTACTCTGCAGATCTGCCCTTTATGTAATCCTTTGTGATCTGGATCAGATCTGGTGACTAGTGATGAAAATTTACATTTTTATCGTCTTACCCCTGTTTTTCCATTCCTGCAGAACCCTTAGAGCCTTGGGAGACTCAGCTGGAATTTGTTCTGGCTTCCGTACCCTCAACAGAACCATGAATTAAATCCCAGGAGCACTCTCTTTTATCTCAAAGTGTACAGAAGTGTGCCACTCACGTGCGCTTTAAATTTAATCTTTATTAGAGCTCAGTTGAATCAGGATTACTGGTGAAGTGCGAGCCAGACCCCAGCTTGACTTTCAGAAGTTACTCTAAGCATGCAGGGCTGGCATCCAGGAGGTCCATCTTTTTTTTACTTCATACCAGATTTGTCTATAGGGAAGTAATTGACTGACTGTGAATCTAGTAATTGCTAGATTGTCAGGCTCAACGGGTAATGATCAATGGCTCCATGTCTAGTTGGCAGCCAGTATCAAGCGGAGTGCCCCAAGGCTCGGTCCTGGGGCCGGTTTTGTTCAATAACTTCATTAATGATCTGGAGGATGGTGTGGATTGCACCCTCAGCAAGGTTGCAGATGACACTAAAACTGGGAGGGGAGGTAGATACGCTGGAGGGTAGGGATAGGATACAGAGGGCCCTAGACAATTTGGAGGATTGGGCCAAAAGAAATCTGATGAGGTTCAACAAGGAAAAGTGCAGAGTCCTGCACTTAGGACGGAAGAATCCAATGCACCGCTATAGACTAGGGACCGAATGGCTCGGCAGCAGTTCTGTAGAAAAGAACCTAGGGGTTACAGTGGATGAGAAGCTGGATATGAGTCAACAGTGTGCCCTTGTTGCCAAGAAGGCCAATGGCATTTTGGGATGTATAAGTAGGGGCATTGCCAGCAGATCGAGGGATGTGATCATTCCCCTCTATTCGACACTGGTGAGGCCTCATCTGGAGTACTGTGTCCAGTTTTGTGCTCCATACCACAAGAAGGATGTGGAAAAACTGGAGAGAGTCCAGTGGAGGGCAACAAAAATGATTAGGGGACTGGAACACGTGACTTCTGAGGAGAGGCTGAGGGAACTGGGAATTGTTTAGTCTACAGAAGAGAAGAATGAGGGGGGATTTGATAGCTGCTTTCAACTACCTGAAAGGGGGTTCCAAAGAGGATGCATCTAGACTATTCTCAGTGGTAGTGGATGACAGAACAAGGAGTAATGGTCTCAAGTTGCATTGGGGAAGATTTAGGTTGGATATTAGGAAAAACTTTTTCACTAGGAGGGTGGTGAAACACGGGAGTGCGTTCGTTACCTAGGGAGGTGGTGGAATCTCCTTCCTTAGAAGTTTTTAAGGTCAGGCTTGACAAAGCCCTGGCTGGGATGATTTAATTGGGGATCGGTCCTGCTTTGAGCAGGGGGTTGGACTAGATGACCTCCTGAGGTCCCTTCCAACCCTGATATTCTATGATTCTACTGTGACCTTGTGATCCTGTGATGCCAGTATTTTATTTTATTTCTGAGTTACTTCTCAGAGCAGAGCTGCACTTTAAACTCCAAAGATTTGTCATCTTGGTGGCAAAACAGGCTAAGACAGACCTGGCATTTGCAGAAGTTAATACCAGTTCAGTCACACTCACTTCCGGTGGTGGAGTGTACCTGAAGTTTAAAGGGGAAAATGTCATTGTTAGAATCCCTGTTTATGGAATAAACAAACCCAAGTTTTTTAGGTAGTTACAGGTTTATGTGCTTAGTTAGTGCAGCGTAATGCAGTCCAACTCTGACAGTAGTGCAATTCTGTGATAAACGCACCTCAAGCAAAAATGCAAACTAGGCATTAAGGAATTGTTCATATCTCACTGTTTCATCCTTTAATATGATCTCATTTAATTTTTCTTCATGTGCACTCAGGCCAAAAAATCCTCCTGCATGATGCTTTGGGTGAGAGTGACACTAGTCTAGACCGTAGCCATTTCTTAGCAAAGCCTCCAGTGCTGTTGCAGTTGAATGCTGATGGGATCTGATCCTTGCTTTACCCTCTCCTAGAGGACCCTGTGTAATGTGTATACTTAGAGTTGTGCAGTGTGCTGCGTTTACAAAACTGCCTTTGAAAATGCCACCAACTCGTACACTCTGAATATGGCATTTTGAAGTTGTTGTTCCATTGTTCAGAAAGTGCTCCGAACTTTTTTTTAAAGCTAACATTAATTTCTTGATATCTACTAGCTGGGAAGCGTGGCTGACCACCATTCTGCTGCCTGTCTGAAGCTTTCCAATGAATAACCATACCCCCGTTGTTTTGGGTTAACTCTTTTGTAACCAGTCATTAGCAACAGAAATTATTTCAGTTGTCGAATACTGGAATTCCGTAAGGACTGCTTATCATGGGGAGTGCCATTTTGAGTGTGAACATTTATGGATTAATATTTTCTAGTAAACCTGCTGAAGAGTTTAGGATGGGCCAGACTATTTCATGGAAGAAATCCTAAGCTGCTGGCTTCCTTTGTTCTGATTTCACAGGCGAAGCACTATCATGTTTAAATCCTCTGAGGAGAGCATTTATTGTCCTTGATGTGCTCTATTTTGTCCTTGACCTCAACAAGGAAAAGGTTAAACACATTTCCTGCTGTCACGATTTGTTTTACATCCACATCTGCCAAAAAAGCATATTTTACAAGCATTCATTCTGTATTTTTCAGATGGATTAAACACTGAAAATAAAATGGTTATAAAAGCATTTCATTTCTTTGCTGTGGGGCTGGCATCAAAGGCTCTTTTTACTCAACAGAAATGAGTAGCAGGAGCATTCAAACTGTCAGAATAGGTTCTGTTGAAGATAGACTGATCTATAGATTGCAGTAAGGGATTTCAGTGTCAGATTCTGCAGTTCTATAATTCCATTAACCCTTTTTGGTCATGAACATCTGGAACAAAGGTTTCAGAGTAGCAGCCGTGTTAGTCTGTATTCGCAAAAAGAAAAGGAGGACTTGTGGCACCTTAGAGACTAACCAATTTATTTGAGCATAAGCTTTCGTGAGCTACGGCTCACTTCATCGGATGCATAAAGTGGAAAGTACAGTGAGGAGATTTTATATACACACAGACCATGAAAAAATATACATTGTAAGGAGAGTGATCACTTAAGATGAGCTATTACCAGCAGGAGAGTGGGGTAGGGGAGAGAAAACCTTTTAAAGTGATAATCAAGGTGGACCATTTCCAGCACATTTCCAGGAGTTAACAAGAACATCTGAGGAACAGTGGGGGGGGGGAGGAATAAACAAGGGGAAATAGTTTCACTTAGTATAATGACTCAACCACTCCCAGTCTCTATTCAAGCCTAAGTTAATTGTATGCAATTTGCAAATTAATTCTAATTCAGCAGTCTCTCCTTGGAGTCTGTTTTTAACTTTTTTTTGTTGAAGGATAGTCACTTTGTGGTCAGAAATCGAGTGACCAGAGAGATTGAAGTGTTCTCCGACTGGTTTATGAATGTTACAATTCTTGACATCTGATTTGTGTCCATTTATTCTTTTACGTAGAGACTGTCCAGTTTGACCAATGTACATGGCAGAGGGGCACTGCTGGCACATGATGGCATATATCACATTGGTAGATGTGCAGGTGAACGAGCCTCTGATAGTGTGGCTGATGTGATTAGGCCCTATGATGGTGTGCCCACATATCTATTCAGGGGACAGTTGGCAACGGGCTTTGTTGCAAGGATAGGTTCCTGGGTTAGTGGTTCTGTTGTGTAGTGTGTGGTTGCTGGTGAGTATTTGCTTCGGGTTGGGGGGCTGTCTGTAAGCAAGGACTGGCCTGTCTCCCAAGATCTGTGAGAGTGATGGGTCGTCATTCAGGGTAGGTTGTAGATCCTCGATAATGCATTGGAGAGGTTTTAGTTGGGGGCAAAGTTAATTCAGAAGAACACTTTCTAGGTTTGCTGCTCTTTTAATTTCTAAAACAAAATCAGTATCTGTAAAATAATGTGATAAGTGAACTCACTAGTACTAACTGTGGTATTTAATCCATGATGTATTTCAGTTCGTCTGACTCTAAACAAATTGTGAACAGCTGTGTTAAGCCAGTGTTTTGCAAAGTATGGGCTGCACCCCCTGGAGGAGTGGGGAGGGATGGTTACAGGGTTCTCAGAGTTGTGTACACTAGAATTTTTAATTTGAGTTAAACGATAGCTAATTTGAGATAAAAAGGCAAACTCGCTTGTCCATGCTAGTCTGAACACCCCACGTGTTTGTGATTTACAAGAACATGTTAGTGAACTTGAGTTAACTGGCAGTCAGTTCACTAAAGGTTGTTTGTTTGTTTTTTTAACTTGAACATAGATAAATTATCAGTTCTTCTCTAGCACCTCAGCTTTCATTTGTCTCTAGCTGTTGTGATTGTAGAGGAAAAAGCTTAACCAAGGCAGCTGGAATTTGCAAAGAAACTGAAACAATAGCTCTGAGGGGTGAGCCACACCATACGTTCTAATGTGTGCTAGATCGGGTGCCCATAGTGATACTTTAAATGTCCGCTTACATTCTTTTCAGAGCAATGAAATAATCAAAGAAAGGAGAGGAAGGATCATAATATAAAGCTCTCCACAATCTACTCTGAGTGACCATTCATTTTGATGACATGAGTAGGAGGGCTTGGAAGATACCACTTATTCTTTCCCCTAGTCTAAAAGGTGCCAACCCCAGCAAGGCATCCAAACCCCACAGAGCAGCCAAGCCCAAGGACCCAGGGGAGTGAGGTGTTTTGTTAATGAAAAAATTGAATGTTGCTACTTAGTTACAAGTTTTTTTTAAACTCGTTAAGGAATATGACGGTAATCTTGCACAGCAATGTTCTATTTCAGTTTAAAATCACACATTCAAACATTTCTTAACATCCTGTATGAATGTACAATATTCCTAAAAATTTTAAGGACACATTTTAAAATACAATTTAATTTCCTTTAATTAAAATTCTGGGTAATCTTTAACAGCCCATGGTGAGGTTGATTTTAGTTTAATTGATTTAGTTTAATTTTCTTGAAGGAGGCTTCAGCTTTCAAATGTTGGGGTAATGCTGGTTTAACCTTTGGGCAGTGGGAGCTAGGAACATCACAATATCGTCTCTATCCCGAGCAAAAAATGCCCTTCTCTCAGTACACCTCACAATGCCAAATGACTCCTTTAAATACAGTCCTGTGGGACCCTTAACATGGCCTGCATAGCAGCTTTAATATGGGAGCTAATTGCTTTTGCGTCACATTGGATACATAAACCTGCCACTTAGTTTTGAGCCGCACAGTTGCGACTAAAGACACTAACACTGCATTGGAGGACTCCATGCCATTTGATTCCTGCAGTTGAGGCATATGTTCCCCACTCCCAAAAGAACAATACAGCAAGGTGCTGTCATGCCTATGGGGCAGAGTTAAGGTATATGAAGCAGTTTCTTAACTGAGCATTTCCTGGTTTATGAGAGTGCCTGTAAGGGCTTTTCTACATGGGGAAATACCTAGAATAGCAGGATTAAGCTCAACCACGCAAAAGCAGTCTTAGTGCAGCATAAGAGTGTCCACCCTGGGAGTCAGTATAGAATAGCTTTTGTGTTTTAAATTCACACGCTGGCTAGTTTTGCAATAGTGTCCATGTGTAGACAAGCCCTAATGTTCACATTCCTCTCAGGATACATGCAACAGTTTTAACAGCTTTTTTTAAAGTGAATATTGAGCAGGTGAAAAGGGGTGAATCCCTGTAAGGATGTTTGTATGTTATCCAAGACAGAAAGAGGCTGAGGGTTGTTTTTTGTATGCAAAAATTGTATTTTAGCAGTACTCTAACTTCTGTGACCTTCCTCAGTAAGAAGACTGTTTGGCTCATCTAGATTAGCCTTTGGCCAATGTACTGGAGGACTGGTTTTTGGTAGTACATTTTCTAGTTTTTTGTCCAGTTGAATTCTGAAATGTGTTGAGTGCTGTCTTCCCTTCTCTTGTGAGATGATTCCACAGCCCAATAGATCTTAGGTCTTGTCTACATTAAAGAATTATATCTACCCAAGTTAGGTCAACGTACAGCCACCACAGTAATTACTGTGGTTTTTCACGTCTGCGTTACCCTCCTTCTGCAGATGATGCGTGTTGTCACCAGGAATGGTTGCAACAACTTAAGTGGAGCAATGTGGGGGCTGTCAGCCCCACCTCAGAGCTCACCGCTGCAGGTCGTCTCTTCCCAGCCCCCCCCCCCCCCCCCCCACGGGGCTCACCATTGCAACCCCCCACCCCTACCTGCTGCCATGGGGCTCACCGCTGCAGCCACCCTTCCACCCCACCACAGCCACGGGGCTGTCCCTGTGTCAACTTAACTCTGTAGTGTAGACCAGGCCTTATTGTTAAACTTTTCCTGCCCTTTCACTTAAATTTATTGTGCGTGCTTCTTTGGATTGGTGCATCTTATAAATTGCCATAAGATTCCCTTTGTGCAGCCTCTTCCTGGCCTTCCCTTCATATACTTGTGGGGTGTTTCTCTTTTCCCCCTCTCCCCACCACAATCATCCTTTAGGGTTTAGATAAGCTGCATGGTTTTTAGCTTTTTTGTCTTTCCTCAGGAGTTTGTCCCATTTGCCCCTAATCATATTGGTTGTTAAATTCACTTACAGCAGTTCAAACCAAAGCACCTAATGGATTCTCTAAAAGCACATTTAAAGCATTCATAATACTGTTTGCTTCAGGTTTATGCAACAGCACTGAGCTCTCATAATCTTTCCTGGGAAGGTTGCATCCTGAAATGTTTGCCTTTTTGCAGTTGGCTATATTGTGCAATTCAGTTGTCAGGTATTGTTGCACTGTGCTTCTCCAGTGCTAGCAGGAACAAAAGGTGGAACAGTCAGAGCCTCTTTTCTTTCTTTACAGAGAGCAGGCCCCAGGTGGTGTTCTTTCATTCGTTTCTGGTTGTTTGCCAGGAGGGCTGCAGTAGGCTTTCCTTCTATTAACCTTCATGTTAAACAGACTTGATAGTATTTCCCCTCAAGGCCGGCTGACTCCCCCTCTATCAAGCTTATAGAAAGAAGTGGGTCTGCTTTAAATGTAGGATGCAAAACACTTTATCCTGTCCAAGGACAGACCTGCCACTGAGAAATTATCATCAAACACGCATAGTCTACTGAGGCTATGTCTTCACTAGAAATGCTGCAGGTGTGCAGCTTAGTGCCTCAGTGTAGACACTCACTACAGCAATGGGGAGGGTTTTCCTGTCACTAGTCAATCCACCTCCCCAAGAGGTGGTAGCTAGGTCAACAGAAGAATTCTCCCCTTGACTTAATGCTGTCTACACTGGGGGTTCGGTTGGCTTAACTACGTTGCTTGGAGATGGATTTTTCACACCCCCAAGCCACGTAGCTGGGTTGACCTAACTCTTGATGACCATTGCACCAGCCAGAGAGACTAGAGTTAATAGCGTCTTACCAGGCATTGTAGAGTTCAGTTCCCAGATCTGGCTTAGTCTGAAAATCCACAAATCTCTGGGTGACACCAAGGTCAAATGTCAACTGGGGAATGCTCTGTCTAATTTAATGTTTCTTCCATAACTCTCTCCTTTCTAAGGAAAATGCAAAAAACGTGGAGATGGTTTGAAACTGGAGAACGACCCTCAGGAGGTGAGCCACCTTTGAGATGCAAATGTGTCTCCCTGTTCTTGTTAAGTGATTGACAGCTGACAACATGCAATCTCTTATGTCAAAGTTCAGATGTAGCTCGCACTCATATCTGCGTTCAGGGTGATCCGGCTGACACGTCAGCCGGAACTTGCTCCCAGGCTGAGGCGCTAGGCTGCCCCAGGGCATTGCACGGAGAGTCTGACCCACTGCAGCAATTCTGGCACAGTTTCCACCCTCCCCTGTTCCCTCTAGGGCATTGTATCTGTTGGGTTATGATGACAAAAGGGAGATAGAACCAGAACAGGGAGACCAAGGTTCCTTTTCAGGGTTCGTTATTGACTCACTGTGTGATCTGAGGCAAATCACTTAGCGCGATGCCTTAGCTGATCAGCTGTACAATGGGGAAAGCGATCACTCACCTTTTTAAAAGTGTTTTGAAATGTGTAGGTGGAAAGGGGAGTATTACTGCCAGATATTATGATGGGAGCAAACTGAAGGGAGCGTATGCCTCTCGACAGCAGCATTGCTGTTGTGCACGACATGTATACATGTGAAGTCAGAACATGTGACGCCTGCCTCCCCAGACAGCGTTTTGACCCCAGATGCACTTACAGAGCTTCTTTCACAAAAATCCCATTGTGCTCCCCTTTCAGGAAAGGGTGGTTTGAAGTCTCTGCTCACTTAATCTCTTTTAATTCTTGAAGTGCTTCGTTGCTCTTGGTCATGTGATGGTTCCCTGCAGGGCCCAGTGAATGAGAAGTATCCCACTTTGTGCTCTGTAACCATTCTATTGAAATCAGTGGGCCAATATGGTTGGTGTACAGAAAGGATTAATTCGTTTCCAATCTAGTGACTTCCCTGCTAGCACATAGATAAAGAGACTCCCTTTGATTCAGGTGTTTCTCTGGCCATGACATGCCCAGTCATAAGTTCGAAGCCCACTTTCCCAGTGTGAAGCTATGTATGAAAGCAAATCATACTGCTGCTGTGCCATTAGAATGGAGGGTAATTTCACATTAAGACGTAGCCCTGCTGCAGGTACAAGATTGTAATGGGACCCTGCAAATTTGCAATTAGGACTGCAAATACTGAATTTTGAAAACAATCTTAATGCGGCCAAGTGTACTATTGTTAACAATCAATATTGCTGCTAGAAAGTGCCAGTATCATTACAGGGCTGGGGAAGGGTGCAGCAGAAGACACTCTCTGGCTGTGCAGATCAGCAGTGCATAGCACACCAAACGTTCAAGTTTGGAAAGGAACAAAGAAAGGGAGTTGCTTTACTCTAGACATGTTTTGCCTATTGCAGGGGTTCTCAAACTGGGGGGTCAGGACCCCTCAGGGGGTCGTGAGGTTATTACATGGTGGGGTCGCAAGCTGTCAGCCTCCACCCCAAAGCCCGCTTTGCATCCAGCATTTATAATGGTGTTAAATATATTAAAAAGTGTTTTTAATTTATAAGGGGGGGGTCACACTCAAAGGCTTGCTATATGAAAGGGGTCACCAGTACAAAAGCTTGAGAACTACTGGCCTATTGTATCCTGTAGCTGTCTATGGAATCAGCTTGTCAAGAGGGGATCTAAGGTGATGGGCTCGAGAGGAGAATGAGATTGCAAGTGCTAAAATACTCCTGCTCTCTTAAATCGAACACTTAGCTTTTCACAGAACACTGGCAACTCTCAGATCCTGCTCACTCAGGCGGTGTAAGCAGTGAACTATTTGAGAAGCCTTGTTCAAGTGGAGGGGTAAAATCCAGTGGTGCTCTTTTTTGTGGAAATGCTCCCATTGGAAACCTTGGTACTCTTCTTGATACCGATTTGTTTTTCTTAGAAGTCTGAAGCTGTAAGAGCTGGAGTATTTACGGTTTGTGTTTCTTTCTGTTTCCAGGCAGAGTCAGAGATGGCTCTGGATGCGGAGTTTCTTGATGTGTATAAAAACTGCAATGGAGTAGTGATGATGTTCGACATCACCAAGCAGTGGTAAGAGAGGAGCAGTGATACATGCAGCTTGAGTCTCACTTGTTTAATCAAAACAAATGATCTTTAGATCCTGTGATTTCTAGACACATAAAGGTCCAATGAGCTGAAACAGGTTCCTGGCACCTAAAATAATTTTGCCTGTTTTTAATCTATTCCCCTGTAAAACACAACTTAATCTGTTCTAAACTAGCTGTCTCCCTCCATGTCCACTGATCTGTAATTCCCACTGTGCAGCAGGCTGAGGGGAAACAATTAGAAAATGCCTTTTGCAGAAGTTACTTATCCAGCACCCAGAGTGTGTTGAGCACCTCCAAAGGTAGATGACAAAGTCCCTGCTCCAAAGAGCTTCCAGTCTCAAGTGTAGGTATAATATTTAATGGGAGAGGTGAAAATCACAAACAGTGGGGAACAGGGAAGAGAGCCCGAGGGGAATAGGGAAATGTGGGTTTGTAAGTGCTCTGTGGACACAGTTTGGGGCTTCATTTGTTGGGCTCTTTTTTATCCCCTCTGCTAAGGGAGAGGAAACATGGAAGCGGGGATGGGAAGGGAAGGTGAAAGTGAGAGTGCAGGGGTGGCAGGAACTGGGGAAGAGGAAAACAAATAGAGTAGTCCTAGTGTGTCGGGGACATTGATTGGCCCAAGCTACAACTTGTGCCTTCAGCTTACAAGGGAGAATTGCTGTTCTTTGCGTGAAAAGGTGTCATGAACCCCTATGGGCAGTAATACATGAAACCCTAATGGGAGAGGGTTACCCATTGCTGGAACTCTCTTCTGTAGGCCTCACCACCCGATGCAGTGTTGTTTGGTATGCTCTTTAATTTCATTAGAGTTCTTGGCAGACTTCTGCACTCCAGCACTTCAAAATAAATAGACAGGCGCTAAAGCTATCTTACTCATCAGTATAATAGATCAGCCTGTCTAGACACTGGGATATAGATCATGCAACTTCAGCCACTCTGTATCGGTACAGCGTGTACTGGCTTATATGTCTGCAAGACAGGGATACTTGAACACAAATTCCTTAGCACAAGACAAGGAGGGCTCTCAGTTAAAATGATAAACCTGAAGTGGATCAAAGGAAATATTTCTATATGTAGCATATAACCTGTGGAACTCACTACCACACAGAATTGTAAAGGCAAATAGCTTAGCAAACTTGCTGATTCTATGTATAAGAATTGCACTTCCTATTCCTGAGGGCATTCTGCACCAAAAAATTAAAAATTCTGAGCACAATATTTTAAAACTTTGCAGATTTTATTTGTCAGTAAATAAATGTGGAGGCTTCAGCCTAGCAGTGAGGAGCGTAGGCCATTGGTTGCACTGAGGTGAGAGATCATCCTGCAGCCCCCCGCCCCCCCCCAGGCCCCCCGAACAGGGACTCCGCGGTGAAGCTGCACCTGACTGTGACACAGTGTAAGGGCCAAGCCTGCCCCAGAAACACCCTGGGGTCCTGCCCCTCTGCATCAGGGCATGCAGGCTCAGCCTAGCAGGATCCAAGTGTAGAGGGGCTTAGTGTGGGGAAGAGGGTTCTGTGTGGGGCAGTCTGGGTGTGAGCGGCTCAGTGGGGGATCTGAATGTACAGGGGCTCATTGGGGGGTTCCAGGTGCAGGGGCAATGGGACTGTGCAGAGCAGTCCAGGTGAAGGAGGTTGGGGCTCAGCATGGGGGTCTGGATGTGAGGGAGGTCGGGTGGGGGTGCAGGTGCAGCTGGTTGGGGCTCAGTGGGGTCGGTGTCTGGGGGGCTCATCGGGGTGATGCAGGGGCAGGGGGGTTCACTGGGTGGGGGGTTCAATGTACCTACTTAGTGGGGGAGCCCCAACTGCAGCTGCTGCAGAGGGGATGCCGCATGCTGGACTCCCGCCCCACCATCCCATCCGCCCACCCCACAACCGCCCCTTTCCCCACCTTCTCCCATATCTCAACCCCCTTCCTTTCCCATTGCCTTTTTCCTCCAGCCTTACCACGCCCACGCCCACCCCCACCCCCCTCGACCTGCCCCACCACGGGCGCTCACTATTGTACAGGATGGATCCCAGCACACAGAAGGCAAGCGCAACTGGCACTGGGACTCGAGGCAGCATCCAGGTACCTCTGCGCCCACAGAATTTGAGGGCGGGGGGGCAGAGGCACATGACTCCGTGTGCCCCCCCACACCTTGCCTCTGTTTTGGGGGCAACACCCCTCCAAACTACATCCATGGGCATTCCCAGCCCCACCCCTACTCTGGCACAACTTCCCTGTCACTTTCTGCAGGGAAGCAAAGAAATCTGCAGTGGGGACATGTTTCCTTCCTGTGCACAGTGGCACAGAATTCCCCCAGGAGTAACTTACACTATCTTTGATGACAACAAGAGCAAAAAGGGCATAATCCCAATCACCAGCTGGGGTGAGGAGAATATTCTCCCTATCCTCACACAACAGTGCAGAGTGTAGCCTTCTAGAATATTTTATATGGGTCCCTGCTCAAGGTACAGGACTGAGGTAGTTGGGCTGTTCTCTGTGAAATAACAGTATTAACTCAGAATGTGTCTGTGTTGTCTGTAGGTGGGCCTCAGAGGAAACTCACATGTGAGATTTGTACTTTGAATTTTTCTGTTTGCTTTGCAACTTTTCTGACTATGTATGCTAGTTTCCATTGTGTGCATGTAAGCTGTAAATGTAATATTGCTGAGAGTTCAACTAACCCATCAAGTGTGCTCACACTAATTATTTGTTTCGCCTTTTATTTGGTAAAGGACATTTAACTACATATTGAGGGAGCTTCCTAAAGTGCCCACCCATGTTCCAGTGTGTGTGCTTGGGAATTACCGTGATATGGGAGAGCACAGGGTCATTCTGCCAGATGACATGCGGGAGTTCATTGATAATCTGAACAGGTAAACAGGGCTGGCACCATACTGGCTTTCTGGGAGAGCAGCACGCCTCCACTTCTTTTCCATGCAATCCAGCCCCAGTTAACAGCATTGCTGTTATCTTCCAGACATGTGTGAGCCATTGAATTGCTCCCTTCCCTGATCATCCAAACCCCTTCTCATCCTGTTGGGTTTGATATCCCTTTATATTGTCCCTTTATACTGGGCTTTCTTCTCGCTCTATGGTGTTCCTACCGAACCTAAAAGGCCTGCACTGAGGGGGTGATTCTCAGTTCACAGAGTCAGTGAATAGCAGTGAGAGTCCCTGTGGTGCAGGCCTTTCAGAACTGCTCTATCCAAATGGAATTGTACTTCAGCCCTTCCTTTTGGGCTGTCTTTTTTTTTTTTTTTTTTTTTTTTTTTTTTCTTGCTGAAAGATTTTGCATATTACTTCCCCCTACTCAACTGTTCTATGAGCATCCATGCTCTGAAACCAGCACAGTGCCACTAGCTTTTTCTCCCTCTCTCCCACACCCTAGAGATTGAGCATCCCCATTGCAAGACTACAGATCCTGATCACTTCCAGGCTGTGTTCTCCCAACTGCCTGCCAAGCCTCTACTCTGGCATTTCTTTGAATCTGGCCACGAGGCTCTCTTTCATTATAGGTTTCAGAGTAGCAGCCGTGTTAGTCTGTATCCGTAAAAAGAAAAGCAGTGCCTAAGGTGCCACAAGTACTCCTTTTCTTTCATTATAGATATTGCCCTTGTTCGGCAGCAATCAATCAATCCACCTCATCGTGCCTTTCTCCTTCTGAGGGTTTTTACAAAAGCTTTTTTGTGTAACAGGTTTTCTTGTAAAGTCTCTCACTCACTTATGCCTACATCAGACATGTAGAAATGGAATCCATCACAAAGAGTGGCTTTGTACTAGTTCTTTTATAGCCACCTCTATTCATATTATACATACCGTTATCCAAGGTGAACTAATGTAACTTTCATGCCCAGTGCCGAGGTTTTTAATAGCTTCATTTAGGTCTGTTTATGGTATTAGAAATAAAAATGCACTGTAAGAAATGCACTTGTACAGCTGTGAAATACTTGTTCAGTAAGCCATTGGCCCAGCGTCCCAGCAGAGCAGTTTGGCCTGTCGGTTGCATGACACTATAGCACAACAGCTGCACTCAAGCCTTTCCCCTCCAGCCTTCTAAAGGGGTAAAGAGTTAATTTGGCTCCTTATGAGCTGTAAACAAAATAATGAGCCCCCTAGCAGGGTGAATTGTCAGCCTAAGTCTTGGGGTTGAAGATTTTCCTGGGAGATGAGGATTGCTCATGGTATAGAAGTCAGCACGTGCCTCTGCTGTGTATGTAGTCAGTTGGTCTCTGTGTAATTTTCTTTCCTCTGCTCATCTGATTTGGAACAGACCTCCTGGCTCATCTTATTTTCGCTATGCTGAATCTTCCATGAAGAACAGTTTTGGCCTCAAGTACCTGCACAAATTCTTCAACATCCCATTCTTGCAGCTGCAGGTAAGAGTCCGGGATTTACATGGTGCAGAGTGGGTGGGGAGAACTACCCTTTCCACAGGAACTAATGTGGGGATCCTTTTCTTCTGATGACCTGCTTTTCAGTTGTTAAAGGAATCTAGACAGATTATTGCTTTCAGGAGAGTGTTGTTAACAAAAGTGACTGGGCATTTTGTTTCCCATAACTGCAATGTGTCACTGCTGGTGAAGTGCGTGCTCTTCATTACCTACCTAAGCATATCCTTATCAATGTATAAAGGTTCCAAGGGTCTGTACCGTGCAATGTACAGGATGTGCAGGAATAAATCTGTACATTGCAGTGTTAATAGGCCAACAAGTCAAAATGGTATCTAAACTGTTACGCACGTGTATTTTTGTTAATACACAAACTTTTCTTAAATGTGGCCAATTAATTAAAACTCCATTAAGAAAATATCCATCAGTGAACTGAATGGCTTATGGGATGTGTGAAAAGTTGTGTGTCCTGATTTTCAATTGAAATTAAGCCCCCTTTGGTGGCAGCCACAGATCTTGACTCTGACATGGTTGTTCAGCGGTCTGTCTGGTTCCTTTGGACAGGTACCTGCATCTTGGAAATCTCTCCCCCTGTTGGCAGTCTCATCAGAGAGGCAAGGACTGAATGGGCCATGGTGGCTGAAATACCTTGTACCCCACAGGGACTGGTCCTGCTGGCATAGTGAGGGGAAGCGTGTGGTCTGGTGGCACTGCCACTGCTGTACCCTCTCCATGGTCAGAGGACTTCAGATCACGCTCTAGTATCTTTCATCAGCACTAAATTAACTTTAAAAAATACATTTTGTGTGTGTGTGTGTATCTAGAAGAACAAACATAGCTCAAATGCTAGTCCAGACTGATTAAAGCTCAGTTAATGTCTGTCATCCATTCAGTACTCCGTAAAGCAAACACAGCAAAGAAAGAGAGACCTTGGTATAAAAACACAGTGAAATCCAGCTAGATAGCAAATTCTCCAAGGAGAAACTGTATAAATCTGACACTTGCACTCATCTCTGCTCTCAGTAGAGAATGTCAAAATCCCTAAAGCTACAGTCTGGTGGTACAGATATTTGGGGTTTGCAGCCTCAGTTTCTACAATAAAGTGCCATCCTGCCGAAAACCACGCAGAATAACCTGTTCCCACATTACTGCTGGAGATGCACTCTTACAGGTCTCCCCTTGTTCCATATCTACCTGAGGAGAGCCAGCTCGGGCTTTCTGCCAGACTCACTGGGCTTCTGATCACAGTTCATAATGATACTCTCTCCTGTCAATATGTGGAATGATTGTCTTAAATGGAGGCATTACCAGAAAGTGCTCAAGTTTTTCATAGCTTTCTGTGCTTTAGCACCTTTAGTGAGAGGGGATCTTAAGGGACCTTTCATTTACATATGCTGAGAAAAAACAAACTTGATGTACATGATTTATGTAACTGAGAATTGAAGCAAATAAGGCTGCTTAATAATCTTTAAACAATGCAGTATAATAAAATAACTGAACTGAATCAAGAGGTAATTAATGTCTGTTTACATGGAAACTCAAAGAATGTGATTTAGTTAGAGTCCCTGTGGTGCTAAGATTGAGTGGCCATTGCTCAGATGGGTGATGTGCTTGAGATGACCTACTTGCATTCCAAGTCTCTTCTGTTCACTAGAGATGCCATCCAGTACAGTTCACGGACTGTGGTGCTGGGTGCAGCTGGCTGCAGCAATACCTGAAACGCAAATCCAGAGTTAATGTGTGAAGAGGTTACTGTTTAACCAGCTACTCTAGACTCTTTGCTTGAGCTGTTAGGTTCACATTGAGGGTGGGAGAGGATTCAAGCAGGAGCCTGCTCTGTCACTAATTCAGAAGCATTTGGGTAAACTGCGTCACTGGCAGCAGGTTCTAGAAGACATGAATGTGCAACATAAAAAACCTGCAGAAATGCCTCAAGGGCCATTAGCTTATCTAGAACAGGCTTCTGCTAATATTCCTACACCCACGAAGCAAGCATGATTAAGAAAGATGTTTGAATTTAGATCTTTGAGTGGTATTTTAACTTAAAGTGAAATGAAATATTGAACTTTCTACCTTGTATAATATGTGATGTAATTTGTAGTATAAAAATAATCATGTTGTACTGCGATAGTGGGACACAACTAAGCACAAGGGCCAGAGGCAGGACTTTGATTGGCATACACACTGACATCATTGTTAGATAAAAATGCATGCAGATATGTTTGCCTCCTGCACTGAAAGCCTGCAGCTGATGAGCTTTGACCTCTCCCTATCATTAAAAGGCTAAGGTGGACAGACTCCAGTTGATGCCACGTTACAAAGGTACTTGGAATTTCACTTCCCTCGGCCCAGAATTTGTTTCTGCGTGCTTGTCAGAATCTGTCAGGCCACTGACATGCTCTCCAGCCACCTCTCATAAACATATGCAGGGTTTTGAATGCAGCGCTTCCTGTCCCAAAGCTCAGAAACCACAGAATGAGTGTTTCCTATGTCACCTGTATTTGTAACCAGGTCTCTTGGGAAACAAACCACTAACTTATGTGGCTCAGTCACTCCAGGCCTCTGCCTTCTCCTGCTGTACTAATGAGAATCTTGCTATTGGATTCAGTGGGAGTAAGAGTGGACCCTTTGGGGCTCACTATAGAGAGGAAGTGCAACATGTTGGAGAACAGTGTGTGATGAGTGCACTAGACCTAGCCCACAGTGATGCTGTTCTTGCTTTCATAGTGACTCAGTCTCCAGAAAAAACAAAAAACTAACTGCCCATTCTCTGCCTTACAAAGTAAGGGTAAAGGAGAGGAAATCTCTCCGGTGCAAAAGGCAAATACTGTTTAGTCAGCCATTCTGCCTGATAGTGACTGGTCTCTTCATGTACCTAAACATAACATCCTACAGCTCTTGGTGGGTTAGTTAATTGTATCTGAGATCCCAGGTTGCTCTCTCACAGGGCCAGTGTTCTCCTTCCTGTCTGGTGTGTGGTGGTGTGGCTTAGTTTTAAATTACGCTTCCCTATCTTCATCTTACTCATGAATCTTGCAACAAGAGAGCGGAGGATGAAACTCATACTCTGAATATAAAGCAAGTCCCCTCCAGCAGCCCAGTCTCCTCACTTATTTATCAGCTGCCTGCCATGAGCTGGACTGATTAATTCCAGAAAGCAGTTCAGTCAACCAGGTATTCCTGACAGGCCTTTCCTGGGCACCGTTGGTGTGTGACTGTCAGAGGTTCAGCCATCCCTTCAGAACAGTCCGTGTAAAGAGACTATTCTGTGCATAGACAGTTCATCTAATTGCCTTTTCCACTGGAGCACTGAAGGTGGCATTCAGTCAAAGCATTATCTAGAGCTCAGTTAACTCAGTTCTAATGAGTAATTTAGTGTTAAAATAAGTTTGAGGTTTAGATTGAAAAATTCTAGGGTGGACTAATTGCTTGGCTTGTTCTGTAGAACACTGAGTTTGATTTTTTTTTTTAAGTCTACACATGACTGACTGTTAGCTCCAAAAGTCAACAACACGGTTTAGTATGTGTCTGTGTGCAACAACAGCATGTGTGCTGGCTGACCAAATATCACTCTGTTCAAAAAATGTTTGCCTTCTCACTAGGATTGTGGTCTGTGGACTACACGCTAGTTTTTCTCACTTGCATTTGAGGCTATTAGAGATTTCCCTGCACTGAATGATGCAACATTCCTCACCCCTGTTCTAATATGTGAAGTAAAAATATAGCCCATGGATTACTAAAAATAAACCTCAAGTTCGTTCTCATAGCAGACAACTTGAAGGAACATTGAGGGTTAGGGAATTATTAAAAAAAGACTTCACAGTTCAGGGTCAAACTTGGGACATCTTTCTCCCTCTCCCTTTTCTCATGCTTCAAGTTGACTGTAAGCTCGTTGGGGTAGGAATTGTATATCTACAGTCCCTGGCACAAGTGGGCCCTCATGGAAAGGGGTACTGCCATTATAAAAGTAATAATCGGGACATGTTTGTGCTCGGGCATAGATGGCCACTTCCTGCACCTCTTGGTCCCTAGCCTGTGGGAGACGTGGATGGTGCCACTCCAGACATGGAATGTCCTGGCTCTTAGTGTCATCGTAAATCTGTGTAGCTTGTTGCGTCAGACTCCCCAAGAGGCCTACATCAAAAAGCTATGGATGGAGCCCACGTTTGTTCAGTCACTATCAAAACCTAGCCCAGTGTGGTGTGCTTTTGGTTGACTTTTTTTTTTTGTGAGGAAAGGAGAGCAGGCTGGTGGTGGTGAATTTTCCCATATGGTATGGAGTCAGAAGCTGAAGGTTTTAGCATCTGGGTATGGGACAGTTGAGACTTTAACACCTGCAGAGGCAGTCCGGGATTATTCATCAAGCACATTAGCAAGATGTTTCTTCTAAGAAGTCAGCAGTGAAATAGTTAATGTGACATTTTAAAGTGTTGTCTTTCTGTTTCAGAGCTAAGAAACCGCTGAGTTAAGTGGGACTGTTCACACCTCCGAGCCATTGTCTCAGGCCATATCTACACTACCACTTTTGTTGGTAAGAAAAGGAGTACTTGTGGCACCTTAGAGACTAACCAGTTTATTTGAGCATAAGCTTTCGTGATGCATCCGATGAAGTGAGCTGTAGCTCACGAAAGCTTATGCTCAAATAAATTGGTTAGTCTCTAAGATGCCACAAGTACTCCTTTTCTTTTTGCAAATACAGACTAACACGGCTGTTACTCTGAAACTTTTGTTGGTATAACTCATGTCGCTCGGTTGTGAAAAAACACCCCCTGAACGACATAAGTTTCGCCGGCATAAGTGGTAGAGTGCATAGGCTGTGTCCGTGAGAGAGCTTCTCCTGCTGACATAGCTACTGCTGCTCGTGGAGGTGGTTTTATTATGTCAACAGGAGAACTCTCTCCTGCTGGCACAGAGCGGCACGAGCAATCTCACAGCAGTGCAGCTGCATTCATTCAGCTGTGCCGCTCTAGGCTTGCTAGTTTAGACACAGCCTCAGGCTGTCCATGTTCAGGAAAACAACACTGCTTCGGTTTATCATATTGCCAACCCCAAGTGTTGGAAACATGTGAACCAAGCTTCGGAATTCATGAATGGCTTAAAAATCATAAGAATTTTAAATACATAAATGTTGCGTTCTTTTTTCTTTGCCCCCGGTTCTTGAGGTCATAGTTTCAATCTCTTCTCTGCAATCCTGAGGGCTAGACACTTTCATTTAATAATAATAAATAAAGCTGAAATTCTTAAATAATTTGATTCCAGCAATGGGGGGGAGGACGATTGTAAATAAAACATCAAATATTGTGACTCTCCTGATTAGAATTTCAAGAGTTGGCCACACTGGTTTACATTCAATTCATGTTTACAGGGTTATTTTCACAACCATGTTGACTAGAAACATAGCTTTCTAAAATCCGAGCTTTGATTCCAAATCATAGTTCTGTGGCAAATTGCTTGGCTGCAGAATACGTAGGGCCCTGATTATAAAGAAGAAAGGCCAGGTGTTGGGATGGCTTAGAAATGAGCCTTCTCTTAAGCAGCCATTATGTCTGCTGTAAAGGCAAATGAATTCCTTGGTGTCAGTATCTTCAGTGCGTCTGTACACTCATAGGAGCATCGTTCTTTTATATTCATCCAGCTGGATGACTGAATTAAGTCCCATTAGAAAGCAAATGCGCGACCCGCTCACTGCACCAGCTGAACCCTGCCTCTTGGTGATAATGGAAAGTTCTTGTATCCAGAGAATCTACAAACAGTGTTGGTGCAAAGTAGTGATGTCACTGATGTGCATAATTTTGTATATTCTTCTCATAAAGGGACATATAAGCAATCATTTAGTTGAAATTCTTTAATTATTGCTCTGTAGCGTATTACACTTTCCTGCACACAGCATGTTTGTGACACACACTCATCCTTACAACAGAGGATGCTGACTTTCAGAATGAATACCTTGTTTTTGCCCCTCTGCTTTCCATTGTATTCCTTTATTTAAGTTGAACACCTTGCCGGGGGCCCTAGCTGCTGTTTAATTCATTATGATGGGTAGAGTGGTGACATTAGTGCGGATACAAGATCTCGCAGTACTGGCAAGCTCCCAGATATCTAGTACAGTGACCGTTCCTGCTCAGACCTCTGTTTTATTTTCCTTTCTTCAGAGGGAGACATTGCTACGGCAGCTGGAGACGAATCAGCTCGATATTGACGCTACGTTGGAAGAGCTCTCAGTGCAGCAGGAGACAGAGGACCAAAACTACGAAATGTATGTCATTGAGCCCTCCTTTCTAATCTTTCTGCTGGAATCTACATAGCTCTTGTCTGTTGGGCAGCACTGCACTTTACATCAACCAGGGGAGGTCCAATGGATATCATTTAGTATTTGTTCGGATACTTCATTTTAATGTAAAATAGGAGATTCTCCAATGCAAAGCTTGTTCTTTGGATTCCCTTCAGACATGTGACCTATGGGAGGGGGAGAAATTGAAGGGAGCTGGATCAGATGAAATGGCAGAGCGCGAATGAGGCACGTGGTGTAAGGGTGATGGAGGAGTATGTCACGGCCTCTCCTGGTGGAAGGGAATGCTCACAGTGCACTCTAGTGCTTCAGCAAGGAAACAGTTCCCATTCTTTTGGCTGTCGTCTTCTGGCTAATCGCGTTAGCGCTCATTTTGTCTCTGAGACACTAAGGTATTTTCTGTTGATCTCTTCAGTAGTTCTAGAAGCTTATTAAAATGTGGTCATATTTCAGAGTATGCTTCCTGTGTGTTCGGTATCATATCCACTTAGTTTCCTGCTTTGAGTGAGTTTCTACTCCGGTTAGCCTTGTAGAACCAGTACCGCTCTGGAGGAATAAGTTGGATTCTGTTCAAATTTGGGTGTATCAACAGTTGTGTTCAATAACTTCCAACTGCAGGGTATTTATTGTAGTAATGTACAAGCCAGACAGAACACAGGTTGGCTTTCCAGTTCCCGGATGACTGGAAAAAGGCTAATGTAGTACCCATCTTTAAAAAAGGGAAGGAGGAGGATCCTGGGAACTACCTTTTCTGCCCTGCCTACCCTTCCTAAACAGTTTATATCCATCCATGACAGTACTCCAGTCATGTGAGTTATGGCTCAATGGGTAGTGATCAATGGCTCAATGTCTAGTTGGCAGCTGGTACCAAGTGGAGTACCCTAGGGGTTGTTCTTGGGGTCGGTTTTGTTCAACGTCTTTATTAATGATCTGGATGATGGGATGGATTGCACCCTCAGCAAGTTTACAGATGACACTAAGCTGTGGGGAGAGGTAGGTACACTGGAGGGTGGGGATAGGGTCCTGAGGGACCTAAACAAATTGGAGGATTGGGCCAAAAGAAATCTGATGAGGTTCAACAAGGACAAGTGCAGAGTTCTGCACTTAGGACGGAAGAATCCCATGCACAGCTACAGGCTGGGGACTGACTGGCTAAGCAGCAGTTCTGCAGAAAAGGACCTGGGGATTACAATGGATGAGAAGCTGGATATGAGTCAGCAGTGTGCCCTTGTTGCCAAGATGGCTAACGGCATATTGGGCTGTATTAGTAGGAGCATTGCCAGCATATAGAGGGAAGTGATTATTTCCCTCTATTTGGCACTGGTGAGGCCACATCTGAAGTATTGCGTCCGGTTTTGGGGCCCCCACTACAGAAGGGATGTGTAGTCAAATTAGTCCAGTGGAGGGCAATGAAAATGATTAGGGGGCTGGGGAACATGACTTATGAGGAGAGGCTGAGGGAGCTGAGCTTGTTTAGTCTGCAGAAGAGAAGAGTGAAGGGGGGATTTGATAGCAGCTTTCAACTACCTGAAGGGGGTTCCAAAGAGGATGGAGCTCTGCTGTTCTCAGTGGTGGCAGATGACCGAACAAAGAGCAGTGATCTCAAGTTGCATGGGCGAGGTCTAGGTTGGATATTAGGAAACACTATTTCACTGGGAAGGTGGTGAAGCACTGGAATGGGTTCCCTAGGGAAGTGGTGGAATCCACTTCCTTGGAGGTTTTTAAAGCCCAGCTTGATAAAGCCCTGGCTGGGATGATTTAGTTGGGGTTGGTCCTGCTTTGAGCAGGGGGTTGGACTAGATGTGTGCTGCAAGCTGGATTTAGCCCAGCACCCTTTGCTTTGGGAAAGTGCTCTTTCTTTTAAATCAGGGTTTTGAAAATGTCCCTAACTGCTGCTTGTTAGAGATGCTGAGCCACCGATCCCAAAGTGCAAACATTATGGCAGCCCATGCCTGAGTGCTTCTTCCCCACTAACAAAAGTGCAGCAATATTTTAGGATTTGTCTGGGCTTTCGCTGTGCTCTAGCTGTGACACTGAGATCCCTGGCGCTAAATCTCTTGTTGCATCAGTGGTCAATGTGGTCGTACAGGAAGAGCCACAGCACCTTCAATCCTAGGGACACAAACGTCTCTGGAACTACTGCATGGAACCCCACAGGCTGATCTCTGGTAACATGCGCTCAGGAGCTGCTTACTCTCTGTACAGCGTCAGGAGCTGGAGTAATTTACCCTGAGTTCTCGGTCAGATAAATATGACCAGTTTTGCACGGCAAGGACTCTCAGCCAGTCAGATTTTTCTCCATTCCAAACCATTTTATAATAAAATTATTTCAAGAATAGCTATTTTTTGCTGTATGTAGTTCCTAACTTCCCCTGCATGCGAACACCTGCATTTGTAAGGCGGGAAAACTGAACTGGTCAGTACTGCTCACCGATGTGGCTCTTGCTGTGGGATTATCACGCTTGGCACGTTTCCACTAACCCGTTTTGTTAAAAGTGAACTCTTGATGTATTGTCCTTTCCCTGCTGGCTTGTTAAAATGAACAGAGGTGACACAGTGCAGCTGACCCCTGGCAGATGGTGACGCATTGTGCTGGTAACTTGAATGCGGTAGGTGCATGAATTTCTACAAGGTCATTTGAGCTTAAAGCTGACAGTGAATTGAAACTGGCATGACTAACACTGTTCATTACGAGATGCTGCCACGTATTGCAATTGATGCCGGGGTTAAGTGACTATTAATGTATCTCCGCAGTTGTATAGCACTGAGTTGACTTCCTTTCACCTTTCTACTTCCACGGTATAGATGCTGTGGGTGCATAGGTGTCATTGTCTCTAAAGAGTCAATCAGCATATCAGCCACAAGGGGTAGCAATGTTTGGTGAAGTCTTTTAAATAGGCACATCCCAGTTGATTTTCCCCCCACCCAGCCCATGTGGTGGGTAAAAGCTATGGGATCAAGAAAACTGAAAGTGTCCCTTTTGAAGTGCACATGGGTCCAAACAGCACTAAGTAATCAAGTTTTGTCTGTTTGTGTTGATGTACTGGACGTGACCAGGGACAAAAAAAATGAGCCAGAGGATGTTGTAAAGGCCAAGACTATAACAGGGTTCAAAAAAGAACTTTAGATAAATTCGTGGAGGATAGGTCCATCAATGTCTATTAGCCAGGATGGGCAGGGATGGTATCCCTAGCCTCTGTTTGCCAGAAGGTGGGAATGGGTGTCAGGAATGGATCACTTGATTTCCTGATCTGTTCAGTCTCTCTGGGGCACCTGGCATTGGCAACTGCCAGAAGACAAGATACTGGAGTAGATGGACCTTTGGCCTGACCAAGTATGGCCATTCTTATGTTAGCACAGAGAAAATCTCGTGTTGATCATTTGTGTAGCTACTGAATAGTATTGGCGAGAGTGCACTCCTTTGTGGTAAGCCATTTCATCAGCTCCACCTCCTGCATAGTTGGATGTAAAAACATCAGTTCTCTAATAGTGATTGTATCTGCTGTATGGGGTGGTGATCTTTTATCATGTTGAATATTTTAGTGAGAAGCCTTCAGTGATTCACTGTGTCATGCAGCTGATAGATCGACAGAACACTGTACCTGTTACTGTACCCTTTTTTCAAATCTGTCTTTGATGTATTGAATGATGTTCAGCAGCACTTGATGGATTCTGCCTTGGCAAGTCAGGCACCAATCTTGCTCTGGGATTACGTGCTTTTCAAGGAGTGGTGATAGCAGGTTTAAGATAAGATGCTCACACAGTTTGTAGAAGTGACCTTCGGCAGCAGGTCTTCCGCTCTTCTTTCTTTGGCGGCACCGTGGGGGTGCGCGATCCAAAAACTTTGGAGACCACTGGTCTAGAGGATAAACTACATAAGCTGAATAAGTCTGTTGTGTGCCACCTTGTGTTTTCTTTGGTAACTTCACTTTGGAGCAACAGCTGGATCACTGTCGTGAGCAGGGCTCACTTTTTTTTGTTTTGTTGTTTACTATAGTTTCAACCAATTTGCCCGGTACTGAAGTCAGGTTTACTGGCCTGTAATTGCCAGGATCACCTCTGGAGCTCTTTTTAAAAATTGGCATCGCGTTAGCTATCCTCCAGTCATTTGGTACAGAAGCTGATTTAAATGGTATGTTACAGACTACAGTTAGTAGTTCTGCAATTTCACATTTGAGTTCCTTCAGAACTCTTGGGTGAACACCATCTGGTCCTGGTGACTTATTACTGTTCAATTTATCAGTTTGTTCCAAAACCTCCTCTAATGACACCTCAATCTGGGACAGTTCCTCAGATTTGTCACCTTAAAAAGAATGGCTCAGGTTTGGGAATCTCCCTCACATCCTCAGTTGTGAAGACTGATGCAAAGAATTCATTTAGTTTCTCCGCAATGGTCGTCTTATCCTTGAGTGCTCCTTTAACATCTCGATCATCCAGTTGCACCACTGGCTGTTTAGCAGGCTTCCTGTTCCTGATGTATTTAAAGTTTTTCCTGTTTTTCCTATGCATCGCTTCCCAAGCCAAAGATCTCTCTGATTGAAGCTATGTTAACATTGGCACTCTCTGGGCTCTCAGTCTATTACAGCAAGAACTAATTGTGCATCAACCCAGCCAAAATGCAAGTGAGTCTTTTTCTATCATTCAAATCATGAAGCCAATAGACAACTCATCTGGAATGGGGTATTGCTTGCCCACTGCTGGAATCCTGTCTACCTTGGAGTGATGCTAGACCACGCTTTCTTTCAAGCATACATGGAGAAGAGAAAAGACAAAATTAGCACCTAGAACAACATACTCAAAGCTTGCAAATTCAAAAGGGGGAACCAGCTCGGCAACACTGTCAGGCACTGCACTTTCACTTTGCTGTTTGCAAAAAGAAAAGGAGTACTTGTGGCACCTTAGAGACTAACCAATTTATTTGAGCATGAGCTTTCGTGAGCTACAGCTAGCGATGAAGTGAGCTGTAGCTCACGAAAGCTCATGCTCAAATAAATTGGTTAGTCTCTAAGGTGCCACAAGTACTCCTTTTCTTTTTGCGAATACAGACTAACACGGCTGTTACTCTGAAACTTTGCTGTTTGACAGCCAAATACACATCTGCTGTGGGAAAGATTAGGTCATGCAAAGAAGCTGGCCTCTGGAGGAACCAAGCACCATGAAAGATCTTGTTAGGGCTACAGACCAGGCCATATCATGTGCCCAGCACTGGAAAAAGCTATATTTGTGGTGGAAGGACACAAGAAAAAGATCAGATCTCAGTGTTTTGCCCAGAAACACACCAAAACATAACTTATTGCTTGGTCTTAACATGTGCAGCAACATCGATGTACTGTGATGTCCTTCTCGAGTATTTCCAGCCATGTGTGTCACACTTCCGGTCATGTACCTCTCAGTGATTTTCTAAGTGGTTCAGTTGCTCTTCCACAGGCGGGGGTTTCCCCGGGTAGATCTGTTTGCCACAGGGCCAACGCCCAGTGCCCGTGGTTCTGCTCGTTCCAGGGCCGCTGCCCGGGCTCACTCGCGGACGCGTTTGTGATCCCATGGAGAGGGGGCTTGATGTATGCCTTCCCCCTGCTCCCCTTGGTGCACAAGGTCCTGCTCAAGGTGTGCAGGGACAGGGCAGCGGTGATCCTCATCGCCCAAGCCTGGGCCCGCCAACACTGGTACACATCACTCCTAGAGCTGTCGGTGGACACCCCAGTAGTCCTGCCCCTACACTGGGACCTCATTACACAGGATGGTGGGCGGCTTCTCCACCCCGACCTGCAGTCACTGCACCTGACGGCATGGAGGCTCTATGACTAAATGCCCTGGAGAGCCAGTGCTCCCTTCCTGTGCAGCAGATTCTGCTTGGCAGTAGAAAGACCTCTACCAGGGCGGCCTATATGGCAAAGTGGAAAAGGTTCTCGTGTTGGCGTGAACCCCAACAGGTGCAGCCGGGCAGGTGCAGCCGGGCCAGGCCCTGGTGCAGGCCATCCTGAAGTACCTCCTGCACCTCAAGCAGCAAGGGCTAGCCCCGTCCTCACTCAGAGTGCACGTGGCAGCCATCTCCACCTTCCATCTGGAGTTCTTGGGGGGCTTGGTGTTTTCCCACCCAATGGTGGGGCGGTTCCTTAAAGGGTTGGAGAGAGTGTTCCCATACTGCCGCCCCCCAGTCCCTCCATGGAACCTTAACCTGGCCCTTTCTAAACTCATGGGACCCCCTTTCGAGCCCCTCGCTACCTATTCTCTCCTCCACCTTTCCTGGAAGGTGGCGTTTCTGGTTGCCGTTACCTCGGCCAGAAGGGTGTCTGAACTGAGGGCCCTCACCTATGAGCCCCCATACAGTATTCACAAGGACAAGGTGCAGCTCTGGCCGCACCCCAAGTTCCTCCATAAGGTGGTGTCCCAATTCCATCTGGGCCAGGATATTTGTCTGCCAGTGTTCTTCCCGAAACCCCATACGGACCCGAGTCACCACAGCTTGCACACCTTGGATGTGCGTCAAGCTCTGGCGTTCTATTTGGAGCGTACCAAGCCCTTTCGCAAATCTGCGCAGCTGTTTGTGGCTGTGGCCGAGAGGTTAAAAGGCCTCCCAGTGTCGGCACAGCGGGTTTAGTCTTGGATTACAAGCTGCATCCGGGCGTGCTATGAGCTCGCAGGTGTTCCGGCCCCGGCAGTTGGCAGAGCGGTCCTCCAAGCAGTTGTTCCGTGACTCCTACCCTCCTCCAGAGGTAAGCTTGTGATTCACCTAATGTGGAATGGATGTGACCAAGCACTCGAAGAAAAACCGGTTACTTACTTTCTCGTAACTGTTGTTCTTCGAGATGTGTTATTCACGTCCATTCCACCACCCACCCTCCTACCCCTCTGTCGGCGTCGCCAGCAAGACGGAACTGGAGGGGGTCGGGCTGGCAGGGCTATATATGCGGGGCGCAGTGGCGCCACTCGGGGGGCCCGCCGGGAGCCGCTAAGGGAAAAAGTTTCCGACGCTCGTGCATGCGGCGTGCGCACACCTAATGTGGAATCTTGAAGAACAACAGTTAAGAGAAAGTAAGTAACCATTTTTTACTACTCAAGAAAGAGATCTTGGATAGTTTGTGGATAGTTCTCTGAAAACATCCACACAGTGTGCAGCAGCAGGCAAAAAAGCAAACAGAATGCTGGGAATAATTAAGAAAAGGATAGATAATAAGACAGAAAATATCATGTTGCCTCTATATAAATCCATGGTACGCCCACATCTTGAATACTGTGTGCAGATGTGGTTGCCCCATCTCAAAAAAGATATATTGGAATTGGAAAAGGTTCAGAAAAGGGCAGCAAAAATGAATAGGGGTATGGAACGGCTTCCGTATGAGGAGAGATTAATAAGACTGGGACTTTTCAGCTTGGAAAAGAGACAGCTAAAGGGTGATAAGATTGAGGTCTATAAAATCATGACTGATAGAGAAAGTAGATAAGGAAGTTTTTTTTACTACTTCTCATAACACAAGAACTAGGGGTCACCAAATGAAATTTATAGGCAGCAAGATTAAAACAAATGAAAGGAAGTATTTCTTCTCACAACGCACAGTCAACCCGTGGAACTCCTTGCCAGAGGTTGTTGTGAAGGCCAAGACCATAACAAAAAAGAACTAAATAAGTTCATGGAGGATTTGGTCCATCAGTGGCTATTAGCCAGGATGGGCAGAAACGGTGTCCCTAGCCTCTGTTTGCCAGAATCTGGAAATGGGTGACAGGGGATGGATCACTTGATCATTCCCTGTTCTGTTCATTCCCTTTGGGGCACCTGGCACTGGCCACTGTTGGAAGACAGGATACTGGACTAAATGGACTCTTAGTCTGACCCAGTAGGGCCATTCTTATGTCAGTGAACTTTGCACATTACAGACCTGCTGAAGTTGTGAACTCTAGGTGGGCAGACCCCTGTGCCCACATGGATTCTCATTGCAGGATCGAGGTATAAATTACCCTAATAGGAGAGATGGGAAGGAAGGTAGAGAGCAGATTAAGTCAGTTCAGAGACTAAATTAGCTTAGTGGGGTCTGTCCCCAGTCTCTTCCCAGGGACAGGCGAAGGTGCTCCCAGTTTCTCTGGGGGCAAACAGACCACAAGACCCACTTAGCTGCTCCTAGCCTCCCACTTTTCTTGAGCTCCCCCTCCTTCACTACCCTTGCCACAGGGACTGTTCCCCCTCAGCTACTCCTCCCACACTCACTGCCCCCTCCCTGAGGGCACAACTTTATGCCCTCACCTCTCCTTTCCCCTGGAGATTGACTTCCCTTTCCCATCATACTGGACCCTCAGGCTCCCTTTTTGCAGCTTCCCCGTCAGACTCTATTATTCTGCGGGGGACATGAATTCTGTGCGTGTGCAAGTGGCACAGAATTCCCCCAGAAGTAATTCTGTGGGTTCACGTCTCTTTGTTGGAGTCAAGGGCTAATTCAAGGCAAAAATCCTTAATGCAGAGTGGGGACTCAGGAGGACTTCACAATAGATGTATCCATATAACCACCACAGTATGGTGCTAATTAGCCTTCTTAATAGCAGTCTTAGCAGAGGCAATGACCCTGGCAGTTTGCTTTCTGGGGTGTAAAGCACATTCAGGAAACCCTCTGGTACATCCTCTGGGAGGTATAAAGTACGGCAGGTCCTAGTCTTGTTGCCTCTAACCTCCCATGTAATCAGGTCTGTTTCTGTCCTGGCTTATGTCTGCCATCTTGCTTGTAGCAAGTGATCCGCTCTGGAACTCTTGAGTCCAGAAAAGCTCATTGCAGAGGGAGGGTTTGATATTCTGAGGTGCAGTCCACATCAGTGAGGGGTGTCACCCCAGATAGCCAGCTGCCAGGGCAAGATTGGGTGTGGGGGAATGAGATGTGCACACAGGATTTTTAGAGGGCACCAGTTTCCTTTAAGTCAGATAGTGAGGTGTCCCTTATGTTTCTTTAAGGAATCTCCATCCTGCCCCAGGTTTGATGTCGAGCCTGTTAGGAAACCTCCACAGGTTGCTGTTCTACGTGGTCAGATGAATAGAGACCGTTTTGGGGGCCAATCTCATGATTTGTTGGGGTCGGTCTCATTTATTTTTTGATCTCTTGAGGTTGGCGATACTGTGAATGGGACTTAATTGCATTTAAAAACAGCGGAGAAAGTTACACAACCTTAGGAAGACTATTTTGGGAATGACAAACAATTATTAATTGCTGGTCATCCCAAAATTTGTATCCACAGTTGATCTGCGATCTGCAAACATGGTCTACCGATATCTGCAGATTTGCAGGGCTCTGCAGATGAGCCCCCTGCTTACTGGATTGCTTGTGAACTGTTCGGCTTTCGTAACTGTGTGAGGTGGTTAGTGCTGAGCTGTCCAGCTCTTGGAAATGGAGCGTTCTTGCTCCAGCAAAAGCTGGATTCCTAGCAGGTTGTAACTCAACATGAGTGTTGCCTCCTTGTGAGGCAAGCCTGTTCTTTGGCTGTTCACGAAGGCTCCACAGCTACTGATTATAAAGCACATGTTCTCACTCCTGACCCCAAGAAATCCTCTCTTCAAAGGGGCCTTGAGGGGTTTTAGATCAAGCTGCTCTTTCACAACTGGGAATATCTCTGCCAGAAGGTGGGCTGGTTTGGTCTCCCAAAGGATGTAGTGGTGATCTGTATCTGGTAGTATTCACTGTTTTGGTGTATCCACTGTCTGTTTGCTGCACAGAGTTATTGCTGAGGCTGCTGACGTTATAAGGGATGCATTTAAATTCATAGCTTCTGCACAGGAGACCTAGTTAAGCTTAGTGAAATATAAGCAGTGCCCATAGCATCTGTTGGAACTTCTAGGTGGGAGTTCTCATTTAGGGATCCTCCTTGCATCTTTCAGCTTTACTTCATATGGCTGCTCTATCTTATTCTGAGACCATTTCATAGTTTAGCAGGAGCTATTGCCATTTAAAATCTTTCTGTTAATATAAGAACATAAGAACGGCCACACTGAGTCAGACCAAAGGTCCATCTAGCCCAGTGTCCTGTCTGCCGACACTGGCCAATGCCAGGTGCCCCAGAGGGAATGAACAGAACAGGTAATCGTAGAGTGATACGTCCCCTGTAGCCCATTCCCATGTAGTGTCCTTTGATGTATGTCTGAACTAAAGGAGTCAATAATCATCCTGACTGTAGAGCAGAACTACGTCAAAGAATTGGCATTTGCTTTGCTCTTCTCTAAGGCTGTAAAGCTGCAGCCTTTCTGATGGTAAGAGCCTTAGAGCTCTGCTACATGAGACCCAATCTGGACAGCAGTTTCTTTAGGATTTCCGCTCCTCAGTGCCGAGGGGGAGGAGGGGACTGCATTGTATCTGGTGCCTTATTGAGGGGGGGAATTCCAGCAACCCTCAGTGGGAGTGCCCTGTGCTGGCTCTTATCCTTTAGGTGAATATTCAAGTGTCCCCTCCCAGGCTCACTTTGTGCTGTGTACAAATATGGGGGGGCTGGGGGCTGGTATTCCATTGTTGTAGAGCAGTGTTTCCCAGCTGGTGTGCTGGCAGGCCCCAACAAGTGTGATGCAGCATGTTTTGAAAAACTACATGTGGAGTGGCGGGGGGGAAGGAAGCGGGGAATCTGCCTTCTCATTCGCCATCTGCCTCACTGCCCCGCCTCCTCCAAGGGCAGAGCAAGCAATCTCAATCTCCCTCTCCTCCCCACTCCTCTCCTGTGAGCAATTGGTTGGCTCCTCTGCTCCTCCCTCCTGCATCCGCCAGGCACGGGGTGGGGGAAGAGCCTGGAAGAGAAGCGGGACCTTGCTGCAGCCCCCCAGGGTTGGGAGAAGCAGAGGTGAGGTGGGGGGAACTGAACTGGTGGCTAGGAGGCTGTGTGTGAGGTGGGGGAGCTGGGGAGGCAGAACTGGGGGTGTGGGGCAGAATTGGGGTGAGGTGGGGGCTGGACTAGGGAAGGGTGAGTACAGAACTGATGGGGGCTGGAGAACTGATTTGGATACTAGAGGCACAGAATTGATTTGGAAGGTGAGGAGCAGGGTTCATTGCTGGGCAGGGGACGGGCAGATGTAGGGGTGAGACCTCCTGCAACAGGGGCCAGAATCCTTGTACCCAATACATGTGGGAGCATGGGCAGCACTAACACACACTCTCTGGGGAGAGGCAGGGGCAGTTCACCAATCGTTAGACTGAAAAAACAATATCATCTCTTTGGCCCTCAAAATGTGGTTATTTACTATCTCCAGATGTGTTGGGTTCTGACTCATTTATTTTTTGATCTCTTGAGTTTGGCAATAGTGTGAGTGGGACTTAATTATATTGTATTTAAAAACAGCAAAGAAAGTTACACACCCTTGGGAAGACTATTTTGGGAATGAGAAGAAATGACTAATTATTAATTGCTTGTCATCCCAAAATAATATTCTCAAGTGCATGTCACTTTCTCCACTGAGCATGCTTTTGTCCGGAGTTCTTATATTTAGCTTTAATGTTAGTTTCCACTGTTGACAATTCTGGCACAAAAGACAGATTGCGATCTAACCTTAGCTGTCATGGTGGTTTTGATTTTAACCCTGCTAGCCTTGTTCTGAATTGCTCATCTGAAGATAATATGGTGGTGTGCCTTCAATAATTAAGGTTTCAGAGTAGCAGCCGTGTTAGTCTGGATTCGCAAAAAGAACAGGAGGATTTGTGGCACCTTAGAATAACCAATTTATCTGAGCATAAGCTTTCGTGAGCTACAGCTCACTTCATCGGATGCCTTCAGTAATTATCAAGGAGTGCTGCAGCAGAGAAAAGGTTAGGAACCACTTTCTGAGGGTGACTTGACTGCTGGAGTTGCTGTACGGGGCTTCCTCCTGGAGACTCATGCCAGAGAACTTACTGTGCGAACATGGAATGAGGTAGATTCTAACCCTTTGCATATCTTGGTGCCTTCCATCCAAGGAGATCACTGCACTTTCTCAAACACTGATTAACCTTTGGTCCTCATTGTGTGCTAGGTTTCCATTTGGGGTGAGTTAGGCGCAGAGAGGTGAAGTGACTTGTCTAAGGTTGCCCAGGAAGTCGCTGGCAGCACTGGGCCTGGAACCGTGCTCTCCTGGCTCCTAGCCATGGGCTGCAGCCAGAGAAGCAGTGTCGTTAATGAGAAGCTCCGTGGAGTGTGCTGTTCCAGTCCTTATGTCTGCACTCCATTCTTTTCTGCAGCTTTCTTGAAATGATGGAAGCCCGAAGTCGAGGACACGCGTCCCCAGTGGCGACTAATGGACAGAGCCCTTCCTCTGGCTCCCAGTCGCCCATAGTACCTCCCAGCTGCACATCAACAGACAGTTCCAGTCCGGGTACCCCCCAGCCACCACAACCTCAGCAGCCGCCTGCCAATGCAACAATGTCCCCTGAGCCTCCATCATCCTTGTCACCAGTGCCTCCCCTAGAGGCTCAGCTACCGCACACATCATCCCCAGCTACAGCCTCCCCAGCAATGCCTGTTGCAGTCCCACCGCAAAAGCGCGGCATTATCTCCCGCCTCTTTGGAACTTCTCCGGCACCAGAGACGTCTCCTCCCCAGCCAGGTAGGTGCTGATGCAGAGAGAACCTGGATTTTTCTGTCTGGTAGTGGGTGCATGGTCATGCTTACAATATTGCACATCCCCACTGTCTCTATTTCTTTGCTGTACCCCTTCTGCTCCCTGTTGGAGGCAGAGCAGGCAGCCCTCCTGTCTTAGCAGTGCAAGGCTTATATTTGTTCAATATAAATCCAAAGAGAGTAGTGCAGTTGCTTCGTTCTTTTCTTCCAGCTGCCTTGCTTGATTTGCCATGTACCTCCAGCAGTGCTCATGCTAGCCTCTGAAAGGGACTCCCTTCAGCAGCAGGATGATGGCTATGATGTTGAACTTCAAGGCTGGGAGGGGTTCGATATAGAGTGCTCCTGGGGAAAGTAATAAACTGTCAGCTTCTGAGTAGGAGTGTGTCCTTCCCCACTGCTGGGCCTGTGCCACTCGCATACAAATCAAAATGGTAATAGAAACCCATGCAGCTGATGCCTGTATGTAAGTGTGTCAGCTGCAAGCACACTTGCATGTTAACAAAGAGCAGTCTACTGTTTGTATTTAAGGAACATAATCATTCAGCCGGAAATCTGCAGTGATCACACAACTGCAGCACTGTGCTGGATCTGCAGTAGATTCCTCTCTGGGGAAATATGCACCAGCACAGCTGGCAGGAGGAGGAGAGTGGCCCATGGTTACATCTTATTGTTAGTAAACAGTAAACAGCGGAGCAAAGTAATGCCAAGGTCATGGAGAACGAGTATCAGACAGTCCCAGTGCAGAGGCATCCAGGGCTGTTCACTGAATCAGAGAATCTTAGACTTTAAGGTCAGAAGGGACCATTATGATCATCTAGTCTGACCTCCTGCACAATGCAGGCCACAGAATCTCACTCACCCACTTCTGTAACAAACCCCTGACCTATGTCTGAGCTACTGAAGTCTTCAAATAGTGATTTAAAGACTTCAAGGTGCAGAGAATCCTCTAGCAAGTGACCCTGTGCCCCATGCTGCAGAGGAAGGCAAAAAACCCCCAGGGCCTCTTCCAGTCTGCCCTGAGGGAAAATTCCTTCCCGACCCCAAATGTGGCGATCAGCTAAACCCTGAGCATGTGGGCAAGACTCACCAGCCAGACACCCAGGAAAGAATTCTCTGTGGCAACTCAGATCCCACCCTATCTAGTGTCCCATCACAGGCCATTGAGCATATTTACCGCTAATAGTCAAAGATCAATTAATTGCCAAAATTAGGCTATCCCATCGTATCCCCTCCATAAACTTATCAAGCTTAGTGTTGAAGCCAGTTATGTCTTTTATCTCCACTGCTCCCCTTGGAAGGCTATTCCAGAACTTCACTCCTCTGAAGGTTAGACACCTTTGTCTAATTTCAAGTCTAAACTTCCTGATGACCAGTTTATATCTATTTGTTCTTTGCTTTCATTTCTACTGAGCTAGACCTTAATTTGCCCATTACATTCACTTTACCTACAAAGCTGACTGGAGCTGCCACTGCCTAGCGATTATTAGCATGACAGGGGTTTGAGTCACCCTTTGCTAAATAACCTCCTCCTTCAAACTGTCACTTTAAAGAATTCATAAAGCTATCAAGACACCCACAGAAAGGGGGAGGTGCTCAAAATGCACTCTCAAGTTCAGTTTTAATTCTGTACATGATGTCTTATCTCCTGGATCTATTATCAGTTGTGACAAAACCCACCAATTGCAATTTTATAACTCTTCTTACCTGTGCCAGTTCCCTGGAAGCAGGAAATAGGGAGAAAGGAGGAAGGTTGGAAACTCCTGATCTGCAGGTCTTTTTATGCTTTGTCCAAAGAAACAAAAAAGTGAAAATGCAAATGAACAGCAAGATGTGGCCAGTCTCCTTCACAATTTACACTGGAAATGAAATCACATAGAACTGAATGCAGAGAGGCAATGGGTTCACTAAGAAAAATGGACACAGTCCAACCCCAGTGTTATAACCTTTTTATCCATTGTTTTGTCAGAGTAACTTTCAGAAAGCCAGTGTGTTTTTATAAGATCTGCAAAAGAAAGTTTGAGCTACACATAAACATGTTCTGCAGCAGTAATGTTTTTAAGTTATTCCCTGATGTCAGTGATGCTGTTACCCAAGCAAGGAAGTGAACAAAAAGCCATGTTAGGCTCTGCTCCTTTAGGAAAACTTGCACTAGGGCAATCAGGGAAAAGTCATTGTTCATCTTAAAGGAGCTGCAAACAAAAGTGCAAATAGTCACACTTTTCATGTCTGTTTGAGAACTGCTTTTCTTTGTGTTAAGAATCTGGGATGAAGATTAACCTAGGAGAAGAGTAAAGATTGCTCCACAAATAAGACCTATTAAAGCAACTCTTATTTTACGTAACACCTAGGGGCATTGATCTGTTGGAGGCCTCTTGCTAGGTAGCTTACAAAGATAGAGTAAGTGACAGTCCTTGCCCCGAAAGGTTTACAATTTAAATGACAAAATCATGTGTGTGAAAAAGCCGGGTGAAAGACAAGGGAACAGTAACCGGAAGTTTTAACATGGACTAGCTTTGTGCACAGTTCATAGGTGTAAAAAGCCAGTCCTGGCTGTAATCACAACCCCTGTTATCAGCTGGCAGCACTCTGTAGGTTATAGTGGCATAGGTGAGTTTTAAGGAGGAAAAGATAAGTTGAGCTTGGTACATGCTAAACCAGCAGTAGCCAAAAGGCAGCTCATGGCTACCTTCATGCGAAGCAGTGGTTTGATCTGAATGGCCTGTTGCTGTGTAGCAGAAGGAATGCAAATGTCCAAGACTGTTGTGGTGTTAGCTACATGTCTGCACACAGAAGTGACCCTCCGCATGCTAGAGAAGCATGGGTTTGAGATGCTTAGAGGAGTAAATTCTCTGCCACACCAGCTAGGCCAGTTGTGCCAAACTGTTCTGTTGTGTGTTACCTGATCACTGTTCCATCTACAGATGCTGCTACTATTCCCCCCAGTGAAGTCCCTGCAAAAGTGCAGAGTGTGGAGGACTTTATTCCCGATGACAGCCTGGACCGCAGCTTTCTGGAAGATCCAATCCCTCAGAGAGATAAGGGGATAACTAGGACTAAGGACCCCAGTGAAAGCGACAGGTAAGGAGGAAAGGAACTGGGGGTGGGGGAAGAGGAGTGGGATAGAAATAGCACTCGGAAGTGCAGTCTGCGTGACTGAGGGATCATGTGTGACTCCTCAGCATTCTCTAGGGCCTTATGGTCTTAATACATACAGTATGCTACACAGAGTGCAAACCCCCAGAGAGTGTGTATGTGTCCCAGTAAGGCAGCCTCACCTCAGACACTTTCTCTTCCTTTCCTGAACACCCAAGAAATCAAATGGCTTGCAGCATGCCCTGCTAGCAACACCTATCCCTGTTAAATTGGAGAGGCTGCCAACTCGAGCACGTCTGCTAGCCGTAATTATAGTATCGCTCACAGGAAGAGAGGGTGGGTCTCTCTCCCATTAGCCAGGTCCCAAAACCGCTTAGAGCCACTACCTTGAACTCCACTCAGGAATTTACTGTCATCCAGAGCCAATGACGGAAGCAGTGGTTGAGAGTGAATTATATAATTTCCAAATCCCATCCCCCCTGCACTTCTCCCTGATTGCTTTCTAGCCTCTTCTACTATTGGCCTCTGTTAGCTCTCGATATTAAACGGTTGCTGCTCTTCTGTAAATTGCCCTGGCAACAGATGCTTGAAGAATCCCATTTACTGCATTGGCAGGATGAGTTTGTCATTGCCAAGCATTGTTCTTCCTGACACCCTTCGAATGCCAGAAAGCTGCGGTGCAGCCTAATTTTGTTTCTGGCTTTGATCGTGCTCCAGAACTGAAAGGCTGCGTCACTGCGTGACTTTACCCGAGAGTCTCACTTGGAAGCGTCTGTTACAAATAGAGCTGTCGATTAAGCGCAGTTAACTCATGCGGTTAACTCAAACAAAGTCATTGTGATTAATTGCAGTTAACTCATGCAGTTAACTCAAACAAAGTCATTGTGATTAATTGCAGCTTTAATCGCACTGTTAAACAAAAGAATACCAATTGAAATTTATTAAATATTTTGGATGTTTTTCTATATTTTCATATATATTGATTTTAATTACAACATAGAATACAAAGTGTACACTGCTCACTTTATATTTTTTATTACAAATGTTTGCACTATAAAAATGATAAAAGAAATAGTATTTTTCAGTTCATCTCATGTAAGTACTGTAGTGCATTCTTTATCATGAAAGTGCAACTTACAGATGTCCATTTTTTTGTAACATAACTGCACTCCAAAACAATGTAAAACTTTAGAGCCGACAAGTCCACTCAGTCTTCTTGTTCAGCAAATCGCTCAAACAAACAAGTTTGTTTACATTTATAGGAGATGGTGCTGCCTGTTTCTTTTTTAAAATGTCACCTGAAAGTCAGAACAGGCATTCACATGGCACTTTTGTAGCTGGCATTGCAAGGTACTTATGTGCCAGATATGCTAAACGTTCGTATGCCCCTTCATGCTTCAGCCACCATTCCAGAGGACATGCTTCCATGTCTATAGTAGAGACCATGCAGTGGCGTTGCTGTAAGATCTCCCAAGTAGTCGCTTTATGCTGATGAGAGAGCTCTCCCGTCGACATAAACGATCCCCAATGAGCAATGGTAGCTATGTTGGTGGGAGAACATCTCCTACCGACATTGCGCTGTCCACACCAGCGCTTCTGTTGGTGTAACTTACGTCGGTCAGGAGGGCGTGTTTTTCACATACTTTCTTCAAGTGTTTGCTTAAGCAGGTGGGTGCGTGCCAAGTGCACAGTCATCAGAAGGTTTTTCCCCTAGCAGTACCCATCGTGTCGGCCTGGGTGCACCCTGGAATCGCGCCTTCAAGTCGCCGAATATAGGTCCCTGCTGACCCTCTGCCTCCTCAGTTCCTTCTTACCGCCAGTAATGGTTGTTGGAGCTGAGTGTCTCTCTCGCTTCAGCAAGCGTTTCCTCTAGTTATTTTTGTATCTTCAATCTGTAAATATTTAAATAGTTAGTATTAGTTGTAGTTAGTTAGTAGCTAGTTAGAGTTTGCGGGTCCCCCAAACACAGTTCGTTCCCCTCTTCGGGTTTTGGGCATGCCTTGATCCCTAGGGTTTAAACCGTTCAGGACCTGCAACAAATCATGCCAAAGGGCGATCTCCACGACTCCTGTCTAAAGTGCCTGGGGGAAGCACATCAAACAGATTGTTGCAGGATCTGCAAAGGGTTCTGCCCTAGAACTAAAAAGGGAAGGGACTTCAGGCTCAAGCAGCTCTTCATGGAGGCAGTTCTTCATCCCCAACTGGCTCCAGGCCAGCAGGACACGGCACCCAGCACCTCCATGCAGAGCATGCTGGCCTCCATTAGAGAAGCTATGGCAATGAGGAAGGACTCTATGCATAGAAACCCTCGGCACCATCACTTCCCAGCGCCAAAGTCCATGACAGCAACACAGCACTGCTCGCACTCACCAGCGCCTCACAAGAGGCACAAGAACAATAGAGGGCACTTCTCCATGGTGAGAGGTGATGTGTGGTGGGGGTGGGACTGAGGGGTTCAGATTGTGGGAGGAGGCTCAGGGCTGGGGCAGAGGGTTGGGGTGTGGGGGGGGGGTGAGGCTCTGGCTGTGGGTCTGGGCTGGGGATGAGGGATTTGGGGTGCAGGCTGCCCCAGGACTGTGGCGGGGAGAGAGGTCTCCCCCCAGCCCTCTCTCACCACAGCAGCCCCGGACCTGCTGTGGTGGGGAGAGGCACCTCTCCCCCAGTAGCCTCTGCTCAAGAGGAAGACTTGGGTTCTTCTGGGATTAATATTAAGCAGAAAATTTCACAGCTGAATAACAGACTACGGGCCAAATTCAGCATTTAGTCACACCATGGATATTATTGGAGTTACACTGGATTTACACCAGTGCAATGGACAGCAAGATTTCACTCCCTCGGTAAGAAAACTGTTAAAATTTTCAGCAGCTGTAAGAAGTGTCCATACCCATAATACCATTTTGACACTGGTAAACAACATGAGAGATGTGCTGATGTGCATGGGGAAGTATTCACAGCAAAGGCAAAACTGTACACGACTCTCCTGGATCTAAGTTTTGTTACAAACCTCAAGCTCAGGCCAGCTTTGCTGAAAGGGTTTGTTGTGACCCTTTTGTGTGAACCTGGGGCTGCTTGATGGGTTCCGTGAGGAAACTGTCCTTTCAAAACTCAGTGAAACAGGAACAGTAGGAACTCTGGCTTCAGCTGGGCTTTGATTTGAGTTAGAGAGAGTGAAGGGCTGGAATGCATAATACAAACTCGGCCCCCGCCCTAGAGCCGCAGCGGCGGGGAGAGGTACCTCTCCTGCGGCCCCAGCCCCGAAGCCACCACGGCAGGTCGGGGCTGCGGGAGAGGTGCCTCTCCCTGCCACAGCCCTGAGTGCCTGCGCAGCCCTTGAAAGGCTGCTGCGTGGCTTAGAGGGAACTTAGCTCAGGACGCAAGGCCTCTGGTTCCAAACAGAAGTCTTGCTCCATATCAACATCAGAGAGTTGAAGGTGGTTCGCTTAGCCTCTCAAACCTTACACATCTGCCCTCCAGGTAGGATTGGATCAGTCATGACGGACAGTACAACAGCGATATTTTATATAAAACAGACAAGGTGGAGCATGCTCCTCCCCTCTGTGCCAGGAAGCCCTCAAGCTGTGGGACTTCTGCGTAGCTCACTCAATACACCTAGAGGCGTCTTACCTTCTGGGATCCCAGAACGAGCTGGCGGACCATCTCAGCAGATCATTCCATGGCCACGAGTGGTCCATTTGCTCGGACATCATGAACAGCATCTTCCAACAGTGGGGAATTCCCCAGGTGGACCTGTTCACAAAGAAAACAAACAGTAAGTATCAGCAGTTTTGCACCTTCCTGAATCACAGCCTGGGCTCAACCACAGATGTTTCCTCTCCCTGGGAAGGACCGTCTGTTCTATGCGTTTCCCACCCTTTCCGCTCATTCACGAGGCCCTGCTCAAGATCAGAAGGGACAAGGCGTCTGTCATTCTAATAGCACCTGCCTGGCCCCGCCAACACTGGTACACATCGCTCCTGGAACTGTCAATAGCCACTCCGATCACCCAAGACCATGGTCACCTCCAGCACCTCAACCTTGAATCTCTCCACTTCACAGCATGGAAGCTTCATGACTAAACCCCATGTCAGAGATGTCCTCCTCAGCAGCCAAAAGCCGTCCACTAGAGCTACTTACTTAACTAAGTGGAAGAGATTTTCGATCTGGGCAACACAAAGGGGCACGTCTCCAACTCAAGCATCAGTACCCTTCATCTTAGACTATCTACTGCACTGGATGCAGTCAGATCTGGTGGTGTCATCTGTAAAGGTTCACCTAGCAGCCATGTTGGCATTCCACCCAGGGGTGGATGGTCGATTGGTCTTTGCTAGCCTGATGGTAAGTCAGTTTTCTCAAGGGCCTGGACAGGGTATACTCTCCTGTCCGCCATCCGATACCAGCATGGGATCTTAACCTGGTGCTCTCCAGGTTAATGGGACCTCCCTTCGAGCCCTTAGCAACATGCTACTTTCCACGAGAGGTAGAGGAGTGAGTATTTCTGGTGGCAATAACTTCAGCCAGGAGGGTGTCTGGGATCAAAGCCTTGACATCTGAACCTCCATACACGGTCTTTTATAAGGACATGGTCCAGTTGCGGCCTCATCCAGCCTTCTTGCCAAAGGTGGTATCTCAATTTCACACAAGTCAGGACATCTTCTTCCCAGTGTTTTGCCCTAAGCCACATGCTAACAGCAGGGAACAAAGACTCCATTCCCTGGATGTGAGGCAGCCTCTGGTCTTCTATATTGAAAGGACAAAACCATTCTGGAAGTCTAACCATCTATTCGCGATAGCAGACAGGATGAAGGGCCTCCCAGTATCGTCCCAAAGAATTTCGCTGTGGATTATGTCCTGCATTCGGACTTGTTATGACCTGGCAAAAGTACCAGCACCGACGCTTACAGCGCATTCTACAAGGGTGCAGGCCTCCTTGGCCACATTCCTGGCACAAGTCCCTATACAGGAGATTTGCAGGGCAGTGACCTGGTTGTCGAGCCACACGATCACTTCACATTATGCCATCATCCAGCATGCCAGGGATGATGCAGTTTTTGGCAGAGCGGTGCTTCAGTCAGTGAACCCTGACCTATGAGCTCTGATCCCTCCTCCAGTGGTCTGCTTGGGAGTCACCTACTTGGGATTGACATGAGCAAGCACTAGAAGAAGCAAAAACGGTTACCTAGCTTCTCATACCTATTGTTCTTAGAGATATGTTGCTCATGTCCATTCCAAGGCCCATCCACCTTCCCCTCTAATGGTGCCTCCGGCAAGAAGGAACTGAAGAGGCAGCAGGTCAGCAGGGCCCTATATGCAGCGCCTTGAAGGCGTGATTTCAGGGGGCGCCCAGGCTGACCTGACAGGTACCGCTAGGGGAAAAACCTTCCGGTGACTGTGCACGCAGCATGCATACACCTACTTGGAATGGACATGAGCAACATATCTCAGAGAACAACAGTTATGAGAAGGTAGGTAACCATTTTTTTACTGACGAAAGTGCTAATGTAGGCATAACCTTTAGATGCCCATCCTAGATACAGTGGAGTAGGATCTCTTGTAATTGAGCCCTTCATGAGACTTACTAGTGTGGTGACTTCATTCAGAAGAACACTTTTGCTTTGCCTTGACATGGTTTCTTTCTGTGCTATAGCAGCAACATTAAACTGGCATTAGGATGCTACATGGCTTTTGCTATATCAGGGATTCTCAAATGATTTCAGTGTTGACCATATTATGCTTTGTGGACCCCTTCCGCCCCCTTGTGATTCCATAATATCCCTTTGGCCACTGCACCAATTACTGACATGGAAAAGTCATATTAGAGCAATATATTTGTGTACTTTAGCAGTCTTGAAATGTGGCCTAGCTGCTGGAAGTGAGCCAGCCCCATGGGAGGACTGTGGGTTGTTCCCAGACCACAAGCTGAGAACGGCTGAGCTATGTAATTCCTATTTAAAGTAAATTGGAATCACATGGCTAACAACCAGCACAAGTCTTTGAAGACTTATGGGATTATGTGTCCCAAGCTCCATTTTTGTTTTTGTTGGTTTTTTTAAGGCCTGTTTTCTGTCCTGCAGTGTATAGAACTCTTGAAATATATGTTCCTTGAGCAGCTCATTGAGACAGTTATATTTCCTATTTCCCGGCCACAGGGCTTGCCTGGCTTATCCTTACATCTTAGCATAGTGCATCAGACTATTTGAAGGGTATTAAAGAAGCTTATCAGACTCAGAATAGACGTCCCCATTTCTTCTCTGTTCCTGGCCTTGCCGGAAGTAGTTAGGTTATGCTTATGGGTGGGATACAGGATTAGAAAGGTGAGTTCTGTGTGAAGCTGTGGATCTGTTTTCACCACCTCACTAGACTTTTATCTTTACTAACCATCCAGTTATCTTTCTATATCCTTAAATCTGCATCACTCTGAACTTGTCTGTCGTCCCAGTCGTTTTCTTGCCGCCCCCCCCCCATATACACCTCCATGGACAGCTGTTTCAGTAGTGTCACCCAGCTGTGTTGAGAGTGCAAGTGAGGGGAACTGAGGACAGAGTTTCCTTCACACTGTGGAGCCTCCCCTTGCCCTGGCGCGTGCTCATACCACCCCTCTCCCACAGCACAAGTTCCCTCCAGCTTCCTTGCTGAACTAGATTTTAGTTCCTTCCCCTCTGTTTCTCTAGCTCCTAAATTAAAGTGGCAGGAGGAGTTTGTTCAGCCTCTCTGTAGGGGAAGGTACATTAGGGAGAGAGCTAAGGCTGCTCCATTTCTTCTGAACTGAAAGCAGTACAATCAGGATTTGAAATGGAGTTTGCCCCTATATGCCACTGAGCCTCAGTATGGGGGGGCCTCACCTAGCATGTTCTTTGGTGTCATGTCAGCAGGGTTTACCTTAAATCTCATACTTTTTTGGTGCTGGGTGCCCATATTGGGGACCACGGTAGCGCAGGATTAATGCAGGTTTGGCAGGCTGTTGAGACTGGTGCAGTATGCTTGTTTTTGCATTCTTTGCAAGTTCCTTCCAACCGGCGAGTCAGTGCCACAAGGTGATACTAATTTTGCATTGTCGGACCTTGTTTGTATTGCAGCAGTGTTTTTCCTGATGTATTTTCACTTCATTGTTTTGCTGTTTAAGCTGCAGCTAGGAGATTTGTGTAGAAGCTAGTGATGGAGGCAGTCAGTCTCTTTACATATACGCTGCATGTGGGGATGAGCCACTTCGTTCATCTGTGCGTGTACATGTTCGTTCTATCAAGACTGAGGACACTTTAAAGATCCGTGCCTAAGTCTAGTGTGTGCTGATTGGTGGGAAGATAATTGCAGTAACAGCAGGTGATAGCTATCGTTGCATTAATTAAGCTACTGCTGTATATTCAAGACAGTACTATAACCTAGAGAGTGAGGTTACTAGAGCATGTCACACCACCAATAGCATTTTAAAATAAAGCTTCCTGCCGCATTGTTTCTAAGACATTTAAGGGAAATCCACTCACATTCTTTTTAATCCCAAGAAACCTCTTTTTAACACCCCCCCCCCCCCGGTGTCATGTTTTAGCTCGTTTTTGTGGGGTTAGCCTGGGGTGAGGCTGTGCCCTGTTATGTGGGAGATCGGGGTTCAGGAGCCAGTTCTCTCTTGTTCATGAGTCTGGTGAGGGCTGCAGTGGCAACCCACTCGGCCTGGGGGTCAGCACGTCCCTCATGCTCAGCAGTCAGCACCTCTCTGGTTCATTGTGGCAGCAGCAGTTTTGGGCTCTAGAGGGAGTCCTGGGCAGTCTGCCTCAGCTGGAGCATTGGTGGCTGCAGTGTTTAGAAAGCAGAGGGTCTCCTTAGCACTCCAGAAGGGAGGCAGAGGAATCCCAAAGGGGATTGCATGTAAAACCTGAATGTCGCATGATGATCTAAGCAAATGGTCAGTTGAAATCAACACTTACCGCAGTGTCAAATTTGAAATGAGCTCTCTCCATCATACACACTCAGTTGGTAAAGGTACAAATTCCTGAGAACATCCACTTGAGAATGATAGTCTGTAAAAAATGGCTGGATGAGTAGAAATGGAATCAACTAAAGTCCTTTGAACGTCATGTTCCTTTAGCAAGCATGTGTGGCAGCTTCCACCATCCACAGCTGGTCAGTGTCCTGCTGGGCATTGGCCGGGGAGGGGGGGGTCAGAGTGATGATAGACACCAACTAGAAAACCAGGTCTGAAGCCTGAGGAACGATTAGTCAATCATAGAATCATAGACTATCAGGGTTGGAAGGGACCTCAGGAGGTCATCTAGTCCAACCCCCTGCTCAAAGCAGGACCAATCCCCAATTTTTGCCCCAGATCCCTAAATGGCCCCCTCAAAGATTGTACTCACAACCCTGGGTTTAGCAGGCCAATGCTCAAACCACTGAGCTATCCCTCCCACCTGAGGAGGAGTCCCAGCACCTTCCTTTAACCCTCTGAAGTGTTAACCATCACATGCCATAAATGTTATTTTTTGTATTTGGAAGCTAATGAGATGAGTTTGTGAAATCTTTAACAAGTCATTAAAAGGAAGGTGAATGTTCTATGTGGGTTGGACACCAACATAATACATCCATTTATCAAGAAGCAAATGATCCTCTCTGAATAAAAAGTACTTAATAGAGAAAGCAGGCAGGATAAGGGAAGGGGATATAAAGTCTCCTGGGTCTGAATTGTGAAAATAATCTGTATTCCTGACATGAGCAAATCTTGAGGAAAGCATTAATATGGCAGGTCCTTGGGAAATCAAGCCAAGAATTCCCAGTTTATAATTCTGCAGTGAAACTCCCTATCAAGATGTCTCAGAATCCATAACCCTGTTCAGTCAAGGGAGCCTTAAGGGCTCTTACACTCTAAAATGTGTCCTTAGGTTAATTTAATTTGCGGAATGTTAAGCATTGTTATAGTGTCTGGGTAGCTGCCTACTTCAGGGAGCACTATAGAATAGAATTAACACAGAGGAGCCAAACGCTGAAGGTATATTCCTGCCACTGTGACAATATGGGATATTTCTGAATCACAGGACATGGGGATTAAGGCATGCAATTTCCTGTTGGTTTTTAATTAACTCATACTGTGCACAGTGTTCGGGAAATGTTCCCGTAAAGTCCTCGCTGAGGCAGAAAGATGGTCTGCAGCTGTGAGGTCTCACCTAAGATCTTGGTTGTACTAACCACTACTTGCTGCCCCACCACACTCCCCATGTTATAATCCAGTGTGGAACTTGGGCTGTGCCAGGCCTTTGGCTCTGGTGATCAGGCACTGCCTGAGCTCTATGGCAGGTCAGGGAGTGCACGGTCAAATAGGACACTGGTATCTTCAGATGACCCGGATTAACCACAGATGGCCCTCCATTAAGGTAGGGAAGAGATCCTAGAACTCAGGTTGCATTAGTCTGGAACACCAGTGCTTCATTTGCATTCTAGAAGTAGGAGTGTACGCATCTGAATGCACCCTGAGGGGTTCTGTTTAACACTTCTGTATCTTACAGTGATGGGGAGGCTCTTGGAGGGAATCCCATGGTAGCTGGTTTCCAAGATGATCTGGATCTAGATGACAAAGTGCCCAGCAAACCCTCATTGGCAACAGAACTTGTACCAAGCAAAAATATTACTTTGTCAAGTGAGGAGGAGGCAGAAATGGAGGATGCTATGGTCACCATCGTGGCTGATGAAGACATTGACATTGACTACAAGACACAATGGTATGAAAGAGTATAGTCTACTAGCTAAAGTATGAAACTGGGAGTTGGGAGATGTAGGTCTTTTTTCAGTCCTGCCACTGACTCACTGTGGCCTTAACCAGCTCACTTAATCTCACTGAGCCTGTTTCCCTAGCTGTAAAATGGGGTTATCTGTGCCTCACCAACTGAGGCCAACTTTGCAACAGTTCACAAACTACAGATTCTCTGATGGAAGGTTCTGTGGAAGTGCATAGTAGTATTACTGATCACCATCCAGTTTATTCAGTTTGGATGAAATTGTAACACAAATGGAGCCAAAGGGCTAACTTGATTTGTCATATCAAGCAATCCTTCCACAGAGTGTGAGCCGCTCTTCATGAGGGAGTGGCCCAGCCTTCTTCCAAAATTTGAACAAGAGGAGTTGAGCACTTTTTCATAGTGGGTGTGGGTGGGTCTCAAGACTCATTGCGTAGGGCACAGACGGCGCTTTTGATGCCCTCTCTGTGCACCAAAACAAGCAGCACTTTGGCATGGGGGAATGGCATTGCTGCTCTTGCTGGAGATTGGAGCCCACAGAAAAGGGTGTAAATTGCATGGAATAGGAAGTGTGCCGTCATATAAATAATGGAACAGGGCTTTGCCCACAAGCAAGTGCGTTGATCTCAAGTATTTGTGTCCTCAGGGATGTCTGGGCTATCTTTCAGCATTTGGCTTACTGCCAGAAAGATTTCCAGGGTCTCAGTGCTAGTATAAAACCTATAGAGTCTCATCACTGCTTAGGTGTAGATGAGAGAAATCCCCTAGAATAGGTTCCACTAACTGATTAGTTACCATTAGTCACTTTGCTTCACTTGTTCAGTGTGAGAGATGAGGGGAGTAGACATGGAAGAGTACAGGAAAGAGGTGGAGCCTCTTGGTTTTCCTCAAACACTGTCACTATCTGAGTGTCATAAGAAAGATAACGCATGTTGTGTTAAGATACCTCCTATCTCCCGAGGGCTCACAGTTAGTCCTGGTCTCTAAGGTGCCACAAGTCCTCCTTTTCTTCATGCAGGAGAAGGGGTTTGGCATGAGGTCATAGGATGAAAGCCAGTGGTTCCAACTTGCTAAGACTGTGACTGTATAAATCCCCCGCTTTTAATCCACGTTCCTCTATCCCTTCCAGTGCTGCCTCTTTGGGAGGATCTGAATAAGGAAATATTTGTCTATATGAAACTGATTTCTAACAAAATCAACTAGTTATGCTTCCCCCTTTCCATATGATCAGGGAGGCCTCAATTGTAATGGAGAAAAATGTTAGTCAAACATGAACATTCCAGTGCCCCTGGTGGAGTCTGGCAGATTCCAATATCTTCCTTACTCCAGCCGTCTGACCTTCTGAAACAGCCCATTGAGGCAGCTTAATTGTGTGGTGGGACCTCTCCTGATGGATCCAAGGTGGACATTTCCCTCTTTGTTTCTGCTACACCCGTCTCCTTGTGACTTAGTGGGCCTGCAGCCCCTGCACAGCTGGGATGTGATGGGAGGGCTCCAAGCTCACCCTTTTGTGGTTGTTACAGAGTTGTAGCTGACAACTTGTTACCTTTTTTAAAGGTCTTCCAAAAATTCAGTTAAACCACAAAAGGAAGCAGCTTCCACCAAAGCACCTGATCAGAAGCCTCCAGGCAGCTTACCTCCCCATTCTGGATCTGAGAAACACAGCAGCCCAAAGCTCCCCATCGATCTGCCAGCCACTGGAGCTGCTGCTCCTACAGAGACAGCATCAGTCCAGGCACAAAGGACCATGTCCCAGAACAAGGACTCGGCTTCCAAACTGAAGGGGAGCAAAGAAGAAAAGCCTGAGGAGTCCGACAGTGATCAGGAGGGACCGATAGCCACCCAGATGCTCTCATTTGTGATGGATGACCCGGACTTTGAAAGTGAGGAGTCTGACAGCCAAAGGAAGAAAGTGGTAAATAACATGCATGCGTCACTGCTTTCTAGCTCAGCCTAGAAGCAGCAATGGAGTGATCTTGTCTGATCTCCCAGTATCCCAAGAGCGCCAGCTGCAAGACAAGGGTTAAACCATCTGAAGAGCATTATTGTTCAAAAACAGGCCACTAATGTTCTTCTCATTGTTGAAGCCGAATGGTAGCGTCTCACAGTTGTATTTTTAAGTATACAGTTAGGGCTGTCAAGCGATTAAAAAAATTAATCACGATTAATCGCACCATTAAATATTTGCAATCGAAAATAAATATAAAGCAAGCACTGTACACTTTGTATTCTGTGTTGTAATAGAAATCAATATATTTGAAAATGTAGAAAAACATCCAAAAATATTTAATAAATTTAAATTGGTATTCTGTTGTTTAACAGTGTGACTAATGGCGATTAATTTTTTTTAATCACAGTTAATTTTTTTGAATTAATCGTGTGAGTTAACTGCAATTAATCGACAGCCCTAATACAGATTATTCTCAGTAACTGTAGATAAACTCTGAGCTCAAGCAGCCACATGGAAAGTATGAAACCCAAATGCTGAGGATTTTTTATCTGGATCTTCGTGTACTAAAGGTTGGGGGAAGGGGGGAGAATGGGGAAAGAGGAGGGAGGGAGAGTGAATGTGTGCACACAGTTCCCTGTTTTCAACACAAGAATCGAAAAGCCATGGTGAAGTTGTGTTGAATCCTTCCTTTGCTTGGCAAAGTCTATTGAAGCCCCAAATGCCATTATAGAGGGGCAATCCGACATACAGCTGAAGTTGGAGTATCCATAGCATATCCACGACATTCCCAAGATAGGTTGCAGCTGCTCAACTTTAACATAGATGCAACCTGCAAAAGACTGTCCAGATCAGAGAGGACCTGGCATTTCCCCTGGGCCTTCCTTCATATTAAAGATGAGAGAAGTCAGTGAATTCTTAGAGATCCTAGCAGTTCGCTGTTGTGGCCTTTACATGAGCAAACTCTGGATGTCCCTGCCTTAGATAGTCCACAGTTAGAACCATTAGGCTCATCTGTACAGAAACAACTAGCCATGATTGACTGTGTAAAGAAGCCCCTATTCTTGCAGACAAAGTACTGTATACTGAGCCAGTAACTGTAGAGGGCTCCTGTAGAGTTGGTTTGATGTCACATCATGACTGTGTGGGGAGAGTCACTGTCCTAGTGTATGCATCCGATGAAGTGAACTGTAGCTCACAAAAGCTTATGCTCAAATAAATTGGTTAGTCTCTAAGGTGCCACAAGTATTCCTTTTCTTTTTGCGAATACAGACTAACACGGCTGTTACTCTGAAACCTGTCCTAGTTTGTCCATGACGTTGGCCATGTGTCATACTGGCCTCATTCAGTAACACTCTGTTCTCTTAGTGTGGCCAATGCTCACCATTCCAAGTATTTCACTGTAAAAACAGTGGCTTTTTGAGCAAGGTTATGACTCCTTGTACCTGATTAGACAGCAGGATTTGCTGGGAAGCGCCGCATTGTAGCAGCGTCAGGGAGAGATCCCTCCATAGAAAAAACGCTTCTTCAGTGCACAATGTGTTGGCCAGGTTGAACAGTGAAAGAAGCTGTGCCCCTTCCACTAACAGGGGGAGGGCTGCATACAGAGCCGGAAAGGCAGCTCAGCAAGAGAGGCAGGTCATGTTTGGACTAGTGCTAAGAATATTGTAAAGGAAATAAGTTAACTCCTTAAGTGTCAAGTGGCAAACATGGTGAGATGTCTGTGCTCCAGGATCAGGGCACAGCTGTCTCCCTTTCCCCCCTTGCAGGGTGAGAGGAGCCTTCTGAGGCTTTACCTGGCCCCTGCAATTTCCCAGCTTTTAGCCTCTGTATCATGAGAGATGCAGCTCCCTGTTTCCTTGAACAGAGGGGGTTTGCTCCAGCCCCGTGAAATGTTTCCCCTGGATGTGTGCTGCCTTTTGATCCCAGGATGGCATGGATTCCTCTCTGTGACTCTGCCAGGGCACAATATAGGTTTGAGTCCATTGTATTTGAAGGTTTTCCAGGATGGCGGTGCCTGTTAGTGCAATTGGTAAGCCTGATGTATCTGGGGCTCATGTTTAACCCCACAGCACCAAGAGGCTGGCCTTTTGAGTACAAATGTTAAGCACCACAGGGCATTTCACACCAGAGCTACAGTTCCAGTGCTGTCTAGGCACTTCCATCGTGGCATGAAATAGGTAGAACTGCCCTTTGGATGAAACTGTGACAGCTTCTTGAAAATACCTCCGTTCTACCACCCCCCAGCTCCCCTTTAGAGAGCAGAAATGTATCCTAGGTAGAGGGGAGATGGGGCTTTTGCTTGAGCAATCAGTTTAGACTCCTTGGTAGCTAAGATTGCGTCCATGATATGTCTACTTTCATTCTCTAGGGTGAATTCCCAGTCCGAGAAGACCCCTCTGACATCTCAGATGAAGACACCTCGTTAGCAAAGCCTCCACAGCCCATGAAGCCTACAATCCACTCCTTCAAGCTGAAAAATGACTCTGATCTGTTTGGCTTGGGTTTGGAAGAAACAGGCCCCAAAGAGAGCAGTGATGAAGGTAAAAGTAGGTCATATGTCTGAGCCACTCCTCACTGTGATTGTCCTGCTGGGTTTTTCGCTGCGCTGAATAGGCCCAAGGTTAAGCAAATCAATTTTGCGTTAAGTAAAACATCCCCAACTTCACCCAACGCCCTGTGTGAGCATTTAATGAGCTTTGCCAAAGCATAATTAACTTTTTCACTTTCTCCCATGCCTGCCCTGACTAACCTCAGCTGGGGGAGCACTTGCTGATGCCTTGGGAGAGACTACTGCGCTTTTTCCTGCCCTACTAGAAGTAAGGGCACTTCTTGAGAGCCTTTTCTTGAGATTTCCTGCCCAGCTTTGCATGCTTAAGACTCTGTGCCTGACACCACGGTACTGGAGCATGTAGGGTTTAGAGCTGTGCGTTTGTGGCATCAAGTCTGAGCACTTTGGCCATAGCTAACCATCACTTTTTGGGAAGGGTGTAAGTGGAGCAGTAGGACTGGCATGCTCTGAGTATTATTGTGGGTTCTCCCCGTCCCAAGAGCCAACCATATTTTATGCAGAGAGGTTTCTGTGGATGGACTGGCATTACCACGTGACTGCTTCCTGTTGATCTGCCTGGGAAGTAACCTGGAATGATGGGACGTTAAAGACTCTTTGGGAGTGGCAGGGGAGCTGTAAGAGGCATAGAAGGGATTTGACATGGATTAGTTGTTCTAAAATTATGGCTTTGACATCTTAGTCTATCCAAGCTCTATCAGCCTGTCATCTTCTGTACCTGCAGAGCCCAGCTGGATGGGACTCTCTCTACAGAGGCCTCAATCAATAACTCACATTTAATTTTGCCTTGCTTTTAGCCCTATGACTTCCCATAACCTACGCTGCCCTGTTGTGTTGGGCCTGATAGATTACTGCTAATGATGGACGAGGCCAGGTGTCAGCAACTTTCAGTGTTGACCTATGAGGTGTAAGTGACTTGAGTGGGTGGAATTGAATTTCAGTTACTCCGTTCTCTCCTCTGAAGCCCCACCCCAAATAGTGGGGTTGGGTAATTGTTTATGTGCCCCAAGGGTGTTTACATGGCGTCCCTTCTGTCAGCCCTTCTGTTCAATGCATCCATGATGCCAGAAGGGCAGAGAATGAAATGGTTTGGACTGTGGTGCCATCAATAGACAGGCCTGTCTCTTCAGTCAGACCCAAGCCGTGCAGTTTAGCTGTTTCCCCAGTATCTGGTCCTTGAACTGGTGGATGAGAGTAAGTTAGATGAAGCTTTGCACAGAGCAGATGAGAAGGATGTTGGCAAGTATGGTGTAAGATCTAGAAGGTGCAACAGGTTTGGTGTCAGTCCTTGTTATTGAAGAGTAAGCACAGTATTTGTCCTCGGCTCGAAATTTACGGGTCCTCCTGGAGTTAGAGAGTTTTCTTAAGCAAAGAGTTTCTAGCAGAAGGCTGTGATCTTCCCTTCCCCTTTAATGTGGGTCTTGACACTGTTATCCAGACCTTTGTGTCAGCCAGATTACTACAAATACACTTTACATGGACTGCCCTTGACAACCACTCAGAAGCTTCAGCTAATGCGGGATTGGCCTTCTTGGCAGTGATAGATGCAGAAGACTTGTTAATTTTTTGATGTATGCGCTGGTTTCCAAGTCATTTCCAGATGCAATTCAAGGGGTAGCTTTTGCTAACTAAAACCATAAGTATTTTGGATCCTGGCTAGCTTAGAGACTGCCTTACTCCTTATCATAGAAATGTAGGTCTAGACAGAACCTCAAAGTCATCAAGTCCAGTCCCCTGCATTGAGGTGGGATCAGACCATCCCTGACAGGAGTTGATTCAACCTCTTCTTAAAAACCTCCAATGATGGGATTCCACAGCCTCTCTTGGAAACCAATTCCAGAGCTTAACTACACTTATAGTCAGAAAGTTTTTCCTAATATCTAACCTAAATGTCCCTGGTTGTAGATTAAGACCATTAATTCTTGTCCTATCTACCTTCAGTGGACATGGAGAACAAATAGATCACCACCCTTTTGTAAAAGCCCTTAACATATTTGAAGATTATAAGGTCACCCCGGAGTCGTCTTTTCTCAACACTAACCATGCCTGTGTTTTTTAACCTTTCCTAATAGGTCATTATTTATTTTTTTAGTTGCTCTCCTCTGGACTCTTTCCAATTTATCAACATCTTTCCTAAAGTGTGGCACCCAGAATTGGACACTGTACTACAGATAAGGCTGCACCAGTGCCAAGTGCAGCTCAGTTACCTCCTGTGTCTTACATACAATACTGCTATTAATACATTGTGGAATATTAGCCTTTTTTCGCAACTGCATCACATTGTTGACTCATTCAATTTGCTATCCATTATAACTCCCAGTTCTTTTTCAGCGGTATTACTGCCTAGCCAGTAAGGATGTAAAATAGTAAACAGTTAACCAGTAAGCTTTAGTCTTACCGGTTAACCCATCTTAACCATTAAACCCGAGGCCTGGGTGAGCCAGCATAGCCCCAGCTGCACTGGCCGGCCAGCCTCAGTCCCGCAGGCCACAGTGGCTGGCCAACCCCAGTTGCAGCCCTGGCTGGAGCCACAGGCCACACTAACCGACCGCAGCCCCCACTGGCCGGAGCCCCGGACCACGCCAGCCAGTCAACCCCAGGAGCAGCCCTGGGCTTTGCGCCTGCTGGCCAGAGCAGTCCCATTCCCTTTCTATTTAATTGGTTAACCGGTCAAATATTATTTTAAAAGTTATCACCAAACAAGATGTAATTTTGAAGCGTTGGTCAAGGGTCTGAGCGACCTCCCTAGACAACCAGCGCCACAAGAAGAAGCAACCCAAATCTTTGATCGGCTTTGACCATTTTACCATATGTGGTCCACTGTTCCCATGGACCATTGGGTTTTGGAGATCATCCAAAGGGGTTATACCATCCCCTTTACCTCCATCCCACCTACCCATCCCCCTTCCCTGTCCTCCTTCAGGGATCCTTCTCATTAGCACCTGTTGAGACAAGAAATACATCACCTTCTACAATTAGGGGCCGTCCAACACAACACAGAGGGAAGGGATTTTATTCCCATTATTTCCTGACTCAAAAGAAAAACGGAGGTTGGCGACCCATACTCGATCTCAGAAAACTCAACAAATTTTTGCGTACCCACAGATTCAAAATGGTCACACTGAATTCTATCATCCCTGTGCTGGAAGAGGGGGACTGGTTCTCCGCCCTCAACCAACAAGGTGCTTATTTTCACATTACCATCCATGCTGCTCACAGATGATTCCTATGATTCTTAGTGGGACAAGATCACTTCCAGTGCAGAGTACTACCATTCGGACTGTCAGCAGCCCCACGAGTCTTTACCAAAACCCTAGTGGTGGTAGCTACTCACTTGCACAGACAGAGAATACTGGTATTCCCATACTTAGACGATTGCCTACTCAAAGGCCCTACCCAGATGGAAATATTACACATCACTCGACAGACCATCTCTTTTCACTCGCTAGGGCTACAAATCAACAGAAAGAAATCTGCCCTAACTCCAGTACAAGAATTGGACTTCATAGAAGCACACCTGGACTCAGTGGAGGCCAAAGCATCGCTGCCGATGCCCTGATTCACAGTGATGACCTCACTCATATCGGTGGTCTCAGATAGCCCGTGGGTGTCTGCACGCACCTGCCTACAACTCCTGGGATATGTGGTGGCCACTCCTTCCGTTAAAACACGCCAGACTGCACCTGCGCTGCCTTCAAGGGCGGCTGAACTGGGTATATATTCCACGAAAGCACAGCCTACACAAACGACTCCACATTCACTGCGAGGGTGGACAAACCCAACAAAAGTTTGCTCAAGCATCCCATTTCAACAGGATCTGCCATCCATACAAATTACAGCAGATGCCTCACTGATTGGATGGGAAGCTCACCTAACCCGATGTACAATCCAAGGCAAGTAGCCCCCCATGGAAACACTCTTACACATCAACCTGCTTGAATTACCCGCAGTCTGCAACGTGCGCCTACATTTCCTCCCCAGTTTACGAGGCAAAACGATAAGGGTCTTGATGGACAACATTGAGTGTATGTTCTATATAAACCTTCAGGTGGGGCATGTTTCCACTCCTTATGCAAGAAGGCCTTAAAACTATGGAACTGGTGCATAAAACACATCTGTTACAGCAGCATTCCTCCCGGGCTGACTGAACATGATGGCAGACAGTTTTCCCAAGAGCACGAATGGGAACTGAGCAATGACTTAAAACTACATATATTTCACATGTGGGGATCCCCACACACAGACCTGTTCACAACATCAGTGAACAAGAAATGCCCAAAGTTTTGCTCACAAGCAAGACTAGGAGCATGATACCTGGGGGATGCTTTCCTCATAAAATGGAGTGCTCCTCTTCTATACGCATTCCCACTGATACGTCTAATCTCCAGAGTGATGCACAAAATACGAATCGACAGGGCCAAAATAATACTCATTGTACCAACGTGGCCCAGACAGAAATGGTTCCCTTACATGGCAACCTGCACACCTTTCACTCTCATTTTCCTACAGAATCTTATTTTTCAGGACGACTGTCAAGTCCTCCATCTGGACCTGGAGAAAGTTCACCTGAAGACATGGCTCCTTCATGGCTGCACCACGATGAACTAACCTGCTCAGAGCAAGTAAAACAAGTGTTAATAAACAGCAGAAAACACAACACGCGTTCTACTTGCCTCCAAAAATGGAAAAGATTCTTCCTGTGGTGCCAGAACAAACAAATATCTGCAAGCCGGGCACCACTTCCACTAATCCTTGATTATTTATTATCCTTAAAGAACTCAGGGCTCGGAGTTTACCTCGTTGCCATCACGGTTTTCCATCAACAGATAGACGGAATGTCAGTATTCGCTCACCCAATTACTAAGCATACAGAATATGTACCCAGACATCCAAGAACCCATGCCTGCATGGGACCTAAATCTGGTTCTTAGAAGTCTAACCAGAGCCCTTTTGAACCATTAGCCACATGCTTATTATTTCACTTATCTAGGAAAGTGGCATTCCTAGTTGCCATTACATTGGTGTGAAGAGTCAGGGAGCTAGGGGCTCTCATGGCTCACACCCATACACAATATTCTTCAAGGATAAAGTGACACTTAGAACACATCCTAAGTTTATGCCCAAAATATTGTCTTCATTCCACCTTGACCAACCAATTCACTTGCCTACATTCCATCAAAAACCACACACCAACGCTCAAGAGGCGGTCCTGCACACATTGGATGTGCACTGTGCCTTGGTGTTTTATCTGGACAGGATGAAGCCCTTTCGAAAGTCACCTTGACGCTCTGTGTCAACAACAGAATGATTGAAGAGCTCTGCCACATCGACGCAAAGATTATCTAAATGGATATCCAGCTGTATCATATGTGCTATTCACTACACAACGCTGAAGCCCCTCCGGGCATCGGAACCCACACAACAAGAAATTTGTGCAGGAATGCTATGGAGGTAGATAATGGTCCCATTTTAGATATCTGCACAGCGGACACGTGGGCCTCTGAACGCACATTCACGAACCACTATGCAATTACGCTCAGTTCAGTCTCAAACACACGACTAGGCCTCACTATACTAGCCTCAGCAATAAACTCCACTCTGAAGTCCCTTCCTTCCTCATGGAAGGCACTGCTCTACATTCACCTGAAGTGGAGCACCCCCAGGGACATCACTCGAAGAAGAGAAGGTTACTCACTGTGTGCAGTAACTGAGGTTCTTCGAGATGTGTCCCCCTATGGGTGCTCCACTACGCATCCTCCTCCCCTCTACTTTGGAGTTCACAGTAAGGACTCTGTGATAGAGATGGAATTGAGGGGGTTGGGACACGAGGGCACTAGATGAAGTGCCAACAGCACTGCGAGACAGCTACTGCACACATGCATCCCAACCTGGCACTGCTACTGAAAATCTCTGATCAGCAGCGCCGGGACGCACTGACACCTGAAGTGGAGTACCCATGGGGGGACGAATCTCGAAGAACCTCAGTTACTGCACAAGATGAGTAACCTTCTCTTTTTTTTGAAATCTGTTGTCCTTATTATTCTGCTGCTGTCACTCCTTCCTTTCCTTAGACTTGTGAAATCTCTAATTTCATGATCACTTGCCCCAAAATGCCTTCAGCTTTCAGATTCACAACCAATTCCTTCCTGTTTGTCAGCATAAAACCCCCATGTTTACTTCCTCCACTCTCTGAAACAAAAAAAACTGTTCCCAACACGTTGCAGTAACTTACTGGATATTTTACTTTTGGTGTATTACTTTTCCAACAGATGCGTGAGGTAGTTAAAAGTCCGTCATTACTACCAGGTTTGTGTTTTGGATATTTCCAATATTTGTTCTAGAAATGCCTCTACCTGAGTTGGTGGTCTATAATAATCCTTGCCATGACATCACCCCTATTTCCCCCTCTTTTATCTTTACCCTGAGACTTTGAACTGATTTGCATATCACCACCTTCTGGAGCTCAGAACAAGCGTATGTATTCTTGCTTCACCTCTTCCCTTTTTATCCTGCCTGTCTTTCCTGAACAAGCGTACTCCTCTATACCAATATTCCAGTCATGAGATGTATCCGACCAAGTCTCTATGGTGCTAAATTATGACTTAATTATGAACTAATACTTGCAGTTCTTCCTGTGTATTCACCATACTCCTTGCACTTGTGTATAGACATCCAAGATGTTGAGTGTATTCTCCCACTAATTTCCTTTTGTTGCTTCTATGACACTATTGTAATTTTTCACGTCTCTCTGTTCTCCCCCCTCCCCCCCAATGCTTTTTCCTTTCTTCATCGGGTAGACCCCCATGTCTTTCCAGAATACCTCCTTCCTGGAACAGCATCTCATAGTCAAAGAGGTTGAAGCTTTACTGTCAACACCATCTGTGCAGCCATATGTCCATCCTGGAGTTGAATAGGTCCTTACCCTCAATTGGGAGATGGATGAGAACACAATCTGTGCCCCCTCTCCCGCAACCGCTTCACCCTTGCTCCCAGAGACCTGTACTCACTGCTGATCTGCTCAGGGTCATACCTGGCAGTTTCATTATTACCCAGAGCCTCGAAAACCTTTCCATAACACCTCAGATCTGGGCTCCCGGCAGGCAACGTGCATGCAGGGACATTGTCAGGTTGGCAGATGGATGGTTTTATCCCCCTCAGAAGGGAGTCTCTGACCATCAGCATCCTACACATCCTCCTCTTAGGTGCAGTGGCCATGAACCTCCCAGTCTTGGGAGCAGGTGGGCCCTCTTCAGCCACTGGGGTCTGTTCCTCACCTCCTATTGCAAGTACAGTATACTGGTTCTTTCTCTCAATGGATGGGTGGGGTGGAACACGCCCTACTGCCCAAGGGGGCGAGCAGCCAGTCCTCCTTCCTCCTTTGGTGCCGCTGTTGTCGTTGGTAGTTGGCAAGCATCCTCTATGCCAGATGTTATCCTGTCAATGAAGTCCTCGTGCTCCCAGATGCTGTGCAGATAAGCCACCTCCTCCTTCACCTCTCTTCCCTACTTCCTGATGGACTTCACCACCAGACACACGCCTAACACCAGCTAGTTCCCGCTGCCTGGCTTTTGTCAGCAGGGGCTTGCAGGCTGCATTCCAAGCAAGGCAAGACCAGGGCCTGGGTAAAAGTCACCAGGCTCAGGATGCAAGTCTGAGCGGGGGAGGCCCCCAAGGATAGGCAGAGGAAGAGCTAGCAGTGGTGTTAGCAATGTGCTGTTTTCCTCCCCTTATGGGTTCTGCCTTGTAGAGTATTTGCAAGTTAAGGAAAAGGGCAGGGGGGAGAACCACACAGCCCTACTTTGACTCTCTCCTCAGGGAGCCCGGAAACATAAGCCACTGTTACCTCTCTGCCTGAGCAAGAGAGAGCTTTGCTGGAGCTTGAACTGTCTGGCTGCTCCCTGCCACACCACTGTCTGCCTCACCAGCAAAATCTGAGAGATCCTGCCAACCTAACCTTTGCCTTGCAGGTAACATTCAGTGAAACCCGAGTTCCCCAGAGACGTCTCCCTGCAGTGTCCAGTCTCTTACTGGACACTTCCAGAAATTACCAAGTCTGCTGCCTGTATAGAGATAGTGCACACTCCAGCCTGTTATACTGGCTGGGGACCCACACCTCACTTTAATACAGAGCACTGAGATGGTTTATAGTAAAACTCAGAATAAGTTTAATAATAAAGAACAGAGACGGAAGTGATACTAAGCAAGAGAAGAGACAGGTCTAGATACAAACAAAAATAACCCACTTTCTAGTGTCTAAGACTTAACTTTAGCAAGCTACAATCTTTGCCGAAGCAGCTTGCATCTTACATCACACCACCAGCATCTCCAGCCCCTGAGTGTTCACAGAGCTAGAGGGTGCTGGCCACTGTGTCCTCTGTGATGGATAACAAAATGGCATTTTGCCTTTCCTTCTATTTCCCAAAATGCATTGATTTGTCCCTAGGAGTCGGGATAGCCTCTGCTGTTTTTCTTGTCTTATTGACTTCCCATCCCCCCGGTTGACTTGTATGTAAATTGGGCTTCCATTGTTCTGGTTCCACAATGCTTAATTTACATTAGAGACAGGGAGACAGCTGCCTTCCCACCTGTCAGGAGGAGAAGCTGTTTCTCCCTTGGTTTGGTCGCAGACTTTAAAGCATAATATCCATAATACCTCATATAGTGTTAATACTGAAATTTCACAGTGATATTGATCTGTGTCTCATCAGGTTTCATAAGATCTTACTCAATACACTTTTTATACAGCAGGAGTGGCCAAACTGTGGCTCGTGAGCTGCATGCAGCTCTTTTACAGTTAAAGTGCCGCTCGCAGAGCCCCGTCCCTCCCACCTCCATTCTCCACCTATCGGACTTGCTGCGGGGAGCTTGGGACCTCTACCTTGCAGCGGGGTGGTGGGATGGAAGCTTCTGCTTAGTGGGGAAGGGGGACTCGGGGCTTTAGCCTCAGGAGGAGCAGGGCTGAAACCCTGAGCCCCAGCAGGCGCCTTCCGAGGTGTCCCCTGGCTCTCGAACTTCTGAAGATTGTTGTATGTGGCTCAGCAGGTCAGTAAGTTTGGCCACCCTGGTATACAGTGTTATTTACTATAAATCGGTTGATTCAGTTGTTTATTCTTTGGGTTCAAACCCCCTGTTTTCCCCTGGGTGTCTAGACTCTGAGTGTCACACCTGCCTTCCTTCACTGGTGAACTCAGCTGACTAGCTGCCTTCATCCTCTTGTGCCCTATTGTGGTAGTCAAGGTCAGCTGGAATGCTTCTGTCCACAGACCGTAGAGTTGAACTGAAGGGCTGGAGGCAGTATGTTTTCAGCCGCTGCCCCTTTACTAGGGAATTTAACTGTGAGTTTGTTTGACTTGTGGGCTTATCTGTTTGCTCAGGCTTTTCCAGGAGAAATGTAGTGATTGGATCTGTTGAGGTTCCATTTAGATGACCCCAGTCAACAAGTACATGTCAGTTATATTTGAACATGTGCCCAGAGACTTAGTAATTCAGCTTTATAATTGTAAAGTAAAGAACAGCCCCACATTTGTAGCTAACATTCCTGGGGAAGAAGCTAATTTCTCAGTGCCATGCAGTTTGATGTTGTGAATCAGGATCTCCCCTCCATTCAGCTCTAATGAACCATATACAGTGTCCTCCTTAGCAGCAGGAGAGGAGGGCTTTTTTTTAGCCATTTAATTTTGCTAGAGAAAACAACTTTTTGGGTTTTTTTGTTTGAACAGATAAAGAAAAACCTCCTTCCAAGGAGAAAAAGAAGAAGAAAAAGAAGAGCAAAGAGGTACAGCTTCATTCCCCGGTGTAAACTCCATCAGCATGTTCTCTGCCAGTCTGCCAGAGGGGGGCTGGCATGCTACAGGAATTGTGGCTGGCTCTCTTAGTGACTGGTTTCTCTTCCATATTCCAACCCCGGAGAGGCAAGGGGATCTGTAGTCTCCAGGCTATTAGCCAGTTTCCAACTTACAAGGAAATTTGTAAAACTTAAGTTAAAATCAGAGATGTAATGTAGTATAGGATTTGATTGTACAGAGCATGCATATAGAACAGACAGCATATGTACTATCTAGCAACAAAATTCTCTCTCAATTCAGCAGTGTCCAAGAAAGAATAAATCTTAAGAACTAACCAGAGATAATCAGCAGATTTGTTCTTCAGTGAGGTGCATCAGTTCTAAACTTTCCCAGCTCTGTGTAGCTCAAAAGCTTGTCTCTCTCACCAACGGAAGTTGGTCTAATAAAAGATATTACCACACCCACCTTCTCTCTCTAAACTTGTTGGCATTCTGACTAGCCATCCTTATCTGACAGGACGGCTAGTGTAAATCAAACGTTGCTTCACATGCTCCCCATCTATAATAGCAGACGGGTCCGAGATCACTAACCCCATCCCTCCTAGATATTGGACTTTATTCCTTCCATATAAAATTCCCACGATAGGTAGGCTTCCTCCCTAGGGTCCCACTTTCAGGATGATGCATGATGGGTTACTGGTGCCATTAGAAAAAAGCTTTAATTGCCTTCTCATCTTGCAGGAAGAAGAGAAGTCTACGAAGAAGAAAAGCAAACACAAGAAGTGCAAGGAGAAGGAGGAGAGCAAAGATGAGAAGAAGAAAAAGAAAAAAAGAAGCAAGGAGAAAAACAATGAGATAGATGAACTGGAGGCCTTTCTGGGAGGAGGAGCCAGCACCAGCAAGCAGCAAGGGGGTGGGGACTATGAGGAGCTGTAGGCCTGCAGTGTGTACAATCAGCAGACTCCATTGGGGGCTGCCACCAACTCTCCATACAAGCCATGCCAGGACGTGTACAGATGTGTAAAGCTTTGGCTGTCTGCCATAAGTACTATTGAAACAGAGATAGTGGAACAAAAAAGCTTTACATCTGTGTGTGCTGTTCTGGTGCAGTCATTGTGTGGAAGGAAAACACAGCCGTGGTATACTTGAGGAAGGTTAAAGGTCACGGTATGGTATCGTGGCAATGACTTATCATTTCCCCCTACCAGTGTCTAACCCTCTTTCCTTTCTCCAGAGAGTTCCAATCTGGTAGTTGTCAGGGTGTGGGGAGGGAAAGGTGAGTGGACCTGTTCCCACCCCCACCATATTCCACTGCTGCACCCCTGAAATTCCTGTTTTAATAAATAAATGAATGCAGCAAAATATGCCATCTGAATGCATCGTGCTGTCACCTTGTGAATAATCAAGTCTTCAACTTTTTATCCTTCATATTTTTTAATGAGAAAGGTGTTGTTGGCCTTTGCCCCGTAAGGCAATCAACAAGCTTTAAATTAGCAAAATATCTGATTGTACAGCTCTTAATGAAGCAGCTGCAGGGCCTGAAATAAGAGTGAGTATAATTTGGGGATCTTTCTGCACAGCAGAATAATTAACTCTCAGTGGTGCTGCTTTCGGAATCCATGAAGCCTCATTGATTCCTATGGCCCCATTGTCTCTGGCGCTACATGTAAGCCGCTGTGCAGTTGGGAAGACAATGGAAAGTTATCTTTTAGAAAAGAAACTAAATTGACACTTTCCCCTAAACACTCCTTGACACCCCGGCCTTGAATTTGAATACACTAGTAATCCAGCCCTACAGCACCTCTCAGGGACATGACTGCCAAATGGAAATGAAGATACCAGAATTTCAAGAGAGTTTACAGAAGTGTTAGCATGGCAAGGCGTTCGCTTCTCAGGGTATGCTGTAAAACAAAGGCTGCCTCTGCACCGAATGGGGAAACCACTCGAGCTGGGGAGAGTGTCCCTCAAGTTCTCCAGACACTGAAAGCCAGGTTTACTAGGCCACCTAGCAGTTAGTGTGGGACACTTCCTTGCCCAGAGTGGAGTGCAGAACTGCCTATTGTCACATGAGCTTTGAAAGCCTTTTAATTTTGGCTCTGGTATCAAAGAACCATGTATCAGTGCATGCTCAGCAGCGTAGGTCATGGATGGTTGACACCCTTGCCCTGCCATTCATGCCTTCCACTGTCTTGGTGAGTAGCCCCCCCCCCTCCCCCCATCTTTAAAGATCCTGTTAATATTCAAAAACAATGAGGAGTCCGACTGGATACAGTGGATACAGACTAACACAGCTATCCCTCTGATACTTGTTAATACTCATGACCCTATTGTGTTGTATTCCCTCCAAGGCTCAGCCCTGTGAAGCCCGTTCAAATTTTTGTGCATTTATTAAATGGCCCTATTGCGTGTGGGTTGTTTTTTTCTTTTTAGTAGTAAAAGGTGGACTGTCTGAAGGAAACTAGATGAAATCCAAACTCGGGTTTCCTTCCATTTCCCCAATCAGTGGGATACTGCTTTGGATCCATCCTCCACTTCAGAGTTGCCTTGAACTATAGACCATTGCTCCATTTTTTTTCCTGAGAAATGCACTTGTAACTTTCTATATACAACAAACTGGGGTCTTGCTGCATGAGCGGAGTATCATTTCAGGTACGTTTTCCATTAGCAGTTGCCTGGTTCAAAGTATTTTGTTTTGTGTGACACTTTGGAGAATTTGCATGGGACATTTCAAACTTCGCACACCAGGGAAGAATACCAGAATACAAACCAGTTTGCAGCCTCTGCTCCAAAAAGGACACAAGACATTTGCGGTACAGCTGGCCAGGTGTTTTTGAAAGTGCTTCTGCTCTGTAAAGATTTTGGATCATGTTCCATTTTGCATTGGAAAACCTAGTGCACTCCATTCTGACTATAAAGCTCTCTATTGTACACAGCTGCCTCTGAACCTTTTCTTATGTACACAGCTTAACCATTGCAACACTTGCTTGAACTCAGGAGACTTCATGACCTTCCAGGGCAGTTTCACAAGAGGCCGGTGCTCTCAATCCTTCCTGATGACTTAGTAGCTGTTTCCTTAAAGGGACCCTGTCAGGGACAAACCATAGCTTAAAAAAAAATTCCTTGTGTGTTTAGTAAACACCAGAAGAGGATTGTTCAAATGTAAAACTTTAAAAAATCTGAATTTTCTCCCCTTCTGTGCTTTGTTCAAGTATTGCATTTGTGTCACCTGGGCCAATAACAATAGAGTCATTGGTTTCGTTCCTCTTTATAGTCACTTCCTAGATGGTTTCACTTTCCAGCTAGCACAAGGCTGCAGCATCTCTGTAAATCTCATCAAAACATTCTACTGCGCTCTGTCAATTTTTTTTTTTTTTTTTTTTGGGGTGCGGGGGGGGATTCTAGAGATTTTCCCAAACCAAATCATTAGCCCAATTTACTGACATGGTCCCTTGTCTGTTCCTGAGGGCCAGGATTTCTCAGCCCAAAACACAGTCAGCACTGGAATGGCTGGAACAAATAATCATGGTAGTCATTGCTTTCCTAAACATTCCCCTAAAGAGAAAAGGGGCTATAGAGACTCCCCCGCAACTACACACACATACACACTCACACTCCCTAATATGCACGCGCATACACACCTTTTGAAGCAGCTTTGAGGAAAGCTGGCCTTGTGGTTAACGAACTGCACTGGGATTCAAGATCGGGGTTCAGTTCTTTTCTCTGCTGCATTAATCGGAGTCTCAGTTCTCCCCTTATAGGGTGGGGATGCTCATTCTGTCTCACGGGGAAGATGAGGATCAATGCTGAGCACCACCTAAACATTCATGATACTATGGCGAATGCAGCCTCAGGAGTGGCCTGAACATAGCCCTTCCCCTCCGAAGTCTAGTGTGCCAGGCACCTTTGTTGGGAGGCCAGCTGGGGAACCCCCACCAAGAAGCTGTATTGCTGACAGGATTGTTCCACTCTAACAAGGTGCAGTGGCCCATGTTGATCCAGAAGACACTCGCTAGCCTGTGACTGAATTAAATTCGTCTTCCCCCAGTTCTTTGAGTATGCACCTAGGAAATGCCCCAGCTAGCAGTGCTGAACATACAGGATTATGCCTGTCGGAAGCAGTTAATCTGTGGATTTGGCTTTCTCTTTGAAAATTCGTTTCTGCAGGTTTTTAGCTAGCACCTCCAGTTTGCAGCTTTTGGATTAAACGAAGCATGGAGTAGTCATTTGTGTTAGTGCGGAAGCTTCTGCAGAAGCACATTGACTCTAGCTTTGTTTTTGTATTTCAGGAGGTACCAATTCACTTGATTTTTGGATGGCTGGTAAACGCAATCAGCCAACTCATGGCTGGTAGAAGCAGCAATTTCTTGGAGCCAAAGCCACCCCAGGACGCATGTGGATTATGTCTCTTATAAATTGCTGTAGGTTCAGCTATATGGTAGCACTGTATTTTTGTAGTGTGTCAGTTTAAAAGGCAAATTTTCCAAGCACAACATCGGGCATTCTGGAGGTATTAGCCACCTGTTGCTTGCTGCTGATGGACTCGCACATCATAAAACCTCACTCAGTGCTTCCCCCGCCCTCCATGTCACCATTCGGAAACAACGTGGAGTTGGACACACTACCTTAAGATCAAACCTTGGTCTCCACTGAGTAACTTGCATTACTGCATTAGGCATGCCATCAAATAGTATAGAACAGATATTGGGGCATCTGGGAGTAAAGTCCTACCTAAGCAAGAGCTGAGGTGCTTTGTTCCTACGTACCATATCTTCCTAATCAAAAAATGGGTCAAGATTCACTAGAGCCATTGTTCTTTTGGCTACATGAGCTGCTTCTGAGAAGATTGCTGCATTTCATAGACTCATAGAAGATTAGAGTTGGAAGAGACCTCAGGAGGTCATCTAGTCCCACCCCCTGCTCAAAGCAGGACCGATCCCCAAATAAATCATCCCAGCCAGGGCTTTGTCAAGCCAGGCCTTAACAACCCCTCAGGATGGAGATTTCACCACCTCCCTAGGTAACCAATTCCAGTGCTTCACCACCCTCCTAGTGAAATAACGTTTCCTAATATCCAACCTAGACCTACCCTGCTGCAACTTGAGACCATTGCTCCTTGTTTTGTCATCTGCCACCACTGAGAACAGCCTAGCTCCATCCTCTTTGGAACCCCCCTCCCCCTTCAGGTATTGAAGGCTACTATCAAATCCCCCCTCACTCTTCTCTTTTTTTCCATAGGAGAGGAAGTGATCCCTGTGGAGCTTGTAAAGCACTCTGGAATGAATGGTGATAGATAAAATAAGAGAGCAAACGTGCACTCTAAAAGCATGGTCAGACATGGAATCCTATTAGCAGCTGAAGGTTGGACTGTACAACTGGGATGCTACTTTTCTCGAACTTGCATAAGGTTTCATCTTTGAGTTGTTTTCATGAGGTCTCCATTCAAGTGATGTTTGTTGTTTGTATTACACTAGCCCCCAGAAGCCCCAGTCGGGATTGAGGGCCCATTGTGCTGCTGGCCTTACAAACACACATGCTAAGATAGTCTCTGCTCTGAAGAGGTTAGATATGGAGCTCAGTTTGGATCATGTTAGTTGAAGTTGATGGCAAATTACCCAATGTGGTATATCAGAGACAGGACAAGATGCAGGAGTAGATGGAGGGAGAGAGGTCAGAAGTGGAGAGGTAGATCAATGAGTCTTCAGCACAGGGGTCATAGAATCACAGAATATCAGGGTTGGAAGGGACCTCGGGAGGTCATCTAGTCCCACCCCCTGCCCAGAGCAGGACCAATCCCCAACTAAATCATCCCAGCCAGGGCTTTGTCAAGCCTGACCTTAAAAACTTCTAGGGAAGGAGATTTCACCACCTCCCTAGGTAACGAACGCACTCCAGTGTTTCACCACCCTCCTAGTGAAAAAGTTTTTCCTAAGATCCAACCTAAATCTCCCCCACTGCAACTTGAGACCATTACTCCTCGTTCTGTCATCTGCTACCACTGAGAATAGTCTAGATCCATCCTCTTTGGATCCACCTTTCAGGTAGTTGAAAGCAGCTATCAAATCCCCTCATTATTCTCTTCCGTAGACTAAACAATCCCAGTTCCCTCAGCCTCTCCTCAGAAGTCATGTGTTCCAGTCCCCTAATCATTTTTGTTGCCCTTCACTGGACTCTCTCCAATTTGTCCACATCCTTCTTGTAGTGTGGGGCCCAAAACTGGACACAGTACTCTGGATGAGGCCTCACCAGTGTCGAATAGAGGGGAACGATCACGTCCCTCGATCTGCTGGCAATGCCCCTACTTATACATCCCAAAATGCCATTGGCCTTCTTGGCAACAAGGGCACACTGTTGACTCATATCCAGCTTCTCGTCATGGTTAAAGCTATGTGAATAGATGCAACCCTTAAGAGTTTAAGGTAAAAGGGGAAGGGGAGGGTGCCAGGAAAACATTTTTAGTGACTTGCTTTAGTTTTCTGTTTACCAAGATAAATCCAGCTTTCCTGTACCTTGTATCCTCCTCCACCTGAACTGAATCTCTCCCTTAGAGAGCCTGGGCTCCCCAGGTCATTGTAATGACGGTTACAATTGTAGAACTCAAAGCTAAGAAACACAGAAAGTGTTCTCAGAGAAGACTGAACTCTTGCCTGCACTATACATACAGGACCCAATTTTGCCCACTTACCTCTGTGCACCTCACATCAAAACCAAACTAGAATAGTGCAGCCAGAGTGCAGATTCTGGCTCTGGGTAGGTTAAGGTGTAAATTTCTCAGCATAAATACTAAATCAGAATACTCCATATGTCCAGCCTGGGGGAAGCCAAGGTTACCATGGAAACCTTAATTTCAGTGCCTGACTTCTGACTTGATGTGATCATGTTGACAAGATTTTTGCATTTAACTCTGTTGAGAGGAGCTTAAAACCTTGATCTCTGCTGATTTCACAGGGTCTTTCCAGGCACACGGCCATCACTGCATCGTTCCACAGTCCCAGGGAGAGCATCATAACTGAGTCAGGCTGACCACGGGCCAGATCCTTTTCTCAGCTGTATAGAACAGTCTCTACTTCTGTCCATACTCTCATGCTTCTACCCCCCCTTTGAGCCCTCAAAATGTCTTTAAGGTGACAATTTTAGCTGCAGTGACATCTGCCCAGACAGATGTAAGAATTGGGCTCACTTTGTCACCTAGGCCCTGACTCAGTCTTTGTCTTCCGCTCTTCCCTGAGATGACATTCCATCTTTCATCAGCAGTCATCCGGAAGATGAACGCCCAATTCCATATTTGCCATTCTGTCCCAAACTCTGTTTCTCCATGGGCTGGGGTGTTGGCCTCTGGGCGCTAAGGGTGCTGAAGTTCTATGTATCTTCTCAGGAAGGTTTGGTAATCATCTGCTGTTGCAAGAGGGTACATCACTCAGCTTCCTTGCTTGTGTGTGAAGCAAGTACCAGAGTCCCAAGCAAGACAAGTGTCTCTGTGCTGAGATTCCTGGGAGGGGGGAACCTGGTTTCTATTCCTGAGGAGCAGAAGGCAACAATCATGGTGCTCTCCACACCTGCTCATAAAGTTCTAGATCTCTTCTCATCCAGGAATGCCTCCTTCCCTCCCAGGGCTCCCCACCATGGTAAAGCTGCTTCCTCCATCTGCTGATAGGTGGGAGAAAGTGAGAGAGGCAAGCCCCTCTGTCAAGGGTGAATGCCAACTCTGTCACTCCGAGTGCAGAAGTGGAGCCCGCAAGGATTTTAAAAATTAATACTTGCCACTCCAGGCTTGTATTAAACTCCCAAAGTTACAGCTTTTCTCTTACCTTGGCTTGGTAAACGCTGCCACCACCCAAATGAAAAAAACCCACCCAGGAAGGAGCACGTTGGAATTCCTCCCTGTGGGGTACTCTGAAGCCCTTTCACCCCCGGCCTCCCTGGGGAAAAGCTGAGAAAGAAAACAAAGGAAATTAGCTGTGGCTACCAGCTAATCAAACACGCACAAACCAATGATCCAATCCTGTTCTTTAAAAAGGTAAATTTAATTAAAAACAAAAAAAAGAAAATGCATCTGGAACTTAGGCTTTTGGTAGATTTTAAAGGAGCAATTCCAAAAATCAAGCACCCAAAATAGCTTTGTTGGGGGTTCAGCTTAAAGGTTACAAGCAAACAAAAGCATCTGGGGTTAGCACAGAGAAGTCCACAAGCCAATAAGAAATAAAAGAAATAACCCTAATCGCGTCTAGCTACACATTCTGATCTACTTACACATTTGGGGTTCAGGTAAGTAGTTCTAGGTATGATCTGATGATTTATGATCATACCTGGCTTAAGCTGCTTATAGCATGGCTGCTCTGTCCCTCCAGCCCAGAGAACAACAGGCAAAGGGAATGTTTTTTTTCTCCCCAATTTTAAAAAGTTCTAGCCTTCCCATTGGCTCTTTTGGTCAGGTGCCCACTTTTTTTTCTTTACCTGGGGGACTTTTTAACCCTTTACAGGTAAAGCAAGTAAAGAACAGCTATGAAGAAGGATTTTACAGCTAACTGGCTGGCTGGGTATCCATCAAAGGGAGCTATCCCGCCCTTTATTTATCACACCCTCCCTAGTAATTCTCTTCTCCCATCCTGCCCTCCTCCCCCTGAAGGAGTGGTGCTGCCATCCAGCCTGGCACCTCCTTCTCCCTTTTCAATGCTCTTTGCCATCTTCTCTGGTGGCAGAGAAGTGGCAGACTGGGCCATGGTTCCTTTTTTCCTCTTGTTCCCTGGTAGAGGGGAGTTGTAATGCTACATGTCCTTAGCTCTCCCTGGTGGTAGGATGAAAGACAAGAGGATTGTGCCAAAACCCATGAGTAGTGCTTAGTTATCATTATGCAATGCTAGTTACCAAGCAACTGCACTAGTAATGGGGCTAGCACCTTAAATGGACCTGGCACTGTAGACAACATGATGAGGTCTTGCTGAAGAACTCAACGCAGGCAGGACAACACATTGATCTCTCCACACCCTCCTGTGCTTTACTTGAACACTCGTGTAGAAAGGGTTCATGGCAGAAGGGGTTCGCAGGAAGGATCTGAGGAAGCAGAAGGTAGATCCATGCAGCCCCTCTGAAAAATAACGCTTTGTTGGATGCTGTTTCTAATGGACACACCTCCCACTAAAGCTACCAGGGATCCCAGTCTGGGGGAGACAGTGCAGTGGTAGCCTGTTACAATGGGCTCCTTCTTCTTGTCACCCAAAGTTCTTGGAGTGCTGCCCCGTGGATGCTCCACTTGAGGTGTCAGTGCATCCCGGTGCCGTCCATCGGAGATTTACGGTAGCAGTGACCGCATGGGTCACACGTGCACAGTAGGCGTCTTGCAGTGCGATTGGTCCCACTTCTAGTGCACACATGACCCGACCCCTCCAGTCCCTTCTCAACCATCCTCGACTGAAGACAGAGCTCTGAGGCAGCATTGGCACTCTTCCCTAAAACCATTAGAAAAATATTTTAAATAGTTCGTTAGTTAGAAAGTTATAGCTAGTTTTATTGGGAAAAAAATTGATTTATTTCTTTAGCTCCTCCCTGTGGGGGGCGGTTAGCTGTTAAGATGCCTGGCTCCCTACGTGTCAAACACTGCTGCTTCTGCTGCAAAGCTATGCCTGTTTCAGACTGACACTCATTGTGCGTACACTGTCTGCGTGAGGTGCATATTCTTCCAAAATGTGTCCATTGTAGCAATTTGAAATCCAGAGCCTGATGTGACCAGCTTCTCAGGCTAAAAATGATTGTAATGGGAAAATCCCTACAACCCAACTTAGAATCATAGAATATCAGGGTTGGAAGGGACCTCAGGAGGTCATCTAGTCCCACCCCCTGCTCAAAGCAGGACCGATCCCCAAATAAATCATCCCAGCCAGGGCTTTGTCAAGCCTGACCTTAAAAACTTCTAAGGAAGGAGATTCCACCACCTCCCTAGCTAACGCATTCCAGTGTTTCACCACCCTCCTGGTGAAAAAGTTTTTCCTAATATCCAACCTAAATCTCCCCCACTGCAACTTGAGACCATTACTCCTTGTCCTGTCATCCGCTACCACTGAGAATAGTCTAGATCCATCCTCTTTGGAACCCCCCTTTCAGGTAGTTGAAAGCAGCTATCAAATCCCCCCTCATTCTTCTCTTCTGTAGACTAAACAATCCCAGTTCCCTCAGATTCTCCTCATAAGTCATGTGTTCCAGTCCCCTAATCATTTTTGTTGCCCTTCGCTGGACTCTCTCCAATTTTTCCACATCCTTCTTGTAGTGTGGGGCCCAAAACTGGACACAGTACTCCAGATGAGGCCTCACCAATGTCGAATAGAGGGGAACGCTCACGTCCCTAGATCTGCCGGCAATGCCCCTACTTACACATCCCAAAATGCCATTGGCCTTCTTGGCAACAAGGGCACACTGTTGACTCATGTCCAGTTTCTCGTCCACTGTAACCCCGCGGTCCTTTTCTGCAGAACTGCTGCCGAGCCATTCGGTCCCTAGTCTGTAGCCGTGCATTGGATTCTTCTGTCCTGTCCTTGTTGAACCTCATCAGATTTCTTTTGGCCCAATCCTCTAATTTGTCTAGGTCACTCTGTATCCTATCCCTACCCTCCAGCATATCTACCACTCCTCCCAGCTTAGTGTCGTCTGCAAACTTGCTGAGGGTGCAATCCACACCATCCTCCAGATCATTTATGAAGATATTGAAGAAAACCGGCCCCAGGACCGAGCCTTGGAGCACTCCGCTTGATACTGGCTGCTAACTAGACACGGAGCCTTTGATCACTACCCGTTGAGCCCAACAATCTAGCCAACTAGACAAGGAGTAATGACAAGGAGTAATGGTCTCAAGTTGCAGTGGGGGAGGTTTAGGTTGGATATTAGGAAAAACTTTTTCACTAAGAGGGTGGTGAAACACTGGAATGCGTTACCTAGGGAGGTGGTAGAATCTCCTTCCTTGGAAGTTTTTAAGGTCAGGCTTGACAAAGCCTTGGCTGGGATGATTTGATTGGGGATTGGTCCTGCTTTGAGCAGGGGGTTGGACTAGATGACCTCCTGAGGTCCCTTCCAACCCTGATATTCTATGATTCTGTGAACTTTCTACCCACCTTATAGTGCATTCATCCAGCCCATACTTCTTTAACTTGCTGACAAGAATACTGTGGGAGACAGCGTCAAAAGCTTTGCTAAAGTCAAGGAACAACATGTCCACTGCTTTCCCTTCATCCACAGAACCAGTCATCTCATCATAGAAGGCAATTAGATTAGTCAGGCATGACTTCATAGAATCATAGAATATCAGGGTTGGAAGGGACCTCAGGAGGTCATCTAGTCCAACCCCCTGCTCAAAGCAGGACCGATCCCTGACTAAATCATCCCAGCCAGGGCTTTGTCAAGCCTGACCTTAAAAACTTCTAGGGAAGGAGATTCCACCACCTCCCTAGGCAAGGACTTGCCCTTGGTGAATCCATGCTGGCTGTTCCTGATCACTTTCCTCTCCTCTAAGTGCTTCAGAATTGATTCTTTGAGGACCTGCTCCATGATTTTTCCGGGGACTGAGGTGAGGCTGACTGGCCTGTAGTTCCCAGGATCCTCCTCCTTCCCTTTTTTAAAGATGGGCACTACAGTAGCCTTTTTCCAGTCGTCCGGGACTTCCCTGGTTCGCCATGAGTTTTCAAAGATAATGGCCGATGGCTCCACAATCACATCCGACAACTCCTTTAGCACTCTCGGATGCAACGCATCCGGCCCCATGGACCTGTGCACGTCCAGCTTTTCTAAATAGTCCCAAACCACTTCTTTCTCCACAGAGGGCTGGTCACCTCCTCCCCATGCTGTGCTGCCCAGTGCAGTAGTCTGGGGGCTGGCCTTGTTCGTGAAGACAGAGGCAAAAAAAGTATTGAGTACATTAGCTTTTTCCACATCCTCTGTCACTAGGTTGCCTCCCTCATTCAGTAAGGGGCCCACACTTTCCTTGACTTTCTTCTTGTTGCCAACATACCTGAAGAAACCCTTCTTGTTACTCTTAACATCTCTTGCTAGCTGCAACTTCAGATGTGATTTGGCCTTCCTGATTTCACTCCTGCATGCCCAAGCAATATTTTTATACTCATCCCTGGTCATTTGTCCAATCTTCCATTTCTTGTAAGCTTCTTTTTTGTGTTTAAGATAAGCAAGGATTTCACTGTTAAGCCAAGCTGGTCGCCTGCCATATTTACTGTTCTTTCTACACATCGGGATGTTTTGTCCCTGTAATCTCAATAAGGATTCTTTAAAATAAAGCCAGCCCTCCTGGACTCCTTTCCCCCTCATGCTATTCTCCCAGGGGATCTTGCCCATCAGTTCCCTGAGGGAGTCAAAGTCTGCTTTTCTGAAGTCCAGGGTCCGTATTCTGCTGCTCTACTTTCTTCCTTGTGTCAGGATCCTGAACTCGACCATCTCATGGTCACTGCCTCCCAGGTTCCCATCCACTTTTGCTTCCTCTACTAATTCTTCCCGGTTTGTGAGCAGCAGGTCAAGAAGAGCTCTGCCCCTACTTGGTTCCTCCAGCACTTGCACCAGGAAATTGTCCCCTACATTTTCCAAAAACTTCCTGGATTGTCTGTGCACCACTGTATTGCTCTCCCAGCAGATATCAGGGTGACTGAAGTCTCCCATGAGAACCAGGGCCTGTGATCTAGTAACTTCCGTTAGTTGCCGGAAGAAAGCCTTGTTCACCTCATCCCCCTGGTCCGGTGGTCTATAGCAGACTCCCACCACGACATCACCCTTGTTGCTCACACTTCTAAATTTAATCCAGAGACTCTCAGGTTTTTCTGCAGTTTCATACTGGAGCTCTGAGCAGCCATACTGCTCTCTTACATACAGTACAACTCCCCCACCTTTTCTGCCCTGCCTGTCCTTCCTGAACAGCTTATATCCATCCATGACAGTACTCCAGTCATGTGAGTTATCCCACGAAGTCTCTGTTATTGCAATTACATCATAATTCCTTGACTTTGCCAGGACTTCCAGTTCTCCCTGCTTGTTTCCCAGGCTTTGTGCATTTGTGTATAGGCACTTGAGATAACCCACTGATCGCCCCTCTTTCTCACTATGAGGCAGGAGACCTCACCTCTCACATGCTCCTGCTCGTGCTTCCTCCAGGTATCCCACTTCCCCACTTACCTCAGGGATTTGGTCTCCTTCCCCCGGTGAAGCTAGTTTAAAGCCCTCCTTACTAGGTTAGCCAGCCTGCTTGTGAAGATGCTCTTCCCTCTCTTCGTTAGGTGGAGCCCGTCTCTGCCTAGCACTCCTCCTTCTTGGAACACCATCCCATGGTCAAAGAATCCAAAGCCTTCTCTCCGACACCACCTGCATAGCCATTCGTTGACTTCCACGATTCGACGGTCTCTACCCCGGCCTTTTCCTTCCACGGGGAGGATGGACGAGAACACCACTTGTGCCTCAAACTCCTTTATCCTTCTTCCCAGAGCCATGTAGTCTGCAGTGATCCGCTCAAGGTCATTCTTGGCAGTATCATTGGTGCCCACGTGGAGAAGCAGGAAGGGGTAGCGTTCCGAGGGCTTGATGAGTCTCTGCAGTCTCTCCGTCACATCGCGAATCTTAGCTCCTGGCAAGCAGCAGACTTCTTGTTTTTCCCGGTCGGGGCGGCAGATAGATGACTCAGTCCCCCTGAGGAGCGAGTGCCCGACCACCACCACCCGCCTCCTTCTCTTGGGAGTGGTGGTCGTGGAACCCCCAACCCTAGGACAGTGCATCTTATGCCTTCTAACTGGCGGAGTCTCCTTCTGCTCCCTTCCCTCAGACATATCATCTGGTCCACTCTCCGCATTGGTACCTGTGGAGAGAACATGAAAACGGTTGCTTACCTTTATCTGCGTTGCTGGTACATGGACGCTCCCCTTTCTTCTTCTGGAGGTCATATGATGCCAAATTTCTTCACCGGCCTCCTGTCCCCGCTGCGCAGCCTGCTCTGAATCTTCAGAACCTTGTGCCCGTAGAAGCATATCCTGACGTCTGTCCAGGAAATCTTCAGTTTCTCTTATGCAACACAGGGTCGATACCTGTTGCTCCAGACCCTGAACCTTCTCTTCCAACATGGAGACCAGTTTGCACTTTGTACAGACAAAGTCGCTTCTGTCCTGTGGAAGAAAGACAAACATAGCACATCCAGTGCAGGTCACAACAGCTGAACGCCCCCCATCCATATTACCTTCCTTCAACGAGCTTCCTCAGGAGATGCAGTAACTACTCAGAGAAGCCGGCAAGATGTAAGCCTCAGTGGGCTCTCCCCAGGCGAACTCCTGCTGTTAGCTGCTCTGCGGTTCCCTGCCGCTCAGCTGGTTCACTGCCGACTGGCTTTTTATACAGTCAGGCTCACCTGGAACAAAGCACTCCCAATTCCCGCCCTTTTCAACCAACCAATCAAACACACGGTCAAACTGTCCTCACAACAAACACTCAGATACAACACTCAGATCCTCACAACAAACACACACTCAGATACTCACCAAAACAACTTGGACAAGCTGACTGCCTCTCCAGGCACTCCGCCAACTGAAAATGAAAAAGTACCTTCTAAAAGACCAAAGAGGTCTCTAAGTTCTCCTCAGAGAGCACTGCAAAAACATCAGCAGTCTCCTGCCAGGTCGCTACCCCCGGTACCGACATATGCTCGGGTGAGCACCTGCGATGCTCCGGGGACCTCCAGCATCGCCGAGGCCTGAGCAGAGGAGACTGAGTCGAGGCACAGACAAACACATGCCTCCTCCACTGCACCGAGTTCACTGTAACGGATCTGGCACCATGTGTCTCCTCCGGCATCATGCCTCTGCCCCCGGCACCGACAGCGCAGTCAGCACCAGTGGAGAAAACCAAGACCGCACCAGCAAACATTCATAGCGTCAGTTGGCGCCAGTCCAGGCATCGGCACCAACAGTCTCTGCTGCACCCAAGAGACTTGATGATATTGTCGGGACCACACTCCTGATACTCTCCCCTACAGTCTGTGGGGGAGATCCCAACAGCTCTCATGATGTGGCACATGTTTCTAGCAAAGACAGTGATGAGATGCAGGAACAAAGCACCTTCTCACTGCACCATCCCTCACCGAAAGCACGCTGACCACCTTGGAGCCATATGGGGCCAAGATACCACCAGACAGCTCAACCATGGTGCGGATCCCCATGGATGTACCCTCCAATGGCCTTCCCCATATAATGGGCACACTGGGAACCCTGGGCAACTTACTGGGGTCCACACTCCGGGCCACCCAAGGCTCAGGAAGGTGGGGATGACATGGAAGGCTGCACGTCTCCTGCACAAAATTCTTCCTCCTCCCCAGACAAGGCGATTATGCCACCACTGCCTACTTTGGTGGACGATTTCAAACAGTTCCAGGAGCTGTTTAAACAGTTTGCCCAAAGCCAGGATATCCCATTGAAGAAAGCGCAGATGAACCAGCACACACAGGTACAAATATTACAATTATCATGTACCTCCAACATTACTCTTCCCATCAATGATGTCCTCTTGGAGCCAGCGGAAACAGTCTGGCAGACACTGGCCTCAATTCTGCCAACGCGCAAAAGGGCAGATAGAAAGTATTATGTCCCAGCAAAAGGGGCAGGCTTCCTCTTTGCCTTCCAACTCATTGGTAGTCAATGCCGCTAACCAATGCAGCAAGCAAACCCAGTATAGATTGACACCACAGGATAAAGAACACATGAGGTTTGACCTGTTCAGGGGCAAAGTTTATTCTTCAGGCACATTACAATTCAGAGTTGCCAACTATTCCGCCTTGTTGGCAAAATAAGGTTACGATAACTATGGAAAACTGAGCTCCCCAAGGAGAAACAAATCACAATTTCAGCCCATTGTAAATGAGGGTCAACTAATAGCCAGAACAGCCCTCCAAGTGTCCCTAGACATTGTGGACACAGCAGCCAGAACCACAGCCGTAGGGATGCAACGGGCATCCTGGTTGCAGGCCTCGGACATCCCTAGAGAACTACAAATGAAAGTCGAAGACTTACTTACCTTTGGATGGAGAAAAGTTGTTCTCGAATAAAACTGATGAGGTGCTCCACTCAATGAAGGACTCTCGGGCCACTCTGCGCACTCTGGGGATTTATACCCCCACCTACAAAGAGAAGAAGATACCAACCTTATCAGAGACCCCTCCAACAATCAACAGCAACAATGGCCTTACAATAATCAACAGCAACACTCACAGCATCTGAGAGCACCCCAATCCCAAGGGCCAACTTCCCAATCGGCTCTTCCTAAACCACAATTTTTGAAGATTTGGTTGATGGTCTGAATGACCTCATAAGAACAGCCATACTGGGTCAGACCAAAAGTCCATCTAGCCCAGTATCCTGTCTTCCGACAGTGGCCAATGCCAAGTGTCCCAGAGTGAATGAACATGTAATCATCAAGTGATCTATTCCCTGTTGCTCATTCCCAGCTTCTGGCAAACAGAGGCTAGGGACACCATCCCTGACCATCCTGGATAATAGTCATTGACGGACCTATCCTCCATGAATTTATCTAGTTCATTTTTAAACCCTGTTATAGTCTCTTGGCCTTCACAACATCCTCCTGCAAAGAGTTCCACAGGTTGACCATGCATTGTGTAAAAAATACTTCCTGTTTATTTTAAACCTGCTGCCTATTAATTTCATTTGGTGACCCCCGAGTTCTTGTGTTGAGAGAAGGAGTAAATAGCACTTCCTTATTTACTTTCTCCACACCAGTCATGATTTTATAGACCTCTATCATATCCCCCTTAGTCTTCTCTTTTCCAAGCTGAAAAGTCCCAATTTTATTAATCTCTCCTCATATGGAAACTGTTCCATCCTCCTAATCATTTTTGTTGCCCTTTTCTGAACCTTTTCCAATTCCAATATTTCTTTTTTGAGACGGGGTGACCACATCTGCATGCAGTATTCAAGGTGTGGGCATACCCTGGATTTATATAGAGGCAACATAAATTGTCTCCCGCACCAAGCAGCGCCTATGTCCAATCCATTCCCATGTTTTGGTCATCGCCTTCATTCCTTCTATCACATCTGGGCCTTAATAACGTTGGACAACTGGGTTCTAGAAATAATCCATTTGGGATATACCATCCCTTCATCTCCCAACCACCTACCCCACCCACCTACCCGTCCCTCTTCAGGGACCCTTCTCACAAGCGCCTGTTACAACAAGAAATTAATTATCTTCTACAACTAGGTGCCATGGAACAAGTGTCTTCACAATACAGGAGGAAGAGATTTTACTCCCATTATTTCTTGACCCAGAAGAAGAATGCGGGATGGAGACCTATCTTGGACCTCAGGAAGCTCAACAAGTTCGTAAACTCCCAAAAGTTCAAAATGGTCACACTGGGCACAATACTTCCAGTGCTGCAACAGGGGGACAGGGTTTTCAGCCCTTGACCTACAAGATGCTTATTTCCATATCACCATTCATCCCGTTCACAGAAAACACCTGTGATTCACAGTAGGACACAAACACTTTTTCAGTACAGAGTACTACCATTCGGCCTATCTACTGCTCCAAGAGTTTTCTCCATAATCCTAGAGGAAGTTGCAGCATATTTACGCAAACAGGGAATGATGATCTTCCTTTACCGGATGATTACCTTCTCAGAGGACCAACTCAACAAGAAACAACGGACACAGTCCAAACC